>NC_092095.1:23395151-26227651 GCF_045679555.1 Salvelinus alpinus | reverse complement strand
ACACACACAAACACATACACACACACACACACATACACACATACATACACACACATACACAGATACAAACACACATACACACACACACACACACACACATACACACATACATACACACACATACACAGATACAAACACACATACATACACACACACACACACACACACACACAACACCACACGGTTGGCTGGGAGAGGCCAGTCCTGTTGAAGTTAAACTGGGAGGTTGTTTATAGAGAGAGTCACTGCACACAAACATACACGTTCATTGAGTCACACACACACATACACTCAGAGATGTGCTACATGCCGTAAGAAGGACAGAAGGCCTGCTAAACCAGAACAGTGACCACCCCTCCCCTAGAATGTGACATCCGAGGTCAGAATTCCTCATAGCTGTTTTCTATTTGCTCAGTAAAGAACATGATGGCTTTTCTGGAGTTTTTGGGATTTATTTAAAGATTTGTAGAAAGTAATTAAAGGTTCTATTAAAAGTTCTCTTTAATTGTTTTCCCAATTGGCAGTTTGGAACAGATCGGTGTGTTGTGGCTAATTCCTTCAGGGTCATGACTTGGGTCCTGACTGGAAACATTGACTTACTACTTTTTTCGGAAAAAAATAACTCTCCCAAACCTACACAACACAACTCATAATGCTTTTGGAACTCGGCTACTTTTCTGTAAAACCAGTTGACATAGTAACAGTCCTAACCCCGGATGTCGTAGATGAACAGGAAAGGGTGTGGCCTACATGAGAGAGGTCACAGCATAACGAGAGCACCGGCGTGACCTCATTTCCTCCCACACAGGCACGCCCCAGGAAGTATCTGAGAAGCCAATGACCTTATTGGACAGACTGTGTGACCTCAACCCCCGGTTGTCGGTTGTGACCGCAACCCAAATGGCAGGCCTACCACGGAAAATAAATGGTATCGAGCTGCCCGACAGTTGTTTTGGCGCCACAAGGACGTTGCAATTTAGGACAGCCCAGTTCATGTGCCACTTTTCCCCTCAGGAAAACACTGTTGTTGCAGCCGGGCAAACATTGACCAATGACCACAGTTGTCTGGGTCCTTCCAGTCCCTCATGTGGGTCCAAGGATGTATGTGTCCAGAAGTGCTGTACTGTATCTACAGTGTTTGGAAAAACTCTACATTTGTTTGAAGGGATTTTTCAGAGGACAGGCAAGGAGAAGACCGCAGCACTAATCTAATTCGATACCAACCTTCACTTTCATACTGTACTTGTGGGTGACCCTTGCATCCCTTGTAGGTCTGGTCCCTGGCTTGGCGCAGTGCCCAGGGTGACTGCAGTATCTACCATGTCTGTCATGTCAACACGTACGAGTGCCACTTAGAGAACCCGCAAAGGTGCTGACCTACCACGTCCATAGATTACGATGGGCATTACGTCAGGTTTGGCGCATTGTCTGCTATTGTGGCTGCTTTTTGGACAGGTGGCCATTTTGAAATGCTCTTAAAGGGGCAGTGCAGTCAAACATATTTTTCCCATACTATGAGCTCGAAATATCACTTTGAAATTGTGATTATGCCCATTTAGTGTAAGAGCTTTTAGGAGAAAAATGCCTGGAATTTCAGCCTGTTCAGGTAGGATGGAGTTTTTGTCTCACAGCATGACATCACAATCTGATCTGATTATTCTGACCAATGACGTCATCTTTTATTTGCATTTATAAACCGAGTGGATCGAGCCCTGAATGCTGATTGACTGAAAGCCGTGGAATATCAGACCGTATACCATGGGCATGACCCAATTAAATTTTTTCTACTGGTCTAAATTACTAACCAGTTTATAATAGCAATAAGGCACCTCTGGGTTTGTGGTATATGGCCAATATACCATGGCTACGGGTTGTATCCAGGCACTCCGCGTTGCGTTGTGCGTAAGAACACCCCTTAGCCGTGGTATATTGGCCAAATACCACACGTCCTCGGGCATTATTGCTTAAATATATCCTCCTACTTTGAAGGGGTTAGCCGGGTAGGCTCTCTAGAGTCTAGACCAGGGGTACTCAACTCTTACCCTATGAGGTCTGGAGCCCGCTGGTTTTCTGTTCTACCTGATCATTTATTGCACCCACCTGGTGTCCCAGGTCTAAATCAGTTCCTGATTAGAGGGAAAGAATAAAAAACAGGAGTGGAACTTGCTTCAAGGTCCGGAGTTTAACATGTGGGGTCTATACGATCTTATCCGCCAATCAGGGCTGTGTATGTAAATATATTTAAATTTATATCAACACACCCACACGATCAGACTGAGCATTTCAATGGCAAAAGGAGGCTCAGGATTAAATTATACCAAAAATATATTTTTTGTTATTCTCATGAAATAAACACACAGTGATTTATTAGACATGCAGCGACAATTTATATATGCAATTAAAAAGACCTTTGATTCACCTACGTGTGCTGTCAGATACAATAGTGATCTGTTGCAGCAGAAAATAGAGGATTAACCTTCTATGGCCTTATGTCATCCAGCGGGGACACACACACACACACATTGCCACATCAGCCAGAGTACTAGACGTCCCATGGGCCATTTGTTGGTCAGACCGCACAATAGAAAGCCTGGCTTTCCTTTGGTTTCCTTCCTTTGTTGAAACAAAATGGTTTCCGAGTGGCCACACCAAATTGTATTCAAGAGGTTAATGGTAGAATCTGAGCCAGAAATGCAGCAACAACCTTTGGGAAGTTTTCTTAGAGCTCTAGCAATTTAGCCAATTACATTTCAACAACAGTTATTGTAAATAAGAATTTGTTCTTACCTGACTTGCCAGATTAAATAAAAAATATCTAACTTTGCATCTGCACTGTTCTTCAGGTAAAATGTTCAGTGGAAATGGGTAAAAGTCGTCCTTGTACATATAGTGTATGTTGTTTTTTTACTATACAATCGTTGGTTTTCGTTTGGCTTCTATTTTAAAGTGAAGAATTGGAGTCTCGGCATCACTCTGTTGCCCTGCAATTGCCTGTATTCTACTGCTGCTTACAGAAAACTCCCATGTAGACTGTTTGAGTCTTACACTCAGATTGTCACTTTAAAATGTATGCCAAACAAAATCCATTGATTTCAAAGTTGAACAAACCATACAAGTCTAAGCACAAGGACTACTACTTAAAAAAAAATAAAACTAATGAAAATGTACCCCCTTTTTCTCCCCAATTTCGTGATTACAATCTTGTCTCATCGCTGCAACTCCCCAACAGGCTCGGGAGAGGCGAAGGTCGAGTCATTTGTCCTCCGAAACATGACTCGACCTTCAACAACCCGGAAGCCGGCTGCACCAATGTGTCGGAGGAAACACCGTTCAACTGATGACTGATGTCAGCCTGCAGGCGCCCGGCCCGCCACAAGGATTCGCTAGAGCACAATGAGCCAAGTAAAGCCCTTGCAGCCAAACCCCCCCCTAACCCGGACGACGCTGGGCCAATTGTGTGCCGCCCTATGGGACTCTCGGTCACGGCCGGATCGAACCCCAGGCTGTAGTGACGCTGCAACAATGCAAAGCCTTAGACCGCTGCGCCGCTCGGGAGGCCCCCACAAGGACTACTTTTAACAATTTACACAGAGAATTTGACAAACACATTTACTTGATACCAAACTTTGCGTCTGCACTGTTAAAAGTGGTCCTTGTGCATAGAGTTGTATGGTTTGTTAAACTTTGAAATCAATGGCTTTTGTTTGGCCTACATTTTACAGTGAAAAGTCTAAGCGTAATTGCGTTACCGTGGAATTACACATATGTAAAAACAGACACTGTAAAGTCAGACACTGTAAAACCAGTTCTGCGCCTCTATACTATAGCAATCTGCCATTGACTCGACGTTATACCATTGACTGGGCTATCAAATGAAATGTCACTGAAAAGGTTATACCTATAATGTGTTAAAGCGTCTGCATGCTTCCCATCCGAAACAGTTTTCATATATTATGATGGAATTTTGTGTATTTTTTCTCCCCGTTTTGGTCTTTGGCAAGGTTTTTTTGGGCTGTTCGTGCACAAATGTTTCCTTCGGGAGGCAAGCCGAAGTTTGGAGCCAAAGTCTACGCCCCTTCTTCGGTCATTGGTCAACAATAAGGATTCATCAATGAAACGTTTTTAAGGGAGGCACAAGCCGAAATGAAGCATTTCGGAAGCCTATAGGCATTGTCACCTCCCAGACTGTCCAGTAGATGGAGCTCCTGACGTGTTATGCTGTATATACACACAGACAGCTCTGTGAAAAGAGAGAGAGACAGAGAGTGAGAGGGCCCCACCATACAGATAGTAAGTAGCCCTACAATGAGCTCTGTCACTTCACACTGTACAAGTGCACTGGCTGGTCACTTAAACTCTTTATTTATGTACGTCCACAATTTGAAAGTGTTCAGTGAAGGAAAGATGCAGAGAGTAGAGAAGGATTTAAAAGAGAGGGATGAAGAGAGATGGAGAGTGGTGCAGGCCAGGTTAGATACACTGTCCAGGATGTGTATTATGGCTGGGAGGGAGGGAGGTTTTGCTGGAGCGTGTGCTGCTCTGCTCTGTTCTGCCCTAACCCTAATCCCTCTCTCTGATACACCATTGGCACATGCTATTCTAATCTCCCTGATTGAGGAAGGCAGAGGGAGGAGGGGTTGGAGTAAAAAGGGAATAATGGAGGAGAGATTATAGGAGAGCGAGGGAGAGGAACGGAGAGGAGGAATGGTAAGGCTTAGCCTGTGGGGAAATGAAAATGGAGAAAGAGAGCGCGAAAGTGAGAGAGAGAGAGCGTTAGAGAGGGATAGGGGACCGGGGGACCACTGATCAGGATTATAACCTGTCATTACCCCTCCCTTTGACGTCGGTGAAAGATGACACCATATGACTCTGCAGATTCTCGCAGCTTCCGGGGTCAGATGACCCTAGAGCTGTGTCTTTCTCTCTGGCCTGATCAGCAGCCAGCCTTTCCCCTGTCTGCCTGTCTGCCTGCCTGTCTGCCTGCCTGTCTGCCTGCCTGCCTGCCTGCCCTAGTGCTACAGCAGCCTAGAGTGTGCTGTTCTCTCGTTGGGAACATCCGTGGATGTCCCAGATTATTGGGTTTGTGTGGGCCTAGCAGAGAGGCCTTGTGGCCCAGAAGGACATTACATTACAGGCAGGTTAGATAGAGAGACAGCTGGAACCTCAGGAGGCCTGCTTGCTGGCTCTATCTGATTCTGGTTGGGAGAATTCATGAATGATGCATCTGCTAAGTATCAAACATGACTTGTTGGTACAGTTAAAATGTAACACACTGATGTAAGAAATTATATTGTAACTATTTTATTACCTCAAACTGTATGTGTATTCTGTGTGTGTATAAAAGTGTATGTGCATGTTTCTCCTGTGGTATATATTTTGGCATTTGTCAAATGTTTCATCCATCCTAAACTGTCCTACCTGGATCCCATTTGAATTCCGTATCTAACCTTACACCACTGCTTGTCTCTGTCTCCCCCCTCAGAACCATGGCAGAGCTGGACCTGAGCCTGAGCGATGCTCTGATGGACAGTGTGCCCCAGGCTGGCCCGGAGGACCTGGTGGAGAGGGACTTTGTGGCCCAGCTGGAGGCCGAGGCTTTTGACGACCAGGTGGGCGAGACTGTGGGCAAGACGGACTACATCCCCCTGCTGGACAACGACGGGAACAGGGCAGGTGAGCTGACTGGAGGGGACGGGGTTAGGGGGATGAGGGGAAGGAGGGAGGAGGGAGGTCATTGAGCTCAGTCACTAACACAATCATAGGTCATAAGTGAAGGTGAGCAAAAGGGGTTGGTTGATCGATGACAATGGGAATATGAATGAACACCTGCCATGCTACCCGACTATATGTAAACTTATTAACCTACAGTGGATGACCTCAGACTGATGCACCGCTGGGCTTATCACTGTACATCCATCCTAACCAGGGGGCAGTGCTTAGTGAAGGGATATGTAAGACTCTCTCTGGGTAATGCAGGGTGATGTGTAAGACTCACTCTTCTCTCTGGGTAATGCAGGGTGATGTGTAAGGCTCACTCTTCTCTCAGAGTAATGCAGGCTGATGTGTAAGACTCACTCTTCTCTCTGGGTAATGCAGGGTGATGTGTAAGACTCACTCTTCTCTCAGGGTAATGCAGGGTGATGTGTAAGACTCAGGGTAGTGCAGGGTGATGTGTAAGACTCACACTCTTCCCTCAGGGTAGTGCAGGGTGATGTGTAAGACTCACACTCTTCCCTCAGGGTAGTGCAGGGTGATGTGTAAGACTCACACTCTTCTCTCGGGATAATGCAGGGTGATGTGAAAGACTCACACTCTTCTCTCAGGGTAATGCAGGGTGATGTGAAAGACTCACACTCTTCTCTCAGAGTAATGCAGGGTGATGTGAAAGACTCACACTCTTCTCTCAGAGTAATGCAGGGTGATGTGAAAGACTCACACTCTTCTCTCAGGGTAATGCAGGGTGATGTGAAAGACTCACACTCTTCTCTCAGAGTAATGCAGGGTGATGTGAAAGACTCACACTCTTCTCTCAGAGTAATGCAGGGTGATGTGAAAGACTCACACTCTTCTCTCAGAGTAATGCAGGGTGATGTGAAAGACTCACACTCTTCTCTCAGAGTAATGCAGGGTGATGTGAAAGACTCACACTCTTCTCTCAGAGTAATGCAGGGTGATGTGAAAGACTCACACTCTTCTCTCAGAGTAATGCAAGGTGATGTGAAAGACTCACACTCTTCTCTCAGAGTAATGCAGGGTGATGTGAAAGACTCACACTCTTCTCTCAGAGTAATGCAAGGTGATGTGAAAGACTCACACTCTTCTCTCAGAGTAATGCAGGGTGATGTGAAAGACTCACACTCTTCTCTCAGAGTAATGCAGGGTGATGTGAAAGACTCACACTCTTCTCTCAGAGTAATGCAGGGTGATGTGAAAGACTCACACTCTTCTCTCAGAGTAATGTGCTTGGCTTTTATTGTTCCCATCTCCATCAATGACTTCCTTCCATCTATTCTTCCTTCCTGGGAGAGATGAGCGAGAGAAAGACAGAAAGAGAGCTCTACAAATCTTCTTTCACATTACCCCCACGCCACTCACTAACATGGGTTTATATCTATTACCCATGTATGTTTCTGTAATTGTACAGTATGTGTGTGTGTGTCTGTCTATAATTTGATTATGGTGTGTCCAAGTCTGTAAATTGTTATGTCTGATATTTGTCTGAAACATTTTTCCCCGCTGCTGTTGTCTTGGTTGGATCAGGTATCTCTTGAAAAACCTATTTGATCTCAATTAGACTAACCCGGATGAATGAAGGTTAAACGAACAATACGTGCAGCCAGGCGTCTTAGAGTTTCACATGCTGTATGAGCAGATCATGCATGTTCTAATGAAATGTACCCCAGGATTAGTCCTTAGCGTATGGGCTTCACCATCTACACCCGACCGATACCACCGTTAATCCATGGTATTGAATGTGCGGATAGCTGCCAACGTCTAATCTCACTTTAATTCAGACCTCCGTGGTTTCTGGGAAGGGCTGCCGTAATTAGGCACGTAACTAGGCCCAACGGTGTAGGAAAACTATAATCCTAAAAGTGAGAAGAAGCGTGTGTGTGACGTTACATGACTTTATGTAAGCAGCTCCAGATAAGAGACTGATGAAGCCAGACAGAGCTGGACAGGGCCTGCCTTTTTGGGTCTGACGGTGTGTCACTCCAGCGGCTGCGGCCTGATTTTAGTGGAGTGTTTGTGTGTGGGTCCAGCAGACTGTGACTCAGCTGTAGGCCACGTCTCTTGTCCAGACAGTCTGTCCAGAGTTGCAGACTGTGTGTGGGCAGTTTTCCATGATGGCCAACTTCAGAAGTACCTTAGGCAGAAATTAAGTGTTGGTTCCAGCTGACGCACCAACACGCCTTGTTGGTGTGTGTGTGTGTCCAATCAGAAAACGAATAGGTAGTCGGCCTAATGTGCGTGTGTGTGTGTGTGTGTGTGTGTGTGTGTGTGTGTGTGTGTGTGTGTGTGTGTGTGTGTGTGTGTGTGTGTGTGTGTGTGTGTGTGTGTGTGTGTGTGTGTGTGTGTGAGCAGATGCCGACTCTGTGTTGGAGAATGGCGAGCAGGACGCCCAAGGGGCACAAAAACCTGGTAAGAGTTGATTCCCAGAATTTTCCACTGTGTCCCCGGCCACTCTGAACATACCACCTGATCATTCTCATGCACCTTCGTCCGTCACGCCTCTTTCTCGTCCTTTACTTCCTGCTTCCTGTGTCCTCGTCATTTGCTTGAGTTATTTCTCTTTTTGAGTGTTTTGACTGTGTGTGGTTGGGTTGGCTCCATTCTTACTTGTATAGTCAACCAAGGACTTTCAGGGCAGGATGTGTAAGGTTAGTTATATATTGGTAGTCCAGGATGTGTAAGGTTAGTTATATATCGGTAGTCTAGGATGTGTAAGGTTAGTTATATATTGGTTGTCCAGGATGTGTAAGGTTAGTTATATATTGGTTGTCCAGGATGTGTAAGGTTAGTTATATATTGGTAGTCCAGGATGTGTAAGGTTAGTTATATATTGGTTGTCCAGGATGTGTAAGGTTAGTTATATATTGGTAGTCCAGGATGTGTAAGGTTAGTTATATATTGGTTGTCCAGGATGTGTAAGGTTAGTTATATATTGGTAGTCCAGGATGTGTAAGGTTAGTTATATATTGGTTGTCCAGGATGTGTAAGGTTAGTTATATATTGGTAGTCCAGGATGTGTATGGTTAGTTATATATTCGTAGTCCAGGATGTGTATGGTTAGTTATATATTGGTGGCACCTTTTTGAGGTTGAACGGCATCGTGTCACACACTGTAAAGGTACAAGGCCGTTATTCTGTATTTCCTTTCATTCGTCTTTACCTTGCTCTTCTCTCTCACCTGTATCCGAGAGGCTGAGTAGCCATTACTACAGTTCACAGGAACTCTATAGAAGTTACAGAATCTCCTGAATTGTGCATAAGAACCTTGAAGGGACAAGAAAGAAGGTGAACTGTGAACACTCATGTTCTGTGAACACTCTCAAGTGCTGCCGTGGATCACTTCAGTTTCTCAAGCGCTGAAATGCTGTCTACTCTCGTCCTTCCATCTGAAATTAGGTGTTCTGTGACTGGCTGAGCAGTCTTTATCAGAGTGTTCTGCCTATCTGATGGAAGCTTCATTATTGCTTGTCGCCTCTGAGGTAATTAACTAACTGCAGCACTGGAGGGAGGAAATGAACTCTGCTCTGCCTTTATGCCATCTCCTATTGAACGGCCCTTTTAATTACCCACTAACAGACAAACGTGTGCCGTAGGACGTCTGCATATATTTCAATACATTTCAGCAGACTGTAAGGGGAATTCCACTTTGTGTGTGTGTGTGTGTGTGCGTGTGCGTGCGTGCGTGCGTGTGTGTGCGTGCGTGTGTGCGTGCGTGTGTGTGTGTGTGTGCTTTGTACACTCCTTTTCTTTCTTTGCTTCCGTTTCCTCAGTCTAATTCCTTTGCCATTCTGACAATTCCAATCCACCACATGACCCTTTCTTGAAATACTGTGCATGACCTTGATGAGGTTGAAATTGCATGGAGGAAATAGTTAGTCTGATGCACCCAATGCTCTATTACACCACTCATACTTACCACACAAGTACAGTACAACTCTCTCTCCCTTCAGCCCAGGTTGAGTTGGATAAAAGTAGAGAGCTTGTGCCCGTTGGCAGTGTGGCTGTGCCCAGCATGTCATAGTGCCCGCCTGCCTTGCCCATCTGACCGTGGGTTGATGGGAGGGTGTTACTGGGGAGCAGGACTGCGGGCGGTCGTCTGGGTTGGCATGACCTCTGTCCGTCTGTCTGTCTGTCTCTGTCCCTCGATCAGTTTTTTTTTTTTTTTTTTTGGTGGTCCCTCGATCTGTTTACATGCCTCGGTCAGCGTCAGTCACTGCGGTTACAAACTGTGTCTGAGTGTGTGGTGGCAGTATGTGTGTGTGGCAGGGATATGCTGTGGGACAGGGGTGTTCTTAGGGAGGATGTATTCCGGACTTCCAGACCAGGCTCCAGTCCAGACTTGGAGCCTGTATTCACTTAATCCTCTCTGACTCTTGATTTGCCTCAAATCCACTGTAGGACACAAGAGGATGTCATCAGCTATCTCATAGCGAGGTTGTGTAAATAGAAGATATGTTTATATGAAATAACGTCGACCCATTGATAGTAGGAGATTAGGATATGTTTATATGAAATAACGTCGACCCATTGATAGTAGGAGATTAGGATATGTTTATATGAAATAACGTCGACCCATTGATATTAAGATATGTTTTTTCTATGTATAATAGCCACCTACTGGTGATGCAATTGTGCTAGACTACTTGCACGTAGCATCTGGCCTTTTCTGGGTACATTGATTCCATTTATCATTATCAAAAGTAACCTTTTGGGGAGTAGAGTAGAGTAGAGGCAGGAGGTATAAGTAGTAACTAGGTCAGAGAATTGAGACACAAGGTGAATGCAGAGACGGGAAGCAACGTTTGGGAGCCATGAGACTGAGTGTGTGTGTTTGTGTGTTTGCGCTGCATGATGCCACTGGCTGCGATGCATGTAGGTATGCTACTGCATGGGGAAATGCTTGGAGTAGGCAGGTGTTGTAGTTGGCAGAACTGGTTCTGTTGTGATCGCTTTACTAACCAGCACTCTTGTTCTCTTCCCTATCGCCCCTCTCACCCACCATGTCCCCCCACTCCTATTCATACTCTTATACCCTCCTTCCCTTTCTCTTGGATCATCTCTCCATCTCTCTCTACCTCCTATCTACCATTCATCTCTCTGTCTGAGTGTCTCTCTCTCTCTTCTCTCATCCTCTTTTTCTTACTCTCTTCCCTCTCCTCTCTCTTGTCCTTCCCCAACCCAAGCTTCAGAGGACTAGAACAAGCCACCGCCTGAGTGTCAGCTGTGCTTCTGCTTCTCTGCACCTCTCCTCTCCCACCTCAGTACCCCCTCCCCCTATAACAACCACACCACCACCACCGCAATGCCCATCAGCCTGGAGACCTCTGTAGGAAACATTGTGGACCCTCTCCTGACTCTCGCCAGCCTTCCATCAGAATATGGGGGTTAGGGTGCTCCACTGCCGCCAGCATAAGTCCACTCTCTCTCCTACTCTGAGCCTAGAGGACTAAATGAGCAGAAATAAGCCTTCACCTACACAGATTATCAAGCACACAAGCAACACAGTAGCTATGCAGGTACAGACTCATACACACAAGGAACATTCAGACAGAATATACACAGACACACACACACACACACACACACGCAAACACATACACTAACACACACAGATGCTTTGAAACTCCATACACTCAAACCAGAGTATGACTAGGGTCCTATACATTTTTTTGTTTGTTGCCTGATTCCATTTTTAGCAACATTTTGTTTTTCTCCGTTTTGTTTTTCCAGGTTTCCATTTTCCCCTGTTTTTCTTCTTCTTCAGATTTTCAATTTCAAAATGACACTTTTTTAATAGAAAAACAACTGAATTGGATGTTATAAGTCCATGTTTTAACAACAATGTTTAAATAACATCAGGAGACCACTTTTGAGGTCTGGGCAAATGTAGAAATCTAGATCTTTGGGTGTAATGACCCTTTTAATTCTAGTGTGCAACTAGCAACAGGCTGCTGTTTAGCTGTCAAAACAAACAAAAACACTTGAATGATGCGAATAATCATGATATCATTCTGCCAGGCAAGCACAGTCTACTTTGTAGCTAACATTTCAACGAGAAGGGTGTTGGGAGTCTTTCCATCTACCAGAAGGTTTTCATTAGCATCACCGCTAAGGCCACACAAAGTGGTAGCCGTGCGCACCGCTCATCCACAGACAGGGAGTTCTCGTTGCCTCCTCAGAAAGTTGCAGGAATTATACGAATCACTGATGCATTCTGTTCGTGTCATGATGAACTTGAGCAAATGAATTCATTTTCAGTATCTTTAGTCGATTCCCTATTAAGTCCAAGACATTGTAGAATATTGTTGAATTCCGCTTTAACGTCCGGATTCCGTGATTCCGTCCGCGTTCTCCGCATCGCACATTTTCTCGGGCCCTAGATGAGTGTTATAGGATGCTACAACTCCGGGTGAGAGTACTGTTAATATGGCTGGTCATGATGACGGAGTTCCGTCACAAACACGCCCGTCTGCCACCCTGTCCTCTTCTCATATCCCATATGGCCCCCTGGGCTTTTTCACATATTGTTCCAGGAAGTGATGCGTACTACTAGTAACTGTAATATATTACACACACATGGGCCCACACTTGTTATTTACTCATAAGTGTAGTTTACATACTCACCCTTCCACAAAGTTTCTCCACACAATTTACAATGTAGCATCTCTCTCTTTCAATTCTCTCTCTCTCTCTTTCAATTCTCTCTCTCTCTCTCTCTCTCTCTCTCTCTCTCTCTCTTGTCTCACTCACTTTCTTGGTGATGTTTTATTATGCTTCAGTGGACAAGTTCATCTCCACACGCACACGCACACACACACACACATAAACTTTGATTTGATTTGACCCAGAGTACCACTGCCAGCCGCTCTCCTCCCGTCAGCACCTTGTCTCTTACTGGGATAGCTCTGCCAGTGTGTTCTCCTAACACCAAACTCACGCTGCTTCTAGCTCTGATGTCAGGTTGTCTCTGTCCTAAAAGTCTGGGCTGTTTCTGAAAGTCCCATTTTTTTTCTTCTCTCTAACACACTACTTTTTAACACATGCCACTCGAAGTGAAAGTTCGCACGCTTTCTCATTCATCTGTCTTTTGTTTCATTTCAGTTTAAAGTAAATATAGTGAAAGTTAAGGATGACGTAAACACATTTACGCGGTTTACCAACCTCTTTTTCCCTGTGGCTTTGCTGTTCTCAGAAAGTCGTCCCCTTGATTTTGACTACTCTTCGTGTTGTTGATATCCCCCTCCTCCACTGCTGGATAGCGCATCTGTGTACAGCGCTCTTTTTATAGACTGTCCGTCCGTCGTAGTTTGTCCATCTGTCTGCACGTTGTGCTAATAAACTCTTCCACAACCTGGCTTTGCATTCCTCTTTCTTCACCGGTTAACCTCCAATTAACCCCTTGTTGATTCTGTCAATGTTGCTTTTTGCTTTTCAATGTTTGTTGATTCTGTCTTTTTATTTCCCGTTCAAATGATATCATGAAATGTTAATTCACTCCACCGAACTGTCGTTTTCTTGAAAGCTGCGAAAGAGTGGAGCTCTGCTGACACCATTCTTGCCATAGTAACCTTTCGATGCTGTGTGTTTTTGCCGAGTTACAACTTACATTAGACATGACTCTCTGCTTCAGAAGCCTGCTGGTGGCCGAAACTGGTACACTTTAACAGGGCTCTTTTTTTTGCCTTTCTTTATATACATTATAATATATTATTAATATTAATAGACAAACGTCTTACTTAACCATCCATTTTAAGGATGGGCGATTTATATGGTAATTCATTTGATTAATTCAAATGTATGTTTTTTCATAATATTCCAAATGCCTGAATCGCCAGAATGACGTTTTTTTTTTTTTTTCGTTTTTCGTTTTATGATCGTTTATGTCCGCTTGTTTTAATGTTGTTGTTTTTTATCTCGTCTGACCAACTTCTTGTAGCAGGCATTATAGAAAATGAACATACGTCTCATAAACGATCTCTCAAGCACAAGCCCACATGCTGCTGAGGAGCCAGACAATCTGTATATTTGAAGTCTAGCCAACTTGGATCTCTTTGCTAGCTAACAGGGTAGAACAGTTACATTGTTATGAACACACCCTTCTGTTCGTCTCCAACTGTTTGAACACACTCCTTCACTCCTTCTGCTGTGACTGCGCCTTCCCATTTCACACACACACACACACACACACACACACACACACACACACACACACACACACACACACACACACACACACACACACACACACACACACACACACACACACACACCAAGCCCCTGCCACGCCCCTGCCACGCACAGCAACAACGCTGAAAGATCACTACTTCCTCTGACAACAAGCAGTTTCAACTCGCTATTTTCGTTTGAGGTTTGGTCCAACAGAGTCATTACTGTAATAGAGGAGAAGTGAACCTTTCTACCTGTTCCCTTTTTATGTTTCAACTCCTCAAACTGCGTGACGAGCAGCCCCCCTATCAAAACGGAAGTATCAATGAACATTGGATTCTGGAAAACGAATGCTCAGTCTCTGTTGCAAGCATTTTTCGCCCCCAGACTGTAGTACTAGCTATCGAGTCTGTGTTTTATAAATGTGTAATGAGCATAAAAACAAGTATATAAGGAGTTGGCAACTCGTTGTTATTCTGAGAAATAAGGTCGGCCACTTGATTTCAACATCTGAACAAAGTGGACAGGCTAGAATGTGTTCAAACAGTTGGAGACGAACAGAAGGGTGTGTTCATAACAATGTAACTGTTCTACCCTGTTAGCTAGCAAAGAGATCCAAGTTGGCTAGACTTGAAATATACAGATTGTCTGGCTCCTCAGCAGCATGTGGGCTTGGGCTTGAGAGATCGTTTATGAGACGTGTGTTCATTTTCGATAATGCCTGCTACAAGAAGTTAGTCATTATTAGTGAATGTACATTATTCATGGGTCTGGTTACATTTGTAACAATAAGGGCATTTTGATAGACTTCAAAGCCAGATCAGTGATTACTGCAACAACAACAAAGCAGGATGAGCTAGTTTGATAATTACATTTTCGGGGCTTATGGTTGTGGAAGGCAGGTATAATTTCACCAGCCCTGAATTCATTTGATTATTTCTGACTGTTTGAAATGTAGTATATTTGACCTTTAATTGTACAACAAAGCGTATTTAGAATATATATATTTTTTAATTAAGACATATCGTGAATCACCCATAAGTTGAGATAGGGCTGGGCGATATGACCTAAAAATCCAAACTCCATTTGCCTCGGTCACAAACAGCACCTTGATTAATAGCATTAGCTTATTGAAATGGGGAATAGTTTTACCTGCAATGAAGTAGTCTGCTTGGTTTAGTAATGTTTCTTAAGAATAATGTTTCTTAGACTAATTAATGAGTGCCACCCTTGCCTGATTCGTCATGGACTTTAATTAATCAAGCTACTTTACCAATACAAGAGGGACGGGAGACAGATGGATACGACCACAAAAAGACACTTGTTTTTTTTCCTACTGTTTTGATGTCCTTGTCTAACACAGCCTTTACTCTTAGGAGAGCTCTGTCCTTCTTCGTTCATTTAACTTTACTCGCACCCTTGTGAGATCAGATCATCCTGACCTGTCTATTCCTTCTCCTCTCTGTGCCATTAGACTGCAGTTAGCACTGTGTGTCGATGTTCGTGTGTATGTGCTCTCCAGTTCTCTTCCGAGCGGAACAGGGGGCCTGGTTAGCACTGCTGCTGTGTGGCCTCTTGGCAGGCTTCTCTCTGTCTCTCCAGTCCGGGGGGAGATCTCCAGCTCGAGCTGCAGCTATATGGGTCAGGTTGGCCTACTTACGGCTGGGGGCTGCAGCAGCAGCGGCTGGATGGCCTCACATCAGATGTGCTTCATGGGGAGGCAGAGCAGAGGAGAGCGGGGAGGACAGGACCGTCCCTCCAGAGGCCCACAGGAGCCTGCCTCCGAGTCCTCAGAGCCCTGGTCCTGCCAGCTGTGTCACCCACAACCCTGGGAAAAGAGAGAGTGAGAGGGAGACTGCCCCTGCCATGGAGTGTGACGGAAAGAGAGAGGGCAAAGATAACTTTGACTTATACATTATACATACTTACTTTCATTCAAATGCAAAGATACAGAGCTGCCACCAGGAGAAAGGTAGGAAGAGAGTTTGACAGAAAGACTGAGACAGAGACCAAGAGAGACAGAGACCAAGAGAGACAGAGACCAAAAGAGACAGAGACCAAGAGAGACAGAGACCAAGAGAGACAGAGAGATACAGAGACAGAGAGAGACAGAGACTGAGACAGACAGAGACTGAGACAGACAGAGACTGAGACAGACAGACAGAGACCGACAGAGACAGACAGAGACAGACAGACAGAGAGAGAGACAGACAGACAGACAGAGACTGAGAGAGAGATAGACAGACAGATACTGAGAGAGACAGAGACTGAGAGAGACAGACATTGAGAGAGAGAGAGACAGTTATTGAGACAGACATAGACTGAGAGACACATAGACTGAGCGAGACAGACATAGACTGAGAGAGACAGACAGACACTGAGAGAGACTGAGAGAGACAGACTGAGACTGAGAGAAACAGACTGAGAGAGACAGACTGAGAGAGACAGACAGCGACTGAGAGAGTGAGACAAAGACTGAGAGAGTGAGACAAAGACTGAGAGAGTGAGACAAAGACTGAGAGAGACAGGGACTGTGAGAGACTGAGACAGACAGACATAGACTGAGAGAGACAGACATAGACTGAGAGAGAGAGACATAGACTGAGAGAGAGAGACATAGACTGAGAGAGAGAGACATAGACTGAGAGACAGAGGCTGAGGGATACAGAAACAGGGACTGAGAGAGAGAGACATGGACTGAGAGAGAGAGACATGGACTGAGAGAGAGAGACATGGACTGAGAGAGTCAGGGACTGATAGAGACAGGGACTGAGAGAGACAGACAGTGAGTGAGATAGACAGTGACAGAGAGACGGAGACTGAGAGAGACTGAGACAAAGAGAGACTGAGGAAGACGGAGCGGCTGAGAGGGAGAGACCGAGAGAGACTGAGGAAGATGGAGAGACTGAGAGGGAGACGGAGACGGAGAGACCGAGAGAGATAAATACCTGTTCAGGTGGCAATGTAATAGAGAGATGGTTGGGAGGAAGTGGAATGAGCTCACTTCATCATATTCATCTACGTTGAAGTGTACTGTATGTATTAGCCTATATGGTAATGTACTTGATACGATCCATCTTTATGCTCCTTATGGAGGACTGAAGATGGAAGCTCATCACCTACAATCAAACAAAAACCTCTTGGAGTACTCAAAACACTATTACTGGGAGTACTCAAAACACTATTACTGGGAGTCCTCAAAACACTATTACTGGGAATTCATGCATACCAAAGTGTTAACACACAGGCTTTCAGCAAAAACCGCTGCAGTGCATGTGAACGCATGCCAAAGCCTGTCGCTCTTTTCATCCCAATAACCTATGAACAAGAACGGTGGCTAAACGCCCTACATATTCATGATCTGCCTTTTTAATCGTGTAGCTTGGGAAAGCACACAGTGTATCCTCATTCCTCCTCTGAGGTGGAAGCTGTCTCTTTCATCTTCTGCAGTTTCCACATGTAATGCTCTGATCCCCCATCCCAATGACTTTAAACCCAAACTGGACCTTCCGAATGCCTTCATGGTGTACTGTGGGACAGGGAGATGGACCGTGTTGCCCCACCGTGTGACTGGGAGCTGTAATAGAGATGAAATGAACACTAAAGGGAACACTATTCTATGCATTTCTGTCCCCAACAGACTCTGTCTTAGACAGGGCTGTGGGGTGTTTAAAGAAGGCTATCAAAAGGAGGTGTGGTGGAATGGCAGACTCTATCGTGAGGTCACTGGGTCAGACTTTGGGTCCTTGAAAAGCGCCATATAAATATAATGTATTATAATTATTATGGAACAGGAGGGGTCACTCAAGTGCAGAGCTGTGTGTGAATGTGTGTTGTGTTTTTTTGTCTTACACTTGCCGTGTAATATGGACGTGTGTGTGTGTGTGTGTGTGTGTGTGTGTGTGTGTGTGTGTGTGTGTGTGTGTGTGTGTGTGTGTGTGTGTGTGTGTGTGTGTGTGTGTGTGTGTGTGTGTGTGTGTGTGTGTGTGTGTGTGTGTGTGTGTGTGTGTGTGTGTGTGTGTGAGTCGTGTCAGTAGCCCATTGCCTCAGTGCTCCCTCTGCTTTGACTAACCTGTGCTGCAGACCTGCGGCCTCTCTGCTCTCTGTGGGAGTGATGCAGAGTGGAATGGGTACCTGCAGCTGGGTACCTGCAGCTGTGTCCCCCCCACCTTTCTCTTTAAGACCTGTCAATGACCACACTCCTCACCAATTGTCCCCCTGTCTCCTGCATTAGCCCTCTGGCTTAGATAGAACATAAGATGTATTAGATCAAATTTGGGTTCAATACTCCTTTAAAGAAATGAGGATGGCCCGCGCTCACAGAACTCAGTATGTTGAACTAATCCTGATGTTCACTATCCAGGTATACAGGTAACTACCAAAATAAGGGAACCACTTGAGTAAATGAGGGATACAAAGTCTACTGAAAGCAGGTGCTTCCACACAGGTGTGGTTCCTGAGTTAATAAATGAACATCCCATCATGCTTAGGGTCATGTCTAAATATGCCCCGTTGGCCATTATTCTGGCTACCATGGCTAGAATAAGAGATCTGTGGCTTTGAAAGAGGTGTCTGAGAGGAGCATGGAGCTGTTTAAAGTGTGTGTGTGTTTCAGTCACCAGATCTCAACCCAATTGAACACTTATGGGAGATTCTGGGGCGGCGCCTGAGACAGTGTTTTTTCCACCACCATCAACAAAACACCAAATTATGGAATATTCTCGTTGAAGAATAACTGTTGAATCCCTCCGATCGAGTTCCAGACACTTGTAGAATCTATGTCAAGGTGCAATGAAACTGTTCTGGCGGCTCGTTACCCGTTATCACATCTTTGCCCACTTCTGACCACTTTCCTTTATCTGTGATTTACAGTACCACCCCTCTCTATACAATCTACTAACTCACCCAGGAGGACTCCCTCCTTTCAGCACAGATGTGTGTCTTTACAGATGAGGGTGAAATGGGTTCTATCGTTTCTGACCTAAATGGACTTAATTTCCCTGGGATTTTATTCCCTCTGATTTATTTGTATCAACGCCTTCCAAATGATATAACCCCTCAGCCTTAATCCTGAGGCTAACCACTGGGAAGATCAATGGAGCTGCTGCTAACAGGGTTCTACATGGGCAGCCAGGCGATGGCCGCTTTACAGACGGGGGCAGGCACACACACACACACTATACACACACACACACTATACACACTATACACACACACACTATACACACATGCGGCTCAGCATTCAGCTTAATTCTGACTGTGCGTGTGTGTGTGTGTGTGTATAGTGTCTGTGTGTGTGTGTGTGTGTGTGTGTGTGTGTGTGTGTGTGTGTGTGTGTGTGTGTGTGTGTGTGTGTGTGTGTGTGTGTGTGTGTGTGTGTGTGTGTGTGTGTGTGTGTGTGATATTCCAGAGGGATTGACATCAAAAGCTGCAGAGCGGCAGGCTGTGGCAATTAAAGAACCCAGAGCTGTGATCTAATGACCCTGCATCCGTGGATCACGTGTCATCCTGTCTGAATGCAGAAGAGCAGTCTTCTATGTCCATGTGTCATCCTGTCTGACCGCAGAAGATCAGTCTTCTATGTCCATGTGTCATCCTGTCTGACCGCAGAAGAGCAGTCTTCTATGTCCATGTGTCATCCTGTCTGACTGCAGAAGAGCAGTCTTCTATGTCCATGTGTCATCCGGTCTGACCGCAGAAGAGCAGTCTTCTATGTCCATGTGTCATCCGGTCTGACCGCAGAAGAGCAGGCTTCTATGTCCATATGTCATCCAGTCTGACCGCAGAAGAGTAGTCTTCTATGTTCACGTGTCATCCAGTCTGACCGCAGAAGAGCAGTCTTCTATGTCCATGTGTCATCCAGTCTGACTGCAGAAGAGCAGTCTTCTATGTCCATGTGTCATCCAGTCTGACCGCAGAAGAGCAGTCTTCTATGTCCATGTGTCATCCAGTCTGACCGCAGAAGAGCAGTCTTCTATGTCCATGTGTCATCCTGTCTGACCGCAGAACAGCAGTCTTCTATGTCCATGTGTCATCCAGTCTGACCGCAGAAGAGCAGTCTTCTATGTCCATGTGTCATCCAGTCTGACCGCAGAAGAGCAGTCTTCTATGTCCATGTGTCATCCTATCTTTCCCCCAAATCAGTATTCTTCGGAGGTGCCCCTGTGGTGCTCCCCTCGTCCCTTGCCCTATCTGCCGGCGTGTGTACCCAGCATGTGGAAATCCAACTGGGGATAAGAAGGAGGGAAAAGCCGGGGTCAGCTGTAGGACAACACTGTGGAGTTAGCCGAGTTAGCGTAGCCTAGCATAGTCTTCTGTCCAGCTGTGTGGCACGGGGCCAATCCTGACACTTCCACTGCTCTGTCATTTTGTTTTGCTCTGCCCTCCTTTACCACCCAGTCGTATTGATTACATTACACGTTACAACCACAGAGGAAATGTACAGAGGTTTTGAAGTGTTCTGTCCCCACACTAAATTGGGCTCAAATAGTGGGCTGAATAATTCATATTTATATATCTCTTCTAACTAATATGTGAATGGCAGGATTTGCTATGGAAGAACTCAAAACCAAAGCTGTGTTACTGAGTCCTATTTGGAGAGATACATTTCAGTGTTTCCTCAATATTCTTTTAGCAGTGCTGCTAAATTGTTGTCGCCACTCCAAGAGATATGAGGTAAAAAATAATCGAGATGGTCAAACCCTGACAGTATAAACGACTAAAATCAGATAAAAAATATGTAGAAAAGTTAAAGGAGCTTTATATATTTTTTAAATAAGATCATCTTTGAGAACTAACAATCACCAATAAAAAAATTGACTCAGAAAGAATCTAAAATTCCAAAAATGTTTGAGTCACTCGGATAGCATAAGAACAAGGCATAAGTCATGGCAAAATGTGTAGAATTGTAGGAAATTAGCTCTTGGCTGCAGAGACAAAAATAAAAAATGTGTCTCTGTGGCCAAGAAGAGGGCCTTTTTTAAAACGTTGGTCTGAAACCACACAATTGGCCCATGCCCACTACCATGCCATACATGTCCACTAACTTTGACACCTTTGCTGAAAAATAATCCTATGGGAAGCACTGCATTTACCTTGTCCAGGTGTCTAATCCTCTAATCCTAAATGACAGGGGTCGGGACAGGGGTTGGGACAGGGGTCGGGACAGGAGTCGGGACAGGAGTCGGGACAGGGGTCGGGACAGGAGTCGGGAGTCGGCCAGTTCCTTTATGGCTGCAGTTAAAAGCAGAGCCTAGCACTCTTCAGATGTTATGTCACAGAACATCCATTTGAAATTGAACACTTTAAACGGCTCTCTAATCTACATAGTGTCCACTGCACATGGGCGGACCAGAATGCCTCTGGGTTGTACTTGAGATTCAGGTGGTGATTGTGTCACACCCATCCATCCATTTTCAGAGGGACTTTATCTCTCCAACTCTGAAAGCCAGCGCGACTGGCCCTGTAAGATGCTGTCTGCTCAGCTGAACCATGACAGGGATATACTGTATAAATAGTCGCCACACACACACACACACACACACACACACACACACACACACACACACACACACACACACACACACACACACACACACACACACACACACACACACACACACACTGAGAACCTCTGCCCAGAGAAACGGCAGCAGTGATCTAGGTCAGACAGCGCCATAGAGTATGCTAGGAGCTGGAGATACAGAGGGATGGAAGGAGGAGTAGAGAGATGGAAGGATGAAACTCCGGGCAAAGGCATCCAAAGGTTTACTCTCTTCTTCTTTCTGGGCCAGAAAGCCCTTAATTATGGTGTGCCAATCTTTCACCCCTTCCTCTCCCACCCCGTCTGGGGCCCCTTCATTTTTGCCCTGTTTTGTTTTTCCCCAATGCCCTTAAACAACCCCATTGTGTTCAGTTGGGCTGGTGTGTTTCAATAGCTAACAGCTTGTTGACTGAACAATGGGTGGGCATGCGGCCTTGCTCCCCACGCTGGGATCCCGGGGGCAAGCTGATACGAGTGCTACATGACTTGGCATGTTTGGGTCCAGACGCCCACGCAGCCCCAGTCTGAAGTTGATTTACTTAGTGATGTGTGTGAATTCTGGAGTGTTGGGCTGCCTGGAGCTGTCAGTGTCCCACTGTTTCAGATGCTTTCTTGACCCTTGATTAACCCACCCAGGCCTTTCTCTCTTCTGGGTTGTCCTCAATGCTCGCTTGGCTCACATCTTCACAAAGATCCAATCACTGTCCTCTTATCCAAGCATTAACCTCTTACTGTGTCCCCACTTTTCCTAACATTCATTTATTAGTTCTGCCGACCATTCTAGATCCCCAAGCCCCCTGAGTGCCCTGTCCCAGTTCCCTGGGGAGAAGCTCACGAGACATGCCTCATCACGAATTGGAGGCATTCAGACACGGTCTTGTTCAGTCCATCTCGTTTGAGCTTTCGGAGTATCTCAAATCAAATGTTATTTGTCACATGCGCCGAATACAACAGGTGTAGACCTTACCGTGCAATGCTTACTTACAAGCCCTTAACCAACAATGCAGTTCAACAAATAGAGTTAAGAAAATATTTACCAAATAAACTGAAGTAAAAAAAAATACGAAAATAGAGAAATAACAAATAATTAAAGAGCAACAATAAAATAACAGTAGCGAGGCTATATACAGGGGGTACAGGTACAGAGTCAATGTGAGGGGGGACAGGTTAGTCAAGGTAATATGTACATTGTGTTGCTCAGTTATCTTGACTGGTTTTCCAGTGTGAGGATGAAAACTGCAATTTCATAGCCATATTCTGTGTTTTTAGTTTTTCAAACATATTAAGCCAGGAATGCCCTTTTCTAAACTGCTCTGCCAGATTTCAGCACCTTGGACAGTAACCCAGCAAACTAGCAAAGTCCAGAGAACAAACCTAAAAAGCACCAGCCTATTTGTCTTTTCTCTCACCTCTGCAATGTTAACAGCCTCTCTGATTCAACTGTTTTGTGTCTCCTCTTGTCTCTCTGAATAGGCATGTGTATTATCGAGCGCTGAGACACACACACGCACTCACACACACACACAGCCACATGTGAGGACACATGGAAGTTCAAATTCCGCCCGCCTGCCCCCCTCCGTCTACTACTGTCTAGCTTTTGGAACCGGCACTGCTGTGTTTGTGACTTTGGGTGTTGTCCTGTCCACCCGCGTCACTGTCACCCTCAATGGAACTGCATGGGTACAGAGGGAGGCGGGTGGAGGGACGTTGGGGGGGGGTTGGGAGAGTGCCGCTCTCCCACAGCGGCCAAATAATAGCCACATCGGATCAGACGACCAGACGGAGGGCCTAGATAGTAGAGTCAGGACCCAGAGGCGGGAGGGCAGGACAGAGGTGGGAGGGCGGGGGGGCAGAACCAGTCACAGACGGGGAGAAGTGACCACGGCCCAGGCTACTGCAGCCACTGATCAGCACAGAGCTACTGTGTACACAGAGATACAGCTGAGACTGCACTGGAAAGAAATAGGGGAAAGGATTCCCAATATCAAATGCTGTTTTAGATTTAACAGGCTTGATAGCTCTTTATTTAGAGGAGAAATTACAGGTGAGTGAGTGAGAGGTTTGTGTGTTTTGATGTACAGTTAGTGGACTGGTGCGGTGTGTGTGGCCAGAGGGTGGAACTAATGTGAGGTGTTCTGTGTTTCCAGTTACTGCAGGTTCTAAAGTGACACCTGGGGGACAGATAACAGCGTCACGCCCAGAACCACAGGGGGAAGTGCGTCCCAATTCGTCAGAGGAGCAAGTCTTTGCAGCCCTCTCAGGTAAGAGACCTGATGCTGCACTATTTCATAATGTTTACCCTGAAGTTTATCTCATCTATTGATTTGGAGAGCTGGTAGAGATCTGAACTCATCTCCTACAGGTGTGACTGAAGTGATGTGTTGTTCACCCTTAAAGAGAGGACTGTTCTGCATTTTCAGTGTTCAGTTTGTGGTGGAGGGTCTCATGCTTAGTCTACTCACACCCATCTCTGTCTCTCTCTCTCTCTATGTCTCTCTCTGTCTCTCTCTCTCTGTCTCTCACTCTCTCTCTCTGTCTCTCTCTTTCTCTGTGGATTTGTCTGCTTCCATTTACTTCTCTCTGATCCTTCATTACTCATGCCCTTTCCTCTGCCCCCCCTCTTTTGATCTTCCCTTCCTTCCTCCCCTCTATCTCTCTCCCCCTATCTCTCTCCGTCTCTCTCCAGGCTCCATGGCAGGCTTCCCTGATCATTGGAGCTCCCAGCGCAACAACCCGCCCCAGATGATGGACAGTGGACTGATGGGAGATTCTTCAGGTGGACTCTTTGATTCAATTGTCAATATTTGAGCAACACGCATCCTCCATCCCATTGTCAGAGTAATAGCATCCATTACGAACAAATTAGGTCTCTAGATTCCTAGATATGAGGAATTCTTTGTAAATCGATAAGTAGTGCGCCGTCATATATTAAATGTATGATGTACTTTCTTTTGATCATGTCATAACTGGCTACTTCCCATTTGAACTTCATATGACGTTTACATTCACACAATAAGAATGTGTGCAAGCTAAAAAAAAAAAAATGAAATATTGTAAACATGTAATACATTACATAGACTATGCAATGAGTGTTAAAAAAACATTGTTTTATAGAGTATGAAGTCAGTGCCTGTAACAATTCCAGTGGTGGAAATAAGAGTCAGGTGCAGAGAGCAGGAATTTCTTCAACGAGTGGAATTTATTTCCTTACAGTAATCACCTAACAAACCGGTGACGCCACACTAAACACTGGGCGCGTAAAGAGAAATGTCCAAAGTCAATTGAATCACAAAAATCCACAAATACACACCACAAACACGAAACAGAAAAACAAGCCCGCACAAAAGGGAGCGGGCAAACTGGGTTTAAATAACCCCTAATCTAAACACACAACAGGTGAAACAAATTAGACCAACTAAACGGAAAACAGAAAAGGGGATCGGTGGCAGCTAGTAGACCGGAGACGACGACCGCCGAGCGCCGCCCGAACGGGAAGAGGCACCATCCTCGGCGGGACTCGTAACAGTACCCCCCTCCCGACGCGCGGCTCCCGCAGCGCGCCGACTCCGGCCTCGAGGACGACCCGGAGGGCGAGGAGCAGGGCGCTCCGGATGGAGGCGGTGAAAGTCCCTCAAAAGGGACGGATCCAAGATGTCCCCCACCGGTACCCAGCATCTCTCCTCCGGACCGTACCCCTCCCAGTCCACGAGGTACTGCAGGCCCCTCACCCGGCGTCTTGAGTCCAGAATGGCTCTTATCCTATACGCCGGGGACCCCTCGATGTCGAGAGGGGGAGGAGGGACCTCCGGTACCTCACCTTCCTGCAGGGGACCAGCTACCACCGGCCTGAGGAGAGACACATGAAACGAGGGGTTAATACGATAGTAAGAGGGAAGTTGTAACCTATAACACACCTCGTTTATCCTCCTCAGGACTTTAAATGGCCCCACACACTGCGGCCCCAGCTTCCGGCAGGGCAGGCGGAGGGGCAGGTTTCGGGCCGAGAGCCAGACCCTGTCCCCTGGTGCAAACACAGGGGCCTCACTGCGGTGGCGGTCAGCGCTCCTCTTCTGCCGTTCACTGGCCTGCTTGAGAGAGTCCTGGACCGCTCGCCAGGTCTCTCTAGAGCGCTGTACCCATTCCTCCACCGCAGGAGCTTCAGTCTGGCTCTGGTGCCACGGAGCCAGGACCGGCTGGTACCCCAGTACACACTCGAAAGGCGACATGTTCGTAGATGAGTGGCGGAGTGAGTTCTGGGCCAACTCCGCCCACGGGACGTACCTCGCCCATTCTCCTGGCCGGTCCTGGCAATACGACCTCAGAAACCTACCCACCTCCTGGTTCACTCTCTCCACCTGCCCATTACTTTCGGGGTGATACCCAGAGGTGAGGCTGACCGAGACCCCCAGACGCTCCATAAACGCCCTCCATACCCGGGACGTGAACTGGGGACCTCGATCAGATACGATATCCTCCGGCACCCCATAATGCCGGAAGACGTGGGTAAATAGAGCCTCCGCAGTCTGTAGGGCCGTAGGGAGACCAGGCAATGGGAGGAGACGACAGGACTTAGAGAACCGATCCACAACGACCAAAATGGTAGTGTTCCCCTGAGATGGAGGAAGATCCGTCAAAAAATCTACCGATAGATGAGACCATGGCCGTTGTGGAACCGGAAGGGGTTGTAACTTCCCCCTCGGTAGGTGCCTAGGAGCCTTACTCTGAGCGCATACCGAGCAGGAGGAGACATAGAGTCTCACGTCCTTAGCCAAGGTGGGCCACCAGTATTTCCCTCTAAGACCACGCACTGTCCTCTCCACCCCCGGATGACCCGAAGCAGGTATTGAGTGAGCCCACCGAATCAATCGATCACGAACACCAAGCGGTACGTACCTACGGCCAGTCGGACACTGGGACGGCGCAGGTTCTACCCTCAACGCCCGCTCGATGTCCGCGTCCACCTCCCATACCACCGGAGCCACCAGACAAGAGGCGGGAAGGATGGGAGTCGGATCGATGGGCCGGTCATCCGTGTCATAGAGACGAGACAGCGCGTCGGCCTTTGTGTTGAGGGAACCTGGTCGGTAAGAGATCGTAAATCTAAACCGAGTAAAGAACATGGCCCACCTCGCCTGACGCGGATTCAATCTCCTCGCCTCTCGGATATACTCCAGATTGCGATGGTCAGTCCAGATGAGAAAAGGGTACTTAGCCCCCTCAAGCCAGTGTCTCCACACCTTCAGGGCTTTTACCATAGCTAGTAACTCCCTGTCCCCCACATCATAGTTCCGCTCCGCCGGACCCAACTTCTTAGAAAAGAAAGCACAGGGACGGAGCTTCGGTGGCGTGCCCGAGCGCTGTGATAGCACGGCTCCAACACCAGCCTCGGACGCATCCACCTCCACTATGAACGCTAATGAAGGGTCCGGATGCGCCAACACGGGAGCCTCAGTGAAACGTGCCTTCAACCGGTTAAAAGCTCCCTCAGCCTCGGCCGTCCACTGTAGACGCACCGGCCCTCCCTTTAGCAGTGAGGTAATGGGTGCTGCCACTTGACCAAAACCCCGGATAAACCTCCGGTAGTAATTGGCAAACCCTAAAAACCGCTGCACCTCCTTTACCGTGGTTGGAGTCGGCCAATTACGCACGGCGTTAACGCGATCACTCTCCATCACCACCCCTGAGGTGGAAATGCGATAACCCAGGAAGGAAACGGCTTGTTTGGAGAACACACATTTCTCAGCCTTGACGTATAGGTCATGCTCCAGCAGCCTCCCAAGGACCCTGCGCACCAGGGAAACATGCGCGGCGCGTGTAGCAGAATAGATCAGGATGTCATCAATATACACTACCACACCCTGCCCGTGCATGTCCCTGAGAATCTCATCTACAAAGGATTGGAAAACGGCTGGAGCATTCTTTAACCCATACGGCATGACGAGGTACTCATAGTGGCCTGATGTGGTACTAAACGCTGTTTTCCACTCGTCTCCCTCCCGAATACGCACCAGATTATACGCGCTCCTAAGATCCAGTTTTGTGAAAAACCGTGCTCCGTGGAATGATTCCACCGCCGTAGCGATGAGAGGTAGCGGATAACTAAATCCCACTGTGATTGAATTTAGACCTCGATAATCAATGCACGGACGCAGACCTCCCTCCTTTTTTCTCACAAAAAAGAAACTCGAGGAGACGGGTGACATGGAGGGCCGAATGAACCCCTGTCTCAGAGCTTCCGTGACATACAGTGGGGAGAACAAGTATTTGATACACTGCCGATTTTGCAGGTTTTCCTACTTACAAAGCATGTAGAGGTCTGTAATTTTTATCATAGGTACACTTCAACTATGAGAGACGGAATCTAAAACAAAAATCCAGAAAATCACATTGTATGATTTTTAAGTAATTCATTTGCATTTTATTGCAAGACATAAGTATTTGATCACCTTCCAACCAGTAAGAATTCCGGCTCTCACAGACCTGTTAGTTTTTCTTTAAGAAGCCCTCCTGTTCTCCACTCATTACCTGTATTAACTGCACCTGTTTGAACTCGTTACCTGTATAAAAGACACCTGTCCACACACTCAATCAAACAGACTCCAACCTCTCCACAATGGCCAAGACCAGAGAGCTGTGTAAGGACATCAGGGATAAAATTGTAGACCTGCACAAGGCTGGGATGGGCTACAGGACAATAGGCAAGCAGCTTGGTGAGAAGGCAACAACTGTTGGCGCAATTATTAGAAAATGGAAGAAGTTCAAGATGACGGTCAATCATCCTCGGTCTGGGGCTCCATGCAAGATCTCACCTCGTGGGGCATCAATGATCATGAGGAAGGTGAGGGATCAGCCCAGAACTACACGGCAGGACCTGGTCAATGACCTGAAGAGAGCTGGGACCACAGTCTCAAAGAAAACCATTAGTAACACACTATGCCGTCATGGATTAAAATACTGCAGCGCACGCAAGGTCCCGCTGCTCAAGCCAGGGCATGTCCAGGCCCGTCTGAAGTTTGCCAATGACCATCTGGATGATCCAGAGGAAGAATGGGAGAAGGTCATGTGGTCTGATGAGACAAAAATAGAGCTTTTTGGTCTAAACTCCACTCGCCGTGTTTGGAGGAAGAAGAAGGATGAGTACAACCCCAAGAACACGATCCCAACCGTGAAGCATGGAGGTGGAAACATCATTCTTTGGGGATGCTTTTCTGCAAAGGGGACAGGACGACTGCACCGTATTGAGGGGAGGATGGATGGGGCCATGTATTGCGAGATCTTGGCCAACAACCTCCTTCCCTCAGTAAGAGCATTGAAGATGGGTCGTGGCTGGGTCTTCCAGCATGACAACGACCCGAAACACACAGCCAGGGAAACTAAGGAGTGGCTCCGTAAGAAGCATCTCAAGGTTCTGGAGTGGCCTAGCCAGTCTCCAGACCTGAACCCAATAGAAAATCTTTGGAGGGCGCTGAAAGTCCGTATTGCCCAGCGACAGCCCCGAAACCTGAAGGATCTGGAGAAGGTCTGTATGGAGGAGTGGGACAAAATCCCTGCTGCAGTGTGTGCAAACCTGGTCAAGAACTCCAGGAAACGTATGATCTCTGTAATTGCAAACAAAGGTTTCTGTACCAAATATTAAGTTCTGCTTTTCTGATGTATCAAATACTTATGTCATGCAATAAAATGCAAATTAATTACTTAAAAATCATACAATGTGATTTTCTGGATTTTTGTTTTAGATTCCGTGTCTCACAGTTGAAGTGTACCTATGATAAATATTACAGACCTCTACATGCTTTGTAAGTAGGAAAACCTGCAAAATCGGCAGTGTATCAAATACTTGTTCTCCCCACTGTATGTCTCCATAGCCAACGTCTCCTCCTGTGACAAGGGGTACACATGACTCCTGGGAAGTGCAGCGTTCACCTGGAGGTTTATCACGCAATCCCACCGTCGATGAGGTGGTAATTTAGTCGCTTTCTTTTTACTAAAAGCGATAGCCAAATCGGCATATTCTGGGGGAATGCGCACAGTGGAAACCTGGTCTGGACTCTCCACCGAGGTGGCACCGATGGAAACTCCCACACACCTACCTGAACACTCCTCTGACCACCCCTGAAGAGCTCCCTGTCTCCAGGAAATGAGGGGATTGTGAATGGCTAGCCAAGGAACCCCCAACACCACTGGAAACCCAGGTGAATCAATAAGGTAGAAACTAATCTGCTCCCTATGATCCCCCTGTGTTACCATGTCCAGCGGAATCGTGGCCTCCCTGATCAGCCCTGACCCTAGCGGTCGGCTATCTAAGGAGTGCACAGGGAAAGGAGGGTCTATCTGCACCAACGGAATACCCAACTTACGGGCTAGACCGCGATCCATAAAACTCCCAGCTGCGCCTGAGTCTACGAGCGCCTTATGCTGGAGAGAAGGGAAAAACGCAGGGAAAAAAATAACCAAAAACATGTGACCGACAGGAAGCTCTGGGTGAGTCTTGTGCCTACTCACCTGGGGTGATCGAGGAGTATTCCGCCTGCCATCTCCACTCCCAGAGGCGCTCCTCCAACACCGGTCTGAAGTGTGTCCTCTCCTGCCACAATAGGTGCAAGAAAAGCCACCTCCTCTGGCCCCCCTAGATGCAGCCCCTCCCAACTCCATCGGGGTTGAAGCGGGAGGACTGGGAGGTGGAACTGACAGGACCCCCTCTGAACGCCCGCGGGCAGCTAGCAGGTTGTCCAGTCGTATAGACATGTCAATTAACTCATCGAGAGAGAGCGTAGTGTCTCGACAAGCTAGCTCCCGACGGACGTCCTCCCGAAGGCTACATCGATAATGGTCCATCAGGGCCCTGTCATTCCACCCCGCGCCAGCAGCCAAGGTCCGGAACTCCAAAGCGAAGTCTTGCGCACTCCTCGTCTCCTGTCTGAGGTGGAACAGTCGCTCACCCACCGCTCGGCCCTCCTGAGGGTGGTCAAATACGGCCCGAAAGCGGCGAGTGAACTCTGGGTAGTTGTCTCGAACCGAGTCTGGGCCGTTCCAGACCGCATTAGCCCATTCCAGGGCTCTACCCGTCAGACAGGAGATGAGGAGGCTAACACTCTCCTCTCCAGAGGGAGTCGGACGAACAGTGGCCAAGTAGAGCTCCAACTGGAGCAAAAACCCCTGGCACCCAGCCACCGCTCCATCGTACTCCCTTGGGAGCGCAAGACGCAATGCGCCCGAACCTGATGCTGCCGTTGATGGAGAAGGTTGCGCCGTCTGGGAAGGAGCTGGGGTTGTAGTCGGGATACCACTCCTCTCCCATCGTTCCATCCTCTCCATCATCATGTCCATTGCCGTCCCTATCCGATGGAGAACGGCGGTGTGATGATGGACACGCTCCTCAATCGATGGGAGAGGGGTGGTTGCTGCCTCTGCTGACTCCATATTTTGGTGCGGGCTTCTGTAACAATTCCAGTGGTGGAAATAAGAGTCAGGTGCAGAGAGCAGGAATTTCTTCAACGAGTGGAATTTATTTCCTTACAGTAATCACCTAACAAACCGGTGACGCCACACTAAACACTGGGCGCGTAAAGAGAAATGTCCAAAGTCAATTGAATCACAAAAATCCACAAATACACACCACAAACACGAAACAGAAAAACAAGCCCGCACAAAAGGGAGCGGGCAAACTGGGTTTAAATAACCCCTAATCTAAACACACAACAGGTGAAACAAATTAGACCAACTAAACGGAAAACAGAAAAGGGGATCGGTGGCAGCTAGTAGACCGGAGACGACGACCGCCGAGCGCCGCCCGAACGGGAAGAGGCACCATCCTCGGCGGGACTCGTAACAGTGCCTGTAAAACTGAGCACACTGATTTGCCACATTGGTGGCTTGGGAGTTGTGACTGGCCTGATTTGTTATGGGCTGAGTTGAGTTGAGCCTTTACGATGCCAGACTCGGCAGATACAGCCCTGTCACAACCTTTGTCATCTCAGTGCTACTGAATCACTGCTGAAAGGCTAGTCACTTGAAGACACACACACACAAAAGGAAACAGGCATGCACACACACACTCAGGGAGACACATGCACACACACACACAGGGAGACACATGCACACACACACACAGGGAGACACATGCACACACACACTCAGGGAGACACATGCACACACACACTCAGGGAGACACATGCACACACACACACAGTAGCTGTGAATCCCCACGAGGAACCAATGGATGACATTTTGAAGGGGTTGCTGGGTGTTTTGTCTGAGTCATTGCTTTACGGCTTCAATCGATGTGTCAGCGCCTCATTCCCCCCCCCCCCCCCCCCTCATTTTTTCGAGGTTCTCCAGCCAACTGCCACCGACATGGAATTCTCATCACCGTGTCACTTCCTCTCTGTCTGTGACATTTCCACTGCACTTGCCTCAGAAGGTGTTGCTAGCCAGTCCTCACTCAGGAGAATGGCCCTCGTTGAGGAATAGAAGTCCATTTAGCGGGGCCCATTTTCAAATGTCTCCGTCCCTCGTTACTGTGCCTGAAAGGCTTCATCCTATCATGACTCATCTCAAGAACATTCCTCAATGAGCTCTCTGGATTGGCTCATTCCGTCTGCCTGTGTTATGACTTATGTTCGACCTATTCATTGGTCCGTCTGAGGTTGATCTAAGCTCTGATTGCTACTGCTCTGTGTGACATTTGTCTGACTCTGTATCAGGATCAATTTGAAGCGGTTCTGGGCCCATATTCATGAAGCACCTCAGACTAGAAGTGCTGATCAAGAATCGGTTTTGCCTTTTAGATTATAATGAACATGATTAAATGGATAGAGTGGGGGTTGATCCATCGGAGATGCTTTGTGAATACAGGGGTTGATTGTTTCTTTGTGTCTGTGTGACAGGTTTCTCCCAGCCTGCTATGAGGATGGAGATGGGGATAGCTCCACTATCGACAGAGAGGCCTCCCAGCATCGCAGAGCCCCAGAAGCCCCCACCTCAGGCAGCCAACACAGCTAAGGACATGTCTGCAGGTAAAAGGAAACACACATTATCACTATTAGTAACAGTGCCTATATCGAAGTGCCTACCTCAGTACCTAGTTCAGTAACTGTCAGTACTTATCGACATCTTCAGCCAGCTCTTAAGGCCTACAGTTGAAGTCGGAAGTTTACATACAGTTAAGGTTGGAGTCATTAAAACCACTCCACAAATTTCTTGTTAACAAACTATAGTTTTGGCAAGTCGGTTAGAACATCTACTTTGTGCATGACACAAGTCATTTTTCAACAATTGTTTACAGACAAATGATTTCACTTATAAATCACTGTCTCACAATTCCAGTGGGTCAGAAGTTTACATACACTAAGTTGACTGTGCCATTAAACAGCTTGGAAAATTCCAGAAAATTATGTCATGGCTTTAGAAGCTTCTGATAGGCTAATTGACATAATTTGAGTCAATTGGAGGTATACCTGTGGATGTATTTCAAGGCCTACCTTTAAGGCCTAATTTTCAAACGCCTGAACGTACCACGTTCATCTGTACAAAAAATAGTACACAAGTATAAACACCATGGGACCACGCAGCCGTCATACCGCTCAGGAAGGAGATGCGTTCTGTCTCCTAGAGATGAACGTACTTTGGTGCGAAAAGTGCAAATCAATCCCATAACAGCAGCAAAGGACCTTGTGAAGATGCTGGAGGAAACAGGTACAAAAGTATCTATATCCACAGTAAAACGAGTCCTATATCGACATAACCTGAAAGGCCGCTCAGCAAGGAAGAAGCCACTGCTCCATAAAAAAGCCAGACTACGGTTTGCAACTGCACATGGGGACAAAGATCGTACTTTTTGGAGAAATGTCCTCTGGTCTAATGAAACAAAAATAGAACTGTTTGGCCAAAATGACCATTATGTTTGGAGGAAAAAGGGGGAGGCTTGCAAGCCGAAGAACACCATCCCAACTGTGAAGCACGGGGGTGGCAGCATCATGTTGTTGGGGTGCTTTGCTGCAGGAGGGACCGGTGCACTTCACAAAACGGATGGCATCACGAGGGAGAAAAATGATGTGGATATGTTGAAGCAACATCTCAAGACATCAGTCAGGAAGTTAAAGCTTCGTCACAAATGGGTCTTCCAAATGGACAATGACCCTAAGCATACATCCAAAGTTGTGGCAAAATGGCTTAAGGACAACAAAGTCAAGGTATTGGAGTGGCCATCACAATGCCCTGACATCAATCCTATAGTCAATTTGTGGGAAGAACTGAAATAGCGTGTGCAAGCAATGAGGCCTACAAACCTGACTCAGTTACACCAGCTCTGTCAGGAGGAATGGGCCAAAATTCACCCAACTTATTGTGGGAAGCTTGTGGAAGGCTACCCGAAAAGTTTGACCCAAGTTAAACTATTTAAAGGCAATGCTACCAAATACTAATTGGGTGTATGTAAACTTCTGACCCACTAGGAATGTGATGAAAGAAATAAAATCTGAAGTAAATCATTTTCTCTACTATTATTCTGACATTTCACATTCTTAAAATCAAGTGGTGATCATAACTGACCTAAGACAGGGAATTTTTACTCGGATTAAATGTCAGGAATTGTGAAAAACGGAGTTTAAATGTATTTGGCTAAGGTGTATGTAAACTTCCGACTTCAACTGTATGTGTATGTCGGTCTGCCTCTCTTCGTGTTGGCATGCATGTATGGCATTTGTGGAAGTCATTGTGCACACTAGAGGGTGTTATGGTTGGGCAGTTTCCCGTATTTCCGTCAGTGCAAACAAGGGGCACTATTCCTTTCCAAACGTTAAAAAAAATTCTAACAAAGTACTAGCAAATTACCGTAGCAGACGCTAGCTAAATGTTAACAAGCGCAAGTGAACATAAACAAATTGCAAGGATAGGCATCCCAGCTCAGAAAGTTGTACAACTATCTAAAAAAAGTTTGCTGCATGCACAAAACAAATATTAGACTGCAGGGATCTTGATCTAGGAGGGGATTGATGGTCTCTGCTGTAACCAAGAAGCTTGATTACCACTTGCTAACTTGCCACTTAGCTAGCAAGTTAGCAAACCAAATGCATAGCTGGAGCCCTGAGCTGGAGAGAATTTATTTGTCACATCTTAGATAGTTCAATATTTTAGTTAAAATATATTTAGCTGGCAAACAGTAATAAAGTTAAAGTATATCTTGATCACCTCTCTTGCGCTGCACAACACTGGATCGTCACATCACGAAAGCTCCTGTTTGCTCCTTGCGCTCTTTATAAAAAAAAATATACCATGTAACTGGCTCAATCAGTTACTTTGGGGAACTGCTTCACAATGGAAAAAAATGCAACAGGCGAAAAATAATTCAATCTGCTTTATCTATTAAACTAGTCCACAAGTTCACTGCAGGTATTTCTTTAACAACTATTTCCCCCCCAAAATGTTTCTATACAGTGCATTCTGTTACGTTACAGCCCTGTTCTAAAATGTATTCAATTGTTTTTCCCCCTCATTAATCTGCATACAAGCAAAACAAAAACAGTTTTTTAGAAATGTTTGCAAATGTATTACAAATAAAAAAAACATATCACCTTTACATAAATATTCAGACTCAGTACTTTGTTGAAGCACTTTTGGCAGCGATTACAGCCTTGAGTCTTCTTGGGTATGACGCTTCAAGCTTGGCACAGCTGTGTTTGGGGAGTTTCTCCAATTCTTCTCTGCAGATCCTCTCAAGCTCTGTCCGGTTGGATGGGGAGCGTTGCTGCACAGCTATTTACAGTTCTCTCCAGAGATTTTCTATCTGCTTCAAGTCTGGGCTCTGGCTGGACCACTCAAGGACATTCAGAGACTTGTCCCAAAGCTACTCCTGTATTGTCTCGGCTGTGTGCTTAGGGTCGTTGTTCTGTTGGAAGGTGAACCTTCGCCCGTCTGAGGTCCTGAGCGCTCTGGAGCAGGTGATATGTGGTACCTGGTTTCCTCCAGACATGACGCTTGGCATTCAGGCCAAAGAGCTCAATCTTTGTTTCATCAGACCAGAGAATCTTGTTTCTCATGGTCTGAGACTCCTTTAGGTGCCTTTTGGTAAACTCCAAGTGGGCTGTCATGTGCCTTTTACTGAGGAGTGGCTTCTGTCTGCCCACTCTACCATAAAGGCCTGATTGGTGGAGTGCTGCACAGATGGTTGTCCTTCTAGAAGGTTCTCCCATCTCCACAGAGGAACTCTGAAGCTCTGTCAGAGTGACCATCGGGTTCTTGGTCACCTCCCTGACCAAGGCCCTTTTCCCCTGATTGCTCAGTTTGGCCCGGGCGGCCAGCTCTAGTTAGAGTCTTGGTGGTTCCAAACTTCTTCCGTCTGAGAATGATGGAGATCACTGTGCTCTTGGGGACCTTCAATTCCCCAGAACACAATCCTTTCTCTGAGCTCAACAAACAATTCCTTTGACCTCATGGTTTGGTTTTTGCTCTGACATGCACTGCCAACTGTGGGACCTTATATAGACAGGTGTGTGCCTTTCCAAATCATGTCCAATCAATTGAATTTACCACAGGTCGACTCCAATCAAGTTGTAGAAAACATCTCAAGGATGATCAATGTTAACAGGATGCACCTGAGCTCAATTTCGAGTCTCGTAGCAAAGAGTCTGAGTACTTATGTAAATAAGGCATTTCTGTTTTCTATTTTTAATACATTTTCAAAAATTTCAAAAAACCTGTTTACCCTTTGTCATTATGGAGTATTGTGGAAGAGAATAAAAATAAAAATAAAACATTTTAGAATAAGGCTGTAACGTAACAAAATGTGGAAAAAGTCAAGGGGTCTGAATACTTTCCAAGTGCACTGTATATACCGTATATATATTTTTGGGGGGTGGGGGGGTGTTGACAGTATTGAAAATTATACCGTGGGTATTTCAGAATACCTCTCTATATGGTATACCGCCCAAGACTTGAGTGTTGCCACAAATCCTTAAATGCCGATGCCATCTGTCAACCCCAGCCCGTCCCCTCACCCCACTTGTCTCCTCCACATAGTCTCATCCCAGTGCCACCTCCCCTTGCCAGTATACCCAGTGGCAGCCAGCCCCTACCCCTCCTCCATATCTCATGCCCAGTTCAGTTGATGAGGTCTGGGTTTTGGCTGAGGGCTTATGGGCTTAGAGCAGCGGGGGACCCCCTGTGGTGATCATCACCCAATCCGACCCCCAACTCCGCTCCTGTGTAGTGAATCCTCACACGGGGCACCTATATAACTTTTGTACTAATGCCCTCTCTTGTCCACTGAGGGGTGCTATAGCTAGAGCTGTGGCTGCCTCCCTCCGCCCCTGCTGGAAATACCCTACACTCCATTAGACCTCAGATGGTATTGAATACTGTATGTCATCATGTTGTGGCTATTGTCATATAGCATTCCCATAACATCCCAGGGGCCACATGGCTATAGCACAGCTGAGACCCAGTGTTATGCTACTACACAGTAGGTCAGGGGTCGGCAACAGGCGGCCCGCGGGCCAAAACAAGGGGCAAGTGTATTTTCTGCCCCCCAAAGTGTTTTGGGAATAAAAAAATAAAAATCTGTTCCCAAGTATTCCCACGAATAAAAATGTAAAAAAGATATGTGAGATATGTGATCATGTCTCAATGTATGAAATTACTGTTATTTTCAAATACAATCTCTTTTTAGTCTTAGTTGTGGTCAATTTGTAGTGTGCATATTATTATGTTCTGGCACGCCGATCGGCCCACAGGCTGAATCAAAGTTGCCTACCCCGGCAGTAGGTGGTTCCACTAGCATGTTAGTCTAGGAATAGCGTGTGTGTGTGTGCGCGTGTGACTAAAGGCACGCAGCACAGTCTGGTACTGAATAAGTTATAAGCTGCAGACCGATTGGAAGCCTGAGGCTGAAAGATAAACTTCACAGGCGTCTGTTCACAACGCTGCCTGTGGAGAATTGACTCCAAACTCCAGAGCTTTTCTGTGTAGAGAATGAGTCATTTAGAACTCGATATGGGGAAACTCATTTGATCAGTACAATATCTGAATGCATCTTGCGTTCATGTTTACCCCTGGAAGACTCCCCTGCTAGTGGAGGGGGGGGGAAGTGACCTGTTAATACTCACCAACCATCTCTTGTCAGAGACACTCATGGGAAGAATAACCACTACCGCAATAATTAACAAACAAAACGTCCTCTGCTACAAAAGTCATGAGGTATTTATGTATTACAACTAAGTCAGGGTTATGTTGAGTGTCTCATGTTTCCCCATGTGTGAACATTAGCATAGCACGCTAGCTAAGCGTGTCTGCACTGAACAGAGTTGTGAGGATAAGGGCTGGGAACCTAGTGGAGCAGAAGTGCTGCAGTGACCTTATACGTGCCGAACAGCGCCATCGTGCTGCATTAGTCATGGAGTCAGTCACACCCCTGGAGACCTGCAACCTGTGGGCTCTGGGGATACTGTACCACGCCCTGGTTCGGTACTTGGAGAGAACCACGACGGCTACCAAGACATTCTGTTGCTGTTCATCACAGCTTCAACAGCTCCCCAGAGCATTGAGGGAGCGGCTCTTAAGTGCTCCTGCATTGTCTCTCGTCTCTGCTCTAACATACTAGGTCCGTTTCTGTCATGTGGTGCTTTATTCATGTAAAATATGATAAAGAGATGCTCCATTTGGAGTTTCAGTATTCAAAAGGCTAGAGAGACAACTGGGGCAAAGTGGCCCAGCCTTACTGGGTAATCACTTCCTCTAAAACCCTTCCTCCTCCATTGCTCCTCTCCTCAGAACCGGCACAGCTTACCCGTGCAGCTTGGCAGCATGGGGCTCTAGAATTTAACTAGCTAGACTGAACAGTCCAGGAAAGAAAACAATCCCATATTAATCACAACACGATTTACCTTGAATCTAATCTACAAAATGTAGATTTCCACCTAAGCAGCATACCCAAAAGTAATTATTTAGAATGACAGGGCCCTAAACAATACCAACTGTAGTAATGCTTTTTACCTTTCTGTTAAAAATTGCTGAGGTGTATTCACTTTTGAGGACACCAGTTCAAGTACACAGTACAGATACTGTATCATGAAAATATGAAAAAATCCTATACGATTTCGTTCCTATTTAACAAAAGTAAATATTCTAAATATAGTAACAATCCAATGCTAATTGACTTACTATAATATTTTACCTTGTTTATCACTGTAAAATAAAAAATCATCATACTTCGTGACGGTACAAAATTGTCACCGTTTCATATAACTGACGACAGAGCATTTTCAGCCCAGCGTCCTCTGAGCGGCGCAGAGACATTCAAATGCCTGCCGACTCGTTACAACTTCAGCTTTAAGCACCAAGTGATTTTGTCCCTCTGTGACCACGAGAGTGGTCTAGTTTCAATCCTGCAAAATCGTTTGGTATTGTTTCATGTTGAGAGCTCTAAATCCATATAAGAACACCACAGCAAGATGAGACTGTTTTTGCGCCAATCGCTAGTCTCCCGTTTCATATGTCTAATGGTAGGCGGAGCTGCAAGGTTCGTAGGCGGAGCTGCAAGGTTCGTAGGCGGAGCTGCAAGGTTCGTAGGCGGAGCTGCAAGGTTCGTAGGCGTTCGTAGGCGGAGCTGCAAGGTTCGTAGGCGGAGCTGCAAGGTTCGTAGGCGGAGCTGCAAGGTTCGTAGGCGGAGCTGCAAGGTTCGTAGGCGGAGCTGCAAGGTTCGTAGGCGGAGCTGCAAGGTTCGTAGGCGGAGCTGCAAGGTTCGTAGGCGGAGCTGCAAGGTTCGTAGGCGGAGCTGCAAGGTTCGTAGGCGGAGCTGCAAGGATCACAGGCAGGGGAAATGTATCCTTTGCCTGGATAGGCCAGAAAATGTGGCATGTCGCGCCTTATTCAAATGAGGTGTCAGAAGCGGGACAACCAGAGCCTTCACAGAGGCTCTGTACGCAAACATGTCAATGCCTATACTGTACTATAAAACTGTGTGGTCTGTGCCTGTTTCTGTGCACTTGACCAAATTGCTGTGTTTGTGTCTGTGTTTGCTGAGTTCAATCACCTACTCACTATGAAGTAAACACAGCTTTCTCCTCCTCCTAAAATCTCATTCAGTACACCAGCATGTCACTAGGGTAGCACGGAGTCAGCAGCCAAAAAGCCACAGTATTACCAGTCCCTCAGCGGGACAATTCATTCACACAGGGGTTACTGAGGCAACGGGCCAATGAGGATGCATGAGTGATTTGACACCCATGTTGCATTTTGAGTGTTCAATGGCAAAATGAGAAATTGCAGCTCGTACACTACCAAAGTTCAGTTATATTGAATGGACCATCAATAAGTGTCTACAGCTGTAAAGATGTACACAATGTCGGTTACTACTCTCATTTCTTAGACGGCATTGTTGAACTTGGTTTTGTTTTCAAAGTAAGTGAGCCCATTGAAGTTCACGCTTTTGTCTAGATGAGAGAGGGCGAGAGACTGTATGCATGCTTTAAACTCTCTTCCCTCTTCACACACGAGGTGCCCTGGGCGATGGCTGGCCAGACGAGGCTTGCATTCCCACCGACCTGCCATTCACCCAAAGCGTCTCCACGGTGATCAGTCGCCATGCCAGCCACCTGGCGGCCAGCCCCGAGGACCGCCCTGACTCTGGCTGGCCCCACCGAGAGGCCTCGGCCGTGGGGGAGGAGAGGGAAAGCAACGAAGGAAACGACCGCAAACAACAGCAGAAGAAGAAGAAGAAAAGGAGGCCCCGGGATGATGTGTACGACCTGGTAGAGAACAGGGGCCATCCGGAGGCTCAGGCTGAAAACACACCCCTGTCAGAGGGCCACCACAGGGTCTCCCCCCGCAAGGACAGGGACAGGATGGATGGAGGCTGGGAGCGCGAAGAGCCAGGGAGAAGTGGAGGCAGGGGAAAGAGGGGCAAGAGCAGGAAGAAGCTTCCAGAAGAGTGGGGAGTCACAGCTGAGCCCTTCGTGCCCTCTTCTGCCTCCTCTGCCAATGACCTCCCTGAAGGGCTCTCTGAAGGGGTGTTAGACCAACTAGTGCCCCCCATCACCCATTCCCAGCCCCTGGAGATCCCCTACTCCAACATGGGGCTGAGTCCTGCCAGTGAGGAGTTCTACGAGGGCCTCTTCCCTCCATCTCTCACCCAGGACCTGCTCTCTCTCACAGCTCCCACCTCCCCTCCACCGGCCCTGGGCTGTGAGCTCCTGCCTACCGCCCCTGTCTCCATGCCCACCAGTCAGGGAGACTTCTCGCCCAAGGGCACCTTCCCCATGGCCTCACCTCCAGGAGACCCATTCACTGCTAGCTACCAAGACCTGCTCATGGATACAGAGAACGCTAGCATGGGCAATGCCAAAGTGGCTTTCTCCACAACCTTTCCCCTAGATTCCCCAGTTCATGAGTCGGGTGTCAAGGTGGTGTTTGATCATGACACCCCCATGCACGATGTCCATATGAAAAATGCCTTAAGTTTAAGCCCCACCCGGCAACCAGATTGTGGCCTGTCCCCATTGGAGAAGTTCAGTGAGCTCACAGCGACCGCTCCCCCTTTCTCCCCCTCCGACAGCTCCTGGCTCATCAATGACTCCAACTTCAACAACGACTCCTTTGAGTTCAGTGACATCACTCCAGGGCGCCCACTACCTCTGGGCCTAGCCTTCGACACACCCAGCCCAGCCCCCCTCCGCTCCCCCAAAACCATACCCGAATATCACCCCAGGAAGGGCAAATCCCCATCACAGAATATACCCACGAAGTCCCCCCCCTCCTCCTCCTCTTCCACCAAAAGCCCCACCTCCCCGGGGTCTGGTCTGAACCCCGCTGCCAAGCCCTTCTTCCCCAGCTTTGCCGAACTCACGGAGCCCCAGGTGGTGGTGGCCCCCATGTCTGAAGGTTTGTTGCAGTGGCATGTGCTCTCCACTAGGGGGATTGGAAGATTAGAGGAGTAGCCCCGTACCTTGCATGGGCATGCGGCGCTAAGACTGGGCTGGGACCGACTCAATAGCCCAGTCTAGACAGCCTGACTGACTAACATACAGGTTCCCCGAAAAGATACACTCTGTCCGAGAGGCTTGGCTTTTTTTGGGGGGGTGTTTCCTCTCACCCACAAGGCACTGCTGCATCTGGGCAGTGCTGGAGTGTTCTCATTAACCCTATGGTGTGCTACTAACCACCACACACAGCGTCACCAGTTTCCCCGGCACTTTCTTTCATAACCAGACCTCTCTTCCTTCCTGCGGGTATCCAGGTGTCTCTGATAACCGTCTAGTGTGTGTCTACTGGACCTCCGTGATTCGTCTTTGTCTCTTCTGGGTTGAATTAACATTGGTTTCCTTGTCTTCTTCTCTTTAGCTAACATTTCCTCCAGATAGGAACCTCTAAACAGTTCTCTGGATGTTTTGTCCAATTCTCTGCAGTGCACGACCGCTCTCTAACCAAAGCCTGCCTGAATGAATGTACACTCCAATCAGATTCTCATTATCTCCTTCTCTCTTTCCATGTCCTGACGATTTTCATGTCCCTTTTGCCTCTACGACGGCCGCCCCAATAGGTGAGTCAGAAATCTCCTTGATCTTTTGGGGGAATATATTGTGGGAAATGGGGGTCAATATTTTCCTTCAAATCTACCAAGTTTCAATACCGGGAATAATTCATATTAATCCAAAGAGGCCCGGGAAATACCGCAGAATCAGAAGTTCCCATCTAAAGCGTTTAGAACCAAGATATGGTCATTATGTCAGGGTTCTCCCTTAATAAGAGGGGCGATGCTCCACCATGTAAAGATTTAAGAGCAAGTGAAACTGATATTTGGTAATGATAAAGTAACTATCCAATGACATTGTTGTGAATTGCAAAACGGGCTGTTCACAAATTTTCAGAGCATTCTCACGTTCCTCAATTAATTCAGCACATTTCAGCAGTGGTTCTCGACGCAGAGCGCACTCGGGATGCACAGAGCTCACCCCCAGTGTAACTTTGTAACAGCAGTCAAACCAAATTCAAATGACCAAAGTTGCTAAACTTGCCGGATAACCTCCTTCAACGAATGACAGAATATCTCCGGTATTTGGCCAAATGGAGTTGATGATTATACAGATAGCAGATCAGTTCATGAATAACCAAGAGATGAAGAGTGGAAATAGTTGAAATATCAAGGTATCTTAACAGGGACCAATTCTGTTTAAAAAACAAAATCCATATCTACTCTCATTGTTGATCACACATTCCCTACCGCAGATCTCACATGGGCAGCAAGAAACGAGACAGAGAAGCGGGTGAATTGTCATAGCGGGATTTTGACATGAATAGGCGAGAGAAGTGCTTTGATAAAGCAACCTCTGAAGATAGGAATTTCCATGCGAGACAGGGTGGGGATTTTGGGTTTCAGTGGGATTGGGACCGGATAGAAAAATAAGGGAGAATTTTCATTTCTGTGACAGAAATGCCTATGTAGTGAATTGTGCGTAGGCCTATCAAATTTGTGACTGTCCAAAGAGTCACAATGACAGCTCAAAGAGGCACACATTATTTTATAAGCTATACTGTAGAGGTTTCCTCTAGGGTTTATTAACTTCATTCGGGTCCTGTGTGCAGTCCGTGTCAATAATGCGTGTGCTTTGAATTCATGGCGACTTTGTGTGAATTAAATATTCTAGAGGCTTCCATGCAACAACCTGTTTGGATAATGTGCAATTACATTTTTTGCTAATCTGCTGCTGCGCACGTTATGTATTTTGGGAAATTGCATTAGTGCCACATTGGGGAAACATTTTGTAATTTCCCAGGTCTTGTCATCATTTTTGGGGGGAAATGTGAAGTCCCGGGATCCCGGTTACCCGTCTTAATCCCTAGTGGGAAATAAATTGTGGGAAAGTCTTGCGTTGCAATGCACCACAGTGAAGCAATCTCTTTGAGACAGGGCGAGACGGGCTGAAAAAAAGTGGCTTGGGGCTGAATCCAAGGAGGTGGGGACACTGGGACAGGAAAGTATAATATAGAATAGAATTGAGAGAGAGGTTGTGTTAGGAGACAGGTACGCTTGTTTGAGAGCTCCAGATGTTGGCTAGCACCCCTTGGGTCTCCCCTGGTGCCCTGTGTGCTCTCTCAGAAGGCCAGGAGGGCTGAGTGAAGGTTAGCTGAGGTCTTACTGAGCTGAGAGGGGTGAGCACCTCAAACCCCCTCGAACCCCTCCCTCCTAGGCAACTCACCCAGAATGCACTGCAGCCAGAAGAGTATTGTCCAATAAGAGACCACGTTCAGCACACTCTCTACTCTCGCTGCTGTTTCACAGTATTTCTTCCATTTCCCCCTTACATAATAAAGATACTGGGATATACACACCTCTTCTGTTCTAGTGCAGTCATCCGGGGACGATGACTGACTCTTTAACTCCACAGTAGTTGCTCAAAGCAGCAAGTGGTAAACGAGCGTCACAGTCAGTTTTTTATCACAGCTTTATTTTAAGCCATGTGTACTGAATGTGCCCCTCAAGATACAGCTGCCACAGCCAATTAGATGCCGCCTTCACCATCAGACAGCTTTAAGTGAGCGCACAATGCCCAAACTACACACGTTTCTATATATTTATTAACTTTGGCAATCTGGGTTCCTCCGTGATGAAGAGTTATGACAGTCGCGAAACTCCCTCGGATTCACTTTGGAGAAATTGTCCAGCCGAGTAGCGTGTGAAATATTTGTTTATTTATGAGCGCCCCGGCGAGCTGCCAGTATATAAATAGATCATGTTGACACGCAGCGTTAAAGCACAGCTCAGCAGGCACCACTCTGATTAATTGAAGAAGCGGACGAGTAGATACAGTTTACCGTTTCATCCCGCATCACTTCCTGTCCGTGGCTTCCTCATCAGCTCGGTGCAGCCAAAGATTCGTTCTAATGAGACGTGAGCCCGTTATTCACCTGTGGCGATAGATAGAGAAACAGTGAAGTGTATAAAAAGTGTTTTATTTGGTCTGGCACCTTGAGTCAGCCATCGCAGCAGGGCCCATTGTTCATCTAAAAGTGTTTGGCTTTTAACAGTTGCACTCTGCTCCTTGAGATGAATAGCTTGATGTGTGGGTGGGTGGGTTTTGGGAGAGACACAGCTGTCTCTGTTGCCCCTCTGTAATTTGCCCTCTTTGTCAGTGTTCAAGGGGTGGAACTGTGTCACTGGGGGTGCTATTTAGGCCTTGTAGGAGACAGGAGATAAGGCTGCTGTGTCCCAGCCCATCCCTCACCCAGCATGCTATTTCCTGGGGATGAAGGACAAGATTAGCCCGACAGCAGTGTGTGTTCTGTTTCTCATGTTTTGTTCAGTGTTTGAAGTTCAGTAGACAATTGTTGTTGTTACCCATACAAGTGGAAAAGTGCAAAGGGCAAAATCCTTTCACAGCTCAGCCACTGCCACTCAGAGTGTGTGTGTGTGTGTGTGTGTGTGTGTGTGTGTGTGTGTGTGTGTGTGTGTGTGTGTGTGTGTGTGTGTGTGTGTGTGTGTGTGTGTGTGTGTGTGTGTGTGTGTGTGTGTGTGTGTGTGTGTGTGTGTGTGTGTGACAAGGGGTCGTTCATGTGCTTCTCATTTCGGCACAAGCTATAGATTAAGCACCTCTCAGCTTCAGCGAAAATGATTCTATTTTAACAGCGTTTTAGTTTATCTCCAAGGTCTCAACACAAACTAGTGTTGGATTTCCTCTATCGGAGTAATTATCTCCAATATGGACTTCCACACATATGATAGCATTTCAGAGTGTTATCATATTGACTTGGTCTTGGTGGGGTGTGCGTGTGGTGTTAGATAAAGTTAGTCTGGCCTTGCTCCCCCTCATTACTGGTCTGTTGGTGTATTTATAGACCAACCAATACGGGGCATATCCTTGCCCTCACTAAGCCTCTCTACCATTCACAAACCCCCCACTCCACCTACCGCCTGTGACCCACTGTAATATTGATGGGATTTGTGTGGTTTAAATAAGTCGAGAATTCCTGGCCTTTTGAGGTGAGGCAGTCAGACTGTTAACTTGCCTCTGTGAATGACAACATCCCTTGGCCATTTGGGGGTCAGTGGGAGGAGTACAGCGCCTTAACAGAGGTGCCAACGTGCCACCGATGTGCCCCCACAGTGTCCCCCGTGTCACTGTGACTGCACACAGCAACAAAAGGAGTCAATGGTGTTATTTTAGGGCCGCGACCCAGAACAACGAAGCTTCATAAATATTCCAGCCACCTATTTTTATCTATGGTGCTTTTCACTGTTCCTGGGGGGCGGATTTCTTTCATAGACCGTTGACGGATGGGATCCTACAAGGGACAAGAGTACAGTATTAGCAGAGTTGTCCATGTACTGTGAATTGATGGCTTGTGACGTGAAGGGGTAACCTATGTGATTTCACCATTGTGAAAGCCAGGACTCACACGGGTGCTGTTTTAGAAAGGGGTTATTATCAGGTAGTGGGGGCTATCTCTGTAAAGGTCCGAGCCAGTGGGGTTTGGATGGAGTTTTGTTCTATCTCTGTCATATTCCTATGAGAATATGCTGGAAGGCAGACAGCAACATTACACTTCTGTTATCACTGATGGGAAGAACACATTGGATCAGAGGGGTGAGGGCGATACGGAAAAACCCCAGGCCCTAGTCGTGTATCAATACCACGATCTCTATTCTGTAACACACTTTCTGATTCTCAAAAAAATATAGAATACTCCATCCGTTTGGCTTTAAATGCCTTAGTTTCTTAATTTCCTTAGTTGTAAGTGCAGCAACAGAGCAGGTTTTTCTTTTAAACCACCCGTTATAACAGTGCTAAGGTTGGGTTGGTGCCATCCACTGCTCTCTGTGCGTCAGCCACTCTAGAACAGCTGTAATTACATTGTAAGTGCTATTCTATTTCCAGTTATGCTGCGTCACATCACTGTCAGTCGCTTGCGTATAACCATGAATCAAGAAGCCAGTCATCCAACCTATAAGGTGTGTGGGGTTTCTGTGTCGCTTCCATTCCATTCTCCTCCACCAATAAAAAGGAGAGCGTGGCTATTCTTCGAAATACCATGTTTTCATTGGAGAAGATTTTATCTCGATAGGGGGTCATGCTGAGACCAAGGTCTCCTTCACAGATGAGCCCTGATGAGCATTTGAATGTGGAGTCGTCAGTGACAGTGGATTTTTGCCACCAGCCCTGTCCCCTTGATGTGGTGAGACAGAAGCACCCAGGTGTGGGCTCAGGGCATGTGGTTATACAGTGAGTTCCAGAAGTATTGGGACAGTGACAAGTGTTTTGTTGTTTTGGTTCTGTCCTCCAGCACTTTGGATTTGAAATGATACATTGTCCCCCCATTTTAGGGTAACAAAAATATTGGTACAAATTCACTTGTGTGTATTAAAGTAGTAAAAAGTTGAGTATTTGGTCCCATATTCAATGTCTACATCAAGCTTGTGACTCTACAAACTTGTTGGATGCCTTTGTTGTTTGTTTTGGTTGTGTTTCAGATTATTCTGTGCCCAAAAGAAATGAATGGTAAATAATGTATTGTGTCATTTTGGAGTCACTTTTATTGTAAGTAAGACTAGAATAGTTTTCTAAAGACATCCACATTAATGTGGATGCTACCATGATTACGGAAAATCCTGAATGAATCGTGAATAACGATAAATATAACCCCCCCCCCCAAAAAAAAATATGCTAACCTCCCCTGTTATTGTAATGGTGAGAAGTTAGCATGTCTTGGGGGTACGGAACCAAAACAACACAAAATGTGTCACTGTCCCAATACTTTTGGAGCTCACTGTAAATAAGGCTTCTGACACAGCCCCCATGGAGACAGACAAACCTATCCACAGCAGGGCTGCTCTGCTGTCCACTGGCCCTCAGCAACTTTGCAAAGTACAGAGCGGCAAGAGTTAAAGGCTTTGATTCCTCTGCTGTTCCTCTGAGAGCGATTGTGTGTGTGTGTGTGTGTGTGTGGGGGGGGTTCTGTCTGGGTGATGTATTTTTGATCTAAAGGGAACAGCGTGACAGACAGTTGTTTGTTCATGTTGTTTGTTCAGTTGTTTGTTCATTCACGATGTGTGTGAATAGTGAAAATCCTTGTGGGCTTGCATTGTCTTACTAATGCTTCAGAAAGCTACACAAAAAGGTGTTTATGATTTGAAGACTACTAGAGACATGGCAGACTTGAATAAAATGGAGTGTAAAATGTTGTATAAATGTTACACAAATGTGAATGTTGTGAAAAGGGTAGGAAAGGTCAGATTGTTGATTTGATTTTTCCAGTGGTAGACAGTTATAGATGTGCCTTTGGGGAGGGTGGGGTCTGGCTAGTTGCCATCGTAACTGAGGAGCAGTTAATGTTGCCATGGGGATGGCAACTGATGCTGAGAACGTAGGCTGAGGCTAAAATATCTTTATCAGTGACGCACACATCCCAACAGTCATATATATATATACACACACACACACACACACACACCAACCACACAGTAACATGACACTCACAAACAGATCGCAGTAGAATACATGTACAGTTGAAGTCGGAAGTTTACATACACCTTAGCCACATACCTTTAAACTCAGTTTTTCATAATTCCTGATATTTAATCCTAGTAAAAAGTCCATGTCTTAGGTCAGTTAGGATCACCACTTTATTTTAAGAATGTGAAACGTCAGAATAATAGTAGAGAGAATGATTTATTTCAGATTTGATTTCTTTCATCACATTCCCAGTGGGTCAGAAGTTTACATACACTCAATTAGTATTTGGTAGCATTGCCTTTAAATTGTTTAACTTGGGTCAAACGTTTTGGGTAGCCTTCCACAAGCTTCCCACAATAAGTTGGGTGAATTTTGTCCCATTCCTCCTGACAGAGCTGGTGTAACTGAGTCAGGTTTGTAGGCCTCCTTGCTCGCACACGCTTTTTCAGTTCTGCCCACAAATTTTCTATACGATTGAGGTCACGGCTTTGTGATGGCCACTCCAATACCTTGACTTTGTTGTCCTTAAGGCATTTTGCCACAACTTTGGAAGCATGCTTGGGGTCCTTGTCCATTTGGAAGACCCATTTGTGACCAAGCTTTAACTTCCTGACTGATGTCTTGAGATGTTGCTTCAATATATCCACACAATTTCCCTCCCTCATGATGCCATCTATTTTGTGAAGTACACCAGTCCCTCCTGCAGCAAAGCACCCCCACATGATGATGCTGCCACCCCCGTGCTTCATGTTTGGGATGGTGTTCTTCGGCTTGCAAGCCTCCCCCCTTTTCATCCAAACATGACAATGGTCATTATGGCCAAACAGTTCTATTTTTGTTTCATCAGACCAGAGGACATTTCTCCAAAAAGTACGATCTTTGTCCCCATGTGCAGTTGCAAACCGGAGTCTGGCTTTTTTTCTGGCAGTTTTGGAGCAGTGGCTTCTTCCTTGCTGAGCGGTCTTTCAGGTTATGTCGATATATGACTCGTTTTACTATGGATATTGGTACTTTTGTACCTGTTTCCACCAAGATCTTCACAAGGTCCTTTGCTGTTGTTCTGGGATTGATTTGCACTTTTCGCAACAAACTACGTTCATCTCTAGGAGACAGAACACGTCTCCTTCCTGAGCGGTATGACGGCTGCGTGGTCCCATGGTGTTTATACTTGCATACTATTGTTTGTACAGATGAACGTGGTACCTTCAGGTGTTTGAAAATTGCTCCCAAGGATGAACCAGACTTGTGGAGGTCTACAATTTCTTTTTCTGAGGTCTTGGCTGATTTCTTTTCATTTTCCCATGATGTCAAGCAAAGAGGCACTGAGTTTGAAGGTAGGCCTTGAAATACATCCACAGGTACACCTTCAATTGATTCAAATTATGTCAATTAGCCTATCATGTATGTAAACTACTGACCCACTGGGAATTGTGAAACAGTGAATTATAAGTGAAATAATCCGTCTGTAAACAATTGTTGGAAAAATGACTTGTGTCATGCACAATGTAGATGTCCTTACCGATTTGCCAAAACTATAGTTTGTTAACAAGAAATTTGTGGAGTGGTTAAAAAACGACTTTTAATGACTCCAACCTAAGTGTTTGTAAACTTCCGACTTTAACTGTATTTTTAAATACAATTTCCTTTTTTCTCATGCAACCTCATTAGAGTGAAACTGATCAGGTACATGGAAACAACAAAGCGTTACGCTGGACGGCGCAGTACATCACAGCACCAGCCACTCTATCACGGTCTTAAAGGTGCAATATGCAGAAATCGCTCTGCCATTTCCTGGTTGCAAAATTTCTAATAGCTCACCTAATTTCAATTAATGTGACAAAACAAGCTATGTATAGTGTAGATAATTTTCAGTAACCAAAAATATAGTATTTTCAACTGTTTGATGCTAGTGTACAAAACCGAAAGTTAAAGATGCAAAAATAAATCTTAAGAACGGGAAGCATCAAAATAGTGCATATAGAACAGATCTACCGCTTCTTAGACTTGCTTTCAATGCTAATGATAGATCTATAACTCACATTTAAAAAAAATATTTTAAAAATGCTGCTTTAATTATACAAAACATGTTAATGAAGCAGCCCTGGGCTTGTTTCTGTTTCTATAACGGGTTCTGGAATCGGGTGATTTCTAAAACCGGTGGGCGGCTGCCTGCATGTGGAAGGAGGAAGGGAGCAGTCTGCTGTCAAAGAATAATATAATATTCCTGGCAGAGCAGCATAGCAGAGAGACTGTTCCACCTCCCCTTCTACTCACTCCCCTGACACAGCTGGCATAATCCATAATCCAGACCTGACATGATGGAATTCAAATGAAATGTCTACATTGTAGCATCCAAACCTGGGGCTGACACTGTTTGATTCACAGCAGACATGCTAGGATTATTTTTAGATTTCATAAACTGGAATAATCCAACAGTGTTTTACTCTGAGCTGTCCTGGTACCAATTTCTTCTCATTGCAAGAAATTGCTGGTTCTCGCCCGCTCACTACAATAATGTGTTCATTCTCGCCCTTGTATTTGAAAGTTGATATAATGCTGGTTAAAGGAGAAATGAGTGGACATCCTTCCCTGGATTTCTTCTCGTTGCGATGTTTCACACTTTATATATGCACCTTCTTTCTCGTCCGCTGTATTTGAATGGCGGGGGTCTTACGGTGCTGGATAAAGGAGAAATTATTGAGGAATGTCTCGTCACTTTAGAGTGAAAGGCTTGACAACCACATGCTGGCAGTACATGGCACACCAAATTGAATTCCGAATCAATCTGCTCAAAAACCTAAGCCCAAAATGCAGCCATCACTAAGATTACATATCAATTGGACATGTCATGAATACATATATCCACTCTTAAGTTTTACCCCCCCCAAAATCATCCCATTTGATTGAGCGTCCGTCGTTTATACAATTTAGGGAATTTTGGGAGCTGAGCTGATCTGAGCTTGTTGGGCATTAATCAGGGATCAGTTGTGTCCAGAGTGGGAACGACTGTGAATCTGGCAGAGCCAATTGGCCACAGGCGCCACATCCATAATCAATAGCAATGGATGAGGGATCCGAGCACATCTGCTATAATAGAACTAAAATGGTGCGGCGGTTTATGGACGTATCGATTTTACCGCACAAGATTGAACAGCTATTTCACGTTGATAGATGGTTACGCGGATCTCAGACCATTTGTTAGTAGTCTACAACACTTTAATAGGGCTCTGTTGTTGTTCCAGGACAATAGGAATGGCAATCTGCACAATACATCAGGCAATAGTCAATTTCTCATCAGGAGATAGGTGAAAGTAATATGTCAGGGGCTAGGTGCAGCTTACGTCAGTGTTCAGAAGTAGACCCAGTAACTACTGAAGCATCAACTCAATAAACCCTTTCAGTCATAGTGAGCAATCAAAGCACATTGTCATGTTATTTTTAACACGGTACTATTTTATGAAATATGACCTATAATTAATTACAATGTGAGTGAAATAGTTTTCCTTCCCAAATGTTTTTTTGTATTAAGTATGTTAAAAAGCAGCTTTTCTGTGTTGGAATGGGGTGGGTATACCCCAACAACAGAATGGTGTGGGCGTATATGGTCACAAAATATGCAAGTAGACTGCTGATTGGCCAGATCATCCTCTATGAGGAAATAGCAAGCATTTTTGAATGGGCGGTGAGGTGGGATTTTTGAAGTGTTTTTTTCCCTCCAATTTATGCTTCGGCCACAAATAAGAGTATAGGATGAGTCTTTCAAAAGTTCGGTTTTCACTGGACAGTTATCTGTCTGGTAATGTGTGCCATCGTGTCTGGAAAAGGAGGATTCTCAAACACAAAGTACACAAAGCAACGCTCCCTCCCTCTGATTTTGAGGCTGATGTGATGTAGTGATCCGAGGGAGGCAAGGAGTTCATCGTGGAAGTAGAGGATCTGTGGCTTGGACGATAACGGCCACAGCATGTGACTTTCACATTTTTGGGTTGATCAAACCCAATCTTCCCCTCCCTCCCAAGCTATTTGCAGCTGAAATGATCTGTCTGGAGGCCAGTCTATCAGCATGACACATACATTGCTGGATTAACATACTTGCATAGGCATTAGCAGCTGAAAGACCGTAGCAGACTGATGACTGTGATTAATTGAAAGATACCATTAACTCAAGAGCAGTGTGAGAGCAGCTCATTGGTTCGTAGCTCAGCAGATAATAATATACGAAAATGCCCCCAGTTGATTTTAGCCTCCTCCTCTCACCTCTCTCTCCCCCCTCCCCCTCCTCCTCTCACTTCTCTCCCCTTCCTCATTTCATATATTCCTCTGGCTCCACTTGGTTGCCGTGGCAAGGATCCTGTTGCCATGGAAATGGGAGACATTGGGTAGAGGGGGCTACCAAGGAAACAATGGGTGTGTGACAGCAGGGGGAGGGGGGACTGATTGAGCTAAAAATAGAACCACTAAAGACTGTCTCGCTTTCTCTCTCTTCCGCCTCACTCCTTCTCTCCTTCTCTTTCTCTGTCTTCTGATCTCTCCATCCACACCGTTCTACCCTTTCTCTTTCTCTTTCTCTCTCAGAGAAGTGAATACACTAATTTGAGCACTGACTTCTTCTTCACTTTTAGATGTAGCCTCACTGTACAACGATGCTGTGCCTCTCCTCAATTGTAAAGCTTACATTTGAAGTATTGTGCCTCCTGAATAATTTACCTCTGAGTGTGTGCTTGTTTAATGGCTTGACTGATTGGCCTATTTACATATTCTGTAGGGCACCGGGTTAAATAAAGCCCCCTTTACTCTCATCAGTGTTCTTAGTTAATGGCCACCTATCTAACCTATTTGCAGCATACTCCGTAGATAGTTCACCGATGACAGGCTCCAGTGCAAGGATGTAACATTTTTGGATGGAACATTGCAGAATATGTTATTAATTTGATGAATCTGAAAAATAACTCATATTTCTTGCTGCTGCTTTTACCTCCCAATTGCTTCCATTGTTAGAGATGATTTGATTTAACTTGATTAGCTTTTATCCAAATATCCACTGCTAAATGAAGTTATGGAATGGTTTGCAACTTTCTGCTTCCTTTCTGCGTCCGTGTTGTTGTTCGTCTATCAGACACGGTGCCTTAGTAGTACTGTGGGATTATGTAAAAGAGCCTCTGTGTGTGTGTGTGTGTGTGCGCGCACATGCGTGTGTACGTCCAGCCACCCAGCCAGCCGGGCCAGGCAGAGTGAGGTCATCACTGGAGAGGGGGCGCTCTGTGTCCCTGTCCTTGAGGGGCTTGGGTGTCACTCATTTGGGAATGAGCGAGGACTGCGATGTGACAGTGACAGTGGCTTCCAGCCTGCCTGTGAGTCGGCACGGTCAACATGGCCCAAATATACACATTTTATTCCACTGTGTCTGCCTAGCACTACACTACCCTACACATCCCTACCCTACACCACCCTACCCTACCCTACCCTACACTACACTACAATACACCACCCTACCCTACACTACACAACCATACCCTACCCTACACATCTCTACCCTACACTACACTACACTACCATACCCTACACTACACTACACTACCCTACACTACACTACACAACGATACCCTACCCTACACATCTCTACCCTACACTACCACTACACTACACTACCCTACACTACACAGCCCTACCCTACACTACCCTACCCTACACTTCTCTACACTACACTACACTACACTACACTACCAGGTTCGACTCTTGATGTACACAGGTACAGGACACCACTACAAAATACACTAAGCAATTCTGACGTGATCATGAATGGTTGACAATGTTGTCTAAACACATTGAAGAATTGTGCAAAGTTTTTCCACATTGCAAATCTATGGTTTGCTTCATTCACCATACCACACATCCGTGTGTATGCGGCCACTTTTTTTATAGTAGCTACTCGGCTTGTGATTAGCATCTGAAGTGATTGTGTCTGATCTGATCTGTCTCATTGTGTTTGTCCTGGCCTTGTGTCTATTGCCAGAGCTTCATACTCTGAGCTGCAGAAGCAGACTCAACTGGAGCTTATGTAACGTGGCCCCATTAGTGCTGGGGGACTGGATGACTGGTAAAGGCGTGTGTTTCTGTCTGTTGGTGTGTGTTTCTGTGGACAATACATCTATTTTTGTTTTCCGAAGCCACAGAAGCTTCACACAGACCAGAGAGGTAAATTTGTCAGAGCCTGTTGCCCATCACATGTTTTCCCGCATTACTAAACTCTGAGCTGAACTGTATAGAAATAAAGAAAGTTGCACACTTTTGACATGCTTGGGTCAATCTAACTAATGTTACGCAGTGCCTTCTTAAGGGTTATGCTGGGCTTAACATTAAAGAATGTTCTCTGTCTTGTCCTGTCCTGGTTCACATTGACGGTTAGACAATCAGGAGATGAGAGTTTGTCTTCATGTTCACTGTAGCCCAGAGTAAACCTTCACTCTGGCTGAGACGGGTGGTAATTCATTTTGACTACTCAGCTGACACTTAAAGCTTAGAAGGGGATGTTTTGGGGCGGGAACGGCCGTGTCCTGGGGCCTGGTGTTTGACTGTGGTTCAGAACTGTCTCTACACCCCACTCACAGCCATACAGCTCCTCTTCAAAGCTCCAAGACAGTCATTTTGGCTGTCACTGTCCTTCTGTGGTACGACTGACACACGGATTACTGTCAAACCGAACCGAATGGTATGTATCAAATGTACAGTTGAAGTCGGAAGTTTACATACACTTAGGTTGGAGTCATTAAAACTTGTTTTTCAACCACTCCACAAATTTCTTGTTAACAAACTATAGTTTTGGCAATTCGGTTAGGACATCTACTTTGTGCATGACACAAGCAATTTTTCCAACAATTGTTTACAGACGGATTATTTCACTTATAATTCACTGTCTCACAATTCCCAGTGGGTCAGAAGTTTACATACACTAAGTTGACTGTGCCTTTAAACAGCTTGGAAAATTCCAGAAAATGATGTCATGGCTTTAGAAGCTTCTGATAGGCTAATTGACATCATTTGAGTCAATTGGCGGTGTACCTGTGGATGTATTTCAAGGCCTACCTTCAAACTCAGTACCTCTTTGCTTGACATCATGGGAAAATCAAAAGAAATCAGCCAAGACCTCAGAAAAATATATTGTAGACCTCCACAAGTCTGGTTCATCCTTGGGGGGAAAATTCCAAACACCTGAAGGTACCACGTTCATCTGTACAAACAATAGTACGCAAGTATAAACACCATGGGACCACGCAGCCGTTATACCGCTCAGGAAGGAGATGCATTCTGTCTCCAAGAGATGAACGTACTTTGGTGCAAAAAGTGCACTTCAATCCCAGAACAACAGCAAGGACCTTGTGAAGATGCTGGAGGAAACAGGTACAAAAGTATCTATATCCACAGTAAAACAAGTCCTATATCGACATAACTTGAAAGGCCGCACAGCAAGGAAGAAGCCACTGCTTAAAAACCGCCCTAAAAAAGCCAGACTATGGTTTGCAACTGCACATGGGGACAAAGATCGTACTTTTTGGAGAAATGTCCTCTGGTCTGATGAAGGAAAAATAGAACTGTTTGGCCATAATGACCATCGTCATGTTTGGAGGGAAAATGCTTGCAAGCCGAAGAACACCATCCCAACCATGAAGCACGGGGGTGGCAGCATCATGTTGTGGGGGTGCTTTGCTGCAGGAGGGACTGGTGCACTTCACAAAATAGATGGCATCATGAGGAAGAAAAATTATGTAGATATATTGAAGCAACATCTCAAGACTTAAGGACAACAAAGTCAAGGTATTGGAGTGGCCATCACAAAGCCCTGACCTTAATCCTATAGAAAATTTGTGGGCAGAACTGAAAAAGCGTGTGCGAGCAAGGAGGCCTACAAACCTGACTCAGTTACACCATCTCTGTCAGGAGGAACGGGCCAAAATTCACCCAACTTATTGTGGGAAGCTTATGGAAGGCTACCCAAAACGTTTGACCCAAGTTAAACAATTTAAAAGCAATGCTACCAAATACTAATTGAGTATATGTAAACTTCTAACCCACTGGGAATGTGATGAAAGAAATAAAAGCTTAAATAAATCATTCTCTCTACTATTATTCTGACATTTCACATTCTTAAAATCAAGTGGTGATCCTAACTGACCTAAGACAGGGAATTTTTACTCGGATTAAATGTCAGGAATTGTGAAAAACTGAGTTTAAATGTATTTGGCTAAGGTGTATGTAAACTTCTGACTTCAACTGTACATATTCAACCGGATGTGGGCTGAGAATGTTTCCACTGTACTCCAGTTTCAAAATATGCCTTTAGTAATGCAGCAGAATCTGGGTGAGACTGAATCAGAATGGACCTCATGGTGATTCAGGGTTGAGAGAGAAGTCAGGTCAGAGTGTGTACGTTCTCGTTGCTGTTAAAGTCTTGAGGGCTCGCCCGTGCAGAGTTGAGGCCAGGCAAAGGCTTCACACAGACTATGTGTTTGCGTTTTGTGTCAGAAGTTCATCTCTTCTTGAGCGTGGTTGTTCTCTCCACTGCTCTGCTCCCTTTTCTTTGCGTGACGAGATCAGGGATGACAGGCATCTACGGTGCTTTTGGGAGGCAGTGGTTTTCATATATCTGACATCCCTCTTTCATTACCGCTCTCCTTCCTACCCCCCTCTTCTCTCCAACTGTGACTGGGCTGACTGTGAGTCTGTGTTATCTTTACACACAAACAATCCCCTTCTCACACACAGACAGATACATCCACCATCTCTCTCTCTCTCTCTCTCTCTCTCTCTCTCAAATTCGAAATGTTTGTCTCTCACACACATCCTGCAGAGTAAGGGTAAGCACATTGCCCACAACAAAGTCATTAACACAATTAACAAAGGGGCCAGGCTCTAGACCTTGGCTCTGCTCGACAGAGGCCTCTGCCAGGGTACACTACTGGCTGTCTGGCTCAGAGACACACAGTGTGTGAGAGCTTCAGAGAGAGGTACACAGAGTGAATGTGTGAAGTGAGGTGAGGTCAAATGGAGATATGTTACCAAGAAATGGATCACTTTGCTGTGAGAGAGATGCCCTAGCTACAAACATGCTCCCCTAAAGCGGCTGCCCCAAAACCTCCCTCTCATCTCCCTGGGGTTGTGTGATGCCTGGGGAGAAGGATGAGAGAGAGAGAGAGGGTGGGACTGGGGTAGAAAGAGAAAGCTTGGAGAGAAAGAAAAAAACTGAGAGGAGGGGGATATACACTCCACCACAGGGGGAGGGAGTTGTGAATTGGCAGCAGCGAATGAGGAGCCACACACTCGAGTCACATGACCAAGAGCCATGCAAAAGGCTGTCAGTGAGTGAGAGGGAGGAGGGAGAGAGAGAGCGATAGAGAAAGAGGAGCCCAGTTCACAGTGCTTCTTGGTCAATTGAGAGCGAAGAGGCACAGAGAGACAGAGGCTACACCACACACACACACGCTCGCCTTCCTCACAGGCCCTACCGCAGCCGAGACAGACCCCACCTGTGCATCCTAACCAGAAGAAACGACATAACACACAGGGGAACGAGAACAACCGGAGGACAGAGAAACGTAGCCTGAGGAGAAAAGAGAGAGAGTGAGAAAGGAGGGAAAGCATGTCTTCTCTCTCCAACCAGCCGCCTGGCTCTCCGTTCTCAGAGTACAGTGAGCTGTGTAAGGTCCCCTCCATGGCCCCCGCCACAGCCCCCCAGGCTTGGGACTGGCAGCATGGAGACATGGGGCCTCCCAGGAGCCTCGGTGGAGCCCCGGGACTCACCGACGAGGACAAGCTGTGCTTTTTCGACCCGTCAGCCGGTGTTGGCTTGGATGCGGATCTCAAGATACCTGGCAGGGGGGGCTGTCAGGGGTTAGGCAGCGCTGGGGAGAGCCCCGAAAGCCAAGTGTCTTCCTCCACCTCCCCTCTGAGCTGTGGGAACAATGGGGTCCTACCTCCCCCCGTACCTGGTTCCCCAGCTCGACGCATGGAGCTACCCTCACCCTCTAGCCCGCCCATACCAGCCCCAGCCAGCACCGGTGTGTGGAACCCTGGATTCTCAGAGTCCAGCCCCAAGACCCTTCCACCCCAGAATACTCCCAGCCCTAATTACTGCGTCATCGGTGTTGTCAATGACAACTACCTGGAGAGGGGCGACGAGGACAGTGCATCAGCACTAGGCGGCCTCCAAATGACAGAGGGATCCTCGGAGGAGAGCGAGGAGGAGGAGGAGGAAGAGGTGGAGCTTGAGCCGTGTTTCATGGGGCGTGCTGACCAGCAGCGGAAGGCCCTGCGGCGGGCCATGTCCGAATGCTCCCACCTCTCGGTACCCTCTACCCTGGAGCTGCCCGACCATTACCCTGGAGCTGGGCTGGACGAGCTAACAACGCCCATGGGCGGCCCGCGCCTCTCCTGCCACTCCACCTTGAAGCGTTCACTGACTGTTTCGGACAACCAGCTGCCCCCCACTCTATTTGCTGCAGGCGCCACCCGCTCCGACCTGAGGCAGGACCAGGAGCCCACCCTACACTTCTCACCCTTCCCCCCAATGAGAGACTGTGGGGGCAGCTCTCCTCTCTCACCTCTAGAGGGCATCGTGGAGGGGCCCGGGGCAGACAAGAACCAGGACGTGCTGCTGCCTGTACCCCTCAGCAGCCAGGCCATCAGCGGGATGGGCACCGGCCTGGGCATGGACACAAACCCAGGAACCGGCTTTGGCACGGGTATGGGAACCAACATCTGCACAGGTATGGGTACCAACCTTGGCACTGACGTTGGAGCAGACGTGGCTACCAACTCAGGCACCAGCTTTAGCGCTGGTATGGGTAGCAACCCAGACACCAGCTTTGGAGCAGGCATGGGCACCGGCTTTGGAGCAGGTATGAGTACCAACTCGGGCACTGGCTTTGGAGCAGGTATGGACACCGGCTTTGGCGTGGGTATAGGCACCAACCTTGGCACCGGCTTTGTTGAAGGCATGGTTACTACCAATCCTTTCACCAGAATGGAGGGTAGGTAATGGTGATGCTATCTGGCTGCTACTAGCGCTGCCCTCTGGCAATGGCCTCCTCAAATGGCCTGCAGACTGCAGACAGCCCAGATTGTGTGTAGGGGGAAGATGTGCCATCACACTGTCTGATTTACAACTGAGCTGCTTCCACCAGTCTGAGGTGCCAGTTAAGTAGTGTGAATAGAAAGGGAAGGTGGAGGGAGAGAGAGAGAGAGGGAGAGTTTCTGAAGGATGGTATAGTGATTGATGGCATAGTACAGTATATGCCCAGTGCAGCCTTGTGTGTGTTTTGCTTGCAGGTGTATGTGCAGCAGGAGTGTTCTTGTCACTTTGCATGTGATTCGCTAAGCGTGTTGCATGTGGATGTACTATATCTAGGTGACCGTCAGCGGACTGGGAATGTGGGACTGGGTCATGCTGCCGACACAGCTCATTACCACAGACCAGAGTCCAGAGCTAGACTTGGCCTCTCTCGCTCTCTCTGGCCACCGACACAGTCATTAGTCCCCTGGGAGGAGTGGGGGAGCGGCAGAGCCAAGATGGACTCGGTCACATCCGATAACTCCTGCCCCTTAGCCGAACGGGGTCACTGGAGATGGAAACCCAGCACCAAAATCCGTCTGTTTCTTCACTCGTCGCTTTTAATGACCGCCGCTCCCTCTCTCTCTCTGTCGCTAAAGTGTGCCAGCAATCTGCCTCGTGGACGATGGAGCATTAAAGGGCCAGCGTCCCGGAGAGCTCAGAATGAGAGTGTGTGAACTGGTCAGAGGGAGTGTGCGTGTGCGACTGTGTGTGAGTGTGCACTGGCTTGACAAGGTCATTCAAAGGCAGTTTGCACGTGTAAAGAGTGTTCATGTGGAGCGTGCACATGAATGAATCCACACACACGTCGGCCGGCTAGCTCTGTTCAGGCATTCGCCTTGGCTCCCCAACTGGGGTGTGGGAAAAATCGATAAGCAGATTTGCCCTCTCTGGCTCCAGAGGGGAAAGAGAGATACACAGAGTCATATAGAGAGAGAAAAAAGAGTTTGTCCATGTATAAGAATCTGCCTGAATGTATTTTTACTGGCTCCCTCAGTTCCATCCAACCCCCTCTTTCTCTTTCTCTCTCTCTCTCCCGTTTGGAGAGAGGGATTAGGAGACGATACTGGAGGAGAGATGCAGCGTGGAGAGACAAAGGAACTCGTACTCAAACAGGCTTTGAATCATTTGAGTGTCTTTCTTCATGGTTTGGAGTCATAGTGGGACGTTTCTCCCCAGAACGAAACAGATCATTGTCCCTCAATGTCGCTCTCCTTATCTCCTACCAAGCAGAAGTATGAATGTGACCCGTAATGAGTGCTCTGTAGTAAAGACTCTGGGCTTCGTTGGGCTGTTTCTATACACGCTTCTGTTTGTGTTTCTTCTTGTGTGCACAAATGTGTGGTACTGTGTGTGTGAGTGTTTTTCTTTGCGTCCGTTTGTCTCAGATTAATTTTGCCTTACATCAATACAATTTAAAAAAATAATTACCCATGTTTGTGTTTGACCTCAACATCCATAAAAATACCAGGGAAAAAAGTTTGTTTCAATTATTAACACACTTGCAATTTGGGCAAGCTTTTTAAACAGGCCTAGAGTTAAATGCGTAAAGGTGATTCGTATGCATGAATCATTTTCTTCTTATGCTATTACGCTTAAAATATTTTGACACGCACACATTCAAACGTTTGTCTCAGCATACCTATGTGGCTCTCTCTTTGTGCGCAGTAAGTGATCGATGTGGGGAAGCTTGTGCGTAAGAAGCCTGTTACCCAGGGGGACAGAGCGCTGTAGAACCCTCCAGATCTCATCAGCACAGCTCAAGTGGTTTTTTGTTCCTCTCCGTGCTTAAGTCGGATCCACTCTACTGTATATGGTCATGCAGTTACCAAGGACACAATGCACTACTGTCTGAAAGGGGGAGTGGAGGAAGGTTCAGGTCTGGATGTGATGGATACTTTAGGCTCATATATTAGCAACACTTCCCTGACCTCCGCCACATACAGAGTAGATTAGATAAATCCCTCTGCAATTACCTGTCTTGCAGTCAAGGCTGCGGTGCAGTGATAGCGCTGTGTGTGTGTCAGAGAGAGAAATAAATCCAATCCAGAGAGGACCCAGTAAGTGTTTCCATGGTCAATTTTATTTTTATTTATTTTATTTCACCTTTATTTAACCAGGTAGGCTAGTTGAGAACAAGTTCTCATTTGCAACTGCGACCTGGCCAAGATAAAGCATAGCAGTGTGAACAGACAACACAGAGTTACACATGGAGTAAACAATAAACAAGTCAATAACATGGTAGAAAAAAAGAGAATCTATATACAATGTGTGCAAAAGGCATGAGGTAGGCAATAAATCGAATAATTACAATTTAGCAGATTAACACTGGAGTGATAAATCATCAGATGATCATGTGCAAGAAGAGATACTGGTGTGCAAAAGAGCAGAAAAAAATAAATAAAAGCAGTATGGGGGGTGAGGTAGGTAAATTGGGTGGGTAGTTTACAGATGGACTATGTACAGCTGCAGCGATCGGTTAGCTGCTCGGATAGCAGATTTTTAAAGTTGTTGAGGGAGATAAAAGTCTCCAACTTCAGAGATTTTTGCAATTCGTTCCAGTCGCAGGCAGCAGAGAACTGGAAGGAAAGGCGTCCAAATGAGGTTTTGGCTTTAGGGATGATCAGTGAGATACACCTGCTGGAGCGCGTGTTGCGGGTGGGTGTAGCCATCGTGACCAGTGAACTGAGATAAGGCGGCACTTTACCTAGCATAGCCTTGTAGATGACCTGGAGCCAGTGGGTCTGACGACGAACATGTAGCGAGGGCCAGCCGACTAGGGCATACAGGTCGCAGTGGTGGGTCGTATAAGGTGCTTTAGTAACAAAACGAATGGCACTGTGATAAACTGCATCCAGTTTGCTGAGTAGAGTATTGGAAGCTATTTTGTAGATGACATCGCCGAAGTCGAGGATCGGTAGGATAGTCAGTTTTACTAGGGTAAGTTTGGCGGCGTGAGTGAAGGAGGCTTTGTTGCGGAATAGAAAGCCGATTCTTGCTTTGATTTTGGATTGGAGATGTTTGATATGAGTCTGGAAGGAGAGTTTGCAGTCTAGCCAGACACCTAGGTACTTATAGATGTCCACATATTCTAGGTCGGAACCGTCCAGGGTGGTGATGCTAGTCGGGCGTGCGGGTGCAGGCAGCGAACGGTTGAAAAGCATGCATTTGGTTTTACTAGCGTTTAAGAGCAGTTGGAGGCCACGGAAGGAGTGTTGTATGGCATTGAAGCTCGTTTGGAGGTTAGATAGCACAGTGTCCAAGGAAGGGCCGGAAGTATATAGAATGGTGTCGTCTGCGTAGAGGTGGATCAGGGAATCGCCCGCAGCAAGAGCAACATCATTGATGTATACAGAGAAAAGAGTCGGCCCGAGAATTGAACCCTGTGGTACCCCCATAGAGACTGCCAGAGGACCGGACAACATGCCCTCCGATTTGACACACTGAACTCTGTCTGCAAAGTAGTTGGTGAACCAGGCAAGGCAGTCATTAGAAAAACCGAGGCTACTGAGTCTGCCGATAAGAATATGGTGATTGACAGAGTCGAAAGCCTTGGCCAGGTCGATGAAGACGGCTGCACAGTAATGTCTTTTATCGATGGCGGTTATGATATCGTTTAGTACCTTGAGCGTGGCTGAGGTGCACCCATGACCGGCTCGGAAACCGGATTGCACAGCGGAGAAGGTACGGTGGGATTCGAGATGGTCAGTGATCTGTTTGTTGACTTGGCTTTCGAAGACCTTAGATAGGCAGGGCAGGATGGATATAGGTCTGTAACAGTTTGGGTCCAGGGTGTCTCCCCCTTTGAAGAGGGGGATGACCGCGGCAGCTTTCCAATCCTTGGGGATCTCAGATGATACGAAGGAGAGGTTGAACAGGCTGGTGATAGGGGGTGCGACAATGGCGGCGGACAGTTTCAGAAATAGGGGGTCCAGATTGTCAAGCCCAGCTGATTTGTATGGGTCCAGGTTTTCCAGCTCTTTCAGAACATCTGCTATCTGGATTTGGGTAAAGGAGAAGCTGGGGAGGCTTGGGCGAGTAGCAGCGGGGGGGGCGGGGCTGTTGGCCAAGGTTGGAGTCGCCAGGAGGAAGGCATGGCCAGCCATTGAGAAATGCTTGTTGAAGTCTTCGATTATCACGGATTTATCGGTGGTGACCGTGTTACCTAGCCTCAGTGCAGTGGGCAGCTGGGAGGAGGTGCTCTTGTTCTCCATGGACTTTACAGTATCCCAGAACTTTTTGGAGTTAGAGCTACAGGATGCAAATTTCTGCTTGAAAAAGCTGGCCTTTGCTTTCCTGACTGACTGCGTGTATTGGTTCCTGACTTCCCTGAACAGTTGCATATCGCGGGGGCTCTTCGATGCTATTGCAGTTCGCCACAGGATGTTTTTGTGCTGGTCGAGGGCAGTCAGGTCTGGAGTGAACCAAGGGCTATATCTGTTCTTGGTTCTGCATTTTTTGAACGGAGCATGCTTGTCTAATATGGTGAGGAAGTAACATTTAAAGAATGACCAGGCATCCTCAACTGACGGGATGAGGTCAATATCCTTCCAGGGTACCCGGGCCAGGTCGATTAGAAAGGCCTGCTCGCAGAAGTGTTTTAGGGAGCGTTTGACAGTGATGAGGGGTGGTCGTTTGACCGCGGACCCGTGGCGGATACAGGCAATGAGGCAGTGATCGCTGAGATCTTGATTGAAGACAGCAGAGGTGTATTTGGAGGGCAGGTTGGTCAGGATAATGTCTATTAGGGTGCCCATGTTTACGGATTTAGGGTTGTACCTGGTGGGTTCCTTGATGATTTGTGTGAGATTGAGGGCATCAAGCTTGGATTGTAGGACTGCCGGGGTGTTAAGCATATCCCAGTTTAGGTCACCTAACAGAACAAACTCTGAAGCTAGATGGGGAGCGATCAATTCACAGATGGTGTCCAGGGCACAGCTGGGAGCTGAGGGGGGTCGGTAGCAGGCGGCAACAGTGAGAGACTTATTTCTGGAGAGATTAATTTTTAAAATTAGAAGTTCGAACTGTTTGGGCATAGACCTGGAAAGTATGACAGAACTTTGCAGGCTATCTCTGCAGTAGATTGCAACTCCTCCCCCTTTGGCAGTTCTATCTTGACGGAAAGTGTTATAGTTGGGTATGGAAATCTCAGAATTTTTGGTGGCCTTCCTGAGCCAGGATTCGGACACGGCAAGGACATCAGGGTTGGCAGAGTGTGCTAAAGCGGTGAGTAAGGCAAACTTAGGGAGGAGGCTTCTGATGTTGACATGCATGAGGCCAAGGCTTTTTCGATCACAGAAGTCAACAAATGAGGGTGACTGGGGACATGCAGGGCCTGGGTTTACCTCCACATCACCCGAGGAACAGAGGAGTAGTAGGATGAGGGTGCGGCTAAAGGCTATCAAAACTGGTCGCCTAGAGCGTTGGGGACAAAGAATAAAAGGAGCAGATTTATGGGCGTGGTAGAATAGATTCTGGGCATAATGTGCAGACAGGGGTATGGTGGGGCGTGGGTACAGCGGAGGCAAGCCCAGGCACTGGGTGATGATAAGAGAGGTTGTATCTCTGGACATGCTGGTCTCAATGGGTGAGGTCACCGCATGTGTGGGGGGTGGGACCAAGGAGGTATCAGAGGTACGGAGAGTGGAACTACAGGGTCCATTGCAAACCAAAACAATGATAATGATAACTAGCCTGAACAACAGTATGCAAGGCATATTGATATTTGAGAGAGACATACAATAAGGCATAAAGTGATTGCAGGTCTTGATTGGGAGAGCTAGCTAAAACAACAGGTAAGATAACAGCAGCAATAACAGGGTGCTAGTCTAACACAGCAACAACAGGTAAAAATGGCGACGACTAGGCAGAGAGGGTCGGATTAACTACACACAGATCCTGAGTTAAAGCACAGAGCCGACAGATAAAACACAAATAAACAGAATGGAGTACCGTGAATTAATGGACAGTCAAGCATGCATCAGCTATGTAGCCAAGTGATCATAGTGTCCAGGGGGCAGCCGTAGATGGAGCAGGGAGGCCTCCACTAAGCTAGCACGCGGCGTTTAAAGTTAGTAGCCCGGGGGGGTGGTCTGCTCAGACGGAGGGGGTCTGCTCAGACGTGGTCGTGTCGACAGAGAATCCAAGCCAGATGGCGATGGCGAAAGAGAGGTTGTGAATTTTAGAATTGTGTTTGCTAACTGGTGCTAGCTTCGTGGCAGTGGCGCTAGCTGCGCTAGCTGCAAGCTAGCTGTGAGGATCAGAAGTAGTGGCTCAGGGATTACGGCAGGAATCCGGCGTTGTTGTCGAGAGACAGTCCGATGCTGGTAAATTGGTGAGTAATATCCAGGCTAATAACAGGGCTGGTGTCTGTGCAGAAGGTAAAAGCTACTAGCAGCGGCAAAAAAATGGCTAAATTAGCTTGTAGCTGGTATTGTAGCCCAAGAATTCGCTGGTAGACCTCTTCAGCTAGCCGGCAGATGGGCCTAGCTCGAGGCTAGCTCAAGGCTAACTGGTGCTTGCTTCGGGACAGAGGTGTTAGCCAGTAGTAGCCACTCGGTTGCAGCTAGCTAGCTGTGATGATACGGTGTAACGGTCGGTCGGTCAATGTGGATCGTCCTTGTGTGTATATGTCAGGTGTCATGCCAGTATACAGTAGGTAATACCTAAGTCCTTCCAAAAGCTGCCTGTCCAACCTGACACCATATGGAATAACTTTGATTAATAGCCTGGGTTTGTCGTTTATTTCTGCCTTTGAAGTTGCCTTGTTGGATACAAGCCTTTGTGGTGACTAGATCCGCACCTGAGCCACACACCAAGTGAGCAGCTTAACATGAACAAAAAAAGGCTCAGTTTTCTGACAGCTAAATGCAGTTAAACGCAATGTCATCCACTCTCACTAAATCACTCCAAACATTCTATAGACGGCCAGCAGCTTCTTTGATGTGTGGAGAATAGTCACCAAGGAGGATCGTTCCTTTGGAAGGCACAAATATGTTGTCAAGGATGCTGCCTCTTAGCGGCTTCCGGGTGAGGCTGGAGGTAATGACTGTCTTTTAATAAGGCCACGTTCGCCTCAAGGATTGATCTTGTCATCTGAGGAACCAGAGGGAAATAGTCAGGTTATGCCTGTTTAAAGTAACTGACCAGTGTTTCCAGATTTCTATGAAATATGACTTATAATTCATTACAATATGAGTGAAATCATTTTCCTTCCAAAGAAATTGTAATTATGTATGTTAAAAAGCAGCTTTTTGTGTGTGTTGGTGTGGGCAAATACCGGTCATTAAAAATATTCATGTGACTAGACTGCTGATTGGCCAGCTTGCCAGCTCATCCTCTTCTGAAGGATAACATCATCCTCTGAGGAAATGGCAAGTATTTTTTAAACCTCTGTTTGAGATTCAAGTTTGTGGTGTTTTTGAAGTGTTTTTTTTCTTCTCCAATTTATGCTTTGGCCACAAATGCAAGTATAGGATAAGTCAACAACATTATTTGGTTATGAGTTAATGGAATATAAACTTTTAAAATTAGAATTTTCATTGGACAGTTACTTTAAACTTCTTCGGAAGGAGTTTCATTGGTAGTTTTGAGTGTTAGTTGGAGCAGTGAGGGTTTTTCCTTATCTGATGCAACTCTGAAAATGTAAGAAGCAATCCGATGGTCTCAACATCCATGTGGAGATGGTGTCTTATCGCTGTCATGTTTTTCTATCACCTCCCATAAAAAAACTCTTCATTAAAAAGACCAGAAAAGTGGTTTAAAGGCTGTTTAGCCACCTTAATAGAGCTTGAATTGTGTCTATGCTAATGTATGGTCTAATGAACTGATCCAGCATAGAAAAGACAGAGTTGTCTCCCACTGTGTTAGTTGGCTAACTGAAACAAGATATGAGGGTGCCAGACGGCTGTCTGTGAGATTTATTGGGATAGATATAATGTCTTCCTTCCCAATGATATCAGCGTCATAGGCCCTAAGAGTGATGAATGCTTCTAATCAGATGCTCTATTCATGATGTATTAATGCCCTTCTACTGGAGGGTTCAAAATGGCTGCTTGTTTACATTTAGCCCCGCTGCTCAGTGGTGGGGAGACTGAGACACAAAGCTGGCTGTTGAGGTTGTTTGAGTATGTTGGCTTCAGACGGCTTTATAGGTCCCAGCGCTCTCGGAGTCCTCTGCATATCACCTTTGTTGGTATTCACCGGCTAATCCATAATTACCTTGTGAATGTAGCTTGAAAATCCACCGTGCTAAAGCTTCTCACAGGCTTTCTCAGGCTGGGAAGGAGAGAAGAGTGGGAGCACAGTTGATGAGGTTGTTTTGAGGGTGGCTCTTCATACTGCTTCATAAATCAACCAAATACTGGCTTTGGGTTCAGTAGAAGTCTATTGGATCTCCAATGTCTTAGCTAATTAAGATATCCAGTTTATATATGATTTATTAAGACAAGTCTGTTAAAGCTGTGGACTACAGAGACGAAGCCTCATGTTGTTGTGCCTTGTCTCCTTCCATTCCCTTTGTCTTGTCGTGTAGCCTGACTGGATTTGGGTAAGCACCTTGTTTTGTGCCTTCATTATATTAGTCCACCTATTGGGTTCTCTGGTTTTCCTCTGTTCTCCTCCCTTGTGAAGTTTGTGGAGCACTGTACACAGTTATGTATGGCGTCTACGTTAACAATGTTCCCCCCATCCACGATCCCCCACTTCAGGCAGCCCTTTGGCCCTCTCTAATCTCTCATTTGGGTGCTTAGACAAAACACTTGAAAATGTATTATACAAAGGTAGGGATTTAGGGTCAGTGGTAAATGGGTATGCTGCTTCCTCTGGGGTTTACTCTGACTGATTATGCTGATGTGAGGGAGGCGTTGTTAGCGGAATCGCTAAAACTGCTAAAGAGTCTTTTCACCATTTGTCATTACAGTGTAGCTAATAGACTTTTAAGCTAATGGGAGGATACAGGATTCCTCCGTTTCTAGATATTAAGGGTTGAATAGTGATAGCTCTATGGTATTTGTCCTTTGTTTTGAATAGGCTCCCACAGGCTGTACAGTCATTACTTTCAGTGGACTTCTCCCAGCAATATTATCCAAAGGTCAAATAATGCAGATGTTTAATAGCGGGGAAATATGAAAAACAACGATATCTAATCCTCATTTTGAGTTGTTTATACTAGTGGATTAACAGTTGAACTGGGTTGATGCTGACACACTGCGCAGCTGAGATATTATGCATTGGTGTATTACTCCACAAACCTCTGGAACAATATTGATTTAGTTGGTTATTTAGCCAGGAAGATACCTCTCTATTTAAAAAAGGACTGAGCTATTTGCGCTTAGCCAATGAGCATTTTCTATTTTGTGGTGTAGTGGTTTCATTAGGCCATCCTCTTGTCCAGCTGTTTAATGTGATAATCCCTGTAGCTCCGTATCATTATATCAATATAGTAAAAATAAACAGAATAATGACTATTGACATTCCTTATAACTGGACTGAAAGCCGGGGGCACCATCAGTCTAGTCATTGTCATAGCTTTATCAATCAATCCATTGACATTTACACTATATATACACAAAAGTATATGGACACCACTTGAAATTACTGGATTCGGCTATTTCAGCCACACCCATTGCTGATAGGTGTATAAAATCGAACACGCAACCATGCAATCTCCATAGACAAACATTGGCAGTAGAATGGCCTTACTGAAGAGCTCAGTGACTTTCAACGTGGCACCGTCATAGGATGCCACCTTTCCAACAAGTCAGTAAGTCAAATTTCTGCCCTGCTAGAGCTACCCTGGTCAACTGTAAGTGCTGTTATTGGAAACCTCTAGGAGCAACAATGGCTCAACCGCGTACTGGTAGGCCACACAAGCTCACAGAATGGGACCGCCGAGTGCTGAAGCGTGCAACGCATAAAAATTGTCTGTCCTCGGTTGCAACACTCACTACTGAGTTCCAAACTGCCTCTGGAAGCAACGTCAGCACAATAACTGTTCGTCGGGAGCTTCATGAAATGGGTTTCCATGGCCGAGCAGCCGCACACAAGTCTAAGATCACCATGCGCAATGCCAAGTGTCGGCTGGAGTGGTGTAAAGCTCGCCGCCATTGACCAACTAATCTGGGTTTGGTGGATGGCAGGAGAACGCTACTTGCCCGAATGCCAACTGTAAAGTTTGGTGGAGGAGTAATAATTGTCTGGGGCTGTTTTTCATAGTTTGTGCTAGGCCCCTTAGTTCGAGTGAAGGGATATCTTAACGCTACAGCATACAATGACATTCTAGACAATTCTGTGCTTCCAACTTTGTGGCAACAGTTTGGGGAAGCCTTTCCTGTTTCAGCATGACAATGACCCCATGCACAAAGCGAGGTCCATACAGAAATCGTTTGTCGAGATTGGTGTTGAAGAACTTGATTGGCCTACACATAGCCCTGACCTCAACCCCATCGAACACCTTTGGGATGAATAGGAACGCCGACTGCGAGCCAGGCCTAATCGCCCAAAATCAGTGTCCTCACTAATACTCTTGTGGCTGAATGGAAGCAAGTCCCTGCAGCAATGTTCCAACATCTAGTGGAAAGCCTAACCAGAAGAGTGGAGGCTGTTATAGCAGCAAAGGGGGGACCAACTCCATATTAATGCCCATGATTTGGAATGAGATGTTCGACAAGCAGGTGTCCACATACTTTTGGTCCTTTCCATGTCACCAGTCAGTTACTACTGTGGGTCTGAGCATCATTCCTACATTGTGAGCCTGAGGCGTTGTGGGAACATTAGGGTTAAGGGCCTGAGGCCCTCTGGTGTGGAGCGGGCCAGTACCCCAGATGGCCTGTCCTCTAATGAGGCACCCAGGAGTGAGAGAGGAGGTGAAGGATGAGCTGCCTCTGGAGAGGAGGCGGCGCTGCCAGCTAGAGGGATGGGAGGGGGCAGAGCTTCAGGGATATGTCCGGGAGAAAAGACTGAATTAGGTGGGGTTTTGTGTTTCACATACTGCACGTTGCTAGAACACTGTGTCACTATTGTCCTCTTGATTATTATTATTATTATACTCAGTGAAAGTATCAAGGCCGCAGAGCTTGTATCAATCAGCAGATGCGACTAGGCTAATAGGCTGCCTCTCATCTCTAGCTCAGGGTGCCTGTGCTATGGTGAATTAGCTGTGTCCACCCCTCAGGGTGCCATGGCTGTGTGTCCAACCCACAGCTGCTCAGTGTCTAATGCGGCAGGACAGGCAGGCTGGCCTTCCACACTCTCACAGCCATATTTTACTAGACAACCATACTTTACTAGGCAAACAAAGCACCATAACACATTTGCGGTGACCAAAGGGTCTTTATAAACTAATGCCACTTTTTGTCTGTGGAGTCTGTTCTGGCCTTACTCAGAACACTTCAAGATACAGTAGGGTTGGTAGAATGAGTTCAAAGCGACACTATGTCGTAATGCAATATGTATTCCAAATGAAATGGAAGTAGTTTGTGTGTTTATCTTGTGCGCTGGTGTATGTGTATCTGCGTAGGTATGTTGGTGTATGCATACATGTCTCTGGAATGCAAAAGAGATTGTATGCGCATTTGTCTGCCTGACTGTCGATCTGTCTGCCTGACTGAATGTCGATCTGACTGCCTGACTGATTGTCGGTCTGCCTGACTGACTGTCGGTCTGTCTGCCTGACTGACTGACTGTCGGTCTGTCTGCCTGACTGACTGGTCTGCCTGACTGTCGATCTGTCTGTCTGCCTGACTGACTCTCGGTCTGTCTGCCTGACTGACTCTCGGTCTGTCAGCCTGACTGACTCTCGGTCTGTCTGCCTAACGGTCGGTCTGTCTGCCTGATTGTCGGTCTGTGTGGACGGTGTTGAGAGATGGTCATGGTCATTGGTTATGGTTTTTTCTCAGCTCTGCTGGTTGGTTGATTGCCAGGGTCAATGGCCATCTCTAAATCAGGCTTCGCCCACAGGATAATTCCACTCCAGCCTCCCTGTGTGTCCCCAAATGTAATCAGCCTGAGCTACTGTTGATTCATTCCATTTTCAAAGGTGATTCACTTGTTCAAACTTCAGCAGAGATTGATCTTTGCATGCCTTTGAGCATGACCTTGGGACTATAGGATATCGTGTGTGTGTGTATAGTGGTTAATCACTTCAAATGACATTAATGTCATCCGGTTTGGTCACTGCCCTGTCTGTGGTGGTACTTGAGGTCAGCAAGGCATTTGGTTCTTTATATTGATGATGTCATTCCCATGATTGGTATGGTTCTAAAATATGTTTCTCTCTCTCTCACAGTCAAATCAGAGAAGATGGACAAACCAGAGAAAGAGGAGACGATGGACCACTTTGAGAAGTTGGACCAATTTGAAATGTTGGATAAGCTAGATAAAGTGGAGAAGAAGGATTCGACTGGGAAGACTGAGGCGTCAGTGAAGGTGGCGTATGCAGGACCACTGGACAAAGGAGAGAAGATGGATAAAATGGACAAGGCAGAGAAAACGGAAAAGCTGGAGCTGGCAGAAAAGGTAGACAAAGAAGAAAACCGGGAGAAGGTGGATAAAATGGATAAGGGCGACAACACAGACAAGGTAGAGAAGACGGACAAAGTAGAGAAGATGGACAAGGTTGAAAAGCCTGGGGAGACAGAACAGAATATTGAAAAAGTGGAGAAGACCCCAGAGAAACCGGAGACAGCGGTGAAGATGGACACATTTGACAAGATGGAAACACAGCCTGACAAGATGGAAACACAGCCTGACAAGATGGAAACACAGCCTGACAAGATGGAAACACAGCCTGACAAGGAGAAGACAGACCATGTTGGAAAGGTAACAGTAACAGCTGAGAAAGAAACAGAAAACGTTGAGAAGCCCAAAGACAATGTTGAGAAGCCCACAGAAAACGTTGAGAAGCCCACAGACAACGTTGAGAAGCCCACAGACAACGTTGAGAAGCCCACAGACAACGTGGAAAAGGAGGATAAGAAGCCAGAGAAAACAGAGCTGGCTGAGAAATTAAACAAGCAGGTTAAGGTGGAGAAATCTGAGAAGAAAGAGCTGAAAAGTCCTGAGAAAAAGACAGACAAGAAATCAGAGACTGCTGATAAGGCCAAAAAACCTGCAAGTAAACCCTCGACCAATGGGAGCAGTGCCGCACCAAGCAAGGACCTGCCCAGTCCAGACAAGAAGACTAAGGTAGGCCACAGTCTAGATTTAAAGAGGAACATGATCAAATCATACATCACTCATGCTGCTAACGCTTTTCCTACTGCGACTTTTAAATCCACCTATAGTTGTGAGATAGGACGATTGAAGTTAATTGAATGAAGTAATATGTCATAATCAACCATATGAAGAACAATGAAAGGATGTTGGTCTTCGTTGTTATAGTGCTGATTTTAACTTGATGTAACTTAATAAGAGTTGTTGTTTTTGTCTAGCCGGCAGTTCCATTTGTTGGTATTCTGTTGATTATGATTAAGGCTGCTCCTGCTGCTTCCGCCTGCTTCTGCTGCTACTATCTTGTGTTTTGTTGTTTTCTTTCTCGCCTTTGTTCTTTGTTTTGCTCTTCATTTGTCTGGTGTGCCGTCCATCTCGCAGCCTGTCGCCGGGGCAACCAAACTGAGCGCCGCTAAGCCGCGGCCGAGCTCGGCAGCATCCGCTGGTGCTGCCGCCCCCAAACGCCCCACCCCTTCCTCCACCTCCACCACCACCTCAGCCACCCTCCTCAACAAAAAAACGCCCGTGCCCAAGGCCCCTACCCCCACTGCTGGCCCCAAGCGGCCTTCGTCCACAGTCAGCCGACCCACATCCGCAGCCACCGCCTCCACCACTGCGCCACGTGAGGTCAAGCCCAAGGTGAGTGGCCCTGCCCTGCTTTAGGGACAGCCGCAGTCCCCTCCACCTCCATAGCCACCCCTGTGTGGTGTCTCTCTGTGTAGGGGGAAGTACCTACCACCTTCTTCTTCTCTCATTTCTTTCAACCTCCTATTCATCATCTTGCTGATCAGAAGAAGGAGCAGGTTCAGTTCTGTTTAGCATAAGTGTTAGTTCAGCTACTATGTTAATTTCCACAGGAGCTATAGACAAAGGCTCTGTCTGACTGCAGTGGTGCTGCTCGGAGCCTAATCTGCCTGTAATGTATCCACCTTCTAAACTTGTCTCCTAGTAAGCCCTTGTGTCCCTGGTGCTGAGTGGCCGTCCACAGGATTACTCAGTGCAGGGTTCATAGAGGGAAGGTCGGGCTGGAGGGTAGGGGGCCAGAGGCGGTGCAGCCAGCATTCATCACTCCTCCCTTGGCATTTACTAGAGAGACCCAGGGCCAACCATCAGTCGCTCAAGGCTTCCCTCACCACAACTAAGCCTCTCACCTTCAGCCGTCAGCGCAGCAGATACACACTACAATGTACGTGATGTACAGCCACTTCTCTAACCTGCGGGTGTATTTGCCTTTAATTACATATTAAGTAGCCTTGCACGGGTCTTGGAGCCCATCTCCTGTTTCTGTAGCGTAAGGCAGCTTGATGTGCAAGTACACCCCCTGGACAGGACACTAGTCTATCTCCTGTTTCTGTAGCGTAAGGCAGCTTGATGTGCAAGTACACCCCCTGGACAGGACACTAGTCTATCTCCTGTTTCTGTAGCGTAAGGCAGCTTGATGTGCAAGTACACCCCCTGGACAGGACGCTAGTCTATCGCAGAGCCTTCCCCCAAATCTATCTTAGTGCTAAGCAGTGATGGATCAGGTCCCATTTTTACAGTCCTTGGTATGTCTCGGCCCAGGATGGCAAACCCAACCTTCCAATCTCAGGGCTGACATTCTAACCAATAACTAACTACATATTACACTGCTGTTTAATATTGGAGTACAGTAATACAGTCTAGGTCAAAAGAGCGGGCGACTCGAGAGATCGTAAGACACATTTGAATGAGAGAGGGAATGAATGAGGAGACGGAGCGGAAATCGAAGCTGTTTTCCATGCAAAGCCTCCCTCGGGCGGTGTATCTCTGCATGGGGAAATCAGACACACAGCGCATTGGCATTTATATCCCTGGTTCCTAGTGCAATCCTTACATCAGCGCCAAGGCAACACACACCATGTTGAGACCTATCAACAGTGTACCTCCTTGAGGATTCTGGCGCGCGCTCGTTGCTGCCTTCAAGTTCCGCTGCAACACATTCCAGATGCTTCCTTGACAAGATTGGCTGGAGCCTTTTGATAATACTAATCTGCACTCTGAGGTTATATATGGTGTTTATTCAGAGCCAGATCTTGCCATACACTGTATATAAGTGGGCCTGTGATTAGTTCAATTAATCAGGTGTGTTACTGGTTGGTTGGAACAAAGGTCTGGACTAACACCAGCCCCGTATGTATGATAATGGCCACCCCTGTTGTACACTCAGTGTACAAAACATTAAGAACACCTGTTCTTTCCATGACAGACTGACCAGGATGAAACCAGGTGACAGCTGTGATCCCTTATTGATGTCACTTGTTAAATCCACTTCAGTCAGTTTAGATGAAGGCAAGGTAACAGGTGAAATAAGTATTTTTAAGCCTTGAGCCAATTGAGTGATTCAGAGGGTGAATGGGCAACACAAAATGCCTTTGACCGGGGTATGGTAGTAGGTGCCAGGCACACTGGTTTGTGTCAAGAACTGTAACGCTGCTGGGTTTTGCAGTTTCCCGTGTGTACCATGAGTGGTCCACCACCCAAAGGACATCCAACCAACTTGACACAACTATGGGAAGCATTGGCGTCAACATGGGCCAGCATCCCTGTGGAACACTTTCGACACTTTCTGGAGTCCATGCCCCAATGAATTGAAGCTGTTCTGAGGGCAAAAGAGGGGATGCAACTCAATATTAGGAAGATGTTCCTATTGTGATGTATACTCAGTGTATGTGTTGGCCCATAGTTGTTAGCGTGAACTTGGATATCCATACACGCTTCAGGCAGGAATTATCTGCCATTGCCCTCTAGTGGTTGCCTGTTTTACTACAGGCCGCTTTTTTGGCTAAACAACACACGAGGGGGTGAGGCAATCTAGCGTGCCCACTCTGTTGTGAAAATGCCCTATAGAGCAGTGCATTGAGGGAATGCTCTTAGACACCATGGAGCCTGGCCCTTGAATGTCCTGCTTGGATATGATTGCAGAGGATTCAGTACAGGCTAGCCAGGTGGCAATGAGAGAGATATCATGATAGCAATTACTTTATGAGGATTTGCTGATGTTTTTGTTGTACATCGAATACTAGATAGGCAAGTGGTTTTATAAATATAACATTATCCAATGTTCCTTTTTTTAAGGAATGTAACATTATGCAACAAAGAGGTTCTTTGCCACAGCTTCAGTTTATGAGAGTACTATGGTGTACATTCAACCTTTTATTTGTTATTAAACTCCATTACTCCATTATTTGTAACTGAATAGTGTAGCTCCATCCTTCCTTCCCTTCTGTATCTGTTTACCAAACGTCTCCCATTCCCTGTCTCTCCCTCCAGACGACCACAGAGAGGCGTCCTCTAGTGCCAAAGGCCACCGCCGCCTCCACGGCTCGAACTGCTGCCCCCAAAAACGGCACTGCCACCACGGCAACCACGGCAACCAGTAAACCAGCCACGGCGACTCGCATGCCCCTCGCATCCCGCACTGCCGGCAGCGCACCCGCAACCAGACGCCCTCTGGGTGAGTCGCTATGCTACACACTTACACATTTTTGAACACGCGTACACACAAACACACACACACCGTGACCTATTGTTTTGGTGATTCAAAGTGTCTGACGTCTAGCCAGCAGGGTACCAAACGGTTTCTGCATTCCACAACGTGACTTCACTGCTTTGCCAAACAAACTTTGACAAGACAATAACAGGGAGCAACAGGTTGAACTCTGATCTCTTCTGTTCTGCCTCTCAGCATCAAAGACTGACAGCAAGCCAGGAGAGGACAAGAAGCCCAGCACTCTGAAGTCAACTACAGGTACAGAAACAGTCCTCCTCTCTTCTCTTCGTCTCCACCCCCCCCCCCCTCTGCTCTCTGCTCTCCTCCTCTGAACGGCAGCGCTAGTCCTTCAGCCAGACAGCCACAGCACTGTAACACCAGTTGAGGGATTGGGGGCAGCTGTTGCACAAAGAGAGACAGAAAATGAAGAGTGACAGAGTCATGCAGGAACACACTGATGAAGCATGTAGACCGTGACAAAGAGGTGGTGAAGTCGTCGAGAGAGAGAAAAGCAGCAGAGTGTAAAAACCTCAACACAGCACACTCTGAGGATTACACTCCCCTACTGTTGACATGAGCTGCTGACACTGGCACTACATCTCAACGTTGCATAACCAGCAACGCAGGCAGAAGCCGCTACTATACGCATAGAGAGGGGATGATTTTCTGATCCGAGCATGTCTTTCTGCTCAGAAATAAGACTCTTTCAGGACGGATTGGATGGATCTAAGACTTAAGTCTCGGCAGGGTACATTTAGTTCATCATGTGATGTCCGTTAGACATTTGGGAAGTGGGATAATAAACGTTGCAGTGCATACTGGGGTTTATGTTGCTACAGAGCAGAAAGGATACCTGCCTGATGTATTTTCCCCAAAAAGGTTTTTCAAATTGTTGCTAACAGCATATTAACCGTTACCTGATCTTAATCACAGAATAGTAAGAGTAGCGAAGAGAGCAGGTCTATATCATTTCTCTGAACTGAGTTGAAGTATTTTTGCATCTAAACGGCTTCCTTACCTGGTTGTTTATTGTCCTCTTTTCTCCTCCTCCTCCCTCCGTTCTAGCAGACTCCACCCGGCCCCGGACCATCACCACCCGCAGCTCTATAGCTAGCACCACCAGCGCCACCCCCCGTGTTCGCCCCTCCACCACCAAACCTGCCCCCTCCTCCTCCACAGTATCAGAGAAGAAGCCGTCTGTGCCCCGCGTCCCCCGTCCCACCTCCACCACGGGCAGTGCCAACGCCACGCGCACCACCTCCCGCCCAGGCACAGCCCCCGCACCAGACATTCGCAATGTGCGCTCCAAGATCGGCTCCACGGACAACATGAAGTACCAGCCCGGAGGGGGGAAGGTAAGGGGTCGTGCATCAGTGATAGATGAGGATACCCGCATAATTTATGCGGCTACGCGCTTTAATATTTCCACGGCTTATTGGTCAGGTTGTGTTTTATACATTAGTTCTTATATTAATAAAATAGATATTGTTTCACAGATGGGCTTGTTTTACAGACAATGTCATTATGATATTGTGTAGGGCTCTGTAGTGATAGTGTTCACAGTCTAATGCAGGGGTGTCAAACATACGACCCGGGGGTCCTATCCGGTCCTTGGGTGGTTTGAGTAAAAATAAATTAACAGAACAAATCATTTTTGGGGGGGAATGAACTTGATATACTTTAAAATGACTAAATATACTTTAAAATGGCTAAAATGTAATGGAAACTGTGTGGAAATGAGAATGGACCTACATTCATACAGTTTCTTGACTGTAACCAGCTCACTAATAATCACCGAAATGACTGTCAGGGAGCATCGGAAAATCAAAAACGATGGATAGAGGACTATTTTTTGCAAATTCTGGCGGCAAGGAAATACAACCAATTTTCAGTGCTGCCCTCCAGATCTCATTGAAGACTGAATGCTGCCCACGGAGCAACATTTGTTTGACACCCCTGGTCTAATAATGGCTTTGCCTCCCTCAGACAGGTTATATTCAGTAGATGAAGCCCCAGCTAACACGGTATTTTCCCATAGTGCACTTCTCCTAATGCCACATCCTGTAGCAGAGCTTTCCCTGTTAACAACCCCTCCTAGTTTCTTCTCCCAGAGAACTGGTCCCAGCTTGTCTCATATTTTACCCTTTGCGATCCAAAATAGTTCCCAGTTAACTTCAGTTAACTCAGTGACTTCCTCCATAAATCTCCATTTGATTCAATTCACCATCTTGCACCCATGCTGACATCTCACCCCATTCTCTACATCCACCTATACACTACTTTACTTCTCACTTCCTTTTTCCTGGCTGAAACCCCTTATACATTATAAGTCCTCCTAACACGCTTTTTAGCCAGATACACTATGCCTTCACTTCTACTGTCAAGTGTCAACATGGTGGAATAACCAAGTCCAACGTTGGAATTACCCAACGTTGGAATAACCAAGTCCAACGTTGGAATTACCAATAACAACGTTGAAAGACATATGATGCCACATGTTGAGCGATGGACCCCAAACTGCATGTCAATGTGCAGATTTTCTTTGTTCTCTGAAATAAACCGAGCCCTGCTGTTTTGGATACAGCATTATAATAGAAGAGGTAGTTCTGCGGACTCCTGCTGCCCTGTGTCCTGTGTGTTGTATTGACCCAGGGTGGGACTTGTCTCCCCAGGTCTCTGGCAGGAGCGACGCCCTGGCCAAAGGCTCCTCCTCCAAAGAGACCGGCGAGGCCAAAGTGAGTTCACCCCCCATATCTACCCCTATCTCTTCAAATATCTCTCTCTTCCTCACCCTCTGTTCACTACTCTCACTTTCTGTCTCTCTCTTTGTATATGTCTCATTATGTTGTCTCTCACCCGCTCTGTCTCTCAATCTCTCTTTCTTCTCTTTCCCTTTCTCTCTCATTCTTTGTCTCTCTATCCTCTTGTCATTTTCTTCTAAAGTGAGATACATTTCCTCCAAGCTGTTCATCTGACCTCTGTTTGTAGGTTAAAATATTGTGGTTTTACAGGTTTTTTTTATTGCCATATTTCATTGTTCACAAACACATACACTCACTCATCTCTGGTTATCCCTCATTCACTGCATGGACTGACTGACGGACAGCTGTCTAAAGCAGATGTTTAGGTGACTGACTGACTCACCGACCAACCGACACCATACTGGTGCGCAATGGAGACTGCGCACTGGTGACTATGTGTTTACAGCCAGACAGTTCTGGAGTTACCAGCATCAACGTGAGGTTTTGTGGAAGCGGACCACACCCGAAGAAGAATCATGCGTTTGAAATACAATCGTTCTGATTTATGTTGCGTCTTAGGTTTCACCTCAAAAACATTTAGTTAGGTTATTGTTTACAGTAGATATGGAAGAATGGTCAATGAGATACCAGATCGGATGGCATACCCTTGGAGGGGAGGCACACATCCGTAGTAGAGCGCTAAGCATACTAACACACTGCCTTGCTACAATCTCTCTCCTCACAAGACTTCATACAGTAACGCAAGCCAGACCCAGAGAGCCAAGAGTCCATATTAACAATGTTGCTTGACAGCAATACGAATACTGTATATCCCTGGTTTTAAAATTGTCCTGAACCTAAAGCAAAGTATTAAAGTTGGCCTACCCTGTGGCAAAGTAGGGTCTGGAGGGCTGTGATAAGTCATTGTACAGTAGCATATGTCTGCACTGTAGACGGAGGATCCAGACGGAGAGACTTTCTGAGTTCTGCTCCGTCACACCCTCCACTAAAGCTCTCCATCCCCCTAATTGCCACAACATAATGATACCCAGAGGACTCCTATGGCTGTCAAGGATCTGAGCTTAAGCCTGCTACTGCCTAGTATCTGTTTGTCTGTGTATGTGTGGTTCCTTTGCTTAACTGTCAACAGTGATTTCTAACTAAGATGTCTAATGGACTGTATGAAATGTAGTAATTTTCCTGTCTAAATCTAACTACTGGGTTTGTGGGTTCATGGTACCAATGTCATGTTGTCCCTGTGCGATTGTCCGTCTATGTGCCAACCAGTATGAATGTGTCAATATGGCAGGATATCACCAAAGTGAATTTTAAACGGAGACATTAACTTCAGCCAGTCATTAAGCCCATTAAAAGGGCATACAGTATGCATAGCAATATCATAATTCAGACACAGTCAGACTGTGTCTGACTGTGTCTGCAGTCAGACACAGTTATAGTAATTATCACTGTAACAACACACGTTAGCACCAACATACAATACATTACAGGTGAAACCATCACCGTGATAATACATTCACATGCCTGATTCAATAATCTATTTTAATACCGTAGCAATTGAGCATCTTCAAAGGGCAGGTGTGGATGTGGGACCCGCATGCGTGTGTCAATAGACGTCTGTGTGTGGCCTCTAGATGCTTCTGCGCTCCTCTCTTCCTTCCTCGTCACAGCTCGCCCCCCACCCCACCCTCCCTCTAACCCTAACCCCCACAGTGAATCTACTCTTCCTCTCTGCCTGCTCTATGCTGTGTTTGTAGGTTCAGATAGTCTCCAAAAAGCTGGACTTCAGCCACGTCACCTCACGCTTGGGTTCCAAGGACAATATCAAGCATGTTCCTGGTGGAGGGAAGGTTAGTACCGGATTCCGGCTTAGCTTGAATGGCCCCCAACCCTACACGGCCGGCCGCACGTCATGACCACTAAAGAGCTCGGGGCGGGTGGGGGGGGGTTTATCTTCTGAAGACTCCACTGGAACAGGCTGAACCTCACTCATACAAAAAATAACAACTTCTGCAGACCTCAAAAGGTCTGAGTCACGGTTCTATCATTGACAGATTTGGTTCTAGTCTAGGAAATGCTACAGTGCTGCCCCCTTTTGACACTGGCACGGTCATTGCCTGAAAGCGTCGCTCCTGCCGAATGACACCACCGAACGCTTTTAAGACGTCACTCTTAATCACTGTTTTCTTGGGGGGGGGGGGGACCTTGGCAATAAGAGGCTGTTGTGTGATGTGGTTTTTGGACAGCATGGTATCTCTAGCTAACCCTCCTCCGTAGTACCTGCTACTGCCCATGGCTTAGACCAGTGTTCCCAACTCCAGTCCCTCCAACAGCACACATTTTTGTTGTAGCCCCAGATAAACTCACCTGATTTAACTCATTGAGAGCTTGATGATTAGTTGACATGCTTTTCCGGGGCTACAGTTGGGAAACACTGGAGTTGGGAAACACTGGCTTAGACTCTCCCTGTCACTGTTTCTAACTCACTCAACACCAATCAAACACCACCCTTACCTGTCTGACCTCTGACCTGCCCAGACACTCAACTCTGATTGGCTCTCTATGCAGACTTCCTCCTTTGATTGGTTGTACTCGTGCTGCTACTGTATGCGGTGGACACATTAGTAAATGGGGCAGTACATGAGTTTCCCCAAGAACAGATGGTTAATGATAAATCTGAATAGGTTCAACTGCATGGCGAAGAAGATGGCTGTCATGGATCTTTGACTGGTTGCCATTCATTTCCTATTCTGTGTGTGTAACTGGGTCTAATGTGTATTTACAGGTACAGATACTCAACAAGAAGGTGGATCTAAGCAAAGTGACATCGAAGTGTGGCTCCAAGGCCAACATCAAACACAAGCCTGGTAAAGGCCCTCTTCGGTAGACCTGTTGAGTTGCCATACTGAATGTACACTGTAATGCATGTGTTGTGTATGTTTCTATGTGTTTTATTGACCATAGCACGTTACTGTCATTATATGCTCAAGATGTTATTAAGGACCATTCAAATGTGACTACCAAAGATGATTATAATGATTAAGCAAAACAACAACTGATCTCTGTTCTGTGGACCTGTGCAGTGTGTACTGTCTATGCTGTCCCACTGACTGTGTGTCCTGTAGGGGGCGGCGATGTGAAGACCGAGTCCCAGAAAGTGAACTACAAGGATCAGGCTAAGTCCAAAGTGGGCTCAATGGACAACCTCTGTCACGAGCCCGGCGGTGGCAACATCAAGGTGAGGTCACTGGACGAAGGACCCTCACACTGAGTGACTGCTTTATAGTCCTACTTGCACACTGACAGTTTACTGTCAGACACCTGTCCCCAGTATAGTCTATTACATCTGGTGCATCAAATCAGATGTTCAGCCTGTGTCAAATGGTAGAGTCCAGAAAACAACTTGGAAATGTGATCTCCACAGTGATAGCATTCTGAAAAACATTTTAGTGAAGATAGCCATTGAGCATGGCACAGGTACGGTAAGTTATTACAATACATTGTGGACAATACCGTCTGTGGAAAGTGTCGCTCCCCACAGTTTAGAGAGGGAGAGCGAGCGAGACTTTCTTTAATGATACATCCTCATTTCATTAAATCCTCACCACCACCACCCCCTTCAAAAAAACAAATATCCCCTGTGCTGCGTACTCACCTTGTCCTTTACCCCACGATACAAAACCACATCCCACATCACAATAACCAAAACCTCACCACTTCTACAACCGTATATCCAACCCATCTTCCCCAGCTGTACAGACGGCCTCCCCAACACACCATATCTCCTGAAACATCGCCACACTATTTATAATTTCATAGAACTCAAATTCAACCCTAAGGCGCGCAGAGACCATCCCATTAAACAATAGTAAAGGGTCTGTTATCCCCCCACCTTTGACCCTGTTCCTCTTTGTTAGCCAAATAACTAACTTTGCCTGAGCAAACAGAACATTCAACAACACACATTTGGCCTTTTCCTTATTTGAACACCTGTACCCCATTATAAACATCCTGACAGTAAACTCCACCCACAACCTCTCACACAGACATTCCAACAGAGACATGAATTGCATTAACCTGGCGCACACAGAAAACACATGATGCACAGTTTCACTCATGACACAGAAAGGACACCCCTGTCCGACTCCTGGGTCGACCCGTGCCAACCAGCTGTTAGTGGCCATGGCTCCATGTAGAACCCTCCACTGGTGATCCCCTGACCTCTTTGGCACTGGGGACCCACCATACTCTCCGCCCCACATACCCCCTGCCACTGATGTGCCTTCACACTGTTGGGCTCCTAATGTTCCTTACCTTAATGCAGAGGTTGTAGAGGACTTTACCTTCCACCCACTCAAACTCCCCCAGGCTCGGAGTGTTAAATCTAACAAGTCCTCCATACCCCCTTGCCAGTCCCCAGTCTCTGCCGTCACCTGCAGTGGGGGAAACATTGGTGATCCCTCCCCCTTTGACCGCTCAAACACCCTCTTTACCGGCTCAGACAGTGCCTCCTGGACCTCCCCCAGGAATCTCTCTAGCAGCGTAAGAGATGTTAGTAAACCAGTAAACCTGTTTGTTGTGCCAGGACTTCCAGGGTTTTCCACCCCTCCTCCCCCAGCAGCCGCAGGTCACCCAGCCTTAGTAAACCCGCTGCCATCGGCCGCTTCTGCAGGGTGGCCGATTGAACTGATCTCAAAAGGATGGCTGAATTGTGGAAGATAGGCTCCTCCCTGACCCACAGCCCAGGATCCACACCCCCTTCTCGTGTAGGCCTTAGTAGCTGCCAGGCCCTCAGCACTGCAGAGTAAAAATCAGAGAGACCTGCTGTACTCAGCCTCTCCAGCCTCATGAGGAAAAGCTACCGGTCCATCCCTAATCCGCCAGCTCTCCTCATCAGCAGCAGCCGACATCAGTATGGTACAGCAGTCTCTGCGCCGCCTTTAGTCGGGAATGCAGGCACCCTGCTCTCCAGTTCCACCAGGCCCTGTCCTCCTTTGTTGACGGACATGTACAACACTGCTGCCCTCAGCCAGTGATGGCCCGACCAGAACAAATCCACCAGCTTGTGTTGCAGGTCTGCGAGCAGACCGGCGGGGGGTTTATGCCACAGGGAGGATGCCGCCAGGTTGTTGATTATCAGCACCCTCCCTCTATATGACACTTGAGACAGGAGCCACCTCCATCTGGCCAATCTTGACACCTCCCAGTACTTCCTGACCCACCTCTCCGAGCCCAGGTACACCCCCAAAATGTTAAGCCCTTTACAACCCACTCCTCCCTCCATGCCCCACATAAGAGCTTTGCTCTTGCCCCAGTTCACCTTAGCTGACGAAGCTCTAGTGCCTGCATATCCTGTCTATCCCTGACCATCACAGAAATGTTATCTGCATATGCCGACACTACTATGCCTGTCCATCACACTCCCTGCAGTCTCCTGCGTAGGAGGCCCTAAAAAAGGTTCAATGGCTAGTGTATTTAACTGCCCCGATAGAGGTCATCCTTGTCTAATGCCCCGCCTCACCAAGACTGGTCTACTGAGCCCCCCTCCGAACTTGACCATATGTGACGCCCCAGCATACAACATCTTCACACAAGCCAAAACCTTTCCCCAAACCCAAACACAGACATCACATTGAACAGATACCTCGGCAGGTCTCGACAGGTCTCGACATCGGCCACTCTACCAAAAGCCTTCTCTTGGTCTAGAGACCAGTCCAAATTTCACCTTAGAGACTCTCGACAAGTCCAACATGTCCCTGATTTAAGAAGAAGTTGTCAGTGATTGAGCATCCCGGTACACAATATGTCTGGTCCATGTATACTATAGAGTCCAGATGGGACTTCACTCTTTTAGCGAGGACCTTGGCAAATATCTTCTAGTCCGCACAGAGCAATGCCACAGGCCTTTTTGGGGGGGCAGGAGAGTTAGAGCCACCCGACGGCAGCACATCGTCAACTCTCCTACCCCCACGCAAAAGAAGTCCAGTCCAATTATTCCCCAGAATTTCCCCAGAATTGAGGGTCAATCGACCCCGGTAGACATTTGGGTTATGGCCTCTGCCAGTTCATCGGACAACAGGAGAATGTCAATTTCATCCCTCTGTGCCAGAGAGCGCTTAGGGAGTTCTGCAAACAAAACCTGAACACGTATAGGATCACACAGTTGTGCCCTATACAACTCAGTAGAAAACTCCACAGTCCACTCCGGCATCTCCCCCACCACAGAGGTCACCCGCCCATCCGACAGCCGCAGACAATCCAAACCAAAGAAGGAGAAGCTGGGAGCATCCATCTCCTTGAGCATGGAGAACCTAGCTCTTAAAAGTGCTCCATTTGCTTTAACCTGGAAAAAACTGCCCAGGTCCCTATGTAATTCAGCCAAATTAGCCTGGGGGCCTACATTGCTTTGCCCCACCAGCTCTACCTCCACATCACTGATACTACGCTCGAGTTCCTCCAATACTCTCCTAGCCTGAGAATGAGAGAGCTGTATACTGTTGACAGAAAAGACACATTTGGACTTTTCCCACATCCCACCATTGACTCAGAGAAACTCCTCTCTTCGCTGCCCCCACCTTTCTCAAAAGAGTCTGGAAACCTGAGAAAAAAGTGGCATCTTTTAAGAGCTTTACATTAAACTTCTAATATGATGCCTGCCGAGGCCCTGGTGAAGTAGACAGCTCAGCCATGGTTATGTGGCGATCCGAAAAACCCACCGGCAGAATGGTAGCGCCCAACAGCCTATTGCTCTGATTCCTGGACATGTAAAACCGATCTAGTCAGGCTGTACTCACCCTAGCCCCAAAGATCTTCACCCATGTAAAGTGTCTTGTGTTGGGATGTCTAGTTCTCCAAACATCCACTACATCAAACTGCTTTAAGATGTCCCCCCCCCCCTCCTCTCCCTTGTAACTATTCCCCAGGTCGTTGCTGTAAATGAGAATATGGTCTCAGTCAACTTACCTGGTAAAATAAGGATAAAATAAATAAAAACACCCGCACTGAGCCTGAATGAGGCTCCTCCTCATTTCTATCTTTGGTAAAAATCCATTGTACAGTTCCAGTCCCTGCCTACCACCAGCATCTCCTCAGGCGCTACCTGTGAGTTTCTTAGACACCCAAACAGATGCCCCCTCTCTCGCCCTGTGTTAGGCGCATACACATGTATAAGGGCAAAACCCCTGTTGTTAATTTCTGCTTTTACTACAAGCAGTCTACCCCTCCACACCTCCTTGGAGGAGCAAATTATTACGACCAAACTTGGTGCAAAAAGGACTGCCACCCCTGCACTAACATTTGTTCCATGGCTCAACACACTTGCCCCTTTCCACCAGAGGTCCAAATCGACTTCATTCACCACATCACTATGCGTCTCCTGCAGAACCAACACCTGTACTTTTTTTTGTTTTAAATATTCACCCAACAGACTCCTCTTACCCGCATCTCTGGCACCATTTATATTAAGCGAGCCTAGCCAAAGAGTCTCCATAAGAAGTGGGAGACAAGCCAGCAAAGAAAGAGACCAATAACAAAGCTCAAAAAGCCCCAGTGCCAGAAAGAAACTATTCATCTAAACAGCATCTGAAGGTAGACCCTTACGCACGGTGGTTGTGACCCACTTCCTCAACCTAAAACATTTCCTGAGTGAGAGGACACCATGCCCCTCATTTTTCATATCGTGTTTCAGAGGTGGGACCAAGTCATTGTTTTACAAATCACAAGTAAGTCTCAAGTCCTAGCACTCAAGTCCCAAGTCAAGACAGACAAGTCCAAGTCATGTCTCAAGTCAAGACCGTCAAGTATCAAGTCAGGTCTCAAGTCTTTAACTTTGAGTTTCGAGTCCTAAACAAGTCATAATGTGTTCTTCAAATGTAATAGAATTTCATATTTTCAACCAGAGTAATAGTTAGTATATTACATTTACGCAAATCATGAATGCTTTTAAAAAATATCTATATATATATTACTTTCCAAATAAACGTTATATTTCCATGGAAATACATGGGTAGCCCCCCCCCCCCCCCAATAGTGATGTAGGCTTGTACACAATCGCCCAACCTTGTTTTAGGAACATCAGGCAGGATTTAGGCTACCAAAAAAAAATGCATTGATCACGTTCCTGCACTGACTGACTGTGTGGAGGCTCATTGATTTAACGTTACGTTAGCCTACATGATACACTAGTAAAGTAATAAAATATATAGCTGTTGGCTATATTATCCGCGACTTACCGTTCTTTGTGCAGCTTCAAATGTCGAACAAAGTTGGAAATTGTTGCGCCTCCGTCTGTAATTTTCTTCCCGCATGTTTTGCAAGTTGCAATCCGTTTTTTGTTGATACAGCGTCGTCTTTATATCCGAAAATAATAATTTGGGGTATCATCTTTCCAAGGGCTCCATCTGAATTCACCCACCAACGTTCCTCTGCACTGCCCGCACAGCTTTTTCTCAGCTGGCACAATTTGATTGGCTGCTGTCCGATTCAAACTGTAATCCGTTAAATGAAGAGTTGATGCGCTGCACACTTTTTTTAATAGCATCATTTTTAATATTTGGGCTTGGGGAGGGTATCAAGTCTGTTCGAGTCATAAGGCTCAAGTCCAAGTCAAGTCACGAGTCATTGGTGTTGAATCAAAGTCGAGTTGCAAATCATCATATTTGTCCAAGTCATGTGACTCGAGTCCACACCTCTGGCGTGTTGTACTGATCTTACAAACTTTACCGGATCACAAAAAAAAGCTTAAAGATTAACCTTTTTCCCTTCAGTATCATTCAGGAACCTTGACCGTTCCCTAACCTTGTACTTTGACCCCTCTGCCTGACTGACTGTCAGCTCTGGACCCATTGAGGAGGAGTCTGAAAAGAAAGCGATCTCCTCATCCTCAGACTCACCTTCCTCCTCCTCATCTCCATCTCCCATCCTGACCACCTGCCCTTTCTCTCTAGCTGGGCCCCCCCGGCACCAGGCAAAGGTTCCTTAGTGCCTTTGACTACACCAGCCTCTCCCCTCCCACCTCCTTTCTTCTCCCCCTTTTTCATTTTCCGCTTGACACCTTCCTCCAACACCCCTAGTCGCTTGCCCTTCCCCACTATACTCTCCTCATCCACTAGCATAACCTGAATAGGCCCAGCCTCAGCTACAGCACCATCTATAGCATGACTAGACCCAGCACCATCTATAGCAGGACTAGACCCAGCTTCATCTACAGCACAATCTATAGCATGACTAGACCCAGCCTCATCTACAGCACCATCTATAGCAGGACTAGACCCAGCCTCAGCTACAGCACCATCTATAGCATGACTAGACCCAGCCTCAGCTACAGCACCATCTATAGCATGACTAGACCCAGCCTCAGCTACAGCACCATCTATAGCAGGACTAGACCCAGCCTCAGCTACAGCACCATCTATAGCATGACTAGACCCAGCCTCAGCTACAGCACCATCTATAGCAGGACTAGACCCAGCCTCAGCTACAGCACCATCTATAGCAGGACTAGACCCAGCCTCAGCTACAGCACCATCTATAGCAAGACCCAGCCTCAGCTACAGCACCATCTATAGCATGACTAGACCCAGCCTCAGCTACAGCACCATCTATAGCAGGACTAGACCCAGCCTCAGCTACAGCACCATCTATAGCAGGACTAGACCCAGCCTCAGCTACAGCACCATCTATAGCAAGACCCAGCCTCATCTACAGCACCATCTATAGCATGACTAGACCCAGCCTCAGCTACAGCACCATCTATAGCATAACTAGACCCAGCCTCAGCTACAGCACCATCTATAGCATGACTAGACCCAGCCTCAGCTACAGCACCATCTATAGCATGACTAGACCCAGCCTCAGCTACAGCACCATCTATAGCATGACTAGACCCAGCCTCAGCTACAGCACCATCTATAGCAGGACTAGACCCAGCCTCAGCTACAGCACCATCTATAGCATGACTAGACCCAGCCTCAGCTACAGCACCATCTATAGCAGGACTAGACCCAGCCTCAGCTACAGCACCATCTATAGCATGACCAAGGAAAGAATCAAGAAAATAAGTAAGGACAGAGCCCTCCACACGGCCTCTCAACTACAAAACACTCCCAGAGAGAGAGAGAGCGAGAGGGGCAATGCGGGGGAAAGCATAGCATTGCATTTATCCATGTTTGTGCTCTTTCCTCACTGTGTTCATAACAACACTCAAAGAATGAAGTCCATCTTATCAGTCACATGACCAGCATCTCCATGGATGCACCGTTCATCTCCTCTGGCACTGTGAATGAATATTGATATTTCTGCATGCAATGCATACTGTACACAGTTGATAATGAACACACATACACATATTGACATGTTCTCAGTTGGTCCTCAATCACATTCTTTGGACACATACTATATGACTATTTCAGAGATGTTATAAGATGCCTGCACATACAGTACCTTTCAGCTTGCACCAGCAGTATACGCAACACTTGCACAATCCATGAAAACATATTTATTTTGGTGCTCTCTATGGTTTAGGTATGCACATTTCTTTTGAATGAAAATGGTGATAAAACCCAGGGTTTAATGGTGTGGGTGATGTGTAGTGTTGAAACACACACACGTTTACCAAACCATCTAGCTTCCCCTGGATTTAGTCATTTATCCCTTCCCTTGTGGTCTTTTTGTGAACTAGAGACATCTGTTTTATGTATCCAGAGCTACTGGACACATAAGCCCCTGTCTAAAGATAACTATAATTATTATTATTCAACAACAAAAAATAATCAGATGATTAAATATAGCTGAAGAATATATTCCACATCCAAAGCTAGCTCTCATCTAATATGTTTGAGTAAATATAGCTCTTTATTTTCCACAATATTTGATACCGTCAGACCACTGGTCTTGTTTTAGCTTTTATGATTTTCTACCATTTTTATTTCCAGCATTGAAGACATCCTCAGCGCCTACCATGTTTTGTTTGAGTACGCTTGTAGTTAATATCCCATCTGTCCTACTGTACACACACTGCAACCCCTTTTTCCATTCCATTGCAACCACCCCACCCAATTGACACCCTGCTACTGTATGCATTTTTAGGCTGAGGGAGCCCAGGAGATGGCAGAGGAAAATGGGGCTCGCTCCAGTGATGCCTCAGCCAAGGTGCCAGGGCAGGCAAGCAGCCCCGCCCAGGAGAACGGAGTGAAGGAGGGTGCCCCATGCGGAAGCCAGGGCATCCATGACCCCCAGGGCTTTGACTCGCGCATCCCTGAGACAAGTAAGTGTGCCATCCAAACCGAACAGTCCCCTGCCTGTCCTCTCTCCACTAGGGCTGCGTCCCACTCCTCATTCTCTCAGACTCCTATCCCTTGATGTGAGCTGATATAAGGCCTCCCAAATACTGTCTGTCCTCAGTTTTCAACCCAAATATGCTTTATGGTTGTCTGGTCTGGAGAGGGGCCTTATGAAGGGGCAAGTTTGGATACAAAAGAAGCAGAGATGGTCTCTTATCTAAATGACTTTGAGACTTTCGTATTTATTTTGTGATTTACATGTCCCTGACCACCCCATTACCTTTGACTTCTTATTTTACAGGCTTCTAATTCTTCTTTGTGCTATCCCTCTACCCTCTTCATCTTAACCCCCTCAACATCTCCTATGTCCCCCACTCCTCTCTCCTCTCCTCTTTCCCATTCTTTCGGTCCCATTTCCACACTTCCTGCTGCAGATTGAGTCTTTCAAGCTCAACTTCCGCGAGAACGCCCGCTCTCGCACGGACCACGGCGCCGGCATCATAACCTGGCCAGCCCCGGGAGACAACCCCTCACACCCACAACGCAGCGTCTCTCTCAACGACTCCCTGACTTCTGCTGGCTACCCCCGCTGCTCCCCCCCCCCCCCCCCCCGGCAACGGCACGCTAGCAGGACTCAGGTCATGACCCTCAATCCCACATCCAAACACCTCACTCATGTATCATTCTCTTACTACGCCTAAACCTGCGCTTACCTACCTACCGCTGTCCTGTGTTCCCATTGGATGAGCTGACATTGTACATACAGTAGACCAAGCTTCAAGCAGGTTGGGATAACATTGGGAGGGGAACGGAGGCTTGCCATGTTAACTGTGAAGTCTAATTCATGTTTCCTCACCTCTCCAAGAGCATAACATGGCAGTTGCAGCGTACAGTAGCAAAAAATCAGTCTTATCCAGTATTACAGTACGTCCTAGTGCCGTCTTAGTGAGAGTAATCTACCAGGCATCGCCAGCCCTGAACACACCTGTTTGGTTCACATAGACACCCCCAATGGGAAACCTTCCTAGACTCACCTGCGGGTTATGTACGCAGACTAATATGTGTGTAGAGCCCTTTTACTTGTGAGCATGTAGGGCTGTGGTGTGTTCCCAATAACCATTGATTAATTTACTCACTATTCACCAACCATCTACTCACTCACTGCCTCACCTCCCTCCTCTCTCATATCCATGTACCCAGAGTCCAGACCCCTCTTTTTCACTGTCCAAGGGTTAAAAAAAAAAAATGTAAAAGAGCACTCACAAAATATTAGTAAACTAGTAGACTGTAGGCTATTTAACTCTCTTTAAATTGTGTGTTTGTGATGGTGTTTGATTGAATAATACTGTAACAATGAGCTGTGGCGTTCTGTTTTGTTTACTTTTACATTAGTTTATTTTCCTCATCAGCTTAGTTTTAAGGTTTGTTTCATTGTTTTCTTCTTTCGTTTTATTTCTCGTGTAAGCAATACGGTGGATGGTCTCTTTACCAACAGGGCTCAGAAATCCTCTTGAATACACACACATATATTTTTCTCGAAACAAAGGCACACAGTCATGAAGATGCGACTCCGTTTAGGGCTTTGGGTGTGACAAGGGAGATGAAGACGAAGACAGATAAAAAGGGAGACAGCGAACACTGAGGCGTAGTGACGTAAAAACGTGTCCCCTTCAGTGTGTTAAGACAACAATGTGATGTGTCAGAATAGTGCTGTCTAGGAAAGTTCAAGAGAGTAATAGAATGTTAAGATGAATTATGTGAAGGAAAGTGTCTCGGAGGTTGGTGGAGCGATGTGTCTTGTACTGTACGTGCCTCCTGTCCTGCTTACCTGAAACTGGGATGGGACTCGGGCTGGAAGCTCAAGCTGATGGACCCTTGTCCCTGGAGTGACACAGACAGACAGAATGTCATAGTTGAAAATGAAACCGCATGGTGGCACTGTAGTTTGATTAGGATTTAGAATGATCGTATTTTGTGACCAGTCCTGCTTGTTGTCCCATTTCAGCTGTTTTCTGAGGGTTCTGGTAAAGTGTTATTGACAGTTATAAGAGGTTCTGCTGAAGGACTTGTTTTTGTCAGGCTGTTGGCAGTGGAACATTCAATGTGGCTTATTTTACTTGTAGCAATGTATCCAACAATTGCCTCCAATTGCCTTTTTAGTGCATGGCCAGGTAATATCATGCCCAGAGCAGAAAGCCTATGTGCATTATAACTTGCAGTGTTATGGTTCAGTATATTTGTCCTTGGGGGCAAATAGTCGGTGTTGTATATTCTTTTTTTTTAACAGTGGGCAGGAAGAAAATTGGGGGCTGTCAATTTGATTCTAAATTCTATTGCAGTTTGGTATATTATATAATTCAGCTATAAGTTCGTCATGTTTTTTAAATGTGTTGAGCTCAAAATAAGGACAGTACACCAGGTACTCTTTTTGAGGAATGATTCCCCCCTAATTCACATCAAGATGTAGGCCTACTTTAATATCCTCTTAAATCAGAGATATGGAAACTATTAAAATGACCTTAAATTCTTGAATATATTAAAGAGGGTTCACTGTGATGGTAATGTGTATTTGATGAAAGGTAAAGCTATCTCTCCACACACGGATTTACTCCCATTTTGTTCCTAGGATATCCATGAAATATTGTTTAAAAGAGGTTGTAATAATGTTTTTAAATTAAATCACAATCTATTGAGATGTGTGGAATAGGCCTAATACCCAGAGCCAATATAAGTCCATTTAAATGTTTTAAGAAAATGGTCAATACATTTTATTGTTATCAACAAGATGTTATTTTAAAATTGGAGAGGTTTGTAGATATTGATATTTGAGCGGTTTTGTAGTACAGCAGTGATTGTTGTAAGAGGAACGGCTGCTGAGGTGGATCGTAGTATCACCTCTGGTGCCACGATCCTCATCTGATAGTGAAATGTCAATATTACCCCTGATCCTGACTTACCACACTGACTGGGATGTTCTCTCTGAGATTGCACACGGTTGTATATAAATAGATATTTTACTGTTTTATACACTTTCGCCACAGGGGGGGAAAAAACGATATGAAAACAACAATGATGGTAATAAGGATGTTAAGTACAGCTTTTATGTTAATATGTCTTTAACAGTTTTAATAGTAAGGGGTATCATTATTGTTATTGAGCAAGTCTGCCTTTTTTTACAAGAAAAGGGCAGCTGAAGTGGAAGAATGTTATTGAGATATAATGTTCTATAGATGCAACACTTTTGTATTTATCTTGTGTTCCCATAGCGACATGGTGGTTGGGTCAGTGGGGAGTGTTTGAAGGGTTATACGCATGGGAGGCATAATGAGGTCTGGTCCAGTTTGTGGATTGCTGTCTATTGAACAGTGTTTCTTTCACAAATTGTAAGAGTTTTGTTAACTTTCACATAACCTTTGTCCATCCCCACAACCCCAGTCTTAAGAAATGAAAATACTCTTATTTACAGGTAGACCTTCAGATGTGATTTTGACATTGTAGGTAACAGTGACCTTCTTGCGTTGATTTGAAAACAAGATACGTGTAACATGGAAGGAATTGAAACTAATGTGTAGAATTGCACTGTATAACATGCCATTGTGGTGCAGGGCTTCCTGTTAAAGCAGGAAGTGGGATTAGAAGTCAGGTCATATCTGTCATTTAGGAATATTGTTGCCCTTGCCCTACACGCACGCACACACAGAAACACACACACACACACTCTGTCCTGGAGTGTCATGGAGACGTCCGCGCCCTAACACACCCTTATGTAAGACTAACAGTAGTTGTCAGGTTTGGCTTGTGTTACTTAGAGCTTTCCGGTAATGCTACAATGAGCTCCATAGATCTGCTTCTACCGCTAGCGCACACCCAATGTGCAAGTGTACTCATAGAACACACCTATTTAAGAGCATGCAGAAACAAATGGAATGTGTTCAGTAGACTTATGTCATTTGCAGAATTTGTCATTTGCAGAATTTGTTTTTTTGTTTTTCATTCATTTTGAATTTACATTTTTGGTTTGAAAGAAGTGTTTATTGTGATTAATTGTTAATTAGTGATGTGATTATTAAACATAAAAATAAAAAAATGTTTAAGATATTGTGCTTGTCTTTTGATCAGTTACGTTATCCTCTCTGTCCTCTTTTAGACATAATATAAGCCACATGGCCTATAAGCCAGGTAACTGCCAAAATAACTGAAACACTTGAGTAAATGAGGTACACAAAGTATACTGAACAAAAATATAAACACAACATGTAAAGTGTTGGTCCCATGTTTCATGAGCTGAAATAAAAGATCCCTGAAATGTTCCATATGAACAAAAAGCTTATTTATCTCGTTTTGTGCACAAATGTGTTTACATCTCTGTTAGTGAGCATTTAACACTTTGCCAAGATAATCCATTCACCTGTCAGGTGTGGCATATCAAGAAGCTGATTAAACAGCATGATCATTACACAGTTGCACCTTGTGCTGGGGGCAAAATGGCACTAAAATGTGCGGTTTTGTCACACAACACAATGCCACGGATGTCTCAAGTTTTGAGGGAGCGTGCAATTGACATGCTGACTTCATGAATGTTCACCAGAGCTGTTGCCAGAGAATTGAATATTCATTTCTCTACAATAAGCCGCCTCCAATGTCGTTTTAGAGAATTGGGCAGTATGTCCAACCGGCCTCACAACTGCAGACCACTTGTAACTACGCCAGCCCAGAACCTCCACGTCCAGCTGCTTAACCTGCGGGATCGTCTGAGACCAAGCCATCCGGACAGTTAATTATATTTCTGTCTGTAATAAAGCCCTTTTGTGGGGAAAACTCATTCTGATTGGCTGGGCCTTGCTCCCCAGTGGGTGGGCCTATGCCCTGCCAGGCCAACCCATGGCTGTGCCCCTGCCCAGTGATGTGAAAACCATAGATTAGGGCATAATTAATGTATTTCAATTAACTGATTTCCTTATACTGTATGAACTGTAACTCAGTAAAATCGTTGAAATTGTTTACATTTTTGTTCAGTATGTATTGAAAGCAGGTGCTTCCACACAGGTGTGGTTCCTGAACAGTGGCGATTTTAGCATGTAAATCTTGGTGGGGCAAATGCATGCCAGCAAAGCCACTACACAACATTTTATTAGACTTACAGTGCATTCAGGAAGTATTCAGACCCCTTGACTTTTTCCACATTTTGTTACGGTACAGCCTTATTCTAAAATGTATTAAAATATTTTTTTCCCTCATAAATCTACACACTGCTTTTGCAACAGCTAATGGGGATCCTAATAAAATACAAAATACCCCATAATGACAGAGCGAAAACAGGTTTCTAGAATAAAAAAGACTCTAAATTCAGCTCAGATGCATCCTGTTTCCATTGATCATCCTTGAGATGTTTCTACAACTTGATTGGAGTACACCAGTGGTAAAATTAATTGATTGGACATGATTTGGAAAAGCACACACCTGTCTATATAAGGTCCCAGAGTTGACAGTGCATGTCAGAGCAAAAACCAAGCCATAAGGTCGAAGGAATTGTCCGTAATTTTGGAACTACCAAGACTTACTTGAGCTGGCAGCCCGATCAAACTGGGCAATCGGGGGAGAAGGACCTTGGTCAGGGAGGTGACCAAGGACCCGATGGTCACTCTGACAGAGCTCTAGAGTTCCTCTTTGGAGATGGGAGAACCTTCCAGAAGGACAACCATCTGTGCAGCACTCCACCAATCAGGCCTTTATGGTAGAGTGGCCAGACGAAAGCCACTCCTCAGTAAAAGGCACATGACAGCCCACTTGGAGTTTACCAAAAGGCACCTAAAGGACTCTTAGACCATGAGAAACAAGATTCTCTGGTCTGATGAAACCAAGATTGAACTTTTTGGCCTGAATGCCAAGCGTCATGTCTGGAGGAAACCTGGCACCATCCCTACGGTGAGGCATGGTGGTGGCAGGATCATGCTGTGGGGATGTTTTTCAGCGTCCGGGACTGGGAGACTAATCAGGATCAAGGGAAAGATGAATGGAGCAAAGTACAGAGAGATCCTTGATGAAAACCTGCTCCAGAGCGCTCAGGACTTCAGACTGGGGTGAAGGTTCACCTTCCAACAGGACAATGACTCGAAGCACACAGACAAGACAACACAGGTGTGGCTTCAGGACAAGTCTCTGAATGTCTTTGAGCTGCCCAGCCAGGGCCCAGACTTGAACCCGATCGAACATCTCTGGAGAGACCTGGAAATAGCTGTGCAGTGACGCTCCCCATCCAACTTGACAGAGCTTGAGAGGATCTGCATAGAAGAATGGGAGAAACTCCGCAAATACATGTGTACCAAGCTTGTAGTGTCATACCCAAGAAGACTCAAGGCTGTAATCGCTGCCAAAGGTACTTCAACAAAGTACTGCATAAAGGGTCTGAATACTTATGTACAGTACCAGTCAAAGGTTTGGACACACCTACTCATTCAACGGTTTTTCTTTATTTTTACGATTTTCTACATTGTGGAATAGTGAATACATCAAGACTATGAAATAACACATATGGAATCATGTAGTAAACAAAAAAGTGTTTCTTCATAGTAGCCACTCTTTGCCTTGACAGCTTTGCACACTCTTTGTATTCTCTCAACCAGCTCCATAACCTGGAATGCATTTCAATTAACAGGTGTGCCTTGTTCAAAGTTAATTTGTGGAATTTCTGTCCTTAATGCATTTGAGCCAATCAGTTGTGTTGTGACAAGGAAGGGGTGGTATACAGACGATAGCTCTATTTGGTAAAAGACCAACTCCATATTATGGCAAGAACAGCTCAAATAAGCGAAGAGAATCGACAGTCCATCATTACTTTAAGACATGAAGGTCAGTCAATCTGGAAAATTTTAAGAACTTTGAAAGTTTCTTCAAGTGCAGTCACAAAAACCATCAAGTGCTATGATGGAACTGGCTCTCATGAGGACCGCCAAAGGAAAGGAAGACCCAGAGTTACTTCTGCTGCAGAGGATAAGTTCATTAGAGTTACAGTACCAGCCTCAGAAATTGCAGCCCAAATAAATGCTTCAGAGTTCAAGTAACAGACACATCTCAACCTCAACTCTTCAGAGGAGACTGCGTGAATCAGGCCTTTATGGTCGAATTGCTGCAAAGAAAACACTACTTAAGGACACCAATAAGAAGAAGAGATTTTCTTAGGCCAAGAAACACGAGAAATAGACATTAGACCGGTGGAAATCTGTCCTTTGGTCTGATGAGTCCAAATTTGAGATTTTTGGTTCCAACGCCGTGTCTTTGTGAGACGCAGAGTAGGTGAACGGATGATCTCTGCATGTGTGGTTCCCACCGTGAAGCATGGAGGAGGTGTGATGGTGTGGGTGTGCTTTGCTGTTGACACTATCTGTGATTTATTTAGAATTCAAGGTACATTTAACCAGCATGGCTACCAAAGCATTCTGCAGCGATACGCCATCCCATCTGGTTTGCGCTTAGTGGGTCTATCATTTGCTTTTCAACAGGACAATGACCCAAAACACACCTCCAGGCTGTGTAAGGGCTATTTGACCAAGAAGGAGAGTGATGGTGCTGCATCAGATGACTTGGCCTCCACAATCACCCGATCTCAACCAAATTGAGATGTAAGGGTCGACGTTTTTACGTCTTCACTATTATTCTACAATGTAGAAAATAGTAGAAAAAAAGAAAAAAACTTGAATGAGTAGGTGTGTCCAAACTTTTGACTGGTACTGTAAATGTGATATTTCAGTTGTATTTTTTATTTTTTTGAAATTAGCAGACATTTCTAAAAAACAGTTTTTGCTTTGTCATCTTGGGGTATTGTGTGTAGGTTGATGAGGAAAAAAAACAATTTAATGAATTATAGAATAAGGCTATAAGGTCACAAAATGTGGAAAGGTCAAGGGGTCTGAATACGTTCCGATTGCACTGTATGTGGTCTGAAAAGGAAGGAAAATACAATCATGAGGATCCACTTTTATAGACAATATACCACTGCACAGAAAACGCATTGCTCAAACAAAACAACACGTGCAATATCAACTGGAATTACATAGGCATATTACTGAACTTTTTGTTGGCAAAAAATATTTGAATGGGAAGAGACTGTCACTGGCAAACATGGTTACAGACCCAACATCATGATAAATAACAGGGGCATATAAGCAGACAATGAAAGCTCTTACAATATTCGATAATGCCATTTCTCTAAAGCAGGCTATAGGCTACATGTGCACCACCAAAAACAGTAGGCTACATTCTGAGGAGGAGAGGGACCACATTTTTAGTGTGCGACACATAGGCTACTAACAGGTACACAATATACACTTTGCATTACTTTCTTAGCTACTGTATACATATCTTCCTGGCATATTACATAATTTATGCAGCAGACATATTTTTGGGACTCACCGTTGTTGTGCTGTACTCACTTGAACGTGGTGTGGCGGTCCTTCTTGTGGACAAACGTTGTCATCAAATCGTGTCATCAAAGTCTGGCATTCTCTGGATTTATGGTGCTTTCAAAACAACTGGGAACTCGGAAAAAAACAAGGTCGAATCATGACGTCAGTGATCTTCAGACACAATGGCTTCAAGTGATTCCTCTCATCAACACGAATTTGACAATGGAGTATCTATTAGCTACATGGTGACATTCAACCATACATGTTTCTTTTGTTATATATATTTTTATTCAAGTTTTACAAAATGTTCATCAATGTAAGTACAAAGATTTTACCATATCCCAACTGCCCTGCCTCCACACAACACATCCACCAAACTTGCTTGGACTGGATAGCATTATATTGATGACTGTACCTTATATGTAATGACTACTGGAAATACCTACGGGGAAACCTTAAAGCATCTCATCAGAGGGGAGCCTCTGCAAGCCATTGAAGCATGATATAAATGGTTGCAATTTTCTAACAAATGTATCATTGGAACCCGTGAGAGAATACTTCATTTTCTCAAGCTTTGGGAAGAACATTACATCGTTGAGCCATTGCGAAGTAGAGGGGGGGGTGAGCAGACTTCCACTGGAGAAGAATTCTATGCCGAGCTGATAAGGATGGAATACCAAAAACAGCTACCAGGGGACATGGCTGCAGGTTAATTTCAAGCACCTCATATACATTTTTAAAAATAGAATCCCAGTAATTTTGTAGTTTAGAGCATTGAATGAACATGTGACAAAGGTCACATGGTGAGACATGACATCTATCACACTCATCATTTACATATATTTCAGAGAATCTGGATTTGGAAAAATGCACTCTATGTTAAACCTTAAATTGTATGAGACCAAGACAAATCGCCTCATCCCACTACAGTATAAATTCAACACCCATTTCTCGTTGCCAAGCAGATTTAGTTTTGTTGGTGGAGTGTTTGTCATATGACATAATACACAGATAGATCTGAGAAATGACTGCTTTCTGTTGAAGTAAGCGTCAATATGCCATCCCAGGATTGGCAAGGGAGTGGAGAAGGGTAGCCAGAAAATTGGGAGGAGACACAATGCCTAATCTGAAGGTAACGGAAAAAGTGAGATGGAGGCAAATAGTATTTAGAGGCCAGGTTGGGAAAACTAGAAAAAATTCCATTTACATGTCTTGGAAGGACTTAATACCTTTCATTGTCCAGTAAGAGAAAACATTATCTATTAGGGAAGCGGGGAATAAGTGATTCTTATCAATAGGACATATAGTAGATGCAGAGGAGAAAATGCTGTCGAAACTGGTACCAAATCTTAAAACTTCACTAGGGTAGGGGGCAGCATTCGGAATTTTGGATGAAAAGCGTGCCCAAATTAAACTGTATGCTACTCAGGCCCAGAAGCTAGGATATGCATGTAATTAGTAGATTCGGATAGAAAACACTCTAAAGTTTCCAAAAGTGTTAAAATAATGTCTGTGAGTATAACAGAACAGAATATGGCAGGCAAAAATCTGAGGAAAATCCAACCAGGAAGTACTATTATTTTGAAAGGCTGTTTTTCCATTGAAAGCCTATCCACCATACAAAGACTTAGGAACCAGTTCACGAGCTCTATGGCTTCCTCTACATGTGGCCAGTCTTTAGGCATTGTTTCAGGCTTTTACTCTGAAAAATGAGGGAGATACAGCACTTTCAATGAGAGGCCAGTGGAAATTTCCAGACATCAGCCATGCGCCTGATCGGGAACGCACCTTTTATGTTTCTCCTTTCCTATTGACGAAGCTTTTGTCCGGTTGAAATATTATTGATTATTTATGACAAAAACAACCGGAGGATTGATTTTAAACATCGTTTGGCATCTTTCTACTAACTTTTATTGTACTTAAAAAAAAACGTTGTCTGGACTTAGTGCATGTGTAACCGGTGCTGTACTGCACCGCTGTAACTCTGCGTTGTGTGTGGTTGATTGAGACTATAGACGTGGACTTTGGAGATCAGATAGTTTTAATCAGGCAGAATTCACTCGCTGCATCCTGCATTCGCATCTCCAAATCATAGAAACACTTTGTTGAGGTCTTCTTCTCCCCACACCCCACTAACTCTAACTCTGTAGGAGGCTGATAATGCTGAGGAAGTGCACCTGCTTCCAAAAGTCTCTGCTCCGCATGTTCAGTCAATGTACAGGCCATAGACCCAGTGTCAAGCATGCCCTTAAGCTGCACTTTCCCATGTACAAACACAGAGGTGTAAAACAAATCTGAAAAAGCCTCAACCTCTTGTGAACCTAACATAACAATTTTCTCTCCTTCTTTCGCATCAGCGCACAAAATCTCATACGTTTTCTCGAGATCATCAGATTCTTTCTTGGGGGTAGACAGTTGAACACCCACATTTCCCCCCTTCACCTGTGGGCGTGTCAGTTTAACGGCTGCTGCTGTGGTGGTGAGTTTCTCTGCTGTTGTGGTGGGCGTCTCTCACCACCATAGCGTTCCCCCTGTTTTGGACAATTTGACTTCCAATGATCTGGGGAAAAGCACCAGAGGCACAGGTTCTCATGTCTACAGTGCATCACAGTGGACTGATATGTTGAGCCACAAACCCTGCATTCCCTACGCCTGAAGAGTTGGGCGGGGAAAGATGGTGCCTTGGCAGGGGCTGTGAAACCATAACAGGTTGTATGCTCTTCTCTAAGGTACGTTCAAGCAGGTGAATGAGTCACTCGATACTTGCACTCTGCCCATCTTGTTTGGCACTTGATGTGAGAGAAGTGTCACTGCACGCACCAGCATTGACCCCGCCTTCAAACGGAGTTATCTGGGGATGTACTGTTACTTGCTTTGAGGATACAGTGGTAGATTGACACATGGTGTCCTTCCTGCGGCGTTCATGTTCATAGATTCTCTCCTGTACTTCACTCGCAGTCCATTTCTCAGCAGACTTGTATTGGAATACTGCTGCCAGTTTGGGGTCAGGGCAGTATGTTACAAACATCCTAACGACATCGGAGTTGGAGCTGTCAATCTTCTTACCTTGTCTGTTAAGGCCCTCGTCAGCGACATCTACGGCCTTGTTCAATCGAACCCAATACTCCATAACAGCCTCTCTGGGTACAGGTTTAGAATTGTAAAAATCAGCCAAAGGCATGCATGAATAGGCCAATTCGCTGAAATTCTGTTTCAGAATGTCAAATACAATCTCTGGCTTCTCTGTAGGATCAACAGTTGTCTCATTGCGTAAATGTATCTTTACCATGTCTCTTGCTTTGCCAGATAATCGACTAATCATCTCATCTGATTGTTCCCCAACAGGACATCCCTTCCTCCTCAAGTATATTCTCATAATCTCCTCCCATTCATGAATGGAGCATTTGTCTGTACCATCTCCTCTATATGTAGGAGGTTCCTTTATGTCTGATTGCATGATGAACTTCATTTTACTGAGGTCTACATATCCTACTGACTCTGAATGATGATCACTTATCTTTTCTGTACTTACTGGTGGCTCATAAGTACTGGACCTGCCACTCTGTAGTTCTTCCCTAATGGAGCTCCCCATTTCCCGGGCTAGCTGAGTGACCAGCAACATGGGGGAACCTCCTGTAGCTACACGCTTTACAGGGGTTTGATCAGAGTATGAGAAAAAACCTCCCCCTCCCAGCAGTGAATTTGGGTTCATTACCATTATAAGATGCCATGCCACTAAACCACTAATGTTACGTTAAAATGTCTGTTGATGAACACACTTCTATCTTAGTTAACTATAAACAGCGCTCTCAATACATCGTTGTCAGAAAAAAAATAAACAGGAACAAAAAGACTGCAGTTCCGCTTTTTGCCACAAGGCGGCAAGAGTACCTCAATGATGTAATTAGTCTCTAGAGCAGCAGCGCCGCGGTGATTGAGCTGACGCCGATCAACGATGAATCCGGGTCTAGAAGGCACCAATGTAACCGGTGCTGTACTGCACATCTGTAACTCTGCGTTGTGGTTGATTGAGACTATAGACGGTGACATTGGGGATCAGATAGTTTTAATCAAGCAGAATTCACTCGCTGCATCCTGCATCTGCATCCAAAAGAAAATAAAACATTTGTAGAGCACATATGTTCTGCGAATCGTTGCCTCTTTCTCTCATAGTGCATCAAAATTATTTTTGAATACAAAAATTAGTACAGCCTCTCCTTATTATACATAACATATTTTACATAGATAAAACCACATACCTGCATCCAAAAGAAAAGAAAACATTTGTGGAGCACATATGTTCTGCAAATCGTCACCTCTTTCTACAACAGATGCACAATACAAGGGACTGGGATAATTTGGGGAGCTAGCCATCGTTCACACATACACATGCTAATACCTTAGCTAGCTATTAACCACATGTTGAATTCAGAATGTTGATATCATCCTAAAAAGTACAATTACAAGTGCATCTTAACAATACCATTCCCTTATGAGTAACCTCTAAATATACAACATTATTCATGAACAAAACACTGTGTGTATGACTTTGTGCTTAAAAGAATCAAACTTTTCTGAAGACGACCTACCTCTCATAGTGCATCAAAATGATTTGAGCACAAGGACACAGGGCGTAACGTAAGTACACACTCCCGTACTCCCAGGATGCAGGCATGCATAATAACAAATCAACATGACATATTAATATATGAACCTGGTGAAATTCACACAGTACTTTAACAACTGTTACACAGAGTGTGCATTCGGATTACTGGACAAAACACTCGAACAAAAAGGAGGTTTTTGGTCATAAAGAGGGAAATTATCAAACAAAACTAACATTTATTGTCTAACATGGAGACCTGGGAGTGCCACCAGATGAAGATCATCAAAGGTTAGTGATTCATTTTATCTCTATTTCTGCTTTTTGTGATTCCTCTCTTTTGCTGGAAAATGGCTGTATGGTTTTCTGTGACTAGGTAAAGCCTTTTTGAAATCAGACACTGTGGCTGGATTAACGAGAAGTTTATCTTTAAAATGGTGTATAATACTTGTATGTTTGAGGAATTTTAATTAAGAGATTTCTGTTGTTTTGAATTTGGCGCCCTGCACCTAACCAACTGGCTGTTGGTTAGGTGGAACACTAGCGTCCCACTTGTACCAGAGAGGTTAAGTGTGGAAAGCACTACAGGATCGCCAGTATAGCGAGAGTGGGACGCTGGGAGAGAAGGGCAGAGTAAAGCAAGAAGAGATGCAGAAATACAAGAATGTGCCTCTAGGTGGCACCATAGGGTATCTGGATCATGTAACCAGAATGGCAATTTCTGAAAGTTTGCTGCCCAGTAATAGCATAAAAATGCAAGCCCTCCACTAAACTTGCATCTCTGAAGTAAAGATCTACTGACTCTGGGTACCTTTCCCCCCAAGATAAATGTGGTAACAGCCTGATTGATTGAATTAAAACAAAAAAATTGTAAAAACAATGGGATAGATTGAAAGATAAAGGGATTTGGGTAAACTGTTCATTTTTACAGTATAAATGCTTCTTATAAGTTATAGTGGTAAGCTACTGTAACCCATCTCTGAAAATCAGATTTCCTTTACGTAAGGATGACACAGCCCCTTGACTAGGTCAGCAGAGTTCAGGCCCATCAGATATGCAGCTTTGTAAATATCTGGAAAGGCAAAGTTTTACGATTGAAAGATTTTTAGATTTTTCAGATACTGAGAGGTTTTAAATCCTCAGCACTCACCCTCAGTGCCATCTGCCTCTGCTTGCTCCTCCCGCTGCTTATTCTTGAACTTCATGTTCCCGTAGTGCATGATGGCACCAGTCAGCTTATAAATGCCATTAATCTCTTCTTGGGCAAATCCAAGCACATTAAAGGCCTCCTACTTCCAAATTAAAGGTAATTGTTTTGCATTGGAGAAGGGGTTGGACTATTATTGCATATACAGTATATAGATATATTACTCACATCAGTAACCATTAGCTCATCTGCATCATTGGGGCGGCAGGTTGGAATAGTAACCGAAAGGTTGCAAGATTGAATCCCCGATCTGACAAGGTAAAAATCTGTTGTTCTGCCCCTGAACAAGGCAGTTAACCCACTGTTCCTAGGCCGTCATTGAAAATAAGAATTTGTTCTTAACTGACTTGCCTAGTTAAATAAATAATTCATTCATTCATTAATCGAAGTTACAGCAATCTCTCCTTGGGAGATGAAGGCATAGTCATAGGTGATGAGTGATGAGTAGCATCTCTGAAAATAATTGAACAGCTCAGTTTAATTTGTGTTCATGCTGTGGTATAGGTCAAAACAAGATACACTCACTATTAGGATTGGGGTCAATTTGAAAATTGCTATTGTGTTATATTATAAATAGATGACAAATTAGTCCTAATCAAGTTTCGAAAAACTGCAGCTGGAGATTGATTTGTGTGCTTCCAATTTCAGTGTTGCGTACTTCCATGGAATTTAAATAATTTCAGCTTTCTTATGAAAAAAGGAAATAAATCATAATTCACGCTACATTGTGCTGTGCAGAAATGTTCAGTTGAATCCAGAATTGACCTCAACCCTACTCAGTTTGATGATTCAATACTCACCCAGCAGTTCTGGTTTCTTTTGTGACAGGATCTGGTAGAATATGTGATAGTCTCTCTCAGCCTTGAGCTGGAAAGTGACACGTGATTCTCCAGAAGATCTGATCAGTATGGAAAAGTGCTTTTAGAATTAATGTGTTTCCTGTCAAAGAGATCTGTTCAACCCTGAGCATATTTAGTACTGTACTCACTCAAGTCTCAGTGTTAGCAGACGAAAGCTTCCCAATGACTTCAAAATTAATGAGGATGAATTTACCCTGTAAATTATTGTAATTTCATAAATTAATGACCACAGGAGATCTGGATTCAAGTAGTATTTGTTTTCTTTTTGAATACCTTGATTGAGCTTGCATGGTGTAATCAAACACTGAACGTATTTGAAATGAAACAATACTTTTTAAACCCAGGTCTGGTGCACAGACAGTCTCAAAAGGGAAGATTAGCTGATGGACCTGAGGAAGATTGACTAATGTCATGACATCAACTAATGGTTATGCAATTCAAATGCAGAAGATAACATATAAGAATGATATTTGACAAACAAACAAAGACCAAATGTACAAATCAGGATGAGTTGTCATTCCTGATGGTCTTGGCATTACCAAAAGCCTCCAGGGCAGGATTGGCCTGGATGATTTGATCCTCCAGGGTCCCCTACAACCCAACAACCACACAGTGTTAAAATGCAGCAATAAAAATCAATACTGTACAAACAAATATTGGATTTTGTCAACATACTGTATGTCCATCCAGCCATGAAGAATGTTTAATTTAGGATCGATAATAATGAACATTTGCATAATTATTTACCTTTTTTTCTTCTGCTGCACTTTTCTTTCCGCTAACAGCAGCAATGCTGGCGAAATACTGAATGACTCTCTTGGTGTTAACAGTCTTTCCAGCACCAGATTCTCCACTGGGATTTAAAATACAAATGTTGATGTCTCAGAATTTCTCTTAACTTTAAATAGCCTCAGATGGATATAACCTTTGGTTGATGTACTTACGTGATAAGGACAGACTGATTTACCCTGTCTGTTGAAAGAGAAGTATCAGTAAATGTGATATTATCCAAATATCATTTGATTTATATAGATGAAAAGGAGAAGTTACATTTTACCTGACAACATGTACTGGTAGGCATTATCAGAGATGGAGAAGATGTGAGGAGGAGCTTCACTCCTCTTCTTGCCTCTGTATTGTGGTGGCATATTTCTGCTTTACCAAATGAGGAGAGTTACAAACTACACACCAGTCAGAGATATACTTAAACTACATCTTTATTAATAATAATAAGCTTTGCAATAGCATTTGACTTTCAACAAATCACTATTTCTAATGAACCGTTGAGAAGTGACTACAGAAAAAAACAAAGATATTTTATAGCCAAGATACACCCCTCTCAACTTACACTGATGAACCACAGATCTTAGGAACAGTTCACAAAGATTAAGATTTGTATGAAAGATATCTATAAAACATAGCAGACAGTTACTGCTGTGTCAACAGTTCTCATTGTAAAAACCAGTGTCTGGCCCCCTTACTCCAAAAGGGAACCGTCTCTCCCTGGTACGGCATAGAACAGAACCATTAGCACATCCAAGGGCATATATCAATTGTCAACTCCCATCTCAAGTAAACCCCCTCTTGACACCACTCCTGGACAAGCTCACTGAGGGGAGTGAGCCTCTAGGTCATACACTATCCCAGGATAAGTGTAAGATCAGAGAGGACATACAATGTTTCCAGACACTGCCATACACCTCCCCCCAATGGGAAAAGGAGGGAGTGACTGGCGCACACATTGTGGAGACAAGTAATTGGTTCCCCATTAATCACGCCATCCCTTCACATGGTTTAAGAATAGGTAAAGACACATTCACATATGAAGACAATGTTCCATTCTGTCCTCTTCCCTTTCTGATATTCTGCATAGCACCAGGGACATGTGAAAGACAAGCCTGACCTCTCCCCTCTCTGGGCCCCAGGTGACTGAGCCCCAGCTGAGGGAAAAGTGCAACTGCCAACACTATCGTCCAAAAGGATACATTGTAATGACAAGTATCTCACATAAGCATATTATGCAAATAAAACATCTTAATTAATTATGTTACCCAACTAATTCTGATTCATCCGCCACAGTATGCATTGACAACAGACTGATCGTACACTGGCAGCCACTTGTATGGGTTGACAGTGACACAGAAAAGCCCTGAGTAGGTCTGTCAAAGACAAGGAAGATTCATATTTAGTTTAAATCATTTGAATGAATGATTGATTTAATGGAGATAATAGCAGACAGGTCATTGCTTACGTAGATCATCCAGGCTGCTTAACGCTCTTCGAGGTTAAAAAGCACAGCGGGCTCGTGCAGGAAGGTGAACATCGCCATGTCCTCAATTTTATCCAACTTTGGCGGGTTCTGGGGGTGGACGTCGTCCTCCTTCACAGTAACAGTCTGAAAGTAGAGGAAATTAAATTGTTTGTTTCATTTTCAAGGTGCAGAGGTTTTCTCATCCTAATTTGAGATTACAATTGTAATTGCTTGGTCTTGTAATGCAGGGATCCTTTGAAAAAGTGACTGGTCTCAATGGGACCCTCCTGCTTAAACGGCACTCGTCTCCTTTTCACCTCATTTAAAACCTGATTAACTTTTTAAAAAAGTATTAACCGAGACTCACATTTTACATATACAGTGGGGAGAATAAGTATTTGATACACTGCTGATTTGGCAGGTTTTCCTACTTACAAAGCATGTAGAGGTCTGTAATTTGTATCATAGGTACACTTCAACTGTGAGAGACGGAATCTAAAACAAAAATCCAGAAAATCACATTGTATGATTTTTAAGTAATTCATTTGCATTTTATTGCATGACATAAGTATTTGATCACCTACCAACCAGTAAGAATTCCGGCTCTCACAGACCTGTTAGTTTTTCTTTAAGAAGCTCTCCTGTTCTCCACTCATTACCTGTATTAACTGCACCTGTTTGAACTCGTTACCTGTATAAAAGACACTTTTCCACACACTCAATCAAACAGACTCCAACCTCTCCACAATGGCCAAGACCAGAGAGCTGTGTAAGGACATCAGGGATAAAATTGTAGACCTGCACAAGGCTGGGATGGGCTACAGGACAATAGGCAAGCAGCTTGGTGAGAAGGCAACAACTGTTGGCGCAATTATTAGAAAATGGAAGAAGTTCAAGATGACGGTCAATCACCCTCGGTCTGGGGCTCCATGCAAGATCTCACCTGTGGGGCATCAATGATCATGAGGAAGGTGAGGGATCAGCCCAGAACCTGGTCAATGACCTGAAGAGAGCTGGGACCACAGTCTCAAAGAAAACCATTAGTAACACACTACGCCGTCATGGATTAAAATCCTGCAGCGCACGCAAGGTCCCCCTGCTCAAGCCAGCGCATGTCCAGGCCCGTCTGAAGTTTGCCAATGACCATCTGGATGATCCAGAGGAGGAATGGGAGAATGTCATGTGGTCTGATGAGACAAAAATAGAGCTTTTTGGTCTAAACTCCACTCGCCGTGTTTGGAGGAAGAAGAAGGATGAGTACAACCCCAGAACACCATCCCAACCGTGAAGCATGGAGGTGGAAACATCATTCTTTGGGGATGCTTTTCTGCAAAGGGGACAGGACGACTGCACCGTATTGAGGGGAGGATGGATGGGTCCATGTATCGCGAGATCTTGGCCAACAACCTCCTTCCCTCAGTAAGAGCATTGAAGATGGGTCGTGGCTGGGTCTTCCAGCATGACAACGACCCGAAACACACAGCCAGGGCAACTAAGGAGTGGCTCCGTAAGAAGCATCTCAAGGTCCTGGAGTGGCCTAGCCAGTCTCCAGACCTGAACCCAATAGAAAATCTTTGGAGGGAGCTGAAAGTCCGTATTGCCCAGCGACAGCCCCGAAACCTGAAGGATCTGGAGAAGGTCTGAATGGAGGAGTGGGCCAAAATCCCTGCTGCAGTGTGTGCAAACCTGGACAAGAACTACAGGAAACGTATGATCTCTGTAATTGCAAACAAAGGTTTCTGTACCAAATATTAAGTTCTGCTTTTCTGATGTATCAAAGACTTATGTCATGCAATAAAATGCAAATTAATTACTTAAAAATCATACAATGTGATTTTCTGGATTTTTGTTTTAGATTCCGTCTCTCACAGTTGAAGTGTACCTATGATAAAAATTACAAACCTCTACATGCTTTGTAAGTAGGAAAACCTGCAAAATCGGCAGTGTATCCAATACTTGTTCTCCCCACTGTACATGGGATAAATGCTACAATAGTTTATTTTCTAATATAACATTTTGGATTGAATATTGTCTTTAATGTTGGTTCACATGCATATATGATTTAATAATAATCAATTTCTAATTAAACCACACAAATCCTTAGTTTTATGCCAACAAAATATGATATTGCTCATTGGTATTGGTAGGTGTTTCACTTTGTCTAATTCATAAAAATATTTTTTTTAAACAATATTTCTGTTCATTTAGGGGACCCAATTTGTCTCAGAAGCACCCCCAGATGCAAAAGTGAGAGATATTTGTCTATTGTCATGATTTTCTGTGAGGTAGTATATTACTAGTATATTATGAAAACCAGTGTTAACTTAATTTTTTTTAAATAATAGTGGATTCCATACCTGTTCGTAATAGAATCAAGCAATACACAGCGGGGCTGTTTAAATTGACTTTATTCTTTATTCTGCTCATGTTCCATGGAGAATAGAGAAAAAACTAAAGCACTACAGTCAGGAGATTTTCAGAAAGGTCCATCCGAGAGCTTCACTCTTCATCATGTCCTTTCTGTGACACAAGATGGATGAAGGTTAAAATGTAATAAACTACTGTAAACACTAAAAACATTCTTACAATATTCTGTGCATTGTCAAATATATATTAAACGATGGGGCTCCTTGTTTGAGTGTATAGAATACACTATAAATATCATGAATTACACCAACTCTGTCTACTAGTATATTAAAGATTCTACAAAAATATTTATATAAGCAAAGATGTCCGGCATTCATCACAATAAATATAAATGTGTTACTTGCCATCACACAGTAACTCACCACTGAAACTAAAATGTGTCATGCTTTTGAAGATTTTTTTGAACCCATGACAGGGCACAATATTCTAATTTATAGTTATATGAATGATAGTATGTTTATTGGAGATCAAATAGTTAAAAAGCAATTGTGGCTGGGGCTGTCGTCATACATGATTTGAGTTTGCAAATTATAACCAATGTAATTAATCTGATTGAAAGAACTGACCTGGGAGCCAGCATCACAACTCTTGGCCTCACTCCTCATCCTTTCCTTTCTGTGACAGAGAAGATAGATAGATTGATTACCAGAACATTTAAATTTGACTGTGTAGCGAAAAACATTTTACTACCAAATATTGTGTACTCTGGTTGAAATTTTACCATGTGGAAATTCAACAGGTATGTATAGTTACTTGGTAACAATGTAACAGATAATGCATGTATTACTTATTTTCTTCAGGAATCAATGGGTTAATATCGAGAATCCAAATGACCATTAAACAGAGTCCAAGATCCCACAAAGTTTAGGCTTTTCCATACATTAAATTGAAACAGCAACTTCACGGACCTTGGAACCGGCATCACGACTCTTGGCTCTCAACTTGTTGACCTGAGACTCAGCAATATCAGCCCTCTCTTCTGCCTCATCCAGTTCATGCTGAATCTTACGGAACTTGCCCAAATTGGAATTGGCTTGTTCCTCCTGTGAAAAATGTTAAATATGATCTAAGTTTCTAGCAAACAAAACAATTTGAGAATTACAGATGCATCAGTTGGATGATAGAAGGTTACTTACAGCCTCCTCTGAAGTTCTCTTGTAGGATTTAACCTTCAGCTGCAGTTTGTCCACCAGGTCCTGCAGGCGGCTCAAATTCTTACGGTCTTCCTCAGTCTGCACCCAAAAAGAAGGGACAAAAAAAGAGTCATACTGGATATATATCTTACATTTCATTCGGAGCATGTTAATATAATTGTGCACTGTCAAATTAAAGTATACAATGTACCTGGTATGTGAGCTCCTTGATGCGTCTCTCATATTTACGGACTCCTTTCACAGAATCACTGCTCCTCCTTTGCTCCAGTTCCACTTCAGTCTCTAGCTCTCTCACCTAGAAAGATATGATCATTGTTAACACACCATTAACAATTATTTTGTTAGTTACCACTACTTTAATATTGCAGCTAGAAATATGACTAGAAATATGACATGTGACGTTGAATTAATAGAAGAGAATGTAGTTTAGACACTTACTCTGGCCTCCAGCTTCTGGATCTGCTTCTTACCACCCTTCATGGCGATTTGTTCAGCTTCATCCAGGCGGTGCTGCAGGTCCTTGATGGTCTGCTCCATGTTCTTTTTCATGCGCTCCAGGTGAGCACTGGTGTCCTGCTCCTTCTTCAGCTCCTCTGCCATCATGGCAGCATCAGTAATGGCCTTCTTGGCCTTTTCCTCAGCATTTCTACACTCCTGCACAGCCTCCTCCACTTCATTCTGAAGCTGGGATGTGTCGCCCTCTAGCTTCTTCTTCTGGCTCAGTAGGCTGGTGTTCTACACATATATAAGACAAATTACTTTTATATTACCTCTACGTACCTCAAGTAGCAGACATTTAAAGATGGAATCCATAGTAGGGGAAACAGGCACACTGTCCATCCAAACACCATTGTTATTGTTTTTGTTTTGTTGACAAAGTAGAGGTGAGGAGCGTTGCACACCATGGTACAGTACATTTTCTGCTGTTTTATTGTGCTTGCAATGATGTCCAAAGGGAAAAAACTGTGTTTGTTGTTTGCAGTAACTTCTTTGTTGTTGTAATATCGCAAACAGACGTGGCAGTTTCCCCATTAAGGATTCCAGCTTTAAGGAGAACACTGTTATATATTACTGTCTTACCTGTGAGTGCAGCAGCTGAACTCTCTCACTAACATCCAGCAGTTCCTGCTCAGCCAGTTTGCGGCCTCTCTCAGTCTGCTCCACCAGGGCTCTCAGCTCATCCAGTTCAGCCTGCATCAGGTTGTTGCGTCTCTCCACAATGGCAATGTTCTCCTTCAGGTCATCATTGCTACGAAGAGCATCATCCAGCTGCAGTTGAGAATCCTGTAGAAAGAATTACTGATTTTACTAGATTTACTATTTACTTTATATACATTTACTACACTAAACAGTGTGGTTTTTCTTTTTCTAAATACACAAGCAGTTTTTAATTCAATGGTGTGGAAGTAATACCTTCAGATGGGAATGGAGACCCTTAAGTTGCTTCTGGGCCTCGGATGCCTGCCTGTTGGCCTGGCTGAGCTGGATCTCCATCTCATTGAGGTCTCCCTCCATCTTCTTCTTCAGCCTGAGAGCTTCATTCCTGCTGCGAGTCTCTGACTCCAGGGAGCTTTGCAGGGTATCCACAACTCTCTGCTGGTTCCTCTTATTCATCTCCATTTCCTCATCCTTCTCTACCAGCTTCCGTTCAATGTCAGCTTTTACCTGATTGAACTCCAGCTGAGCTCTCAGGATCTTGCCCTCCTCATGCTCTAGGGAGGCCTATGAGAACACAGCCACCAATAGTTTGTAAAATCGTAAAATGAAATGTTGGTACTTTCCCTATCTGTAAATGTTTTCTGTTCTCACCTCAGCTTCCTCTAGAGCAGACTGTATCTCAGCCTTCTCCTGCTCCAGCTGTTTACGGATCTTTTCCAGCTCATGGATGCTCTTTCCCCCTTCACCAAGCTGCTCAGTCAGGTCGGAAATTTCCTCTGTGGAAAACATTGTTGTACATCAGAATCTTTTTGGCATAACTGATCTCTAAAAAATATCATTATTTTATTGACTAAGTTATATAGGTCAATTGATGCTAATGCTCTGACCTTGGAGGTTCTTGTTCTCCCTCTTCATGGTCTCCAGATGATCCAGAGACTCCTCATAAGAGTTCTTGAGTTTGAAGAGCTCAGTGCTGAGAGATCTGGCCTCTTTCTGGGAGCTCTCCAGCTCAGTCTGAGACTCCTCAAACTTCTGCTTCCACTCAGCCAAGACCTGAAAAACATTGTTTTTTTAAGTGGCTTGAATACAGTATACAGTATGGTTCAGATAAGATGGACAATATTGTCCAATAACTTACAGAGAACAGAACTGTGTCTTTATGCTCACAATCCAAACCCCCGAGACAAAGGGGAAGCAATTGGTCAGGGGGTTAAGTGCCTTACTCAAGGCCACAAAGGGTGGCAATGGTAGGATGTAGGATAATGCCAGCACAACCTTTTTTGAACCATGACACTTTGCAGGGATAAAAAATTCTGCAGCACAGCCAACATTTCCCTATTAATTTATTTAGGTGTAATGACCTCTATCTCATCGGATCCATATCTAATCATCTATTTTCTGACAAAAAAAATTGAAGATTAAATAGGTTTTATTTTAACTACACTGAACAAAAATATAAATGCATCATGTGAAGTGTTGGTGCCATGTTTCATGAGCAGAAATAAAAGATCCCAGAAATTTTCCATACACAAAAAATGCTAATTTATCTCAAATTTTTGGCACACGTTTTTTGGCATGCTGACCGCCGGAATGTCCACCAGAGCTGTTGTCAGAGAATTCTATGTTAATTTCTCTACCGTAAGCCGCCTCTAACGTCCTTTTAGAGTATTTGGCAGTTTGTCCAACCAGCCTCACAACCACAGACCACTTGGACGGAGTCATGTGGGCGAGCGGTTTGCTGATGTCAACGTTGTGAACAGAGTGCCCCATGGTGGCGGTGGCATTATGATATGGGCAGACATAAGCTATGGAAAACAAACACAATTGCATTTTATCGATGGCAATTTAAATGCACAGAGATACCGTAATGAGATCCTGAGGCCCATTGGTCATGCCATTCATCTGCCGCCATCACCTCATGTTTCAGCATGATCATTTTTATTTAGTATTTTATTTCACCTTTATTTAACCAGGTAAGCTAGTTGAGAACAAGTTCTCATTTACAACTGCGACCTGGCCAAGATAAAGCAAAGCAGTGCGACAAAAACAACAACACAAAGTTACACATGGAATAAACAAGCGTACAGTCAATAACACAATAGAAAAAAAGAAAGTCTATATACAATGTGTGCAAATGGCGTGAGGAGGTAAGGCAATAAATAGGCCATAGTAGCGAAGTAATTACAATTTAGCAAATTATAACTGGAGTGATAGATGTGCAGATGATGATTTGCAAGTAGAAATACTGGTGTGCAAAATAGCAGAAAAGTAAATAATAACAATATGGGGATGAGGTAGGTAGATTGGATGGGCTATTTACAGATGCAGCGATCGGTTAGCTGCTCAGATAGCTGATGTTTAAAGTTAGTGAGGGAAATATAAGTCTCCAGCTTCAGCGATTTTTGCAATTTGTTCCAGTCATTGGCAGCAGAGAACTGGAAGGAAAGGCGGCCAAAGGAGGTGTTGGCTTTGGGGATAACCAGTGAGATATACCAGCTGGAGCGCGTGCTACGGGTGGGTGTTGTTATCGTGACCAGTGAGCTGAGATAAGGCGGAGCTTTACCTAGCAAAGACTTATAGATGACCTAATGCACGGCACCATGTCGCAAGGATCTGTATACAATTCCTGGAAGCTAAAAATGTCCCAGTGGCCAGTAGACTTCCATGGCCTGCATACTCACCAGACATGACACCCATTGAGCATGTTTGGGATGCTCTGTATTACTTCTCAAAGCAATTAAAGAGGAGTGGGACAACATTCCACAGGCCACAATCAACAGCCTGATCAAATCTATGCAAAGGAGATGTGTTGTGCTGCATGAAGCAAATGGTGGTCACACCACATACTGACTGGTTTTCTGGTCCACGCCCCTACCTTTTTATTTAAGTATATGTGACCAACAGATGTATATCTCTATTCCGAGGAGTGTGAAATCCATTAGGGCTTAATGAATTCATTTCAATTGACTGATCTCCTTATATGAAGTGTAACTCAGTAAAATCTTAATGAAGTGTAATTCAGTTATAAAATCTTAATAATCTTAATCTTATTGCATGTTGCGTTTATATTTTTGTTCAGTATATTTTCCTAGTTCATGATGATTCATTTGTGTGTACCCCTGTAAGATTAATCAACGCTAGAAATATTTTGCTTTAGCTCTGATAATATAGGTATTTAGTTTCAAATAGGTTTGCGCAAGAGATGACCGGTTTTCTGCATTGTAAAGGTGCCGCAGGACACTAGTTAAAAAAAAACTGCACTAGGCTACCTGCTGCCCCTAATGTACTATAATGACGGCTAATAGGACTTGTGTATTCCATATGTTTTTTTCTTACCTTGTCAAAGTTCCTTTGCTTCTTGTCCAGAGAGGCAGCAGCTGCATTAGATCTCTCCACATCCACCATGAGATCTTCAATCTCATTCTGGAGTCTGTGTTTAGTCTTCTCCAGGGATGAACATTTAGCATTTACAGCTTCCACAGCTTCCTCTGCATCCTGCAGACGCTGAGCCAGCTTCTTCCTAGATTGACATAGATGAGAAACACGTTTCCGAACAGCTGCCTTTTTTGTCTAATATATAATGGTTGTGTCATAGGTAATCCATGTATTATTCATCATGTACTTTTGTGTATCGCTCATTCAGCCAAGGTTCAATATCCTGAAATGTAAGAGGAAGTAATAAAACATCCTTACTTTGCGTCCTCAAGCTCCTCAGTCTTCTGGATGGCATCAGTTTCATACTTGGTTCTCCACTGAGCCACCTCAGCATTAGCCTTGGACATGCCACGCTGCAGCTCAGACTTGGCCTCCTGCTCCTCCTCATACTGCTCCCTCAACAGATCTGAATCATGGCGAGCAGACTGCACCGCATGGGCAAGCGCGTTCTTTGCCTGGTAAGGAAATTTAAAAAAGGATCTGTAATTATGCTTGATGATGAATGTAGTTAGATAAGTGCCACTGCATTCTTTGTATAAATACCTTGACTTCCTCCTCCAATTGTCTCTTGAGGTCTTCAATCTGCTGAACGTTGGACTGCTTACCTCTGGTCAGTTGAGAGACCAGAGAGTCCTTCTCCTCCAACTGTCTGGCAAATTCACCTGTTTTCATGCAATTCAAATTATTTTAAATTATATTACTTAATCAGGAAATTTATTGTGGTTGTTCAATTTATTATTTTTTGTTAATATACCATTCTCAGTTTGAAGCTTTGCTTTCTGCATGGTGAAATCATTGATGGAACGCTGTCCTTCCTCAGCTTTTGTCCTGTATTCACTCATCTGGTCCTCTAGAGTGCGGCACATTTTCTCCAAGTTTGTCTAAAAACAGATTTGTTTTTGAATGACAGAACAGCATCACTAGATTGCATCTTTAAAAAGCATGTATAGATTTTTCTCTTTGATTTACCAATGATACCACATACTTTGGACTTGACAATCTGCTCCATGTTGGAGACCACATCGTCCAGCTCCAGCCTGAGCTCACTCTTCTCTTTCTCCAGCTTCTGCTTCACTCTCTGAAGGTTGTCAATCTGTTCTCCCAGGTCAGCTACACTGTCAGCATTTTTCTTCCTCAGAGTGGCAGCTGTAGCCTCATGCTGCAGGGTAGCCTCTTCAAGGTCTCTGCGCACCTTCTGGAACTCAGCCTCCCTCTTCTTGTTCATCTCAATCTGGGCAGCAGTGGCTCCACCAGCCTCCTCCAGCCTCTCACTGATCTCTTCTAGCTCTCTGGCCAAGTCTGCCCTCTGTTTCTCCACCTTGGCACGGGCAGCTCTTTCAGCCTCCAGCTCTTCCTCTAATTCCTCAATGCGGGCCTGAAATGGTAGGAATTCAATTTATCTCGTTCAAATGTGAATTTAAGAATTAAATGTTTCAACAATTGTCTTGAATTACCTGCAGCTCCTTCAGTTTTTTCTGAAGCTGGGCACCCATGGCCTGCTCATCCTCAATCTTGCTGTTGAGTTGGCTCATCTCAAAGTCCTTCCTGTTGAGATGAATATGCATTTTTAGTGTTTTCTATTGAATAATACTTTGTTAGCATATTTTGATCTCTGATCTTACTTCTTCATTCTCTCCTCCATCTGCTGCTTGTCATTCTCCAGGTCCATTAGGCTCTCCTGGGTCAACTTCAAGTCTCCTTCCAGCTTTCTCTTGGCTCTCTCAAGGTCCATTCTCACCTTTTTCTCTTGCTCCAGAGACCCTTCAAGCTGATAAAACATATTGAACAATAGTCAGAGTAACCATTTTACTGTAGCCAATTTGTTTGATATAACTTATTTTGCTGTAATTTTCATGAATTCCTATTTGATACTCACATCATCAACTTGCTGTTCCAGTTTGGCTTTGGCCTTGGTCAGCGTGTTGACTTTGTCCTCCTCACTCTGCAGATCATCCAGCGTTTGCTGATGAGCCTCCTGCAGAGCCTTCTTCTCCTTGGTCAGCTTGGCAATGATTTCATCCAGAGCTGCCATCTCCTCAGTCAGGTTTTTAACCTAAGGAAACAGACCAGTGTCATTACACTTTTATCCAAAATATTTAATTGTCGTTTTAACATCACAAGAAAGACCCATTTATTTTACCTTGTTCTCTGTGGCATGCTTTTCCTTCTCCACTTTAGCCAGAGTGAGCTCCAGATCATCAATGTCCTTCTTGAGTTCTGAGCACTCATCCTCCAGCTTCCTCTTCTTAGCAGTTAGCTCTGAATTCATCTCCTCCTCGTCCTCCAGTCTTTCTGTCAGCTCTTTGGCTTTGGCCTCAAGCTGGATTTTGCTTTTGATCAGACCTTCACATCTCTCTTCAGCATCAACAATAGTGTCTTCTTGCTGTCAATGTGTCAATATATTGTAAGTATGTCATATTCTCCAATGCTCAGAAGTTTGTTTGGAGGCAAAATATTTGGACGCTACAAATGATTGACAAATGGTGCACTGATTGTACGTATGTATTTAGAAAATCACGTCTCTTTTCTCTCTGTTTTTCCATTTCTCTTGATAGCTTATGGTTAAAAGCTAACTAGAAAGGCCATTTTGACCAAAGATGTGACTGCAGAAAGTAACTGTAGTGCAGTTAAAGTTACTCACAGTTTGGACAGCGAGCTGCAGGTCATTCTTCTCTTGGAGAAGGGAGACCATCTTCTCTTCCAGCTCCTTTCTACGGGCTTCAGATTTAGCATAAGCCTCTTTAAGCTTCAGGAATTCTTCCTTCATGTTGGCCATCTCCTTCTCAGTCTCTGCTGACTTCAGCAGAGGTTTGATCTTGAAGAACATCTTCATCCAGGGCCAATTCTTGACACCCATGAAGGCACGAATGTTCCATTGGATCACAAGCAAGGCATCCCTGCAAAAGTTTTATAAAATGTAGTTCATACAACCTTTCCTCACACCTAACATATTGTCTGAAAAGGTTTAAGCTATTCTCATTCCTACCTGCGGTCAACCATTTTCTGGAACTCAATTCTGGCAAGTAGACCACGTGATCTGGCCTGGAGGCCAGTGATGATAAGAGCGAGACGATCGTCTCTCATCTCCTCAAGAGTACCCAGGAGACCAGCCTTGAAGAACACCTAATGATACACAAAGGCCTTCTTGTATAGCTGTTTGGGGTTTTAGGCTGGGTGTCTGTACAGCACTTCGAGATATTAGCTGATGCACGAAGGGCTATATAAAATAAAATTGATTGATTGATTGATTGTATTTGGTAGGATTGCATTTTTCTGCCAGATTACCATAAATAACTTGAATGTGGTATCCTACAGTTTTCCAACACTTTCATGCCTCTAGGAAAATGGCACAAATGGACAACTATAATGAGCAATTGATTTTACAACATCCAACCCAGCATGTTGACCAAGAGTTACTAAATTTGGCAAGGTCTTTAAAAACATATACAGGAAGTCTATCACAAGCAATATGGCCACTATGCTTTTAATTGCTCATTGTATATATGGATCTACTACATTATGGCACTATAACAAGTATCTATTTTTATCTCTTGACTTCACCCATTTGCTCTAGAGACAGATAAAATTAGATAAGCATGATCAGTAGTACATCAGCAGTTATTTCAAGAGGCATTGCTCAGGTTGGCCAGATGGTGATGTAGTGTTAATATACTGCTTGGACCCCGTAATTGCTGCTACAATTTCATCCTGGAATTTATGTTGCGTTCATAACCAAGTGGTAGGTCTGCATTTACCATTTGAAAACATTCACGTGGTTTGAAATCATTAAAAAAACGCTGATTGGCTAATGGCCATCAAGCTACGTGAACCATAAACTAAAAGTACAGCTATCATGCTTGTCAACAAATTATAGTGTTCAAAAACCATATTAATAGATTGCTTTTATAAACAATGTTTTCCCAGATAATGTTGTTATCGGGGTAATTACCTTAGTAACTCACTATCCGATGTCAGTATGTTGAAGAAGTGGGAGCTCAGGATGATAGACGAGTTTCCCACTTGTAATTACCAGTTGGAAGGGAGTTCAAGTGGATTATTTTGAGTCGTATGTGGTAAATTCCTACTTCCTACTTGGTTACGAACTCACCATTAGATAAATTACCTTAGTGTGTCCTAATCTGTACTGGGTGTGGTCAATATCCAAAGTGCCCAGCAGTTTTTCTGATGCCTTCATATTGTCCATGAACTGACCCTCAGGGATAGCATTTGGATTGAGGATGCGGTATCTGAATTTAAATCAGAAAGTAATTATCTTCAAAAATGGAACACCGGAATAGGTAAACAGTTGAATTTATTTTGAAAATGAAATTGATGATTATTTTTACCTTTGTTTGAAGTCAGCATACAGGATTCTGTTGGGGAAGCCCTTTCTGCAGATCCTGATGCCTTCTAGCACACCGTTACAGCGCAGCTGGTGCATGACCAGAGGATTCTCCATGGCCCCAGGAGTCTTGGTCTCGTTGGGGATGATGCAACGCACAAAATGGGGGTGAGTAGACCTCAAGTTGGTCATGAGTTTACCCAAGTTCTCCTGTGAGTATGACAAATGTAGAATTTTCCATCAGTGAATGAGTCTCCAAGTACCTTACGAGTCACCACAGCATTTAATGCTAACATGCCAATCCACAACATACTGACATCTCAAATATAGCACAAATATAATACATTTGTTAATATTCTGACATGTGAAAACATCAGAAACATGTTTATTTAAGCTCAGATTTACCCTGTGCAATGCAGACACAGTCTGGAAGGAAGAGCCTTTCTTCTTTTTTCCTCCAGCCGCTTTTTCTTCAGGTGCTGTATGATAATGAAATAACTATTCAAATATACTATTTTTACTACTATGATATACTGTGGATTGTTATGTATTTGAGTGTGTTGTAGTCTGCAGATATAAACACATAGTACCTCCTTCTGCACCAGCATAGTTTGCAAAGAGGTTGGCCAGGAACTTAAGACTTGACTTCTGGAACAGTCCGACCACAGTCTCATTCAGCGGGTCCTTGTTCTTCACCAGCCAGTTACCAATGTTGTAGTCAACAATGCCAGCATAGTGAACCATGGAGAAATGGGCCTCTGGTTTACCCTTAACAATCCTAGGCTTCTGGAAGCATGCATTTTTGCCAAGATGCGTATCATACAGCTTAGCTTTGAATGTATTATCACTGGCCTTAGGGAACATGCACTCCTCTTCAAGGATGGACATGATACCCATGGGCTAGTGGAAGGAATGAATGAAAAATAAATTAATGTTAAGGGAAAAGCATAGTGAATAAATATCAGAATAATTTGTCATGGAAGCACATTTATGAAGACTGTCCTTGTAATATTTGAAATCTCAAAGATTACTTAGGATACATCATATAAACTATTCCACAACTGAAGATACCAACCCTTTCAATGAGGTCAATGCAGGCAGCCAAGTCCATGCCAAAGTCAATGAACTCCCAGACGATGCCCTCTTTCTTATACTCTTCCTGCTCCAGCACAAACATGTGGTGGTTGAAGAACTGCTGCAGCTTCTCATTAGTGAAGTTGATGCACAGCTGCTCAAATGTGTTGAACTGAAATAGAAGTTCACAGTTACTTTATTTTGTCTGCTGTAATGTTTTAGATTCCATTTTTATCAAATTTACATCAAACACTCACATCAAAGATCTCAAAGCCAGCAATGTCCAGCACACCAATGTAGTGCTGGCGAGCATTCTTAGTGTCCAGAGTAAGGTTGATTCTTATCACCATCCAGAGGAACATGTTCTCGTAAATTTTCTTTGCCAGTGCACCAACAGCGTAGTACACCTACAAAATATAGAGAAAATAAATTACCTCAACATAGCTTCAACATAAACACTTAGGGACAGTTTCCTAGACACAGATTAGGCCTAGTCCTGGACTAAAGAGCATGCTCAATAGGTTATTCTAGGTATGAACATCTTAGCAACTTTATAGACAAGTTTTATGCTCAATATTATAAAAAAGATGTTGGAGACTCACCTGGTTGACATTCTGACCTTTGGTGACCCACTCATTTCCTACTTTGACCCTTGGGTGACACAGCCCCTTGACTAGGTCAGCAGAGTTCAGGCACATCAGATATGCAGCTTTGTCAAGATCTAGAAAGGCAAAGTTTTATGATTGGAAGAGGCAATCTAACTGATTTTAGATTTTCAGATTTTTCAGATACTACTTCATAATGAAGTGAACGGTTTTAAATCCTCAGCACTCACCCTCAGTGCCATCTGCTTCTGCTTGCTCCTCCCGCTGCTTATTCTTGAACTTCATGTTGCCGTAGTGCATGATGGCACCAGTCAGCTTATAAATGCCATTCTTCTCCTCTTGGGAGAAGCCCAGCACATCAAAGGCATCCTAGTTCCAAATTAAAGGTAATTGTTTTGCATTGGAGAAGGGGTTGGACTATTATTGCGTATACAGTATATAGATATATTACTCACATCAGTAGCCATTAGCTCATCTGAATCATTAATGGAGGTTACAGCAATCTCTCCTTGGGAGATGAAGGCATAGTCATAGGGATTGCTGGTGATGAGTAGCATCTCTGAAAATAATTGAACAGCTCAGTTTATTTGTGTTGATGCTGTGGTATAGGTCATAACATAATATACTCTGTATTAGGGTTGGGGTCAATTAGAAAATTGCCATTGATTTATATTATAAATTGACAGGAAGGCAAAGTAATCATTAGAGTTTCGAAAAACCAGTGGTGGAAAAAGGACCCAATTTTCATACTTGAGTAAAAGTAAAGATACCTTAAAAGAAAATGACTCAAGTAAAAGTCACGTAGTAAAATACTACTTTAGTAAAAGTCTTAAAGTATTTGGTTTTAAATGTACTTATGTATCAAAAGTAAAAGTATAAATCATTTAAAATGTCTTATATTAGGCAAATCAGATGACACGATTTTCTTTTTTTCTTTTTATTTCCGGATTGCCAGGGGCACAGTTCAACACTCAGACATCATTTACAAACGAAGCATTTGTGATTAGTGAGTCTGCCAGATCAGAGGCAGTAGCAGTAGGGATGACCAGGGATGTTCTCTTGATAAGTGCATGAATTAGACAATTTTCCTGTCCTGCTAAGCGTTCAAAATGTAACAGGTACTCTTGGGTGTCAGGGAAAATGTAAGGAGTAAAAAGTACATTATTTTCTTTACGAATGTAACGGAGTAAAAGTAAAAGTTGTAAAAAATAGAAATAATACATTAAAGTACAGATACCCCCAAAAAACGACTTAAATAGTACTTAAAATTATTTTTTACTTAAGTACATTACACCACTCCAAAAAACTGCAGCTGGAGATTGCTTAGTGTGCATTGGATTTTAATGTTGTGTGCTTAAATGTAATTTAAACAATTGTTACTACATAAATCATGCTATATTGTGTTGTGAGTTTTACAGTGGGGGGATAGGAGTAGCACACTAGCTGGGCTGGCTGTGCTGCATCATAAGAATTTAATTGGATTTCATCAGAAAGGTTCAGTTTAATCCAGAATCGACCTCAGTTTAATGATTTAATACTCACCCAGAAGTTCTGGTTTTTGTTGGGACAGGATCTGGTAGAAGATGTGATAGTCTCTCTCAGCCTTGAGCTGGAACGTGACACGTGACTTCTCCAGAAGATCTGATCAGTATGGAAAAGTGCTTTTGGTATTAATGTGTTTCCTGTCAAAGAGATCTGTTCAAGCCTGGGCAAGTTGAGTGTTGTACTCACAAGTCTCAATGTCAGCAGACGAAAGCTTCCCAGTGACTCCAAAATGAATTCGGATGAATTTACCCTGTAAGTTATTGTCAAAGCAGAAATTAATAATCACATTAGATCAGAGTTCTAGTAGTATTTGTTTTCTTTTTGAATACCTTAGTAGGTGCGCATGATTGAGCTTGCATGGTGTAATGGAACTGATGGAATAGTCCTACAAGTTTAAATTCCACCTATCTGGTTCTCAATCAAACACCGAAAATATTTAAAAGAAAACAAATACTATTGAAACCCAGCTCTGTTGCACACATACATATTTGATATGATCTACAGTCCCAAAAGAGTTGATTAGCTGATGGACCTGCGGAAAATTAGTTGATGTCATGACATCAACTAATTGTATCCTAATAAATTTCAACCACAAAATACAACAGATAAGATGAACATGTATGATAAGATTTAACTTATATTTGACTGCGAACAAAGACCGAACGTACAAATCGGGAGGAGTTGTCATTCCTGATGGTCTTGGCATTACCAAAAGCCTCCAGGGCAGGATTGGCCTGGATGATTTGATCCTCCAGGGTCCCCTACAAACCAATAACCACACAGTGTTAAAATGCTGCAAAGATATGTAGTCAACATGTGCTTATCCAGCCATGAGGAATGTTTAATTTAGGATTAATAATGATTCAGTGTTTCATTTAGGGTTTATTTCTGCAGGGGTTGCAAAAGTGTGTGTGTGTGTGGGGGGGGGGGGGGGGATTTAGTAGCAGCTTTGCACTATTCGGAAATGCTGAATATTTGCCGTCTATTTTACCTTTTTTTCTTCTGATACACTTTTCTTTCCGCTAACAGCAGCAATGCTGGCGAAATACTGGATGACTCTCTTGGTGTTAACAGTCTTTCCAGCACCGGATTCTCCACTGGGATTTAAAAATACAAATGTTGATGTCTCAGAATTTCTCTTAATTTCAAATAGTCTCAAATGGATATAGCCTTTGGTTGATGTACTTACGTGATAAGGACAGACTGATTTTCCCTGTCTGTTGAAAGAGAAGTATCAGTAAATGTGACATTATCCAAATATCATTTGATTTATATAGATGAAAAGGAAAAGTTATATTTTACCTGACAACATGTACTGGTAGGCATTGTCAGAGATGGAGAAGATGTGAGGTGGAGCTTCACTCCTCTTCTTGCCTCTATATGCATTGACAACCGACTGATCGTACACTGGCAGCCATTTGTATGGGTTGACAGTGACACAGAACAGCCCTGAGTAGGTCTGTGGAAGACAAGGGGGATACCGCAGATTTAGTTTCATTCATTTGAATTAATACTTGATTTATTGGAGATATTAGCAGACATGTCATTACTTACATAGATCATCCAGGCTGCGTAACGCTCTTTGAGGTTAAACAGCACAGCGGGCTCGTGCAAGAAGGTGAACATCGCCATGTCCTCAATTTTATCAAACTTTGGCGGGTTCTGGGGGTGGACGTCGTCCTCCTTCACAGTAACAGTCTGAAAGAAGAGCAAATGAAATCGTTTTTTTTTTACATTTTCAATGTGCAGAAGTATTCAATTTGAAACAAATCTTAACTTGAGATTACATACAGTGTAACATTTTCACAAATCATCCATTTACATGTAATGCAAGATTTGCATGGAAGTTAAAGATTTCAAGTTAAGATTCTGCTCTTTGTTGTCTCTTGTTAGAAAGATTTTAAACATTAAAGAGCATAACTCATTTCAGTTCATAACTAATTTTTCATCAATCATAGAGTTATCCTAGTAGAACAAATTATTATCTTATGATTTTCCAGGTCATATATTTTCAGAAATGTTTTTCACCAAAATATTTACCTTTCCAAACTCAGTATCAGCGGTGACTTTAGCCCCATCTCTGCTGGTGATTGTGGCCTTGACGTACTCAACCTCAGGGTCAGGCACATAGCACTCTCTCTTTATGTCAAAGGGTCTAGTCTGGCATTCCATACGCTCCTTGTCTGATTTACGCAGAAAGGAAGCTGCGGCGCCAAACTCTGCCATTAAACTGTCCCCCATTCTTAAACCTGTAAAGGCAGGAACAGAGTTTTGAATACATACATATGTACATATTTTATACAGTACAAGGTTTGAGTTAATGGAGCCCCAAACTCTACCATCAACGCGGCCCCCATTCTTAAATCTGTGCAGGTATCTATTATTATTAGGTTGAATTTGCTAAACTTCCCAATTTACTTGTTGCCATGGTTTGTTGTATGCCAGGATTCTCATGACAAACGTTTCTCAAACTTAAGAAACAACAACCATTTAGATCTTCATACTTTACAGTATTTTTTACAATATCAACCGTATTTTGATAGTTTTACATTTTATTCTGTTCATGACAAAGGGAACCGTGCATATTGTGGTAATAACCTAATATCAGTGTAAAGCACTAATATTAAATAATATTAAATACATCAACAACTTTAGGGCACCAGGGCTGTATTTCACTTCTCTCTGGTACCATTTTTGGAATGCATAACGTAAATAAAACATTTGATCCCAAACATTTTCCAGCAAAGACCTAAGTTAATTGGAAAATTGTATACTAGTATCACTACTGTATGTATACAGGTGTACTGTATATGAGTAGTATATTGTATCATAGCATAATGGTCATGGCGGAACAATAGAACTTTAAAATATAAGCCTAAAATAGACACAAGGGTCAAGGCAGAACAGCAGTAGGCTACCAGATTTAGAGTCATAGATTAATAAGAGTTTATCTGAACAATATGAAGGTGAGTAAACCAATAAATATATTGAATATAAACCAAAACATGTGATGTTCAGAGTTGACCAAAAGTAACTAGGTCCACTGTAGCTGAAATCTACAGCTTGTGTAGTGATGACACTGACAACATGTAATTACTGTACAGGAAATATGTATTATGCAATATATACAGATGTAGGATCTTAATTTGACCTATATTGTCACAACAAAATAATCCTACAGCAAAAGGATTTGAACGTCCATAATGTTGCTTGATCGGTGGTTAGGCTATTATTAGCTGGCCAAAAGTAGGCTACATGAAAGTGCAATACAGTTCATTTAACCGTGTTTTAGTATTGGTTTTCAGTGAATTCATGTAACTAACGAAGCTCATCTGCCTTTCCTGCGTTGCAGAAAAATTATCTTCAACAAAAGACTGTGTACATCTGTACAAGTTGACTACGTTGATGTGTACAGACACTCAAATGTTTTGCATTAATATGCATATTTGGCAAGCTGTTATAGTTTTCATGTTGTTGAACATCTATTTTAGAAGATTGTGATTCCTACCTGTTGGTCACCCCTGGGATACGTTTGGTGGAAAGGATCTCGACTGAAAATGAAGTAGACAACGAAATACAAATATCAGTCAACTGACCAGCTATGTGTGGTTATGACCATTGTTAGGTCGTATAATGATTATCTTTGCCCTCCTCAGCAGACTGCCTCTATATGCTTACCTTCAGGTGTCCGGTGCCTTGTGTCTCCCCCTGGTCTGTCTCCCCTGGTCTCCATCTCTCTTTATAAAGAGTGTTGCTCAGCCCTATATGGAGATGGGCCATCTATTATAATAAATTAGTCTGATTATTTTAGAAGATCTGTATTTGGGGCTAGAGGTGTATACCTCTTTGACCTATCAGGCTGGTTGTAACAACAGGCTATTCCAGGGTGGACAACGGAAGCATTGAAAGCATTACCCATGTTTTGCTTCTGAGATTCTCATTGTGAGGAAGCATTGGATAGACAATAGCAAGCAGCAGGTCTTTACAGCTCTATTTTTGCCACTTCGATCAAATTGCAGTCTCAGGCAACGTAGTCATCTAAAAATGCCAACATAAAGTTAATGGAAATTCTTCAAATTATGTATTTTTGTGCAATGATAATTGCTAGTTTTAAAGATTGATTTAATTGTTTTTATGCTCATTTGTGAACACTTGGGCTTTTGTATGGGACGGCAGGTAGCCTAGTGGTTAGTGCATTGGGCCAGTAACCGAAAGGTTGCTAGATCGAATCTCCGAGCTGACAAGGTAAAATTCTGTCGTTCTGCCCCTGAACAAGGCAGTTATCCCACTGTTCCTAGGCTGTCATTGTAAATAATAATTTGTTCTTAGCTGCCTTGCCTAGTTAAATAAAGGTTAACGAAAAAAAGTTGTGCTGGTACTGCTTAACATCATTACGTTGGATTATTAAGGTGACATGAGAAAGTGTTCTTGCCATGTGTAAGCTCATTTCATAATTGAGTTATTATGATGTAGACAACTGCAGCTGTCCTCCTTTGTTCATCAAGGCAAGGTCACTCTCCAATCCGTTGTCACCAAGAGTAATAACCCTCGGCCATGTTGACCCGGCATTGTTCCCTTTCCTTTATTGTTGATGACAAAAATGATCCTTTGAAATTGTTCTTGGATGTCCTTTCTTGGAGTGTCTAACATTAGTCCCAAAATGATTAAATAAGTTTAAACATCCTAATTTAATTTCCTAAACTATATTCAGCTGGTTATTTAAGTTGTTATGGATTTTAATGGTGTGTAATTGGATGTACAGTATAATGCAGTAAGATTAGCATTGATCTACTTAATCACACATGATTTATTCATCAGAGATGTTTGGAATAAGTTTGACTCCTCTAATGTTCACAAAGTTATAATAACCTGTGTAATGTGATGGGTAATGGATTTAGAGTAACCTGTGTAGAACATTTAAAGCTGCAATATTTAACTTTTTGGGCAACCTGGCTAAATTTGTATAGACATGTGAGTTACAAATATGTTGATCTCATTGAAAGCAAGTCTAAGAAGCGGTAGATCTGTTCTATGGGCGCTATATCTATGCTTCCCGTTCTTAAGTAAAATTTTTGTGTCTTTTACTTTCAGTTTTGTTCTCCAGCTTCAAACAGCTGAAAAGCAATTTCACTGCGGTTTATATGGTACAATGGTTATCACATTGCTTGTTTTTTCACTAAACTGAAATTAGGCAAACTGTTAGAATTTTTGAAACCAGGAAATGGTTGAGTGATTTCTGTATATTGTACCTTTAATAAGGAGTTGAACCAACGGGCATAAGGTCTTTGTTTTGTAACAAGGTCGAGATAGCTACACACGAATGCATTAACAGTTATCTACAGGCTATCTAGAAGGTGATAATATAGTGTTTGTCATCGCCAGTAAGTGTTCCCATCCTTAAAGACCTGTGCAGGGGCCATAGAGGTGCCTTACAACTTAACACCTTGGGTCTCCTTTCAGCAGGGATGTTACCTAATTAGCTTCCAGAGCTGAATATATCACATGCTACTCAATGACACTGTTAAGGGTCGAATTCCCAGCTGTCGTGTGTGTGGGTGGGTGCTAATATGTGATTGGAGGGGAAACATTTGTAGATTTTTATTTAAAAAAAACATTTGTGTGAACCTACACTCCCCTATGTATTTATTTGGACAGTGAAGCAAAAACGTTTCATTTGGCTCTATAGCAAATCAAATCAAGTTTATTTTATATAGCCCTTCGTACATCAGCTAATATCTCGAAGTGCTGTACAGAAACCCAGCCTAAAACCCCAAACAGCAAGCAATGCAGGTGTAGAAGCACGGTGGCTAGGAAAAACTCCCTAGAAAGGCCTAAACCTAGGAAGAAACCTAGAGAGGCACCAGGCTATGAGGGGTGGCCAGTCCTCTTCTGGCTGTGCCGGGTGGAGATTATAACAGAACATGGCCAAGATGTTCAAAATGTTCATAAGTGACAAGCATGGTCAAATAATAATCAGGAATAAATGTCAGTTGGCTTTTCATAGCCGATCATTAAGAGTTGAAAACAGCAGGTCTGGGACAGGTAGGGGTTCAATAACCGCAGGCAGAACAGTTGAAACTGGAATAGCAGCAAGGCCAGGTGGACTGGGGACAGCAAGGAGTCATCATGCCCGGTAGTCCTGACGTATGGTCCTAGGGCTCAGGTCCTCCGAGAGAGAGAAAGAAAGAGAGAAGGAGAGAATTAGAGAGAGCCAAGATTTTCAAAATGTTCATATATGACAAGCATGGTCAAATAATAATCAGGAATAAATGTCAGTTGGCTTTTCATAGCCGATCATTAAGAGTTGAAAGCAGCAGGTCTGGGACAGGTAGGGCTTCCATAACCGCAGGCAGAACAGTTGAAACTGGAACAGCAGCAAGGCCAGGTGGACTGGGGACAGCAAGGAGCCATCATGCCCGGTAGTCCTGACGTATGGTCCTAGGGCTCAGGTTCTCCGAGAGAGAGAAAGAAAGAAAGAGAGAAGGAGAGAATTAGAGAGAGCATACTTAAATTCACACAGGACACTGGATAAGACAGGAGAAGTAGTCCAGATATAACCAACTGACCATACCCCCCCGACACATAAACTACTGCAGCATAAATACTGGAGGCTGAGACAGGAGGGGTCAGGAGACACTGTGGCCCCATCCGATGATACCCCCAGACAGGGCCAAACAGGAAGGATATAACCCCACCCACTTTGCCAAAGCACAGCCCCCGCACCACTAGAGGGATATCTTCAACCACCAACTTACAATCCTGAGACAAGGCCGAGTATAGCCCACACAGATCTCCACCACAGCACAAACCAAGGGGCCAACCCAGACAGGAAGATCACGTCAGTAACTCAACCCACTCAAGTGACGCACCCCTCCTAGGGACGGCATGAAAGAGCACCAGTAAGCCAGTGACTCAGCCCCTGTAATAGGGTTAGAGGCAGAGAATCCCAGTGGAGAGAGGGGACTCCAGCATTTTGGATTTTTTTTATTTATTTTTATTTCACCTTTATTTAACCAGGTAGGCTAGTTGAGAACAAGTTCTCATTTGCAACTGCGACCTGGCCAAGATAAAGCATAGCAGTGTGAACAGACAACACAGAGTTACACATGGAGTAAACAATAAACAAGTCAATAACATGGTAGAAAAAAGAGAATCTATATACAATGTGTGCAAAAGGCATGAGGTAGGCAATAAATCGAATAATTACAATTTAGCAGATTAACACTGGAGTGATAAATCATCAGATGATCATGTGCAAGAAGAGATACTGGTGTGCAAAAGAGCAGAAAAGTAAATAAATAAAAGCAGTATGGGGGGTGAGGTAGGTAAATTGGGTGGGTAGTTTACAGATGGACTATGTACAGCTGCAGCGATCGGTTAGCTGCTCGGATAGCAGATTTTTAAAGTTGTTGAGGGAGATAAAAGTCTCCAACTTCAGAGATTTTTGCAATTCGTTCCAGTCGCAGGCAGCAGAGAACTGGAAGGAAAGGCGTCCAAATGAGGTTTTAGCTTTAGGGATGATCAGTGAGATACACCTGCTGGAGCGCGTGCTGCGGGTGGGTGTAGCCATCGTGACCAGTGAACTGAGATAAGGCGGCACTTTACCTAGCATAGCCTTGTAGATGACCTGGAGCCAGTGGGTCTGACGACGAACATGTAGCGAGGGCCAGCCGACTAGGGCATACAGGTCGCAGTGGTGGGTCGTATAAGGTGCTTTAGTAACAAAACGAATGGCACTGTGATAAACTGCATCCAGTTTGCTGAGTAGAGTGTTGGAAGCTATTTTGTAGATGACATCGCCGAAGTCGAGGATCGGTAGGATAGTCAGTTTTACTAGGGTAAGTTTGGCGGCGTGAGTGAAGGAGGCTTTGTTGCGGAATAGAAAGCCGATTCTTGATTTGATTTTGGATTGGAGATGTTTGATATGAGTCTGGAAGGAGAGTTTGCAGTCTAGCCAGACACCTAGGTACTTATAGATGTCCACATATTCTAGGTCGGAACCGTCCAGGGTGGTGATGCTAGTCGGGCGTGCGGGTGCAGGCAGCGAACGGTTGAAAAGCATGCATTTGGTTTTACTAGCGTTTAAGAGCAGTTGGAGGCCACGGAAGGAGTGTTGTATGGCATTGAAGCTCGTTTGGAGGTTAGATAGCACAGTGTCCAAGGAAGGGCCGGAAGTATATAGAATGGTGTCGTCTGCGTAGAGGTGGATCAGGGAATCGCCCGCAGCAAGAGCAACATCATTGATGTATACAGAGAAAAGAGTCGGCCCGAGAATTGAACCCTGTGGTACCCCCATAGAGACTGCCAGAGGACCGGACAACATGCCCTCCGATTTGACACACTGAACTCTGTCTGCAAAGTAGTTGGTGAACCAGGCAAGGCAGTCATTAGAAAAACCGAGGCTACTGAGTCTGCCGATAAGAATATGGTGATTGACAGAGTCGAAAGCCTTGGCCAGGTCGATGAAGACGGCTGCACAGTAATGTCTTTTATCGATGGCGGTTATGATATCGTTTAGTACCTTGAGCGTGGCTGAGGTGCACCCGTGACCGGCTCGGAAACCGGATTGCACAGCGGAGAAGGTACGGTGGGATTCGAGATGGTCAGTGATCTGTTTGTTGACTTGGCTTTCGAAGACCTTAGATAGGCAGGGCAGGATGGATATAGGTCTGTAACAGTTTGGGTCCAGGGTGTCTCCCCCTTTGAAGAGGGGGATGACCGCGGCAGCTTTCCAATCCTTGGGGATCTCAGATGATACGAAGGAGAGGTTGAACAGGCTGGTAATAGGGGGTGCGACAATGGCGGCGGACAGTTTCAGAAATAGGGGGTCCAGATTGTCAAGCCCAGCTGATTTGTATGGGTCCAGGTTTTCCAGCTCTTTCAGAACATCTGCTATCTGGATTTGGGTAAAGGAGAAGCTGGGGAGGCTTGGGCGAGTAGCAGCGGGGGGGGCGGGGCTGTTGGCCAAGGTTGGAGTCGCCAGGAGGAAGGCATGGCCAGCCATTGAGAAATGCTTGTTGAAGTCTTCGATTATCACGGATTTATCGGTGGTGACCGTGTTACCTAGCCTCAGTGCAGTGGGCAGCTGGGAGGAGGTGCTCTTGTTCTCCATGGACTTTACAGTATCCCAGAACTTTTTGGAGTTAGAGCTACAGGATGCGAATTTCTGCTTGAAAAAGCTGGCCTTTGCTTTCCTGACTGACTGCGTGTATTGGTTCCTGACTTCCCTGAACAGTTGCATATCGCGGGGGCTCTTCGATGCTATTGCAGTTCGCCACAGGATGTTTTTGTGCTGGTCGAGGGCAGTCAGGTCTGGAGTGAACCAAGGGCTATATCTGTTCTTGGTTCTGCATTTTTTGAACGGAGCATGCTTGTCTAATATGGTGAGGAAGTAACATTTAAAGAATGACCAGGCATCCTCAACTGACGGGATGAGGTCAATATCCTTCCAGGGTACCCGGGCCAGGTCGATTAGAAAGGCCTGCTCGCAGAAGTGTTTTAGGGAGCGTTTGACAGTGATGAGGGGTGGTCGTTTGACCGCGGACCCGTGGCGGATACAGGCAATGAGGCAGTGATCGCTGAGATCTTGATTGAAGACAGCAGAGGTGTATTTGGAGGGCAGGTTGGTCAGGATAATGTCTATTAGGGTGCCCATGTTTACGGATTTAGGGTTGTACCTGGTGGGTTCCTTGATGATTTGTGTGAGATTGAGGGCATCAAGCTTGGATTGTAGGACTGCCGGGGTGTTAAGCATATCCCAGTTTAGGTCACCTAACAGAACAAACTCTGAAGCTAGATGGGGAGCGATCAATTCACAGATGGTGTCCAGGGCACAGCTGGGAGCTGAGGGGGGTCGGTAGCAGGCGGCAACAGTGAGAGACTTATTTCTGGAGAGATTAATTTTTAAAATTAGAAGTTCGAACTGTTTGGGCATAGACCTGGAAAGTATGACAGAACTTTGCAGGCTATCTCTGCAGTAGATTGCAACTCCTCCCCCTTTGGCAGTTCTATCTTGACGGAAAGTGTTATAGTTGGGTATGGAAATCTCAGAATTTTTGGTGGCCTTCCTGAGCCAGGATTCGGACACGGCAAGGACATCAGGATTGGCAGAGTGTGCTAAAGCGGTGAGTAAGGCAAACTTAGGGAGGAGGCTTCTGATGTTGACATGCATGAGGCCAAGGCTTTTTCGATCACAGAAGTCAACAAATGAGGGTGACTGGGGACATGCAGGGCCTGGGTTTACCTCCACATCACCCGAGGAACAGAGGAGTAGTAGGATGAGGGTGCGGCTAAAGGCTATCAAAACTGGTCGCCTAGAGCGTTGGGGACAAAGAATAAAAGGAGCAGATTTATGGGCGTGGTAGAATAGATTCTGGGCATAATGTGCAGACAGGGGTATGGAGGGGCGCGGGTACAGCGGAGGCAAGCCCAGGCACTGGGTGATGATAAGAGAGGTTGTATCTCTGGACATGCTGGTCTCAATGGGTGAGGTCACCGCATGTGTGGGGGGTGGGACAAAGGGGGTATCAGAGGTACGGAGAGTGGAACTACAGGGTCCATTGCAAACCAAAACAATGATAATGAAAACTAGCCTGAACAACAGTATGCAAGGCATATTGATATTTGAGAGAGACATACAATAAGGCATAAAGTGATTGCAGGTCTTGATTGGGAGAGCTAGCTAAAACAACAGGTAAGATAACAGCAGCAATAACAGGGTGCTAGTCTAACACAGCAACAACAGGTAAAAATGGCGACGACTAGGCAGAGAGGGTCGGATTAACTACACACAGATCCTGAGTTAAAGCACAGAGCCGACAGATAAAACACAAATAAACAGAATGGAGTACCGTGAATTAATGGACAGTCAAGCATGCATCAGCTATGTAGCCAAGTGATCATAGTGTCCAGGGGGCAGCCGTAGATGGAGCAGGGAGGCCTCCACTAAGCTAGCACGCGGCGTTTAAAGTTAGTAGCCCGGGGGGGTGGTCTGCTCAGACGGAGGGGGTCTGCTCAGACGTGGTCGTGTCGACAGAGAATCCAGAGAATCCAAGCCGAATGGCGAAAGAGAGGTTGTGAATTGTAGAATTGTGTTTGCTAACTGGTGCTAGCTTCGTGGCAGTGGCGCTAACTGCGCTAGCTGCAAGCTAGCTGTGAGGATCAGAAGTAGTGGCTCAGGGATTACGGCAGGAATCCGGCGTTGTTGTCGAGAGACAGTCCGATGCTGGTAAATTGGTGAGTAATATCCAGGCTAATAACAGGGCTGGTGTCTGTGCAGAAGGTAAAAGCTACTAGCAGCGGCAAAAAAATGGCTAAATTAGCTTGTAGCTGATTTAGACCAGTTGTGATGGATTGGCAGGGCTCTGTGTCGGCAAAAAAAGGTCCAGTCCAATTGGCAAAGAGGTATTGTAGCCCAAGAATTCGCTGGTAGACCTCTTCGGCTAGCCGGCAGATGGGCCTAGCTCGAGGCTAGCTCAAGGCTAACTGGTGCTTGCTTCGGGACAGAGGTGTTAGCCAGTAGTAGCCACTCGGTTGCAGCTAGCTAGCTGTGATAATACGGTGTAATTGTCCAGAGCTTGCGTCAGGAATCCGGTGATGTGGTAGAGAAAAAGCAGTCCTATATGCTCTGGGTTGATATCGCGCTTGCAGACTGGCAGGTATTGGCCCGGTATTGAAGCTGGCTGTGTCCGAGTTAAGGGCGAAGACCGCAGCAGTGGCTAACTGACTACTAGCTAGTAGCTAGTTATCTGGCTAGCTTCTGATTGGGGTTACGGTTCTAAAGTATAAAAAAAATAGCAGGTCCGTACCACATTGGGTGAGGCGGAATGTAGGAATGTATATTCAGTTCCTAGATGGAAAGTGAAATTAAAATATATACGAAATGTATACGAAAAATACGAATACTATTTACACGGGACAGACAGGACAAAGACACATCCGACTGCTACGCCATCTTGGAGATCAAACCTTTCATTTGAGGCGACAGTACAGCATGTCACCTTTTATTTGACAGTATTTTCATACATATCTGTTTTACCGTTTAGAAATGAAAGCACTTTATATACAAAAGTATGTGGACACCCCTACAAATTAGTCGATTTGGCTATTTCAGGCACACCCGTTGTTGACCGATGTATAAAATCGAGCACACAGCCGTTGCAATCTCCAAAGACAAAGATTGGCAGTAGAATGACCTTACTAAAGTGCTCAGTGTCTTTCAACGTGGCAGCGTCATAGGATGCCACCTTTCCAACAAGTCAGTTCTTCAAATTTCTGCCCTGCTAGAGCTGCCCCGGTCAACTGTAAGTGCTGTTATTATGAAGTTGAAACGTCTAGGAGCAACAACGGCTCAGCCTCGAAGTGGTAGGCCACACAAGCTCACAGAATAGGATGGCCGAGTGCTGAAGCTCGTAGCACGTGAAAAACGCATGTCCTCGGTTGTGAGTAATTGCCTCTGGGAGCAAACTGCCTCTGTGAGCAATGCCAGCACAATAACTGTTTGTCGGGAGTTTCATGACATGGGTCTCCATGGCCGAGCAGCTGCACACAAGCCTAACTACCATGCGCAATGCCAAGCGTCGGCTGGAGTGGTGTAAAGCTCGCCGCCATTGGACTCTGGAGCAGTGGAAATGCATTCTCTCGAGTCATGAATCACACTTCACCATCTGGCAATCCGAGAGATGAATCTGGGTTTGGCGGATGCCAGGAGAACGCTACTTGTCTGAATGCATAGTGCCAACTGACAAGTTTGGTGGGGGAGGAATAATGGTCTGGGGCTGTTTTTCATGGTTCGGGCTTGGCCCTTTAGTTCCAGTGAAGGGAAATCTTAATGCTACAGCATACAGTACAATGACATTCTAACTTTGTGCCAACAGTTTGGGGAGGGCCCTTTCCTGTTTCAGCATGACAATGCCCTTGTTCACAAGCGAGGTCCATACAGAAATAGTTGGTCAAGATCAATGTGGAAGAACTTGTCTGGCCTGCACAGAGCCATGACCTCAATCCCATCGAACACCTTTGGGATGAATTGTAACGCCGACTGCGAGCCAGGCCTAATCGCCCAACATCAGTGCCCGACCTCATTAATGTTCTTGTGGCTGAATGGAAGTAAGTCCCCACAGCAATGTTCCAAAATCTAGTGGAAAGCCTTCCCTCAACGAGCAGGTGTCCACATACTTTTGGTTATGTAGTGGATCTTGAAGGTGTCATAAATATTTGGACAAATTCACTTATGTTTTTATTAAATCAGTCAAAGCTTAGTATTTGGTCCCATATTCATTCCCATATTCCTAACACACAATGATTACATCAAGTTTGTGACTCTACCAACTTGTTTGATGCATTTGTAGTTTGTTTTGGTTGTGTTCAGATTATGTTGTGCCCAACAGAGATCAATGATTAATAATGTTTTGTGTCATTTTGGAGTCAATTTTAATGTAAATAGGAATAGGATATGTTTCTGAACACTTCTACATTAATGTGGATGCTACCATGATTACAGATAATCAGGAATGAATCGTGAATAATCATAAGTGTAAAAGTTACAGAGGCACAAAGATCATACCCCCAAGACATGCTAACCTCTCACCATTAACAATAACAGGGGAGGTTAGCATATTTTGGCGGGTATGGTATTTATGCCTCTGTAACTTTCCCGCTCTTCATTATTCACAATTCATTAATGACTATCTGAAATCACGGTGGCATCCAAGTGATCAAAAACATAGTATAAAATCTGGTGCTTTCCACTCAGTCTTAAGGCAAGGACAGGCCAGTGCGATGGTCGAGTGTCTGCCGGCCGAGAGAATTTAGCACCTCTGATCAGAGTGCAAGATGTAATTTGCTAAACGATTCTATACTGAACAAAAATATAAACGCAACATCGTTGCTCCCATGTGTCATTAGCTGAAATAAATGATCTCATATATTTTCCTTATGTACAAGCTTATTTGTTTACATCCCTGCATTTCTCCTTTGCCAAGATAATCCATTGACCGGACAGGTGTGGCATATCAAGAAGATGATTAAACCGCATGAGCATTAAACAGGTGTACCTTGTGCCGGGGACGATAAAAGGCCACTCTAAAATGTGCAGTTTTGTCACACAACACAATGCAACAGATGTCTCAAGTTTTGAGGGAGTGTGCAATTGCCATGCTGACTGCAGGAATGTCCACCAGAACTGTTGGCAGAGATTTTTAATTTCTCTACCATAAGCCACCGCGTTTAATAGAATTTGCCAGTACGTCCGACCAGACTAAAATCCGCAGACCACGTGTAACCCCGCCAGCCCAGGACCTCCACATCCGGGTTCCTCACCTATGGGATCATCTGAGACCAGCCACATAGACAGCTGATGGAAATGAGGACTATTTCTGTCTGTAATAACACCCTTTATTGGGGAAAAACTCATTTTGATTGGCTGGGCCTGGCTCCCCAGTGGCTGGGCCTATGTCCTCCCAGGCAAACACATTGCTGTGCCCATGCCCAGTCATGTAGAATCCATAGATTAGGGCCTAATGAATTTATTTCAATTTACTATTTCCTTATATGAACTGTAACTCAGTAAAATCTTGAAATTGTTGCATTTACATTTTTGTTCAGTATACATGTAGAAACGGTCAAAAATTACATCCGTCAGTTGCCCACTGGGCGGTCCCTATAACACACCGCGCCGACACCAAGCGAATGAACGGTGAACGAACGGACCCCAACTATGCAGTCCTACAATTTATCTGGTGATTTTTCTCTTTTACAAAGTCACTCTTCAGTATTTCTTCTGAAATAAGTTTAAATTGAAAAAACGTCTGATGTTTACATGTTTATTTGTTTGATTTACAACTGCACAGTGCCATGTAAAAAAAAATGGCCTGCACTAAATTATTTAAAATTCTAATTAATTTGGTTGGAGGCAATGATTCTTGTTTACTGTATAATTTCTCACCTGTGGTAAGTAGCAGGTGCCTACAGGGTAAAAATAGCCATTTAAGCTGTTTTGAAAAAACATAACATTTTTCTCCATTGCACTCCTTTGTAAAACGCTAGGGTGCCAATATACTTGACCGCATCCGTAGCTAGTTAGCTGATGTTATACTACATCTAAACAAATGATTACTTCTATTCACTTGAACAGTTTATTCTAGGCTCAACCTTTCTTTATAGGTCTTCATTCTCAGCTGTCCAGTCTGCTTGTGTTATGAGCACTGTCTGTCAGACTGAAGAAGTGATGGCTGGACACCTTACCACTGTCCTGCTGTTGAAATGTGTAACCTGACCCTCCTATGTGATTTAAAGACTGTACTATACTTAGCACCTGTTCTGACTGGAAGGTCATAGAGAACTCAACTCATGTCAGCTGATGACAATTGCGAAGTCATAAGCATGACGTGATTAAGGACAGAGAGCAAGTCATAGTGTCTCCTGCTCTATGTTGACGTTTTTTACAAGGAGTACATGTGGTCCTAAGTTTAAAAATGTAGGAGCACACAAAGACATGTACTGTAGGAGCACAATGAGAAGTATTCAAGGTATTTTTTCTATGATAAGAGCCTTCAGCAATGACAAAATACAGGGATTGTTGATATTGAGAATATAGCCTACATTATGAATCCTTGCTACTTTTGAAGCATATGTCCTTATGTCTTATTTTTGTTCCACAAAATTGTTGCATACAGTACTACTGGTAAAGTTACCAGGTTGTTAACTAGCTAATGCTTTAACATGACTGAACAAGGTTGTTTAAGTTTAGCGACTCGCGAGTAGTTTTAGAATGGCCCATGACATGGTTTATGAATGTAAAATGCGTCCCGCCAATCCGCGATAGAAAGAAAAAAAACGTTGTGCCTCATAACTTTTGAACGGTTTTCTCTATAGTAATTTTTCAACCACGACGGTCACAAGCTGCATTTGTTCATTAACAGGCTAATTGTTTACTCTGTCCCACTGATATTTGCAGATATTTAATATTAGACAGTTGTGCAGAATTATATCAATCACACTGTATTCGTTTATTAGAGAGGATAACATGCAACCTACACAGAATGTTTTATTTGATATATGTTTGTTTTCCCTTTAGTGTTCCTGACTGTTGGAAAGTGGCTTACTTTCAATTAACAGGATGACATAAGTGTTCTGTTTGGATGCAGACAGTTACTGTGTGATATTTACCTTATTTGAATGTATCATCAATCTCTCCTCCGTGTGACTCACAGATGCAGGATGCCTCTTGCATTGGGTGAATTTCTGTCAGGGACAGCAAGCATGACCACACACAAGAAATGGTAAGAAGTTAATAATCTTTGCTAGCATTACATTGTACACTATTAAATATTTATTTACCACAAATCCAATTTTTTTAGAATGTTCATCTTTACAGTATGGCATGGTTGTCACGTTCCTGACCTGTTTTCTGTTAGTTTTGTATGTGTTAGTTGGTCAGGACGTGAGTTTGGGTGGGCAGTCTATGTTTTCTGTTTCTATGTTGGTGAATGGGTACCTAATATGGTTCTCAATTAGAGGCAGGTGGTTTTCATCTCCTCTGATTGAGAATCATATTAAGGTAGGTAGTTTCACAGTGTTTGTTTGTGGGTGGTTGTCTCCTGTGTCAGTGTCTGTATGTTACGCCACACGGGACTGTTTTCGGTTTTGTTTGTTCGTTCGTTTTATGTAGTCAGTTTTCCTGTTATTGCGTTCTTCGTGTTTCATGTAAGTTCGTCGTCCAGGTCTGTCTACATCGTTTATTTGTTTTGTTAATTATTCAAGTATAGTTCGTTGTTTTGTCGTGTTTAAATAAATTCATTATGTCCTATGAAAACGCTGCATTTTGGTTCAATCCCTGCTCCTCCTCTTCGGGTGAAGAGGAGGAGGAAAGCCGTTACAGAACCACCCACCAATCCAGAACCAAGCAGCGGAAATTCGAGCAGCGGCCAAGAGATTAGGACTCATGGACTTGGGAGGAAGTATTAGAGGGAAAAGGACACTGGGCGCACATTGGGGAATATCGCCGCGCTCGTGAGGAGATGGAGGCAGCGAGAGCCCAACAGCAGTGGTATGAGGAGGCAGCAAGGAGACGTGGCTGGAAGCCCGAGAAGAAACCCCAAAAATTTCTTGGGGGGGGGCTAAGAGGTAGTGGGCCAAGGGCAGGTAGGAGACCTGCGCCCTGTTCCCAGGCTAACCGTGGAGAGCGGGAGTACGGGCAGACACCGTGTTACGCAGTAGAGCGCACGGTGTCTCCTGTGTCTCCTGTACGTGTGCATAGCCCGGTGCGGGTTATTCCACCACCCGCACTGGTAGGGCTAGATTGGGCATTGAGCCAGGTGTCATGAGGCAGGCTCAACGCGTCTGGTCTCCAGTGCGTCTTCTCGGGCCGGCATTCATGGCACCAGCCTTACGCATGGTGTCCCCGGTTCGCCTACATAGCCCGGTGCGGGTTATTCCACCTCCCCGCACTGGTCGGGCGACGGGGAGTATTCAGCCAGGTAAGGTTGGGCAGGCTCAATGCTCAAGGGGGCCAGTACGCCTGCATGGTCCGGTATTTCCGGCGCCACCTTCCCGCCCCAGTCCAGTACCACCAGTGCCTACACCACGCACCAGGCTTCCAGTGCGTCTTCAGAGCCCTGCTCCTCCTCCACGCACTCTCCCTATGGTGCGTGTCTCCAGCCCAGTGCCTCCAGTTCTGGCACCACGCACTAAGCCACCTGTGCGTCTCCAGAGTCCTGTACACACTGTTACTTCTCCCCGTACTCGTCCTGAGGTGCGTGCCCTCAGCCCGGTACCACCAGTGCCGGTACCACGCACCAGGCACATAGTACGTTTTGAGAATTCAGTGTGCCCTGTCCCTGCTCCCCGCACTAGCCTGGAAGTGCGTGTCTCCAGTCCGGTGCCTCCAGTTCCGGCACCACGCACCAGGTCTACAGTGCGCCTTATCCGGCCAGAGCCATCCGTCTCCCCAGCGCCATCTGAGCCATCCGTCTCCATAGCGCCATCTGAGCCATCCGTCTCCATAGCGCCATCCGTCTCCCCAGCGCCATCTGAGCCATCCGTCTCCCCAGTGCCGTCTGAGCCATCCGTCTGTCCCGAGCCATTAGAGCCGCCCGTCTGTCCCGAGCCGTCAGAGCCGTTCGTCAGTCAGGAGCCGCTAGAGCCGTTCGTCAGTCAGGATCTGCCAGAGCCGCCAACCAGACAGGATCTGCCAGAGCCGCCAACCAGACAGGATCTGCCAGAGCCGCCAACCAGACAGGATCTGCCAGAGCCGCCAACCAGACAGGATCTGCCAGAGCCGCCAACCAGACAGGATCTGCCAGAGCCGCCAGCCAGACAGGATCTGCCAGAGCCGCCAGCCTGCCATGAGCGTCCAGAGCCGTCAGCCTGCCATGAGCGTCCAGAGCCGTCAGCCTGCCATGAGCGTCCAGAGCCGTCAGCCTGCCATGAGCGTCCAGAGCCGTCAGCCTGCCATGAGCGTCCGGAGCCGTCAGCCTGCCATGAGCGTCCGGAGCCGTCAGCCTGCCATGAGCGTCCGGAGCCGTCAGCCTGCCATGAGCGTCCGGAGCCGTCATTCATCCAGAACTGCCTCTCAGTCCAGAGCTGTCTCTCTGTCCGGAGCTGCCCTTCAGTCCGGAGTTGCCCCTCTATCAGGAGCTACCTCTCTATCCTGAGCTACCTCTCTATCCTGAGCTATCCCTCTGTCCTGAGCTACCTCTCTGTCCTGAGCTACCTTGTCCCGGAGCTGTCCTTTATCTTGGTGTTGCCCCTTAAATTAGGTGGGGGAAATAAGAGGGTGGTCATTCTAAGGGGGAGACGTAAGCTGGGATTGACTATGGTGGGGTGGGGACCTCGCCCAGAGCCTGAACCACCACCGTGGTCAGATGCCCACCCAGACCCTCCCCTAGACTTTTGGTGGTGCGTTCGGAGTACGCACCTTGAGGGGGGGGTTATGTCACGTTCCTGACCTGTTTTCTGTTAGTTTTGTATGTGTTAGTTGGTCAGGACGTGAGTTTGGGTGGGCAGTCTATGTTTTCTGTTTCTATGTTGGTGAATGGGTACCTAATATGGTTCTCAATTAGAGGCAGGTGGTTTTCATCTCCTCTGATTGAGAATCATATTAAGGTAGGTAGTTTCACAGTGTTTGTTTGTGGGTGGTTGTCTCCTGTGTCAGTGTCTGTATGTTACGCCACACGGGACTTTTCGGTTTTGTTTGTTCGTTCGTTTTATGTAGTCAGTTTTCCTGTTATTGCGTTCTTCGTGTTTCATGTAAGTTCGTCGTCCAGGTCTGTCTACATCGTTTATTTGTTTTGTTAATTATTCAAGTATAGTTCGTTGTTTTGTCGTGTTTAAATAAATTCATTATGTCCTATGAAAACGCTGCATTTTGGTTCAATCCCTGCTCCTCCTCTTCGGGTGAAGAGGAGGAGGAAAGCCGTTACAATGGTGTGCAGTCAGAAAGTCTGTGATGGAGGATAAACACAGTTTACACAATTATTTTGTGAATAGGGTTTATGCACCTTCATTTTATTATCTAGGTTAGTCTCATTGAGATAACAATCAGGCAATATCTGCAACATTGCAAGATCTGCAATCAGAATCAGGGTGGCTGTGCGAAGTCAAGTGTAGTGCAATAGTTGTTTATTTGCTTTTATACAACGGGTGGGTCTAACCCTGGATGCTCATTGGTTAAAACCACATTCCAGCCGGTGCCTATTCAACAAGTTACCACCAGCTAAAGCTATGATGTTGAAATGCCTATTTACTTTGTTCCATCTCACTGCGCAATCCACTGTCTCATCAGCCCAGCCAGGCAATGTCCATCTCCACTTTAAAAAGCATCTAGACATTATCTGCCATTTCTTTTAGACTCGCATTTGGGTTTCAACAGCGGAGATTTGTATAAACCTTGCTGTCTGTCTCCGACATGTTGGGAGTCTGGACGAGAGACAGGCAGGCAGCTTTTCTCAGCCAGTCGAAATCTTGAATCAGGATCATTTTTATGGACATGTACAAAGAAATGTCAATAGAAAACAGGTAAAACCAAACTAAATGCAACTAGTTTGCAGTTTTTCCAACTTTTGTTTTAAGTGATTGTGTTAGTTGTGTTGTTGGCTAGTTCCTCTGAACAACAGTGTCCTGACGAGAGAGCATTTTAATGAATGTATGCGAATAAATGTCACTAGAAAACACAAATGCGAACGCAATTACTTTGCTGTTAATCTGGCTGCACTGTTTGACGTGACTGTAAATTAGCCGTAGTTGGATAGCTAGCAAGCAAAGGATAAGAATGTTTCCAGCCAATATGGCAATAGAATATTTAAAATGAACGACTGGGTCACTTCCATAGATCAGAACAAAAAGACTTAACGACTGGGTGGCGTCACTGGCAACCGAACAGATAGAACGAACGACCAGCCGGCTTGGGTTGCAACCGTAGATTTGCGTCAGGACTATATCTGGTGGAAGGATGAAATAGTATGAATACATTTATCAAAATAAAGATTTTTATGAAAATATGTCAATCATTACTTGAACATGTTGCTAACCCATTGTATAAAAGTATTAATGTACTATGTATTTTTGTAAATAACAGCTGGTGCACAATATCTAGTCTCGAGGTTTTGCTCACCTGAGGTAGAGTATCTCATGATAAGCTGTAGACCACACTATCTACCTAGAGAGTTTTCATCTGTATTTTTTGTAGCTGTCTACACTGTCTACACCACAGACCGAGGCTGGCACTAAGACCGCACTCAATGAGCTGTATTCCGCCATAAGCAAACAGGAAAACGCTCACCCAAGGTGTCGCTCCTAGTGGCCGCGGACTTTAATGTAGGGAAACTTAAATCCATTTTACCAAATTTCTATCAGCATATTAAATGTGCAACCAGGGGTGAATAAACTCTGAACCACCTTTACTCCACACACGGAGTCGCATACAAAGCTCTCCCTCCATTTTTTAAAAATCTGACCATAATTCTATCCTCCTGATTCCTGATTACAAGCAAAAATTAAAGCAGTAAGCACAAGTGACGAGATCAATAAAAAAGTGGTCAGATGAAGCAGATGCTAAGCTACAGGACTGTTTAGCTAGCACAGACTGGAATATGTTCTGGGATTCTTCCAATGGCATTGAGGAGTACACCACATCAGTCATTGGCTTCATCAATAAGTGCATCGAAGACGTCGTCCCCACAGTGACCGTACGTACATTCCCCAACCAGAAGCCATGGATTACAGGCAACATCCGCACTGAACTAAAGGCTAGAGCTGCCGCTTTCAAGGAGCAGGATTCTAACCCAGAAGCTTATAAGAAATCTTGCTATGCCCTCCGACGAAACATCAAACAAGCAAAGCATCAATACAGGAATAAGATCAGATCGTACTACACCGGCTCTGATGCTCGTTGGATGTGGCAGGGCTTGCAGACCATTACAGACTACAAAGGGAAGCAGAGCCTAGAGCTGCCCTGTGACACGAGCCTACCAGACGAGCTAAACTACGTCTATGCTTGCTTCGAGGCAAATAACACTGAAACATGCATTAGAGCACCAGCTGTTCCGGAAGACTGTGTGATCATGCTCTCCACAGCCAGATGGATTACAAGGACATGTACTGCGAGCATGCGCTGACCAACTGGCAATAGTCTTCACTGATACTTTCAATCTCTCCCATTCCGAGTCTGTAATACCAACATGTTTTAAGCAGATCACCATAGTCCCTGTGCCCAAGAACACTAAGGTAAGCTGCCTAAATGACTACCAACCCATAGCACTCACGTCTGTAGCAATGAAGTGCTTGAAAGGCTGGTCATGGCTCACATCAACACCATTATCCCAGAAAACCTAAACCCACTCCAACTTGCATACCGCCCTAACATATCCACAGATGATGCAATCTCTATTGCACTCCACACTACCCTTTCCCACCTGGACAAAAGGAACACCTATGTGAGAATGCTATTCATTGACTACAGCTCCGCGTTCAACACCATAGTGCCCTCAAAGCTCATCAATAAGCGAAGGACCCTTGGACTAAACACCTTCCTCTGCAACTGGATCCTGGACTTCCTGACGGGCCGCCCCCCAGGTGTTGAGGGTAGGTAACAACACATCCGCCACACTGATCCTCAACACAGGGGCCCCTCAGGGGTGCGTGCTCAGTCCCCTCCTGTACTCCCTGTTCACTCATGACTGCACAGCCAGGTACGATTGCAACACCATTAAGTTTACCGATGACACAACAGTGGTAGGCTTGATCACCGACAACAACAAGACAGCCTATAGAGAGGAGGTCAGAGACCTGGCCGTGTGGTGCCAGGACAACAACCTCTCCCTCAACGTGATCAAGACAAAGGAGATGATTGTGGACTACAGGAAATAGAGGACCGAGCACGCCCCCATTCTCATCGACGTGGCTGTAGTAGAGCAGGTTGAAAGCTTCAAGTCCCTTGGTGTCCACATCACCAACAAACTATCATGGTCCAAGCACAACAAGACAGTCGTGAAATGGGCACGACAAAACCTATTCCCCCTCAGTAGACTGAAAAGATTTGGCATGGGTCCTCAGATCCTCAAAAGGTTCTGCTGCACCATCGAGAGCATCCTGACTGGTTGCATCACTGCCTGGTATGGCAACTGCTCGGCCTCCAACCACAAGGCACTACAGAGGGTAGTGCGTATGTCCCAGTACATTACTGGGGCCAAGCTTCCTGCCATCCAGGACCTCTATACCAGGCGGTGTCAGAGTAAGGACCTAAACATTGTCAACAACTCCAGCCACCCTAGTCATAGAATGTTCTCTCTGCTACCGCATGGCAAGCGGTACCGGAGTGCCATGTCTAGGTCCAAGAGGCTTCTAAACAGCTTATACCCCCAAGCCATTAGGCTTCTGAACATCTAATCAAATGGCCAACCAGTCTATTTGCATTGCCCCCCCCCCCCTCTTTTACACCGCTGTTGCTCTCTGTTGTTATCATCTATGCATAGTCACTTTAATAACATTACCTATGTACATATTACCTCAATTACCTCGACTAACCGGTTCCCCAGCAACATTCACTCTGTACCGGTACCCCCCTGTATATAGTCTCGCTATTGTTATTTTACTGCTGCTCTTTAATTACTTGTTACTTTTATTTCTTATTCTTATTTGTATTTTTTTTAACTGCATTGTTGGTTAGGGGCTCAAGCATTTCACTTTAAGGTCTACACCTGTTGTATTCGGCGCATGTGACAAATACATTTTGATTTGATAATGCCCTCGAAGCCGGTGTTTTGAGTATATATTAAGTGTCTAAGAGATAAGAGCTTAGCACACCTGGATAGTACTTTATTTCTTATGTTTAAAACTCTTCAAGCTCTGTGAAGTTGGTTGTTGATCATTGCTAGACAGCTGTGTCCAAGTCTTGCCATAGATTTTTAATCTGATTTAAGTCAAAACTATAGCTAGGCCACTCAGGAACACTCAATGTCGTCTTGGTAAGCAAATCCTGTGTATTTTTTAAATGTGAATTTTGCCTGTGCTTAGCTCTATTCTGTTTCTTTTATCCTAAAAAACTCCTTAGTCCTTGCTTACCAAGTACACCCATAACAGGATGCAGACCCCCATGCTTGAAATATGAAGAGTGATACTCAGTGATGTGTATTCAGGATTCAGCTTTGCATTCAGGACAAAAAAAGATATATCTTTGCCACATTTTTTGCAGTATTGCTTTAGTGCTTTTCTTTAGTGCCTGATGGACATTCATCATATCATTGTTATAGTTGTAAATATGTACAGTTGAAGTCGGAAGTTTACATACACTTAGGTTGGAGTCATTAAAACTAGTTTTTCAACCACTACACTAGACACTAGACCACTAGATTATTTCACTTATAATTCACTGTATCCAATTCCAGTGGGTCAGACGTTTACATAAACTAAGTTGACTGTGCCTTTTAACAGCTTTTAACAGCTTTTAACAGCTAACAGCTCGACATAACCTGAAAGGCCGCTCAGCAAGAAAGAAGCCACTGCTCCAAAACTGCCATAAAAAAGCCAGACTACGGTTTGCAACTGCACATGGGGACAAAGATCGTACTTTTTGGAGAAATGTCCTCTGGTCTGATGAAACAAACAAATAGAACTGTTTGGCCATAATGACCATCGTTATGTTTGGAGGAAAAAGGGGGAGGCTTGCAAGCCGAACAACACCAACCCAACCGTGAAGCGCGGGGGTGCTTTGCTGCAGGAGGGACTGGTGTACTTCACAAAATAGATGGCATCATGAGAAGGGGAAATTATGTGGATATATTGAAGCAACATCTCAAGACATCAGTCAGGAAATTAAAGCGTGGTGGCAAATGGGTCTTCCAAATGGACAATGACCCCAAGCATACTTCCAAAGTTGTGGCAAAATGGCTTAAGGACAACAAAGTCAAGGTATTGGAGTGGCCATCACAAAGCCCCGACCTCAATCCTATAGAAAATTTGTGGGCAGAACTGAAAATGCGTGTGCGAGCAAGGAGGCCTACAAACCTGACTCAAGCATTTCGCTACACTCCCATTAACATCTGCTAACCATGTGTATGTGACAAATCAAATTTGATTTGATTTGAGGAATGGGCCAAAATTCACCCAACTTATTGTGGGAAACTTGTGGAAGGCTACCCGAAACACGTTTGACCCAAGTTAAACAATTTAAATGCTACCAAATACTAACTGGGTGTATGTAAACTAATGACCCACTGGGAATGTGTTGAAAGAAATTAAATCTGAAATTAATCATTCTCTCTACTATTATTCTGACATTTCACATTCTTAAAATCAAGTGGTGATCCCAACTGACCTAAGACAGGGAATTGTTACTTGGATTAAATGTCAGGAATTGTGAAAACTGAGTTTAAATGTATTTGGCAAAGGTGTATGTAAACTTCCGACTTCAACTGTATATATTATTATTTTAATTGTTTCATTCACTTCTCTTTTTTTGACCTGCGCTGTTGGAGCTCGGAGCTTAAGAATTACACTGCACCCTGCAATTACATTTGCGACTCTGTGCATATGACTAAGAAACTAATCTAAACTATAGAAGTACCTCCCCGACATCAAATACTTGGATGACGCTTTTTTTCTTGACACATCCAATTCTGGAAAGTTTGACCTCTGGTGTAAGAAGAACATCCATGAACATCCAAAGACCTCATCATCAACTTTAGGAAGGTACAATCAGCTCCAGAGACTAGAGCATTGAACAGGTGGAGGAATACAAACAGTACCTCGGCACAATTAAAAACGATGGCGAGTGTAGTAAAAAATGTCAATCCATACTGTATTTGCAAAAGCTAAGAAGGTTGAATGTGAATCAATATGTTTGCAGTCCTTTTTCTAGATGTTTTTTTATTTTTTATTTTTTAGCACTTTTTCTCCCCAATTGGTTGTTACAGTCTTGTCCCATTGCTGCAACTCCCGGATTGACTCGGGAGAGGCGAAGGTCGAGAGCCGTGCGTCCTCCGAAACACAACCCAGCCAAGCCGCACTGCTTCTTGACACAATGCCCACTTAACCCAGAAGCTAGCCGCACCAATGTGTCGGCGAAACACCGTAGACCTGGCGACTGTGTCAGCGTGAAACGCGCCCGGCCCACAGGAGTCGCTTGTGCGCGATGGGACAAGAACATCCCTGCTGGCCAAACCCTCCCCTAACATGGATGACGCCGGGCCAATTGTGTGCCACCCCATGGGTCTCCCGGTCGCGGCCGGCTGTGACAGAGCCTGGACTCGAACCAAGATCTCAGTGCCTTAGACCACTGCGCCACTCGGGAGGCCCCTTTTTATAGATGTTTTATTGAGCTTGTCATCACATTTAGTATAGTTGTCTGGTTTGGCTCGCTCACATGGGCAAGTCAGAATAACCTTGAGAGAGTTGTGCTGGTCAGTGAAAAGATTGAAGGGCGTAAAGCTCTCGCAAGAGGGGGAAAGAAATTGCTTTGGATCAAGTACACATCTACTGAATAATCAATATGTATTAGTACTTCCTTAAGGGTGCAGTTTTCAGGTCTTTACCTCTTAAAACTAAGAGAGCCACTAACAGTTTTTTACCGGCATCAGTATGGCTGTTACTGTACATCTGCTATATGTTTACAATAGTTTTGCAGCAACTGAAGTTCCTTCTGCGAAACATAAAGTGATTCTATTTTATCTGTCTCTTGATTCCTTGTAGGCCTACGTTTTTCCTCAATTTGATGTTACATTTTACTTCTCATCTCTTGCTTATTCCTTTTGCTTTCTTCCCTCTTGCACAGCAGCTCATTTCAAAGTATCTTATCTGATAGTTGTCTCCATGTCTTCTTAACTTTGGATTGAACCTGTATAAGTATTCTTTTAGTAACTGCATACAGTTCAGGTACCCACTTTTATTGTTGTCTGTGTTGTTTTGTCCACTGCTCAGAATCACATAAAACTGTCATTAAAAATGTAATATTTCTAGTAATGTAAAAATACTATTTATTTTGTATATATCCTGACCATGATGACATTAACTGCCAATTATGCCCTTAGGCCTAGGGCAAGCTAATACTCACAGCACTGAAATTATGAAAGATCCCTTTCAGTATATATGACAACAGATTAACAATTTGATATGATGCGTGTACTAGTGGACAAGTCAATTTCTGTCCAGCATATCACTGGGCCAGGTGATTATTAGTCAATTTGAGATAAATAACCAATTTAGATTATGGAACATTAAATGTCCTTTTCGTTATGGAATTCCTGTTTGTATTGGAATCAACAACAACCCTGATGTCTATACCAGACATGGAAAACCTTTGGCATACAGGTAACATGTTACAAGCAATACACAAAGTGGCAATTTAAATTGACTTTATTCTTATGTTGCATGGAGAATAAAGAAAGACTAAAGCACTACAATCAATAGATTTTCAGAAAGGTCCATCCGAGAGCTTCACTCTTCATCATGTCCTTTCTGTGACAAAGAAGATAAATAAAGGTTGAGAAAATGTACTTCTGTATTTTCTGAAAAATGTCTTATCAAATACTGTTAAATAAATATTTATAAATATTTCCATCAACTGTTCCAATAAATCATTTATTAAAACATTTTTGCTTGCCATAGCACAAAGTGACCACTGAAACCAAGATATGCTTTTGAAATAATGTTTGTAATCCAATTCATATTTGATCCTGTCCTATACAATATAGAAAAAAAGTTGTAATGAATAATAGTATGGCTGTTGGATATCAAATACTTACAGAGCTATTGAGGTAGAGGCTGTTGTAATACATGTGGGAATTTACAAATTATAACCAACATAATTATTTTCATTAAAAGAACTGACCTGGGAGCCAGCATCACAACTCTTGGCCTCACTCCTCATCCTTTCCTTTCTGTGACAGAGAAGATGGATGGATTATGAGGACATTTTAATACTACTGTGTAAAGGAAAACATTTTATACTGCCATTGACTGTGTTCTTAAAATATATGATTGGAAACTTAAACAGTATGTGTATGAACATCATGCTGTCCCATACAGATAGTAAACACGTATCTGATTCTCTTTACTGTGTAATAGCCAACACTAAGCTTTTACAAAATGTTTATTGGAGCAATAATGTCCAATTAAAGAATTCAATAAACACTCATATATTTTTCTCTTCAACTACAGTATTACAGAAATGAGTTACAACTGTTAAAGCTGTTTGCTGCACAGATTCAAGGAGTAATCTAAAACAATTCTAGATTTAGCCAAAATTAAAAGGGAACTCCTCTCAAAAATCATTATCAGCTATGTTGGTCCTAGCCTGAGGTATTGAAAAATAAATCCATGACGTCATTCTGACTATTGGCATTCAATCAAAATGTCCCTTGATCTTGTCCTGTATAGTTTTAGAACACAATAGATGGCAGCAAATGAATAAACATACATTGTTATCAATTATGAATAACAATATATATATAATGATATTATGAATAGCACATTTAATGAATATGCCTTAAAGCTTTTCAAATTGGAGGCTTTTTTCATCTACAGTGCCTTGCGAAAGTATTCATACCCCTTGGATTTCTTCATGTTTTATTGTGTTACAAAGTGGGATTCAATTGGATTGAATTGTTTTTAAATTGTCAACAATCTACTCAAAACACTCAGTGATGTCAGTGGAAGATTAAAAAAATTAAAAATAATAATTGTTAATACAAATTGGATAACTAAAATATAGTCGTTGCATAAATATCCCGCCCCTTTGTTTAGGCTAGCCTAAATAAATTCAGGAGTAAAATGTGTCTTAACAAATCACATGGACTCACTTTGTGTGAAAAAGGATTGAAATTATGTTATTTATGACTAACCCTTCCTCTATCCCCCATACATACCTCTGTAAGGTCCCTCAGTCAAGTATTACATTTCAAGCACAGATTTAACTACAAAGACCAGGGAGCTTTTAGAAAGCCTCATAAAGAAGGGCAGTGATTGGTAAATGGGTAAGAATAACAAATCAGACATTGAATATCTCTTTAACCTTAAGCATGCAGTCGTCCTTCTGAACTGAGCTGCAGGACAGGAATGAAACAGCTCAGTGGTGTCACCATTTGGCCATTGGTGTTTTTTTTTAAGTTAGTGTTCAATGGCTGTGATGGGAAAAAACTGACGATGGATCAACAACATTGTAGTGACTCCACAATAATGACTTAAAAGAATATACAGAATATAATTAACACTACAAAACAAAACACAGCAAATGAATATACTTTCTGGCTTAACTTGGCCTAAAATTGCTGCCTAACCATGATCCCCAACATCTTGACAGAACTTGAATAATAAGGAACAGAATAATGGGCTAATATGACACAATCCGGGTGTGTAAAGCTCTTAAAGACTTACCCAAGAAGACTGACAGCTGTAATCGCTGCCAAAGATTTATTGACTTTGGGAGATGAACTCTTCAATTTCTATTAATCTTTGACATTACAGAGTATGTGTAGATTGTATGTGTATTTTGTGCAGATTGTTGACAAAAAATGCAGTTAAATCTATTTTAAATGCACTTGGTAATACAACAAAATGTGAAGAAATCCAAGGGGTATGGCACTGTACATTGGGACACTGCAGTATAAGGAAAGTCTGCAAATTATCCTTTAGGATTCTTAAAAAGTAACTTTACTGACCTTGGAGCCGGCATCACGACTCTTGGCTCTCATCTTGTTGACCTGAGACTCAGCAATATCAGCCCTCTCTTCTGCCTCATCCAGTTCATGCTGAATCTTACGGAACTTGCCCAAATTGGAATTGGTTTGTTCCTCCTGTGAACATTTTTAAATATGATTTAAGTTTATAGCAAACAAAACAATTAGAAAATTACAGATATATCAGTTGGATGATAGAAGGTTACTTACAGCCTCCTCTGAAGTTCTCTTGTAGGATTTGACCTTCAGCTGCAGTTTGTCCACCAGGTCCTGCAGGCGGCTCAAATTCTTACGGTCTTCTTCAGTCTGCACCCATAAAAGAAGGGACAAAACAGAGTCATACTGGAGATGTATCTTACATTTCATTCTGAGCATGTTAATGTAATTGTGCATTGTCAAGTTAAAACAATGTACCTGGTATGTGAGCTCTTTGACGCGTCTCTCATATTTACGGACTCCTTTCACAGAATCACTGCTCCTCCTTTGCTCCAGTTCCACTTCAGTCTCTAGCTCTCTCACCTAGAAAGACATGATCAATGTTAACATACCATTTCCAATTATTTTGTTAGTTACCACTACTTTAATATTGCAGCTAGAAATATGACTAGAAATATGACATGTGACATTGAATTAATAGACAAGAATGTAGCTTAGACACTTACTCTGGCCTCCAGCTTCTGGATCTGCTTCTTGCCACCCTTCATGGCAATTTGTTCAGCTTCATCCAGGCGGTGCTGCAGGTCCTTGATGGTCTGCTCCATGTTCTTTTTCATGCGCTCCAGGTGAGCACTGGTGTCCTGCTCCTTCTTCAGCTCCTCTGCCATCATGGCAGCATCAGTAATGGCCTTCTTGGCCTTTTCCTCAGCATTTCTACACTCCTGCACAGCCTCCTCCACTTCATTCTGAAGCTGGGATGTGTCGCCCTCTAGCTTCTTCTTCTGGCTCAGTAGGCTGGTGTTCTACACATATATAAGACAAATTACTTTTATATTACCTCTGCGTACCTCAAGTAGCAGACATTTAAAGATGGAATCCATAGTAGGGGAATCGGCAGCACTGTCTGTCCAACCGCCATTCTTATTGTTTTTGTTTTGTTGACAAAGCAGAGGTGAGGAGTGTCACACAACATGGTACAGTACATTTTCTGCTGTTTTATCGTGCTTGCAATGATGTCCAAAGGGAAAAAAATGTGTTTTTCATTTGCAGTAACTTCTTTGTTGTTGTAATATCGCAAACAGACGTGTCAGTTTCACCATTAATTATTTCAGCTGTAAGGAGAACACAAATTGTTATGTATTACCGACTTACCTGTGAGTGCAGCAGCTGAACTCTCTCACTAACATCCAGCAGTTCCTGCTCAGCCAGTTTGCGGCCTCTCTCAGTCTGCTCCACCAGGGCTCTCAGCTCATCCAGTTCAGCCTGCATCAGGTTGTTGCGTCTCTCCACAATGGCAATGTTCTCCTTCAGGTCATCATTGCTACGAAGAGCATCATCCAGCTGCAGTTGAGAATCCTGTAGAGAGAATTACTGATTTTACTATATCGTATTGTTTCACAGTGTGGTTTTGCTTTATCTGAAGGCACAAGCAATGTTTTTAATTCAATGGTGTGGAAATAATACCTTCAGATGGGAATGGAGACCTTTAAGTTGCTTCTGGGCCTCGGATGCCTGCCTGTTGGCCTGGCTGAGCTGGATCTCCATCTCATTGAGATCTCCCTCCATCTTCTTCTTCAGCCTGAGAGCTTCATTCCTGCTGCGAGTCTCTGACTCCAGGGAGCTTTGCAGGGTATCCACAACTCTCTGCTGGTTCCTCTTATTCATCTCCATTTCCTCATCTTTCTCTACCAGCTTCCGTTCAATGTCAGCTTTCACCTGATTGAACTCCAGCTGAGCTCTCAGGATCTTGCCCTCCTCATGCTCTAGGGAGGCCTATGAGAACACAGCCACCAATAGTTTGTAAAATCGTAAAATTAAATGGTGGTACTTTCACTATCTGTAAATGTTTTCTGTTCTCACCTCAGCTTCCTCTAGAGCAGACTGTATCTCAGCCTTCTCCTGCTCCAGCTGTTTACGGATCTTTTCCAGCTCATGGATGCTCTTTCCTCCCTCACCAAGCTGCTCAGTAAGGTCAGAAATTTCCTCTGTGGAAAAATGTAGTTGTACATCAGAATATTTTTGGGATAACTGATCTCTATAACATATGAATATTTTATTTACTAAGTTTTATATAGGCCGTTAGTTATTATGCTCTGACCTTGGAGGTTCTTGTTCTCCCTCTTCATGGTCTCCAGATGATCCAGAGACTCCTCATAAGAGTTCTTGAGTTTGAAGAGCTCAGTGCTGAGAGATCTGGCCTCTTTCTGGGAGCTCTCCAGCTCACTCTGAGACTCCTCAAACTTCTGCTTCCAGTCAGCCAGGACCTGAAAATCATACAGGTATTTTAGGTATTTTGAATGCAGTGTATGATTAAGATGAGATGTACTTTATTGTCCAATAACTTACAGAGAACGAAAATGTGTCTTTATGCTAACAAGCCAACTCCTTGAGACACACAGTGTCTGGAAGCAATGGGTCAGGGGGTTAAGTGCCTTTCTCAAGGCCACGACGGCAGGTGATGGTAGGATGTAGGATGATGCCAGGAATTCTATGGTTTCCAGCTCACTCCGCACCAGGTTTTCTGGTCTGAGGTTGCTAGCTAGATTTTATAAACACTAGACCAGTGGTTCCCAACCTTTTTTGAACCATGTCACACTTTGATGGGATAAAACATTCTGCAGCCTCCCAAGTGGCGCAGCGGTCTAAGGCACTGCATCGCAGTGTTATACGGCATCACTACAGCCTGGGGTTCGATCCCAAGGCTGTAGTGACTGGGAGTCCCATAAGGCGGCACATAATTGAACCAGCATCAGGGGAGGGTTTGACCGGGGGGGCTCATTTACTGGGCTCATCCCTATCTAGCGACTCCTTGTGGCGGGCTGAGCGCCTGCAGGCTGACTTCAGTCGTCAGTTGAACGGTGTTTCCTCCGACACATTGCTGCTGCAGGCTTCCGGGTTAAGCGAGCGGGTGTTAAGGAGCGTTGTTTGCGGATCATGTTTCGGAGGACACATAACTCAACCGCCGTCTCTCCCGAGCCCGTTGGGGAGTTGCAGCGATGAGACAAGATCGCAATTGGATATCATGAAATTGGGGAGAAAAAGGGGGTAAAAATATATGTATACTGTATATAAAATCTGCAGCAGAACAAAAATTGTCCAATTCATTTATTTAGTGGTAATGACCTCCAACTCATCTGATCCATATTGCGAAGGTCAAAAGGTCAAAAACGAAGGTCAAAAGCCATGCGTCCTCCTAAGCACAACCCAACCAAGCCGCACTGCTTCTTAACACAGCGCGCCTCCAACCAGGAAGCCAGCCGCACCAATGTCTCGGAGGAAACACCGTGCACCTGGCCCCCTTGGTTAGCGCGCACTGCGCCCGGCCCGCCACAGGAGTCGCTGGAGCTCGATGAGACAAGGATATCCCTACCGGCCAAACCCTCCCTAACCCGGACGACGCTAGGCCAATTGTGCGTCGCCCCACGGACCTCCCGGTCGCGGCCGGCTGCGACAGAGCCTGGGCACGAACCCAGAGACTCTGGTGGCACAGCTAGCGCTGCGATGCAATGCTCTAGACCACTGCGCCACCCAGGAGGCCTGACAATGGTTTTTATAGATGAAATTGTGTTTATTTTATCTATTTTCATAGTCCCTTACTCATTATGATTAATTTGCAAGTACCCCTTTAAGAGCTTCCCGCGAATCCATGGTATACATAAAAATAAAAAAAATCCTCTGTACATTAGGTCTTTAGATTAAAATAGGTTTGGGTGAGAGAAGACCGGTTTTTCTGCATTGTAAAGGTGCAACCACGGACACAAAACTATGCTCTGCCTGTTTCTATGGCAGAGGCTATGATACAGAGCTAAGCATTATCAGACTTGCCTTTGCTAATGGTTTCTCACAAGGCGAAGTAAAATGATACAAATGACTTTGTAAATGGATTCAATTGAGATTATTTTTGTAATTGGCCTAAACACAATACCCCGTACTGTCAAAGTGTTATTAGGTTGGTCAAAATCTTTACAATACAAATTAATTAAAAATGAAAAGTTGAAATGTCTTGGGTCAATAAGTATTCAACACGTTGTTATGGCAAGCCAAATAAGTTCAGGAGTAAAAATGTTTATAACAAGTCACGTAATCAGTTGCATGGAATCACTCTGTGTGCAATAATAGTGTTTAACAGGATTTTGTTATGACTACCTCATCTCTGTACCCCACACATACAATTATCTGTAAGGTCTCTCAGTCAATTTCAAACATAGATTCAACCACAAAGACCAGGGAGGTTTTCCAATGCCTCGCAAAGAAGTGCACCTATTGGTAGATGGTTAAAAAAAAGTAGACAGAATATCTCTTTGAGCATGGTGAAGTTATTAATTACATTTACATTTACATTTAAGTCATTTAGCAGACGCTCTTATCCAGAGCGACTTACAAATTGGTGCATTCACCTTATGACATCCAGTGGAACGGCCACTTTACAATAGTGCATCTAAATCTTTTAAGGGGGGGGGGGAGTGAGAAGGATTACTTTATCCTATCCTAGGTATTCCTTAAAGAGGTGGGGTTTCAGGTGTCTCCGGAAGGTGGTGATTGACTTTGGATTGTGTATCAATACACCCAGTCACTACAAAGATACAGACATCCTTCCTTACTCAGTTGCCTGAGAGGAAGGAAACCACTAAGGGATTTTACCATGAGGCCAATGGTGACTTTAAAACAGTCATAGAGTTTAATGGCTGTAATAGGAGAAAACTGACAATGGATCAACAACATTTTAGTTACTCCACAATACTAACCTAATTGGCAGAGTGAAAAGAAGGACGCCTGTACAGAATAAAACACTCCAAAACATGCATGCTGTTTGAAACAAGGTACTAAAGTAATACTGCCAAAAATGTGGCAAAGTAATTGTCCTGAATACAAAGTGTTATGTTTGGGGCAAATCCAATAGAACACAGTACCACTCTCCATATTTCAAGCATAGTGGTGGCTGCATCATGTTATGGATATGCTTATAATCATTAAGGACTGGGGAGTTTTTGGTGGATAAAAATGAAACGGATTGGAACTAAGCACAGGCAATATCCTAGAGGAAGATGAATTCACCTTTCAGCAGGAAAATAAAACACAAAGCCAAATCTACAAGATATTGAATGTTCCAGAGTGGCCAAGTTACAGTTTTGACTTAAATCTACTTGGAAAATCTATAGCAAGACCTGAAAATGGTTGTCTCACAATGATCAACAACGAATTGACAGTGCTTGAAGAATTTTGAAAACAGTAATGGGCAAATGTTGCACATTCCAGGTGTGGAAAGCTCTTAGACTTACCCAGAAAGATTCACAGCTGTAATCCCTGCCAAAGGCGCTTCTACAAAGTATTGACTCAGGGGTCTGAATACTTATTTGAAGGAGATATTTCTGTATTTCATTTTCAATATATTTGCTAACATTTCTAAAATCAAGTTTTCACTTTGTTATTAGACAGACAGTGTGTTGAAGAAGGCGCAACATCGCCTCTTCAACCATGAAATTTGGTCTGGCCCCTAAGACCATCACAAACTTTTTTAGATGCACAATTGAGAGCATCCTGTCGGACTGTATCACTGCCTGGTACGGCAACTACACCACCCACAACCGCAGGGCTCTCCAGAAGGTGGTCTGCCCAACGCATCATCGGGGGCACACCACCTGCCCTCCAGGACACCTATAGCACCCGATGTCACAGGAAGGCCAAAAATATCATCAAGGACGTCAACCACCCGAGCCACGGCCTGTTCCCCCTGCTATCATCCAGAAAGCAAGGTCAGTACAGGTGCATCAAAGCTGGGGCCGAGAGACTGAAAAACAGCTTCTATCTCAAGGCCATCAGACTGTTAATTAGCCATCACTAGCCGGCTACCACCCGATTACTCAACCCTGCACCTCAGAGGCTACTGGCCTATATACATAGACATGGAATCACTGGTCACTTTAATAATGGAACACTAGTCACTTTAATAATGTTTACATACTGCTTTACTCATTTCATATGTACAGTATATACTGTATTCTATTCTACTGTATTTGAGTCAATGCCACGCCGACATTGTTCATCCTAATATTTATATATTTCTTAATTCCATTATTTTACTTTTAGATGTGTGCGTATTGTTGTGAATTGTCAGATTTTACTGTTGGAGCTAGCAACATTAGCATTTCGCTACACCCGCAATAACATCTGCTAAATATGTGTATGTGACCAATGAAATTTGATTTAAAGTTTTCACTTTGTTATTATGGGGTATTGTGTGTACATGGGTGAGAAAAAAAATCAAATTCATCCATTTTGAATTCAGGCTGTAACACAACTAAATGTGGAATAAGTCAAGGGGTATGAATACTTTCTGGAAGCACTGTACTCCCAAGTTTTCCAAAGGACACGTTTATAAGTGAGTGTTCCAAAAACTTACCAGTCGAAAACCACTGCACTAGGCTACCTGCTGCCCCTCATGTACTATAATGACGGCTAATAGGACTTGTGTATTCCATATGTTTTTTTTTTACCTTATCAAAGTTCCTTTGCTTCTTGTCCAGAGAGGCAGCAGCTGCATTGGATCTCTCCACATCCACCATGAGATCTTCAATCTCATTCTGGAGTCTGTGTTTAGTCTTCTCCAGGGATGAACATTTAGCATTTACAGCTTCCACAGCTTCCTCTGCATCCTGCAGACGCTGAGCCAGCTTCTTCCTAGATTGACATACAGTAGATGAGAAACACATTTCAAAACAGTTGTTTAATATATAACGGTTGTATAACAGGTAATCAATGTATTATTCATCATGTACATTTGTTTATCGCTCATTCAGCCAAGGTTCAATAGCCTGAAAAGTAAGAGGAAGTAATAAAACATCCTTACTTTGCGTCCTCAAGCTCCTCAGTCTTCTGGATGGCATCAGTTTCATACTTGGTTCTCCACTGAGCCACCTCAGCATTAGCCTTGGACATGCCACGCTGCAGCTCAGACTTGGCCTCCTGCTCCTCCTCATACTGCTCCCTCAACAGATCTGAATCATGGCGAGCAGACTGCACTGCATGGGCAAGCGCGTTCTTTGCCTGGTAAGGAAATTTAAAAAAGGATCTGTAATTATGCTTGATGATGAATGTAGTTAGATAAGTGCCACTGCATTCTTTGTATAAATACCTTGACTTCCTCCTCCAGTTGTCTCTTGAGGTCTTCAATCTGCTGAACGTTGGACTGCTTACCTCTAGTCAGTTGAGAGACCAGAGAGTCCTTCTCCTCCAACTGTCTGGCAAATTCACCTGTTTTCATGCAATTCAAATTATTTTAAATTATATTACTTGATCTGGTTATTTTTTGTGGGTGTTCATGTGGATGTCCAGGTTTTTTGTTAATATACCATTCTCAGTTTGAAGCTTTGCTTTCTGCATGGTGAAATCATTGATGGATCGCTGTCCTTCCTCAGCTTTCGTCCTGTATTCACTCATCTGGTCCTCTAGAGTGCGGCACATTTTCTCCAAGTTTGTCTTAAAACAGATTTTTTTAATGACAGAACAGCATCACTAGATTGATTCTTAAAAAGCATGTCAAGAAAAAGCATACATTTTATAGATTGCTCAATGATACCACATACTTTGGACTTGACAATCTGCTCCATGTTGGAGACCACATCGTCCAGCTCCAACCTGAGCTCACTCTTCTCTTTCTCCAGCTTCTGCTTCACTCTCTGAAGGTTGTCAATCTGTTCTCCCAGGTCAGCCACACTGTCAGCATTTTTCTTCCTCAGAGTGGCAGCTGTAGCCTCATGCTGCAGGGTAGCCTCTTCAAGGTCTCTGCGCACCTTCTGGAACTCAGCCTCCCTCTTCTTGTTCATCTCAATCTGGGCAGCAGTGGCTCCACCAGCCTCCTCCAGCCTCTCACTGATCTCTTCTAGCTCTCTGGCCAAGTCTGCCCTCTGTTTCTCCACCTTGGCACGGGCAGCTCTTTCAGCCTCTAGCTCTTCCTCTAATTCTTCAATGCGGGCCTGAAATGGTAGGAATTCAATTTATCTAGTAAAAATTTTACTTTAACAAGTAAAGCATTTCAACAATTTTCTCAAATTACCTGCAGCTCCTTCAGTTTCTTCTGGAACTGGACACCCAAGGCTTGCTCATCCTCAATCTTGCTGTTCAGTTGGCTCATCTCAAAGTCCTTCCTGTTGAGAAGAATATGATTTTGTGTTTGCTATTGAATAATACTTTGAAAGCACTTTTTGACCTGTGATCCTACTTCTTCATTCTCTCCTCCATCTGCTGCTTGTCATTCTCCAGGTCCATTAGGCTCTCCTGGGTCAACTTCAAGTCTCCCTCCAGCTTTCTCTTGGCTCTCTCAAGGTCCATTCTCACCTTCTTCTCTTGCTCCAGAGACCCTTCAAGCTGATAAAACATATATTAAACAATTGTCAGAGTAACCATTTTACTGTAGCCAATGTGTTTGATATAACTTATTTTGCTGTCATTTTTATGAATTCCTATTTGATACTCACATCATCAACTTGCTGTTCCAGTTTGGCTTTGGCCTTGGTCAGCGTGTTGACCTTGTCCTCCTCACTCTGCAGATCATCCAGCGTTTGTTGATGAGCCTCTTGCAGAGCCTTCTTCTCCTTGGTCAGCTTGGCAATAATTTCATCCAGAGCTGCCATCTCCTCAGTCAGGTTTTTAACCTAAGGAAACAGAACATTGTCATTACACTTTTATCCAAAATATTTAATTGGAATTTTAACATCACAAGAATAAAGATAAACTATTACCTTGTTCTCTGTGGCATGCTTTTCCTTCTCCACTTTAGCCAGAGTGAGCTCCAGATCATCAATGTCCTTCTTGAGTTCTGAGCACTCATCCTCCAGCTTCCTCTTCTTAGCAGTTAGCTCTGAATTCATCTCCTCCTCATCCTCCAGTCTTTCTGTCAGCTCTTTTGCTTTGGCCTCAAGCTGGATTTTGCTTTTGATCAGACCTTCACATCTCTCTTCAGCATCAACAATAGTGTCTTCTTGCTGTCAATGTGTCAATATATTGTAAGTATGTCATATTCTCCAATGCTCAGAAGTTTGTTTGGAGGCAAAATATTTGGACAGTACAAATGATTGACAAATGCTCCACTGATTGTACGTATCTATTTAGAGAATCACGTCTCTTTTCTCTCTGTTTTTCTATTTCTCTTGTTAGCTCTTAGCTAAAAGCTAACTAGTAAGGCCATTTTGACCAAAGATGTGACTGCAGAAAGTAACTGTAGTGCAGTTAAAGTTACTCACAGTTTGGACAGCGAGCTGCAGGTCATTCTTCTCTTGGAGAAGGGAGACCATCTTCTCTTCCAGCTCCTTTCTACGGGCTTCAGATTTAGCATAAGCCTCTTTAAGCTTCAGGAATTCTTCCTTCATGTTGGCCATCTCCTTCTCAGTCTCTGCTGACTTCAGCAGAGGTTTGATCTTGAAGAACATCTTCATCCAGGGCCAATTCTTGACACCCATGAAGGCACGAATGTTCCATTGGATCACAAGCAAGGCATCCCTGCAACATTTTTATAAAATATGGTTAATACAATCGTTCCTCACCCCTAACATATCCTCTGCAAAATTTTAAGATAATCTAATTTATACCTGCGGTCAACCATTTTCTGGAACTCAATTCTAGCAAGTAGACCACGTGATCGGGCCTGGAAGCCAGTGATGATAAGAGCGAGACGATCGTCTCTCATCTCCTCAAGTAGACCCAGGAGACCAGCCTTGAAGAACACCTGAAGATACACAAAGGTCATAATGTGGTGCTTGGATCATCTTGTATTTGGTGGGATTGTATTTTTCTGACAGTTGACTATAAATAATTTGATTGTGGTACCCCCCAGATTTACAGAACGTGGCAGTCATGTTTAGATTGCTGATTTCCTGCTTCTGTAATGAGCAATTGATTTTATAACTTCAGACCCAGCATGTTGACCAAGAGTTACTAAATTTGGCAAGGTCTTTAAAAATAGAAAGTCCATCTCTAACGGTTTGGCCATTATGCTTTTAATTGCTTACTGTAGATCTGGATCTACTACATTGTGGCGCTATACCAAGTATAAATGTGTATTTCTTGACTTGACCCATTTGCCCAAGAGACATGACATGAGATAAGCATTATCAGTTGTATATTAGCAGTTATTTCAAGAGTGGTTAATGGCCAACAAGCTGCATAATCCATAAACTAAAAGTAAAGCTGTCATGCTTGTTAAAAAAATTATAGTTTTCAACAACCATATTAATAGATTTATTTTTATAAATAAAGTTTTGTCTGAAAATGCTGTTTGAGGTCCTTTCCTTAGTAGGTGACGGCAAGAGTTCAGCTTGTGAGAGAGGAGGGAGCTCAGGATAATTGACGATTTTCACACCAGAATTATCATTTGGATGGGCATTCAAGTGGATATTTCTGAGTCGAATGTGGTAAATTCCCACTTCCCACTTGATTACGAACGCACAATTAGAGAATTTACCTTAGTGTGTCCTAATCTGTACTGGGTGTGGTCAATATCCAAAGAGCCCAGCAGTTTTTCTGATGCCTTCATGTTGTCCATGAACTGACCCTCAGGGACAGCTTTTGGGTTGAGGATGCGGTATCTGAATTTAAATTAGAAAACAATTATCTTCAAAAATGGAACACCAGAATAGGTAAACAGTTGAATTTATTTTGATAAGGAAATTAATCATTATTTTACCTTTGTTTGAAGTCAGCATACAGGATTCTGTTGGGGAAGCCCTTTCTGCAGATCCTGATGCCTTCCAGCACACCGTTACAGCGCAGCTGGTGCATGACCAGAGGATTCTCCATGGCCCCAGGAGTCTTGGTCTCGTTGGGGATGATGCAACGCACAAAGTGGGGGTGAGTAGACCTCAAGTTGGTCATGAGTTTACCCAAGTTCTCCTGTGAGTATGACAAATGTAGAATTTTCCATAGGTGAATGAGTCTCCTCAAATTTAGTGCAAATATAATACATTTGTTAATTATACATATGTTGATTTAAGCTCAGATTTACCCTGTGCAATGCAGACACAGTCTGGAAGGAAGAGCCTTTCTTCTTTTTTCCTCCAGCCGCTTTTTCTTCAGGTGCTGTATGATAATGAAATAACTATTCAAATATACTATTTTTACTACTGTGATATACTGTGGATTGTTATTTATTTGAATGTGTTGTAGTCTTTGCAGATATAAACACATAGTACCACCTTCTGCACCAGCATAGTTTGCAAACAGGTTTGCCAGGAACTTAAGACTTGACTTCTGGAACAGTCCGACCACAGTCTCATTCAGCGGGTCCTTGTTCTTCACCAGCCAGTTACCAATGTTGTAGTCAACAATGCCAGCATAGTGAACCATGGAGAAATGGGCCTCTGGTTTACCCTTAACAATCCTAGGCTTCTGGAAGCATGCATTTTTGCCAAGATGCGTATCATACAGCTTAGCTTTGAATGTATTATCACTGGCCTTAGGGAACATGCACTCCTCTTCAAGGATGGACATGATACCCATGGGCTAGTGGAAGGAATGAATGAAAATAAATTAATGTTAAGGGAAAAGCATAGTGAATAAATATCAGAATAATTTGTCATGGAAGCACATTTATGAAGACTGTCCTTGTAATATTTGAAATCGCAAAGATTACTTAGGATACATCATATAAACTACTGCACAACTGAAGATACCAACCCTTTCAATGAGGTCAATGCAGGCAGCCAAGTCCATGCCAAAGTCAATGAACTCCCAGACGATGCCCTCTTTCTTATACTCTTCCTGCTCCAGCACAAACATGTGGTGGTTGAAGAACTGCTGCAGCTTCTCATTAGTGAAGTTGATGCACAGCTGCTCAAATGTGTTGAACTGAAATAGAAGTTCACAGTTACTTTATCTTGTCAGCTGTAATTTTGTAGATGAATCGTTTTATGATGTGTCCTTTTTATCAAATTTACATCAAACACTCACCTCAAAGATCTCAAAGCCAGCAATGTCTAGCACACCAATGTAGTGCTGGCGAGCATTCTTAGTGTCCAGAGTAAGGTTTATTCTTATCACCATCCAGAGGAACATGTTCTCGTAAATTTTCTTTGCCAGTGCACCAACAGCGTAGTAGACCTACAAAATATTGAGAGAAGAAAATACCTCAACATAAACACAAAGGACAGTTTCCAAGACACCGATCGGCCTAGTCCTGGACCAAAAAAGCATGTTCAATCGGGAATTACAGGTATGAACATCTTAGCAACTTTATAGACAAGTTTCATGCTCAATATTATGAATTTATTTGGGAGACTCACCTGGTTGACATTCTGACCTTTGGTGACCCACTCATTTCCAACCTTGACCCTTGGGTTACACAAGCCCTTGACCATGTCAGCAGAGTTGAGGCACATCAGATATGCAGCTTTGTCAAGATCTAGAAAGGCAAAGTAGTATGATTGGAAGAGGCACACTAACTGCTTTTTGATGTTCAGATTTTTCAGATACTACTTCATAATGAAGTGAGAGGTTTTAAATCCTCAGCACTCACCCTCAGTGCCATCTGCTTCTGCTTGCTCCTCCCGCTGCTTATTCTTGAACTTCATGTTGCCGTAGTGCATGATGGCACCAGTCAGCTTATAAATGCCATTCTTCTCCTCTTGGGAGAAGCCCAGCACATCAAAGGCATCCTAGTCCCAAATTAAAGGTAATTGTTTTGCACTGGAGAAGGGATGGGACTATTATATCATATACAGTATATAGATATATTACTCACATCAGTAGCCATTAGCTCATCTGAATCATTAATGGAAGTTACAGCAATCTCTCCTTGGGAGATGAAGGCATAGTCATAGGGATTGCTGGTGATGAGTAGCATCTCTGAAAAGAATTGAACAGCACAGTATAATTTCTGTTGATGCTGTGGTATAGGTCATAACATAATATAATCAGTATGTGGATTGGGGTCAATTAGAAAATTGGCATTGTTTTTAAAACAAGTCATTTTATAAATAGACAGGTCAACAAATTAGCCCTAATCAAGTTTCAAAAACTGCAGCTGGAGATTGTTTTGTGTGTATTGAGTATTAGTGTTGTGTGCTTAATTTTTTTTTTAAATAATTGCACCTTTCTCGTGGACAAAGAAAATGTTAAAAATCACACTATATTGTTTTGTGAGGTTTACAGTGGGGGGATGGGGGTAACGTAAACTCGTACATCGCCTTGGTCCGTACAATTGCTCTTATTTTAGCGCCCCAAAAACGTAATACTTCCAGATCAACTGTAATGTCAATACCATTGTAAAACACAATTTCTCCCCTTTCCAACAGAATCAATTATATGACCTAAACGCTGCCCGTTTCTGCATAATTCAAGCAGGCAATGAGCCCCGTCGGGTCTTTTTTTTAATGGCGGGTGGGGAAGCGAAACTAATGCGTGATAGTGAGAAGGAGAGATGTTGTGTGGGAAAATTGCTTTTTTTCACTCGATCTGTCCAACTTATCACCTTATCGCCTCTAAAATGTAAATTAAACACTATAAAGAGTTTATATAATGTGTCATTACATACCTATTTGAAGGTTTGTGTCGAATTCGAATCGGGTTTTTAGGGTGGTGCTAAAGTGATCTTAGAAGTAAACAGCGGCTTTGAGAATGATGATCGCATGCAATGATGACGCAAAAAAATTACTAGGTATCCCCCCCTTACCCCTGTCACTGTCCATTTCTTGTTTTTAAACGATGAGAGAAGTGCTACACCTGGTGGAGAGAGATTGTAAGACAGAAATAGTTGCTTTATACGTGCTGTACGTTACGACATGACACGTCACAATGTAACGGAGGGTCCGTTTTTTCAACTTTCCTCCAATACTATAGAGCCATTACCATGTCGATCAACGCTTGAATAGAAACCTAGTTCACACCCCCAATTTTGAAGTCAACACAGTCGCTACAATCCCATTCGTTTTCTTTGTAGACTCGTTTGAATGTTGCGGTTGCGCACATTTGTACGGAATGGGGTGAGTTTACGTTAGCACACTGCCTGGGCTGGCTGTGCTGCACCATAAGAATTTAATTGGATTTCATCAGAAAGGTTCAGTTTAATCCAGAATCGACCTCAGTTTGATGACTTAATACTCACCCAGAAGTTCTGGTTTTTGTTGTGACAGGATCTGGTAGAAGATGTGATAGTCTCTCTCAGCCTTGAGCTGGAAAGTGACCCGTGACTTCTCCAGAAGATCTGATCAGTATGGAAAAGTGCTTTTGGTATTAATGTGTTTCCTGTCAAAGAGATCTGTTCAAGCCTGGGCAAATTTAGTATTGTACTCACAAGTCTCAATGTCAGCAGATGAAAGCTTCCCAGTGACTCCAAAATGAATTCGGATGAATTTACCCTGTAAGTTATTGTCAAAGCAGAAATTAATAAGCACATTACATCTGGGTTCAAGTAGTATTTGTTTTCTTTTTGAATAGCTTAGTAGGTGCGCATGATTGAGCTTGCATGGTGTAATGGAACTGATGGAATAGTCCTACAAGTTTAAATTCCACCTATCGGGTTCTCTAGGCAAGCTCAATCAAACACTCAATTAAACCCAGCTTTGTTGCACACATACATATTTGATATGATCTACAGTCCCAAAAGGGAAGATTAGCTGATGACCTGAGAAAGATTGGCTGACGTCATGACATCAACTAATTATATCCTGATAAAATCCAGATCCTACTAAAATTCAAACACAGAAGATAACAGAAAAGATTAACATGTATGATAAGATTTGAATGATATTTGACAAACAAACAAAGACCAAACTTACAAATCGGGAGGAGTTGTCATTCCTGATGGTCTTGGCATTACCAAAAGCCTCCAGGGCAGGATTGGCCTGGATGATTTGATCCTCCAGGGTCCCCTACAACCCAACAACCACACAGTGTTAAAATGATGCAATAAAGATCTGTATGAAATATTTTGTTAACACATTCAACCATGAAAAATGTTGGGGGCGTGGCAAATTTTAGAGTTTCAAAGCAAATATTCTGCAATTCTGTACATTTTGCCATGCGGCTGAGAATATTATTTTTCATTTTTAAAGTTAATTTCCTTCAATAATTCTACACATTATGACATGGCTTATACCTTGTTCTTATGCAATCTGAGTGACTCAAACATTATAACATTTTGGGAATTTTAAATTCTCCCTGACTATTTAATTTTTAATTGAGTGATTGTTAGTTCTCAAAGATGATCTTATTTAAAATATTTTGATCCATTATCTTTTCTATATACTTATCTGGTTTTAGTCATTTAAGTTTACACTGAAATCGTTTTTACCATCCCCACATTTTTTTCCAAAAAGTATTATTAATATTAAAAAGTATATAAATGTTTTGCATTCTATTTGACCTTTTTTTCATCAGATGCACTTTTCTTTCCGCTAACAGCAGCAATGCTGGCGAAATACTGGATGACTCTCTTGGTGTTCACAGTCTTTCCAGCACCGGATTCTCCACTGGGATTTAAAAATACAAATGTTGACCTATCAGAATTTCTCTTAATTTCAAATAGTCTCAAATGGATATAACCTTTGGTTGATGTACTTACGTGATAAGGACAGACTGATTTTCCCTGTCTGTTGAAAGAAAACAGACAGTAAATTTGTCATTTTCCAAATGTAATTTTTCATGTCAATGTAAATGAAAGTTATATTTTACCTGACAACATGTACTGGTAAGCATTGTCAGAGATGGAGAAGATGTGAGGAGGAGCTTCTGTCCTCTTCTTGCCTCTGTATGCATTGACAACAGACTGATCGTACACTGGCAGCCACTTGTATGGGTTGACAGTGACACAGAACAGCCCTGAGTAGGTCTGTGGAAGACAAGGGGGATACCGCAGATTTAGTTTCATTCATTTGAATTAATACTTGATTTATTGGAGATATTAGCAGACATGTCATTACTTACATAGATCATCCAGGCTGCGTAACGCTCTTTGAGGTTAAACAGCACAGCGGGCTCGTGCAAGAAGGTGAACATCGCCATGTCCTCAATTTTATCAAACTTTGGCGGGTTCTGGGGGTGGACGTCGTCCTCCTTCACAGTAACAGTCTGAAAGAAGAGCATATTCAATTGTTTTGTTCAATTTTTAAGGTGTAGAGACAAATCCTAACTTGACATTGATTACACACAGTGTTGAATTTTCGCAAATTATACATTTACATGTAATGCCTGATTTACTTGAAAGTTATATGTCATGTTAGGATTCTGCTTTTTTTTATTTTCTCTTGTGAGAATAATTTTAATAGTAAACATTAAAAACACATAACTCAATTCAGTTTATAAATAATAGTTCATCAATCATAGAGTTACCGTAGTAGAAAAATGTATTATCTTATGATTTTCCAGAAATGTTTTTCACCAAACTATTTACCTTTCCAAACTCCGTATCAGCGGTGACTTTAGCCCCATCTCTGCTGGTGATTGTGGCCTTGACGTACTCAACCTCAGGGTCAGGCACATAGCACTCTCTCTTTATGTCAAAGGGTCTAGTCTGGCATTCCATACGCTCCTTGTCTGACTTACGCAGATAGGACGCTGCGGCGCCAAACTCTGCCATCAAACTGTCCCCCATTTTTAATTCTGTAAAGGCAGGAACAGAGCATTGAATGAGTATGTACATATTACGTACAGTACAAGGTGCAGACCCAAACACTGCCATCAATGCGGCCCCCATTCTTAAATCGATGCAGGTATTTGTGTATCTATTATTATTAGGTTCAATTATCAATTACATTTATTTCAATCAAATGTATTTTTAAAGCCCTTTTTACATGAGCCGATGTCACAAAGTGCTATACAGAAACCCAGCCGAAAACCCCAAACAGCAAGCAATGCATATGTAGAAGCAGATGTAACATAACTTCCCGATTTACATGTGGCTGTCCTCTCACTGTTGCAATGGTTTGTTGTATGCTAGGATTCTCATGACAAACATTTCTCAAACTTAAGAAAGAACAACCATTTCGATCTTCATACTTTACAGTATTTTTTACAATATGAACCACATTTTGATAGTTTTACATTTTATTCTGTTAATGACAAAGGGAACCGTGCATATTGTGGTAATAACCTAATATCAGTGTAAAGCACTAATATTAAATAATATTAAATACATCAACAACTTTAGGGCTCCAGGGCTGTACTTCACTTCTCTCTGGTACCATTTTTGGAATGCATAATGTAAATAAAACATTTGATCCCAAACATTTTCCACCAAAGACCTAAGTTAATTGGAAAATGGTATACTGGTATTACTACTGTATGTATACATGTGTATTGTATATGAGTAGTATATTGTTTCATAGCATAATGGTCATGGCGGAACAATAGAACTTTAAAATATAAGCCTAAAATAGACACAAGGGTCAAGGCAGAACAGCAGTAGGCTACCAGATTTAGAGTCATAGATTAATAAGAGTTTATCTGAACAATGTGAAGGTCAGCCAACCAATAGCACATTGTAAATAAACAAAATCATGTGACTTTCACAGCAGGCCAAAAGTAGCTACGTCCACTGTAGCTGATATTTACCGCTTGTGTTAGTGATGATACTGACTATTGTAATTAATTACTTTACAGGAGAGATATGTTATACAATATATACAGATGTAGCATCTTAATTTGACCTATATTGTCACAGCAAAATATTCCTGTAGCAACATGATTTTAATTATTAGCTGGCCAAAAGTAGGCTACATGAAAAGTTCAATACTGTTTATATAACCGTCTGTTAGTGTGGGTTTTCAGTGAAATTATGTAAATCACGAAGCTCATCTGCATTTCGTGCGTTGCAGGAAAAGTCCTCAACAAAAGTCTGTACATCTGTGAAAGTTGACTAGATTAATGTGTACAAACACAGAAATGTTTGCATTACAAATTTGGCAAGCTGTTCTACTTTTCATGAAACACATTTGAAGACTTCACTCAAACCATTAGGAGGCATCTTGTAGAACCAATTTTTTTTTTTTAAAGATTATGATTCTTACCAGTTGTTGATTACACCTTGGATACGTTTTGGTGGAAATAATTTCTACTGAAAAGGAAATAGACATACAAGTACAAATATCAGTCAACTGACCAGCTATGTGTGGTTATGACCATTGTTAGGTCGTATAATGATTATCTTTGCCCTCCTCAGCAGACTGCCTCTATATGCCTACCTTCAGGATGTCCGATGTCTTGTGTCTCCCCCTGGTCTGTCTCCCCTGGTCTCCATCACTCTTTATAAAGAGTGTTACTCAGCCATATATGGAGATGGGCTATGTCATGACATAAATTAGACTGCTTATTTCAAAAGATCTGTATTTGGGGCTAGAGGTGTATACCTCTTTGACCTATCAGGCTCGTTGTAGGCTATTCCAGGGTGGACAGAGGATGCATTGAAAGCATTACCCATGTTGTTTTACGTCTGAATTTGTTATTGTGAGGTAGTTTGGATTGACAATAGCAAGCAGCAGGTCTTTACAGTACCATTAGTCCCAAAATGAGGAAAAATAAGTTAAAACATCCTCATTTCATTTCATAACCTGTATTCAACTGGTCATTTATATTTTTAGGGATTTTAATGGTGTGTAATTGGATGTACAGCATAATGCAGTTAGATGTTCATTGACCTACTTAATCACATATTATTTATTCATCAGAGATGTTTGGAATAAGTTTGACTCCTCTAATGTTCACTGAAGGTGAGCATAGAGAATCTCAAGAACATTCGCACAGTAATAGAGACATGTGATTACATTTCCTGAGCACTTTCCTCTTGAAAAAGTTATAATAACCTGTGTAATGTGATGGCTAATGGGTTAAGAGTAACCTGTGTAGAATACTTAATAAGGAGTTGAGCCAAGGGGCATAAAGGCTTTGATTTGTAGTAACACTCTCTTAAAGGTCGAGATAGCTGTCAATGCATAGTGTAAAGCTGTCTACAAGCCATCAACAAGGTGATAATAAGTAGTTGTCATCGCCAGAGAGAGTTCCCCTCCTTAAAGACATGTGCAGGGGGCATAGAGGTGCCTTACAACTTAACACCTTGGGTCTCCTTTCAGCAGTGATGTTACCTAATTAGCTTCCAGAGCTGAAAATATCACGTTACTCAATGACACTGTTAAGGGTCGAATTCCCAGCTGTCGTGTGTGTTGTGGGTGTGTGTTAATATGTGATTGGAGGGGAAACATTTGTAGATTTCAATTTTTAACAACACCTGCGTGAACCTCCACTCCCCTATGTATTTATTTGGACAGTAAAGCAAAAAGTTTCATTTTTGGATTTGAGATAAAATGTTTCATATGAGGCGACAGTACAGAATGTCACCTTTTATTTAAGGGTATTTTCATACATATCTCTTTTACCGTTTAGAAATGAAATCATTGTATGTATCTGGTCCCAGCATTTGTCAAAAGTTTTTGGACAAATTCACTTATATGTTTATTAAATTAGTTAAAGTTTAATATTTGGTCCCATATTTGTTCCCATATTCCTAGCACGCAATGACTACATCAAGCTTGTGACTACAAACTTTTTGGATGCATTTTCTGTTTGTTTTGGTTGCGTTTCAGATTGCAGTGCATTCGGAAAGTATTCAGACCCCTTGAACTTTTCTACATTTTGGTACGTTACAGCCATATTCTGAAATGCACACAATAACCCATAATGACAAAACAAAAACTGTTTTTTTTAAATAAAAGTATTAAGAGCCTTTACTCAGTACTTTGTTGAAGCACCTTTGGCAGCGATTATAGCCTCGAGTCTTCTTGGGTATGACTCTACAAGCTTGGCACACCTCCCATTTCTCCCATTCTTCTCTGCAGATCCTCTCAAGCTCTGTCAGGTTGGATGGGGAGCGTTGCTGCACAGGTCTCACCAGAGATGTCCGATCGGGTTAAAGTCCGGGCTCTGGCTGGGCCTCTCAAGGACATTCAGAGACTTGTCCTGAAACCACTCCTGTGTTGTCTTGGCTGTGTGCTTAGGATCGTTGTTCCGTTGGAAGGTGAACCTTCACCCCTGTCTGAGGTCCTCTCTCTACTTTGCTACGTTCATCTTTCCCTTGATCCTGTCTAGTGTCCCAATTAAGCAATAAGGCCAGAGGGGGTGTGGTATATGGCCAATATACCATGGCTAAGGGCTGTTTTTACGCACGACACAACGCGAATTGCCTGGACACAGACCGTAGCCTTGGTATATTTGGCCATACTGTATACCACAAACCCCAGAAGTGCCTTATTGCTATTATAAACTCGTTATCAACGTAATTAGAGTAGTAAAAATAAATGGTTTGTCATACCCGTGGTATACAGTCTAATTTACCACGCCGGTCAGCCAATCAGCATTCAGGGTTCGAGCCACCCAGTTTATAATAACAGTTAGCCAGCATTTAATGTTGAGTATGTGGTAATGAATGTCCCTTCTGTTGACAAGAATCAATGCTTAAATTTACTAACTTAAAACTACTACTGATAGTGTAAAAAAATTTGTGTAATCATTACCCTGAAGAAATATCAGTACATGGTTAAAATATTGTCTCTCTTAAAGATGAATTTCAAAAGAAGCAACAACCAAGATGATATTGATTGAATCCTAATTACCAGCATAATACATTTCACAGCATTGTTATGAAGGTTATCTTGAGGACTGAGGACCAACTTAACTTTTCAAGTTTGTCAATTCGTTCTAAATGAGTCTAAGGCTGATTTAATCTAAATTACACTATAGTGCCTTGGAAATATGATGGCATTGCTAAAGTAGGCAAAGAAGTAGTAGGAAACCACTTTGTCATCATTATGGTGTCAACAGGTTTACTTTAGGCAGATGGTAATGGTACAATTAGTTAGCAGATATCGTCATAAATACCTAGCAAAGCTACCGTTAGCTAGCTAAAATATGTTGCTTTCCACTCAGTCGTTAGGCACGGACTGACCAGTACGATTTTCTAGCGTCTCCTATTGTTTGAGAGTATTTTGCACCTCTTCACAGAGTGACGGCTGTAATTTGGAAACCGACTCTACTTATAGAAACGGGTGAAAATGATGTCCGTCAGTCTCCCATCGGCAGGTGGGTGGTCCCTATAACACACCGCGCCGATATCTGTAGCTAGTTAGCTGATGTTATTCTACATCTAAACATATGACTACTTCTATTCACTTCTACAACATTCTATTTAGGCTTAACCTTTGTTTATACGTCCTCAGTCTGCTTCTGTTATGAGCACTGTCTGTCAGACTGAAGGAATGGCTGGGCACCTTTCCACTGATCTGCTGTTGAAACGTGTAACCTGACCCTCCTATGTGATTTAAAGACTGTACTAACATTAGATTATCCATGCACCTGTTCTGACTGGAAGGTCATAGAGAACTCAACTCATGTCAGCTGATGGCAATTCCAAATTCATAAGCATGACGTGATTAAGGACACAGAGAGCAAGTCATAGTGTCCCCTGCTCTACACTGACATTTTTTACAAGGAGTACATGTGCTATTAAGTTTTTAAAAATTAACAGCACACAGACATTTAGGAGCACAATGAAAAGTATTCGAGGTAGTGTTTTAATGATAAGAATTGTCATCAATGACAAAATACAGGGTTAAGGAGCACCAGAAATAAATATGTTTAAGATTGAGAATATAGCCTACATTAGGCCTATATGAATCCTAGCTACTTTTGAAGCAAATGTCCTGATGAAGCGAGTAGTTTTAGAACTGCCCATGACATGGTTTATGAATGTAAAATGCAGCCCGCCAACAGAAAAAACAAACATTTTGCCTCATAACTTTGGAACGGTTTGAGCTAGAAACAAGCCATTTTCTCTGTAGTAATTGTGCAACCACCACTGTCATGTTTATTCTCTATACTACTCAGAGGCTGAGATACAGCAAAGCCTAATCATTACAACAATTATTATCTGTGTGGTTTTTTTTTCTAGGTGCACTGGTGTCCCAAATAAATATGTTTTACTATTTTCTACATTGTAGAATAATAGTGAAGATATCAACACTATGAAATAACATATGGAATCATGTAGTAAGCAAAAAAGTGTTAAACAAATCTAAATATATTTTATATTTGAGATTCTTCATAGTAGCCACCCTTTGCCATGACAGCTTTGCACACTTTTGGCATTCTCTCAGCATTCCAGTTTCACCTGGAATGCTTTTCCAATTGTCTTGAAGGAGTTCCCACATATGCTGAGCACTTGTTGGCTGCTTGTCCTTCACTCTGCGTTCCAACTGATCCCAAACCATCTCAATTGGGTTGAGGTCAGGTGAATGTGGAGGCCAGGTCTTCTGATGCAGCACTCCATCCCTCCAGGAAAGATGTTCTTACACTTAGTACATTACAATTGTAAATTACCTACATTGTCATTGAGTTTCAACGCTTCACATAGTGCAATTCATTCTCAGAAGGGGGAAAGGAACATATGAATTTAAACATCAGTGCATACTTTATCACCACACATAAGGAAATCACTTCGTTGACAGGGTCACCATGACGGTAGGCCCTTAACTCTACCTTGGGAGCATTATTCACATAACCCCCACCGTGAGCATGGCCTATGGTCATGCTGCACCATTAACTCAATGTTTTTATCTTGGTGTTATGGATCATCATCGTCGTAATCAGACATGTAATCAGACATAGGAAATAAATCAGGTAGGAAAAGGGAGATACAGTTGAAGTCGCAGTTTGCATACACCTTAGCCAAATACATTTAAACTCCATTTCCATCTCCATTCACAATTTTTCACATTTAATCCTAGTAAAGATTCCCTGTCTTAGGTCAGTTAGGATCACCACTATTTTAAGAATGTGAAATGTTAGAATAATAGTAGAGAGAATGATCTATTTCAGCTTTTATTTCCTTCATCACTTTCCCAGTGAGTCAGAAGTTTACATACACTCAATTAGTATTTGTTAGCATTACCTTTAAATTGTTTAACTTGGGTCAAATGTTTCAGGTAGCCTTCCACAATCTTCCCACAATAAGTTGGGTGAATTTTGGCCCATTCCTCCTGACAGAGCTGGTGTAACTGAGTCAGGTTTGTAGGCCTCCTTGCTTGCACACACTTTTTCAGTTCTACCTACAAACTTTCTATAGGATTGAGGTCAGGGCTTTGTGATGGCCACTCCAATACCTTGACTTTGTTGTCCTTAAGCCATTTTGCCACAACTTTGGAAGTATGCTTGGGGTCATTGTCCATTTGGAAGACCCATTTGCGACCAAGCTTTAACTTCCTGACTGATGTCTTGAGATGTTGCTTCAATATATCCACATAATTTTCCTTCCTCGTGTTGCCATCTATTTTGTGAAGTGCACCAGTGCAGCAAAGCACCCCCACAACATGATGCTTCCACCACCGTATCTCACGGTTGGGATGGTGTTCTTCGGCTTGCAAGACTGCAGGTTATGTCGATATAGGACTCTTTTTACTGTGGATATAGATACTTTTGTACCTGTTTCCTCCAGCATCTTCAGGTCCTTTGCTGTTGTTCTGGGATTGATTTGCACTTTTCGCACAAAAGTACTTTCATCTCTAGGAGACAGAACGCGTCTCCTTCCTGAGCGATATGACGGCTGCATGGTCCCATGGTGTTTATACTTGCGTACTATTGTTTGTACAGATGAACGTGGTACCTTCAGGCGTTTGGAAATTGCTCCCAAGGATGAACCAGACTTGTGGAGTTCTACAATTTTGTTTCTGAGGTCTTGGCTGATTTCTTTTGATTTTCCCATGATGTCAAGGAAAGAGGCACTGAGTTTGAAGGTAGACCTTGAAATGCATCCACAGGTACACCTCCAATTGACTCAAATGATGTCAATTAGCCTATCAGAAGCTTCTAAAGCCATGCCATCATTTTCTGGAATTTTCCAAGCTGTGTAAAGGCACAGTCAACTTAGTGTATGTAAACTTCTGACCCACTGGAATTGTGATACAGTGAATTATAAGTTAAATAATCTGTTTGTAAACAATTGTTGGAAAAATTACTAACCGACTTACCAAAACTATAGTTTGTTAACAAGACATTTGTGGAGTGTTTGAAAAACTAGTTTTAATGACTCCAACCTAAGTGTATGTAAACTTCCGACTTCAACTGTATGTAAGTAAGGTATTTCTGTTCTTTATTTTTAATGAATTAGCAAAGAAATCTGAAAACTTGTCCTGAACATTTTGCAGAATCAAATAAACCACATATAGGCTATGATTTTTAAAAGTCCAGTATACCTCTAGGGTCAAAATGACACCAGTCTGTAGTCTGAGGGTTCCATGAAACCACACAAATCCTTAATGTTAGGCCAAAAAAACATGATATTGCTCATGGGTGTGGGTAAGTGTTTCCGTTTCTTTAATAAATAATGGTGAATTCCATTCTTCCAAAATCTAGTCTAGAATTCCTGTCTGAATAGAATCAAGCAATACACAGAGGGGATGTTTAAATTGACTTTATTCTTTATTATGCTCATGTTCCATGGAGAATAGAGAAAAAACTAAAGCACTACAGTCAGGAGATTTTCAGAAAGGTCCATCCGAGAGCTTCACTCTTCATCATGTCCTTTCTGTGACACAAGATCGATGAAGGTTAAAATGTAATAAACTACTGTAAACACTAAAAAAACATTCTTACAATATTCTGTGCATTGTTAAATATATATTAAACTATGGGGCTCCTTGTTTGAGTGTATAGAATACACTATAAACATCATGAATAACACTAACTGTGTCTACTAGTAAATTAAAGATTTCACCAAATATTTTAAAAAGCAACAATGTCCTGTATTTATTGCAATAAATCTATCACATTGTAAGTGACCACTGAAACATATATATCATGCTTTTGCATATAAAAAAAAATAACATGACAGGGCACAATATTTCAATTTATAGTTATATGAATGATAGTAAGGTTATTGCAACGAGCATTGGCAGGCGTACAGAAGTTAATCTATCGTTAAACCATCAATACACAATCAAATCATCCTCACAACTGATATCAATTGCAACCATCATTGGCCACCGAATTTTTGCTCCCTACAGCGGATGTCAGCGTTACACGGAACCCAAACCGGCTGTGCGCGTGCTCCATCGTGCGCCATCTTGCATAAATTTGTTTTGTCCTCCCACACCAAACGCGATCACGACACGCAGGTTAAAATATCAAAACAAACTCTGAACCAATCACATTAATTTGGGGACAGGTCGAAAAGCATTAAACATGTATGGCAATTTAGCTAGCTAGCTTACACTTGCTAGCTAATTTGTCCTATTTGGCTAGCTTGCTGTTGCTAGCTAATTTGTCTTGGGATATAAACATTGAGGTCTTATTTTACCTGAAATGTAAAAGGTCCTCTAGTCCGACAATTAATTGACACATAAAACGGTCAACCGAATCATTTCTAGTCATCTCGCCTCCTTCTTGACTTTATATTGCGATTGGCAACTTTCATAAATTAGGTGCATTACCTCCACTGACCTCGTTCGTCTTTCAGTCCCCCACGAACCAATGAGGAGATGGCACGTGGGTACCTGCTTCTATAAACCAATGAGGAGATGGGATATGCAGGACTTGCAGCGCGATCTGCGTCACAATTAGAACTGACTTCTATTTTAGCCCTTGGCAAAGCAGACGCTCGTTGGCTCGTGCGAGCAGTGTGGGTGCAATAATTGAATAATATAGATTTCTAAATTTATTTTGCAACGCTCGTGCATGCGACGCGAGCGGTGTAGTCAGCCTGTTAGCTTGTAGCCCTGATTGCTGCCAAAGTATTTTCATGATATGGTGGGTATTATCATCGGAACAAATTAACTCTGCTTTTTAACAACCATTCCGTACAACCGAAACCAAGTATTTCATTGTTTACCACGGCAATCTACTCTGGCAATGTAACATATTCATATTGTATGAATGGAAAAGTCATGTTGGTGTACTCCTTTTAATTTTTAGTTTCCAATTTCTGTAATCCATTAATGACTTTACTCTTCTAAATAAAATACGGGAACGTTTTCGTGGTTAGGTTGGCAGTGAATAGTAACATTTCAAATTTTGTGTGTATATACGTGATTATTTATTTATTTGCAGATCGTGATAATACTGAATAGTAAACGTTTATCATTTCTTACAGGGATACATTAATTAGGCCAGTTGGCCGGCCTACTGTGGCATATTGTGCTATATTAAAGAAACAATCTCTGAATTGGAAAGAAATGTGGTAGAGAAAGTAATTTGTTATTAATTTCACCAGGAGAGATCATGGTATAATGTTACTTGGCTAGTTAGCTACTAGCTAGCAACACTTGGGCTAGCTATTGTTTGCTTGCTTGCTAGCTAACCTTCTGTTCACAGTATATTTGGCAGAACGAGTCCAGCTATATTGTAACATTTCACCAGAAATATCCTAATTTTATTATTTTCATGTGGTCGCAAGCTAGTTAGCCACGTTTTGGCTAGTTAGCTGTCTGCAGCATCAATGGATGTCTAGCTAGCTAACTTTCTAGCTAACTAGCTAGTTTACTTCTTGGGAAACGATAATTCTGCTAAGTGTATTAGCTAGCCAACATTCATTATACATGACTTGTGTCATCCAACAATTTCTTATTAACTCAAGAATGTAGCTAGCTAGTTAGCTAACTAGTATAAGCTGTTTGAATGACAGCCTCATCACATTTATTGGGAATTTACTGACTGGCTATAGCTAGCTAACTAGTCACATATCTCATTATTTGCATATGAGTGTTCATTATTGACATAAATGTTTAATCCCCATATATATGAGTGTCGTCTCACATCATGTCAGTATAATTTGTTTAATTTCTGATCCAGAAAAGCGCTCACAAAGCCACATTTGTAGCTTGTGTTGCTTGCAGTAAATCATTGTTGTTTTCTTTAAGCTTTGAAATTATGTCCTCCTTGCATTCTATGGCCAGAAAATGACATCTTCAACAAAAAGTAGAAATGACAGCCAAAATGTAATGATAGACAAAAATGCTGTTGTGGATTATTTAATGAAACCTACATGAGCATTATTATTAAGTGTTATGGTTTTTATGGAGACCTTTACCTTTAATCAATTAAATATTGAATTAAAGTGCTTCATTTTATATTGATATGTAGATTGTCTGTCACAGATGTTGCTGCAATCCATTTAACTTTCGTTTACAATGTATTAATTAATTAAAAGTTGATCTTCAATAACTTTATTTTCGCAGAAGAGTAGCCTCGATGTAGGCATAATTTGGCATAATAAGTAATTGTCTGCAATTAAATATGATAACAAAATCCTTGTAATACCAGGATATTCTAGTCTAATCATATTTGTTTAGTTGTTATATGACATTACTCAGTTGAACTTTTTACTATATAGATTTAGTTGTTCTTGATGTTACTTCTTTCGGCGGGAGTAGTGAACACAGACAATGACCATTTCCGATGTCTAGTATCAAGCCGGCTTGGTGCCGTAACGTCATAATAACAGCTAGTCTGCTAGTTTATTCCGGTGTTCCTTTCATTGCAGCCACGGTTAGCACAGAGCTCTGTGTAATCTCCCGGAAGTATCGTTTTAAGGAAACCATTGCTAACACAGTGGTACCTGAGAAGATCAGCTTGTTAGTTGCAATCAACCCTTTATACTTACAAAACAATTGAGGTTGGGTCTGTCATCATACATGGCATAAGGGAGTTTGCAAATTATAACCAATGTAATTATGTTGATTGAAAGAACTGACCTGGGAGCCAGCATCACAACTCTTGGCCTCACTCCTCATCCTTTCCTTTCTGTGACAGAGAGGATAGATAAATAATGAGAACCCTGTTTTCTGGTTGACATTTTACAATGGGGAACATCAACATGTATGTATAGTTACTTAGTAACAATTTATGCATTTATTACTTATTTTCTTCAGGAATAAATGAGTGAATATCGAGAATTGAAATTACCATTAAATAGAGTCCAGATACCAGACGTTAAAACTATTTAAGGTTGAGGCTTTTGTCATAGGAAACTGCAAAATGATAACCTATAAAACATTGTACATTGACAGCAAATTCACTGACCTTGGATCCGGCATCACGACTCTTGGCTCTCATCTTGTTGACCTGAGACTCAGCAATATCAGCCCTCTCTTCTGCCTCATCCAGTTCATGCTGAATCTTACGGAACTTGCCCAAATTGGCATTGGCTTGTTCCTCCTGTGAATGTTTTTAAATATGATTTAAGTTTCCAGCAAACACAACAATTTGAAAATTACAGACGCATCAGTTGGATGATGGAAGGTTTTCTACTTACAGCCTCCTCGGAAGTTCTCTTGTAGGATTTGACCTTAAGCTGCAGTTTGTCCACCAGGTCCTGCAGACGGCTCAAATTTTTACGGTCTTCCTCAGTCTGCACCCAAAAATAATGGACAAACGTTTTTCGTACTGAATACAGTATACATTTTACATTTGATTCTGAACATGTTAATAGTGCACTTTCAACTTAAACTTTATGATGTACCTGGTATGTGAGTTCTTTAATGCGTCTCTCATATTTCCGGACTCCTTTTACAGAATCACTGCTCCTCCTTTGCTCCAGTTCCACTTCAGTCTCTAGCTCTCTCACCTAGAAAGATATTAACGCACCATTTCTAATTACTTTCAATATTGAAGCTAGAAATATGACTAGAAATATGACATGTGATGTTGAATTAATAGAAGAGAATGTAGCTTAGACACTTACTCTGGCCTCCAGCTCCTGGATCTGCTTCTTGCCACCCTTCATGGCGATTTGTTCAGCTTCATCCAGGCGGTGCTGCAGGTCCTTGATGGTCTGCTCCATGTTCTTTTTCATGCGCTCCAGGTGAGCACTGGTGTCCTGCTCCTTCTTCAGCTCCTCTGCCATCATGGCAGCATCAGTAATGGCCTTCTTGGCTTTTTCCTCAGCATTTCTGCACTCCTGCACAGCCTCCTCCACTTCATTCTGAAGCTGGGATGTGTCGCCCTCTAGCTTCTTCTTCTGGCTCAGTAGGCTGGTGTTCTACGCATATATATAAAATGTTATTTGTATATTACCTCTACGTACATCAAGTAGCAGATATTTTAGGAGAACCCTAATTGTTCTATATTACTGTCTTACCTGTGAGTGCAGCAGCTGAACTCTCTCACTAACATCCAGCAGTTCCTGCTCAGCCAGTTTGCGGCCTCTCTCAGTCTGCTCCACCAGGGCTCTCAGCTCATCCAGTTCAGCCTGCATCAGGTTGTTGCGTCTCTCCACAATGGCAATGTTCTCCTTCAGGTCATCATTGCTACGAAGAGCATCATCCAGCTGCAGTTGAGAATCCTGTAGAGAGAATTACTGATTTTACTAGATTTATTGTATTGTTTCACAGTGTGGCTTGGCTTTTTCTGAAGACAAAAGCTATGTTTTTAATTCAATGGTGTGGAAGTAATACCTTCAGATGGGAATGGAGACCCTTAAGCTGCTTCTGGGCCTCGGATGCCTGCCTGTTGGCCTGGCTGAGCTGGATCTCCATCTCATTGAGGTCTCCCTCCATCTTCTTCTTCAGCCTGAGAGCTTCATTCCTGCTGCGAGTCTCTGATTCCAGGGAGCTTTGCAGGGTATCCACAACTCTCTGCTGGTTCCTCTTATTCATCTCCATTTCCTCATCCTTCTCTACCAGCTTCCGTTCAATGTCAGCTTTCACCTGATTGAACTCCAGCTGAGCTCTCAGAATCTTGCCCTCCTCATGCTCTAGGGAGCCCTATGAGAACACAGCCACCCATAGTTAGTAAAATCTTAAAATGTAGTTCTGGTACTTTCACTACCAGTAAATCTTTTCCAATCTCACCTCAGCTTCCTCTAGAGCAGACTGTATCTCAGCCTTCTCCTGCTCCAGCTGTTTACGGATCTTTTCCAGCTCATGGATGCTCTTTCCTCCCTCACCAAGCTGCTCAGTCAGGTCAGAAATTTCCTCTGTGGAAAATATACTTGTACATCAAACATTTTTTGTGATATCTGATCTCTATAACATATCGATCTTCAATTGACTAAGTTATATAACCCAATGATTCTTATGCTCTGACCTTGGAGGTTCTTGTTCTCCCTCTTCATGCTCTCCAGATGATCCAGAGACTCCTCATAAGAGTTCTTGAGTTTGAAGAGCTCCATGCTGAGAGATCTGGCCTCTTTCTGGGAGCTCTCCAGCTCAGTCTGAGACTCCTCAAACTTCTGCTTCCAGTCAGCCAGGATCTGGAAATCATACAGGTATTTTAGGTAGTTGGAATACAGTATATCGTTAAGATAAGATGTACTTTATTGTCCATTAACTTACAAAGAATGGAAATGTGTCTTTGTGCTCAAAACCCAACCCACCGAGACACACAGGTGCTGGAAGCTATGGGTCAGCCACAGTGCAGTGCCCCTGGAGCAATTATTGGGTGTTAAGTACCTTGCTCAAAGGCTAAATGGCAGGCGGTGTAGGATGTAGAATGGTACCAGCAACCCTCCGGTTGCCGGCTAACTAGGTTATCCTGTCTGAGGATGTTGGCACACTTCTCGAACCACTAGGCTACCTGCCACCCCTATCATGTATAATAATGAAGGCTAATAGGACTTGTGTATTCCATATGTTTTTTTTTACCTTGTCAAAGTTCCTTTGCTTCTTGTCCAGAGAGGCAGCAGCTGCATTGGATCTCTCTACATCCACCATGAGATCTTCAATCTCATTCTGGAGTCTGTGTTTAGTCTTCTCCAGGGATGAACATTTAGCATTAACAGCTTCCACAGCTTCCTCTGCATCCTGCAGACGCTGAGCCAGCTTCTTCCTAGATTGGCATAGATGAGAAACACATTTCAGCTGCCTTTTTCTGTCTGAAATACAGTATAATGGTTGTTTAACAGGTAATCAATGTATTATATATTGATCATGTACAGTACATTTGTGTATCGCTCATTCAGCCAAGGTTCAATAGCCTGAAAAGTAAGAGGAAGTAATAAAACATCCTTACTTTGCGTCCTCAAGCTCCTCAGTCTTCTGGATGGCATCAGTTTCATACTTGGTTCTCCACTGAGCCACCTCAGCATTAGCCTTGGACATGCCACGCTGCAGCTCAGACTTGGCCTCCTGCTCCTCCTCATACTGCTCCCTCAACAGATCTGAGTCATGGCGAGCAGATTGCACTGCATGGGCAAGTGCGTTCTTTGCCTGGTAAGGAAATTTAAAAAAGGATCTGTAATTATGCTTGATGATGAATGTAGTTAGATAAGTGCCACTGCATTCTTTGTATAAATACCTTGACTTCCTCCTCCAATTGTCTCTTGAGGTCTTCAATCTGCTGAACGTTGGACTGCTTACCTCTGGTCAGTTGAGAGACCAGAGAGTCCTTCTCCTCCAACTGTCTGGCAAGTTCACCTGTTTTCATGCAATTCAAATTATTTTAAATTATATTACTTAATCAGGAAATTTATTGTGGTTGTTCAATTTATTCTTTTTTGTTAATATACCATTCTCAGTTTGAAGCTTTGCTTTCTGCATGGTGAAATCATTGATGGATCGCTGTCCTTCCTCAGCTTTTGTCCTGTATTCACTCATCTGGTCCTCTAGAGTATGGCACATTTTCTCCAAGTTTGTCTAAAAACAGATTTGTTTTTGAATGACAGAACAGCATCACTAGATTGCATCTTTAAAAAGCATGTATAGATTTTTCTCTTTGATTTACCAATGATACCACATACTTTGGACTTGACAATCTGCTCCATGTTGGAGACCACATCGTCCAGCTCCAACCTGAGCTCACTCTTCTCTTTCTCCAGCTTCTGCTTCACTCTCTGAAGGTTGTCAATCTGTTCTCCCAGGTCAGCCACACTGTCAGCATTTTTCTTCCTCAGAGTGGCAGCTGTAGCCTCATGCTGCAGGGTAGCCTCTTCAAGGTCTCTGCGCACCTTCTGGAACTCAGCCTCCCTCTTCTTGTTCATCTCAATCTGGGCAGCAGTGGCTCCACCAGCCTCCTCCAGCCTCTCACTGATCTCTTCTAGCTCTCTGGCCAAGTCTGCCCTCTGTTTCTCCACCTTGGCACGGGCAGCTCTTTCAGCCTCCAGCTCTTCCTCTAATTCCTCAATGCGGGCCTGAAATGGTAGAAATTCAATTTATCTCGTTCAAATGTGACTTTAAGAATGAAATGTTTCAACAATTGTCTTGAATTACCTGCAGCTCCTTCAGTTTTTTCTGAAGCTGGGCACCCATGGCCTGCTCATCCTCAATCTTGCTGTTGAGTTGGCTCATCTCAAAGTCCTTCCTGATAAGTAAATAACACATTTGAGCACTTTCTGTAAAATAACTATTCATGAGATTTTGTGGGTTGTGATCTTACTTCTTCATTCTCTCCTCCAGCTGCTGCTTGTCATTCTCCAGGTCCATTAGGCTCTCCTGGGTCAACTTTAAATCTCCCTCCAGCTTTCTTTTGGCTCTCTCAAGGTCCATTCTCACCTTCTTCTCTTGCTCCAGAGACCCTTCAAGCTGATAAAGGATATATTAAACAACATTCGGAGTCAGCAATTTACTGTAGCGTATTTTTAGGATATTACTAATTGTGTTGTACTTTTTGTGAATTTACTATTTGATACTCACATCATCAACTTGCTGTTCCAGTTTGGCTTTGGCCTTGGTCAGTGTGTTGACTTTGTCCTCCTCACTCTGCAGATCATCCAGCGTTTGTTGATGAGCCTCTTGCAGAGCCTTCTTCTCCTTGGTCAGCTTGGCAATGATTTCATCCAGAGCTGCCATCTCCTCAGTCAGGTTTTTAACCTAAGGAAACAGAACATTGTCATTACACTTTTATCCAAAATATTTAATTGGAATTTTAACATCACAAGAATAAAGAAAAGCGTTTACCTTGTTCTCTGTGGCATGCTTTTCCTTCTCCACTTTAGCCAGAGTGAGCTCCAGATCATCAATGTCCTTCTTGAGTTCTGAGCACTCATCCTCCAGCTTCCTCTTCTTAGCAGTTAGCTCTGAATTCATCTCCTCCTCATCCTCCAGTCTTTCTGTCAGCTCTTTGGCTTTGGCCTCAAGCTGGATTTTGCTCTTGATCAGACCTTCACATTTCTCTTCAGCATCACCAATAGTGTCTTCTTGCTGTCAATGTGTCAATATATTGTATATATAAGTATTATAAGTATTTTAAGTTTGTTTGGTGGAAAAATGTTTGGACAGCACAAATAATCGACAAATGTACCACTGATTGTATGTATTTAGCAAATCATGTTGCTCTTCTCTCTGTTTTTCTATTTCTCTAGTTAGCTAAAAGCTCATTTTGACAAAGAATGAGAATGCAACAACTGTAGTGCAGTTAAAGTTACTCACAGTTTGGACAGCGAGCTGCAGGTCATTCTTCTCTTGGATAAGGGACACCATCTTCTCTTCCAGCTCTTTTTTACGGGCTTCACTTTTAGCATAAGCCTCTTTAAGCTTCAGGAATTCTTCCTTCATGTTGGCCATCTCCTTCTCAGTCTCTGCTGACTTCAGCAGAGGTTTGATCTTGAAGAACATCTTCATCCAGGGCCAATTCTTGACACCCATGAAGGCACGAATGTTCCATTGGATCACAAGCAAGGCATCCCTGTGAAATTGAATAGAATTATACAGCGTTTTCTTCCTCCACCATATTGTCTGCAGAAGTTGTATCTATTCTTATTCCAACCTGCGGTCAACCATTTTCTGGAACTCAATTCTGGCAAGTAGACCACGTGATCGGGCCTGGAGGCCAGTGATGATAAGAGCGAGACGATCGTCTCTCATCTCCTCAAGGGTACCCAGGAGACCAGCCTTGAAGAACACCTAAAGATACACAAGTTCATAATGTAGTGCTTGTATTGTCTTGTATTTGGCAGGATTGTATTTTTATGCCAGTTGACCATAAATAACTTGAATGTGTTCTCCCCAGATTTACAAAATGTGGTAGTTCTATTTAGATTGATGATTTCATGCCAATTTCTACAAAAATGACACAAATTGACCTCAAGTTGGCCCTGTAATGAGCTAATTATATTTGGCCAAGGCTTTGGATCCGTAGGTAACCGCACCTTTCTGCCCGCATCCTGCCTCCCTGGATCCCGCTGGAAAGACCAGTATCATGTTCTGTTTTTTTACCTTCAGGCCTGCATTTGTGTTGTCCCTCTCCCTTCACATTTCTCACTGTCAATTGTGAATGATAATTCTTCAAGTTTTACCGGTGAAATGTCTTTGCAAAAACTGCATGCCTTTCATTTGATCTCAATCAGTTTCATGGGAATATGCATTTAGATCTTCTAGTCGTGTAGATTGAGCGACTTTTATAGCAGATGGTGTTAACAACCTGTAGCATACCTGTGTTTTTTTTCAACTAAAGTACATATTTTTCTTAGTGGCACGCATTGTTGAATTCTGGCCACATGAGACAAAAATGCAACCATTCGCACAATCCTCCTAAAATCTCATAAGAAATTAGGTGCTGTTTTTTTCTTACAGTAACGTTATACTATGCTATTATAGTCAATTCTGTTATGTACAATACTGTCATTGGGATCTTGCAGACATTGATTCAGCTTTGATCTAACTTTATTAAACAAGAACAATTCGCCAGAGTAGCCTGTTCTCTACGAGTAGAGCAGAGACTGTGCTTGAGTAGAGAATCCCACACATGCGCAGAAGCTTTGGGACCTTTAACCTGGGAAGAGGGGTCCAGAAAAGTCAGATCCACAGCCACTGTTGATTTTAGAACTTCAATCCCAGCATGTTGACCAAGAGTAACACAATTTGGCAAGGTCTTTAAAAACATATACAAAAACAGTATGGCCACAATGCTTTTAATTGCTTATAAGTAGCTAATTTAGATCTGGATCCACCATGCCACATGGTGGCACTATACCAAAGAGTATAACAAACATAAGGAACACTTTCATAATATTGACTTGCCCCCGCCCCCCCCCCCCCGGCACTCTACAAGGTGCCGAAATCATTCCACAGGGATGCTGGCCCAAGTTGACTCCAACGAGATGGCTGGATGTCTTTGGGTGGTGGAACATTCTTAATACACACGGGAAACTGTTAACAGTGAAAAACCCAGCAGTGTTGTAGTTATTGAAACAAACTGGTGCGCCAAGCACCTACTATCATACCCCGTTCAAAGGCACTTCCATTTTTGTTTTTCCCATTCACCCTCTGAATGGCACACGTACACAATTTATGTCTCAATTCTCTTAAAGCTTAAAAATCATCCTTTAACCTGTCTCCTCCCCTTCATCTGCACTGATCAAAGTGGATTTAACAAGTGACATCAATATGGGATCAAAGCTTTCACCGGGATTCACCTGGTCAGTCTGTCATGGAGAGAGCAGGTCCTCGACTTGACCCATTGGTTCTTAATGTTTTGTATACTCAGTTTTTATCTCGACTAGACACAGATGACATGAGGTAAGCATGATCAATGGTATATCAGCACTTATTTCAAAAGGCATTGTTCAGGTTACCATGATAGCGATGTATTGGTAATATTGCTGCTATTTTTCCATCCTGGTCCAACAGGTTGCTTTATTGCTTTTCATCTATTTAGAGAACTTACCTTAGTGTGTCCTAATCTGTACTGGGTATGGTCAATGTCCAGAGAGCCCAACAGTTTTTCAGCTGCCTTCATGTTGTCCATGAACTGACCCTCAGGGATAGCATTTGGATTGAGGATGCGGTATCTGAATTTAAAATCAGAAAGCAAATATCTTAAAAAAGAGAACATTTGAATAGTTACAGTTGAATTTATTTTAGAAAGGAAATTGATGATTATTTTTACCTTTGTTTGAAATCAGCATACAGGATTCTGTTGGGGAAGCCCTTTCTGCAGATCCTGATGCCTTCCAGCACACCGTTACAGCGCAGCTGGTGCATGACCAGAGGATTCTCCATGGCCCCAGGAGTCTTGGTCTCGTTGGGGATGATGCAACGCACAAAATGGGGGTGAGTAGACCTCAAATTGGTCATGAGTTTACCCAAGTTCTCCTGTGAGTATGACAAATGTAGAATTTTCCATCGGTGAATGAGTCTCCAAGTACCTTACGGGTCACCACAGCATTTAATGCTAACATGCCAATCCACAACATACTGGCATCTCAAATTTAGCACAAATATAATACATTTGTTAATATTCTGACATGTGAAAACATCAGAAACATATTGATTTAAGCTCAGATTTACCCTGTGCAATGCAGACACAGTCTGGAAGGAAGAGCCTTTCTTCTTTTTTCCTCCAGCCGCTTTTTCTTCAGGTGCTGTATGATAATGAAATAACTATTCATATATATTATTATGACCACAATTTTGTCTATTTGTATTTATGTTAGTGGTTTGTAGTCTTTGCATATATAAACACATAGTACCTCCTTCTGCACCAGCATAGTTCACAAAGAGGTTGGACAGGAACTTAAGACTTGACTTCTGGAACAGTCCGACCACAGTCTCATTCAGCGGGTCCTTGTTCTTCACCAGCCAGTTACCAATGTTGTAGTCAACAATGCCAGCATAGTGAACCAGGGAGAAATGGGCCTCTGGTCTACCCTTAATAATCCTAGGCTTCTGGAAGCATGCATTTTTGCCCAGATGGGTGTCATACAGCTTAGCTTTGAATGTAGAATCACTGGCCTTAGGAAACATGCACTCCTCTTCAAGGATGGACATGATACCCATGGGCTAGTGGAAGGAATGAATGAAAATAAATTAATGTTAAGGGAAAAGCATAGTGAATAAATATCAGAATAATTTGTCATGGAAGCACATTTATTAAAATTTCCCTTGTAATGTTTGAAATCTCAAAGATTACTTAGGATTCATCATATAAACTTCTGCACAACTGAAGATACCAACCCTTTCAATGAGGTCAATGCAGGCAGCCAAGTCCATGCCAAAGTCAATGAACTCCCAGACGATGCCCTCTTTCTTATACTCTTCCTGCTCCAGCACAAACATGTGGTTGAAGAACTGCTGCAGCTTCTCATTAGTGAAGTTGATGCACAGCTGCTCAAATGTGTTGAACTGAAATAGAAGTTCACAGTTACTTTATCTTGTCTGCTGTAATGTTCTAGATTCCATTTTTATCAAATTTACATCAAACACTCACATCAAAGATCTCAAAGCCAGCAATGTCCAGCACACCAATGTAGTGCTGGCGAGCATTCTTAGTGTCCAGAGTAAGGTTGATTCTTATCACCATCCAGAGGAACATGTTCTCGTAAACTTTCTTTGCCAGTGCACCAATGGAGTAGTACACCTACAAAATATAGAGAAAATAAATTACTGAAACATAGCCTCAACATAAACGTGGGAATTACAGGTATGAAAATATTAGCAACCCTATACAGAAGTGTTAGGCTCAGAATTATTAGCTCCTTGAAATGTAAAACTATTTTGAGACTCACCTGGTCAACATTCTGACCTTTGGTGACCCACTCATTTCCTACTTTGACCCTTGGATGACACAGCCCCTTGACCATGTCAGCAGAGTTCAGGCCCATCAGATATGCAGCTTTGTCAATATCTGGAAAGGCAAAGTAGTATGATTGGAAGAGGCACACTAACTGCTTTTTGATGTTCAGATTGTCACGATCGTCTATAGTAGAGAGTGAGGACCAACATGCAGCGCGTGGAAAGTAAGTCATCTTCCTTTTATTTGAAGAGAACGAACACCAAACGAAACCACTTTACAAAATAACAAAACAGACGAACGTGAAGCTAAACATGAACTAGTGCCTACAAGCAACATAGAACATCGACATAGACAATTACCCACATCAAACGAAAGCCTATGGCTACCTTAAATATGGCTCCCAATCAGAGACAACAGAAATCAGCTGTCTCTAATTGGGAACCCATTCAGGCAACCATAGACCTTCCTAGACAACTACACCCAACATAGACACAGCTAGACACATACACTCAACACAAACCCATACACTACACCCAACACCCCCTTTACCATATAACCACCCAAAACCGACAAAACACAAACATTCCCCATGTCACACCCTGACCTAACTAAAATAATAAAGAAAACAAAGAATACTAAGGCCAGGGCGTGACATAACCCCCCCCTTAAGGTGCGAACTCCGGGCGCACCAGCACACAGTCTAGGGGAGGGTCTGGGTGGGCTTCCTTCCACGGTGGCGGCTCCGGCACTGGTCGTGGTCCCCACCCCACCACAGTCACTAACCGCCTCCGTAGCTTCCTCCAAATGACCCCCCTCCACATTAACCCCACTGAATTAAGGGGCAGTTCCGGACTAAGGGGCAGCTCCGGACTGAGGAACGGCAGCTCCGGACTGAGGAACGGCAGCTCCGGACTGAGGAACGGCAGCTCCGGACTGAGGAACGGCAGCTCCGGACTGAGGAACGGCAGCTCCGGACTGAGGAACGGCAGCTCCGGACTGAGGAACGGCAGCTCCGGACTGAGGAACGGCAGCTCCGGACTGAGGGACGGCCCATGGCTGGCTGACGGATCTGGCTGCTCATGGCTGGCTGACGGATCTGGCTGCTCATGGCTGGCTGACGGATCTGGCTGCTCATGGCTGGCTGACGGATCTGGCTGCTCATGGCTGGCTGACGGATCTGGCTGCTCATGGCTGGCTGACGGATCTGGCTGCTCATGGCTGGCTGACGGATCTGGCTGCTCATGGCTGGCTGACGGATCTGGCTGCTCATGGCTGGCTGACGGATCTGGCTGCTCATGGCTGGCTGACGGATCTGGCTGCTCATGGCTGGCTGACGGATCTGGCTGCTCATGGCTGGCTGACGGATCTGGCTGCTCATGGCTGGCTGACGGATCTGGCTGCTCATGGCTGGCTGACGGATCTGGCTGCTCATGGCTGGCTGACGGATCTGGCTGCTCATGGCTGGCTGACGGATCTGGCTGCTCATGGCTGGCTGACGGATCTGGCTGCTCATGGCTGGCTGACGGATCTGGCTGCTCATGGCTGGCTGACGGATCTGGCTGCTCATGGCTGGCTGACGGATCTGGCTGCTCATGGCTGGCTGACGGATCTGGCTGCTCATGGCTGGCTGACGGATCTGGCTGCTCATGGCTGGCTGACGGATCTGGCTGCTCATGGCTGGCTGACGGATCTGGCTGCTCATGGCTGGCTGACGGATCTGGCTGCTCATGGCTGGCTGACGGATCTGGCTGCTCATGGCTGGCTGACGGATCTGGCTGCTCATGGCTGGCTGACGGATCTGGCTGCTCATGGCTGGCTGACGGATCTGGCTGCACATGGCTGGCTGGCGGATCTGGCTGCACATGGCTGGCTGGCGGATCTGGCTGCACATGGCTGGCTGGCGGATCTGGCAGATCCTGTCTGGTTGGCGGCTCTGGCAGATCCTGTCTGACGAATGGCTCTAGCGGCTCCTGACTGACGAACGGCTCTGACGGCTCGGGACAGACGGGCGGCTCTAATGGCTCGGGGCAGACGGATGGCTCTAATGGCGCTGGGTAGACGGATGGCTCTAATGGCGCTGGGTAGACGGATGGCTCTAATGGCGCTGGGTAGACGGATGGCTCAGATGGCGCTGGGTAGACGGGCAGTTCAGGCATCGCTGTGCAGACAGCAGACTCTGGCCGGCTGAGGCGCACTGTAGGCCTGGTGCGTGGTGCCGGAACTGGTGGTACCGGGCTGGGGACACGCATCTCAGGGCTAGTGCGGGGAGAAGGAACAGGGCATACTGGACCCTGGGAGCGCACATTAGGCCTAGTGCGTGGTGCCGGAACTGGTGGTACCGGACTGGGGACACGCATCTCAGGGCTAGTGCGGGGAGCAGGAACAGGGCATACTGGACCCTGGGGACGCACATTAGGCCTAGTGCGTGGTGCCGGAACTGGTGGTCCCGGGCTGGGGACACGCATCTCAGGGCTAGTGCGGGGAGCAGCAACAGGACGCACAGGACTCTGGGGACACACAGGAAGCTTGGTGCGTGGTTTAGGCACTGGTGGTAAAGGGCTGGAGACACGCACCATAGGGCTAGTGCGTGGAGGAGGCACTGGTTGTACTGGGCTGGGGACTGTCACAGGAGAGTTAGTACGTGGGGCTAATACAGGAGGTGCAGGACTAGGGAGGCGTACAGGAGGCCTGGTTCGTGGGACTGTCATTCCCAGACGGTTAGCACGCACATCAGGACGAGCATGGAGAGCTGACTCAGGTAACATCACATCCCGCACACGCTCTGTCGGGTGGATCTTGTGCCTCACGCACCAACACAGCAGCTCCCTCATTTCACTCTCTTCCAACCTCCCCAATAAATCCTTAACAGTCTCTGTATCATTCCCATTGCTCACCTCCAATATCAGCCCGACTGGCTCAGGTTCCCTCTTAGAGTCCTCACGGGTAGCACGGGAAGTTGACGCAGATCTCCCATCTGGACTCGCCACACTCCCCATGAGCCCCTCCCCAAGAAATGTTTGGGTATTACTCACGGGTCTCCAGCCTTGCTTCCGTGCTGCCTCCTCATATCGCCTCCTCTCGGCTTTCGCTGCCTCCAGCTCAGCTTTGGGAAGGCGATATTCTCCAGGTTGAGCCCAAGGTCCCTTTCCATCCAATTCGTCCTCCCATCTCCAGAAATCCTGTGTAGGTGGGTCCTGTTGCCGTTTCATATGCTGCTTGGTCCTGTGGTGGGGTATTCTGTCACGATCGTCTATAGTAGAGAGTGAGGACCAACATGCAGCGCGTGGAAAGTAAGTCATCTTCCTTTTATTTGAAGAGAACGAACACCAAACGAAACCACTTTACAAAATAACAAAACAGACGAACGTGAAGCTAAACATGAACTAGTGCCTACAAGCAACATAGAACATCGACATAGACAATTACCCACATCAAACGAAAGCCTATGGCTACCTTAAATATGGCTCCCAATCAGAGACAACAGAAATCAGCTGTCTCTAATTGGGAACCCATTCAGGCAACCATAGACCTTCCTAGACAACTACACCCAACATAGACACAGCTAGACACATACACTCAACACAAACCCATACACTACACCCAACACCCCCTTTACCATATAACCACCCAAAACCGACAAAACACAAACATTCCTCATGTCACACCCTGACCTAACTAAAATAATAAAGAAAACAAAGAATACTAAGGCCAGGGCGTGACACAGATACTACTTCATAATGAAGTGAGAGGTTTTAAATCCTCAGCACTCACCCTCAGTGCCATCTGCTTCTGCTTGCTCCTCCCGCTGCTTATTCTTGAACTTCATGTTCCCGTAGTGCATGATGGCACCAGTCAGCTTATAAATGCCATTCTTCTCCTCTTGGGAGAAGCCCAGTACATCAAAGGCATCCTAGTTCCAAAAATGCCATTGTTTTGTATTGGAGAAAGAGTTGGATACAAGTGGGAAATGATCGTATGTACATGTTGTACTCACATCAGTAGCCATTAGCTCATCTGCATCTCTCAACAGCAATCTCTCCTTGGGAGATGAAGGCATAGTCATAGGGATTGCTGGTGATGAGTAGCATCTCTGAAAAGAATTGAACAGCACAGTTTAATTTGTGTTTGGGCTGTGGTATAGGTCAAAACAAGATACACTCAGTATTAGGATTGGGGTCAATTCTAAAATTGGCATTGTGTTATATTATAAATAGACAGGATGGCAAATTAGTCCTAATCAAGTTTTGAAAAACTGCAGCTGGAGATTGATTTGTGTTAATCCAATTTCAGTGTTGCATACTTGCATGGAATTTAAATAATTTCAACCCTCTTATGAAAAAAGGAAACGTTACAACATAAATCACGCTACATTGTGCTGAGGGTTTTACGCTGGAGCATGGGGTAGCACACTCTCTGGGCTCGCTGCACCATACGGATTTAATTGGATTTCATCAGAAATGTTCAGTTTAATCCTGAATTACCTCAACCCTACTCAGTTTGATGATTCAATACTCACCCAGCAGTTCTGGTTTCTTTTGTGACAGGATCTGGTAGAAGATGTGATAGTCTCTCTCAGCCTTGAGCTGGAAAGTTACACGTGACTTCTCCAAAAGATCTGATCAGTATGGGAAAGTGATTTTGGTATTAATGTGTTTCCTGTCAAAGAGATCTGTTCAAGCCTGGGCAAATTGAGTATTGTACTCACAAGTCTCAATGTCAGCAGACGAAAGCTTCCCACTGACTCCAAAATGAATGCGGATGAATTTACCCTGCAAATTATAGTAATAGCATAAATTAATGAGAGCTGGATTCAAGTAGTATTTGTTTTCTTTTTGAATACCTTAGGTGCGCTTGATTGAGCTTGCATGGTGTAATGGAACTGATGGAATACTCCTAAAAGTTTAAATCACACATTTCTGGTAGGCTCAATCAAACACTGAAAGTATGTGAAACAGAACAAATACTTTTTAACCCAGGTCTGGTGCACAGACAGTCCCAAAAGGGAAGATTAGCTGATGGACCTGAGGAAGATTGGCTAACGTCATGACATCAGCTAATGGTTATACAATTCAAATCCAGAAGATAAGATTTGAATGATATTTGACAAACAAACAAGACCAAACTTACGAATCGGGAGGAGTTGTCATTCCTGATGGTCTTGGCATTACCAAAAGCCTCCAGGGCAGGATTGGCCTGGATGATTTGATCCTCCAGGGTCCCCTACAACCCAACAACCACACAGTGTTAAAATGTTGCATTAAAATAAATACTGTAATGAACATATATTGGATTTTGTCAACATACTGTATGTCCATCCAGCCATGAAGAATGTTTAATTTTGGATCGATAATAATGAATATTTGCATTCTTTTTTACCTTTTTTTCTTCTGCTGCACTTTTCTTTCCGCTAACAGCAGCAATGCTGGCGAAATACTGGATGACTCTCTTGGTGTTAACAGTCTTTCCAGCACCGGATTCTCCACTGGGATTTAAAATACAAATGTTGATGTCTCAGAATTTCTCTTAATTTCAAATAGTCTCAAATGGATATAGCCTTTGGTTGATGTACTTACGTGATAAGGACAGACTGATTTTCCCTGTCTGTTGAAAGAGAAGTATCAGTAAATGTGACATTATCCAAATATCATTTGATTTATATAGATGAAAAGGAAAAGTTATATTTTACCTGACAACATGTACTGGTAGGCATTGTCAGAGATGGATAAGATGTGAGGAGGAGCTTCTGTCCTCTTCTTGCCTCTGTATGCATTGACAACAGACTGATCGTACACTGGCAGCCACTTGTATGGGTTGACAGTGACACAGAACAGCCCTGAGTAGGTCTGTCAAAGACAAGGGGATGCATATTTAGTTTAATTCATTTGAATGAATGATTGATTCAATGGAGATATTAGCAGGTCATTACTTACGTAGATCATCCAGGCTGCGTAACGCTCTTTGAGGTTAAACAGCACAGCGGGCTCGTGCAGGAAGGTGAACATCGCCATGTCCTCAATTTTATCAAACTTTGGCGGGTTCTGGGGGTGGACGTCGTCCTCCTTCACAGTAACAGTCTGAAAGAAGAGCAAATTCAATTGTTTTGTTTCATTTTTAAGGTGCAGAGGTGTTCTCATCCTAATTTGAGATTACACACAATATTGAATTGTCACAAATCATCCATTTACATGTAATGCCTGATTTACATAAAGCATTTTCGAGATCTCAAGTTAGGATTCTTCTTTTTGTTGTCTCTTGTGAGAATCATACTTATAGTAATCTATAAAGCGCATAGAGTTATCCTAGTAGGAAAATTAATTATCTTATGATTTTCCATGTGTCCATTTTCCAGGTCATATTCTTCAAAAAAATATTTACCTTTCCAAACTCCGTATCAGCGGTGACTTTAGCACCATCTCTGCTGGTGATTGTGGCCTTGACGTACTCAACCTCAGGGTCAGGCACATAGCACTCTCTCTTTATGTCAAAGGGTCTAGTCTGGCATTCCATACGCTCCTTGTCTGATTTACGCAGAAAGGAAGCTGCGGCGCCAAACTCTGCCATCAAACTGTCCCCCATTCTTAAATCTGTGCAGGCAGGAACAGAGTATTGAATACATACATTGCCTTCAGAAAGCATTCATATCCCTTGACTTATTCCACATATAGTTTTTTTCATCCGGAATTCAAAATGGATTAAATCGATTTAGTGAGTCCATGCAATTTATTATGTAACTTGTTAAGCAACTTTTTATTCCTGAAATCGTTTAGGCTTGCAATAACAAGTGGTTGAATTCTTATTCACTCAAGACATCTTAGCTTTTTGTTTTTTATTAATTGTAAAAATGTCTAAAAACATAATTCCATTTTGACATTATGGGGTATTGTTTGTAGGCCAGTGACACAAAATCTCAATTTAAATAATTTTAAATTCAGGCTTTAACACAACAACATTTTGAAAAAGTTAAGGAGTGTGAATGCTTTCTGAAGGTACATAATTTACACAAAGTACCAGGTTTGAGTTGGAATAATACCATGTATGCGTTGTTTTGTGTGTATGTAAATGCCCTCTGCCCACTTGGCACACACTGGTTGAATCAACGTTGAAATTACATTGAACCAATGTGGAATAGACATTGAATTGACATCTGTGCCCATGTATGTATGTATGTACAGTATGTCACTCCCCTCTGTATTTATTTGGACAGTTAAGATAAAATGTGTAAAAAATAATCATCATCTGTGAAAAACCATCCACATGTAAATCTGAAGTTCAGCGCATTTTATATAGATACATACACTCGTATTTATTTTGACAGTGAAGCTAATACTTTTAATTTGGCTCTTTACTCCAGCATTTTGGAAAGTACAGAATGTCACCTTTTTATTTGAGGGTATATTCATACACATCTGTTTGACCATTTAGAAATGAAAGCACTTTATGTATCTAGTCACCCCATTTGAATGCTTTTTTTTCATAAGTAACGTTATTTGGACAAATTCAATTATACTGTAGTGTCTTAAAAATAAAGTAGTCAAAAGTTGAGTATTTAGTCTCATATTCCTAGCACGCAATGACTACAAGAAGCTTGTGACTCTACAAACTTGTTGGAATATTTGCAGGTTGTTTTGCCCAATAGGAACTGAATGGTGAATAATATATTTTGGAGTCACTTTTATTGTAAATAAGAATAGAATATGTTTTCGGAACACTTGGATGGATAATAAATAATCATGAATGAATAGTGAATAATGATGAGTCAGAAAGTTATAGAGGCACAAAGATCATACACCATATTTTTACGTTACAACCTTATTCTAAAATTAATGAAATAGTGATTTTTCTTCATCAGTCTACACACAATACCCCATATTTACAAAGCAAAAACAGGTTTTTAGACATTTTTGCAAATGTATAAAATAAAATAAACTGAAATATCACATTTACATCAGTATTCAGACCCTTTGCTCAGTTGAAGCACTGTTGGCAGCGATTACAGCATCAAGTCTTCTTGGGTATGACGCTACAAGCTTGGCACAACTGTATTTGGGGAGTTTATCCCCTGTAGTTCCTCTCAAGCTCTGTCAGGTTTGATGGGGAGCGTCGCTGCACAGCTATTTTCAGGTCTCTCCAGAGATGTTAAATCGGGTTCAAGTCCGGCTGTGGCTTGGCCACTCAAGGACATTCAGAGACTTGTCCCGAAGCCACTCCTGTGTTGTCTTTGCTGCGTGCTTAGGGTCGTTGTTCTTTTGGAAGGTGAACCTTCACCCCAGTCTGAGGTCCTGAGTGTTCTGTTCATCTTTTCCTTGATCCTGACTAGTCTCCCAGTCCCTGCCGCATGATGCTGCCACGTCCATGCTTCACCGTAGGGATGGTGACAGGTTTCCTCCAGACATGATGCTTGGCATTCAGGCCCGAGTTCAATCTTGGTTTCATCAGACCAGAGAATCTTGTTTCTCATAGTCTGAGAGTCTAGGTGCCTTTTGGAAAACTCCAAGCGGGCTGTCATGTGCCTTTTACTGAGGAGTGGCTTCCATCTGGCCATTCTACCATAAAGGCCTGACTGAGTGCTGCAGAGATGGTTGTCCTTCTGGAAGGTTCTCTCCACAGAGGAACTCTAGAGCTCTGTCAGAGTGACCATCGGGCCCTTCTCCCCCGATTGCTCAGTTTGGCCGGGTGGCCAGCTCTAGGAAGAGTCTTGGTGGTTCTAAACTTCTTCCATTTAAGAATGATGGTGGCCACTGTGTTCTTAGGGACCTTCAATGCCGAATGCATTTTTTGGCACCCTTCCCCAGGTCTTTGCCTTGACACAATCCTGTCTCGGAGCTCTACGGACAGTTCCTTCGACCTCATGGCTTGGTTTTTATTCTGACATAGACTGTCAACTGTGGGACCTTGTATAGACAGGTGTGTGCCTTTCCAAATCATGTCCAATCAATTGAATTTACCACAGGTGGACTCCAATCAAGTTGAAGAGACATCTCAAGGATGATCAATGGAAACCGGATGCACCTGAGCTCAATTTCGAGTCTCATATCAAAGGGTCTGAATACTTGTGTAAATAAGGTATTTCTAAAAACTTTGCTTTGTCATTATGGGGTATTGTGTGTAGATGGCTGAGGATTTTAATTTATTTAACCCATTTTAGAATAAGGCTGTAACGTAACAAAATGTGGTAAAAGTCAAGGGGTCTGAATACTTTCCGAAGGCACTGTACATGTGGCTGGTTTCTCACTGTTGACATGGTTTGTTGAATGCCAGGATTCTCATAACAAACATTTCTCAAACTTAAGAAAGCATTTAGATCTTCATACTTTACCGTTTTCTTTTTACAATATCAACCATATTATGATAGTTTTACATTTTATTCTGTTCATGACAAAGGCAACCATGCATTATTGTTTTAATAATCACCTTTTTTATCCCAGCCCTAAAAACCGACTGTTTTTCGGCAAACTCCCAGGTCCTCTGATACTTATCCCGTGTGACTCATCATCTCTCTGTTTTGAGTGACATTACAGAGTTGAACAGGTGCTGCACCCAGTTTGGGTAAGAACATGGGAACACATTGATGCTTAAAACAAAGTGCTATGCACTCAGCCTACAGATGAATGATCTGTTTAGTCACATATCAACTTTCCTAGAGCCATACTTCTCTTTTAAAAGATGAAGTGGACGATACTGTGCCAATGAATTTATGAATTGTCAAATATGTCATGTAATTATAAGTCTGCATAAGTTACAGCTCATGGCTCTTATTGATATGCATTATTATTGTAACTTTCTCAGAACGGAAGGCCTTTAGGCCAATATTAAGCTATCCCTAGACATTTTAAATATCTTCATGCCTGGAAGAGACTCCAGGCTTCCGTCATAATGGTCCATTTTGAATGAGGAAAAAAAGGAATTACAGGGGCAGTTTGGTAAAAATGAATCCCTTCCGACTCGTCCACTGGAAAAACGGAAATGCTGGGGTAATAATTACATAACCGAAGTTCTATAGTAATACTAGTCCTGTGCGATTAGGGCTTAAGAAGCGGTAGATCTGTTCTATTTGCGCTATTTCTATGCTTCCCATTCTTCAATATTGTTTTTGCGCCTTTTACTTTTGGTTTTGTACACCAGCTTCAAACAGTTGAAAATACAATATTTTTGGTTTAGATGGTACAATGATTCTCTACACTGTACTTGCCTGTTTTGTCACATAAACTGAAAGTAGGCTAACTATTAAAATTATAGCAACTAGGAAATGGCGACGCGATTTCTGCATATTCCACCTTTTAGTACTTAAAAAATATATATTATTAAAACAGTGGTCCCAAAACTGTTACCCCAAAGACCTAAATAAATTGTATAATGTGAAATTAGTATTACTGTATGTACAGTGGTGTCCGAAATTATTGACACCTTTGATAAAGATGAGCAAAAATGACTGTATAAAATAAAAGATTCAGATACTGAGCTATATTATATGCTCAAAAACATTTGGAAATTATATTATTTTATAGTAATATAATTGTTCAGAGAGAGATTTTATTAAGTAATACTTTTTTCACTAATAGGTACAGGGTAAAAATTATTGACACCCCTGTTTTCAATACCTTTCAATACCTCACCTTGTGAGAATAATGGCACTGTGGCCCTTGTTAAGGTCAATGGCATCATGACCTTTACCCAGTACAAGAACATTTTAGGCAAAGACCTGGTTGCCTCTGGGAGGAGGCTGAAACTTGATCGCAATAACCCCAAGCACACATCAAAATCCACAAACAAATGGTTAATTGGACACAAAATCAACATTTTGCAATAGCCATCTCAGTCTTCAGACTTGAAACCTATTGAAAACCTGTGGTTTGAATTGAAGAGGGCAGTCCATAAGCACAGACGGATATCAAGGCTCTGGATGGATTCTGTATGGAGGAATGGTGGAAGACTCCCCAATGTGTCCCAACTCGTGATATATTTTACAAAAAGGCTCAGATACATTATTCTCACAAGGTGGGGTATTGAAAACAGGGAAGTCAATCATTTCGACGCCTTCTTTCTCTGAGCAATTATATTAGTATAAAATATGATAATTTCCCGAATTTATTTAGGATACTAAATAGCTCAGTATTTAAATTATTTATTTTCTACAGTAATTTTTGCTCATCTTTATCGAGTGTCAATAATTTTGGACCCCACTGTATATACTGTATATGAGTAGTATACTGTACCATCCATAGCATAATGGTCATGGCAGACCAATAGAACTTTAAAATATAAGCCTAAAAAAAACAACGGTTGAGGCAGGACAGCAGTAAGCTACCAAATTTAGAGTCCTAGATTAATAAGTGTTAATCTGAACAATACAAAGGTCAGTAAACCAACAGCACATTGGAAATAAACCAAAACATGTGAGGTTCAGAGCAGACCAAAAGTAGCTAGGTCCACTGTAGCTGAAATCTACAGCTTGTGTAGTGATGACACTGACAACATGTAATTACTGTACAGGATAGATGTATTATGCAACATAAACAAGTTGACTAGATTGATGAGTACAGACAAGAAAATTGAATAAATCAAATAAATAACGGTATTTTTATCTTTATTTTTGCATTAGTATACACATTTGTCAAGCTGTTATAGTTTTCATGAAACACATTTGAAGACTTCACACAAACCACTAGGAGGCTTATAGAACCTTTATTTTAGAAGATTATGATTCTACCTGTTGTTGGTTACCCCTTGGATACATTTGGTGGAAAGGATCTCTACTGAGAATGAAATAGACAAATACAAAGACAAATATCAGTCTACTGACCAGCTATGTGTGGTTATGATTATTGTTAGGTCGTATAATGATTATCTTTGCCCTCCTCAGCAGACTGCCTCTATATGCCTACCTTCAGGATGTCCGGTGCCTTGTGTCTCCCCCTGGTCTGTCTCCCCCTGGTCTCCAGCTCTCTTTATAAAGAGTGTTACTCAGCCCTATATGGAGATGGGCCATGTCGTGACATAAATTAGACTGCTTATTTCAAAAGATCTGTATTTGGGGCTAGAGGTGTATACGTCTTTGACCTATCCGGCTCGTTATAACAACAGGCTATTCCAGGGCGGACAGAGGAGGGGAGAAATTGGCTGCATTGAAAGCCCACTTGATCAGGGGGCGGTTTCAGGCTCTATAGTCATCTAAACATTACAAGCATGTATGTTTGACCAATGAAAATGAATCAAATGATGTATGTGACATGAAATGACAGAAAGTAAGTTAGCTCCAAAAATGTGGGGAGTAGAGGTGTGCACCTCAGACCTATCAAGCTTGTTGTAACAACAGGCTATCAATAAGGAGGGAGAAGGGGAGCAAAAACCCAGGGTGCATGTAGAGCATCACCCTTTGCTATAATTCCTTTTTTGGAGTGTCACTTTAACAGATGAGGTGGCTACATGACGACATTATGACATTTCAGAGCCCATTTTAGCACCCTCCTTTATAGGGCAGTTTCAGGCTCCAGGGACATCCAACACATATCAATCTTGTATGTTTGAGCATTGGAAATCTCTTGAATTTAGTAAGGGGGAGTTCTCATGATTTTTATGGAGGTTCGTTTTGAGTTTTATGTTCTAGTACATGTTTGGGAACAAACTAGAACGTCTTTGTGTTGTGATTGCTTAAGGTAATTGGATGACATGAGAAAGTCATCATACATGGTGTGAAATCATTGCAAGACAACTGCAACTGTCAGTTGTTCACCAAGGCAAGGTCACTTTCCTTTCCATTGTCACCAAGAGTCCCAGCTACTGTAAGCATAACCCTAGGCCCCATCTTGTTGACGTGGCATTGTCTCCTTTTTATCCTTGAGGACAAATATAAACCTGTGAAATTGTTCTTGGATTCCTTCAACTGACCATGAGGCACTTCAATGTGCTTGAATGTGTGGGCCTCACCATCTGACATTGTAATAGCTGCAGCCTTCTCACATAAATAATTCCAGGCCACAAATGGAAGGGGGGACTCCATTTACCTCATGAGTTGTTAACAAAACTTTCAACCATACCTGAGTTGGAAACAGAAGATATTGTTTATTTTACACATAATTAATTCAAAGATATCCAATTTACTATCAGTGCTCCTAAAAAAAGGGTACACGACGTTTATATGTGTCCAACATGTCAGATACTGGTAACGCTTTCAAAAACAATATGCTATTGAAACCTTGGTGAATAGCTTTTTGTTTTTTCCCCTGCTATTTATTAGCGTCCTCTGTGTAAAGTTTGCATCAACTCAGTCTTAGTACATTGCAATCACAAAAACATGCGTAGCCCCTGTGTTTTTCTCAATTAGACTGAGTGAATATCTGATAAGGTGCTGAGACAAGGGGCATGAGGTCTTGGATTTGTAAGTGTCACACTGTTAAAGATAGCTGTCAGGTCATCGTTTGTACAGTGTGGAGGAAGTGTGAAGCTGTTAACAAGGTGATGATGTACTGGTGACATAGCTAGAAATTGTGTTACCTCCTTCAAGACCTGTGCATATGACCCCTGTATAGTATAATGAATGTTAGAGCCCTTTTGACTCTTACAACTTCACACCTTGGCCCTCGCTTCAGCCTTGAGGTTCTGCAATTAGCTTCCACAGCTGAACATACCATCCCCTGCCCTTCAATGACTCGCTAAGGATCCCATTCCCAGCTGCCGTGTGTTGTGCTTGATGTACTTGAACACATGGATTCACCTTAACCTATTCTTCTGTTGTCATTTGTCTCCATAGATTGACAGACTGCCAGGCCATCTCTACTGCTCCCCCAGGCTAAGACCATCTCTTCCCTCACCAAGGCACGTGGGTTCCCTGACAGGGGGTGAAAGAAAGATATAGGCTAAATAGGTTAGTGATGCAGGAGTAGCCTCCACAAATCTTCCTCTAGCAACAGAATCAGCACTGACCAAGGTAAGTCATAATGACATTATCTGTAAGTTCTACCGGACTGTCAGCATGCAGTACTCAATGTGCAGGTGCAGGGATATTATCTTTTAAGGAATTTGTGTGGAAATGATTATCATATAGGAAATTCGTGTCATAGTCAGAATACGAAAGACTGAGAAAATAGCCTTTGATTTTATAGGACCTCGCTTTAATCTCATTTTTGGTGTAGATCATTTGTTGTGAGTTCCCAGCTGGACTTGGTAGGAAGTACAGTTTGCAGCCCAAGAGATCACATCACAGTCTTCCCTGTAGTTAACACAGATGGAATATTAGCGTGTTGTTTCTTAATGTATCAGTAGTTAAGTATAACACTTAAAACTCTTGCATATAAAATACATGTTAAGGTATTTCAGTAATAATGTGGTAACACTTCACAATAAGGGTACATTAAATTAAAATCCCAATTGTGTCAGTTATTGATGTTGAGTGATTCAAAGGTAAGGTGCACAAAATGTAAGCAATTGGGAAGACAACAGATAAGGCAAAACGTTTTTTATGCAAATAAAATGGAACATAAGTTTTTGTTCCTTTTTCAGCTAGAAAGCATTGTCTAACCACCAGCCTAAATACCCCAAAATATGCAACAATTATATTACTCATAGTTACATTTTAAATGTTGTCTTTCCAAAGCCCAATGAAGAATATTAAAGACAAGCACCAACAGTAGCTTATACAATAAGCTTATATCATACAATACAAGACACAGTTGTGATATTATAACCTAAATATGTGTAGGAGGTGTGAAAATCATACACATGTAGCCTAGTGAATTTTGAATTTAAATCTACATTTTGGAGGTTTAGAACGGAGCAGAAGACATATGTAAATTATTCACTATAACGGACAATAAAGTTGTTTTCTATTCTAATAAGTGGGGTGTGGCTGTTGCTGTCTCTCAAGTTGTTGGCTTGTGGGGTGTAACTTTAACTCTGTCTTGTTTATGACACATTGTTTCCCTCCCTTTGTCCTTGAGTACAACTATAACCCAGTGAAATTCCTGCTGAGTGCCTTTCTCTGATTGAGATGGACAGTTTGTGAGGTTCATTGATATCTGAGATTAGCTAGTGGTCTATAAAAATGTCTTTTTACTGAAATTTGGTCACACATAAACAAAGCAATTTAAGATCATTACTATAATAATTAGGACAATGTTCGTCCTTGAACAGAAGCATCACTAAAAGTAAATGGAGGGAATGTATTAATTATTTTAAGGTTACTGTAACCAATGCATGATTGTCAAGGCCATAGAGAGGAAACATTTCCGAGAAGCATTCACTACGAGAACCAGTTGGTGTGTTTGATTGAAACATAGTTGAGGATGGGAATGTGGATTCTAAGCTTGAGGGCAGGAGGCTACAACAGTAAGCAAATGGTTAAGTTTTATGTCAGGGGTAAATTGCTGCAACTCAACCTTCTTCTAACACCATCTCATGGAGGAACTGCTCCAGAGTACGTTGTGGAAGCCTCTTCACTGAGGATTGTAGTTGTGTTTTATGTTTGTGTTGTTATGTATATTCTTTAGGGGCTTACAGCGAAGCTGTGAAACCTGTTGGTATTCTTATATATTATTTCCTTGACATGGTAAAATAACTCAAACATAGACCATGTGTGACTTGGTCTAAAAGAATGGCACCAATTGGCCTATGGGTGGCGCTGTTACAGGCAGTCTAACTTAAACCTGCATATTTGTCACCCGTTTGACCTATAGACTTGAAACTTTGTATGTAGGTGACTTTCCTCGCGCTGAACAAATCTGTCTTAAGGACCCCGTCAGGATAAATTGTCCTCCAATGTTTGAAAACCTTTGAAAAAGTTATTCTCATGAACCGTAAATCCAAATATCACCAATTTGGTAGGTAGGCCCATGGTACATCTCTTAACTTAGTTTGAGAAAATCAAAGGGATTGGTTAAGAGATGGCTGATTAATTGATAAATCAGTAAATCAGATTTTATGTGTCCATTTAAATCCTTTATAAATCAACTCCACAATGGCCTATCAACTTGAAACATTTTAGGGTCATCAAAGACATTAATTACCATGATGAACCATGTTACGTTTGGCATTGATAGCTTAAAAAAAGAGGAAACTATTAACATTTCACTGTTTTGACTGTGTAACGCTAATGCATAAAATAATCATGAATCTTCTTCTCATTGACTAAAAGTCAGATTCACTCCAAATGTGTTCTTTGGACTCATCACAATAGTCTCTAAAGACTTTGAGTAAAGAACATTGAGGCATTCAAAGATGTCCACACTATACCAGTAGATGCATATTAGCACTTACGCTAATATGATAAAATATGCCAAAAATTCTTCAAAAATCTTCTTCTCATGAACCATAGGACCAATTCACAGCAAATGTGGAATGTAGGTCCATGGTACTTGTCTTAACTTAGTTTGAGTGGATATATACTCACTGGAAACCTTAGATGGCTGCACCAGACCAGTTGGTGGCACTATAGATGTCAATGACACCAGTGGCACCATAGGATACTAGAGCAATAACTATTGATCAAATGGACTTCGTCTCATGTAAGTTAATGATACATTTAAATTATGCAGACAAACTATGTGAAATATCATGAAAATAAAGCTGGCAATTTTTCACAAATCTTAACATGAACTATTAGTTAAATTGACCCCAGAATTGGTATAAAATCAATATATTAAGTAATGAAGTTAAGAATTATTACCTGCAGCATTCAAAATCAAATCAAATTTTATTGGTCGCATACACATATTTAACAGATGTCAGTGCGGTTGTAGCGAAACGCTTGTGTTCCTAGCTTCAACAGTGCAGTAGTATCTAACAATTCACAACATTACACACAATCTGAAAGTAAAAGGATGGAATTAAGAAATATATAAATATTAGGACGAGCAATGTCGGAGTGGCATTGACTAGAATACAATAGAATAGAGTATATACATATGAAAAGAGTCAAACAGTATGTAAACATTATTAAAGTGACCAGTGTTCCATATTAAAGTGAACAGTGATTCCATGTCTATGTACATAGGGCAGCAGCCTCTAAGGTGCAGGGTTGAGTAACCGGGTGGTAGCCAGCTAGTGACAATGACAAAGTTCAGGGTATTGGGTGGAGGCCGGCTAGTGATGGCTATGTAACAGTCTGATGTCCTAGAGATGAAAGCTGTTTTTCAGTCTGTCTCGGTCCCAGTTTTGATGCACCTCTACTAACCTCGCCTTCTGGATGATAGCGGGGTGAACAGGCCGTGGCTTGGGTGGTTGATGTCCTTGATGATCTTTTTGTCATTCCTGTGACTTTGGGTGCTGTACAGTAGATGTCCTGGAGGGAATGCAGTGTACCCCCGGTGATGCATTGGGCCAACCGCACCACCCTCTGGAGAGCCCTGCGGTTGCAGGCGGTGCAATTGCCGTAACAGGAGGTGATACAGCCCGACACGATGCTCTCAATGGTGCGTCTGTAGAAGTTTGTGAGGGTCTTAGGGGTCAAGCCGAATTGGATGATAGCCTGGTGAACAGGCCGTGGCTTGGGTAGTTGATGTCCTGGAGAGCAAAGCTGTCATCAAGGCAAAGGGTGGCTACTATGAAGAATCTCAAAAATAAAATGTATTTTGATTTGTTTAACAATTGTTTGGTTACTACATGATTCCATATGTGTTATTTCATAGTTTTGATGTCTTCACTATTATTCTACAATGTAGAAAATAGTAAAAATAAAGAAAAACCCTTGAATGAGTGGGTGTGTCCAAACTTTTGACTGGTACTGTATATGTTAATGTTATTCAAAACATTCTTGAAGCATGGATTCCGATTTGTCAGACCAGCGTTGACTAGACCTTAGCTAGGGCTGGACAGTATACCGTATTTTATTATATACCTGTATTGATGAAGGGACCGGTTTGGGTGTTTACTTTACCTTCTATACCAGTATTTGAATGTTTGTTTTGTTAAATGTGATACGCCAAGTGTAACATCATCTCTGCTCTTCCTCTCCGTGAATCGCGCATGCGGGAAGCCACCGCTGGCTGATCCCGCCCTGGCTTACATTAAAAAACTTTTTTTACCTGAATTAGGGCCAGACTAGTTACCATAATTTTCTCACATTGCCATTGATAGTTTTTTCTATTGTCTCTTTTTGGTCCATTTAGATTGTTCTTATAACTTCTCATAACTTCTTATGGCTGGGGGCAGTATTGAGTAGCTTGGATGAATAAGGTGCCCAGAGTAAACTGCCTGCTCCTCAGTCCCAGAAGCTAAGACATACATATTATTAGTAGATTTGGATAGAAAACACTCTGAAGTTTCTAAAACTGTTTGAATGATGTTTGTGAGTATAACAGAACTCAAATGGCAGGCAAAAACCTGAGAAAAAATCCAACCAGGAAGTGGGAAATCTGAGGTTTGTAGGTTTGCCTATCCAATATACAGTGTCTATGGCGTCATATTGCACTTTCTAAGGCTTCCACTAGATGTCAACAGTCTTTAGAACCTTGTTTGATGCTTTTACTGTGAAGGATGAGGGAATGAGAGCTGATTGAGTCAGGGGTCTGGCAGAGTGCCACGAGCTCACTCAGGCGCTCCCCCGTGAGGTAGCTGCGTTCCTTCTCCTTTCTAAAGACAAAGAAAGGAATTCTCCAGTTGAAACATTATTGAAGATTTATGATAAAAACATCCTTTGACTTTTCGTCTGGACTAAGTGTGCCTGCGCGTCGTGAATTTGGATTTTTGAACTAAACGCGCGGGGGGAAAATTAGGTATTTGGACATAAATTATGGACTTTATCGAACAAGACAGACATTTATTGTGGAACTGGGATTTCTGGGAGTGCATTCTGATGAAGATCATCAAAGGTAAGTGAATATTTATAATGCTATTTCTGACTTCTGTTGACTCCACAACATGGTGGGTACCTGTATGGCTTGTTTTTGTGTCTGAGTGCCGTACTCAGATTATTGCATGGTGTGCTTTTTCCGTAAAGTTTTTTTGAAATCTGACACAGCGGTTGCATTAAGGAGAAGTTTATCTAAAGTTCCATGTATAATACTTGTATCTTTTATCAATGTTTATTTTGAGTATTTCTGTAAATTGATGTGGCTCTCTGCAAAATCACCGGATGTTTTGGAGGCAAAACATTACTGAACATAACGCGCCAATGTAAACTAAGATTTTTGGATATAAATATGAACTTTATTGAACAAAACATACATGTATTGTGTAACATGAAGTCCTATGAGTGTCATCTGATGAAGATCATCAAAGGTTAGTGATTAATTTTATCTCTATTTCTGCTTTTTGTGACTCCTCTTTGGCTGGAAAAATGGCTGTGTTTTTCTGTGACTAGGTACTGACCTAACATAATCAGATGGTGTGCTTTCGTCGTAAAGCCTTTTTGAAATCGGACACTGTGGTGGGATTAACAACAAGTTTATCTTTAAAATGGTGTAAAATACTTGTATGTTTGAGGAATTTTAATTATGAGATTTCTGTTGTTTGAATTTGGCGCCCTGCACTTTCACTGGCTGTTGTCAAGTCGATCCCGTTAACGGGATCTCAGCCGTAAGAAGTTTAATGTAGATTGTATACAAAAATCTTTTTTAAATGTTATGGTTAAAAATGTTCATGTTTTCCTGTGACTTGTTGTAGGCTCCTAAGTGGACCATAAGGTTAAAAAACAAACCAAATTAAGAAAACTAAACTAAAAAAAATTAAAATAAAAGATCAAATAAAAAATGAAGTAACTGCACCAGAGTGTCTCTTTTGGGTCACTTTTGCCAGTCCCAAGCCCAGATAAAGGAGGAGGGTTGGAATTGTGACATAAAAAAAAACAAGAATCGACAGAAGAAAGTTCATTTGTAGTTCAAAATATATTTAGGGTGTTTTTTACTCACTTTTTGTCTCTCCCACGGTGTTATTCCTCTGTCCTACAGCGTCCATCACAATTACATGCACTTGGCCAATTATGCAAATTAGGTGTTGACTTCTAGCGACTTTTAGGACAGCCAATAGCTACTTTCCTTACTGAGGAGTTGGCAACACTGCAACCATGAGACACTTGTGTTCAGTCTGCATGGTCAATGCAGCACTTGCACCAATGCTGATGACAACAATGCTGTTTTCACATTGCTTCTTAATATAAATCCACGAGCGTTCTATAATGACACTATTAGTTTGTGTTTCTTACATCAGCAAACAGCTAGTTTGTCTTTTCTTAGCAAGTTGCCCTAAATCTTGTTAGCCGCTAATAGCTAGCTAGCTAGCTTATAAATGTAATGAGTAAGTGCAAACGTAGCTAGCTAATACAGCCTGATAATACCAGTGATGGTGTAGACCTAAATCAGCATGTTGTTTGTGCAACAGTATCTTCTAAATCAAAGAGGAATATGCAAAGCAAGAATATGTTAGCTACATGAGGTAGCTAAGAGAAAACATGCAATGTCGCCAAAGCGTATAGGGTCCCCTAGGAAACACTAATCAGCACTTAAGTTCCTACCCTGTCACAATAACTCCTCCCTGACATTTTAATTCGTTGTCATCTCAAACAACACTGTATTCAAAGTGCCCACTATTATATTCTAACTATAGAATTAGAATAGTCATTCTATTTCCAAAGTTTTGCTCTAATTCGCAAGTCAAATTCGCAATTGCAACATTTGGTTAATAAGTTGTAGATGATTTGCCCATATCGTGCAGCCCTACGTGGCAGTGTGGAAATGATCTCGATTGAGCAGTGGTGTAAAGTACTTGAGTAAAAATACTTTCAAGTACTACTTAAGTAAAAATGCTTTCAAGTACTACTTAAGTCGTTTTTTTTGGTATCTGTACTTTACTATTTTTTATCATTTCTACTTTTACTTCACTACATTCCTAAGGAAAATACTGTACTTATTACTCCATACATTTTCCCTGACACCTAAAAGTACTTGTTACATTTTGAATGCTTAGCAGGACAGGAAAATGGTCCAATTCATGCACTTGTCAAGAGAACATCCCTGGTCATACTGCCTCTGATCAGGAGGACTCCCGAAACACAAATGTTTTGTTTGTAAATTATATCTGAGGGATGGAGTGTGCCCCTGGCTACCCGTAAATAAAATAAAAAATAATCTGGTTTGCTTATTATAAGGGATTTGAAATTATTTATACTTTTACTTTTGATACTTAAGTACATTTTATCAATTACATTTACTTTTGATACTTAGTATATTTAAAACCAGACTTTAAATATACTTTTAGACTTTTACTCAAGTAGTATTTTACTGGGTGACTTTCACTTTTACTTGAGTAATTTTCTATTAACGTATCTTTACTTTTACTCAAGCATGACAATTGGGTACTTTTTCCACCACTGCAATTGAATGCAGGAGATGCAGAAATTATAAAAGTGCTGAAATTTGTTTTGGTTGAAGTTGAATTGAACAGTATAAAACAATCAGAATGGAGAAAGACTCATTGAAATCACTTAGAATGTATGTGTTGGCACCCTAGGATCACTCACCACTCATAAAGCAAATGTAGAACTTTTATTATTCAAAAACTAAAAATACCGCCATACTGCCCAATTGTTTTTAAATACCGGGATATAATATTTTGGCCATTTCGCCCTACTTAGCACAGGTACTTCCTGTTTGAGTTTCTGCCTATAGTAAGGGAGGAGTAGAATGGAGTTCTGATTTGATCTGATTTGCCTTGTAGCAATCCCGGAAGGGAGAGTTACAATGGTCGAGAGTTTTTGAAGCAAGAGTACTACAGGCAATGTATTGATACAACTTCGGTAAGATAACCAACTTACAGCTCTTGACTAAACTTCACTTTCGTAATCCTTATGGTATTGAGAGATAAAGATGGTAATGCTTTCACTGATTACACATAAAGGAAGCTAATTCATACATAATAGAGTGATTGCTTGTTATCCAACTGATCTTGTATCCTTGCTGTCATCCTGTGAACCCCATTCATTGCTGCTAACAGCTATATGTTATTTTTGTGTTCAAATCAAATTTTATTAGTCACATACACGTGTTTAACAGATGTTATTGTTGGTGTAGCGAAATGCTTGTGTTTCTAGCTCCAACAGTGCAGTAATATCTAACAAATAATATCTAACAATTTCACAACAATACACACCAATCTAAGTAAAGGAATGGAATTAAGAATATATAAATATACGGACGAGCAATGTCAGACCGGCATAAACTAAGATACAGTAGAATAGAATACAGTATATACATATGAGATGAGTAATGCAAAATACAGTTGAAGTCTGAAGTTTACATACACCTTAGCCAAATACATTTAAACTCCGTTTTTCACAATTCCCAACATTTAATCCTAGTAAAAATGCCCTGTCTTATGTCAGTTAGGATCACCACTTTATTTTAAGAATGTGAAATGTCAGAATAATAGTAGAGAAAATGATTTATTTCAGCTTTTATTTCGATCATCACATTCCCAGTGGGTCAGAAGTTTACATACACTCATACACTCAATTAGTATTTGGTAGCATTGGCTTTAAATTGTTTCACTTGGGTCAAACTTTTTGGGTAGCCTTCCACAAGCTTCCCACAATAAGTTGGGTGAATTTTGGAGAAATGTCCTCTGGTCTAATGAAACAAAAATAGAACTGTTTGGCCATAATGACCATCGTTATTTTTGGAGGAAAAGGGGGAGCTTGCAAGCCGAAGAACACCATCCCAACTGTGAAGCACGGGGATGGCAGCCTCATGTTGTGGGGGTGCTTTGCTGCAGGAGAAACTGGTGCACTTCACAAAATAGATGGCATCATGAGGAGGGAAAATTATGTGGATATAGTGAAGCAACATCTCAAGATATCAGTCAGGTAGTTAAAGCTTGGTCGCAAATGGGTCTTCCAAATGGACAATGACCCCAAGCATACTTCCAAATGTGTGGAAAAAATTGCTTAAGGACAACAAAGTCAAGGTATTAGAGTGGCCATCACAAAGCCCTGACCTCAATCCTATAGAAAATGTGTGGGCAGAACTGAAAAAGTGTGTGGGAGCAAGGAGGCCTACAAACCTGACTCAGTTACACCAGCTCTGTCAGGAGGAATGGGCCAAAATTCACCCAATTTATTGTGGGAAGCTTGTGGAAGGCTACCCGAAATGTTTGACCCAAGTTAAACAATTTAAAGGCAATGGTACCAAATACTAATTGAGTGTATGTAAACTTCTGACCCATTGGGAATGTGATGAAAGAAATAAAAGCTGAAATAAATCTTTCTCTCTCTTCTTAAAATAAAGTGGTGATCCTAACTGACCTAGACAGGGAATTTGTACTAGGATTAAATGTCAGGAATTGTGAAAAACTGAGTTTAAATGTATTTGGCTAAGGTGTATGTATACTTCCGACTTGAACTATAAATCACCCAGAAAATATACCTCTCTGTTGATATCACATACATTATCAAGCATTTCACACGTTATCCAGATACTGACTGTTAGCACTTGGTGGTCTATAGCCGCTTCCCACAAGAATGGGCTTTAGGTGAGGCAGATGAACCTGTAGCCATATTACTTCAACAGTATTTAACAAGAGATCCTCTCTTGTCTTAACAGGAATGTGGTTCTGAACATAAACAGCAACACCTCCACCATTATATGATCTAATAATAATCCATTTCTAATTAAACCACACAATCCTTACTTTTATGCCAACAAAATATGATATTGCTCATGGTTGTTGGTAGGTGTTTTACTCTCTGTCTATATAGGTATTTTCTGAACAATATATCTGTTCATTTAGGGGACCCAATTTGGCTCAGAAGCACCCCCAGATGCAAAAGTGAGAGATATTTGTCTATTGTCATGATTCTCTGTGAGGTAAGTTACCAGTATATTATGAAAACCAGTGTTAACTTAATTTTGTTAAATAATAGTGGATTCCAAACCTGTTCGTAATAGAATCAAGCAATACACAGAGGGGCTGTTTAAATTGACTTTATTCTTTATTCTGCTCATGTTCCATGGAGAATAGAGAAAAAACTAAAGCACTACAGTCAGGAGATTTTCAGAAAGGTCCATCCGAGAGCTTCACTCTTCATCATGTCCTTTCTGTGACACAAGATGGATGAAGGTTAAAATGTAATAAACTACTGTAAACACTAAAAACATTCTTACAATATTCTGTGCATTGTCAAATATATATTAAACGATGGGGCTCCTTGTTTGAGTGTATAGAATACACAATAAACATCATGAATAACACTAACTGTGTCGACTAGTAAATTAAAGATTTTACAAAAAAAATTCAAGAAGCAACGATGTCCAGCATTTTTCACAATACTTCAAAATGTGTTGCTTGCCATCACACAGTAAGTAGTAACTCACCACTGAAACCAAAATATATCGTGCTTTTGAATATATATTTTTTTTACCCATGACAGGGAACAATATTCCAATTTATAGTTATATGAATGATAGTATGGTTATTGGACATCAAATGCTTGGGACTGTCATCATACTTGAGATGAGTTTGCAAATTATAACCAATATTATTATTTTCATTAAAAGAACTGACCTGGGAGCCAGCATCACAACTCTTGAACTCACTCCTCATCCTTTCCTTTCTGTGACAGAGAAGATAGATAGATAGATTGATTGATTATTAGAACTGAAAAACTGAAACTGAAAAACATTTTATATTGCCATATACCGTGTCCTCCTTTTGAAATTTTACAATGGGGAACTTCAACAGGTATGTATAGTTACTTGGTAACAATGTAATATATTATGCATTTATTCCTTATTTTCTTCAGGAATCAATGGGTTAATATCGAGAATTGAAATGACCATTAAACAGAATCCCAGTTCCCAGAAAGTTGAGGCTTTTGAAACAGCAACTTCACTGACCTTGGAACCGGCATCACGACTCTTGGCTCTCATCTTGTTGACCTGAGACTCAGCAATATCAGCCCTCTCTTCTGCCTCATCCAGTTCATGCTGAATCTTGCGGAACTTGCCCAAATTGGAATTGGCTTGTTCCTCCTGTGAAAAAAAAAAATATGATTTAAGTTTCTAGCAAACAAAACAATTTGGGAATTAAATATGCAACATATGGATGATAGAAGGTTACTTACAGCCTCCTCTGAAGTTCTCTTGTAGGATTTGACCTTCAGCTGCAGTTTGTCCACCAGGTCCTGCAGGCGGCTCAAATTCTTACGGTCTTCCTCAGTCTGCACACAAAAAGAAGGGAAGAAATAGAGTCATATACTGTATGTATCTTACATTTGATTCTGAGCATGTTAATGTGAATTGTTAACTCTGCACTGTCAAATTAAAACAATGTACCTGGTATGTGAGCTCCTTGATGCGTCTCTCATATTTACGGACTCCTTTCACAGAATCACTGCTCCTCCTTTGCTCCAGTTCCACTTCAGTCTCTAGCTCTCTCACCTAGAAAGATATGATCATTGTTAACACACCATTAACAATTAGTTTGTTAATTACCACTACTTTCAATATTGAAGCTAGAAATATGACTAGAAATATGACATGTGACATTGAATTAATAGACGAGAATGTAGCTTAGACACTTACTCTGGCCTCCAGCTTCTGGATCTGCTTCTTGCCACCCTTCATGGCAATTTGTTCAGCTTCATCCAGGCGGTGCTGCAGGTCCTTGATGGTCTGCTCCATGTTCTTTTTCATGCGTTCCAGGTGAGCACTGGTGTCCTGCTCCTTCTTCAGCTCCTCTGCCATCATGGCAGCATCAGTAATGGCCTTCTTGGCCTTTTCCTCAGCATTTCTACACTCCTGCACAGCCTCCTCCACTTCATTCTGAAGCTGGGATGTGTCGCCCTCTAGCTTCTTCTTCTGGCTCAGTAGGCTGGTATTCTACACATATATATGACAAATTATGTTTATGTTACCTATACGTACCTCAAGTAGCAGATATTTAAGGATAACCCTAATTGTTCTATATTACTGACTTACCTGTGAGTGCAGCAGCTGAACTCTCTCACTAACATCCAGCAGTTCCTGCTCAGCCAGTTTGCGGCCTCTCTCAGTCTGCTCCACCAGGGCTCTCAGCTCATCCAGTTCAGCCTGCATCAGGTTGTTGCGTCTCTCCACAATGGCAATGTTCTCCTTCAGGTCATCATTGCTACGAAGAGCATCATCCAGCTGCATTTGAGAATCCTGTAGAGAGAATTACTGATTTTACTATATCGTATTGTTTCACAGTGTGGTTTGGCTTTATCTGAAGGCACAAGCAATGTTTTTAATTCAATGATGTGGAAGTAATACCTTCAGATGGGAATGGAGACCCTTAAGTTGCTTCTGGGCCTCGGATGCCTGCCTGTTGGCCTGGCTGAGCTGGATCTCCATCTCATTGAGATCTCCCTCCATCTTCTTCTTCAGCCTGAGAGCTTCATTCCTGCTGCGAGTCTCTGACTCCAGGGAGCTTTGCAGGGTATCCACAACTCTCTGCTGGTTCCTCTTATTCATCTCCATTTCCTCATCCTTCTCCACCAGCTTGCGCTCAATGTCAGATTTCACCTGATTGAACTCCAGCTGAGCTCTCATGATCTTGCCTTCCTCATGCTCTAGGGAGGCCTATGACAACACAGCCACCCATAGTTTGTAAGATCTTCAAATAAAATGTTGGTACTTTCACTATCTGTAAATGTTTTCTATTCTCACCTCAGCTTCCTCTAGAGCAGACTGTATCTCTGCCTTCTCCTGCTCCAGCTGTTTACGGATCTTTTCCAGCTCATGGATGCTCTTTCCTCCTTCACCAAGCTGCTCAGTCAGGTCAGAAATTTCCTCTGTGGAAAAATATTATTGTACATCGGAATCATTTTGTGATAACTATTGTTGATTAGGGATGAGGCAAATGGGGAAAAATCCCAACGTTTAATCAGAGATGTTATATCGGTTTTCCGTTAAACCGATTTTAAAAATTCATAAAATTCCACGTGAATTCACACTGCAGCTGCGCTGCTGCCAGCAACGGTTTAGGTTTCACGGTGCATCCCTTTCAGATGGTGAAGCACTGCACCTGTACTACCATTACTGTACCTCAATTCTACCTCGCAAAGTTTGCATTTCACCACCTTCTCATTTAATTTGTCAAAGTATTGCCATATAGGACTCCACTGCTGTCTCTTGCCTTTGCCATTTTTCCAACTGTTAATGACGATGATTTAGTGGTGGAGTGTCTACTCCAAAATAATTGATTCCTCGACTCCTTGCACGTCATCTCCATGTGTCGACTCCCATTTGTGAGTGTCAAGATTAGATTCCGCGACTCCTCAACTCCTAAAATTCAGTAATTTTAGAAAGGAGGAGACTGATTAGTTGCCGTACTAACGAGAACACTCACATTTTCTATAGCGAGCTAGAGAGGGACGGAGAGAGAGGGGAGGGGCACAGTATAGGCAGGTCGGCCACCATACAGACAGAGTCAGAACCGTGCACTTGGCCTATCTATTGGGTAATCAAAAGCTGTATCTCCAAATGGAAGCTGTATCTCGCAATTTCTTGGCTTGCAACAGACCGGAAGACTGAACACATATTTGCATCATTAGCAAAGAGCAACAGCATGAGAGCCAGCGCGAGTGAGAGAGAGGACGGGGCCATTCTCATATGTCTTGGTAATCTGTAAATTTACCAAAGTAGCCTAAAATTAGCCTCTTTCCCCTCTGGTTTTATTTAAATTACACAACAAACCCCAGGCCTTTATAGCCTATCGTCTAGTTTGGCTATAACATGGCAAAGAATATGTTTTGTGATAACTGCACTGTGATTTTTATTTTGTGGGGGAAAACACACAAAATAAATGTTTTTTGTTAGTGGATTTTTTCTTAACTTCAACGATCCCAATTCCGTTTTAACGTTTAAACATTCACACTCATAATCTCTATTATATATCGATCTTTCATTGACTAAATTATATAGGCTAATAATGCTCATGGTCTGACCTTGGAGGTTCTTGTTCTCCCTCTTCATGGTCTCCAGATGATCCAGAGACTCCTCATAAGAGTTCTTGAGTTTGAAGAGCTCAGTGCTGAGAGATCTGGCCTCTTTCTGGGAGCTCTCCAGCTCAGTCTGAGACTCCTCAAACTTCTGCTTCCAGTCAGCCAGGATCTGGAAATCATACAGGTATTTTAGGTAGTTGAAATACAGTATATCATTAAGATAAGATGTACTTTATTGTCCATTAACTTACAGAGAACTCACAACCCAATTCTTCGAGACACACACAGGCTGGAAGCAATGTTTCATCCGGAGTGCAGCTGGAGCAATTATAGGGGGTTAAGTGCCTTGCTCAATTGCACAACTACAGGCGATGGTAGTGTGTAAGATGATGCCAGAAACATTCTGGTTTCTAGCTCACTCAACATCAACCTTCTTGCTGGCCCACTTCTCGGACCACCAGGCTACCTGCCACCCCTCATGTACTATATTGAAGCCTCCTACAACTTGCGTATCCCCCCCCAAATTTACCTTATCAAAGTTCCTTTGCTTCTTGTCCAGAGAGGCAGCAGCTGCATTGGATCTCTCTACATCCACCATGAGATCTTCAATCTCATTCTGGAGTCTGTGTTTAGTCTTCTCCAGGGATGAGCATTTAGCATTAACAGCTTCCACAGCTTCCTCTGCATCCTGCAGACGCTGAGCCAGCTTCTTCCTAGATTGACACAGATAAGAACCACATTTCTGAACATCTGACTTTTTTCTTTCTGATATACAGTGATTGTTTAACAGGTATTCAACTTATTATTTATTCGTCATGTACTTTTGTGTATCGCTCATTCAGCCAAGGTTCAATAGCCTGAAAAGTAAGAGGAAGTAATAAAACATCCTTACTTTGCGTCCTCAAGCTCCTCAGTCTTCTGGATGGCATCAGTTTCATACTTGGTTCTCCACTGAGCCACCTCAGCATTAGCCTTGGACATGCCACGCTGCAGCTCAGACTTGGCCTCCTGCTCCTCCTCATACTGCTCCCTCAACAGATCTGAGTCATGGCGAGCAGACTGCACTGCATGGGCAAGAGCGTTCTTTGCCTGGTAAGGAAATTTTTAAAAGGATCTGTAATTATGCCAGAGGATAGATAGTAGTTGGAGAAAGGGCACTGCAATTGTTGTATCAATACCTTGACTTCCTCCTCCAGTTGTCTCTTGAGGTCTTCAATCTGCTGAACGTTGGACTGCTTACCTCTGGTCAGTTGAGAGACCAGAGAGTCCTTCTCCTCCAACTGTCTGGCAAATTCCCCTGTTTTCATTCAATTCAAAATTATTTTCAATGATATTACATACTGTGGTTATTCATTTTGGCTGTTCAGGTTTTTTGTTAATATACTGTATGTACCATTCTCAGTTTGAAGCTTTGCTTTCTGCATGGTGAAATCATTGATGGAACGCTGTCCTTCCTCAGCTTTCGTCCTGTATTCACTCATCTGGTCCTCTAGAGTGCGGCACATTTTCTCCAAGTTTGTCTAAAAACAAATGTAAAAAAAGAAATAATACAGAACAGCATCACTAAATTTCTTCTTTAAAAAGCATGTCGAGAAAAAACATACATTTTATAGATTGCTCAATGATACCACATACTTTGGACTTGACAATCTGCTCCATGTTGGAGACCACATCATCCAGCTCCAGTCTGAGCTCACTCTTCTCTTTCTCCAGCTTCTGCTTCACTCTCTGAAGGTTGTCAATCTGTTCTCCCAGGTCAGCTACACTGTCAGCATTTTTCTTCCTCAGAGTGGCAGCTGTAGCCTCATGCTGCAGGGTAGCCTCTTCAAGGTCTCTGCGCACCTTCTGGAACTCAGCCTCCCTCTTCTTGTTCATCTCAATCTGGGCAGCAGTGGCTCCACCAGCCTCCTCCAGCCTCTCACTGATCTCTTCTAGCTCTCTGGACAAGTCTGCCCTCTGTTTCTCCACCTTGGCACGGGCAGCTCTTTCAGCCTCCAGCTCTTCCTCCAGCTCCTCAATGCGGGCCTGAAATGGTAGGAATTCAAATTTTCTGGTATGATCAGAACATAAGCATATGTAACAGAAAGATTCCCTTTTCAACGATGCTATTGAAATACCTGCAGCTCCTTCAGTTTCTTCTGAAGCTGGGCACTCATCGCTTGCTCATCCTCAATCTTGCTGTTGAGTTGGCTCATCTCAAAGTCCTTCCTGATAAGTAAATAACACATTTGAGCACTTTCTGTAAAATAACTATTCATGCGGTGTTATGGGTTGTGATCTTACTTCTTCATTCTCTCCTCCAGCTGCTGCTTGTCATTCTCCAGGTCCATTAGGCTCTCCTGGGTCAACTTTAAATCTCCCTCCAGCTTTCTCTTGGCTCTCTCAAGGTCCATTCTCACCTTTTTCTCTTGCTCCAGAGACCCTTCAAGCTGATAAAGGATATGTTAAACAACATTCGGAGTCAGCAATTTACTGAAGCGTGTTTTTAGGATATTACTAATTGTGTTGTACTTTTTATGAATTCCTATTTGATACTCACATCATCAACTTGCTGTTCCAGTTTGGCTTTGGCCTTGGTCAGTGTGTTGACTTTGTCCTCCTCACTCTGCAGATCATCCAGCGTTTGTTGATGAGCCTCTTGCAGAGCCTTCTTCTCCTTGGTCAGCTTGGCAATAATTTCATCCAGAGCTGCCATCTCCTCAGTCAGGTTTTTAACCTAAGGAAACAACATTGTCATTACACTTTTATCCAAACCAATTAATTTGGCTCGAACCAAGGATGCATGTGTGGTCCGCAGTCGGGAGCTGAAAACGCTACGCCAGACTCCGGCACATTACGTTTTAACAACACAAGAATAAAGAAAAGTGTTTACCTTGTTCTCTGTGGCATGCTTTTCCTTCTCCACTTTAGCCAGAGTGAGCTCCAGATCATCAATGTCCTTCTTGAGTTCTGAGCACTCATCCTCCAGCTTCCTCTTCTTAGCAGTTAGCTCTGAATTCATCTCCTCCTCATCCTCCAGTCTTTCTGTCAGCTCTTTGGCTTTGGCCTCAAGCTGGATTTTGCTCTTGATCAGACCCTCACATCTCTCTTCAGCATCACCAATAGTGTCTTCTGACTGTCAATGTGTCAATATGTTGTAAGTATATCAAATTCTCCAAAGCTCAAAAGTTTGGTAGCAAAATATTTGGACACTACAAATGATAGACAAATGCTGATTGTATGTATCTATTTAACAAATCATGTCTTTTCTCTCTCTCTTTTTCAATTTCTCTAGTGCTAATAGCTAACTAGGAAATACCATTTTGACAAAGGATGTGAATGCAGCAACTGCAATGCAGTTAATATTACTCACAGTTTGGACTGCAAGCTGCAGGTCGTTCTTCTCTTGGAGAAGGGAGATCATCTTCTCTTCCAGCTCCTTTCTACGGGCTTCACTTTTAGCATAAGCCTCTTTAAGCTTCAGGAATTCTTCCTTCATGTTGGCCATCTCCTTCTCAGTCTCTGCTGACTTCAGCAGAGGTTTGATCTTGAAGAACATCTTCATCCAGGGCCAATTCTTGACACCCATGAAGGCACGAATGTTCCATTGGATCACAAGCAAGGCATCCCTGTGAAATTGAATAAAATTGGCTTGTTATAAAAACCTTTTCCACCTTCACCATATTGTCTGCAGAAGTTTTGTTTATTATTCCAACCTGCGATCAACCATTTTCTGGAACTCAATTCTAGCAAGTAGACCACGTGATCGGGCCTGGAAGCCAGTGATGATAAGAGCGAGACGATCGTCTCTCATCTCCTCAAGTAGACCCAGGAGACCAGCCTTGAAGAACACCTGAAGATACACAAAGGTCATAATGTGGTGCTTGGATCGTCTTGTATTTGGTGGGATTGTATTTTTCTGACAGTTGACCAATAATAACTTGAATGTGGTACCCCCCAGATTTACAAGACTTGGTAGTCATGTTTAGATTGCTGATTTCTTGTCTCTGTACAAAAATGTCACAAATTGAACACAAGTTGGCCCTCTTATGTTCAATTGATTTTACAACTTCAGTCCCAGCATGTTGACCGAGAGTTACACATATTGGCAAGGTCTTTAAAAATAAGTACATAAAGTCTAACTGTGTTCATTTCTGTTAACAATAACTATGTCAAAGAATATTTGTCAATGACCTATTTTCCCTGAAGAAAACTAACGACGAGATGAGGAGATGCCATGAAAAAAATGATCAAACTCTAACAAATTAGTATTCATTTTAGTTGCTAAAAATGTGATGAGACTTGAATTTCATGTGAGACTAATGGGCATTCAATTTGACATGAAGCTCCTTTCCATCTGTATTGTCCAATCATAAACATTCATGCCTTTGCAGAAGATTCTTTTGGGCAACCTGACCAAATTCACATAGAAATGTTAGTTATAGATCTGTCATTCTCATTGAAAGCAAGTCTAAGAAGCAGTAGATCTGTTCTATGTGACCTATTCATATGCTTCCCATTCATAAGTTTTGTTTTTTACTTTTGGTTTTGTAAACCAGCTTCAAACAGCTGAAAATACAATATTTTTGGTTATGGAAAATACATTTCACAGTGTTTTAGATGGTACAATGATTCTCTACACTATACGTGCTTGTATTGTAACATAAATTGGAATTAGGCGAACTATTAGAATTTTAGCAACCAAGAAATGGCAGAGCAATTTCTGCATAGTGCATCTTTTAATGCAATCCTCTCATTGTCAGAATTAACGTCTTTCAGTAGCCTTGGCTTTGTAGCCTTGGCTATATGGTAAATCATGGCTGGCATTGGTTACAATCTGCCACAATATCAATGTGCCAGCTATATGAGGGGATAGTAGGCCTAGTGGGACAAGGTTATCTTAATATCCACATGATGGAAGTTAAATATTCATTATTTAATGGAAAAATAATGCACTGAATAATATGTGATTAAATGACTGGGACTAAGACTAAAATTGTCCAGAATTTTAGTTGACTGATAACTAAAACCGAGAAGGGGGAAATTACTAAAATGGGACTAAGACTAAAAGGTATTTTAGTCACAAAATCTAAGACTAAAACTAAATCCAAAATAGCTTACAAAATTAACACTGAAGTCTATTTCAAACATCATGGCCACTATGCTTTCAATTGCTTACTGTAGATCTGGATCTACTAGCTTGCGGCACTATACCAAGTATAAATGTGTATTTCTTGACATGACCCATTTGCACTAGAGACAGATAACATGATATAAGCATGATCAATGGTATATCAGCAGTTATTTCAAGAATTATTCCCCAGGTTGGCCAGATGGTGGTGTGTTGTTAATATACTGCTCGGACCTGATAATTCCTGCTATTTTTCCATCCTGTTCCAACAGGTCTTATTGCTTTTCATCTATTTAGAGAACTTACCTTAGTGTGTCCTAATCTGTACTGGGTATGGTCAATGTCCAGAGAGCCCAACAGTTTTTCTGCTGCCTTCATATTGTCAATGAACTGACCCTCAGGGATAGCATTTGGATTGAGGATGCGGTATCTGAATTTAAATCAGAAAGAAATTATCTTATTTCAGGAAGACCTGAAGAGGTAAACAGTTTAATTTATTTTAGAAAGGAAATTGATGATTATTTTTACCTTTGTTTGAAGTCAGCATACAGGATCCTGTTGGGGAAGCCCTTTCTGCAGATCCTGATGCCTTCTAGCACACCGTTACAGCGCAGCTGGTGCATGACCAGAGGATTCTCCATGGCCCCAGGAGTCTTGGTCTCGTTGGGGATGATGCAACGCACAAAGTGGGGGTGAGTAGACCTCAAGTTGGTCATGAGTTTACCCAAGTTCTCCTGTCAGTATGACAAATGTAAAATTGTCCATCATTGAATGAGTTTCCAAGTACCTTACGAGTCACAGTGGCATTTAATACTGTTATCTCAAATTTTGTGCAAATGTAATACATCTGTTAATATTCTGACATGTGAAAACATCAGAAACATATTGATTTAAGCTCAGATGTACCCTGTGCAATGCAGACACAGTCTGGAAGGAAGAGCCTTTCTTCTTTTTTCCTCCAGCCGCTTTTTCTTCAGGTGCTGTATGATAATGAAATAACTATTCAAATATATTATTATTACTACGATCATATACTGTGGATTGTTATTTATTTGAATGTGTTGTAGTCTTTGCAGATATGAACACATAGTACCACCTTCTGCACCAGCATAGTTTGCGAACAGGTTTGCCAGGAACTTAAGACTTGACTTCTGGAACAGTCCGACCACAGTCTCATTCAGCGGGTCCTTGTTCTTCACCAGCCAGTTGCCAATGTTGTAGTCAACAATGCCAGCATAGTGAACGAGGGAGAAATGGGCCTCTGGTCTACCCTTAATAATTCTAGGCTTCTGGAAGCATGCATTTTTGCCCAGATGGTTTTCATACAGCTTAGCTTTGAATGTAGAATCACTGGCCTTGGGGAACATGCACTCCTCTTCAAGGATGGACATGATACCCATGGGCTAGTGGAAGGAATGAATGAAAATAAATTAATGCTAACGGAAAAGCATAGTGAATAAATATCAGCACATTTATAAAGATTGCCTTTAAAATATCAAATATTACTAAGGTCACATCAACTTCTGCACAACTGAAGATACCAACCCTTTCAATGAGGTCAATGCAGGCAGCCAAGTCCATGCCAAAGTCAATGAACTCCCAGACGATGCCCTCTTTCTTATACTCTTCCTGCTCCAGCACAAACATGTGGTGGTTGAAGAACTGCTGCAGCTTCTCATTAGTGAAGTTGATGCACAGCTGCTCAAAGGTGTTGAACTGAAATAGAAGTTCACAGTTACTTTATTTTGTCTGCTGTAATGTTTTAGATTCCATTTTTATCAAATTTACATCAAACACTCACATCAAAGATCTCAAAGCCAGCAATGTCCAGCACACCAATGTAGTGCTGGCGAGCATTCTTAGTGTCCAGAGTAAGGTTGATTCTTATCACCATCCAGAGGAACATGTTCTCGTAAATTTTCTTTGCCAGTGCACCAACAGAGTAGTACACCTACAAAATATAGAAAAAATAAATTACTGAAACATAGCCTCAACATAAACACATAGTTACAGTTTCCTAGACACAGATTAGGCCTAGTTCTAGACAAAAAAATCATGCTCAATTGGGAATTACAGGTATGAACATAGACAAGTTTTATGCTGAATATTATTTTTTAAATGTTGAAGACTCACTTGGTTGACATTCTGACCTTTGGTGACCCACTCATTTCCTACTTTGACCCTTGGGTTACACAGCCCCTTGACCACGTCAGCAGAGTTCAGACACATCAGATATGCAGCTTTGTCAATATCTGGAAAGGCAAAGTTTTATGATTGGAAGAGGCAATCTAACTGATTTTAGATTTTAGATTTTCAGATACTACTGCATATTGAAGTGAGAGGTTTTAAATCTTCAGCACTCACCCTCAGTGCCATCTGCCTCTGCTTGCTCCTCCCGCTGCTTATTCTTGAACTTCATGTTCCCGTAGTGCATGATGGCACCAGTCAGTTTATAAATGCCATTAATCTCTTCTTGGGCAAATCCAAGCACATTAAAGGCATCCTAGTTCCGAAATAAAAGGCCATTGTTTTGTATTGGAGAAGGGGTTGGATACAAGTGAAATGTTATTGCATATACACTATATAGATATTTTACTCACATCAGTAGCCATTAGCTCATCTGCATCGTTAATGGAAGTTACAGCAATCTCTCCTTGGGAGATGAAGGCATAGTCATAGGGATTGCTGGTGATGAGTAGCATCTCTGAAAATAATTGAACAGCTCAGTTTAATTTGTGTTCATGCTGTGGTATAGGTCATAACATAATATACTCAGTATTAGGGTTGGGGTCAATTAGAAAAATTGCTTTGTGCAAAAAGAAAACTGTAATATTATAAATAGACAGGATAATTTAAAATAAACTGCTAGAGATTGTTATGTGTGCATAACATTTTTATGTTGTGTGCTTAAATTACATTTTAATAATTGTTACTTTTTTATATACAAAGAAAATGTTACACCATAAATCATTTAACATTGTGTTTTACAGTAGGGAATGGGGGTAGCACAAGGCCTGGGCTGGCTGCATCATAATAATTTAATTTGATTTCATCAGAAATGTTCAGTTGAATCCAGAATTGACCTCAACCCTACTCAGTTTGATGATTCAATACTCACCCAGCAGTTCTGGTTTCTTTTGGGACAGGATCTGGTAGAAGATGTGGTAGTCTCTCTCAGCCTTGAGCTGGAAAGTTACACGTGACTTTTCTAGAAGATCTGATCAGTATGGAAAAGTTATTTTGGTATTAATGTTTCCTGTCAAAGAGATCTGTTCAAGCCTGGGCAAGTTGAGTATTGTACTTACAAGTCTCAATGTCAGCAGACGATAGCTTCCCAGTGACTCCAAAATGAATTCGGATGAATTTACCCTGTAAATTATTGTCAAAGCAGAAATTACAGAGCACACCAGATCTGGCTTCAAGTAGTATTTGTTTTCTTTTTGAATACCTTAGGTGCACTTGAGATTGCATGGTGTAATGCAGGAATGGGCAACTTTGATAGGGATGGAGACCAGTCACTCTCAGTCTCACTCAAATATCATATTAAAAACATTTCTCTCCATTCCAACATGCCATTGGAACACAGGAGTGATGGTTGCTGAAAATGGGCCTCTGTATGCCTATATAGATATTCCATAAAATAAAAAATCTGCCGTTTCCAGCTACAATAGTCATTTACAACATTAACAATGTCTACACTGTATTTCTGATTATATTTATGTTATTTTAATGGACAAAAAATTTGCTTTTCTTTCAAAAACAAGGACATTTCTAAGTGACCCCAAACTTTTGAACGGTAGTGTATGTATTAAATTACATATTTTTTTGCAGAGGTGGTCCATATAGGGGAAACACTGAACATGTATAATAAGGTTTGAATAATATTTGACAAACAAAGACCAAACTTACAAATCGGGAGGAGTTGTCATTCCTGATGGTCTTGGCATTACCAAAAGCCTCCAGGGCAGGATTGGCCTGGATGATTTGATCCTCCAGGGTCCCCTACAACCCAACAACCACACAGTGTTAAAATGCTGCGATAAAAAACAATACTCTATGAATAAAATTGGGTTTTGTCAACATCTACCCATCCAGCCATGAAGAATATTTCATTTGCATTCATTTTTACCTTTTTTTCTTCTGCTGCACTTTTCTTTCCACCAACAGCAGCAATGCTGGCGAAATACTGGATGACTCTCTTGGTGTTAACAGTCTTTCCAGCACCGGATTCTCCACTGGGATTTAAAATACAAATGTTGATGTCTCAGAATGTCTCTTAACTTTAAATAGTCTCAAATGGATATAGCCTTTGGTTGATGTACTTACGTGATAAGGACAGACTGATTTTCCCTGTCTGTTGAAAGAGAAGTATCCGTAAATGTGACATTATCCAAATATTATTTGATTTATATAGATGAAAAGGAAAAGTTATATTTTACCTGACAACATGTACTGGTAGGCATTGTCAGAGATGGAGAAGATGTGAGGAGGAGCTTCTGTCCTCTTCTTGCCTCTGTATGCATTGACAACAGACTGATCGTACACTGGCAGCCACTTGTATGGGTTGACAGTAACACAGAACAGCCCTGAGTAGGTCTGTCAAAGACAAGGGGATGCATATTTAGTTTAATTCATTTGAATGAATGATTGATTTAATGCAGATATTAGCAGACAGGTCTTTACTTACGTAGATCATCCAGGCTGCGTAACGCTCTTTGAGGTTAAACAGCACAGCGGGCTCGTGCAGGAAGGTGAACATCGCCATGTCCTCAATTTTATCAAACTTTGGCGGGTTCTGGGGGTGGACGTCGTCCTCCTTCACAGTAACAGTCTGAAAGAAGTGCAAATAAAATAGTTTTGTGTCATTTTCAAGGAGCAGAGCTATTCACTTTGAGACAAACCCTAACTTGATATTACACACAACATAGAATTTACAGAAATCATCCATTTACATGTAATGCCTGATTTACATGAAAGTCAAAGATTTAAAGGATTCTGCTTTAGTATCTCTTGTAAGATTTTTTAAATACTAAACAGTAAAGTGTATAACTCAATTCAGTTTATAAATAATTGTTCATAAATCATAGAGTTCTTAGTAGAAAAATGTATTATCTTATGATTTTCCAGGTATCCATTTTCCAGGTCATATTTTTTCAGAAATGTTTTTCAACAAAATATTTACCTTTCCAAACTCAGTATCAGCGGTGACTTTAGCCCCATCTCTGCTGGTGATTGTGGCCTTGACGTACTCAACCTCAGGGTCAGGCACATAGCACTCTCTCTTTATGTCAAAGGGTCTAGTCTGGCATTCCATACGCTCCTTGTCTGATTTACGCAGAAAGGAAGCTGCGACGCCAAACTCTGCCATCAATGTGTCCCCCATTCTTAAACCTGTGAAGGCAGGAACAGAGCATTGAATGCATATGTATATATTACATACAGTACCAGGTTTGAGTTGGAATAATACCATGTATTTGTTGTTGTGGATAGTGTGTATGTACTGTATATTCTATTTATTATTATTATTATTATTATTATTAGGTTCAATTTGCTAAACTTCAGATTTACATGTGGCTGTCTTCTCACTGTTGCCATGGTGTGTTGTATGCCAGGATTCTCATGATAAACATTTCTCAAACTTAAGAAACAACAACCATTTAGATCTTCATACTTTACAGTATTTTTTACAATATCAACCGTATTTTGATAGTTTTACATTTTATTCTGTTAATGACAAAGGGAACCGTGCATATTGTGGTAATAACCTAATATCAGTGTAAAGCACTAATATTAAATCATATTAAATACATCAACAACTTTAGGGCTCCAGGGCTGTATTTCGCTTTTCTCTGGAACCAGTTTTGAAATTCAGTGTAAATTAGACCTTTGTCCTGATTTTCCCTTCATACAACAACAACAAAACAATTTCATAAATGTTACCCCAAAGACCTAAATGAATTGGAACATTAGATATTAATATGACTGTATGTACAAGTAACTGCCAACATAAAGGAAACACCAACATGTAGTGTGTTTGCTCCCGAGGGGTGCAGCGGTCTAAGGCACTGCATCTCACTGCAGTCCCTGGTTCTAATCCAGGCTGCATCACATCTGGCTGTGATTGGGTGTCCCATAGGGCGGCGCACAATTGGCTCAGCGTCGTCCGGGTTTGGCCGGGGTAGGCCGTCATTGTAAATAAGAATTTGTTCTTAACTGGCTTGCCTGGTTAAATAAAGGTTAAATTAAAATAAATAAAAAATAGAGCGTTGGGCCACCACAAGCCAGAAAAACTTCAATGAACCTTGGGATAGGTTCTACAACTGTCTGGAACTCTGTTGGAGGGATATGACAACATTCTTCTATGAGAAATTAAATAATTTGGTGTTTTGTTGATGGTGGAAAACGCTGTCTCAGGCGCCGCTCCAGAATCTCCCATAAGTGTTCAATTGGGTTGAGATCTGGTGACTGAGACAGCCATGGCATATGGTTTACATCGTTTTCATGCTCATCAAACCATTCAGTGACCACTCCTGCCCTGTGGATAGGGGCATTGTCATCCTATGGGGGCTTAGCCATGGTAGACAAAATAATGGCCTACCCATTATCATTATACATGACCCTAAGCATGATAGGATGTTAATTACTTAATTAATTCAGGATCCATACCTGTGTGGAAGCACCTGCTTTCAATACACTTTCTATCCCTCATTTACTCAAGTGTTTCCATTATTTTTTGGCAGTTACATGTATATACCGTATATGAGTAGTATAATTGGAATAATGGTCATGGCAGACCAATAAAATTTAAATATAAGCCTAAAGAAACACGAGGGTTGATGCAGAACACCAGTAGGCTACCAGATTTAGAGTCATAGATTAGTAAGAGTTTATCTGAACAATATGAAGGTCAGTAAACCAATAGAACGTTGAATATAAACCAAAACTTGTGAGGTTCAGAGCAGACCAAAAGTAACTAGGTCCACTGTAGCTGAAATCTACAGCTTGTGTAGTGATGACACTGACAACATGTAATTACTGTACAGGATAGATGTATTATGCCACATAAACACGTTGACTAGATTAATGAGTACAGACAACAAAATTATTATTTTTTGCATTAATATCCACATTTTATGAAACACAGTTAAAGACCACTAGGAGGCCTTTATTTTAGAAGATTGTGAATCTTACCTGTTGTTGGTCACCCCTTGGATACGTTTGGTGGAAAGGATCTCTACTGAGAATGAAATAGACAAATACAAAGACAAATATCAATGGAGTTGCCAGTTTTATGCGGTAAGACAGTTATTAGGTTGTATAATGATTATCTTTGCCCTCCTCAGCAGACTGCCTCTATATGCTTACCTTCAGGATGTCCGGTGTCTTGTGTCTCCCCTGGTCTGTCTCCCCTGGTCTCCATCACTCTTTATAGAGAGAGTTGCTCAGCCCTATATGGAGATAGTTCATGTCATTACATAAATTAGACTGATTATTTCAAAAGAGCTGTATTTGGGGCTAGAGGTGTATACGTCTTTGACCTATCAGGCTCGTTATAACAACAGGCTATTCCAGGGCGGACAGAGGAGGGGAGAAATTGGCTGCATTGAAAGCCCACTTGATCAAAGGGCAGTCTCAGGCACTGTAGTCTTCTAAAAATGACAAGCATGTATGTTTGACCAATGGGAATTCATCAAATTATGTATTTATGTGCAATGACACGAAGTAAGTTAGCTCCAAAAACAGGTTGTAGTAATATATGTCCAAAAAAAAATAATGATTTACACTCCCCCTGTCCCCCCATTCGTTGCTCTTTGTGATGACTTGGGGATTTTAGTCTTGCTCATCCTACAACATTGCGTTGGGTAAATGAAATGAGAAAGTGTTGTTGCAGTGTGTGAATGAATTGCATGATAGAGTTCTTATGATGAAGACAAGGGCAGCTGTCCTTTGTTCACCAAGACAAGGTCACTCTCACATCTATTGTCACCAAGAGTAACAGCTATTGTAAGTATATCACTAGACCTCGACTTGTTGACGTGGCATTGTTTCCTTCCCTTTGTCATTGAGGACAAAAATAACCCTGTGAAATTGTTCTTTGGGTGTTCAGTATATGAAGTGCACATAAGTAAATTAATTAAAGCCATACATTGAGTAATACATGTCACATTCTTCAAGAAACTCATGCTAGAGGGACTCAATGTATGTTAGGAATATTAATGTTTTAAAATTAAATGTTAAGAAAAAACACTTACGTTATAAGTGTTAGGATGTCACTTCTACCTTTTTTTGTTATAATAACCTGTGTAAGGTGCTGGCTAATCAGGTCAGAAAAGCCTGGGTAGAATACTATATACGGTGCTGACTCAAGGGGCATCAGGTCTTTGATTTGTAGTTACACACCGTAAAAGGTCAAGATAGCTGTCAATGTGTGAGTGTGAAGCTGTCTACAAGCCGTCTACAAGGTGACAATATAGTGGTTGTCATCGCCAGAGAGAGTTCCCCTCCTTAGACAGAGAGGAGCACCTTTGACTCCTACAGCTTTCACACCTTGAGCATTCAGCCTCAATGTTTCCTAATTAGCTTCCACATGCTACTCTTCAATGATACTGTTAGGTGTCCAATTCCCAGCTGTCGAGAAATGAATTCCTGTCACTACAGGAGGAGATGCATACTGATCATGAAAAAACAGTGTGACCTTTTACCCTAAAACAATATCAGTAGATGGCTAAAAACAAATAGTGCTCTCTCTCGAAGATGGATTTTAAAATAAGCAACGTTTTGTAAGCCAATACTTTCACTGGCACGTTATTCTTTCCCTTGAGGATAATGTACAGTGGGGGGCGCTATTATTGACACCCCAAAATATTCTTATGAATAAAGTAGTCAAACGTTTTGTATTTGGTCCCATATTCCTAGCACGCAATGACTACATCAAGCTTGTGACTCTACAGACTTGTTGAAAGCATTCGCAGTTCGTTTTGGTTGTGTTTCAGATTATTATGTGCCCAATAGAAATTAATGGTTAATAATGTATTGTGTCATTTTGGAGTCACTTTTATTAGAAATAAGAATAAAATGTGTTTCTAAATACTTGTGTATTAATGTGGAAGCTACCATGATTACCGATAATCCTGAATGAATCGGGAATAATGATGAGTGAGAAAGTTACAGAGGGTCAAAGATCATACCCCCAAGACATGCTAACCTCTCACCACTACCAATAACAGGGGAGGTTAGCATGTTTTGGGGGTATGATCTTTGACAATCTGTAACTTTATCACGATTCATTTAGGATTATTGGTAATCATGGTAGCTTCCACATTAAAATAAAAGTGGTTAGAAACATATTTTATTCTTATTTATAATAAAAGTGACTCCAAAATGGATTATCCGTAATCATGGTATAAATGATCCGTAATCATGGTAGAATCATTTTAGTATAAAATAATATAATTTCCACATTTTTTTGAGCATACAATACAGCTCAGTATTTGAATTAGACATTTTATACAGTCATTAACGCTCATCTTTTGCCAAGGGTGTCAATCATTTTGGATCCCGCTGTACATCCACCCCACCCATCAGCCAATATATTTCAAGCCTCTAAAATCTACCATGATCCACAACATATTGACATAGTATTTGTATTCACTTGTATTTTGCATTAGTGCCTCTTACATACTATTGCCCAATGCTCTAGTATTTAACTTTTTAAAAACCTGTTTTACATTGCACTGTTTGATTTGACCCTCAAATGTTCTACTCCCCTCATTAAGCTCCGTACTTAGTCTCAATACTTGAACAGTCTATTCTAGGCTCAACCTCTCTTTTTATGCCTCATACTCAGCTGTCCAGTCTGCTTGTGTTATAAGAACTGCCTGTCAGACAGAAGGAATGATGGCTGGACACCTTACCACTGCTCTGCTGTTGAAACGTGTAATCTGACCCTCCTTTGTATTTCAAAGACTGCCCTATAATTAGGATGCCCATGCGTCTGTTGTGACTCAAAGGTCATGGAGAACGCACCTCACTTCTCAGTGTTGTCTTTGTCCTTGCTTTGCCTTTCACACTCTGACACTATTAGGCTTGTGTTATTCACACACTGTAGATACGTTAACATAAAACTGTCATTGAAATGTGTTGGGACTCAATGTAACTAACTGATTGCTGGTTTTATCATTATTTAGAAAGTTGAGCTTAAAGGGGCAGTCTGCAGTTGCTACATCATTTTTGGAGTTATACATTCATTATATGTACCCCTTGATTCTTAAAGATTATAACTTTGAAATGCCTCATAAGCTTAGCTCAACTGTCGTACCCCATCAGAACCCAAAATATATGCTTGTTTTACTCCAATGTTTGTAAACAAAATAAATTTAAACAACACTGTATAGCCTCAAAACATGGTTAGAGCCATCATTTTGATATCATGGATGGTCAGTCCTGGCATCCATAGCTCTATCTATGAATTTGGGAGTAGTTACATTTCTCCAGCTCCATCCCTTTAGATTTTTACTGAAACAGGGGCGGGGACAAGCTTTGCTATTGTTTCAACTGCTGATTGCTGCTTTAAAGTGAAGGTTGCAAGAAAGGTTGTTTATTTCCACCTGAATTGATGTTTTATCCCAATACAAAGGTGCACATCTCTGTACAGCAAAGTAGCTAGCTACGTTTGTTCATTGATGGGCACATTTTTTACTCTGTCATGCTGATATCCACAGATGCTGGCCATTAGACAGTTAGGCAGAATTTTGTCACACTGTGTTAGTTTCGTGGGCAAACAAACATGCAATCTACTTTAAGAATCTTTTTATTTGTGGGGTAACGGAAAAATATTTTTGATCTCCCTATGGAGTTATTGGCTGTTGGAAAGTGCTGCACTATGGCTTATTAACAATTAACAGGATGACATAAGTGTTTTGTTTGGACGCAGGCAGTTACTGTGTGATATTTACCTTATTTGTATGTAACATCAATCTCTCCTCCATGTGACTCACTGATGCAGGTCCAGCCTCTTGCATTGGGAGACCTTCTGTCAAGGACAGCAAGCATGACCACACACAAGAGCGATGGTACGAAGTGAACTGTCTTTGGTAGCATTAGATTATACACTATTATAGTGTCTATTGTTTTATTTACTTCTAATTCGATTTGTTATGTCTTTCATTTCAGTCTTTTGATACAGATGTGTTGGTTAACAAGTTACCTTTTTTGCTTGTGTCACGCTTCAGCAGCAAGCACAATTGCCAGTTTTATTTTCATATAACGTTGCAAGCTAGTTAAAAAAATTTTTTTTTTTTTTAGAATTGACCAGAACGCCAGATATTTATTGAATTAGCATCAGGACAAAGGGTGACTTTTAAACCAGTAGATCTGTATGATTCCCTTTGCTTTTTCCTCCATTTGATCTTACATTTCACCTTTCTTCTCTTTCAGCTGATTCCTTTTGCTTTTAAGTTCCTTCTTCCCTCAACATCTGCACATCAGCCCCAACAAGGAGGCTCCAACCAAAAAATAATAAAAAATGTAGATCACCTTCAATGTAGTCTCAGGATAGTGTTTTCTTTCCACAGGGACCACAGAAGCATCTGAGCAGGATAATATAACAGGTGATGTATCGTTATTCTGAAAGGTATATTTTACCTCACTTGAAAAATATTAAGAAGGAATACAATCTGATACTTTTAATATAACACTACTACTCACAACACTTTTATGGCCAATTCACTATTCTAATTCATTCTTGGAGTTGCCCCAACCTCCAGTCAATAACAGATTCTGCACGCAGCTCTTTACTGTGTAGAACTTTTGCATTGTGTAGAATTTTGCGTTGTATGGACTTCTTGTTACATGCTTTATTTGATATAGAAAAACATTTAGTCTCTAGTGTAGCATTGCTAAGCAAGTGCACCTTGTTCTGAATGTACACTGCCTTCACTATATTATCATTATTATTGAGTTCTCTAACTGGTTAACATTACTCAAATTGATTTCAACAGAATATTGTCATAGAATAATGTTGCCATATGTATTCAAGGCTGTTAACAAGACACTGTTTGAATACAGTGGTCTAAAATGTAAGTACACTTCGGATGATGCAGATATGGAGGCTAAATTGTAATGACACGAAAAGGGTTACTGTTCAAGACAATGTATAGATACGGTCAAACCTTTACCATTGTTGATGGCAAGAATACACATTTTCCCTCCCTCGTATTCATAGTGTCATCTTTGTTTTGTATATAAAATTGGTAAATAACCCAATTAAATTTGAGACACACTGTAAATATTACTCACAATTTTATCAAAACTTAAGCGAGGTGTTAAATGTTTGTCTTTTACTATGATACCATTTGACGTATGTTATCTGTATTTTTCTATTAAAATCCATGTTTTTTTTTATATAATTGTGTTAAATAATAGTGCATTTTATTCTTCCAAAATGCCTAGAAATCCTATTCATAATGGCATCAACACCAACCTTGATATCTATACCAGACATGAAAAACCTTTGGCACAAAAGGTAACATATTGTGAGACAGAGATGCAATTTAAATGTACTTTATTATTTATTCTGCTCAGTAACATTTAGAAAACTAAAGCAATAAAGTCAGGAGATTTTCAGAAAAATCCATCTGAGAGCTTCTCTTTATTGTGTCCTTTCTGTGATAGAAGATGGATAAAGGTTGCGAAAATTAACTACTGTATATTCTGAGAACATTTTTATTATATACAGTCGTATGAAAAAGTTTGGGCACCCCTCTGAGGCTGCATAATAATTTACTCTGTCATCACAGAAAATGATCACAGTGGCATGCCATTCATTTTCTAATAAAAGCTGAGTACTGGGGTATTGTCCAGACAAAGATTTTTAGTGTAGCAATATTAAGTTGTATGAAATTAAATCAGATGTGAAAAATAGGCTATGCAAAAATGTGGGCACCCTTGTCATTCTGTTGATTTGAATACCTGTAACTACTTAGCACTGATTAATTGGAGCACACAATTGGTTTGGTGAGCTCATTAAGCCTTGAACTTCATAGACAAGTGCATCCAATCATGAGAAAAGGTATTTAAGGTGGCCAATTGCAAGTTGTTGTTCTCTTTGACTCTCCTCTGAAGAGTGGAAACATGGGGGCCTCAAAACAACTCTCAAATGACCTGAAAACAAAGATTGTTTAACATTATGGTTTAGAGGAAGGCTACAAAAAGCTATCGCTGAGATTTAAGCTGTCAGTGTCCACTGTGAGGAACATAGTGAGGAAATGGAAGCCCACAGACACAGTTCTTGTTAAGGCCAGAAGTGGCATGCCAAGTAAAATATCGGAGAGGCAAAGGCGAAGGATGGTGAGAACGGTCAAAATCAGCCCACAGACCACCTCCAAAGACCTACTACATCATCTTGCTGCAGATGGTGTCACTGTGCATCGTTCAACAATTCAGCGCACTTTGCACAAGGAGAAGCTGTATGGGAGAGTGATGCGGAAGAAGCCTTTTCTGCACACACGCCACAAACAGAGTCGCTTGATGTATGCAAACACACATTTGGACAAGCCAGCTTAATTTTGGAATAAGGTGCTGTGGACTGATGAAACAAAGATTGAGTTATTTGGTCATAACAAGGGACGTTATGCATGGCGGCAAAAGAACACAGCGTTCCAAGAAAAACACTTGCTACCCACAGTAAAATTTGGTGGGGGTTCCATCATGCTGTGGGGCTGTGTGGCCAGTGCCGGTACTGGGAATCTTGTTAAAGTTGAGGGTCGCATGGATTCCACTCAATATCAGCAGATTCTTGGGAATAATGTTGAAGAATCAGTCACAAGTAAGATGGCGCCGACCGAGATGGCCGCCTCGCTTCGCGTTCCTTGGAAAATATGCAGTATTTTGTTTTTTTATGTGTTATTTCTTACATCGGTACCCCAGGTAATCTTAGGTTTCATTACATACAGTCGGGAGGAACTACTGAATATACGATTAACGTCAACTCACCATCGTTATAACCAGGAATATGACTTTCCCGAAACGGATCCAGTGTTTTGCCTTCCACCCAATACAATGGATCTGATCCCAGCCGGGGACCCTATGCGACGCCGTAAAAGGGGCAAACGTAGCGGTCTCTTGGTCAGGCTTCGGAGACGGGCACATCGCGCTCCACTCCCTAGCATACTACTCGCCAATGTCCAGTCTCTTGACAATAAGGTTGATGAAATCCGAGCACGGGTAACATTCCAGAGAGACATCAGGGATTGCAACGTGCTCTGCTTCACGGAAACATGGCTAACTCAAGAGACGCTAACGGAGTCGGTGCAGCCAGCTGGTTTCTTCACGCATCGCGCCGACAGAAACATACATCTTTCTGGTAAGAAGAGGGGCGGGGGGGTATGCCTTATGATTAACGAGACGTGGTGTGATCATCATAACAACACACAGGAACTCAAGTCATTCTGTTCACCTGATCTAGAACTCCTCACAATCAAATGTCGACCGCATTATCTACCAAGGGAATTCTCTTCGATCATAATCACAGCCGTATATATTCCCCCCCAAGCAGACACATCGATGGCCCTGAACGAACTTTATCTGACTCTTTGTAAACTGGAAACCACACACCCTGAGGCTGCATTCATCGTAGCTGGGGATTTTAACAAGGCTAATCTAAAAACAAAACTCCCTAAATTCTATCAGCATGTCGATTGTGCTACCAGGGCTGGTAAAACCCTGGATCATTGTTATACTAACTTCCGCGACGCATATAAGGCCCTCCCCCGCCCTCCTTTCGGAAAAGCTGACCACGACTCCATTTTGTTGATTCCAGCCTACAAACAGAAACTAAAACAACAAGCTCCCGCGCTCAGGTCTGTTCAACGCTGGTCCGACCAATCTGATTCCACGCTTCAAGACTGCTTCGATCACGCGGATTGGAATATGTTCCGCATTGCGTCCAACAACAACATGGACGAATATGCTGATTCGGTGAGCGAGTTCATTAGGAAGTGCATTGACGATGTCGTACCCACAGCAACGATTAAAACATTCCCAAACCAGAAACCGTGGATTGACGGCAGCATTCGCGTGAAACTGAAAGCGCGAACCACTGCTTTTAACCAGGGCAAGGTGACCGGAAACATGACCGAATACAAACAGTGTAGCTATTCTCTCCGCAAGGCAATCAAACAGGCTAAGTCCCAGTACAGAGACAAAATAGAGTCGCAATTCAACAGCTCAGACACAAGAGGTATGTGGCAGGGTCTACAGTCTATCACGGATTACAAAAAGAAAACCAGCCCCGTCGCGGACCAGGATGTCTTGCTCCCAGACAGGCTAAATAACTTTTTTGCCCGCTTTGAGGACAATACAGTGCCACTGACACGGCCCGCTACCAAAACCTGCGGGCTCTCCTTCACTGCAGCCGAGGTGAGTAAAACATTTAAACGTGTTAACCCTCGCAAGGCTGCAGGCCCAGACGGCATTCCCAGCCGCGTCCTCAGAGCATGCGCAGACCAGCTGGCTGGTGTGTTTACGGACATATTCAATCAATCCTTATCCCAGTCTGCTGTTCCCACATGCTTCAAGAGGGCCACCATTGTTCCTGTTCCCAAGAAAGCTAAGGTAACTGAGCTAAACGACTACCGCCCCGTAGCACTCACTTCCGTCATCATGAAGTGCTTTGAGAGACTAGTCAAGGACCATATCACCTCCACCCTACCGGACACCCTAGACCCACTCCAATTTGCTTACCGACCCAATAGGTCCACAGACGACGAAATCGCAACCACACTGCACACTGCCCTAACCCATCTGGACAAGAGGAATACCTATGTGAGAATGCTGTTCATCGATTACAGCTCAGCATTTAACACCATAGTACCCTCCAAACTCGTCATCAAGCTCGAGACCCTGGGTCTCGACCCCGCCCTGTGCAACTGGGTCCTGGACTTCCTGACGGGCCGCCCCCAGGTGGTGAGGGTAGGTAACAACATCTCCACCCCGCTGATCCTCAACACTGGGGCCCCACAAGGGTGCGTTCTGAGCCCTCTCCTGTACTCCCTGTTCACCCACGACTGCGTGGCCATGCACGCCTCCAACTCAATCATCAAGTTTGCGGATGACACTACAGTGGTAGGCTTGATTACCAACAACGACGAGACGGCCTACAGGGAGGAGGTGAGGGCCCTCGGAGTGTGGTGTCAGGAAAATAACCTCACACTCAACGTCAACAAAACAAAGGAGATGATTGTGGACTTCAGGAAACAGCAGAGGGAGCACCCCCCTATCCACATCGACGGGTCAGTAGTGGAGAAGGTGGAAAGTTTTAAGTTCCTCGGTGTACACATCACGGACAAACTGAATTGGTCCACCCACACAGACAGCGTTGTGAAGAAGGCGCAGCAGCGCCTCTTCAACCTCAGGAGGCTGAAGAAATTCGGCTTGTCACCAAAAGCACTCACAAACTTCTACAGATGCACAATCGAGAGCATCCTGTCGGGCTGTATCACCGCCTGGTACGGCAACTGCTCCGCCCACAACCGTAAGGCTCTCCAGAGGGTAGTGAGGTCTGCAGAACGCATCACCGGGGGCAAACTACCTGCCCTCCAGGACACCTACACCACCCGATGTCACAGGAAGGCCATAAAGATCATCAAGGACAACAACCACCCAAGCCACTGCCTGTTCACCCCGCTATCATCCAGAAGGCGAGGTCAGTACAGGTGCATCAAAGCAGGGACCGAGAGACTGAAAAACAGCTTCTATCTCAAGGCCATCAGACTGTTAAACAGCCACCACTAACATTTAGCGGCCGCTGCCAACATACTGACTCAACTCCAGCCACTTTAAAAATGGGAATTGATGGAAATTATGTAAAAATGTACCACTAGCCACTTTAAACAATGCCACTTAATATAATGTTTACATACCCTACATTACCCATCTCATATGTATATGTATATACTGTACTCTATATCATCTACTGCATCTTGCCATCTTTATGTAATACATGTACCACTAGCCACTTTAAACTATGCCACTTTATGTTTACATACCCTACAGTACTCATCTCATATGTATATACCGTACTCTATACCATCTACTGCATCTTGCCTATGCCGTTCTGTACCATCACTCATTCATATATCTTTATGTACATATTCTTTATCCCTTTACACTTGTGTGTATAAGGTAGTAGTTGTGGAATTGTTAGGTTAGATTACTTGTTGTTATTACTGCATTGTCGGAACTAGAAGCACAAGCATTTCGCTACACTCGCATTAACATCTGCTAACCATGTGTATGTGACTAATAAAATTTGATTTGATTTGATTTGACAAAGTTGAAGTTATGCCGGGGCTGGATATTTCAACAAGACAACGACCCAAAACACTGCTCAAAATCTACCTGGGCATTTATGCAGAGGAACAAGTACAATGTTCTGGAATGGCCATCCCAGTCCCCAGACCTGAATATCATTGAGAATCTGTGGGATGATTTGAAGCGGGCTGTCCATGCTCGGCAACCATCAAACCTAACTGAACTGGAGATGTTTTGTAAGGAGGAATGGTCCAAAATACCTTCATCCAGAATCCAGACACTCATTAGAGGCTATGGGAAGCGTCTAGAGGCTGTTATTTTAGCAAAAGGAGGCTCTACTAAATATTGATGTGATTTTTTTTTTTTTATTGGGGTGCCCAAATTTATGCACCTGTCTAATTTTGTTTTGATGCATATTGCACATTTTCTGTTAATCCAATAAAACTAATTTCACGACTGAAATATTACTGTGTCCATCAGTTATTTGATAGATCAAAATGAAATTGCTGATCCAAACACCCAATTATTTATAAATGGAAATCATGGAAATTGTCAGGGGTGCCCAAACTTTTTCACACATTTTAATGGGGCAACTCCATTAAGTGTTTATTCCAAATTATACAACGGGTGGGTCTAATCCTGAATGCTGATTGGTAAAAAACGCATTCCAACCAGTGTCTATTCCACAAGTTACCACTGGCTAAATCTATGATGTTAAAATGCCTATTTACTCTGTTCCATCTGACTGCGCAATTTACTGTCTCATCAGACCAACCAGGCAATTTATAAACTTAATCTCCACTAAATGCATCTAGACATTATCTAATTTCTTTTAGACTAACATTTAGTTTACAACAGTGGAGATTTGTATAAACCTTCCTGTCTGTCTCTCCGACATTTGCAACATTGTTTCAATATTCAAATTCGATCTCCAGCTGTCCCAAAGTAAAGAACGTATCTGGATGAGACAGACAGGCAGGCAGCTTTTCTCAAGCCAGTCGAAATCATGAATCAGCATAATTTTAATGGATATACAGTTGAAGTCGGAAGTTTATATACACTTACAGTAGAGTCATTACAACTAGTTCTTCCACAACTCCACAAATGTTTTGTTTACAAACTATAGTTTTGGAAAATTGGTTTAGGACATCTAGAAGCTTCTAATTGACATCATTAGGCTAATTGACATCATTTGAGTCAATTGGAGGTGTACCTGTGGATGTATTTCAAGGCCTACCTTCAAACTCAGTGCCTCTTTGCTTGACATCATGGGAAAATCAAAAGAAATCAGCCAAGACCTCAGAAAAAGAAATTGTAGACCTCCACAAGTCTGGTTCATCCTTGGGAGCAATTTCCAAATGCCTGAAGGTACCACGTTCATCTGTACACACATTAGTATCCAAGTATAAACATCATGGGGCCACGCAGCCGTCATACTGCTCAGGAAGGAGACGCGTTCTGTTTCCTAGAGATGAACGTACTTTGGTGCAAAAAGTGCACTTCAATCAGCAAAGGACCTGAAGATGCTGGAGGAAACAGGTACAAAAGTATCTATATCCACAGTAAAGCGAGTCCTATATCGACATAACCTGAATTGCCGCTCAGCAAGGAAGAAGCCACTGCTCCAAAACCGCCATAAGAAAAGCCAGACTACGGTTTTCAGCTGCACATGGGGACAAAGATCCTACTTTTTGGAGAAATGTCCTCTGGTCTGATGAAACAAAAATAGAACTGTTTGGCCATAATGACCATCATTATGTTTGGAGGAAAAAGGGGGAGGCTTGCAAGCCGAAGAACACCATCCCAACCGTGAAGCACGGGGGTGGCAGCATCATGTTGTGGGGGTGCTTTGCTGCAGGAGGGACTGGTGCACTTCACAAAATGGATGGCATCATGAGGAAGGAAAATTATGTGGATATATTGAAGCAACATCTCAAGACATCAGTCAGGAAGTTAAAGCTTGGTCGCAAATGGATCTTCCAAATGGACAATGACCCCAAGCATACTTCCAAAGTTGTGGCAAAATGGCTTAAGGACAACAAAGTCAAGGTATTGGAATGGCCATCACTAAGTGCTGACCTCAATCCTATAGAAAATGTGTGGCAGAACTGAAAAAGTGTGTGCGAGCAAGGAGGCCTACAAAACTGACTCAGTTACACCAGCTCTGTCAGGAGGAATGGGCCAAAATTCACCCAACTTATTGTGGGAAGCTTGTGGAAAGCTACCCGAAACGTTTGACCCAAGTTAAACAATTTAAAGGAAGTGCTATCAAATACTAATTGAGTGTATGTAAACTTCTGATCCACTGGGAATGTGATGAAAGAAAGAAAAGCTGAAATAAATAATTCTCTCTACTATTATTCTGACATTTCACATTCTAAAAATAAAGTGGTGATCCTAACTGACCTAAGATAGAGAATCTTTACAAGGATTAAATGTCAGGAATTGTGAAAAACTGAGTTTAAATGTATTTGGCAAAGGTGTATGTAAACTTCTGACTTCAACTGTATACAACGAACTATCAAAATGCAGCTAGTTTGCAGTCTTTCCAGCTTCAGTTTAAAGTGATTTTGTTTGCTGTTTTGTTAGCTAGCTCTCGTACAACAGTGTCCTGACGAAAGAGTATATTGTAACGACCCTGGGTTTATAAGCGCGGAAATCGACTCTGCCGCACGAGCATGCTTTTGCGGCACAGTCGATAGGGCACCGGGCTTCAGACTAGAAGGTCGAGGGTTTGAGACCTGCTCCCTGCCTGTTTCATTACAATATTTTCTATTCCAGGTGAAATCGCGCATCATTAGCTCAATGTCGCTAGAAAACAGCTTAAAAAATGCAAATGCAGCTCCTCTGTTGTTGTTCTGGCTGCACTGTTTGACGTGACTGTAAATTAGCTGTAGTTGGCTAGCTAGCTAGCAAGCAAGTGATAAGAACGTTGCCAGCCAGTATGGCAATAGAACATTTAGAATAAACAACTGGGTGGCGTCCATACGTGCTGAACAAGACGGGGTGGTTTGGGTAGTAACCCTCGATTTGTGTCGGGACTTTATCTTGTGGAAGGATGAAATTGTATGAATAAATTCATCAAAATAACTTTTTATGAAAATATGTCTATCGTTATTTGAATATGTTGATAACCCGATGTATAAAAGTCATAATGCCCTCAAAGCCGGTGTTTGGAGGATATATTGGCACGTTTTGCCGGCACGAGATGAAAACAGCCGTGCCAATATCCTCCAACCCCCGGCTTTGAGGGCATTATCACTTAAATGGTCAATTACCCTGTGTCTGTGACATCCTAAACTGTAGTGCTTTGCAACGGAGGAAATTACAAAAGACCATGGTAGAAAGATGAGAGCTAATAGTCTTTGTTGACCTGAGACAGCGATATCAGCCCTCTGCTCTGCCTCATCCAGTTCATGCTGAATCTTGCAGAACTTGCCCGAATTGGCTTGTTTCTCATGTGAAAAAAATATTGATATATTTTTTACCCTTCAAATCAAAGGAACCATTGAGTTATATGATGGAAGGTTTTCTAATCAATCTTTGATTTAACGGAGACATCAGCAGGCAGGTAATTACTTACGTAGATCTTCCAGGCTGCGTAACACTCACCATGTCATCAACTTTATACAACTATGGCAGGTTCTGGTGATGGCAGTCAATCTCCTTCACAGTAACAGCCTAAAACAAGTAAATTAAGTTTCCACAGTTAATGTTGGCTCCGGCTGGAGCAGCCTACTATTTTAATTTATTAGATACATGAAACCAATTAATCACTGTTTTGTTTCAAAGTACAGAGGTCTTTTATTCAATATCAGTAAGGGGAAATTGCACAATTAATTATATTGAGTTTTACAATTGTTCCCCATTGTCTATCCACATGAAAACCTTTTATTCAAATATTTACCTTCCCAAACTCAGTGTCAACAGTGACTTTATTCAATTTTTTTCCTGGTGATTGAGGCCTTGACATACTGACATGCTCTCCTTCTTTATGTCAAATGCTCGAGTCTGGGCTTCCATACGCTCCTTGTCTGATTTACACAAAAAGGAATCTGCATTCCTAACTGAACGTGCCCCCCATCCTGAAACAGGAACACTGAATATCTACACATACATCTGCAATTTCATTTAAAATATCACTTTCTGACGTAAGTGAGTAAACCTGAAAATTGTCTTTAGAACCTAAAGTGAAAACAGGGTTTCAACGACACTTTTAAAATAATATTTATCCCGTGCAGTCTGACATTTGATGTTTGATGTTCCATTCATTTTGTTTCACATTGAATGCATTGTTTGTTTAGTACATTCATAAAAATAAGTTAATTTTTAATTCATGGGGATTGTACATTCAGTCTTAGAATCATTAAGTTATAGTTAATACTGAATAAGCAAATAAAAAATTATTAACTTCAGATGTATATGAGTTGTATTCTCACAGATGCTTCCATGGTTTGTTTTGTGGTAACACATTTATCACGGTTATCACACAGTTATCATGTATTATTACTTGCTATAAACTTTCTATCTGAGCATTTTTCAATAGGCTCCAAATGACTGATAATAACTGGCTTATTGTAAGATAATACTTACTCATTATAAGCAGTTCATACTCACTTATGACAGCTCTTATAATGCATTATGATCACGTCATAATGCATTATACTTAAGTGTTACCCTATTGGCTAGGATTCTCAATTGGTGTTCTGAATAACAAGTTGGTCTCAAGCTAGAGAGACTGCAATCTCCAATGCTCAACACATGTCCTCACAATACTTTCCAACCTGGACTCAGGTAGACGTAACATAGTAAACGAAAATCCGGGACACTCAAATTAGTATGATATGTTAAGTTTGATATGGTATGTATTCATTTGTGCATATCCATCATCCATTACATATGATATGTTGTGAATTAAAATACGTATATGTTACGAATTACAATTTGCTGTGGCTAACGTTACCTAGGTGGCTAACGTTAGCTAGGCGGCTAACGATAGCTAGGCTAAGGGTTAGGATTAAGGTTAGGAGTTAGGTTAAAGGGTTAGGGGAAGAGTTAGCTAACATGCTAAGTAGTTGCAAAGTAACTAAAAGTAGTAAGTAGTTGCAAAGTTGCTAATTAGCTAAAGTTGTCCGTGATGAAATTCAAACATGCAACCTTTGGGTTCCTAGACCCTCGTGTAATACGCCCACCCACCTCGACCAACCACACTTCTTTCGTTTTTTCCCTTAAAGATGTACTATGCATACATCGCCCCGCTATTTCCTGGTTGCAGAAATTCTAATAGTTTGCCTAATTTCAGTTTATGTGACAAACAAGCAAGTATAGTGTAGAGAATCATTGTACCATTTAACCGCTGTGAAATATTTGGCAATGTTCCCATTACCATTAGGCCCTTAATGGTTTCGGCGCTATATTATTCCACTGACGTTCTGAGAACGCTTTAAGAATGTTGTGTAATTGTCTCAAGGGAACGTTCTCTTGGGGACCTTTTTCTAGGTCCCTGTAAGTTCCCAGGATGTCACTGAAGACCAGGTCAGCATTCTCTGGGTGTACCTTTTTATAGTTCCCGGTTTGTCCCAGGGACTTTTTTAAGACGTTCTTCGGACGTTATCATAGTCTCCTGAAGGTCCCCTGAACATTCTTGGGATGTTGTATCATGGTCCCCTAGAGGTTTTGCCAAGTTCCCGGTTTGTCCCGGGGACGCCCCCGAGGACGTTTTTAATCCGTGCTTGGGACGTTGTTTCATGGTCCCCTGAACGTTTTTGGGACGTTGTGTCATGATCCCCCTGGAGGTTTTGTCTAGTTCCCGGTTTGTCTTGTTGACGTCCCCGAGAAAGTTTTTAGGACGTTCTTGGCAAGTTGTGTTATGGTCCCCTGAACGTTCTTGGGACATTATGTCATGGTCCACTGGAGGTTTTTGTCACATGATGGTCCCAGGTGTCCCAAATGATTATAAGTAAAGTATTGAAATGGTATGGGGGGTTTAAGGTAAGTGGTATGCTGTTCAGCTAAATTAGTGTAAAAAATCGTTAATCGATGATAATATGATTACATTTGACATGATCACTTATCACTTAAGGGCGGCAGGTAGCTTAGCAGTTGGAGTATTGGGCCACTAATCGAAAAGTTGCTGGTTTGTATACCTAAGCTGACAAGGTGAAAAATGTGTTGATGTGCCATTGAGGAGTAAAACCCTTATTTGCTCCAAGGCCGCTGTACTTCTATGGCTGACCCTGTAAAATTACAAATTTCACTGCACCTATCAAAACAGCCTCAATTCGTCAGGGCATGGATTCTACAAGGTGTTGAAAGCGTTCCACATGGATGTTAACCCATGTTGATTCCAATAGTTCCCACGGTTGTCAATTTGGCTGGATTTCCTTTGGGTGGTAGACCATTCTTCATACACACAGGAAACTGTTCAGTATTTTTTTTAAAGCAGCATAGCAGGTCTCCACACAAACCGGTGTGCCTGGCACCTACTACCATACCCTGTTCAAAGGAACTTAAAGCATTTGTCTTGCCAATTCACCCTCTGAATGGCACACATACGCAATCCATGTCTCAAGGCTTAAACTCCTTCTTTAACCTGTCTCTACACATCTACACTGATTTGAAGTGGATTTAACAAGTGATATCAATAAAGGATCATAGCTTTCACCTGGATTCACCTGGTCAGTCTATGTGATGGAAAGAGCAGGTGTCCTTAATGTTTTGTAACATTAGTAACATTAGTTTTTCTATGATTTAAAGCTTTAGTGGTTTTAGTTTCTATGATAACGTGAGGCAGTTGTACAACATTTTATTAAAGTACAAATACATCATATTCTTTTAAATCAAGGGATATATTTCAGCATTGGGGAGTAGTAAAATACATGTAGTTCAACTTGTAATTAAACCGCATTTTGCAGTAGCTTGGTGGTAGGTGAACCAAATTCAAATATTTTTGGGCGAAAAAAAAGAGAAAAGAATATAGGGGAAATAGGCGATACTTTCCTTTAATATTCAGCATCAGACTTGCCTAATTCTCACTTGAAACATAGTTTTTGTGCTTAATAGGCTAAGTTACACATTCTGTTAACACCTGACCCAGAGTGATCTGATCTTGCTATTTGGAAGTCTATGACATTACAGATTTAGATATGATAATTTTTCCCGAAGTAGCTTGGATGTAATGAACTACTTTTCAAAGTAGCTTTATTTCAGTAAAAATATGTTTTATTAACGGTAGCTTTAGTGTAGCTTAACTTCTAATGTGAAGTAATTGGTGGTTTGGTAAACTATGATTTCAGAGTAGCTTCCCGAACACTTATATTTCATTAGTTGAAATGACTGTACATTTTACAGACTGCGGCTTTAAGGACAGGTGTAGTTTCACTTCAATATCCAATTACAATGAGTTGTATTCATTTTCAAATCAAATCAAATTTTATTAGTCACATGCGCCAAATACAACAGGTGTAGGTAGACCTTACAGTGAAATGCTTACGTACGAGCCCCAAACCAACAATGCAGCTTAAAAAAATATGGATAAGAATAAGAGATAAAAGTAACAAGTATCTAAAGAGCAGCAGTAAAATAACAATAGCGAGACTATATACAGAGGGGTACCGATACAGAGTCAATGTGCTGGGGCACCGGTTAGCTGAGGTAGTATGTACATCAAGGTAGAGTTATTAAAGTAACTATGCATAGATGGCAACAGAGAGTAGCAGTGGTTTAAAGAGGCGGGGGGGCAATGCAAATAGACTATATGTTCAGGAGTCTTATGGCTTGGTGGTAGAAGCTGTTTAGAAGCCTCTTGGACCTAGACTTGATGCTCCGGTATCGCTTGCCGTTTGGTAGCAGAGAGAACAGTCTATGACTAGGGTGGCTGGAGTCTTTGACAATTTTTCGGGCCTTCCTCTGACACCGCCTGGTATAGAGGTCCTGGATGGCAGGAAGCTTGGCCCCAGTGATGTACTGTGCCGTTCCCACTACCCTCTGGAGTGCCTTGCGGTTGAAGGCAGAGCAGTTACCATACCAGGCAGTGATAAAACCAGTCAGGATGCGCTCGATGGTGCAGCTGTAGAACCTTTTGAGGATCTGAGGACCCATTCCAAATCTCCTCAGTCTCGTGAGGGGGAATAGGTTTTGTCGTGCCCTCTTCATGACGTCTTGGTGTGCTTGGACCATGTTAGTTTGTTGGTGATGTGGACACTAAGGAACTTGAAGCTCTCAACCTGCTCCCTACAGCCCTGTCGGGACGTGCTCGGTCCACTTTTTCCTGTAGTCCGCAATCATCTCCTTTGTCTTGATTACGTTGAGGGAGAGGTTGTTGTCCTGGCACCACACTGCCAGGTCTCTGACCTCCTCCCTATAGCCTGTCTCGTCGTTGTCGGTAATCAGGCCTACCACTGTTGTGTCATCTGCAAATTTAATGATCGTGTTGGAGTCGTGCCTGGACGAGCAGTCATGAGTGAACAGGGAGTACAGGAGGGGACTGAGCATGCACCCCTGAGGGGCTCCTGTGTTGAGGATCAGCGTGGCGGATGTGTTGTTACCTAACCTTACCACCTGGGGGCGGTCCATCAGGAAGTCCAGGATCCAGTTGCAGAGGGAGGTGTTTAGTCCCAGGGTCCTTAACTTATTGATGAGCTTTGAGGGCACTATGTTGTTGAACGCTGAGCTGTAGTCAATAAATAGCATTCTCACATACAGTGGGGAGAACAAGTATTTGATACACTGCCGATTTTGCAGATTTTCCTACTTACAAAGCATGTAGAGGTCTGTAATTTTTATCATAGGTACACTTCAACTGTGAGAGACGGAATCTAAAACAAAAATCCCGAAAATCACATTGTATGATTTTTAAGTAATTCATTTGCATTTTATTGCATGACATAAGTATTTGATACATCAGAAAAGCAGAACTTAATATTTGGTACAGAATCCTTTGTTTGCAATTACAGAGATCATACGTTTCCTGTAGTTCTTGACCAGGTTTGCACACACTGCAGCAGGGATTTTGGCCCACTCCTCCATACAGACCTTCTCCAGATCCTTCAGGTTTCGGGGCTGTCGCTGGGCAATACGGACTTTCAGCTCCCTCCAAAGATTTTCTATTGGGTTCAGGTCTGGAGACTGGCTAGGCCACTCCAGGACCTTGAGATACTTCTTACGGAGCCACTCCTTAGTTGCCCTGGCTGTGTGTTTCGGGTCGTTGTCATGCTGGAAGACCCAGCCACGACCCATCATCAATGCTCTTACTGAGGGAAGGAGGTTGTTGGCTAAGATCTCGCAATACATGGCCCCATCCATCCTCCCCTTAATACGGTGCAGTCGTCCTGTCCCCTTTGCAGAAAAGCATCCCCAAAGAATGATGTTTCCACCTCCATGCTTCACGGTTGGGATGGTGTTCTTGGGGTTGTACTCATCCTTCTTCTTCCTCCAAACACGGCGAGTGGAGTTTAGACCAAAAAGCTCTATTTTTGAATCATCAGACCACATGACCTTCTCCCATTCCTCCTCTGGATCATCCAGATGGTCATTGGCAAACTTCAGACGGGCCTGGACATGCGCCTGCTTGAGCAGGGGGACCTTGTGTGCGCTGCAGGATTTTAATCCATGACGGCGTAGTGTGTTACTAATGGTTTTCTTTGAGACTGTGGTCCCAGCTCTCTTCAGGTCATTGACCAGGTCCTGCCGTGTAGTTCTGGGCTGATCCCTCACCTTCCTCATGATCATTGATGCCCCACGAGGTGAGATCTTGCATGGAGCCCCAGACCGAGGGTGATTGACCATCATCTTGAACTTCTTCTATTTTCTTCTATTTTCTAATAATTGCGCCAACAGTTGTTGCCTTCTCACCAAGCTGCTTGCCTATTGTCCTGTAGCCCATCCCAGCCTTGTGCAGGTCTACAATTTTATCCCTGATGTCCTTACACAGCTCTCTGGTCTTGGCCATTGTGGAGAGGTTGGAGTCTGTTTGATTGAGTGTGTGGACAGGTGTCTTTTATACAGGTAACGAGTTCAAACAGGTGCAGTTAATACAGGTAATGAGTGGAGAACAGCAGGGCTTCTTAAAGAAAAACTAACAGATCTGTGAGAGCCGGAATTCTTACTGGTTGGTAGGTGATCAAATACTTATGTCATGCAATAAAATGCAAATGAATTACTTAAAAATCATACAATGTGATTTTCTGGATTTTTGTTTTAGATTCCGTCTCTCACAGTTGAAGTGTACCTATGATAAAAATTACAGACCTCTACATGCTTTGTAAGTAGGAAAATCGGCAAAATCGGCAGTGTATCAAATACTTGTTCTCCCCACTGTAGGTGTTCCTTTTGTCCAGGTGGGAAAGTGCAGTGGAGTGCAATAGAGATTGCATCATTTGTGGATCTGTTGGGGCGGTATGCAAATTGGAGTGGGTCTAGGGTTTCTGGGACGATGGTGTTGATGTGAGCCATGACCAGCCTTTCAAAGCACTTCATGGCTACAGACGTAAGTGCTACGGGTCGGTAGTCATTTAGGCAGGTTACCTTAGTGTTCTTGGGCACAGGCACTATGGTGGTCTGCTTAAAACATGTTGGTATTACAGACTCGGACAGGGAGAGGTTGAACATTTCAGTGAATACACTTGCCAGTTGGTCAGCACATGCTCGCAGTACACGTCCTGGTAATCCGTCTGGCCCTGTGGCCTTGTGAATGTTGACCTGTTTAAAGGTCTTACTCACATCGGCTGCGGAGAGCGTGATCACACAGTCTTCCAGAACAGCTGGTGGTCTCCTGCATGTTTCACTGTTATTTGCCTTCGAGGCGAGCATAGAAGTAGTTTAGCTCGCCTGGTAGGCTCGTGTCGCTGGGCAGCTCTTGTCTGTGCTTCCCTTTGTAGTCAGTAATGGTTTGCAAGCCCTGCCACATCCGATCAGCGTCAGAGCCGGTGTAGTATGATTCGATCTTAGTCCTGTATTGATGCTTTGCCTGTTTGATGGTTCGTCGGAGGGCATAGCGGTACTTATAAGCTTCTGGGTTAGAGTCCAACTCCTTGAAAGCAGCAGCTCTAGCTTTTAGCTCAGTGCGGAGGCTGCCTGTAATCCATGGCTTCTGGTTGGGGTATGTACGTACGGTTACTGTGCGGACGACGTCATCGATGCACTTATTAATGAAGCCAATGACTGATGTGGTGTACTCTTCAATGCCATTGGAGGAATCCCGGAACATATTCCAGTCTGTGCTAGCAAAACAGTCCTGTAGCTTAGCATCTGCTTCATCTGACCACTTTTTTATTGCTCTAGTCACTGGTACTTCCTACTTTAATTTGTGCTTGTAAGCAGGAATCAGGAGGATAGAATTATGGTCAGATTTGCCAAATGGAGGGCGAGGGAGAGCTTTGTATGCCTCTCTGTGTGTGGAGTATAGGTGGACCAGAATTATTTTTGCTCTGCTTGCACATTTAACATGCTGATAGAAATTTGGTAAAACGGATTTATGTTTCCCTGCATTAAAGTCCCCGGCTGCTAGGAGCGCCGCCACTGGGTGAGCGTTTTCTTGTTTGCTTATGGTGGAATACAGCTCATTCAATGCTGTCTTAGTGCCAGCCTTTGACTGTGGTGGTATGTAAACAGCTACAAAGAATACAGATGAAAACTCTCTCGGTAGGTAGTGTGGTCTACAGCTTATCATGAGATAATCTACCTCAGGCGAGCAATAGCTCGAGACTTCCTTAGATATCGTGCACCAGCTGTTATTTACAAAAATACATAGTCCGCCGCCGCTTGTCTTACCAGATGCTGCTGTTCTATCCTGCTGGTACATCATATAACCAGCCAGCTGTATGTTGATATTGTCGTCGTTCAGCCACAACTCCGTGAAGCATAAGATGTTACAGTTTTTAATGTCCTGTTGGTAGTTTACTCTTCTGTGTAACTCGTTGATTGATTGTATTCTCAGAGGATTGCACGTTTGCTAGCAGGATGGAGAGAAGTAGGGGTTTATTCGATCGCCTACGAATTCTCAGAAGGCAGCCCACCATTCGGCCCCTCTTTTCTTTCCCCTCCTCTTCACGCAGATCACGGGGATCAAGGCCTGTTCCAAGGAAGCAGTATATCCTTCGCGGCGGGCTCGTCACAGTCGTGAAAGGGGAAAAAAGGATTCTCTAGTCTGTGCTGAGTAATCGCAGTCCTGATGTCTAGAAGTTCTTTACGGTCATAAGAGACGGTAGCGGCAACATTATGTACAAAATAAGTAAAAAAATAAGTTTATAAACAAACAAAAGCACAATCGGTTGGGGCACGTAAAACGTCTGCCTTCTTCTCCGGTGCCATTTTAGCTCACACCCAATGTCCATGGGATAAATAGCTTGAGGGTGTGTCAGTTGTAGCGTGGTAGCCATAAACATTCTGAATGAACTTGCAGTGTGTGCTTCCTTTACTGCATTGTGTGAAAATAGATTGAATTGTGGCATTTCTCAAGAGTGTGTGCCTACACTCTACAACCTAAGTGTGGAAGTTTATGACTCTTACTTGTTGTTGGTCACCTCTTGGATAAGTTTGGTGGAAAGGCTCTCTACTGAGAATGAAATAAACAAATACAAATACCAATATTAGTCAACTGACCAGCTGTGTATTTGCTGATTTGTGCAATCATAGCAGTTAGGTCCTTTAATTATTATCTTCCTCTGCAGACTGCCTCTATGTGCTTACCTTCATGTGTTTGGTGACTTGTCTCGCTTCAGGCCTGTATCCATCTTTATAAAGAGTGTTGTTCAGCCCTACATGGAGAGCCCATAAAAATGGTGTCATTATTCCTTCCCTTTATCTTTGAGGACAAATATAAACCTGTGAAATTGTTATTGGATTCCTTCAACTGATCTTGAGGCACTTCAATGTGCTTGAATGTCTGGGCCTCACCATCTGACATTGTAATAGCTGCAGCCTTCTCACATAAATAATTCCAGGCCACAAATGGAAGGGGGACCTCCATTTACGTCATGAGTTGTTAAAAACTTCACTAGGTTAGGGGGCAACATTCGGAATTTTGGATGAAAAGCGTGCCCAAATTAAACTGCCTGCTACTCAGGCCCAGAAGCTAGGATATGCATATAATTAGTAGATTTGGATAGAAAACACTCCAACACTCCAACACTGTTAAAATAATGTCTGTGAGTGTAACAGAACTGATATGGCAGGCGAAAACCCGAGGAAAATCCAACCAGGAAGTACTATTATTTTGAAAGGCTGTTTTTCCATTGAAAGCCTATCCACCATACAAAGACTTAGGACCCAGTTCACAAGCTTTATGGCTTCTTCTACATGTGGCCAGTCTTTGGGCATTGTTTCAGGCTTTTACTTTGAAAAATGAGGGAGATACAGCACTTTCTATGAGATGCCAGTAGAAATTTCCAGACATCAGCCATGCGCCTGATCGGGAACGCGCCTTTCTTGTTTCTCCTTTCCTATTGACGAAGCTTTTGTCCGGGTTGAAATATTATTGATTATTTATGACAAAAACAACCAGGAGGATTGATTTTAAACATCGTTTGGCATGTTTCTACTAACTTTTATTGTACTTTTTAAAAACTTTCCGTCTGGACTTGCACGCGCTGTGTGCATTCGGATTACTGGACAAAACGCACGAACAAAAAGGAGGTTTTTGGTCATAAAGAGGGACATTATCGAACAAAACAAACATTTATTGTCTAACATGGAGACCTGGGAGTGCCACCAGATGAAGATCATCAAAGGTAAGTGATTAATTTTAATGCTATTTCTGACTTTTGTGAGCCCTCTCCTTGGATGGAAAATGACTGTATGGTTTTCTGTGACTAGGTGCTGACCTAACATAATCGCATGGTGTGCTTTCGCAGTAAAGCCTTTTTGAAATCGGACACTGTGGTTGGATTTACAAGAAGTGTATCTTTAAAATGGTGTATAATACTAGTATGTTTGAGGAATTTTAATTATGGGATTTCTGTGGTTTTGAATTTGGCACCCTGCAATTTCACTGGCTGTTGTCGAGGTGTCCCACTTGTACCAGAGAGGTTTTAACAAAACTTTCACCCAGGTGCGTCATACCTGAGTTGGAAACAGAAGATAATGTTTATTTTACACATAATTCATTCAAAGATATCCAATTTTAATATCAGTGCTCCTTAAAAAAAGGGTACCTGACGTTTATATGTGTCCAACATGTCAGATACTGGTAAAACTTTCAAAGACAATATGCTATTGAAACCTTGGTGAATAGCCTTTTGTTTTTTCCCCCTGCTATTTATTCGTCCTCTGTGTAAAGTTTGCATCAACTCAGTCTTAGTACATTGTATGCACAAAAACATGCTTAGCCCCTGTATATTTCTCAATTAGACTGAGTGAATATCTGATAAGGTGCTGAGACAAGGGGCATGAGGTCTTGGATTTGTAAGTGTCACACTGTTAAAACTTCTTTCAGCTAGGGGGCAGAATTTTTATGTTTGGAAAAATAACGTTCCCAAGGTAAACGGACTATTTCTCAGGTCCAGATGCTAGAATATGCATATAATTGACAGATTAGGATAGAAAACACTCTAAAGTTTCCAAAACTGTCCAAATATTGTCTGTGAGTATAACAGAACTGATTTTGCAGGCGAAAACCTGGGGAAATCCAACCCGGACGTGCCTTTTATTTGGAAAAATCCCTGTTCCGTTGCCTGCCCCTCCTCCATTTAAAGGGGTATCAACCAGATTGCTTTTCCAATGGCTTCCTCAGGCTGTGACCAGGCTTTAGACATAGTTTCAAGCTTTTATTTTGAAAAATGAGCGAGACTTTTCAAACCGCGTCAGGTGTCCTTTGATTAGTTCCTGCGCGCGAGAGATGTAGCTCGACATTTTCTTTCTCTGTAGTATTGAATAGGTACCGTCCGGTTGAAATATTATCGATTATGTATGTTAAAAACAACCTGAGGATTGATTATAAAAAACGTTTGACATGTTTCTACGAACATCTGCCTTTCAGGACCGGAACGAGCCTGTGGTTTTCTGAACATAACGCGCAAACCAAATGGCGGTTTTTGGTTATAAAACCAATCTTTATCGAACAAAAATAACATTTATTGTGTAACTGGGAGTCTCGTGAGTGCAAACATCCGAAGATTATCAAAGGTAAGCGATTAATTTTATTGCTTTTCTGACTTTCGTGACCAAGCTAATTTGAGGCTAGCTGTTCTTACTGTTTTGTCTAGTGATTGATAAACTCACAAACGCTTGGATTGCTTTCGCTGTAAAGCATATTTTCAAAATCTGACACAATAGGTGGATTAACAACAAGCTAAGCTGTGTTTTGGTATATTTCACTTGTGATTTCATGATTATAAATATTTTTCGTTTTTCTTTTTGAATTTGGCGCTCTGCAATTCAGCGGTTGTTTACAAAAATGATCCCGCTAAAGGGATCCGTGCGGCAAGAAGTTAGAGATCAAGATAGCTGTCAGGTCATCGTTTGTACAGTGTGGAGGAAGTGTGAAGCTGTTAACAAGGTGATGATGTACTGGTGACATAGCTAGAAATGTGTTACCTCCTTCAAGACCTGTGCATATGACCCCAGTATAGTATAATGAATGTTAGAGCCCTTTTGACTCTTACAACTTCACACCTTGGCCCTTGCTTCAGCCTTGAGGTTCTGCAATTAGCTTCCACAGCTGAACATACCATCCCCTGCCCTTCAATGACTCGCTAAGGATTCCATTCCCAGCTGCCGTGTGTTGTGCTTGATGTACTTGAACACATGGATTCACCTTAACCTATTCTTCTGTTGTCATTTGTCTCCATAGATTGACAGACTGCCAGGTCATCTCTACTGCTCCCCTAGGCTAAGACCATCTCTTCCCTCACCAAGGCACGTGGGTTCCCTGACAGGGTGAAAGAAAGATATAGGCTAAATAGGTTAGTGATGCAGGAGTAGCCTCCACAAATCTTCCTCTAGCAACAGAATCAGCACTGACCAAGGTAAGTCATAATGACATTATCTGTAAGTCCTACCGGACTGTCAGCATGCAGTACTCAATGTGCAGGTGCAGGGATATTATCTTTTAAGAAATGTGTGTATTAAATAGCTGCAGCCTTCTCACATAAATAATTCCAGGCCATGAAAGAACACATACCTTCCTCAAGCAACTCATGTTAAGCTTTTAACAAAAGGGGACTCAATTTATTTATGAGAATCTTCCACCCAGGGCGTCATGGAAAAGTACAATATATTGTTTATTTTACACATAAGTAAGTAACATTTATCGAATTTACTATCAGTTTCTCCTTTAAAATAATAGGTGCATTACTCCTCTGCTTTCCCCATGGCAGATGTCATTCACCTTCAAAGACAATATCCCAATTGAAACCTTGGTAAATAATATTTTCAATCGTTTTTCTCTTGTGATTTATTAGCATCCTATGTTTAATGTATGCATTAACTCAGCCTTAAGCCCTGGTTACAACACTGTATTATTTGAATAGGATCCCCGTTAGCTGTTGTGATAGTTAGGGTTAGATGATCAATAGACGGGTTGCGAACTGAGTGTGATCAGATCTTCCTGACTACCTCCAGAGATAGTTCGGGACGTGTTGCATAATTGTGTCGATGTGTAAATGAATCTGGACATTCAACTAGTTTAAATTGGGCCAACGTCAACATTATCCTGCCCTGTGACAATGGATAACGTAATATCACTGAATAATATAATAACTTTATTTTATAATGTATTAAAAATGGATAATGTAATAAAAAGCCAGTTAATGTAAAAGAATTGTTGAACTGAAATGTTACTGTGTCCCAGATAATGTAATAGGTTATTGCATTATCTGGTGGTCATTACAATATCAGGTGAGCAACAAACGTTTTGACCTGCTTGATACAAGGTCTCAGGCAAGGTTATTATTCAGAAATAGTTTTTTGGGGTCTCAGTTGATGACTACCCAGATAGGTGCAACAGACGTCGTGTCTGAGACACGTTGGCTGTAGGAAGAGACTAGTGAAAGTGTGAAGCTGTCTACAAGGTGGTAATGTAGTGGTTGACATAGCTGGAAAGAAAGTTACCTCCTTCAAGACCTGTGTGTGCAGGGCATAAGTGCCCTGTATTGTCTACTGTAATCCCTTTTGACTCACACAACTTCACACCTTGTGCCTCGCTTCAGCCTTGAGGTTCTGTAATTAGCTTCCAGAGCTAAACATACCAGTCTGTGTACCTCAATGTGTCCCAATCCCTCCCATTCCCAGCTGTCGTAGGGGTCGGGAGGGTGCATTTGAGACTAGCTTGATGCACTTGAACAAATGTTCACTTAGGGCTGAAGATCTGCCCTATATCGCAATGTTCCCTGTTCAGGGAGACTGAATTCACAGTAAATGCTGCATTTGTTGGCTCAATCGGAAATGGCCTTCAGTGCTACCTTCAGCGCTATGGATTGAATCAAGCCCTTACTGTTATTGAAGGGGTTGAAGGGATGGTTCAACTAAATTACAAAATTACATATTGGTTTCATTAACCAGTAAGCAGTCTATGGACTAGGTAAGACAGCAATCCATGCTTTGGTTTTGTTTACCTGGCCACTGTCTACAAATGCTAACTTTTTTGCATTTCTGACCTAAAACCAATGCAAGTCAATATCCCAGATACAAGGAAACCGATATGTAAATGTGTCATTTGGGTGAACTATCCCTTTATGGGTTTATTTGAGTCTTGTTTGATGTACTGGAACACATGGATTCCCCTTAACCTATTCTCCAGTCATCCTTTGTCTCCATAGATTTACAGACTGCCACACCCTCTCCACTGCTCCCTCGGGCTACGACCATCTCTCCCTCACAGGGAGTGAGTGAAAGAAGAGAGGATGTGCAGTTGGCTAGCAAAGTGATGCAGAGGTAACTTCCACTCCACACCAGAGTGCTGTGTGTTCTCTTAAAATGATTTCCAACAAAATAATATGTTGCTTAGGCATTTTTATTGTGACTTTCACCAGATTGAAAAAAAAAGCTGAATTTCTTAAAGTACTATTTAACATGCAGTATTGCTTTCCAGCAATAGATCATTCCTCAAATATCATATAAAGATCGCTTTACTACATGTACAGAATCAGCACTGACCAAGGTAAGTCATAATGACATTATCTTTAACTCCTATCGAACTGTCAGCATGCAGTATTCAATGTGCAAGGGATATTATGTTTTTGATGGCTAAGAGAAAATTGGATATTAACTCAGGCTTTAGATGTAATAATAAAAGTTAAACAAGTCAAAAAAGTAGTATACTTATAAACAAAAGCAGTACATTTTTGGCTTTAAGTGATTGAATTATACTTAAAATAAATGATTTGGGTACTTTTTTGGTTTAAATTTGCCCAAGTCACATTTATTATTTTTAGTATAACTTATAATATAGCTTCCACAAAATAATCAAATAAAATTATTTATTTGTATTATTAAATATCTGTTTTTATTATTTTTATTTCACCTTTATTTAACCAGGTAAAACAGTTGAGAACCAGTTCTCATTTACAACTGCGACCTGGCCAAGATAAAGCAAAGCAGTGCGACACAAACAACACAGAGTTACACATGGGATAAACAAAAGTACAGTCAATAACACAATAGAAAAATATTTTTACAGTGTGTGCAAATGTAGTAATATTAGGGAGGTAAGGCAATAAATAGGCCATAGTGGCGAAATAATTACAATTTAGCAATTAAACACTGGAGTGATAGAAGATGAATGTGCAGAAGATGAATGTGCAAGTAGAGATACTGGGGTGCAAAGGAGCAACAAAATAAAAATAACAATATGGGGATGAGGTAGTTCGGTGGGCTATTTACAGATGGGCTGTGTACAGGTGCAATGATCGGTAAGCTGCTCTGACAGCTGATGCTTAAAGTTAGTGAGGGAGATATAAGTCTCCAACTTCAGTGATTTTAGCAATTCGTTCCAGTCATTGGCAGCAGAGAACTGGAAGGAAAGGCGGCCAAAAGAGGAGTTGGCTTTGGGGATGACCAGTGAAATATACCTGCTGGAGTGCGAACTACAGGTGGGTGCTGCTATGGTGACCAGTGAGCTGAGATAAGGCAGGGCTTCACCTAGCAAAGACTTATAGATGACCTGGAGCCAGTGGGTTTGGCGACGAATATGAAGCGAGGGCCAGCCAACGAGAGCATACAGGTCGCAGTGGTGGATAGTATTTGGGGCTTTGGTGGCAAAACAGATGGCACTGTGATAGACTACATCCAATTTGCTGAGTAGAGTGTTGGAGGCTATTTTGTAAATGACATCGCCGAAGTCAAGGATTGGCAGGATAGTCAGTTTTACGACGGTATGTTTGGCAGCATGAATGAAGGATGCTTTGTTGCGAAATAGGAAGCCGATTCTAGATTTAATTTTGGATTGGAGATGCTTAATGTGAGTCTGGAAGGGGAGTTTACAGTCTAACCAGACCTAGGTATTTGTAGTTGTCCACATATTCTAAGTCAGAACCGTCCAGAGTAGTGATAAGTGGCAGCATATAACACTAATAATACCAATAATAATGTACTGTGTCTCTGGTTAAACACCTCAACCCCATACACAGAGACCTGCACCAACTTATAACAAGTAAAAACAGACATTTAGGGCTCTATTCAATCAGATCCACTTTAGCCGACATCCGCATAGCGGTTGTTTTAGCCATGTCGGAGGTGGAACTGCATTAGAGCTGTCAAATCCACAAGTGGCTTCTGGCATTATAAATAAAGCAGACATTGCCATTGGCTGCACTGAGTTGTATTAAGAGAAATCTCATGCAGCCTGGTTTACAAGTTCAAACACTGGAATTAGGCTCGATTAGGCTGATAGGAATCCTCATTATCTCGTTTAAGGATTTTCATCTTGAGCGTCATTATTTCTATAAAGAAACAAAATATGCTTCTCTGCATCGCTGTTAAAATCTGGGTAAAGATTGAAAGGAATGGGGCCTCCCGGGTGGCGCAGTGGTCTAAGGCACTGCATCGCAGTGCTAGCTGCGCCACCAGAGTCTCTGGGTTCGCGCCCAGGCTCTGTCGCAGCCGGCCGCGACCGGGACGTCCGTGGGGCGACGCACAATTGGGCTAGCGTCGTCCGGGTTAGGGAGGGTTTGGCCGGTAGGGATATCCTTGTCTCATCGCGCTCCAGCGATTCCTGTGGCGGGCCGGGCGCAGTGCGCGCTAACCAAGGGGGCCAGGTGCACGGTGTTTCCTCCGACACATTGGTGCGGCTGGCTTCCGGGTTGGAGGCGCGCTGTGTTAAGAAGCAGTGCGGCTTGGTTGGGTTGTGCTTCGGAGGACGCGTGGCTTTCGACCTTCGTCTCTCCCGAGCCCGTACGGGAGTTGTAGCGATGAGACAAGATAGTAATTACTAGCGATTGGATACCACGAAAATTGGGGAGAAAAGGGGAGAAAAGTTTTTTTTTAAGAAAAAAAAAAGAAAAAAAGATTGAAAGGAATGTGAGTCTTATTCATTACATGTAGATGTTGCTTGCTTTTCTAAAGTCTACCAAACTTGCCAGCAGTTAGAACTTGATTGATAGCCTGAAATGCAAACTTGCAAACTTGATTGATAGCCTGAAATGGCTTCTTGGTAGCTAGTTATGAGTTTGGGGACCTACAGTATCTGGGCTGGCTAAAGCCAACTTCATAAAATGACTAGGTATTACAGCGAAACAACAACATAAAAAAAGATGAACTGGACAGCTCTGAGGGTGACATTCCCCTGTGCCCCCTATGGGCATGCCACCTTTGGTGTCTACTACGGAATGTGCATCATTTCACAGTCATAGTAGAAGTGATTATAATTTCACCCAGGTTGAACTAATACACTATTATCAGATCCCCCAAATATAGTTAGTTGGATTCCCAGGTATTCATAGGAAATTAGTGGGTGTCATGGTCTGTCTCAAAGACTGAGAAAATAGCCTTCATTTTACAGGACCTCACTTCAATGTTATCTCTCTTTTTTGGTGTAGGACAGTCCATGAGTTCTGTTAACTTACCAGAAGTGGCAGGAGAAGCCAGTACAGAGGTGGTTAATGGTACAGCTTATTTTCTACCTTCCCCAAGTGGGCAGTGTGGGAAGTACAGGGAGAACATTCTGAGTTTACAGCCCAGGAGGTCACACACACTGGTTTCACCCGTACTGTAGACAGGGGAAAACAGAAGAAGTGTTAGCTCGTTGTTTCCTTGTAGTCTTTGTATTTTTAATTAAAGGTAAGCAAAATATTTTACTCCTTAGTGGGAAATAGATGTTCCTATATTTACCATCTGTAATAATATTTAGTTGATTAGTACAGTAATGTAATGAATGTTTTGTTGAATAAATATTGTGTTCATCAATAATGAGTAATGTCATTAATTGAATAAATTAATAAAGCAGAACTGTTTCAGTAGCCTAAATGTCTCTTTAATATTGTGCATTAAATTTTTTTAAATTTAACATTCATGTGACCCACAAAATAAAAATATGTATGGTGTCTTTATACAGTAAGATATGTAGCCATGCTTGGTTAGTTGTCCATAATCTATGATCTAATCATATTTATTATAACCCTACCATTGACATTGGCAAGCCTAAAATGGTCCGATTGACAAAACTTTGCCTTCATGTCATGCGAAATAGACATCATGCGTTTGAAAGGTTGGCTAGGCTCTTTTGGCTGTTCTGAGACACTTGTTTCATGCTTTGACACTCTCTCCAGTGTTAGAGCTATGTACAGCAATATGGCAAAACAAAAATGACTTTACTATAAGATTTCTGCAGTGACGCATGGGAGTGAAGTAGCTTAAGTTAATTACATTGACCTCTCAGACTGAAGTGAATCCCTTGCGAGCAGAACTTGTGCATTGCAGGCAGAAAAGCATGCACAAATTCAAAGGATCAATGCAAATAGTAGAAGCTCACACAACCTTCAACATACAGTGCCCTCCGTAATTATTGGGACAGTGAAGCATTCTTTCTTCTTTTGGCTCTATACTCCAATAGTTTGGATTTGAAATCAAACAATGACTATGAAGTTAAAGTGCAGACTGTCAGCTTTAATTTGAGGGCATATTCATACATATCAGGTGAACCATTTAGATGGTAACATCCACATTCATGTAGAAGTGTTTAGAAACATTCTATTCTTATTTACAATACAAGTGACTCCAAAATGACATAATACATTATTTACCATTCATTTCAATTGAGCACAAAATAATCTGAAACACAACCAAAACAAACAGCAAATGCATCCAACAAGTTTGTAGAGTCACACGCTTGTTGTAGTCATTGTGTGCTATGAATATGGGACCAAATACTTAACTCTTTACTACTTTAATACACATATAAGTGAATTTGTCCCAATAATTTTGCACCCCTAAAATGGGGGGGACTATGTACAAAAACTGCTGTAATTTCTAAACGGTTCACCTAATATAGATGAAAGTACACTCAAATTAAGCTGATATTCTGCACTTTAACCTTGTTTCATTTGAAGTATAGATTTGATGTATAGAGCCAAAAGAAGAAAAAATGCTTCACTGTCCCAATAATTATGTATGACACTGTATGTTCATGAATTTGACAGAATGTATTTATTCCCCAGCCCCATCCCACAGCTTGTGGTGGTGCTGCAGTGTGCTTGTTAAGATTCAGCTTCAGCCTACTAGGACTATTGTATCAAAGTATCACAGCATTTTCAATTGATCTGTTTTTGATCATTGCCAGAAAAATAATACCTACATACATTTACATTTTAGTAATAGAAACATTATCAAATCTCAGAGAGAAAACATAAAATCGGATATCAGAATCCTGAGCCTACCTTGTGCTGAGAAGTCTACTTGCTGTGGAGAAGTATTTTAATTTGCCGTAGAGGAGCCTGCTAATAATAGGACCTGATTCAGGTCTGCGAGCAAAGACATTAATCAAACACTCCTATGAAAGTCCACAATTGCTAATTTTTAATATGGTAAATACATGCAGAATCTGCAACAATGTAATTTTATTTTACCGTTATGTTAAACCTTTCAAAATGCAGGTTGTTCATCAGAAATGTATGTTAGATAATAGCCTAATTGGTCAATGCAGCTTTTGTGTTTCACACTTGTTCACTATTTTCAAAATCAATAACCCAAGTTATTAAGAAATTATATTGAAAGAATTGTATTACTGTGTTTATTTCCAGATCAGCTTTTACCTTGTCTGACCAAGTGGAGCGGTTTACTTTGTTAGTGGACACAATACAGACATTACATTTATTTTTTTAAGACTTTCTACCCTCTACATTTTGAGGATGTATCTGTCACAAAGATTGTGTAAGTAAATAAGACATCCTAAATGCTTTACTATTGTGAGTAGTGTAGTCCTATATTGTTTGTGCTTGTCCAATTCTTTGAAAGTTATTACGATTATTTGATTAGCTAACTCATTAGGGAAGGTATTTTGTAATTAATGTGGCTAGATTTTGTGACCTGAAGAATACAGAAATCCAACATGTCCCCAACAATGCATTCCTTAGCAATCATATGATGTGTTGGTAGACACTGTGCTCAGAGCTATGGCCTCTCTTTATAAAGAGCACTGGTGTCCGTTTAAGTGTTGGTATCCCAGGCATCCCACTGCATCAGTTATTGCTGTTGACTTTATTCATTCTTTCTCACAGTTTACGGAAGAACTGAAGAAATGCAGAATTTACATAATACAACATTTCATTGAAAACAGTGTGTGTAAGCCAAATGTAGAATGTGGGATAAAAAGAATAATGAGGCCTAGCTGTTGCCATCTCTCAACTTGTTGGCTTGTGAGGTATAACCTTAGCTGGATCGTTCCACGAAATGAGTCCCTTTTGCGTCCCTTTGATGTTTTAAGTAGAAATTGTGCACCAATATTGCATTTTAAAAGTCTGTTATATTATGTGACGTGCCCTTTAATATAGACCACATGTAAAATTCAATAAATCTGAATAAAGACTTGCTAAAGTGCCAAAATTCTGTATTTTGACATGTCCCTCTGTCTCTGTGAATTCTAGGAAGATTTTAACCCACTTAACTTCAAAATGTTTCCAAGTTTTCATCATCATTGTAAAGACCTAGTTATTTTGTTGCTTTGACAAAGTCATTACTGAAGAGTATTATTGATTTCATGTGATTAGTGATTCATTTTAAGGACGAAAAAACCTGTCCCTCATTTTAAGGTCAACTCTGTTATGTCAACTGAACTCTTGTTTTAATATGGAGAAACATATTTTAGAAATATTTTTTTCAAAATAAACTTTTAACTTCTAATAGTGAAATTCTAGTGTAAAAAAAGCTGAGGTGGTTCTACTCTTTTTGGCCATTTGCTGGTGTTTTGTGGTGGAAAACTGAGTGGGTCGAGCATAACATGTCAACCCTGTTACCCATAAATAGACAGGCTATTAAAAAAAATTGTGTGAAGCTTACATTCAATTGCCGCTCCCTGTTGCAGCGACAAGCTTCCATTTCAACTGTCACAAAGGGATGTATGGCTGATTTAAGATGAAATCCTCAACCCTGTTACGTCAAACTGTTGCGGTCAACCCTGTTGCTTTATTTGGAACTTAGGTTGATCAACCCTGTTACTTTATTTGGCACTTAATAGGCACTTACTATAGTATAGAAAATATGTTTTGTTATTAGTTGAACATCTGCTCTTCATGACAGAATGTTAAAATTAGGTCATATCAAACGTTTTTTTTCACCAAGTTACACTACGCAAAAGGACTCATTTCGTGGAAAGACCCAGTGGTATTGTTTACGCCACATTGTTTCCCTCCCTTTGTCCTTGAGTACAAAAATAACCCAGTGGAATTCCTGCTGAGTGCCTTTGTTTGATTGATTCGGACAGCTTGTGAAGTAGCATACATTGTGGGTCTATTCAATACACATCGTGGAAATTCAGTTTTACAGCTTGATTGACATTTTAAAGGCAATGTTTCCACTTTAGCGGAGACTGCATTCACGGTAAACGCTGCATATGTCGGCTCAATCGGAAATCACCTTCACATTTCTATCAGGGAATCTGTAACGCTTCAGATTGACTAGAGCCGCAGGTGCTGGAAGCATTCGGTCACAAATTAATCCCACCCACTTTTTCTGACTGCTCTATTTATGTTCCATGATCCTGGTCATGACTTCACAATCACCATCCTATTGCCAGGGAGCTAACATCAACCAACAGTCAAATGGCATGACTTCACAATCACCATCCTATTGCCAGGGAGCTAACGTCAACCAACAGTCAAATGTCATGACTTCACAATCACCATCCTATTGCCAGGGAGCTAACATCAACCAACAGTCAAATGTCATGACTTCACAATCACCATCCTATTGCCAGGGAGCTAACGTCAACCAACAGTCAAATGGCATGACTTCACAATCACCATCCTATTGCCAGGGAGCTAACTTCAACCAACAGTCAAATGTCATGACTTCACAATCACCATCCTATTGCCAGGGAGCTAACATCAACCAACAGTCAAATGTAATGACTTCACAATCACCATCCTATTGCCAGGGAGCTAACATCAACCAACAGTCAAATGGCATGACTTCACAATCACCATCCTATTGCCAGGGAGCTAACGTCAACCAACAGTCAATTGGCATGACTTCACAATCACCATCCTATTGCCAGGGAGCTAACTTCAACCAACAGTCAAATGTCATGACTTCACAATCACCATCTTAATGCCAAGGAGTCAAAGGAAATCTAAATGTATTTTATTTGTCACGTGCCGAATACAATTATTATAATAAAAAGAAAAATAGTAACACAAGAGTTACTATTGATCGGGTACCAGATCAATGTGCATGGAGGGATATAATGTATTTGAGGTAGATATGTGCATGAAGGCAGGGTAAAGTGACTAGGCATCAGGATAGATATTAATAAGACTAAAATAAAGAACAGAGTAGCAGCAGCAGCATATTTTGAGTGTAAAAGAGTGTTTGTGTGTGTTTTGTGTCATTTTGCACGTGTGTGTGTGTGTGTGTGTGTGTGTGTGTGTGTGTGTGTGTGTGTGTGTGTGTGTGTGTGTGTGTGCGTTGTGTCGGTATGCGTGTGTGTGTGTGTGCGTATGTATGTGAATGTGTGTGGGTTTTGTGTGAGAGTGTCAGTGTAGTGTTAGTGTGTATATAATGTGTATATAAAGTGCATTTGGGAACTATTCAGACCCCTTGATTTTTCCCACATTTTGTTACATTAGTCTTATTCTAAAATTGATTACATTGTTTTTTCCCCTCATCAATCTACAGACAATACCCTATAATGACAAAGCAAAAACAAGACTTTTTAAATGTTTGCAAATTTATACAAAAATAAAAAACGGAAATATCACATTTACATAAGTATTCAGACCCCTTACCGCTCTGGAGCAGGTTTTCATCAAGGATCTCTCTGTACTTTGCACCATTCATCTTTCCCTCGATCCTGGTGAGTCTGCCAGTTCCTGCCGCTGAAAAACATCCCCACAGCATGATGCTATCACCACAATGCTTCACCGTAGAGATGGTGCCAGGTTTCCTCCAGATATGACACTTGGCATTGAGGCCAGAGAGTTCAATCTTGGTTTCATCAGACCAGAGAATCGTGTTTCTTATGGTCTAAGTCCTTTAGGTGCCTTTTGGCAAACTCCAAGTGGGTTGTCCTATGCCTTTTACTGAGGAGTGGCTTCTGTCTAGCCACTCTACCATAAAGGCCTGATTGGTGGAGTGCTGCAGAGATGCTTGTCCTTCTGGAAGGTTCTCCCATCTACACAGAATAACTCTGGAGCTCTGTCAGAGTGACCATCAGGTTCCCTGACCAAGGCCCTTCTCCCCCGATTGCTCAGTTTAGCTGGGTGGCCAGCTCTAGGAAGAGTCTTGGTAGTTCCAAACTTCTTCCATTTAAGAATGATGGAGGCCACTGTGTTCTTGGGGACCTTCAATGCTGCAAACCTTTTTTGGTACCCTTCCTCAGATCTGTGCCTCTACACAATCCTGTCTCGGACCTCTACGGACAATTCCTTCGACCTCATGGCTTGGTTTTTGCTTTGACATGCACTGTCAACTGAGGGACCTTAGTGTGTGTGTGTGTCTTCCCAAATCATGTCCAATCAATTGAATTTACCACGTGTGGACTTCAATCAAGTTGTAGAAACATCTCAAGGATGATCAATGGAAACAGGATGCACCTGAGCTCAATTTCGAGTCTCATAGCAAAGGATCTGAATACTTATGTAAATAAGGTATCTCTGTTTTTCTATCTTTAATATATTTCTTAAAACTTCGAAATACCTGTTTTCGCTTTGTCATTAAGGGGTATTGGGAGGGGGAAAAAACTTGAATTTAATCAATTTTGGAATAAGGCTGTAACTTAACAAAATGTGTCAAAGGGAAAGGGTCTGAATACTTTCCGAATGCACTATACAGTATAGTCTTGTGAGTGTACATAGAGTCAGTGCAAGATAAGGTCACTGCAGACAGTCCAGGTAACCATTAACTATTACAGTGAAGGCGGAATTGCCGTGCAATCTGACGTAAGACAATGGGGAGCTGGCACATGCTCCTGGGCATGGGAAACGTCTGGAGTCACCCATACACTGGTAGACTGTTCGAATAGTATAATAAATATCAGAGGACCAGTAGCTTCATCAATATTTATATACATAAGGTAAAAGCATTACCTCAGATTTATTGAGGTTTAACAGAAGTAATGTACAGGTTATGGGAAATAGAATTGAGATGAAATATAGAACAGAGAAAAACATGTTTTTTCCTACATATACACTACCGTTCAAAAGTTTGGGGTCACTTAGAAATGTCCTTGTTTTTGAAAGAAAAACAATTTTTTTGTCCATTAATAACATCAAATTGATCAGAAATACAGTGTAAACATTGTTAATGTTGTAAACGACTATTGTAGCTGGAAACAGCTGATTTTGAAAGGAATATCTACATAGGCGTACAGAGGCCCATTATAAGCAACCATCACTCCTGTGTTCCAATGGCAAGTTGTGTTAGCTAATCCAAGTTTATCATTTTAAAAGGCTAATTGATCATTAGAAAACCCTTTTGCAATTAGCACAGCTGAAAACTGTTGTTCTGATTAAAGAAGCAATAAAACTGGCCTTCTTTAGACTAGTTGAGTATCTGGTGCATCAGCAGTTGTGGGTTCGATTACAGGCTCAAAATGGCCAGAAACAAAGAACTGCCAGTTGAGGACTTGTGAGGCGTCTTTTTCTCAATCTAGACACTCTAATGTACTTGTCCTCTTGCTCAGTTGTGCACCGGGGCCTCCCACTCCTCTTTCTATTCTGGTTAGAACCAGTTTGCTCTGTCCTTGAAGGGAGTAGTACACAGCGTGGACGAGATCTTCAGTTTCTTGACAATTTCTCGCATGGAATAGCCTTCATTTCTTAGAACAAGATTAGACTGACGAGTTTCAGAAGAATGTTCTTTGTTTCTGGCCATTTTGAGCCTGTAATCGAACCCACAACTGCTGATGCACCAGATACTCAACTAGTCTAAAGAAGGCCAGTTTTATTGCTTCTTTAATCAGAACAACAGTTTTCAGCTGTGCTAACATAATTGCAAAAGGGTTTTCTTTTAAAATGATAAACTTGGATTAGCTAACACAACGTGCCATTGGAACACAGGAGTGATGGTTGCTGATAATGGGGCTCTGTACGCCCGTGTAGATATTCCATAAAAAATCTGCAGTTTCCTGCTACAATAGTCATTTACAACATTAACAATGTCTACACTGTATTTGTGATCAATTTGATGTTATTTTAATGGGCCCAAAAAATTGCTTTTCTTTCAAAAACAAGGAAATGTCTAAAAGTGACCCCAAACTTTAAAACGGTAGTGTACATACAACATTCCTTACCCCCAGACACCCAGTACCAGTTAACAATATATCTACAGTGAGACAAAGAAAAGTCTATGCTGTCTATGTATGCAATTTACAACACAATATGAGCCCCATACACTCTTAGAAAATAAGGTGGGAACTAGAACCATAAATGGTTCTTCAATTGTCCCCATAATAGAACCCTCTGAAAATAATTACTTTTGTTCCATGTAGAATCCTTTCACTAATAAAAGGTTTAACGTGGAGCTGTTTCACCACTAAAGGGTTTTAAGTAGAATATTGTTAAGCACAAAAGGCTTCAACCTGGAATCAAAAAGGGTTCTCCTATGGGAACAAACGAAGAACCCTTTTTTTCTAAGAGTGTGTTACAGGAATTACTCCATATGAAAGACACAGATGCAGAAACACTGACCTTTCCATTCTGTCTCTGTCCTCACAGTGTTCCCATGGTAGTGGAGCCCAGACATACTTGAACTCCCGAGTCAGCAGAAGTTCCACACAACAGGTTATGGGATGATGTTTACATTTCAGCTAGTATTACTCCAAATAAAGAAATGCTAACTGGGAAGTTCTCTTGTGGAAGTAGCTTTAGGTTACCCTGTTTAAACCATAGAGCCTGATCCATATGTTTTGTCAGGGCTTTCTCTGGAAAACACGACAGACGAAGCAATACATGCTAGATGACAGTAATGACACTGACACAGTGACAGTGATGTGCCAGTGATTGACTAGTAGATGGATAGATGAAGGGAGAGTTTGACAGACATAGCGTTGAGTGACCTCTGTAAAGGGAGGGAGATAAGGGCAAATAATGAGACAGTGATGAAGGTGAAATGATAGGCACATGCAATGGGGCAGGCAAGACATGCTAACATCCAGTACTCATCCCAGATCCAGAGTAGGCTGTTAGATGTGACACATGGTAGAGGTCAGATTTATACCCCTAGCTGCCCAGCCCTATAAGGTCAAGGACACAGTAGCCATTGCCCCTGCCTAGCCCCTAAATCCATTGGATTACCCTTTCATCCATCCATTCATCCATTACCCAAAGGGGCCATTCCTGGGCCATGGTCTGACTATTCCCAAAGTGTGTTGTCACTAGTATCTGGGACAGTGTCCAGGAATGCAGGATATGTTCTGTGTCATCTGCCTTATCTGGGTTGGACGTAGAACACAGGACATTGGTGGCACCTGAATTGGGGAGGATGGGCTCGTGGTAATGGCTGGAGCGGAATAGGTGGAATGGTATCAATTAAAGTCAAAGAAAAAGCAGAACATGTCCCATCATGCTTTACCCAATACTCACCATTGGGGAAGGCATTTAAGGACATTATCAGAAAGAACTGGTACATTATTGATACTGACCCACAATTGAAACCCATTTTTAAATATCCCCCATGTATGGTCTTTAAAAGACCCCAAACGAGGGAGATATTGTGGTTAAATCTGATAACCCACCAGAGAAAAGGGAAACTTTCTTGGACAAGGTTCCGGAGGGTAATTACAAATGTGGCCAATGTGCTCAATGCAGCTTCACGTACAAATGCAACTCACTTACCCACCCCCGCACAGGACAAAGATTTAAGATCAAAGGCATGATTACCTGCATGTCCACCAATGTTATTTACTTGTTGAAATGTCCTCGTGGTCTGTCTTACATAGGAAAAACTCGTAGAAGCCTTAAGACCCGGATCCGTGAGCACCGCAGCAACATACGGACAGGTGAGACAAAACATCCGGTTGCTGTTCATTTTGTACAAGCTGGATATCCCATTAGTTCTCTGAGATACATTGGAGTAGAAATGGTCAAGATCTCACGTAGGGGACGGGACATTGAGAGGAAACCTCTTCAAAGGGAATCTTTCTGGATCCACAGGCTCAACACACTGTCTTCTCTTGGCCTTAATGAGGAGTTTGACTTGAAACCATTTTATAGTTTCAATATGTCCAAATTGTGTTTAAAAAAAAATCCTAATTGAATATTGTATGTATAATACGGTAAACATTGATCACATTCCCTGTGTATGATCATATATTTTGATACATTGAATGTTAATATTGTGAAACTATGTTATACATTTTTTACCTCCTGTTTCAAGAAGTGATGTCACTGAGTACTGCCCCTGTATATAGGACCTCCCACCCCCGCCTGGGACATGGATGCCTGATGAAGACCTAAGGGTCGAAATGTTGTTGTAAATAAATATCACCTGGGAGCATGAGCAGCGGTGTGCAGCGTTTTCCTTTCTGTTTTCCCTGAGTTTGCCTACAACTCCAGCACCTGCGGAAACTACCTGGATGTGCGTATGTTCTTCAGCTTTTGTACACCAAATACATCAAACACATGGTTGGATGCCATTCCATTCACCCCATTCCAGCCATTATAATTAGCTGTCCTCCCCTCAGCAGCCAACCAGCTAGGTTGTGATTGTGAGCTTGGGTTAGGACACAAGTGTGACGCATATGCTGTATATATTAGAAGCCTGTACACATCCGGAACGATGCACCCATTTAATTTAATTTTCCTAACCCAAGCTCACAATCACAACCTAGCTGGTGCCGTAAAGGACCCGAATCAACTGTATCACTATTATTGCTCCTTGTTAAGCTGTCAATTGTATATTAATGTTTTACTTCTTATTGTATGAATTTGTTGTTTATGGGTGTTGTGTGTCTTGTCTGCCACCAGGTGGCATGTTTTATTATTTTCTCGCACAAAAAAAAGGAAACCGCCAATAAAATATGTGACCGACCAGCTCAAATCGGTCTTATGTAGCAACATTTGAAATTGTGTTTTTTACATTGGATAAAAGTAGAGACTTTTATTGAGGAACAATGGGAAAGTAATTTTGCTTTGAAAGTTGATTAACTTGTAAACTCGCTTTTGAGAAAACGGCCTTTGAATTGTTTGCTACTACTATTGGAGAACTCTACTTTGTCTACACTCATTCAGCATCGTTCACACCCTCTTAAGCTTTAGCCCCACCCATCTCTTTAAGGATTGATCCTAGCGTTCTGTCCTAGCAGTCAAGCACCCAAGCTAACATGCTAGCTACTTCCAGACACAAATAAGAGAACAACTCACTAAACATTACTCACCCTTGCAGAGAAATAGAAGTAAACAGCAGCCAGCTTGTCTCTGGACACATGCACATCATTTTTTAGTGTCACTGTTTTTGTTATTGGTTGACAAGAGCAGTTGAACTGGTATCAGCAATGTTTTGCAAGGTAATAAAGATGATTATATCATTGCCGGCCAGCATTCAATAACACTGAAATTATGTTACTGTCACAAAAACACAATCTGGCCACCAGTCATGTTGTAAATTGTTTTCTGGGGGGGGGGGGGGGAAGGTGTACAAAACAAAAAGTCAATGATACAATGTTAAAGGACTTAAAGGACATGTACAAGATCAATATGATGTGGGGCTGTTAGCTTTCTGACGACATCAATACACAGACAAGACACATAACAGCCCATTGTTTACTTAACATTTTATTTTCAATTAAATCAGGTTCAAGTTATTTACATAATTACATTGCTGGATTACTTAACAGATAATCTTAAGCAAACAGCATTGTCTAACATTTTATTACTATTGTCAAGTTATTAATAGTTATTTTCATCATCAATAATATCAATATTAATATTATAATTGTTGAGTGCATTGTAAAGAAACCACCAAAGACCGGCAGAGGGAGGTGTTTCGGTAGGTAAGTGTATTTTTCCCACCCTAACTTCAAACCCCATCCTGCCTAGCCCTCACCTCTGCCCTCCGCTCAGAGAAGGCTGTGGAATAGATTCAGTGAAGGTCACTATACATGATCTACCATTCATTTCTATTGGGTACAACATAATCTGAAAACACAACCAAAACAAACTGCAAATGCATCCAACAAGTTTGTATAGTTACCAGCACGGTGTATTCATTGCGTGCTACAAATATGGGGTCAAATACAAAAATTTTTACTAAATGTAATACACTATAAGTTAATTTGTCCAAATACTTATGACCCCTTCATATGGGGGGGGGACTAGTTTTAATTTCTAAACGGTAAAACAGACATGTATGAAAATAACCTTAAATAAAAGGTGACATTATCTACTGTCGCCTCATATGAAACATTTGATCTCAAAATGCTGGAGTATAAAGCCAAATGAAAAGTTTCAGCTTCACTGTCTAAATAAACACATAGGGGAGTGTAAAGGTGTGTCCATCTATTCTCTACCATACATGTCTATTTACACAAGGTTTTCAGCTCTGAATGCACAGGCACTCTATCATCTCTTCCTATGTCTTCAGAGGAGCCTACAGTAAGGTGGGTCTGAGAGCAGAGACAAGACCATCAAGATTAATGACCCATAAACAGTATTGGCTCCAGGCCACATCTGAAAATGTAATTCATATAATTTTATCACATCCAATCAAGTTTGAGTTACTACAGTACATTAAAATGTAATTTTCTCTCTTTTTTATTAACTGATTGTAGGAGGACGTCTATTACTATTTATTTGATGCAAGTTCACAACGTTTCCTCAAACTACTCTCTATTATAACGTTACTCAATTCATCTTCAATCGATCAATATTATTTTCCCCATTGCCTTTAAGAGCAGTAGACAGATGTGCTCTATCATCTTGGCTAAGTGCCATGCTTTTGCACAGTACAAAAGCACTCTGCCAAGATCCAGCACTATGTAACAAAACTCCTACTGTTTTTTATCAACAGATAAGCCAGCATTCATTAAGTTAAAGAAACTAGGTTTATGGTATTTACAGGGCAGTAGATCTGCCTCTGTGAGCTGTGTGTGATGCCATGCTCTGTCAGATCATACACATCAAAGGTGGGCGTTCTGGAGCATAAGCATGAAGCAGCTGATGCGCTTCCCTGACACGCAGGCCTTATAGGAAAGGTGGGGGGGGGGGGGCAGGTCACTGCATGACGAGCACTCTCCACGCCGCCATCCGACCAGGGCCACACATACGCGTGCGCATATACACAGTCACGTACACACACACACTCACTTCATTGGCAGAAATGGAGACAGACGAACGACGTATGGCCGCCCCACCCACACTCCTGTGTTAGGAATGACTAGAAAATGATATGTTAGAAAGAGTAGAGTGTGTGGTTGATTCTACCATCTCCCTTCACTGGCTCTACACAACCATCTTAACCAGACAGCACTTCTCCCTCTTCATTTTCACCCATCTTCCTTTCTGCAGCATGGACCTGGTGACACTCTGGGCTGGCGTTATGACTGATGTGTGACGTTTGGGCGGCTAGGTCTCTGGGTTGGGGGTGGCCAGCAGGGGAACGTTGTCCCTCCTCCTCCTGCCCAGCGGGGGGCGTCGGTACTGCTCCCCATCGGCCAGCGTCTGGGGCAGGGGTTTCCTCTTGCTCTCGGGCAGCAGCAGGATGGAGAGCACGGCCAGCAGGGCCAGGGAGGAGTACACCACGTGGTGCAGGAAGTAGCCGTAGTGGTTGCGCAGGTCCATGAGGGGCGAGGTGAGGCGGCCCACGCAGCCCAGGGCCAACACCGTGCCCACGCCACTGCCCCTGGACAAGAGGGTAAGGTCAAAGGTCAGTGATTTCCAAAAGAGGAAGGGCCAGGGAAGAGAGATAATACGAGAACCAAGCCTGACATTACACCCATTCACATTGAAGTCTAACATGCCTTTAAGGCCTAATAATACGCCTAATACAAAGAACAAGCCTAGATCATGAAGACTCATGTGACAGTCTATGAGTTGCTGGTCCTTACCTGATGATGGTGGGCATGATCTCTGCAGTGAAGAGGACACAGAGAGAGGCAGCCGCCTGGGAGGAGAAAAGTCCCATCACTGAGAACACAGTGATGGCCGCCTCACTTAGATCTAAGAGAGGGACAGGAGGGAGAGTTAACTTAGCACTGAACTCCCCAGGCTCTGACTGGCTTGTGATTACAGCTGAAACTGAGACATGGCTTTGATTTTACTGCCATTGCAGTGTCCTACCACCATTCAGCCACAAGGTGGCACCATGCAAAGAGGATCTGTGCTTCCAGTAATGAATGTCCATTGAGTCGTAACTATACTGAACAAAAATATAAACGCAAAGTGTAAAGTGTAAAGTGTTGGTCCCATGTTTCATGAGCTGAAATAAAAGAGTCCAGAAATATTCCATAAGCACAAAAAGCTTATTTCTCTCAAATTTTGTGCACAAATTTGTTAACATCCCAGTTAGTGTGCATTTCTCCTTTGTCAAGATAATCCATCCACCTGACAGGTGTGGCATATAAAGAAGCTGATTCAACAGCATGATCCTTACACAGGTGCACCTTGGTGCTGGGGACAATAAAAGCGCACTCTAAAATGTGCAGTTTTGTCACACAACACAATGCCACAGATGTCTCAAGTTTTGAGGGAGTGTGCAATTGGCATGCTGACTGCAGGAATGTCCAACAGAGCTGTTGCCAGAGAATTGGATGTTCATTTCTCTACGCACGCAGCTTAGAGGAAACAGGGGACATTACATCTATTAAGGGCAACTTCCACCTTGAGCACCAACTTACACTCCATCAGTCCGAGGAGAATCAGAGATGCCAGCCCTGTCATTGTCATGGCGAGGAGCAGGATACCACGGCGACCACACCTGTTCACGGTTGCCCATAACAACAGCCAGGCCCCTCCTCCAGCACAGACGGACAGCAGATAGGTCCAATAGAAGCTGGGGGCAGTGCCTCTGACATCACCCCGAAATGAGCTGTAACAATGACTAATGCCATGGGAAATGAACCTGACAGACAACAGGAGAGAGATGGAGATGGAAAATCATGGTCTGTTTGGCAACTACTATATAATCCTATGTGTGCTTACCAGTACAATGTTGATAAAAGCAAGGGCAAACCTTTACATTAGGTTGTTTGTATCTAAGTGTGGCATACATACTGATACTACTATGTTTGGTTACCAGAATGTTGTTACTACTTGAAATGAGTAACTGGTGCAGTTACTGAGTAGTTACATGTAATTAAACAAAGAACTTAAACTTTCATGTAACTACTGTAGTACTACTAATACTACTATGCGTGCAACTATTTAAGGCTAAAATCATAAATTGAAACAATAACAAAGCAGCCACCCCACCTGTGTGTTGGTGAAAAGCTAAGGGATAGACCTGGGGAAATGTAACCACTCTCAAATTCATAGACGGAGCTATGGATGCAAGGACTGACCATCCATGATATCAAAATTATTGTTGTAACCATCTTTTGAAACTATACCGTGTTTGTTTACATACATTTAGTTTACAATTAATTGAAAAAAGTCCAAAAATGGATGTAGCAACTAAGGAATCCAGCTTTAAAGTGTGACCAAACGTGTGAGGGCTAACTTCAAATGACACAGTTAGGTGACTTACGAGGTAAAGCCGAGCACACACATGTTTTTCCAGATGTTCCTGCTGTGTACAAGCTCTGGGAAGGACAGGTGGGGGTAAGTAGAGGGAGACGGCTCCGAGTCCAACTCTGCAATAATGACAACAATGTCACACCACCATGTCACAGTGGAGGCATCACCAGAGACGTTTTCAAACAATAGACAGCAAATCTCATGAAAAGACCAATGCAGAAAGACAAAATGGTTCCCACACACCTGTGAAGCTCTCGTCATCCCTCTCTCTATCTCTTCTTTCACTGAAGGAATTCAGATCAGCTGATCTCTCAGAGAGAAGAAGCCAGCGAGGAGACTCAGGAAATACTCCTGGAATACTGAAACAAAACAGACATTTTCATGTAAATTCCTAGCTTCCATATTACTATATTCTCTCTCCTGGAACAGCAATGTTGTTATATTAGAATGAAAAAAATAGGAATATGCCACTTAAAGGACGCATTTATCTGAAAGAGACTTTTACAGTCATGCGTGCCCACTACAGAATCGAACCCACTATCCTGGCGTTGCAAGCACCATGCTCTACCAACTGACAGAGGACTGCATTTTATTTTCTCTGTGTTAAATTTGCTATTTGCAATAAAAAGTAATGCTATGAAACAAAAGGCGGCAGGTAGCCTTGCGGCTAAGAGCGTTGAGCAAGTAACTGAAAGGTTGCTGGTTTGAATCCCCGAGCCAACTAGGTGAAAAATCTGCCGATATGCCCTTGAGCAAGGCAATTAACCCTAATTGCTCCTGTAAGTCACTCTGGATAAGAGTGTCTGCTAAAATGTAAACGTAAGAACACTGCACCTTGAAGACAAATGCTAATGTATTCTGACTTGAACTAATTGCTGAATGAAACAGGGGGCTTTAAATCAATACAATGCTCTCAACAAGTTAGTTTGCTTTTAGGTCTTTAATCAAATTACTACCATATTCCGCATTCCCTTGTGCATAGGTTTCTGTCCTCCAACACAGCACACACACTCACCCATAGGTGAGGAACAGAGAGAGTGGTGCAGCCCCAGCTCCGAGTAAGCCCCTCCAGGACTGGCAAGACAGAGCAACACCCAGCAACAGCAGCTCCCCAGAAACCGTAGTTAGTCCTGCCACCATGGTGACCAGCAGACGCAGTGAGGGATCACAGAGTTCAAGACCTTTCAATCAAACAAACAGAACAATGAATGATTACAGACACAACAATGTTGTACAATTAGTAAACAGGTTTGGTCTTCGGTCAATTCTCAAAATAGTTTTAAGATGCAGTAGTGTTTTGATGCTATTATTTAGAGCCTTGTGTACTATGGCAGGGGTTCCCAAACGTTTTCACTCGCGGCCCCCCCCTCCCATGGCGTGCAAATACAATTTTGCAGTTTTAAAGCAAATTTTCTTGCAATTCTATACATTTCAACATGTCTAATGTGTAGTCGTGATATTTGAGTGACAAAAAAATTATCTATGGGCTAAGAAACCAACATAAAAAAATGCTAGCTGACATGGGCGAGTTGATCTGGATATTTCTGACAAGTTATGAATAGCTCTCTAAGGTACAGTGCCTTCGGAAAGTATTCAGACCCCTTGACTTTTTCCACATTGTGTTACGTAACAGCGCTATTCTAAAATGGATTAAATAAAAATCTCAGTAATCTACACACAATACCCGATAATAACAAAGCGAAAACGTATTTATTAAAAAAGCCTGGTTCCTCTAGGTTTCTTCCTAGGTTTTGGCCTTTCTAGGGAGTTTTTCCTAGCCACCGTGCTTCTACACCTGCATTGCTTGCTGTTTGGGGTTTTAGGCTGAGTTTCTGTACAGCACTTCGAGATATTAGCTGATTTTGATTTGATTTGATGTGAAAAATAAAACACAGAAATACCTTATTTACATAAGTTTCACCCTTTGCTATGAAATTCGAAATTGAGGTCAGGTGCATCCTGTTTCCATTGATCATACTTAAGATGTTTTTACAAATTGATTGGACATGATTTGGAAAGGCACACACCTGTCAAAATAAGGTCCCACAGTTGACAGTGCATGTCAGAGCAAAAACCAAGCCATGAGGTCGAAAGAATTGTCCGCAGAGGTCCGAGACAGGATTGTATCAAGGCACAGATCTGGGGAAGGTTACCAAAACATTTCTGCAGCATTGAAGGTCCCCAAGAACACAGTGGCCTCCATCATTCTTAAATGGAAGAAGTTTGGAACCACCAAGACTCTTCCTAGAGCTGGCCACCCGGCCAACCTGAGCAATCAGGGGAGAAGGGCCTTGGTCAGGGAGGTGACCAAGAACCTGATGGTCACTCTGACAGAGCTCCAGAGTTCCTCTGTGGAGATGGGAGAACCTTCCAGAAGGACAACCTTCTCTGCAGCACTCCACCAATCAGGCCTTTATGGTAGAGTGACCAGACAGAAGCCACTCCTCAGTAAAAGGCACATGACAGCCCGCTTGGAGTTTGCCAAAAGGCACCTAAAGACTCTCAGATGATGAGACACAAGATTCTCTGGTCTGATGAAACCAAGATTGAACTCCTTGGCCTGAATGCCAAGCGTCACTTCTGGCGGAAACCTGGCACCATCCCTACGGTGAAGCATGGTGGTGGCAGCATCATGCTGTGGGGATGTTTTTCAGCGGCAGGAACTGGAAAACTAGTCAGGATCGAGGCAAAGATAAACAGAGCAAAGTACAGAGAGATCCTTGATGAAAACCTGCTCCAGAGCGCTCGGGACCTCAGACTGAAGCGAAGGTTCACCTTCGAAACAGGACAACAACCCTAAGCACACAGCCAAGACAACACAGGAGTGGCTTCGGGACAAGTCTCATACCCAAGAAGACTTGAGGCTGTAATCGCTGCCAAAGGTGCTTCAACAAAGTACTAAGTAAAGGGTCTGAATAATTATGTAAATGTGAAATTTCCTTATTTATTTATTATTATTATTTATTTTTAATTCTAAATCCTGTTTTTTCTTTGTCATTATATAGTATGGTGTGTAGATTGATGAGGGGGAAAAAACTATTTAATCAATTTTAGATTAAGGCTGTAACCTAACAAAATGTGGAAAAAGTCAGGGTCTGAATACTTTGTGAAGGCACTGAATGCAATGACTTACATGACAAGAAGAACTATCCAATTTCGAAATCGCACCTTGTGCATTCTACTACTCCAACTTTCAAGAGTACATTTAAAGCCAGACTGAGTTCCTTTGGGGGGGGGGGGGGGGGGGGGGGGGGGACCCCCCTCTGCCAACCCTTCGCACAGTTTGGAAAACACTGTACTATGGCATCAGTATCTGGATAGTACTCACGTGTGATGTAAAGCGTGAGGTAGACACCAGCACTAGCAGCAGCCAGGCAAAAGCGCATGACAATAAAGATAGGGGGGGAGGTAGAGACGCACACAAGCACGCCAAATACCACCGAGAGGGTTAGCGAGGTGAGCAGTGTCTTCAACCTGCCCAGTCTGATAAAAAAACAAGGAAGAGAAAATACAAAGATCTTAGGGCATAAGCAGAGGCCTCCGAACACCATGGGCCAGTTTCATGGAAATTAAAGCCAGGCGTAGGCCTCGTAAACATTCCTGGATTAAGCTAGTAATGAACCAGGGTCATTTTAGATCAAATGTTTTGTAATGACCATGTAAATACATAGTAAAATACATATTATGGACACCTATTGTATATTCCCAGACTTTATCAGGACTGAGACAACAAATATACTCAAACCATGTTCATTCCACCACATTTTTAGGACCATTGTCTGGATTCAAGTGCAGTCTAAGCCTGAGTCAGTGAAACTGACGCCGAAAGCGTCATTCTTGTTAGCTAATTCAATTGGCTTCATCTGACTCTCAATCCTCAAGAGGTCTCACCCCCCTAGTCTAACCCTCACCTTTTCCTTTGTATTTCTAGTGTCATCTTACCTGTCAGCAGCAAAGCCCAGTCCCAGGCATCCTGTCAGAACACCCAGGATGAAGGACACCTCCTCGACTGGGACCAGCCAGTACTGACCACACACTAAATCCCACTGGGAGAGGAGAGAGAAGGAAGGAGGTGGAAAACCAACAAAAGGTTACAGAAAGAGAAGAGAGGGAGGTAGACATATGTTTTGTTACGCACAATCATTCCATCAATAGGACATTGTTCCAGGTAATACAAAACAACTAATTTCAACCAAACTACACTATATTGAAATGTTATTTCAATCATTTCCATTTTGTTAGAAATAACTTGAGCATGGCTTTGTTATTACATCTGAAGTGCTCCATTGGTGCATTCACTACTGTTGAAAGCTAAGTGATTACAATGAGATAGCATAGTTTCTGGGCAGAGTCAGGAAGCTGCTGCTAACAATGCCTTATGTAATAGGACCCTATACAGGGACGCATGAAGAGCCTGTCACATACTATCACTCATCCTATCCCTAGTTCGGCATGGCTGAACTATATACACTGAACAAAAATATAAACGCAACACGTAAAGTGCGGGTCCCTTGTTTCAAGACCCCAGAAATGTTCCATAAGCACAAAAAGCTTATTTTTCTCAAATGTTGTGCACAAATTTGTTTACATCCCTGTTAGTGAGCATTTTATCCTTTGTCAAGATAATCCACTCACCTGACAGGTGTGGTATATCAAGAAGCTGATTAAACAGGTGCACCTTGTGCTGGGGACAATAAAATGCCACTCTAAAATAAGCAGTTTTGTCACACAACACAATTCCACAGATGTCTCAAGTTTTGAGGGAGCGTCCAATTGGCATGCTGACTGTAGGAATGTCCACCAGAGCTGTTTCCAGTTAATTTTATGTTAATTTCTCTACCATAAGCCGCCTCCAACATCGTTTTAGAGAATTTGTCAGTATGTCCAACCGGCCTCACAACCGGCCCACGCCAGCCCAGGACTATGTCTGTCTGCAATAAAGCCCTTTTTTTGGGAAAAACTCATTCTGATTGGCTGAGCCTATGCCCTCCCAGGCCCACCCATTACTGCACCCCTGCCCAGTCATGTGAAATCCATAGATTAGGACATTATTTATTTATTTAAATTGACTGATTTCCTATTATGAACTGTAATTTAGCAAAATCTTTGAAAATGTTGCATATTGCATTTATATTTTTGTTCAGTATAGTTACCTCACAAATGATAGCATTCATATGGACGACGTGCTTGGAAAAAATAAGAAATGCCAAACTTGCACACAAACAAGTTCACAAACTGCCCAAACCAGTTATGAACATGAATCAAAAGCATTATAATACCCTTGGCCCTAGACCTATGCCTTCTGTTTCTTCCCTCTTATACTAAAACCTCAATGTCAAATGAGCATATAGACGTCTGCCCTGACAATTCTACTACAAAATGGTGTTACAAGGCATTTGCTTAAAGATGTTTAGTTCAGTATTTCTACTGAAGCCTTATTGATTAATGGTGGAGACTGGTGAGGGCTGTTCTGGCTTCTGTGAGAAGTTGCTGAAGCAGCATAGTGGCGTTATACTGGTCGATCATGACTAAAGGTAAAAATACACTCGTAAATCAACCGCTGAATCGAGCCTTCTATTAATGAACAGAGAGACTGGATGATATTCCTGCTGTCTACAAGCACATGGTAAAACCGCTGCAGTAGTCTGTCTCTTAAATTACAATGACTACTTTTGACCAGTGTATGTTTAGCTAACCACAGAGGGCAACGGGCCGACAGAACAGCTTACAGAAGCACCAGGTTTCCCACCCGCATCACTCATGGAATTCAAAACAAATAGAGAGAGAGTCCACAGTGAGCCAAGTGAGAGCTAAATACCTCCATGGGAAATTGTGGGTGTGGTGGACAACAGTTCTGCTAAAGACATTAGGCCTGAAGCGTCATAAGACATTTTATAATAAGTACACACATCATTACTGCTGCAAAGCATTGGATCATGTTTTCTGACACTGAGAGTGCTGTGACTGTCTATGACATTTTTAATCAAAGCAGTGTTAATGGTGAAGGCATTTTTTACCGTGTAAGGGTAGCAGTGCTTCACTTCTTATCAGAATCTACTCAGTAATCCATTATGTAATTTGGATTCTGAGACCGGGATATACAAACTAATCAAGAAAACAATGAGACTGACAAAGTTCCTTGAGGTACCTCAGTAACAATGTTAATTCTCAATCCTTCTGTGACATTGTAGTCCCAGCCAGCATCGCAGTTCTCCACCCCGGACTGGGTACCGTTGATATACTGCTTGCACTGAGACAGCCCTCCGCTGTCCCCCACTCTGCCCCCTTTCTCCCAGGGCAGAGAGGCGTTGAGGACCTGCGGAGCAGGCGAAGGTCCCGGGAGGCGGCAGTGGTGGGGCGAGGCGAGGGTGAGCAGGGGATCCGAGGAGAGAAGGAAGGCCAGGAAGAGATTGGGCAAGAGGGAGAGACAGATGAGCATCCTCTGTTTCTTCCTCCCTAGGGCCAGGACCATCACCTCCCCCGTGGGAGGCAGGGAGGGTGGAAGCGGGAGGGAGGAGGAAGGAGCGGGAGACGAGGGAGTGGGAGAAGAGGGGAGGGGGGGAGGCGGACAGGGGGAAGGGGAGGGGAGGGGGGACTCAGGTGATGTCATGACTGAGGGTCAGAGAGGTTGTGGTCAATCCTGGGGGAGTGGGAAATATGGGAAATATCTGTGGAGGGAAAACATTAAAAAAATAATGACACTGACCATGACTACTTTCTCACAAATATATTATTAGCTACAGTGCACCTGCAGAATATGATGAAATAACAACAATTGTTCAGTGAGTGAATGGATCTTCATTCTTATTTATTTACAGACTTAAACAGTCTTTTTTTTTTGTTTTTTTAACTTTTATAGTGCATAATCATAAACCCTGGCAAATTACATCTCCAATCCCAAAATAGAGGGAGCAATGCCAACCACATTAAATCATGTTAAGCTTTGTATTACATTGGTGGATATACCCATTCTATTGCTGGGTGAATCACACAGGAAGTGTTTATTTGTAGCATGGCTATACACGTGTAGGGAATACATTATACAGCTGTATCCTATTGCCCAAAATCAAAACAAGGTATTTGGACATGTTGTTTTAAGCCTACACTATCAGCCACAAGTGCACATGGTCTATTATGTTAATGTTCTAGCCTGCTACAAGGCCAGGAAGTTCTGCTAAAGGAATTCCAGTTACATAAGAGGCTTTTCAGACAGGGAACAGTACTGCATGGAAGGAAAAGAGCAAACGCATAGTTTAATAGAGGTAACATAGAGCAACACACAAACCACCAGAAAAAGAACATTCAAGTAACATTGTACGATCTCACTGGGCAAATACGTCAATTTAACGTCTATTATACGTTGGTTCCACGTCATTTCATTGAAATGACGTGGAAACAACGTTGATTCAACATGTGGGATGAATAAATGTCAAGCCTACACTGAAATGGTGGTGTCATATTAGGTCACTGACAAAAATGCACGCACGCACCTGCCCCGGGCAGACAGACAGCAAAACACATTATTCTGTAAATATACAATATTGTCACAGTTTGGGTGGCATGGGGACAGTAGCAGCAAAATGACTTACCCCTTTCCAGTATTATTATAGTCGTCAGATATTATAATACATCCGGTAGGTTAACGATTGCCCACTGTCACTTTCAAACGTCCGTTTTGGTAAAGCCAAAACATTGCAGGGGATAAAGGGAACAGTGTTCCGAATTGAGTTGGGTTTTCACCGCATTCCCTTTACTCTTCCTATGCGTCTTCTCTCTGTCGGCTGTCGAATATTCCATCCTCCTGTGACATAGGCTACTGTCCCAGGGTAGTATTGTATGAAGCACTGGAAACTAAAGTCATGTCAGAGAAGAAAACGCCGTTTCAACATAGACACCTAATTAAGCAATTTTTGGGCTATATTGTCATGCTCGACTTCTATGGTCCCTGATTTCTAATGTTGTTGCGCGACTTAAGTGTATTGTCCGCCGACATGAAAGAAAGTGTTAAGTAATTAAATAATACATTATTATTTCCGAAATCATCTTAAAGGGGACGGGTGACAGCCATAGTCGAACCGATCCTCTCTGGGACAAAGGGGGTGGAAAACTGCAATGGGGGAAGCGACATTCAGACTCGTGAGAAATCGGGTGAAATCGTTGAGGAGACAGACGTCCCCTCTTTCATTGTAAATTAAGCCATCTGCCGCATGGTGGGGCCATAATTCATAGATTATTCTCAAGGTTGAAAAAACGCACATTATGAGTTGTACTACACTGAACAAAAATATAAACGCAACATGTAAAGTGTTCCATGTTTCATGAGCTGAAATTAAAAATCCCAGAAATGTTCCATAAACACAAAAATAGCACAAAAATACTCTAAAATGAGCACAAAGTTGTTTCCATCCCTGTTAGTGAGCATTTCTCCTTTGCCAAAATAATCCATCCACCTGACAGGTTTGGCATATCAAGCTGATTAAACAGCATGATCATTACACAGGTGCTGCATGCTGCTTCATTCGTAGATGATGTATAAAAAACAGAAATGGTGACGTCTGGTTTGCTTAATATAAGGAATTTGAAATGATTTATACTTTTAATTTTGACACTTAAGTATATTTTAGCAATTACATTTACTTTTGATACTTAAGTATATTTAAAACCAAATCCTTTCAGACTTTTACTCAAGTAGGATTTTACTGGGTGACTTTCACTTTTACGTGAGTCATTTTCTATCAAGGTATCTATACTTTTACTCAAGTATGACATTTGGGTACTTTTTCCAACACTGCCTCAGACCACGTGTATGGTGTCGTATGGGCGAGCTGTTTGCTGATGTCAACATTGTAAACAGAGTGTCCCATGGTGGCGGTGGGGTTATGGTATGCGCAGGCATAAAGTTCGAACAATGAACACAACTGTATTTTATCAATGTCAATTTGAAACCACAGAGATACCGTGCCATTCATCTGCCGCCATCACCTGATGTTTCAGCATGATAATGCACGGCCCCATGTCGCAAGGATCTGTAAACAATTCCTGGATGCTGAAAATGTCTCAGTTCTTCCATGGCCTACATACTGTAACAGGCTGCAGGGCAGTGTTGCCAACTAATTTTCAGGATAATTTAGAGGGAAATTGCGTGCATTTTAGCGTTTGAGTCACTTTTCAAAAGTTGCTAAAAGTTCCAAATACATTTTTAAAAGTAGCTACATTTGTTGCTAGGTGCTATTTAAAAGAAAGTTGCCAGGGTAGTCTGAAAAGTTGCTAAATTGGCATCACTGCTGCAGGGTTAAATGTAACACTGGTCGTAGTCCCCTGCTCAGATGTTTGCATGCATCAACTAATGGTTGTTTGCCACATCATCAACTGTGCCATTGGACACCAGATTGCTCTTACATAATTATGTGGTTAGCTGATATGTAAAATACCTATCCAGGCATTTTAAGATCTGGCAGGGGTCAGCAGCATCTAAGCAGAGGAACACACCAAAAGTCTTCACTGGTAAAGATAAGGGGTAACTGAAAATGATTTGAATCTGATATGAAAATACACTAAATTAGGGCCCTCGCTAGTGGTGCAGCTGTCTAAGGCACTGCATCGCAGTGTTGCGGCATCACTACAGCCTGGGGTTCAATCTTGGGCTGTGTCACAACCGTCCGTGACCGGGAGTCCCATAGGGCGGCGCACAATTGGCCCAGCATCATCCGGGTTAGGGGAGGGTTTGGCCAGGGGGGCTTTACTTGGCTCATCGTGCTCTAGCGATTCCTTGTGGCGGGCCTGGCACCTGCAGGCTGAATCTGGTCATCAGTTGAACAGTGTTTCCTCTGACACATTGGTGAAGCTGGCTTCTGGGTTAAACGAGCGGGTGTTAAGAAGCGCAGCTTCATGTTTCGGGAGGACGCATGACTTGACCTTCGCCTCTCCCGAGCCCGTTGGGGAGTTGCAGCGATGAAACAAGATTGTAATCACGAAATTGGTGGGAAAAATAAGTAAAATAAAAACAATACACTAAATTGTCCAATTTTCTTTACATTTGCATGCCCCCAAATGTGTTGGAAAACAGTTGGTGACATAAAGTGGTTTCTGTGAGGGGGTTTAACAAAATGATTCTGAAATAAATTAATCTAATAATTGATAATTTTTCAAAAGTTATATATATTATAATCTAATTAAGTTAGATCTATATGTATTTTTTTTAATATATACAATAAGGGGAGCCTAAAGAAAAATAATACACTTGTTTAGAGATCAAAATTGAAAACAGTCTTTACAGTTTTTTCTGAGTGCTGAGGCACTATCTTTGAAACTAGGATATTTTTGCAAAACTCTACACACCTTAACCAAACCTTAACCAAACCAGCAAAACATTATACATCTCTTGCAAAAGCAAATAATTCTTGCAAAACTCTTCAAACTCTTTTTAAAAATGTTGTTTTTGCGTCAATACAGTACACACAAACCATCATTTGAATAAGCACACGAAGCACCAACTACGCACTGATAGTATAAATGAAAAACACTTGTGGCTTTTGCTTGTTCTGTGTGCAGGGCATAGCAGTTTGCAAGTTGTGTCATACATATAGTAAACACACATACACACAGGTATCCAAACGTGTAAATATGGATGTGTATTCCGAACATAACACACTATCAATACAAATAATGAGGGGAAAGTTTTTTGTTTTTTCTCAAAATGTTCAAACACTCCTCAAACAACAAAAGCGCAGTAGAAGAAAATAAAAACGTTGGTGCTAGAAAAAAAAGAACAGATTTTTTTGGGCTACATCTCGCCTTCTTTGTGGCTATAAGACTTCATCCACATCACATGCGATGTTGTCTTGAGCTAGGCAGCGTGGAAAGTATCGCCTGGAGTGCCGTATCCAGGCCTGACCCCTGATCCATGTCTCCACAAGCCTCCTCTATTGCCTGTAGAAGGGGTATGCGTTGGTGGGGCTGGCGATCATACATCTTCCAACGCCATGCAGAAAATAATTCTTCAATAGGATTCAAGAACACAGAGTTTGGGGGAGATTGAGTACAATGAGAAGTGGGTGACATGTGAACCAATTGCGTACCACAGCATCCCGGTGGAAACAAACATAGTCCCAGATGATAAGGTACCTGGGCTGCTCTGACCCTGGTCATTAGGGATTAGTCTGTTGTGGAGGGTGTCCAGAAATTTGATCATGTGTGCAGTGTTGTATGGGCCTAGGATTGCATGATGGTGAAGGACGTCATTTGACTAATAGCCAAATTGTTATGTTGCCACCACGCTGTCCCGGAGCATTGATGATGGCACGTGTCCGATGATATTTCTGCCACGGCCCCTTGTTTTTGCAAGGTTGTAACCTGCCTTGTCCACATATATTAGCTCATGATGCACTGCATCTGCTTCTAGCTCCATGACTCTCTTAGAGGGACAAGACAAAACAATGTAGCACAGTAGGAAAAGACAGGGATCAGTCAATATGATGTAGCACCATACACTTCCAGATCCAGTACCAATGATAGGATAGTATAGCTTACCTGCACATATTCATATCTCAGTTGTTTTACACGGTCTGAGTTTCTTTTGAAAGGGACTCTGTACAGCTGCTTCATCCTAATTCTATTGCGTTTCAGTAGACGAGACAGTGCAGAGAGACTCACTTTGTTGAAGTTTTGGAATATGGTGTTATCTGCCATTATGTGGTCCTGCAGTTCTCTGAGTCTGATGGAGTTATTTGCAATGACCATATTTACAATGTGTGTCTCCTGCTCTGGGGTGAACAGTCGACCATATTTTAAAGTATCCTGATGATACCTGCAACAGTATAGCGGCTCAGATTTGGGTGAACCCATTGTCCAGCCTCCCTCATGCTCATCCCATGGTTGACAACATGGTCAACCACAGTCACTCTGATTTCATCAGTTATTGTGTTCCTGATTCCCCTTCCTCTTCCTCTTCCCCGTCCTCTCCTCCCTGTCCTACTTCACCTCTTCCTTCTCCTCCTCCTCCTTCTCCTCCTCCTCTTACTTATTCACTTCCTTGTCCTCGTCTTCCTTGTCCTCCTCTAGTTCTCACCCCTCTTACTCTCTACAGTTTTGCTAGATGTGTGTTATTAAATTGCAAACTGAGTGTAAAGCATTGAGTTGTGTTTACAGTTTTGCAAAAGTGTGTTACAAAATTACAAACTGAGTGTAAACCAGAGAACGTGCATTCAGTTTGGCACACTTGGTAAATGCATTGGCTACAAGTGTTAATGGTTTAGTGTTAAGATTTAAGGTGAGTGTGTTGGGGACAACTAAAAAGAGAAGTGACTAGGCAATCGGGATATATAATAAACTAGCAGCAGTGAAAGTGTGTCTGTGTGAGTGTGTGTGTGACATCAATATATATATGTGTGTGTGTGTGTGTGTGTGTGTGTGTGTGTGTGTGTGTGTGTGTGTGTGTGTGTGTGTGTGTGTGTGTGTGTGTGTGTGTGTGTGTGTGTGTGTGTGTGTGTGTGTGTGTGTGTGTGTGTGTGTGTGTGTGTGTGTGTGTGTGTGTGTGTGTGCGTGCGCGTGCGTGTGCGTGCGTGTTGGAGTGTTGGACGTGTTGGAGTGTCAGTGCAGTATGGGTAGAGTCTAGTGAGTGTGCATAGAGCCAGTACAAAATAATTAAGATAAATAAATAATAAAGGGGGTCAATGTCAATTTTCCGGGTAGCCATTTGATTAACTGTTCAGCAGTCTTGTGGCTTGGGGATAGAAGCTGTTCAGGTGCCTTTTAAGTCACAGACTTGGCACTTCGGTACCATTTGCCCTGCGGTAGCAGAGAGAACAGTCTTTGACTTGGGTGCCTGGAGTCTTTGACAATTTTTGGGGCCTTCCTCTGACACCGCCTGGTATAGAGGTCATGGGTGGCAGGGAGTTCGGCCCCAGTGATGTACTGGGCCGTAGTCATATGATTAGATGTGCATCTTTTAATCGTCTACACCTGTCTGAAAATGTGGGCACAATCAGAATATAGACAAGATCAGGACAAAGGATGCATGTTAGAACCAGGTATAAACAGGGCTTAAGAGGTCTGAACCTCTTGGTTGAAGATATCCCTCTAGTGGTGTGGGGGCTGTGCTTTGGCAAAGTGGGTGGGGTTATATCCTTCCTGTTTGGCCCTGTCCGGGGGTATAATCGGATGGGGCCACAGTGTCTCCTGACCCCTCCTGTCTCAGCCTCCAGTATTTATGCTGCAGTAGTTTATGTGTCGGGGGGCTAGGGTCAGTTTGTTATATCTGGAGTACTTCTCCTGTCTTATCCGGTGTCCTGTGTGAATTTAAGTATGCTCTCTCTAATTCTCTCTTTCTCTCTTTCTTTCTCTCTCTCGGAGGACCTGAGCCCTAGGACCATGCCTCAGGACTACCTGGCATGATGACTCCTTGCGGTCCCCAGTCCACCTGGCCGTGCTGCTGCTCCAGTTTCAACTGTTCTGCCTGCCGCTATGGAACCCTGACCTGTTCACCGGACGTGCTACCTGTCCCAGACCTGCTGTTTTCAACTCTCTAGAGACCGCAGGAGCGGTAGAGATACTCTTAATGATCGGCTATGAAAAGCCAACTGACATTTACTCCTGAGGTGCTGACTTGCTGCACCCTCGACAACTACTGTGATTATTATTATTTGACCATGCTGGTAATTTATGAACATTTGAACATCTTGGCCATGTTCTGTTATAATCTCCACCCGGCACAGCCAGAAGAGGACTGGCCACCCCTCATAGCCTGGTTCCTCTCTAGGTTTCTTCCAAGGTTTTGGCCTTTCTAGGGAGTTTTTCCTAGCCACCGTGCTTCTACACCTGCATTGCTTGCTGTTTGGGGTTTTAGGCTGGGTTTCTGTACAGCACTTTGAGATATCAGCTGATGTACGAAGGGCTATATAAATAAATTTGATTTGATTTGAAGATGTCGCAAGGTGTGTTCACTATGTCGCCTAATTACCCCGTTCCTTCGGGAAAGCATGTCCCCCGCTACATTCTAACAAGTGTCTTCTAACAAATCACTTTTCATGGATGCGCTGGGGTGCCATCCCAATTCTGACACCAATGTAGACTGTCAATACACCAAAAGGTTCGACCATCTTGACATGGTTGCTAGGTATGTTAGGCCTACTAAGGTTGCTGCAATATATAGAAATATGACAAATTAATTTGTGTGCCACTAATCAACCATTTTAAAACCTAATTCTGTTTTTTAAAGCCACACTAAGATGTACATTTTACAGCAAAGAGTGCTGGGACACCAATACAAATGTAATGGAGCAATGCACCTCGTGACATTTTCACATGCAAATAGCACCTGCTTTTTGTTTACAACTCATGGGTCTGAATAACTTTGTAACATACTTGAAATAATAGGCTTTTTGAATGTTAAAGGGGAAATCAGTGATTCAAAGAAAAAAAACAAGCAGGTACTTACTTTGGTAAACAGCTGATGGATGGGGCTGGAGAAATGTAACCACTCTCAAATTCAGACAGAGCTATGGATGCAATGACTGGCCAACCGTGTGATAAAAATCCTGGTTTAAAACTACAACGACAATGACAAACGATATTAAAACAGGCTTATGGACGGGATTCAATCAGAAAACGCATTGTAGTGCGCTTGACATTTAGAGGTATTTTCAGAGTAAGCTGACATCTGCAGAGTTTACCGTTTAATGAGATCTCCGCGAACGCGGGACTATTGTTTTTAAAAGCTGCATTGTCAGCAGCCCTCTAACAATTGATTTATGGCCTTTATTTTGGGGCTTGATGGGGTACGACAGTTTAACTTAGTTCATGTGGCGATTATACGTGAAATTATTCAATTATCAATGGCTATTTCATTCATTTAAAAGTCAAGAAATGGATGTGCCAATCCCAGATTGCCCCTTTAAACTTTGTCTATGATGTTCAATATGACAATAAGTGCTTGAAAATCGTCTGTTAATTTCCTGTTGCAAAATACCCCCTCCATTTATTTTCTAGTTGTGGGTTTATATATCTTTTTCTAACATGCTTGCTGTTGAGTAACTTGGGATGAGGTGAAATACTGTCTTTCCTCATTCTGTGGAGACATTGCAGCAGTCCTGGGACCACAGATTGCCCCACAGAGACATTGAGGGTAATTTCAACACACACATGCACTCTCATAGCCATTGCATGCACCAGCATCAGTATACAGCTAACTATGCATTGTCTTACTCCCTCTTTAACAAACATAACATTTCCTAGAGGTAAAAAAAAAAGAGACTGTGAGCACATGTCATGGTACTTTATCAAAGATGTGTGGCCCCAAAAATGTTTTTCCTATCTATCTGTCCCTTGACTGCAATCGCTGCCACAGGAAGGCTCATTCCTGTGTGCTGATGCTATCTTTTTTGGTTTTCTGTCCTGTGCTGTGTTGAAATATTACCCATCCCACAAAGGCCGGCCCAGCTTTCTACCCATAAAACGACCATGTCATTGTGTTTGTTTTTAACGGCCTTTGTGAACAGAGTGAGGGGGGGGCATCTCTATATGTGCCCTTACATAAAATACTACACTGGAGAAGCAAAATAGCAGGAGATAACTGGGTTTAGGCATAGCCATTACTATAGCCATTTTAGATACAATACAATCACTTGGAGGAGATTGGGCTAAAGTGGAATTGTTATTATATTGGGATGCGTTATGTTATATTATCAGCTAAAAGGAGAAATGGCATATGCCTGGATTCATTTACTCATTTTCATTTCAAGCAGTAGTGGTCACAAATGTTTAGTGTTGTTCACAAAATACTATTTTGGTCTCTTTTTGTACCTTGATTTTACTGTAAGTCAGCTAACACAGACAGTTGAGAAAGAGCTATAAAATATTTTTTATTAAAAAATGTTTGATTTGCACAATTACATAACTTTTGCCTGATATCTAACATTTCTTGACAACTGCCTTATTCTTAGTGGTGCTTAATTCAATGAATCTTTTTGAAACCATAAAAGGTATTGGGTAATCATTCTTGCCATGTAATTTCAGAGAAAAGGTAGTGGAGGTAGAAAGTGTACTGAAATCTGTGTCATCTAACCAAAGACAAAAGGCTTTTAAAGTACTTGGAATTTTGTGTTCTTTGACTCACAGCCTTTGTTGACTTAGGCATTAACCCTGCATTATATCAACATTTGGGATACTCCCAGATGAAAGCACTTATGTGACTGTTTTATAACAATGTACAATTTCCACCAATGTAACAAAAGAGCATATTTTCATACAGAACCACACATAGTTGCTGTCATTCTCTACAACACTCCCCAACACACTCAACAGCCCTCTTCCCTGGCTGCATTCTCACCCCTGGGCTGTAGGTGACGCTGTGACAAGATGTGTTTGAGAGTGTCCAATTCATGTGTGAGTTGCCCTATGAGAATCTGCAGCCGGTGGTTCTCCTCATGGAGCTGCAGAGCCCTTTGGTGGGTGAGCTGTATGCGCCGCCTGGCCTTGTCTCGGCTCTTCCTCACGGCAATATTGTTCCTCTCCCGCCGCAGTCGATACTCCATGGTGTCCTTGGTCAGGCCCCTCTTCTGCAGGGGGCTTCGCAGGGGGCCGGGAGGAAGGGGGAGGAGGAAGGGGGAAAAATCCTGTAGGACAGGGAGGAGGGATGTAGACGGTTTGGAAGGAAGAGATAACTTTGAAATTGAAAAAGACAAAATGGATGCAAGAAGAAAAAAACTTAACATTGAACTACATGCTAACTGCAACATTATGCATTCTCATGAACACAGAACCCAAGCGGCGTATCCATATACCTGTTGCAGTATGTGACTCTGTTGGCCAACATTCTCCGTGGAAGGTGTGTTGTGACAAGGTGCGTAGGACAGGTATGACATTCCCATCATCTGCTCTGTCATTCTGTTACTGCCCGTCCTGACCAATCCCTGAGCCCCCATCGACTGGCTGTATGGAATCCCGTCCATCTGAGTCATATCATTGGTAAAGGGTGCCGGGGTCGATGGGTCAGGGTTCAAGGCCACGGTTGTAGAAGCGTGGGTGGGAGTCTGCCTGAAGGTTGTGAATGTGTCAGAAACTGGAGGGCTATACTCTTGAATCACAGAACACTGAGACATCTGTTAGGGATTCAGACACAATATAGTAACGTTCAGACACATTCATTATCACGTCCATTGTTAATTAATTACATGATAACTATAGGCCTATTGTAGTGTTTTAAATTGTATAACAACATTCTAGTACTAACATTGTCAAGATTAATTTCCATCTATGATGAAATTCTCTTTTTGCACAACACGTAGCCTACAGTACATAACTGTCGGTTTTGTACGCGCTTCAATATATTATGAGCATTTCCCACCAGGATATTGACTGACTTACCTCTGAATTTGTTTATCGTCGTACTGCCTTTTCTGTTTTGTGAGTTCCTCCCTCAATGTTCTGCTCATAAACACTGTAAAGACAGGTACTCATCTGATTATCACACCATCACTTCCTCTAAGTTAAACACCACCTCTCTCTCTCTCTCTCTCTTTCTCTCTCTCTCTCTCTCTCTCTTTCTCTCTCTCTCTCTCTCTCTCTCTCTCTCTCTCTCTCTCTCTCTCTCTCTCTCTCTCTCTCTCTCTCTCTCTCTCTCTCTCTCTCTCTCTCTCTCTCTCTCTCTCTCTCTCTCTCTCTCTCTCTCATCACCCATGGGCTTGTTTTTTCTTATGGCCTTGTTTCTTGCCTTTAATTTACTTCTCCTTTTTTAGGATCACATCCTGACATTAGTATTTTTACATTTACATTTAAACACTCATATTGCAATTTAAAAACACACTTCTAGCAAAACTGTAAACATAGTTCTCTATATTGATACACTATTTCACCAATTGCTTTTCCACATTGACAGATGTGAAAACACTTTTAGATAATGAGGTCACTTACAAATCGGAGCTTGAGCACTATAAATACGCCACAGGTAAACATTTGGTTTGGACAACAATGGAGGCCAATATTGGACAGAGAGTAGGGGGGGTGAGAACTAGAGAAGGACGAGGAGGTGAAGAAGTAAGAGGGGGAGAAGGAGAGGACGGGGAAGAGGAAGATGAAGGGGAGTCAGGAACACAATAACTGATGAAATCAGAGCGACTGTGGTTGACCATGTTGTCAACCATGGGATGAGCATGAGGGAGACTGGGCAACGGGTTCAACCAAATCTGAGCCGCTATACTGTTGCAGGTATCATCCAGATATTTCAAAATGAGAAACAGTAAGTAACTGTAAGTGCTGTAGTCTTACTGGTACAGTAAGATGTACTGTACCTTCATAATGAGAAGGATCTATCACTAAAACCATTCAAATGTTTATACAGAACTGCAAGAAAACCATCATCTGGTGGAAGAGGTCGCCTGTTCACCCCAGAGCAGGAGACCCACATTGTAAATATGGTCATTGCAAATAGCTGCATCAGACTCAGAGAACTGCAGGACCACATAATGGCAGATCACACCATATTCCAAAACGTCAACAAAGTGAGTCTCTCTGCACTGTCTCGTCTACTGAAACACAATAGAATTAGGATGAAGCAGCTGTACAGAGGCCCTTTCAAAAGAAACTCAGACCGTGTAAAACAACTGAGATATGAATATGTGCAGGTAAGCTATACTATCCTATCATTGGTACTGGATCTGGAAGTGTATGGTGCTACATCATATTGACTGATCCCTGTCTTTTCCTACTGTGCTACATTGTTTTGTCTTGTCCCTCTAAGAGAATCATGGAGCTAGAAGCAGATGCAGTGCATCATGAGCTAATATATGTGGACGAGGCAGGTATCAACCTTGCAAAAACAATGGGCCGCGGCAAAAATATAATCGGGCACCGTGCCATCGTCAACATCCCGGGACAACGTGGTGGCTATTAGTCAAAACGGCGTCCTTCACCATCATGCAATCCTAGGCCCATACAACACTGCACACATGATCAAATTTCTGGACACCCTCCACAACAGACTAATCCCTAATGACCAGGGGCCAGAGCAGCCCAGGTACCTTATCATCTGGGACTATGTTTGTTTCCACTGGGCTGCTGTGGTACGCAATTGGTTCACATGTCACCCACTTTTCATTGCGCTCAAACTCCTCCCATACTCTCCGTTCTTGAATCCTATTGAATAATTATTCTCTGCATGGCGTCGGAACGTGTATGTTCGCCAGCACCACCAACGCATACCCCTTCTACAGGCAATGGATGAGGCTTGTGGAGACATCGATCAGGGTTCATGCCTGGATAGGGCACTCCAGGCATTGTTTTCTTCTACTGCGCGTTTGTTGTTTGAGGAGTGTTGGAACATTTTGAGAAAAAACAAAAACACATGTTCCCCTTATTTGTATTGATAGTGTGTTATATTCGGGAATACACATCCATACTTTACACATTTGGATACCTGTGTGTATGTGTGTTTACTACATGTATGACACAACTTTATTGCAAACTGCTATGCCCTGCACACAGAAAAAACAAAAGCCACAAGTGTTTTTAATTGATACTATCAGTGCGTAGTTGGTGCTTCGTGTGCTTATTCAAATGATGGTTTGTGTGTACTGTATTGACGCAAAAACAAACATTTTTAAAAGAGTTTGAAGAGTTTTGCAAAAATTGTTTGCTTTGCAAGAGATGTATAATGATTTGCTGGTTTGGTGTAAGGTTTTGTGGTTAGTGTGTAGAGTTTTGCAAAAATAGCCAATAGTTTCAAAGATAGTGCCTCAGCAATCAGGAAAAAAATGTAATGCTGTTCTATGGTCAGTAATATATAACCATTAATTATTTAAGAATATAACCTATAAATGCCGCATGAACTTAGTACATCTCAACTGTCTTATCTATAGAAGTACATCGCCTACAACATCATTGGTCTTAAAATTGCAACAATTTCTAAAAACATGTTTTCACTTTGTCATTATGGGGTATTGTGTGTAGATGGGTGAAAATGTTTTTTAAATTCAGGCTGTAACACAACAAAATGTGTAATAAGTCAAGGGGTATGCATACTTTATGAAGGTACTGTATCTGTATTTCTGTGGATATACAGTATGTATTATGCACAATGAATGTTCAAAACATTAGGAACCCTGCTCTTTCCATGACAGACTGACCAGGTGAAAGCTATGAACCCTTGTTGATGGCACTTGTTAAATCCACTTTAAATCAGTGTAGATGAAGGGGAGGAGACCGGTTAAAGAATGATTTTTAAGCTTTGATACAATTTGATAAGCTTTGATACAAAAAATTGAGAAATTCATTTTGTATGTACCATTCGGAGGGTGAATGGGCAAGACAAAATATTTAAATGCTTTTGAATGGGGTATGGTAGCAAGTGCCAGGCGCACCGGTATGACTGTCAAGAACTGCAATGCTGCTGGGTTTTTCACACTCAACAGTTTCCTGTGTGTATCAAGAATGGTCCACCACCCAAAGGGCATCCAGCCTAATTGACACGACTGTGGGAAGCATTGGAGTCATCATGGGCCAGCATCCCTGTCGAACGCATTGGACACCTTGTAGAGTCCATGCCCCGATGAATTGAGGCTGTTCTGAGGGCAAAAGGGGGTGTAACTCAATATTAGGAAGGTGTTCTTAATGTTTGTACACTCAGTGTATAAGTATACATTATACCCTTACCAAATCAAAGTTTATTGGTCGTGTACACATATATCAAATCAAACTTTATTTGTCAAATGCGCCGAATACGACAAGTGTAGACCTTACTGTGAAATGCTTACTTACAAGCCCTTAACCAACAGCGCAGTTCAAGAAGAGTTAAGAAAATATTTACCAAATAAACTAAAGTAAAAAATAATGAAAAGTAACAAAATAACAACAACAATAACGAGGCTATATACAGGGGGTACCGGTACCTAGTCAGTGTGCAGGGGGTACAGGTTAGAAGTAATTTGTACACGTAGGTAGGGGTGAACTGACTATGCATAGATAGTAAACAGCGAGTAGCAGCAGAGTAGAAAACAAATGGAGGGGGGGGGTCAGTGTAAGTACGGTGGCCATTTGATTAGTTGTTCAACAGTCTTATGGCTTGGGGGTAGAAGCTGTTAAGGAACCTTCTGGTCCTAGACTTGGCGCTCTGGTACCGCTTGCCGTGCGGTAGCAGAGAAAACAGTCTATGTCTTGGGTGACTGGAGTCTTTGACAATTTTATGGGCTTTCCTCTGACACCGCCTATTATATAGGTTCTGGATTGCAGGAAGCTTGGCCCCAGTGATGTACTGGGCCGTACGCACTACCCTCTGTAGCGGCTTACGGTCAGATGCCGAGCAGTTGCCATACCAGGCAGTGATGCAACCGGTCAGGATGCTCTCGATGGTGCAGCTGTAGAACTTTTTGAGGATCTGGGGACCCATTCCAAATCTTTTCAGTCTCCTGAGGGTGAAAAGGTTTTGTAGTGCCCTCTTCGCGACTGTCTTGATGTGTTTGAACCATGATAGATCGTTGGTGATGTGGACACCAAGGAACTTGAAACTCTCAACCCACTCCACTACAGCCCCGTTGATGTTAATGGGGGCCTGTTCGGCTCGCCTTTTCCTGTAGTCCATGATCAGTTCCTTTGTCTTGCTCACATTGAGGGAGAGGTTGTTGTCCTAGCACCACACTGCCAGTTCTTTGACCTCCCTATAGGCTGTCTCATCGTTGTCGGTTATCAGGCCTACCACTGTTGTGTCGTCAGCAAACTTAATGATGGTGTTGGAGTCGTGTTTGGCCACGCAGTCATGGGTGAACAGGGAGTACAGGAGGGGACTAAGTACACACCCCTGAGGGGCCCCAGTGTTGAGGATCAGCGTGGTAGACGTGTTGTTGCCTACCCTTCCCACCTGGGTGCGGCCCGTCAGGAAGTCCAGGATCCAGTTGCAGAGGGAGGTGTTTAGTTCCAGAGTCCTTAGCTTAGTGATGAGCTTCGTGGGCACTATGGTGTTGAACGCTGAGATGTAGTTAATGAACAGCATTCTCACATAGGTGTTCCTTTTGTCCAGGTGGGAAAGGGCAGTGTGGAGTGCGATTAAGATTGTGTCATCTGTGGATCTGTTGGGGCGGTATGCGAATTGGAGTGAGTCTAGGGTATCCGGGAGGATTCTGTTGAAGTGAGCCATGACCAGCCTTTCAAAGCACTTCATGGCTACTGACATGAGTGCTACGGGGTGGTAATCATTTAGGCAGGTTACCTTCACTTCCTTGGGCACAGGGACTATGGTGGTCTGCTTGAAACATGTAGGTCTTACAGACTCAGTCAGGGAGAGGTTGAAAATGTCAGTGAAGACACTTGCCAGTTGGTCCGCACATGCTTTGAGTACACGTTCTGGTAATCCATCTGGCCTCGCGGCTTTGTGAGTGTTGACCTGTTTAAAGGTCTTGCTCACATGTTATTGCAGGTGCAGCGAAATGCTTATGTTTCTAGCTCCAATAGTGCAGCAATATCTAGCAACACATTAACAATACACACATAATCCAAAAAGTTTACAAATATTTGAAATATCAGAAGAGCAATATCAGAGTCTAGATATAGTTGTATAGGATGAGCCATGACTACAATACAGTATATACATATAAAGTGGGTAAAACAGTATGTAAACATTGTTAAAGTGACCAGTGTTCAATGACTCTATATACAGTGCCTTCAAAAAATATTCAGACCCCCTGATTTTTTCCAAATTTTGTTATGTTAACAATCCTCAGCAATCCACACACGATACCCCATAATGACAAAGCGGAAACAGGTTTTTACCCCGAGACTTGATGCTGTAATTGCTGTCAAAGGTGCTTCAACAAAGTACAGAGTAAAAGGTCTGAATACTTATTTATGTAAAGGTGAAATCAGTTTTTTATTTTTAATAAATTAGCCCCACAAAAATTTAAAACCTGTTTTTGCTTTGTCATTATGGTGTAACGTGTGTAGATTGATGAGCGGTAAAAACAATTTAATCAATTTTAGAATGATGCTGTAATGTAACAAAATGTGGAAAAAGTCAAGGGGTCTGAATAATTCCCGAAGGCACTGTACATGGGGCTGCACTCGTCCATAACCCAAAATATGAGGTTATTATGTTGTGTTAGTTGTTTATGTTTTATTCACCGTGGGCATTTTGCTTAAGTGCATTTTCCATAATTCTTTGGATATGTAGTCAACGTGATACGAATTACGAAACTCTTTCTTGCGATTCCACTGTCCCTTAGCGTTTTCCGTACATGCAACTTTCAATCAAAATGGCGGCTTCTTATAGCGAAAACGTGAGTTGGGCTTTATGTTTTTCGTTTTATGTCAAGATTTTGGATATTTCTTTAAACGTTTCAAGATTATTACAGCCATATCTCATGATTGAAAAGACCGCAATTATCCAGCCACTTCACACAGGGCGCGCCATAGCTAGTTACATAGCTAACTAATTAGCTTAGCTAGTAACGTTAGCTAAATCCGGTAGCTAGCTAACGTTAGCTGTACTAATTAACTATGGGACAGTGTTTGCCTGGGCTTACCAACTTTGAAAGCAGTACTTATTGTAATATTTTGATTTGCTATTTTCTTTCAGGATTTGATTGACAGTGATGGACCCAATGCTGTGCGGCTGTTGAACAGTCTTACTGAACAGGTTAGGTTCAGAATAAAGCTAGCTACAGATTTGACACCAGATAATGAGATATAACCAAAGATTTGTGGCATCTATTACTGAGCGTTAACGTTACAGGTTTGCCTATGCCAAACGACCTATACTGAACGTCTAAAATGTCTGTGACCAGTTGCAGGTGGTTCTTTTAAATTTCGAAAAGGCTCCATTATTAAAATGGTAATTTTGCATCAAGAAATAATCCAACAATGTGTACACCGCCATCTTGTCTATTTCAAATCTTCTCTCATTGATTGAGGCAGGTGGGTCCACCCCAAAGTGCTGCATGTCATGATGACACCCCTGTCTCGATCAATGAGAGATTTAAAATTGACAAGATGTCTGCATACACGTTGGATTACTTCATGGAGCAAACATTTTTTTAAATTTTAAAACCACCTGCAACTGGACACAGACATTTTAGAAGATTCAGTTGAAAAATCTATGACAACGTTTTGTATAGGCAAACCTGTAACGTCCAGTAATAAGCAAAGATTTCTGGTATCAATATCACATTATCTGGTGTACGATCAGTAGTTAGAATTCAGCCAGCTGTTTGTCTTCTGTAGCTTCCTTGCTAATGATGTGACATAGCTACGGTAGTGTTGTTTATCAGTCATATCTATTACTAGTTACTGAGATCTATTACCAGTCACTCGGATGTTTAAGGTCTGTCTGTACACATTCAACCCTAGGTGGCATCAGTTACAGGGCAGGTTCGAGATTTGTTAAAGAGGGTCCAAGGTGGAAAATTCCAAACATCCAAGGTAAGTACTATAATAGGATTCACACATATGGTCGTTGAGAGTTCACATTGGCATGGACTCAAACACGCAGCATTGTCTCGCTCAAATGATTTATGCAAATGTACATTTCCCACTCTCTTGTAGGGTTTGTCTTTCCTTGACCTTAGATATCAGCTGCTGCTGTTTTACCTGCAAGATGTCACTCACCTGATCAGTCTTAAATCAGAGGGTGGTAGTGTGAAAGACAGTGGCGCCCTTCACAGACTGGTCACCGTCAGAACAGTAAGATGCCCTTCATTGCTGGTCACTACATGTTGTACCACTCAGTGTGTGGGGCTGTACATGTGCAACCTCTCCCATTTTCATCATCCCAAATTCAAATTTCTGTTGACTTCTTGCATAGTCTTCTTGGTCTTGTTTGGGCTCAAGAATTCCATCTTGGACCTCTGTTGCTATATTCTAACTATTGTGTTGCTCTACTAGGTTCTGGAGAAGATGCGCCCTCTGGACCAGAAACTGAGATATCAGATTGATAAATTGGTGCGCACAGCAGTGACTGGGAGCTTAGGTGAGATATGATATTGAGTAAAGGAAGCAAGTCTTTAATTGTTATGAAAAATGTATGTACTAATCAGAATGCATGTGATATACATTCCTTGATTGTATTGTAAATTTTTTATTTTGTAGGGGAAAATGACCCATTGCAGTTCCGTCCCAATCCGGATAACCTTGTTAGCAAAGTAAGCACTTCTCATCTCTTGGCATCCCTCAATCTATGTTAGATGAATACAATTATAAACCGGGTAGTTTGACTCCTGGATGCTGATTGGCTGAAAGTTGTGGTATATCAGACATAATAAACTAGGTGGTTCGAGCCCTGAATGCTGATTGGCTGACAGCCGTGGTATATCAGACCATATACCACAGGTTTGACAAAATATGTATTGTTACTGTTCTAATTACGTTGGTAACGAGTTCATAATGGCAATAAGGTACCTTGGGGGTTTGTGGTATATGGCCAATATACCACTGCTAAGTGCTGTATCCAGGCACTCTGCTTTGTGCATAAGAGCAGCCCTTAGCTATGGTATGTTGGCCATATACCACATCCCCTCTGGCCTTATTGCTTAATTATATTATTATTATTCATAGTGTTCTTTGTTCCCTATCACAGAATGAAATCTGGTTTGCACAACAGCTTATGAATGTCTTTTAAATTTTTTAAAAAAATTCAATAGCTAAGTGAATCAGAAGACTCAGGGGATGAAGATGGAGAGAAGGCTAAAGGCGCTGAGAAAAAAGTGCCATCTAGTGGCAAGAAATATGTTCCCCCCAAGATTGCCCCAATGCACTATGGTAATGTCAAATATATATATTTTTTCTTATTTTCTCTCTGTTAAATCGTATGTACACATCCCCCCCATTAAAAATGCACCCAAAGCTGTCTTATTTCTGTGATGGATGATGTTACAAAACCATGGCTGTGATATATAAGACCTCTTTACTTGATCAACAGAGGGAGACCTGACCGATGCAGACAAAAAGAAGGAGCTGGCGGACAAGCAGAGGCGTGCCGCCCTCCGCAGCTCTGTGATCCAGGAACTCCGGCAGCAGTACAGCGACGCTCCCGAGGAGATCCGCGAGCACAGGGACTTCCAGACGGATAGACAGAGCCGAGAGCAGCTGCACAGGTCCGTGCTGTCATCATCAGACACATTGATCACACAATCATCAATTAGATTATTGATTTGTGACTCATTTAACTGTGTAGTACTACAGTAGTTTGAGCCCTCTCATTTGGAGGGAGTCCCTTCATGTATTTATTTTCTTCCTTTAGGAAAAACTTTGAGGAGTCGATGATGGTGCGTCTGCAAGTGCCCCGAAATGAGAGAAGTGCTAAGAAGAGAGGAATGCTGGGCATGTCTGGTCAGCTGAGCGGCATCACACGGTTCAGTGACATCACAGCCCTGACGGGCGGAGAGGGACAGGTGAGTTGGACACATTATGTGACACACACCAGTCTTCTACAGGTCACACTCCTTGCTGACATGCAGTGATTGATCATAAAAGATATATATGCCATTTCGCAGATGCTTTTATCCAACGCGATTTAGTCATGCTTGCATAATATTTTACATACAGGTGGTCCCAGGAATAATGGGCACACTTCAGATTTATTCTCCACTGCTGAGTTATGATATTAATATATGATAGTGTTGATATAAACATTCTCTGTCCCTCCCTTCAGGACACGGATAACCCGGGGCCCAAGAAGAAGAAGAAAAAACTAATGAAGAAGAAAACTAAAAGAAAAGGTGAGCCTGAGTTTTGTTGACATCATTGAATATGTTTACATGCACAGTAATAATTCAATATTAATCTGATTATGGCAGTAGGCAGATTATGCAATAGTCATGTAAACACCTTACTCTGCTTAACTTAATATGCTTACTGTCAAAAACGAAGTAAGCATACACCGATTAAAACAATCTTTCGAATTATTAAGACACGTAAACACCTTAATCGGCGCTCCAGCGGTGTATTTGATCTGCGCATGTGCTAGCACTAGCTGAGCGAGCTTCCCTCTTTAGCCGAGTGAAGTGTTTGGAACAATTGAATGCATGTGTTTTAGAAGTAGTTTTCACATACAAACGTTATATGTCCAAACTCCGATTCAAATATGCTTTCCAAAAATAACATGGACGCTGTGGTAGAACGTTTATTTTGGTTGGCTATTTTATGCATTTATCAGAGTGCCATCAAATTAAAATTAGAACATTTTTTATTGGTTGCATACACATATTTAGCAGATATTGCGGGTGTAGTGAAATGCTTGTGTTCCGAGCTCCAACAGCGCAGTAGTATCTAAAAATTCACAACAATCTAAACGTAAAAGAATGCAATATATAAATATTAGGACAAGCAATGTCAGTGGCATGGACTAGTATACAGTATATACATATGAAATGAGTAAAACAGTATGTAAACACTATTAACCTCTCTTGGGTACGTGAGACGTTAGCGTCCCACCTCTTCAACAGCCAGTGAAACTGCTGGGCGCCAAATTCAAATACAGAAATACTCATTATAAAAATTCAGAAAACAAAACATATTTTACATAGGTTTAAAGATGAACTTCTTGTGAATCCAACCACGGTGTCAGATTTTTAAAAATGCTTTACGGCGAAAGCATACCTTACGATTATTTGAGAACATAGCCCAGCAGACAGATCATTACAAACAGTAACCAGCCAAGTAGAAGAGTTACACAAGTCAAAAATAGAGATAAAATTAATCCCTTACCTTTGATCTTCATATGGTTGCACTCAGCAGACATTAATTTACTCAATAAATGTTCCTTTTGTTCGATAAAGTCTCTTTATATCCCAAAACCTCAGTTTTGTTCTCTCGGTCGCGCGCATGAAAAGCTCTGTGACACTTTAGGGTCCACTCATTCAGACTGATCTTACTTCCTCATTTTTTAGAATACAAGCCTGAAACAATTTCTAAAGACTGTTGACATCTAGTGGAAGGCATAGGAACTGCAATTTGAGTCCTAAGTCAATGGATACTGTAATGGCATTGAATAGAAAACTACAAAACCAACAAAAAAAACTACTTCCTGAATGGATTTTTCTCCGGTTTTCGCCTGCCAAATCAGTTCTGTTATACTCACAGACACTATTTTAACAGTTGGAAACTTTAGTGTTTTCTATCCAAATCTACCAGTTATTTGCATATCATATTTTCTGGGCCCGAGAAGCAGGCAGTTTAATTTGGGCATGCTTTTCATCCAAAATTCCGAATGCTGCCCCCTACCCTAGAGAAGTTAAAGTGGCCAGTGTTCCATGTCTATGTACATAGGGGAACAGTCTCGAAGGTGTAGAGTTGAGTAACCAGGTGGTAGCCGGCTAGTGACAGTGACTAAGTTCAGGGCAGGGTACTGGGTGGAGGCCGGCTAGTGATGGCTGTTTTTCAGTCTCTCGGTCACAGCTTTGCTGCACCTGTACTGACCTCGCCCTCTGGATGATATGGGGGTGTACAGGCCGTGGCTCGGGTGGTTGATGTCCTTGATGATCAGTAGCCTGATTTCAGACCTGTCCATGTAAACAGGATTATTAGGGAACTCGTTTTTCTTGCAAAGCATGTAAACGTTAATTGAACTACTACTAATCTGACAATCAAATTGTGTGTATTGCATTTAACAGTACTCATTGTCAGGCCATCAGTGATTTATTTTGTTAAATTTTGTATTCAATTGATTCTCAATGTTAGACCATTTTACAATAACTTGGAGTGCAGTGATTATGCATTGTTAGTTAATCAACATTGTTCTTTGCCTGCAGCTTTCAGAAGATAGGATCACGAATGGAATCCTAAAACCACAAAGCAGGATGAAGAATGATGATTTAGGCTAAATGGGACAATTTACTTGGAATAGCTTTTCAGGATTGTAGGTGCTCAAACCATGTGTATTATAAAGGAGAATTTCACCCAATGTTTTTTTTCTTCTTATATTCTTATATTATCATTAGTCCTTGTTTGATATTCAGTCCTGTGTGCATTTCAAGATGATGCTCCAAAACATTTGAATATGCAAATTCCCCCCATTTTGAATTCACAGGGCAGATATGTTTTCCTTATTGGGCATCAATGGTGACTGGTTAAGCCACACTTTCTGGACAAGGGATTTATACACTGCTCAAAAAAATAAAGGGAACACTTAAACAACACAATGTAACTCCAAGTCAATCACACTTCTGTGAAATCAAACTGTCCACTTAGGAAGCAACACTGATTGACAATAAATTTCACATGCTGTTGTGCAAATGGAATAGACAACAGGTGGAAATTATAGGCAATTAGCAAGACACCCCCAATAAAGGAGTGGTTCTGCAGGTGGTGACCACAGACCACTTCTCAGTTCCTATGCTTCCTGGCTGATGTTTTGGTCACTTTTGAATGCTGGCGGTGCTTTCACTCTAGTGGTAGCATGAGACGGAGTCTACAACCCACACAAGTGGCTCAGGTAGTGCAGCTCATCCAGGATGGCACATCAATGCGAGCTGTGGCAAGAAGGTTTGCTGTGTCTGTCATCGTAGTGTCCAGAGCATGGAAGCGCTACCAGGATACAGGCCAGTACATCAGGAGACGTGGAGGAGGCCGTAGGAGGGCAACAACCTAGCAGCAGGACCGCTACCTCTGCCTTTGTGCAAGGAGGAGCACTGCCAGAGCCCTGCAAAATGACCTCCAGCAGGCCACAAATGTGCATGTCTGCTCAAATGGTCAGAAACAGACTCCATGAGGGCCCGACGTGTGGGGGTTGTGCTTACAGCCCAACACCGTGCAGGACGTTTGACATTTTCCAGAGAACACCAAGATTGGCAAATTCGCCACTGGCGTCCTGTGCTCTTCACAGATGAAAGCAGGTTCACACTGAGCACATGTGACAGACGTGACAGTCTGGAGACACCGTGGAGAACGTTCTGCTGCCTGCAACATCCTCCAGCATGACCGGTTTGGCGGTGGGTCAGTCATGGTGTGGGGTGGCATTTCTTTGGGGGGCCGCACAGCCCTCCATGTGCTCGCCAGAGGTAGCCTGACTGCCATTAGGTACCGAGATGAGAACCTCAGACCCCTTGTGAGACCATATGCTGGTGCGGTTGGCCCTGGGTTCCTCCTAATGCAAGACAATGCTAGACCTCATGTGGCTGGAATGTGTCAGCAGTTCCTGCAAGAGGAAGGCATTGATGCTATGGACTGGCCCGCCCATTCTCCAGACTTGAATCCAATTGAGCACTTCTGGGACATCATGTCTCGCTCCATCCACCAACGCCACGTTGCACCACAGACTGTCCAGGAGTTGGCGGATGCTTTAGTCCAGGTCTGGGAGGAGATCCCTCAGGAGACCATCCGCCACCTCATCAGGAGCATGCCCAGGCGTTGTAGGGAGGTCATACAGGCACGTAGAGGCCACACACACACTACTGAGCCTCATTTTGACTTGTTTTAAGGACATTACATCAAAGTTGGATCAGCCTGTAGTGTGGTTTTCCACTTTAATTTTGAGTGTGACTCCAAATCCAGACCTCCATGGGTTGATACATTTGATTTCCATTGATATTTGTGTGATTTTGTTGTCAGCACATTCAACTATGTAAAGAAAAAAGTATTTAATAAGAATATTTCATTCATTCAGATCTTGGATGTGTCATTTTAGTGTTCCCTTTATTTTTTTGAGCAGTGTATTTATAAAAAAAAAAAAAAGGCATTTAAGAACAATCAAACATGGTTAAACATTTATCCATACTGAATTCACTCTTGCTCAAATTGAAGTGTATTGTTGAATTACATTAACTCATTGTCTATGGCCCATATTTTGTAACATAAGGGCCTATTGGATAGATTGTTTAAAAAATGGGGGAAAAAATGTTTTGAAAAAAATAAAACAAACATAACACAATCCACAGTCACTGATATGGCAGACAAAATCCAACTTTTTTTTTTTTTTTTTTTTACAGCAGCAGCACTGAGTAATTGCATTAAATATTTCCAGTTTTAGCGGAGACAACCAGCAAATTAGTTTCACAGCACCTTACATGTATACATACACTTCCTTAGTCACCCCATTCATTCTGTCCAGTTTGAAATATAGTTGAGTAATGGAGACCATTGAACCTGGGCTTTCTGTTAGAGGTCATAGGTGAGCTTTTCACAAGAAAGTCAATCCACATTTTAAATGTAGGAGAGGAGTTAAAGCCCGCAGTAGGAGAATACATTTTTTGGCATAGTATGTGATAGTCAAACACTTTCTCTCACATTTCCATTAAGAAGATCGGTACACGGGATTACATCAAACTGTACATCAAAATATTTTCTGTGCAGCAGTATGTATAGATTGCCAAAATTGGGTCATCTCTACAACTCAAATACATGCATATAAGTTCCACTTTCAGAGGTACGTCATTTACAATCAGGAGAAATTTCCAATTTTATGGAGTCCTTACTTCCAAGTATTTGATTGTTTCTTCCTAAGCTAATAAAACCTCATTCACTGCTTTAATACATACAGTAAGGTTTATTTTACATATAACACGTACATGGTATGCTCCACAAATACAAAAACGCAATTTGCCTTGAAGTAAAATGTGTATGTTGTCATTCTAACTGAGGGTGTTAGGCACCTGCATCTTAATAAGGGCGCTGGAAAAGATCAAGGCCACTGTCTTGTCTGTCCTATCCATATTCACGAAGCATAGTCCTGCCTTTCAGGAAGAAGCTTTTACTCTTTTTGCCAAAGTCAAGCATAAAAGTAGAAACTACCATTTTAAAAAACGGCAGCATGCCAACTTTACTTTCTCAAAAGAACTGTAATTGTAATGTCAAAATGAAGATTTCAGCCTAAAAAGACATACACAATATTATTTATCACGAGGGCCATAAACAATACCTAGTAATGCTTATTTATACTGCCAGAAATATTCAAATGAGGGCACACGTACACATGTAAACATGTTTTCCCCATTTCAACAGAAGTGGTGGAATAGGGCTTGAAATGCTTTCCTAAATATAGTAAGCAAATTAAACAAATTACTATATTTAACCCCAACTGTAAAATACATCATACTGAATGACAGTACAAAATTGCCACCATTTCATAACAGAAGATTGATCATTTTTTATGGAGCTAGATAGCTGCCAAAGGTTTAACCAGATAAGCCTGAGGTGTATAATTCAACACTAGCACCGATTGAGGGTAATAAGAACTTAAGCACTGTAATTGTGAGGAAAGATTACAATGGCGGAGTGCACTGCTCTAGCCCACAACTCTGTTATGTTGCTATCTTGTACAAAGATGATATGGTAGCACTTAATTTTAGAAAACATGAATTACCACAAAATGGTAATTTTCACTAATTACCTCAAAATTACTAATGGTTTAGACTAGATATGGCCTTCAAATGAACACCCCTGTATTGGGTCTCTGAAAGTACAGCTAATAGATGAGGTTTGGTTTTCCAAACCCGAGCAAGGCCATGTTATTGTTTCCACGTTAACATCCCCGTCACCTCCATCCTGTTAGCTCGCCAGCTAGAGCCAGCTCCTCTCTGTGTTTTGTCTTAGCAGAAGGTCAGGTTTCCAGAACACCCTGTGACTTTCCCTGAATCAGCTGTTTAGATGTTCGGAGCACCAGAGAAAAAGAGCAGCCTTGGCAGAGGTGACGTCATTAGATCGTAAAAAGCAGAGGTGTAGGGGTGGGGGTAGTAGTTGGGGGGATTGGGGGCTGTATTGGGGGGGGGGGTGATAGGGCAACAGACAGAGGCAGACAGACATAGGGAAAGAGGAGAGGAGCAGCTGATGGTCCAGACCTTAGCATACACAGGCCTCTCAGCTGGTCTCAATACCTGGGTATTGTATTATACCTAGCGGCTCTACTGCTTATTAGGGAGATACTGTATGAGAGGGGAGTAAAACCTCAGTCTTGGTAGATTAATGTACTACCCGCTTGTCTTTTGTTCATATTTGTAGGGCAAGAAGTGTACATACCTGTACTGTACATAAGTTAGGTGGATATTCATCTAGGTTAACTCAGAACTAAAGTCTTGCATAATTGGTCAGGTGCTCTATTAACGTACATATTGTTAGGATTGTAAGAAAAGCCATGCGTGATACATAGACGTGAAATGTAATCTGTGAACGTACACCATGTTACGATTATGGACTAACATTTTAGGCTTGAACAAATCTTGTTGCAATTCTGACATATAATACCTAGTTTTGGAAGTTCTCTCACCAACAACGTACACCAAACGGCCTGTGAGGAGTGCTACTCGAATGAGCATAACGCCGTATTAAAAAAACAAGTCAAGGAAACAGGAATCCTGCACGTTTTCAAGTTAAAAGTCTTGTTTCTCTAATAGTCCACAGTTGAGTTTACTCCACATTTAGGTCACTAATGTAATAGATGCGTTTGCCAGCACAGGTCTAGATAGCGCTAGCTGTATTATACCTACAACAGGGAAGTTCCAGTCCGCTAGGTGTATCTCTACAGCATGGGCATATCTCTGGGTGACGTAGACATCCCCATGCATGCACTTTATCAAAATATGACTAATTCAATATTGCACCATCCCATTCTCTGGGCTCTGTCTGCAATCATAACCAGTAGTATACACCAGGAATAATGAAACATTCACTATTCATCTATGAATTATGACCACTGGCGTCTTCGCCACAAAATATTTTTTTATAGAATATTTTAAAATGTATTTCATTGTTCAATCTTGCCAAAGCATATTCTGTAGGACTTAATATGAATTTAAAGTATTTTGACATTTACATGGATCGGGTCATGAACATCTGGACTTTGAAATGAGGGAGAGGTTAAACGTAGGCTAAGTCTGGCATAAACTTATTCCCACACTTTACAATACCTCTGTTGCAGTGGTTTAAGGTAGTCTCCGTATTTGCATTTTCCTCCATCGCGACACTGCTTCCCAGTTGAAGAGCTTGTGATTTCTATGCAGCACCATGCGCCTTCCCGAAAAGCACCCCTCAGCTTCAGAAGATGCCCTTCTGGAGGCATGCAGCCAGTCATTGAACCCTAATTTAGGCCTATTTGCCTACTAGCCAAATGAAGTGCAGAGCATGCATGATGTGTGCAACTCATCACTCCAACGTATTTGAACATTTAATTATTCCTTCATTCAAGTCAGTCAGTATGTCATCCATTCTGTCATGTCTCTGAATGGCAATAAGAACTAAATCAAAGAAAATGGAAGTTATTCATGTCTATTGAAATCCATGTGTGTATTCAAAATTATCCAAAAGTTCTTTAGTCTATCACTTTAATAATTCAATGTTTAATTTAGGCCTATTCAAATAAAAAACTGTAGGCATTGCAATTTTGCTATCATTTTGGGTACTGGTGTCTTGCTGAATAATTTTAGAACTCCATTTGTGTTTAACTTTTTATTATTATAGACCCTAGCTCACGGCCTCTAAATACAAAAAAAAAAAAAAAAAGCACATGCAGTGGCTAATAGGGAAAACAGATCTGGCAATAAGAATAGGTTATAGATCGTTTTGACCATTTGTGACCGCTTGGCTATTTAGCTCAGGTCAGGTTATAGCCAAGACTTAATATTTTGTTTTCTCATGTATTGATATAGCCTCTGCGTGATGGGGTTGTGCAATGCAAATGGCTATAACAAGCCCACACAGTGGAATTCACAAATACAAAATGCCTAATTTAAACCCTAGTTTTTGCTCCCAAATACTGGAAAGTGTGATTCATCGGGTTACATGATCACCACAGCAACCCATGCAGCTATAAAATGATGCAATTATATGGCCAATAACAGCATGGCATATTTATATAGTGGAATAGGTTTAGCCTAAATCATATTTACTTTCTATTTTGCAGCTCAGGCGGTTATTCTAGAGAAGGCTCTTCTGTGTCTTAATAGTATCATTCTCATTGGTAATTTGTTTAAGACCCAAGCCTATACCATCTACTGGTATAACGTCGTTATGCAATGTCGTTCTAAAACAAGCTCTAGCCTTATTTTGAAAATGAAACCGGAAGCTGCAAAGCAACTAACGTTAGCTTCTACGCTAAAGTTGCTTGATTGACTAGCTAACTTCGCCTAGCTACGTTCGGTTCATGTCATTTGCAGATGCCACATTCCTGACACGTTTGTACGTATAAAAATTATGTAAACGAGTAAAGGGAGATGTAACGTAATAATTGAACGTGTAAAATCTAAATGTTCATTCATTGGATCTGTACGTTTACAGATCCAATTTAACGGTTACATTTCACGCATTGCTTTTCTTACGCTCCTAACAATTTCGGTATGTTCAACTTTTGGCAGCTATCTGGCACCATCATGTTCTGCCCAGCGTCCTCTGAGCGACACAAACGCTATTCAAATGTCTGGCGACTCGTTACAACTTCAGTTTTATGCACGACATGATTATATTCGTGTGTAATCAACAAAAGGTGGTATTATTGTATTTTTTCATGTTGAGATCTAAATCCATCCGAGAACATCACAGCGAGATTATACTAATTTTGCTACAAACGCTAGGGTCTCCCGTTTCATATGCGGTATTGTAAACGGAGTGGCGAGGATCACAGGCAGAGGAAATTGGTCCTTTGTCTGGATACGACAAAATGTGACGTGACGCATTGCAAATGTAATTTCACATTCTGCATCTCAGATTAAAGCGGAGAACGGCATGTGAAGCGGAACAACCAGGGCCTTAACGGAGAGCACAGAAATTGATGTTGCGCCATTCAGATCTCCCTGTACACAAACATGTCGGTCTGAACCGGTCTTGGACCGCTTAAATTTTACCAAAATGCTTTGCAACTCTTGGACAAAAATCAAACATGTCATTTTTTACAGTCTTTATTTTTTTTTCTAATTACAGACTTATGGGTTAAAAATAAAAAAGCTAAACTTTTTTTTTTTTTAAACCCACTCCTGTTTCCAAAAACCAAACCCCTCCACACAAACCCACCCCCCTTAAAATAAAAGCTCCACTCTTTAATTACTTTAGCCCCTGTCCGAGATCAGGCCAGGGCCCTAGTACCCCCCCCCCCCTTCTCTGGTCCCATCTTTCTCACTCTCCCAACTAAAACAGCTGCTGCCATCTTGACATTAGCTCTCTCTATAAATATGTGTGGTGGTTGGTTGTGTAGTGTCTGCACAATAAGTGTGTGGGCCTAGTGTGTGTAAGACAGCTCAACGCTTGTTGTAGTAAATGCCCCCTGCGGTAGCCCTGTGATCGCCCTGACCCCCTCCCCCCCACACAGACAGGATGGGGTGAGTGTGCATAGCAGGAGCAGAGAGAGAGAGAGACCCTGCCGAGACATTGGGGGGCGCCGCGGCCACCGGAGCAGGGGTTGTCAGCCTCCACTGGTCCTGAAACCTGAAACGACAAGAAGTGGTCTAATATACAGAGAGAGGAGAAAGAAGAGAGAGGGACATGGAGAGGAGGTGAAGGATATGGAGATGAGGTGAAGGACAAATGGGAGGAGAAGCAGCACAGAAAGGCAGAGGGGTGCAAGGAGAAAAAAAATTACCAGACCCACAAAAAAAAAGTAAAGTTGGCAGAGCTCTGGCCATGCTTTCTTGGGGTGAATGCCATGGGCTAAAAGGAGATTACATTTATTTATTTACCCACTGAAAGGCAATCGCTGTCAGAATGACCAAATGCTGGAAGATACTGAAAACAAGAGAGCATGGGATGGAACCAAAGGGAGATGGTAACAAAAGTGATGTGTTAAAGGATGGGGCAGGGTAAGTGGCAACTGGTCAGAGAACAGAGAGACAAGGGAATATGAGAACTCCAATATCACAACCTAAAAAATAAACAACATTTTTGCTATTGGAAGTTTCACATGTACGGTACATAAAAAAAAGCAAAAAAGATTGACTTATCCTCGATGTTTGCTTTTCGAATGTAAGCATTTGGGGGCTGTGTTGGCTGTGACCCTCACACCCAGACAAAGGAGACACATCTGCAGCCTGAGATAACATCTTCTCAAAAGAAATGCCACCAAATCTCCCCAAGGGCCATCATATACCTTACCAGGGTGACCGCACCAACTCCGCACACGCACGCTCACACACAATCGCACACTGCGGCCAGTTTGTCTGTCCAGGATATATTTATAGATATTTTTTTGTCTTTTTTCTTCTCAGGGTTCCTTCCTTTATTGGGGGACTTTTTTCATTCTTTTTTTGTATGGGGACAAGGAGGTGATAGTAAGGGGGTTTGGGGGTATTAGTAAGGGGAATACCACGATGTTGTTCGCCCTCGGCCCCTGGAAAAGAGAGAGAAAAAGAGGGTGAGTTTCTTGGCTTAAAAAGACAGACACCAATTTTAGGTGTGAAGTGTGTGTATGTGTGCAGGTAGAACGGGGGCCTGGTGAGATCTCAATCCTTCAGGTAGACTGGGGGGGGTGCATAAAGATTTTAATGTATACCATCTTAATGGCATTGTGCCTTTCATAAGTGTTGAGTTACCACAATTTCATTTAAGAATAATTGACAGTACAGAAAGAAGCCGAAACCAGCTTTGTCAACAGTAAAATGTGTAATTCTCAGATTATACAGGACTATAAAAATAATAGTAGGGGTGTGGGGACAGTGAGGCACTCGCTCTCCCTCTTTCTCTCTCTCCTCTTTCTCTCTGTGAGAGCAGCTCCTGAGGTCGCTGTTGGGAGAGAACCTGATAACAGCAGCCTCCAACCCACCTCACAAACCCTCCCAACAGAATGACAGACACACTAGAACAGTCCTTCACATGCTATAGGACAGGCCACATTCATCTCCAGCATGCAGACAAACAGACTTGACTGACCCATTCTCCTGACAACCTGGACCATCAAAAAAAGACACACACACAGCCAGCATCAAAATCAAACATTGCTTTTCCATTCTCACACATCACCACCGTCAGACCCAGGCATCCAGTGCCCACAAACACAGGGGTTACACTAAAGCAGAAACCACTGGTTAGAATGCTGAAGTCAAAATCAGGCTGCAGGAATGAACCCTCCATTCCGGAAGTGAAGGCAGTGGGTGGGACTGCCTGGCCAAGTGCATTTGATGCACCAATGTGTAGTTAACAATCAACCACTCCTAGGTTAGCCCATCTCTGGATAATATGTATGAGCGCAACCTGGTCTCAGAGAATTTCACATTATTCTGTAAATAAATTCAAGATGCTCCATTTAGTATGATATGTTTCGTACGTATTAAATTTGTGGATGTTCATCGCACATTTCGTATGATGTAATTCGTAACATACAGTACCAGTCGAAAGTTGACACTCATTCCAGGGGTTTTCCTTAAATTGTTTACTATTTTCTACATTGTAGAATAATAGTGAAGACATCAAAACTATGAAATAACACACATGGAATCATGTAGTAATTAAAAAAGTGTTAAACAAATCAAAATACATAGATTATTAATAGTAGCCACCCTTTGCCTTGATGACAGCTTTGCACACTCTTGGCATTCTCTCAACCAGCAAATGTATGATATTACGAATTCTAGCTAGTGGCTAACGTTAGCTAAGCTAGGGGTTAAGTTTAGGAGTTAGGTTAAAGGCTTAAGGTCAGCTAAAACAGTTAAAGTTATAGCTAACATGCTAAGTAGTTGAAAAGTTGCTAATTAGCTAAAATTATCTGTGATGAGATTTGAACTCGCAACCTATTGGGTTGCGAGACGTTTGCGATTTATGTATTATGTAACCATATTAAAAATGTAACATATCATACTAATTTGAGTGTCCCGGTTTTACGTTTACGTATTATGTGTAGTCTATGAGACCAGGCTGATGAGCCATCTATCAGAGTGCATGGAACATGAGATTCTGACTTGACCAAAATCATTTCCAATCACGTCATCCTACTAATTGTCTTAAATAGGACTCTGCAGATAGCATATTTTAGCGGGGCACTTTTTTTTTTATATCAGTGATTGTTCAATCATATCAGCAGCTCCCACAGAGGGGGGACAAATAAGGTACTACAGATGACCAACTGATACCATTAGTCTAGGGGAATGGAAAGGTTGGTCCATTGGTCAGAATCTCATTGCATGTCAGTTGGTGAGGATGCTCATTTTGATTGCTCTGCAGCCCTCAGTCTCTCAGCAATACATATTGAACAGGACATGGGCCCAGAGACAGAGCTCCACCGTGAGGCCCACTGTGAGCACTCAATGAGTCATCATGGGAACCCCCCTCTCACCTCACACTGAGAGACACAGCAGGACACACACTCCAGGGAGACACACCAGACTCCCAGTGCACAGCGCTTTGATCCACTCCAGGTTTTACATACATAGGGGGTAGGCTTTTGTATGGATTGAAAACAAATACAGATTGCAGGGATGTTGCTTTGGAAAGGTCACAGGCAAAAGACGGCTCTGGAGCAGCTGCACCAGGTGAACAAACAGGATGGATATATTCTATTTCTCTGAACACAGTGTCTCCTAACAGTGAATCATTAGAACAACATCTAGTTAACTGAGCGGAAAAGTACAGCAGGAAAACTAATACTATATAAATATACACACGTGCCAATTAATGTTTAAGCAACAACGCTAACGTGCCTACCTAGAGAACTTATAGAAGCCATCCATGGTACACTAAAGACACCCATTTGCATTTAAAACTTACATGGCATCTTAATTGTTCTTATGGTCGCGTCAACATTCTAAAATGGAATCCAACCATTAGCACCGAACAAATGAAAACAAGTCACTCTTTGCCTGTCACCTTTTTAAGCATTAATGACCAGCACTGTGGGAGAGATGCTCACTCACAGTCAGTATGTATACATAATGTATGTCCAAGTCGTACAAAGAGCCTGCCACGCATACATGTACAGCCTGGGAGGATCGCACTGCCGTGCACTGAGAGTTTGGCTGCCTCCTCTGAAACGGTTGTAGGTGGCGCATGCAACAAGACCGCTCCACACCGACTGACCCATTTGACTCCCTCCACCAGTCTCGCTTACCTTTCCACTCACCATAACCCCACTCTAAAAGGGAACCTCTCCTCCACTGTGCTCTGGATACACACCTTCACTGATATTGCTGGAATGTTGTTCAGCAATGCTAGCCAATGCTTCAGTCCCCTCCCACTACAGGCAGGCTTATAGACGTTCAGTGCCTATAGAAAACGTCTCTTGGATTTCTTCACATATTATTGTGTTACAAAGTGGGATTAACATATTTTTTAAATTATAATTTGTCAATCTACACAATATACTCTGTCAAAAAGCAAAATTCTAACCTTTTAAAGATGAAAATTAAAACACTAATATACCTTGAAATGGACAACACCTTTGGCAGCGATTACAGCTGGGTACATTTGAGTCATTTAGCAGACACTTATCGTGTGATTTACAGGAGAAATTATGGTTGTGCCTTGCTCACGGGCACAGATTTTTCACCTAGTCGGCTTGGGGATTCAAACCAGCAACCTTTGTTACTTGCCCAACCCTCTTAATCACAAGGCTACCTGGGTAAGTCTCATAAGAGCTTTGCTGTATTGTGCAATATTTACCCAATATTTTTTTTATTCTTCAAGATCTGTCAAGGTGTTGAGGATCATGGCTGGCCATAGACTTAAGCTGATTTAAGTCTAACTCAGCTACTCAGGAAGAGTCACACTTCTTGGTTAGCAACTCCAGTGTAAATTTGGCTTTGTGTTGTCGGTTATGGTCATGCTGAAAGGTGAATTCCTCTCCCAGGGTCTGGTGTAAAGCAGACTGAACCAGGTTTTCCTCTAGCATTTTGCCTGTGCTTACCTCCATTAGGTTTCTTTTCATCCTGAAAAACTCCCTAGTCTTTGCCAATGTCAAAATATCCATACCATGATGCAGCCACCACCATGTTTAAAAGTAAGGCATTTACTCAGTGATGTGTTGCGTTGCATTTGCAGTTAAGCCAAAAAAAAGCATTCCTTTGCTGTGTTTTTGTTGCAGTATTACTTTAGTGCCTTGTTGCATACATATGCATGTTTTGGAATATTTCACTCTCATTTAGGTCATTATTGTGGAGTCACTACAATGTTGTTGATTCCATCCTCAGTTTTCTCCCATCACAGCCATTGAAATCTGTAGCTCTTAAAATCACCAATGGCTTCATGGTGACAACCCTAAGCAGTTTCCTTCCTATCCTGCAGCTCAGTATAGAAGAATGACTGCATCTGGGTGGTTTAATACAGCATAATTATTAACTTGACCATGCTTAAAGAGATTAAATGTCTGATTTGTTATTGTTACCCATCTACCAATCACTGCCTTACGAAAAGCTCACTGTTCTTTGTAGTTAAATCTGTGCATGAAATTCAATACTTGACATAAACCTTACAGATTTATTGGGGACAGAGGAAGGGGTAGTCATTAAATTGTCAGCCCCTATTATTTCACAGTGAGTCCATATAACTTATGTGATTTGTTAAAGGTGGTACATATGATGATATGATATTTTTTGCATTGTAATTTCAGAAAATGTCCATAATATACTGTATCTGCAATAATAGCGAATCACAACGCTGTGAAACACTGATATTCTTCTATTGATTTCGCCTGCCGGAGCAGCGACAGTTATCAAAATGTGAAAACATAAAGTCGGAACGGTTATCTAGTGGAAATCGTCCTGTCATCTCCTAGTTGCAAAAATAAAATGCTAAAATTTTTTTCGGCACTGGGTACATTTCAGGTCTGCTGAGTGCAAACTTGAACGTTGTAAAAATTCTATGCAACTTCCGCTGTGCAATTACTGTGAAAACTTAAGTTGTACCCGCTTTAAGTTACAGTTTTAACAGTGGCCAAGTAGGCTACTGGATCATAATGTAAGCCTACAAGAGTGGTTCTACAATTTTTAAAAAATTACATCCCATAACATTTTAACATGGAAATAGCTGTTTTATCATTCAGCATATATATACATACATATATATATAAAACGTAATTTTTTCCCCATAGTGAATTAGATGGTGCAAAGATTCCGTACAATTTTCAGTGCTTGTTTTGTCACAAACTGAAATTGAGCAAACAGCAATGTTCCCTCTAAGCTGTGCGTGGGTGCGCAGCTCCCCACAGACTGCTGCGCTGAAGTAATCAGCCCGTGCAGAGAAGCACGAGATTGAACTACTCAACTTTTTAGAGTTGAACCCTTTTAACACTATCAACGTTTCGCTCTACTGTGGGAATTGCGCTTGACTCAAGGCCCCAATATTAGCCACTTTCAATCTAACATACCGAAAACAAAACAAACAATGCAAGACTTAGTATGCAAAACTATCTGTGCAAGAGATGTTCTTGGCGTAGGATTCTATTGCAAGGAACTCCCAAATGGCGCAGCGGTCTAAGGCACTGCAGTGCTTGAGGCGTCACTACAGACCTGGGTTCGATCCCAGGCTGTGTCACAGCCAGCTGTAACCAGAAGACCCATGAGGCGGCGCATAATTGGCTCAACGTCGTCCGGGTTAGGGGAGGGTTTGGCCGGCCGGGATTTACTTGTCCCATCGCGCTCTAGCGACTCCTTGTGGCAGGCCGGGCACCTGCAAGCCGACTTCAGTTGCAAGCTGGATAATGTTTCTTCCGACACATTGGTGTGGCTGGCTTACGGGTTAAGCGAGCAGTGTGTCAAGAAGCAGTGCGGCTTGGCAGGGTCGTGTTTTATGACACATGGCTCTCGACCTTCACCTCTCCCGGGTCCGTAGGGGAGTTGCAGCGACAGGACAAGACTCACTACCAATTTGAATAAAATATATATATATATATATATAAATTCATATATGGATTCTATTGCATTGACAGGCTCGACGCAGGCCCATACTCTACACAGACCGGTGCGCCATAACCAGACCTGCAGTAGGCCTATATGCAAAGTGCCATATATGGATCTGTCCCATTCACGTTGAACTGTGTTTACAGCATGAGTGGTCATGAGTTGATGCGCATGTTTTGAGATCAAAGCAAGCGCTGCATGTAGCCACCTGTGCACGTTTTGTTCATATCCTTTGCTAGTTAGTGAGTTATTAGCCAATTTCTAGTCAACAATGGAGAGTGGTTGCTTTCTACAAGAGCACAAAATGTTTACATTTCTAGCCATCTTTGAAAAGTGAGTCAGGTAGAGAGCTTTTTTGTAACTCTTAAAGGGGCAGCGTTGTATTTTGAGACTGTCTTATAAAAGCGAAGTAGCCAAAGGCAATGGGTAGCAAAGTTTGTCTGATTCTCTATAATAATGGCATGTGAATAATAATAATGCATTTTATTTATTTAACTAGGCAAGTCAGTTAAGAAAATTCTTAGTTACAAAACGGCCTACCCCGGGCCGATTGTGCACCGCCCTATGGGACTCCCAATCACGGCCGGATGTGATTCAGCCTAGATTCGAAACAGGGACTGTAGTGACACCTCTTGCACTGAGATGCAGTGCCTTAGACCGCTGCACCACTGGAGCCCTTGTAAAGTGGTTTCTTGCCTCAAACAACACATTCAGTCACCTTGTCTGAAGGACAAGTGGATAAACAGACAGGGTAATATAAAGCCCTGCATTTTTCCCCCCCACATCTCATGGAATGTGGGCCTACATTGAACACCACACATTGGCTGCTACTGTAGGCTGAAACAGCTGTCTGAACCTAGTGGTCCAAACCGCAATTTTCAGTTTTGTTCCACCAGCTTCAAAACACTAATAACTATATTTTTTGTAATTGAAAATATATTTCACAGCCATTTAAAAATGGTACAATTATTCACTACACTATTCACTGCTAGTTCTCACACAATCTGAAATTGAGTGAACAATGTAGAATTTTAGAATCCAGGAAATGACAGAGCCATTTCCTCTAGATAACGCAGCCCAAAGTCAGAACATTTTGACAACACCTGCTGCTCTGGCGGGAGAAATCAATAGCCGAATATCACAGCCAATCACAACACTGGCGGGTAAGTAACACTATCATTCCACTATTAGCAGCAGATATTATGGAAATTTTCTGAAATTACAACGCGAAAATTCCAAAAGCCGTGTGGCTTAGTTGGTTGAGCATGGCTCTTGCAAAGCCAGGGTTGTGGGTTCGATTCCCACGGGGGCCAGTACAAAAAATAAATGTATGAAAAATGTCCGCGCTCAATACTGTAACATGCTGACCACACCGCTCGTGTCGCGTGCTCTGCAAAATAAATGTACACATACATGTTACTCAATCATTGCACCCACACTGCTCATGAGCGTCTGCATGGCCAGGTGCTAAAATAGAACTATGTTCTATTTGTGGCGCTCAGCAAGTCCTGCCTCTCCCATTTCCTCATTTGTTTTTAGGCGCATATACCCACATGGGTGATTGAAAGATGAACTGAAGTCCACATTCAGTTAATCTTTGTGCTAATGCGCCGTAAAGTTGGTTGCCAACCGCCATATAAAGTCCAAAGAAGAAAAAGAAGCCTGAAGGAGGAGAGATGACAAAAAACTAAATTGGGTTTGCCGTTTTATCTGTGGATGAATTGTCAGAGTAGAGGACCTTGTGCATTTCAGGTATAATAAACAACCCAATGTTAATATCCCAGTACAAATTAGCTAGTAACAGCAAGCTAGCTAGCTAAATTGCCATAAAGGTTTAATGCTTTTCGACCTGTCCCCAAATTAATATAGTTGGTTCAGTTTGTTTTGATATTTCAACCTGCGTGCCCTGATCGCTTCTGGTGTGGGGGGACAAAATCAACATGCGGGCGTGCGTGCGGTTTGGTCAGCATATAAGTCGCTCTTGATAAGCGCATCTGCTAAATGACTAAAAATGTAAACATTTAAAAATGTTTATTAATTAAAATCCTGTGTAGCACCTTCAAGTAAAATTAATTCTGAACTAATTTAGGTTTGCCTAAACAAAGGGGGTGATTAGTTCTGCAACAACTATATTTCTGTAATTTAATTTTTTATTCCTTTGTAAAAGTGTAGAATTTTATTTTCACTGACATTATGGAGTATTGTGTAAATCAATGAAATGTTTTTATTAAATCTATTTCAATCGCACTTTGTAACAACAAAATGTGAAAAGATTAGACTGGTGTAGACTTTCTATAGGCACTGTAGAAGGGGGGGGGGGGGGTGCTTCAGGCTTTACGGTGTCCTCACTGCCCACCATCTCCCTCTCTGCTCATCAACACTTCCTCCATAATCTCACTCAGCAACTCATTCTACTGCCCTTCAACTCACTCGCCCTCACTCTTCCATACTATTCCCCTCCCCCAGGTAATGGCCAGCTGTCTCTCAGTCTCAGGGTATGAGTGTCCCGGGGTGCTCACCTGAAGGCCCGTCCTCTGCCTCTGGGCGGTGTGTAGCCACTGTAGTACCGTGCGCGCGACGGGTTAAAGTTCCCTCCTCGTGAGCGGAAGCGGGCCCGAGGAAACCCGCGGTCTGTGGTGCTGATACCTGGCCTGTTTGTTCTCTTCACACCCACCTGGCAGGATCAAGACAGGGGAAACAGGAAACCACAGGTTAGACAATAGCACAGGTCCACAGAATTCAGAAGGGCACAGGGGTCAGTCCCATTTAACACCCAGTTAATGTAGGAAATGGAACTGAAATTCAATTCATACAGCTAAATTGCTCAGAATTTAGATTTTCCCCACTTTAATTTATTTGAAACGGAATTGACTGACAGTAGCTAGGTTACCATCCAATTGGCGACAGATTTTCATACAAATATTCTAAAATCGGCATAAAAACAATATACGCAAATCAGAGACTTGTTTCCATCAAACTGACTTGCTGCAGACAAAAAAGGCTGTGCGTGATGATGTCGTGCAAAGGCGCATCAAACTCCTCACCATGCACTTTCATCACCCTGGGAAGTTAATAACTTAATTAATCTGTAACCTAATAAACTGTAGTCATAGTGGGAGGACCACACAGCATATCACGTGACGCCCAAGTTTACTTCAAAATTATGGTTATTATATCAATATTTGGCATAAATATCTGTAGTTTCCATGACAGGCGTGACTTTTTTCCCCAACATGTACTTTACTCGCATAAAAAAGGTTGGATGGAAACCTGGTTTATGAAACAGTGTTGCGTCCTCACCTTAATCTGCCTTCCTCTGAACAGAGACTCGTCCAATGCCATGGCCGTCCTCACAGACTCCTTGTCTGAAAACTCAATATAGGCAAACCTGCAACAGCAGCAGAAATAAAAGAGCGTCATGAAGCACTAAAATCACAGAGCACAATTCACTGAAAAATCATGGACACCTCTTTTCAATAATTCCCTAATAATGAGAATAAAATGTGTGATGAGCAACAGTTTAGCAACCTGATCATCATCCTAACTGGTTTCTCATACACAAATACAAGCTTTAGAAAATAACTCCAGGCTATTAGAATAAGCAGTTACTTTCAATTAACTAAAAGTAACACTACTGAGACCTGAATCAAACAGAATAATATTAGCTAGTTTAATTGCATTACTTCAAGTGGAAAGGGAATGATAAAAGCTTTTATACTAGTCATGAATTGTACACCTGTGCACGTGGCTATAAAATGGACATGCACTTGAGTGAGCTAGACCACCATGTCAGTAAAGAAATCCTCTGTGCTGCAGTCCGAGTCATCTCTCTATAGAAAGTTAGGGCAATGCGGTTTCAGTCTTTCGAGAACGCCACTTTCTCCTCCTTAGCTGTTGCTAAGTGATATACACTTCTGCATTGTGTGGTTTATTTCTGATAGTTTTCAAAAACCTATGAAGATGTCAAGTGAATGCAGATATGCAATTTGCTGACAACCCCCACCTCACCACACTCTGAGGGTCTAACCAAGCAAGCACCTACAGACTAGGTCTATGAGCAATGTGACAAAATAAGGGGTAGGCTGAACACAGATCTGTAACCTTACATTTGGGAATTTCAGCTTGTATCTATTCAATAATGGATTCATGCGAATCAGGGGCAAACGGATCATTTTTTAAATATTTTTAACCTTTAGTTAAACAGGAAAATCCCATTGAGATAAAGGCCTGCATGTACAAAATCATTCAATTCAAAACATGATGATCAGACTTGTGAGCATGTAGATGATCTTGAGGCTGAAAGTCTTCTTAACTCTAGATCACACTGCTCTAGATGACTAGGACCATGTATTTACGTACCTGTGAATAAAGGTGCACTACTTCTCTAACCCGCACATAGAATGTAGGCAATTACCCTCTGGGATGCCGAGAGGGTATAGCTAGTAAAATGGTGTCTACACAATCTTTAGGGTGGAGGCTGTAAACGTCTTATTTACTCTAGATGACTGATAGAAGAACGCTGCATAGTGTACTCACAGGTCTGTAAGTGAAAGAGCACTACTGCACATGGAGGGAATGAGGGTGTAGGCATTTACCCTTTGGGATGCCCTGTGAACTTGTCACACAGGATGGTGACTCTGTTGACAGAGCCGCAACCGTGGAAGTGGGCTTCTAGCTCCTCCGCCGTGGCGCCGTAATCAACCTGTCCACAGAGAGGGAGAACAGTGAGATACCGCTGACACAGTGGCTAGTCAAATCCACATACAGAATCAACTCAGAGCCAAACCCCAAATTGAGGTTTTTGCATTCAAAGTAGTGTGAAATCGTGCATGTCAATTTGAAACTGTGCTACACTCATCATATGATAGAATCACCTTGAACACATACCCAGGTGAATTCCACATTCACCCAAAATAGAAACACCATCTGAGGTTAAGGAGAGGGTTGAAGCCTTACGTTTCCAACATAGATAGATCTCGCGTCGGCTTCCATTTTCTCCTCGATGGACATGATGACGGGACCGGCTAGAGAGCAAAATTGAGACAAATTTATATACACTACACTATATACACTCAAAAGTTTGGGGTCACTTAGAAATGTCCTTGTTTTCCATGAAAACATACATGAAATGAGGTGCAAAATGAATAGGAAATAGTCAAGACAAGGTTGACAAGGTTATAAATAATGATTTTGAATTTAAATAATTGTGTCCTTCAAACTTTGCTTTCGTCAAAGAATCCTCCATTTGCAGCAATTACAGCCATGCAGACCTTTGGCATTCTAGTTGTCAATTTGTTGAGGAAGAGATTTCACCACATACTTCCTGAAGCACCTCCCACAAGTTGGATTGGCTTGATGGGCACTTCTTACGTACCATACGGTCAAACTGCTCCCATAACAGCTCAATAGGGCTGAGATCCGGTGACTGTGCTGGCCACTCCATTATAGACAGAATACCAGCTGACTGCTTCTTCCCTAAATAGTTATTGCATAGCTTGGAGCTGTGCTTTGGGTCATTGTCCTGTCGTAGGAGGAAATTGTCTCCAATTAAGCGCCGTCCACAGAGTATGGCATGGCGTTGCAAAATGGAGTGATAGCCTTCCTTCTTCAAGACCCCTTTTATCCTGTACACACCTCACACTGTACCACCAAAGCACCCCCAGACCATCACATTGCCTCCACCATGCTTGACAGATGGCGTCAAGCACTCCCCCAGCATCTTTTCAATGTCTCACGACTGTTCTTTGTGATCCGAACACCTCAAACTTAGATTTGTCAGTCCATAACACTTTTTCCCCCAATTTTCCTCTGTCCAGTGTCTGTTCTTTTGCCCATCTTAATCTTTTCATTGGCCAGTCTGAGATGGCTTTTTTTTGCAACTCTGCCTAGAAGGCCAGCATCCCGGTGTCTCCTCTTCACTGTTGACGTTGAAAATGGTGTTTTGCGGGTACTATTTAATGAAGCTTCCAGTTGAGGCATCTGCTTCTCAAACTACACACTAATGTACTTGTCCTCTTGCTCAGTTGTGCACCGGGGCCTCCCACTCCTCTTTCTATTCTGGTTAGAGCCAGTTTGCGCTGTTCTGTGAAGGTAGTAATACACAGCATTGTACCAGATCTTCAGTTTCTTGGCAATTTCTCGTATGGAATAGTCTTCATTTCTCAGAACAGACTGACGAGTTTCAGAAGAAAGTTCCTTGTTTCTGGCCATTTTGAGCCTGTAATCGAACCCACAAATGCTGATGCTCCAGATACTCAAAAAGGCCAGTTTTATTGCTTCTTTAAATCAGCACAACAGTTTTCAGCGGTGCTAACATAATTGCGAAAGGGTTTTCTAATGATCAATTAGCCTTTTAAAATTATAAACTTGGATTAGCTAACACAACCATGCCATTGAAACACAGGCATGATGGTTGCTGATAATGGGCCTCTGTAGATTTTCCTTTAAAAAAAATATATATTTATTTTAAATCTGCCGTTTCCAGCTACAATAGTCATTTACAACATCTACACTGTATTTCTGATCAATGTGATGTTATTTTAAAAGGGCCATTTTTTTTTGCTTTTCTTTCAAAAACAAGGACATTTCTATGTGACCCCAACCTTTTGAACGGTAGTGTATATTTGGAAGGGTTTGATATTAATTAATCTCTGTCTTGTAGCTGCTCTGGAAACTTCTGTGAAATACAAAAATCATTCGGTCTTCTCAAACAGTAATTTTTGGGAGACATGTTCCGAGGCACCTTATCACTTTCTTCCCAAATAAACTCACCTGGTGGAGGGCTAAGATTCATCTGTTTCTCCACCTCGTTCTGTAACTCCTTCAGCTTTTCTGCTTCCTCCTCCATCTCTCGCACCCGAGCTTTGATCGCCTCCAGCTCCTGAATTTTTTATATATATAAATCAATACATCAATAGCAACACACACCACACTAGTCGGCAGGCTTGACAGACACATCATGGGAAGAAAACAAGAAACATGTACTAAAGAAATGATTTTATCGTATTCATCCATGCCGTGCAAGCGCATGACACACTTGGCAGTTCAGTAGCCTAAGATGACCCTGTTCCTGCACTGGCTGCTGAGTGGAACAGGCTCGCAGCACATGACCATCGGCCCGGGGTCTTTGTATCAGGCTTCACCATTCATTTCACAGACTGCTCGCTCAGCAAGGATCCCCACCGCCCCAGTGATGGCCAATAAGACGGTGGTGCCATACATCCTGTTGGGTGGTATCCCTTATTGGGTTCAGGCCTCCTTGACATTGCTGCATTGCAGCGCAATGGGAGTTGCTCCAAATCCATCCTTCACTACTGACACTATTTGCATTGCAGGTTAATCCATTCCAGGTCTTGGGGATGTCTTACATGGCCCCATTGATCATAACAACCAATAGACAAATTCAACAGCTTCAAGAGGAAACTACATGGCTTATTTGATTTGGTGATGACTGACTGCATTTTGTCGCATATTTAGTGTAGTCTATTCCCTCCTGAAAATATCGAAGGATGCAAGCCCAGCCCTAAAAAATACCGCACCCCCAGTCTCGTGCTTACAGAATTTCTTTCGAACACATTCTATGCCAAAGACCACGATCACACATGCATATACAAATCAGAAACATTCTAGATAACATTTAAATGCAAGCCAACAGCTTTAATTTGAGTATTTTCAACCCGCATCTTTGCACACTACCACAGTAATATCCATAACCCACTAATTTATCAAGAGATAATATCTACTTATAATAGTCAAAATTACATGTTTAAAAATGTTTGCGTTTCGCAAGTCATTCAATGCCTTTACTGAGAGAATAAACATGCGTGTCAGGTGCATGTCTGCAACATCCCAATTATTAGCTAGCCAGCCAACTACCATTACCTCGTCGGCTCCCTCCCACTAACGTTTTATCCAGCCCAAATATCCATTAATCCCTACTACAACAGAGCAAGTGCCACAATTCTCTGCTAGCATTCTAGCTATATAACAGTTAGATAATAAGTCAAAACATTAAAGCTTTTTTACAAGTCATCACTTAAATTCACGGAGTTGACGATCATGTTCCGTACGCGCATCAGCGCTTCCATTACAGCAGCTGTCAGCGTATGAGAAAAGAAAGGAGGCGTGTTTACCGTGAGCTCTCGCAGTGTCTGCGGATGGACTCGCAATCCGGCGGCTAATGGCGGCCTGTCCTACCCTCGCCCCTGTCTACATCTCCGTCTTGCATTTTTGCGACGAATACTTTTCCCCCACTAGGTCGACAGCACTGGCGCAGAGAAACTACCAACGCTGCTGCGCCAAAATGGCCGCCAAAATCACGCATGTCACCACACATTTCTACTGAGCCTCAATGTCGGATATCAACCAAGAGATTTTAAAAAAGACTCCACCGGGAATAAAAAATATAGCTGATTGCAGCTTAAAATAACGTGCTTACACCCGCAATCTCTATCGTACAATACACATGTATTGTCTCAACTTGAGTGAGGGTTTTGGGCATAAACTATGCCCTTCACTTACCGGGTCCTCGATCGCGGCCTCTCCCTCCTCTAATCCAGGTTCCTCATCGCCAACACCCGGGTCTTCTAGTTCTGGGTGCCCTGGGTCTGAGTCCAGCAGGGATTCTTCCGTCATCCCTGAGTCCATTCCGTTACCGAACTCCGCCATCTCCCAATTCCGGTTTATCCGACGCGCCTCGTGGCTTAAACCAACGTTACAGGCCCCTACTCACACAGCGGGAGAGTGAGTGGGGCGAAAGAAAAAAAACGGCGGAAACCGCCGCTTAGCAAAGTTAAAACGTGAAATAAAAGGCCAGCTTCGACTCTAGCCACTGTCCGAACGGGTACCAACTACAATTGCAAAGGCTACTTCAGTTGTGTGTGTGTATCGACGTTTCAGCGGAGAGCCTAACGTTACAGTTGATTTACATTAAGAAATATACATAACATAAAAGATTCTCTTCACGAGTGCTGTGTCCTCAGTTCAGAAATGGAAGTCGGGGGTGGAGTTACGTACTGCGGGCGTAAACTCGCAATCTTATTACTCAATTAAGCATTGTAGACACACCTTCTACCGTCTTTCGTTGTCGTCTATTGGATATATGGCAGCACATTTATGCATTCTTACCAATTTCGCCTTACACTTCAAACTCTGATTCGATTAGAAGTATGTCAATCAAAAAGCCCACCCAATTTGTCTTTCGACCTATGACTGTATTTTCATTAATTCTCTGCTACTCCACTAGCACAGATAGAACAATGAGACAGATATTTCACCGGATGTATAAATGTGAAGCATCCGCTTGGCATTTGCACAAACTACCAAATCTGGTATTGAGAAAAAGCCCAACATTCTACAAAATTTTCTGTTCCCAAAACTAGAATATGTTATGAACAGAGTGGACTAAGTCTTGTACACTTTACCCTTTGCCAATATATATTTTTAAATCACGTTAATTAGAAGGAGTGCAAAGGCGAATTGAGTTATTGCACACGCGCACTTCACAGAGTAGGTGTTCCCTAACGGAAATAAATCGACGCATGCTAGAACGTGCCAATAGTCTCTCGTTTGCTCGTGCTTGGCTCTTCCCACCTCCTTGCTTGTTCTTCCCACTGTGACTAATTATTTCCCATTGGAAACGACAGGCTGTGGTCTGTCTTGGTTAAATTATATAAATATTTGCTGCTAGCGTGACACCTTCGAGTCAGGTAAATCCACCTCAATCAATGACCTATCTTTGGCAGCAATACACACTTTCAATATTAAAATAATAAAAATGATAACAATTCTCAGAAATGGTGGGGATTGATGTTACTGCAAGAAAAGTCTAGTGAGAGAAAGTGTTGTGAATAAAGCACATAGCTAAATGTTTACCATGTAATTTATACAGTTTGTTTTTATTAAACTACCAGATCAGGTTGGGTTACAGATTAGGTTGTAATCTAGAAAATAAATTGCTGGATGTGTAATAGCTGTAAATATCTAACTGTAGACGACCAATGTATATTGAGAGCTCCTCACAGATGCAGTAGAACTATCATCAGCTTATGCTACTGCGTCCATGTGTCCAGGCCCCATAGGCCTATCCAAATGAGCTTTCACAAAGGCCCTATAGGTATCTCACCTCTGCCACCAGTGATGTACACATAAGTACTGTAATTGGGTGCTATCTTACTATCCTGCGGTCCAGAGATGAGAGCTCTACCATCCACACCAACAGCCCAGGGGCCTCATTTATCAATCATGCGTAGGCACAAATCTGTGCGTAAACCATGCGTGGGATAATTTCCAAGCAAAATGTGAGATTGATCAATATGAACGTTTGCTTGTGTGTGCATAAATTTACGCACAGTCATGACCATGTGTATGCACAGTGCCAAGTGGTGAAACTGCTTGTCAAACGTAGAATGGGGAAAATGTGTGAAATTGTGAGAGTAGGCCTAATAATTTAATAATTTTTCTATTTGTGAATTCATGCAACATACTGTATCTTAACAGGCTATGTATAATTTGACACCCATCAGTACATTTGTTAAGATAATAATCCATATAAAGTCAAGTATTTTGTTCAATTAGAGAAGGTATTCCCAAACTGGGGTTCGTGTAACACAGGGGTACGAGCAATGCCGTCGGGGGTACGCCAAATAAAAATGTGATTCAGATTTTTAAAATAAAAAATAAAACTTTTTTTTGGTTTTGTTTTTTCACATTTTCAAACTGTCTATTTATATTTTCCAACAGGGCTATACATTTGGGTGAGGTTTTTTTCTCGCCTGAATAGCCTCGTTTCAATGCCAAAAATAAAATTAAACCATCTAGTGTTCAGCGAAATAGCAACACAATGTCAAATACAGGTATCCTAGTCAAATAATTAACATCCAATCACATTAACCGTTACTCTCTTGCGGGAATTCCACTAATGGTCCGTATGTAGCCAAACGTAGCTGCTGCTCATTCCGTTTGCTCGAAAATTGATAAATGGTTAAAAAAAGTAAGGCCCGCGCCCATAGAGACACATACCAGCTCTACTGATAGTACTGCTACTACCAGCAGTCCTGCACCTGTCGACGACACAAGTTGTTCTGCTTCCATGAACACATCCAATGCTAGCATCAGTAATTCTACATTTGTTGTTAGCCCAGCTAGCATGGACACTGACAGTTGTGAATCTGATGCAGCTGAAGAGCTTCTGCCCCATTACCCGTGAAAGCACCGAACAACAGACAGGGGCGTTGAACCTAAGTCCTCCACAATAGTATGGGGCTTGCCTGTCCTAGCCACTCAGTAGCTCACCATATAAGACGCTTCTAGCCCCTTCTTATTAATGGTATCTCTTGCTTTTATACATGTCTTATTACTTGAAAGTTGTCTTAATTCTCGCTCAAAAAACTCCAAAGGCTTATTTTTCAAATTGGCATGTTTTGTTTCTAAATGTCTGCGCAAGAGTGAAGGTTTCATCGAGTTGTGAGATAGTACTTTTGCACATATAGCACACTGTCACTGGGGAAAGGCACTACTCCCAATATAAGTGAACCCCAAATCAATGTAGTTCTCATCATATTTGCGCCTCTTCGATGGTTCAACGCCCCTGTCTCTTGTTCGGTTCTTCCTGCTGCCGCAGATATGGCTGGGACAATGCTGGTGGAAAAGGCCCAAAACATTATACAGACAATGCCTTCATCAAACAAAACTGTTTCACGATGCATCAGTGACAAGGCAGGAGATGTTTCGAAACAATTACTGCTTCACATACAAGCCATTGAATTCTATGCGTTACAGCTGGATGAGTCAACAGACGTGGCTAGCCTGGCACAGCTCCTGATATACTGTATGTCTGTTACGTTTATGGGGGGTAAATTAAGGAAGACATCCTCTTCTGCAAACCACTGGAGAGGATATTTTTAAAGTACTGGACAGCTTTGTGACATCAAATGGACTTTGGTAGTCAAGATGTGTTTGTATCTGTACTGATGGCGCAAAAGCCATGACAGGGAGACATAGTGGAGTGGTAACGCGCATGCAAACGGTATACTGCAGCATCCACCGAGAGGCTCTTGCTGCCAAGGGAATGCCTGACAGCTTGAAAGATGTTTTGGACACTACAGTGAAAATGGTTAACTTTGTTAAAGCAAGGCCCCTGAACTCTCATGTATTTTATGCATTATGCAATGATATGGGCAGCGACCATGTAACGCTTTTACAACATACAGAAGTGCGCTGGTTATCAAGGGGCAAAGTATTGACACGTTTTTAATTTTTTTTATTGAGAGACGAGCTTAAAGTTTTCTTTACTGACCATCATTTTCACTTTTCTGACCGCTTGCATGATGACGAGTTTCACATACGACTGGCCTATCTGGGGGATGTTTTTTCTTGCCTGAATGATCTGAATCTAGGATTACAGGGTCTCTCCGCAACTATATTCAATGTGCGGGACAAAATTGAGGCTATGAATAAGAAATTGGAGCTCTTCTCTGTCTGCATTAACAAGGACAACACACAGGTATTTCCATCATTGTATGTGCAAATTAACTCAAACTTACAGACAATGTCAAATGTGATATAGCAAAGCACCTGAGTGAGCTGGGTGCGCAATTACTTTCCAGAAACAAACAACTGGATTCGTTATCCCTTTCATGCCCTGCCTCCAGTCCACTTACCGATATCTGAACAAGAGAACCTCATCGAAATTGCAACAAGTGGTTCTGTGAAAATTTAATTTAATCAGAAGCCACTGCCAGATTTCTGGATAGGGCAGTGCTCAGAGTATCCTGCCTTGGCAAATCGAGCTGTTAAGACACCGATGCCCTTTGCAACCATGTACCCATGTAAGAGTGGATTCTCAGCCCTCACTAGCATGAAAACTAAATACAGGCACAGACTGTGTGGAAAATGATTTAAGACAGATTCTCTCCAATACAACCCAACATTGCAGAGTTATGTGCATCCTTTCAAGCACACCCTTCTCATTAACCTGTGGTGAGTTATTCACAATTTACGATGAACAAATAAGGTTTTATATAAAAAGATGGTTAAATAAAGAGCAAAATTATTGATTATTATTATATTATTATTTGGACCCTGGTCCTATAAGAGCTCTTTGTCACTTCCCACGAGCCAGGTTGTAACAAAAACTCATTATTATGTTTAATAAATGTATCGTATGTGGCAGGCTTACAATGATGGCAAAAAAACAACATTTGAGAGTGCGCTGACCCTGGTGCTAGAGGGGGTACGCAGCCAGAGGTTGAATGTTTGAAGGGGTACGGAACTATAAACGTTTGGGAACCACTGAATTAAAGGCATGTGTGAAAGTGAAACCATTGTTGAAATACATTTTTTTTAAAGACTGAGATAATGGGAAATCGAATGCGAGATGGCTGATCTTGCTCTCTTGGAAGATTTGGCACACGCTACATTTAGCAGAGAGCGCGTTTTGGAGACAGGTGGGGCTTTTTTTGCAGTACAGATTGGCGCATCAAATATCGTTTCCCAAAACCAATCTTATAAGATCTTTGCGAAGATTTAAGACCTACTATAGACAGGCAAGCACATGCCATTCCGGTGCACATCAAAGTGCTATCCAGTGGTGGAAAAAGTACCCAATTGTCATACTTGAGTAAAAGTAAAGATAACTTACTAGTTAATTACTCACGTAAAAGTGAGTCACCCATTAAAAGTATTTGGTTTAAAATGTACTTAAGTATCAAAAGTAAATGTAATCGTTAAAATATACTTAAGTACCAAAAGTAAAAGTACAAGTATTAATAATTTAAAATTCCTTATATTAAGCAAACCAGACGGACGGCACGATTTTCTTGTTTTTTAAATTTACGGATAGCCAGGAGCACACTTCAAAACTCAGACGTCATTTACAAACGAAGCATTTGTGTTTAGTGAGTCTGCCAAATCAGAGGCAGTAAGGATGACCAGGGACGATCTCTTGATAAGTGTGTGAATTAGACAATTTTCCTGTCCTGCTAAGCATAAAAAATGTATCTAGTACTTTTGGGAGTCAGGGAAAATGTAAGAAGTAAAAAGTACATTATTTTCATTAGGAATGTAGTGAAGTGAAAGTAAAAGTTGTCAAAAATATAAGTAGTAAAGTAAAGTACAGATACCCCCAAAAACTACTTAGTACTTTAAAGTAATTTTACTTAAGTACTTTACACCACTGGTGCTATCCATCCAAGGGTGTTTGGCAACGACACTTTTCAGCGGGAGCTGTGCGCAAAAGACGCTGCTGAATGTGGTGGCAAGGTGGAACGCACGACTCGTTCATTCTGCAGAACAGCAAAGTTGACCTATACGCCTACAGGAGGGAGCTGTTGGAGATGGATGCTTATTGATGAGTGGTGCCTAGTCATTTGAAGTATATTTGCCAAAGCAACTTAATTGTCCTAATGGTCCACCTGGATGTGCACCAGAGTGGCATGTGTTTGCCTTCTTAAAGTAGGTCTACCCTATTAGATTGGTTTAGGGAAATTATATCTAATGAGCAAATCTGTACTTTGTTCAGAAAAAGTCCCACCGGTCTCTTAAAACATGCTCTGCGAAATGCAGCGTGTGCCAAATCAAGCAAGATCTTCCGTCTCTCATTCATCTTCCCATTATCTCAGTCTTTTATAGTATTTCAACAATGGTTTCACTTTCACATGTACCTCTAATTTAACAAATGACTGTACTGTATATGGATTATTATCGTAACAAATGCACTGATGTGATCAAATTACACTGAACAAAAATATAAACGCAATATGTGAAGTGTTGGTCCCATGTTTCATGAGCTGAAACAAAATATCCCAGAAAATTTCCATACACACAAAAAGCTTATTTGTCTCAAATTCTGTGCACAAATTTGTTTACATTCTTGTTAGGGAGCATTACTCCTTTGCCAAGATAATCCATCCACCTGACAGGTGAAGCATATCAAGTAGCTGATTAAACAGCATGATCAATACATAGATGCACCTTGTGCTGGGGACAATAAATGGCCACTTCCGTCACACAACACAATGCCACACGTCTCAGGTTTTGAGGGAGTGTGCAATTGGCATGCTTACTACAGGAATGTCAACCAGAGATGTTGCCAGAGAATTTAATGTACATTTTTCTACCATAAACTGCATTCAACGTCATTTTAGAGAATTTGGCAGTACGTCCAACCGGCCTCACAACCTCAGACCACATGTAATCATGCCAGCCCAGGACCTCCTCATCCGGCTTCTTCACCTGCGGGATCGTCTGAAGGGGGACGGGTGCTGAGGAGTATTTATGACTGTAAAAAAAAACGTCTTCTGATTGACTGGGCGTTGCTGCCAAGTGGGTGGGCCTATGCCCTCCCAGGCTCACCCATTGCAACACCCCTGCCCAGTCATGTGAAAACCATTCATTAGGGCCTATTGAATTTATTTCAATTGATCAATATCCTTATATGAACTGTAACTCAAGTAAAATCTTTGAAATTGTTGCATGTTGCATTTATATTTTTGTTCAGTATATATATAGCATGTCAAAGATACGTTGCATTCACATTGCAAAAACAATGACATCGAAAAATAATTGAAATACTCTCAATTTCACACATTTTAAACATATTTTCCCCATTCTACGCTTGACAAGCAGTTCCCTTCATCCAACACTTGGCACTGGTCATGGCTGTGTGTAAATTTACACACACTCAAGCCAACGTTCATATTGAAAAATCTCACAGCTTGGAAATGATCCAACGCATGGTTTATGCAGATTTGTGCCTACATATTATTGATAAATGAGGCCCCAGGTTCCTGATGGAGACAGAACTGTCATTACCATATAACTAGTCACACCTTACATGCAGCAGAGTACAACCATGGCAAAAAGTCAGCTATGCTCTAGGTTTATCATGAATTTACAAATACATCAACTCTTTTTTTTTTTTTTTTTCTTTTTAAATTTAAAATTTTATCCCCTTTTTCTCCCCAATTTTTGTGGTATCCAATCGCTAGTAATTACTATCTTGTCTCATCGCTACAACTCCCGTACGGGCTCGGGAGAGACGAAGGTCGAAAGTCATGCGTCCTCCGAAGCACAACCCAACCTAGCCGCACTGCTTCTTAACACAGCGCGCCTCCAACCCGGAAGCCAGCCGCACCAATGTGTCGGAGGAAACACCGTGCACCCGCCCCCTCGGTTAGCGCGCACTGCGCCCGGCCCGCCACAGGAGTCGCTGGAGCGCGATGAGACAAGGATATCCCTACCGGCCAAACCCTCCCTAACCCGGACGACGCTAAGCCAATTGTGCGTCGCCCCACGGACCTCCCGGTCGCGGCCGGCTGCGACAGAGCCTGGGCGCGACAAATACATCAACTCTTGGCTATGATTACATGAAGCCTATTACAAGAGACTAGTGAAATTCATTTACCAAGCAATGAACCTGGTTGACATACCCATAACATGCTAAGTAGACTGGTTTTGTTGTTCAATTTATTTTATTTGTTTTCTGTATACCAAAAGAAAACTGAATGGGAGATCCAACACAAAATGAAAGTACAAGTGAGGAAAAATATAAGCTTCGTCAATATTCTAAACATCTTTTAAGCACACTGCCACCATTATTGTTCAATATTCATACCAATACCATCTTTCTTGTGAAAAGAGGCATCATTAAAACCGTTATGGTTCAATAATAATCAAAACCGTGATGAGTAATGATAACAATAGCAGAAGTAGTACAGTTATAACAATTGTGATAATCAAGTGACAATGAAAAATGATTAGAATAAAAAGCAGATCTCCATAAAACCTATCTACCTTGGACAATGCAACATTGTGTAATCCCATACTTGAAGCCCTGCAACCCAGTCCTTGTTTTAGACAAATGCTACAGCTCCACACCATTAAAAAAAGATTAGTAATTATGGAGGACATTTTAAAACGTTTAGTCTTTGAGCCCAATAAAGTGCCTTCCTCATGTTGTGAAGGCTGAAATGCATTAATCTGTAGCTCATGGTAAAAATGTTGGACTGGCTCAAGTGTCAAGCCATGGGAGTTACTTTACAGTTTGCATGAAGAACATCTCTCCTGCTCTCTGCCAACCTCAAGATTGCTTTTTGGTTTTTTTAAATGACAGAAAGCAAAAGGAAGGGTAACTTTGGAATATCAGTTTTTCGTAATATATTTCTTTTTAAAAAATCATTTAGTTTAGCATTTTGTTAAAACTATTAATAGTAACATTATTAATAACAATAATATACAACATAAAACCGAAGGAAAACATATTTAGTAGTTTATGTGTCCTTCAAAACAGCACCTTCGTTAGCTCCGTCTTGACTTTTTGTATGTCCCTATTGCTTACAAAAGGTGACTAGAGTACCAAACTGACTCCCTTCTCTTGGTTTCTGGACTAGTTGCATTATTTCTACCCAGTACAAAGATGACGAGTATTAGCTTGCAACCACATATGTTTCAAGACAAAAAAATATATAAATTAAACCCCAAAAATTCAAACCCTGTTCTTTTCTTTTCTTATCTTGGTCAAGTCTTTTTCATTTGACCTCCACAGGAAGTTGATGTATATTGATGGTTATAAGCAATAGCACTTGTTCCAATCTTATGCAATGATCCGTTGTGGATATTTTCATTGACCAAATAAGAAAAAAGGGCGGAAACATACAATTTTCTTGCTCCACATACTCATTCAATAGATCTTGCACACCAGTAATGAATTAATAGATTGGAAATAATTTAACAATAGTGACTGGACTAAGACTCTCCTTGCACGGCATTAAGGTCTGATCCGTCTTTTGTTTGGAGTTTAATAAGCCAAAACATACCTTTTTTGACAGACTGCAACAAAACAATGTTTCAATTTAATTATTGTGACTCACCATAAGACATCCAACATGCGCATATTTCATTAAGTAGAAATACACTCTGCATAAGAATGCTTAAGAATAAAAACGTTTCATACAATGTGAAACGCATCAAAGTGCTGTATAATGAGAGTCTGCCCTCTTCAGCCTCTTCTCCCCCCATCTATAGAGGATTGTCATGAAAACAGAGTGAATTGGTCTCTAGTCCCATAGGGCTCTAGTCAAAAGTAGTGCACTATATAGGGAATATCCTACCATTTCAGCCGCAGGCAATGCGCTAACAGGAGGGGATAATAATCTGTTCAGTTTAACAAGCCAATTCTAGTCACAACCAGTTAAAAAGTACCTTTAAAATCCAAGTAAAATGAAATACACCATCTCTAACTGAACACACTCCACCTGTATCCTAACAAAAAGTTTGGGATACAGATAAAATCAAAACCGCTTTCGTTCAAAGCAACTAAAACAGAGCTACTTCTCATTTGTTCTGGTCAAATATATCCATGTACAGTCAATCCCAGCAGTCCCAGTCTTATAGGATGCAGTTGGACTAACAAAATGACTTGGGAAGGAGTATACTGTGGGAAATGTAGTATCAGACCCAGTCTCAAACACAAGTGCCTGGTCCACTATTAAAACTTCCATTTCTAGGTGCACTTATGAGGATAAGAATCTTGCAGTCTGTCATATAATGGCCTAATCGTTTTGCATAAGCAGTCTTAAGGGGATAATACACAAGTATTGTAAGAGTAATTTTAAGGACAAGGATGAGACAAGGATTATAACTGCAGACCAGAAAAATATCAAAGGGGACTGGTACATGTTCATCAGTCATTTGATAACTTTTGATTAAGCGTGAAGCAGTGTAACAATAGTCAGTGTATCCAAATGAGTCCAGTTTGGAAACAAGAACTCGGCAGAAAGACGTCCAAGGAGAGGGAGAAAGGGCAACCGGGCCTTTCCAAACATCGGAAACCAAAGAATATTAGCTTGGAAGACCAGTGCCCAATTTTTGTTTCTTAAAATGTAAGGAGCCCAATGGGTCCCGAGTCTCTACCAGCACCAATGGGTGCCTTAGCTGGTGCTGCTGGCTGGGGGTGGGGAAGCTGGAGGGTCCTCTACAACAGACCCTAAGGCGGAGACAGAACTGGACCCGGTATCAGATCCGTTGTTGATGATGGTCGCCGGCTGGCCAAAGTTAGTGGTTCTCAGAGTGGCTAGATGTCGAGGGGAGAAGACATGGGATCTTGCTGCTGCTCTGGACTCAAAGCCTGCATTGCAGGCCTCGCACCTGCCTCTCAGCATCTCTCGACCTGCTGGCTGGCCCCTGGCTGGGGGAGAAGATGGCTCCAGGACCGTCAGCTGAACCGGTTTGGGAAGGATAGGACGGTGGGCTCGCAGAGCATTGTACTGCAGATAGCTGCCTGAGCTCATGTCAACCTTCTTGGAGGGATCTGACGACACTGGAGACTAGAAGAGGGAGAGAGAGGGAAAGAGACAAAGACGTTACTCCAACAAAAAAGGTTACTGGTGAGTTACCTCAATTTACATATACACACTTCTAGACAAGGAGCAAAGTTTTAGGGACGGTTACCCAGACACAGATTAAGCCTAGTCCAAGACCAGAAATCCTGCACAGTTGAGATCTCTATGGAAATATCTTCTTAATCCAAAACTAGGCTTAATCTGTGTCTGGGAAACCAGCCTTTAAAGTAAAAAATAATATGAACAACTTCCCACACCAATGCATAGCATACTGTACAGTCAAATGTCTGACCAGTTTCTCCTGCTGCAGCCTCCAGCGTTTCTCCTTGGCGCGGGTATTCTGGAACCAGATCTGCACCACCTTGAGTGGCAGCCCCAGCTCCGTCCCTACTGCCTCACACTCCAGTGCGTTAGGGTGGGCACACGTCTCATAGCAAGACTGCAGGATGGACAGCTGCAGACAGGACAGGTGTGTGCGCGGCCTGCGGGTGGTGGAGTGGTGCAGGAAGCTTCCCTCCGATGGAGCAGTCTTGGCGATGGTGACAATGCTGACAGTGGTCTGAGGGCTTGCGCTTGCTGTGGTGGTGGTTGCTACGGTAGAGGCAGCAGCAGAAATATTGAGAGCAGTGGTGGCAGCAGTGGCGCCGACAACTGTGGGAGCACGGGGGGTTGACAGACCCAACTGTTCCCTAGAAAGCGTGTTGATCTTAAAGGGGCCCTTGGCTGACCAGTAGTTGAGCCCATTTTGTTTTTGAGATGTCGCAGCAAGGGACTTGCTAATTGGAGTGGAGGGCATTTTTGGTACCATGCGGTTAGTGGATCCAGGCCCAGCTAGTGGCTTCTCTTGGTTATGATCATCCACTTCTTCATCAGAGTCATTTTCCCCAACATCCTCTTCAGGTGTATGTTTGGGAGGGGGGCAAGGCGGGGTAGGACAGGTCTCCTTGGGTACGACAGGGAGAGATGGAGCGATGCTTTTGGGGGCGATTTTGACCATTGTGACATTGTTTGTCACCTCCATTTTGGTCTTTGGCACTGCAGACACACTGCTGCTCACGGAGGAAATGGAAGAGGCCACCTCCTTGGGCCTGTTAGGAACTTGGTTTTTGATTTTGACAATTTCCTCTTTCACCTCAGTCTTTGGGAGGGCCCGTACTGGATTGGCTACAGTTGAGACGCTACAGTTGGTGTTTGATTTGGGGGTGCTGGAGAAAATGGGTTGTGACAGTGGCCAGGTGAACTTGATGAGCGGTTTGCCCACTGCTGCCAGAGTGCCATCACTGACGAAGCGAACCTCACCCTTGCGCTCCCTAGCCCGCATGTTCTGAAACCAGATCTGTACAACTTTCTTTGGGAGATGGACCCACTCTGATATTTGCTCAAACTCATGTTTCCCAGGATTTGGATCTTTGAAATAGCAGCCATAAAGCACATCAAGCTGCTCAGCCTGGATGATGGTCCTGGAACGTCTCATGTCCCTGTACCGTCGTGCTTTGGGCCTGCCTTTCTGGTCCCTCTCCTTTTCCCTCTCCCGCTCCTTTTCTCTCTCAATTATGGAGGTGTTCAACCTCTCTGCTGCCCTCATGTAAACAGTGCTGGCCTTAGCCATGTTATTGCCACGGGCAAAGCCACTGCTGTTGGACATTGCTTGCTCAGGTTTGAACTTGACCACACCGAGTCTCCCTTCTTCAGGTAACCCAAAAGCTGTGGGTCTTAGACCTAGCCCGTCAAGCAGACGGCCCTTTTGTGCTGAAGTCTTGTCACCCATGAGAGAGGTGGAGGAAGCAGATGTTGAGCTGTGGCTTTTCCTGATGCTGAGATCTAAAGCAGCCTCACAGTCTCCACCATTAGACATGTAGTGGGAGGTGTGGGTATGGAGGGAGAGTGGCGATGTAATGAGAGGGTCAGAGAACCGGGTGATGTTAGGAGGGTTTGGAAAGGCAGGTACTTTGCCTCCATCTCCTTCTGCAACTCCAAGCCCAACCACTGAGGGAGGGAGTGAGAGAACATAGGGGCTAAGGAATTGAGTAGAGAATGGAGCCAGGGACAAAGACAGAGGGAGGGAGTGTAGAATGCCACTTGGAAGTCCTCGATGGTCAATGGCGATAGAAAGTTGGGAAGGAGGATCAGCTTGGGCCTCGAGTTCCAAATCCACGTCAGGGTCTAATCTCTCCTTCTTGACCTCCACCTCCTCCCGCTCCAACTCCCTCTTTCTATTTCTTCTCTTTGCTCTCTGAGATGCAGCCTCCTCGTCATCATCGTCATCCTCGGCGTCTGAGAGAAACACAGTGGTGGAGCGCAGCACCTTTCCTCCTCCTGAGCCCTTGTCTCCTGCCAGTTCTACCAGAGCCTCCTCTTTAGCAGGGCTGCCTGGCCCCTCCCTCATGGAGCCACTCAGGCTGTCCTCCTCACTCACGATGACAGAGGTGTAGAATTCTTCATTGTCTGAATCAGAGGCCAGACACGAGTCCCCTTGGCTCTCCCTCCCCAACTCTTTCCTCCTTCCTCCACTATTGGACAGATCCATTGCGTGACTGCCAGAGGCCTCACCGCTGTCCCTTCCCTCAAGCATATCTATTGTAAGGGCACCTTCCTCCTCTTCGTTATCAAGACACTTGTTTCTTTTACCGTAGGCTGCAATGCTGCGCATGTGCCCTGCGCCCCCAGCTTTCTGCTTTTCTTTGGCGCGTCGGGCGTCAGTGAGCCACTTGTGTACCTCCGCCTCGGTGAGCCCCACCTCCCTGCCCAACGACTCACAGTCATCACGGGGAGGACTGGCTGCGTCAGCCCCACTACGCGACTCCAGAAACGCACGCAGAACCTGTATCTGGAACTCTGACAGTATCGGGGACCCTGGGGAGAAGTGCCGAGCCCTCAAATTAGCATGGGGATGAGTTGGATCAGAGGAATTTAAGGCGTGTTTAAAGGGGCTCAATTTTGGTGACAACACAGAGACACAATGGCTTGTGCCAACTTCAGATTTTTTAAGGGTACAATCAGGGCTAAGCATAAGATTTAAAGTGGTAGGACTTAGGCTTGAGTTGCTGGTAACAGACGGTGAGCGGTCAATACACTTGTCAATGTCCTCCCCTTTTCCATCTGCAGAGTTCCCTTCGTATGTTGTACCATCTTTCATTTCATTATCTCCATCTATCCTAAATGACTCAACCCTGTTATTTTTGTTTACTAAGGCGCTGATGAGCTCTTGTGCATATCCTTTACTATCCTCCTCACAAATCTCTCTTTCTCCATCATATTCCAGGGGCCAATTTCTCCCCTTTTCAGACTTAAGGGACCTTTTCTCCTCAATTGTCGTCTTGTTCGTCTCTTCCTTCAATTTGCTCTTGTTTGTTTGGTTGTCTTCTGAACAGGTTTGTGTGGTTACTTGGAGGCCGACAGCTGGCCACTGGTTCTGTAAGCTACTGAGTCTTTGGGCCAGGATAGCTTGCTGGGCAGCATTGAGACCTAGAAGGGGAACAGACTGTGTCAAAAGCTCTGGGTTTAGACTCTGGCTTTGGAGCCCATTCACGATAAAGGGCATGAGCATCTGATGCTGGGGTATGAGCTGAGGTGTGGCTGTGGCAGGGGACGTCCCAGCCGCAAACAGAGAGGGGAGGAGGGAGTGCGAGAGAGAGCTTGGGCTGGACGTGAGGAGGGTGAGAAAGGCAGAGACTGCCTGAGCAGAGGCTACAGGGGAGGAAAGCAGCGAGGGAGCCAGCTGAGTTTGAATAGGTTCTCCGTCTTTGGTAGTCATTGCTGCTGCTGTCAGGCTTGCCGGGATGACACAATTGCTGCTGGTGGTGCAAACCAACTGTGCAGTGCTGCCCCCAGAGGTAACAACTAAGTTAGTAGCCATGTTACTTCCCGAATTTCCAGTTGCACTGTTGGCAGAGATTCCTGCATTTCTGCTGCGGGTCTGGTGCAAAACAGATTTCAAATGACTCTCCAGGGTAATGGCATGGTTGTAAGAGACTCGACACACAGCGCACTGGTAGGGCTTGTTTGATAAATATGGCCGAGACAGAAAAGGGACTGAGGGAGCAGGGGTGTCATTTTCACCACCCTGTTTTAGGGATCCTGTTCTCATCCGTTGCACATGGGATGCAGAGTTGTAGTGAACACACAATGTGGTCCTGGTAGGAAAAGCCTCTAAGCACGCATTACATTTGAATGGACGGCTGTCGTCGCCATCAGCCATTACACCATTTTTTCCTGTGGACTTTTCATTGTCGACAGGAGTTTCTGTGGACTGATCCTTCTCCTGATCCGACTCCAAGACAACTACACCTCCCTCCGGGTCTTTCACTCCGACTTCCTTATCCATCTCTTTATCTTTGTCGCCAGACCCAATGAGAGTGTGCCTACTGTTGTAATTCTGCTGGGGTCCTTCAGAGTTCTCATTATTTTGACATGGGTCTGAGAGGGAGGCTGAAGCTTCTAAAAGCTTCCGTTGTAATGATGCAGCATCTGATGTGAAGCAGAAAGACAAGATATTTCAGCAGGTGTTTTGGGTTCATGGAACCCTGACAACACAAATACAGTCATAGCATATTGATACATTTAGGTCTAAACCGTCAAGGGACAGGCGTTTAAAATGAACACAAGCTAATTGTTTAGGCTACTCAATATGTCAATGTGCTTGTATCCATTCAAATAATGCATAACTCAAATTCATAAAGACAGTGCAAAACCGTAGGTACTGCTGTTAATCAGAGGACAAACTCACCTGTATCATGCTTAACATCAGTGTCCACTCCACTCGCCCCCTGTTTGGGAGCAGCCTGGTAAAGAGAAAAGAAAACTTTAACATTTTACCTTAAGACTCAATTTTGCTGACACAGGAACCCACTGTTTAGTGCTGCAGTCCAACAAGAGAGCATCTTGGTATAAATTGGTGACTCATTCTATGACCTGCCAACCCTGTCCAACTTTTTATAGTACCAGACGCAGCGGCAAATTGGAGGTTCAAATAGCGCGCAAAACATGCTGAATTGGGGTACTCTTTCCACCAGCACACTCGTGCGCGCGCTGTTTGTGAGTCAGATCGCAATTATAGAATTATACCAAATCAAGTCTACAGAAGGTTGGAATACTTGCTTGACAGCATTCCATTTACAGATGGTAAAAAATCACTAACAAGATCTAATTAGAAAGAACACACAAAGGGCCTTTATTCTTGGAGTTTTTTATTTTATTAAACAAATAAGCTAGTCTCAGGTTGCGTGATCCTCGTAATGTTGTGGAAAATACAACTAATGGGACGCAGAATTAAATGTATATCACACTCGCACAAATGCAACAAGTTATTCGTATTTGAATTATTTCTTTCACTAGCAAATGCGAGTGAAGTGCTGGCACTTGAGCCCACTGAATGTCCATCTTATGTTTGCTTGAAACAATTAGTGTTTACCTTTCCACAACACATGGACTCGAAAAGAGATTTGGCCATGTGTTTACATACAGCTGACAGTCGGCAAACTCAGCATCACAACAAACAGGAGGGGCAGACACGGGGTAGCTACGTCGAATAATGATGTATTAATCTCCATTGACACAAACTCTGTACACGTCTGTGTGTTTCTACTCGAGAAACGGGATGTTAATGTATTACTGAGTACATTTTAATAAACATTTAAAAAACACACCACGCCCTATTAATTTCTGCGTACTTTTAACTCAGATCTCGTACATGGACAGAGAATTGCGTAGTAGGTACGCAAAATGCGTACATGTTGGAAGGTCTGTATAATAATGCACTAAGTAAAGATTTGGCACATTGCACACATTGTTACATATTATGAAATATAGTACCAGTCAAAAGTTGGGCACACCTACTCATTCAAGGGTTTTTCTTTCTTTTCACTACTTTTGACATTGTAGAATAATGAAGACATCAAAACTATGAAATAACACATATGGAATCATGTAGTAACCAAAAAAAAGTGTTATTTTACATTTGAGATTCTTCAAAGTAACCACCCTTTGCCTTGACAGCTTTTGCACACTCCTGGCATTCTCTCAACCAGCTTCATGAGGTAGTCACCTGGAATGCTTTTCAATTAACAGGTGTGCCTTGTTAAAAGTTCATTTGTGGAATTTCTTTCCTTCTTAATGTGTTTGAGCCTGTCAGTTGTGTTGTGACAAGGTAGGGGTGGTATACAGGAGAGCCCCCTATTTGGTAAAAGACCAAGTTCATATTATGTCAAGAACAGCTCAAATAAGCAAAGAGAAACAGTCCAGCATTACTTTAAGACATGGTCAGTCAAACCGGAAAATGTCAAAACTTTTAAAGTTTCTTCAAGTGCAGTCGCAAAAACCATCAAGCGCTACGATGAAACTGGCTCTCATGAGGACCGCCACAGGAAAGGAAGACCCAGAGTTACCTCTGCTGCAGAGGATAAGTTCATTGGAGTTACCAGCTTCAGAAATTGCAGGCCAAATAAATGCTTCACAGAGTTCAAGTAACAGACAACATCAACTGTTCAGAGACGACCGTTTGAGTCAAACCTTGATGGTCAAATTGCTGCAAAGAAACCACTACTAAAGGACACCAATAAGAAGAAGAGACTTGCTTGGGCCAAGAAACCCAAGCAATGGACATTAGACCGGTGGAGTCCAAAATTGAGATTTTTGGTTCCAACCGCCGTGTCTTTGTGAGCGGATGATCTCCGCATGTGTAGTTCCCACTGTGAAGCATGGAGAAGATGGTGTGATGGTGCTTTGCTGGTGACACTGTCAGTGATGTATTTAGAATTCAAGGCGCACTGAACCAGCATGGCTACCACAGCATTCTGCAGTGATAAGCCATCCCATCTGGTTTGCGCTTAATGGAACTATTATTTGTTTTTCAACAGGACAATGACCCAACACACCTCCAGGCTGTGTAAGGACTATTTAACCAAGCAGAGCGATGGAGTGCTGCATCAGATGACCTGGCCTCCACAATCACCCAAACTCAACCCAATTGAGATGGTTTGGGATAAGTTGGACTGCAGAGTGCAGGAAACTCATCCAACAAGTGCTCAGCATATGTGGAAACTCCTTAAAGACGGTTGGAAAAGCATTCCAGGTGAAGCTGGTTGAGAGAATGCCAGTAGTGTGCAAAGCTGTCATCTAGGCAAAGGGTGGCTACTTTGAAAAACGCAAATATAGTTTGATTTGTTTAACACTTTTAGTTCCTACATGATTCCATATGGTGTTACTTCATAGTTTTGATGTCTTCACTATTATTCTACAGTGTAGAAAAATGTAAAAATAAAGAAAACCTCTAATGAGTAAGTGTGTCCAAACTTTTGACTGGTACTGCATGTTGAGGCAAAATTATAGACAGTAGCAAAATAGAACTCAATTGAATGAACATTAAATGTTTTTAAATATTCTTGAATTATATAGGCGTACGTAGCTTATACTGTAGGCAATTTATCTTTTAAAGCAGTCATCTTGGTTTCCTTTGAAGCATGTTTTTATCCTTTGCTTGTTTGTAACAGTTAAAGACATTTGCAACTTTGTAGTCAACTTCGTTGTGTAGTTAAGTCAGAGAGACAGAAACATCTTGATTCTATGTTAGTGGAGATCTGTGTATAAAGTGGCACGGTACACAAAACAATTGCTTACGACGCAATTAGCTGTTCTACGAGTGGTCTCAGGCAGTCCGTAAATAACCAGCGTTTTCAAATGCAACTTTAGTAACGATGGTTTTTGAAAACAGCTCGGAGATTTAACAATGTTCTTACAAAAGAATAAGTTTAACTAACTTAAAATATAAGAGGCTTTTGGGAAACGTCCTAAAATCCTACAATAACATACAAATAATGCATGTACAATAATTGATAATGTATTATGTTTGACGTCATCCAAGAATCATGAATTAAATACATCAACATAAAGACACAAAAGTCAAGTTCGTTGACTCGCACAATGGGTAAAAAAAAATACAAGTCCAAAATGAACTTGAATTGCGCTACTTACAATGTCCAGCAACTTGTCTACACAGTTAGGAAGCACACTATGCCCATCATTCAGGTGCAGAGCAAGGGAGCCCCTGTCTGGTAACCCTTGTTGACACAGGGGGCACAACCACACCGCCACTCTGTTGCTGTCACTGCACACTGTCTCACCAGACTCCTCCTGCAAGATCAAAATGTATTTTAGTGGAATTAAAAATATTGCTTTTAAATCATAACCATGTCCAGGGGTGTTTCTCTGTAGGACCAAAATAAAATAAGCTATACAGTACAAATGTTTTCAGCCTCAATATAGATAATTAACTATTAGATAACAGAAATAGATAGCCTAATTGTTTAGGCTACATTAGACCTACCCAAAATAGTATCAATTAAACTTGGTCCAAATCAATTAATCAACCTCAAATTAAATTCCTCTGAGGACTACCAATTAACAAATTAACAGAGTGCAATAAAAATACTTTATATTTCTGACATGTAATTGCAATGTCATGTGACACGAAGAAACATTTAAACCACTTCAATTAAAATGTAAGTGAATGGCCTGATTATTGACCTTGACCAGCATAAACTGTCAGCGACTAGCATGATATTTAGGGTCATGCAAAACATATCATGTCGCTTTATAACTAATAAGCGAATAATGGCCATTTGAACATCATACACACTAACGTTAACAAAATAGCCTAATGGCCAACATACCTCACCATGAGAACTCAATGCAGTATTGTCCTTTTTCAATGCTACTCGGCAGAAATTGACATTTGTGGTTATGTTTAACGACTTACATAGTCGCTATTATTAAGATCCACATTTGAATACTACTAAATTAATCGAGGCGCGATAAAAACAAAAACAAATCCCAAATACCAACACTTGTATTTTCCCACTTCCGTCCTCACCAATTATCTAGCCGTGCCCAGAAAATATCGTTTTACCAGCAAGGTTGCATGATTATTATAGTTGAGAAAGTGCAGTGAGTAATAAAACATAGTTTAAGGCTTTATATAACAACGGTGTGGATAAAAATGCCCAAATGGCTCGTGATTCTTTAGCTAATTAACGTCCAACCTAATTAGCTACGCCGAAGTGTTGAATCAATTAGCTAGCAAGCTAGCTAACGTTAGTTAGCCAAGCTATCAACGTCGCAATAGTTGTTTCTAGCTTATGTTATGAAATGCAAGAAACACACCAACTCTGTCCTGCAATTATAAAGACGGTTAAAAACTGAGACTCGAAACTACGTACCGCATTGTCTATTCATTAACGTTGCGAAATTAAACAAAAGGACCAAAATAACAGTCGTGGCACTTAGCCTACTAGCTAACAAGAACTTAACCCGTCGCTGTCAACCTTCCTCAACTAGTCTGGAAAAAGAAAAACTAAGCCCAGGTGTACATGGCTACACATTCGGAAGTATACCGATCTACTACAAATAGATACACTGTAGGCTTTAGATATTCCGTCCAAAACATCGGCCTCGAGTGCTTCCCTTATCCCTCGGATTGTGGGCTGCCAATCGGGGATCCAGTATTACACCACCCGCTGCCTGCTCAACAGCGCAAATTGAGGCCTACATGGACTAAGCTATTTAATTAATGAATATGGGTTCCCTTTACAGATGTGTAAAAAACGGCGCGCCCCCTACTCCCCCACCATTCCACAAAACCTGATAACACATTTTAATGATCTACTTCATTATACAAAATATTTAGTATTCATGAACATCTTTACAATCATTTTAGATGGCTTCGTGCAATAATTGACAAAAGAATCAAATGCTAAGCTACTTGAAACAGACTACTTGCACACTGCGCACGGCAAAAGGGGTGGTGGGGTGAAGAGAAACGGAGACGGAGGTTGAAAAGTTTGGAATTTAATGTTCGAATCCGGTGAATAGAACCATTTGATATACAACATTCATCGTTCGATTGAAACTATCATTTGCAACACAATCTTTCAAACACACAATCGCAATTAAGCAAACGCCAATATCGTTTAATTAACTTCAGAGCAATTAGCTAATGCATTTACCTGCATGGTCGTCGCTCCAGCGCACGCTTCCTCTCGCTCTTTAAAACTGAAAAGTTTTCTCTTGCTCGCCCTCCCTCGCCTGTTCTCTCCCTCCCTCATTCGCCCTCTCTCTTTCCCCTCTTCCCTCTAGTAAACACACGACAGCTCCCCCCAAGGCTGATTTCTGACATTCAGCAGGGAAGAATACATTTGGCGTCAATATAAAACCTTCATGTAACAATATTAGTTGATTCAAATAGCCTAATATTTGTCTCGTCGAACCACTTCTGCAGTTTAATGTAATGAAGCATGAGGGCTTCTCCAGAGCCATGTCCCTTGATCTGAAAAAGCATTTGTAGAATTCAATCAACCGGATTGAATCAGATTGCATACCCAACATCCTGACCCTCAGCAGATTAGGATGAAAATAAACCAGCAGGGCGAATAGCCTACATATTGAAATGTTAAACAATCACAACATGTATCTATAGGACATGTATCTAGACAAAACGTTGCGTAAAGTTTTACATCTACTTATAATCATGGTGAGCCAATATATGTCTTTGATTAGAGCTATTTGGTCTCTGTTTAGTTTCTCAATCCATCAATAGGCTATTGAATGATTGGCATTTTCCAATTAGGCCTAATAGGACCCCTGTCCAATTAGGACACTTGTTACAGTATGTTCACCAAGCCCTTTTATATTACTGTACATCATATTGTGTAGTACTGCATGACAATAGTTTAATTATTCACGAAATATGGGGGATTATGGTGAAAACAAAGATACAAATAGTATAGATTATAGGTTTAAAAAAGGCACTAACAGTGTTTTTCAATCTCTGTATTGTTCTGCGTTATTATGACGGGCTATGATGCTCAAGAATGCAGTAAGCACCTAGGTGTCCACACTGCGCCTGTCTAAAATACTTGCGGCTGTCAGTGATTTAGTCAAAGCTCAATCAACAATCTTGAACCTATTTTACAAGACTGTTGAATCGGTAATAGCGGTCGTTAAATGGAGGTGAGGGGTAGCCTATATGAATGGTATAACGCTAACGTACTAGTCTAGTGTTACTCCTGCACGCGCTCTGTATTTAATACAGATCGTAGCTACGTTTCCACACTGCAGCAAGGCCAATATTGGGACCATATATTATTTCCCAAATGGAATTTATCATGTGTAGTTGTTAGATTAATTTATTTCACAGTGAGCATTTTGATGCTGATAAATTTGTGTCATTACAGAGTACAATGAGTGTGGAAGTGGAGAGGAAATTTGTCTGTGACGCTGACATTCAGAAACAATTGGAAGAGATAGGAGGTGTGTAGCCTCCAAGTTGTACCATTGTGCCCAAAGGGCATTTCCATAACTCTTGATTTTATATTAAAAACACACAAAAAATGATTGATGTAGGCTACTTACAATATAGAATGCACCATTTTAATGTATAATGTGGGCTAACTACTAGATTAATTATAGTGGAATGCTGCTGATGAAGGTTGGTAAAGAAAGCTCAAATGTAGATTACAATGTTAATTTAGTTTTATCAGGACAGATTTTATTTTTAATACTTACTTGATATCATTTCTCAGTATACTTACACATTAAAAACAAAATTGCATCCTTTTCAGCAGTGAAAACTATTCATTCAAATGAAATGTAATACATTTTCTCTGCACCCTTCCCTCTTTCTTGCAACTTTTCTCTCACCAGCGGTGTGTATTGGTCAGAAACAATTCCAAGACAAGTATTTTGACACCCCAGACTTCCTTCTCACCTTGAGAGATGTGTGGTTGCGTTGTCGCCAGGGATGTTGGGAACTCAAATGCACCACAGTTACGAAGGCAGAAGACAGAGTGGGGGAGCCTCAGAAGGCAGAACTGTGTTCACGCTATCAGGAGATAACCAATCTGTCTCAAATTCAGTTGAAAGTGAGAGAGGTCATGAAAGAAGGTAATGGGGAGCAAAAAACTGCCAACCAGACGCACCCAGTGGTCCATCAAGACACACCCAAAACTGAAGGTGCAGAGAATTGCCCCACAGGGAATGAGTCCTGGCTGATGGAGCTGAATCTGGTTTGCTTTGCAGAGTTTACAACACAGAGGTGTTCATTCACTTTTGGGGGGGAAGGAGATGAAAGTGGAGTGCGTGTAGACCTTGACCAGGCCGACTTTGGCTATTGTGTTGGGGAGATAGAGGTTCTCGTGCCAAAGGGAGAAGACATTCAGTCTGCACTGAGGAAGATTGAAAAGACTGCCCAAAGACTGGGTGAGCAGGGGATGCTGGGTATCAGTCATTTATGCACTTATTATTCTTTTAATTTTCATGGTAATGGTTGTTTCTGCCAGAAAGCATGCATCATACAGATTGATGGTATATATGTATTCTACTAATGTCTTCTTAAAGATAATTTAGTAGCACTTTATGTTACATCATGGAATAAAATGGTAATAACATGGTAATAGTAATGTAACAAATTATTTATACTCACAATAAAAACATTCACAACCCTTAATTTCAGTATAATTACATTCATGTTTAAGGGTAATAGTTTGTTATAAGACTTTAAGGATGAAATAAGAGTTTAATAAGGAAGATGGTTGGAAAAAGGGATAGGTATTGTTACCCCTCTATACTATGGCACAAAGTATGTGGTGTAACCCTGAAATAAGAATATAATTATACTGAAATTACGGGGTATCTGGGCAAATAACGTTTCAATGTGAGTAACTATAACTTGTTACCATATCATTACCATGTTATTACAACTTTATTCTGTGCTGTATTGTCACACCTTAGGGTTCATTTTGTATTTATATGTTATATTTATGTTAGAAATATTTAATATTTTCTTTCTTTTTCCCTATTTCACCCTCTCCCCCTCATCTTTAGGTCTGTCTGGCGATCAGAGGGTTCAAGGAAAAATGGATGTGTACCTGCAAAGATACTGCCCAGAACACTATGCAAAATTACTAAGTGCACATATATTGTAAGAAATAGTAGCTGGAAGGTAGCTGACTAATGTCATTGAAACTTCTGCATGTCCTTAACTTTATCTAATTCAAGTGGTTAACACAAAAATGATGGTCTCTTTTTGTTATTACAATAAACAATGAAAAGTTATTATGATTGGTGCCCTTGATTTTGCTTTCACAAGACATCATCATTTCATATGTCCTGCTATGCTGTCTGGGTGTCATAGGCCTAGTACATGGTATTCAACCACTTCTAAAGAATAATGAACTACCACCCTGTCCACTTGCAGAGTCACTGAATAATAATTACATCTGCCATTCAGCATGTTTTGGATCCACTTTTGCTGGAGACATAGGATGATTGGGAATGGGAATGTCTTCCAACCTCTTATCGCCACAGGGTGTGGTTGGTCTTGTCCTGCTTACCAACCTTGAAAAAACAAATAAACTAATACCATTGAGTTAGTATAGTATATAATTCCCTTGCGAAATGAAATACAAAACATATTTGAAAAACAAGATCCTGTGCAATCATACATTTAAGATAGTTGTGTACCTACAGTTGAAGTAGGTCGGTTAGGACATCTACAATGTGCATGACACAAGTAATTTTTCCAACAATTATTCACAGACAAATTATTTGACTTATAATTCACTGCATCACAATTCCATTGGGTCAGAAGTTTACATACATTAAGTTGACTGTGCCTATAAACAGCGTGGAAAATTCCAGAAAATGATGTCATGGCTCTAGAAGCTTCTGATAGGCTAATTGACATAATTTGAGTCAATTGGAGGTATACCAGTGGATGTATTTCGTTGCCTACCTTCAAGACCTCAGAAAAAAAATTGTAGACCTCCACAAGTCTGGTTCATCCTTGGGAGCAATTTCCAAATGCCTGAAGGTACCACGTTCATCTGTACAAACAATAGTACACAAGTATAAACACCATGGGACCACGCAGCCGTCATACCGCTCAGGAAGGAGACCCGTTCTGTCTCCTAAAGATGAACGTACTTTGGTGTGAAAAGTGTAAATCAATCTCAGAACAACAGCAAAGGACCTTGTGAAGATGTTGGAGAAAACAGGTACAAAAGTATATTGTTCTACAGTAAAACGAGTCCTATATCGACATAACCTGAAAGGCCGCTAAGCAAGGAAGAAGCCACCGCTCCAAAACCGCCATAAAAATAGCCAGGCTACGGTTTGCAACTGCACGTGGGGACAAAGCTCGTACATTTTGGAGAAATGTCCTCTAGTCTGATGAAACAAAAATAGAACTGTTTGGCCATAATGACCATCGTTATGTTTGGAGGAAAAAGGGGGAGGCTTGCAAGCCGAAGAACATCATCCCAACCGTGAAGCACTGGGGTGGCAGCATCATGTTGTGGGGGTGCTTTGCTGCAGGAGGGACTGGTGCACTTCACAAAATAGATGGCATCATGAGGGAGGAAAATTGTGTGGATATATTGAATCAACATCTCAAGACATCAGTCAGGAAGTTAAAGCTTGGTCGCAAATGGGTCTTTCAAATGGACAATGACAAAATGCCTTAAGGACAACAAAGTCAAGGTATTGGAGTGGCCATCAGAAAGCCCTGACCTCAATCCTATAGAAAATTCGTGGGGAACAACTACTTCAGGTCTTAGAGCGAGTGACGTCACCGATTGAAGTGCTATTAGCGCGCACCACTGCTAACTAGCTAGCCATTTCACATCGGTTACATGGGCAGAACTGAAAAAACATGTGCGAGCAAGGAGGCCTACAAACCTGACTCAGTTACACCAGCTCTGTCAGGAGGAATGGGCCAAAATTCACCCAGCTTATTGTGGGAAGCTTGTGGAAGGCTACTTGAAACATTTGACCCAAGTTAAACAATTTAAAGGCAATGGTACCAAATACTAATAGTGTATGTAAACTTCTGACCCACTGGGAATGTAATGAAATAAATAAAAGCTGAAATGAATCATTCTCGCTACTATTATTCTGACATTTCACATTCTTAAAATAAAGTGGTGATCCTAACTGACCTAAAACGGAATTTTTACTAGGATTAAATGTCAGGAATTGTGAAAAACTGAGTTTAAAATAGTTTAAGGTGTATGTAAACTTCTGACTTTAACTGTATATCTATAATAAACTAAAAATATATATTTTTAAGAAATATTAACAAAAACAAATGTATAGCAGCCATATGAGATTAGGCTATTTGGGGAAGTACTAGGTAAAGTGCTAAACCTTATGTCATCACTATATAGTGTTGCTATCCCTGCGGTTTTATGGATGTCCTCATTTCAGAGTTTTCCTGCGGAGAATGTCATCCATGTGTAGAGTAGGCACGAGGTGAATTTTCTACACATCCAAGTTTCAACATGTCTTGTCAATTTGCACTGGCACAAATTGACTGACTTGGTAGCTTGTTCTCGCGGGAGTAGGTCATGTGACACCAAAAGGGCTGGGGTTCTCGCGCAGGTTGCTCCAGTATTGTAAACCATAGAAAAAATAATGAGTTTCTATGTTGTAAACAACATGGCGCATCACGGACTTCGCAACTTCGGTCTGGTATTATCTTGAAAACATCGCAGCGAAAACGGCGTATCATCCACAGATAAAAAACGTTTTCTTAAACGGACTCGTGACAACATAATTGGCAAGTTATTTTGCTTAATATACAGCAACAAATAACTGTCAAGCGCGTGTAACCTTATACTTAGAACAGTGTAGGTATCTTTAGGCTAGGCTAGCTGTATTAGCTAACTGGCTAGCTAGTCAGACAATTCATGCGATGGTTAGCTCGTTTTTTGTAACGAACGTTAGAGCAAGTCGCTTGATGATTTTTGCCACTACATTTTCTTAGCTAGCTAAGTCTTTGATAGTAGTTGTATGTCTGTGTCAAGAAGACACGGTCAATCTCTTACACGTCAGGCAGCTCACCCATACAGGTGAACAGATTTTGTTAAAGTAACGTTAACTATCCTGTGTTTCCAGATTGTTATGAAATATTACTTATAATTAATTACAACATGAGTTAAATAGTTTACCTTCCCCAAAATGTTAATTAAAGCAGCTATATGTAACTTTTTGGGGCGACACGACCAAATTCACATTGAAAAGCTATTTCACAGCGGTTTTGACAATATTTGTCGACATCAACGTTAACGTTACCTGTTTTGTCACTTAAACTGAAATTAGATGAACCTATTAGAATTTTAAAAACCAGCAAATGGCGGAGCGATTTCTGCATATTGTAATTTTTTTAAGGAACTATGTTAATAAGCAGCTTTTCTGTGTTGGAATGGTGTGGTTTTATGTCTTGAAAAATATTTATGCGAGTAGACAGCTGATTTGCCAGTTCATTCTCCTTAGGAGGATGACATCCTCTATGGGGAATTAGCAAGCATCAGAGCCATATACACTGAGTGTACAAAACATTAGGAAAAACTTCCTAGTATTGAGTTGCACCGCCTTTTTTTCGCGCAGCGTTGGAGTTCTTGATACACTCAAACCGTTCAAAGGCACTTAAATCTTTTGTCTTGCCAGTTCACCCTCTGAATGGCAAACATATGTTTTATTTGCCTCCAGGCTTACAGCTGTAATATGTAACTTTTTTGGCGACCCTACCAAATTCACATAGAAATGTGTTATAGATCTGTCATTCAAATTTCTGGGGGGGGCAGTTATTTTTTTGTACCCTTTTTTCTCCCCAATTTCGTGGTATCCAATTGGTAGTAGTTAGTCTTGTCTTATCGCTGCAACTCCCGTACGGACTCGGGAGAGGCGAAGGTCGAGAGCCATGTGTCCTCCGAAACACAACCCAACCAAGCCGCACTGCTTCTTGACACAATGCACATCCAACCCGGAAGCCAGCTGCACCAATGTGTCGGAGGAAGCACCGTACACCTGGTGACCTGGTCAGCGTGCACTGCGCCCGGCCCGCCACAGGAGTCGCTAGTGCGTGATGAGACAAGGATATCCCTGCCGGCCAAACCCTCCCTAACCCGGACGACGCTGGGCCAATTGTGCGCCACCCCAATCTCCCGTGGCACAGCTAGCACTGCGATGCAGTGCCTTAGACCACTGCGCCACCCGGGGGGCCTGGGGGTAGTTTTAACCCTTTTTCTCACCAATTTTGTGATATCCAATTGGTAGTTACATTCTTGTCCCATCACCGCAACTCCCGTACGGACTTGGGAGAGGAGAAGGTCGAGAGCCATGCGTCCTCCGAATCACACTGATCGCTTAACCTGAAAGCCAGCCCAACCAATGTGTCGGAGGAAACGCCGTAAAGCTGGCGACCGAAGTCAGCGTGTTTGCGCCCGGCAGCCGCAAGGAGTTGCTAAAGTGAGATGGGACAAGGACATCCCAGCCGGCCAACCCTCCCCTAACCCGGATGACGCTGGGCCAATTATGTGCCGCCTCATGGGTCTCCCGGTCGCGGCCGGCTACGACACAGCCCGGTATCGAACCCGGATCTGTAGTGACTACTTTAGCACTGCGCCTTAGACCGCTGTCCAACTCGGAAGGCTCGATCTGTCATTCTCATTGGAAGCAAGTCTAAGAAGCGGTAGCTCTGTCTTATGTACGCTATTTCTATGCTTCCCGTTCTTAAGTTTAGTTTTTGCGTCTTTTATTTTCGGTTTTGTACACCAGCTTCAAACAGATGAAAAAAACAATATTTTTTATTTATGGAAAATATATTTCACAGTGTTAGATAAACTGAAATTATTCGAACTATGTGACAAAACAAGTATAGTGTATGGAATCCTCGTACTATCAGAATTTTTGCAACTAGGCAATGGCGGAGAGATTTCGTCTTAGTGTGGGAAATATATAAAACACAGGAAATCACGTTTTTCACTGGGCCTTTAAAGCATTTGTCATCATTATTCACTTCTCATAGACAACATCATTGACTTCCCTGGCAGGCTCTCAGTATATGGGCTCTCAGTCTAGTTCTGGGATGTCCGGCGGTCGGGGCTCCAGTGGCAACCCTGACCAGTCTGAAGCGGAATCCAACCAGAGCAGCAGCAGTAATAACAGTAACAGCAGTAGAAGTCGCAGATCGGCTGAGGGGCAGCAGGGTGACAGGCAGTCAACAGCAGAGGAGGACGTCGATTTAGCTCAAGTGCTGGCTTACCTATTGAGGAGGTAAGTGGAAGCTGGGACTGGGAGACAGTCTGACCATAGCCTGTACAGTAGCCAAAGAGTAGACCTAGCACTAAAGTTCACTCTGCTCCAAGTTTAAAAAAAATACTCAACACAAACTCACATTATTGCTTCTCAGCAGAGGTTTATTTTTTTATTTTTTATCATGGCACTCATAAGGAAATCATGCCAATGCAGAATAGAGTGCTTTCTCCTCTGGACTTGTGTCCTATGTGTAGCCTAGTCCTAGTTCATGTCAATGAGCACAAGTGTTTCCCCATCCCTCTCCTCATCTTTGTGTGTACATGAAGGGGCCAGGTGAGGCTGGTCCATGGGAGTGGAGCAACAGGCCTGCAGCTCGTCCAGTCGTATTCGGACTCTGACGAGGACAGCGATGGGGCCTGGGAGGGGCGTCTAGGAGACCGTTACAACCCTCCCGGTAAACCAAGCTGGGTTTCATTGAGTGCACTAGTCACATTTAATCCTACTTTTTACTTTGTGTGCAAGCAATGGATGAAAAATGACCAAAAAACATAATGCTATTCCTTCTATCTGATATAGTGCTATTCATATAGATATTCCAATGCACTTGACACCACAGTTAAAATAAAAGGTATTGGCATTTTTGTTACACAAGTGTGTTTACACATGTATATCTACTTGCATGCCTCACTGGTCTCTTGCTCACTGCTCCTGTGTCTTGTCAGTGGATTCCCAGCCAGACACTCAGGAGTTGGACCGGAGTGAAATCCGGACTCAGATCCTCTTGACCACGGCCTCATCTGACTTGAAAGGCAGGCAAAGCTTCACCCACATGCTAACAGAGGTGAGGGCAAGCATTGTTGGGCAAGCATGTTGGGTCTACTGAGTTCCTCAGGTCTAGAGGGTGATTCTGATTTGTGTTACTCTCTCAGAGGGAACAAGGCCGATGTCGAGGCTCCAGTTTTTCTCACGGAGAGTGTAGTCGCATTCGCTCACAGTGAGTATGACCAAAACGCCTCACATCCACACACTAAAACTAAGCACCGTAAACTCATTGCAGAAACAAGTGAAAGGGGATGTGTTATGAATTGTTCCACTTAAAAGTTGTAATGAATAAAGCCTTATTTATCGGACCATTGACCTGAATGTTGACAGATGAGTTGCCTGTTGTTGCTGAAATCCATTGGTGTTCCGTTTGCACTTCTCCTCAGTTTCCTGCCCAATCATGTGACACACAAGGACACATACCAGCAGAAAGCGTTCTGTGGTGTGTACAGTGATGATGGCAACATGTTCCTCTCTGCCTGCCAAGGTAAGGACGTGAACACAACCGTTACAGTAGACTGGGGAAATTATTGAAATTCCTTTAGTTCTAAAGCACTGTGTTTACATGTACATTTACAAAATGGATATTAAAACAATGTCACATTTTTATTTGTAGTGACCACTGATTTCTAAAACATGCATCCCTTCCCTGGCTTTCCTAGACCAGAACATCCGTTTGTATGACACCAGTAGCGGGCGCTTTAACCTGAAGCAGACTGTGAAGGCCAGGGACGTCGGCTGGAGCGTGCTGGACGTATGCTTCACCCCCGACTCCCACAACGTGCTCTACTCCAGCTGGTCTGATTACAGTAAGGCTAGGCCACCAGAGTGAAGATACCACCCACATTGGGGGGTGCTGCTATTTTAGTCACCCTGACCTTACCATAGATGAAGGAATGGGTAGGATTATAACTTATTTTGAAGATAGTGAGGTGGAAGGACGGCGCTTCAACCAACATGAGACGAGGCGTAGTCGGTAATCACAGCTATGTCGATATAATATAAAATAACTCAACTCTAACTCATTTTGAAATCAGTTATTTCTAAACATTAAAACGGATGTTTTTTGCCATCACGATCTTCACCAGAATATATCTATTTTGGGCTTCTTGTCATGATGTCACTGGGGTGTATTTTGTACTGATGTGTGCTCTCTTGTACCCCTCTAGTTCATGTCTGCAGTGTAGATGGAGACAGTGAAACCCATACCGCCCTGGACCTCAAGTTAGTGTTTCCCCTCATAGTACTCATAGCTTAACCAATCAGGTAATAAACTGTTCTACCTACAATCCTCTTCATTCACAAGGATGCCTGACCTTGGAACTTGCTATCATTTCAACCGGCCATTGTTCATTTTGTGTGCCACTATAATGGAGCAACAGGAACCATTTAAATTATATGAGTTCATGATATATTACATGAAAAGCCGAGTGACTCCATTTATGTGATTTTTCCACTTTTTTCCTGCTGTTTGGGAGAAATCCTAACTTCTTTGTAACTTCAACGTTTACTTAAATTATATGAATTAGTGTAAAAGGGGTTCACTGAATCAGGGTAGCTCGTGAGGCTACACTTGCACTGAACTTTGAGCTACACGCATGTTTCTCTGAAGCTAGGATTCAACTTTTTGAGAGCAGCACCATTTTAGGCCAATTTTTTCCATGGATTGTCGAGGATGTTCCATAATTGGTGATGTCTCAGTGGAGGAGGCTGGTTAATGTTCTGTTCTTCCCTCTTAGCCCAGACGAGAGGAGGTTCTGTGTCTTCTCTCTGGCTGCCTCCACAGACGGAAAAGAGATCCTTGGAGGGTTGGTGCACACAATTTCTTCATCACAATTTTACATTTTCAGATCAATTTCTAATATTTTTTAGTTGGTTAGGGACATGTTTAATAGCCTACAGTGCATATCTCACTCTCCGTTTCTTTATTTTCTTCACAGAGCAAATGATGGCTGCCTCTACGTCTTTGATCGTGAACAGAATAGGAGAACCCTTAAGGTCTGTGTCTGTGCTTATAGACCATATTTGCTGTTGCTGTTGACATTGGCACTGCGAGTATTTAGTCACCCTCTGTCTGCCCACCAAGCTTCACACTATCGCCTTGCTGACGATACAGAGCGTCCCTCTTATCTTGGAAGCCCTCTGTGTATATCACAACCCACCTCACTGTGTTGACCTCTGCTATCTCTTTCCTCCTCACTCTTTTACACACTTTATCCCCCCCTCTCCTCTTCCCTCCTCCCCTTCTCCTTAGATTGATGCTCACGAGGATGACGTAAACGCGGTGGCTTTTGCTGACAGCTCGTCCCAGCTGCTGTTCTCGGGCAGCGACGACGCGCTCTGCAAGGTGTGGGACAGGCGGACGCTGCGGGAGGACAGACCCCAGCCCGTGGGCCAGCTGTCTGGACACAGAGACGGCATCACCTTCATACACAGCAAGGTAATAGAAAAAACACTAGCTGCGTGTGTATGTGTCCAGCATTTGTAATCACCCTCTACACATTAGGATACAATGTATGTAATCATCCATATCAAAGCACTATTTGAGTACGTTCAGTGCCCACAGAAAGTATTCATACCCCTTGACTTATTCCACATTTTGTTGTTACAGCCTGAATTCAACACGGATTACATTTTTTTCCTCATCTACACACAATACCCCATAATGAGAAAGTGAAAACATGTTTTTCTAAATGTATAAAAAATGAATTACAGCAATATCTAATTTACATACATGTTCACACCCCTGAGTCAATACTTTGCAAAAGCACCTTTGGCAGCGATTTAAAGCTTTGAGTCGTCTTTGGTGTCTGTATCAGCTTTGCAAATCTGGATTTGGGATTTTCTCCCATTCTTTCTAAAGATCTGTTAAGTTAGATGGGGAATGGAAGTGAACAGCAATCTTCAAGTCTTTTCACAGATTTTCAATGGGATTCAAGTCTGGGCTTTGGCTGGGCCACTCAAGGACTTTAACAATTTTGTTCTGAAGCCTTTCCAGCGTTGGTTTGGCTGTATGCTTGGGGTCATTGTCCTGTTGGAATGTAAATCTTTGCCCCAGTCCAAGGCCGTTTGCATTCTGAAGCAGGTTCTCATCAAGGGTTTGCCTGTATTTGGCTCCATTCATTGTTCCCTCTATCCTTACCAATCACCCAGTCCCTGCTGCTGAAAAGTCAATTCACAATTCTATGTAGGAGATCTACGGACATTTCCTTGGACTTCATCGTTTCTGCTCTGACATGCACTGTCAACTGTGGGACCTTATAAATAGACAGTTGTTAATTTCTAAATCATGTCCAAACAATTTAATTGGCCGCAGGTGTACTCCAATCAAGTTGTAGTGACACCTCAACGATGATCAAAGGAAATTTGATGCACCGGAGCTCAATTTGGAGTGTCGTAGCAAAAGGGTGTGAATACTTACAGTACCAGTCAAAAGTTTGGACACACCTAATCATTCCAGGGTTTTTCTTTTCTTGTACTATTTTCTACATTGTAGAATAATAGTGAAGAAATCAAAAACATGAAATAACACATGGAATCATGTAGTAACCAAAAAAATATATATATTTGAGATTCGTCAAAGTAGCCACCCTTTGCCTTGATGGCAGCTTTGTACACTCTTGGCATTCTCTCAACCAGCTTCATGAGGTAGTCACCTGGAATGCATTTCAATTAACAGGTCTGCCTTAAGTTAATTTATGGAATTTCTTTCCTTCTTTAATGTGTTTGAGCCAGTCAGTTGTGTTGTGACAAGGTAGGGGTGGTATACAGAAGATAGCCCTATTTGGTAAAATACCAAGTCCATTTAATGGCAAGAACAGCTTAAATAACAAAGAGAAACGACAGTCCATTACTTAAAGACATGAAGGTCAGTCAATACGGAACATTTCAAGAACTTTGAAAGTTTCTTAAAGTGCAGTCGCAAAAACCATCAAGTGCTATGAGGAAACTGGCTCTCATGAGGACCCCCACTGGAAAGGAAGACCCAGAGTTCCAACTGCTGTGTTTTTGTGAGCCACAGAGTAGGTGAAAGAATGATCTCTGCATGTGTGGTTCCCACCGTGAAATATGGAGGAGGAGGTGTGACGGTGACACTGTCTGTGATATACACTGCTCAAAAAAATAAAGAGAACACTTAAACAATACAATGTAACTCCAAGTCAATCACACTTCTGTGAAATCAAACTGTCCACTTAGGAAGCAACACTGATTGACAATAAATTTCACATGCTGTTGTGCAAATGGAATAGACAAAAGGTGGAAATTATAGGCAATTAGCAAGACACCCCCAAAAAAGGAGTGATTCTGCAGGTGGTGACCACAGACCACTTCTCAGTTCCTATGCTTCCTGGCTGATGTTTTGGTCACTTTTGAATGCTGGCGGTGCTTTCACTCTAGTGGTAGCATGAGACGGAGTCTACAACCCACACAAGTGGCTCAGGTAGTGCAGCTCATCCAGGATGGCACATCAATGCGAGCTGTGGCAAGAAGGTTTGCTGTGTCTGTCATCGTAGTGTCCAGAGCATGGAAGCGCTACCAGGAGACAGGCCAGTACATCAGGAGACGTGGAGGAGGCCGTAGGAGGGCAACAACCTAGCAGCAGGACCGCTACCTCCGCCTTTGTGCAAGGAGGAGCACTGCCAGAGCCCTGCAAAATGACCTCCAGCAGGCCACAAATGTGCATGTCTGCTCAAATGGTCAGAAACAGACTCCATGAGGGTGGTATGAGGGCCCGACGTCCACAGGTGGTGGTTGTGCTTACAGCCCAACACCGTGCAGGACGTTTGACATTTTCCAGAGAACACCAAGATTGGCAAATTCGCCACTGGCGTCCTGTGCTCTTCACAGATGAAAGCAGGTTCACACTGAGCACATGTGACAGAGTCTGGAGACGCCGTGGAGAACGTTCTGCTGCCTGCAACATCCTCCAGCATGACCGGTTTGGCGGTGGGTCAGTCATGGTGTGGGGTGGCATTTCTTTGGGGGGCCGCACAGCCCTCCATGTGCTCGCCAGAGGTAGCCTGACTGCCATTAGGTACCGAGATGAGATCCTCAGACCCCTTGTGAGACCATATGCTGGTGCGGTTGGCCCTGGGTTCCTCCTAATGCAAGACAATGCTAGACCTCATGTGGCTGGAGTGTGTCAGCAGTTCCTGCAAGAGGAAGGCATTGATGCTATGGACTGGCCCGGCCGTTCCCCAGACCTGAATCCAATTGAGCACATCTGGGACATCATGTCTCGCTCCATCCACCAACGCCACGTTGCACCACAGACTGTCCAGGAGTTGGCGGATGCTTTAGTCCAGGTCTGGGAGGAGATCCCTCAGGAGACCATCCGCCACCTCATCAGGAGCATGCCCAGGCGTTGTAGGGAGGTCATACAGGCACGTGGAGGCCACACACACTACTGAGCCTCATTTTGACTTGTTTTAAGGACACTACATCAAAGTTGGATCAGCCTGTAGTGTGGTTTTCCACTTTAATTTTGAGTGTGACTCCAAATCCAGACCTCCATGGGTTGATAAATTTGATTTCCATTGATAATTTTTGTGTGATTTTGTTGTCAGCACATTCAACTATGTAAAGAAAAAAGTATTTAATAAGAATATTTCATTCATTCAGATCTAGGATGTGTTATTTTAGTGTTGCCTTTATTTTTTTGAGCAGTGTATTTAGATTTCAAGGCACACTTAACCAGCATGGCTACCACAACATTCTGCAGCGATACACCATCCCATCTGGTTTGTGCTTAGTGGGACGATCATTTGTTTTTCAACAGGACAATGACCCAAAACACACCTCCAGGCTGTATAAGATAAGGCTAGGAGAGTGATGGAGTGCTGCATCAGATGACCTGGCCTCCACAATCACCCGAACTCCACCCAATTGAGATGGTTTGGGAGGAGTTGACCTGCGGAGTGAAGGAAAAGCAGCCAACAAGTGCTCAGCGTGTGTGGGAACTCTTCAAGACAGTTGGAAAAGCATTCCTCATGAAGCTGGTTGAGAGAATGAAAAGTTGTCATCCTACACAGTAGTTAATAGCGAAAAATTTAGAAAAACCCTTGAATGAGTAGGTGTCAACTTTTGACTGGTACTGTATGTGTAAATTAGACATTTCTGTACTTCAAAAAAACATTTCTAAAAACATGTCATTATGGGGTATTGTGTGTAGATAGGTGAGAGAGAAAAAAATATTGAATCCATTTTGATTTCAGGCTGTAACACAACAAAATGTGGAATAAGTCGAGGGGTATGAATACTTTCTGAAGGCACTGTACATGGTCAAATGTATTTTTTATACACAACTGGACAGGTCAAAGCTATGCAGTGCTGTTTCACCAATCAGAAAGGGTTTCGATCAGTGAGGAAGGATGTATTATTAGTATTTTTACCCTCATTCTGTGGTAACGACATCTTCTGTGTGTCCGTTGACTGCACAAATCACCCGCAGGGACAACTATTTCTGTCAGGAAGATACACATCCATCATTATTCTGCCCTCTCCATATGGCAGGGCGATGCACGTTATCTGATCAGTAACTCCAAGGACCAGTCCATCAAGCTGTGGGACGTGAGGAAGTTCTCCCCCAAGGAGGGCCTGGCGGCCTCGCGGCTGGCCGTTACCCAGCAGAACTGGGACTACCGCTGGCAGCAGGTGCCCCAGAGAGGTGAGAGGCCTGGGGAAGGGGGTCAGGGTGTTAGGGACGTTTGAGGCAGAAAGGTTGTTATACATTACTGGTTCTTCTTCTAGCTTGCACATTAGATTAGCAAGTGGGCCACTCCAATTGCAATCTTCAATCATAAGGTACTATGCAAGTATACATGATTAAATGGATCCAAAAAAAAATTATATTTATTACACAGTTGAAGTCGGAAGTTTACATACACTTAGGTTGGAGTCATTAAAACAATTTTTTTCAAACATTCCGCAAATTTCTTGTTAACAAACTATAGTTTTGGCAAGTCAGTTAGGACATCTACTTTGTGCATGACACACGTAATTTTTCCAACAATTGTTTAGACAGATTATTTCACTTATTCACTGTATCACAATTCTAGTGGGTCAGAAGTTTACATGCACTAAGTTGACTGTGCCTTTAAACAGCTTGGAAAATTCCAGAAAATGTCATGGCTTTAGAAGCTTCTGATAGGCTAATTGACCTCATTTTCGTCAATTGGAGGTGTACCTGTGGATGTATTTCAAGGCCTACCTTCAAACTCAGTGCCTCTTTGCTTGACATCATGGGAAAATCAAAAGAAATCAGCCAAGACCTCAGTCTGGTTCATCCTTGTGAGCAATTTCCAAACGCCTGATGGTACCACATTCATCTGTACAAACAATAGTACGCAAGTATAAACACCATGGGACCACGCAGCCGTCATACCGCTCAGGAAGGAGACGCGTTCTGTCTCCTCGAGATTAACGTACTTTGGTGCGAGAAATGCAAATCAATCCAAGAACAGCAGAAAATGACCTTGTGAAGATGCTGGAGGAAACCAGTGGAAAAATATCTATATCCACAGTAAAACGAGTCCTATATCGACATAACCCGAAAGGGCCGCTCAGCAAGGGAGAAGCCACTGCTCCAAAACCGCCATAAAAAAGCCAGACTACGGTTTGCAACTGCACATGGGGACAAAGATCGTACTTTTGGAGAAATATGCTCTGGTCTGACGAAACAAAAATAGAGCTGTTTGGCCATAATGACCATTTGTTATGTTTGGAGGAAAAAGGGGGAGGCTTGCAAGCCAAAGAACACCATCCCAACCGTGAAGCACGGGGGTGGCAGCATCATGTTGTGGGGGTGCTTTGCTGCAGGAGGGACAGGTGTACTTCAGAAAATAGATGGCATCATGAGGTAGGAAAATTACGTGGATATATTGAATCAACATCTCAAGACATCAGTCAGGAAGTTAAAGCGTGGTCACAAATGGGTCTTCCAAATGGACAATGACCACAAGCATACTTCCAAAGTTGTGGCAAAATGGCTTAAGGACAACAAAGTCAAGGTATTGGAGTGGCCATCACAAAGCCCTGACCTCAATCCCATTAGAAAAATAGTGGGCAGAACTGGAAAAGCGTGTGCAAACAAGGAGGCCTACAAACCTGACTCAGTTACACCAGCTCTGTGAGGAGGAATGGGCCAAAATTCACCCAACTTATTGTTGGAAGCTTGTGGAAGGCTACCCGAAATGTTTGACCCAAGTTAAACAATTTAACGTATGTAAACTTCTGACCCACTGGGAATGTGATGAAAGAAAAAAAGTTGAAATAAATCATTCTCTCTACTATTATTCTGACATTTCACATTCTTAAAATAAAGTGGTGATCCTAACTGACCTAAGACAGGGAATTTTTACTAGGATTAAATGTCAGGAATTGTGCAAAACTGAGTTTAAATGTATTTGGCTAAGGTGTATGTAAACTTCTGTGTGTGTTTGATATATATTTTCTTTTACTTTTTACCCCCTTTTCATCCCAATTTTGTGATATCCAATTGGTAGTTTAGTCTTGTCCCATCGCTGCAACTCCCATAAGCACTCGGGAGAGGCGAAGGTTGAGAGCCATGCGTCCTCCGAAACACGACCCTGCCAAGCCGCACTGCTTCTTGACACACTGCTCGCTTATCCCGGAAGCCAGCCGCATAAATGTGTCAGAGGAAACGCTGTACAGCTGGTGACCGAAGTCAGTGTGCATGCGCCCGGCCCGCCATGTGGAGTCGCTAGAGCATGATGAGACAAGGACATCCCGGCCAGCCAAACCCTCCCCTAACCCAGACAACGCTGGGCCAATTGTGCGCCACCTCATGGGTCTCCCGGTTGGCTGCGACACAGCCTGGGATCGAACCCGGGTGTGTAGTGACCAGAGCCCAGTGTTGAGGATCAGCGGGGTGGAGATGTTATCTACCCTCACCACCTTGGGCAGCCCGTCAGGAAGTCCAGGACCCAGTTGCACAGGGCGGGGTCGAGACCCAGGGTCTCGAGCTTGATGACGAGTTTGGAGGGTACTATGGTGTTAAATGCTGAGCTGTAGTCGATGAACAGCATTCTCACATAGGTATTCCTCTTGTCCAGATGAGTTAGGGCAGTGTTAGTGCAAACAGCAGTAACATCATTGCATGTGCGATAGAAGAGCACAATATGTGCTGTAATTTATTTTACCATGCTGCACAACGCTCCTCAGCTCCGCAACAAAAACAAAAAATGAAGGTGGTAGTCGGCCAGTGGCACTGTTTCCCCCTACTGCAGATTCCGTCTTTAAAAAGAAGATGGAGAACTATCTATAGGACATAGAGATAATTAGAGGACACAACATTGTGGATGTCCCATTATGGTGTCTGTGAGAGCATGGGCAGCGCCATTGAGGCCATCTCCATTTTGAAGTAGTCCGTTTTCTTCTACTACTTCTATGAGATGGTAACAAACTGAAAGGGCGCAGACTGCCACATGGAGTGTTATTTGAACAGGTATAATGACGAGGTTGATGATTTACTGCCACCTGCAGTTATGAAATGTTTGCTCACGAGTATAATTCATTGGCTGATCCCTCCTGATGACCTGGAGGGAATTATGTGATCCTTCCTTAACCTATAGAAAGTCTCACCCAGTTGACTACTTGAAAATGGTGAAAGTCCTCTGTGGCGCTGCCCATGCTATAACAGGTTTTTGGGCACAGGAGTCCTCTATCGCTATGCTATAAGGTGCTAAATACCAGCGTTTTGGCGCAGTTATAGGTGAATAGCACTAGCTAACGTTAACCAAGCAAAAATAAGTAAAGAAATGCGATAGTTGGAGTTACAGTATTGATATAAAATGGCCAAAAATAATATCGCAATACTCTACTGTATACTCTACTGTATCTCCATGTGTAACTATGTGTTGTTGTATGTGTCGAACTGCTTTGCTTTATCTTGGCCAGGTCGCAATTGTAAATGAGAACGTGTTCTCAATTTGCCTACCTGGTTAAATAAAGGTTAAATAAATAAATAAAAAATAAATACACCCCCCCCCCCATCCCTACCTACAGTCAATGTTCCCTCTAAGTTGCGCGTGTGCGCAGTAGCCCCGGGACTGCCGTGCAGAAATATCAGCCCACAGACAGACAGAGTTTGAACTTCACTCAATTTTCTAGAGCAGTGGTCACTAACCGGTTGATCACGATCGACTGGTCGATCTCCAAGGCATTCCTAGTCGATTGGTCAGATTGTCTGCAGAAACGTAGCGGGCATAAAAGAAAGCTACAGCAAAGTTGTTACTGTGAGATTTAAAAACGTTTAAAACATGACTAGAGAGAGACTGTCAACGAATACAGCAAAGAGCTGCTGTTTTTGAGTGAGTTCAAGTTCTTATTCAGCACTCAACACTTTGTATTCAAAACTTTTATGAGACATAAAATGCACTTTCTTCCTATTTACACTCGGCTCTATAAAAAAGCAGTGCAGCAGTAATTAATTATTAGGGAAGTGCATCTATAGGCTTGCGTTATTATTAGTGGCTAGGATCTTTTTTAATATCAAGGAATATTTCACGTTCTGTTCATAGGAGTAACAACATGAATTTGTGCATGAGGCAGGAATAATGCAGTGCGACTCGTGTTGCGCCACCAGCTGGAAGACTGACCCTTTTTGGTCAGGGAGAGCGAAGGGATGTTGAGAGGCGGACCCTCAGATTTCTGCTCTCCCTCCGCTGATACTGACCATCAGATGCAGGCACCACCAGCCCAGTAAAATAAAAAGCAAATTATTTAAATGTATGCTCACTCAGATGTGCCTCATAAGTAATTCAACAACAGATCTATTACTGGTGTGATCATATAGCCTACCATAAATGTTTGAATATAATGGCACAAACATCAATGCATTGGCAGGGCAATTCAAGCAGAGCTAATATGCTGGGATAATGTATTAGGCCAATAGCTTACTGCACAAACCTCATTGTTACAGTACTTTTAATTTTAATTGGTAAATGTTGCATAGGTTTATGTTTTTTAAGTCAAATCTGAGCGGTTGATCTTGGCTTGCATTTTGAATCTGTGATATTGACTCAAAAGGTTGGTGACCACTGTTCTAGAGTTTTCCCTGTTAACACTATCAACGTTTCCCTTTGCTGTGGTAATTGTGATCGAATCAACGCAATATTAGCTATTTACAATGCAACATCCCGAAACAAAATTATCTATGCAAGAAATGCAGAACGCATCGGAGTAGGATTCTATTGCATTGACACATATGACTCAGACCGGTGCGGCATAAAAATCTGAGCTGCAGTAGGCCTATATGCAAATAGTCCATTGCCATATATGGATCTGTGCCATTTTACGTTTAACTGTACTGTGTTTACAGCATGAGCGGTCGTGAGTAGATGCACTTGTTTTGAGATCAAAGCGAGAGCTGCATGTAGCCACGTGCACATTTTGTTGTTATCCTTTGCAAGTTAGTGAGTTATTAGCCCAGTTATAGATTATTTGTGGTCAGCAATAGGGGAGTGATTGCTTCCTACGAGAGGACAAAACGTGTATTTCTAGACACCTTTGAAAAGCGAGCCAGGTGAACAGCTTTTTTGTTTGTCTTAAAGGGGCAGTGTTGTATTTTGAGACAGGCTTGAAAAAGCTAAGTAGCCAATATGCAGAGGGTAGCATAATTTGTCTGATTCTCTGTAATATTGGTATGGGAATAATAATGCATTTTATTTAGTAAAGTGGTTTCCTGCGTCAAACAACACAACATTATCAGTCACCTCCTCGTCTGAAGAACAAGTGGATAAACAGGTTAATGTCAAGCCCTGCATGTTGTTTTCAAAAGTCTCATGGAATGTAGGTCTACATTGAAAACCACACGTAGGCTGCTACTGTAGGCTGAATGATAGAACAGCTATTTCCTTGTTAAAATGTTATGAGATGCATTTTCTCCATTTGTTTTTGATGGTAGTCCACTCTGGTAGGCCTACATTATGATCAAATAGCCACAGTAGCCTACGTGGCCACTGTTAACAGTAACTTAAAGCAGGTACAGCCTCAGTGTTCACAGTAAACACGCGCTGGAAGACCTGAAAATCTGCTCAGTGCCGAGGAAACATTGCCTACAGTATCTTTTGAGCATTCATCCTCTACATGTCCTATTTGTAAATATTTGGCCATAAGGCAGCTGTATTTGACTGTGTAAATAGAAGGCGGTGTTGACTGACCTGTCGTTTGCCTGCTGTGCTTCTATTCGCCTGTCCTCCCAGCCCTGAAGAGACACAAGCTGACCGGCGACACCTCGGTGATGACCTACAGGGGTCACGGCGTTCTGCACACACTCATACGCTGCCGTTTCTCCCCGGAGTTCACCACCGGACAGAGGTTCATCTACACCGGCTGCTCCACTGGGAAGATCATCGGTGGGTCACTATGCCTGGGTGTGGATGTGTGTGTGTTGAAGAGAGAAATATAGTTTGATTCTGTTTATGTAGAATGTAAAGTGTGTACGTATGTTGGTCTGTATCTGTGGGAGAGAGACATTTTGTGTGTGTGACTGTGTGTTTGCTAACACGTGTGCTAGAGGGAGTCAAAAGCATTGTAAAGGGGTATAACGGACTGTTTGTGTCCAGTCTATGACGTGCTGACGGGCAGCGTGGTGACCAGACTCTCTGAGCATGACGCGTGTGTGAGGGACGTCAGCTGGCATCCCTACCAGGACAACATCATCAGCAGCTCCGTAAGTCTCTAGCTGGCTCTGCTCCACTCCACTGAGGGGCTGGCGTCAATTCAGGAAGTTAATTTAGACCATTCAGAATACCTATCTCATTAAATCAATGTGCATGTAAGTTCTCTTATCTTTCCTGTCATTTAACATATTGTTCCTTTTCCTCCCTCTAATTCACACTTCCCTCTTTATTTTTCTCTATTTCTCTCCCTCAATCTTAATTTTTTTCTTCACAGTGGGACGGAGCAGTGCGTGTTTGGGAGCACAGGCAGACCCACCCACTGGATGAGGAGAGGGAGAGGGACTGAAAGAAGGACTGGAAGTGATGATGTCATAGGTATGGGATAGCCTGACCGTGTCAGTCAGTGACATCACTCTGGGGAGGGGTGGAACCACAACAGAGGGAGAGAGCGAAACAACAAGCTCAGAGCAAACCGTGAAATCTCATTGATTCAATGCTGGATAACAATAATTATAGTGTGATTGTGAAGTGTTAATCTCCCAATTCTACCTTTTTACTTCCCTGTGTTGGTGCAGAAGCCATTATTACCCCCCGTATTCGCCAATCTGCAGAGAACGGCAACATTTTAGCGAGACAGTTGAGGCATTGTCTTCTGACAGGTGGTGTTATTCCTACACAGCACTAGTCCCTCCACCGACAGTGCAGACGGAACCATGCTATCTAACTTTAAGACCATGCCAGTTAAGGAGAGTTGATGTCTCTTCTCATGCAAGTATAGGCTAAAGAAGGCTAAAGCCTTTTCTAAGTTGGGCTGGAGTCTTTTATGCAGAACCTATTAAAGCTCAAAGCTAACTAAATGCTTGCTCCGAGAGCCCCCAACAAGCCTCCTAACAACAGTATGTTTTTGTTGCTTTGAGTAAAAAGCATCACCCAAATAATGTATACTGTATGTAGACGAAAACAATGTTATAAATTACAGGCGAATTGTGAACAGCCACAAAGACTTATGACAATTCAGTATAAGATATAATACTTTAATGGTATTAATGTCCATGGGTAAGAATAAGTTATTTTGGAGTCCAACAATTCCAATTCCAATATTTGAATGTGTGAATAATGTGTGTTGGGGTTTAAGACACAGTGAAGGGTTGGGGGATGTGTGTGTGCACGTGTGGATACCCACTGGGCAAAAACTGGTTGAATCAACGTTGTTTCCACGTAATAAAACATTTAAAACAATTTATGGGAAGTTGAATCAACATGGAAAACTGATTGGATTTACAAAAAGTCATCAACCTAAGGGAATTTAATATTGTTTTCACCAAACTTTTAACCTAAATCCGATGATGAAATGCTTTGTTGATTTCACGTTGAATTCACATTTGCTGACAACTCAACCAATAGTAAATCAAAACTAGGTGTTAAAACTAGACGTCTGCCCAGTGGGTACACACATTAATATGTGTGTATGTTGTTTGACTGTGTGTTTATATCGATGTTCATGTTCCAATCTCAATTGTTTTACAATATCAATAAAACATTTATTTGAACATATTCAGTTATTTTGTAGAAGTACATAACCTGCCAAATACAGTCGTCAGAAATAATATGAAGGGAATTGCCAGATTGATATCAGGAAAGGTTATCTGATAACAACTGTAATTGTTACTACTTTAGCCACCTGTCTTTGCAGTAATTTGCTTTACAGATGGATTTTCACGAAAGTCGCTGCTTGAGCAATAAGAAGCAAGAGGGGATTATTTTTTTTGAACACCGCTTTAAATTAGTGCATAGCCAACCACAGTTAACAGACAATTAGTTGCTATAGAGCCACATCATAGGTCCGTGGGGGGGTATTGTAACGGCAAGAATGTTGTTTGTACTCTAATATTAGAGTCAGATTTCTTGGCACTCTCAGAGAGCAAGGAAGGAGAACGAGTGAACAATTAACACAAATATAGGATGGGAGCTGTCTGGAGACTGGCCTCTGAGGCTATTAGTAAGTATCTCTGATAAACCACTAGGGGCTTGTATCTGAATGAATACAGGCAGATGTTAAGTGGTGGGATACATGGAGCAGCATATAATGGAATGTTAAGTGGTGGAATGGGTTTTAGAGAACGCTCTGTGAGGCATGTGTTGCTTTTGACAAACACAGACAACAGGGATGGATTCAAATAAGCTTTGACATTGACATCTGAGCCTTTGAATAGAGGGCCTAGAAAAGAGGACTTGGCCAAAAAAAGAGACTGGCTTTTACTCTAAATGTATTAACAATTTTATATGGTCATTTGTGACATGATATGACACAATTATACTTACATCACAATACTGGTGTATGGAGAGTATTGTATTCCATTAGTACAGTACCAACGCTGGTTGGAAACATTTCACAATCTATTAGGCTGCTCTTGTGTGCAGGGCCAGATTAAGAAATCTAGGCCCAGGCACACCATCATTTTCTGTAAACAAATCTGTGCACCAAGATGCAATTCAATGCGTGGTAAAATGTACTGTTGAAGAGAAAGGCACTTTATAATAAAGCCATAATAACATTTGCAATGTGGCATAGGCTACAGTTGAGCAGAGGTGTTTTTAGGATTTCTGAGTTTAAATGTATAGAGAAAGTGGAGGGAACACTGGAACACCAATGATAGGAGAGCACAGCACTGAACAGATAAAGCTGCAGTACATACTCCATAACAGAGTACACTCTCGGCCAACAAGAAGAGGTAGGAAGAGGATGATAAAAAAATAAAATAATCTAAAGATGTGACTGAAGAAAAGTGAATAGAAACAACGGACCGAAAGATTGAAAACAAAATCAAATGGAATTTTGGAAAATGAACATAAGTAAACTACACCAGTGGCTAAGGAACAGAGCTGACCAGGCAAGCTCGTCATGATGTTCCTCAGCACAGTTCTGGTGGCTGTGACAGACCTTTGGGCTGGACTGCTTGTTAGTGCCATATTCAGACACCCTTTTACCTCCTGTTGTCAGGCTTGGTTCTGTTTGGACCAGCGCTGAGTCTGGGTTTCCAAGTACAGCATCTTTGCAAACAGAAACCACTACCTCTGCAGGTGAGAAGACTGTCGACATAGACCAACACCCAACAGTATTATGGGGATTAAATGGGCAAGATATAGAATATTGGAGAGAGTAGATAAAAGTTAAATTCTTTCTCGCTTACTGTTGCTTTGTGATAATGAATATATTGTTTATGCTACCTGATTTCACACAGATAATATTCACCCAGTATCCATACCATCTAGTTCTGTCCCGAGCTATATAGCCATCTTACATTTACTGTAGAAGTCTGCTTTGAATTCTCTCAGGATGTTCCTGTGATTGTGCTGGGGTTGGGCCTGTGTCTTCACGGGCTCCTTCATCTTCCTCTTCTCCATCCGTCGATCCCCCTCTCTCTCCCTTCGCCACCTCTCACAGATAGCTGTCATGGGAGTGCTGTGGTGGTGCTGTCACCATCTTCTGACTCTGCTGGAGAATGCAACAGGTAGCGGCTACAAGCCAATGCCTGCTACTACAGGATGGGGGCCTGAATCTGGGCCATGGAACCAGTGTCCAGTGCAGTCTTTACTCTTGCTCCATGAGGGCAAGGCCTCATGCCTGAAAGCGGGCATGCTGTTGCGAGGCTGGGAGGTCTCCGAGGACACCCTCCTCCTCTGCCTCTGCTGCCTCCTCCTGGCCGAGGAGACTGCCATATTGGGGCCCTACCTGGCCCTAGGAGGTCCCTCAGGGGGCCCCACGGTGCCTGCTCTTCCTGCTCTGTGTCTCCCTGCTGGGCTTGTGGCTGATCATGCTGCTCTGTCTGCTGGCTCACTTACCATAGGTTCCCCTCCCAGCTGCTGGGGGGAGCTCTAGAATATCTGGGCTGGAGGGGGCTGTACCAGGGCTGGTATCATTTGCAACCAAGCTGATGCTGTCCTGGGTGGCCTGGAGAGGGACTACTCACCACCACTCAGAGAGCAGTGAGAGGGATGTCCATGACGTGTGGAGGCACTGACCAAAAAATGTATGTCTTCGGATAAGAATGGTTGACACTCCACAGCAAAAACAGGCTCTGCTTGATATTTTATAAAAACTAAAGTTATCATTTTTGTTTACACTTTTCTGGTGCTTTATATTCAGTGGGATAACTCCTAACACCAATAAGATAGAATTGGATGATAACAGGACGATGACGTACATTACCACAGGATTGAGTCAAGTCTCAAACTTTTCACATGTTTCCTAAACAAAATATTTAAATACTTTCCAATCTCACCTTGAGGCAAAAAAGCACAACTCACTTCATATGTCAGTTATCACTGCTTTATTTTGAAATCTGAATAAAAATGATTGTGTAATACAGCAGTGTTATTTTTACCATTGATGAAAATGAAAATGTTTTTAAATGAACTGTCAATGTATTCAGTTACCCAACAATCATCTTAACATGTTACACTACACGATTTGTATCATATCCAGTGAATGGTTGAGTAGGTGTATTGCCAACTAGAGTGCACATACAACAGTCAGTTGATCATCAGTAGATGAGGGCTTTGCAGTCCCCTCTGGGCTTCTTGATCTTGTCATAGTTCTTGTTAATTATGTCCAACAGCACGGCCTGGTGAGTGGGTGACAGAAATAGCAGGGTAATTACATCACTGAAATATTTCATCATCATCATTTACACCATCCTTTCATGACAAGGGCAGGTAAGTACAATGAAAATAGTAGGAGAGGCATTGTAATTATCAACTCAATCAATTTGTTAACAGGGTAAGATTTCCAATGACAACTTGAGGTCTCTTGAGGTTAATACTTGTTCACACTGGTAAATGTTATTCAACTCTGGGTTGAACATTATGGGGATGCTGAGCACTTGAACTCTAATGAAGGGAAAAAAGGAATGATACATTAGGCATCTTGGCTTACATAAGTGTTGCGGATCTCCAGAACCACGATGCGCAGCTCACAGTACTGGTACTGGTCCAGCTCATGCACCAGCTGCCTGTAGTCTCCCTTGAGTTATAAGTATACGAAATATGGTTAACACACACACCAATGAAAGTGAGCATGTGCATGCACACACACACACACACAACAAACACAGAGTTATACTAACCACGTGTGGCTCTTTTGAGGCCTTGTCAACAGCATCCCCTCTCTCACTGTAGTACCTGACAACACATCAAATAATGAAGGTGTGTGTTAGTCACATTAACACATTGATTACATAACTAATTAGATTGTATGTAGGTAAAGAGTAATTACACAACTAATTGAAATGATGTTAATATTTTGGTCTGTCTCTTACTTTGAGATCTGTGTCTGGAATCCCTCAATCTTTGTGCGAGTGTTGGTCAACAATTCAAACACTTTTTCCTGTGAAAAAACACTTGTGAACATAGGCCTGTACAGGTAACAAGCATAATATAACTGATGAATGACTATAATATATATAACAGATATGACAATATCTTATTCATCTCAGAAATTCATAACACTGACCTGCACAGCTACCCCAAAGTTGTTCCCATCTTCAATTTTGGGAATCTGAAGTTGCACCCACATTGACACCTGCCAGAGCAAGAGATTATAGAATGTATGTATTTCTATACACACTTGCCTTACAATTACACATGCCTTCTCACCTATTTAGCAATAGAGATGTGCTAGTGAATCTTAGATGTAAAATAACAGTTTGGCCAATACAGAGTAATAGAGACAAAAGGCTGACTGACGGTGTTGAGTTTCTCTTTCAGTATCTGGATCTGAGGCTTGATCTCCTTCAGAAGACTTTCCACTCTCTCGTTGCAGGGGATCGGACCGCAGGCAGGCCCTAGGGAAAAAACCCATCAGAAAACCCAGAGTAGGACGAAGCTATCCCAATGCACTGATCTACGATTTGATTTGTGTGTCCCCTCTAATGGTTAAAAGTTCAGACGCAGCTACTTTAAACTGAGCATACAAAACATTAAGAACTCTTTTCATGACATAGACTGACTAGGTGAATACAGGTGAAAGCTATGATCCCTTATTGATGTCACTTGTTAAATTCACTTCAATCAGTATATGAAGGGGAGGAGACAGGTTAAAGGTTTTTTAAGCCTCAAGACGATTGAGACATGGTTTGTCTATGTGTGCCATTCAGAGGGTGAATGGGTAAGACAAAATATTTAAGTGCCTTTGAACGGGGCATGGTAGTAGGTGCCAGGCGCACCGGTTTGTGTCAAGACTCCAACGCTGCTGGGTTTTTCACACTCAACAGTTTCCTGTGTGTATCAAGAATGGTCCACCACCCAAAGGACATCCAGCCAATGACACAACTGTGGGAAGCATTGGAGTCAACATGGGCCAGCATGCCTGTGGAATGCTTTTGACACCTTATAGATTCCATGCCACAACGAATTGAGGCTGTTCTGAGGGCATAAGGTGGGGTGCAACTTAATATTAGGAAGGTGTTCCTAATGTTTGGTATATCTCAATATCAAACCATTTCTGGGTAACAATTAAGTACCTTACTGTGATTGTTTTACATTAAAATGGTCAAAAATAAACTAAAGTAGCTTCTTAGCAAAAAGCAATTTCTCAAGAAAGAATTTTGCTAGGACTGTCTGGCAGTGGTCTGAAGAGGGAGGGGGGAACTAGCTGTTATTGGCAGAGAGGTTTGTAACTCTTTCTTATTGGTCTATTCCCAAATTTACCACCTGATGATATCACCAGGCAGGCCAAAACTCCATCCCACCAAAACAGGATGAAATTATTCCAACCTAAGTGTGGAAATATATATAAAACACGGGTAAATCACATTTTTGACTGCATTGGGCCTTTAAAGTGTCACTCTAGTCTAATTTTCACCTAATTTAACCTGATTTACTTAATAAAATGTATATCTCAAAAGGTGGTCAAGGTATCTCATGACATAACACAAGTGGGGATATCGCTTTTCAACAGTAAAAGTAGAAAAATCTCTGGAGGACGTTTTTAAGATTAGGAGATGATCCCAGATCTGTGCATACGGCAAGTTAACATCTAACTGTGGTGGTACATCAGTGGTATTGTGTCTTTACCTGCATCTTCATCTTCTTTATCGCTGTCCTTGTCTTTCTTTCCTTCCTTTGCTTCTTTCTGACAAAAAAAGCAAAAAGAGGAATGGGGTAAAGGATTTGCAAGATTCATCAATTTGCATGGTTGATACTACTTTTGATGATTCCAGTGTAATCCAAGGGGTTAATCATGATATAATGCTGAATTAGTGAAATGTCTGTACCTCCTCTTTCTTCTTTCTCTTTGCCTCTTCTTTAGCTGGGTCTGGCATTGGGATGTCCAGAGGTGACTTCAGAGCTGCCAGGCCATCAGTGCTAAAGGATTTCTGGGGTACATTTCAAGGGGTATGAATTATAAACAAAGCATTGACAAACAGCTCATATTTGCCTACTTACAATAGCATTGTGTCAATGTATCTGGACTGAAATCGAAAGGTGTTTTTTCAAAAGGTGTTTTTTCATGGTCAACATTTGTCCATACCTTCAATAGCATCTCCATCTCTGCAATCTTCTGAGGGAAGAATGATGTGACCAGGGTCTCTGCCTATAACGCGCAGGAAATACATCAACGTTATCAACGTTGGACATAGTAATGATTACCATCTAAAATGTGCTTATTAGACTATCAAAAATAAATATGTCAGTTACCTCTTTAGTGAGCTGAGTGCAGAAGTCATCGACCTAGGAAATTGAAACCAAAGAAATACGATTTATTTATTTTTGTAAATGAAACTGTATGCAAGGCACAGCAGCAAACCCAACTCCCACTGTCTCTACTTTACACCTGACTACGATAGCCGGGGAAAGGTCACCTGATGTGGCCTCACCTGGATCTATTGTTGGTCTAATTATCAAAACGCCTTGAAGATTATCAGGGCTGGTGAGTTATCTAAACACACATGATATTGGTAGGCTACAGTCATGAATGATTCTAGGTTACATTTGGCTTCTGTTTGTTATTACACAATTTAAATTGACAACCTACCATCTTCTTGGACTCCGGGCGAATGTCTATGGAAGTCATCTTGTGTGATGGGAATATATTTATTTGATAGTCAAAAAACACCCGTTTCAATGCAATAATAGGCAAGAATTAAATAGTTGAAAGAATGCGCGATTATTCTAAATGTCTAATAGTACACAACGCGGAAAACAGTCGCAGTTAGTCAGCACAAAAAGTGAAAATGAAAGTAAGTAAACAATTTTCAGTGTTCCGTACTTTCCAGTTTTGAAGCTCAAGATGCAGCATCGTGGGATTTGTAGTTTAATTATGGATTTAATAACCTGCAGAAACTAGTAATGGCGTCTTTTTGTAGGCACGAACGCTGCCATGGCTCGTTGGGAAATGAAACGGAGGACCACTGGGCTGTTGGGGTCAACACCTTGAATGGCACTTCGGTGCTCGCACTTCGGTGCTCACACATTCTAGTGTGTAACTCCCTTGAGGTCTCTCCAACACAAAATAACCCGCACTGGCAGCAATCGTGTAGATCACATTGCGAGAATTTCAATTTATGGTAATTTAGATTTTTATGGATTTGATCCAGCAACCTTTTGGTTACTGGCCCATCACTCTAACCACAAGGCTAACTGCCGTACTTTAAAGTACTACTTAAGTAATTTTTGTGGGTATATGTACTTTACTATTTATATTTTTGACAACTTTTACTTTACTACATTCCTAAAGAAAATAATGTACTTTTTACTCCATACATTTTCCCTGACAATCAAAAGTACATTTTGAATACTTAGCAGTACAAGAAAATTCCTGACATTTAATCCTATTAAAAATTCCCTGTCTTAGGTCAGTTAGGATCACCACTTTATTTTAAGAATGTGAAATGTCAGAATAATAGTAGAGAGAATGATTAATTTCAGCTTTTAATTCTTTCATCACATTCCCAGTGGGTCAAAAGTTGACATACACTCAATTAGCATTTGATAGCATTGCCTTTAAATTGGTTAACTTGGGTCAAACGTTTTGGGTAGCCTTCCACAAGCTTCCCACAATAAGTTGGGTGAATTTTGGCCCAATTCCTCCTGACAGAGCTGGTGTAACTGAGTCAGGTTTGTAGGCCTCCTTGCTCGCACACGCTTTTTCAGTTCTGCCCACAAATTTTCTAATGGGATTGAGGTCAGGGCTTTGTGATGGGCACTCCAATACCTTGACTTTGTTGTCCTTAAACCATTTTGCCACAACTTTGGAAGTATGCTTGGGGTCATTGTCCATTTGGAAGACCCATTTGCGACCAAGCTTTAACTTCCTGACTGATGTCTTGAGATGTTGCTTCAATATATCCACATCATTTTCCTGCCTCATGATGCCATCTATTTTGTGAAGTGCACCAGTCCCTCCTGCAGCAAAGCACCCCCACAAAATGATGCTGCCATCCCCGTGCTTCACGTTTGTGATGGTGTTCTTCGGCTTGCAAGCTTCCCCCTTTTTCCTCCAAACATAAGAATGGTAATTATGGCCAAACAGTTCTATTTTTGTTTCATCAGACCAGAGGACATTTCCCCAAAAAGTACAATCTTTGTCCCCATGTGCAGTTGCAAACTGTAGTCTGGCTTTTTATGGCTGTTTTGGAGCAGTGGCTTTTTCCTTGCTGAGCGGCCTTTCAGGTTATGTCGATATAGGACTCGTTTTACTGTGGATATAGGTACTTTTGTACCTGTTTCCTCCAGCATCTTCACAAGGTCCTTTGCTGTTGTTCTGGGATTGATTTGCACTTTTCGCACCAAAGTACATTCATCTCTAGGAGACAGAACGCGTCTCCTTCCTGAGTGGTATGACGACTGCGTGGTCCCATGGTGTTTATACTTGCGTACTATTGTTTGTACAGATGAACGTGATACCTTCAGGCGTTTGGAAATTTCTCCCAAGGACGAACCAGACTTGTGGAGGTCTACACATGTTTTTCTGAGGTCTTGGCTGATTTCTTTTGATTTTCCCATGATGTCAAGCAAAGAGGCACTGAGTTTGAAGGTAGGCCTTGAAATACATCCACAGGTACACCTCCAATTGACTCAAATGATGTCAATTAGCCTATCAGAAGCTTCTAAAGCCATGACATCATTTTCTGGAATTTTCCAAGCTGTTTAAAGGCACAGTCAATTTAGTGTATGTAAACTTCTGACCCACTGGAATTGTGATACATTGAATTATAAGTGAAATAATCTGTATGTAAACAATTGTTGGAAAAATTACTTGTGTCATGCACAAAGTAGATGTCCTAAACAACTTGCCAAAACTATAGTTTGTTAACAAGAAATTTGTGGAGTGGTTTAAAAACAAGTTGTAATGACTCCAATCTAAGTGTATGTAAACTTCCGACTTCAACTGTATATTTTAGCAATTACATTTACTTTTGATACTTAAGTCTATTTTAAGCCAAATACTTTTAGATTTTTACTCAAGTAGTATTTTGCTGAGTGACTTTCACTTTTACCTGAGTAACTTTCTATTACTTTTATTCAAGTATGACATTTGGGTACTTTTTCCACCAGTGCGAGAAACTTTCCTAAATTTGGTGTACTGGCATTGGGTACAATTGCCACAATTGCCAGGGTGGATAAGCAGGAGCCTGGTCTTGTTTGAGCTTTGGCTGACATCGGATCTGACAACACTGTCCAACCTGGTGTCAGAGCATTTCATATTATTCTGTACGTAAATCCGTGCCTGTCCATTTAGTATATATTACGTTTCGTATGGTATGTATTAATTTGTGGATGTCCATCACCCATTTCGTATGATATGTTACAAATTACAATTAGTATTATACACTGAACAAAAATATAAACTCAACATGCAACAATTTCAAACATTTTACAGAGTTACTGTTCATATAAGTAAGTCAGTCAATTTAAATAAATTCATTAGGTTCTAAGCTATGGATTTCACATGACTGGGAATACAGATATGCATCTGTTGGTCACAGACACCACGGTCTTGCAGTCAGGTCAAGAACGTGTTGAGGATGATGAGCACGCAGATGAGCTTACTTGAGACGTTTTCTGACAGTTTGTGCAGAAATTCTTCAGTTGTGCAAACCCACAGTTTCATCAGCTGTTCGGGTGGCTGGTCTCAGACGATCCAACAGGTGAAGAAGCCAGATGTGGAGGTCCTGGACTGGCATGGTTACACTTGGTCTGCGGTTGTGAGGCCACTTGAACGTACTGCCAAATTCTCTAAAACAACATTGGAGGTGGCTTATGGTAAAGAAATTAACATTCAATTATCTGGCAACAGCTCTGGTGGACATTCCAGCAGTCAGCATGCCAATTGCACGCTCCTTCAAAACTTGAGACATCTGTGGCATTGTGTTGTGTGACAAATGTCGTGGCTGAATCAGATTTAGCTAGGTAACATAGATAGATAAGATGTTATTTTCATCATATGCTTGTGAGATACTTGTCATTAGAATGGTGCCCTTTGGAATATAGGGTTGGCAGTGCATTTTTCCCTTCTGAGCTAGGGCTTAGTCACTAGGGGCCCAGAGAGGGGAGAGGTCAGGCTTGTCTTCATATGTCAATGTATCTGTTAAACCATGTGGTGCTATGTAGAATATCAGAAGGGGAGGAGGACAGAATGGAACATTGTTTTCTTATGGGAATGTGTATGTAACTATTCCTAAACCATGTGAAGGGATGGCGTTATTAATGGGGAACCAGTTAGTTATCTCATACAATGTCTGTACGCCAGTCACTCCCTACTTTTCTCATTGGGGGAAGGAGTATGGCAGTGTTTGGAACCATTGTATGTCCCCTCTGAGGTTGCCCTTATCTTGATATGGTATATGACCTAAGAGGCTCACTGTCTTTAGTGAGGTTGTCCAGGTTTGGGAGTATCTAGGATTGACAATTGATATATGCCATTGGATGAGGTAATGTTTTGGTAGACAGTGAAGTACCAAGCATGAGATTGAAACCTCGTCTTAGGAGACCAAACTGAACGATGATTTATAGCTGATGCTGTCTAGCTATGGGATACTCCTCTTTCGGGTAAAGGATTCTTTGTAAGTTGAGAGGGGTGTATCTTGACTCTAAATGAAACTAAGAATTGTTTTGTAAGGACTCTCAGAGAATTCATTTATAGACACTGAATTGATCTGAGAGTCAAAAAAGGGCTTTGGTGAAGCTTATATATTATTAAAGATGGATTTTATAATATAACTCTGACTTGTGTGTGTGGTTGGCTCTCTCTCTCTCTTTATTGAGTAATACAGGAAATTACCACGACACAAACATCACATTTTAGAGTGGCTTTTTATCGTCCCCAACACAAGGTGCACCTGTGTTTAATCAGCTTCTTGATACGTCACACTCGTCAGGTGAATGGATTATCTTGGCAAAGGATAAATGCTCACTAACAGGGATGTAAACAAATGTGTGCACAACATTTGAGAGAGAAAAATGCTTTTTGTGCATATGGAAAATGTCTGAGACCTTTAATTTCAGCTCATGAAACATGGGACCAACACTTTAAATGTTGCGTTTATATTTTTGTTCAGTATGTGTTATGAATTTTCAAAACGTAGGATATGTTACGAATTCTAGCTAGGTGGCTAGGGGTTAGGGGTTAAGTTTAGGAGTTAGGTTAAGGTTAGGGTTAGGGGAAAGGTTAGCTAACATGCTAAGTAGTGGCAAAATACCTAAAAAGTAGTAAGTAGCTGAAAAGTTGCTAATTAGCTAAAATCTTAAATGGAGTGTCTTGGATTTATGTACAGAATAATAAGAAATGCTCTGAAACCAGGCTGCACTGTCTTTAATGTTTTTAGCTCTACAGTAAGCACTGCAGGAGGCTGCTGAAATGTATTCCCTAGAGCTGGGTCTAAGCATAGAATATCCCAATGTTTTTGATGATGCCTAGTAGTTCTGGACTTTGCAGGGTGTAGGTAGTGATCAGTTGAATGGAGGGTCTAGCTCTAGGGCTTCTGGGCTTGCTCAGTAGTTGTGCTCTAGGAACATCTTTGAAATGGTTATAAAAAAGGGTTCTATGTTTACTTCATATATGGCACCCCTTACGGTTCTAGAACTGAAATTGGTTCCATATAGAACCCGTTATGGAACCCAAGGGTATCATATATGAAGCGTGTAGCCTACAAGAGTGTAGCCTACAATTGTTATTGAAAAAAAGTGCTATCTAGAACCTACAAGGGTTATGAGGCTGTTCACATAGGAGAACACCTTGGAGAACCCTTTTTGGTTTCAGGTAGAACCCTTTTGGGTTCCATGTACAACCCTTTTCACTGAGGTTTCTACATTGAACGCAAAAGGGTTCTCCTATGGGGACAGCTGAAGAACCCTTTCGGAACCATTTTTTCTAAGAGTGTATTCAAACATGTTTGTGGGAGCATATCAGTTTTGCAGACTTCCAGTATTTACCCTACAGAACGATGAGACAAGACCAGAAATGTATACCAGGCAACAGTGATTACGACCCCCTCTCATCTCCAGACCTCCAATAAAGCATCAGCAGCTTAGTTTCTTATCATATAGGACTGTATTGTCTGAGGGTCCTTGTTTTGCTATGGTGTGTTGCAATGATGGAATTATCTAATTTGGCTGACATTCATAATCAATTTCAGTTAAAGGAGAAAGATGCAAACTATTACAAGCACACAAGGAAATTGCTTGAAAATGTCTTGAATTTTCTCTTGGTTATGTACTTAACGTGTATGCTGAGTGTACAAAACATTAGGAACACCTTCCTAATATTGAGTTGCACCCCCTTTTGACCTCAGAACAGCCTCAATTCGTTGGGGCATGGACTCTACAAGGTGTCGAAATCATGCTGGTCCATGTTGACTCCAATGCTTCCCACATTTCGAGGCTCCGAGTGGCGCAGCGGTCTAAGGCACTGCATCTCACTGCTAGAGGCGTCACTACAGACCCTGGTTTGATCCCGTGCTGTATCACAACTGGCCATGATCGGGAGTCCCATAGGGCGGCGCACAATTGGCCCAGTGTCGCCCGGGTTAGGGGAGGGTTTGGTCGGGGTTGGCCGTCATTGTAAAATAAGAATTTGTTCTTGCCTAGTTAAATAAATAATAAGTTAAATAAAAAATAAATAATAATAACTGTGTCAAGTTGGCTGGATGTCCTTTGGGTGGTGGCCCATTCTTAATACACACGCGAAACTGTTGAGCGTGAAAAACCCAGCAGCGTTGCAGTTCTTGACACAGTCAAACCGGTGCACCTGGCACCTACTACCATACCCCGTTCAAAGACACTTAAGTCTTTTGTCTTGCCCATTCACCCTCTGAATGCCACACATATACAATCCATGTCTCAATTGTCTCAAGGCTTAAAAATACTTTTTTAACCTGTCTCCTCCCCTTCATCTACACTGATTGAAGTGGATTTAACAAGTGACATCAATAAGGGATCATAGCTTTCACCTGGTTATTCTGTCATTGAAAGAGCAGGTGTTCCTAATGTTCTGTACACTCAGTGTATATCCTTTACAGTCAATGGAGACTTACACAAAATGGGCCAGAAGATTTTGTTAGACTTTGTGATGCATTTAATCCAAAGGGCAAAAGTCATCTTGAAGTGTTTGCGAAACCATTAATTATTGATTGATGTGATTGAGTGAGTGATTCAAACTTGAGTTGTTTTTCACTTCTGCCTAATTACGAAATATACTGACCAAAGGTCTTTCCTCAATGGATGACAGATGAGAAAGGGGAGAGGAGCATTTAGGAGAGAAACAAAGGAGAGTGGCAAAGGTTGACTGACATGTTAATAGAAGTTGTGTTCTGTACAATAAACGTGTTCAATGAAATAGTATACGTTCAAGCAAAAAATGCAATTCTGAATCAAGTTTAATTATTGACACATTAGTCACGTTATGAAAGTACAAGCATCAATAATTATTGTTTGATCCTCAGCCCAATACTTTTCCTTTTGGTTCAAAACAAAGGGCAAACATTTAAAAAATACTTCAACCAAAACAGATTCATAATAGCATTCTCTGCCTTCTCTCTTTGAATGTGTATTTGAAGATGACATTTGAGTTTCTTTCCTGGTTCTGTGACCTGATTTGAGTATGCAAACAAATGAGCAACAGATATTCCTTGGCCTGACCAGGGTCTGGTTGAGACTTTACTTTTTGCAGTTGTTGATCCCATATCAGCCTACATGTAACCTCCTATGATTGGCCTCTTTAGGCCTCGCTCATGGACTCTCAATGTAAGATAAGAGGAGTGTATTAGCCCATACTGCAACCATTACTTGAGCTTCAAATGCCTTGTTTTGCCAGCAGCAGCATTTCGGGAATGTTCTCTTTGATAACTGAGGACTGCATCTGTGGACGGTTGAGTGAGTGCATTAATTCAAAATGTGCGTGGTGTTCTCCACGTGCCTGAAAAGAATATGACTGCTGATTCTGCAGGCCATGTCACTGTTTACAGGCTGAAGTTTAACCAGAGGCACTGTGGACTTATCTTACTTTGACCCCTGTCTACCCACCTGTCAGTCTCTCTCTCTTTGTCCATACAATGTCCCCTCCCCCTTCATGTTTTTCTATCTCCTTCTCTCTCTAACTTGGAAACATTAACAGGAAATGTGCAATTTGCATCATTCTCAGACAATGCATTGCAGATTCTGAAAAAGGAGACAATACTTTTGTGGACAGAACTGTTTGCAGTTCAGGCCTACTACACTTTGAAAAATAAAAAAAACATAATGGTATAACGGATAGCAATTACCTGAAGATGAATCTCATATACAGAGCCTTCGGAAAGCATTCAGACCCCTTGACTTTTTCCACATTTTGTTAGATTACAGCCTTATTTTAAAATGTATTCAATGTTTTTTCCCCCACATCAATCTACACACAATACCCCATGATGACAAGGTATGCAAAAACAGGATTTTAGAAATGTTTGCTAATTTAATAAGAAACTGAAATATCACATTTACATAAGTATTCAGACCCTTTACTCAGTACTTTGTTGAAGCACCTTTGAGTGAGATTACAGCCTCAAGTCTTCTTGAGTATGACGCTACAAGCTTGGCACACCTGTATTTGGGGAGTTTCCCCATTCTTCTCTGTAGATCCTCTCAAGCTCTGTCAGGTTGGATGGGGAGCGTTGCTGCACAGCTATTTTCAGGTCTCTCCAGAGATGTTCGATTGGGTCCAAGTCCTGGCTCTGGCTGGGCCTCTCAAGGATGTTCAGAGACTTGTCCAGAAGCCACTCCTGTGTTGTCTTGGCTGTGTGCTTCTGTTTGAAGTTGAAACTTTGTACTTTGCTCCGTTCATCTTTGCCTAGATCCTGACTAGTCTCCCAGTCCCTGCCACTGAAAAACATCCCCACAACATGATGCTGCCACCACCATGCTTTACCGTAGGGATGGTGACAGGTTTCCTCTAAAAGTGACGCTTGGCATTCAATCTTGGTTTCATCAGACCAGAGAATCTTGTTTCTCAAGGTCTGAGAGTCTTTAGGTGCCTTTAGGCAAACTCCAAGCGGGCTGTCATGTGCATTTTCCTGTGAAGTGGCTTCTGTCTGGCCACTCTACCATAAAGGCCTGATTGGTGGAGTGCTGCAGAGATGGTTGTCATTCTGAAAGGTTCTCTCATCTCCACAAAGGAACTCGAGAGCTCTTTCAGAGTGACCATCGGGTTCTCGGTCACCTCCCTGACCAAGGCCCTTCTCCCCCGATTTATCAGTTTGGCCGGGTGGCCAGCTCTAGGAAGAGTCTTTGTGGTTCCAAACTTCTTCCATTTAAGAATGATGGAGTCCACTGTGTTCTTGGGGATCTTCAATGCTGCAGAAATGTTTTGGTACCCTTCCCCAGATCTGTGCATCGACACAATCCTGTCTCGGAGCTCTACGGACAATTCATCCAACCTCATGGCTTGTATTTTGCTCTGACATGCACTCTCAACTGCTGGACCTGATATAGACAGGTGTGTGCCTTTCCAAATCATGTCCAATTAATTGAATTGACCACAGGTGGACTCCAATCAAGTTGAAGAAACATCTCAAGGATGATCAATGGAAACCGGATGCACCTGAGCTCAATTTCGAGTCTCATATCAAAGGGTCTGAATACTTGTGTAAATAAGGTATTTCTAAAAACTTTGCTTTGTCATTATGGGGTATTGTGTGTAGATTGCTGAGGAATGTTTTATATTTTTATCCATTTTATAATAAGGCTGTAATGTAAGAAAATGTGGAAAAAGTCAAGGGGTCTGAATACTTTCCGAAGGCACTGTACTTACATCCATGTAGGCTACATAATGCTCATATTTTCCCATATCAAAATCAAACCACAGATGCACAGAAGGCACCATCTCTGCTTCTTCTTTGGTTTTAAATCATGTTCTTAATTGTTTGGATAAGAAGAAACACTGTGCATCCCTTTTTATGGCCCTTTTTATTGACCTGTCTAAAGCCTTCGACACTGTGGACCACTAATTACTTATTCAGAGTCTTTCTTCAATCAGCCTGGACCAGGCTGCATTTAGCTGGTTTGAAAATTATTTAAAGAACAGAACACACTGTGTATTTACTGATGGTGTTAAATCAAGACATAACAAAGGGTGTCCCACAGGGATCGATTCTTGGTCCGGTTCTTTTCACTATTTACATTAACAATATTGGTTTATCTGTAAAAAAATAAATACAAATAAAATACAAATATGCTATTGCCCCCACAGCTGCCAGGTTCTGTCAGAGCTTCAATCTGCCTTTATTGCCCTGCAGAAAGCATTTGTCGAACTGAAATTGGTACTTAATGCAGGTAAAATCAAGTGTATGTTATTTTCCAAATCATGTAAAAATGTATCTGATGATTTATGTATAAATACTTTGGATGGTGCCCTCATTGTTCCTGATTAGAAATATCTGGGCATCTGGATCAGTGGAGGCTGGTGGGAGGACGGGCTCATTGTAATGGCTGGAATGGAATAAATGGAACAGTATCAAACACATCAAACATATGCGAACTACATGTTTGAATCCATTCCATTAATTCCATTCCAGCCATTACAATGAGCCCATCCTCCTATAGCACCTCCCACCAGCCTCCACTGATCTGGATTGATGAAAAGCTATCTTTCAAAAAGCATGCAGATGAGTTAAGAAATTAAGAATAAAAATAGGGTTTGAGATAATTTTGTTCAAAAACTATTTCAAATAGTTTTCATTGTTGGACATAAAGACTAAAATCACCAGGAATACAGCTCAAAGTGATTTTCCCAAGTATTCCCATGCATAAATAGGGGCACATGTGACATCTTATCCCAATTTGGGGCGGAAGGTAGCCTAGTGCTTAGAGCGTTGATCTAGTAACCGAAAGGTTGCAAGATCGAATCCCCGAGCTGACAAGGTGAAAAGCTGTCGTTCTTCCCCTGAACAAGGCAGTTAACCCACTGTTCCTAGGCCGTCATTGAAAATAAGAATTTGTTCTTAACTGACTTGCCTAGTTAAATAAAGGTTAATCAAAGTTTGAAATTATTCTGTTATGTCAAATACTAAACTCGTCCCTTTTTCAAAACCCTGTCTTTCAAAGATAATTCGTAAAAATCCAAATAACTTCACAGATCTTCATTGTAAAGGGTTTAAACACTGTTTCCCATGCTTGTTCAATGAACCATAAACAATTAATGAACATGACGGTAGGCAATTAAGGTCACAGTTATGAAAACTTAGGACACTAAAGAGGCCTTTCTACTGACTGAAAAACACCAAAAGAAAGATGCCCAGGGTCCCTGCTTATCTGTGTGAACGTGCCTTAGGCATGCTGCAAGGAGGCATGAGGACTGCAGATGTGGCCAGGGTAATAAATTGCAATGTCCGTACTGTGAGATGCCTAAGACAGCGCTACAGGGAGACAGGACAGACAGCTGATCGTCCTCGCAGTGGCAGACCATGTGTAACAACACCTACACAGGATCGGTACATCCGAACATCACACCTACGGGACAGGTACAGGATGGCAACAGCAACTGCCCAAGTTACACCAGGAACGCACAAATCCCTCCATCAGTGCTCAGAATTGCAAATGGGTTTTCTAATGATCAATTAGCCTTTTAAAATGATAAACTTGGATTAGTTAACATAAGGTGCCATTGGAACACAGGAGTGATGGTTGCTGATAATGGGAATCTGTACGCCTATGTAGATATTCCATTAAAAAAACTGCTGTTTCCAGCTACAATAGTAATTTACAACATTAACAATGTCTACACTGTATTTCTGATCAATTTGATGTTATTTTAATGGACAAAAAAATTGCTTTTCTTTCAAAAACAAGGACATTTCTAAGTGACCCCAAACTTTTGAACTGTAGTGTATGTTCCGGCCTTTTAACTATCCACTCAAGGAAAAATCGTCCGACAGCTGAATGTAATTTGGGACCCCTGGTCTATATGAATGCAGCTGCCACTGTATTGAAACCATTGGACGGAGTTTATCATAGCGCATTGCTCTTTATTATGGGCAATAAGGCTTAGTACACATCATTGCATTTTGTAACAGAAAGTAGGCTGGCCCTCATTGAAGTCTCGTAGATCGATGCACTGCGCTCTTTTTGTCTATAAAGCCCTCTTGCATAAACTTCCACCATACCTTACAGTACCTCATTGTTAACCTTCAGATGTATAAATTACCAGACCCGGACTCAGGGATCGCTAACCCTGGAGATCCCTTCAATCTCCACCGAGTTAGGTAAATCTGCTTGAAGTTTTTTTGCGCCTCATGGGGAACGATCTCCTAAAGTCCTTAAAGTTGGTGCCTCTAGGGTAATTCCCGTGGATGTTAGAGGGCCTTTTTACTGATGAATATGTTTGTTTCATGTGATTGTGTTTTGCTTTTCGTGTTTTGTTTGTTTTTCATGTATAGTGTAATTGTTGTTTATTGATGTGTTCATGCAGGGCTCATCTGCGAAAGAGACCGTGGCCTCCGCATGACCCCCTGCTGAAATTAAAGGTTAACAATAACAAAAAAGATTGGTTATGCCGTTATCTGTCCATAACTCAGGTGTCAATCATGATGGCATAGCCTAGGTAATTTGTTGGGCCTATGTATCCTACAGGTAGGCAAATGCAGTGCTTCATTTGTAAATCGGTTTGGTGCCGGAACAAAAAGTGAGCGTCAGAGAGGGGTGACATTGGGAGCTCTGAAGTACCGGAACCGTTATACTAAAGCATTGCATGCATATCATCACATTTGCGTAGTGGAAACCTTTTCTGTGACCTAGGGTCCGGAAAATGTTTGGCCTTTTATAAACGCATTTCATGCAATTCTACGTCATTTTACATGACTGGAGACTTCGGCATAATCTTGTTTTAATGCTGGCAAAACTGTCAAAACAATTGGGAACGCGGAGCTGTGAAATCTCCAACTTCTGATTTTACTGCGTTCAAGACGACTGGGAAATAACTAGCTCCGACTGGGAAAATTGATTTTGAACGGTCATCCAACTCGGAATTCCAAGTGGGGAACTCTGGCCTCTTTCTAGAGCTCCGACTTTCCGACCAGTTGTCTTGAAAGCACCATAATACTGCATGATCGTAAATGACAGGCTACTTTGACATTGACAAACTGAGAATCTGAGCTCAATGAAAACGACCTTGTCTTGAATCCATCAATCGCCTAGGTGTGTGGAGACATATTATATGCTACAATATGAGGAGGAAATTATAATCCTAAAAATGCTTTCTAGTTTCACTGACTCACCCAATGATGCACAGCTCACTCCCTAGTGATGGCATATGTGCTCCGTTCTGTGCCACACGCCTCTTACTCTCTCTTTTGTTTTACTTTGTAAAACAATATTTGGAAGTTGATCAACTGTTTTGGTAGCCTAAAATTGACAGATTAGACTGAGAGTCTTCTCTTTTCAGCAGGAGCCATTTGCTTTCCAACCAGAGTTTTCCCACGATTGTAGACAATTTGAAATATTGCGATAGGCCAGTTTTGTTTGCATGCTGTTTGTTCACTGAGATATTTTCGCGCGTTTATGACTGCAGGCCATACGGTGTTATTGGGCTACTCTCCACAGCTAGGCAATTTTTTAAATACATTCTTTATCCTCAGAGGCTAAATGTTAGGCTTTCTCATGGTGGGGGGTTAACGAAGAGGCAACTCGAATGAACTTTGATCGCGTTTATTATAATTTATTTTACATTGCAGAAAGTAACAATAATTTTCCATGCCACGAGAGGTACCGGATCCGGACAAATAGGTTCCGGAACGAAACAGGCCAAAACATGATCCTGTTCCGACAGGATCCTGCTAAACCTAAGCACTGAATATGTATGTCGTGGGTGTAATAACGCAGGTAGGCCTACTATTCTATGCCCATTATAAATATCACTTTTGGATCTAGACCAACTGGGTCAAGAGAATTTTCAATAGCCAGTTGTCATTATGAGACATGCTTCCGTTGTACTACTTTTTCAACGACTTTGCATTTATTCAGCTGACTCTTCATGTCCCTTTCGAGCACAAACCAAAAGTGGACAACTTTCTTCCTAAACATTTGATTCTCCATCCATATGCCGTACGTGCCAATCACCACGGTGGCTGTTCTGGCTTGGCTGATACAGAAACGTCAGAACTTGCATCAGCCGGTAGAGGCGTTTTTGTTGCATGGGCTGTAAACAGTGGATATGTACAGTAGGAGCAGGAACAGAATATGATAGTTGTATGAAATGCTCTACTTTGTTTATCCTCTTTGCAGTGTTATAGAAAACAAACAAGTTTAACATGAGAGACACCTCTCAGACCTTTTATTTGTTTTCAGACAGTCCTGTTTAATAGCCTAACCTTTGCTGAACGGACAGCGTTATCAATAGCCAAGACTACTGCTGGATTACTTGACGAAAGAAATATACATTTAGCTTGGTGTATATATGAAATCGGTTGGCTATTTGTTTGCATTGTCAGGCATCGTCAATAGGCTGCGGTTTGGAGAACGAAGCGCAAAACCTGGATCAAGGCGTATGCCTCCGATAAGTTACACGTGTTGCAAAGTACAAGGTTCTCTCATTAGCCTACACCAGGGTACCTCAACATTGGAGTTCTTTTTCATAGGCCAATCCGATATGAGTTGTGGTTGGTCCTAAAGCGCACACGTCTCTCTTCTTTTTGTAAAGATATCTATTTTATTTTATATTTTACAAGATGTCGTGTCTTTTTCTTGGAGTTATCAGAAGGTGAGTATCTAGCATATTGCAATTTGAAACATATTATTTCCTTATTGACTAACCATGGCACAGTATGCTGTACATAGTGTATTCGATGTCTATTTGAACTGTTCCCATCCTTGCTACATTTAAAATGTTGCAACTGCAGTATGCAAATCATGGTATGGTGATGATGGAATAAAATTAGTCGTCATGAATTAGTAATATCACTATAGTGGATAGGATACTTTTACCAGTTATCGCAATTTCGCTCATGATATGGCTGTTGGCAGCAATCCTATGCAAACATCCTTATGATGATAGGGTATACATTTATGATGGAAAACTCAGGGAATATCAGAGATGCATTGTAACCAAATGTTAAGGACACATACATTTGAGATTACATGTCCATAAAGTTAGGATTAAATATCCTCATTGTTAAATGGAAAGTCATATTGAAGACATTCATCATCTCCAACTTGATTGTCAATTGTTGTTAAATTGACAGTCTTGTTTTAAAATGATGAGAGGAAAGAATAACTCCAAGCTAGCCAATGAGTAGTCATTCCACCTCAAAAAGCACAAGAAAAGGCCTCCCGGGTGGCGCAGTGCTAGCTGTGCTACCAGAGACTCTGGGTTCAAGCCCAGGCTCTGTCGCAGCCGACCGTGACCGGGAGGTCCATGGGGCGACGCACAATTGGCCTAGCATCGTCCGGGTTAGGGAGGGTTTGGCCGGTAGGGATATCCTTGTCTCATTGTACTCCAGCGACTCCTGTGGCGAGCCTGGCGCAGTGCACGCTGACCAGGTCGCTAGGTGTATGGTGTTTCCTACAACACGTTGGTGTGGCTGGCTTCCGGGTTGGATGCGCGTTGTGTTAAGAAGCAGTGCGGTTGGGTTGTGTTTCGGAGGACGCATGGCTCTCGACCTTCGTCTCTCCCGAGCCCGTACGGGAGTTGTTGCGATGAGACAAGACAGTAACTACTAACAATTGGATACCATGAAATTGGGGAGAAAAAAAGCACAAGAAAGAGGATTTCGACACACACCATCTCAGATCTCAGGCTTTTGACCATTTTATTGGATTCCTCATGTCTTACTGGTCGCTAGGTGTAGGATTAAGTTTGGTCCAAATCAGATGTTGGGTACTATAATTTGTTGAATATTATGTGAATCCTATAAATTCAAATGTACAATTTGAGTGCCATCAATTAGTTTATTATTTCTCATAAATCAAATTAAATTTCAACAAAATAATGGTTCAGGAATGCTAATCTTAACTGTTTCTAACTGCAGAAATGATTTCAAAACAATCTGAGATGGTGGGTGTAATGGCTTGCTGAAATGACATGGAATGACCCCATTGTCACTGAACTATAAAGAAAGATCTTAATAGAAAATGCCACAGACATAGCACAGCTCACACAACTTTGTGTGTCTTGTTTTGTGTCTGACTGATTTGGAGGTAAACAAACCTGACCGACCAGATTTCAAAAGCTGTTCGTCTCTGAGATAGAAAATGAAGGACAGAATTTCAAGATCCTATTGCTTTGAATCTCTGTCATTCCACTTTCTCTTCACCACTCTTTCTCTAGGCTGTTTGGTGACGTCACACAGAGACTAACAAGTATGTGAGCAGTCTTGAGTGCATCTTGCCTTACTTTTCAGAGTGAACTGCATGACACTGTCAGTCTTACAAACTGTGTTTGTGTGTCTACTATGCATTTGTTATTGGTGTGTGGGTGTATATGTGTGTGTTGAAACAGCATCATAGTGAATTGGAGATTGTCAGGATTTGTGTAGCCGCCTAATTGACATAGAAGTTTCAATACCTTACTTCTGCATGTCTATGTGTTATGAATGATTTTTTTCTGTATGTAGGTTGCATGTGATATGTGCATTTCTGCTCAGTTCCTGAAAATGCACTATGGACCAAGCTATTAACATTCAATTTGGGGGGAGGGTGGGTGTGACTGTGTGTGGTGCACAGTGATTGGTCTACATTTTTGGAGGTGTGTTGCATTGTCCTTGTGGAAATGAGACTAAGCAAAGCCCAGCTGGAACCCAAAGAGAGGGCCACAGGGGTTGAGAAATTATACATTTTCATGGCTATCTTTGTTCTCGCATTTCTCCCTGACTAGGCCCTATTCCCACTACGAGATCTAAAGGAGAGTCTGAGGAGCGTGGTGGCTAAAGATAATTCTACTTTTCAATTCAGTTTTCAGTTTTCGCTGGCAAAGCAACATTCTTGGTCCACAGCTCAAATTGACCGTAAATATCACAGTAGTCACAAGCAATGTTCACTAATTTTTGGGGGGTCACTGAGCAAATTTCAGGTCTGCTGAGTTCAAACTTGAACGTTGTGAGAATTCTGTGCAACTTCCGGCGCACATTTACTGTGAACACTGAGGCTGTACCCGCTTTAAGTAATTTTTAACAGTGTTCAAGTAGGCTACTGTGGCTATTTGATCATAATGTAGGCCTACCAGAGTGGCCTACCATAAAAAACTATGGAGAAAATGCGTCCCATAACATTTTAACATAGAAATAGTTGTTCTATCGTTCAGCCTACAGAGGCGGCCAATGCGTGGTGTTCAATGTAGGCCTACATTCCATGAGACTTTTGAAAAAAACATGCAGGGCTTGACATTAACCTGTTTATCCACTTGTCATTCAAACAAGGATGTGACTGAAAATATTGTTTCAAAATAAAATGCATAAATATTCTCATACCGTTATTACAGAGAATCAGCCAAATTATGCTACCCTCTGCCGATTGGCTACTTAGCTTATTTTAGCCTGTCTCAAAATACAACACTGCCCCTTTATGACAAAAAAAGCTCTTTACCTGACTCGCTTTTCAAAGATGTCAAGAAATGCACATGTTTTGTGCTCATGTTTTGTGCCATTGCTGACTACAAATGAGCTATAACTGGGCTAATAACTCACTAACTAGCAAAGAAAATGTACAAATGTGCACAAGTCGCTACATGTACACTACCGTTCAAAAGTTTGGGGTCACTTAGAAATGTCCTTGTTTTTGAAAGAAAAGCACATGTTTGGTCCATTAAAATAACATCAAATTGATCAGAAATCCAGTGTAGACATAGTCATTTACAACATTAACAATGTCTATACTTGTCACGCCCTGACCTGAGATATCTCTGTTTTCTTTATATTTTGGTTAGGTCAGGGTGTGACTAGGGTGGGTACGTTAGTTTTTGTATTGTCTAGGTTTTTTTGTATGTCTAGGGTTTTTGTAGGACTAGGTGATTTGTGTGTCTATGGTGGCCTGATATGGTTCCCAATCAGAGGCAGCTGTTAATTGTTGTCTCTGTTTGGGGATTACATTTAGGTAGCCATTTTCCCTTTGGTGTTCGTGGGTTATTGTCAATGTGTAGTTGCCTGTCAGCAATCGTTTTGTATAGCTTCACGTGTCGTTTTGTTATTTTGGTTAGTTTGTTCAGTGTTCATTCTTATTATAATAAAGAATGTACGCATACCACGCTGCGCCTTGGTCCGATTCATACGACGAACGTGACAATACTGGATTTCTGATCAATTTGATGTTATTTTAATGGACAAAAAATGTGCTTTTCTTTCAAAAACAAGCACATTTCTAAGTGACCCCAAACTTTTGAACGGTAGTGTAGCTCTCGCTTTGATCTTAAAACAAGCTCATCTACTCACGACCGCTCATGCTGTAAACACAGTCCAGTTCAAAGTGAATGGCAGTGGTGTAAAAAGTATCCAAATATCATACTTGAGTAAAAGTTAAGATACCTTAATAGTTAAGATACCTTAACCCAGTAAAATACTACTTGAGTAAAAGTCTGAAAGTATTTGGTTTTAAATATACTTAACTATCGAAAGTAAATGTACTTGCTAAATAATACTTAAGTATCAAATGTAAAAGTATAACTAATTTCACATTCCTTAAATTAAGCAAATCAGACAGCACAGTTATCTTGTTTAAAAATGTACAGATAGCCAGTGGCACTCTCCAACACTCAGACATCATTTACAAACAAAGCATTTATGTTTAGTGAGTCTGCCAGATCAAAGGCAGTAGGGGTGACCAGGGATGTTCTCTTGATAAGAGTGTGAATTGGACTATTTTCCTGTTCTGCTAAGCATTCAAAATGTAACATGTACTTTTGGGTCTCAGGAAAAATGTATGAAGTGTAAAGTACATTATTTTCTTTAGGAATGTTGTGGAGTAAAAGTTGGCAAAAATATAAATAGTAAAGTAAAGTACAGATATCCCCAAAAACTACTTAAGTAGTACTTTAAAGTATTTGTACTTAAGTACTTTACACCACTGGTGAATGGAACAAATCCATATATGGCAATGGTCTGTTTGCATATAGGCCTACTGCAGCTCTGATTGGCTATGACACACTGGTCTGTGTAGAGTAGGGCCTGAGTCGTGCCTGTCAATGCAATAGAATCCTACTCCGATGAGTTTTGACTACAACAAAACCTCTTGCATAGTTAGTTTTGCATACTAAGTTTTGCATAGTTTATTTTGTTTCGGTATGTTGCATTGAAAGTGGCTAATATTGCGTTGATTCGAAAGTTGAGTGAAGTTCAATCCCTGCGCGGGCTGATATTTCTTCCGCAAGGCAGTCCCTGAGGGAGCTGCGCGCAGTTTAGAGGGAACATTGGTCACAAGCCAGGAAGCATAAACTATTCAACAATGACAGATGCTTTTCCTCTAAAACGTATACACTATTGAATAATGCAACCAAACCATATTACACTCTTGAATAATGCAACAATTCACAAGCCTGTGCAGACAATTAAAATTGTTTATTTTCTTGTCTGTAGGCTACACTCATTACATTTTAGTTTTAAGACAAAAGCACAGTTGCTATAACAGCATGGCTTCATCAAGTAACGTTAGCCTATCAAAAAGGAACTATTAACCCTTTCATGCGAATATAAAAGTGCATTAGGCCTATCTTACAACATTTCAACAAACCACGCTTCATTTTTATTAATATCATGCAAGTCATTTTATGTGGTATAAGCAAATTGTGACTGAAAATGTGGGTATAAGTGAATTCACCCAAAGAGGTGTTTTATATTGAAGCCCATACCGCCACTCAAATGTTTTTTATAAAATGCACTTCGTAACATATCATACATAGGTATGGTGAGCTACATTGAAAAATGACACAAGCAGATTTGTACAGAAGTGCTGCTATGGTACTTGTAGTGGAAGCTGGGACTTTTGTGATACCCTTAAATGGAAACATGTTGCGCTTATACAATACATACGAGCACATGTTATATGTTGAGCACAGTCCTCCCATTACCTTATACATCTACCATGACAATCTGTCAAAAGTGGGTGATGGGTAAAGAGGACTGATGGGCGGCAGAGAGAGAGAGAGAGAGAGGGCAGGAGGATGAAATAAGCTATCAAAGGTCAAAGGTGAAACGGAGGAGAGGGGGACCTTTGAAAAGTAAGAAAATAGGAAGAAAGTTTAAACCAGGGTTCCCCAACTGACGACACATGGGCCGAATTTGGCCCACTGGTGTTTTTATTTGGCCCCCAAGTTTTCTGAGCAAAATATATATTATTTTATTCATTTTTATTTGAATTGTTGGACATACATAAAACACTGTAAACACCAGGAAATCAGCTCCAAGTTATTTACATTTTGGAAATCTGTTCTCAGGAATTCCCAAGCATTATAGCGAGATTGTATAGAAATGTAAGCAAGGTCTGAAATTATGATATTTTAGTCAAATATTATATCTGTTTGGGCTTCTTGCGGTCGATTTGCAGTCAACAAATTATTTGTAATTATGTTCCGGTCCCCCGACCATCTGCTCAATAGAAAAATTGCCCCTTGGCTAAATCTAGTTGATGATCCCTGGTTTAAAAGAAAAAGAGAAACCAACCTCCACTCACTCTTGGCTCCCTAATTCTTATTTACTGTGAGTTAAGTTATAGACAGACGTTTAAGTGATTACTCTAACAATTGGGCTCAACATGACAGGACAAAAGCTCCTACAGTATGTGCTCTATATATATTTTCAGTAAAGTCTGCTTGCAGTGACCTGTTCCTGAGAATGGCAATCTACACAGAGGAAAGGGTGGAAAGCCTAACCGTTCTCCTCTTCTGGTTCATTTTTTGTATTCTTGCTTGCTCTCTCTTTTCCTACTCAGTACTTTGTGGGCAAAAGGTCTCTCTCTCCTTCCCTCCCAGTCTGAAGTTTCTCAATACACACATGTGGATGTCACGCCCTGACCTTAGAGATCCTTTTAATTCTCTATTTGGTAGGTCAGGGTGTGACTAGGGTGGGAAATCTATGTTTATATTTCTTTGTTGGCCGAGTATGGTTCCCAATCAGAGGCAGCTGTCTATCGTTGTCACTGATTGGGGATCATACTTAGGCAGCCCTTTTTCCCACCTTCAGTTGTGGGATCTTGTCTTTGTGTTTTTTGGTGGAACTTTTAAAATGAAAGGAAATGTACGCCTACCACGCTGCACCTTGGTCTTCATTTAACGACGGACATAACACTGGTCGACTGCATGCAGAAATGAATCACTTATAATAGACTTCATAAACTGGAGAAGATCTAAGCTGACTTCTCATCACATAAATGGTTAAACAGTGTTTAAACAATACTTGTTCCCTGTGACATTGGGCATTTTCCCATCAACAACAATCTATATTCTCAGTTTGCACCTAGGACACTGGGCAGCCTTCAACCCTTCCTTTAGAAATGGCCGTTGTTTACACAGGAAGTTTAATGACACCCACAATGCAGCCAATTGGGACAGACTTTGTCAGCCCTTTTACCGGAACCTGTCTTTCACCTAGCTACCAAGGTAGAATAGTGTGATTTAAATTCTTAGCCAAATTAGTCAATAGACCTAGCCATGAGTTGGATTGCAAGTCAAATTATGAGGCAGCTCCTAGAGACAAAGAGATAGCCAAACCAGCTCCAGAGGTTCCTAGACACGTCAGTATAAAGAGTTATTTAACTTTTTTTTAAAACAAAGTTTCAATTGAATAGTGCATCTGAGCACACATAGAATCCTCCTCAGACTTTTTTTTGTTGTCAAACCATCAACCCATCGCGCCTGGTGTTTCTAGTCAGCTAGCCAGAGCTCTCACACATGTTGTAATTGATTGTGTTTTGCCCTTGCTTGTGAACACTGTGCTGTTAACAAACAAAAGAAAGCCCCCCCACGTGCCCCCACCATTATAAAGAGCTCTGAGCTGAAGTCTCAGGTTGCACTGCCCTAGGCTGTAGTTTGCATCCCAATGGCAACTTCATGCTACTCAGTTATATAATTAAGGAGCCAAAGGAAGAGCAGGAAAACCAAGCTGGTTAGGGATATGTCAGGCCTGTCGATGGTCTGTCCTCTTAAAAGTCGTTTGAGTTTTAGGTCATAGTGATGTCTGTCTCGTGCAGATGATTAAATAATAGTGAACATGTATGGGTATTATTTGTTTCTAACCATACACCTGATAATGAAATGTTATTCTAGAATATGTTCAGAAGTAACACATTCACAGTGCTTGCCGTGGTTTAGGTAAAACAAAATTCCCAAGAATGGGTTTGGAGAAGAACCCAAGTCTACTCCTCAGTGACACTACATTAGTCGATTACCCCATTGCATTATTTACCTGTGGATTGCTCTAATACTAGCACTAATAGTAAGAATGTAGTGACACATTTTCCTGTAATCTACTCTCAATAGAATTGCATCCCTGAAACCATACTGAAGGGGTTGATTGTGCATCTTGCTACCCAGTATTTAAATGTTGTTCCTATTGTGTTGCCTATTTTAACACCAGATGTAAATTTGATATCCATTGGGGGCACATCTTATTTGATAACTGCGAGTTGCTAAATTATCATAGTATTGCTCCTCTTACAGCTGCTATCAGCCAGCAACCTAAAATCATGTCTGTATGGTACAGTATGTTTGAATACAGTTCCTCCCCTGTAAACCTCTGTAACACACCCACTTCTACCTCCCTGTGTCTTGGTACAGACGGGGTGGTGTGGGGGCATCTGTGGGGGTCCGCTCCCTGGCCTCGATCCCCTCTCTGCCCCCAGCGGTGGCTGACTTTGTGAAGGGGGCGGTGGATGAGTGCAAGCCTGCCAATGTGCATGTGGTGACGGGGAGTGCAGAAGAGTCGGCCAATATCCTAGCTGGCCTGGAGAAGGAGGGCATGGTGAAGAAGCTACCGAAGTATGAGAACTGGTGAGTGCTGCTGTGATCACTGCTACACAGGTTTAGTAGGAATTTGGATCTTTATGTCACAAAGTAGGTTAAGTTCACTAGTGATCTAAGCTAATGTAGAGCAGAATACATAAAAAATATTCTGGTTAGTGAAGAATTCTTAAATTGAATGTACATTATTTAGAGTACTAAGTCTGTCAAACAAAGTTATCTGTCTGACTCTGTAATATTAATCTGAAACAATTTCAGTCATACATCAAAGAATCTCTTGGGTCACTTTTTCCACTGTGGCCCTTGAGATCAACAAAAGACTCCAGGCCTGTTATACTCATTGCCATAAAGAATTATAAGATAATTAATAGTCTGTTTATGGCTTTTCTCTCTGGGCAGCTGGCTGGCACGCACAGACCCCAAGGATGTGGCTCGCGTGGAGAGTAAGACAGTGATCGTCACCAAGAACCAGAGGGACACCATCCCCACCCCAGGTGGGGGGGCTAAGAGCCAGCTGGGCAGCTGGATGAGTGAGGGTGACTTCCAGAAGGCCAGGAAGGACCGCTTCCCAGGCTGCATGGCAGGTACTGTACTGTACACACCGTTCTACTCTGGAGCTTTCAGACAAGAGGTTTAACACAACCTCTCTATAGTTTCAGCTGCCTGTATCAGTTGTCTGTAATGGACTGTCAGTCTTCATTCAAATTAGGTTTGTCACTTTTTTAAATGCCTATTTTTGCATCAGAAAACCGGCCTAAACGTCTAAAATAACTAGCTAAGGCGTCAGTGGCAAATGTTATAGTTGACTATCAACGTTGTGTTATAATGTTACACTACTGAAGTACAATTTGGACTAATTAGACTATTTAGACAGTAAGAGGGTCAAGAGTAATTAAATATCAAATGGTAGAGTTTAGGAATAAAGTGTGGGGTTAAATGATTCTCTGAAACAGTCAAATTTTATTGAGACACCAAGGCTTTCAACTAGCCAACTGAGACTTGTCTGTAATGAGAAAAAATGTCTAACACTCAATTAAAATTTTAATTACTTAATTTCCTCATTCTTCCTCAGGTCGAACCATGTATGTGATCCCTTTCAGTATGGGCCCGGTGGGCTCTCCGCTGTCTAAGTTTGGCGTGCAGGTGACGGACTCGCCCTACGTGGTGGCCAGCATGGGCATAATGACACGCATGGGCACCCCAGTCATGGACAAGCTGTCACAGGGGGCAGAGTTTGTGCGCTGCCAGCACTCCCTCGGGCAACCTCTCCCACTGAAAGGTACCACTGCCCAGAGACTCTCTCTCTATCGCCATCTTGTAAGTTATATCATAAACTTGGAAAACAACAACATTGTTGCTTATGACATACAGTTGAAGTCGGAAGTTTACATACACTTAGGTTGGAGTCATTAAAATGTGTTTTTCAATCACTACACAAATTTCTTGTTAACAAACTATAGTTTTGGAAAGTTGGTTAGGACACCTACTTTGTGCATGACACAAGTCATTTTTCCAACAATTGTTTACAGACAGATTATTTCACATATAATTCACTATACCACAATTCCAGTGGGTCAGAAGTTTACATACACTAAGTTGACTGTGCTTTTAAACAGCTTGGAAAATTCCATAAAATTATGTCATGGCTTTAGAAGCTTCTGATAGGCTTATTGACATAATTTGAGTCAATTGGAGGTGTACCTGTGGATGTATTTCAAGGCATACCTTCAAACTCAGTGCCTCTTTGCTTGACATCATGGGAAAATCAAAAGAAATTAGCTAAGACCTCAGAAAAACAATTGTAGACCTTCACAAGTCTGGCTCATCCTTGGGAGCAATTTCCAAATGCCTGAAGGTACCATGTTCATCTGTACAAACAATAGTACGCAAGTATATACACCATGGGACCACGCAGTCGTCATACCGCTCAGGAAGGAGACGCGTTCTGTCTCCTAGAGATGAATGTACTTTGGTGCGAGAAGTGCAAATCAATCCCAGAACAACAGCAAAGGACCTTGTGAAGATGCTGGAGGAAACAGGTACAAAAGTATCTATATCCACAGTAAAACGAGTCCTATGTCGACATAACCTGAAAGGCTGCTCAGCAAGGAAGAAGCCACTGCTCCAAAACCGCCATAAAAAAGCGATTTGCAACTGCACATGGGGACAAAGATTGTACATTTTGGAGAAATGTCCTCTGGTCTGATGAAACAAAAATAGAAATGCTTGGCCATTATGACCATCATTATGATTGGAGGAAAAAGGGGGAGGCTTGCAAGCCGAAGAACATCATCCCAACCGTGAAACACAGGGGTGGCAGCATCATGTTGTGGAGGTGCTTTGCTACAGGAGGGACTGGTGCACTTCACAAAATAGATTGCATCATGAGGATGGAAAATGATGTGGATATATTGAAGCAACATCTCAAGACATCAGTCAGGAAGTTAAAGCTTGGTCGCAAATGAGTCTTCCAAATGGACAATGACCCCAAGCATACTTCCAAAGTTGTGGAAAAATGGCTTAGGGACAACAAAGTCAAGGTATTTGATACTGTGAACCATCAGATCCTCCTCTCCACCCTCTCCGAGTTGGGCATCTCCGGCGCGGCCCACGCTTGGATTGCGTCCTACCTGACAGGTCGCTCCTACCAGGTGGCGTGGCGAGAATCTGTCTCCGCACCACGTGCTCTCACCACTGGTGTCCCCCAGGGCTCTGTTCTAGGCCCTCTCCTATTCTCGCTATACACCAAGTCACTTGGCTCTGTCATATCCTCACATGGTCTCTCCTATCATTGCTATGCAGACGACACACAATTAATCTTCTCCTTTCCCCCTTCTGATAACCAGGTGGCGAATCGCATCTCTGCATGTCTGGCAGACATATCAGTGTGGATGACGGATCACCACCTCAAGCTGAACCTCGGCAAGACGGAGCTGCTCTTCCTCCCGGGGAAGGACTGCCCGTTCCATGATCTCGCCATCACGGTTGACAACTCCATTGTGTCCTCCTCCCAGAGTGCTAAGAACCTTGGCGTGATCCTGGACAACACCCTGTCGTTCTCAACTAACATCAAGGCGGTGACCCGTTCCTGTAGGTTCATGCTCTACAACATTCGCAGAGTACGACCCTGCCTCACACAGGAAGCGGCGCAGGTCCTAATCCAGGCACTTGTCATCTCCCGTCTGGATTACTGCAACTCGCTGTTGGCTGGGCTCCCTGCCTGTGCCATTAAACCCCTACAACTCATCCAGAACGCCGCAGCCCGTCTGGTGTTCAACCTTCCCAAGTTCTCTCACGTCACCGCGCTCCTCCGCTCTCTCCACTGGCTTCCAGTTGAAGCTCGCATCCGCTACAAGACCATGGTGCTTGCCTACGGAGCTGTGAGGGGAACGGCACCTCCGTACCTTCAGGCTCTGATCAGGCCCTACACCCAAACAAGGGCACTGCGTTCATCCACCTCTGGCCTGCTCGCCTCCCTACCTCTGAGGAAGTACAGTTCCCGCTCAGCCCAGTCAAAACTGTTCGCTGCTCTGGCACCCCAATGGTGGAACAAACTCCCTCACGACGCCAGGTCAGCGGAGTCAATCACCACCTTCCGGAGACACCTGAAACCCCACCTCTTTAAGGAATACCTAGGATAGGATAAAGTAATCCTTCTAAACCCCCCCTTAAAAGAGTTAGATGCACTATTGTAAAGTGGTTGTTCCACTGGATATCATAAGGTGAATGCACCAATTTGTAAGTCGCTCAGAGCGTCTGCTAAATGACTTAAATGTAAATGTAAATTGGAGTGGCCATAACAAAATTCACCCAAGCTTGTGGAAGGCTACCCGAAACGTTTGAGCCAAGTTAAGCAATTTAAAGGCAATGCTACCAAATACTAATTGAGTGTATGTAAACTTCTGACCCACTGGGAATGTGATGAAAGAAATAAAAGCTGAAATAAATCATTCTCTCTGCTATTATTCTGACATTTCATATTCTTAAAATAAAGTGGTGATCCTAACTGACCTAAGACAGGGAATTTTTACTAGGGTGAAAAAAAACTGATTATAAAAGTATTTGGCTAACGTGTATGTAAACTTCCGACTTCAACTGTATCCTACATAATTATACATGTTCAGCAGTATGCCGTTCAAGCACCATTTGCCTCACCTCATTTTGTCTTTCTCCATCTATTCCATCCCTTGCTTTCAAATTCACCTCTCCATCACCATCTTCCTCCCATGCTCCCCACCTCCTCCTCCGCTCCTCCCAGCTCCCCTGGTCAACTCGTGGCCGTGTAACCCAGAGAAGGTGCTGATCTCCCACCTGCCAGACACCAGGCAGATCCTGTCTTTCGGCAGCGGCTACGGAGGCAACTCCCTGCTGGGCAAGAAGTGCTTCGCTCTGCGGATCGCCTCGCGCATCGCCAAGGATGAGGGCTGGCTGGCCGAACACATGCTGGTGAGAACAGGGACCTGATAAGGGTGCACAGACAGGAATGTATTCCCTTTTTTGAAGGGGTTCCAACAGGAATACTGTATCTTAGACATGAAGAGCAGACAGGGCTCGAAGACAGGGAACATAGTAATGAGTAAAAGAGGGAATTCTGTGCTGACCTGCAATATCAGGAGATGGATTACCAGATTCAGATCTGAGCATACTGTATGTGACAGAGTCAGTGCCTCATGCAGTAGCAGTGAGTAGTTAGTTACTCCCTTCTGATGTTCCTACATTACCGGAGAAACTGCCTAGTCAATGCAACACCTACCCTCTCTGAAAATATCTCCCTCTCTCTCGTTCTCTCTTTTCTGTCACTCCTCCCCCACTAGATCCTGGGCATCACCAATCCTCTGGGAGTGAAGCGTTACGTGGCGGCGGCGTTCCCAAGTGCTTGTGGGAAAACCAACCTGGCCATGATGAAGCCTGCGCTGCCTGGCTGGACTGTGGAGTGTGTGGGAGACGACATCGCCTGGATGAAGTTTGACAGCCAGGGTGAGGGGAGGGATGCACACTCAACACACACTCTGAGACTCTGAGCTTCTGTAGAGACAATGACAGACTAGTAAAGGCTCAAACAGTAACATACTAGAGCATTCACACTCATGTTATTCATTTCATGGCCAGACAAGTTGTACAACCCATTGCAACTATAACCAGCAACTCCCACTTGTCAAGTCCTTTCCCCTCCTTTTCTTAGAGAGGAAATTATTAAATTGACGACATCACTTCCTTCAAGGAATAAATCCTTTAATGTATGTCTGTGACTCACCTTGTCACTTTCTCCTCAGGTAAACTCAGGGCCATCAACCCAGAGAACGGCTTCTTCGGCGTGGCTCCTGGCACGTCCCTGAAGACCAACCCTCACGCTATGGCGACCATCGGCAAAAACACAGTGTTCACCAACGTGGGCGAGACCAGCGACGGAGGGGTATGGTGGGAGGGACTGGACCCCCCTGCTGCAGGGGTCTCCCTGACCGACTGGCACGGCAAATCCTGGAAAGCAGGTAGAGTTGACTCACTGTAGTGTAATGACTCACTGTAGTGTAATGACTCACTGTAGTGGGGTATCAGGTAGCCTAGTGGTTGGAGCGTTGGACTAGTAACCAAAAGGTTGCAAGATCCTAGGCCGTCATTGAAAATAAGAATTTGTTCATAACTGACTTGCCTAGTTAAACAAAGGTAAAATTAAAATAAAAAATAACAGTGGACAGGTAGAGTTGACTCACTGTAGTGTTAACAGTGGACAGGTAGAGTTGACTCACTGTAGTGTTCACAGTGGGCAGGTAGAGTTGACTCACTGTAGTGTTAACAGTGGACAGGTAGAGTTGACTCACTGTAGTGTTAACAGTGGACAGGTAGAGTTGACTCACTGTAGTGTTAACAGTGGACAGGTAGAGTTGACTCACTGTAGTGTTAACAGTGGACAGGTAGAGTTGACTCACTGTAGTGTTAACAGTGGACAGGTATAGTTGACTCACTGTAGTGTTAACAGTGGACAGGTAGACTCACTGTAGTGTTAACAGTGGACAGGTAGAGTTGACTCACTGTAGTGTTAACAGTGGACAGGTAGAGTTGACTCACTGTAGTGTTAACAGTGAACAGGTAGAGTTGACTCACTGTAGTGTTAACAGTGGACAGGTAGAGTTGACTCACTGTAGTGTTAACAGTGGACAGTTAGAGTTGACTCACTGTAGTGTTAACAGTGGACAGTTAGAGTTGACTCACTGTAGTGTTAACAGTGGACAGGTAGAGTTGACTCACTGTAGTGTTAACAGTGGACAGGTAGAGTTGACTCACTGTAGTGTTAACAGTGGACAGTTAGAGTTGACTCACTGTAGTGTTAACAGTGGACAGGTAGAGTTGACTCACTGTAGTGTTAACAGTGGACAGTTAGAGTTGACTCACTGTAGTGTTAACAGTGGACAGGTAGAGTTGACTCACTGTAGTGTTAACAGTGGACAGGTAGAGTTGACTCACTGTAGTGTTAACAGTGGACAGGTAGAGTTGACTCACTGTAGTGTTAACAGTGCCTCCTGGATACATGGTGTGACACTGTCCTTGTGTTGTCATTGGGTAGAGAAAGTACACAGTGACACTTCATTAGAATGTCTGCTCATAAACTACTTATAGTTAACCATTAGTAAACTCTTTGTAAATCCCTACATAGCATTTATCCATGAATCTAGTAGCATTAAGAACAATGTAATCATGTTTCTAAGTTATTTATATGCTTATCATCAAATCAAATGTTGTAGAAATGTTCATGTACTAGTACTACTAATTTCTATACAGTCATGTTTTATTATGTTAATAGTATTCACCCTCTTTCTCTTCTTCCACAGGAAACTCTGCCCCGTGTGCCCACCCCAACTCCAGGTTCTGTACCCCGGCGGCCCAGTGTCCCATTATCGACCCCCAGTGGGAGAGTGACGAGGGAGTGCCCATCGATGCCATCATCTTCGGTGGCAGAAGGCCAGAGGGTGAGTGGCCTTTAATGATCCAATGACTAAAACACTGGAACTCTGGAACTTTAGGAACTCGTATACAACAAGAATAATATTATATTGTCATTGTATTCATGTAGCAGACACTCCTATACAGCAAACCTCTGGTGCTATATCCAGTGTTACAAATTATACCGTTTGGTTAATGTAACTGGAAAATAGATTATTCTGTATTATAACTGTTTTGAAATGGTATGTTCTAAAATTCTTGCTCCCAGTGTTGTGGGAGCTGTGGGACACTCTGTCACATTGTTGGCCATGTCCTGACCCCTGACCTCTCTGTTTCCCAGGTGTCCCACTGGTGTATGAGTCGTTTAGCTGGCGTCACGGTGTGTTTGTGGGAGCCTCTATGAGGTCTGAGGCCACAGCAGCTGCTGAGTACAAAGGTACAGTACCTCATAAACCATCATTAAAGAGCTTGTCATAGAACTACATTTGTTAGTACGTCATTTAAGTGGATATGAGCTGTCTATAGAGTACAACGGAAAATTATACAATAGAACAGGAAAAACATATCTAGGGCTAATATCCCCTGATTAGGTGGTATACAGTATTCCCTGATTAGGTGGTATACTGTATTCCCTGATTAGGTGGTATACTGTATTCCCTGATTAGGTGGTATACTGTATTCCCTGATTAGGTGGTATACTGTATTCCCTGATTAGGCGGTATACTGTATCCCCTGATTAGGTGGTATACTGTATCCCCTGATTAGGTGGTATACTGTATTCCCTGATTAGGTAGTATACTGTATTCCCTGATTCCTCTCCAGCAGTGTCAATGTATAAAGCAATGACCTTTTGATTCAAATGTTTTTTTTCATCCCTAGGCAAGGTTATCATGCATGACCCCTTCGCCATGCGCCCCTTCTTCGGCTACAACTTCGGCGACTACCTGGCCCACTGGCTCAGCATGGAGACCCGCAAGGCCCCCACCCACCTGCCCAAGATCTTCCACGTCAACTGGTTCCGTAAGGACCCCACGTCGGGCTCCTTCCTCTGGCCAGGCTTCGGGGACAATGCCCGCGTGCTGGAGTGGATCTTCAAGCGTTGCGGCCGCGAGAGGGAGGACGAGGCAGCAAAGAAGAGCTTGGTGGGCTGGGTGCCACAGGAGGGAGCCATCAACCTGCAGGGCCTGGGCAGCAAGGTGGACATGGTGGCCCTCTTCGATCTGCCCAAGGCCTTCTGGGAGAAGGAGACCCAGGAGCTGCGGGCGTACTTTACCCAGCAGGTGGGAGCCGACCTCCCCCAACAGGTGGAGGAAGAGCTGAAGGCTCTGGAGGACAGGATCAGGAATGGAGAGGCATAGACCCAGATGAGTCAGAGTTGAAGAGAGAAAGTTTAGACTATTGGACATTACACTACACTGATGTTGCAATATGGTGGGGATGGGTAGGGTGGGGGGTAAGAAAAAGTGACTGACAAACTGATTGCAGTTTGGGGGAAACTGCATTGAGTATATGTGGGAAGATGTAAACGAAAGGTTCTAAATTGTAAGAGAATACAATGATATGATGTGACTGCATCACTAACGAATGCAGTTCAGTCGCCACTGACTGTCAATGGATATTTGAGTAGAATCAATGTGTAGTAATGCCTTACTGACATCTTGCAATGAAGTACAAAGGCATTGGATGTTTGTTTACAAGCTATTAGCCCAAATAAACATCTCTTATCATAACAAGGTTTAATATCCATATACATTTTGCAGAATATTAACGACATCTTTTGAAATGCACTGCTGGCCTCTTACTAGTCACTGAGATTACTGAATGGCCATTGGCTTGAACATGGGGAAACCAAAACATTTGAACTAAATTCCATTGGGTGAAAGATTAATTTGCAATTTTTGGCAACTTGTATTGTCTTCAATAAAAATGCATGATAATGATATAATGTTTACTTTATGTTCAATGTTGGACCAATAATACATTCAATGGAAATTTCATTTAAACGTTTTTATTACGATGCAATTAATAAACATCCTCAAAATCTGCCTCAATTGTGTCTTTTGATCAACACTCAACATAAAATGATAACATGATAACTCCTAAAAAGATACATGGACTGTATATAATATTATAAAGATAACTGTATTAAAGAAAAGGGAAACGGTGACCAATAGATTTGATCATCAGTCAGGCTATTTAAACTTACTTCACCAACTTCCTCTCTTGTTTCAAACCACTGTCTCCAGCTAATTTTGTGTCTCTCCTCAAGCAATCAACCATTTAAATGTATTTATAGAGCCCTTTTTACAACAGCAGTTGTCACAAAGTGCTTATACAGAAACCGAGCCTAAAACCCCAGAGAGCAAGCAATGCAGTCATAGTAGACTTTATATGGCTTTAAACTGCCTTCAGTTGCACAATCAGGTGAATTCGCTATAGCTTGTGGAACCCACACTTTTAATCAGTTAAGCACTTTTCACATCAGAAAATTCAACAAATATGCAAATAATTGAGTTGCACAAAGTTAGAAATAAAAAATCTGCCAATAGAAAACAAATACTCAATACATACTGTACATACCAAAAATACTTCAAATGCACTTTTCTTATCCACTTGTGCATAAACCCCATCTAGGTTGTTAACTGGAGGTTCCTGGGCCCCTCTCCCGGTCACACTGACTTCAGCGTATTCACTCTCCTGCTCCTGTTCCCTGTCCAGGGCTGCAGCTGGGGTCTCTTTGGGCCGAAGTTTGGAGAAGTCTATCTCACCGTAGTGGATCACTCAGGCTGGTCTTCTGCAGGTTCCTCTGGTTCCTCGCCGTAGTGGATCTCCTCAGGCTGGTCTTCTGCAGGTTCCACTGGTTCCTCGCCGTAGTGGATCTACTCAGGCTGGTCTTCTGCTGGTTCCTCTGGTTCCTCTTCGGCCGTCGCCTGGTTAGTGTGCACCGTCCCAAACAGGGAGTTCTGTGGAGAGAACACATAGAGAGGATCAGGTGTAAAGCTCTAAGGTCCTTACAGCAGGTTAAACAACACATGCTGAGGATACGTTAATAAAACTGTCTTCTGTAGGTTCAGGAGAAGCAGAGAATTACATTATTGACTGGCATTTTGTCAATAAATGATCTACAATCTAAATGCTTAGTAATCAAAGAAGATACAGCATAGCTATGTTGTTATCATTCGATGTTCTTACAGGATGTGGTATTGCCATCGGTGTGGTCACATCACCCTAAAAGTCCTGGATTTTCTCCTCCTGGAAGACATTTAGAAAGGTCTTCTGAATGCACTGAGAAGGTTTTAACATACAAAGCACAAACACACATAAATAATTTTGCATTGAGGCCTGGGATAGCGTGTACCACCCAGGCTGCCAAGCAAAAAGAACCCAAAAGTTTCTGCTACAATCCCAAAAACCATAAGGTAAACAGACTCTTCTTGCCCTGAAAATACAGCACACATTTCTTACAAAAAGATCTCTAAAGTATATCTAACCAAAGATTGTGCCCTATGGGCCTCTTTTTTACCTTCAATAGCTAGCTGCACTTTCATTGAATTCTCAATGCTGTGATCATCTCTTGCTTCACAGTAGTACAGCCCTCCATCACCAACAGTCACATTGAGGGCGTCTGTCCAGATGCTACCCGGGCTGGTTTACCTCCACTGATCTGGAACCAGGTAAAGTTTGTCACAGGATGTTTGGCTGTAGTTCAGATTCACACAACTGCCTACTGGTACTGGATCAGCTGTACTGAGGGAGACTGAGGTGTCCTTAAGAGAGACTGAGGGAGAGGGGTTAATGAAAAGTGCATCTGCTATAGTGAATTGTCTGATCAATACCATAATCATCAGTGAAATCATAATGATACATTTACAGGCCCCAAATATTAGATTTTTATTTAACTAGGCAAGTCAGTTAAGAAATAATTCTTATTTACAATGACAGCCTAGGAACAGTAGGTTAACTGCCTTGTTCAGGGGCAGAACGACAGATTTTTACCTTGTCAGCTCGGGGATTTGATCTAGCAACCTTTCAATTACTGGCCCAACACTCTAACCACTAGGCTACCTGCCGCTCTAAAACATTAACCGTTGTGATATGGTCAGATGTCTTGTAGCTTACTGGATAGACTGCAGTAAAAGTTATGTTTTTCTCCTGATGAAGGTGTGAAGGTCACCGTGAATAGAACTGATTTGGTTTGGTCTGGATTCTCTTGTTGTTTCTTAGGTGTGGACTTTGTTGGGAGAGTCCATTTCAGCTCAGCGGGGTGTTCAGGACAAGGTGCGACAGCAGAGCAGTTCAAACTGACAGGTGTGTCCTCCTTTTACCTCACCTGAGACAGTAATGTTGGGTCTGAGAGGCAAATCTGTAATACTTGCAAACACAAACATAAAGCACTTTTCTGTCGGCCTCCATCAGTCCAGCTGATCCATTATCAGTGGGCAGCTGTGTGAATCTGACCTCCCCATTTGGCCACTTGTTTACATTTGTATATAATTTGATACAAGTAATCGAAGCGGGAGAAAATACTTTATAAACAACTAAACAGATTTCTTACTTCGTAACAGGAGAAAATACTTTATAAACAACTAAACAGATTTCTTACTTCGTAACGGGAGAAAATACTTTATAAACAACTAAACAGATTTCTTACTTGACTTATATTTGAGTAGGCCTCCATATGAATGTTAGAAGGAATGGTCTATTCTCAATCCTGAAGAAGTATTTATCAGTGTAACTGGTGGTTACATTGAAGAAGACCGTGGTGCAGTTGATCTGGGACAGGTTTCCAATAATATCCACTTAATAAATGTTGCTTGTCTTACCACCATTGAAGATCACCTTGTTTGGATACTGATCAAATTGGTCTGCATTTTTCAACCACACTCCAAAGGTAGGTTGTGTACTGTAATATTCATTCCTCTTTTCCTCAGAAATATTAAATGAACAAGGGATTTTCACACATGAGCCACTCAGTGCATACATGCTTTCAGGTGCGTGGTGTAGAAATCAGCAGCCAAAGCACCTGCAACATGAATCCCCATGATAATGGTCAACGTCAATGAGGTCGTGTGATCTTTTCTTTACTGACTCTCCCAATATCCTGCCTCTGTGTAGCAAAAAAAAGATTGTGCTAAGGAAGGAGTAGGACTGATTGTGTTAGGACAGAGCAGGACTGCGTGCAAGGCCAGATTAACGCAGGGCCTTACAGGGGTTGGACCTAAACCTGTATGCAGCCCGAGAGGCAGAAAATACTTTTATTACATTTTATTATCCAACCGCAGGAGTCCGCTCTCAATGTTCAAAATACACCAGAGAGCATAATTTAGGAACAGATGACGACCAGGAATACGACTTTCCCGAAGCAGATCCTCTGTTTGGTTCACCACCCAGGACGATGCATCGGATCCCAGCCGGCGACCCAAAACAACGGCGCCACAGAAGGGGTAGACGGAGCGGTCTTCTGGTCAGGCTCCATAGACGGGCACATCGCACACTGCTCCCGAGCATACTACTCGCCAATGTCCAGTCTCTTGACAACAAGGTAGACGAAATCCGAGCAAGGGTTGCTTTCCAGAGACATCAGAGATTGTAACGTTCTTTGTTTCACTGAAACATGGCTCACTCAGGATACGTTGTCAGAGTTGGAACAGCCACCTGGTTTCTTCACGCATCGCGCCGACAGAAACAAACATCTCTCTGGTAAGAAGAAGGGCGGGGGTGTATGCCTTATGATTAACGAGACGTGGTGTGATCATAACAATATACAGGAACTCAAGTCCTTTTGTTCACCTGACCTAGAATTCCTTACAATCAAATGCCGACCGCATTATCTACAAAGAGAATTCTTTTCGATCATAATCACAGTCGTGTATATCCCCCCCAAGCAGACACATCGACGGCCCTGAAAGAACTTAATTTGACTCTATGTAAACTGGAAACCACATATCATGAGGCTGCATTTATTGTAGCTGGGGATTTTAACAAGGTTAATCTGAAAACAAGGCTCCCTAAATTTTATCAGCATATCGAATGCGCGACTCGGGCTGGCAAAACCCTTGATCATTGTTATTCTAACTTCCACGACGCATATAAAGCCCTCCCCCGCCCTCCTTTCGGGAAAATCTGACCACGACTTTTGTTGCTCCCAGCCTATAGACAGAAACTAAAACAGGAAGCGCCCGTGCTCAGGTCTGTTCAACGCTGGTCCGACCAATCGGATTCCACGCTTCAAGATTGCTTCGATCACGTGGACTGGGATATGTTCCGCATAGCGTCGGACAATAACATTGATGAATATGCTTATTCGGTGAGCGAGTTTATTAGCAAGTGCATCGGTGATGTTGTACCCACAGCGTCTATTAAAACATTCCCCAACTAGAAACCGTGGATTGATGGCAGCATTCGCGCAAAACTGAAAGCGCAAACCACTGCTTTTAATCAGGGCAAGGTGACTGGAAACATGACCGAATACAAACAGTGTAGCTATTCCCGCCGCAAGGCAATCAAACAAGCTAAGCGTCAGAATAGAGACAAAGTAGAGTCGCAATTCAACGGCTCAGACATGAGAGGTATGTGGCAGGGTCTACAGTCAATCACGGACTACAAAAGGAAAACCAGCCCCGTCGCGGACCACGATGTCTTGCTCCCAGACAAAGTAAACAACTTCTTTGCTCGCTTTGAGGACAATACAGTGCCACTGACACGGCCTACTACCAAAACCTGCAGGCTCTCCTTCACTGCAGCCAACTTGAGTAAAACATTTAAACGTGTTAACCCTCGCAAGGCTGCCGGCCCAGACAGCATCCTCAGCCGCGTCCTCAGGGCATGCGCAGACCAGCTGGCTGGTGTGTTTACGGACATATTCAATCAATCCTTATCCCAGGCTGCTGTTCCCACATGCTTCAAGAGGGCCACCATTGTTCCTGTTCCCAAGAAAGTTAAGGTAACTGAGCTAAATGACTATCGCCCCGTAGCACTCACTTCCGTCATCATGAAGTGCTTTGAGAGACTAGTAAAGGACCATATCACCTCCACCTTACCTGACACCCTAGACCCACTCCAATTTGCTTACCGCCCCAATAGATCCACAGACGACGCAATCGCAATCACACTGCACACTGCCCTAACCCATCTGGACAAGAGGGATACCTATGTGAGAATGCTGTTCATCGACTACAGCTCAGCATTTAACACCATAGTACCCTCCAAACTCGTCATCAAGCTCGAGACCCTGGTTCTCGACCCCGCCCTGTGCAACTGGGTCCTGGACTTCCTGACGGGCCGCCCCCAGGTGGTGAGGGTAGGTAACAACATCTCCACCGCGCTGATCCTCAACACTGGGGCCCCACAAGGCTGCGTTCTCAGCCCTCTCCTGTACTCCCTGTTCACCCATGACTGCGTGGCCATGCACGCCTCCAACCACCCGAGCCACTGCCTGTTCAACCCGCTATCATCCAGAAGGCGAGGTCAGTACAGGTGCATCAAAGCGGGGACCGAGAGACTGAAAAACAGCTTCTATCTCAAGGCCATCAGACTGTTAAACAGCCATCACTAACATTGAGTGGCTGCTGCCAACATACTGACTCATCTCTAGTCACTTTAATAATGAAAAATTGATGTAATAAATGTATCACTATCCACTTTAAACAATGCCACTTTATATAATGTTTACATACCCTACATTACTCATCTCATATGTATATACTGTACTCTATACCATCTACTGCATCTTGCCTATGCCGTACGGCCATCGCTCATTCATATATTTTTATGTACATATTCTTATTCATTCCTTTACACTTGTGTGTATAAGTTAATTGTTGTGAAATTGTTAGGTCAGATTACTTGTTAGATATTACTGCATGGTCGGAACTAGATGCACAAGCATTTCGCTACACTCGCGTTAACATCTGCTAACCATGTGTATGTGACAAATAACATTTGATTTGATTTGGAGAGCCACACAGCAATGGTTTGTCCATCTGAAAAACTATTTTAAGAAATGGTCATGAAAATCGAGAAGTTTGATAGAAATCTTTCATATAGTTCAAAGCACCTGGGTGAATTAAACTTAGATAACAGCAGCAGTGATATGTCAGGGTGTGATGTAAAGTTCAACAACACTGAATTGGCTGCAGTACTTGCATACTTTCTGACCAGGCCATAATAGAAAGAGTGCTCCGGGACACGCCTGTGGATTGTGGCCAGCAGACAGTGAGTCTTCTTAGTCTGCAGACTTTCCAAAATTGCTGCACAGTGTTGACGAGACCAGCGTACAATCCGGTTTCTCCATGGCCTTCAACCTTTTCCCCAGGTTGAAACGTGAACATTTATGTTAAAAGGTTTGAAACCTATATTGACTAGCCCCATTACAGTGGGACAAATATGATGGAGACAACATCCTAAAAAACAATTTACTTTTCAAGCTGAGTAGTCAACTGAGCATTCCTATCATGGGTGATTGACGGGGATATCATGTCAGACGTAGAAAATATTATACAAATACACTGCTCAAAAAAATAAAGGGAACACTTAAACAACACAATGTAACTCCAAGTCAATCACACTTCTATGAAATCAAACTGGCCACTTAGGAAGCAACACTGATTGACAATAAATTTCACATGCTGTTGTGCAAATGGAATAGACAAAAGGTGGAAATTATAGGCAATTAGCAAGACACCCCCAAAAAAGGAGTGATTCTGCAGGTGGTGACCACAGACCACTTCTCAGTTCCTATGCTTCCTGGCTGATGTTTTGGTCACTTTTGAATGCTGGCGGTGCTCTCACTCCAGTGGTAGCATGAGAGGGAGTCTACAACCCACACAAGTGGCTCAGGTAGTGCAGTTCATCCAGGATGGCACATCAATGCGAGCTGTGGCAAAAAAGGTTTGCTGTGTCTGTCAGCGTAGTGTCCAGAGCATGGAGGCGCTACCAGGAGACAGGCCAGTACATCAGGAGACGTGGAGGAGGCCGTAGGAGGGCAACAACCCAGCAGCAGGACCGCTACCTCCGCCTTTGTGCAAGGAGGTGCACTGCCAGAGCCCTGCAAAATGACCTCCAGCAGGCCACAAATGTGCATGTGTCAGCATATGGTCTCACAAGGGGTCTGAGGATCTCATCTCGGTACCTAATGGCAGTCAGGCTACCTCTGGCGAGCACATGGAGGGCTGTGCGGCCCCACAAAGAAATGCCACCCCACACCATGACTGACCCACCGCCAAACCGGTCATGCTGGAGGATGTTGCAGGCAGCAGAACGTTCTCCACGGCGTCTCCAGACTCTGTCACGTCTGTCACATGTGCTCATGTGCTCAGTGTGAACCTGCTTTCATCTGTGAAGAGCACAGGGCGCCAGTGGCGAATTTGCCAATCTTGGTGTTCTCTGGCAAATGCCAAACGTCCTGCACGGTGCTGGGCTGTAAGCACAACCCCCACCTGTGGACGTCGGGCCCTCATACCACCCTCATGGAGTCTGTTTCTGACCGTTTGAGCAGACACATGCACATTTGTGGCCTGCTGGAGGTCATTTTGCAGGGCTCTGGCAGTGCACCTCCTTGCACAAAGGCGGAGGTAGCGGTCCTGCTGCTGGGTTGTTGCCCTCCTACGGCCTCCTCCACGTCTCCTGATGTACTGGCCTGTCTCCTGGTAGCGCCTCCATGCTCTGGACACTACGCTGACAGACACAGCAAACCTTTTTGCCACAGCTCGCATTGATGTGCCATCCTGGATGAACTGCACTACCTGAGCCACTTGTGTGGGTTGTAGACTCCGTCTCATGCTACCACTAGACTGAGAGCACCGCCAGCATTCAAAAGTGACCAAAACATCAGCCAGGAAGCATAGGAACTGAGAAGTTGTCTGTGGTCACCACCTGCAGAATCACTCCTTTTTTGGGGGTGTCTTGCTAATTGCCTATAATTTCCACCTTTTGTCTATTCCATTTGCACAACAGCATGTGAAATTTATTGTCAATCAGTGTTGCTTCCTAAGTGGACAGTTTGATTTCACAGAAGTGTGATTGACTTGGAGTTACATTGTGTTGTTTAAGTGTTCCCTTTATTTTTTTGAGCAGTGTATATAAGCACAAATATAACAGCATGAAAGCATCTCAACATGAAACTAACCAGTTAGGAAGGCAAAATCCATTTGAGTGTAGATTTCAGTGTAGAGTGGATTATGCAGCGTGAAGTGTTATCACACAGGTCAGAAGACTGCATGTAGAATAGATTAAGCAGAGGAGGGGGAACTCATGTTTCTGGGATATGTAGTTTAAAGAGGCAGGTGACAGCAGGAGGTGGTGATAAGAGTATAAAGAGTAACAGGAAGTAGCTAAGCAGATCCAAGAGATGGTGGGACCAGGACACAGTACACAGTAGGGTATAGGAACGTTGCAGTCATGACTGGTAGGGCTAAGCCAGACAGAAAGGGGTGTCTAGAGATGTAGCAACTACTTACGCGACTCGTTGTTTCTCTGCCAGAGTTTCCACGTCTCTCTCCTGCCAGGTAAGGAACAACGTCCTCTTGTCTGTGAGGGTCTCCTTTATCTGACGGGTCCAAACTTCCACGTCCGACTGTGTGCTGCCTACGACATAATCAAGGGCCTAATTAAATCTATTGCCGAACAAAATAAACCACACTGGCAGTTGTGCTGAGTTCTACATGTGCAATGCTCACAAATCAATCAAATGTATTTTATAAAGCCCTCTTTACATCAGCAGTTAGTTGTAAAACAGCATCACGAAGTGCTTTACAGATACCCAGCCTAAAACCCCAAAGAGCAAACAATGCAGAGGCAGAAGCACAAATCAAGTGGTTCATGGGGTGCATACTTGTCAGACTGATGTATAATCAGAAGAGAATAGAGCACACAAAAACATTCTAATGTTCATAGATGACCAGCAGGGTCAGGTAAAAACCATAATGGCTATAAAGGGTGCAAACATTTCAAGACTCTAGGGTCAGATGGCTTTCCTGTTTAAGAAAGTCAAGGTTAATGGGTGGGGTGGGTTGTGGGGGCTAGTACCTTTCCGTTTACCTTCCCACCCATGGGCTAGACTACATTCAATCCTAGGACTGACAGAAGAGAGAAGTCTTCAGTCTAGACTTAAAGGTTGAGACTGAGTCTGATTCTCTCACATTGGCAAACCATTCCAGAAAGAGGAGCTCTGTAGGAGAAAGCCTCGCCTCCAGCTACTGAAGCCCTGCTTCCAATTCATCTGATTGATCATTACATATTAACAAAAATGATGAGTAAAACACATGGAATCTAACCTGGAATGCTGTTTAGCAGCATCATCAACTCCTCCTTTGCCTCGGTTTCCTCTCAGGACCTTCTGCCGATGGAGTTGTATTGCTGGTAACATAACGTATGAAGGTGAACATACATTTCATAGACTGTTTAAAATACAGCTTTTTGCTAAACATTACATCCTATGTTGGTGTCTCTTAAGAACTTGCGAAATGACTACATATTTTCATCATAACAACCGTGTGAACAGGCTTATGTGAAACGAGATCAAATGAAATCAAAATCAAAGTTGTTATTTGCGCAGCCATACAGCGTAATGTGCACAAATACAATTAAATAAGTAGACAGTCATGGTCATCTCCTCCACTCCCATCGTAGGCCCACTGGGACACATGGGATGAACTGCCCTGACTAAGACAGACAGACACAAAGAACAGACTACAGTAGCTGCAGATTTGAAACTACACTATCAGGGGGATATTTCATTGCACAACTTGTTAGAAAATTCCTTATCAATTCTGTGCTTGGCACGACAGATTTTGCCAGCAGAAAATAGGAGCATTGTGCCGTGATTGGCTCAGTGTTCTGTCACTCATGGGGACACTACGTCATCGCCAAGTTTAAATCCTTAGTAAGGGTAGAAATCCAAAATTCCAGCCCTTTGGGAGTTAAAATTCCAGCCCTTTGGGCTGGGGACACGCACCTGAAGGCTAGTGCGGGGAGAAGGAACAGGGCATACTTGACCCTGGAGACGCACATTAGGCCTAGTGCGTGGTGCCGGAACTGGTGGTACCGAGCTGGGGACACGCATCTCAGGGCTAGTGCGGGGAGCAGCAACAGGACACACTGGGCTCTCAAAGCGCACTATAGTCCTGGTGCGTGGTACCGGCACAGGTGGTACCGGGCTGGGGACACGCATCTCAAAAAATCAAAAGAAATCAGCCAAGACCTCAGAAAAACAATTGTAGACCTCCACAAGTCTGGTTCATCCTTGGGAGTAATTTCCAAACGCCTGAAAGTACCACGTTCATCTGTACAAACAATAGTACGCAAGTATAAACACCATGGGACCACGCAGCCGTCTTACCACTCAGGAAGGAGACGCGTTCTGTCTCCTAGAGATGAACGTACTTTGGTGCGAGAAGTGCAAATCAATCCCAGAACAACGGCAAAGGACCTTGTGAAGATACTGGAGGAAACAGGTACAAAAGTATCTATATCCATAGTAAAACGAGTCCTACGTAACCTGAAAGGCCGCTCAGCACGGAAGAAGCCACTGCTCCAAAACCGCCATAAAAAAGCCAGACTACGGTTTGCAACTGCACATGGGGACAAAGATCATACTTTTTGGAGAAATGTCCTCTGGTCTGATGAAACAAAAATAGAACTGTTTGGCCATAATGACCATCGTTATGTTTGGAGGAAAAAGGGGGAGGCTTGCAAGCCGAAGAACACCATCCCAACTGTGAAGCACGGGGGTGGCCAAAATTCACCCAACTTATTGTGGGAAGCTTGTGGAAGGCTACCCGAAACGTTTGACCCAAGTTAAACAATTTAAAGGCAATGCTACCAAATACTGATTGAGTGTATGTAAACTTCTGACCAACTGGGAATGTGATGAAAGAAATAAAAGCTGAAATAAATCATTCTCTCTACTATTATTCTGACATTTCACATTCTTAAAATAAAGTGGTGATCCTATCTGACCTAAGACAGGGAATTTTTACTAGGATTAAATGTCAGGAATTGTGAAAAACTGAGTTTAAATGTATTTGGCTAAGGTGTATGTAAACTTCCGACTTCAACTGTATGTGATTGTGTAAGTTACTATAATAAATGTGTATGTTTGTACTGTTCCAGGTCAGTTGCGTGTGAATTCTGACATGACTTGAAGAACTGAGAACATGTTACACATTGGCCTCTTTATGTCAGGTGAGTTTTCAACACAGCTCCAATTATTTATAGTAATGAATAAGACAAAAAGGAATAAGCACAAGTGATTATATATTTTGGTATGAGCTATATATTTCCATCTTTATCAATGTGAAAATACAGTACAGTACTGTGCAGTGTAAAGCCAGGCACCACAGGGTGAAATAACATTTTTGCATCTACTTATCAATTTCAAGGTGTTTTGGTATTTTGGTCCTTTAATATGTAAACATAAAAATGTAAAAAAAACGTTATGTAAATGTAAATATAAAAATGTCAAAACGTTATGTAAATGTATATTTTATTTAGGGAAAGGGGAGACCTAGTCAGTTGCACAACTGAATGCAGTTGTATTTCATCGATGAGAAAATTTGCAGAATGTCGGCCAAAATTGTTACAGCTTTTCCCGTTGCCGGACACTCGGCTTCCTCTCACTACCATATTTGGTAGTGAGTGGACACGCCAAGCGGATGCTTCACATTTATACATCCGGTGAAATATCTGTCTCATTGTGCTATCTGTTAATATAACTTCAACGCTGGAGTGCCTTCAGCAACTAAGCCCCCCCCCCCTCTCTATCTCTCCTCTTTTTGAACTGTGTTCACTTTTATGTTCAGTGCCGCTGTGGAATTGTTGCACTGCAGGACTTAGTGACATTTCCTTGTTCAGGGATGTTGCGTTTGAGTTTATTGTTTATAGTGGCGTGTATTAATGGATGCCAAGGGAAGCCAGGCTTCCCCAAGTATTTGACAAATTAAAAAATACAAAAAATAAAATAATTCATTTTTCGTCACTCTGTGTTTTTATAATTGTCCGTCAATTCATAAGTGACGGAATCTCACCTGAGAAATCATCCGAGGGAGGGAAACAGTACCCCTCTTTCTCAATATGTGTAGCCCATGTATCTGATGCTGTCTTGAACAAGATAGTATGACATGTTGCTGCCGTAGCATTTGATTGACGCCAGCAATCATCAGCCTCCATTGATAACTATTTTTGCTAACAATTAGCCAATCAGCGTTGAGCTAAGGAGCAAAACTCCCCCCAACGGAGGCCAATTTGGATTTGGTTTCATATCAATCAAATCACTTCCTAAGCAAAATGTCATCATTGTCAGACAAACGTGTCTGTTTCTGGTCTGCTTGTGTTGATGCCCTGCAGTAGCTAGCTTGTTAAATTGTCCCTTTCCACAGCCACGGATGGAGATTTGGACTTGTGGTTTTGATTCAAGCTGCCCACTCAAGAAAAAGCTTCAAACTGTAACTAGTGCCTGCAACCTGGCTCAGGTTATCAGTCAACCTACCAGGGAAGTTACAAACAGCACATTAATGAAAATGCTGCCAAAATTTGCTTTAAAGCAGTATCCAAATCCATCGGATGTGGTGATCACAAAATATTAGCCATATCTAGGAAAACCAAAGTTCCAAAGCTGGCCCTAATATTGTTTAAACAAGAAGTTTTGTAGTGATTCCTATGTTATGTAAATATTATGTGCTGGTCTGTGGTGTGTAATGAGGAGCAACCAGACGCTGCACTTGACGCATTTATGAAATTGCTTATTCCAGTTACTAATAAGCATGCACCCATTAAGAAAATGACAGTGAAAACTGTTAAATCCCCTTGGATTGATGAGGAATTTAAAAAAAATTATGGTTCAGAGGGATGAGGCAAAAGGAAAGGCAAATAAGTCTGGCTGCACAACCGATTGGTAAACATACTGCAAATTGAGAAATTGTGTGTCTAAAATGAATAAAAATAAGAAACTACACTATGTGTAATGAACACGATAGGAGACAGAGAGCTGGTTTCAAGTGCAGGGCGCAGCAGTTGCTTATTGAAAAGGACCACAGGAGGAGGCAGGTGTAATGTGGTGCGTGCTGGTGGCAGGGAAGTCAGGCGCAGGAGAATGAACTTGGTATAAACGGAGCTGTTTAATAAGTATTCAAAAACTCCGAAAACCAAAATATACAAAATAAAATAAGAGGGTGCAAAACCCGTCGCACACCAGAACATAACTTGCACACATACATACAACAAACAATCACCGACAAGGACATGAGGGGAAACAGAGGGTTAAATACATAACAGGTAATTGGTGGGATTGAAACCAGGTGTGATGGAAGACAAGACAAAACCAATGGAAAATGAAAAATGGATCAGCGATGGCTAGAAGGTCGGTGATGTCGACCACCAAAAACTGCCCAGCAGCACGTCGACACCGACCTCGTGGACGACCCGGAGGGCGAGGCTCATGGCGATCCGGATGGAGACAGTGGAACTCTCGCAGCATAGAAGGATCCAACACGTCCTCCACCGGAACCCAGCATCTCTCCTCCGGACCATACTCCTCCCAGTCCACGAGGTACTGAAGGCCCCTCGCCCGACGTCTCGAATCCAGTATGGAACGAACGGAGTACACCGGGGCCCCTTCGATGTCCAGAGGGGGCGTGGGAACCTCCCGCACCTCAGACTCCTGGAGCTGGCCAGCCACCAGGCAAGAGGAGGGGAGCGGGCTCTGCACGTGACGCCTACTCAATGTCCGCGTCCAGCTCCCACACTACCGGCGCCACCAGGCAAGAGGCGGGGAGTATGGGAGTGGGATCCATGGGCCGCTCCTCTGTGTCATACAGCCGGGACAATGCATCTGCCTTAACGTTCTGGGAGTCTGGTCTGTAGGAAAGGAAAAAAACTAAACGGGTGAAAAATATGGCCAACCTTGCCTGGCGAGGGTCAGTCTCCTCGCCGCCCGGATGTACTCCAGATTGCGGTGGTCAGTCCAGATGAGAAAAGGGTGTCTAGCCCCCTCAAGCCAATGTCTCCACACCTTCAAGGCCTTGACGACAGCCAACAGCTCCCGGTCCCCCACATCATAATTTTGCGCCGCGGGGCTGAGCTTCTTCGAGAAGAAGGCACAGGGGCGGAGCTTCAGTGGCGTACCCGAGCGCTGAGAGAGCACTGCTCCTATCCCAGCCTCGGACGCGTCCACCTCCACTATGAACGCCAAAGAGGGATCCGGATGGGCCAACACGGGAGCCGAGGTAACAGAGCCCTCAGGTGACTAAAAGCCCTGTCCGCCTCAGCTGACCACTGCAAGCGCACCGTGCCCCCTTCAGCAGTGAGGTAATGGGAGCCTCTACCTGACCAAAACCCCAGATAAACCTCCGGTAGTAGTTGGCAAACCCTAAGAATCGCTGCACATCCTTTACTGTGGTGGGAGTCGGCCAATTACGCACAGCTGAAATGCGGTCACTCTCCAACTCCACCCCTGAGGTGGAAATGCGATACCCTAGGAAGGAGACAGACAGTTGAAAGAACAAGCACTTCTCAGCCTTGACGTCCAGGTCATGCTCCAACAGGCGACCAAGCACCCTGCGCACCAGGGACACATGCTCGGCGCGTGTAGCAGAGTATATCAAAATGTCATCAATATACACCACCACACCCTGCCCGTGCAGGTCCCTGAAAATCTCGTCTACAAAGGCTTGGAAGACTGATGACGCATTCATCAACCTGCACGGCATGACGAGGTACTCATAGTGCCCTGAGGTGATACTAAAGGCCGTCTTCCACTCGTCTCCCTCTCGGATACGCACCAGGTTGTAAGCGCTCCTGAGATCTAGTTTAGTGAAGAAGCGCGCCCCGTGCATTGACTCAATCGCTGTGCCTATGAGCGGTAGCGGGTAACTATACCTCACAGTGATCTGAATCAGACCCTGATAGTCAATTCACGGGCGCAGACCTCCCTCCTTCTTCTTCACAAAAAAGAAAGTCGAGGAGGCTGGTGAAGTGGAGGACCGAATGTACCCCTGACGCAGGGATTCGGAGACATATGTTTCCATAGCCTCCGTCGCCGCCTGTGAGAGGGGATACACGTGACTCCTGGGAAGTGCAGCGTCTACCAGGAGATCTATCGCACAATCACCTCGTCGATGAGGTGGTAATTGAGTCAAATCAGCATGTTCAGTGGGAATGCGCACGGTGGAGACCTGGTCTGGACTCTCCACTGTAGTAGCACCAACGGAAACCCCTAAACACCTACCTGAGCACTCTCGCGACCACCCCGTGAGAGCCCTTTGTGGCCAAGAAACAGTGGGGTTATGACAAGCTAACCAGGGTAGGCCCAGCACCACGGGAAATGCAGGAGAGTCAATAAGGATAAGACTAATTCTCTCCGTGTGACCCCCCTGCGTCACCATGCCCAAAGGAGCGGTGACCTCCCTAATCAACCCTGACCCTAATGGTCGACTTTCTAAGGCGTGAACAGGGAAGGGCACATCCATGGGAACAATGGGGATCCCTAAATTATGGGCTAACGCACTATTAATTAAATTTCCAGCCGCGCCTGAATCGACGAGCGCCTTATGCTGGGAATGCGGGGAAAACTCAGGAAAAGTGACAAACACAAACATTTGTGCAACAGAGAGCTCTGGGTGAGAATGGTGCCGGCTCACCTGGGGTGACGCCAGAGCGCCCTGCCTGCTGCCTCGACTCCCAGAGGAACCAACCCGGCACCGACCGGCAGTGTGACCTCTGCGGCCACAGATGGTGCACGAGCGAGAACCCCCTATGGTCTCCCTGCGTACCGCCCCTCCCAGCTCCATGGGTATCGGAGAGGGAGTGCGGGAGGATGGAACTACCAGACCCCGATCTGAACGTCCGCGAGTAGCCAGCAGCTTGTCCAGCCGAATGGACAGGTCCACCAGCTGGTCAAACGTGAGGGTGGTGTCTCTGCAGGCCAGCTTCCGACGGACGTCCTTGCACAGACTGCAGCGGTAATGATCGATCAGGGCCCTGTTGTTCCATCCCGCGCCGGCAGCCAGGGTCCTAAACTCCAGGGCGAACTCATGGGTGCTCCTCGTCTCCTGCCTCAGATGGTAGAGGCGCTCACCTGCCGCTTTACCCTCGGGCGGGTGGTCGAAGACTGCCCGGAAACGGCGAGTGAACTCCTCAAACTGGTCCAACGCCACATCTCGCTCTCTCCACACTGCATTGGCCCACTCCAGGGCTCTCCCGGTGAGGCACGAGACAAGGGCGGACACCCTCTCACGGCCCGATGGAGCCAGGTGGACGGTGGCCAGATAGAGGTCTAATTGCAATAAGAACCCCTGGTAGTTCGCAGCCCTTGAGAGACGGATCCCACTGGGTTCAGGCAGGAAAGGGGCGCTCAGGAGAGTATTCAAAAACTCTGAAAACCAAAATATACAAAATAAAATAAGAGGGTGCAAAACCCGTCGCACACCAGAACATAACTTGCACACATACATACAGAGGGTTAAATACACAACAGGTAATTGATGGGATTGAAACCAGGTGTGATGGAAGACAAGACAAAACCAATGGAAAATGAAAAATGGATCAGTGATGGGTAGAAGGTCGGTGACGTCGACCGCCGAAAACCGCCTGAATAAGGAGAGGGACCAACTTCGGCAGAAGTCGTGACAGCAGGTAGCTGGTTCCAGGGGCAGGCAGAAGGTCATACACAGGGGGTCCAAAAAGGCAACAGTACAGGCAGGGAAAAGGCTAGTAACGTAGTCCGGGAGATCAGGCAATAGGTTGATAACAGGAAATCCGATAGGCTAAAGTACAGGCAGGGAATAGGCAAAAGGCGTCATTAGTTTAGGCAGGCCAAAACCATCATACACGGGCGGATGAAATTACGGGGAAAACCAGCGCTCCAAATAGAAGTGTGTCACAAAACAAACAATACCTCAAAATAATGGGGTGCAAAGAACTGAACTAAATAGTGTGTGATAATGACATACAGTTGTGTGAGCAGATGATCAGAATTCAGGTGATTGGGATCTGGAGAGTGAACTGATTCAGGGGATCTTGGTGTTTGAGAGTGTGAGCTGGAAAGTGGGCTGGAAAGTGAGCTGCGTTCAGGGGATCTACGTGTTTGAGAGTGTGAGTTTGAAGCAGACGTTACACTATGAAACAAAGATTAATGACAAAGAATGATAGTAAAAAGCTTTGGAGCACCTTAAATGACATTTTGGGCAAAAAGGCAAACTCCGCTCCATCATTCATTCAATCAGTTGGCTCATTCATCAGAAAACTCACTGATATTGCCAACTACTAATTTGCAAAATGAGCAAATTTCCACAACAAATGCCGACACTACACATCCAAGTATAACTGACCAAATTATGAACTCACTTGCCTAGTTAAATAAAGGTTTAAAAAATTATAAAAATGAAAGACAAGCATTGTAATTTTGAATTCTGTAAAGTGAGGGGGGAAGAGGTGAAAAAAATATTGTTGTCTATCAACAATGACAAGCCACAGGGGTCTGACAACTTGGATGGAAAATTACTGAGGATAATAACGGTCAATATTGCCACTCCTATTTGCCATATCTTCAATCTAAGCCTACTAAAAAGTGTTTGCCCTCAGGCCTGGAGGGAAGCAAAGACATTCCGCTAATTAAGAATAGTAAAGCCACCTTTACTGGCTCAAATAGCAGACCAATCAGCCTGTTAACGACCCTTAGTAAACTTTTGTAACCAGATACAATGCTATATTACAGTAAACAAATTGACAGACGTTTAGCATGCTTGTAGGGAAGGACATTCGACAAGCACAGCACTTACACAAATGACTGATGATTGGCTGAGAGAAATTTATAATAAAAAGATTGTGGGAGCTGTCTTGTTAGACTTCAGTGTGGCTTTTCACATTATCGATCATAGTCTGCTGCTAGAAAAACGTATGTGTTATGGCTTTACACCCCCTGCTATACTGTGGATAAAGAGATACCTGTCTAATATAACACAGAGGGTCTTATTTAATGGAAGCCTCTCCAACATAATCCAGGTAGAATCAGGAATTCCCAAAGGGAAGCTGTCGAGGCCACTTTTGTAACTCTTTACTAATGACATGCCACTGGCTGTGAGTGAAGCCAGTGTGTCTATGTATGCGGATAACTCAACACTATACACGTCAGCTGCTACAGCGACTAAAATGACTGCAACACTTAACAAAAATCTGGAGTTAGTTTCAGTATGGGTGGCAAGGAATACGTTTGTCCTAAATATTTCAAAAACTAAAAGCATTCTATTTGGGACAAATCCTTCAATAAACCCTAAACCTAAACTAAATCTTGTAATGAATAATGTGGAAATTGAGAAACTTGAGATGACTAAACTGCTTGGAGTAACTCTGGATTGTAAACAGTCATCGTCAAAACATGTTGATACAACATTAGCTAATATGGGGAGAAGTCTGTCCATAATTAAGCGCTGCTCTTCCTTCTTAAAAAATACTATAAATAAGGCTTGTTCAGAACAGGGAAGCACAGCTGGCCCATAAATGTACACTGAGAGCTAACATTAATAATATGCATGTCAATCTCTAATGGCTCAAAGTGGAGGAGAGATTGACTTCATCACTACTTGTTTTGTAAGAAGTGTTGACAAGCTGAATGCACGAGCTTCCTGTTTAAACTACTAGTTCACAGCTTGGACACCCATGCGGCAGGTAGCCTAGTGGTTAGAGCTTTGGACTAGTAACCGAAAGGTTGCAAGATCAAATCCCTGAGCTGACAAGGTGAAAATCTGTCATTCTGCCCCTGAACAAGGCAGCACTGTTCCTATGCTGTCATTGAAAATACACATTTGTTGTTAGCTTAGTTAAATAAAGGTAAAATAAGTTTAAAAAAAATATGTATTATCAAATGAGCAGAGACAAACTTATCACAAAAGTCAGAGTTATACTTAAACTAAATCTTTATTCGCTTATTAATAAGGAGAGCATGTCACACCACACCCAAGTGAATGATGTGAGTGTTCTGCAATAATGATGGCTGGTCGACAAACCACTCTTAGATGATTCGTTGAAAGTCCCGAGACAAAGGATACTAAGACCTTTTATAGCGAAGATACACCCCCTTAGTCTACATGACAAACAACAGATGTGTGGAATGGGTCACAAGGTTAGGATTCGTATAAAAGATACTAATAATTCACAGCAGACAGTATCTGCTGTAAAGACTGTTCTCATTGTGTAGAAACCAGGGTCTGGCCCCCAAAACAAGGTTCCTCTCATAATTATCCATACTCGAGCCATCTCCACCCTGGTACCTCCCAGCACACATAAATTACAACGTTTCGACAGACAAGCTGTCTTAATCAGGGTATAATGACAAACACTAGTTTATATAGTGTCAAAGGACACACACAGTTGTCTGTAATCATGGCCGGGTGTAGCCTGATATCATTGGTTAATTCTCAGATATAAAAATAACATACCAAAAACATTAATGGATAGCATACGAGCATACGAGCCCAGCTCACAAACACCAACTCATGCTATGGAATTTGGTCTTTTAGGTTTTATCACAATAAGCATCGTAAATCCACTGTCAGCATTAAGCCTCAGAGGCCCACTCTCAGTTCACATAGACACAATAGAGTTCTAAGAACCCCCTATTCTGTTGCATAAAATACCCATTTAATGCAATAACAGTATTATAACATAATCTTGTAATTTTGCTCTCACACATACCCCACAAAACATGCCACCAGAGGTCTCTTCACAATCCCCAAGTCCAGAACAGACTATGGGAGGCGCACAGTACTAGATAGAGCCATGACTCATGGAACTCTATTCCACATATTGTTGTATGATGGTATGAAGCATTTTGTACTGTAGATATGTAGTGGTGTAATAATGTTATATGATGTACTGTTTTATCTTTTGTTTTATGTGTGATGTAAGTTGTAACGTGTACGCTAAGAATCGGGACGCAAGTACAGGGAGTGAATTTAATAAATAACGGAACATAGACCAAACAAGAAACATGAGTAGCGAACAGACATGAAACACAGAAACAGAGTCAATAACGCCTGGGGAAATAACTAAAGGGTGTGACAGATATAGGGGAGGCAATCAGGAAGGTGATGGAGTCCAGGTGAGTCTCATGAGACTCAGGTGCGCGTAACGATGGTGACAGGTGTGCGTAATAATTAATAAACTGGCGACATCGAGCACTGGAGATGGGGAGCGGGAGTAGACATGACATAAGCGCCTTAATGTGTTTGGACCCCAGGAAGAGTAGATGCTGCAATGATTATGATGGCGATTCTGATCTAACCATATATTCATACTGTATATTGTGCCACTGGCCTGAGACTATTGAAGTTCAAAATGTAGCCTAATAGGCTCAAGTTGACTAGCTAGCTAACTTGGCTGGTTAATTTTTGCCCATGCGAGGAAGTTTGGCTATAGCAAGAATTTTAGCTAGGTAGCCTATGAAAACGGAAACTAAAAGCGTACTGTATGACAGTCATATACCGTTTTGCAAACATGAAAGAGAGGAGGATGGCATTGGCATTCAACTAGTCCACAAGTAGGTTGAGTCCAAAAAATAATATTACACTTGCGCGCCATCGAAGTAGTTTGGGGGACAACGTCTGTGTCATCTTGTAGCCAGCTAGAATTAGGCTATTCAGTTTGTGGGCAGTTAGATATGTTTTGGGCACAGTTGAGTAGCCGACAAGGCTTATATGAAAATCCTAACTGCTATGCAGATCTTTAGAAATTGTAGAATCAATTGTAAATTGTCACTCTTATGAAAAAAGTTGCAGACCCCTGCTATAGGCTATATGAAGCCCCCCTTGTGGAATGCACATAGGCTACAGTGTACTATGACAGTGTTACTGTCTCGTGTGCTTCCCACCAAATGTGTTCTGCATTCATAGACGTTCTTTATAATGTGTACGCCCAGCACATTTTTGTATTTGTCTGCATTATTTGCTAGGGAATATTCTGCGAATATTGAAGCACAGCATCAACAAGGGGTTTCTGAGAATATTGAAACATTGTATCAACAAACGCGGTGGCTCTGAGAATATTGAAGAATGTTGTGTCAACAAGACTGCCTCGGGAATATTAATAATGCAACGTAGTAGCCAACACGGAGGCGGCCCACACATTTTTTTCACTGGGCCAGCTTGTCTCTGTTTGATATTGTGTTGCCTACGCAGCATCTGAGTGCTCACTATATACAGCGCATTCGGAAAGTATTCAGACCCCTTGACATTTTGTTACATTACAGCCTTATTCTAAAATGACCAAAATCAAATGTTTCCCTCATCAACCTACACACAATACCGCATAATGACAAAGCAAAAACAGGTTGAGAAATGTTTGCCAATTTATAAAAAATTATGATTTTCTTTTAGCTCAGGTGCATTCTGTTTCCATTGATTATCCTTGCGATATTACTACAACTTGTTTCGAGTCCACCAGTGGTAAATTCAATTAATTGGACTTGATTTGGCAAGGCACACACCTGTCTATATAAGGTCCCACAGTTGACGGTGCATGTCAGAGCAAAAACCAAGCCATGAGGTCGAAGGAATTGTACGTCGAGCTCCGAGACAGGATTGTGTCGAGGCACAGATCTGGGGAAGGGTACCAACAAATGTCTGCAGCATTGAAGGTCCCCAAGAAAACAGTGGCCTCCATCATTCTTAAGTGGAAGAAGTTTGGAACCACCAAGACTCTTCCTAGAACTGGCCACCCGGACAAACGGAGCAATCAGGGGAGAAGGGCCTTGGTCGGGGAGGTGACCAAGAACCCTGTGGTCACTCTGACAGAGCTCCAGAGTTCCTCTGTGGAGATCAGAGAACTTTCCAGAAGAACAACCATCTCTGGAGCACTCCACCAATCAGGCCTTTATGGTAGAGTGGACAGACAGAAGCCACTCCTCAGTAAAAGGCACATGACAGCCCGCTTGGAGTTGGCCAAAAGGCACCTAAAGGACTCTCAGACCATGAGAAACAAGATTCTCTGGTCTGATGAAACCAAGATTGAACTCTTTGGCCTGAATGCCAAGCGTCCCGTCTACAGGAAACCTGGCACCATCCATACGGTGAAGCATTGGTGGCAGCATCATGGTGTGGGAATGTTTTTCTGCGGCGGGGACTGGGAGACTAGTCAGGATCGAGGCAAAGATGAACAGAGCAAAGTACAGAGAGATCCTTGATGAAAACCTGCTCCAGAGCCCTCAGGACCTCAGACTGGGGCGAAGGTTCACCTTCCAACAGGACAACAACCCTAAGCACACAGCCAAGACAACGCAGGAGTGGATTCGGGACAAGTCTCTCGAATGTCCTTGAGTGGCCCAGCCAGAGCCCAGACTTGAACCCGATGAAACATCTCTAGAGAGACCTGTAAATAGCTGTGCAGCGACGCTCCCCAACCAAGCTGACAGAGCTTGAGAGGATTTGCAGAGAAGAATGGGAGAAACTCCCCAAATACAGGTGTGCCAAGCTTGTAGGGTCATAACCAAAAAGACTTGAGGCTCTAACCGCTGCCAAAAGGGCTTCAACAAAGTACTGAGTAAAAGGTCTGAATACTTTTGTAAATGTCATATTTCAGTTTGTGTTTTTTTATACATTTGCACAAATGTCTAAACCCGTTTTTGCTTTGTCATTATGGAGTATTGTGTGTTGATTGATGAGGGGAAAAAACGATGTAATCCATTTTAGAACAAGGCTGTAACGTAACAAATGTTGAAAAGGTCAAGGGGTCTGAATACTTTCCAAATGCAATGTGCTGTATATCCATAAAAATTATGCTGTTTCATGTTTTGACTGGCTGAGAAAAGCTGTATGCCTGTCTGTCTCATACCGACTCCCAACACGTTCTTTAATATGTGACAGCTGGAGATTGAAACAATATTGCAAATGTCGGCAAGACAGACAGCAAGGTTTTTACAAATCTTCGCTGCTGAAAACTAAATGTTAGTCTAAAAGAAATGTGAGATACTGTCTAGATGCTTCTTATAGTGGAGATCACGTTTCTAAATTGCCTGGCTGGACTGATGAGGCAGTTGCGCAGTCAGATGGAACAGAGTAAATAGGCATTTTAACGTCATAGATTTAGCCGGTGGTAACTTCTGGAATAGACACCGGCTGGAATGCGGTTTAAACCAATCAGCATTCAGGATTAGAACCACCCGTTGTATAACCTCAGTTAGATAAAGTGTTTTCACTTATTGCATCTGCGTGATGCTTGCGTTATCCGGTGCACTCGTTCGTTCGTGAGCTGGCTGCTTGTTCTAAATAATATACTATAATAGTGGTCGCATGTGCATCCGTTTTTTTTACATGCAAAAGGGAAAAAGGTGTATTTATGCTGTTGTTCAAATGCACAGATTTCTTTAAATATCATCAAGTAACCACCGGTAGTTAGAAAATATAGAATCATATTTCTGTCATGCTGCTTTGTTGACAACTCTAACCATCTCGCGCCACTGTATTCAGCCAATCAGCGGCCGCCGCTGCAATGAAGTTAACACACTTGAATAATGCAACATGGCATGTGTAAATGTTGAAAATGTTCATTACTGTTCGCAAAACAATGTCCATACAAGCTTTGTTTTGAACACTTTACAATGCAAGACAAAACTGGTAGCCTCCAGCTTTAATTGCAGGCTAACTGTCCTTGCTAGCTTAAAGCTGAATTCACTACCTTAGTACTTTGTGATAATATGCTAACCATAATGCAACATGTTATGATTTCAAAGCTGAATGTCACAAAATATGGTATTAATTCACTTCATCTCTCTCGCCACCGAAAAGCGAATTCACTCCTTCGCCTCCCACCTGGTTTATCCACAGCCACATCACAGAGTTTCTAAACCCAGAAGCGCAACATTGCGAGACTTCCGGGAACACTTGCAAACCAGCCTTGAACTTTCATAAACTACATTTCAATCGAGTACAGGCTTAACTGAATGACAACAGAGACAGAATGCCTCATGGAATTTTTTGAATAGTTTGGGGTAGGCCTCGTCTCAGAGGAATGCTCCGCAGAGCAAGATGCTAATGACAGGTTGCCCTACGCTGGGCAGCTATCATCGAAACCCCCCAAATTAAATATGTTACTCACCAGGGAGAAGGGACATGTCACACCAGCCTTCACTTTGGCTCCCCCTCCTGTCCAGCTCAGGTGTTCGGCATCGCCGGCCTTCTAGCTGCTGCCGAACCTGCTGCTGGAAAACGCCCTTCACTCATCAACCCTGGACTTGTCTCGTCATCATTACACACACTTGGTTCCAATCCCAACTCTATCACTGTATATATACTCCCTCTGTCATTTGTCTTTGTCGGTCATTGTAAATGTTGCTTGCTTTCCTGAGAGGAATCTCTCCTACTATTTCCTGACTACTTTGTTATTTTGCACTTTGGGTTTCGTCTCGCTTTTATATATGGTGCTTTAATAAATTCAGTAGTTCTAAACCTGTGACTGCCTCCTGCCTACTCCTCTCTACACTTGTGACAGGACACAGCAAAGCAATGATTAGATCTAAAGATCGAAGACAAGATAAGTAGATGTACAGTATAAGAGAAGCATGCAAAGAATAAAACAAAATATTGAAGTGCCTTTGAATGGGGTATGGTAGAAGGTGCCAGTCGCACAGGTTTGTATCAAGAACTGCAACACTGATGGGTTTTTCACGATCAACTGTTTCCCGTATTTATCAAGAATGGTTCACCACCCAAAGTACATTTTGCCAACTTGACACTGCGGGAAGCATTGGAGTCAACATGGGCAATCATCCCTGTGGAACGATTTCGTCACCTTGTAGAGTCCATGCCCCAACGAATTTAGGTTGTTCTGGGGGGGTGGGGGGTGTAACTCAATAATAGGAAGGCATTCTTAATATTTTGTACACTCAGTGTCTATAAGCGTAAAGCTTGAGAAAGGATAAGTGCAAGCTATCATGATAGTACCCTAGGAACCTGATCTAGAATGCTGAAGAGTATGGCTAGTGATTAAGGTGAAAAGACAAGATCAGAAACCCTAAATAATGTGAAGTAATAAGAGTGAAAGAAGTTGTGAACTCGCCATTGATGGAACCATGGAAAACCAGTAAGAAGACAGCCTTGCGGAGATGTCAAAAATGTGGGAAACTGCCTTGTCTGGGGCTGTGAGCATATGCTGGAAAAGAAGAAGTAGTAAGTAGCTTAGGGTTGAGGTTAAAACTTGTGTTGTGATGAAGAACAGTCGTGCTGATTGAATCGGAATGTGAAAAAGATGGCACGAGACAAAACAACTAGACGGAATGGTGCCTGAATAATGTGATTCACCTAGTGTGTTAATCAATAATGATAAGCCACCAGGTATAGACAACCTAGATGGAAAACTATTGAGAATGGTAGCAGACTGTAATGCCACCCCTATTTGCCATGTCTTTAACCAAAGCCTAAAGGAGTGTGTGTGTGTGTGTCCACAGGCGTGGAAGGAAGCTAAAGTAATTACACTACCTAAAAATAGTAAAGCAGCCTTTGCTGGCTCTAATAGCCACCAAATCAGTTAGCTGCCTTTTCTTAGTAAATTAATGGAAGAGAATTGTGTTTGAACAAATACAATGCTATTTTTTAAAGGACAAGTTAACTACTGACTTTCAGCATGCATATAGGAAAGGGCACTCAACTTGTACTGCACTGACTCAGATGACTGTTGATTGGATAAAATAAATGGATAATAAGATAATAATTTAAGCTATATTATTAGATTTCAGTGCAGCCTTTGATGTTATTGATTACAATTTGTTAATTGAAAAAACTCACTTACCACTTACCATCACATGGTTGAAGAGTTACTTATCCAATATAACTCAGAGAATATTCTTAAATGGAAGCTTCTCTAACATCCGATATGTACAGTGCGGTATCCCTCAGGGTAGTTAGCTTGGGCCGTTACTATTCTCTAATTTTACAAATGATTTGCGACTTGTCTTACAATAAGCTAAAATGACTATGTATGCTGATGATTGCACACTCTACACATCAGCACCTACAGCCAGTGAGCTCACTGAGACGCTTAAAAAGGAGTTACAGTCAGTGTCAGAATGGGTAATTAATAATAAACTGGTCTTAAATACATCTAAAAAGCATTCTCTTAGACCTAAACCATGGGCACAAAGGGTGTGACCATTGAACATGTTGAAGAAGCCGAACTCCTAGAAGTAACATTGGATGGTCAGTTATAGTGGTCGAGTCATATTGACAAAGTTGTTGTGAAGATGGGAAGAGGTACAGTATGCCTGTTATAAAAAAGATGTTCTGCATTTTGACACAAAGATCAGCTGACTAGTTCAGGCTTTGATCTTATCTCATCTTGATTACTGTCTGGTAATATGGTCAGGTGCAGCAAAGAAAGACCTAGCAAAGTTGCAGCTGGCTCAAAACAAAGCAGCACACATTGCCCTTAACTGTACACACAGAACTAACATCACAACAGCATGCATGATAGTCTTTCATGGTTGAAGGTTGAGGAGAAATGGACTACTTCTCGTCTAGTCTTTTTAAGAAACATTTGGGTGTTGAAAATGCCTAACCACTTGTATAATCTATTTGCATACATTTCAAACAGACCCCACCAGACACCCAAACCAAAAACAGATTTAATGCATAGCTCAGTTATGTATAGAGCCATGTCACCGTGGAATGCTCTGCCACAAGAGGTTACTCAGGAAAAAAGCAAGTTTTGCTTTAAAAAACAGAAAAAACATCTTGTATCACAGCGCCTCTCCTCTTTCTAAAAATCTAATTTAACTGTACTGTATATAGTATTTTTGTTGTCGCTGTATTTCCTATATATATATATAAAACTCTTATTTTTTTTATATATACATTTATTTTTTAATGTAATATCTTATGTTGTTCTTGTCTATTACTGTTCTGTACTTTATAGTCAAAACACCTGCAATATCAAGGTCAGGGAAGTGGTGATCTTTTCAGTACGGTCTCTCCCAATAATCTGCCTCTACAGCAAAAAATATGAATTTATTTCAATGTATGAGTGATTCCTGATATGTCGTGACAGCATGCCCTAGATTGGAGCATGCACATATATGGAGCAAATAATAAGAATGTATTTGAATTCAGACTAAGGTCAGGCACAACTCCTTAATAGGGTCATTTTTTCCCCTTTAACATCACAATAAACTTTTACCAGTTGAATGTAAACACAAATGTAATACTTTTTGTAGGATTTTTGTTGTTGAAATATTATATTAAAATATGCAAATGAGGTGAACTCATTAACTATGTGCATATTTGCATATACCACAAGTCCATCTTTCTGGACACTGGAAGAAGTCAACCTAAATATTTTGGTTTCATTTTGTTAAGACACTTTAGGATCTGACTTTTACAGAGCAGATTATGGATAAATACTTTTTCATCTTTCTATCTCTAAAATACTAAAGACATGTACGTAAAAACATTTTTGGCCACATTTTTCCAAATAAAATGTTATCTAGACATTTTTTATTGACAACATATCAGCAATTCCCTCAGTAAGCCTGGACAATATATCTAAGGATAACCACACAAACTTTGGTGAATTTAGATGATCTGAAGCTGAGAAAATATTTGTTGGCGTGTGGGAAGAGAGTTCCTTTGCCCAGGTGTTACTGATGCATGCCAGATCTTACACCGCATGGATAGGTATTTTACGTATCAGCTAACCACATCATATGTTATAGCAATCTGGTGCTCGAAAGCAGTCGATGATGTGGTACTCAACCATTGGTTGATGCATGCAAAGTCTGAGCAGGGGAACACAACCTCTAACCTTTGGGAAATGGCAGTTAATGAGAAGTACACTGAATTTAGTCTACCAATCACCAAACACCTACAGTATTTAGACCCAATCACCATCTCTTCAAAGTAACTTACTACATATAGTCCCAGTTTGTAACATTCTCTATGAAGTGGGCTTTTAAATGATGTGTGATGACAGATGTATGATAAACTAAAGAAATCACATAGGTATTTCAGCTGTAGAAATCACATAGGTATTTCAGCTGTAGAAATTACATAGGTATTTCAGCTGTGAAACTAAGACATGAACTATAGCAGAACTTTGAAAATGTTGAATGTCATTACTTATGAATTTAATTAATTTTTGTATTAAGTTTATTTGTACAGGGACAATGTACTCTATAACAAAAACATACTTCTCTGAACAGAGAGAGGAGGTGTGTTGCACCAGATTTTTACAGTAACTAACAGATTTACAGTAGCTAACAGATTTACTGTAGCTAACAGCTCATTTCTATTTGCAGTCCCCGGGCAGATGAAAATATGAACACATACAAACAGACACCTTCCTAATATTGAGTTGCACCCCACCCACCCCTTTTGCCCTCAGAACAGCCTCAATCTGTCAGGGTATGGACTCTACAAGGTGTCGAAAGGTTTTCACATGGAAAGAGCAGGTGTTCCTAATGTTTTGTACAGTCAGTGTACATCAGACATGTAAAAAAAAGCAGTCAGGCCATACAGACACGTTTCAATACAAAAGTCAAAACATTGCACATGATACTCATGGCACACATTGGACCTGATAATATTTTAGTTGTAAAACATATAGTATAATCCACATGTTGTACATAGCCCAGTTATTGCACCTATTGAAATTACATGTGTGTGATTTAATGTCTTTGGTTACATAAAAAAAGTCACTGTCACACACTTTTAGGTTAAAATCATTGTGAGCATGTCTGATTGGGCTTGATCAATTTTTGAATTTAGTCTGAAGATAAATTCAAATATAGTGAAGAAGTAGACACTTGCCTTACAATCATGTAAACGGTCCACAGAAGAGACTGTCACACCCATAGTGTGTTCTGACAAACTAAAGTTCTGAAATTCATGTGGCACATCTCACATCTCATCAGTGATGTACTTCCCAACATGTGAATGACAAATTAGTTAAATAATACTACAGTACTAATTTAACAGGATGCTAGTGAAGGGGTTTTAAACCAAGGCCTCATACCTTTTAAAGGGTAAATTGTGTTATGATAAACTGTAAGGTCTCTTCTTTAGGAGTGTGTGTGTGTGTGTGTGTGTTTGTGTGTGTGTGTGTGTGTGTGTGTGTGTGTGTGTGTGTGTGTGTGTGTGTGTGTGTGTGTGTGTGTGTGTGTGTGTGTGTGTGTGTGTGTGTGTGTGTGTGTGTGTGTGTGTGTGTGTGTGTGTGTGTGTGTGTGTTTGTGTGTGAGTTAACATCTGTTTTGAGTGTTGTGCCCTTCAGACACTATCAGAAGGCGGAAACCGCCTACGCTCAGACTCCTCCTGTCTGGGGCCCAACCGTGGCTATCTGAGGTTCTGAGAATACGACTGGTTTTCTGTAAACACAAGGCTGCCGCAGGCCTGATGAAAACAGCCACCTGTCAGAAGATGCTTAGACTCGTTCACCTTGTTATGACTCTATACTTGTGATGAAAGGTCAAGTTTCGGTCAAACCCACTTCTGAGCTTTTAATTGCTGACAAGATGGTTGCTGCTGTCAGGGGGAGGTTAGATTTATTAAAATGTTGTTGCCAGGGAAAGTCATGCAAGGAGGACTGGGGAGGCTATATGAGTTACAGGATGTCTTAGACACTTTGCAGAACCTGTGGAGAGCTATCATATACTGTACTATGTACCAACTTCTGCCTACAATTGTATTTTAGAATTTTAATACTTAAACAAAGAGTCTGTTTCGTTTCCATTACTAATGTATGTTTGATAATTATATAGACCTGATCATCTGTTGAAGAAATTGACCAACACTAGAAAACCCATGAGCTGGGTGCCCCATTCAAATGTATGTGCTAAAAACATTCCCTTTTCTAATGAACCTTACACAATTTCTTTCAGTCACTTGATTCATTGTAGAGGTGGCCCTTTGGGATCAGTGTCCCGTCCACGGGACAGTTGCGCTAACGTAGGCTAATGCGATTACCATGAGGTTGTAAGTAACAAGAAAATTTCCCAGGACATAGGCATATCTGATATTGGCAGAAAGCTTAAATTCTTGTTAATCTAACTGCACTGTCCAATTTACAGTAGCTATTACAGTGAAATAATACCATGCTTTTGTTTTAGGAGAGTGCACAATTTTGAACATGAAAAGCTATTAATAAGCAAATTAGGCACATTTGGGAAGTCTTGATACAACATTTTGAACAGAAATGCAATGGTTCGTTGGATCAGTCTGAAACGTTGTACATACACTGCTGCCATCTAGTGGCCAAACTATATATTGCACCTGGGCTGGAAGAATACATTATGGCCTTTCTCTTGCATTTAAAAGATGATGGTACAAACAAAATACAAAAGAATGGTTTTTTTTTTTCTTTGTAGTATCTTTTACCAGATCTATTGTGTTATATTCTCCTACATTCCTTTCACATTTCCGCAAAATTCAGTGTTTCCTTTCAAATGGTACCAAGACTATGCATATCCTTGCTTTAGGGCCTGAGCTACAGGCAGTTAGATTTGGGTGTCATTTTAGGCGAAAATTGAAAAAAAGGGTCAGATCCTTAAGAGGGGTGCCCCATTCAGTTGTGCAAACAATGCATGCAAATGTATGTGCTAAACACTTTCCCTTTTCTAATGAATCTTCCACAATTTCTTTCAGTCACTTGATTCATTGTAGAGGAGGCCTTAGCTAGCTATGTTTCATCAGTTTCAAATGAAATGGGCCCCAGCTGCCCCCTGATTGATTATTTTACGCAAAATGTGTGTTAGCCACTGAATCAACAGCTTTATAGGGCCTATACATTTCATTACTGCCAGAAATAAAACACTTATACAAAAAAATACAGAGTAACTGTCATTGTGGCTGATTAATACATATCCCTCAACTGCTCCTGCATTCACATCCTCTTTCCTTGCGTTACTTCCTATTTTAAGTCTACCCACTGGGCACACCACATCATTTCAATGTGGATAATTGAGTAATATTTGGTTGAGATGTTGATCAATGAGATTACAACCTATATTCACCCACTCAAAAAGACAGCCAAAAAGTAAATAGAAATTCCAATGTGTTATCACAATGATTTCAAAGATCTAAATGCACAACATTTCAATGGAAAAACAATGTCTGATTTGGGGTTTAGTTGGCACCCTAATGTCTATTATCACTGTCACCCAAATGTCTAACAAATTAAAATACAATGTCATATTTTATTTACTGTAGTTATACAGATTGTGTTATCGCTGTTATTCATCTAATAGCGGAACCCAATAATCTGGATTGCAGTTGAGATTACATTAAAAGTATATGGTACAATTGATCAATGCCGTTCAAAATTCTGCACAGATTAAAACAGCAATTGTGAAGCTCTCCATAGACATGCGATGACCTACGCATGCTATTTGAAAGTGCCCGCTTTGTATGATCTCATAAGAAATGTATAGTTACAGTAACCTCCATGTGGCCATGGATGTTTCATTATAAGGTTGAATGTTACAATACAGTGCCCTCCATAATTATTGGGACAGTGAAGCATTTTTTCTTCTTTTGGCTCTATACTTCAAAACTTTGGATTTTAAATCAAACAATGAATATATCAGAACTCAGGATAAGACTCAGATGCAGACAGCTAGTCACAGATGTTCATTGACCCAAGCAGGGGGCAGGCAAAAGACAGGTCAAAGGCAGGCAGAGGTCCGTAATCCAGGGCAGAGTAAGACAGGTACAGAACGGCAAGCAGGCATGCTTGGGACAGGCAGAATGGTCAGAACCAGGGAAACAGAACTTGCGAAAGCAGTGAGACAGGAAACCACACTGGTAAGACCTGACAAGACAAACTGCCAACAGACCAACAGAGAACACAGGTATAAATACACTGGAGATAGTGAGGAAGATGGGCGACACCTGGAGGGGGGTGGAGTCAAGCGCAAAGACCGGTGAAACAGATCAAGGTGTAACAGAATATGAGGTTAGAGCAGAATGGCAGCTTTAATTTGAGTGTACTCATCCATATTGGGTAAACCGTTTAGATATTACAGCACTTTATGAACATAGAGCCACAATTTTAGGTGAAGGAGAGCTGAAGGTTTAGGTGGAGGGAGTGCTGAAGGCTTTGAAGGACAGGGTCAGGAATGGAGAATCATTTAATAAGACAGGGATGTTTGAAGAGAGAAAGCGAGGACAATTGGTCCAGCGTCGTCCAGGTTAGAGGAGGGTTTGGCCGGCAGGGATGTTCTTGTCCCATCGTGCTCTAGAGATTCCTATGTCTTACTGACGTATTGTAATGAAGTATAAAGGCATTGGATGTTTTCAAGCTATCGCCCAAAGAATCATCTCTAATCATGACTAATCATGATGGCTTAATTATATCATTTTTAGGCATGAGATACTGTATGTAAAATGTTGGACCAATAAGAGCAAGAGATTATGGACATTAAATGTAAAGGTTTTTATTACAATGCAATTAATAAACAACTTCAAATTCAGCCTCAATGTCTTCTCTTGCTCAACATAAAAACTGACACGAAAGGTCCAACATTGATATAGACATAAAAAATAGATAATATTGTTATTCCGGCAACTGCATAAAAGTAAAAGAAAAATAGTGACCAGTAGATTTTATCATCAGTCTGGAAATGTACACTTACTTCACCAACTTCCTGTCTTGCATCAGGCCATTGTCTTTCCAACTAATTGTGTTTCTTCTTTCCTCAGTCATCATTGACTTTATATGGCCTTAAACTGCCTTCAGTAGTTGAACTCATTAAACAGATGCTCTGTGAAATCAGTACTCAAAATAAATTGGCTAAAATAGAGAGTATCATCCAACCACCACTGTAGTTACAGTTAAACACTTTTCATCCCAGAAAATTCTACAAATATGCAAATAATCAAAGAGCCCAAAATGGTAAATATAACAACTAAATACCAATAGAAAACAATTACAAAATACATACTGTCCATAAAAACAATTAATATCCATTGGCAAAATGCTTAAAATGCACTTTTCTTATTCACTTGTGCATAAACCCCATCTAGGTTGTTAACTGGAGGTTCCTGGGCCCCTCTCCCGGTCACACTGACTTCAGCGTATTCACTCTCCTGCTCCTGTTCCCTGTCCAGGGCTGCAGCTGGGGTCTCTTTGGGCCGAAGTTTGGAGAAGTCTATCTCACCGTAGTGGATCTCCTCAGGCTGGTCTTCTGCTGGTTCCTCTGGTTCCTCTCTGGTCATGGCCTGATTAGTATACATCATCCCAACTGTGGAGTTCTGTGGAGAGAACACAGGAAGGAAAAGGTGTCAGGAACCATACTTTGTAAGAATAAAGAACTGATCATTCCACATAGGATGTGTAACATACTGATATCAATTGCTATAAACTGACAGAAGTACAAAGTTCAACAACTATGCTATTATTATTCGTTGTTCTCACAGGATGTGGTATCATTGCTATCGGTGTGGTCTTATCACCCTAAATTTCCTCTTAGATAATTTTTGTTGTACTTCTTTCATTGCATTTTGTAGAAGGGTTTTAAAAGTTTAGCCTTATTCCCACCTGTCCTAGTGGATTGTCTATCCTTTCAAGTCCATCAGGGAGCCTAGATTTTCTCTTCCTGGAAGACATTTAGGAAGACTTTTTGAATGCACTGAGAAGGATTTCATATACAAAAGCACAAACACAAGATAAATACACCGTTTTGCAGAGGTACGGAAAAGTTTTTACCATCCAAAGAAAGTGATCAGGATGATTAGCAAAATGACTCCCAAGGTTCCTCCTGCTCCTGCAATTCCCCAAATCCTTGGGTTAAGAGGCTCTTCTTGCCCTGAAAATACAGCATATATTAAGGTCATTTCTTTCAAAAACAGCTCTAAAGTACAATATACAGTGCATTCAGAAAGTATTCAGACCCCTTGACTGTTTCCACATTTTGATACCTTATTCTAAAATTGATTAAATAAATTATTCTTAGCAATCTACACACAAGACCCCATAATGATGACGCAAAACAAGTTTTTAGACATTTTAGCAAATGTATTAAAAAAAATAAAAAACACTGCATAAGTATTCAGACTCTTTGCAATGAGACTCGAAATTGAGCTCAGGTGCATCCTGTTTACATGATCATCCTTGAGATGTTTCTACAACTTGATTGGAGTCCACCTGTGATAAATTAAATTGATTGGACATGATTGTCCACAGTTGACAGTGCATGTCAAAGCAAAAACCAAGCCATGAGGTCGAAGAAATTGTCCGTAGAGCTCCGATACAGGATTGTGTCGAGGCACAGATCTGGGGAAAGGTACCAAAAAAATGTCTGCAGCATTGAAAGTCCCCAACACAGTGACCTCCATCATTCTTAAATGGAAGAAGTTTGGAACCTACAAGACTCTTCCTAGAGCTGGCGGCCCGGCCAAACTGAGCAATAGGGGACCTTGGTCAGGGAGGTGGCTACTCCTCAGTAAAAGCCACATGACAGCCCACTTAGAGTTTGCCAAAAGGCACCTAAAGAACTCTCAGACCATGAGAAACAAGATTCGTTGGTGTGATGAAACCAAGATTGAACTCTTTGGCCTGAATGCCAAGCATCAATGTCTGGAGGAAACCTGGCACCATATCTACGGTGACGCATGGTGGTGGCAGCATCATGTTTTTCAGCGGCAGGGACTGGGAGACTAGTCAGGCTTGAGGGAAAGATGAACGGAGCAAAGTACAGAGAGCTCCTTGAGGAAAACCTGCTCCAGAGTGCTCAGGACCTCAGACTGAGGAGAAGGTTCACCTTCCAACAGGCCAATAACCCTAAGCACACAGCCAAGACAACGCAGGAGTGGCTTCAGGACAAGTATCTGAATGTCCTTGAGTGGCCCAGCCAGAGCCCGGACTTGAAACCGATCAAACATTTTCAGGAGAGACCTGAAAATAGCTGTGCAGCGACGCTCCCCATCCAACCTGAGAGCTTGAGAGGATCTGCAGGGAAGAATGGGAGAAACTCCCCAAATACAGGTGTGTCAAGCTTGTAGCGTCATACTCAAGAAGACTCAAGGCTGTTATCGCTGCCAAAGGTGCTTCAACAAAGTACTGAGTAAATGGTCTGAATACTTATGTAAATGTGATATTTCTGTTTTAAATGTTTTATACATTTAGCAAAAAATTCAAAAAAACTGTTTTTGCTTTGTCATTATGGAGTATGGTGTGTAGATTGATGAGGAAAACAATTAATTTAATCAATTTTAGAATAAGGCTGCAACGTAACAAAATGTGGAAAAGGGAAGGTGTCTGAATGGTCCGAATGCACTGTATATACAAAAGTATGTGAACACCCCTTCAAATTAGTGGATTCGGCTATTTCAGCCACGACTGTTGCTGACAGGGGCATAAAATCAAGCACACCGACATGCAATCTCCATAGACAAACATTTATTAGATAGCGCTGACAGGCATGGCAGTTCTGCTTCTAGCTCCTAAGCAACTTTGTAGTATTTTGTTTTTTTGTGTGTTTCTTACATTATTAGCACAGAACTTAGTTTTGTGTTATTACGTACAGCCGGAAATAACTTTTGGATATCAGAGCGGCGGTAACTCAACCAGCATTACGATCAGAATTGGATCCTTTGTAGTGACGCCTTAGACCACTGTGCCACTCGGGAGGCCATTGATGATGGTTTTAAGTTTTGGTGGACTTTTTTTAGCAGATGTACAATCATCGCAAATTGAATTATAGGGCGTTTCAGGAGTGAACAGAATTGTACACTCGCAAACTTGATCACAAATGAGGGCTGATGGGCTTACGTTGCCAACTTACCTCGCTTTTCTAATTATTTGGAATGATGGCCACGGGGATTGGCCACGGTGATTCCCCCAAGGGCATAAGGCGAGGGTAAGTGGAGGAGGGTGTGTCTTTTATGTGTTTGAAACGCAGCCATGGACACGGTGACTGTGTTCATCAGGAAGTATATAGGGGATGTTGTTCACACTGTGACTATTAAAACCTACCCAAACCAAAAAACGTGGATAGATGGCAGCATTCACGCAAAACTGAAAGCGTGAACCACTGTATTCAACCACGGCAATGTGACTGGGAATATGGTTGAATACAAACAGTGTAGTAATTCCCTCCGTAAGGCAATCTAACATCAGTACAGAGACAAAGTGGAGTCACAATTCAACGGCTCAGACAGGAGACGTACACTATCATTTTAAAGTTTGGGGTCACTTTTAAATGTACTTGTTTTTGAAAGAAAAGTAATTTTTTTTGTTCATTAAAATAACATCAAATTGATCAGAAATACAGTGTAGACATTGTTAATGTTGTAAATGACTATTGTAGCTAGAAACAGCTGATTTTTTAAATGGAATATCTACATAGGTGTACAGAGGCCCATTATCAGCAACCATCACTCCTGTGTTCCTATGGCACGTTGTGTTAGCTAATCCAAGTTTATCATAACAAAAGGCTGGAAACTCAAAAGGTTGGAAACTCCCTCCCTCAAACTTCCCTTCCCTTAGGTGAGACATTATTCTGTAACGATGTGCTCTGAGAGTCGGGAAGCAAGTTCAAGGAGTGCGTGTTTTAATAAATAAACGCAACATAATACAAAACAAGAAACATGAACAACGCACAGACATGTCAGTGAAACAGAAACAATATCGCCCGGGGAAGGAACCAAAGGGAGTGACATATATAGGGAAGCTAATCAGGGAGGTGATGGAATCCAGGTGAGTCTGAAGAAGCGTGTAGCGATGGTGACAGATGTGCGCCATAACGAGCAGCCTGGTGACCTAGAGGCCTGAGAGGGAGCACACGTGACATCTATGAATCTTACCCAGTTGATTAACTCACCCACTCGCCCAAATCTCAAATGTCCAGAGAAATCTACCCTGATTTGATTTGATATTGACAAATGTTCCACATAAATATTCTGCGGTTGGTGTTCTTTCTAATGATTTAAGTGACCATTGTGCTGTTGTTGCTGTTCGAAATACTAAGGTTCCTAAGACAAACCCATGTTTTATTCGTAAGAGAAATTTTACGAGTTTTAATGAGCAGGCTTTCTTTCATGATTTGTTTTATTTTGACTGGAGAAATATTGAGCTTATTCCTGACGTGGAAACTGCCTAGAAATTCTTTCATTATGTTTTTTTCCCCAAATAGTAAACAAACATGCCCCATTCTGCAGGTTCTGAGTTAAAAGGCAGGATAATCCATGGTTTTCTTCTGAGCTGTCTTGCATTATTCACAAACGTAATCTAGCCTGGGCTAAAGCAAGGAAATCATGTTCTGATGCTGATTGGCTTCTTTTTAAGCAACTACGAAACAAGTGTTATTTTCTTCTCATGAAGGCCAAGTCTGAATATTTTATGTCTGTTACCACTGATAACCTGAATGACCCTAAAACGTTTTGGAAGGCTATTAAGTCTATGTCTGGTAACAGTAATGTTAATTAATTACTCTCATGTGTATTGAAGGACTCTGTTGCTGTATATGGCAACTGAAATGCTGAATTGTTGCAATGAGCACTTTGTATCTTCTGGTAGGCTGTTTGATTCAGTATCCTCTGTCTCTGTACAACCCTGTGTGGATGAGCCAGTTAGAGCTGGTCAAACGTTTAGCTTTTTGCTATTCTCAGTGCAGGAGGTACATAAAGCTCATAGATTACTGCACCTGTACATAACCCATCTACAATTTAGCCCAAACAACTACCTCTTTACCTACTGTATTTATTTATTAATTTATTTTGCTCCTTTGCACCCCATTATTTCTGTCTCTACTTTGCACTTTCTTCCACTGCAAACCAACCATTCCAGTGTTTTTTTAGTTTTTATTTTACTTGCTGTGTTGTACTCACTTCGCCTCCATGGCCTTTTTATATTTTTATTTATTTATACATATATTTGTTTGCCTTCACCTCCCTTATCTCACCTCACTTGCTCACATTGTATATAGACTTATTTTTTTCACTGTATTATTGACTATATGTTTGTTTTACTCCATGTGTAACTATGTGTTGTTGTATGTGTCGAACTGCTTTGCTTTATCTTGGCCAGGTCGCAATTGTAAATGAGAACGTGTTCTCAATTTGCCTACCTGGTTAAATAAAGGTTAAATAAAAAAAATTAAAATAAAGCCCTGAAATCCTTAGATCAGAGAAAGCCTGCAGGTCCTGATCATCTTGATCCCTGCATTTTAAAACTGGCAGCTGATTTCATAGCTGAACCACTTACATATATTTTCAATTTAACCCTGAAATGTAATGAAATTCCAAAGATCTGGAAATCAGCATTTGTCCTACCACTTTTAAAAGGGGGAGATCCAACTCTTTTAAATAATTATGCGCCAATCTCAAAGCTGTCACCCCTGGTGAAAATACTTGAAACCCTTGTTAGTGGGTTAATGGACCAATCGGGCTTCAGGAAGAAGCATAGCACAATTACAGCAGCCATGAAGGTTTTAAATGATATCACTGAAGTCCTTGACAAAAAACAGCCCTGTGTCTCACTTTTTATTGATCTCTCTAAGGCTTTTGATACAGTTGATCATGCTATACTGAGGCAGAGGCGTAGGTCTTTTGGAGCATGCAGCTGCATGGTTTGCTAACTATCTGTCTGATAGAACTCAGTGCACTCAATTTGATGGGCTCATGTCTGTTAAATTGTCTGTCTGTAATGGTGTGCCCCAGGGCTCTGTACTTGGTCCTCTCTTAATCACTATTTATATAAATAATTTAGACAAACATTTGCAAAATGCGCAACTTCACTTTTATGCTGATGATACTGTTATTTATTGAAGTGCCTCGTCTCTCACAAAATGTCACGCCCTGACTGTAACGGCTTTCTTCCTGAGATGAAGGAGAGGACCAAAACGCAGCGCGGCTAGTGTTCAACATGTTTAATAACAAAGAGACGATAACGTGAACACTACAAAATACAAAATAACAAACGTGAAAAACCGAGACAGTCCTTTCTGGTGCAGAACAAAGACAGGAAACAACCACCCACAAACCCCAACACAAAACAAGCCACCTAAATATGATTCCCAATCAGAGACAACACAAAACACCTGCCTCTGATTAAGAACCATATTAGGCCAAACATAGAAACAGACAAACTAGACACACAACATAGAATGCCCACCCAGCTCACGTCCTGACCAACACTAAAACAAGTAAAACACACAAGAACTATGGTCAGAACGTGACACTGACCTTAGTTATTTTTGTTTTGTTTATTATTTTGGTTAGGTCAGGGTGTGACATGGGGGATGTATGTGTTTTGTCTTGTCTAGGTGTTTGTATGTCTATGGTTGCCTAGATTGGTTCTCAATTAGAGGCAGCTGTTTATCGTTGTCTCTGATTGGGAACCATACTTAGGCAGCCATATTCCGTTGGGTATTTTGTGGGTTATTGTCTATATGTAAGTTGCCTGTGTCTGCACTTGTTTAATATATAGCTTCACGTTCGTTTATTGTTTTGCATAGTTTGTTTAAGTGTTCTTTATTTTCGTTAAATAAATAGAAGAATGTATTCTTATCACGCTGCGCCTTGGTCCTCCTCTCTTCATCCAAACGACGAACGTGACACAAAATCTTTCCAGAACTTGCAAACTGCTTTTAATACTGTTCAACATACCTTGTGTCAATTGAAGCTTATCCTCAATACTGACAAAACTTAACTAATGGTGTTTTCTAAAACAATAAATAGACCTCTGAACCTTTCACCAATTACTACCTATCAGGGCAATGAAATTGAGACTGTAACCTCATATAAATATCTTGGAATTTGAATTGATGACGGCCTCTCTTTTAAATTGTACATTCAACAACGAACAAAAACATTTAAGCTGAAATTGGGATTTTATTTTAGGATTAAGGTCTGTTTTTCTTTTGAAGCCAGGAGGCTAGTATCAGCTACATTTATGCCTTTACTAGACTATGGGGATATTTTATATATGAATGCTTCCGCTCAGTGTTTGAGATCAATTGACACCCTTACCATGGAGCATTGAGATGTATTTTAAACTGCAAAACCCTAACGCACCACTGAACTTTATATACCAGGGTTGGTTGGCCTTCTCTAGTCAATCCTAGGCTCAGTCACTGGTATACTTTTATTTACAAAGCCATTTTGGGTTTAGTACCATTATATTTGGGGATTTTTATTGTTCAGGAATGTGGTGGGTACTCTCTTCATTCGCAGGACTTTATCCTGCTAACTGTTCCAAATGTCCGAACTGAATTTGGTAAAAGGGCTTTTATGTACTCTGCGCAATCGGCTTGGAACGCCTTACAAAATACTTTTAAACTGGAAGAACTTGTCCGGATTGGTGTTTTTAAATAATTTTGAAGGATTTTGATGCTGATTCCCAGACCTGTCAATGTTTTTAATTTGCTGTTTTATGATTTTGTTATACTCTTGTGAATTCTATGGTTTTTACTAGATTACCTGTAGTTTTTCATGTTGTCTGTCTCTAATTGTGTAATGACTTGGTACTGCCTATCTTGTCCAGGACGCTCTTGAAAAAGAGATTTCAAATCTCAATGAGCCCTTCCAGGTTAAATATATTTTTTTTAATAAGCCTCTAACTCAATCATCAAGTTTGCAGACGACAACAACAGTAGTAGGCCTGATTACCAACAATGACGAGACTGCCTACAGGGAGAAGATGAGGGCCCTGGCGGAGTGGTGCCAGGAAAATAACCTCTCCCTCAACGTCAACAAAATGAAGCAGCTGATCGTGGACTTCAGGAGACAGCAGAGAGAGCACTCCACCATCCACATCGACAGGACCACAGTGGAGAAGGTGAAAAGCATCAAGTTCCTTGGCGTACACATCACGGACAATCTGAAATGGTCCACCCACACAGACAGTGCGGTGAAGAAGGCGCAACAGCACCTCTTCAACCTCAGGAGGCTGAAGAAATTCAGCTTGGCCCCTCAGACCCTCACAAAATGTTATAGATGCACGATTGAGAGCATCCTATCGGGCTGTATCCATGCCTGGTACGGCAACTGCCCGCCCGCAACCGCAGGGCTCTCCAGAGGGTGGTGCAGTCTGCCCAACACATCACTGGGGGCACACTGCCTGCCCTCCAGGACACCTACAGCACCTGATGTAACAGGAGGGCCAAAAAGATCATCAAGGACATCAACCACCTGAACCACGGCCTGTTCACCCACCGAAGTCAGTACAGGAGCATCAAAGCTGGGGCTGAGAGACTGTAAAAGCATCTCAAGGCCATCAGACTGTTAAATAGCCATCACTAGCCGGCTACCGCCCGATTACTCCACCCTGCACGTTAGAGGCTGCTGCCCTATGTACATAGACAAGCAATCACTGGTCACTTTAATAATGGAACACTAGTCACTTTAATAATCATTACAGACTGTTTTTATCATTTCATATGTACTGTATATACTGTATTCACTGTATGTTAGTCAATGCCACACCGACATTACTCATCCTAAAATGTATATATTTCTTAATTCCATTCTTTTACTTTTAGATTTGTGTGTATTGTTGTGAATTGTTAGATACTACTGCACTGTTGGAGCTAGGAACACAAGCATTTCACTACACCCGCAATAACGTCTGCTAAATATGTGTATGTGATTTGGCAGTAGAATTGCCTTACTGAAGAGCTCAGTGGCTTTTGACGTGCCACCGTCATAGGATGGCATCTTTCCAACAAGTCATTTCGTCAAATTTCTACCCTGCTAGAGCTGCCCCGTTCAACTGTAAATGCTGTTATTGTGAAGTGGAAAGTCAAGGAGCAACAACGGCTCAGCCGCGAAGTGGTAGGCCACAGAAGCTCACAGAATGGGACCGCCGATTGCTGAAGCACGTAGCGCATAAAAATCGTCTGTCCTCGGTTACAACACTTACTATCGAGTTTGAAACTGTTCCAAACTCAGCACAATAACTGTTCGTCGGGAGCTTCATGAATTGGGTTTCCATGACCAAGCAGCCACACACAAGCCTAAAATCACCATGCGCAATGCCAAACGTTGGCTGGAGTGGTGTAAAGCAGACCAACTCAATAGTGGTCAGTGGAAACAGAGCAGTGGAAACGCGTTATCTGGAGTGATGAATCATGCTTCACCATCCGACAGTCCGACAGACGAATCTGGCTTTGGCGGATGCCAGGAGAATGCCACCTGACCCAATGCATAGTGTCAACTGTCAAGTTTGGTGGAGGAGGAATAATGGTCTGGGGCTGTTTTTTCATGGTTTGGGCTAGGCCCCTTAGTTCCAGTGAAGGGAAATCTTAACGCCACAGCATACAATGACATTCTAGATTATTCTGTACTTCCAACTTTGTGGCAACAGTTTGGGGAAGGCCCTTTCCTGTTTCAGTATGACAATGCCTCCGTGCACAAAGCAAGGTCCATACAGAAATGGTTTATCGAGATCGGTGTGGAAGAACTTGACTGGCCTGCACAGAGCCCTGACCTCAACCCGATCGAACACCTTTGGGATGAATTGGAACGCCGACTGCGAGCCAGGCCTAATTGCCCAACATCAGTGCTCGACCTCACTAATGCTCTTGTGGCTGAATGGAAGCAAGTCCTCACAACAATGTTCCAACATCTAGTGGAAAGCCTTCCCAGAAGAGTGGAGGATGTTATAGCAGCAAAAGGGGGACCAACTCCATATTTATGCCCATTATTTTGGAATGGGATTTTCAACAAGCAGGTGTCCACATACTTTTGGTCATGTAGTGTATATCTAACCAAAGATTGTGCCCTATGTGCCCCTGTGTTACCTTCAATAGCTAGAAGCACTTTCATTGACTTCTCAATGCCGTGATAATTTCTTGCTTCACAGTAGTACATCCCTCCATCACCAACAGTCACATTGAGGGTGTAAGTCTGTCCAGATGCTACCCGTGTTGGTTTACCCCCACAAATCTGGAACCAGGTGAAGTTTGTCACAGGAGGGTTGGCTGTGCTGCTGCAGGTCAGATTCACACAACTGCCCACTGATACTGGATAAGCTGGACTGAGGGAGGCTGAGGTGTTTTTTGGAGAGACTGGGGGAGATGGGGTTAATTAAGAGTGTATCTGGTATTTTGAATAGTCTGATCAATACCAGTCTATGACATAATCATCAGTGAAAACATAATGACAGAATGATCTACAGGATCCAGGGACTAAATCTTACATAAAACGTTAAGCGTCATGGTATGTTCAGCTGTCTTGTTGCTTGTTCCTACTGGGTAGACTGCAGTACAAGTGATGTTCTTCTCATGATGAAGGTGTGAAGGAGTGAATGTCACCGTGGAGAGAACAGATTTGGTTTGATCTGAATTCTCTTGGAGTTGGTTCTCAGGTGTAAACAGGGTTGGGAGAGTCCATGTCAGTTTAGGAGAGTGTTGGGGACAGGGAGCTGCAGCAGAGCAGTTCAAACTGACAGGCCTCTCTTCCTTCATCTCACATGAGACAGTAATCTCTGGTCTGAGAGGCAAATCTGTAATACATTGCAGGCTAACTTATTTTACACTCACGGTTGGGTAGGTTACTATCTAAATGTAATCTGTTACAGTTAAAAGTTACCTGTCCAAAATTGTAATCAGTAATGTATGGATTACCAAAATGTAGTAACATAATCTGATTACTTCTAGTTACTTTTTGAATCCATCAAACACATTTGGTGTGTTCATTGTGGTCTCTGATTTAAACTTGCACCTTTTTTCAATGCTGAATTGAATGTCATTGAGAAAACAGAAAGGTGTCATAACGTATTTGTATTCCGCAAACATCCTTTCTGAATTTAAATGTAATCGAAAAATTAGTCATCTACTTTTTCAAAAGTATCTGTAATCTGAGTGCAATATATTTTTTGCTGGTAACGTAAGTAATTGCAGTTACCGTTTTTTGTAATATATGATTACATGTAATCAGTTACTCCCCAGTCCAGTTTACACTGACAGTCACACTGTCCACTTGTTCTTATTCTACTTGTATAATTTGATGCAAGGACATTAAACAGATTTTTGGGGGGGATAAACAGTTAAATTGTATCTTACCTCTGACAACTATAAGAACAGACTTGTCAGGGTCTGTTGCTCTGAATGGTTTACTCTCAATTCTGAAGAAGTAGCTGTTATTGTAACTGGTGGTTACATTGAAGAAGACTGTGGTGCAGGCCTTCCAGGACATGTTTCCAGTTATCTTCCCTTGATAGGTGTTGTCTGTCTTACTACTGTTAAATATTACATTGTCCAGACTGCCACCAAAGTTCGGTGATTCTTTAATCCACACTCCGGAGGTAATTACTGTGCTGTTAAAGGTAGAGCAATCTTGAGGAACATCAAATGCACATGGGATTTGAACACAGGAGCCACTCAGTACATCCAATTTCTCTGGCATTGTGGTGATCAAATGTCTATGGCCAAAACAGGCCAAAACACCTGCAATATCAAGGTCAACATCAGAGAGGTTATGTGATCTTTTCAGTAGTCTCTGTCAATATTATGCCATTCCAGTTAAATAAGATTAACTTATTTCAATGTACAGGTGATTCATGATACAGTATGTCGAGATTGCATGCCCTAGACTGGAGCATACACATATCTGAAGTACATAATAAGAATGTATTTGAATTGAGACAATTAAACTGCAATTATCCGTAGTCAACTGTACTCTATTTTCACATTGAGAAAGATGGAGATATAGCTCATACCATAAAATGGAATGACTTCCTCTTTGTCCTGTTCATAACTACAAATAATTGGAGCTGTGTGGAAAACTCACCTGACATAAAGAGGCCAATGAGAAACATGTTGTCAGTACTACATGCCATGTCAGAATTCACATTCACCTGAAACGGTACAAACATACACTTAATGGTAAAGTAGCCTAACTCACACAACACTCTGAAATCAATTTCTCTGCACCTACTCAAATGGCATTGGAAGAGAAGATCACTTCAGATTTACACCTTCAATGAATTTTGAAGAGTCGAGGAGAGAGGATGCAAGGAGTGAGGAAGACAAAGCCAGTAACTGAAAGGTAGATGGTTTGAAGTCCTGAGCCAACTATGGTAAATTCAATGAAAAATATGTCTGTGCCCTTCAGCAACTCAGTTAACCCTAATTGCTCCTGTAAGTTGCCATGGATAAGAGCATATGATGCATTCAGAAAGTATTCAGACCACTTGACCTTTTCCACATTTTGTTACATTACAGCCTTACTCTAAAATTGATTAAAAACATTTTCCTCATCAATCTACACACAATACCCCATAATGACAAAGCAAAAATAAATAAAAAACAGAAATACCTTATTTACATACGCTACTAGTCAAAAGTTTGGACACACCTACTCATTCAAGGGTTTTTCTTTATTTTTACAATTTTCTACATTGTAGAATAATAGTGAAGACATCAAAACTATGAAATAACACATATGGAATCCTGTAATAACCAAAAAAGGCTTAAACAAATCCAAACATATTTCATATTTGAGATTCTTCAAAGTAGCCACCCTTTGCCTTGATGACAGCTTTGCACACTCTTGGCATTCTCTCAACCAGCTTCACCTGGAATGCAGGTGAAGCAGTTCCCACATATGCTGAGCACTTGTTGACTGCTTTTCCTTCACTCTGCGGTCCAACTCATCCCAAACCATCTCAATTGGGTTGAAGTCGGGCGATTGTGGAAGCCAGGTCATCTGATGCAGCACTACATTACTCTCCATATTGGTCAAATAGCTCTTACACAGCCTGGAGGTGTGTTGGGTCATTGTCCTGTTGAAAAACAAATGATAGTCCCACTAAACGTAAACCAGATGGGATGGCGTATCGCTGCAGAATACTGTTGAGAGAATGCCAAGAGTGTGCAAAGCTGTCATCAAGGCAAAGGGTGGCTACTTTGAAGAATCTGAAATATAAAATAGATTTGGATTTGTTTAACACTTTTTTGGTTACTACATGATTCCATATGTGTTATTTCATAGTTGTGATGTCTTCACTATTATTCTACAATGTAGAAAATTGTAAATGAAAGAAAAACCCTTGAATGAGTAGGTGTGTCCAAACTTTTGACTGGTACTGTAAGTATTTAGACCCTTTGCTATGAGACTCGAACTTGAGCTCAGGTGCATCCTGTTTCCATTGACCGTCCTTGAGATGTTTCTACAACTTGATTGGAGTCCACCTGTGGTAAATTCAATGAATTGGAGATGATTTGGAAAGGCACACACCTATCTATATAAGGCCCCACAGTTGACAGTGCATATCAGAGCAAAAACCATAACATGAGGTCGAAGGAATAGTCCGTAAAGCTCAGAGACATGATTGTGTCGAGGCACAGATCTGGGGAAGGGTACCAAAACATTTCTGCAGCATTGAAGGTCCCCAAGAACACTGTGGCCTCAATCATTCTTAAATGGAAGAAGTTTGGAACCACCAAGACTTCCTAGAGCTGTGGGGATGTTTTTCAGCGACAGGGACTGGGAGACTAGTTCGGATCGAGGGAAAGCAAAGTACAGAGAGATCCTTGATGAAAACCTGCTCCAGAGTGCTCAGGACCTCAGACTGGGGCGAAGGTTCACCTTCCAACAGGACAACAACCCTAAGCACACAGCCAAGACAACGCAGGAGTGGCTTCGGGACAAGTATCTGAATGTCCTTGAGTGGCCCAGCCAGAGCCCGGACTTGGACCTGATCGATCATCTCTGGAGAGACCTGAAAATAACTGTGCAGCGACGCTCCCCATCCAACCTGACAGAGCTTGAGAGGATCTACAGAGAAGAATGGGAGAAACTCCCCAAATACAGTTGTGCAAAGTTTGTAGCATCATACCCAAGAAGACTCAAGGCTGTAATCGCTGCCAAAGGTGCTTCAACAAAGTACTGAGTAAAAGGTCTGAATACTTATGTAAATGTGATATTTCAGTTTTTTTTTTTTAAATACATTTTCAAAAAAGTCTAAACCTGTTTTTGCTTCGTCATTATAGGGTATTGTGTGTAGATCGATGAGGGGAAAAAAACTATTTATTCCATTTTAGAAGAAGGTTGTAACGTTAACAAAATGTGGGAAAAGTCAAGGGGTCTGAATACTTTCCCAATGCACCGTATGTAAAACACATGCACTTCCCTCTGTATGTATTTGGACAGTGAAGCAAAAATGTTACATTTAGCTCAATACTTCACCATTTTAGATCAAATGTTTCAGTACAGAATGTCACCTTTTGTTTGTGGGTATTAAAAAAAAACACTGTAGTAAATATTACAATAATGTCCCAGAAATTACTACAGTCCGCAAAAACTGTAGTTTTTTAAAACTATAGTAAATACTACAGTATTTAATTTGCAAATACCTTGCCCACTCCCCTCTCCCATATCCCAATTTGTGCCACCCATAAGTGAAAGACCTACATGCCAAGTCTAGAGCATATATTGTGTTCTCTACAGGTTATAGAAAAGAGCATAAGCGCTGAATTATCTGTTCAGATCCCAGTCCTACCGACCAACAGGTTATGGAACATTTTATCTTTTATAATTTCTCCGGTATGTTTCCTCAAGACTTAGTCTGTTAAGACATTACATACTACAGTAAGGTCTGCAAAAACACTTCAGTGGATACTATAGTATTTTTTCATGTGGGTGTTTTGATGTAGCCATTAACTTCCTTTCTCATCATTATTCATGATTCATTCTTAATCATGGCATTATCAGGATTAGAGATGTATTGCATTAAACCATCCCCATATCCAGTGGTGGGAAAAGTACAGAATTGTCATACTTCAGTACAAGTAAAGATACCTTAAAGTATAAATAATTTCAAATTCCACTCCAACACTCCGACATAATTTACAGATAGCCAGGGGCCCACTCCAACACTCAGACATAATTTACAGATAGCCAGGGGCCCACTCCAACACTCAGACATCATTTACAAACAAAGCGTTTGTGTTCTCTAGTCCGCCAGATCAGAGGCAGTAGGATAGACCAGGGATGTTCTTTTGATAATGTGTGAATTTGACAAGTACTTTTGCATGTCAGGGAAAATGCATGGAATAAAAAGTACATTATCTCCTTTAGGAATGTAGTTAAGTAAAAGTTGTCAAAAATATACACAGTAAAGTACAGATACCTCAAAAAAACTATTTTTACTTAAGTACTTTACACCAATGCTCATATCAAATAGGTATTTCAGTTTTGAAGCAAATACATGAACTATCAGCAGTACTTTGAACATTTTAAATCTCATTATTTGCAATGAATTTCCTTCATTTAATTTGAACACTAAAATTAAAAGATAAGATTGTGAAAAAGTAAAAAACTTGCCTTACAATCATGAAAACCATCCACAGGAAAGGAGAAGCAATCACACACCCGTAGTGGTTTCTGACAAACAAAAGTGTTGTAATTCAATTGGGTCACATCAGTCACATACTTCCTATTACTATGCCTAGCGTTTAGACTGTTTGTCCAGTTACCGAACGGTTGCTTGTTAGAATACCAGAGCCGACAAGGTGAAAAAACTGTTGATGTGCCCTTGAGCAAGGCATTTAACACGAGTTTTCTCTTACTGTGATTGTTTTCAATTCAAATGGTCAAAAATAAACAAAAATAGCTTCTTAGCATGAGCAATTTCTCAAGCATGAATTTTGCTAGGACTGTCAGGTGTGGTCTGAGTGGGGAGTGGAAGATGGAAAACTAGCTGTTACTGGCAGAGAGGTTTAGAACTCTCTGATTGGTATTTTAAGTAGTTTACCGACTGGTGATGTCACCAGGCTGGCCAAATCTCCATTCCACCAAAGCAGGCAGGAATTTCAGGCAGTCTTTTCAAAAAGCTCTTACATTAAAAGGGCCATATCCCCCCCCCCGTCCCAGTCAGAACAGCCTACATTTGTCAGGGCATGGACTCTACAAGGTGTCGAAAGCAATTAACAGGGATGCTGACTCAAATGCTTCCCACAGTTGTATCCAGTTGGCTGGATGTCTTTTGGGTGATGGGCCATTCTGGATACACACATGAACCTGTTGAGCGTGAAAAACCCAGCAGTGTTGCAGTTCTTGACACAAACTGGTGTGCCTGGCACCTACTACCATTAGAGCGTTGGGGCAGAAACCAAAAGGTTGCTGGATTGAACCCCTGAGCTGACAAGGTAAAAAATGTGTCATTCTGCCCCTGAACATTTCAGTTGAATGTATTGTTGTGCAACTGACTAGGTATCCCCCTTTCCCTTACCCCATTCAAAGTCACTTAAATCTTGTCCTGCCCATTCAACCTCTGAATGGCACACATACGCAATCCATTTCTTAATTGTCTCAAGTCTTAAAAATCCTTCTTTAACCTGTCTCCACACCTCTAACTACACTGATTGAAGTGGATTTAACAAGTGACATCCATAAGGGATCATAGCTTTCACCTGGACCCACCTGGTCAGTCTAGGTCATGGAAAAGGCAGGTGTTAATAATGTTTATACACTCAATGTATATATAAAACACAGGGAAATGACATTTTTGACTGCACTGGGCCTTAAAGTGGATGCTTTAAAAGGCTATGTGCTGGGCGTCCTAATCAGACGTGAAACAGCGCACGCAAATGTGTATATGCTAATATTTGAAAAATCCCCTTTCTATTAAACCTTCCACAATTTGTTTCCGTCATAAAAAATTAAACAACAAAAAATGCATCAAACAAAACTTTTGTCAATAGAACCATCTCACCATCCTATATCTCCGGGCTTAAATGGGAATGCATGTGGGATTTGGAAAAATATAAATCAAAATACAAACTTCACTATTACTTTTATTCAAGAAAAAAGCATTTTAATGAAACTTGCTAGTTTAATTGGAATACGTTAACCACTACCCCATTCTCACATTTCAACATGAAGAACAGACTTGGCTAGATACTGTAATTGTAGATGTCTAATTATCACGCACACTCCTCAACTTCCTCTTTCCTTGCTTGACTTCCTCTTTGAAGTCTATTTGGCGGGGTTGCAACGGTCTTCCATTTCTTGTTGGCTGATCCCTTTATCTCAGGTTCCTAAATAAAAAGGAGGAAGTAGAGAGGATTATTTTAATATGGATACAGTATGGTGTGGACAATGTTTTTCCTTAATCAAACATAGATGAGGTATGGTATACACTGAGTGTACTAAACATTAAGGACACCTTCCTAATATTGAGTTGCAAGTTGACTCCAATGCTTCCCACAGTTGTGTCAAGTTGGCTGGATGTCCTTGATACACACAGGAAACTGTTGAGTGTGAAAAACCCAGAAGCGTTGCAGTTCTTGACACACTCAAACCGGTGTGCCTGGCACCTACTACCATACCCTGTTTAAAGGCACTGAAATGCATAGAATATGTACAGGTTTCTCTCTCAGAGAGCCGATGGTGAATAGAGTCCAGTCATCCCGGTGTGCTGCCTTGTCGGCTCTTCATCATCTTCTTACAGCCGTTCTTGATGCAGTCCTCACTGTGCACAAACACACTTCACAGTATGAGACATTTTATCACTCATACCAACCATGGCGTAACATCATGTGGATGTGGAGCAGGATTTCAACAGTGTGAAAAAGTAGTGCCATTGTCGGAAAGTACAGTGCCACATCAAATGATTCAAATAAAATTGACTTATTTAGAACACAAAAGTGTGACTGAAGCGTATATTCTCGTATTTACACCATTAAGTCAAATTTTCCATTAGTCATGCATTGACGTCAATGGGAGTAGGATTCACCCCTGCCATTTTTTACTCAAATAAATCAGAGTGGGGCTCCATAAGGGTTGGAATATAACCTCAGTGATGCTATATTATGTCGATCCTATCCTGTACCTGAACTGTTTCTCTGAACACATGAACTGGATAAGGGCGTCCTTGTCGGGCTCGCTCCACTTGAGGTTACTGTGGAGCAGTCCACAATGTCAGGCTGCAGGAACAGACCACTAGCCTCCTTATACAGCCAATCCTCTGGGGCAGGGTGCTTCTGCAAGGTGCCAAGGAAACAAACACTCACACTGACTTCTGGGAATGGGATAACTGCTGCGTGACGGTTTGGAACTCAAACTAGGGACTGCTTATTATGTGGGACTGTCGTGCATGTGTGCGTTTAAGAGGAGCAAATTAAACAATGGAGAATTGGGATTACAAACTCTTACAAAGTTTGACAGTCACAACACAGGTGAACTCACAGAAGGATAGGAAGCTTCCTAAGATAGAGAAACAGAAATGTTATAAGTAACCTCAAAAACAAATATCCAACACACACACAGCTTCTATTGTTATAATACTGTTAGATAAACTGTATGACTGGGATGAAAGATGGGTAAGGTGGTATAGAAACTACAGTAGCACTTTGCGTCGCTGGTGGTGAGGTGCCTCAGTAGGACCCCTGCTCCAAATGTCAGGTTGTCCGTATCTTCTGTTGCCGTGGCGACTACCTTCCCCACCTTAACCAGAGCAGCGCAGCTCACCTCTGCCTCACATGGAGCCTAGTGGGTGAGATGGAAGATCACTTAGATACGTTCAATACTTAATGAATGGACCGAGGTGTACAGTAACAGAAGTATGTGCACAGAAGATTGATTAATTTATGGGTGGCAAAACTTGAGACAAACCTTGATGTATGGCACCCCCATTAGGGTGAGCAGCTTCTTGCACTCGTCGTTGTGCTGCTGGGTAACTTTCACCAGACGCTTACTGAACTTGTCAATGTTCTCCTGCTCCCCTGGTGGTGAATAGAAAAATTGGTCATCACTACACACGTGTTGGTGTAATTTCTGTATCATGTAAATGTTTATTTGCCGTTGGTGAGATCCTGTACCTGTTTCCTGCACCTGGGCCAGCAGTTTCTCAGCCTCTGCCCTCCTTCTCCAGCTAAAACCACACAGAGAGAGAGGTTAGATTAAGACTCCCGAGTGGCGCAGCGGTCTAAAGCAATGCATCTCAGTGCTTGAGGGATCATTAGACACCCTGGTTTGAATCTTGGCTGTATCACAACCGTACGTGATTGGGAGTTCCATAGGGCGGCGCACAATTGGCCCAGCGTTGTTTGGGTTTGGCTGGTGTAGGCCATCATTGTAAATAAGAATTTGTTCTTAATTGACTTGCCTAGTTAAATAAAGGTTAAATAAAAAAAGATGGTTTTCAACATTTGAGAAAATACATAATGCCAAGGAGGGGCAATAAAGTTGTGATCTTGATGTGACCCCCGTCCTTACCTCTTGTGACTTCAGCTGTGGGGGCTTGCCATCAAACGCGTAGACAGGTTTGATGCCGTGCCCAAGCATGTGGATGATCTGGTAAAACGTGCTCATGAGGTGGCTGAGGATGCAAGTGAAATCACATTTTGTTATTTTTTATTTATTTTACCTTTATTTAATACCTTTATTTAATTAAGAACAAATTATTATTTTCAATGACGGCCTAGGAACAGTGGGTTAACTGCCTTGTTCAGGGGCAGAATGACAGATTTGTACCTTGTCAGCTCAGGGATTTGAACTTGCAACCTTTCGGTTACTAGCCCAACCACTAGGCAACCCTCTAACCACTAGGCTACCCTGCCGCCCCATGACTAACAGAGACTTGAAAATATCATATTAGAATGGGTTAGAAGAAAATACAATGTATATTCATTCACTCCATGTTGACATACACTACAAATACAAAAGTATGTGGACACCCCTTCAAATGAGTGGATTTGGGCCTCCCGAGTGGCGCAGCGGTCTAAGGCAGTGCTAGCTGCGTTACTACAGATCCTGGTTTGATACCGGGCTGTGTCGCGACTGGGAGACCCATGAGGCGACGCACAGTTGGCCCCAATCGTCCGGGTTAGGGGAGGGTTTGGCCGGCTGGGATGTCCTTGTCTCATCGTGCTCTAGCGACTCCTGTGGCGGCCCGGGCACATGCACGTTGACACTGTAGTGTACATTCCCGTTTTAAGTGTGCATTGTGTCAAGAAGCAGTGCGGCTTGGCTGGGTTGTGTTTGTGACACATGGCTATCGACCTTCGCCTCTTGGGGAGAAAAAGGGGAAATTGGGGAGAAAAAATATATACATAAATAAATAAAAAATGTGTGGATTTGGCTATTTCAGACACGCCTATTGCCGACAGGTGTATAGAATTGAGCACACAGCCATGCAATCTCCATAGACAAACATTGACAGTAGAATGGCCTTACTGAAGAGCTCAGTGACTTTCAACGTGACACCGTCATAGGATGCCACCGTTCCAACAAGTCAGATCGTCAAATTTCGGCCCTGCTAGAGCTGCCCTGGTCAACTGCGGTAAGCCACACAAACTCACAGGATGGGACTGCGGAGTGCTGAAGCGCGTAACACATAAAAATCGTCTGTCCTTGGTTGCAACACTCACTACCGAGTTCCAATTTTTTTTTGTCATACCAGTGGTATAGGTCTGTTATAAACTGGGTGGTTCGAGCTCTGAATGCTGAATTCAGACGTATACCACGGGTATGACAAAACATGTATTTTTACTGCTCTAATTACTTTGGTAAACAGTTTATAATAGCAATAAGGCACCTCGGGGGTTTGTGGTATATGGCCAATATACCACGGCTAAGGGCTGCATTCATTTATAATTGAGTTTAGACAGCTAGCTTGCTAGCTAACGTTAGCAACTTGAAGATATTTGAATGTGAATATTTTCTACAATATAACATTTTATAAAATAAGGATTTATCATGACTAACATACGAATAAAACATTGTTTACATGCAACTCACTGGCTGTTCTCGTGTCACTTTCGCGGAATCTGCTGTTTAATGAGAGACTGGGTTGACAATCCAGGACTCTTCGAGTATCGTTCATCGATTGACCGGTAATAGATTAAAAGGCCTGTGTCTTTGACAGGAAGTAAATAAACATATTTGATTGGTTAGTGAGATTAAGGGAAATCCGGTCGAGAGAAATATCATGAATTTAAACAGTAATCAGAGGAGACACAACAACAATTACTATGCACAAACGAAATAATTATATTGATCATATTTTATTTACATAGTAAAATATAAGAGATTTTAAGATAGGTACCGTGGAGGTGTGTTTTTGCTTCTTCACACCGCCCACTCCGGAAAAGTCAGCCATCGTTAGCTATTTTTATTTTTTAAGGTGACGTGGAGTCGGTCCCCTTCTTCATCCCGATTCATGTGTCTTTAAAAGTACGATACATATCTGTATTTCTAGATAATCGAAGTAGCAAAATTTAAACTAACTGGAATATAAAAAATGTGTATCAATATTTAGATTCAATCCCAGCAGGACATCGCTGAGGAGGCGAGTATTCTTGGGCCTGGAATCTGAGGAATCCAGCGGGCAGACAGGTTTGGTACGATATGTTCTAAAGCTAGCGATATGCACGGTACGATAGCTAGTTCCTCGATGTAGCTAGAGGACTATTTTTTAGATGAAAGCAAGTACTTTTGTATGTATTTTCAACTGTAATAACGTAGCTAGTAGAGTCAACACTGACTACGTACAGACTCTTTGCAGAGTTTACTCTTGCAATGCACTATCGATGTGTTGTTGTTTCACAGGTAGCCAGGGACAGTCGCTATGTAGGTGATGGCTGTTGTTGATATAGCAAAGGGATGTTATATCGACATGATGCAATGGTTTGCTCTCACTGAATATGCTTATAGGCTTTTTGACAATTGACCTGTTCAATTATTGGAATCTATTCATTTTCAACAGGGCCCATGATGGCTGAAATTGAACATCCTAACCAGCAAGGAGTCTGCCGGATGATAGGTTATTGCATCTTGGTTCTGTGTCTCGTGCCACAGATAACATGGGCTACAGTGAGCTACAAGCAAGGGGATCCTGTAACATTATATGTCAACAAAGTTGGTCCTTACCATAACCCTCAGGAAACGTATCATTACTACACGTTGCCTGTTTGCAGGCCTAAAGAGGTCAGTGAATACATGTGAATATCATAGGAGGTTGGTGGGACCTTAATTGGGGAGAACAGGCTTGTGGTAATGGCTGGAGTAGAGTAAGTGGAATGGTATCAAGTACATCAAACATATTTTCCATGTGTTAGATGCCATTCCATTTGTTCCCGTTCCAGCCATTATGAGTTGTTCTCCCTTAAGCAGCCTCCACTGGTAGATATGCAAATATATGACGAATGAATTATGCTTGTAGGGCTCTACAGATGCATGTTAGTAGTGTGTGTGTGTATAATAATTATATTAAGACTTGGCATACCATGTCTGAGAACCTTTTTTCCCCAGGTGCACCACAAGTCCCTTAGTCTAGGAGAAGTGCTTGATGGGGATCGGATGGCAGAGTCCCTGTATGAAATCAAATTCAGAGAGAATACAGAGAAGAAGTTACTCTGCCAGCTAACCCTCACAGAGAAAGAGGTATTCGCATTCGGACAAAATACGCAGAACTTCACAGTACATTGCATCATGGAAAGGTGTAACTAAACCTAGTTGGTGATGTTTCTCCTTTATTGCTCCTTTCATGTAGGTGGACCAACTCCGAGAGGCCATAGAGGAGCTGTATTACTTTGAGTTTGTCCTGGATGACATTCCCATCTGGGGCTTTGTGGGGTACATGGAGGAGAGTGGCTTCCTGCCCCATAGTCATAAGGTGGGTTAGTCTGACTGCCTTCAGTTCTCTCTCCCTCATGGCAAAACCCAAATATATGTCTACCTGCATTGTGTGTGTGTCTGTCTGTGTGTGTGTGTGTGTGTGTGTGTGTGTGTGTGTGTGTGTGTGTATATATATAGGTGGGGCTGTGGACACACCTGGACTTCAACATTGAGTACAACGGCAACTCTGTGATCTTCGCCAACGTCTCCGTGAAGGACTCTAAGCCAGTGCCCCTGGAGGAGGGTGGCGCCGGGCACGGGGCGGTGGGGACGGGCGGCGGGCTGGCAGTGTCCTTCTCCTACAGCGTGCACTGGTTCGACAGCCCTCTGACCCACGCCCGGCGGGCCGAGAGGCTGAGGGACTACTCGTTCTTCCCCAAGACCCTAGAGATCCACTGGCTGTCTATTATCAACTCCCTGGTGCTGGTGGTACTGCTGCTGGGCTTCGTCATCATCATCCTCATGAGGGTCCTCAAGAATGACTTTGCCAGGTGACCAATGAGGGGACGGAGTGAGGAGGTTTAGACATTAATGATGTTCTGTTTTGGGGCCTCCCGAGTGGCGCAGCGGTCTAAGGCATAGCTAAGTGCTAGCTGTGCCACTAGAGATTCTGGGTTCGAGTCCAGGCTCTGTCGCAGCCAGTCGCGCCCGGGAGACCCATGGGGCAGCGCACAATTGGCCCAGCGTTGTCCGGGTTAGGGGAGGGTTTGACCGGCAGAGATGTCCTTGTCCCATCGCGCACTAGCGACTCCTGTGGGGGTCCGGGCGCAATGCAGGCTGACACGGTTGCCAGGTGTATGGTGTTCCCTCCGACACATTTGTGAGGCTGGCTTCCGGGTTAAGTGGGCATTGTGTCAAGAAGCAGTGCGTCTTGGTTGTGTTTTGGAGGACGCACGTCTCTCGACCTTTGCCTCTCCCGAGTCCGTACGGGAGTTGCAGCGATGAGACAAGACTGTAACTACCAATTGGATACCACGAAATTGGGGAGAAAACAGAAAATAAAATACAAATATTTTTTTTAAAGGATGTACTGTTTTACTGGAGAGCTCACATTGATATTGGCATGCAAGAGTTTGGGTATAATTAGAGTAGGTCTATTTGTGGCTATATATCATGTTTTATTGGGATTATGTATGGAAATGGTAGCTAAATTGTGTGGGAATGACATTCCCATATCTCAAGATCTTTCTCTCTTCTGATTGTTCCTGTAGGTACAATGTTGAGGAGGAGGGTGGCTGTGATGATCTGGACCAAGGGGATAATGGCTGGAAGATCATCCACACAGATGTCTTTAGGTTCCCCCCTTATAAAAGCCTGCTGTGTGCCATGTTGGGAGTGGGGGCTCAGTTTCTAACCCTGGCCACAGGTAACCATCAACACACTGGTTTAACACTCAGAACACATTCATTAAATCTTACAATTACTGCTGCTCAAAATACAGAATCACAATTCAGGAATGTCTACGAGCAGATCAGGGTTGAATTTGGCCATTTGTGAATGGTTGTGTGACGGTTGACATCTAGTTCTAGCGTACATCAACTGCATCGCATTCCTTTTCCATTGTTACTCCCCATTGGAGGAGGGTTGAATGTCTGTGTGACAATTACAATTACAATTACATGTACAAATGACCTCGACTAACCTGTACCCCCGCACATTGACTCGGTACCGGTACCCCCTGTATATAGCCTCGTTATTGTTATGTAATTTTCTTGTTACTTTTTTATTTTTTTACTTTAGTTTATTTAGTAAATATTTTGAACTGCATTGTTGGTTTAAGGGTTTGTAAGTAAGCAATTCACAGTAAGGTCTACACCTGTTGTATTCGGGGCATGTGACAAATTAAATGTGATTTAATGTACATGTACTATGCCTGTGACAAAGTAGTCTGTAGAAATTAAGAACTGTGGTTATCACTACAAGCTCCTTCCCCCAAGCTCTCCTATTTGACCTCTGTGTCTCTTGTTGCTGTAGGGATCATCGTCATGGCGCTGCTGGGAATGTTTAATGTGCATCGCCATGGTGCTATCAACTCGGCTGCCATCATGCTGTACGCGTTGACGAGCTGCGTGTCAGGATACTGCTCCTGTAGCTTCTACACACAGATACATGGCCAGCGCTGGGTCTGGAATATCATCCTCACCTCTTCACTCTTCTCAGGTGAGCGGACAGATTTGGTCTTTTGAATCACGTCATACATATGGTAAATATTCCATATATATTGTCCGTGTCATTTGTTTTTCACAATTCTGGTTGAGTTTCAATTACAATAAAACTCTGTGAACATCTAAAGTTTACACCGTATTCATTTTTCAGCAGGATGTGTGTCAACTGTTGAGTTTCAATTACCATACATTTTTGTCTCCATCTCTGCTTGAACCGGACTTTCTCCTCTATTTCCCCTTTCTTCCTTCCTTCCCTCTCTCCACCCATCTCACCTTGTTACCCACCCTCTCTTCCTACTTCCTTGATTCCCTCCTCTAACCATCCTCCCTCAATCCCACAGCTCCCCTGTTCCTGACTTGGAGTGTGGTGAACTCAGTCCACTGGTGGAGCGGCTCCACTCAGGCCCTGCCTGCCTCAACAGTGCTGCTGCTGCTGGGGGCCTGGGTCCTGGTGGGATTCCCCCTCACTGTCATCGGGGGCATTGTGGGCAAGAACCGCGCAGGCAACTTCCAGGCCCCCTGTCGCACACGCAACATCGCCCGCCAGATCCCTACACAGCCCTGGTACAAGCACACGGCTGTACACATGGCCATTGGGGGCTTCCTGCCTTTCAGGTGTGTGTGAGTATGTGTGTAACAAGATCAATAAAACAGAGAGCTTCTCTCTGTGTTTGGTAATGGAGTTCCGTTGCTGAGTCATGAGTGAGCGCTTTCCCCCTGTCTCAGTTAAAGAGCTGTCGCTCTAGAGTCTATAACCTTCTGTGGCAATGACTCATTGTGTATAAAACCAATCGATCACATTTAATTTGTGGTCGTGCCTTTTAGTAGCTGTCATTTGTCACAGAACAAAAACCAGAAATAGAGTGCGTCTATAACGTTAGTGTGTATATCCTACTCCTGTCTTGTTTTAGGATTCATTTCTCTCCCTCCATGTCAGGGCAATCTATTTGTGATTGTTTTAAGCAGCTAGCTCAACGTAATCTGAACATTGAACACCCAGACATAAATTGTGTGTATATTGTCTAGCCTACTCATTACCCTAACCTCTCTCCCTCAGTGCCATATCAGTGGAGCTGTACTACATCTTCGCCACCGTGTGGGGACGCGAGCATTACACCCTGTACGGCATCCTCCTCTGCGTGTTCGCCATCCTCCTCTCGGTGGGCGCCTGCATCTCGGTGGCACTCACCTACTTCCTGCTGTCAGGCGAGGACTACCGCTGGTGGTGGCGCAGTGTGCTGAGCACAGGTTCCACGGGCCTCTTCATCTTTGTCTACTCAGTCTTTTACTACCGCAATCGTTCGAGTATGAGCGGCTTGGTGCAGAGTGCAGAGTTCTTTGGTTACTCTCTCCTCACAGCGCTGGTCTTTTCCCTCATGCTGGGTACTGTCTCCTTCTGGGCCTCGCTGGTCTTTATTCGCTACATCTACCGCAGCCTCAAGATGGACTAAGGGAATGTATAGCCGATTACATAACAGCCCAGTTTGAATGTCTTTGTCCTTTCATTTAGTCGATTTGATTGGTTAAGAAAATACTTTTTTCCCACCAATCACATACAGGTCAGTGGTTGCCACAAGTGGAAGGATGCATTTGGACATAGGAATGGGTCTGTGTATATGCCTCGAGGGGGAGGGGGCCCAGGGGCCTTCTAGAAATATTAAAGACTGCCATGGAGGTTGAATAAGGGAATCGGAGTTAGGTGAAAGGGTATCTATAAAGGGATGAATGTGTCCTTTGAGTGTTGTGCAATATGTGATGCAGGCTTGCAGTTTGGCATCAGCTCTTGCATAAGTGATGGAAGAAATTGTGTACTAGTCACCATCCACTGATTTTGGTTCTGGTGTAAATATACAATCTTTTCAATAAAGACAACTTTTTATTACAACCTATTCACACTGAGCTAGCTCAAGATAGTTCCAGGCCTACTCAGTGATTTAATTCAGTTTCATTCACGGGAGAATGGCTCATAATGGCCAACAATTGATAACGTGCATGTTCTCCCAATTATGGTGCCACCAACCTGGGACTAGCGCCCTGCCTAAAGGTACTTATACAGAAACAGCAGGAGGCAGAGCTATTCCAGCTCTTAAGGCTACTTAAATGGAGAGCTTGGGAATAGACAAGCGTGGAAAGCCTGTATCTGACATTAGAATTGTATGATTAGTTAAGTGTGCAAAGTAGAGGTGAAACTACATAAATGTTCATTCAAAATACTTAGTTTGCCCTGTTAAGACATGGTTTATTTGTGCACCAAGTCATTCTTTCCCCATGAAAGCATTGTAACAGACTACATTTATTACCATAAACCAGTGTCAAAGCAGTCATGTACATATTTACACCAGGTAGGTTGCTGGGTTCATCTTACAAGTATGCCTTCAAAGAAAAGAAAAAACAAATCAAGTTAAAATATACCAATAAACCATTTGCCCAAAATGTCAGGAGTACATCACCCAAGATAACAAGTAAATTCCACAATTTCATTATAGGTTGACTATGCAACAATAGGGTATAAGCTAGTATTTATTCAAAAATAAATAAAAACTTGAAGACATTGGCAGTGTTCTGTAGGCACAAAGTGGAAAAAAATTGAAACTGGGAGGTAGTATTTGAAATAAGCCAAGACATCCACTTATTGTACATGTCAATGCATTTTCCACATTTTGGGCCTACTAAACAAAACCCTGACATGGAGGGGAAGGCATCACCACACACTGTACAACGAGGTCATAAAACATGGCAGTAATGTTAAAAGAGCATCCAATAGGATACAAATCTGGTGCGGCATGGACCAACAAACATTCAGTAGGAACGTGTAACATCTAGTAGTGCCTTGCACAGATCACGTCATCAAATAGGCTGGTGAGGGAATAAAAGCATGCCACTTCCAGCATAGACACAGCAAAGCTTCGTCAGAGTAGTATCAAAAAGCAGAATGTCAAAAAAGCAACGATATTAAATACACAGATAAGAACTTTGGAAGGTATAAAACATTAAACTCCAGATTTTTAAAAGATGAGGGGATACTATTTTCAAGTGGGGCCAGCGAATGGCGATAAGCGAATGGCTTGATAAGATTAGCCAACACCTCATCACGAAATAGAGAATTGCCTGTCGTAATCTTAATTGTAATAATATTCAAAAAAAAAAAAAAAAAGTAATAAGTAGACAAACCAGTGAATTTACCACCATGACCACTAACATGTTACCTCTGTTGGTTATTGGCTAGACTTGTGCATGGGGCTCATGACTTTCCAGTCATCACTGTTGATGCTAGTATGGTGGTTTGCACTGACCGTGCTATAACCATTGGGGTACTCATGGTGGGTCACAGCTGGGGGCAGGGGCCAGATGCCCGGGGGCCTTGCAGGGGGCTGGGGGGGAGAGGATGGCTGAGGATACCCAACAGCATAGTAAGGCAGGTTCTGTTGAGAACGCTTCCTTAACATGGTCTCTCGAAACTGTTGAGCAATGGTGTGGTCCTGGATCTGTGCTTGGGATTCGCCCTGAAACTAAAAAACAAAACAGATGGTGGTTAATATCAATAAAGGTCAAAAGCACAGCTGTGCGTAGTGATGTATCATCCTGCCTTTAAGACATTGTCCAGACTAGGGACAGGTCTCCATTGTGGACGAGCCACTCTATGTCCAAGCCTATTGCCACTCTGTTACTGACCAACAGGATATACAAGCCAGACAACTGGTTGAGCAATATATACGATAAATGTAGTATTGCAAAACATAGTCAAATGCCTTAATTGGGTAAGGATAATGTCTATTGGACAGGGTTACAGAGCACTCACTCCCTGCAGTGTTGGCAGAAAGTAGTTGTTTGTGGTTTTCACCCAACTCCTGTTTCCCCTGAAAAACAGATGTGGGGACACTGCTCAGGCATCTTGATTCACCTGCTACATTAAGTTAGAGCACTACAATTGTGCTCACCTGAGGGCGCTGTGGCATGTTGGGGTAGCCAGGGTTGGGGTACCCAAGTGATGCCCAGCTATCGTCTTTTTGGTGCCTCTTCAGTTTCATCCTGCGATTCTGGAACCATGTTTTTACCTGGAAGAAAACATTTGGCAACAGAAACAAATACCAGCTATGATTTGATACATTTGTGAAGTGCCGGTTGTTCTTAACACAGTAAGTAGCCTAAACGCACCTGTTTGTAAGTAAGCCCAGTCAGTCCAGCCAGGGTCTTCATCTCAGCAGGGGTGAGGTACTTCTGCATGTTAAACCTATGAGTAAGGGCATCCATTTGGCCTGTTGAGAAAGTAATTCGAGCTTTTTGTTTGGGGATATTCTTGTCCACTTTCTCTGGGGAAGAAGGGGGCAATGACTGCAGGGTGCAGTCCTCACTCCCCATAACTTGTAGACTTTTAAACTCCTCTGGATGAGAACTGGAGACATTCTCACTGCTATTTGGGCTTCCACTGGCTGTCTCCAACTCGCTTCTCACCCAGGTGGTATGGTTGGCTTGAGGATTGTACTCTTCTCGGTCGTTCGACGAACTCAAAGAATCTGAGTGAAGAAAGGAGAAAAGTATGTAACACTTACTGGTATGTGAAGTCAGTTTTTTGCTTGGATTACTTCTCATGTGCAAACGTGGTTGTGCCATTGTCTAAGCAATCTGACCAAGAGTAAACACTTGCGCCAGTGGGCACTTTTAGCGGTTCATAACAAATAACCAGTAAGATGGCGTTGGATATACAAACACACATGTGCTTCGTTTGAGAGGGAGATCGTCACTTTAGCCCGAGACCCATCAAGTACAGTGTAATAACTACCACTATGTCTGCGATACCGTCGGTTACATAGACAAACTAGTTACCTAGAGTACAGTAGGACGAATTTACACGGATAGAGACTTACTCGGCGATTACCTAGCACAAAACAAGAACTTGCTAATGTTGGCTACATACTTGTAGCAGTAACGTGGATAGTTATTTACCTGGTGAGGTGTGGGTCTCTGAGTCGCTCTGAGTGTCGCTACTTGGCCGCTCGGTCTCCGTTTGCGGATCATGCGGAGCCCGGTTGTTGGAAATGAATAGGCGGCCACTCTGGGTATGGCAGTGAGGGTCACCAAGACATACCACAGAACCCGGGTATTGGCCATTGCTCGTGCCAGCATTGTTTTGTTCGGGACTCCAGGATAGTGATTGATGCTGTGGCGGCGCTTGCGAGTAGTAGCTGGCGCCGACCCCAGGGTTGTATGTGGCCTCTGTCCAGCTGGAGAAGTTAGGATGATTTTGTTCAGCCCCTGGTTGGTACACGAGACCATAGGCAAAAGCGTGGTAGGATGGGTTGAAGCTCACTGGTACCTTCCAGTCTGCCATATTTTTCACTAACGTTAATAGGCCTATGTGAACAAGAAACGTCCAAACAAATTGTCACACAGTTTCCTAAAGATCGAAAACTCCGAAACCACCCTTCCAGAAGTTCGAAAGTTTCTTGGTGTGCTGTTTATAGGTGAATGTATGTGGGTGTGGGTCAAGGTCGAAGCCAATCAGTCTTCCATTCAGATATCTTGGCAGTGAGGCCGCGCCCCTGGAAGCGTCCATTCATTATTTCCATTATACACACATTTTGAACTAAATAGTAATTTGTACAAGCAAAATAGTTTTGACAGAAATATGCTAAAAAGTATTTGACAGAAACAATTTAATGAATGGTTGATTTATTTTGGTGCAATTTATTCCTCTTTATCGAATATCCATAAAACGATCACCATTTAGATTTTAAAAGATTAAACTAGCTATTTGCAGAGTGCACACTTAATAGCTAGTTATTTATAATATCATTGCCAGTGCCACTGTGAGTTCCCATATTTGATTGATAAGTTTGATCCATTCTTCACCTTTAAAAGACTACATTTGATTAAATGTGGTAATGAAGTTTAATGGTTAGGGTGTTGTGCTCAGTCTGCTTATCTCATATTTTAATTTAAATAGACCCATAACGTTTTAAGACATTTTTATTGTCAACTCTTGAATTGAACCACTGGGCACACACTGGTTGAATCCACATTGTTTTCACTTCATTTCAATTAAATCACGTTTAACCAACGTGGAATATATGTTGAATTAATGTCTGTGCCCAGTGGGTTATCACTATAATTGACATATCTATCAATCATAGTGGCATAGCCTATCACTTATATGTATGCCTAATTTATTCACATGTCAAACATGTTTATCTCTCCTTGGATCAGAATGTTCATTTCCTCACATCTCTGTCATAAAGTGTCTCTTCAGATATGTCCCATTGTTGTTCAGGTACCCTCGGGGTAGTACTGATTTTAACAGTTTTTCAACCAAGTTAACAGTTGTCTAACCAAGGATTGCATTATTCTTGAATTGTGGAGAGAAACAAAACATTTTTAGCGATGGTGGTGGCTGTGAGTGGTATAAATATATAGATTCCTTTTACCTACAAAAATGTGTTTAGCAATGGTGGCCTAAATGTCTGTGAGTGGTAGAAATATGTGTATTAATTTAACCTCCAGAAATTGAATTAAATTCAAACATTGCAATGGACAAGAATGTAGTAAATAGCCTAAAGACTATGCTTTTACTTTACTTTTAACTCTATGTTTTTGTCCAGACTTAGATAACTGTCAGGGGGCAACTCATCTTGGTTAGATGTGATTATCACTCCATGATTTTATCTATAGGGATTGTAATATGTCTTTGTTGTTTGGTTTAAAAGTGCAAATTGAAACCCCCATCTACATGTCTCTCACAGCATGTTGTTGATCATGCTGTTAGAACACCTCAAATACAAAGGTGATCACTGATTACTTTGTACTTGAGCCTTTTACCCTCCTCAGATACAATTTGTGCACAATGGCTGGACATGTAAATGCCGTGTATGGTCAACCCCGGTAGCAAAACTTTCACAAACTGGCACAAACTGTCCCAACTATTACCATTCAAATGCGTGTTTGTTGTCCACCTCCTTGGCTGCATTGACATTTAAATTATTCAGTTAGTGGTGAAAATATGTGATAATGTTGTGCCTATGGGACTATTAGCATAGCTACTGATCTTTACCTGGGGGGATACTGTAGCTAAGACAGTATCCTAAATGCGATTTTATTCTAAATACTAGGCCTATTTGTACACTAAATGCATTTTGTATCTTTTGTAGATGCACAGAAAAATGTACATGCTTGGACACGTGTATGTAGGGGCTCCCGAGTGGCGCAGCGGTCAGACACAAACACCATGGTTCAATTCCAGGCTGTATCACAACCGGCCGTGATTGGGTGTCCCATATGGCGCACACAATTGGCCAAGGGTCGTCCGGGTTTGGCCAGTGTAGGCCGTCATTGTAAATAAGAAAGGCTAAGTTAAGATATATATATATGTTATGGCATACGTGAGTGTGTAGACTATATTCGTGGACAGTTCTTTATTTGTTTGTAAAAAAAATTATCGTTTTGTTTTACCTCATCAATGAAGGGAGAAATACGTATTATAGTACAGTATATAACGTTTTATAACTATCTTAGGAAATAAATAGCCAATTTCAATGAATTGTTCTTTGAATTAAGGTCTACATCATAATTATGTTTAGACTGTGGCACCAAATATTATTCTAGATAAACCTTTACATAAGAATTTGTTTAATTTTTAATAAGAAAGTGAGTTGTCCACCTTGATGCCCGTGAAAATAACATTTTATGATGCCTGTGAAAACAAAATATAGGAACAGGAAGATCAGTCAGGCAAGTTGTTTTTTCGTTAATCGATGTCTTTAGTGTCAGTGTGGGACGAGGTACTCCTGCCTTTGTTGCCTAAAGAAGGTGCAAATTGTCACCTATACTACTATGCATGTCAATTGAGACATTTTCAACTACAACAACGTTTTTGCAACTTCAAAACGTTCAGAATTAGTCATGCAAATAGTAGTTGTGCTGTCCGCTCACTAACAATAACTGATCAGGGTTTACCCTCCGTCCAAAAGCAGGCGCTGTACATTTGTGAAGCATGTGTTTATGTGTATTTCAATGTGGTCCCTTTAACAACGCGGTTCACGTGGAACTCCCAGGGTTCTGTCCTTGGTTCTAATGTCTATGGTTCTGTCCCGCGTGGTGACTTGATGGAACGAACCAGACTAGGAGCGACACTCAAATCTCAACCGCCGCCGATTTGGGTTAGTAAACCGGTGTAATTATTTTTAACCATAAATATTTTGAAGCGCTAGTTAGCAAAGTTGCTAACTAGCTAGAGAATTTATCACATTAGTCAAGTTAGTTCACTGTTTAGCCCTGTGAAGGGCCAAATTTTAGCACATAATTTTGAATAATACCATCAACTCTCAGAAACACAGATTTTCGGAAGAGCCAAGATGTCTGGGGAACTAGAACAGATTCTCTTACAACTCACGCAGCCTGACAATGCGATTATTCAGCAGGTAATGATTACTTACTGAACCTATAAATGTGGGATTTACCCTGACATGCTTTGATAACAAGCACCGGTAACTAACGTTAGCTAGTTAACTAACTAAGCTAACTGTTAATCAAAATGGACACCTGTTGCTAGCCAAATTATGTCACGTCACGAACCAGTGTGGCTAACTGACTGTATTCAAACGCAATCTTAGTCACTTCATTAAACTTGACAGTTCGCTGACGTTTAAGCTGCCTGCGTGGCTAGCTTTCTTTATTCCAGTCAGTATTTACCATATCCAACATTTTTCTCCACCCTACAGGCCACCGCCCAGTTGAAGCTGGCTTTTAAAGACCCAGCCATAATCCCAGCGTTGTGTGCCGTCATGACTGGGTCCCAGAACCCACAGGTATGTAACTAGGTTACATATTAGTTAGACAAACACCTATCATCAGTGTGATAGATAGTGTCTTGAGAAAGTATTCATACCCCTTGACTTATTTAGCATTTTGTTGATAAAGCCTGAATTCAAAACAGAATAGATTTTGTGAATATATTTTTTTCTCACCAATCTACACACAATAACCTATAATGACAAAGTGAATAAAATAAAAAAAATGTTAGCAAATGTATTGAAAATCAAATACAGAAATATCTCATTTACATAAGTATTCACACCCCTGAGTCAATACTTTGTAGAAGTACCTTTGTCAGCGAATACAGCTGTGAGTCTTTCTGCGTAAGTCTCTAAGAGCTTTCCACACCTGGAGTGTGTAACATTTGCCCATTATTCTTTAAAAAATTATTGAAGCTCTGTCAAATTGGTTGTTGATCATTGCTAGACAACCATTTTCAGATCCACCACTATGCTTGAAAATATGGAGAGTGGTATCAATGTCTTAAGTTTTAGTGTGGGACGAGGTACTCTTTCGATATTCCCCAAACATAACACTTTGTATTTAGAACAAACTTTATTTTATTTTTATATATTGCTTTAGTGCCTTGTTGCAAACAGGATGCATATTTTGGATTATTTTATTATGTAGAGGCTTCCTTTTCACTCTGTCAATTAGGTTAGTATTGTGGAGTAACTGCAATGTTGTTGACCCATCCTAAGTTATCTGCTATCACAGTCATTAAACTCTGTAACTGTTTTAAAGTCACCATTTGCTTCATGGTGAAAAATCTGAGCGGGTTCCTTCCTCTCCGGCAACTGAGCTAGGAATGACGCCTGTGTCTTTGTAGTGACTGGTTGTAAGTGTAATTAATAACTCTAAAGTGTGATTCACAACTTCACCATGCTCAATAGGTGCCCTTCTTTGCGAAGCATTGGAAAACCTCCCCGATCTTTGTGGTTGAATCTGTGTGAAATTGTATGTGTAGGGTACAGAGATGAGGTAGTCATTGCACACAGTGAGTCCATGCAACTTATTATGTGACTTGTTAAGCACATTCTTACTACTGAACCTATTTAGGCTTGCCATAACAAAGGGGTTGAATATTTATTTTCTTTAAATAATTTGTAAAAACGTATTCTACTTTGACATTATGGGGTATTGTGTGTAGGCCAGTGACATTTTTTTATTTTAAATTTGATACATTTTAAATTCATGCTCTAACACAACAAAATGTGGAAAAAGTCAAGGGTAGTGAATACTTTCTGAAGGTATGTGTAACCCAGGGGTTTGCATGCCCTACTCGGTTCTATGTGTTCTATTTGTACGGCTTATTGCCGGCTCTCATCAGTGCATTCATTGTTTTTCTACCCTCCCTTCAGATCCGCCAGTCAGCTGCAGTGATGTTGCGGATGAGAGTAAAGAAGCATTGGAAGAAGATTAGCCTTGATCACAGAGAGAGGTTGGCTGCCCTTTGTCTAATTCCCCCACAATCAGCCATATCTCAGTCTTCTGTATTGGACTGTTGAATGAATTCCCATTGAGCTTTATTTGTTATACGTTTCCATTGTATTTTTTTCTTTTTTCTTTGTTGCTTCTTAGTCTGAAAGCAGTGGTACTACAAGCTTTTCAGCAGGAGACAGAGTAAGTATCTTTTGTCCTTTACATAAAAACAGTCACATAGCTTTTGAGGTGGAAAACTAGGCATATCCTACTAGAATATCAATGGGTTATAATACAGATTTATAGCTACAACCTATCTGACCATAACCACTAACCCATCCAACACACCAATTAAACTTGTTAAATCTGAATTTGACAATAACCCTCCTCTGTTTCCAAGACACACAGTGCGCCACTCCCTCTCACAGCTCAGTGCAGTGATGGTCAAACACGAGACACCAGACCGCTGGCCTGCTCTATTCACACTCCTCAACCAGTCCACCAAGAGCAACAACCCAACGGACAGACAGGTATCAGCTTCTATAGACAGAACTAAAACACAGTGATGTATTTGTTGTACATGAACAAAGAGAGGTTTTGCAGTATGTGGCTTTGATTTGAGCTCTTGATGGTTGCTCACTGATTGGTCAGAATATGCATAGATCAAAATATTTTGAATACATTCTATGTATCTTAGGTACCCTCAGTCAATCACTAAAATACCCTTGTCTCTCTCAGGTGGGTCTACTCTTGCTCAGCAAAGTGGTGGAGTCCAACCCAGAGCCCTTCAAGCCCCATTACCGCCAACTGCTGCAGCTGTTTGGCACCGTGCTGCAAGACCTGGACAACCCCACAGCTATGTACTACTGCATCCTCACCCTCACTGCTATGACTGCCTACACTGGCACAGAGGAGATGGTGAGGCCAGAATCAATCTATTTTATGCCTTTTTGGAGTGAACAGAAATGTAGTCTACCATCATCCTTCATTGCTGTGTTGAAATTAAATGTCCTGTGTCTTTCAGAACCTCATGCGCTCCCTCATCCCAAGACTGATCATTGCACTCAAACACCTAATCAAGGCAGACCAGGTAGGGTGTAGTTCAATATGTCAGCCCCCACTAGCACCACTGCTATATTGCACTGATGAGTCTTCAGGGATTACTATTAAATGGAGCTTCAAACACTATTGTCCCTTGATTGGAATGTTTCTATGTGTTGACCAGGGTCAGGCCAGTGATGCCATGGAGGTATTTGATGAGCTGATGGAGAGTGAGGTGTCCATCATTGTGCCACACATTGCTGAAATTGTCCATTTCTGCTTGGAGGTGAGGACAGAGCTTCTTCTACTTATATTTGTAATGACTTTTTGCTTACATTGAAGAGAATGTTGATGGGTTGTCTTGTTGACAGTGAAATGTGTGTATGTTCGTCTCAGGTCAGTGCAGACACCACCCTGACTGACTCCCTGCGTGTAAAGGCTCTGTCCTGCATCGCTTTTCTCATCCGACTCAAGAGCAAGGTAAAGCCACCCAGTTATAAATGGATGCTTTAGTCTATGGAGATGCACCCCGAGCACTGTGCCCTTTTATCCTTTTTGTCAGTTAAAATATGTGGAGCTTTTCAGTGATGTATTCTGTGCTCCCTGCCTCCTGCAGACGGTGCTAAAGCAGAAGCTGCTGAATCCCATCCTGCAGACAGTGTTCCCTGTGCTGAGTGCAGCGCCCCCACCTGGGGAGGAGGACCCAGAGGACGAGGAGAATGGCGACGAGGGCGACACCGACAACGAGAGTCCTAAACACTTTGCTGCTCAGGTCAACTTCCCTTGAGAAATAACCACACAAAGAACAGAAGGGGTGTATTTATTTATTTTTGTGCCTAAAAGATAATCTCTTTTCGTCTGCAGGTTATTGATACCATGGCTCTTCACATGCCCCCTGAGAAACTATTCCAGCAGCTGGTTAGTAAACACTCTCATTTGCTTTATATTAATGTTATAATTTGCCTTTCAGTCAGACACTTCATGATGTTATCTCTGTGCTGCAGCAGTATGTAGCCATCATTGTATTAGTAGCTGCAGTGTTTATAACTTGTAGTCATACTGAGTTGTACACACATTTCCATGCATAGAAGTACAAATAGTTTTATTATGTATGTATGTCTGACCCATGGCATGTCCATCAGATGCCCCTGATCCAGGTGTGCCTGGCCAGTGAGAACCCCTATGAGAGGAAGGCAGGCTTGATGTGTATGGCAGTGCTGGCTGAGGGCTGTGCCGACCACATACGGACCAAGTGAGTCAATGCTGCTTTCTCTTATTCAGTGGTTCCCTGTCCAAAAAACAGTTGATTTAATTTGTTACATTTGTCAATGTCCAGTCCTTTAGTGTGTTTTGGAGCTGAAATAATCCAGAGCAATGTTTTTCTGTCTTATTTTCTCTCATTCAAATGGAACTATTGTCTTTTTCCTGCTAATCCCACTGTCCATCTGTTCCTCTGTGTCAGGTTGCTGTCCTCCATGCTGCAGACGGTGTGCCAGAGTCTGTCAGACAATAACCAGGTAGTCCGCAGCGCCGGCCTCTTTGCCCTGGGACAGTTCTCAGAGCACCTGCAGCCCGAGGTCAGTAAGTACTGTACCGAGCTGATGCCACTTTTGCTGGGCTACATGTCGGCTCTGAACCAGGCCAAAATCGGACACATCACCAAGGCCTTCTACGCCCTGGAGAACTTCATGGAAAATCTGGGTGAGGATCCTCCCATTCACCTTTATCCTGATCCATACCCAACTGTCTTGCTATTATTTGGGGCGGCAGCGTAGCCTAGTGGTTAGAGCGTTGGACTAGTAACCGAAAGGTTGCAAGATCGAATCCCAGAGCTGACGAGGTGAAAATCTGTCGTTCTTCCCCTGAACAAGGCAGTTGCAACCACTAGGCCGTCATTGAAAATAAGAATTTGTTCTTAACTGACTTTAAAAAAAAAAATGGTTCCAGACCTTGGTTCAGAAACATGTGTATTTGTTATTTAAAATACTTTTTCTGTGTATTTGAGTGTTTTGAAAGTAAGTACTTTATTTTAGTATTTTAATTACTTTATTTTTTTTACAAGTAGCATTTCAAATTGTGTTAAAGTATTTTCCAATACGTATTTCAAACACTATTTTCAAATTCCTGGGTTAAATGTATTTGGGTTTTTTCAAATACTTGGCAGTGTATTTCCAAATGCATTCCAATATTCAACCCAAGTCTGTTTGGTTCTATTCTGGAGGATGCCAAAATGCTAAGCTGTTGCTAGGTAAACAAATGTTGAGCCTCTGACTCTCTTGCTCTCTAGTCTCTAGTCCTAGACTACTTTTAAGGTACTGATAATATAAGATTTGAATATGTCATTTGAGAGAAATAATCTTTTTAACCCCCTCTGTTCTGTGCTGATGTTTTCATGAACTGTTCCATCCTCTATCAGGTTCGGAGATTGAGCCCTACCTGCCCACCCTGATGGAGACCATGTTATCTGCCCTCAGCAACGCAGAGAACCTGAAGCTGAAAGAGCTGGCTGTCAGTGCCATAGGAGCTATAGGTAACACTGCAAAAGTCCATTTATGATTGAGCCTTTCAATAGAGCATGGTACAGCTCAATAATTTAGAATGGCTTCCGCTTGAGTCTTCCTTCATTCACATTTATCTGAAAGGACTGCTAAAGTCAAAAGTAGTCCCAGTTGCTTTGAAAAAATCTTTCAGGTCAGGGCAGATGGAAAGGACACAAGGAGAGGAGGCCACTTGAGACCATTGAGATGTATCAAGTGTCTATCTAGACTGGAATGTGTATCACTGTAACTGTATTAACCTTTCATCCCTTCTCTTCCTTTCAGCCAATGCAGCCAAAGAGAAGCTAGTTCCTTACTTCCCACCTGTTATTGAGAGTCTGAAGGGCTTCCTCACTGACACAAGGGACGAGATGAGGGCTCTGCAAACACAGGCTCTGGGTAGGCTAACTATCTCTAAGCCTTAGTCAGTTTGACGTTGTCATCCAGCAGACGCTTGTAGTCCATGCTATTGACAGTTTACAGCTGATCTGACTTGCGTCATAGAGATTATTTTAACCCAAGTTTAGATGATGAATGGGGTTTCCTTTGTTCTGTCAGATACTCTGTCAGTGCTGGCCCGCACCATAGGCAAGGATGTGTTCAGCCCCCTGGCTGCAGAGTGTGTTCAGCTGGGACTCAACCTCACCAATGCCATCGACGACCCCGACCTGCGGCGCTGCACGTATGTAGTGTGTGTCTGAGATGCTCCCACTCTAATAGAAGTCCTGCCAGCCTGTTGGGTTTGGCGTTCAGAGTGCATGACTGTTTTCTGACTTTTTGATGACTTTGTATTGAACCCATGTGCTTCTCCTCCCCCCTCAATCCTTCTCTGTCTCTTTCTGTGTACAGGTACAGTCTGTTCTCGGCCGTGTCCACAGTGAGTCCAGACTGTCTGAGCCCCCACCTCACAGCTATCACCACCATCATGCTGTTGTCCCTCAAGTCCACAGAGGGAGTCACGGTCAGTCTGACAGACACTGTGCTATAACTCCTATTCACATTCTCTTACACCATTGAGAAATTGCTAAAAATATAGTTTACATAGTTTAAACATTTTTTTTTTCATCCTTAGGCTCACCTTGAGGAGGACAAGACTTTTGTCCTGCTGGATGACGATGATGATGACGATGCCGAGGGAGATGCCATTTTGGATGACGAGGGGGCCGACACCGTGGACCCAGACACAGCCGGGTACGTTTCTCATCTGATTATCTTTCATTTTATGACCTTTGATGTGTTTTTTTTGTGGGGCAGGAGTAAAGACACAATGCAACCTTCAAAGCAGCTGACATAAAAGTAGTCAATTGAAACATGGAAGCCATTTTGTTTGTCAGGCTCGTGCCTAAAGAACTAGATGGAGGGGATTCCCTCTGTCCTTCTCCATTTTAATCTCTGTGCTCTCTTCATTCCCCAGGTTCAGTGTGGAAAACGCCTACATTGACGAGAAGGAGGACGCCTGTGATGCTCTGGGAGAGATTGCCTTCAACACCGGGTAAAGACTCAGGAGCAAAGAGTTATTTTGAGTGTTGCATGTCACAGACCATCTGGGTTCATTCTGCGTTGCATGGTATCTGCAGCTAGCCACTACTACGGTTGGCCCCTCTGTGCCTAGAGTCCTTGTAAATCCTAGAGTCCTTGTAAATCTGTTGATACAATCATCTCACTTCGCAGCAACTTTTCCTCATTTAACTTCCACTGTCTTCCAGTAGGCAAATGGGAATGTGTTGTCCCTACAGTCACTGATGTCTCCTTATCCTTTTCACCCCTTCAGTGTCGCCTTCCAGCCCTTCCTGGAGTCCAGCTTTCAGCAGGTCTATGAGCTGCGTGATGTAAGTACTGTAGCACAGCTCATCCATCCTCCTCTCCCTCTGTATAATGGGTAGTTTGTATGTTGGTCAGCGTTGACTATCTCTGACCATGCGTTCCGTCCTCCCCTCAGTTCCCCCACGAGGACGTACGCAGGGCTGCCTTCGGGGCCATGGGCCAGTTCTGCCGAGCTCAACATAAAGTGTGGCAGGAGAATCCCACTGAGGCCAACCACCAGGGTAACTCGCTTTGGCTCTTTGAATTTCTGAAGCATCTTATGTGGTGCTATTATAGTTTTTCAAAGATAATTATTAAATGTATCAGATGAGATAATAGTTAAGACATTCATTCTGGGAATTAGCCAGGGTAATAATACAATTAAGCTTCCTTCCATCCGTCCCTCAGCCATGCAGAAGCTGCTGGGGGTGGTGCTTCCCAGCTTCTTGGAGGCGGTGCGCAGTGAGCGTGAGCGCCAGGTGGTGATGGGTGTGCTGGAGGCCATGAACGCCGTGCTGAAGGCCTGCCAGGGGGAAGCGCTGCAGAGCCCCGGGCGCCTGCAGGAGATCAGTCAGGCCATCCGAGATGTGCTCAAGAAGAGGGTGAGCTGACACAAACCAAGCCTGAGTGCTTTTCACAGACAGGATTTCCCCCATTTATTAATTTAGGATATCTGATATTAGGATATGTGTTAGTGTGGATGTAGCTCTTTCCACTCACAGCCCCAGTCATCCCATATACAGGTTGAAAATGCCCCATTTTGTCATTGATCATCGCCTAAATTGGAACCCAGTGGCTGTACAGTAACATGCTATACTTGACGTCAGTACTGCACGCGACAAGAAGATGCCCCCATCCCTTCCGCTAATTGGGATACTTTTGCACATTTGTTGTCTGAGTGAGGGAAATGCTGTAAATCGAGAGGAGTCGGTGTTCTGACAAATGAAATGTTGAGGATTATAATAAATATGGCTTCAATGTCATACCAGCAAACCACACACCTATGAGTCCAAATGTACATTTCACATTTCCATATTTGAAAATTGAATTTACATGATTAACATTTACGATGGCTATGTTTGATCCACAGTTACAAGGATGACATGCGTTATAGCCTGGGTTGTCCTGAACACAATGAGCCTATGTTTGTCGTATTGTGAAGAACATTTACAGAGGAACATGCACTTGAATGCACTCATGAGTCCGATCTGTTTGTCTGAAGTGCCTTTTGTAAGCCTAACACTGTAAGATCATGTTGTATAACTTAGCTAGTCATGTTGGCAATAGAATAAGCTTTAAAATTATGCCAACCTGACCCAGATAGCGATTTATAATGAAATGTTTTTGGATTGCATACAGGGCCTAAAATGTACTATTTAAAAAAACTACCAGCCACTAAGATTTTTTACAAGCCAAAATATTTTTTAAGTCATAAGTGCTTTGAACTGACTTATGAACTGTGCACAGTTGGAGACACCAGTTAGACCACTCACTCAAACCCTGGGAATAGTTTTTTTTCTTATCTTGCACCTACTCCAAAATGTCAATGAATATTCTTATGTTACTGAATCTATCAGGAGTATTTTCTGACTTTGTTATTGACAAATGCTGTGAAAAGTACAGTAAATGTAAAATGCGCATAAAATAAAACGTCATGTTTACTTGTGTTAGGTAAACTGTTGTGTCCTCACTTTTTGTTATGATAATTTCCCTGTAATTTATCAGACCAAGTGTTCTCTTTCAATTGCTACCATGGTCATGCATATGCTTTTTACAGTTCTCCTGTTAAAAACATTTCAATTTGGCTCTATCCATATAGGCCAATTCCCACAAATATAAGGGGTTAAAGGGCATCGTAGCATAATAGGAAAAAAATGTGATAATCCTTTGACCCTCCCCTTACCCCTGTGTCTACAGACTGTCTGTCAGGACGGAGGAGGAGATGAGGCAGATGATGACGAGCAGCAGGTGGGGTTTCCTCTCTCTTTCGTCACACTCTCCAGCACTGGCAGGATCGGATGTACTTCCAAGTGTATGGTGCAAATGATATGACCATGTTGTGTGTTCTAGGCGGAGTATGATGCCATGCTCCAGGAGTTTGCAGGTGAGGGGATTCCTCTGCTGGCCTCCGCTGTACCAGCGGACACCTTCCAGCCCCATCTCAACGAGCTGCTGCCCCTCATCATGAACAAGGCTGTGAGTCAACCTACCACTAGACTGTTAGCATTGGGTTCAAATAAACCAAGTCATTTACTCCAGTTGACAATTGATCAATATAGAAATTAATAGACCTAATTCATTTTGTGTTGAAATTCTACCATTTCTTTCAACGAAAGTTGTTATTATTTTGTAAAAAATGTCAGCGTTAAGTACAGAGGCATACTGAAGGATAAACCTTTAGTTCCATGTGTATTGAATGAGGATGGATTTGTTCCTCAGAAATCGTCGTGCACGGTGGCTGACCGTTCCTTCTCCGTGGGCACGCTGGGTGAGATCCTGCAATCCCTGGTCAGTGTGTCCGGGGGAAGGGCCTGTGCTGGTAAACTGTCCAATCGGCTGCTGCCTGTGCTGGTGGCCGGGGTGAGAGATAGCGATAGTGAGGTTCGCAACAACAGCGTGTTTGGACTGGGAGCTCTGGCCCAGGCTGCTGGACCACTCGTCGCTCAGTATCCCTCTCAATAATGTGTGTGTGTGTGTGTGTGTGTGTGTGTGTGTGTGTGTGTGTTTTTCTATGTGGGTGTATGTGATTGTGTTTGAGCATTGTTAAAGACATGCTCCGGTACTTTGGCGACTAAGAACTACTGGCTAAAAAGTATACAAACGTACCGGAGAATCTCTTTTAACTCAATGTTATAGTTCACATGAGTAGCTAGGTACATTGACTAGCACTGACCATATGATTTAGATTCTATTACTGTAGTATTGGCCTGTCCAGCAGCCTAGGGTGTTTTCCTCAACTCCTGTTCCTCCCAGAGACTACCCCATGATGCTGTCCCTCTTCTCCAACCTGCTGTCCAAAGAACAGGACAGGAGGGTGATTGACAATCTGTGCGCTGCCCTCTGCAGGATGATCATGAGCCACATGGAGGGTGTCCCTCTGGAACAGGTACTGTCTGCATTTTCATGCATGGGATTTTATGCCGGGCCAATGCCTAACTCAAGGTGTTTGCATGACTCTGGAAGATTTGTGTGGAACTTTGAGTTGCTCTGATGGAACTTTGAGTTCCTCTGAGAATATCTGTGACCTGTGTCTATGGCCTTGTCTCCAATTCTTCAATGTCCAAAATGCTGTATATTAGATTTACAATGTGAGTTTGCCACAGGCTTATTGACGTACACAGCCGCACGAGTTGAAGAGCTGAGTGTCCTCAGTGATGCTGACATGGAGAACTCTTATCTCTCGGTCCTAGGTGTTCCCTGCCCTCCTGGCCTGCCTCCCTCTGAAGGAGGACATGGAGGAGAATAAGACTGTGTACAGCTGCCTGGCCATGCTCTACTCACAGAACCCTGCAATGGTATGTTCCCACTCATTTATTTAGCCTGTTTGGCTTTCTTAAACTGATCACATCATATGATACTTTATTGTCCATTTCCATGGAAATATGCACAGATCTAGAATTGATCTCAATGTGTAATTCCACAATGTTGGCTAGTAACTATGTCAAATACTCATCTGTATTTTAGTAGTAATAAGTGTTGTCTCCTTAGGTGGTGAGTCAAATTAAGCCAATAGTATCTGCTTCCAGCCACGTCCTGGGAACGAAGGACCTTGATCCAGGTAAGAGAACCTTAAATCGTGACAGGTTTCCTTTCCTCTTCGTGTAAGTTGTCATATGTAGATATAAAACGTTATGACAATGTTGGTTATCCAGAAACCCAGAACACCCTGGTCATGCTGCTCCGAGACGTCGCTCAGCGCCACTCCCAGAAATTTGAGGGTGCCGTGAGGTCACTTCCTGCCGAGCAAAAGATGAAGCTGACTGCGGCCGTCAGCCAATCGTAACACACCACACCAAGCAACTATTCCATTCTCCAGTGAAAGCCAGTGAAATTATACTTTTTTTGTTTACTAGATGACAAATGGGACAGTAGTTGGGTCATTCAAATTTGCCAAACTCCGGCACTTGAACCATTCTACTATTAGTAGTATTATAATTTTTCAGAGGTTGTTCCCAGTATTAACTTTTTTATTTATATTGCCTGTTTTTATTATTTTAATGATTTCATTTTGTGTGCGTCCACCTATATGTCTTTTTTTTTTCACTTGTTACCCTTGTTGTAACTGAGAGCCTCTTATCTATTTGTTGCTGTCCCCCTTTTGCCACAAATTTGATTAACTTCTGGCTGGGCTAGTATTGAGTATGAAGCAATGAACTGAACTCATGATAAATGCCTTTTTTTGCAGACTTGTCAGTGTCATGCAGTGTTCTTTGCCTTTCTCCTCACTCATCGTATGATCCCCCCCTTTTCCGGTTCCATTGTTTCTCTCTCAGCTCTCCCTTATTCAGAGAGCTCCCCATCGTGCTTAGTAAGGTGGTTTTGTGAATCGGGGCAAATCGGCCACAATGCACTCATCTGAACTCCAGTGTGGTGTGTGTTGCATAGTATCTCCAGTTCTTTCTTTATTCCCAAACTACAGGATTTTATATTTACTCATTATGAAAAGGCAGCATTTTTAAAATTTTATTTACATGACACAATTGGCATCATATGCTTTCTGGCAGATTCACTCAACACACTTGCTTAACAGCTTCTGCTGGATTCAGCAATCAAATCTTCTAACAGATCTTCCCATTTTATAATTATTCTTTCATTCTATCAACAGTTCTTTCAGCCCACAATCAGTAACTACTAGTTACATCACCTACTCAAATCCATCTGGCATGTGCATATTACCGGCAATAGCTGGACAAACCTAAGTCTATTGAGTCTACGTAGATGCACTCCAGTCTACTTTTCACCTTATTTAACACCTGATTTACTTAACAAAAGGCACATCTCAATAGGTGGTCCAGATAAGTCATGACATAGCACAAAGTGGGGGGGGGGGGCTGGCTGGCCCTTTCCTCTTGTTGCTCAAGCAAAGGGGAGGCCGGAGAAGAAACGACTTCCCATCAAACCAACTCCTTGAAGTTGGCAGTTGTCTTAAAACAACTATTTTGCTATAATTTTTTTTTTACCCATTAGTGTGTGTACTTTACTGTATTTATACTTGGGATATCACTTTTCAACAGTAAACGTTAAATCACTGGAGGACGTCTGATTCAACATCCAAGTGACTGATCCATTTTTAATTGCACTGTTGCTTTTGCCGGCGATTATCCCAAGTGTTCCCTCATCTTCATACTTGAGTAGAAGTAGATACCTTAATTGGAAATTACTCAAAAGTGAATGTCACCCAGTAAAATTCTACTAGTATAAAAGTATTTGGTTTTAAATATACTTAAGTATCAAAAGTAAATGTAATTGCCAAAATACTTAAGTATCAACAGTAAAAGTATAAATAATTTCAAATTGCTTATATTAAGTGAATCAGACCGCAAAATTATATATTTAAATTTACGGATAGCCCACTACAACACATTTTTTTTTTAAATTTAAGCATTTGTGTTTAATTAGTCCACCAGGTCAGAGGCAGTAGGGATGCCCATGGATGTTCTCTAAGTGTGTGAATTGGGCCGTTTTCTTGTCCTGCTAAGCATTCAAAATGTAAAAATACTTTTGGGTGTCAGGGAAAATGTATGGAGTAAAAAGTACATTTATTTTCTATAGGAATGTAGTGAAGTATGTTGTCAAAAATATGAATAGTTAAGTACAGATACCCCCCAAAAACTACTTAAGTAGTTCTTGAAAGTACTTTATGAATCATACCTGTATTGATCGGTCAGTGTTTCAAGGTGAATGTATTGTAGGTCAAAACTTGCAACAAAATACAAAGACTGCACTTAAAGAATGTTCAAAATAATTTCCCTGGTGTGTGTGAACGCCTAGCGATCCTATTTACATACCAAATTGACGAGCTTAAGAGCTAACTCTTTCTGAAGGGTCAAAAGGGCATGTTACCACACATTTAATCTCAAAATGTCCTTTTTTCTTTTTTAAACATAGCTCATTTGTTATATATGCAGTGACTTTGGCTGACCTCTTGTAAATATTTTGACCCTAACTGATTGTTCCGATCAGCTTGTCTCACTGCCTCCATCTCTCTGGCAGTGAGCCTGGATCGATTAATGGAACATTGGCAGTGTGGTGTCACATTGTAAGCATGAAAAAGAGTAAACTGTTCGCCCTGATAATTCTTATATGCATGTGTATGTTCCATAACTGTGTCCGTGTGTGTTCTGTCCCCAGTACAGCGATGGGGACTAACACCCATGCTGACTGGCCCATGCGACATACCAGGGTTTCACAACAAACCTATCACCTAGATACCACACCAACAACCCAACAGATGGACATATTGTTTTCCAATGTCAAGACATTTCAGAGATTAATTTCTGACGCATTTCAGTGCCCTGCCCTCTGAAGTGACAACGGCAGAGTTGATTATTGATGTTGTGGGTATGTTGCACAGTGCAGTGACATCTACCTTTGGCCTTAGCAGGAAGAAAAGGGAAATGGGGATATCTAGTCAGTTGTACAACGGAATGCATTCAACTGAAATGTGTCTTCCGCATTTAACCCAACACCTTTGAATATGGAAAGTAAATGGTAAATTATCTAAAAAAACAAGTAGTAAAATAAAGGAACCAATAATTATCTTGGCTAAGGGTTTACACTGGTAATGTCAGTTTCCTTAGTTCAGAGCAGGAACATGAAACATGTCTGGCCCAGCAGCCATGCCTTCACTCCTCAAACATGGACACTCAGTCACACCTATAATGTCCGCTGGTCTGGATTCAGCAGAGAAACAGGCTGAGGTCACCATTACCCCATGTACCACAGCATTGACCTCTGCCTCTTTTGCACATTGCAGCCTGAGGCTACAGATTTGTGCTGTGTGACTCCCTTTCCTAACCAACATTTAATTGTATTGAGTAATTCAGCCATGAGATCAGATATGATTATTCTGCCAGCTAGGCACAATGACTTCAATCCAGGAGAGAGAGAGATGAGGTCATAGTCCAGAGTAGACCTCTGCTGGTGAGTTGGTGACTGAACTTGTTCATGGTCCTCTACTGCCCCCTATTGTCCCCTCGCAGCATATTCCTCAAAAATACACCAGTGTAGCAAACTACAAGGCTATCCCACTGTAATATCATTGATTGACCACAAATTTAAAGGGATAGTTCATCCCCAAATCAAAGTTAGTCAGATGTTTTCATATCTCAGATGTGGTCTTAAATTGAGTCCATGTTGGACAACACTATCTATTGAGTAGATCCCAAATGACGGAGATAATGGCACCATTTTAACTTGATAGAATTACATTTGAGGCGTATTAATAATGAGTAAATGTGCATTTTATTAAAAAAAGACATCTCATAAATGCTTCAACGTAAGAACAGAGCAACATCATACCACAATTGATAAGATACAAAACACACAAAAGGTTAAACAAAAACTGTCAACAATATCAACTTGCATGACAGTTGACAAATAAATTAGAATAAAAATATCTGCTAGATACAGTATTAAATATGAATAATAAATATGCTATTTAAAAAATACCAACTTTGAATAAAAAGTAACATTAATAGCTTTTCCCTTCAGTAATTTCACTTCTTATAAAAAGGTTTCACTTATAAAGGTTATAAAAAATGTTATAAAAATGTTAACTCCAAGAGGTCATCGTTTTGGGTGTGTCCTACAAATCAGTTTGAGGTGGTGATCTCGTATGAACGATATTTGGGACATGAACATTATTACTCTGTTATAAAAGTATGGCCGCACACATCCCGTGCGTGTGGAGACCACTGCTTAACTTGGACTGAAATAGGTGCCGGTACTCGTTTTGGGTGCTGGGTACTGTTTATAATTAGGTGCAGGAGCTCCACAATACTTTTAAGCTAATATTCCATAAGAGGAACAGGAGCTCAAGCAGTAGAACATTTGAGGTGCCGGTACTCAGCTGCGGTGAAATCCTGTCCAAGTCGAACGCTGGTGGAGACATCCTCTGGGTTCCTCAGGCCTGCACGGTGCTGAGTGGTCCAGGGATGATGGTGATGGGGCTGTAGGGTTCAGCCTGACATACAGCAAGGTCCCCAGCAGACACCAGCTCTGGACCATCACAACACAACACACAAAATACCTGCATGTTGTTAGTTAAGTAAAACAATATTGTAATGCATACATGCATATAGCCCCACAAGTGATATCCATTTTTCCTCTGTTCTCTGTCAGCTCTCACCTAGCAGTTTGGAGAGAATGTGGGCTGCAGTAGTACGGTCTACCTCCAGGGGCAACAGAGAGTAAAAGGTGACTTTCCCAAACCTCAGGAGGTACGAGGACACCACACTGAAAGGAGCAGAGGGAGATGATAGCCATGTGAAAAACACTGCCCAGAGTTTCACAGTTAGAGAGAATAGATATAAAGAAGATAGAATAGTAGTGCAGTACAGTAATGACTGAGTTAGAAGCTGTTGACTGGCCTTCCCACTTTTGCCATCAAATTCCTGAACCAACACAATTGCACTTGACAAACCCCCCACATACTATGACTGTGATATGTGGTTGTCCCACCTAGCTTAAGATGAATGCACTAACGCTAGGTTGCTCTGGATAAGAGTGTCTGCTAAATGACTCAAATGTAAATGTTAGAATAGAGATCTAGATAGAATAGATAGTAGGGTAGTGATGATAGATGGGTGTTTAGTAATACTATACCTCAACAGGCCCTCTGCAGTGACTTCTCTACCTTCTGTCTCCTCTTCTCTGTCTGGTAGAGCCACATGTTCCTCTTCTATAGCCTCCATAGGCACTGGGGCTTCTTCCATAGGAGACCTGAACAGTCAGTATTAGTTAAAAGTGACACTTATGGATAGAAATGAGCAAAGACTCTGAGCTATCCAACCAGGACCAAGACAACTACATAATGATACAACTATATATCCTCTTATTTTTTCTCTCTTACTAACTCACATACAGTGGGGCAAAAAAATATTTAGTCAGCCACCAATTGTGCAAGTTCTCCCACTTAAAAAGATGAGAGAGGCCTGTAATTTTAATCATAGGTACACTTCAACTATGACAGACAAAATGAGAATTTTTTCCCCAGAAAATCACATTGTAGGATTTTTAATACATTTATTTGCAAATTATGGTGGAAAATAAGTATTTGGTCACCTACAAACAAGCAAGATTTCTGGCTCTCACAGACCTGTAACTTCTTCTTTAAGAGGCTGCTCTGTCCTCCACTCGTTACCTGTATTAATGGCACCTGTTTGAACTTGTTATCAGTATAAAAGACACCTGTCCACAACCTCAAACAGTCACACTCCAAACTCCACTATGGCCAAGACCAAAGAGCTGTCAAAGGACACCAGAAACTAAATTGTAGACCTGCACCAGGCTGGGAAGACTGAATCTGCAATAGGTAAGCAGCTTGGTTTGAAGAAATCAACTGTGGGAGCAATTATTAGGAAATGGAAGACATACAAGACCACTGATAATCTCCCCCGATCTGGGGCTCCACGCAAGATCTCACCCCGTGGGGTCAAAATGATCACAAGAACGGTGAGCAAAAATCCCAGAACCACACGGGGGACCTAGTGAATGACCTGCAGAGAGCTGGGACCAAAGTAACAAAGCCTACCATCAGCAAGGGCATTGAAGATGAAACGTGGCTGGGTCTTTCAGCATGACAATGATCCCAAACACACTGCCCGGGCAACAAAGGAGTGGCTTCGTAAGAAGCATTTCAAGGTCCTGGAGTGGCCTAGCCAGTCTCCAGATCTCAACCCCATAGAAAATCTTTGGAGGGAGTTGAAAGTCCGTGTTGCCCAGCAACAGCCCCAAAACATCACTGCTCTAGAGGAGATCTGCATGGAGGAATGGGCCAAAATACCAGCAACAGTGTGTGAAAACCTTGTGAAGACTTACAGAAAACGTTTGACCTCTGTCATTGCCAACAAAGGGTATATAACAAAGTATTGAGATAAACTTTTGTTATTGACCAAATACTTATTTTCCACCATAATTTGCAAATAAATTCATTAAAAATCCTACAATGTGATTTTCTGGATTTTTTTCTCTCATTTTGTCTGTCATAGTTGAAGTGTACCTATGATGAAAATTACAGGCCTCTCTCATCTTTTTAAGTGGGAGAACTTGCACAATTGGTGGCGGACTAAATACTTTTTTGCCCCACTGTACATTCATACTACATACGTATATATATGTATATACACACATATATATACACACGCACATATATATAAAAACATATATGTATTTTTATATACATCTCACCATCTGCTGACAGGGGTGATCTGCTCGAGGGATTTGTCCTCTCTGGACACGTCTAGAAGAGCCTCGGCTGAAACATAGAACACAAACAGATATCAAAATGCAACAGTAAAGCAGTGGTGGTAAAAGTACCCAAAGGTCATACTTGAGAAAAAGTAAAGATACCTTAATAGAAAATGACTCAAGTCAAAGTCACCCAGTACTATACAACTTGAGTAAAAGTCTAAAAGTATTTGGTTTTAAATATACTTAAGTATCAAAAGTAAATGTAATTGCTAAAATATACTTAAGTATCACAAGTAAAAGTATAAATAATTTTTAAGTCTTTATATTAAGCAAACCAGATGGCACAATTTATATATATATATATATATATATATACAGTGAGGGAAAAAAGTATTTGATCCCCTGCTGATTTTGTACGTTTGCCCACTGACAAAGAAATGATCAGTCTATAATTTTAATGGTAGGTTTATTTGAACAGTGAGAGACAGAATATCAACAAAAAAATCCAGAAAAACGCATGTCAAAAATGTTATGAATTGATTTGCATTTTAATGAGGGAAATAAGTATTTGACCCCTCTGCAAAACATGACTTAGTACTTGGTGGCAAAACCCTTGTTGGCAATCACAGAGGTCAGACGTTTCTTGTAGTTGGCCACCAGGTTTGCACACATCTCAGGAGGGATTTTGTCCCACTCCTCTTTGCAGATCTTCTTCAAGTCATTAAGGTTTTGAGGCTGACGTTTGGCAACTCGAACCTTCAGCTCCCTCCACAGATTTTCTATGGGATTAAGGTCTGGATACTGGCTAGGCCACTCCAGGACCTTAATGTGCTTCTTCTTGAGCCACTCCTTTGTTGCCTTGGCCGTGTGTTTTGGGTCATTGTCATGCTGGAATACCCATCCACGACCCATTTTCAATACCCTGGCTGAGGGAAGGAGGTTTTCACCCAAGATTTGACGGTACATGGCCCCGTCCATCGTCCCTTTGATGCGGTGAAGTTGTCCTGTCCCTTTAGCAGAAAAACACCCCCAAAGCATAATGTTTCCACCTCCATGTTTGACGGTGGGGATGGTTTCTTGGGGTCATAGGCAGCATTCCTCCTCCTCCAAACACGGCAAGTTGGGTTGATGCCAAAGAACTCCATTTTGGTCTCATCTGACCACAACACGTTCACCCAGTTGTCCTCTGAATCATTCAGATGTTCATTGGCAAACTTCAGACGGGCCTGTATATGTGCTTTCTTGAGCAGGGGGACCTTGCGGGCGCTGCAGGATTTCAGTCCTTCACGGCATAGTGTGTTACCAATTGTTTTCTTGATGACTATGGTCCCAGCTGCCTTGAGATCATTGACAAGATCCTCCTGTGTAGTTCTGGGCTGATTCCTCACCGTTCTCATGATCATTGCAACTTCACGAGGTGAGATCTTGCATGGAGCCCCAGGCTGAGGGAGATTGACAGGTCTTTTGTGTTTCTTCCATTTGCGAATAATCACAGAAACTGTTGTCACCTTCTCACCAAGCTGCTTGGCGATGGTCTTGTAGCCCATTCCAGCATTGTGTAGGTCTACAATCTTGTCCCTGACATCCTTGGAGAGCTCTTTGGTCTTGGCCATGGTGGAGAGTTTGGAATCTGATTGATTGATTGCTTCTGTGGACAGGTATCTTTTATACAGATAAGAAACTGAGATTAGGAGCACTCCCTTTAAGAGTGTGCTCCTAATCTCCGTTCGTTACCTGTATGAAAGACACCTGGGAGCCAGAAATCTTTTTGATTGAGAAGGGGTCAAATACTTATTTCCCTCATTAAAATGCAAATCAATTTATAACATTTTTGACATGCATTTTTCTGGATATTTTTGTTGTTATTCTGTCTCTCACTGTTCAAATAAACCTACCATTAAAATTATAGACTGATAATATCTTTGTCAGTGGGCAAACGTACAAAATCAGCAGGGGATCAAATACTTTTTTCCCTCACTGTATATGGGGGGTTCGCCAAACCATATATATATATATATATATATATATATATATATACACACGAAAACCCAGGGGCACACTCCAACAGTCAGACATAATTTACAAAAGAAGCATTTATGTTTAGTGAGTCTGCCAGATCAGAGGCAGTAGAGATGACCAGAGATGTTCTCTTGATGAGTGTGTGAATTGGACAATTTTCCTGTCCTGCTAAGCATTCAAAATGTAACGAGTACTTTTGGGTCTTAGGGAAAATGTATGGAGTAAAACGTACATTCATTTCTTCAGGAATGTAGTGAAGTAAAAGTTGTAAAAAAATATAAATAGTAAAATAAAGTACAGATACCCCAAAAAACTACTTAAGTAGTACTTTAAAGTATTTTTTACTTAAGTACTTTACACCACTGCGGTAAAGTGATTGTATGTACATTTCAATGGCATCATCATAGATGTAGAATCTTATTCTAGTTCTGTGGGCGTCATTTTATCATTTCAAGTAACTGACAGGAAAACAATGTCTGACCTGATGCTTCAGATGGGGCTGTTCCTCCTGATTTCAGCAACTCTCGTGGGATCTGGGGATACAAGAGGAGAGAAAAGAGTCATCTAGACTTCAGACATTTCTGAACTGTCTGTATACATGAAAAACAAAGCAGTGTAGACTAGATGCTGTTATTCCAGGCTCTCAGAGTCATTTGAGATATTAACATTATTCACTGTCCTATTCAACTTCTCTCTTGGGTACATTTGAATTCACCCACAAGTCTTTATTATGTAAATTACTGTTTACAAATGTCCTGCACAAGTGTCCCCTGGCGGCATTGGTAATGTAGAAGAATATGGTGTCAAACTTCACTCTGCAGTCCAACTCATCCCAAACCATCTCAATTGGGTTGAGGTCGGGTGATTGTGGAGGCCAGGTCATCTGATGCAGCACTCCATCATACTCCTTCTTGGTCAAATAGCCCTTACACAGCCTGGAGGTGTGTTGGGTCATTGTCCTGTTGAAAAACAAATTATAGTCCCACTAAGCGCAAACCAGATGGGATGGCGTATCGCTGCAGAATGCTGTGGTAGCCATACTGTTTAAGTGTGCCTTAAATTCTAAATAAATCACAGACAGTGTCACCAGCAAAGCACCATCACACCACCTCCTCCATGCTTCACGGTGGGAACTACACATGCGGAGATCATCCGTTCACTTACTCTGCGTCTCACAAAGACACGGCGGTTGGAACCAAAAATCTCAAATTTGGACTCATCAGTCCAAAGGACAGATTTCCACCGGTCTAATGTCCATTGCTCGTGTTTCTTGGCCCAAGCAAGTCTCTTCTTATTATTGGTGTCCTTTAGTAGTGTTTTCTTTGCAGCAAATCGAACCATGAAGGCCTGATTCACAGTCTCCTCTGAAAAGTTGATGTTGAGATGTGTCTGTTACTTGAACTCGGTGAAGCATTTATTTGGCCTGCAATTTCTGAGGCTGGTAACTCCAATGAACTTATCCTCTGCAGGAGAGGTAACTCTGGGTCTTCCTTTCCTGTGGCGGTCCTCATGAGAGCCAGTTTCATCATAGAGCTTGATCGTTTTTGCGACTGCGGTTGAAGAAACTTTAGATGTCTTAAAGTAATGATGGACTGTCGTTTCTCTTTGCTTATTTGAGCTATTCTTGACATAATATGGAGTTGGTCTTTTACCATATAGGGCTATCGTCTGTATACCGCCTAACCTTGCCACAACACAAATGAATAGCTAAAATGCATTAAGGAGGAAAGAAATTCCACGTTTAACAAGGCACACCTGTTAATTGAAATCCATTCCAGGTAACTACCTCATGAAGCTGGTTGAGAGAATGCCAAGAGTGTGCAAAGCTGTCATCAAGGCAAAGGGTGGCTACTTTGAAGAATCTCAATATTTAGAACAATTATTTGGTTACTACATGATTCCATATGTGTTATTTCATATTTTTGATGTCTTCACTATTATTTTACAATGTAGAAAATAGAAAAAAGAAGAAAAACCCTGGAATGAGTAGGTGCCTCCAAACTTTTGACAGGTACTGTAGATCCGCTCACCTCTCGCATGCTAGAGTCCATCCTCTTCCTCTCCACCTCTATCCTCACTCTCTCCATCTCGGAGCTGCCCTCCTCCTCAGTCTCCTCCTCTCTGCCTCTCTCTCCGGTGCGAGGAAGCGTAGTGAGGACGGCGCACTGTTTCCATAGCAACAGGAGGTCAGGGTGCAGGAGAGCTGCGTCGAGGAAAGCGAGAAAAGACTCAGTGAAATCATCATAACCTCATGGTGTGGCAGTTGTGAGGTGGCTCCGTTGGTTGGAGCAAGGTGCTGGCAACACCCGGGTTATGGGTTTTATTCCTACATTAGACACATACTGTACTACTATATAAGAACTATGAGCTGCTTAGAATCAAAACATCTTCTAAATGACCATATTACTACCATCTACTCTGGTCAGATAGGACCATCTCAGGAAAGGAGTCATATACTCACAGCCAGAAGGGGCAGTGTAGAGCTCTGCTGGGAGGAGCTTCTTCTGGGCAGGAAAGTTTATCAGCACCTGAGACTGAGGAGGAGGCACAGACAAAGCAATGAGAATACGATTATATCCTTATTTTCTTTGAAGTAATCACTGATGTGGGTGGTGTTCATTAGGCACCAAATGGAAAAAATCCCACTGAAACAGGGAGGGACTACCTGGACCTGTCCAATAAGAAATGTACATTTTTGTTTCCAGTTGCAAACCCTTTAAAATGTTACCGTTGCATGCCCTAATGAACACAACTTTGGTAAGATTAGTGAAGGCTAAGTAGTGGAAGGCTTGAGTTTTACCAGGAGCTGAGTCTCAGCCTTGGTGTCCTCGATCTGCACCCGCATGGTATCTTGGGAGATCTGCACCTGAGGGTCGGCAAAGATGAGCTGGCGCCTGCGACCCCGCCTCTTAGGAGGAGGAGCGTCTATATGGGGGAGCTGGGATGATGAGAGAGGGATGAGAGAGGCAAGAAAGAAGAGGAAGAGAGCAGATGGGAGGGTTATGGATAGATCAAACTGAGAGGAGCCTGTGCACACCCACACATTTGGCAGGGGAAAATATAGGACAGAAATATCTTGTTCATACGGATGCTTGGATTCCTGAGTCCTCATGATGAGTCACACACAGAACAGTGTGAACAAACACACACACACACCTCGCCACAGGAGCTTTCTGCCGCTTTCTCCGTCCCCCTCTCTGACTGACTCGCTGACTCCCCCTCTCTCTCGGAGGTGTCTGGGGCAGAGGGCATGGCCACCTGAGGGGGGGTCATCTCCATGGGAATGACCTCTAACGGCACCTCCATGGGCAGGCCGGTCTCCTCGTCCAGCAGCCACACACTGTCCCCCACCACCACCGACACCTTCAGCCTGGAGACACACACACACAGAGAAAGAAAAACAATACAACAAAGAGTACGTTTTAAAAAAGACATGGGAAGATAATAGAAGATCAAGGTGACCTGCCCTGTGACCAGCCCTGTCAGAAAACATGATTCTTCCATATAACTTACTGGTCAATGGAGGTCATGCCTGGCTCCATGTCCCTGGTTCTCTCTCCCTCTCTCTCCCTTTCCCTCTCTTCTAGCTCTGTACAACACACACACACCAGTTTACGCAAACTTATATTTACTCACTTATTTCCCTTTCATTATCTGTCTTACGGGTCCTAATATGTTACAAAGGCTCTGCTACCCGACCCGAGCCCGACGCTATACAGCGGGTTAGTGCCAGGTAGGGCCTGTTTTTTCATTAATTACTAGGGTACGGGCTGAGCTATTTGCTCATGCTCTGTTGCACAGTAGCCTAGTCATATCTTACTAAGACCATAACGTGGTGACCATTGTCCGAGTCGACAAGAGAGATTATTTCACAGAAAATAAGAATGTTCCGGAGTTTAAAGTGATGAAAAGTAGCTCGCTAACTGCTCTTTTGCATCTCGTCATTGAGCAGTCCAAAGCGGATACTATACAGGCAGACTAGCAGCAGAGCGGATGCAGGGTAGTGATTGATGAGGTAAAAAGGTAAATCAAACTTGACCAACACAGTGGGGGAAAGGGCCGTGGTGGAAAGATCCTGAATATCCTCATTGTCCCCCAGCAAAATGTACCTACATTTAGTCTATTGTTTATATGTATATTTCATATTGAGGTAAAAATCTGAGTATAATGTTTGTATGGATGTCAACCCCAACAATTGTTCATGTCATCGTCACCAATCAACTAACTGCATTACAGTTAAAAACAACTGACTACCACCACCAATTCTATATGCTAGCTATGCTAACCAGCATCGAAAACAGCCAAATATATCCAAATTGGACTTAAGTTACCACATTGTGGGCCTGTTACAATACATAAATCATGACGGATATCCACTTTGTTAAATCAGATTTGTTGAATGTGCACCAATCTGGTTAATGGACCGGTATAGCGTTATATCTCCCTACCAATAAGTGCCCTTCTTTGCGAGGCATTGAAAAACCTCCCTGGTCTTTTGTGGTTAAACACTATCATTGCACACAGAGTGAGTCCATGCAACTTATGTGACTTGTTAAGCACATTTTTACTCCTGAACTTATTTAGATTTTCCAAAACAAAGGGGTTGAATACTTATTGACTCAAGACATTTCAGCTTTTCATTTTTGATTAATTTGTAAAAATGTCAAATATGATAAGTCTACTTTGACATTATGGGGTATTGTGTGTAGGCCAGTGACCAAAAATCTAAATTGTATCAATTTGAAATGTTCAGGCTGTAACACAACAAAATGTGGAAAACGTCAAGGGGTGTGAATACTTTCTGAAGGCATTGTGTAGTCGGGCGGTTGCGGATGTGTTATTAGCAACTGCAGGCAGGTGCAGGTGAATAAACTTCTGAAACACGCACCACTAGCCGAGGGAGGGGAGGACAGACAGAGACCAGCAGCTAATGGATAATAATGAAGGAAGTTATTTCTGATTTCAGGTTCGGGCAAGGCCTTAAATTTGGCAGAAGCAATTGGGCCTGAACGTCGCAGGCATGTGCAGGGCTCTATTCTTTACTCTCCCTCTCTTCTCTCACCGTCATAGAATTGGTCCTGCTGCTCCAGAAGCATGTCAATCTCTTTGCCAGTGGCTTCAGGAAGCTCAGCTCCTTCAAACTTTATGGAGAGAAGGGCAGAGGGAGACCGAGTTCAACTTCAGGAACGATTGAGAGCTCAGGAAAGATCCTTTTGGATCCAAATTCCTTGTTGTGTTCACATGGTCACATGGTCTCTTAATAGGCAAAGTGAGTAAAGGTTTATAAATATACACAATAGCCTTTCTATGTCCTTTTATCAGTATATTACAACACTATATTCAGGTCACCTCAGCAGCAACGATGACAAGCTGCTCCTTCTCTTTCAGGGTAATGGCATCAGGAGGGGATTTGAAACCTGAGAGTGAGAGACAGAGACAGAGAAAGAGAGACAGAGAGCAACAAACATTAGTAATGCAGAATTGTTGCTGAGGATTTTCCATCCCAAATCAGACTGTCACTCAGTCTCACCGCCGTCCTCTGGTGCAGTTCCAGGACTGGCCCCTATGGGGCGTTCTGGAGTCATGCTCTCCATCAGCTGCCATGGCTGGGAATGAACGAGACACACAGAGGGAGTGTTGTTAGAACGGTGTTCAATCAATAAATGCATTATCAACTCACAAGGTGACTCAATGAGGGTAAAGTTAAATGTGTGTCTTGAAAAGGCTTTTTGTGTACTGTGTGTACATAGGAATTAACTGTGGCCGTATGGGGGTTACACATTTTTGTAGTGACATATCGTTGGAAATGAGTTAACTAGGTAAAAATTGTGTAGAAATGGTTGTATACCTGAGGGATCCTATAGGGACTAGGCAGCAGGTGCTCAAAGCCCATCACCCCAAAGAAGGGGTCCTGTGCCCCCTCGGCCTCCTCCAGCAGGAACAGGGAGTCTGGGACATTTGGGGCTTGTCTGGGGAGTGAAGGGTGCTAATGTTGTTACTACAACATGGCTACAAAACGGCTGACATGCATCACCCAGGCGACACACTGGTGGTGAACGCCATACAATGTACAGTACCTTTTGACCTAAAAAAAAAAAAACTGTACATAAGTCCAATCCATTATCATTGTCAATATACATGGAGTGTACAAAACATTAGGAACACCTGCTCTTTCCATTACATAGACTGACTGGGTGAATCCAGCTGAAAGCAATGATCCCTTATTGATGTTATTTGTTAAATCCACTTAAATCTTTTGTCATGCCCATTCACCCTCTAAATGGCACAAACACTTAATCCATGTCTCAATTGTCTCAAGGATTAAAACTCCTTTTTAGTGTCTCCTCCCCTTCATCTACACTGATTGAAGTTCCTTTGAACGGGGTATGGTAGTAGGCACCAGGCACACCGGTGTGTCAAGAAATGCAACGCTACTGGTTTTTTCATGCTCAACAGTTTCCCGTGTGTATCAAGAAAGATTGAACACCCAAAGGACATCCAGCCAACTAGACACAACTGTGGGAGCATTAGAGTCAACATGGGCCAGCATCCCCGTGGAACGCTTTCGACACCTTGTAGTGTCCATTCCCCGATGAATTGAGGCTTTTCTGATGGCAAAAGGAGGTGCAACTAAATATTAGGAAGGTGTTCTTAATGTTTTGTACACTCAGTGTATGTGTGACAGTTATCTGACAACTCAAAGGGACATGTGTGTATGTGTCACGATCGTTGTTAGGTGAAAGAGTGGACCAAGGCGCAGCGTGATATAGATACATCTTCACTTTATTTGAGAAGATGAAATGAACACGAACACTAAATACAAACTAAACAACCGTGACGCTACAAACGAAAGTGCAGACACAAGCTACTAACGTCAAACATAGACAATTACCCACAACCTACCTAATGCCTATGGCTGCCTAAATATGGCTCTCAATCAGAGACAACTAATGACAGCTGTCTCTAATTGAGAACCAATCCAGGCAACCATAGACATACATAAACACCTACACTGAACACAACCCCATGAAATCTACAAAAAAAAAACGATACAATACAAACATCCTATACGAGACAAAAACACACAAACAACCCCCATGTCACACCCTGACCTAAAATAATAAAGAAAACAAAGATAACTAAGGCCAGGGCGTGACAGTATGGGACATACGGGTAACAGGTTTTTCACCTGTCAGGCTCAGCCAGGTCGATGCGTGCGTGTCTCTCAGAGCGTACCAGGCGCTCAATGGTCTGCTGGATCTCCTCTGGAAGGAAGGAGAAAAAGTTTGCGGTGAGGTAATTTAGCAGACACTCTTATCCAGAAGCAATTAGGGTTAAGTGCCTTGCTCAAGGGCACTTAAACAGATTTTCCACCTAGTTGGCTCTGGGATTCGAACCAGCAACCTTTTGGTTACTGGTCCAACGCTCTTAACCGCTAGGCTACCTGCCATGGCATGCATACTTACATACAAATACAGTTGTGGTTCTGAACACGTGGTTCTGTACAAGCTGGTGACCCTGAACACAATATGATAGTGGATCTGTGTATCTGTTAGCATGATTTATGTCTGGCTGCTTAGGAGGCTATATCAGACTATCGAGTTGCCTGTTATGATAAGTGAGTATATCTGAGCGTAATCATTCATATCGACCTCTAGCAACAATTTGGTTGTATACTTTATTGTCTCAGGTTGTATCAATGAGTGTGTATGGATGGAGAGTATCCGTTAGGCTGCATTTCAGTTCAATCAGTGTCCTTGGTCCTGTAGCTTGCCGTGTCCTTGGTCCTGTAGCTTGCCTTGCCATTAGACCTGATATAGTGTCTCTGATTACAGGCCTATTTCGACAAGCATCTCTTTACATGGCGTTAGTCTGTATGCCCTTCATTTTAACCCTTCCCCTCTCTCTCACCCAGAAGGAAACCACACTGGCGGTGGTAGACGATAACCACCCCATACTGCAGCTGGGAGGACAGGTAGAGGGAGAAGCGAGGCCGAGGGAGACCAGGGCAGAGTGGAGCCACCTGGACCGTCACGTAATCCATGATGTCATCACTGCAAATACACCACCATAGCTACATGATTGATATCAGATCACTATCACAAATGATGTGTATGGCCATGGCACAACATAGGGACATGTATCATCAGAACAGAACTTAGTTAGGGAGTAGCTGCCCCAGTATCTCTGCGTTAGAGATGTCGATGTGTCTCCTCTGGTGTCTCCAGATGTAACAGGAGTAAATGAAGATAGTTTCTCAGCGAAACACCATATTTTGTGAGTAACAATCGTTTTTTTTTTTTTTACATTATAACGTTTATGCGTGGGAGTTTGAATCCGAACTTCATGGGTGTTAGGGAGGAGACACTTCATAGTTGACATCTCTAACGCAGAGATACCGGGGCAGGGACTAGCTAAGCAGGGACCATGGGTTGATCACTTGACATAATATTTCCCCTCAGACATAGAAAGGGAGAAGGATTGTGGTTACCATGTCCGCCCAACGTTGACCCTCAGAAGCTCTCTGCGTGTTATCCTGATCCCTTTGGTGGCTGCCAACCTAAAACACAGAAACGGAAAGGTCTCTGATGATGATGGCATACTCACATTACATTGACTGAGATTCACAAGCTACAAAATATTAAACTCAGCCTAAGAGGATGCTAGCCTAGCTAATATTAGCTAGCTAGCTAATGCTAGAGAGCAACTCACCAAATAGTGGAAAAGCAACCAGTGTGCCTCTGAAGAACGTTTGGATAGTAAAACATCTTTCCTCAATTCATGCAGAAATATTGTTTTGCAATTTGGTGTCTAGAACCTGGTGTAGAACGTAAAAAGATCAGATTGATCAATAAAAGGGTTGATGTCAGCTGCTAGATAGCTAACGTTACAGGCAGATTCTCCTCAGAGAGCAGCGTTATCGAAATTCGCGCCAAACTTAGCTAGCTTGATGACGTTTAGGTTTTTGACCAATCATGGAGAGTGCAGTAGTCCAAAAAGATAAACAACAGAGCCATTTATATAGAAAATAAATACATGGATCTGATAAACATATCAGTCGGTAACTTAGATAATATAGTAGCGGTAGATGGTAGGCTGAAAATGTTTTAGTTCTAGCTAAGTGAAAATCATATTATGTTGGAAATCATTTAAATCTCAAACGTTTAATTAGGTCACTACTTTAGAAACTGCTGTGAGGGAGAACATGCAGTTTAACATTTAGTGCATCTCGTGCAATAACGTGATTTAGAATTTCACACAAAAGAAAGCTTTGGTAAATCACTGGGCAGCTTTGGTAAATCACCGGGCAGAAGACCAATCAAAACGTGTGGAAATGGGAAACTCTTTTCACGCCACTTCGATACCGAAGTTACTTTTTATTACTCTCATAACCTGCTACGTTAATCACTTTGTATTGAAGTGGCGTGAAAAAAGTGTGTGAAAGTGGAGTCATTTTCGAGTCACCCACTAAGGATGTAGCCCTATGACGTTTCCACATTTTCTTACGGGAAGTGGTGAGTTAGATGCCACGCCTCTGCGCGAAGAATGTCAGTGTCAGATTGAAACGAGTACAGGGTACACATATTTTTCATAACACCAATTATAAAGCTTTTAAAATGGCATATCACACAGGTAGTCCGTATAGAGGACAACCTCAACAACAACAACAATACAACAATGCAGCGCCGGCGCCGGATCAAGGTTTTCTTTGGAATATATTTCAGAGGTGAGTGGAAAGACGTCTTTCGTGGCTATCGAAATAACGGTACTCCGCATTGATTTGAGCTTCATTTTGAAAACTGCTGCCACAGGGCATAATAGGCAGAGATTATAATACTATAGCAATTTATGTTCGGTATGCATAAAAAGTTATTATTTTTGTCTTAGTATTATAGCCGTGGTTCTGTGATTACATTTATTTGACAGACTTATTTGAATTTCTTAAAGAAAAACTACAAATATCAGGATTTATTTTACCTGTCAGTTTTCTATTTACTTTTGCATATGACATTTTCCTACCACACACATACAATGCCTTGTTTTTCAATTGTATTCTATACAGTTACAACCAGTATAGGGCGTAGATATGATCAATGTCAGTCATGTAACGTTAGCTAATTAAAATTCTCACAATTTACTATCTATCTGTTTCTATTGTGTTGGTTCGTTATTCTATGAAATTAGTTTTGAATACACTTTATTTTACAGGGACTGACAAGAGAGCAGACATGACAATTTACATCAATTTAAAACTGACAATAGCTGGCATAACGTTGTAGAAAAAGAGGGAAGATCTTCTTTTGACGAAGATGGTTGATAAATGAAGATGTCCCAATCATGACCGTTTCTGTAAAAATTGTCACCGGTCTGTTAAATGGGTGGTTCTCCCATATTCACCAATGCGTTAACAGCTGGGTCTGGTCTTCTTAGTTCATTGACTGTATATCAACCAGAAGAAAGGAGTGAGTGAGATGTCTCGCTTCATGTTAGTCCCTGGTATTGAGTTATGTAATACTGCAGAGGATCCATGGTGCTCTGCTTTCTCACAACATTAAAATGCTGCAGGCACGCAAAACACTTTGTAAAACACGAAACACTTTGGAGAATAATTTATAAGGAGGCAAAACCTAGAAAACTTGGTCTTATCTGTCTATCAGTATTCTCCACACTTCAGAGGTGTACCTAGCCTGAGCTGAAGCAAAACACTGGGGCTGGAATTCTCTGGGTCATATGACTTGAGTTGTCAAAGTGGAAATCCATTAGTCACCAGCAACCTGGTGCTTTTCTTAGCATTTTGTTAGGCATGAGTCATAGAATGATCCTTTTCCACTCCGCCTATATGATCATTAGATTCCATGACATGATCCCATGACAAACAAGTAGTCACTAGACCTAAACAAAACTCACTAGTCCATGGTCATGTGGCATTACACTGGCATGTCAAATGTAGGCCAAAAAGACTTGAGTTTACACAGGCTTCCCAATTCTAATCTTTTGACCAATGACATCAGAACTTTTCACATCAGATCGTTTTCAGAGCTGATCTGATTGGTCAAAAGACCCATTAGTGAAAAAAGGATCAGAATTGGGCTCTGTGTAAACGCAGCCAAATACATAGCCTAGAGTAGAACAGCAAAGGATCCATCTAGGCATAGATCAACATCTGATACGTGACAAGACAAACAATTGCTTACACTGTCTGCCGTCAGTGAGTAAACAAATGTTTAGGATAATTTTGTCTGAAAATCGGCTTTGTGTTCAGAAGAGCTACCTCCACTTCCCCCTACCATGAGAGCCAGCATGAGATAAGCTGCTAAACCATTTGACTGGAAAACTAAGTTCCGCCAGGCATGTCATAACTTGAATAGCTCCATAGGAAAAACTGAGACAGGCCGATGAAATGTTACGATTCCAATGGCTGCTGTGCTGCTTGTAGTACTAATGTGTACAGCTAATGTTTAGGATTTGTTCTGAGCACCATTCAGCAAATGGGACGATGGTTCTGCTTCAGGCCAGGGAAAGGAATTTTAATGATGCACTTTCAATTCACCTAATTTTATGTAAAACCCAGTGAGGTAAGTCAAACCTGAGTAGGGGTAACAAAGTAAGTGAGATTGAGCAGTTCGACACACACACGCACAGCACAGACTACTCTAAAAGTGTTTGGTTAAGGTTAGGTACGTCCCCCGTCTGACCAAGCACTCCATTTCTTTCATTCTGGAGGAAGTCACAAAGCGTGCCTTCATTGAAAGTCAGGTTTTGTATTTCTATGTGGCCTGCAGTTGGGTTGGTGTGTTGTTGGTAGGTTGGTCTGGGGAGGTTGCTAAGGAACATGTGAGTCATTGGAGGATTGTGCTACATTTCACAGAGGAGGTTATTCCAGAACTGGAAGGCAAGGCCTCTAATTTGTGTTAATGTTCAACTCTCACAAAACATCTCCCACGTCTAAACATAACGACTGTACCATTCTAATACTATTCAATTGGAACACAATTTAAAAATTAGGCTAATTAGTTTGTGATGTTACACTTCTATAACAGATGGCCTAGCGCATAGCTTTATACTGAAAGGCGGTGGGTTCTGAGATTGTACAATCGAATGCAATAAGATATTTATGTGTATTGTAAATTCAAAGCAAAAACGTGTATTGCATCTCTGATCTATTTTCTCTTGATGAAGAAAGTATCTGAAGCCTCCTTTCTTTGGCATTGCACTCAAAATATACAGTATTAGCTAGCCTGATCCCAGATCTGTTTGTGCTGTACGGTACCCAACTCCTATGCTTGTCATGCCAAACATCTCGTCATGCCAAACATGTTGGTTAGTTTTGGTTTCACTTTTCACTGATCTGTGATGTTGGGGATGGTGGCGAGTGTAAAACGACCACCATCCACCATCCCCACATGTCATCGTCCTGTCCCTAACCCAGCCCGCACACTCCCATTGAATGGAGTGTTTAGATCCTGACAAGGGGCTTACAGCGTAGCGCCGGTAGGGTTTCAGCTGGGCTGTGTGTTTGATACAGTCTGCCTGTCTGTTTCTAATTGTGTGTTTCCTCCCCAGAGTGGACAAGGACAAGAGCTGTGTGATATCAGACACAGAGCTCCAGCAGGCCTTATCGAACGGTACGTCTCTTCCTTCTCCTCTAGACCTCAACACCTCCTCCTCTCATTTCAACACCTGGCGAGGGACAGAGAGAAGCTTGCTGAGGAGAGTTGGTGGGCTGAACTTGAAATTGACACAGATGTTTTGTTTTTACCTCAAAAAACAGATGGAAAGGTTGTCTGGTGACAAAGGAAAAGTACTTCCTGAATGAGACAGGAAATGGCTGACGACGTGTGCCACCTGATAATTAACTCAACACCCTTTTGTTGTTGAGATATGACAGAGAGGAGTGGCTTCGCCAACGCCACAAGCACAACATGACATTAGTCTTTCCACTGGGCTGGATGGCGAGATATGCTCATGATTGAATCAATGCTATGAGTGAACATCCTGTTTTGTAGCTCAGGGCACTAGTTACTAGGGTACAGCACAGCAGACGTTGGGATCATCTTTACAACAAACATGTATTCTGTACCTCAACATTTTGAATTGGTCAAGGTCTCTCTCTCTCTCGGCGGAAAGGGTTTTGAAAGGGTTTGAATGGACATTCTTCTCTCAAACTGTTTTTTTTACACTGTGAAAAAGTGGTGAGGCCCAAGAGCGATGAAAGGAGCTGTTATCTGGTAGTAGCCCTGGTTCAGAATACTGATGACCCAAGCTGTGTGGAAGGCAGGCGCAGTGTTCACACAGTCAGTCCAGTCGTGTTCATTAGTAGGGCTGTGTCATGATTTGGCTGTGCCAGTGAGACTGTGTGCAGGCTGCTGACTGAATGCAAGTTGTGCCCCGTTCTCGGCCATGCACTTCACTGACCATGCCCACGGTGCTGTCACTATATCACTCTGACACTCACCCAGACCTCTCTGTTCCCTCTTTCCAAATTTTTTCCTGCTCTTTTCACCTCTCCATTCTCTTCTCTTATCGATCCTGTCTTCCCACTCTCACCTCACCCCTTCCCTTGATATCCCTCTCCTCCCCTCAGGCAGACTGTGTAGTGTTACCACTATAAGCTGTTGCTCGTCCTCTCGGGGCTGACGTCCTCTCTCCATCAGACCCTGTGACAGTGCCGCTCCCTGATGAGAAACAGATGGTCCCTGTTGTACATCGCCAGTCTATCAATAAAGGGAATCTTTTATAGGTGTCGGGGTCTTTTAGCTAGCGCTCCATATTAACAGTCCTCTTAGCCCCCGCTCTGCACCAACCACCTGTCAAAATGTGCCTCTCCTCCCCGACTGAGATTAATGTGCTTTGATTTTTTTTCATTTTTTCGGAGCAACCAGCCAAGTAGTTGCTGAAATCGGCAGCATTGCATTCACTGTGCTGAGTAGTTTCAATGGCAAATCTACGTGCCAAGGGAATATAGGCCCATCTACTAATGGGAAAAACTCCCGCATCGACTACTCCTGAATCGCCTCATGAACATTTTTCAAAAGGCAGAATAATAACACAAAACAATCATGTATGGCTTTGACAGGAACGGGGCAGATTGTCTGGCATCTGGAGAAGAGGTTCCCTGCTCAGCACCCTGCCTGTACTGCATGTAGGACAGTGGTGAGGGGAGGGGAACTGGTGGTCATTTTCTATCTCAAGGTTGAGCTCAACCTTGCACATGCTGTTTTAGCCCGACTGGAGCAGTTAGTAGTAAGTGAATGAGTGTGTGTAACTATGTGTGAATTCAAACCTGTGTGAGGCCCTTTTGAGGTGTGTGTGTGTGTGTGTGTGTTAGAGCGCTCTCACTAAGCCTCTCCTGTGGGGCGCAGTTTTGCGGTCACCCTGTTTTTTCTTCCATGTGCCCCTCCCTGTTCCCCCAACATCGTCATGAGTGGGCACTGGGCAGCGCAGTGAGAAGGTCCAGTGTGTGTGCTGGACAGAGGAAGCTTTGTCTCACAGGCCGGGCGGGGGCAGCCTCGACACGCACGCAAACACGCACACTCACCACACACACTCCTGTGGTGTCCGTCTGGGGGCTTGACCAACAGACAGGGCACCTCTCTCGTACATGGCCGGTCACTGTTGTTGACCTCACAGCTGCTGGAGAATGGGGAGTCTGGCTGGAGACCTGACCTTTCCTCTCTGGTCTGGGTGTAGTCCAGACGCTTCATGTCTGTTCCTTGGCCCAGACCAAATCCCAGCCAGTCCCACCCAGCTGTAAAACTAGCCCAGGTCGGAATAAGGAGGCAGAGCGGCCTGAGTGGGAGACATCTGTCCGAGGCTTGGCTGGTCGTTGCAGAGGAAAGGCTTAATGTGAAAAGTGGTTCACTTTACTGGACTGCAAAGCCTCCTCTATCTCTCGCTCTCTCGCTTTCTCTCCCCCCTCAGAGCAATGAGAGTGAAAAGGTTGAGATGGTGAGTCAGCAAGGTTTAAGAAACCCTGATAAATCTCCTGCAGTTCTCCTCTGTTACCCAAAATACTGGCTTGGTAAAAAGGATACCCAAGATAAGAACAGAATGATTGCTTAAGACCTCCTAACTCGTTACTTGGCCTATTTCCCTCTTCTTCTTGTTCTGTTATAAATAGCCTAGTTCATTAAAGTCCAAATATATTAATTAACTTGGCACAGCCGTCGTGTGCAATTTAACTTTTTGTGGCAGAATGTCTTAGTCATTGTTTTTCACCAATCTTTTCTCTATCTTCTCTCTGTAGGTACATGGACACCTTTCAACCCAGTGACAGTCCGATCAATCATATGTGAGTACTTGTTCCTCTTTGACCCTTGACACACAAACAAACTTGCACAATGACAAGCCTATATTGTCCTGACCTGGTGTACTACCATTGTTTTATACGTTATCCCCATAGCAACCCTTTTCATTAACGTTGGTGCACAGTGACACATTTCAACCCGTCTCCCCAGTTAAGTGGAAGCATGCAGCTATCGGTAAAAAGGGGAATAAGTAGCATTTCTTTCTAACAAACAGGAGGTGTTTTTTTGTTTCTTAAGGCATCTATAACCATCCACTGACCGTATTGATTGGCTTACACACTTACCCTTTCACCAGCTGGAATCTGCTTTAGTCCAAGTGTAGCTGAATATGAATAGAAAAATACACTAAGAAGATACAACTAGTTTTATATGTAGTGGTATTATTTTGAATCTCAATCCACCATTGCTTCCCACTCTGACTGTACTGTACACAGTAAATCAGTTGTAATCAAATGGCCGACCAGCCCTGGGCCTTCCATATGATGAAGTCCTTTGTTAGGATGTAATTGGATTAAACCGCAGGGGAAAGTTCAAACGGGCAAGATTTCTTTAACTCTGTGTCATAACAGATGCTATGGTAGTCCTTAGTCCAGTGTGTTGACGTTATGCCTTCTAGCATTGAACTACACTTCCCAGCTGTCCCTTCTTCTTAGGTGATGTTTCTCAGTAGTCTATTCAGTGTGGTAAAATTTCAGAATTTTGCGGAGAGAAATATAATGAATAAAGTTTACATGGTGCCAGATTCTATAAGACTAAGACAGAAAAAACATACATATTCTACAAAATGCATTTCTATCTGACCATTGTTTTGTAACATTGCACCCTTCTGAACAGACCTCTTGCTCTCACTCATATCTTCTCTATTGACTTCCGTCTCACAGCCATGTTTGACAGGGAGAACAAAGGAGGGGTGAACTTCAACGAGTTTGCCGGAGTGTGGAAGTACATCACGGACTGGCAGAACATCTTCCGCACCTACGACAGAGACAACTCGGGCTTCATCGACAAGAACGAGCTTAAGCAGGCACTGACTGGATTCGGTGAGCAAAGTATGCCTTCTCTATTTGACCATACTGGTGGCGGGCCAACCGCTATACCAGTTACATTCATTTCTGTGGTTCACAAGGTCAGATCCGATATTCTAATGCCTTTCTGTAAGGTCAACATGCATGAGCCTGGATAAAGATATGTGCCAAAATAGTTGTGTAGATGCATGACGATATTAATTGTTAGCCTCGCATACATTGAGTTTAAGCATGTTGTTATTTTCTATCCTCATTGAAATGTAGTAGTTCTTAGTCCTGTATGTGAAATAAGCAGGTGAAAGGCATGTTACAAATTGGCTAAGGGTTGTTGAACAGATGTGTTTCTGTGATGTTGACTGTTCTCTGTCCTCCTCAGGGTATCGCCTCTCTGACCAGTTCTACAATACTCTCATAGAGAAGTTTGACAGGCAGAGGAAGGGACAAGTGGCCTTTGATGACTTCATCCAGTGTTGTATCGTTCTACAGGTAACCGTCTTACTGGGCTTCCTGTGCACATACCACTGGTTATGTAGCCTACATTGTTTTGTCAAAATATTGTGTGTACAGTATATACAGCCCATGTTGAAATTGGACTTTGTGTTGGCTCAGTATGGTATTTTGGGCTGGTTTCTCAGACACAGATTAAGCCTAGTCCTTGACTAAACTCTTTCAATGTAGAATCTCAATTGAGAATGCTTTTTAGTCCTGGACTAGGCTTAATGTGTGAATGGGAAAGCGGCCATTGATGTTTATTTACCAACATGGCATCTGTACTGGCTAGTATGTCTATGTCAAGATCTACTGTAAAATGTTCTTTGTCACTTTCAGAGGCTGACCGACGTGTTCAGGAGGTACGACACAGACCAAGACGGCTGGATCCAGGTTTCCTATGAACAGTATCTATCCATGGTTTTCAACGTTGTATAGTAGATCCAACAGCACAACTGGACACAACTGTGCCAAAGCCAAATCCTTCCCACCTCCACGTGTCTTCCTTGATCAAGATGACTGGGACTCTGGGATAGGATATAAAGACATTATGTTCTGTCTGTCTGTCATTGTTCATAATGTTTGTTTAATGTCTGAATCTTATCTTAATAATGAATATCTGTATTTAAGGTAAACCTGCATTGTACATATCATTTAGGACAAATAACAGCATGCTTCTGGGGGACTTTTGCCAATGCTCAAAGCATACACTCTTAATCTCAGATCTATTTTGCTGAAGTCATGTTTACAAATACTGTGAAAGCAGGTTATGGTTGGGCACAAAGCCTGCTTTTAGATTCACTGACATGCCAGCTAACGCCATATTTGTAAAGACATATTTTTAACCAGCAAATCTATAAAAAAGTTAGCCTGTTATTATTTTAGGTAGAAGAAGAGTACGCTTTTGTATCGTTTATTTTTTTGTGTGCATGATGCCTTAAACTGTATAATTGCAAGAGGAACCTCTTTTATTAAAAAAGAAACCTGAATTTTTTTTGTGAGCTCTGAATTTAATGTGTGGTAGAAAGACCTAATAGTTTGCTGTAGACAGACACAATAGTATAAATTGTTACTGTATACAATTATTGACTGAAGATGGATAGATAAAATTGTCATGATTTGATGATAACATAATCCTTTTCCGGGAAGAGGTAGATTTAGTCAGAGAGGAATAGGCACTGTACTTCTAACTAACCCCTATTCATCTGTGCATAAGCACTTTATTTTCTACAGAAAATGTACCTCTGTGCGGCAATGTGCACTGCAGTGCAAGAAATGGCTCAACTTTGCCCTCTCCTGTCTGCACTTGTGTTTAACACCCCTGCATGCTCCAATCATGTGCAGAACCTTACTTACAGTTTGCCTTGTTTCCGGGGGGGAATTTGCAAGGTGCTGCACATTATTAGTAAACATTGGAACGTTTGTTGATAGGTAGACATTTTTATTTGATTTTGTTTGTAGATGTGCATAAGGAACATTCACTTTTGAATTAGGGCTACTTTAGTTCCCGTGAGCTTCAGAAGTTTCTATTTTTGCTTGTCAATCACAACTATGGCTCTCCGAGCGTGTCAGAGTACGACACGTGCTTTGTTAGCTAGAAATCTGAGCTGGCGAGCTGCTACTGCCCTAGTCCGGTTACATGGGTTAAAGTATTCTGAGAAAAATAGCCCTTACAGCACTACAGCCGGAAAGGAATCAGAGAAAGGTAGTACGTTGAAGAACACAGTTGTGTCATATGCAATGGCATATCTCTGGCAGGCGAGGGCAGCAAATACTTGCTTTCAGACCAGACCATGGACATGGGGCAGAGTGGAATGTGGATTCAATGGATTGACTGAGGAGCCTAGTATATTCATATAATATTTGAGACATATTTCTCAAAACATGCGCCATTATGTATCACTTTGTTACAAAACATGCATTTAGGAAATGTGGATATAATTTGTGTGGTGTTCTGCACACTCAATTTACTGATCTTGACTTCCAACGCCCTTTAAATTGGAATATGAAATTGTAGTCAATATTGAATAACGCTAAGTTACACTATTTCATATACTATATTATATGGAATTGTGTTTTGGCTCCCACACGGTTTACTTTGTATGATTGTAGGATGGCTGGGGTGATGTTGGATCTCTCATCTCTTTTGTTGAAGTTATTTTGGATGCAACTGCCTTGATTTCGGTCCCTTTTTCTTACCGTAAATATGTAAAGTCAACTGTACGCTCTCTGCCACATAGCTTCATCCTCAGCCATGATCTATTCCAGTCCCAGCTTTGGGGCCATTTCTTTCTAAGTGCTGCGGTCTCACTTCTCTTCTCTCCCATTGTTGTGCAGTCGCCGGGCGGACTGTGGTGAAGGAGAGGAGGGGTTCAGTGATCACAGTGGCGATCAACCGGCCCGAGGTGCGGAACGCGGTGAACCAGGAGACGGCTGGACGGCTGCTGGACGAGCTCACGGCCTTTGACAGCGACCCCGCCCTGACTGTAGCAGTGCTGCATGGCAACGGTTAGACAGACACCTTGCACACTACAGACAGGAGCTCAGCAAAGCCTCTGATGGAGGGTCAGCAGTAGCCTGGTCCCAGATCTGTTTGTGCTTTTGCCTACTCCATTGTCAAGTCAAACGTGTTTTGCATGATAATTCCATAAAGAGTTGGCAAAAGAGCAGAAACTGACTGGCATCTAGGCTAGGTCAGCAGGTTAATGTAGCAGTTGCTCATGGTCACATGATGAAGTAGCCCCGCCTGGGACTTCAAAATCTGTCAGCCCTTGGCCCAAGAGGGAATTTCTTCTTGGACTAATAGTTAAGACGTTTGTTTCTTCTGCAGTAGACCTCAGTTCAGATCCCGCCCATGACATTAGCACATAGAGACAAGCAAAGAGGGTCTCTATGACAACACCAGAGACATGGCTGATGATGATGTATTGCAGTAGTAGGCAACTAGACGATTTTTTGTTGTTGTAGCGGATGGTCGGTGCTGGAACATAATTATAATAATGTGTACACTGCAAGTTGACCACAACTAAGCCCAATAAGAGATTGTATTTAAAAAATAACAATAATTTCATACATTGTGACACGATCACATACAGTACCTTCAGAAAGTTTACACATCCCTTGACTTTTTCCACATTTTGTTGTGTTTCTGAATTTGAAATGGATTAAATTGAAATTTTGTGATACTGGCCTACACACAATACCCCATAACTTCAAAGTGGAATTATGTTTTTTCCATTTTTATGCATATGAATTAAAAATGAAAAGCTGAAATGTCTTGAGTTAATAAGTATTCAGTCCCTTTGTTATGGCAAGCCTAAATAAGTTAATGAGTAAATATTTGCTTAACAAGTCACAATAAGTTGCATGGACTCACTCTGTGTGCAATAATAGTGTTTAACATGATTTTTGAATGGCTACCTCATCTCTATACCCCATGTAACCGATGTGAAATGGCTAGCTAGTTAGCGGTGGTGCGTGCTAATAGCGTTTCAATCGGTGACGTCACTCGCTTTGAGACCTTGAAGTAGTGGTTCCCCTTGCTCTGCAAGGGCCGCGGCTTTTGTGAAGCGATGGGTAACGATGCTTCGTAGGTGACTGTTGTTGATGTGTGCAGAGGGTCCCTGGTTCGCGCCCGAGTCGGGGCGAGGGGACGGACTAAAGTTAAACTGTTACACCCACACATACAATTATCTGTAAGGTCCCTCAGTCGAGCAGTGGATTTCAAACACAGATTCAACCACAAAGACCAGGGAGGTTTTCCAATGCCTCACAAAGAACGGCACCTATTGGTAGATGGGTAAAAATACAAATAAAAATCAGACATTGAATATCCCTTTGAGCATGGTGAAGTTATTAAATACACTTTGGATAGTGTATCAATACACCCAGTCACTACAAATATACAGGCGTCCTTACTAACTCTGTTGCCGGAGAGGAAGGAAACCACTCAGGGATGTCACCATGAGGCCAATGGTGACTTTAAAACAGTTACAGGGTTTAATGGATGTAATAGGAGAAAACTGAGGATGAATCAACAACATTGTAGTTACTCCACAATACTAACCAAAATGACAGAGTGAAAAGAAGGAAGCCTGTACAGAATACAAATATTCCAAAACATGCATCCTGTTTGCAATAAGGCACTAAAGTAAAACTGTTGTGTTGGATGGGGGCAAATACAACACATCACTGAGTACAACTTCATATTTTCAAGCATGGTGGTGGCTGTCATCATGTTATGGGTATGCTTGTCATTGACAATCACAAGGGAGTTTTGTAGGATAAAAATTAATGGAATAGAGCTAAGCACAGGCAAAATCCTAGCGGAAAACCTGGTTCAGTCTTTCCACCAGACACCGGGAGACAAATTCACCTTTTAGCAGAACAAAGACCTAAAAGACCAGGACAAATATACACTGGACTTGCTTACCATGACTGCAATCAATGTTCCTGAGTGGCCTAGTTACAGTTTTGATTTAAATCTGCTTGAAAATCTATAGCAAGACTGAAAAATGGCTGTCTAGCGATGATCAACAACCAACTTGACAGAGCTTGAAGAATTTTAAAAATAATGTGCAAATATTGTACAATCCAGGTGTGCAAAGCTCTTAGAGACTAATCCAGAAAGACTTAAAGCTGTAATCGCTGCTAAAGGGGATTCTAACATGTATTGACTCATGGGTGTGAATACTTATGTAAATTGGATTTCTGTATTTAATTTACAATACATTTGTAAACCTTTCTAAAAACATGTTTTCACTTTTTTATTATGGGGTATTGTGTGTAATTTGTGTGAGAAAAAAATTATCCATTTAATCCATTTTGAATTCAGGCTGTAAACAATATGTGGAATAAGTCAACGGGTATGCTTTCTGAAGGCACTTTTTTTTCTTTTTGTGGGAATACTTCAGAACAGATTTCGTAAATTTAACAAATTTTTGCTGAATTTCTGGTGATTTTAGTGTTTTTTGACCCAAAACGAATATAATTTTTTTTATAAAAAATTGCTCGCAGGATCGTTTTGGCCTGTTGCGGACACCTGATGTATTTTCTTTCCACAGCTTACTAACAGTTACACGTACAAAACATGACATACCACTCTCCCCCAGACATACAGAACAGTAGACAGCAAACTCGTAGAGATGCAATTCCACCCCTTTTATTGGATGGAAATAGTATATTTTGTATGTCTTTGACAACAGAATGCTAATAAGGACATTTACATTCAGGCTATTATGATATTTACAGTGCCTTCGGCAAACATTTCTAAAAACATGTTTTCACTTTATTATGGGGTATTGTGTGTAGATGGGTAAAAAATAATCATCCATTTTGAATTCAGGCTGTAACACATCAAAATGTGGAATAAGTCAAGGGGTATGAATACTTTCTGAAGGCACTATATATCTTATTCCTACATAGCAAGGTGTTCATAATAACCCCTTAAGAACATGACTTCCTTATAATTTCGTCAGAATATAATTATGTGGGCGGGCTCCCAATAACACACTATAAACAGTCACCAACTATTTAGATATCCTTAATTACACATGTAGAACCATGCGGCCCAATCAGCTGGGGCGAGAGATCAAACTCTCTTTGAATCATTTCGCCGGCTAACTGCAGGCGCTAGAAGCCATGAGTGGGAATCACATCCTCCACTCCTCCTCCTCCTCATCCCCTGCTCACACTGCCTAATTAGCCCTGATTTAACAGCATCCAGGAGATGGGCTCACAGGGGTCCTGAGAGCCAGCCATGACGGCCGCCGCAGTGTCTGTATTAACATATGTATGCTCACAGCTTCCAGGGCCCTGCTCTGTGTCAACCAGGGAGCGAGAATTATACACACTTAATACCTCTCCAAAAAATAATCTCACCCCATCCAAATGAACTCCCACAATGGAAATAATTTGCTCAACCAGGATCAATTCTCCTCTCTTAGAGTGTAGCGTCAGCAGAGATGCTTTATTTTAATGCTTACACCTCAAAGCTGTAACCCAGAAATGACGGCTGCTAAATGCTGGTCGCTTCGGCGCTGAACTGAAAACAGTGTGTCGGTAATTGCCTTGTGTTATTTGGCTTAACTTTGACCAATGTAATGGACGACTCTGGCAAAGTGCACTTGGATTCCTGCGCTGGCCATTGTTGTTAATTGGAGTGTAAATCCAGTTTGTAGGTTGAAATGTAGTACTGCCCTGGTAAATACTAATACCTCTACTTGTGGAGGTGACAGCTAGACATGTCCAATCTGGAATACTAACAGTGCAGCCATAAGGAAGCTATTTGGTCCAAATTAGTCCAAAACATAATTTTCATCGCCATTTTGGGAGAATTGTTTCAGTACTTTTCACTAAATTATGAGTAATTACCTCTGTTATAAATTTTTTGAATCTGTTGGCACATATTTTGAGTTTTTTGGAATCGTATTTCTATGTTTTTATAGTAAGGGGGATGGGGGAATCTGAAGGTTTGCTAACTGCTGAAATAGCTGCAAAGGTCACTGTTGTAGCACCTTTCAATGAGGCCATTTTATCCCCATTGTAGAGAACATACGATAAAGTGTTGTCGCGTGAGGCCAAATCCAAACATGAGATATGGGCATGTTACTTCAACTTTTCCATTAATATCAATAATAAAATCATTTTTAAGTGCTTTTCCCAAAGAGTCGTGTGCACTGCACAATTTGCATATTGGTTTTAGCTTGTTTCTCTGATTCTAAACTCACCATGAAGTCACAATATGCTCTCATCAGTTTTAAAAACAGAAAACGATATCATAATATCTCCTGGTATAGTCCTTTTACAATATGTTTTCGTACAGATTCAATCAAATCCAGAAAGCACCGGCATATAATTACACAGACACAGCCTTTTAAAGAACTCTCCTCCTCTGATCCACTGCTGCTGTAATCAAGCCAGTCTCAGTGGAGGGGTGTTGTAGCACATTTCTCATCCTCAGTCTCATTACAGTTAGAAACAGAGCGGTCACACCGTTTTACAGCCCTCCGCCTCAGCGCCTGTGACATAGTGTTTGTAGGCCTCCTGGGTAATGTTGTAATTACCACATGAATCCAATGGAAGGGGCTTTGGTCAGGGTGCGTTATTCTACCATTAATGAGAGCATTGTGCAGTAAAGAGAGACTGAGCCCACGCCAAGAGCAGAAAACCATTTGTGTGCCAGCCAGCCATATTTCCTCATGCATTTCTAAATTGCAGCCCTGCCTCTCTTCTTCAAGTTGTTGTGTTTTTTTTCATCCTCGTCATTTTCCCTTCCTCTTCAGTTGCCAGCTGCCATACTTTGTAATTTTGTGGTCTCTTCCAGGAGGGAATTTCTGTGCTGGTTACGATCTGAAAGAGCTGGCCCATCACACTGCCTCCCTCAAATTGGAGCAAGATGTCACCAAAGGTCCTGCTCCTATGGTGCGCGCATCTGCAAAAACCTTCCCTGACTTTGCATCACCCTCACACGCGATCAGTGTGCACAGAACCGTCGATGACTGATAACACACAACCTAACTTTCAATATATCTGTTTGTCATTATTGGCCCCTCTGTATGTAAATGGATCAGTTGTGGTATGTCTTTCATACAGTGCCGTCAGAAAGTATTCTTACCCCTTGACTTATTCCACATTTTGTTGTGTTCCAGCCTGAATTCAAATTTGATTAAATGTATGTTTTTCTCACCCATCTACACACAAATACCCCATAATGACAAAGTGAAAACATGTTTTTAGAAATTTTTGCAAGTTTATTGAAAATGGAGTACAGAAATACCTAATTTACATAAGTATTTACATCCCTGAGTCAGTACTTTGTAGAAGCATCTTTGGCGGCGATTACAGTTTTGAGTCGTCTTGGGTATGTCTGTATCAGCTTTGCACATCTGAATTTGGGGATTTTCTCCCATTCTTCCTTCCAGATTTTCTCAAGCTCTGTTAAGTTAGATGGGGAGCAGTGGTGAACAGCAATCTTCAAGTCTTTCCACAGATTTTCAATGGTATTCAAGTCTGGGCCACGCAATGGCTTTCACATTCTTGTTCTGAAGCCATTCAAGTTTTGCTTTGGCTGTATGTTTGGGGTCATTGTCATGTTGGAACGTAAATCTTTCCCCCCCAGTCAATCGTTTGCACTCTGAAGCAGTTTCTCATCAAGGATTTGCCTGTATTTGGCTCCATTCATTGTTCCCTCTATCCTTACCAGTCTCCCAGTTCCTGCTGCTGAAAAGCATCCCCATAGCATGATGCTGCCATCACCATGCTTCACGGTAGGGCTGGTGTTAGACAAGTGATGAGCTGTACCGGGTTTTCTACATACATGGCGCTTTGCATTCAGGCCAAAGAGTAACATTTTTGTCTCATCAGACTACATCAACATTTGCCTTATGCTCTCAGAGATTTTCACGTGCATTTTTACAAACTCCAAGCGTGCTGTCATGTGCCTTTTTCTCAGGAGTGGTTTCCGTCTGGCCACTCTCCCATAAAGCCCAGATTAGTGAAGTGCTGTAGAGATGGTTGTCCTTCTGGCAAGTTCTTCCATCTCAGCAAAGGAACTCTATAGCTCTGTCAGAGGGGGCATTGGGTTCTTGGTCACCTCTCTGACCAATGTCCTTCTTGCCCAGTTTCTCAGTTTGGTCGAACGACCAGCTCTAGGCAGAGACTGGGTAGTTCCATATTTTTTCAATTTAGCAATGATGGTGACCACTCTGCTCTTGGGAACTTTCAACACTCTAGAAAATGTTTTATACCCTTCCCCAGATATGTCTCATCACAATTCTATCTCGGAGATCTACAGACAGGTCCTTGGACTTCATGATATAGTTTATGCTCTGACATGCACTGTCAACTGTGGGACCTTATATATACAGGTGTGTTTCTTTCTAAATCGTGTCCAAGCAATTGAATTGGCCACAGGTGGACTCCAATCAACTTGTAGTGACATCCATTTTGAATTTGGGCTATAACACAACAAAATGTGGAATAAGTCAAGGGGTATGAATACTTTCTGAAGGCACTGTATATAATCTGTAATCTCTATTGCCAGTCTTTCAAGCTTGTGTATTCTTGTATTCTTGTAAAAGACCAAGGTCCTTCCTTGTTGTGGGAGTATGTTTGTGCAGGAAGTCTAGTTGCAGCCTTGTTTAGGGAGTGTATTCTTTTAATGCCTCGCTCATGGTGTGTCATGTTGTGTCCTTCCCAGGGTCCCTCCCGACTGGTGTTGTCCAAGCCGTTGATAGCAGCGGTCAGTGGCTACGCAGTGGCTGGAGGGCTGGAGCTGGCTCTGTTGGCTGACCTGAGAGTGGTGGAGGAGAGCGCTGTCATGGGGGTGTTCTGTCGCAGATTTGGTATGTGTATCCCACCTACGAGATGACCCCTAGCCACCTCCCTGAGCCTGGTCCACCCCCAGTAGTGTGTGTGTATGTCATGTAATTGTGTGAGGTTGCAGCCCTTAACCCACCAGTGGAAGTCAAAATTGTTACAAAGTGCCTGATATATTTTCCTTTCAACAGCAACATAGAATTTCAAGCCGTTATCACTTTAGCTTTCTCCTGTTTGGGTTTGAGTAACTGCGATAGCAGCAATGACCATGGCCTTTGAAAGCATTGCATGTACAGACACCAGTACTGTACATGCTGCACTCCCTGATAACCAGAAGGAGAGGAAATGAATGTAGCGTGTAGTAGCATCTCCCATCTCGATACCAGTCTGCCTCCGGGGTTAAAAATATGATCTCTGTTTATAAATAGGACCGGCCGTACTATAATTTACTGGCAGTGGGTAGATCCTGGGTCTCTTTCTCTAAATTTGGCTTATCATTTTGGCTCTGTAATTAAACAGAGCATCCTGCCAGTGCCCTTGCCTGACTTGCGACCAGAGCCAGGGCCAGAGCCACCGTTCAGACTGTCTTGTGGCAGGGGCATGGCCACCATGTCTCGTCTTCTTCACCTCCCATCATATATCATACTGACGCCGCTAAGTGCATGACATCAGGGGTAAATCTCAATAGTCTTTATTGGCTTCCTCAATTCTCAAATTGTCGCATTTCCTTGATAGTAGCGAATTGAGCTGGTGAAAGGGGAATGACTAATCGTTCACTTCAGATCTCCTTAAGAAGCCCAGAGTGAAGCATGTGTGCTCTGTGAGGTTTTGACACGGTTGGCGGCAGAGGCACATTTCCTCCCAGCTGCTTATGTTCAGCCACCCCACCATCTCGGCTATGCCTCATTCCACAAACCCCTGGGTTGTTTGTCAACACTTTTCCCAGTCGTTTCCCCAGCTTAGTTTGGCCACTGTGGCTCGTTCTATAATTGGATGTGAGTTTAGCACTGTAATTGTTATTTTGACCATACCCAGTTATCAGCTGTGGACGTTGTGTTCCTCCACTCTGTAGTTAGCCTGGAGTGTATAGCAGTAAGGCTCTACTCATCAAAAGTAACGCTACTCCTCTGGAGTTTATCTCTCTGGTAGGTTTGTTGCATCTCTTTAGTTTAATGGGAGAGTTCTGTAAGCGTTTTTGGTGGAGAAACACTTGGACAGCAGCCCAAGGGATCCCCTGTGGTTTGAATGAATAACCCAAATCTATGTGATGTGGCCCAATGGAAGACACTAATGAGTGACAGCTTCCTGTCACATGATTCATTGGAGCCCCCGTCTCGTGTGGAAAACGAGGAAGGCCAAAACGAGGGAGCATAGGATAGCCCACATGTTTAGAGCACAGCCCGGTCCAAAGCTGACATCATGTTGGCCAATTCAAACAACTATCCGATGACTTGTTATTGATGACATGGGGATACCATTCAAAAATACTCTGCTACGTGAAGCTGCATGGCTGAATACTTCCCCTCTAAGCAGTGCATGGGCACAGGAGTGGACAGTTAGTCCAACATCTACAGGGAGTCCTTAGCAGAACCTGAATTTCGAACCTCCTGGCTGTCTTTGGCCCAATGCAGGATAACCTCTGGACCTTGGCTCCGGACGTTCCGGCTGCGCTCAAAGATCCAATTAGTGAGATGGATGGGGTGGTGGGGTGAGACACAGCTGCCAGAGACTGTGTGTGATACTGGACTGGACCTGACCCCAAGCCTGCAGAGAGACTAGAAAGACCACACCCTGGTCTTAAGACTAGAGGATCTGGCTAGTGGCTAGAGAGGCACCTGCAGCACTGTGTGTTTCTGTGGTTTGCTGGATGTGAGTTAAACTCTAGTTCTCAGAATGTCCTGTGTGTTCTTCAGAGCCCATGGGGAGGCCTTCATCAAACAATGAACTCGCAGACACCAAAAAACGTCCAAATATTTCTTTGATGTGCTGAACAAAAAGGGAATCCTGTGACAGTGTATTAAGCCCAAAATATTTCTCCAAGATGGAGTGTCGGAGTGTTTCAAAGTGAACCTCCGTTAAAGGTTCAGGTTCTCATCTCTGTATCCGTTCCGTACGGATTTGGCTGGAAATCTTTAATCCGCATCGAACTTAATCACATTAACCCTCATGAGAGTCCATTGTGGACAGCTTTGCTTTGAAGTGGTGCAGATGCCTGTATCTCCAGCACAGCTCAGTTCAAACTGAAAAACATCAGTCGTCTGCCCAAACTGTTTCACAGAGTTCAACACTTCACTGTTGTACTGGCAGTCTTACTGTACCTATAGATGTGGTGTTTGAACCAAGAGGAAGCAAATTAATGAGACTGAGGCTAGGGCTGTTGCGGTGACTGTATTACCGCCACACCGGCAGTCATGAGTCATGACCGCAGTAAAATTCCATGTGACCGTTGAGTCACGTTAATCTCCTCTTACCCAACTTGCTAATGACCTTCAGGTCCTAATGGTCTGGTATTCAGGACTCTATTGTCCCTCTAACCACTCTGACATCAATGCAATTGAAAATCAAATCAAACTCTTATCATCAAAACAGTATTGTGCTTTTAAAACTCACCTCACTGTGATGATCAGTTTGAAGAAAGAAGTTCAACAACAGGTTGAAACGGAGTGTAAAACATGGTTGTTGTGGATGTTGTTTCAATAATGCAACGAAATGGACAGCACTTTCTAAGGTGATGATTAATTCAAAACACCCATACCCATATTAGAGCTTAGGCGTAGGCTCATGAGCTCGAAAAAAAAAAAACGGAATTAAAATGGCAGAAAAACTCAAATGATTTAAGATGTTTTTGCTACATAATTGGTCTAGCCTATACTCCAAAATTAAACAAATTTGATTTATTGCCTTTGAGTGTGGACTGTATTATTATTCATACAGGATGGACTGGTTACCTTATGCTATGTTCCAAGATGTATATCCATGAGTCTGGGAGAGAATGTATAGCCCTAGGCAATGCTGTTGGTTCATTGATTGTGAAGGGCGACTTACAGAGTTGGCCTACAATTATAGTGCATTTGTTTTTGAATTGCCTAGGAATAGGGCTTTTTCTTCTTCAGAATTAATTGGTTGACACATTACCTTTAGCTATACAGAATCTCACCCCTGTGCGTTTCTATCTCCTGCTCTCTCTCCTTTATTCCTTTCTAGAGCGCGCAGAGGGGCTGTCAACAGTTTAGTCAAATATGTTTTGTTGCGAAATCATGTTACTATTGATGTTCCCGAACAGATTTCAATTGGTTTCCCAAATCAAGCACTGGGTAGCTGCAGAGTTTGGGCGTAATATTACCTGTCGCGCAGCGAGAGCATGCTTCTCAAACATGGAGTGAAAGTTTTCTTATATTTATTTTTCAGCTGCTCATATTAAGCACATGCTCGACTATAAAACCAAAGTAGCCTACCCGGCATCATTGAAAAACAGTCCAGCGGGAAAGCGAGCGGCCTCCATTCGCTATTCGAGTGTACCATACGGATGACATGTCTTTTTTCCCTTGTTCTTGCCCATTCAATAATGGACCATTCTAAATCGAAACACATTTTACTAGTAAAGACGAGATTCAATTGAGAATAGTCTGATGGGTGAAAATATGATCACTTGATGAGAGAACAGCTGTGCAGCCTGAGGCAAGGAACAGAGCGCAAGCTTTTTTTTTGCTACTTTCTCAAATCATCAATAGATAATGTTTTGATTTCAAAGACATTCTAAGGTTTGTATCATTCACAACTAAAGTTGCCAAATAACTATACATGTAGCGTATAGGACCTGTTTCAAATGATCACTTTTTACGCTCAACATAGCCACTTCAAATATAATTTATAATTTATTCAGCTAAGTTCAATTATATTCGTATTACTATACAATCGTATACGTAAGGGATAATCATCGAGGGGCTATGCGTTCAATGGAAAATAATGAACGACACGGAAGGTGTGTTCCAGGATGTGCTAGGGGGGTGGAACTGACCTTCCACCGAGTTGCATTATTCTCCAGAGAACGCATTGAGCCCCGAGTTGATTATCCCTTTTATACCATGGCTATAATTTAACACATTTGCAGCTAGAAATGTGTTCAACATCCACTGAAGTAGCTAGCAAGTTTACTAGATAGCTACAGTAGTAGCTTGATAGTTTAGCTAACCAAACCATCAGTTCTAGCTTGCCATTATGAAAATCGAATTCAATAATGCCAATAATGTTTTCAATTCGACTTTTTCTTTCAAAAGCAGCTCAAACATTGAACATGTAAGAATGAACTATAGCCATTGAATTCTACCGTGCAGATATACCGTGCATTATAGGGAAATAATGCACAATCTAATAATGCACGATAATGCCCTTCAAGCCAATCAGAAACAAGTATTCAACAATGCCATGATATAATATAAAATAATGGCACAGGACTTAAAAGCAGTCTTTTGCGTGACAATAACCAGCTGACAAAATGTCATGACCGCCACAGCCCTAAGTGAGGCCATTGTTGCAACCAGCGTACATAAAATTCTATGTAAATATGAATGGTTAACCATCATCTCCCCAGCATAGCAGCGTTTTAGAAAAAAACATTGGATAAAAAAGTGGTAAAAGGCATAGCCTCCTGCACTACCCCTGCAATGCAGAGGATAAGGCTGACAGTCAGGAAGAGAACCACCTCCTATATCTATTATTGGACAATAGGCTCTGCTGACACACGCAAATAAAAACTGTTAAAACTGGTATGACTCTTTAGATGGATTTATCTGCTTTGAATAGATGAGGAATTAAAGGAAGTTCTGGTATATCCACAACATGGCCTTTCTCATTCTCAGATCTTCCCAATCAAAAAAATCAAAGGTTTAAAAAAAAAAGAAAAAAAAAAGAGACGATTTCAAGGGGACGTTGCCCAACACACTGGATTTCATTCATAGGGAACAAAGGATGGGCTGGTGTGTTAATGCAAACAGGACTAGTTTGAGACAGACAGGGAGAGTATCAGCAGGCTTTGAGGCGGCTGCTGGATAAGAGAGGACCCTTCCGACGGCTGATAGCACGGTGCCAACAGCACTAAAGATTATCTGGCCCAACCTGGCTCCTCTCTCGACAATCTGGCCTGTTAGTTCTGGACACGGACTGAAGAGGCTCTCTGCGCCACAATCTAATCTAGCCTCCGGCCCTGAGAGAAACTAGGGGGGGGGTGTGTGTGTGTGTGTGTGTGTGTGTGTGTGTGTGTGTGTGTGTGTGTGTGTGTGTGTGTGTGTGTGTTTGCGTGGGGGGGAGGGGGAGAGGGACTCATCAGTATGTGGGGTAGAATTGCTCAAACCTCAAACTGGCCATCCTGTTTGATAAAATGTAACAAATGGACTTAAAAAGTCTGTAATGCGATGTTATTGTTGTGATGCTAACAAATGGACTTAAAAAGTCTGTAATGCGATGTTATTGTTGTGATGCCTTTGTAAAAAAAAAAAATTTAAATATTGGAATTGAAGTCAGATTTCTTCAGCTCGGGCTATTGGCAGCACACTTTTTCATAGGAATTTTCAATGGAATCGACCTGACCGGTAGAGACAGGGATATATGTATTTGCTGACAAAGAGCTCCCTCCCTAAGAACCTGTCTTGTGTCAGGTTGCCATATGTGCTGAGTTTTTGACCCAAGGCCTCTCGATTGGTTGCAGATGTATTAACACTGGTATTCTATGTATTCAAATGTGATTTATTTGAAGGACTCCGAGAATGTAGCGGGGAGTATGAATGAATAGAATTAGTGTTTCCACAACTCTCCCCTGGGGAACTCCCCCCGAAAACCCAGAAAGATGATTTCAGGTTATGAAAATATGTTGGACTCATATGCTCTTAATAATGGGTGGTCAAGCAGAATCTCTGACTGGGAGGAGTAGAGGAGACAAGCTCCCTGTGCTTCGGAGGCCAGTAAAACTCTATCTCCGTCTACCTCACGGCCACAAGGGCTTCCGTAAATAACCGACTATCAGAATTCTCAGGCTGGTGGATATGCTGGTGGACATGGTCACTTTAATTGAGCTACTCTGGATCAGTAATTGGACTCGTACTGTCATATCTTGATTTCTTGTTTTGATTTTTGATTATTTGTGTATTAGTATTGTATTTGCGAGACATTCTACTGTACTGTTGGAGCTTGTAACGTCAGCATTTTACTGCACCTGCTATAACACCTACAAATATGTGTACGCTACCAATAAACTTAGATTTCATTTGTATATGAATTATGATATTTTAGGAGCCACTCACTGTTGGTGGGAAAACACTAATTTTTAAGTCGTATAAGGCTCTACATTGGTGCAACCAGGAGTGTTGTGGAGGGTAAAAGCATGACAACACTGTTTATGCATCTTTTTAATTTTGCACGAGCGTTTACCCACCTTTTGCGGAAAATGCATTAAAAGTATAAGGAGCATTGCTTTACTCACCACGAACGGCGGTCAGCGTTTACTCCCATATATTTTTAACACTACATCACTGGGTGGAACGCATGAGTGATAAACTCCCTCACAATCTACCTACCCACTTATAAGCGTATGTGTATGTCTGTGTGCAAAGGTAAGACTAGAATAGTCAACCACTCTGTAAAGTCCTGCAGCCCTCCTCAGAATGTCACTCATGGATGATTCCCTTGTCTCCTTAGGCGTCCCCTTGATTGATGGGGGTACAGTCCGGCTCCCCCGTCTCATTGGTCTCTCCCGGGCTCTGGACTTGATTCTGACTGGACGTCCCATTGGGGCACAGGAGGCCTTAGCCTTCGGATTGGCTAACAGAGTGGTACCGGATGGCCAAGGTAAGAAATATGCCCTCTCTTGAGGTTTTGTTGGTAATGTTCCTCTCCTCACTCTGAACAAGTATTTTTTTAACTGCATTTTGAAGTTTTGTTATCTGTTCCAATATGTTGGAATAAACCCTACGAATAACTTCATAAAATTCATTGAGCAATGATAGTTGCTAATTTCCAAAATTGCATTTTTGCAATGAATGTGTGAACTCCATCTCCTTCATCCCTATGAAAAGCCTTTCCATGTGCTCTCCTGGTTAAAATTCCTCAAAAAACATTAGAAGATTAAGTTAAGTCTTTTCGGAAGTCATTCCCACAGCCAAGTCCGACTAATTGGACTCCGAGGCTGATCACTTTGGTTAGAGATAGCTCAAAGAGAGAGGGGGCACTTGGGCATCACTCACATCAGGCCTTTTCTTCCATAGGAGATTTGGATGTCATCCAGTGCTTTCATGTGGCCCAGGGAACAAAGTGACTTGGCTCAAGCACAGAGAGGCAGGAAGTGCAGGAGGAAGGGAGGATGCACCAGCAGTAGCTGTAACTGAATAGCTGCCAAGTGCCCTATGCTAATGTAATTATTGAAACTAACTACAGAGGGTATATATCCTGTGTGTTTGTATATAACACTCGCTTGGTGGTGTGTATGAGTGGTGGTGTGTATGAGTACGCTTGGTGGTGTGAATGTTTAGAATGGTGCCCGAGGGGATGGCTGACATTTTATATGCTCCTAACCAACTTATTTTAACTTATTTTGTACATAATGTTGCTGCTACCGTCTCTTATGACCGAAAATAACTTCTGGACATCAGAACAGCAATTACTCACCTCGAACTGGAGCTTTTTCCTTTAACGAGTCCAGCGCAAAGGATATACTGCTTTCTCGGGAACAGGGCCAAATCCCCATCATTTACGTGATAAAAGATGGAGAAAAAGGGGGCGGAGGTCGGGCTGCCTTCTAAGAATTCGTAGGTGAGCGAGTAAACCTCCACTGCCATCTGTTCTATTGGCCAATGTGCAATCATTGGAAAATAAAATCGATGACCTACAATCAAGATTATCCTACCAACGGGACATTAAAAACTGTAAAATGTTTCACTGAGTTGTGGCTGAATGACGACGCGGATAATATAGAGCTGGTGGGATTTTCCAATGCACTGGCAGGACAGAGAAGCTACGTCTGGTAAGACGAGCAGTGGGGGTGTTTCTATTTGTCAATAACAGCTGGTGTGCGATGTCTAATATTAAAGAAGTCTCGAGATATTGCTCGCCTTAGGTAGAGTACCTTATGATAAGCTGTAGACCACACTATCTACCTAGATAGTTCTCATCTATATTATTCGTAGCCGTCTATTTACCACCACAAAAAGACTGCACTCAACCAACTGTATAAGGCCACAAGAAAACAAGAAAACGCTCTCCCAGAAGCGGTGCTCCTAGTGGCCGGGGACTTTAATGCAGGCAAACTTAATTAAATCCGTTTTACCTCATTTCTACCAGCATGTCACGTGCAACCAGAGGGGGAAAAAACTCTAGACCACCTCTACTCCACACAGTTTGGAACTAGGTAGTGAGTGTTGCAACCGAGGACAGACGATTTTTAAACGCTTCAGCACTCAGCACTCCCATTCTGTGAGCTCGTGTGGCCTACCACTTCGCGGCTGAGCCGTTGTTGCTCCTAGATGTTTCCACTTCACAATAACAGCACTCCTAGTTGACCAGGACAGCTCTAGCAGGGCAGGAATTTGACAAACTGACATGTTGGAAAGGTGGCATTCTATGACGGTGGCACGTTAACAGTCACTGAGCTCTTCAGCAAGGCCATTCTACTGCCAATGTTTGTCTATGGAGATTGCTCTCCTAGTGGCCGGGGACTTTAATGCAGGCAAACTTAAATCCGTTTCTCCAAATTCCTACCAGCATGTCACATGTGCAACCAGAGGAAAAAAAACTCTAGACCACCTTTACTCCACACACAGAGATGCGTACAAAGCTCTCCCCCGCCCTCCATTTGGCAAATCTGACTATAATTCTATCCTCCTGATTCCTGCTTACAAGCAAAAACTAAAGCAGGAAGTACCAGTGACTCGCTCAATACGGAAGTGGTCAGATGACGCGGATGCTACGCTACAGGACTGTTTTGCTAGCACAAACTGGAATATGTTCTGGGAGTCATCCAATGGCATTGAGGAGTATACCACCTCAGTCATTGGCTTCATCAATAAATGCATCAACAACGCCGTCCCCACAGTGACTGTACGTACATATCCCAACCAGAAGCCAGGCAACATCTGGACTGAGCTAAAGGCTAGAGCTGCCACTTTCAAGGAGCGGGACACTAATCCGGACGCTTATAAGAAATCCCAAAGCTTCAATACAGGATTAAGATTGAATCCTACTGCACCGGCTCTGACGCTCGTCGGATGTGGCAGGACTTGAAAACTATTATGGACTACAAAGGGAAACCCAGACGCGCCCAGTGACGCGAGCCTACCAAACGAGCTAAATGCATTTTTATGTTCGCTTCGAGGCACGTAACACTTAAGGCTCACATAAACAACATCCTCCCTTATACCCTAGACCCACTCCAATTCGCATATCGCCCCAAAGATCCACAGATTATGCAATCTCAATCACACTCCACACTGCCCTTTCCCACTGGACAAAAGGAACACCTATGTGAGAATGCTGTTCATTGACTACAGTTCAGCGTTCAACACCATAGTGCCCACAAAGCTCATCACTAAGCTAAGGACCCTGGGACTAAACACCCCCCTCTGCAACTGGATCCTGGACTTCCTGACGGGCCACCCCCAGGTGGTAAGGGTAGGCAACAACACGTCTGCCACACTGATCGTAAACACTGGGGCCCCTCAGGGGTGTGTACTTAGTCCCCTCCTGTACTCCCTGTTCACCCACGACTGCGTGGTCAAACACGACTCCAACACATCATTAAGTTTGCTGACCACACAACAGTGGTACAGCACTCCCAGTTGACCAGTATAAGGCCCACGCCTTATCACCGACAACGATGAGGCAGTGTGGTGCCAGGACAACAACCTCTCCCTCAATGTGAGCAAGACAAAGGAGCTGATTGTAGACTACAGGAAAAGGTGGGCCGAACAGGCCCCCATTAACATCGACGGGGCTGTAGTGGAGCGGGTCGAGAGTTTCAAGTTCCTTGGTGTCCACATCACCAACGAACTATCATGGTCCAAACATGTCATGAAGAGGGTACGACAACACCTCCCCCCCCCCCCCAGGAGACTGAAAAGATTTGGTATGGGTCCCCAGATCCTTAAAAAGTTATACAGCTGCACCATCGAGAGCATCCTGACTGGATGTATTACTGCCTGGTATGGCAACTGCTTGGCATCTGACAGTAAGGCGCGACAGAGGGTAATGCGTACGGCCAAGTACATCACTGGGGCCAATCTTCCCGTCATCCAGGACCTATATACCAGGCGGTGTCAGAGGAAAGCCCCCAAAAATTTCAGAGACTCCAGTCACCCAAGTCATAGACTGTTTTCTCTGCTACCGCACGGCAAGCGGTACCAGAGCGCAAAGTCTAGGACCAAAACGGTCCTTAACAGCTTCTACCTCCAACCCATAAGACTGCTGAACAATTAATCAAATGTCCACCGGATTATTATTTCACGGTAAGGTCTACACATGTTGTATTCGGTGCATGTGACAAATAAAGTTTGATTTTGATTAGTGTACAGTTGGTGGTGTGTAATGAGTGTACGCTTGGTGGTGTGTATGTGTGTACATGTACAGTGGGGAGAACAAGTATTTGATACACTGCCGATTTTGCAGGTTTTCCTACTTACAAAGCATGTAGAGGTCTGTAATTTTTATCATAGGTACACTTCAACTGTGAGAGACGGAATCTAAAACAAAAATCCAGAAAATCACATTGTATGATTTTTAAATAATTAATTTGCATTTTATTGCATGACATAAGTATTTGATCACCTACCAACCAGTAAGAATTCCGGCTCTCACAGACCTGTTAGTTTTTCTTTAAGAAGCCCTCCTGTTCTCCACTCATTACCTGTATTAACTGCACCTGTTTGAACTCGTTACCTGTATAAAAGACACCTGTCCACACACTCAATCAAACAGATTCCAACCTCTCCACAATGGCCAAGACCAGAGAGCTGTGTAAGGACATCAGGGATAAAATTGTAGACCTGCACAAGGCTGGGATGGGCTGCAGGACAATAGGCAAGCAGCTTGGTGAGAAGGAAACAACTGTTGGCGCAATTATTAGAAAATGGAAGAAGTTCAAGATGACGGTCAATCACCCTCGGTCTGGGGCTCCATGCAAGATTTCACCTCGTGGGGCATCAATGATCATGAGGAAGGTGAGGGATCAGCCCAGAACTACACGGCAGGACCTGGTCAATGACCTGAAGAGAGCTGGGACCACAGTCTCAAAGAAAACCATTAGTAACACACTACGCCGTCATGGATTAAAATCCTGCAGCGTACGCAAGGTCCCCCTGCTTAAGCCAGTGCATGTCCAGGCCTGTCTGAAGTTTGCCAATGACCATCTGGATGATCCAGAGGAGGAATGGGAGAAGGTCATGTGGTCTGATGAGACAAAAATAGAGCTTTTTGGTCTAACTCCACTCGCCGTGTTTGGAGGAAGAAGAAGTATGAGTACAACCCCAAGAACACCATCCCAACCGTGAAGCATGGAGGTGGAAACATCATTCTTTGGGGATGCTTTTCTGCAAAGGGGACAGGACGACTGCACCGTATTGAGGGGAGGATGGATGGGGCCATGTATCGCGAGATCTTGGCCAACAACCTCCTTCCCTCAGTAAGAGCATTGAAGATGGGTCGTGGCTGGGTCTTCCAGCATGACAACGACACGAAGTACACAGCCATGGCAACTAAGGAGTGGCTCCGTAAGAAGCATCTCAAGGTCCTGGAGTGGCCTAGCCAGTCTCCAGACCTGAACCCAATAGAAAATCTTTGGAGGGAGCTGAAACTCCGTATTGCCCAGCGACAGCCCCGAAACCTGAAGGATCTGGAGAAGATCTGTAGGGAGGAGTGGGCCAAAATCCCTGCTGCAGTGTGTGCAAACCTAGTCAAGAACTACAGGAAACGTATGATCTCTGTAATTGCAAACAAAGGTTTCTGTACCAAATATTAAGTTCTGCTTTTCTGATGTATCAAATACTTATGTCATGCAATAAAATGCAAATTAATTACTTAAAAATCATACAATGTGATTTTCTGGATTTTTGTTTTAGATTCCGTCTCTCATAGTTGAAGTGTACCTATGATAAAAATTACAGACCTCTACATGCTTTGTAAGTAGGAAAACCTGCAAAATCGGCAGTGTATCAAATACTTGTTCTCCCCACTGTATGTGCCTATTTGCCTCCGCATGATTCTGTTTCTTTACAATGCTCACTTATATATCTTGTGTGTGTGTTTTTGCGTGTGTTTGCGTGTGTGTGTCTCAGCTCTGCAGGCAGCTCTGGAGCTAGCTGAGCAGATCAGCACCTTTCCCCAGCAGTGCATGCGTGCAGACCGCTCCTCTGCCCTCTACAGTGCCTACGATGCCCCCTCCTTCAGCTTGGCCTTGCAGTACGAGATGGACCATGGAGCGCCAATCATCCAGACTGAGTCTGTCGCCGGTGCAACCACGTTCAGCTCAGGGACAGGAAGAGGCGGGAAATTCCCCTCAAAGCACTAGTAACACTTTATTTAGGTATGCTTATTTAAAAAACTGATTTATTTCACATTTATTTAACTAGGTAGGCTAATTGAGAACAAGTTCTCATTTGCAACTGCGACCTGGCCAAGATAAAGCATAGCAGTTCGACATATACAACAACACAGAGTTACACATGGAATAAACAAAACATACAGTCAGTAATACAGTAGAAAAAAAGAAAACAAAAAGTCTATATACAGTGAGTGCAAATGAGGTAAGATAAGGGAGTTAAGTCAATAAATAGGCCATGGAGCCAGTGTGTTTGGCGACGAGAGTGAAGCGAGGGCCAGCCAACGAGAGTGTACAGGTTGCAGTGGTGGGTAGTATATGGGGCTTTGGTGACAAAACGGATGGCACTGTGATAGACTGCATCCAATTTGTTGAGTCGAGTGTTGAAGGCTATTTTGTAAATGACATCGCCAAAGTCGAGGATCGGTAGGATGGTCAGGTTTACGAGGGTATGTTTGGCAGCATGAGTGAAGGATGCTTTGTTGCGAAATAGGAAGCCGATTCTAGATATAATTTTGGATTGGAGATGCTTAATGTGAGTCTGGAAAGAGAGTTTACAGTCTAACCAGACACCTAGGTATTTGTAGTTATCCACATATTCTAAGTCAGAGCCGTCCAGAGTAGTGATGCTGGACGGGCGGGCAGGTGCGGGCAGTGATCGGTTGAAGAGCATGCATTTAGTTTTACTTGCATTTAAGAGCAGTTGGAGGGCACGGAAGGAGAGTTGTAAATATGTCTACATAGTGTATGCCTATGTACACTACATGACCAAAAGTATGTGGACACCTGCTCGTCGAACATCTCATTCTGAAATCATGGGCATTAATATGGAGTTGGTCCCCCCTTTGCTGCTATAACAGCTTCCACTCTTCTGGTTAGGCTTTCCACTAGATGTTGGAACATTGCTGTGGGAACTTCAGCCACGAGCATTAGTGAGGTCGGCACTGATGTTGGGCAATTAGGCCTGGCTCGTAGTCGGCGTTCCAATTCATCCCAAAGGTGTTTGATGGAGTTGAGGTCAGGGCTCTGTGCAGGCTAGTCAAGTTCTTCCACACCGATCTCGACAAACCATTCCTGTATGGACCATGCTTTGTGCACAGGGGGATTGTCATACTGAAACAGGAAAGGGCTTTTACCAAACTGTTGCCACAAAGTTGGAAGCAGAATTGTCTACAATGTCATTGTATGCTGTCGCGTTAAGATTTCCCTTCACTGGAACTAAGGGGTCTAGCCCTAACCATGAAAAACAGCCCCAGACCATTATTCCTCTTCCACCAAACTTTACAGTTGGCACTATGCATTGGGGCAGGTAGCATTCTCCTGGTATCTGCCAAACACAGATTCGGCCATCGGACTGCCAAAAGGTGAAGCGTGATTCATCACTCCAGTTTTCACTGGTCCAGAGTCCAATGCCGGCGAGCTTTACCCCACTCCAGCTGACGCTTTGCATTGCGCATGGTGATCTTAGGCTTGTGTGCGGCTGCTTGGCCATGGAAACCCATTTCATGAAGCTCCCGACGAACAGTTATTGTGCTGACGTTGCTTCCAGAGGCAGTTTGGAACTCGGTAGTGAGTGTTGCAACCGAAGACAGACGATTTTTACACGCTTCAGCACTCGGCAGTCCCGTTCTGTGAGCTTGTGTGGCCTACCACTTCGCGGCTGAGCCGTTGTTGCTCCTAGATGTTTCCAGCTCACAATACCAGCACTGTCTTTCGGATGGGATGTTAAATGGGTGTCCTGACTCTCTGTGGTCACTAAAGATCCCATGGCACTTATTGTAAGAGTAGAGGTGTTAACCCTGGTGTCCTGGCTAAATTCCCAATCTGGCCTTCATACCATCATGGCCACCTAATCATCCCCAGTTTACAATTGGCTCATTCATCCCCCCTCCTCTCCCCTGTAACTATTCCCCATGTCTTTGCAGTAAATGAGAATGTGTTCTCAGTCAACTTACCTGGTAAAATAAGGGTTAAATAAAAAATAAAATTTTAAAACTTACGGTTGACCAGGGCAGAAATTTGACGACCTGACCTGTTGGAAAGGTGGCATCTTGGTTAAATAAAGGTAACATTTACAAAATATATATATTAATGACGGTGCCACGTTGAAAGCCACTGAGCTCTTCAGTAAGGCCATTCTACTGCCAATGTTTGTCTATGGAGATTGCATGGCTGTGTGCTCGAATTTTATACACATGTCAGCAACGGGTGTGGCTGTAATAGCCGAATCTACTAATTTAAAGAGTGTCCACATACTTTTGTATATATAGTGTATATGTACGTAGTTTTTTCTTCATGATTTATAAATTATACCAGGTCCACTAAATGGTTTATAGATGGTAAACACGTACACATGGTTTGCTAATGGTTAGAAAAAAATAATTCATAATGGATTATTAGCCGACTTTTCCCACCATTTTGCATCACACGGTGTCATACTGGTGTGTCAGATACAACCTCCGTGGGGCAAATGACAAAGTCATACAAACAATGACAGAACCTCACCAGCTGCTTATCTGTACAGTCTATATCATAATGATCCCCCACATACCAAAGGTTCTTTAAAGTTAAATCACTGCGCTCGACAATTGTGGTTGGTACACCACCCTCATATCTAGAGGAATTAGAGGGAGGGCTAGTAGGGGTATGGAGGCTGGTCGAAAGAAGCAAAACCTTTGAAAGACAAAGACTGGAAAGCAGCAATGGCATCAAAAGCACCAGCACTATACTGGCATTGTTTCTGGTTGGAGTTGTACTATGGTTGTGTGATGTGTGGGGTCTTGGGTCTACCACCAGACTATACTGTAGTAAGATGGTAGTGTGGATATTTTTGTGTGGAAATGCCATGTTTAGAGGAATAATTACTGTGCGAAGAATGACTGTGAGTGTGTTTATGCCTGTGTGAATGTGTGTGTGCCCACATGTTTATGTCTGTATAATTAGTGTGGAAGATTTAGCAGTCCAAGTGAACTTGGTGTTATGAGTGAACATTCCTCTGGTGGACAGCTCCCCCTCAATTATCTGTGTGTGTGTGGGTGCTTGTGCGCACATGCACGTGTGTGAGAGATGATTCAGCTTGGAAGCAGAGAAAGTAGTACCCTAAGGCAGGTGTGTGTGTGTGTGTGTGTGTGTGTGTGTGTGTGTGTGTGTGTGTGTGTGTGTGTGTGTGTGTGTGTGTGTGTGTGTGTGTGTGTGTGTGTGTGTGTGTGTGTGTGTGTGTGTGTGTGTGTGTGTGTGTGTGTGTGTGTGTGTGTGTGTGTGTGTGTGTGTGTGTCTAAACTGTATGGTATATCCACATATATATATACTGTATATCCACAGGTTGGAATGAGACCAGCCTGTGTATGAGGGACTCCAATCTCTCTCCTCAGGTTGTGAGTGTGACCCATCGTGTGTGTGTTAATTAGGGTGAGGAGAGGCTCTGTCTAGACGCCATGATGACAGGACACACACCCCCTGTTTAGCCTGTGTGCCCTCCCTCTGCTTCCTCCTGCCTCCTCACCCACGGCCAATACACCCAGCTATCACCTGCTCCCAACACACACAGACAGACAAACACACACATCGTTATTTCCTATTCAATTTCTGTACCGCTCGAAGTGGACATTTGAGGTTGAATATTCATCAATAGCCAGACACTAATCGTGTCATGTCTTTACAATGATGTATTTTACTTGCTAATGCAGTAAGAGTGGCATGCCTAAATTAGATGTGATGATGTGTAAATAAAGCTAATATTAAGACAGTCAACTGTTGGTCCAATATAGTATATTTTTTGTGTCATCCTCCGTTTTACTGAATTACTAGCAAAGAATGCATTATTGACAAATGGTTCTTGGTAGAAGGGTTCTGTATTGAATTTATACATTATTTTTCATTCTTACTTTTCCAAAAGTTTATTCTACAAGGCTGCAAACAGACGAGTTCAATCTCTACGACCAAAAACAGTGAGCAGGTAGCCTTTTATATAACAGCCAGACTTCTTTTACTTTTCCCCACTGTGCTGGCTGTCTGTCTGTCTCATCTCTTCCCCTCAGTCCTGTAGGCAGTTGTTCGGAGTCTGCTTCCTCTCTTTCGCCTGGACCTCAGCCAGTGGAGGAGGTGGGGAAGGAGGAAGGGGGAGGGGAGGGGATGTGGCTTTGATGCTGCTCCGCTCTTCAAGCTCCCAACAGATAAGATAGGCTGCAAAGAGATAAGGACACCCTGCCTTCCTATCAGAGGGATCTGGGCCCACAGACAGACACAACATGGAGGGGGGCGGGGGGTGTGGGGGCACTCTCTTCTGTTCCCTCTCCTCCATCCACCCCCCCCCCCCCCCCCCCCCCCCCCCACCACCACCACCCTAAATAAGTAGTACTTTATTTTTTTATTTATTTAACCTTTATTTAACTAGGCTCATGACTCAGTTACATAATGTTGCTCAGTTATATAGTGCATATGAATAATGGAGTTTGCTTCTCTTTTTTTTTTTTTTTACATTTGTCTGGTGCATTACACATTTATTGGAATATAATAGAGTTATTTTGAGCACCATGTGTGGTATTGAACCCTGTCTCTTGAAGCAAGTGTGTAATGGAGTCATTAAGCAAACGTGGATCACAATTTGATACAATTTGCATAAAGGCATAAATATAAAAAATAAGGATTATTTATAGTAATATTGTAACGTGTCTGAGATGTTGCTGTTTTTCATTTCATCGTCAGGGGTCGTGCATAACCAATATAATATTATTTCCAAACGGACTAGAGTAGTTTTCCCTAAAGAAAGTCGATGAGGACCTTTAAGAAACAAGTGTCTCAAACCTTTTAACGACTTAAAAATAAGACCGTTATGACCTGTCCAGGTTATTCGAATAGTATATATCACTATTTTTCGGCAAAGAAAGTTTTACATTTGGTGCGAAGGTTATTGTTGACAAATGGTCATAAATATGAATTAAAGTATTTTTAATTTCTCATGCGTATGAAAAGATGTACAGCTTTTGATGGGCACTTTCTACATGTAAATCAAATGTCATCAGCCCCACCTATCCTCTGCGCGCACTAACTGGGCGGGTACAGTGGCTACACGCGCTTTACTACCTGCTAATGCCCGTTACTCCGAACTCAGACACATACACTGCAGATACACATTCAACCGGTGGAATTGAGGAAACTTCAAGTTAAGGGGTTATTTCTTCTACGCAACATTGGGAAATATTGTATTTAAGAGTTAAATACATACAGTAGAGTACAATGGTTTCTTTCAGAGTTATATTTTTACCAGAAAACATGTCGTGTAACTTTTAATTTTGACTGGGTCTGACTTGGACTTACCGAAGCGTTCAGAAGTTGTTTTACATGCTGCCTTTGACGCAGAAAGCCGAGCTGTGGACTTGGAGACTTTTCAGAAATTATGAAGACCAATTTTACGAACATTTTTTGTTGGATAATATTGCATAATGCGTGAATGATTCTCGATTTATTTCAAAGGAGCTACTTTAGCTTTCAGTAAAAACAAGGAGCTAGTTTGAAGAAACACAATTGAAACTCATTGAAACCGTACGTCAGAGACACACTGACTACAAACTGGACACACAATGACAAGCTGTTGGTTTGCCTTTGTGGGTTTGTGGTGGAGCGCTTATTGCATGTTCCTTATTGCAGGTAGCAATTATTTATTCGATGGGAACAACGAGGTGCACCCAAGTTTCATTCACCGGCGGTTGCGAACTCACGAAAAGAGAGAGATGCAGAAGGAGATCCTCTCCATCCTTGGACTTCCACACAGACCCAGACCGCATCTGTCACATGGAAAGTACAACTCCGCTCCGCTCTTCATGCTGGATCTTTACAATACGATATCCAGCGAGGAGAAAAACGACGTGGAGGGCATGTTGGAACAGTACCAGTCCATCTACACCACCCAAGGTCCCCCTTTGGCAACATATCAGGAGAATGCCTTCCTAAATGACGCCGACATGGTGATGAGCTTTGTCAATTTGGGTAAGTTATTCAATTATTCTATCATTACAAATGCAATGTATTCAACTATAGTCATTTAGCTCATTTGGAGTTAAAAAATAGTCAAATAAAGTAATAGTTTATACGTCCTTAATATCAATCTCAATCCAAATGCAAATTGGAGACGTAGACTACACTCGTGCGTAAAAAGCATTATCGTGAAGTTAATTCTACAGAGGCTGAAAAAATAGAGACCAGAAGTGTTCCTTTGCAGTCTACGTGTGAATTGTTGTTCACAGGTGTTCGATCCAGTGCCAACAATATTCCAATGAGCCTGTATTGGGCCGTGGATGCCTGCAACATTGCGCGTGCTCCCACCAACCACAGGGACATATCTCCTCTAAACTCTTCTCAGTCCTCATCAGTGGTAAAAACGACAGCTCGATAAAAAATAACATGTTATATATACTGTGTTGAAATATCAGAAGTTCTCTTAATTGTAACATTTACATTTTAGTTATTTAGGAGACGCTCTTATCCAGAGCGACTTGCAGGAGTGATTAGGGTTAAGTGCCTAACTCAAGGGCACACCGACAGATGTTTCATCTAGTCGGCTCGGGGGATTCGAACCAGCGACCTTTCGGTTACTGGCCCAACGCTTTTAATCTCTAGGCTTCCTAACTTTGTTTGTCTATGGACTTGTCTGGAGGATCATTTACGCACAGAGATACATTGGTTAATTTAGTCCAAATGCTGATTCCTCAATGTTGTGCAATCGGTTCAATGATTTAAATCTGACGGAGGAAAATTAAAAACGTATCCACACCAAACTAAATACAAAAAAGAACAACCAGCACGCTGGTATTTGTGTAAACCTATTCTTGGCATTGACCATATAAATTGCGGTTTAATATGTGAACTGTGTTGTATTGTTTGTGTTGCTTCGTTGGATTTCTTTAATTAGACCCTGGACGATAAAGATATACTTTCATCATAAACAGTTCAACATAAAGCCCACGGTCTCTCCTTCCATTAGCCGCGCGAGTGTTTACAGAGCTCGTCTAAACAGACTGCGTGAAGATAAACAGAGGCGCTGCCAGACTCCGGTCAACGCTGCTAAACTTGATGGATGCCATTCTTTGCATATTGTCATTATTGAGTCTGAGAATACTACGGAAGTGTCCGAACCAAGAGGGATTTAAAAAAAAAAGTCTGTGGCACTTCTCAAACTTTTTTTGAACTCAAACCTAACCACACAATTCCACAAGTGATTATCATGAGATGCAATTCAAAGTAGAGCGTGTAACAAACTAAGCAGCAAAAGCTTCCTTTTTTAAATCGTCCTCTGGAGTGTTCAATGGTGAAGTTGCATCATGTAGTGATGAAAACCAGATATTGCAGGGTGTTTTTTCTCTCTCAAGTAACTCAGTGACTCTATTGACCGCTGTTGGAGTGTGGTGAGTGGTTTCGAGTCCCTGTTAGTTTGGGTTTTTGCTGCTGTTGCACATCTGCGTATGCACTTAAATTAATAATCTCCCATACATCAGTTCACAATTCCCTCAAATTCATTGTACCCAGGGATTAAGTTGCCATCCCAATAGAACAGAGTACTGCTACTTAGTTACTGTCTTGGAGAAGATGGCTTCCTCTTCCAATGTGATTCTAATTAATGCTAGACCGGCCAAGGTGCTCCATCTGCTTTGCGAATAAAGCATTGCATGACTACTGTGTGTCATCGGATTAGCTTTTAATGCGCTTTCCTCTATATTTTACTCTTTCCTGACGGATGGCCGAGAAACAGACCACTGGATGCTGCTTATTGTCTGGGTGGTCTCGTTTCTTTCAAGTCTGCCTTCAGTCTGTGTATCGTATAGGGACAACCGTCGGATCTGATCGGTGTTGGAGAATATGGTGATTGACCTTTTACGTTTGCATTGTAGGTCTCAATTGATCCACTGCACACCCAGCTCTACTAATAGAGGCCTCATTTTGGGCATTCCCATGGGGGATCATGGATTTAGGAGTCCCTTAACACTCCGGTGCTACAGCATCTGTCTGATGTGTGGCCAGTGTGAAGCAGACGTTCTGTTCCTCGTCAGTGACTCATGTTTAGGTCTTGTTTAGTCATCCGCTCGTTGAGAATACCACTCATGCCAACGACCCATATTGACTCATCACAAGTAAGAGGAAAGAACTTAAAATAGTTTAACAGAAACATCCTTTCCGTCCCACTCATTCCCTAAAATAGTGTGTTGATCATCGTCATCACTCTGTTTGCCTGATGGGTACCCTACCCTGGTGCTGGCATGGTGCAGTTACACAGTGTTACACTATGTACAGTATGAGTCATAGTCTATCGTGTCGTACCACAAGTCCAGACTTGTCTTAATGCACAGCTGTGTAGTAGCAACGGTCAGCCGGTCAGTGGCAGCTCTAGTCAGCCTGAAGATGATTTTGAAAATGATAGCTTTAGTCCTGTGAGAAAGGACTTTCCCTTGGAGTGAGCTGTCATTCTGTCTTCTAGGAAAGTGACTGAGTCACATGTTCTGTGAAATACTGTTTTCTAAACCAGGGTTTCCCAAACTCGGTCCTGGGGCACTCCCTGGGTGCACGTTTAGTTTTTTCCCCTAGCAATACACAGCTGATTCAAATAACCAACTTATCATCAAGCTTTGATTATTTGAATCAGCTGTGTCGTGCTAGGGAAAAAACCAAAACATACAGGGGGGGGGGGGGGGGGGTTCATTTTCCGATCAGAAGAAGAGAAAACATGGTCTAAAAACATGTCAATTTCACTTATTTCTGATGGATTCACTTTGCCTCACAGACAGGTGAAGGTCTTCCCGAGCTTTGCTTGGCATGAGATAACTACCAAAAACTCCCATCTCCTGTTTCTCCTCATAACTCTCTATATTTGTCTATGAGATCCTCTAAAGGGGGACTTCCAGTAAGTAAGAGCAAAATCCAGGAAAATCCATCCCTGTTTGTAGGAGTTGTCTTGTTTGGAACTTAATTTTCCACCTGCCGGAACCAGGCAGCTGTTGTTTTTTTTAGCCGCCCTCCTTCCGTGGTTTTCATGATTCACGGATGAGCCGGTCCTCACCCTCCCTAACCCGGCCTACATTCAACCCCCTCTCCACACCCCATTGCACTGCAATGAAGGATCTGTCAGTGCCCCTCTTAGCTAAGTCAATAGCCACCCGCGTCGGGTGTTAACGCACCAGCAGCCTGCCTCCCACACTTGAAAGGTGACCTGGGAGACAGAGGGTTTTCTAGGGGGGGTTTCAGGAGATTACCCGGGTCTAGACAATACCAGGCTTACTCTCGCAATCCCAGCCTTTTAAAATGTGTGTTTCCTGTCTTACGATGCCTGGGTGCATTTCTGAGCAGCTCAATCTCAGGTAAGCTGTGTTCTTTTTGCACCAGAACATGTCCCAAAGCTACGGCATGATGAAATAATTAATTGGGAATGATCAAAGAGTTAATTGTTTGATACGAGGGCGGCTTTGGCCAATACCCGTGAAAACCTCTAAACAACTTCCTGTAGACCCCTTAAACAAAATCAACCGTGTCATTCCTGCTTTGTGTTCAGTGTTTAAGGAGTAAATGAAGTGACGCATTAGAGATATGCTGTCGTGGAATAAAATATTGTATCTAGGCCATGAAGTTGAGGGAAAATAAGAGATACAAATAAATAAACGTCAAAAAGGATGGAGTTATGATTTAACACCTAGCTCTGTAATACAATTCCATACTGTCTAGAAAAGCTATAACAACCAGACTCTGGAGACGTTTCCTCTATCAAACTGTTTGTTTCTATGAAGCGGCTGTATGTTTTGCCAAAGAGCCTCATGTCCAATACAGTCCAAACAGCGGAAAAGGAAGCTCTTTAAATGCGGTAACTCAATATGTGGAATCGTTTGTGTATCTTGGGCACTTCATTGGAACTTTATTGGTCCCATGTTAAGAGTGGAAGCATCATATGTTTGATACGTAAAACTTATGAAAGCCAAAATAAAACTTATGAAAGCCAAAATAATGTTTATGGTTTGTTTTTGGTTACATTTATCCCCTCGTTTTAAAACTTTAAGTTCAGCCCCTTAAAAGGCTACTTTCTGTCCCGCAGTAGGCCTATGTGCAGGAAATGCCTTAGAGAACACTTTGAATCTTAAACACACACACACACCAGAGATGAGATGACCCAAGGTAGAAAGATAACACTTTAAAAATAAAATAAAAAATGTATACCCCGCACTGCGCTCGCCCCGCCACAGGAGTCGCTGGTGCGCGATGAGACAAGGATATCCCTACTGGCCAAACCCTCCCTAACCCGGACGACGCTAGGCCAATTGTGCGTCGCCCCACGGACCTCCCGGTCGCGGCTGGCTGCGACAGAGCCTGGGCGCGAACCCAGAGTCTCTGGTGGCACAGCTAGCGCTGCGATGCAGTGCCCTAGACCACTGCGCCACCCGGGAGGCCCAAGATAACACTTTTTAAGAAGGCATTCTGTTTACACTTGAAGAAGTTTCTGTCACACCCTACTCTTAAAAAACCTGATGGTATCGCTCCCTCTCACGCCATTACTCTCTAACTTGACAAGATGGCTGTCACGATTGGTCTTTATACGTGTTAAGAATGCCATGTTCCATACTTTATTTTTTCAAAGTCCCGCTCTGAAAATTCTACAGACATTCCTATTCCCGGTGGGACAGTGTGGGATGGGAGAGGAAGGAGATAAGAGCGTGGTACACGGCACACTCCGGCAGTTAACCATCTGTCAAGGAGCGCAGATGACTGCGACGGAACATCTGATTACGACCCGCTCTTCTCCCATTTATCACGTCGTGTGCTGGCATGCAGGAATGTTTGCTCTGCTATATCTCCAGGACAGACCCAAATCTCCCTTACGGCTCATTCTTGCAACTGTTGCAGTGGTGTCAGAGGCCAAGAAGAGAGTGGAGTACAGTCGGCCTGCTTCTGCTATGACCTCTGACCTTCTGACTCCCTGCTGGTTCTTTTAGAGAGGGCTTTAGTAAGGAGATAATGTGTGTGTGTGTGTGTGTGTGTGTGTGTGTGTGTGAGAGAGAGAGAGAGAGAGAGAGAGAGAGAGAGAGAGAGAGAGAGAGAGAGAGAGAGAGAGAGAGAGAGAGAGAGAGAGAGAGAGAGAGAGAGAGAGAGAGAGAGAGAGAGAGAGAGAGAGAGAGAGAGAGAGAGAGAGAGAGAGAGAGAGAGAGAGAGAGAGAGAGAGAGAGAGAGAGAGAGAGAGAGAGAGAGAGAGAGAGAGAGAGAGAGAGAGAGAGAGAGAGAGAGAGAGAGAGAGAGAGAGAGAGACGATTCCCTAGGCCAGAAATACAGATAGGAGTACTACAGTCTACCCTGGTGATAGCAATGTTGCTTCCAGTTTGCTGAATCAACTCTTTTCTAGATTAATTATCCTATATGATACACGTTTGGTGTAACAAGTGATACATTCCCTTTTCACCTAAGCAAAGCGGAGTGGGGGGGGGGGGGGCAAAGGCCGTTGATTGGAGGGTGAAAACAGCATCACCCCTCTTTCTGAACGCCCCCTCTCCTGCTCCTTAGGCCTTTACTACCTCCCCTGCTGAGGACTTATTGACGCTTGGGTGGCGTTAGCGCTTCCTGAATCAACACAGCACTGATATGTTGATGCGTAGCAGCTGTAAAATATACACACACACATGAAAGCCCTCCCGCTATCCTGGCCAGTAGCGTACAAACACATCCGTAGACGCAAGTACGTATGCCTACACACAGACATAGGCACGCACACACGCCTTAGGTGTATTCTCATCAATCTCCTTTGTTGCTTGCTTTTCAAGCTTGACTCCTGCAGACAGCAGAAGAGATGCGACTGATATCATTGATATCAAATTGATTCAGGGAGGTATCGAAATTGCATTTGTGTTGTTCTGTAAATCACACACACAGACGTTAGGATGATAAATTATGGTGGATATTGGTTACTCTGTGAGATGCAATTCCAGGCAGCTATCCAAATGATCAGGACTTCATAAAATGTGCTTAACAATAAACACGGTCAACAGAGACGGCCACTAAAGAAGAGATGTATGTGTGTAAACGTCATGTCTAACTAATGACAGGCTGCCTGTCACATTCCAACATGGAGCTTTGTTCTGTCCAATACAGAAAAGAGCAGGATTTATCTCCAGCCAACAAAAGGCAAAGGAGGACATACCCAGATGTGGCACGAAGACAGAGACATGGACACAAAGAGCTGAGAGGGACAGACCACTGGGGCCATGGGTGATTTAAGTGTTTCTGTGGCCTGGAAGGGTCAAGAGGAAGGAGAGGGGTCAGGACACTCAATGGAAGACGTCCGCGGGTGGAGATAGGACAGGGTTGACCATTGCTACCCATCCGTGTTCAGTGTTCCCGGTCCGAGCTTTAAAGAGGACGTGCCTGAAACAACAACACAGGGAGAATCAGGGCCTCCGCGTGCTCCGAATACTCCAACCCCTCCAACCTCCACAAGCAGCCCCTCTATTTCAAACGGGCCGCCGCTGACAAATTTATGAGGGCCAGACGAGCTGAGGGGCTGGCTTTCCAAACACGATACAGGCACGAAAACAAGGCGAGATGGGAGCTCCCTGAGCTGAGGGGAGGGATGGAGATCATAGCCACACTCCCACTGGCGCATTCCACTAGTCAGGTCACTGTCTAGGCTGCTTTCAGACTGTTTACCCGCCCTCAGACCCAAAACACCCTGTATTGTTCAAAGTTCACACCCCTGTCCTGTAGCCTGGGGAGGTATGTATCCTAAATCCTGGCTGCTAATGAATAGAATAGAAAACGTGTGAGCTGAGTTTCTCAGTGGGGCTCGCCTGCTGTCCCCTCTCTGTCTGACTTGTCAGGTCTGGAGGGTTGGAACTTGGAACTTTTGATTTATGGGAGCACTTAAGTGTTTTTGGGGGGACCCTCCATTTTGGAGTGCGTTTTTAAATCATATGGCCAGTATTAAAGCAGGGTAAGGAATTCCCCCCGTCGGTTGGTCTCCATGGTTATGTCTGTGTCATGTTTCGCTCTGTCGATTAGTAGAGAGGAAGTGTTGAGCCTTTTTACATGGCCACAGCACCTTCATTTGGTATTACATGTCCAGATGGCTGGTGAATTGCTTGAGAACCCCATAGAATATTTTCTTGTTATGTTGACTACCATGCTGACATTTTTACTGACAGACCTGTGCAGGTACTTATCGTAGTACTTATCCTAGATTCTGTTCAGGCCTTAGTACGATCTCCGGCCCTGACCACGTCGCTGTGTTTAATTTGTGTATCTTACTTACATAAAAAACAACACGGGGGAACAATGGAGCTGCTCTGATTTATCAGCGGATCATGTGCTCTTGTTTTGAGCCACTGAATGGCATTGTGGTCTACTCAGAGTTTCCAATGGGAATAGCATTGAGCCTCAACCCTCATACCAGTCAGGGAGAGAGAGAGAGGGAGGGGGGATAGAGAGAGAGATACCCTGGCCTTCTAACTTGCGGCTGTGGAATGCAAGCCACCAATATTTTGACTTCTCCTTTGGAAACAGCTGCGTTTCCTTTTTCAAAGATATTTTTTCCTTATTTATCGGATCCCTCAGGAGAAATCCATCTCGTCCGTCTGACACAAGCTTCCTCCTCTAAATCGGAGTGCAGAGGCCCGCCGAGCGCTCAGACACACACCTGCTACAGCAGACACCAGATCACTATAGCAGGTCTCCCCACCCGGTCCCGCTGCCCCCTCACACACACACAGAGATGTGTGCGCATACACATACAGTACACACGCATGTGTGCAGATGTATACGCACACACACTCCCTAGGGACCAGCTCTCAAATGGCATTCCACAAAGCCTGAAAGGCCAATATAAGAGAACCTTGACAATAATCATCACAGACTTGGCAGAGTATGAAAAAAGAACACTGGTGAAAATTACAAGTGTACATATTTGGGGGAGAAGTACATAAAAAACAACGAAGTACATCTCTGTTTATATTTAGTTTGTACTAATGGAAGCCAAACTGAGAAGTAGCAAGGGAGCCATTTTTTATAGAGGGTCAGTAGTTTGGCCCATAGGATAGAAGTAGCCTTCGTCGTCAGTAGCCTATAAATTTCAGAGGAAATTGACCGAAACATCAAGGACAGAGAATCCTACATTAGTGGAAGAAATGAGATCAGAGGCTTTTTAAAGATCTCCAAATCGGATGGCCATTGATTCTCCGATAAAGTTGGACATTGATGGTATCCTTTTAGCTGACGATTATTATGAGTCTCAAATGTATTTGGCGTAGCTTCAGAGAGCAGATATGCATTGGGCTAAGTGAAAGGCAGTTTGGGACACCCCTCTGGCCCACACAGATGGTTTGTCCCTGTATCCTATAGCTACCAAGGGACAGTGAACTATAAGGACAGGATAAGAGCCATGTAAACACTTCTATGTGTATACTATGCATGTCTGTAATATGTATTGCAATATGTTGGATAATAGTGATGCTGACCTCAGTATTGTCGCTCTCGCGTTTGTGTACAACCACCAGCCAAGAACCTTATATCGCTCTCACTTTGTTTACCAATGTTTGGTTGGGTTTATTTTCTTGTTTGTGTGTGAGTGAAAGCATCCAGCGGTTTTTCCGGCCCCTGTCCTGGGATGTCAGGGAGGAGACACATGCAGGATGGTATGAGAAGATCCCGTTCTGTGAGACTGCCAATGCAGAGCAGTAGAATATACTGTAGTCTGTCCTAACACTGTTATATCAGCTATACCTTAGCTGTACTTCTGATGCTTTCATTCATGTCTCTATAAGTCAAAAAGTGGAAAAGAATGTGAGTGTTTATTTTCCAGACCATTGCCCCGATTTTTATGGAATTTCCTTCTCAATTAGAAAAAAGATGTTACCCTATTTGTTGACAGGTCATTGGCTCACATTGGGTAGCGAATTAGAATGGCTGCTTTTACAAGGCCTGTTGAAAAAAAATCACTGCTGACCATTAATGTCAATGAGCCTGCTCTGTGGACACCTGAGGCCTTTAGCGTACACACGAACACACACACATGAACAACACACACGCACAGAATAATTTCCTCTCAGCAGTGTACAGTAGTTATGTCCTGAGAGCTGTTGAAGAAATGGGAATGAAATCTCCCAATGACACACAGGTATGAGGGGGATGACTGCTACCATTCAGCAGTCTGCCGATTGGGGCTCCTGATAGTCTCTTTTGGTTACATTCAAGGCCCTGGGCAGGCAGCACCCGGACATCTTTTAGCAGAGCCCCCGCAAAGCTGCAATTATCACAAATTACCCGTGCCTTCTGAGGACCCCGGGACTTTAAAACCTGAGATGTGCGTCCAGATGTAATTTTTTTCTGGGCATTCGTGTGGAATGCAGCGCTGACGGACTTGCCGGTGGAAAAATAGGCCCGGACAGTAGACGTTAGACGCTGCCTGTCAGGGGTTTGGATCGGACTCAGTATTCCTTTTTAAAGGATTATGATTATAGTCAGAATAGGATTCTAATGGGGACTTATGCCCCAATGTGGAATTCCTTCCTGAGTGATGTTATTACGTAACCTGGTGGGCTGATGGGCCAATAGCTGGCCAGTCTTGGCTTGAAGGCTCTTCTTCTAGTGCAGATGGTGTAGGATGTTCTTTGCAAAGGATGGTCTCCTTGCCTCATATCCTCGCCATGGTGGAGTGGTCTGCCCATCCATGTTCACATTTGTGTACTCTGACTTTGGGGCAGAGGTGTGTGGGGGCTGTGAGTGTGTGTGTGCGTGCATATGTGGCTGTGCGCGCGGGTACGGCTCCGTCGTAAACCCCCGAACCCGCCAGTGACCCATGCCTGGGCCGGTGTCTCCTGGCGGGCAGGCTTTGATGCAGGCTCCGGTCAGAGTAGAGGATCAGAGACGGGGACAAGTGTTCAGGGACCCCCCCAAACCCCCACTCTCACCCCACACTTTGAACCCTATCTAGTTGCCTCCCAGCTGCCTTACAACAAACCCCATCAGGCCAGCAGGACGTGGAAACAAGCCCTGGGGGAAGTGGAGCGTGGCGGCCCCTCGGGGAGCGCCACAGGCAGCTCCTTAGGCAGATGGATACAACCACCAACTCCAAACAGTATCCTGCTGAGAGGATACTGCGAAAAGTCTAAACTTTTATAGAAGAAAGGATGTTTTTCCAAGAGATTAGTTTTTGCATGGCTCCTAATACCAACAAATAGAGTTTGAAGTTGAATGGAAGCCCAGGAGCTTTTATGTTTAGACTAGAGCAGATCTTTTTCTTTTTTTTACTTTGAGAAATGTATTTTTCTTTGGCTTTGTTTCATTATGTGCTGCGGTTCTAGAAGAATTGGGCCCACCATGTGAAGCCCAGAGAGTTTCCCAAGAAACAGGAGTCGACAAACTGAACTGGTCCACCCACACAGACAGCGTTGTGAAGAAGGCGCAGCAGCGCCTCTTCAACCTCAGGAGGCTGAAGAAATTCGGCTTGTCACCAAAAGCACTCACAAACTTCTACAGATGCACAATCGAGAGCATCCTGTCGGGCTGTATCACCGCCTGGTACGGCAACTGCTCCGCCCACAACCGTAAGGCTCTCCAGAGGGTAGTGAGGTCTGCAGAACGCATCACCAGGGGCAAACTACCTGCCCTCCAGGACACCTACACCACCCGATGTCACAGGAAGGCCATAAAGATCATCAAGGACAACAACCACCCAAGCCACTGCCTGTTCACCCCGCTATCATCCAGAAGGCGAGGTCAGTACAGGTGCATCAAAGCAGGGACCGAGAGACTGAAAAACAGCTTCTATCTCAAGGCCATCAGACTGTTAAACAGCCACCACTAACATTTAGCGGCCGCTGCCAACATACTGACTCAACTCCAGCCACTTTAAAAATGGGAATTGATGGAAATTATGTAAAAATGTACCACTAGCCACTTTAAGCAATGCCACTTAATACAATGTTTACATACCCTACATTACCCATCTCATATGTATATATACTGTACTCTATATCATCTACTGCATCTTGCCATCTTTATGCAATACATGTACCACTAGCCACTTTAAACTATGCCACTTTATGTTTACATACCCTACAGTACTCATCTCATATGTATATACCGTACTCTATACCATCTACTGCATCTGCCATGCCGTTCTGTACCACCACTCATCCATATATCTTTATGTACATATTCTTTATCCCTTACACTTGTGTGTGTGTGTAAGGTAGTAGTGTGGAATTGTTAGGTTAGATTACTGTTGGTTATTACTGCATTGTCGGAACTAGAAGCACAAGCATTTCGCTACACTCGCATTAACATCTGCTAACCATGTGTATGTGACTAATAAAATTTGATTTGATTTGATTTGACAAACCTTTAATTATGAACACTGGAGCAATTAGTGAAAGCGGGAAGGCATTGGGATGTGTGAGAGCCCCCCCTCAGGAGCCATCAAATCTGAGATGGAGGCAAGAGAGAATATAATTACATAAACACGATATGAATTCTTCACATGCCTTGGGCTGTGCTTCATTTTTATTGGTTTAATCATTGGAGGCGTCTTTAGAATATTTTTTTTGCGTCTGGTCTGTCTGAAAGGGTGCAAAGAAGTCCTATTTAATTGAAGGGCTTGTGCAAATGTTTTTATTTTTTTTATCTCGCTTTAGTTCACAGCTATGCAATGTGGGTATGGCAGCTCATTCCTGAATGAATGGCAAATTAGAGAGACTTAACGACAAAGTGGATTGTTGAGTAGATTTACAGTCTGAACTGTTGGCTGGATTCTAACCCAAGCTCTTGTTTTGGGTTGTGTGAAGTTCCAAGTTGTTTTCCATTGTGGCTAACAATAATGCATATTACATGCCTCAGGTCAAGTGTAGTTTATTCACAGTCGTAATGTGACAAACTATGTTCTCTGCACTCCAAGTCATGGATTTGTAATCAACATTCTACTTCTACGAAAACATGAGATGTGGGCTATATAGTTTGCAGCTATAATTAGAAACTGGGTTTTAAAACAACATTATCCAAATGGATCCAAACCGCTTTATTCTCCATCAGAGTGGTGGTACCCCAAGAAAACCCCTCTCCCCTGCCGATTTGGGCAACCCTGACTGAACACTACTGAGATAGCTCTCCCCTTAACCCTCATGTTGTCAAACCGTTACTCTGCAGAAACTCGTTGGCTTTGACACTTACTACATTTGCACACACTGTATATACATTTTTATTTTTTCTATTGTGTTATTGACTGTACGTTTGTTTATCCCATGTGTAACTCTGTGTTGTTTTTGTCGCACTGCTTTGCTTTATCTTGGCCAGGTCGCAGTTGTAAATGAGAACTTGTTCTCAACTGGCCTACCTGGTTAAATAAAGGTGAAATAAAAATATAATTAAAAAAACACACAGACCTTCCCAAAGTTGCTTTGAGCTTTCAGAGACCTGCTATCTGGGTCACAAAGGTGCTGTTCAGATTTGGTGTTAACCACCACGTTTTGCTACAGCGCCCCCGTGGTTTGGGAGGGGGTAGTGGAGGTGTGTAACTACTAGCTAGCCAGTGCCCTGATGAGCAGTGCTGTGGGGGAGACGGCATTTGTTTTTCTTTGCGGTTGAGGGAAAGGACTGGATGCGGCCAGAGGGATTAAATGGAAGGCGACTGCCGTGCTCCCTCCAGGGGATTGGATGGAAAACATTTAGAGTGAGAGACGCCGTTGACCACTGACCACAGAGCCACCCGCCCACCTCTCCCTCAACGCCAGTCTAGTCTTCTTAACACTGCAGACACTCTCTCCTCTGTCCTCTCAGCTCCCTCCCTCTCTTTTTCTTATTTTCTGTGGTTCCTTAACCTTTACTTTTCCTGCATTCAAAAACAGACCTCAATTAATTTAAGTTAATCTTCCTGATTTTGGTTTCTTTTCTTAGTTTCGTTCTCTTTCTCTCCCTCCCTGTCCTCGAGTTGCATGTCCCATTTAGTTTCCTCAGTCATTTCCTACTACTAGAGCGTCCATACTGTGTGGGGGCTAATGGCAATAGCACCAGGACACTGAAGCCACATGTTGCGCAGGTGGAAACGAGAGAACAGACAGCAATAATACCTTTCCAAGACCCCCCTTCTTCTTCTCTGTCCCTTTCTGTCTGTGTCTCTCTCTCTCTCTCCCTCGGTCGTATCGCCCACCAGGTTTTGGTGAATCATCAGAGACATTCCATTCTCACGTCTGCAGCATACTTTCACAAGTCACCACTGTCTCTAGGGCTGCTCAGTGTACTTTCCCACTGTATGTGTGTGTGCGTGGCGGTGTGTGTTTGTATGTGGATACTAAAGACCTCAGGTGTCCAGTGCAGCAGGATCATTGACATTTATAGTCAGTTGCGATTTTTTAAATCAACGGTCCTTTGTAAATGCAGTCATTTGTGTGGGGGTTACGAGTGTGTGTGTGTCTGTGTTGGGGTGTGTGTGTGTGCATACACTCGCACTGGCTTTGTGGCCACATTCTGTGCTACAGCATGTGACCACGGTCTCTGTGCTGGAGGTGTGCATCTGGTCAGTCCACCCTAACTCTCCCCTATTGACCCTACACATGTTACTGTATTTCCATCACCTACTGTTAGCAAGATGTTGCTAATGCTCTCTTAATGCTACATCTTCTGGAATACTCTCAGGAGAAGCAACTCAAATGTCCCCTTCATGCCTTCTCCCTCTAGAGCTCAGGTCAGTTTAAACAAGATAGAAGTGCTCAACAGACCATCAATTGCATTTCAAGCCTCCATCTTAAACCCATGGGTGCTAAGTGAGATTTGGAATACCCTGACCTCTCCCCTTGAAAGAGCTGTCACTAGTGTGAACCTCAGGCTGACCTCTGAGCTGCAATTCTCAATACAACTTGTGTGTGTGTGTGTGTGCGTGCGTGCGTGCGTGCCCGATAATGAACCATTCACTGTCAAGAGGCGTCAGAGGCCACGTCAACATTCGGGCTGCTGATGTGAATAAGATCTTGTTGGTTTCCTGTGTGTGTAAAGGTGTCCGCATACTTCCCATCCGAAACAGTTCATGCATATATTATGACGACATTTTGTGACGTTTTTGTTTCTCGAGGCAAGGCGAAATTCGGTAGCCGAAGTCTACGCCCCTCCGTTGGTAGATATTCTTCAAATAACTGTTTGTTGTCATTCAACGAGAGAGTAATTGTTTTTATACAACAACCCAAATAATGACATGAGAAATACTGCACCAAACAACTTATTATTTAAAAAATATCAGCTTTAATATTGCAGATAGATTGTAGCTTCTGCCTCATTTCCAATCCCCCCCCCAAATTTAAAAAAAAATATATACAGTACCAGTCAAAAGTTTGGACAGCTACTCATTCCAGGGTTTTTCTTTATTTTAACTATTTTCTACATACCCCCAACTGGAGTAAACTAATGAACAACAACACTTAGACTTCTAGTCTCTTCGCAGCAAAATCTGCAAAGCTGGGAAGGTTGTATCACCCACATATATAACATTCTTTTGGTTGTAAGAATTTTGTATAATAATTTAAATGGAAAAATTCTAAGTTTTGAATCCGGCATCGTTTTGAGTATCAGTTCATAAACCATGTGCCATGGAATCGGTACATCGAAAATCTCTTCCCAACTATTTTGCAATCTACATGACACAGCTGTACATATTTTGGTCCTTAAATGAAACTGGTATATTTTGGACTTTAATGCAGGGCCGACAGACATGTTCCTTACTTTTTTCGCCTTCCACTTGCCTCTTCCATTTTTGTGGTAATTCTGAAATTAGTTGTTTGTAATTTTGGGTAGAGCAGACATTTCCATGCATTTTTATTAGCTGCATGTGTGAAAACTCCACCAGTCCTATTTATTATATAATTTACAAAGATTATATATATTTTATAATTTATTTTTTTATCAATTAGTATATTTGAGTTTAACCACAATATTTGTTGCATTATTTGTTCTGTCTTTTCTGGTGGATTAAACTGAAATTGCAACCGACTTTCTATGGCTTGTTTTAAAAATAATGATATTTTGGAGACACTTTTGTTTTCAAATAACTAAAAGTGAGAGGTTGTAATCTGAATTTAAAAAAGGGCCATTCTTTTTTTATTTTATTTTTTATACTTTGTTTTTATTGTAGGAACACAAAGAAAGTACAAATAAAGTAAAATAAAAGGGCCATTCTTGAACATGGGGTGAGACATTCTTACTAATTTGCCTGAGAAACAAGATTCAAGTATAACTTTTGGATGACTGACACCTTTAGTGAGAGGTCTAATGCTTTAATATTTAATTTCTGCCCTTTTAATTCATATTCATTATATAAATAGGCCCATTTAATTTTGTCCAGTTTGCCATTCCAAATAAAATTGAATATTTTTGCTCATAATTGAAAAAACAGGTCGCTAGGTGTAGGCAAGACCATACGAAAATAGCTCACTGGGATATGACTAAATAATTAATCAGGGTGATTTTTCCACAAATAGACAGGATATTTTCCTTTCCATGGTAGCAAGATCTTATCTATTTTTGCTAACTTTCTATAGAAATGTATTGGAATGAGATCATTTCTTTCTTTCGGGATATGTATATCGAGTTTGTCCACATCCCCGTCAGACAATTTTATTGGTAAACTACACTTTTTGAGAAGTAGCCATTATTTACTATTTTACACATAGGGTTACTATACATAACTTTAACCCATTTTATAAGAGATTCTCCAAAATTGAAATATCCCAGCCATATATAAACTCCAGTCTGCCTTTTAAAGTCAGCCATGAATACCAGGCCTGGTTTCCCAGATTTTTCATAGTGTTCTATTGTTTCCAGTACTTGTCTTATATTATCTCCAATGTGTCATCCATGTAAAGAACCTGTCTGATTAGGATGAATAATATCCGACAATAACCTTTTTAATTCTGTGAGCTAAGCATTTTGCTAGGAATTTTGCATCACAACACTGAAGTGTAAGAGGCGCATCCAATTTTTTAAATGGACTGGATCTTTATATTTACCACTTGGATCTTGTTTCAGTAACAATGAAATCAGACCTTCTTGTTGAGTGTCTGATAATCTACCATTTATATAGGAGTGATTAAAACATGCTAATAACGGTCCTCTGAGTATATCAAAAAGGCTTGGTATACCATCCAACCCTGGAGCTTTCCCGGACTTAAAGGCTTTAATTTCCTCCTCCTGTAATTTGGCCTTCACATGAGTCTTTCTGTACAGCTGTTAATTTGACATTATTATTATTAGAAAGAAATTCATACAATTAGCTTCGGTTAGTGCAGAAAACATATGCTTAAAGTACTTTACTTCCTCTTTCAAAATATTGTTTGGTGAATCATGGGTGACTTCATCATTTGTAACAAGTTTCAGTAAATTCTCTTTGGTAGCATTTCTATTTTGAAGATTGAAAAATAATTTGGTGCATTTTCCCCATATTCCATCCAGTTCGCTTTATTTTTTATAATATATTACACTTGATCTTTCTTGAATAAGTTCCATTTCTTTTTGTTTTTCCTCCAACTTTCTCTGAGCCTCTATGGTATAGGTTTTATTGCTATCTGTCTGTTCTGTTAGTCCTTCAGTTTCCTTTGTTAATATGGACTCTTGATTTAAATTGTTTTTTGTTTTAGTACTAAATTGAGTACATGAGTACTGAATTGCATGGCCTCTAAAGCCACATTTAAAAGTGTCCTGTACAATAAGGGGATCTGCTGTACCTATGTTATGTCAGAAAAGGCAGTTATAAATTATTCTGTCCTGGTTAAAAACAAGTTGTCGGGCCTCCCGGGTGGCGCAGTGGTCCAGAGCCTGGGTTCGCGCCCAGGCTCTGTCGCAGCCGGCCGAGACCGGGAGGTCCGTGGGGCGACCCTCAGGGAGGGTTTGGCCGGTAGGGATATCCTTGTCTCATTGCGCTCCAGCAACTCCTGTGGCGGGCCGGGCGCAGTGCGCGCTAACCAAGGGGGGCCAGGTGCACGGTGTTTCCTCCGACACATTGGTGCGGCTGGCTTCCGGGTTGGAGGCGCGCTGTGTTAAGAAGCAGTGCGGCTTGGTTGGGATGTGCTTCGGAGGACACGTGGCTTTCGACCTTCGTCTCTCCCGAGCCCGTACGGGAGTTGTAACGATGAGACAAGATAGTAATTACTAGCAATTGGATACCACGAAAATTGGGGAGAAAAGGGGATAAAAAAATAAAAATAAAAAATGTAAAAAAAATTGTCATCCAATAGGCTTTTATTCAATTTCCAATATCCTCGCCCAAGTGGAAATTCTGTAAGAGTAATATATATGCTAATTATGTGATGGTCCAACCGCATTCTGAGCCCTATCAAAACTTTTTAAACTTTTGGTACCAGAGAGAATGACATAAAAATGTAATCAAGACGACTAGCTTGAGCTTTAGCCTTCATATATTGAGCTTTAGCCTTCATATATCCACTAGCTCCAATATATCCATGACATTTGTGATTTTCTTAACATTTTAGTTAGATGTAACCAAACATCTTAGACATAAAATTGCGCGTCTAAGACTTTCCTCAGCAAAAACGTCACAATTAATGACATATTTCTTGAGTTATCTTAGATTAATTCTGACTGTTTTGAAGAAGTGGTTATGCTGAAGCTCAGCTCAAGCTGAACAAACAGTACTATTGATGCTTTTTTCATGTTTTTCAAGCTACGTTCTTTTAAGGGTGTATGTGAGCACACTCCTTCGGTTCGCATAGATGAGTTCTGCTAGGCGCCAGCGAAAGGCTTAAGTGGGGTCCTGGCCTTGTGAGTCCTGGCTGGCTGCAGATGAGACCTGAGGTGAAGTGAGGCGCAGATGCGCCTCACTTCTCCTCCACGTCCTCGCGCTCCTCCATCTTCCATGGTGTGCTCTGGGACGAGTGTGTGTGTGTGTGTGTGTGTGTGTGTGTGTGTGTGTGTGTGTGTGTGTGTGTGTGTGTGTGTGTGTGTGTGTGTGTGTGTGTGTGTGTGTGTGTGTGTGTGTGTGTGTGTGTGTGTGTGTGTGTGTGTGTGTGTGTGTGTGTGTAAGAGTAAGAGTAAGAGTAAGAGGTTGAGCTCCGGTAGATTGTGTAGGGGTGTGCTAGTCTCTAAGGGGGTAAGCTCTGGTAAACCCCTAAAGCAGTGAGTATCTCTCTGTGTGTCTCCAGGGGGCAGCTCGTCATTGAGCTTTACTGCTGTCTTACCAGGGGTGGACTGGCCAAGGTTAGTCAGTCAATTGAAGCCTCAGTGGTTGGATGGGAACTGGGGTCCCACAGCATACTGTCCCCTATTCTCCGTGAGATCCTCCAAAGTGTCTCTCCTCCCTAATTGGGAACACATATGCCAAGATGTACTATGGGGTACGGGGGTACCCTTGACCCCTGATTGAAGAGGGGAGATGGGGGGGGGACTCCCTAATGTCTCTAGGAGAGAAGCTACTGTCCCACAAGAAAGTCTCTTCATGTAGCCTCCATACTGAAGTACTGAACCTCCTTATAGTACCTCCCTTGGCCCTCCCCCTCTCTCCACGTCCCTGCTCTACCATTTAATTTACTCCTCAGATTTGTTGGGGAGGGCTGGCGTGGCGGAAGTGTGGGCTCTGTGTCTGCACCTCACAAGGGAACGCCGCATGGAAATCCAATCAGAACGGGAGAGCGGGACAGGACACTCCATCCCGACTGGACTTGTACTTATGTGGCGGGAAACACACAGGAGCCAGTCCTGGGAACTACAGGGGTGATTGTGTGTATGATGTATGTGTGTGTGTGTGTGTGTGTGTGTCTATGTGTGTGTGAGACTGAGCATGGTTAGTGGCACGAATGCCATCAATGTGCAGGGGAGCTCACTGTGGTTCTTGCTTCTCTCTCTCTCTCTCTCTCCCTCTCTATCTGTGTGCTATTGAACTGTGGGGAAGTCCCAGAGCGAAATGGGAACCAATTCCCTGGGGAACGCATTATTATTGCAACGCATGTTGCAGTTGAAAGAGGGAAGCTCTGTTGGGAGGCAATAGTTGATTTTTGTCATTTGTAGCCTCTGAAGTGGTCATTGGAACACAGACTGAGTTTACAGCCCTGAAATCATGGGTTTTCACTTCAAACAATAACAGGGAATTTATTTTAGTAAGCAGTAAGCCACAGCCCTATTAGTCCATATGCATAAATCACATGTGATGCTTTGAAACCCTTTTATGGTGTACCTCAGTGCTGTGTCTGTGAATGAGATACTGTATTGACCACTCAACTGCATAGGAATACATGGAACGCCTAAGTAACTAACTGCATTACAGTATAGCAGGCGGAAGTCCGTTTTTACTATTAAAAACATTTTTTACTATCCCTTTGTGGCCTCTTCATGTCAAGCCCTGTTTGTTATGCTAGCTGAGTTACATGTTAACATCCCACAGTCAGTAAATCCCCATAAAGTCAGGGGAATATTTTTTTAAACTGGAACTGTATAGTTGGTCAGCTTTTCCAGTCGGTACATCATTTTTTTTGTGTTTAGCCTCAATTATTTAGACAACTCAAAGTAAGATATGTTTACATCCACAGACTTTGCAATATGAAACCCAATACTATGCGTCTATGTAAATGAAGACTGTTCAGATTCATTTTACATTGTATACTAGTGGGTGTGGAGGGATACAAGATGCATCAAAAGCAGTGGCGTGCCGTGGGCCTGTGGCCTAGGCCTTCAGTGAGGTACTACACAGTCCCACCCGAATTAATCCACCTCTTATTACCATCATTATGCCATGGCTCTAGACACTATACATTTAGACAGAAACGCAGTATAACCAGGCGTTGCGTCACCTTGAAATTGACATTTTTGGGTAAACAGTGTTTAACAGACAACTCAAGTTTGCAAAGCCAGTGTGGCTCCAAACACCAAATCGATCACTTGCAAATAATAGGCATTCCCAGCAGTACAGTTTGCAGTGCTTCTCGGAGCCTGTGAGCCATTGACAGCGCTCATAGTTGAAACTTTGAAAGTGGCGAGCGAACGAACCCCTTTCCCGCCTGTGACAGGCTTTGTGGCGTCGGGCGACCTCTCCTTTTCTTGAAAAGTTCGTCTTGAGAATGGCGTTATAATTATATCCTCGACCAAATCGATATCTTCTCCTCCTTCCGCCATTGTGGGTTGAAAAAACAGCTTAGTAGAACGCGAATTAATTCGTTTATCAAATTCAGTTTCCTAGATCTGCATAGACCTGCCCATAGGACCTGCCTCTCAATATTGGTAATCCAATCAAAAGACGTGGACGCACTACGCCTGCTAGCTGGCTCCTGTGTAACACTGGAGCCAGCCAGCAGGCGTACAATAGCCAACTCTAAAGCTGATTGGTTGACACAAAATTTTTATTTCCATTCACTTTAAGCTACAAGCGCCCGCACTGTTGATTCTGAAGGCCTGAGGGCAGATTTTAGACCCCTGGCAACACATGATGGCTGAATACGATTGGATAAAAGATCTAACATAAAGACCAGCCCTCCAAATCTCAACCTGGGGCTGGAAGCAGTGCAACCAAGAGGAAAGCTATGAAATGAAGAGTATAACTCTTACTCTGGGGAATAATTTAATACATATTTGTGGGAAAATATATTTAAAAAAAAATTATATTCTGATGATGTTTAGGCCAGCAGAGAAGGCCTTGCAGGCCCTGACGGCCCACCACTGATCAAAAGTCATCCTGCGTTCGGCTATCTCTCCTGTTCAGTTGAATCCCTAGGTTTGACTGTTGCAAGTCTCAGCCAGGTCTAACCAATGATGTTGTACCAATGATCTGATTTACAGTATGTGCGTGTATCTCTGCCCTGTGTGTGTTTGATAGTGGAGGACGATAGAGAGCTGTCGCCACACAGACGGCACCACAAGGAGTTCAAGTTCAACCTGTCCCAGATCCCAGAGGGAGAGGCTGTCACCGCCTCCGAGTTCCGCCTCTACAAGGAGTGTGTGAGCCGGACCTTCCGCAACGAGACCCTCCTGCTCAACGTCTACCAAGTGGTACAGGAGCACCCCAACAGGTAACACAGCCACACCGATAACCCCTGTATTCACTCACAGTCCAGGCTTTAGAATATGTCAATCTGGTGAGAATATGAGCATATATTCAATCCCTTTTCACAGTCAAATAGCTTGGTGCTTGCTAGTGTTATATACATGGGTTTATATCAGGGTTATCTTGTTGTCAGTTGTACTGTTTGAAAGTGCTGCAGCGATGAGATGTTATCACATATTTTTGAGGTATAGTATTTGTAAGGGCTGCTGAGTCAAAATCCTCCATAAAACACGGGCAGACCTCTATGGAATCCTCTCTCTAGTCCCCATCTGGTTGTGCTTCCAATTAGCTGTCTAACACTGGGATGACATGAACAATACAATACCAGACCCTAAGACTAAGTGAACACTGAGATATGATGTGAGACCATCCCATTCCCAAACTCCTGCTATGCCGTCCTCCTAGTCAGTCCTGAGCTTGTCCAGATGAGGGGGAAAGTATACTGTATGCAAAGGGAGGACTTAGCTACATGCACTTCTCCAGCCATTGATTACATGTTAGTGTAGCGTAGGCAGCGTCCTCTCCCGGCCTGGGAATTGATAGGGTGTTGGTGAATTTAGTCCAGGCTCCTCTCTCTGTCGCTGTGGGAGACAGACTTCCAGCTCTGGTTTTCTGCCATGTATTTTTTGTAGAATGAGGCATGACCACAACGCCTTACCGAAATAGCCTGACTTTAATAGAGTCCAAAAAAAGAGTAGCAAGGCCAAACATTTACATTGTGGCTGCTGGGAGAGACGTCCCACGCAGAGACAACGGCCAATGAGATAGCTGGAGGCTATATACTTTTTTAAACAGTGACCAATGGGAGACGATGTAAGATTATGCAGTTGTTCATTGAGGCACTTTTCAAAAGCCACAAAAAGTTGCATAATATGTCCCAAAATGCTTGTCCCATGGCTTTGTAAGATGGGGGTCTGTTCTCTGTTTTCCTCCTCATGTGTAGTGATGTAGTTGTATTATTACATTTGCCGTATACGTTTCTGGTCGTCTACAAGTCTACTAGTCCTCAATTCAATTACAGTTGTAAAGACAGTTGCTCTTTTTGCATTTTTGCTGGATTCTTCTTTTTCTCAAAGTGTTTCTATGTCTTTCATGAGGTACTTGTTTGCCACATTCCTTTATCTTTACAATAGACGGTTTGTGCTCTGCTGCCAACATTTTTATCAAAATGTTTTGATATTTCGGAGATTAAAGGGGCCAATATCTCCAATTACTGTATTATTGTAGGACAAGGTTTTACCTTGAAGCGAATTATATAGTTTGGTTCGTGGGCTCTCCGAGAAACTCGCTTTGTGCTTGCAAATCCTAAATACTTGTGTGGCTTGCAAAACACATTTGCTGACAAACAGATTAATTTGCAAGTTGTTAATGTCTTGGAAGTTATAATTGCTTTGATTATAGCTCCTAATCTTTAAAAAGCAGATGGGGTAGTGAAAGCTTGCAAGTAGGGCTGAACAGAGGTGCAACTGCATATCATTACCAAAATACATACTCTGAAGTTTCATAAAAGCCACAAGATAAGCAAAAAATATAAATACTTCCGTAAGGATTCATTTGCAGTAATGTAATGTCTCTGGTAGTTGTTCTTAAAGTCATGCAGGCGGTCTACAAACTCTGGGGTTTTCCGTTCCTCCTCCCTTGTTTACAGTTAAAAAGGCTTCTGTTATGACCCTCAGCAATAATGATAGGCTGTAGAATTATACTACAGTATTCACTTCATTGGGGTGGTTTGTTTGGCAGTACGCAAGGAATGTGAGGTCTTGCAGATAATGTGTTGATTGCAAAGAATGTGGCCTTAGTCAGTGCAAAACATGGCAGGTTAACATGCACTGGAATGTGTTTGTTTCCTTACTAAATAACATCACTACGTAGTTCCATATTCTCTCTCAACAACACCCAATATGTCAGTGCACATTTAGCATGGTGTTCTTGAGAACTGTGACGTAATTATTTTGTTTACAAGTCTTGTCACCAGTCTAAAGCTGAATGTATGTTAGAACAGTACAAGCCGGCTAAACAACAGGTTAATATGGTGCGTTTTTAACTGCATTTATTTGACAGGGCCTGTAAAGGAGATTTATTGGAACCAAAAAACACAAAACGTTGACATATGACCTTATTATTCCAGTTCATTTAAGCAGTCAATAAGAGGCTTTACAATAGGGCTTTAGTGCCACGCCCCCTGCGGCTCCCAGATGGACCCCCTGCCAGTCCACAGGCTTTAAAATGGCTGCCTCGATCAGAATGAGTCAGCACTGACCCTCCGGACCCACGCTGTGCCAAACGTGTGAACTACCTGAGGGGGGCATTGGGAACGGCCTCATATGGAAGCCCTCAGAAACACTCTCATTAATGAGCAATAACGAGGGGCTGCCGATGCATGACTGCAGGGGCATTCCCGGAACACCTGGGAGTTTGTGGGGCTTTGATGTGTGGCCTGGGGAACGCCCGGCGGACCTGCGCTGTGTCTTTACAGTAATGGGGATGGGACAGACCTCTTTTCTCTCCTTCTTCTTCTCTCTCTCTTTCATTTGGTTGTTGTTGTCTTTTGCACCTGAGACCTAGCTACAGTTATACAGTGGGGCAGGGGATGGTGGTGGGGTGATGTTACGAAGTAGAGGAATGTTATACAATGTAAAACAAAAATGTCCTATGTGGCTCAGTTGATAGAACATGCACACAAGTAAGTCGCTTTGGATAATATAATATTATATATTATTACAAAGTCAAGTGTCCCATAGTCTCTCGATGTGCAGAAGTTAATGTCAATCAGAAGCATGCCAAAAATGTATTTTACATATTTTATTTAACCAGGAAGTCCCATTGAGGTCAGAAGGCATTTTACTCATGTTTACAGTATAGGAATTAGCTATCTTAGTGTATAGTGCCAAAATCCCTGAATGGAAGCTGTAAGAACACATGAAAGTCATACTGACATGATACAGTATCTGTTATGGTAGTGTAGCAGTCTTTGATGTACATTTGTATACTTCTCTGAAGATGGGAAAGCTGCTAGCTGCCCCTCAGTCATGGCTCCTTGTTGTGAACCGTGTCCCCAGGGAAGCAGACCTGTTCCTGCTGGAGTCTCGCAGGCTGTGGGCGGCCGAGGAGGGCTGGCTGGAGTTTGACATCACGGCCACCAGTAACCTGTGGGTGATGAGTCCCCACAACAACATGGGCCTCCAGATCAGAGTGGAGACCAGCAGTGGTGAGCACAATGCTAAATTAGAAACATATGCTAACGGCTAACATTGGAAACATATGCTAATGGTTAACATTAGAAACATATGCTAACAGCTAGCATTGGAAACATGCTAACTAACTTTAGAATTTTCATCATGAAATGTAAACAGTAGTGGGCAATAATAGTGTTTTTTTGAATGTGTCATAATGCTGAAATGAAAAGGTTGATATCTTTGCAAATCAAATACATTTATTTGACACAAAACATCCATCAAAGGAAAAATACAGACATTTGTCACAAATATATCAGTAGAGTGTATGATACTCTTCCAGGTAGACTGACTACGCTCAGTGAACTGTAGCCCATTCAGTATATCCAAGTGATTGATGGCTGGCCCCTCTGGAAAACAGGGCGGAGCATTAGCTCCAAGGAGGCGGGGCTAGTTGGGCGTGACGGAGCGCTGGAGAAGCAACCCTTCATGGTGGCCTTCTTCAAAGTCAGCGAGGTGCACATCCGCACCGCCCGCTCCACCAACAAGAACCGCAACAAGAACCGCAACCGCCCCACACAGCCCCAGGAAGGAGGCTCCAGGGGCCCAAGCCCAGCAGGTGGGTCCATAGTTTGACTAACTCCCACTTAAACCCTCATACTATTGTGCCGAGTACCGACACAAACTGTACTGTGCTGGCTTGGATTTATTTTTTCTACATTGTCCTTTCCAGCGTGGTTCCAGCAATTATGGTGGATGCGTTACCAGGCTAGTTCATTACAGCTCAGTAGTGTGACAAGTATATAACAGTGTGAGGAAGGGGTTTTGCTTTGTTTTACTTGTTCGCTCAATTCAGTATGTGGAAAGTTTCTTTCGATTTGTACATATTATTCTCTATTGGAACATCAATCATAAAGTCAGCTGGGGACTTTGCAAATCAAATATGAGGAAAATGCTACTGAAATTCTATCAACACATTGCCTGTATTACTCGTGCTTCAAAAACACCATTGTTAATGTCCCTTCTGGGATGGATATAAGGCCCTCCCCCGTCACCCTTCAGCAAATCAGATCACGACTCCATTCTGCTCCTCCCTTCCCATAGGCAGAAACTCAAACAGCAGGCACCTGTGCTAAGGTCTATTAAACAATGGTCTGACCAATAGGAATCCATGCTTCAAGATTGTTTTGTTCACGCGGACAGGGATATGTTCCGGGTTGCCTCTGAGAATAACATTGACGTACAGTTGAAGTCGGAAGTTTACATACATTTTGGTTGGAGTCATTAAAATTCATTTTTCAACCACTCCACAAATTTCTTGTTAACAAACTATAGTTTTGGCAAGTCGGTTAGGACATCTACTTTGTGCATGACACAAGTAATTTTTCCAACAATTGTTTACAGACAGATTATTTCACTTATAATTCACTGTATCACAATTCCAGTGAGTCAGAAGTTTACATACACTAAGTTGACTGTGCTTTTAAACAACTTGGAAAATTCCAGAAAATGATGTCATGGCTTTAGAAGCTTCTGATAGGCTAATTGACATCATTTGAGTCAATTGGAGGTGTACCTGTGGGTGTATTTCAAGGCCTACCTTGATATCATGTGAAAACCAAAAGAAATCAGTCAAGACCTCAGAAAAAAAATGTAGACCTGGTTCATCCTCTGGTTCATCCTCCAAACGCCTGAAGGTACCACGCTCATCTGTACAAACAATATAGTACGCAAGTATAAACACCATGGGACCACGCAGCTGTCATACCGCTCCGGAAGGAGACGCATTCTGTCTCCTAGAGATCAACGTACTTTGGTGCAAAAAGTGCAACTCAGTCTCAGAACAACAGCAAAAGACCTTGTGAAGATGCTGGAGGAAACAGGTACAAATGTATCTATATCCACAGTAAAACTAGTCCTATATCGACATAACCTGAGAGGTCGCTCAGCAAGGAAGAAGCCACTGTTCCAAAACCAGCATAAAAAAGCCAGACTACGGTTTGGAACTGCACATGGGGACAAAGATCGTACTTTTTGGAGAAATGTCCTCTAGTCTGATGAAACAAAAATAGAACTGTTTGGCCATAATGACCATTGTTATGCTTGGAGGAAAAAGGGGTAGGCTTGCAAGCCGAAGAACACCATTCCAACCGTGAAGCACGGGGGTGGCAGCATGATGTTGTGAGGGTGCTTTGCTGCAGGAGAGGGACTGGTGCACTTCACAAAATAGATGGAATCATGAGGCAGGAAAATTATGTGGATATATTGAAGCAACATCTCAAGACATCAGTCAGGAAGTTAAAGCTTGGTCACAAATGGGTCTTCCAAGTGGACAATGACCCCAAACAAGTGTGGCTAAATGGCTTAAGGACAACAAAGTCAAGGTATTGGAGTGGCCATCACAAAGCCCTGACCTCAATCCCATAGAACATTTGTGGGCAGAACTGAAAAAGCGTGTGCGAGCAAGGCCCACAAACCTGACTCAGTTACACCAGCTCTGTCAGGAGGAATGGGCCAAAATTCACCCAACTTATTGTGGGAAGCTTGTGGAAGGCTACCCGAAATGTTTGACCCAAGTTAATTAAACAATTTAAAGGCAATGCTACCAAATACTAATTGAGTGTATGTAAACTTCTGACCCACTGGGAATGTGATGAAGTAAATAAAAGCTGAAAAAAATCATTCTCTCTATTATTTTTTTGACATTTCACATTCTTAAATAAAGTGTTGATTTTAACTGACCTAAGACAGGGAATTTTTACTTGGATTAAATGTCAGGAATTGTGAAAAACTGAGTTTAAATGTATTTGGCTAAGGTTTATGTAAACTTCCGACATCAACTGTATACGCTGACACGGTGACTGAGTTCATCAGGAAGTGAATAGGTAATATTGTTCCCACTGTGACTTTTAAAACCTACCCAAACCAAACACCGTGTATAGATGGCAGCATTCCTGCAAAACTGAAAGTGCGAATCACCGCATTTAACCACGGCAAGTTGACTGGGAATATGGTTGAATACAGTGCAGTTATGCACTCCATAAGGCAATCAAACAGGCAAAATGTCAGCACAGAGACAAAGTGGGGTTGCAGTTCAACGGCTCAGACACGAGACGAATGTGGCATCCCAAGCTGTGTCCTCAAAGCATGTGCAGACCAGCTGGCTGGAGTGTTTACGGATATATTCACTCTCTCCCAATCCCAGTCTGCTGTCTCCACTTGCTTCAAGATGTCCACCATTGTTCCTGTACCCAAGAAAGGAAAGGCAACTGAACTAAATGACTATCACCCCGTAGCACTCACTTCTGTCATCATGAAGTGCTTTAAGAGGCTAGTTAAGGATCATATCACCTCCACCTTACCTGACACACTAGACCCACTTCAATTTGCATACCGCTCCAATAGATCCACAGACGATGCAATCGCCTTCGCAACTGCGCACTGCCCTTTCCCATCTGGACAAGAAGAATACCTATATAAGATTGCTATTCATTGACTACAGCTCAGCATTCAACACCATAGTACCCTCCAAGATCATTATCAAGCTCGGGGCCCTCTGTCAGAACCCCGCACAGTGAAACTGGGTCCTGGACTTCCTGAAGGGTCGCCCCCAGGTGATGATGGTAGGAAACAACACCTCAACTACGCTGATCCTCAACACAGGGGCCCCACAATGGTGCGTACTCAGCCCCCTCCTGTACTCCCTGTTCACCTATGACTGCGTGGCCAGGCACGCCTCCAACTCAATCATCAAGTTTGCAGACGACACAACAGTAGTAGACCTGATTACCAACAATGACGAGACAGCCTACAGGAAGGAGGTGAGGGCCCTGACGGAGTCAACAAAACAAAGGAGCTGATTGTGGACTTCAGGATACAGCAGAGGGAGCATGGCCCCATCCACATTGACGGGGCTGCAGTGGAGGAGGTGAAAAGCTTCAAGTTCCTCGGCGTACACACCACTGACAATCTAAAATGGTCCACCCACACAGACCGTTTGGTGAGTAAGTCGCAACAGCGCCTCTTCAACCTCAGGAGGCTGAAGAAATTTGGCTTGGCCCCTAAGACGCTCACAAACTTTTACTGATGCACCATTGAGAGCATCCTGTCGGGCTGTGTTGCCGCCTGGTACGGAAACTACACAGCCCGCAACCGCAGGGCTCTCCAGAGGGTGGTTCGGTCTGCCCAACGCATCACCGGGGGCACACTGCCTGCCCTCCAGGACACCTATGGCACCCGATGTCACAGGAAGGCCAAACAGATCATTAAGGACATCGACCACCCGAGCTACAGCCTGTTCACCCGCTATCATCCAGAAGGTGAGGTCAGTACAGGTGCATCAAAGCTGCTATCTCAAGGCCATCAGACTGTTAAATAGCCGTCACTAGCCTGCTACCACACCGTTACTCAACCCTACACCTTAGAGACTGCTGCCCTATGTACATAGACATGGAATCACTGGTCACTTTAATAATGGAACACTGGTGACTTTAATAATGTTTACATACTGTTTTACTAATTTCATATGTATATACTGTATTTTAGTCAAGGCCATCCTATTAAACTATTGCTGTATATATACTATTCTATTCTACAGATATACTAAATATTCTATCCACGTACTGTCTATAATGTCTATACATCCCATCATACATATATACAGTGCATTCAGAAAGTATTCAGACCCCTTGCCTTTTTCCACATTTTGTTACGTTACAGCCTTATTCTAAAATTGATTAAATAAATGTTTTTCCTCATCAATCTACACACAATACCCCATAATGTCAAAGCGAAAACAGGTTTTTAGATTTTTTTGGCAAATTTATTACAAATATAAAACAGAAATACCTTATTTACAAACTGTAAGTATTCAAACCCTTTGCTTTGAGACTCGAAATTGAGCTTAGGTGCATCCTGCTTCCAATGATCATCCTTGAGATGTTTCTACAACTTGATTGGACTCCACCTGTGGTAAATTACATTGATTGGAAATGATTTGGAAAGGCACACATCTGTCTATATAAATTCCCACAGTTGACAGTGCATGTCAGAGCAAAAACAAAGCCATGAGGTTGAAGGAATTGTCCGTAGAGCTCCGAGACAGGATTGTGTCAATGCACAGATCTGGGGAAGGGTACCAAAAAAATTTGGCAGCATTGAAGGTTCCCATGAACACAGTGGCCTCCATCATTCTTAAATGGAAGAATTTTGGAACGACCAAGACTCTTCCTAGAGCTGGCCACCCAGCCAAACTGAGCGATCGGGGGAGAAGGGCCTTGGTCAGGGAGGTGACCAAGAACCCGATGGTCACTCTGACAGAGCTCCAGTGTTCCTCTGTGGAGATGGGAGAACCTTCTGGAACAGGGGTGGGCAACTCCAGTCCTCGAGGGCCTGATTTGTGTCACACTTTGTCTCCATCCCTAGCAAACACATCTGAGTAATCAAATAAAATCAAATGTATTCATATAGCCCTTCTTACATCAGCTGATATCTCAAAGTGCTGTACAGAAACCCAGCCTAAAACCCCAAACAGCAAGCAATGCAGGTGTAGAAGCACGGTGGCTAGGAAAAACTCCCTAGAAAGGCCAAAACCTAGGAAGAAACCTAGAGAGGAACCAGGCTATGAGGGGTGGCCAGTCCTCTTCTGGCTGTGCCGGGTGGAGATTATAACAGAACATGGCCAAGATGTTCAAATGTTCATAAATGACCAGCATGGTCAAATAATAATAATCACAGTAGTTGTCGAGGGTGCAGCAAGTCAGCACCTCAGGAGTAAATGTCAGTTGGCTTTTCATAGCCGATCATTAAGAGTATCTTTGTGGCCTCCTGCTGTCTCTAGAGAGTTGAAAACAGCAGGTCTGGGACAGGTAGCACGTCCGGTGAACAGGTCAGGGTTCCATAGCCGCAGGCAGAACAGTTGAAACTGGAGCAGCAGCACGGCCAGGTGGACTGGGGACAGCAAGGAGTCATCATGCCAGGTAGTCCTGAGGCATGGTCCTAGGGCTCAGGTCCTCCGAGAGAGAGAAAGAAAGAGAGAAAGAGAGAATTAGAGAGAGCATACTTAAATTCACACAGGACACCGGATAAGACAGGAGAAGTACTCCAGATATAACAAACTGACCCTAGCCCCCCGACACATAAACTACTGCAGCATAAATACTGGAGGCTGAGACAGGAGGGGTCAGGAGACACTGTAGCCCCATCCGATGATACCCCCGGACAGGGCCGAACAGGAAGGATATAACCCCACCCACTTTGCCAAAGCACAGCCCCCACACCAATAGAGGGATATCTTCAACCACCAACTTACCATCCTGAGACAAGGCCAAGTATAGCCCACAAAGATCTCCGCCACTGCACAACCCAAGGGGGGCGCCAACCCAGACAGGAAGATCACGTCAGTGACTCAACCCACTCAAGTGACGCACCCCTCCTAGGGACGGCATGAAAGAGCACCAGTAAGCCAGTGACTAAGCCCCTGTAATAGGGTTAGAGGCAGAGAATCCCAGTGGAGAGAGGGGAACCGGCCAGGCAGAGACAGCAAGAGCGGTTCGTTGCTCCAGAGCCTTTCCGTTCACCTTCAGACTACACTCAATCATATGACCCACTGAAGAGATTAATCTTCAGTAAAGACTTAAAAGTTGAGACCGAGTCTGCGTCTCTCACATGGGTAGGCAGACCATTCCATAAAAATGGAGCTCTACAGGAGAAAGCCCTGCCTCCAGCTGTTTGCTTAGAAATTCTAGGGACAATTAGGAGGCCTGCGTCTTGTGACCGTAGCGTACGTGTAGGTATGTACGGCAGGACCAAATCGGAAAGATAGGTAGGAGCAAGCCCATGTAATGCTTTGTAGGTTAGCAGTAAAACCTTGAAATCAGCCCTTGCCTTAACAGGAAACCAGTGTAGGGAGGCTAGCACTGGAGTAATATGATCACATTTTTTGGTTCTAGTCAGGATTCTAGCAGCCGTATTTAGCACTAACTGAAGTTTATTTAGTGCTTTATCCGGGTAGCGGGAAAGTAGAGCATTGCAGTAGTCTAACCTAGAAGTAACAAAAGCATGGATACATTTTTCTGCATCATTTTTGGACAGAAAGTTTCTGATTTTTGTAATGTTATGTAGATGGAAAAAAGCTGTCCTTGAAACAGTCTTGATATGTTCGTCAAAAGAGAGATCAGGGTCCAGAGTAACACCGAGGTCCTTCACAGTTTTATTTGAGATGACTTTACAACCATCAAGATTAATTGTCAGATTCAACAGAAGAGCTCTTTGTTTCTTGGGACCTAGAACAAGCATCTCTGTTTTGTCCGAGTTTAAAAGTAGAACGTTTGCAGCCATCCATTTCCTTATGTCTGAAACACAGACTTCTAGCGAGGGCAATTTTGGGGCTTCACCATGTTTCATTGAAATGTACAGCTGTGTGTCATCCGCATAGCAGTGAAAGTTAACATTATGTTTTCGAATGACATCCCCAAGAGGTAAAATATATAGTGAAAACAATAGTGGTCCCAAAACGGAACCTTGAGGAACACCGAAATGTACAGTTGATTTGTCAGAGGACAAACCATTCACAGAGACAAACTGATATCTTTCCGACAGATAAGATCTAAACCAGGCCAGAACTTGTCCGTGTAGACCAATTTGGGTTTCCAATCTCTCCAAAAGAATGTGGTGATCGATGGTATCAAAGGCAGCACTAAGGTCTAGGAGCACGAGGACAGATGCAGAGCCTCGGTCTGACGCCTTTAAAAGGTAATTTACCACCTTCACAAGTGCAGTCTCAGTGCTATGATGGGGTCTAAACCCAGACTGAAGCATTTCGTATACATTGTTTGTCTTCAGGAAGGCAGTGAGTTGCTGTGCAACAGCTTTTTCATTTTTTTTTGAGAGGAATGGAAGATTCGATATAGGCCGATAGTTTTTTATATTTTCTGGGTCAAGGTTTGGCTTTTTCAAGAGAGGCTTTATTACTGCCACTTTTAGTGAGTTTGGTACACATCCGGTGGATAGAGAGCCGTTTATTATGTTCAACATAGGAGGGCCAAGCACAGGAAGCAGCTCTTTCAGTAGTTTAGTTGGAATAGGGTCCAGTATGCAGCTTGAAGGTTTAGCCATGATTATTTTCATCATTGTGTCAAGAGATATAGTACTAAAACACTTGGGTGTCTCTTGATCCTAGGTCCTGGCAGAGTTGTGCAGACTCAGGATAGCTGAGCTTTGGAGGAATACGCAGATTTAAAGAGGAGTCCGTAATTTGCTTTCTAATGATAATGATCTTTTCCTCAAAGAAGTTCATGAATGTATTACTGCTGAAGTGAAAGCCATCCTCACTTGGGGAATACTGCTTTTTAGTTAGCTTTGCGACAGTATCAAAAAGAAATTTAGGATTGTTCTTATTTTCATCAATTAAGTTGGAAAAATAGGATGATCGAGCAGCAGTGAGGGCTCTTCGATACTACACGGTACTGTCTTTCCAAGCTAGTCGGAAGACTTCCAGTTTGGTGTGGCGCCATTTCCGTTCCAATTTTCTGGAAGCTTGCTTCAGAGCTCGGGTATTTTCTGTATACCAGGGAGCTAGTTTCTTATGACAAATGATTAATCAAATTGCATTCTAAACTGAAGATCATGATCAGGTGATTATTGGAGTCAGGTGTGTTAGCTGGTGCTGTGGCAAAACTGTGTCACCAATCAGGCCTTCGAGGACTGGAAATGCCCACCCCTGTTCTAGAAGGACAACCATCTCTGCAGCACTCCACCAATCAGGCTTTTATGGTAGAGTGGCCAGTCCGAAGCCCCTCCTCAGTAAAAAGCATATGACAGCCCACTTGGAGTTTACCAAAAGGCACCTAAAGAACTCTGACCATGAGAAACAAGATTCTCTGGTCTGATGAAACCAAGATTGAACTCTTTGGCCTGAATGCCAAGCGTCATATCTGGAGGAAACCTGGCACCATCCCTATGGTGAAGCATGGTGGTGGCAGCATCATGCTGTGTGGATGTTTTTCAGCGGCAGGGACTGGGAGACTAGTCAGGATCGAGGGAAAGCTGAACGGAGCAAAGTACAGAGAGATCCTGCGCCAGAGTGCTCAGGACCTCAGACTGGGGTGATGGTTAATCTTCCAACAGGACAATGACCCTAAGCACACAGCCAGCACAACGGACAAGTCTCTGAATGTCCTTGAGCGGCCCAGCCAGAGACCGGACTTGAACCTGATCTAACATCTCTGGAAAGACCTGAAATAGCTGTGCAACGACGCTGTCCATCCAACCTGACAGAGCTTGAGAGGATCTGCAGAGAAGAATGGGAGAAACTCCCTAAATACAGGTGAGCCAAGCTTGTAGCGTCATACCCACAAAGACTCGAGGCTGTAATTGCTGCCAATGGTGCTTCAACAAAGTACTGAGTAAAGGGTCTGAATACTTATGTAAATGTGATATTTCCGTTTTTTTATTTTTTTATTATACATTTGCAAACATTTCTAAGAACACGTTTTTGCTTTGTCAATCTGGGGTGTTGTGTGTAGATTGATGAGGGGCAAAAAAAATGTTGTACATTTTATAATAAGGCTGTAACGTAACAATATGTGGAAAAAGTCAAGGGGTCTGAATACTTTCCCGAATGCACTATAATTGTACTCCTGACTCTGACATTGCTCGTCCTAATATTTATATATTTCTTAATTCCATTATTTTACTTTTAGATCTGTGTGTATAGTTATTGTTGTGAATTGTTAAATATTATTGCTGGAGCTAGGAACACAAGCATTTCACTACACCCGCAATAACATCGGCTAAATATGTGTATGCGACCAAAACATTTAAATTTTATTTGAATCAAACCCAACTGCACCGTACAATTACCCCACAACATCACACCTTACACTCACACAAAGCACAAGACAATATCCAAACATCTGCACGCCAAGCAGGGAAGCTCTTGAAGTACCGAATTTCAATGTAATATGGTGAGTTGTGCTGTCATTGATGGGGACATCGGAAAAAATAGAGTCCGAGAGATGGAAACTATCCCTAGCTGCATGACCTCATCATTTGAGAGTGCACTTTACAGTACCTGCCCTCTGCCCCCTCTTCGTACTTAGCGGCTGATGTTATGAACAGGTATGCAGGCAAATTAAATCAGGCTCTAATCCGGCTACTCATCAGCCATCATCCCCTGGCTCCGTCATAACACTAGCATAACGTTAGCCTTTGCTGAACATAAAGCTGGCCCTGTGAGGAGGGATGCCAGTGCTTTTACAGCAGGAAGAGCTGCGGTTCAGAGGGCTTTGTGACTAATATCTACCTGATCCCAGCACTAATTTGACAGATGAGGCTCAGGCTAATACTAAGCCCTTATGGCTAGGGTCACGGGGTCAGCTACTCAGCTTCGTAACCGTCAACGTTACAATAGTAGCTCAAGTGATTTTCCTCACCACCTCAGTTTCACGTCATCTGTTTTGATGGCGATACCATCCAAAGGCTAGAGGTGTTGTTGGATGATGTTAATTGGAGTTCTACAGTTTTTTTCCTTTTCTGGAACACATCATAGTTCATCTTTATTTAACCAGGATAGTCCACTCAACAACAATTCTCATTGTTATCATGGGAGTCTGAAGTTATTAGTTTGTGGTTCCATCTCTGTAGTTCATCACACCAATCATTCTGGAAAGAATCTGCCATATCTGCTTTGCTGTAGAGTCTAGAGTTCTAGACATTACATTATGGCCGTGCTCTTCTCAGTAGTGCAGTGTCCATCAGATAAAAACCCTCAGAACAGAGCAGGACAGAGGAGAACGGAACAGGACAGGCTCCCAGAACAGGCTCCCAGAACAGTCTCCCAGAACGGAACAGAACAGGCTCCCAGAACGGAACAGAACAGGCTCCCAGAACGGAACAGAACAGACTCCCAGACCAGTCTGCTGGTGCTCAAGCTAATGAGGACAATCTGTTGAACCAACGTGTCCTGAAGGATTGGACTTTAAGTAACCCAAAACATCAATCCCTCGGCCTCGCCACTTGGGATGTCTGGAGCGTAAATATTTAGATCCCGCGCAGGAAGTTGCGAGTCCCTTGCGACAGCAAGTGGCGATGATCAGCAGACTTGTGAGACATATGGTTCCAATACCGCATCACTCACTCACTTCACAGGCTCTGAGGAAGAGAGGAAGGATGGATGGATAAAGGGAGCATCCTTCTTCTGTGCTGCTCTGAGGGAGAAACAAATAGGGACAGTGCCTCATTGTTTTGCATCTGATGGGACCACCATCGCCCCGTCTTTACAGTTTCCGATTCATATTAACAAATCAATGTAGCTACACACCAGAATAATAGTATGCTTAATGCTTAAGAACACAACAGCCAAGTCATGAGCTCTGTTCCAACATCTACACTAGCATGCCACTTAAAATACATGCCCAATATATTGCTTCATTCTAAGTGGTATGCTAGTATGGATATTGGCAAATAGCCATGGGCTCATCATGTAGGTGTCTTGGCGTTAGTTAGCCTACAATAACACGAGCAGAAAACCCTATCCGACAAATGAAATCACACCTACATACTGAGTTCCTTTGAGAGGGGAAGTTTGTACAGTAACTGTACGCTTGGAAATGAAAGAGAGCGAGAGAAAAATAAAGAACAGTACGACACCTTTAAAGGTAATTTGGGGTTTGGGGCGGTAATGGAAGCCGTGCTTGGCCCTTTAACGACCATCCAGGAGGAGTATCACTGCAGCCTAGCCGGTCGTGGCCCCAGACTTGTCCCAGACCTGTCCCAGACCTGTCATTACCCAGGCCAGTCATTAGCCGCTCGCTAAAAGACTGACCAAGTTAACAGTATTGCTTAAAGAATTCTAATAACACGGCGCTGTCCAGCTGTGTGTTTTCATCTCTGCCTCTCCTCCTCCAGTCTCCCTTTGTTTACTGTTGGTGTAATTAGACATTGGCGAGCTCTGCAGAGGGTTTAATAACCTCCCTGATGAAAGACAGGAAGAAAGATAAACTTCAGTGGAAGAGGGAGGGAGGGAGAAAAAACCCGGCATGGACACAGACAACAGTCACATTCTCTTTTAAGTCTTCATGGGAGTTTGAAGAAGCTAGCCCGTTCTCTCTCTCTTTAGGAAAACCTTGTTCTTTTGGGAACGCCGCGGCCTATTAGCCCATCGTTCCATCACCGCCTCTCGACAGGCACAGCTTGTGTAATTGCTACTGTAAAAAGGGGCAGTTTTGAAAATGGCCTCTTTTTTTTTTCTTGAGAAAGTTTCGGGAATAAACCATGGAATTACTGTGTTCAGTTCCGGAGATTGAGGCTTTTGGTGGAAGGAACCCATTTAATGTTGTACATGCTTCACTTCCCCCCCGGCAACAGTGTAGGGATCATTTTGTAATTGGCTCCATTGACTTCTATATTTTTGGAATGACAAGGGATAAATGTTATTTATCGACTTTTCCCTTGTCAGCACCTTTAGCCCAACTGTTTTAAGGCCCTTTTGAATTGTAGTCTATAGTAATAAGGAAGCCAGGTTTTTCAGGTTAGAAGCGTATGAAAGCCCCTTGGGATCCATGCTCAGCGGTAACTGTGGTGGATTTACATTTTACAGGCAGGAAGGGGAGAGGTGGTTTATGGGTACCAAAACTCTGGCCTTTACACTCACTCAATGAAAGTCAACAGTATATATCTGCTTGACTGTAAATACTGATGGTTATAAAGACAGAGAGGTGCAAGGAAACAAGGTGTATGTGTATTCCTGTCTATTAGAGTGTATCTGTGTGTGTGCCTGCATGCATGTATACACTTACAGAAAGTATGTTTCAGAGCATGGTGTATTTATTTACTTTAGTGTGTGTATTCAACCTTCAGAATAACTTTTCCACCTGGTCACCCAAGTCCTCTGGTCCCCTTAGCCCTTTCAGACATTGTCCTGTTACATGTCAAACTGTACCAGGGTGCTTGTTAAAGCAACTGCCCAGGGCAGGGGGGGTTTCAGTGACACGGTCCCCACCCTGTGATTTGGCTGGGAGCTGAATGTCTGGGCCGTAAAACAGGGCCATCGGGGCCTGTGTGTGTGGAGGCAGGTAGCTAGGTCACACCATGCCATGTGAGAGGAACACTAGCCCCAGGGGACAGGGGTTAAGTACCCTCTCGAAACTGTCTCCAGGACCTCAGTGAGAGGCAGATTTATCTCTGTAAATATTTACCTTGCAGAGGCACAGCCGAGGTGGCGGGGAACCCAGACTGGCCCGGGGGCTGACGGGCTAGGCAGGCAGGCTGACCCAGAGGCTATGGCCGCCCTGCACTGCGTTAGGACAGATCCTGTAGCTACACCCCTCCTCTATCGCCCCCATAGCTACACAAACCATCAGTAGACACCCAGTGAACACGCACATGCACGCACACACGCACACACACACACACACACACACACACACACACACACACACACACACACACACACACACACACACACACACACACACACACACACACACACACACACACACACACACACACAGGAAAGAACACGGGAAACACCTGAGTGTCTCCGACGGTAACAGCCAGGATGACCTCTCAACCCTGACCTTATTACCAGATGCCACCTTTTCTGTTTTCCAACCTCGGCGTGAGTTAACCCCCCAGTCAGGTGACTGCTGCACTTATGTTGAAGTGTTTCCTGTTCCAATGGGAAGCGAGCGGCGGGTATTTTTAATTGCCATGTTTCAGGGCAACTCTCTCTCTCTCTCTCTGCTCACCTTGGGTCGTCATTGGGAGCAGGCACACTTGTCTGGGCTTGTTATGTTTATGTGAATTCAATCTAATTAGTAATTACATCATGTCATTACAGTTATGAATCCAAATTATGGCTCTCTAATAACAACAGCTGAGTGGGTCGGCTGAAAACAAAACAAATAAAAGCGTTCATTTTGGCGGCCTGGTAGGAGCCTGCACTGTGTAGATTCCGATTTATCAATGCAAGCGAGCAGAGTGGAGCCACTTGGTCATAACACAGTACAGTAAGGGCAATGAGTTAGTTCAACTCACCACTCCACACCCAGCTAACTAAATAAACTGGTTTAATGACTGGGTCCTGGTCTCCAGGGGGGAACAGACAGGGCAGGAGGGGGTCTGTGAGTGACTCGTCCCTGTCCCCCATTACTTTGACACACACACACACACAAACAAAGAGATGGTCCTCTCTGCCACCCCTGATGCCCACCTGGGCCCCAGACTGTATGGCATATAGCCTGGCATGGTTTGCCCACTGTTGGCTTTAAGGGAGCTCCTACAGCAGGAAGTAATGCCACTCTGTGCTGATATCATAGCTCTCCTCACACTCTCTCTGTTTAGTAGGAGAGGGGGACGAACGCAACAACAAAAAATCAGCAGGTGGACTCTCAACGTCGTCAGTGGAAAGTCTGAGTCGACCGTTTTGACTTCAGAACGCCGGCCAGTGCCAGCAATGACCTTCCCCTCTGAAACACCATACCTGTGGTTGACACCCGCTGAGTCGCTAACTCTGTGACTCTGCGGCTGGGTGGGAAGAGAGGGAGATAATTAAAACAAACTGCGGAGAGAGGAGGGCAGTTATATACATGTTTGTCATCGGCGTCCGACCCAATGCGCCCAAAAGCCGACCAATTCAATTTGGCAAGGTTTCAAATTAATTTATCTTCAAGTGAATGTGAGGCACATAAAATAATCCATTACACAAATGAACCCATGTTACTGTGAACTGGTGTAACACCCATATACGTGTCATACTACCCAATATGATATAAGACAGCGGAGGAATATGATTCAACCCTGACTTCTACTTCTTTCTTCCCATTTAGAATACAACAGCAGTGACCAGAAGACAGCCTGTAGGAGACATGAGCTCTACGTCAGCTTCCGGGAGCTGGGCTGGCAGGGAAGGATCAAATACCCCCCCCCCCCCCCAGTAATTGCAGTGACACACTGGTGGACTACATTACCCATAATGTCCCATTTGTTCAGAGTAAAGAGAGTTCAATACGATACAGACATGAGTCAAACATCACAGGTCAAAGAGAAGGCCATTGAAGACTAGGGTTGCAAAAATATGGTAACTTCCCAAAATGCCCTGGTTTTTCTAGAAAACCTGGAATCATCAGGAGGGAATAAACAGGAAATCCGGAATCCTCCAATCATGATTTCTGGGAAAACCTGGGAATTTGGAGAAATTTACCAGATTGTTGCAACCCTAGTGAAGACATTTGGTAGGTGAAAGCAAACCAACAAGCAGGCTTTTGTACCGATTTAAAAACCTTTTAAAGAAGCATTTATAGGCATTTGGTAAGAGCTTAAGTGGCCTGTGAACTCTGTCAGGTCACTGGGTGTGTTGGGTAACAGGGGCCGCGAACAGTTAATGGAGGGGAAAACATGCAGCCACCTACGTCCTGCAAAACAATCAACCCCCTGTTAAGACAGCACTGACATCTAGAGGGAAGGTGCCAACACACACACACACACACACACACACACACACACACACACACACACACACACACACACACACACACACACACACACACACACACACACACACACACACACACACACACACACACACACACACACACACACACACACACACACACACACACACACACACACACACACACACACACACACACACAGTACATAGGCCTATACACACACACACGGAGAGAGAGACTGTAGCAACCAGCCTGCTGCCTGAGTGATTCCACAGGCACTTGTACATTTCTGCACTGATCTGTCCTAGGAGACCCAGTTGAGACTGAAGGTTGTGAAGTAGGACGCTACAGTCCAAAGTGCTTTAGACCTTATGCGAGTATAAATGCCCTCTGACAATGCTGCGGCTGAACTGGCACTGTTTTACTGAACTGGATATTGTACCCATTAAAACACACAGTACCTTTTTGCCACAGGATTCCGTTTCCAGAGTCTTCAGAACACATTGTAGACCAGAGTTTATCCATATTAAATGTATTCCTCTTGTGATTGTATCAGGACTGGATCATTGCACCTGAGGGCTACGCAGCCAACTACTGTGACGGAGAGTGCTCCTTCCCCCTCAACGCCCATATGAATGCCACCAACCATGCCATTGTGCAGACACTGGTGAGCACTCCAAGAATTGAGCTAATACGTTGCTAATAAAGAGCTATATCCTAATTTCATTCATCCTAATTTTCATGGAACCTGAATTTTCTTGCAAATCTCCCATTGATGTAAATGTATATTTGATTTGTAAAACAAATGTTTCAAGTGCGCACTTCACGTTAGGAAAGTGACATGGATACTTCAAGCTATGTTTGAAGAGGAATAAGTGACCTCTGACCTCTTGTCTCCTAGGTCCACCTCATGAACCCAGAGAACGTGCCCAAGCCCTGCTGCGCCCCCACCAAGCTGCACGCCATCTCCGTGCTCTACTTCGACGACAACTCCAATGTCATCCTGAAGAAGTACAAGAACATGGTGGTGAGGGCCTGTGGCTGCCACTGACGACCGCCAAACTGCCGCGTCATCATGGTCACCCGTCCATGGGCTGCAGCGGAGACTGTGTGCACACGACATCATGGGTCTGCCTGTTTGTGAGTGTGTGTTGTGTACTACTCTCTCCTCTCCCATACTCAGGGCGAGGGAGGAACTGATAAATGGACCAGACCAACGTGCTGCTTCCCCCCCTCCTCCTTTCAAAACTAAGTGGTGTTCAAGTTCTCAGACGGCTAATGGCCCATTACAGCGAAACAACTCAACGGCGTCGGGGAATTGACTCAATGTTATCTCAATACTGACAGCCAACCTGTTACATGACGTCAGATGTAGTCAAATGACACAAAACATGTAGAAATCCTTTTATAGGACCACAGGGGAAAAGCATTAGCCTAACTACACCATTTTAATAGAGATGTATGTATATTGTCTAACCAAAGCCTGATTTTAACATGAACAATCTGCTGAAATATTCATGAAATGTATGCCACGATACATTACAGTTAATGTAAAAAGATCCAGATATTTCCTCTTTATGGATTGTACTCAGAAGTTCTTCCGCCATATTCACCTGGCTTCCAAAAATATAATATGGGCCGAACGGAAACAACCACATACTATTTTAGTTGTGAACTCCTCAAAATATCTTCATTGGGTCAATATTTGCCAGGCTCATGCTGGGTGTTCACCAAGCTGGTTCAACGGGTAGCAGGTTGTGGCTTAACTGATGGACTGCTCTAAAGATGACATTCACCTCATCCCTTGGACATCCTGCAAACTGTCATTTCCATGTTATTCCACTCACTGAGTTAACATATCTCCAAAAACCTGGAGAAAAAAATTGTGGGAAAAGCTATTTGTTGGTCATACCAGCTGATCAAATGTTTTGGACCAGCTTTCTGAAATTAGCTTGGGTTTGACGTTTTGATTTATTTCAAAGTAATTGCTACTGTCGATTCATTTACGGATCGGGGCTCTATTCAATCCGTATTGCGGAAGTTCAGTATTACAGCGTGATTGAAATTTCAAAGGCAACGTTCCTGCATTCACGGTAAACGCTGAATGTCGGTTCAATTGAAAATGACCTTTACATTTCTATTGCACAATCTGTAATCACTTCCTGAATTGAGCCCAATCCTGAAAAAATCCTTTGTGCCTAACCAATCAGAAATCACAAAATATACCTCCAGTAAGCTGCTGTTTACATTTCTTGTGGTCATGTTTAGACTTACTTTTATGTGTAAATACGTGTACATTTTCAGCTTATTTATTGCACCACTTAATCAATCACATGCCATATTACAGAGAAAAAAAAACAAATGAAAGATACTATTTTTGGAAAGACATTTTATTATAAAATCTCATGTTACAACTTGCCTTTTTTTTTTTTTTTACAAAATTCATGGGCAGTGTACAACCCACTCAAAAACAAAATACTGCTTTCCTTCACTGGAGTCTGCCTAGACCATGTACTATCCATAAAGATTTTACTGACAATAAGTGGTTAGCCTCTGAATGCATTTGTTTCCCTTAATTGAGCATTGAATGTAAAATGCCTCACACAGCAACTCCATGCGAACACATTCTCAGACCACTTAAAAATTTTCAACCACCCCTGAATAGAACACACACAACAAAATTCTGATCCACTAACATTATGGAAAGAAGAAAAGAAAATCAACTTTGTCATTGTAATTTATGGACTAAACAAGTCCTGAGTGATCATTATATGGGAGGATAATATATTTTGGGTATTTGTTTTTTTGACCTCCCAAGCAACTGAGGTAAACCAAACAACAACCCCAAAGTAAAATGACCTTATCACTGTTGTTGTGCTTCACTGGGTGTTTGACTGACATCCTGGGGCCTGATATGGGGCTTAGTCAATGGAACAGAATATTCATCCGCTTTGGAAAATCGATTACATTTACAGCAGACGTTTGTTCTATGCAACATTCTGAATGTTCAATTTTTTTAAGTCGTCCATGTTGTACAATCCATCAAACATGGATTAATGACATATGGTTTTCCTTTCATGACAAACTAGCACATTCCATGCATAAGGCATGACTTGAGTGCGCCAAACAGACGATCACAATCATTGTTCATAAAACAGTGAGAACGCCAAAACAGTCCCGAGGCGCCTGACATTGGACCGTGGGACTGAACCTCTTACAGCACTAAAATGGAACACCAAAAAATACATTTACATTCAGACTTTTTGTAGTACAATTGCAATGTCACAGAAGACCACTCACTCACAAAGGGCAGTTTGACATGAAACAGTTTCATGCATGGATCAAAAGTACCGTCAACTTAACAATCAACGTGGCTTTGACCTCTGTGCAACAGTAACATTACATCAACGGCTCATGATTGTTCGTCAACATGATTTTCTTAAATCACCAAATGAACATTAACACATTTTATATCTATAACATTTCAGACAAACTCAGTCAGCATTAATCCAACGTTTGATACAACCAGCAGTCACTATTTAAGACGACTCTGCTTGAGTTGTCAAGTGTTGGGATGACTATGGCGGTATGCATTTTAAGGTTTGGCCGATTTAAGTACCGCTGGCAAAAAGTGGTTTGCAGAGCCAGCCAATGCTCTCCAGAGGAACAGTTTGGGCAGCCCAAACAAAATAGTCACATTTCACACAAACTATTGGATTATTATAGAATCAGACTGGCTTCGCTCATGAGACATTACAGAGGGGGTTAAAAAGCAGTGCGTTGACGCTACTCCTTTCTGAAAGGAAAACGATGGGAGATAAGAGCTGGCCGTTGTGGGAGAGAGGACTCCTCCCATTGGCCAGATATTATGTGTTGGGTGGAGGAGAGAAGTAACGGTGGATGTTGTTTGGACAATGCTACAGCTCGTCTCGGGCCTGCTTCATCACAAAACTGTGCAGGTTCTCCAAGTCCCGCCCTCCGTGATGCTCCTCACCTTGAGCACCAGCTCTGAACAACAGCAGGGTGGGGTACCCACGTACCTGTAGAAGAGAAAGGAGACAAAGTCAGCAAGGTAACAACCCCTAGCTAGCCCCGACCTCTTCAGTGTTTGCTGATTTGAAGGGAATGGATAGGTATAAACAATATGGTCTTTACTTCACCTAGCGCTGCAAAGCCTTCACCATATCACGTCCACCTTTCCTTCAGATCGGACAACACTGAAGGAAATAATGGTTGCAAATAATGTTTTTTCTCTTACTATAAACTGCATGAATCGTCTAGATTGTTTAACATAACACTAATTTAATCAATTCTAACAGTGAGCTTCTAAGAGCCAGACAGGCTGCAGCTGAAGAGACTACTAGTCCATGGCCTTGAGACGGTGAGTGGAAAATTCCAGAGAGTGTCCCATTAATAAAGGTTGTGATGGTTATAACATGGACTGTCTTCAGGGCCATGAGGGAGTCTTGAGATCCACCATTCCTGTTAGCGGAGCACCACTGATTATCCAATCCCGGGATGAGGTTGCTGTGCAGTTTTATGGCTTTTTGAACCATAGTACACAACCCCCGCTAACCCACCGTTTATACTTCCTGTGGCGCTGGGTCTCACCTGCTTGTGTGTGTGTTTATGAACGGAATGTCAAGTTACACAATCAAGGTCTTGCTAATTATACCGCAGAGTATAGTACACTACATTGGTGCTCTTTCTGAGCAATATCTTAGCTACTGACAGTCAATTTATACTGAGTGTACAAAACATTTCCATGAAAGGTGAACGTTATGACCGGGTGAAAGTTATGAACCCTTATTGATGTCACCTGTTAAATCCACTTCAAATCAGTGTACAAAAATGGGAGACGACAGGTTAAAGAAGGATTTTTAAGCCTTGAGACAATTGAGACATGGATTGTATGTGTGCCACAAAAATTGTAAGTGCCTTTGAACGGGGTATTGTAGTAGTTGCCAGTCGCACCGGTTTGTGTCAAGAACTGCAACGCTGCTGGGTTTTCCACGCTCAACAGTTTCCCGTGTGTATCAAGAATGGTCCACCACCCAAAGGACATCCAGCCAACTTGACACAACTGTGGAAAGCACTGGAGTCAACATGAGACAGCATCCCTGTGGAACACTTTCGACACCTTGTAGAGTCCATGTCCCGACGAATTGAGTCTGTTCTGAGCGCAAAAGAGGTTGCAACTCAATATTAGGAAGGTGTTCCTAATGTTTTGTACACTCAGTGTAGAACACCTACTGAAAACCTGTTGCAGATCGTCCTTTCCACTGTGCAGTCCACTTTGCCAATCTTCACGTCAGTCAGGCCAGGGAACTCCTTCTTGGACAGGTCCTCCCATGCAGGGGCCAGATTCTTACAGTGGCCACACCTGGAGTGGGGAGGGGGGGGGGAGACAAGTCAGTTATAATTACGCAGGTTATCCAGTCAGTGGACCACAGAGGTTCTCTTTCTCTGCATCTCAATAGTCGAGTGGTACTTTCATCTAGTGTACTTTTAGTCATGTGCACTGCTGTGACAAAACTGGCAGCCATGATATTATTTTCACCTAGCCTAGATCAGGGCAGATAGTAGAGAATTGAGATGGAACTTTAGTCTGCGAGGGTGCCGCTCCATTACCTGAGGGGAAATGCACTAGCCTCCTCAACTTCTTATAAGTACCACTGACTCAAATAAATATCCAAGGTCATACGGGGTGAGATAGATAGTTATATACAGTAGTAACACTTTTTAAAAGCGCTTACCATGGAGCGTAGAACTTGATGAACGTCAGCCCCTTGGCCACGGTCTCGTCAAAGTTGCTCTCTGTGAGTGTAATAACGCCAGACTGCAGGAAAAAAACAGATGATATCAGATGGGATCATTCCTGGTCATGTATTGGTTAATACAGTCCCTTCAGAAAGTGTTCACACTCCTTGACTTTTCCACATTTTGTTGCGTTACAGCCTGAATTTAAAATTGAGATTTTGTGTCACTGGCCTACACAATACCACATAATGTCAAAGTGGAATGATGTTTTTATAAATTTTTACAAATTAATAAAAAATGAAAGTGTGAAATGTCTTGGGTCAATAAGTATTCAACCCCTTTGTTATAGCAAGTTTAAATAAGTTTAAATTTGCTTAACAAGTCACATGAACTCACTCTGTATGCAATAATAGTGTTTAATATAATGTTTTAATGACTAACTCATCTCTGTACCCGACACATACAATTATCTGTAAGGTCCCTCAGTAGAGCAGTAAATTTCAAACAGATTCAACCACAAAGACCAGGGAAGTTTTCCAATGCTTTGCAAACCAGGGCACCTATCGGTAGATTGGTAAAGAATAAAAAAATCTGACATTAAATATCCATTTGAGCATGGTGAAGTTATTCATTACACTGCATAGTGTATCAATAATAGTGTATCAATACACCCAGTCACTACAAATATACAGACGTCCTTACTAACTCATGTGCCGGAGAGGAAGGAAACCACTCAGGGATTTCACCATGTATCCAATGGGTGACTTTACCATTTACAGAGTTTAAACAGTTACAGAGTTTAATGGCTGTGGTAGGAGAAAACTGAGGATGGTTTAAAAAATTGTAGTTACTACCCAATACTAACCTAAAATGACAGAGTGAAAAGAAGGAAGCCTGTCCAAATTACAAATATTTCTGTTTGCAATGAGGCACTAAAATAATACTGCAAAAAAATTGCCAAATAAATTAATACAAAGCATTATGTTGAGGGTCAAATCCAACAACAAAACCACTGAGTACCACTTCATATTTTCAAGCATGGTGGTGGCTGCATCATGTTATGGGTATGCTTGTCATCGGAAAGGACTAGGGAGTATTTTAGTATAAAAAATAAAAAACGGAAGATACCTAAGCACAGGCAAAATTTTGAAGAAAACCTGCTTCAATGTGCTTTCCAACAGACACTGGGAGACAAATTCACCTTTCAGTAGGACAATAACCTAAAACAAGGCCAAATATACACTGGACTTGCTTACCAAGACGACATTGAATGTTCTTGAGTGGCCTAGCTACAATTTTGACTTACAGAACCAGTCAAAAGTTTGGACACCTACTCATTCCAGGGATTTTCTTAATTTTCTACATTGTAGAATAATAGTGAAGACACAAAACTATGAAATAACACATATGGAATCATGTAGTAACCAAAAAAGTATTCTATATTTGAGATTCTTCAAAGCAGCCAAACTTTGCATTGATGACAGCTTTGCACACTCTTGGCATTCTCTCACCAGCTTCATGAGGTAGTCACCTGGAATGCGTTTCAATTAACAGGTGTGCCTTGTTAAAAGTTCATTTGTGGAATTTCTTTCCTTCTTAATGCGTTTGAGCCAATCAGTTGTGTTGTGACAAGGTAGGGGTGGTATATAGAAGACAGCCATATTTGGTAAAAGACCAAGTGCATATTATGGCAAGAACAGCTCAAATAAGCAAAGAGAAACGACAGTCCATCATTACTTTAAGACATGAAGGTCAGTCAATACGGAACATTTCAAGAACTTTGAAACTTTCTTCAAGTGCAGTCGCAAAAACCATCAAGTGCTATGATGAAACTGGCTCTCATGAGGATCGCCACAAGAAAGGAAGACCCAGAGTTACCTATGCTGCAGAGGATAAGTTCATTGGAGTTACCCGCCTCAGAAATTGCAGCCCAAATAAATGCTTCACAGAGTTCAAGTAACAGACACATCAACTGTTCAGAGGAGACTGCGTGAATTAGGTCTTCATGGTCAAATTGGTGCAAAGAAACTACTACTAAAGGACACCAATAATAAGAAGAACCTTGCTTGGGCATAGAAACATGAGCAATGGACATTAGACCGGTGGAAATCTGTCCTTTGGTCTGATGAGTCCAAAGTTGAGATTTTTGGTTCCAACCGCCGTGTCTTTGTGAGACGCAGAGTAGGTGAATGGATGATCTCCGCATGTGTGGTTCCCACCATGAAGCATGGAGGTGGTGGTGTGATGGTGCTTTGCTGGTGACACTGTCTGTTATTTATTTAGAATTCAAGGCACACTTAACCAGCATGGCTACCACATCATTCGGCAGCGATACACCATCCCATCTGGTTTGCACTTAGTGGGACTATAATTAGTTTTTCAACAGGACAATGACCAAAATCACACCTCCAGGCTGTGTAAGAGCTATTTGACCAAGAAGGAGAGTGATGGAGTGCTGCATCAGATGACCTGGCCTCCACAATCACCCACCCTCAACCCAATTGAGATGGTTTTGGATGAGTTGGACCACAAAGTGAAGGAAAAGCAGCCAACAAGTGCTCAGCATATGTGGGAACTCCTTCAAGACTATTGGAAAAGCATTCCTCATGAAGCTGGTTGACAGAATGTCAAGAGTGTGCAAAGCTGTCATCAAGGCAAAGGGTGGCTACTTTGAAGAATCTGAAATATAAAATATATTTTGATTTGTTTAACACTTTTTTGGTTACTACATGATTCCATATGTGTTATTTCATAGTTTTTGATGTCTTCACTGTTTTTCTACAATGTAGATATTTTATATTTGAGATTCTTCAAAGTAGCCACCCTTTGCCTTGATGACAGCTTTGCACACTCTTGACATTCTGGGAACCAGCTTCATGAGGAATGCTTTTCCAATAGTCTTGAAGGAGTTCCCACATATGCTGAGCACTCGTTGGCTGCTTTTCCTTCACTTTGTGGTCCAACTCATCCAAAACCATCTCAATTGGGTTGATTGTGGAGGCCAGGTCATCTGATGCAGCACTTCATCAATGTAGAAAACAGTAAAAATAAAGACAAACCCTGGAATGAGTAGGTATGTCCAAACTTTTGACCGGTACTGTAAATTGTCTTGAAACTCTATGGATCGACTTGAAAATGGCTATCTAGCTATAATCAGCAACCAACTTGACAGAACTTGAACAATTTTTACATTGTACAATCCAGGTTTGCAAAGCTCTTAGAGACTTACCCAGAAAGACTCACAGATGTAATCGCTGCCAAAGGTGATTCTAACATGTATTGACTCAGGGGTGTGAATATTTATCTAAATGCTATATTTCTTTGAGCAAAACAAAATATCTAAAAACATGTTTTCACTTTGGTATTGTGTGTAGATGGGTAACAGAAAAAAATTGATATTGAATAATTTTTTTATTTAGGCTGTAACACAACTAAATGTGGAATAAGTGAAGGGGTATGAATACTTTCTGAAGGCACTGCATGTCCACAAGACCAGTAGCCTAAATTCCTACACCGAACATCTGTGACTAATCGAGCTCGTGTTGTATTGGAATTAGCTTTGGATCTCTCCTTAAACGACTCGTCCCATGTCTTTGTTCAAGGTCGATGTCACTGTTCACAGTGAACGCTCTATCCGAGATGCCTTGGCATGGGCGGAAGGAAATAGCTAGCCTGCCCATAATTGCTAGGTCTAGTTGACCGTTGTGCAGCAGAGGCCTATGCCTGGTGTAGACTGTAGTCTACAGCGTAGGCCTGAGCGGGCTAGATGGTAATCTCACTGCTAAAACATCTGCCCGAGAGCTTGTTCACTCATTAAGTATCTGGAGAAGAAACTTGCTGCCCACACACGCAACAGGGTACCCGCCCCCAAAATGATATCTCGGCGTAACAGTGACCAATGTTAAGAGTTTTAAAATAGCATGTGGAGTATTTAAAGTCTGGAAGGCACATGTGCTTGGCCTCACGGTACCTGAGAGAAACAGTCAAACACACACACCTCCTCTTTGGCAGGTTCGGCGCTGGGTACTGGGATCTCGTTAGCATGTGGGTGCACGTCATCCTCCTTAGTAGCAGCCTTAACCTGGTTGTCTACAAAGTCCTTCAGAGATTCCAGGTCCCGCTTGCCTCTGTACTGATCCGCCTGGACAGACAAACAGCAGCAATGGAAAGGGTTAACAAACCGACTCGCGCTTTTAATGGTGAAGCAATAGCTCCTTAAAAGCTTAAATGTGTTACAGAACACAATGACACAAGGTCTTCTTCAGTGTGCTAGCCAACCAAACTACGTACCTTCTCTCCGTCCTTGAAGAAGAGCAGGGTGGGGTAGCCACGCACAGCGTTCTCAGAGCACACCTCGTAGTGCTGGGTACAGTCCACCTGGCCAATCACACAAATCACCAGCTTAATCAGAATTCATTCAGCATATCCAGCTCATACCTAGTTTGTCATACTTTACATTTAACTCCTGTAGCTGGTAAAGATAGCTAGTTGTGCTTTTAACTTGGAAATATCAACATGCAATTCAATACAAACAGGCCACAGCCATAAATAACATTTGTTCAGTGGGTTGTATTATCTCATTGTACAAACAAAATGACTCGTCAGAAGATCCGTGTCCTGGTCTTGTTACATAGATAAGTGACTCCGGTACACTGCTGTTGCTCCGGCAGGGTTGGACCTTGTCACCAACCTTGCCGATCTTGATGTTGTCTGAGTGCTCGAAGCTGGTGGCCAGCTGCTCCCAGGTGGGGGCCATGGCCTTGCAGTGACCACACCAGGGGGCAAAGAACTTGACAAAGTGGGACCCTGTGGAGTGGAGGAAAAAAGAGAAGAAAAGGAGATTATACTTAATACTGGAAAACATAATATATACATAAATGTACACCAAGAATAGCTGCAATCTGAACAAACTGTAATTATAAAGCATTTTACCTTAAGTTAGAGGGTATGAGCGTCTAAGCTTAAGGATGGGTTACGAGTTGATGGAATAATATGAGAAATTACATCAACTATAAAAATGGCCTCTGCAATGCGGCCCTAGAGACTAAAATAAACTGAGCTCAGAGGTTAAATGCTACCGATTACACAATTGTCACAGTTCATCTTGCCCAGATTTAAAGGTGAGACCCATAAACATTCCTCTTACAAATGACCTTGTCATATCCTGTCTTTTTTCTCCAAAACAGGAATCATTTATTTTTCTTAAACATACGACTAAAAACCAGGCTTAAAGGGATACTTTGGGGATTTTGGCCATGAGGCCCTTTATCTACTTTCCCAGAGTCAGATGAACTCATGGATACCATTTTTATGTCTCTGCGTGTGGTTTGAAGGAAGTAATTGCTAACTACCATTAGCGCAATGACCGGAAGTCTATGGGTATCTGCTAGCATGCAAGCAGACACCCATAGACTTCAAGTCATTGTGCTAATGCTAGTTAGCACTGGCTCGTGAAACTACCTCCAACTTCATTCATACTGGACACAGATACATCAAAATGAGGAAGTCTGACTCTGGGGGAAGAATACTGAACTCTCAAAAGTTGTGCACAAATTTGTTTACATCCCTGTTAGTGAGCATTTCTTCTTTGACAAGATAACCGATCCCCCTGACGTGGCATATCAAGAAGCTGATTAAACAGCATGATCATTACACAGATGCACCTTGTGCTGGGGGCAATAAAAGGTCACTCTAAAATGTGCAGTTTTGTCACACAACACAATGCCACAGATGTCTCAAGTTGAGGGAGCACGCAATTGGCATACTGACTGCAGCAATGTCCACCAGAGCTGTTGCCTGAGAATTTAACGTTAATTTCTCTACCATAAGCCACTTCCAATTTGGCAGTACAACTAACCGGTGTCACAACCACAGACCACGCGTAACAACACCAGCCCAGGACCTCAACATCTGGCTTCTTCACCTGTGGGATCAACTGAAACCAGCCACCCGGACAACTAATGAAACTGAGGAGTATTTCTATTTTTGAAATTGTTGGATGTTGTGTTTATATTTTTATTCAGTATAGATAAAGGGCCTCATTGTCAAAATCCCCAAAGTATCCCTTTAAGAGCTGCAATTTCATGGGGACAATTATCATGGCCATTTACTTTTGTTGTGCTTGTCCAGCGACCGGAAACATGCTGGTTGCATGAGATAAATGTAGCGTGGATTGCATCATGGTTTCAAGGAAATGACAGCGCCTAAATTATGTTAAACTTTGTAGAAACTTTACATATGCAACTTGCATAAAACGTTGGGTTATATTCAGGTCTAAAGAGACAAGCCTGGTCCCAGGTCTGTGTGTGCCGTCTTGCCAACTCCTATGGCGCATGACAATTGCAAGTCAGCAGAAACAGTTCTGGGACCAAGCTATAAAGAGACCGTTACCACGTGTGTGGTACTGATCGCTCCCAGTCCTCCCCCAAGTTACCTTTAGAGATGTGGGCCTTGAAGTTGCTGGCGGTGATGTCATACAGGCCCTGCTTTGGCTCTGGGGCTTTGGGAGGCTCCAGCTCAGTCTCTGGCTCCTGCAGAACATCATGCCACACGTCAAATAAAGACTACCATCACATAACATTAGTCTCAAAAAGGTTTCCATTTCAATATATAATAATAATAATAATAATAATAATAAAAGAATATGCCATTTAGCAGATGCTTTTATCCAAAGCGACCTTGTCATGCGTGCATACATTTTACATATGGGTGGCCCTGGGAATCGAACCTACAATACAATACTGATACAATACTACCAACTGAGCCATACAGGATCACCTACTGTATGTTTTATTTAGATGCTCTCAAGTCTAAAGCACCCCTGCCCTGTGTCTCTGCACTTGGGTGACCTCTCTCCTTACCACAGGCTCCTCCTGCACAGTGTTGAGCATCCAGGTCTCCAGAGACTGCAGGTCCCTGGAGCCTTGGTACTTCCTCGCCTCCTGCTCGGGCTTGAACAGCATCAACCTACAAACAAGACAGGGATCAATGAGATCATACAACTCAATGACTAGGGCTTGGCCATACTGCTCTGCTGTATCAACATACTCAAAATACACCAAATTGGTAAATTCCTTTGTCATTACATGCATTGCAACTCATTTATGTCAGGTTCATGGCTAAAAAAAATGTTAATACTTTTCTTCGTGACAGTTTTTTTTAATTTTCTTCGACAGAGTAATTTATAAGCATGTTAGGGTCTAAATGCATGTCAACGTTCACTGCTATCTACATTGAAGCTCACTGCTTTTTGTGGTTTATACAGGTAGCAAAATAAAGAAGTGCCTCGAAATGGTGATGTACTCTCAACTTATCCAATAAGAAATCCAAGAAGAATCTGTTCTATTGCACAATGTTTTAAAATGTTTTGCTACGGTATGCCCTAATGCAGAGGTTTTCAAACTGGGGTCCACATTGTGGATACCATTTGTATGTCTCTGGGTCCAGTATGGAGGAAGTTAGAGGTAGTTTCACAAGCCAACGCTAACTAGCGTTAGCATAATGACAGGAAGTCATAACGCTAACTAGCGTTAGCATAATGACAGGAAGTCATAACTCTGGGGAAGTAGATAAATGACTTCATTGCCAAAATCAAGCTACTTACATGTTTTTTTTCTGTATAGAAAATTATTAGAAAGAGGAGGAAAGGAAGCGCTACTAAGGTACACAATAGTAAATGTTGGTAGACAGAAGGTGCTCTTTGGTAGAAGGGGTGAATTGGTCATCAAAAAAGAAAGGAGGACCAAGGCACTCTTCATATAATTAATTAAAATGCCTTTATTGTATGGCATGTTCAATAGAAACCAAGTTCATTTTCTTACGACGCGTTTTAGCTAAAATTATTAGTTGTGCCATCTATGTGGTAATTTTCAGAATAGAAAAACAGTTTTGGTGCCAACTGAAACGACCAATACCAGATAGAAAGCATGCAGAAAAGATATTGAACTATATATTTTTTTCAATAATACCATCTTTGAAAAATACAAATAAAATAAAAACTAGACAGTCAGAGAGAATTGAGAATGGGATTTATTTTAATTTTATGTTATATGGGAATTGAGGGCACGTGCCCATTGATTTTGTTATAATGTTTGAGCAGAGGTACACAGCATTAGCATTGGCAAAATGCATAGAATTGGAGGAAATTAGCTTCAAAACTGCAAAATTTTCATTTAGCTCCTTGCTAAAGTGTAGAATAGCTGGAAATTAGCTTCAAAACTGCTAAATGTTCTCTCAACTCAATGCAAACGTTTGTAGAATTGCAGAAAATTTGCTTTACAACAGCAAATTTCTCTTCACCGACTATTCCCAAACTGGGGTACGCGCAATGCCGTCAGGGGTACGCCAAATAAAAATGTGATTCACATTTTCAAACAGTCCACTTAGATTTTCCAACTGGGCTATACATTTGGGTGATGTTTTTTTCTCGCCTGAGTAGTCTCGTTTCACTGCCCCCCCAAAATTAAACCATCTAGTGTTCAGCAAAATAACAACACAATGTCAAATAATTAACATCCAATTACATTAACTGTTACTCTCTCGCGGGAATGTCACCAAACGTAGCTGGTATGTAGCCAAACGTAGCTGCTGCTCATTCCGTTTGCACGAAAATTGATAAATGGTTAAAAAAAGTAAGGCCCGCGTCCATAGAGACACATACCAGCTCTACTGCTACTACCAGCAGTACTACACCTGCACCTGTTGACGACACAAGTTGTTCTGCTTCCACATGCACATCCAATGCTAGCATCAGTAATTCTACATTTGCTGCTAGCCCAGCTAGCATGGACACTGACAGTTGTGAATCTGATGCAGCTGAAGAGCTACTGCCCCCTTACCCGGGAAAGCGCCGAACAACAGACAGGGACGTTGGACAATCGAAGAGGCGCAAATATGATGAGAACTACATTGATTTGGGGTTCACTTAGTATATTGGGAGTAGTGCCTTTCCTCAGCCACAGTGTGTTATATGTGCAAAAGAAACTGTTCTATTGCACAAGGTTTTAAAATGTTTTGCTACGGTGTGCCCTAATGCAGAGGTTTTCAAACTGGGATCCGAGGTACTGCAGGGGGTCCATTGTGGATACCATTTGTATGTCTCTGGGTCCAGTATGGAGGAAGTTAGAGGTAGTTTCACAAGCCAACGCTAACTGGCGTTAGCGTAATTAATTATATTGGGAGTAGTGCCTTTCCTCAGCCACAGTGTGTTATATGTCCAAGAAGAAACTGTTCTATTGCACAATGTTACCGAGTGGCTAGGACAGGCAAGCCCCATACTATTGTGGAGGACTTAATTCTTCCTGCTGCCGCGGATATGGCTGGGACAATGCTGGGGGAAAAGGCCAAAAAAACTATACAGACAACGGCTTCATCAAACATCACTGTTTCACGACGCATCAGTGACAAGGCAGAAGATGTTTTGAAACAATTACTGCTTCGCATACAAGCCAGTGAATTCTATGCGTTACAGCTGGATGAGTCAACAGACGTGGTGGGGCTGGCACAACTGGCGGGCCTGGCATATGTCCGTTACTTTTAGGGGGGGTCAATTAAGGAAGACATCCTCTTCTGCAAACCACTGGAAACAATGACAACAGGAGAGGATATTTTTCAAGTACTGGACAGCTTTGTGACATCAAATGGACTTTGGTGGTCAAGATGTGTTTGTATCTGTACTGATGGCGCAAAAGCCATGACAGGGAAACATAGTGAAGTGGTAACGCGCATGCAAACAGTACACTGCAGCATCCACCGAGAGGCTCTTGCTGCCAAGGGAATGCCTGCCAGCTTGAAAGATGTTTTGGACACTACAGTGAAAATGGTTAACTTTGTTAAAGCAAGGCCCCTGAACTCTCGTGTATTTTATGCATTATTCAATGATATGGGCAGCGACAATGTAACGCTTTTACAACATACAGAAGTGCGCTGGTTATCAAGGGGCAAAGTATTGACACGTTTAAAAAAGAATTATTGAGAGATGAGCTTAAAGTTTTCTTTACTGACCATCATTTTCACTTGTCTGACCGCATGCATAATGACGAGTTTCTCACACGACTGGCCTATCTGGGTGATGTTTTTTCTTGCCTGAATGATCTGAATCTAAGATTAGAGGGACTCTCCGCAACTATATTCAATGTGCGGGACAAAATTGAGGCTATGATTAAGAAATTGGAGCTCTTCTCTGTCTGCATTAACTTGGACAACACACAGGTCTTTCCATCATTGTATGTGTAAATTAACTCAAACTTACGTACAATGTCAAATGTAATATAGCAAAGCACATGAGTGACATAGGTGCAATTACTTTCCCGAACCAAACGACTGGATTCGTTATCCCTTTCATGCCCTGCCTCCAGTCCACTTACCGATATCTGAGCAAGAGAACCTCATCGAAATTGCAACAAGCGGTCCAGTGAAAATTGAATTTAATCAGAAGCCACTGACAGATTTCTGGATAGGGCTGTGCTCAGAGTATCCTGCCTTGGCAAATCGAGCTGTTAAGACACTGATGCCCTTTGCAACCACGTACCTATGTAAGAGTAGATTCTCAGCCCTCACTAGCATGAAAACTAAATACAGGCACAGACTGTGTGTGGAAAATTATTTAAGACAGATTCTCTCCAATACAACCCAACACTGCAGAGTTATGTGCATCCTTTCAAGCACACCCTTCTCATTAACCTGTGGTGAGTTATTCACAATTTTTGATGAACAAATAAGGTTTTATATGTAAGATGGCTAAATAAAGAGCAAAATTATTGATTATTATTATTTGTGCCCTGGTCCTATAAGAGCTCTTGGTCACTTCCCACGAGCCAGGATGTTTGTGACAAAAACTCACTAATTCTTAAGTTTAATAAATGTATCGTATAGTGTGTGTGTGGCAGGCTTACAATGATGGCAAAAAACAACATTTGAGAGTGCGCTGACCCTGGTGCTAGAGGGGGTACGCAGCTGGAGGTTGAATGTTTGAAGGTGTACGGGACTATAAAAGGTTTCGGAACCACTGCTCTACACCACCAAGATACCTTTCTAGCTAATCAACTTAAGAGTTTACACTTCCTTTTCCAATGAACTGTGGAGAGGTCAAAATAATGAAACTGTCCACCAAATCTATTCATTGTCAAATATTGATTAGTTCTACTTGTCATTATCATTCACCTGATGAAAAAACGCCTGCTCTAATGAATACGCCCCTGTACTTACGTGGGGTACCCCCTGATTCCATGGACGTTGGAGCAGAACTTGACGTCCTGAGTGCAGTCAACCTTTACAACGTAGGCGGGTGGCGACTCCATGCTGTTGTATTTGTCCGCCATCTCATTCCATGTCCCTTGTAGGCTCTGGCAGTGACCACACCTAAAAAAACAATGCAGCAGAGAATTGTTGTTTCTTGGCCAGCGCTACAGATGGCTATATCGGTTCGCTAATACACGACTAGTAAAGGCCCTGTGCAATACTTTTGTAAAAAAAATATTATTTGTTTTATCTAGATTTTTTTGAGTTGCTGCAGCACCCTCAGCACCCCTACTTCCCACGGCTATGCTTGTAACTGTATATGGGGAGCTGTGACACTTCACATGAGTATCAAGGAACCATTGGGAGGAGACCAGAAATACTTTTGAGGAGATATCTGAGAATAAAAAACAGATTTTTTACTTCCATGATGAAGGACTACATGTTTTTCCTATAAGCCTTTATGTCAGCAAAGACACCAACATATTTTATATCCCATTTAGGCCTAACTACAGCAGGTCGATTATTCATTGGGTAAAAAAAAATGTCATTTTTAGGCACAACTTTAGTGCGTGCATGTCTACGAGGTTACGTCAGTCAGTCCAGCCACGTAAACGGTCACAGCAGGAGCGAATCCTGAAATTATCCATTCCTCCACTGTACTGTTAGCTAGAAAGCTGCAGTACAGTAGAAACATTTAAGCAGCAAAATGAACACATTGAAAAAACACTGCGCTGTGCATGTAGCGACTTTGTCAACTAAAATTGTAAAGTACGGGACAGTTCAAGTTGAAACGTGACTTCAAAAAGTTCGCTAGTTTAAATAACTATCCCAAAATGTAGCAGCCATAGTAGCATGCTACCTAATGTTAGCTAACGCTCGAGTAATAGCCAACGCGTTAGCCAGATTACATTGATCTGGCATCAAATGCAAGGACGGATTAACATGTTATATACAACAGCCATATCATATGTGTAACTAAAAACAAGTTGGCTGACTAGATAAATAGTTCGATTGGTAACCAGCTAGCCGGCAAAAAGCTACGCTAGTTAGCTGCAAATTAGCTAGGTAACGTTTACTAGTAGCAGCAATCAAAGTTAGGAGCTTGCCCATCATGACAATTTGAAAATGAGACAGCTAGTTAAATTGTTAAGGACATATGGTAACATTATCTGAACATTGTCGATAACTTTACAAACTGCTAGCTACTAACTAGCTAACGTTGGCTAATCCATTCATTCAGGTTAAAACTTGAAAAAACGTTTGCTTACCATGGGGCGAAGAACATGACAAAGTGAGGAGCTGTGGGGACAGCATCATTGAACATATCCACCGTATACGTATGCTTGGCATGTTCATCTTCTTCTAAATCAGCGTTGCAAAATATATTACCAAAAAGTAACGCACAATAAATAACACACAACATAAAAGGTGTGCAATTCAGTGCTGAGGAGGCCATGATCCCGTCTGTGAATACTTGGACAGCCCCTAGCCCTACTGCTGACTTTTCGGGAATCTGGATAGAGCCAATGCATAGCGAGACGCTCTGAACAATGGTTGCTGGCGTTTTACAGGTGGAGATGCAAAGCAGATTAGATAGAGATCTGTGGCATCACGAAACTGGTGCACTTCAAACACTCCTGAACAAGCTCTTATCAAGTTTAAATCCAGATGCTTTCACAAGTAGAGAAGCTAGTGTAAAATATCAAAGTTTGCTAAACTTTTCAGTGTTGGTTACATTTCATTCATTTGCGTCATTCATTCATTCAGGTCTTTCTGTCAGCCAGCCTAGTTGCTAGGTATACACATTATTTTAAATAGTTTATTTGAGTAAGGACAGATATCGTCATGTTGAATAATCAAGTCTGTGCATTGCATCATCATGCTTTACCATGAGCTACAGTGCCTTCAGAAAGTATTAATTTATTCCACATTTTGTTGCGTTACAGCCTGAATTCAAAATAGATTCAAAATAGTTTTTTTTCTCTCACCCATCTACACACAATACCCCATAATGACAAAGTGAAAATATGTTTTGAGAAATCTTAGGAAATGTATTGAAAATTATAGACAGAAATATCTAATTTACATAAGTACTCACATATGAGTCAATACATGTTAGAAACTTATTTGGCAGCGATTAGTCTTTCTGGATACGTTTTTAAGAGAGTTGCACACCCGGATTGTACAATATTTTCACATAAAAAAAAATCTTCAAGCTCTGTCAAGTTGTTTGTTGATCATTGCTAGACAGCCATTTTCAAGTCTTGTCATAGATTTTCATGCCGATTTAAGTAAAAACGGTAACTAGGCCACTCAGGAACATTCAATATCATCTTGGTAAGCAAGTCCAGTGTACATTTGCCCTTGTGTTTTAGGTTATTCTCCTGCTGAAAGGTGACAAGCATACCCATAACATGATGCAGCCACCACCATGCTTGAAAATATGGAGAGTGGTACTCAGTGATGTGTGTTGGATTTGCCCCAAACTTAACCCTTTGTATTCAGGACATAAAGTTAATTTCTTAGCCAATTTTTTTGGCAGTTTTACATTTGCTTTATTGCAAACAGGATGCATGTTTTGGAATATTTTTTATTCTGTACAGGCTTCTATCTTTTCACTGTCATTTAGTATTGTGGAGTAATTACAATTATGTTGAGTCATCCTTTCTCCTATCACAGACAATAAACTAGGTAACGGTTTTAAAGTCACCACTGGCCTCATGGCGAAATCCCTGAGCGGCTTCCTTCCTCTCCGGTAACTAAGATTAAGAAGGACGCCTGTGTCTTTGTAGTGACTGGGTGTATTTTTATTTATTTTTTTTAATTTTTTTTTTTATAATTTTATCCCCTTTTCTCCCCAATTTTCGTGGTATCCAATCGCTAGTAATTACTATCTTGTCTCATCGCTACAACTCCCGTACGGGCTCGGGAGAGACGAAGGTCGAAAGTCATGCGTCCTCCGAAACACAACCCAACCTAGCCGCACTGCTTCTTAACACAGCGCGCCTCCAACCCGGAAGCCAGCCGCACCAATGTGTCGGAGGAAACACCGTGCACCCGCCCCCCTCGGTTAGCGCGCACTGCGCCCGGCCCGCCACAGGAGTCGCTGGAGCGCGATGAGACAAGGATATCCCTACCGGCCAAACCCGGACGACGCTAAGCCAATTGTGCGTCGCCCCACGGACCTCCCGGTCGCGGCCGGCTGCGACAGAGCCTGGGCGCGAACCCAGACTCTGGTGGCGCAGCATAGCACTGCGATACACTGCGCCACCCGGGAGGCCGTGACTGGGTGTATTGATACACCATCCAAAATGTAATTAATAACTTCACCATGCTCAAAGGGATAGTCAATGTCTGTTTCTTTTCTTTTTACCCATCTACCAATAGGTGCCCTTCTTTGCAATGCATTTGAAAACCTCCCTGGTCTTTGTGTTTGAAATTCACTGCTTGACTGATGGACCTTACAGATAATTGTATGTGTGGGGTACATATATGAGTTAGTCATAAAAAAAAATCATGTTAAACACTATTATTGCACATAGTGTGAGTCCATGCAGCTTATTATGTGATTTGTTAAGCACATTTTTACTCCTGAACTTATTTAGGCTTGCCATAACAAAGGAGTTGATACTTATTGACTCAAAACATTTTAGATTTTCATTTTTAATTATTTTGTAAAAATGTATAAAAACACAATTCCACTATGACATTATGGAGTAATGGCTGTAGGCCAGTGATACAAACTATATATTTAATCAACTTTAAACTAAAATGTGGAAGAAGTCAAGGGTGTGAATACTTTCTGAAGGCACTGTATTTCAACCATCAATTGGGCTTTAATAAGATTATCTAAAATAAATTTAAAAAATACTGCAGTGAAGACATGTAAATTAATACGTTTTAGAACAAGTTGCCTAAAGGACTATACACAGTGCACAAAACATTAGGAACACCTTCCTAATATTGAGTTTCACCCCCTTTTGCACTAGGAACAGTCTAAATTCGTTGGGGCATGGATTCTACAAGGTGTCAGTGCCGAAAGCGGTCCACAGCCCATGTTGTCTCCAATGCTTCCCACGGTTGTGTCAAGTTGGCTGGATGTCTTTGGGTGGTGGACCATTCTTGATACACACGGAAAACTGTTAAGCGTGAAAAACCCAGCAGCGTTGCAGTTCTTCACACAAACCGGTGCGCCTGGCAAATACTACTACTACAATACCCCGTTCAAAGGCACTTAAATATTTTGTCTTGCCCACTCACACACACATACATAATCCATGTCTCAACGCTTAAAAATCCTTCTTTAACCTGTCGTGTCGCCTTCATCTACACTGATTGAAGTGTATTTAACAGGTGACATCAATAAGGGATTATAGCTTTCACCTGGTCAGTCTGTCATGGAAAGAGCAGGTGTTCCTAATGTTTTGTACACTTAGTGTAAATGATCAATTCTAATTTGTCCAAACTCCCAAGTATTCCAAAATTTCACAGAATTGTCCCAGGTACTGTTTTACACTGTTTGTGCCATGCTATATTTATTAATACGGTCATGGGAAGCAAGCGAAAATCAGGATTATTTATACGTGAGAACAGGAAATGAAATGAGAGGCCTTCCTCTCCTGAGCCATTTCGATACATAGAACAATGGAATACCATTTTGAGGAAATGGACCACATTTGTTTCCCTAGTCACATTGGTCATTTTTTTGTGACTTGGTATACGCCTTCTACATATATGTTTTATGGATATAATTCAAACTAGAGGTACATGTTGGTTTGTTAAACTAGGTCACTTGTAACAAACAGGTTGTTCTTTCAAGGTTCTCTCTTTCACCTAACTTCAGAATGTTAGAATTACATTTTATCCTGCAAAATTACAGTCGAGGTCTTTCAGACAAAGGGATGTCCATAAGATTTATTGTTTTGTATAGTTTTCCATTGTGAGAGCTCTTTGAAGTGGACTCTGTTTGTGAGAACTATTGTTTTTGCTCATGAAATAGTTTTCAAATAACCCTGCCAACAATATCCAAAATCGTCCCATTAAATGTGTAGAAACCTCAGCATGACAGCTGTAGCCTAAATTAGGGGACACATATTTCACCTCCAACAGGTCTTTAGAAAAACCAAATTAGTCACTTTCAAATGGTCTTTGGCATGTTCCGGTCGACTGCAACTCCTTGGCAGCCAGCACAACTTTCCCTCACACCTAGCTCTGTCCTGCTCCTGGAACAAGCTTGGCCCCTTGGTGTGCAAGTTTCATAAATCCTTGAAGAAATCAGTGAAAAAAGAACAATATTCTTAATGTTGTGGAAAGGGATTTGTGGCAGAGAGAATATACCATTACGGCTTGCTTCCACAAAATAAAACATCTAAGACAGAGGTGTTGGATCATACTCGGTTGTGATGAGTAATAGCCAGTTGGTCTCCCAAACTGATGGTCAGATATGAGTAAAGGTTGCCTACCTCTTCATCCCCACTGGAAATGATGCCTGAGAGTGAGAACATTTAGACCTATTAATGAATCCACTTTATTGCTTAGGCTATATGGTCCCTCCCTTGGGGGCTGTAGTGCTGTGCAATGGTTACAGAACTATAAATCTGAGCTCCATTCCCAAGGTATTTAGTGCGCTGCCTCCCAGGACTGACAAGTCTTTGGCTGGACAAACTATTTCCACCCTGTCACAGAAAGACTTCATCAACTCACAGTGCAGCAGTGCAGGCCCCTGGGTTGGTTTCTTAGCTAGACAACAGATGCACATACTCTAGCCTAGAGGTTCAGTGCTGTTTGTGCTTTAGCCATGTCGTATGGCATGACAATGATAAGAGTTGGCTATTGTAACCAGGTTACAGATACTGTATTTTGTAATGTTTTATATTTGTCTCTATTAAGACGCTGGTGTGCTGTATATCACCATTGCTAGCAACTTTTTGGTAGCAGATTCCAATTCGTTCCTGGTCAGAAACATTGGTCTTGTTTTCATGGAGGAAGGTCACAAGAAAAGTCCTTAAGCTTTAGATGGATCACAGCTCCAAAAATGTTTAGGAACCACTGGTCTACAGTGAAAAAATATTTATACCAGTGCCAGGGTCTGCTTTCAGACATGTTACTGGAGGAGATGTTTAGAAAGTGTTCTGGGTTTGGTTAAACTGGGGGTCACTGGTTGGAGGTGACCTGTGTCAAGGGATTGACTGTGACCTGCCATTTTCAGGGCGACCATTAAAATTCTACAATTCCACATGGACTGGGTCCGTTTATGGGGCAGCAATGTAACAGACTCTCCCTCAAACCCAAGCATCCCTCCCGTTCAGAGAGAACAGCTTCATAAAATGCTTGGTGGTGAACAACTTTGTTGATGTGCAGTCAGAGAGCAAGATCTAACAAAATGACAGGGCTGAGTGACACCCACACACCCACACACCATCACCACCAAGTCTACCTCTGATCTTGCCCAATGTGCTTACATATCATTATTTGTCAGGTTTCAGTATTCTTTGAAATGTTACACTCAGAAGTGCTTATTAGATATTTTTTATCAGAAGAGGTCTGGATATGCACACTAGCTCAGAGCTCTTGCCATCCTATCAAACTCCAATCCCTCCCTGCTCATTGAAACCTCTGCCTTTACAGCTAACAGGAGGTGCAAAATAATATGATATATTTTCTTTGACTTCCACACATGATAAATAACATCTAGAGCCAAATCTACCATGGGTGTTCTGTTGTTACCATGGTCACCAGTATCCACATTTCACAATTAATCCCAACAGCTTCATCTCAACATGCCATACTGAGGGTCAATGTGATTAAATTGTACCTCACACATTAACGCATGCCTCTCACAACGGAGGCCACATAGTTCCAGTGTCTACTGGTTACCCATTGTTGACAATCAGCAGCTTGCCAGGCCAACTATATGTGCTGTAATAGCAAAAGTAGATGAATGGTCCACAGGGACCCTAGGATGTGCTGTTTACTTTCTTAATTGCCTGAAGTTAGTGCTCGAGACTGCAGAAGTCGACAGGTGGTAGAGCGAGAGATTGGGAGACTGAAAGAGAGGAGGAGAGTGAGGACCAAATTAATGGCACAGTCAGATTTCTGTCTACCAAGGTTGAAGAATATAAGTCAAACAAAAAAAGGCCTACTCAGCTATACCGAACAAAAATATTACTGCAACAATTTCAAAGATTTTACTGAGTTACAGTTCATATAAGGAAATCAGTCAATTCAAGTAAATTCATTAGGCCCTAATCTATGGATTTCATGACTAGGAATACTAGAAAAAGAAATGTAGGGGCGTGGATCAGAAAACCATTCAGTATCTGGTGTGACCAGATTTGATCAGGCTGATTATCAGGCTGTTGATTGTGGCTGGTGGAATGTTGTTCCACTCCTTTTCAACGGCTGTGCGAAGTTGCTGGATATTGGTGGGAACTGGAACACGCTGTTGTACAGAGCATCCCTAACATGCTCAATGGGTGACATGTCTGGTGAGTATGCAGGCCATGGAAGTACTGGGACATTTTCAGCTGTCAGGAATTGTGTACAGATCCTTTCGACACGGGGCCGTGTCGTGGCTGAAACATGAGGTGATGGCGGTGGATGAATCGCACAACAATGGGCCTCACGATCTTGTCATGGTATCTCTGTGCATTCAAATTGCCATCGATAAAATGCAATTGTGTTCGTTGTTCGTAGCTTATGCCTGTCCATACCATAACCCCACCGTCACCATGGGGTACTCTGTTCACAACGTTGACATCAGCACACCGCTCGCCCACACGATGCCATACACAACATTGGAGGTAGCTTATGGTAGAGAATTCTCTGTCAACAGCTCTGGTGGATATTCCTGCAAAACTTGAGACGTCTGTGGCATTGGGTTGCATGACAAAATTGCACATTTTAGAGTGGCCTCTTATTGTCCCCAGCACAAGGTGCACCTGTGTAATGATCATGCTATTTAATCAGCTTCTTGATATGCCACACCTGTCAGGTGGATGGATTATCTTGGCAAAGGAGAAATGCTCACTAACAGGGATGTTAACAAATTTGTGATTTTGTTTTATAGAAATAAGCTTTTTGTGCATATGGAACATTTCTAGGATCTTTTATTTCAGCTCATGAAACATGTAAAGTGTTGGTCCCATGTTGGGTTCTATTTTTGTTCAGTATACGGTGCATTCGGAAAGTATTCAGACCCCTTGACTTATTATATTTTTGTTAAGTGTAGTTGAAAGAAAGTAGAATAATCTGCATCTCTTTTAGCTATTTTGTGATATATTCCCACCATCCACAATTGCTAAACCATACCTTAGAATTTATATCTTGATCAAAACAACCAGGTTAAAGTGATGCAGCAGCATTTTGGTATAATTGCAGCCAGTAGTTTTGAAAGTAGCGCTCACGAGCCAAAACGGGCCTACGAAAATTGTGCACAACGTCATCCATTTCATATGATACGTTACAGTACATCCTGCAATTTTGCAATTCGTACGATATGTTACGAATTCCAATTCGTATAATATGTTATGATTTGTAAGTGCTTAAGATCCCATTATATAACACAATAGATGTCTTACTTCACAGCTGTGGATTACATTTTAGAGTTTCACTCTCAAGTTCCAGTCTATATTTAGAATGTTTCAGATTCAACATGCACAACGAGAACAGCAGGCCATATTAAATCAAAATCAGTAACTGGGTTTTGGAAACATGTAAGAAGAAAAAGAATACTAGCATATAATTTTTTTCCCTGGACTAAGCCTTACACAACCCTGAAATCAGGTCAGGATCATCTTCAACAGTTACAGTTGTTTCCTGATTATATTGCAATAATTCTGATTTTCAATCCACACCAGGACTACATTGAACAAATTGGTTAGTAAGGTACAATACTTAAGCGGCACAGTCGTTTTATATATTTCAACCCGCAGCACAGCTTCTTGAGGATTACTTGAACATAAAGCAAATCACTGAGGAAGTTATACAATAGTAAGCCTACGTATGTTTTCTGGGAATATGAAGAAGCGATCATATCCGCCTATTTCACATGGCGTTTGGGGATACAGGAAGCGATCATATCCGCCTATTTCACATGGCGTTTGGGGATACAGGAAGCGATCAATCGAGAGGAACGGATGTCATTCACAGGCTAGCCGCTACACCAGCCACCTTCCATGGGAAAAGGCCTCCCATATCAACAGAAAGGTTACGGAAAAATCCCATGCAGCCGAGCCTTTCATCTGGAAATCTGGGATGGATGGACACACACGGCTGAGGTCGGTCTCCATGGCGATGGCCATTGTATCACAGTGTTTTTATGTTCTACCTCTGCTCAATGGCTAATCCAAATGTAGGTCTCCTGAGGTATCTGTTGAAATTATCAGTTTTTCCAACCTCGTAGTTGGGCCGGGTTAACGGGTCAGTGACTCCCCCGGGGGACATGCCAATCTGCAGGTTGTGTACAGGACAGTTGAGGGACCTGCAGTCAGGGGATCACAATATAGAAGAATCTACATGCAGACAACTCAGGACAGCCACTGTTGCTTTTACATCTTATATGATCAATTGTAGTTGTTGTAGTGAAAACTACAACTTGATGACCTGGCGTAATCACAACCCACTGGGCACAGACGGCAATTCAACATCTATTCCGCATTGGTTCAACGTAAATTCATTGAAATTACGTGGAAACAACGTTGATTCAAACGGTGTGTGCCCAGTGGGAACATTCAGCAGCTATAACCGTGGTAACAGGGTTTGGTCACCTGTTAACTGCAGAGGGGAAGAAACAGAACAGAACAAGCTCTCCTGGCTGATTCCATGAGCCTTCACTTGCTGCCTTGCCATGTCTCACCACATCTGTAAGAAATATGGACGCGGCTCCTTGTTCAACAAGTCATACGAGGCACATTCTGAGCCCTGGTGACAGGACCCTCTGCCGGGGCTGCCTCTCACAGACGCTGGCCGGCCAATAGTCGTCCCCCCCCCAAAAAAAAACGTTAAGCCCTGTCTTCCTGCTGGAAAAGCCATCAGGAGCGTCAGGGCCAGTACAGACCTGCAGGAACTCTGGTGGTTGCCAGATCTCAGGCTCCCCTGTGGCTGGATGCTGAGATTGAGCGAGCAGAGGGGCCAAGCTGCAAAGTCTATCACCACACCGCTGCCCATAGGTGCCGCAGCAGGGAGCCAGCCATCATGGCAACCCAGCCAGATGGGGCATATGCTGTTTGGTGAGATAAACATTCAATGTTATTGTGGCCATTGAGACAAAAGTCAGGACGTGGCTTGAACCAGTACCCCATGGTAACAGGGTAAGTGTCCACCTGTGTCATAAGGTCCACCTTTAGACAGAGACCATAATAATAATAAGATACATGAGGCATGGAGGTCCTCAACTTTATTTAAAAGAAGCAACTTTTATTTGAATGCGTGTGGTCTGGTTATCAAAATATCATTATCAGAGTACAAATCATGCAGCCGATACAAGGTCTTGTACCTAAATGGTCCTGTCTCAGGGCATCTTCCAACAGCCAATATATCATAGGCAGAGTGCTGTAAATGTCATGATGACCACTGATGTTCACCTGCCAGCCAGAGAAACGACCAAATCCCCCCCCCCCCGATTCTGTTTAGACATACTGCAAGACATTTAAGCAAGCCTTACATTGCGTCAAGGTTTGTTTTTATTTTCCTTTTAAAAAGAAATTGCAGATGTTGTCACTTGCTCATGGAAAAAAGGGCCCAGCCTTGTTGAAGTAAGCCTGACATTGCCAACGAGAGGTGGCCAAGTCTCAAAACAGATGTTTACCGTTTTTCTTAGGATGATTTGTTCTCTGCTCAATATTGATCCCAGTCCAAGCATAACCACACTCTCCTCCCCAGAGCACTGCGCAACAGAATAGGAAAGGCTCTTAGGCTGAGACCAGGTGCGTGTATGCGTGTGACCGTGTGTCCATGCATGTTAGTGTATGTGAGAGAGTGTAAGTGTGTTGTGTACTGTATGTTTGTTTGTCTCTGTGTGTGCGTGTTATAAGAATGTGTGTACTGTGTGTGTGTATGTCCTGTACCTGGGTACCATGCGTTCAGGCAGCCCTGGATGGCCCTCCACTCGCGCGGTCCCCACAGAAGCCATTAAGCGGCGCGGCTGGTGGGATAATGTGTTTGACTTGGCCGGCAGGGCAGGAACAGGTGCTGGGAGGGAGGCTCTGCTCAGGGCTACTACTCACTGGCTCCTTTGATGTGGTCCAGGGTCAGCCGTCTCTGCACCTCCCTCTCTATGCTCCTGCTAAAGGACTCAGCCCTGCTGCCGGCTGCAGCCCCACACAACTGCTGTTGACAGGCTTGTAAGCCCTCAACAATACAACAGGGTATATCGTATTGAGTGTACGTTTAGATTCATAGAGAAAATCGACCCTGGAAAACAAGGCAAGTGCTGCCAGGGTCCGATATTTGACAGGTTAAAATGACATATATTGATGTAATGCTTTTTTGTGTGTTTTTAAAATGCTACGTCATACAAAGTGCAGGCTAACACATAGTTAGAATGGATGACAAATACAAAAAGCTGAATTGAACAAGCAATGTATCACTGAAAGTTCTTCTTCCCCTGCTTAAATTGTGTTCATGTCAAGATGAACTAGTCCGAAGTGACTCCACAACAACAACAACGTTCTGACATTATGAGGCCAGTTGGTCAGAGACAGAGGCCAGAGCGCTCTGTTGAGTCCAATGACTGCAGGGCCGAATGACATGATAGCAGCGCGTCGTGCAGTTAACATGGCCAGGCAGGACATGAGTAATGCTGCTTTTAGCTCCAGGCCTCTGTACCTCAAGGTAAAGTCATTAGGGGCTGAGGATCGGCCTGAGATGAAGCGGCCCACTTGGGTTCAGAGAGGGAGAGGATGAAAACTAAAGCGCAGGCCGTCACAGGGCCCTGAAAGAGAGTTGCCTTTATTGGAAAAGCCCACTCCCTCACATTCCTCTGCCAAGACACTGGCCCTGGCCTGGGCCTCCCCAGAGCAGCGAGGATGGGAGACTGACTCAGACACAGGGTTCTGTTGTCTGGAGCTGTGCCACACACAGACATACATGCACAATTGCACGCATACACTTTCATTGTAAACACACACACACACACACTCATTGTGCTGTCAGTTGCATACTCAACATGATACACGGCGGCTAAGCAGCAGCAGGAATCCTCCATTTCCTGAATGGGTAACACACCATCTTATAAAATGCAATTGATTGATTTATTGGGTTTCAGGGCTTGTTTCAGGGTGGATATTGGATGTGCTTTAGAGATCTCATGCCAGAGCCTTCTGTTTAAAGGAAAGGGCTACTCAATGATGGCTCACCTGGAGGGAGTGGTTCCAATATAAGGGTAGAAAGAAATCTATTCATGGGCCTGAGCTTGACCCGTTATTATCTTATAATTCATAACCAAAATGAAAAGTCCTGATGTTAAAAGGAAAATACATACATAAAAAGAGATTTCAAAGATTAAAAAGAAAAGGCCGACTGGGAACCATTCCCAGTATAGTGTATGGTGTGTGCCTGGGAAAAAGAGAGCCTCCTACGTTTGGAGAGGTTCATGTTGAGATGAGAGCAATACAGCACTCTGTCATCCACAGATGATTCGTGGGATCGAATTTGACCACAGAGAGTAACCGGGAGAGGGTAGGTAATCATGGAGTTTTCCTGCCGTCCCTGCTACTTCACTCACCTTGAGAAAGGCTGACTGGACCGTGGCTCCTGAATCATTCTTTATATTGTGTCCAGCTATTACATCTCTGTTCGCTGAATTATTTTGTGAAATCATCAATATGCCAACAGCGAGCAATAAATAACTGATAAAAGGGTTGAGGAATGGTTTTCCCATGATCGTTTACCGATAGATTTCATTAAATCATTTCCTTTATTTCACAACGTCAAAATGGGAAACATTTTCAAGGGAGGATGTAAATTCAGCGTACCACAAGCTGGCACTGAGTTTAGGTAAAGTAAGGTAAAGAGATTCAGCTTATCCCTACATTCCCTAATTTAATGTATTGGTGTATTGAATTGTTGTTCACACAGCTACTACCTGCTCTAGAGGGATTTAAACAGGAGTTAGATACTGTGGTCTTTTTTGCCCCTTGTTAAAAAAGGTTGTTCCTTTTCAGGCCACACTTGTGTTCATTGACAGTGTTATCTTTATATGACTAAGGCTATTGTGGTCTAACAATGTTTGGCAAAGCTTTGATTGAGAGGCATTCTCAAATATCTCAGAATTAACACTTCACATTCCTCTGTGTTGTGACTGTAGCTTGTAGACGTCACTGTTATTGTGCTCATTAAAACCTTATCCATTACCTGTTGGCCAACAATGAGGAGAAGTCTAAAAACACCATCTGATAACAACCATAGGTCTCCACTGTCCCCTGAAAGCACACCGATAACCTCTTATCAATTAACTTACAGGGAGATAGAGGAATCATAACAGTTTTCCCCCCCTTCCTGTCGTCATTCCAAATGACACAGAGTAGGGTGTAAAAAAGGAAAATTTCCGGCCATGGGAGATGACCTGATAGCCTGCCAGACAAAAATATGTGGAACCAACATTGGTTAGACGTTGGGAGTGACGGAAACCTTTAAAATAGTCATTATTTGTAAATAGTGCCTGGTATATAAAATTTAAAAAATAAACTGTAGAGGTATGTAATTGGCAAAGGATCCAGACATTCCACAACTTCTAGACGACAACAAGCGGCAGGTTCCCTGTAGAGGCCAGCCTGTGATGACAAGCCATTCTCTGCGTCCTTTCTGACCATTGTTCTGGCCATGATTGAATGAGGAAGGTGTTTGTTGTTGCTGGCCCTTATCTGGGTTTCTTGGACTTGGCAGGGACTAGTAGCACGAGGCTGTGCCCAAACAGACCAAAAACACCCACGTGCCTCAGAGATGATTTGACCTTGGTGGTACAGTACATGGCAAAAAAACTTTGTGAACTTATTTGTTGAAGAAGGAATTCCATTTGAATCCCTTTCTAATTGCTTTTATACGCCACCTCGTTCTCATTTTAGAAACTGGCAGTGTATGAGGATAACCATGCTTCCCCTCTGATTTAAAAAAATGTCATAATTCATTATACTGCAGTTCTTATAAGCTTATTTTCCCCACTTAGCAATTCTCAGGGTGAACATTTGCCACTGCCAAAGAATTCATATTACCACCTACTTCAGCGTCCACACAGGACCCATCCACCGGCTCCCTGTGGTGTTGTAATACTAGGTTATTAACTGGGAAGCACACCCAATTGTTCATTGCCATTTTCATTTGGACCCCACAGTAATTGAGTGAAAGGCCTATTATGTGATACAATGCAGGGGAGTGGGTGTATGGAGGCTAAATCTCAGGGGCTGTTGTAATGAATGCTTCTGTAAATGAATGCCCTCCACTTCACATTGTTCCATCGCTGACTTAAAATTGTTTCCCTTTTCAGCCCTCATTGACTAAGTTGAAAAGTGCACACGGGGTACTGCCAAAGGCCCCTGTCAGGCTTTCAGAAGCAGCAGTCCAGTGAGGGTTTATTGGTCCTGAATGTGTGAGAACACTGCGAGTCGGGGACAAGTAGAGCAGGCTGCAGACTGAAACAGCTATAGCACTCACCTCTTTGATCTCCACTTCAGAGAGGAGTGGAGGTGATAAAAGCAGTGAGCCGAGAGACTATCCTAATACACATGGGTTATATTAGGTATATTCAATAAGAAAGCACAGACTGTGATTTCAGAGGTGAGGGAATATCTTTCCATTCCACTCCAGACTCATCCTGAAACACACACCATCCATGCCATTTCAATGGATGTGGCCCCTCTTTTGTTTTGGAGAAACCGAGGCAGGCTAAGATCATACATTTCCTAATCTGTTTCTCCATAGTCCCCCCGTCAGGACTGCTGGTCTCCGGGTGCTTTTTCCCTGACGATTTATGTTGGCAGGGAACTGCAGCCAGCTCCTCGACTGGGATCGCCACGCTTTTTCCATAACAGGAAGAACACAATGGCTCCGATAGACTGAGGAGACGAAAAACAAGCCTTGGTTCCTGAGGCACGCGGCAGGGACGATAACGCTGGTGTCAGCTGGTGCCCGACTTGCTCCGCACTCATCTTCCCGGAACGGCGAGTCTATCGGGGAAGGCTGAGACGGGAAGCGCACGCTCTGGGGGCACATCCTGTACGAACCGCCACAGGCCAGGGGGCTTTCCATTGAGTTCAATGTTCACCATCACCTCGATCCCTGTCTCAAAGGTCATTGACCTGAGTGGACGTCTGCTTGGTAGTGAGACATCCTCCAAACTAAAGTTAAGGGTGCACCAGCTTCTCACAACAGCAGAGGACTTAATAGGGGCGAAGGTCTTAGAGTACTTTCTCTTGAATAGCTAACACTGACTTTGTTGACCTTTCGGAATATATCCGGGAAGTTTTTTTCTCCAGCTCTCGATCTAAACCGAAAAAATAAACAGGGCCAGATGAAAGGTGCCTTGTTGGTGGAGGTGGGCTGCGTTTCCGGATTGTCACTCCTCATTAAGTGGTGATGGGCTGTCTGGCTTTGGCCAACTGGGCCCAGTCAGGGCTGGGGAGGGGAGTGAGTGTTCTCCCTTGGCTGCACAACATCTGCTGGCACGGGCGTGCTCTCTCTGACCTCTGATGACACAACGGCCAGGGCACCCGCCCTGACGCCAGTCACTCACAGAGGGCGACCCAGTGCAACCGGACAGCAGCAGCGCCATTGCTGGTCAGCGCGAGCGAAGTGGAAAAGACTGTGCCTTCCCTGAAATGGGATACCTAGCTGTTTGAGGCCGTCTAACAGATGTGTCAAAAGACATTGCTGAACTACGTAGTATACATTCGTGTTGAGAGAAAGATTCCACACTTGAGCCATGCCGAGTACAGCAACGCTTTATTTGACTTATACTGATTTATGAGGTCAGCGTCCCCCCACACAACAATGGAGTCTTGAGTAAGGGGTCCATTCTGTGTTGAGAGCCATTTTAAATACTTATTCTGTCACTTCCCAACAGAGATATATCCTATTCCCAGGAGGTCAGGAATGTGTCAGGGTGTCCATCCCTCCATCAGTCTAAACAGCCTGCCATTGTCCAGTGAAAATACTTTCTCTAAACACAACACTTGCATTGTCGAGTAGGAACCTGCAAGTAAGCATTCATTGGACAATGTATACAATGTGTATTTCGTACATAAGACAAATAAAACTTCAAAGCGCTAGAAGTCGCTACCTCTCTATTTAACAAGGGTACATAACAGGCCTGGGGAAACACCACTAAATAATGTCAGCAATTGACAAATTGAGCTAGCTTCAGTGAAGCCATTTTTGATTCATGTCTTTTGAGAGGTTGATTGTTGTACTTGATGTCAGAGGTTGACTGTACTCTATTCTGAAGAGTTGGTGAGGGATGCCTAGTTGGGGAAACTGCTTAGTGAGTAAAGTTTGAGATGTTGACCCAGCTTTGACAACCCAGCTTTGAGTAGCGCTTCTGACATGAAACATTTTCACTCGCACGTAGCTTTAAATATCTCACCTCAGTGCCAAATCCCAGTTTATTTTCTTATTCAGCTAAAGGTAAACACATCTATCCACACCTCAAAGTATGATTCCATAAAAAATCTCATGTTAAAAGCTTCACAGCCAAGGAAAAATCATGTTATTGCTAGTTTAAAAATGACATTTTCCATATGCTTAGGACTGGAAATGTTGATTTTGATGGCCTGTGAAAATGCCACGTTGTTAATCACACTTTGTTATTTGTGACCTGGAAAATGTGGACTTTTGTGCAGTACTAGTGCTCAGAAATCCTCTGTTAGTGCCAATAACTATGTACCGCATCAACCAAAGGCAATACCTTAATTTCACACAAGCATACAGACCACAGGAGGCTGCTGAGGGGAGGACAGCTCATAATAATGGCCGGAACGGAGCGAATGGAATCAAACATGTATTTGATACCATTCCACCTATACCGCTCCAGCCAGTACTACGGGCCCGTCCGCACCAGTTAAGGTTCCACCAACCTCCTGTGGTACAGACACACGTGGACGTACACACAAAGGATCAGAAGCGGGGGAACTTGGCCAAATCCTTCTTCATCTCGCTGTACATGACGCTGAGACGTCCGACAGCCTTGGCGTGCTCCTCGTCCACCTCCTCCTTCAGACGCTGCTGCTCCTTCAGAAACTCATCCCAGTCTTCCTTCCGTCTGTCTATGGTCACCTGCAGCTGGGTGCTCTGAGGTGCACAACACACAATGATCTAGGTTAGGCTCGACACAAAACATTTTCAAACTAAACAAAACAATGAAACAAAATGAAAACACACTTGTTGGAAAGATTTAGGTGGTACTCAATTCTCCTGTTTAGTGCCAAATGACCACGACTCTGGTCTGTTGTCACAATCACTGCCTGAATGTAAATGACTGTCAATGGTTAAATAACATTGGTAATTAATTTGAGGAGAGCATGCATCTTTACCTGCTGTGCTTCTAGCGCCCTCTGCTGGATCCTTTGTGACATGTGATTCGCAGCCTCCACTGCAGGAAAACACAATGAACAAATGTTACATTCAACTACTTTCTGGCCTTAACAGTAAGACACAGTGAAATAATACAATGCAGTTGAAATTCTGTGACACATGAATGTAATACGTATTTTTCGTTATGTTTGGGACCCCAGGAAGACTAGCTGTCGTCTTTGCGTTAGCGAATGGTGATCCTAATAAAATGAAATAAAACAATATAATAACTCAAATCACTCCATATGACAACTGCAGTTGCTAGCAATTGAAATACACGCCGTCTAGGTAAGGAAGAGAGGCTTACGTCGGGTGAGTGCCTCAAAGAGGTGTTGATGCATGTGTTCTGAACACTTGGGCAACATCTGCTCGTTGGTCTCCACTACCATTTTGTTCAGGTTGTCCAGCAAACGGCTCTCTCTAAATCCACGTTTCTCCTTCAAAATCACAAAGAAGCATATGTTAACAAATATCAAATTACAATTAATCAAATCACATTCTATGCCCCATTATGTTACGGTGCATCTTTCCAAGCTGAATATTTACCTCAAATTCTCTCACAAAGTAGCGGATCTCCCCTTGTATGACAGGCCTATGGTCTATTAGCCTGGACTGAATATCACCAACATCTAATGGGAGACACAAACCATAAAATCTTGTCATGTTGAGCAATTGCTAATGTCATATATATTGAAACTTAATTCTAGGGCTTACAGTCAACACTGGGGTTAATTCAATTTCATCCCAAGGAATTCATGAAGTGTCCCCAGAGAAATAATGAAATATTTTAACATATGAATAATTTACAGTAAAATTATCTGAATTCATATTAACCTGATGTCAATTTAGGCCTGAATTGACTGGGGGGTAAAGGAAATCTAGATATGGAAAAGTAATACTTAGTCAGAAAACTAGCGTTTCTATTGGCCAGGTTCAGCAAACAGGGCGGGACTTACCTGCATTTGTCCAATAGAAAAGCTAGTTTTCGTTGCAACTAGAACGTTTTGCAACTGTTCTGAGTAATGGATTACACCCCAGGTGAAGCTGCCTAAACAGATCTGGGACCAGGCTAGAGGCTGCAAATTGTATGCGTTAATACTACAACACATGACTCTCTCTCGAGTTGTGCAGGCTAGCTAGCGAGTTTTCTGCAATTAATGATAACTGTAACACGATAATGAACTCACCTTTGGCTATCTTGTCCATAGTTGCGCGTTAATGCACAAAAATCAAGTAGTTACTTTAAACCTCGACAACACGTGAAATGCTTTGTTTAGCAGTTGGTTAGGATTGAATGAGCTTGCTAAACTAGCTTTCAACGTATTTTCGACAAGGTAGATATTTACATGCAATTTATCATATGTGAATTTGCAAATATTTAGCTCCAGCGGCTGTTAAACGTAGCTTAAATATATTCTAGCAAAAAACTGTAGCTGTTGTCAGCTGATTTAAAGTCAGCTGATACAAATTCTGGAACTACTTCCGGGTACGAGGTCTTGGCTCAAACCAAACCTCCCAAAACAGGGGCCACACTTACATGAGGTAAATTCTGATGTACCTGTACAGCAGGTACAGTACAAACTCATCATCAGTCGTCACTATAATACATGTATAAACTGTAGGTGTAGCCTACATATTTAGCAGCAAATTTCCATCACCAATGGTTTATGATCGTTCTCTCTCCTCCCTCTGTGTGTGTGCGTGCGTGCGTGTGTGTGTGTGAGATGAGGCGTTTAAATTGCTTTATTGTCATTGATGAATTGTAATTTATTCCAGGGCAATACAATGATAATGATGGAGGATAGAGGTCTTGCATATGAGTCAGGACTGCAGATGTCAGTCTTGCGCTATGGTGTGGCTTTATAAGGGAATTCTCTGCATACAGTTCAATGAATTGAAGCGTATGTTAGCAAAGAGAGATGATCCATTTAAATCTGTAAAATACACACATAACGCCGCCCCATTCTAGCTGATGACAGTAGTAATTATAGGGATTGGCCATCATTTTGAGGGATTTCATCAAGTAATACCTTATTGTGTGTGGCTGTCACATGGATTTAGAATTTAAACATTATGCTGTGTGTGCAGTGTCGGTCATAGCAGGAAATAGTAGATATGTGAATATAAATTGTGGACTTTAAAAGACAGATTATCCACTACACCTCCCAACCCCTTGGTTTTGTGCATCGTCCATTCAACCAGTAAACTAAGTGCTATAATATTATGGGCCACTGTATCCTCCCAAGACTGACCAAAGATTATGAATATGTACACATGTACAATTAGCCAAGATTATTTAGTGGGCTTGTTCTTCAAAAGTCATGCAGATATAATATAAAGAGAAGTTTGAGATCACTTAGTAGGCTATTTCTTCTGGGTAATAGAATAATACTTCAGTTTTTTACAAAAAGTGTGCTGCCTTAATTTGCCACTAGGTGGAAACAATGTCCACTCTTATAATTACCAGTCTGGTTAATGAGACCCTGTTTAGTAAATTATTTTCGGATAGAAAGTTCATGACGTTTAACAATTGAAATGCAAATATATTACCTCCTCTCAGTGTAGGCCTGTTTAGAGACAATTACTCCTGGCAAGAGCACATTAAGAACATAAACATATTAGAATGCGTTAATAAAGGGGGTTGTTTGGGGCTAGTTTTGCATGTTCAGACGTCAAACATTCGTTTTAAAATAAGTGCCTGCTATTACTCAGAAATGTCACTTCCACTTAAAAGAAAGTCTTCAGACATGAGCTAATTCTCGTCCTGACCACATGATTTAGATAAATAGTTGTTATCTGCATCATTGATTTTGATCATCGCCGTCTATTAAAGAGATTGCAGTCATGAGCTGTTCTTGTGCCAACTGATCAACTTCCATCGCAGTGCTCCAGGGTCCATCGACAAAGAGTGCATTAGAAATCTTTGACGTTTGTGAAAATAAGTAGGGGTGCTTTTAAATCGATTGCATACAAACAAGGTCAGATACAACATGAAAGTTGGACAAAACAGCACTTACACAGTATGACAATGACATAAACTATTCCCTTGTTGTGTTTATAATGTACATGTGCAGCTGTGCAGCCAAATCATATTTTGATTAACTGCACAGCATTTCACAAATGACGAATCAAATATTTTGTTATACTCTAAAAATACTTATTCCTCTATTTAATTATCTTGTTTCATTTGAAGTATGCATAATATGCTGAATGTATTGTAATGTAGATACAATGTAGTACAGTAACAGAATTTAAGAGTATAACATAATTATAGTTATGATGAAAATGTAATTACATGTTAAGAGCCATGATATTCAATCAAAAATGAATAGTCACTGCCAATTTGCTCATTAGAGAAGAAATAAAGCAAACATAATTTACAGTTGTTGAATTATACATATTTTTTTATTTCAAAAGTACTTCCACCAATAACTGTACATTCTGTTTTGATTGACTTTATGTAAAAGGATGAAAATGTTTTATGTTCTGTAGTTGACAGTGAATTAACACACTTGAATCACAGCTAAAGAAATTAGTGAACTGAACTAAAGCCACAAAAAAGTGCACGATTGTGAAACTGAATGCACCTCATTACGTGATTTTACTGTATCTCCACTGAGTGGTGTAAAAAGTACTAAATTGTCATACTTGAGTAGAAGTAGAAAGTAAAAGTAAATGCTATACATCAAATTCAAGAAATGGCACTGTCTTTGTCCACTATTATCTGCCAGGATTGTGTTCCAGTAAGGTTTGCAAGTGATTGGCCCTTGTATGAGCCATATCATGCGTATACATACATCTCTCTCACAGGTCTATTAAGTGAATTCAGTCATAGTGGTGGTCTCTTCGCTGCACACTTCTGTTCTGAAATAGCAAGGCTTTTCAAGGGTAAATAACACAAAGTGGGGTGCATTCAAATAGTTGTTAGAGACAGTAAAATAATAAAGATAGTAAAATAAAAATGTTGTAACACAATGTTTCCTGCAATATTTCTAAAATAAATAAAATGTTAAATCTTCATTAATAAGTTGTGAAAAATGCTAAATATTTTCACAATGTGAAACAGGTTTAATGAGACAATCCTACCATTTTAAATGTGGATAAATATTTAGCAATACATTTTGTAATGTGCAATTTATTCAATTAGCTACAGCTTGTAATTTCCCTCCATAGAATGTTGATTTGTTGCCCATAATTTTGTTCTCATAAACCACAGCCGTGCTCTTCCCTTGCTCAGACTGCAGTAACGTGGCTGAGGTCCTGGAGCATTGAGTCCTTAGACAAACGGTGAGTGTTCTGTGGGAGGTCTGGATGAGTGGTTTACAAAACATACCCATCAGGCCTGTTAGCGTGGTGACGGCTTAGAAAACACGGCCCATTTTTTTCTTCTTCTCCACACAGCCCCTAACGACGGTGCTGCTCACATTACCCAATGGGTATAATTATTTTGCATTACATTGCTCTCTGTCCCTCACTCTCTCTCCTCCTCCTCTCTCTGGCTCTGGTCATGATCTCTGGGCCCTTGGAGAAGGCCAGAGGGACCATGGTGCTTGGCGTTCACAGCACGCTGAGTGCCAGTGACTGTGGCTCTGAACAGGTGCCGGTGGAGGGGGTCGGATGGGTGGGATTACTCACTGCCTGGGCCCCTGGGCGGGGGCCCCTCCTGCCACACACCCACCTGCCCCCCTCTTCCCCTCTCTCTCTCAGCCAGTCAGCCAGCTCACACTGCTCAGGTCAGTGGTCCTGGTGCCACTCGCTGCATCCTGGAGGCTACTCCTGAGCTGCCCACCTCCACCATGTCAGAGAACGAGAGAGGCCCCGGGAAATAACTGGAGCCCCGGTAATAGTGGCACCTCAGGAGGCATGGCGGAGCGTGACGCTGCCCTGCTGTCATGTTCTCCGGGGCCAAGAAAGCAAGGGGCCGAGCGGAGGAAGGCAGCAACAAGCAACATGAAGCAGCGGCAGCCACGTAGCTCACAGCCTGAAAATCAACATATGTAGTCATCATGTGCTTTTTGTGAAATTCTTATTTTTCCGCCAAACAACCTTGTCAGCCGCGTCTTGCGATTTGTAAACTGCCCCTCCTTGGAGTGGAACGATTGTGTCGTTTACGATTAGTGTTCTCAGCGGGCCCCGGTTTGGGGTTGTCCCCAGGATTAGCGGGCCGCTGCGCTGTCACTTCTCCCACGGGGCCGCCCACCGCAACTATAATCCAACCAAAGGATTGCCTCATCCGAGTGCCGCGGTGTCCAAGTCAACTGCCGGCAACAGGCAGGGAGAGGCCTAAACCTGTTGAGGCAGACCCTCCCACACCACGACGGCAATCAAAGTGACAGCCACAGGAGAGAAAGTAGGGACATTTTCTTTGCGTGAGCGAAATAAGTCCCCTGGCGGAATACCCCACCCCCCCCAAACACTTCTCCTTCTATCCCTTTACCATGTTGGCGGAGGAGCGGGGGCCGGTCTTGACGGTTGAGAAGTTTTTTGTGGGGCCGTGATTTTCGACGTGGGACAGAGGGGGCGCTCGGGGGCGGCTGTGTTTGGAGTGGTGCCTCGTCAGATTAGATGCATGCTGGCTGGGTTTGATGGCCAACCTGGACAGACAAGCCCTGCCAGGCACAAACTGCTCAGGCACATGATGTCAGGAGGACAAAAAATTATCCACCGCGAGACCAAGGAGACAGATGACACCCAGCAGGAAGCGAGAGCCAAATCTGTAAGCATCCACAATCCAGCTGGCTAGCCCTAGGGTACCTGTCTCTCTGAAGTGGAATCTGCATCACCCCATGAGCTGTCAAATTAGCTCACAGGACTGGAAATGCTGAAAAGATTTGGCCCCTATAAAATGTTATTAATTCATTTTTGCTTCCTGTCCTGAGAAGACAGAAAAAAACAACAAAAAAACAGAAGTGTGTAGGGAAAAACAGAAGTGTGTAGGGAAAAACAGAAGTCAGGCCTCCTTCTGTGTGGACCTGTGGAGGAACATACCGTAATCGCAATGCATGCATAGACACATAACACACACACACATATACACACACACAAAAACACAAGCAGACGTACATGCCAAAACACACGCACATACAGTACATATGCATGCAACTGTGCGCGCGCACACACCCTCACGCGCAGGGCGATCATTCACACGCACATACACACACAGACTCACATATACAGTGCCAGGGGCAAGTTTACAATTACTGCATGTGTTAAGCAGTCACCTGGGAGAGATGCACTGTGTTTGTGGAAAAATACATTTCCAACAAGCTTTTCCCCCATGTCCTCGTTCTAAGAGAGTGGCAGAAAAACAGACATTTAAAAAGATCTCATCAAAATGTTTATTTTTTTATTATTTTTTACATCTAAAAATATTTTTTGTTTTGACAAAGGATTGATCATTTGATATTTTATTTGAATCAAATGTACATCTTGAAATGAGTTACATTCGATTAACAATAGAAGTGAGATGATAGTTTTACAGAAGCAAACAAATTACAAGTTAAAGTACAGAATATTTCGTGAAACATTTCAGATTTCAACTGTATGAGAAAAAATATTACAATAATGGTAATGTTAAATTACAGTACTCTCATGTACTTTACATTAAATAAAGAAGACCATAAATAATGTGTGGTACACATTACCCAAAATTTAAATAGATGGAGGCACAAGACAAAACCTGGCAGCAAAATGTCTCTACCAGCTCTAAATCTATTAATGGAAGTTTCAGCGCTTGAAAGCGAGCTCTCCACTACTGTGTCCAGATCCTAGCGGGCACATTGCCACCCTAATGGCCGCAGCGGGTCGTCTTTGGACAGGGCAGTACAGTACACCCCTGAGAGGGGGACAAGTGACTGCCGTCCCTGTGTGTGATGTGACCCCCTTCGGAGAGGCGCGTCCTGCCAGAGAGAGAGACGGGGGACAGGGGGACGTAAGATGGGACCTGACAGGAGTTTAGCGCTGGTGTCCGCCAAGGCAGATGACGGCGGCCTCCTTGAGGGAAAGGCTGTCGTCCGTGCGTCCCACATCTCCGAGAGTTGTTGCTCTCTTTCACTTTCTTGCCTGCCCTCTTCCCTCTCTCTCCCTCAGATTCGGAGGTCTGTGTGGTAGGAAGGAAGGACGGGAGCCCTCAGGTCAGGAGAAGCTCTGTGGTTGTCCAGATCTACGCTGCTACAACATGTTGTCTTGTAGCTTACATGCAGTAGCCCTTCAGCAATGACAGTGGGAGACAAAGAGCAGTGATAGCGCTCAGGCCTCCTTTGACGCGTGTGTGTTTGTGTATGTATGTGTATGTGTTTGTGTTTGTGCCCCGGTGGGAGTGTATCCTTATGCATGTGGTGCAAACAAATGTGTGTGTGGATATCAATTTGAATGCGGGTGTGTATGTGTGTGAGGATGGACGCAGGCCAGGTTTCTCCCGAGGGAGGCATGGGAGTAGCAGCTCCAGTCATTCATCCTGCTGGCTGGGGGAGAGGTGTCACTGAGCAGATCGGGGGGCTACGAGCCACGAGGCGCTTCGCTAACATCTCTCCCTCATCCCTCTCTGTGTGTCCCTGGAGGTGATCTCCAACTGTCTTTGACTAAACTTCAGCCATCCTCAGCTGACAATTTTTATTGAAGGGAGTGAAAGGGAGATATTACTAGGGTTACGGAGGGTTCGAGGGCCTATCACACTGTGTCACCAAAAAAAGTACAACAACAAACTGATGGCAAATCCACACTTTTCAACTGGGAAGAATGCATTTGGGTTCCCACATAGTCCCAGGGTGTTTTTATGAGTCACTCGGCATGAGGCTTTGGAATTATCCACATTAACTATACTGTCAAGTATAACAATACATAGTATATAGCAACAACTGTGCACCATGAAATTGATGGTGGCTTTTCTGACAACATCACGAAAATTATGCATGCGCATCGATGGGGCCGGAAGCCCCATGATTCTGAGTGGTCAGATAGCTAGCAATAATGACAAGAAACTGCCATGTGGGGAATCCTAGGTGGCTCGTTTCAGCTAGTTTTATCTTGTTTTTGATACCATGTCTTGTTTTGAGGTGTTTTGACTGAATTCATGTCAATGCTAATACGGCAAAAAATTTGCTAGCTACAACTTAAACAATGTATTTGAGAGACAACAAGTGCTAATTGAGACAAAATAGGGTTTACATGTTGTCAACAATCTAAGCAAACCCTGTCTGTTTTGCTGCATAGTTGCGCACGTTTCTGTTTTGTTCAAAAACCAAGGGTGTTCAACTTTTTCTTGCCCAGGGCCCCCCCACCCAGGCAAACCGGTGACCCAGGGACCCCCATCATGCATTAGCCAAAAATCAGGTGAATGATAATGGCAATGAGAAGTAATCAACATTTTAAAATGAATAGATTTGGTGGATTGTTTTTTCATTATTTTGACATGCCCACATTATAATCGGAAGAGGAAGTGTAAACTCTAACATAGCCTATTAGCTAGAAAGGTAATTCCAAACACATTTTCGCTAAGTGCAGTTGTTTAACTGGTTAGCCATGTGTTGGCCAAGCCAAGAAAACTTACCATCAGCCATTAGCATTTGCCGTACTGATAGCCTATCCGCTGTTGCTTTTTCAAAGCCTATGCCAGACACTCCAGTGAGTGTAATTTGCTCAATATTAAGAGTTGTGAAATAAAGTTGACATCATTAGAAATAATATATTATTCTCTTTTCTACTGTAGGTTATGTAATCCAACATCTGTTTATTCTATCGAGGCTAGCGATATTTAAAATATATATATATTTTTTTCATATATTTTTGCGGACCCCCTGCAGTATAGGGCTGCGGAGCCCTGGTTGAATACCCCTGTGCAAAACAAGCAACCCGTCTATAGTCTTCTCCACATGATACCAAATCCATTCAAGACTAGGCGCCTAGTACACCTGCCTTGCTAAAGATCCATATAATTGCCTTTGCACTGCCGTAACCCCCTGTGAAATGACATTATGGCAAATAACACACCCCATTAACACGGGAGGCACAGGAATCATTCACTTGTGTGTGTATAGCCGGGCCATCACATGCTCACAGAAAAAGCACCCACCACGGATCTTAAGCTTGAATGAATGGTCGCAGAGCACAGCATGACAGCTGTGAAAGTCACAAGGGAAGTCCGCAAGGGCCGTAAGGAAGGCAAAGTCTCCGTGCCTGCAGGGACGACTGGGGAGGGTGGTGAGCGGCAGTGGATGGGGGGGCTGGAGGAGCACATTGGGCCCATTATGATACTATCATTTCCATAGCGTTGTACGCCTGTATAACCTATAACGCCATCATGCATTCAGCCCATCAACAGCATCTTTGATAGCGCACCAGTCTGCTGCTGCCCTTTGGGCTTCTGGGGCCTCTGGCGCCCAGTTCAAAGCGGGCGGTTAGTGTCGGTGTGGTGAAAAGCCAGCGTGTAACGAGCATTAACGTAAGTGTGGGGGAAACACGAGATAAGACGTGGGCTTTGTTGACGCTCGACCCCCTCCCTCCTCGGACGAGGAACAAAACTCTGGCTTTGTCCTGTCTCATGCGCGCCGTCCCCGGGTTGCAAATGTCAATTTCACGCAGGCCTCGACCATGTATGTTTTTCAAAGGAGCCAGCGATCAGCTGTGTGTCATGTGCAGTTAAATATAGCTTGACTGAGGAGCTCTCTCAGTAACCTACCCCCCAACATCCCTAGCAGTGACTCCTTCAGCAGTGTCTGAGCTGGGCAATGAGTGGTTGACTGCAGGCCATTTGAGCCAGGATGGTGGATGGCTGTAACATGTCCTGTCATTTTTCCAAGACAGACACATCTGCAGGACATCGTACCTCTTGGTGTCCCCCGGTCCTGTTCTGTATGTCCCCTGGGGTTGTTGCCGGGGGTGACAACATGAACTAATCCCTGATTGAGACTCAGGGACAGTACCCTTCCATGCTAAGAGTTCAAGACAGTCCTAAGTGAGGAATGCACCATACTGGAGGCTATTCCACAGAGGAGCATAATCAATTTCACAGCACATGCTCACTTAAATAGACTCACTCTGTGTAATTTGGCAAATTTGTCAGTTGCAACCTTTGAGCAATCATTTGTCTTTCCTTTATCCATGGCTGTTTGACACACAGAACAGTTTGCATGTTGACTACACGCTAGCTAACACACTGAGGGGCGGCTGTATGGACCCAGATTATGCTTGTTTATGGTCTAAGCATGTTCAGCAGAATATATCCATGCAATGTAACGGCCCCTCACACTAACCACTAACACTAACTAGTACACCCAGGAACTACAGTATTTTACTGGACCAACAAAACATCACCGTTTTCCAATAATCCACAAAATATCACATTGACACATTTTTATAAGAGAGGATGCCCAAAATGTGGTCTAACCTTTCATATTAGTGACTTGAATCGCTGTACTTTAACTAACCCTTCATATCAGTGACTTGCATAGCTGTACTTTAACTAATACTCAGAGCAGGCTCACTGAGGAGTAAGACTGAGACCCCAGCTGCCACTCTCTCCATGACCCCCCCCATCATCACCCCCCCCCCCCAGTCCTGGGCCAGTCCTGCTGTGGAAGGTCATGTGGTGTGAGAAGGGGGAGGAGAGAGAGAAAGAGAGAGAGAGAAGTGAGCAGTGAGTGGAGCGGTCGGGTGAGCGAGCGGGCGTACCCTATGCCAGACTGCAGCTTCATGCCCCCAGTACAGAATCAAACCAGTGAGCAGTGAAGCCCACACACACTCTCTCATACACACACTCTCTCATACACACACACACACACACACACACACACACACACACACACACACACACACACACACACACACACACACACACACACACACACACACACACACACACACACACACACACACACGGGAAACAACCAGGCATGAGTAAAAGGTGCACTTCTGGTTCATAATCATGTCCTGTCAAGGTTAATCCATTAGCGCCATTACGGCTGGCTCCCTTTGTGCCCAGGCTATGCATTATCGCCATGCTCAGTGAGGTGGACATTGGGAACTGTCTATTGGTTTGGCTTAAATGATACAGTCAACCCAGAGTTAAAATATGCCAAAGTACTGTCATTGTATCATGTGTCTTTTGGGAAAAAGTGGAAATAAAAACTTTGATATAAAATGGAAGATAAACACATACTATTCCTGTAAACCCCTCCTTCGTGCATATGTATTTATACTACTGCACCAAAGGTAAGCAGGTCAGTTAGGTAACACATAATTACAGTTAATCATATCAAACCTTGCTTGAGTTGTTCTTCTAAATATGAATCAGGAGTGTTTTTTTGCATTAGGGAAATGTGACAAGATAAGGAGGGAAACAGTGCTGGAAGAGGGGGATAATTTCACTCCAGGTTTAAATAAATTAGTCACCCCGAATTAAAACCTGCATTGTAATAAGGCGGAAATTATAAATGCACAGCCAGTTGATGCATATGCAGATGAGCCGAGGAGAAATGGTAATGAAGGTGTTGTTTTTGTTCCAAGGGTGGTCATTATAGGGTATTGCTGATGGCATTGACCCCCTCATGCCCTCTCTCCACCCAGGAATGCATCTGAGGCTCACTACCATCGCCATTCTCTCCGCTTATTTCCCTCGCTTCCCTGGGCAGTGCCATTTCAAAAGTACAGCCCTTGTCAAGGGGGCTTCAGACGCAATTACTTTTGGTATCACTTCTCGCAGAGAAGTGAGCCCCCTCCCCCCCCGAAGACATCCTATCAAAAACCATTAAGGCAGGAGGGCATTCTAAAGTTAAGTGGCATAGACCTGTGGGGTAGAGAGGCAAGGGTGTATTGAGTAGGAGAGAAAATGTATACCTAATATGCGACACATTCTTCAGAATAGAATATGAGAGCACAGAATGGCCTCTCTGTCACCAGTGACTATGCCACAAGGCCAGAGTGCAGCCGATAAAATGTCCTGGAGGAGACAATTCCCCGACAAAATGTATGGAGAACCACTTCCATATTGGTAATATATAAACAAGAAATCTCTAATAATGTGTATGTTATTGCACCTCTACCCCAGTGACTCCTTAAAGCAGGGGTCTATATAAAAAAGATCAAGACTTTCGCAGCTTTAGAACATAGCGCAGGACAAATCCACACTAGAGAACTGAGAGGCCCATTATTTGAACTTAGCCAGACAGGGAAGTTTGCTGTCTTCCTTGCTTCTTGCATGGTATGCACTCCTCCCATCCCCCTCGAACTCACCACGTCCCTCTCACCCCTTGCCCCCAAGCCAAATCCACAACCCCCTGAACGAGCGCATGAAAACACACACACACACACACCCAGGAAATCAGAATGCGGCAGCCAGGAAGTGTGTGTGCAGCTGAGGCAGGTTGGGGGAGAGAGAGGGCGAGCGAGGCAGGCTAATTCTAGAGCAGTCTGCCATCCGTGCCTGAGTTTAGGTGTGATCCCATTGCCCCGGGATGCACACATGTACTTCAGCACCTAGGCTGAATCAGCCGCCCCTCTCTGACTGATGAAGTGAGTGAGTGCGTCTCGTAAACTCCTCGCCACACACCTGGGCTCCTTCTGCGCTCCACGGCATGGCTGTACTTGCACCCCAGAGAAAAGAAAGACAAAAATATATATATAACTTGTGACAAGATTAGTGTTTGCCCCCCCATTCAGTGTTTACCTCCCTGAAGCTTGCTTATAATACTGAAGCTGCATTAAGACTCCACGCTTCTAATATAGAAACTCAACAGAAACACTACAGACAAAGAGAGAAATACACCCAACCTTGGAATGTATCCCCTGCTCACCTCAGTCTCACACGATCCTCTGCACCTTTAGAGAGGAGAGGAAACTGCAGCAAAATAACTTTCCCAACTTGCCCTCAAGCCCTGAAAGTCTGAACCAATGACTGAACTTAAAAGTGTGCAAAGAAAACTACCCCCACCTGCCTGATCATTGCCACTGCACTTGTGTAATTGCAATTGACAATCAGATGCCATCTTTATGGGCACATGGTAGAACTGTCACTATCTGTAAGGGGAGGATAAGGCAATGCCTGTCACAAGCGCTTACGACACGTTAACACGCCCCCCACGCAGTGTTGATTGTTTCATTTAATCAATCAGGGGCAAACGTCCCGTCAGATGCGCCGCTCTCTCGATCTCATTAACAAGACATAACAAACTGTTTTTTGTTGCCGACATGGCAGACTCGGACTAACACCGTGGGGTGTTACGTGACGGGAATACCCCACCACATTTTCCTCTCATTATGAAGATGGTACTAAGGCACCAGTTATTGAAACTGCCTGAATCTGTGGGAACACACTTCCTTTTTTACAAGTTCAGATTGTCACCATTTACTTCATGACAGGACTTATTAACAAAACTGCTTTCATGCCACATGATCTTGCTTGTGGAACCTGTGGCTCTCCTCACTGCACTTTAAACAGTAAGACCCTGTAGAGCAGTCAATCATCAGATAGTTGTCCGTAGGGCGACTTCACCTCACCTGGCCCTGGACTCTGCCCCCATGCCCTTCCCACAGTGAAACCCCTTGTGGCCATGAAGAGGAGTGAGCAATAGGTGGCGTCTGGTCAGGTCCACACACTTAGAGATGACTCCTGGTGAGAGTTGAAGTCATCAGTGAACCCTGCTGATCCACCGAGCCAATTGACCTCTGAACTATCGCTGACCAGGGGGTGGGGGAAATAAAGGCTGCCTCGTCTGCCATGTGGGGGAAGATCTCAATGTGAGCTCATTGTGGCAGTCCACCCCTGTAGAGGAGGCAACCTCTGTCTTCAGATGACCAGGGAGAGGTTGATACTAATTGGGCTGTGTTGAGTTACCCGCTGTGGCTTCATCTATGGGTTTGTCTTGGCTTTGGTTTGATCATCAGCTGCAAAGCGGGAAGACCTAATGACACTGCCATTTTGACATTACGGCAATAGTCACAGCAGCACACAAAACATCTGAAAAACTAGTTTCAAGTTCGTTGATACACATCCTCGAGTTCGTTGCGTCTTCAGAAAGCTTTGTATAACTTCCAAGTTTGTCTACGCAGTATAGATGCATAAAACAAAAGCTCTCTTAAGTTCAGTCTCAATCTAGCGGACACCTCAAAGATAAAGCGTGACATGCTGTGTTAAGCTTCTCTTCAGCAGCAGCAGCAATGATATCTAAATGGAACTAAAATAAACAACAGGACAGTGGTTCTATTATGGTCCAGTAGTGCAATGTTCTTTCTTATCTAGTCACAAGGCCTGCTCAAATGACTGCAGGATGTTTGCTTTCAGAAGATTACACTTTCTGGAACACACAGCACTTTGTTTGCTGTTGTTTAATCGATGGACCCACCAAATTTTAAAAACAAATTCCTTGAATTCTACATAAGCGATTGATAAAAAACTAAACAAGATGAGACTCATGAGATGAAGATTATCTTTGTTTCCCTTTGATTTTTATTGGCACAGGACAACCTTCTGTAGACTTAAATAACACAAAAACATAGCATTAAAGCAGCAGCCGTCATAAGGAAGAACATCCCAAAAAACTAGGAGGGCCAAGAAGGGTTTATCTGACAAAACACAGGCTGGATGAAAGTGTAACAATGTAAACCAGTTAACAGTTTGACACACCGGATAAAGTTTTCACAATTAAGACAAAGATTACCCAACTATTTTGTTGTGCAAACACAGCGATTTCAATATATATATATTAGCTGTGATTCCTACCACTGACAGAGCTAATGGCTAAATCCAGTCTGCTGTGTGAGTGGTGCGAGTGTGTATTATCGCTCGGATGTTTTCGTAAAATGATTTCCCACCCCCTGGGCCCCTCTCCCCACGGGTAAGAGGGTGAAATGACACACAATGCGCGGCTGTCACCCAGGGCTCTAGCATTGGACAGAGGCACGCTGTGGCCTCTATGGCAGCTGGTAGTCTGCCCTCTGCCCTTCAGCATCAACACACAGATTGATTCGAGTGACTCTGATCTGAACTAGAGGCTGCTGCCCACGCTGCTGGTGGAACAGCAGATTGAGAAACTAAGACTGAAGAATAAATTCATGAGGACGGAAAGTTGATAATGGACCTGGGATCTGTGGTGGATGATGATTACATAGTTGAACACAGTTGGGCAGACTGGAACTATTTTGTTTAAGTAACATGTTGAGACATTGAAATTGCAAAAGAGGGACTTCTTTAAAGCGACATTGCAAACTATTAACTCACTTGTACTTTTTAATAATAATTTTTCACAATCAAGGCTTAGGTTAAAGGGATAGTTCACCAAAATTACATTGGTTTCCTTAACCTGTAAGCAGACTATGGACAAGGTATTACAGCAATCCATGCTTTGTTTTAGTTTCCCTGGCACTGTTTCCACATGCTAACATTTCAGCATTTGGGCACAAATCTCAATCAAGTCAAGGGACTGATATTAGCCTATTTAGCGCATCATGTCCAAATCATCCAAAGTATCTAAAATTGTTTGTGCAGCTCAACAAAATCATAGATGATTTGAACAACAAATGCTAATATCGGTCCCATGACTTGAATGGGATTTGTGCCACAAACGCTAAAACATTAGCACGTGTTAACAGTGCATGGGAAACTAAACTATTGATTGCTGTAATACCTTGTCCATACACTGCTTACAGGGTAAGGAAACCAATGTAATTTTGTAATTTGGGTGAACTATCCCTTTAAGTGAAAAGACAAGAATTGCTGACAGGTATCAGCAAACCCTACTGCCATTCACCAGTCAGAATGCTTTCAGGGAGCCAGTTTCAGATAGCATCACTAGAATATCCCTACACCTTGACACTGACAGCATCTGCAGTCATAAAAAAAACAGACAGACTCCCAACAACAACAATAAAAAGACACCGAACGTCTCGAAGGCTAGGGAGGGGCCGTACTGTTGGGTAGGTGGGGAGGATGAGATGTCAGCACCCCCCTGTTTAGCCCTCAAGTCCGCCCTGGGCCATCCTGGCAGCCAGCAGTGCACCCTGACGGGACAGGAAACCTCAGTGGTGGCCGCTGGTGTAGACTCTGTTCCTCAGGACCACCACGGGGGGCAGGTGGTGCCGGACGCCGGGGTAGTGCTGGACGTGATCGAACCACCTCGTCATGTTCATGTACTTCTCCTTCTCCTGGACGGCCAGGTCCACCTGGGACAGAGAGGTGGGACATTCATTTTTACCACTGATGATCCATACGTTACAAATCTGACATTGTTTAAAAGTTGAGAATGACACTACCGTCACATTAGAAATGTCTAGCAATGTTATGAATCTCCATTTATATTTAGCAAATGCATCTTTCTGGCTATAATTAGCTAGTACCCAAACTAATGAAGCAACTCTGCTTGTAACTTAATTCACATTTCTTTCCCCACAAAACAAGTGTAATTGCTAGATGAAGAGAATAACACCAAAATAATGTGAACATATTAGACAATCCTGTTTTAGGTTCTTTGTGAGGCTGCCAAAGCCTGGTCTAAGATAGCTATACTGCACCTGAAACAGAGTCTAAAATCATACCAGTTGTGTTTGGTAGCTATGATAGTCCTCCCCCTGAACTGGGCTGCTGACTGACCTCAGGACAGAGGCTAACCGCTGTGATAAAAAACTAAACTGACTCCCTTGTGGCTGGTGGCAACGATCCATCTCCGCCACAACCGCTGACATTTCTCAACATATGATCCCCTGTTTCTCTCTGTCAGCCTCCAGGGGCCAACAAACTTCTTCCTTGGCCTGGGCTAAAGACATCAATTTGCGCCTCATCTTTTCTGCTTGTGACAAGTTTCCTCTCTCATGCCCTTTAACCATATGACTCTTTTAATTGTGAGCTCCGTTTGACAAACCGCCTTTTAAATTCATCTCTGATTGAAGTCGGCTCTGTTTGGTTATTGGACGCTAGACTTACGATGACGTGATGAATTCCGTAGTACATGAGTGTGTCGGCGAGGGTGAACTGATTTCCTGCCAGGTAAACCTTGTCTTCTAGATAACTGTTGAGGTCCTGCATGAGGGAAAGAATTGAAGTAAATTACTTTTGGTGGATCATTAAGTTAATTAGAATTGCATGATATTTTACAGATTTTCACAGGTCATTTGGAAAATATTTAGACCCCTTCCCTTTTTCCATTTTTTTCCCCTCATCAATCTACACACAATGACAAAGTGAAAACAGGTTTTTAGACATTTTTGCAAATGTATAAAATATTTAAAAAACAAATACCTTATTCATAAAACTATTTGAAATTGAGCTCAGGTGCATCCTGTTTCCATTGATCATCCTTGAGATGTTTCTACAACTTGATTGGAGTCCACCTGTGGTAAATTCAATTGATTGGACATGATTTGGAAAGGCACACACCTGTCTATATAAGGTCCCACAGCTGGCAGTGCATGTCAGAGCAAAAACCAAACCATGAAGTCGAAGGAATTGTCTGTAGAGCTCCGAGACAGGATTGTGTCGAGGCACAGATCTGGGGAAGGGTACAAAAACATTTCTGCAGCATTGAAGGTCCCCAAGAACACAGTGGCCTCCATCATTCTTAATATACAAGCAGTTTTGAAACACCAAGACTCTTCTTAGAGCTGGCTGCCCGGCCAAACTGAGCGATCAGGGGAGATGGGCCTTGGTCAGGGAGGTGACCAAGAGCCTGATGGTCACTCTGACAGAGCTCCAGAGTTCCTCTGTGGAGATGGGAGAACCTTCCAGAAGGACAACCATCTCCGCAGCACTCCACTAATCAGGCCTTTATGGTAGAGTGGCCTGACTGAAGCCACTCCTCAGTAAAAGGCACATGAAAGCCTGCTTGGAGTTTGCCAAAACGCACCTGAAGGACTCTCAGACCATGAGAAACAAGACTCTTTGGCCTGAATGCCAGGCGTCACATCTGGAGGAAACCTGGCAACATCCCTACAGTGAAGCATTGTGGTGGCAGCGTCATGCTGTGGGGATGTTTTTCAGCGGCAGGGACTGGGAGACTAGTCAGGATCGAGGGAAAGATGAAGAGAGCAAAGTACAGAGAGATCCTTGATGAAAACCTGCTCCAGAGAGCTCATGACCTCAGACTGGGGTGAATGTTCACCTTCCAACAGGACAATAACCCTAAGCACACAGCCAAGACAACGCAGGAGTGGCTTCGGGATAAGTCTCTGAATGTCCTTGAGTGGCCCAGCCAGAGTCCGGACTTGAACCCGATCGAACTCTCCCCATCCAACCTGGCAGAGCTTGAGAGGATCTGCAGCGAAGAATGGGTGAAACTCCCCAAATATAGGTGTGCCAAGCTTCTAGTGTCATACCCTAGAAGACTCGAGGCTGTAAGGTGCTTCAACAAAGTACTGAGTAAAGGGTCTGAATACTTATGATTTCACTTTTTATTTTATTTTTTTTACAAATGTACAAAAATCTCTAAAAAACAGTTGTTGCTTTGTCATCACTGTGTATGTGTGTAGATGGATGAGGGGGGAAAACTATTTAATGTTAGAATAAGGCTGTAACGTAACAAAACGTGGAGAAAGTCAATGGGTCTGAATACTTTCCGGAGGCACTGTGGAGACATACGCCACAAACAATTGTCTTGAGGGTCACAGAATCACGCCAATGTGATTCTTGACTTTATCTAAGCATTTTTTGTTTATATCATAACCAGATTAGACATTTGAATCAGAGAAATGTCTCATAAAAGTTGACCAAGGAAGTTCATCAACTATAGAAGATTTATTATTAGAGAAAAAATATGCGGGACATTTTCCTGAAATCCCTTTAATAACCAAACGTTCAGTGATGGGGTGATAATGACACATCCACAGTTAAAGAGACCAAATATCCAAATAAAGTCTAACAGTCAAAAGAGTTGAAAAACAAGATGGTGGCTGGTTGAGCCAACACAGGCCTGAAATCTATTTAACCTATTTATCTGGGAGTGCGTGATGCGCAGTATGAGTGGAGAGCACTGTATCTGTAAGTGAATAATGCACGACCTGAGGGGGAATATGTATTTACCTGTCGTGGCATGGCATCCCCACAACTCTGGCCACTCCGGCTAGTGCAGATGCCTTACAAGTGGCCCACTCCTCTCCCGACTGACTTGGGCGCCTGCAAATCTAATGAACCTTCCACAAACTGGATGGACTAAGCACACGGGGGCTGTGTGTGTGTGTGTGTGTGCGGGGGGGGCGCGCGTGGTTGTGCAGGTCCCAAGGGACGGAACCATCTTTAGCACTTGTACTGCACATACAGCGTCTTGAGGGCTAATGGAGTTATTGTGCAGCCGGAGTGTGCTGCCAAGCAAGGCATGAAGGCAGCAGACTCCTCCGCCACAATCAGATCCCTACCTGCCCTACAGCTATGGAAGCCCAGCCGGACAGGAGACGGCTCCCCCTCCACCCCCACATGGAGTTCAGAACCTGGGTTCTGCGCCTCCAGCCGGACAGGAGACGGCTCCCCCTCCACCCCCACATGGAGTTCAGAACCTGGGTTCTGCGCCTCCACCCCCCACAACCAGTCTGTCCAAGCCTTCTTGGACCCTGCACTCACTGGGGCTACTAGACCTCACTAGAACACCAAGGTTGTGGGTTATAGCACCATGACAATTCTACCATAGTGAAGGAAGGGCACTTTCTGGTCCAAGTGAAGAATAAGTTATTGCACAAGGTAGAACATTAGCCCCTGAGGAAAAAGTTGTTATTTTCAAGGCGTGAGGTTTTCTATATCAACGGTATGACTAAGGCCAGCCCATGAAATTGATTCCAAAGTGTAACTACTAAAATCAAATCGAACATTTTGGCTGTTTTTCTGCATAATGAACGAAAACTGTTCACATGGTAGAATTTACAAGTGCAAAAAAACAGACACTATTGTGGCCCACATTGACCCCTTTCATTTCTGGGATTATTGGTATGCTGTTAGAGTTCTGGTGAATCAGCAGGACAGCTGTAGCAGCCAGTGGGGGCACAGAGCCGGGCTCAGGGCTAACTTCTGTAAGTGGCACCATTACATTTTTTAAAAGGCCTGTCCACATTCACATCCTGGATCAGTAGAACTTTTCAGTAATATCATGGCGGCATGTCACCCTGACAGTCAGTGCCGAGAGGCACCTGTCCAGCCAACCAGTGGCTTCATATCACTTTCACGCTGTCGACAGCCACAGCGGCCCCCCCATTAAAGACTTACACTGTAAAGTGTGTGCCCATCCTGGGCTCTCGTCTACTGCTTTGTCCATCTCGGCCATGTCACTGAAGGGCCATATATCAGACTAGATTCATGTCCCCGCGCCTTAATGAGTCACACACACTGTCTGGCCACGGCTGGTGGAGCATGGGTTGGCGAGTTTGGCTCAGGGGCTTCTCCCAGGCCCTGCTATTCTAGACCCTCTCCGTACACAGCTCGCCAAGCCTGTCTATCCCATATGACAGCAATGGTAGAAAAACAGTGGGTCCACATTTACATTGGACAATAAAACTGACTAAGATAAACAGTACCAGTGAAAAGTTTGGACACACCTACTCATTCAAGGGTTTTTCTTTATTTTTTACTATTTTCTACATTGTAGAATAATAGTGAAGTCATCAAAACTTTGAAATAACACATATGGAATCATGTAGTAACCCCCCCAAAAATTGTTAACAAATAAAAATATATTTGAGATTATTCAAAGTAGCCACCCCTTGCTTTGATGACAGCTTTGCACACTCTTGGAATTCACTCAAACAGCTTCACCTGGAATGCTTTTCCAACAGTCTTGAAGGAGTTCCCACATATGCTGAGCACTTGTTGGCTGCTTTTCCTTAACTCTGCGGTCCAACTCATCTCAAACCATCTTAGTTGGGTTGAGGTCGGGTGATTGTGGAGGCCAGGTCATCTGATGCAGCACTCCATCTTGGTCAAATAGCCTTTGTGATTTATTTAGAATCCAAGGCACACTTTTACCAGCATGGCTTCCACAGCATTCTGCAGCGATACGCCATCCCATCTGGTTTGCGCTTAGTAGGACTATCATTTATCATTGTTGGATCATTTGGAAAATGACCCAACACACCTCCAGGCTGTGTAAGGGCTATTTGACCAAGAAGGAGAGTGATGGAGTGTTGCATCAGATTACTTGGCCTCCACAATCACCTGACCTCAACCCAATTAAGACTGTTTGGGATGAGTTAGACCGCAAAATGAAGGAAAAACAGCCAGCAAGTGCTCAGCATATGTGGGAACTCCTTCAAGACTGTTGAAAAAGCATTCCAGGTGAAGCTGATTGAGAGAATTCCAAGAGTGTGCAAAGGTGTCATCAAGGCAAAGTGTGGCTACTTTGCAGAATCTAAAATCAAAAATATATTCTGATTTGTTTAACCCTTATTTGGTTACTACGTGATTCCATGTGTTATTTCATAGTTTTGATGTCTTCACAATTATTCTACAATGTAGAAAATTGTAAAAAACAAAACAAAAACCCTTGAATGAGTAGGTGTGTCCAAAAGTTTGACTGGTACTGAATAAAAAAATTAAAAATGATTTTCTAATTTTGGATGATTTGAAGTTCTAAAACATTGGAGAATAATCTTTACTATTGTTTCTGGGTCTCTACCTTTAGTATGGTCTTGATATCTTCTTTGTGGCATCCGTCCACTTTGGTGACTCTGTACTCCAGCCACTGCTGCACTACAGCCTTGTGTTCTGCTGACCCACCCAGCAACTCGGGCCGCTTGGCCTCCTGGACCAGGTGAGTGGCGATGGTCACCAAGCCGACCAGAGCTGGTCCATTAATACTCTGGAGGACAGGGACCTGGATGGGAGAGAATGTCAATGTGTACATTTAGTATTAGCCTGATAGGAATTATGGACACAATGCCAGTGTCTGTATTGTAGTGACTTGTCAACAAGACACAGTATTTCAGTGCTTACACATGCAGTCACGTTGAATCGACCCTGTGACTTGTATGTGTTTCTAACGTTGTAATGAAGGCAGTTGAGTCAGTATAGCACTCCACTGAAATGAGTTAGAGCCAGAAATCGTTGGCAACCTAAGATTGCTATCACATGGCATAAACAGGCAGCAGACTCATTCAATGTTAGCTTATCTAGCTGGCTAATAACACAGCTTAGCTCAAACATGATTATACATTTACCCTACAATTTATATGGGGTAAAGTTATAGCTTCGTTGTTCCTAAGTGACCTGCATTCGCTAAAATAGAACTAGCTAAAGCTACTGGCATTATCTTGTTAGCTAGCTAACATGCTACTGTCATTATCTTGTTAGCTAGCTAACATGCTACTGTCATTATCTTGTTAGCTAGCTAACTAGTTACGTTAGCTTGCTTTTCTATGGAAAGTATAGTGGCATGCTAACATTAGCAACCTTCGTAGCTAGCACGTGCTCACGACTCTTTTTAACCTACTGTTCATGAGGTAAGCTCTATTTTATTTAGTACATATCGATAACTGTAACCGAAACCATTAGATGGCAAATTCACCTTCCTATCCCCCTGAGTACTGTATTTGTTAGGCTTTTTCAATCCTAAAGCCTTTTCCAGCGAGGATAGCTCTTTCAACGACATCTTTGCGAACGATGGGACAAGGGGGATGGCACAGGACTGGTCGAAATTACTCACTCCTGCCCACTAGATTTAAATCGACAACAAATTCAGCCAATGGTGACATGAAAAGTGGCTATTATTTCGTTTCATTACATTGCATCAGATCAAAGTACTTTATAGTATAGGAATACTATCTCCATGAATATTTCGTTACAGAATAATGTCTTTATTATGTAGTTAAAACGTGCTTACACATGAATGATCAAATTAAGAATGTTTATTTGTTTAATTTATATGTATAAATTAAACAATTAAACATTGTCATATATATCTTAAATTCTATCTTTCTTGATTAATCCAAAAATATTTCAGCAGAGTAAAAATTGCACACACAAAAAACCAACTGAGGCACATTAAAGAGAGGTTTTCAATTGGTGGATAGATAGCTCATGTATACAAATATTGGTATTTGGTTAATATAAGGCATAGTGTTAACTGAGAGGTTTTAATCAATTAAATTCTTGTTTTGTATGTGAATGTACGCCTACATAAAATACTAGTCTCATTTTAATTCAGTCTGATCAATTAACCTTTTCACACCAACCCTAGCAGTACATTTTAGTAATTTAGCAGACGCTTTTATCCAGAGCGACTTACAGTAGTGAATGCATACATTTTTCTCCCGTGAGAATTGAACCCACAACCCTGGCGTTGCAAGTGCCATGCTCTACTAACTGAGTCACTTCCTATGATACACACACCTGGCCCTCATAGAGTTAATAAGCAGAGTTTGACTGACATCTGACATTTCATTATGGGCGAGTCATAAGGAGACTGGCTTGGATATGTTATTTTCCAGCATGACTTGGCTCCAGTTTATAAGCGGGCGAAGATGTGTGATGTAATACAATCAATGTATCAATATTCTTATGGGAATACACATGTTAATAGTATAGGGGTGCCCTAATTTCTTATGGGAGTGCTCGGCACTGTAGAACACTCCAGTAATTCAAACCCTTCCTACAGCTCAATCTATCAAACAATGGGAAGCATACAGGGACCTACAATTCATAGTAACATGCTTGTTTCCTCACTGCGTTGTATGAGATTTGTGGAAATTTAAATCAAAATGACAGTGAAGGTCTAGAGTTTCCCCAAGTCCGGCAGCAAGTTTGCCTCCGTGTCTCCTGGTATGTCTGTCTCGCAGTGTCTCCTTGCTCTGCTGTTGTATGTCATGTCTGTTTCGATTTGTACAGTCTCCTTATGACTCGTCCATAATGAAATGTCAGATGTCAGTCAAACTCTGCTTATTAACTCTATGAGGGCCAGGTGTGTGTATGACATCATAGGAAGTGACTGCTGCGATGAGGTGTTGCGTGCTACTACCTCCCGTCAGTCATCATCCTGGTTGTCACATATATTTGAATATCCAGGTTGAGGTGACGTGGAGGGCAGTTACTCTAAACAGGATAAAAAAAGCTACTGCCTGTGGTAAAAACTCTACCATGGTCCGGCTTGGCACGTTACATGCATTACCATAACATGAAGTAAAATTGATCAGAGAGTTTCCTACACTGGTGAACCCCTGCAACTCTTCGCCAGGTTGTTGCTGTAAATTAGAATGTGTTCTCAGTCAATTTATGAGGTTACAGTAAAATAAGGAATGAATAAATACAGTATTCCAAAAGCCCAATATGCAGTGAGCACATGAGATGGAAGGCAGGTAGCCTAGCGGTTACAGCGTTGGGTCAGTAACTGAAAGGTTGCTAGTTTAAATCCCCGGGCCGACTTGGTGAAAAATATGTTGCGCTGCTCTTAAGCAAGGCATTTAACCCTCATTGCGCCATGGTTGCTGTGACTCCAGTGTCTCAGGGGGAGTGGGATATGTTAAAAACAAATTTCCACGCCACGCACTTGTACAGGTTATACAGTTGTACGCAAGTGAAACAGGACAAATATCAGCACCCCCTATTTGACTTGAACCTAAAACCTCATCTAGCCAAGTTGTAGCAATATGATTATAAGACCTCTTTATCATTCTAGTACGAATAGGGCCTTGGATGGAACATTCTTGTTGATGTTTATTACCTTACACACATCCATGCACACATCCTGACCTCATCACTACATGTGCACTTTATCTGCAATTGCAAACGTTATTTTTAGAACTCATTTGGAGAAAAAAGCTGTCCCAGAATGCAAATTAATTATAAGAATGAGTACACAGACTATCACAAATGATTAGATGCCACAGAACAAGGTAAGGATAATTACTGTTTTTCCCCTTTTCCTTTTTTTGTGTGTTTGTTTGTGTGTTTCGGCACGTCATACACGTTTAGCCTAGTAGGGATTTCATAAAGGCATGCCTGCAGCGTTAAAGTATGCCTCCTCTACCAAATGCCTTGGAGCTGCCACATCCTGTATGTACACAGATGTGCTGAGGACAACAATCTCCAGTTGCGGAGGACGATCTATAGCCCATGGGAGTATTTCTCATGCCGATTGTGATACATAATCCAGGGTCACATTAGTAAGAGAATATATTGCGGGGTCACCCATACTGCCGTGGGGCTTCCAGAGGCATCCGCATACCCCAATTGTGATATCTCTTCCCCCGTTACACTGATTTGTCTGGCTTGGATGTAGGGCCTATGCAGAGCTGTCTCCCCTGCTACCATTCATAACCTGTAAGGTTATCGTCTGGATATTTAAATCTAGAACTGCACGAGATGGAGGAGGATCGGTCGTGAGAAGAGACATGCATACTGTCAGCACGGATTGTTGAAATTGTGTATTGGTGCTACCTTGGATTGCCAAGCTGGAACGAACATGGGCACAGACATAGGGCGGCTGTGTGACAATTAGAGAAAAGCCTGTGATGGAAAGAGACAGAGACTGAAATCTTACCCCAGCATCCAGTTTTTATTTTTCCTATCTGTCTCACATTTACCCCAACACCAGAGAGAATACGGCAAGCTTTCACAAATGATTGTGGATGAACAAACCTGGGATGTAACCTTTCTGTGTATCAGTGTAAGCTTGTTGTAATATAACATAAAGATTTTGAGGTTCTATTTCCTGGGCTTTGTAGGTTCATTCCTCCGTAATGGCCATAAGCTTAGACTGTGACAAATGTAACACCTTTTACAACTTCTAAGAAAATAGTTCTTTCAGTGTTCAAATGTCGGTAGTCGGCGCTGACTGCTGTCTTCTTGTTTCTGCTGCTGGCTCTAGCACTGGAAGGACTGAAGAGAGTATCAACCCCAGAGCTCCAGGCATGCCTTGGTGTCCCAATAAGGGACTGACGTACCAACCTTCCCTCGCGCAGCAAGAACAACCCACGGCAAGAAGAAGCTGGTCCCTTCTCGTCACACACACACACACACACACACACACACACACACACACACACACACACACACACACACACACACACACACACACACACACACACACACACACACACACACACACACACACACACACACACACACACACACACACACACACACACACACACACACACACACACACACACACATTTGCATATGTGAGTTTGGGGGTGGGGGGCTAGATGAGAGGCCGACATGGTGGAAAGATGACATTTTTGTGGCATTTCAAGTCTTTCCCTTAACATTTGTGACAGGAGATTAGCATTGGTACATGCAGGGAGGAGTGTGAGCCTGGAGAAGGGAGAGAGCAGTAATACAGTTTCTCCGTTTCCTCGCTGCATGCCAGCCAGACGCTGTGGGACGCGCTGGGGGACACAGTACCAGCTCACAGTACCATTCCAGAGTGCATCTCTCATCCAACAACAGTCACTTAAGACTATTCATTAAGCTCTGAATTCCCTAACCCTCAGCCATTTCCCCTCAGAAAAATTAACCTTGGTGGAGGATTTTGATCATATAGCTTCTGATTGCCTTTATTGAAGTTGCCCATTGGCCATGCAGGTTCTCCCTCCGTGATTTAGACAAATTCTTGGTGAAAACTATTGTGGCTGTGCTTCCACTATGCCCCTGAGGATGGTAAATAGAGACTCCCATGTAGAGTTGTGAAGTACACGCAATAAACATGGGTTTGAAATACAGACACATATGTATGCACACACGCACATGTGTGTACACCTGACATGTGAGCAACATGGACATGGCTTATTACACGTCTAAGACACACATATTCACACATATTCACACATATTCACACACACGCACACACACACACACACACACACACACACACACACACACACACACACACACACACACACACACACACACACACACACACACACACACACACACACACACACACACACACACACACACACACACACACACACACACACACACACACACACACATCTGACCTGTTTTGAGTATAGTTTAGGCGGGGCTCACTTGCTGTTGTATGCAATGTTTCTTTCAGCCAGCAGGGAGCACTGTGGTTCTTTCAAAAAAATCTCCATCTGAAAGGTCCTCTATGATTAAACACAGAACATGGCCGTTTTAAGAGGCCAAAACTTTATCAAGCAGATCAAAGAAGAAGCTGTTGTGTGACTGTTAATGGGGCATCAACACACACCGGAACATTCTAATCATTATGGCTGACACAGTTATCTGACAGAAACCAATCATTGTAAATGCAAATCATTTATTTTTTCCCATACAACTCCTATTCTATGAGTGGTTATTTGACATTAAGTGTCATATTTCACTATTTCAACTTCTTATAGGTTGATTTAGTATTCAGTTATATTGAATAAATATGGATTGTTCAGAAAAGCTTTGTCTCACGTTAGTGTGTTTTTCTGGACAGACATTGTTGTACTGATCTTCTACAAGTGTGACTGATCTCAATATCATTCTCTTCCTGATGGTGGCAATGGATTCACATTGTCTTGACAGTACCCTATACATGACTATGTTTTAGTAGATTACTGTACATATTATTGCGGTCAGTGTCCAGACCCCCTCTCTTACATAGGTGTTGGAGGTGAAGCCAGGCATGCTGCCTTTCTTTCTCCCTCCATCATCTCCATCTATCTTTATGTCTTTAGCCCATTACTTTGATTCACTACCTCTGGAGGTCAGAAGGGAAAGTACAGACACATGGCCTGTCTCTCCTATCGCTGTGTCCACTATATCCCTACTGAGGAGAGATCATTATAGCACACCGCAATAGAGAGAGAGAGAGAGAGAGAGAAAGAGAGCGAGAGAGAGTGAGAGAGAGCAGGGTTATTCCTATTCGGCCGTCCCCTACTCTCAGGCGATGGTCTGACTCTGGCTGACATGCCTCCAGCCCCCACCAGCCACCATGATCTATATGAGGCCATCTTTATTGGCAATTTCAGCCCAGGGACAGATGGGGCTGCAGCCATGATAAAATCCACCAGGCCTCACCTGTGACACAAACTGAAGGAAAAAGAAATAATGCATCCTCCATCATAGTGGTTATAGTGGAGTAATGTGGGGTGTATAGTGGATATTTAAGGCCAGCATGACCAGCTGCTTACCTCTAGTATGGAGAGACACAAAGATATGTTTTGTGGCATATTTAGTAAGGATTCAGATGCAATATCATTCTGAGTTGGAGGATCCTGTCTGACAAATCTCTATACAGATATACTGTGCTTTGGATTTTCTTTTTGGCTAGAATAGTTCATTATTAGCTTTTATTGTCCTTTGCAAACATGTGCAAGTCCAATACTATTCACATCCTGTGATTGCATTGCAGAGATGTAAATTGAGCTTGTTTGAATGAACAGGTAGCATCTGTGGATACGGTCTCTTCCCTCTAATCCACAGACACAGCAGTGTTCTCTGGGCCCACAAGGTGGTATTATACATTTGTCTGACATTTACATCGGGTTGTGTATTATTTACTTCCGATATACTTTCTGTATTGTATACAATCAACACCAATATGATACCTTTATTATAAAATACAATAATTGTAACAATTATTAATATAGAACACATTTGAATAAAAAATATTACTTGATCATAAGAATCATTATTTTAATTGTATTATCACACACAAATGTAAGAATTGTAATTTTTCTGTAATATATTTTCCTGCATACTGTGTGGCATATCAAATGTACCCTCTTACATCTGCAGAATATTTTCCCATTTTTCAAAGTCTTAAAACACACAAGGCAAATCATTGGGAATTGGCATGACAACACTCTAGCTCTAAGTAGACTATATCCTCAGGCCATTCCAACACTCGTTGAATGAAAGACAGAAGCTTGCAAAGTGACGAATACCATGAAATAGCCCTGTAATGAACAATCAGTTTCATGTAAGTTACAGTTCAGACAGGCCACCACCATAAGCCCAATCCCGATATGTAGTCTTTAAATTGATTTGGACAGATCACACGTGTAGCTAGCTATTGATCAGGAACTGTTTTGATCCTATTTCAATGTGCACAAAGCTGAGCATATCATTATCCACACATACACTTGACTCCTTGTAATTCCCTCCTGTTTGAAGTGAAAACTTTCAAATGCTGTAGGCCTACATTGGAATTGATGGATGAAGACAGTGTATGATAAAACATATATTCCTGCATCATGACCACTGTACTCAGGTGTCTAGGCTTAGTGAGTCAACGTGCAGTAGTGATATGGTTGTGTGTGTGGTTGTGTGTGTGTGTGTGTGTGTGTGTGTGTGTGCAGTATGTGTGCCAAACGTCTGTGCCTCTCAACAACGCTCCTCAATGTTTGTTATGCGGCCGGCTTCACTCATCCTCTCCCAGTCTCCTCACATAGGTCCTTATTAACTTAATCAAGAAGAGCAATTTTGACATTTAGGCGCCTAATTTGCTCAGCGGCAAAAAAAGAAAAGAAAAAGCGAGCATCGGCTGTGGAGATAACGTAAACTGACAGAGATATACAAAAAGGGAGTTTATCAGGAGAATAATTAAATGATAGAAACAGACCCTATGATATAGGTTCTCTCCTGTTCCCATGACTGACTGGGCCGGTTGTTAGGGAAATGGTCACGGCGGGTGGGTGTTATTTATCGGAGGGTGTGGTCACCATTTTGGACCGGTGATCGAGGTGTAGGCTAGGTGGCCAGGCTGCGGTGTGTCTGTCATTGGAGCCTTCCTTTTAATCAAGCTAACATGAAGCTATCTGATGTGCTGGTAGTGGGTCTGTGTGCAGATACGGCTATACCCATCTACCTGTAGGGACCCCCGGGCGTCATCAGCACTCGCTGCTCCCGGGCACGTCCTCCGTCAAACCAAAGACATGGGAAGTCAAGTCACTAGTTTTTTCCCTCCACCAACCCATAATCCATTATCTTGAGATAACTTTGTCAGATTGTCAAGCAAACTCTCCGATGGGATCTGGGCCCATCGCCTATTAAAAATGAATAAACGCCGGCTGAGCTGGCCACCACTCGCCGATACTCCCTCCGAGCATCCCCGTGACTGCATTACTGGGGCTCCTGTTTCTGCAGCCACAGCCAGCCTACCCGGTAATCACGTTTCCCCTCCCTCTCCCCTCCAAACAGACTTGTTTCATTGATTATATAAAGGGGATTGATTTTCCGTGACCAGATGTAACACTTGTAAAATGCGTGTGTAATTGTATTGGGTGCTGTCCCCCTCTCTCCATCACTCCATCCCTCCTTTCCTCCTCCCAGCCCTCTGCTCTGTCTGCACCAGGATGGGATGGGAGAAAGAGATTCATTTTTAATCAGGGAGCGGTGGTGTTAATTTAGCAGCATCAGCAGCAGCAGCAGCGACTATCACGTGTATGTGTGTGTGTGAGTTTACTAGTTGCGATGCTTTGTGACACGCTGCCTATGCCGAGCCGTGCTGCGGTGCTATTCCAGGCCTGAGACCTAGGGTTCATGAATAATTTGCCACTGTTAATCTTGAGTGGTCTTGATTTATTCTGGGCCGCCTTTGAAGTCCAATATGCTGAGGGCTTTACGGAGAGGCTACGAAACAGCAGAGACTAACAACAGCAATAATGAGAACCATGTTCGTTCAAGTTAGACATGCAGATTTACTGAGTTCTGGTTGATGTACATTAGCATGACGATTCAATACATTGTCACAATTACAACACTGTTGAACATGATTATGAATTAAGTAATCGAACCAGGTCTCCTCATGTATTGATGGCATGTCAACCACCCTATGAAGGAGAGTGGCAGGCAGGTAATCATAGAGAATGCCATAAGACCCATCACAATCTCCAAGATGGCTGCTCGGCCATGTCATCTTTTCCTACCATTCTCTGTGACACCCCAGTTGAGCAGGGTAATGACCCGTCACTAACGATACCCTCTTCATTTGCCTCTATCAAGTTCAATGTCATCTGCAGTGACCAAACGACCATGTACACATATACATACCCCTACAGATGCCATATCGTAATTTGAGCCAGTTTCACACAGCAGGAAGATAATCCTGCAGCAACAGGAAATGTGAATTGTTATGTAGATTATAATATATATAATTTAGGTGTTGATATATTTTTTGTTAGGGCAAATCAAGTCTGACATTTTAAAGTGGAAATTACAAACTTTAGAAGCCTTTTTAAACCTCAAATTCACTCCTGCTGTGCACAGGATGTTCACATGAAGATATGGCATCTGTAATTGTTTTTGTGTGTGTTATCTATCCTTGGCCTATACTGTAAGAAATAAATGGTGATAAACAGCCATTTTGACAAAGGTGGAAGGTGGCCTGGGTTGGCTACACCCTCACCATCACTCCCTATCAGGGTTACTGTTGTGCTGTTGGGGGATAGAGTCTAGTCTCTGGTACTCAGTTGTTGTTTTAGGTCCAATACACCTGCAGGACATGAGGGCCAGTTGTTTGGGCTGGGGGCTGAACATTCACATTATTCTGAGGGGGAATTGGTCGTCACTCTGAATAGGATCAGGTCGTGTTTACCTGGGGAACTGGGGGGGAAATAAGTCTGGCTTGTTTGCTAGTTTACTGGAACCCATGCTGTGTTCCAAATGGCACCATGTTCCCTATATAGTGCCCTACTTTTAACTAGAGCACAGGCTCTGGATATAAGGTATAGGGTGCCATTTGTTTCGGACAAAACCTCAGACACCATAGCAATAGTTTTGGAACAATTCACTTGAAGTGGATATGGAGGGTGGGGATGGAAACGGCTGGGAATTTGAATATGGATGATCCATACATTATCCTGATGGTAAATGTTGTTGGTGGAGTGTCTACAGTGTGTGCTGAAATTCTGGTATAGGTGAAATACATGAGGATAATGTTCCTCTTCTCAGTTCAGCATCTGGTCCTCTCATTCAGCTGTTCTGTACATTATTGTCAGGCACACTGGGGCCCAACTTAGCAGTTAACTCAATTACAGTAAATACTATATCTCTATGCAATACCAAGTCATATCCTCCTATATAAAAATGTAAACATGTCAAGCCATAGAGAGAGATACAACATGGATTTTGAATAACTTTGGGGCTCTACGATTATCTCAATTTAAGCCCGGGGGGCACTTGAGCGAGTGAGTTTAAAAAACAAACCCATATGCATTTAGGTTTTCTCCCTCTATTAATTTCCTATCTGCATTATCCAATTAGTCTGAGGAACTGCAGCGATGTGCATCGCACGGACGGATACTCCACTTCCTGGAAACATTGAATCAGGACATTCTGTTCGGTCCGGACATTATGGTTGTCAGTCATCATTGAAAATATTGTATGTATTAGTTCTAATTATTGTCCTGCATACTGTAGTTTATACTTCCTGCAATGGTCTTAATGTCATTTAGCTGTTTTCTTGTGGGTACGTCTAGTCTAAATGGAAACGCTAAATTGTGTCTTATTTTTTTATTTTTTTTATTTGATATGAGAAATATTCACACACACACACACCATAATAGTCACATACATACTGTACCTAAAATAATTTATCCAACCTGACAATATTTAGCTCTCAGTGACTGGATGAATAATTTCATAAAACAGAGATACTGTATGTCCATCTCATAATATCAATCCATTTTCCGGGGCTTTGTTTTGATTGCTCACACAGCCACTGAGCGAGCTCTGAACCAGTGGATCTCCCTCGATCCAGTGCCACATTTCCAGACCCTCACCTTCCCGTCAAGCTAATCCAACCCAGAAATAGAGTGAGTGGGGAGCCGGCCTGTCAGGTTTGTCTCGTCCCTGCTGCAATCTTGCTAACTATTCTACCCAGCGTCTCCCAGTGGTAAACCTCACTGGCTGTACCAGTGCTGACAACCCACATAATTAATGGGCATGAATGCGGCGCTACCTATGAGTGGAGCTGACAGAAAGCCATACATACCTTTGGCCCCCCTCTCCTTTCCTCTCCCCTACTCGGTGCACCGGTTCAGGGGCTCACTGGAGCGATGGGCTGCTACAGACCTACTGGCCCTAATTGATGCCCTCTTATTTTGGAGAGGGTGGGAGAGAGGGAGCGGAGGTTGGTTATTCATCCATTCATTTCTCTTGCTCTCTCTCTCTCTCTCTCGCTCTCTGTCTCTGTCCAGCGATTCTTTCACCGTCACTGAGGGACTTTGTTTGCTGAGAGTGGACCTGCATATCAAAGCCTCTTGTTGCTGTAATGAGGACTTCTCTCCTCTCTGTGCTCCGCGTCACAGTTCTCTGGCCCTCTTTGAAGACAGACCACTGGTCCCCTGACCACAGAGTTGCAGCCATCATGAGAAAGGGGGAAGGGAGGAGGGTTTTGGAGAAGAGGGCAAGGAGAAGGAGCTGATAGTAGGAACCTCCATTAGAGCAGGGTTATACCTCCTCCGCCATGAGATGTCATGTCGAGGGGGAGGTAGGATCTCTGAGGGCCTCACGCCCCACCCCTCTCGCGTTGCCGCGTCGACCGACCCGGGCCCTAGCTGCCTGCCAAGCAGAGTCGGCTGAGTGATTAGAGCAATTACTCGTCAAAGGTCTGTCAGGGCCAATCAAATCTGTCCCTCCTCCCGCCCGTCGACAGGCGAGGGGGTGACCCAGACCTGCCTCGGCCGGGAACATTAGAGGAAGTTACACTCACTTCTCCTGCCAGTCCGGGCTGCCTGCCTGACGCTGTTCTCTCTGAGACGCGGGTGTAGACTGGGCTGCAGCCTGGGCTCTGTTTCTCACAGGCCTCCTAATGATCTGACTGAGACCCACCACCGTTCATGGGGAGCCCAGTGGAATGGACCCCTTGAACTGGGGGAGACGGCCTGCCATTGTTTGTGTGTGTGGCCTCCTCATATCCATCACAGTGATTGCCCTGCGATTCCAGGCTGCCTGCCGTTTTCTCTCTCTTTCTCTTTTCCTCTCCTTTTTTCTCCTTTCGTCCTGCGACTCCCCCACCTCATTTGTTGCGATTCGAGTTGAGTTGTTATTTTCCACGATGCGAGGTATGGCAGTGACAAGGGTGAGAGCACACTCTCCTCAGCTCTCTCTCTTTCTATCCTCTCTTTCTCTCCCTGTCTGTCTTCCTCTTTCCTGTTTGACACCACCAAATGCAGCTGTGACACTGGGTAATGGCTTTTGGCAACCTGTGTTATTTGAAGGAATAGGTTGCTCAGTGGACCCCTAGCTGAGAGAATCCTGGGTCTCTCTACAGCTGCAGCCAGAACATTAGTGGAAATGCCATGATCCGCCTCTCCTGTGTGTGTGTGTGTGTGTGTGTGTGTGTGTGTGTGTGTGTGTGTGTGTGTGTGTGTGTGTGTGTGTGTGTGTGTGTGTGTGTGTGTGTGTGTGTGTGTGTGTGTGTGTGTGTGTGTGTGTGTGTGTGTGTGTGTGTGTTTTTGAGTGTGTATGTTTTATTTTAAAGGGCCAGTGCAGTCAAAAACTTGGTTTTCTTGTGTTTTATATAAAGTGGGGTCCAAAATTATTGACACCTTTGATAAAGATGAGCAAAAATGTCTGTATGCTAAAAACAAATGGGGAAATTATATTATTCTATACTAATACAATTGCTTAGAGAAAGAGATTTTGTTGAACACGTAATAAAACATGTTTTCAAAAAGATAGGGTCAAAATTATTGACGCCCCTGTTTTCAGTACCTTTCAATACCTCACCTTGCGAGGATAACAGCACTAAGCCTTTTGCTAAATGTTGTATGAGATTGGAAAACACATTAGGAAATATTTTAGACCATTTCTCGAAACAGAATCTTTCCAGAACCTTGATATCCTTTGTCTGCACGCACCCTTTTCAATTCAAACCATAGGTTTTTAATGGGTTCAGGTCCGGAGACAGAGATGGCCATTGCAAAATGTTAATTTTGTGGTCAATTAACTATTTCTTTGTGGATTGTGATGTGTGCTTGGGGTTATTGACTTGATGGTAAACCAACTTGCAGCCAATTCTTAGCCTCCTGGTAGAGGTAACCAGGTTTTTGGCTAAAATGTCCTGGTACTGTGTAAAGTTCATCAACTTGCAGCCATTGACATTAACAAGGGCCCCAGGACCAGTGGAAGCAAAATAGCCCCATAACATCAAAGATCCACCACCATATTTTATAGTAGGTATGGTGTTATTTTCTGTATACTGGATTCTCATTTCGATGCCAAAACCTTCACTGATGTGTGTGGCTAAAGAGCTCTATTTTCTGGCCATATCATCTGGCCATATCACCGGTTCCAATCCAATTGCTAATGCCGTACAGCAAACTCCTGGTGTTTTCATTTGTAGGATACAATGAAAATAGAGCTCTTTGGCCACACACACCACTAGGTACACCAGTAGGTACACCACTAGGTACACCAGTAGCCAGTAGGTACACCAGTAGGTACACCAGTAAGTACACCAGTAGGTACACCACTAGGTACACCAGTAGGTAAACCACTAGGTACACCAGTAGGTACCCCGCTAGGTACACCAGTAGGTACACCGCTAGGTACACCAGTAGGTACATCAGTAGGTACATCAGTAGGTACACCACTAGGTACACCACTAGGTACACCGGTAGGTAAACCACTAGGTACACCACTATGTACACCAGTAGGTACCCCGCTAGGTACACCAGTAGGTACACCACTATGTACATCAGTAGGTACCCCGCTAGGTACACCACTAGGTACACCACTAGGTACACCAGTAGGTACACCACTAGGTACACCAGTAGGTACACCACTAGGTACACCAGTAGGTACACCACTAGGTACACCAGTAGGTACCCCGCTAGGTACACCAGTAGGTACACCGCTAGGTACACCAGTAGGTACATCAGTAGGTACATCAGTAGGTACACCACTAGGTACACCACTAGGTACACCACTAGGTACACCACTAGGTACACCACTAGGTACATCAGTAGGTACACCGCTAGGTACACCAGTAGGTACATCAGTAGGTACACCGCTAGGTACACCAGTAGGTACACCGCTAGGTACACCACTAGGTACACCACTAGGTACACCAGTAGGTACATCAGTAGGTACACCGCTAGGTACACCACTAGGTACACCACTAGGTACACCAGTAGGTACACCACTAAGTACACCGGTAGGTACACCGCCAGGTACACCACTAGGTACACCACTAGGTACAGTACATTACTATTTCACACGTTTGTTATATGCTAGGATTTGGGAAATACAGTTTAAGCCATTTCATGACTCTTCTAAGTGATGGACATGTATTTAGTATTTGAGGTCAGTCTAGGACAGAAGACAAAATAGCATTTGACAATATTTACTTGGTCCAGTGCATTAAAAAAATACAACAAATATAGCCATTGTTTTTCCTTTTGCTAAATGATTTAGTGATTTGTTGTTCTACAAGGCCAAGCCTGTTTGTTAAGTGGGCTAATCTTCCTTCCTTTGGATGGCGACCCCTAAAAATAGTGAACAGTGACAATCTGCCAGAAACTGCGACTGGAGCTCTGGCAAGTTGCTCTAGGCATTTTCCAGTCCTTTTCCAGTCCTATCTCCAAACCTTACATCATCCAAAATTGTTTACCTCAATCCTCATATTGATATGTCATTTTTTATTCATTTAAAAATTCTAAATGACAGATGCATAACAGCGTAGACCAACAAAGGGGCTATATAGTTTTTTTGTTCATTTTTATAAGACCATATCTTAGAGCATTTTCTTCCATTGTCGTCTTATAAGTTAAACTCAGATATATTGTTTGTGATGTCCCCAGACCCAGTCTAGCTGTCACCAGTCCGAGATGTCTGCATTCTCAATATTATTTCTGGCCGGCTGTAGTCCATCTTGGGGGCACAATGGAGCCTCTTTCATTTTCTATGTCATAATGCGATAGCACAATTTCCCTGGGAGGCATGGCGCTATTGGAAAAGCGAATAACATATGTTGTGTCTCAAACCCATCCCTTTTGCTTTATCCCACAAGTGCAGATGACCAGCGAAGTAGTGAGTGCCAAAGGCTGGAGAGACTGAGAGGGAGAGCTCTGTGCAGTAGTATGCATGTCACATAGACTATCATTAATCTAGACGGGAACAATAATAAATCCATCCTATCAAAGCCCATCAGAGGAACAGTAATGCATTAGATTCGGAGTGCAACGCAACACGGCCGTAATGTATTGCTCATATATTTTATTGGTATTCGAGGAGAGTCGACTTTGCAGTTGCCTCGGACCATTCTCAAAGCAGATTATCTTTCCCTTGGCATATTCTCTGAGTTGTGTTGCTTTCCAAGCGGGGGCAAACTTGGAGGATGCTGGTTGGTTGGGCATGCTAATCTTTCACTCAACTCTAAGCTCGCGGGACATACGGTGGCTTTGTTTTCCAGACACTGTAAATGTAAATAAGACACAAAGACCTGGTACCGGGAGCAAAGTATCCTTACTATTGACAGTCCAATAAATGTGCAACTACTCTATCTCTCAAATAGATAAGGATCATTAAGGACGGAGCTGGACTTTCAGGTAACTTTCAGGTAACTTCAGACCGCTCATCTCTTGCCTTAATTGAAAGATGGGTGTTGTTAGGGAGAGGGAAAGAGAGAGAGACGGTTAAGATGAAGAGGAGAGATGAAACGAGAAGCCACTTGGTCCTTTGAGACTCCTTACTTCCCTCGCTGCCAAATTAGCCCAATTAGTCAGAGTGGCCTGCACGCGAGGCGGCTGTCAAATCTCACAGTCATATCAACGCCAGGGGTCATTCTCCCTCATTTAAGTGATGTTTTTGACTCTCGCTGGCTGCCTGGTGAGCCACCTGCATATGAGTGAGTGAGTGTGTGTGTGTGTGTGTGTGTGTGTGTGTGTGTGTGTGTGTGTGTGTGTGTGTGTGTGTGTGTGTGTGTGTGTGTGTGTGTGTGTGTGTGTGCGTGTGTGTGAGTGTACTGTGATGTATGTGTGCGTGTACATGATGTGTGTGTGTGTGTGTGTGTGTGTGTGTGTGTGTGTGTGTGTGTGTGTGTGTGTGTGTGTGTGTGTGTGTGTGTGTGTGTGTGTTCAAGCATGAAAGGGTTGGCTTCTTCAAATCAATCCCACCTCACCAGCAGGGTGTATGGGTGTCCTTATCAGAGTATCTGCTAAAGCTGTGCTGGGGTGTGAGAACCAAGCCTCTTTTTCCTCAGGTAATATCCACCAAGTCTCTTTAAAGCCTGCCGTTGGGATTCTTTTATCTCTCCACATCAAAAGCACCTAACTTCTCTGCACAAAGAAAAAGAAGCAGAGAGAAGAGTTTATAGAGGCACAGCAAAGTCTAGAAGAAAAGCCTTGAGCAGGTGAATCTTCATAACCGGTCAACAATGGATGGAAAATGGCTCACAAAAACTAACAACTCCTTGTTTCTTGGCCTGCCGAGTCTGACTTGGACTAATAGCGCCTCTCCTTGCCTCCAGCAATGCAGATGACATAATTCAGTCACTAGCCAAACAAATTTGAAAAGGCAAAAGACCTGCCAACAGACACTTAGCTTGTCCCCTAGATGAAGGAGTCACTTATAACAATAGCCACAGTCATCTCTCATAAATGTTTGAAATCTGGAGGAATCTGGGCCCTGATAATCACCTGCCCAGGGGGCCACGTCTGTGTCCTTCTCTCAGATAGGGAGGTAGAGTGGAGTAATTGGACGACCTTGTTACATGAACAAGCATACCTTACCCCACATGAACGCTAGCCAGCCAGACAAGTTGCTCCTGTAGTAGAGCCCCTACACATTCATCTCTTTAATTTACCTCACTAGGGTTGTATTTTACCCAGGGCCCTGTACTATCGAAGCCAAACATTGTTCCGGGAGAGCGGTGCAAGAAGTGTTTACCTGCTCCTCCTTAGTCAGGCCTCACATGTGACTGAATGCCTGTTGAGCCTCAAAGGCATACACATGTATGACAAATACATTGAGCGCCACTTTGATGCTCCTATTACACAGGGAGGCACAATGTGCTTACGGATAAGATGAGATCAGCTCTATCTAGAATAAAGAGTTGTAATGAGGGCCTCCTGAGGGGCGCAGCGGTCTAAGGCACTGTGTTGCAGTGTTCCGGCGTCACTACAGCCTGAGGTTCAATCTCGGGGGGGGGGGGGGGGAGAAAAGCTGCACCAATGCATACATTGGCTGCTGGCTTCCTGGGGAGAAAAAGTTGTAATGATACGAAAAAAATTGCATTTTTAGGTTGCAATAAAAAGACAAGGCATAAAAATATGGAAACCAGTGGAAGCTGGTGGGAGGAGCTATAGAAGAAAAGGCTCAGTGTAATGGCTGGACTGGAATTAATAGAACGGTATCAAACACATCAAACATATGGAAACAGTTCTATCTATTCCATTCCAGCCATTACAATGAACCCATCCTCCCATAGCTCCTCCCACCAGCCTCCTCGAAACGTTGTTGCACCATAGAATTACATGTAAAACATTTTTCAACCTTGTTTAAATGATAAATGTAATTGTATTTATATGTTGTTGACATGGGCCGTCAGGAGCTTGCCTGTACCTGACATAATTGTTTAACATGATCAAATAAGAATCACATCAGCTTCGCGTCTGCTGTTATTGGTGAAAAGGCTCTAAAAGTCACACCTGGGAAATGGGGGGACATTTCTACACAATCCTTGTCTCTAAAGATAAATTGAGATGTAATTGAGTGATGCAGTTTTTGTTTCTTTATCTTTACATACCAATTGTATTGTTATTCAATCCTGTAATGTGATCAATATGATCATTCTTCTGTATGTATTTCTTACTTAAATTTTTCTTTTGAGTGGCAGCCCACAGGTACAACAGGACTGTATATATATTATACTGTATATAATATATATGGAAAATATTGAATAGAGAATATGATATCAACTGAGTTTATGAATTGCTATGAATATTGTACATGTGACCCCCCCCCCCACCCCCCCACTCCAAAAAAGACAAAACAAATAAAAACGTGGTCACAAAAAAATGCTGTATTGTGACCTCATAAGGGAGAGCCTCATGATTTCATCCTTGACCTGGACAATGCATCATTACCCCCATTCTCCCCATCCATGCCTGCCCCCGCATTCCAAACACATCACAGCAATTAATTCACCTCGCTCGATGAACTCTCTGCCCAGCCCCTCGCCCCTCGTCTACCACACTCACACACGCACCGTCCGAGAGGCAATGCGTGAACACTAGCCCACAAACCCCCATCCTCATACCTCCACCCCCAGCCGGGTCTCCCACTGACCTAATTATTTGGGGGTTTCCTTTCCTTCCTCGCCTGTTCTCGGCCCGTCAGTTCCACAGACCACAGCCCCCCCACATCCCGCCGTGGCATGCCTCTCCAGTTACGGAAGGGGAGGAAGCAGGGCCAGTGGGGGTCTCTGGGAAAGGCACTCAATCCTGATTACACTCAACTTTGTCCCACACCTCTCCCTTGCCCCCCAACCTCAGGTCCTTCACCTCTCTCTCCTGGGCTCACCTACCCGTGTGACAGAATGCAGAACACATCATATACATCTACATCTATATGTGCAGGTGCATATGTTTTGAAAACAGATAAAGATTCTAGATATGACACATTTTAGTTTGTTGAAGTTTTTCCACCTGTGGTTGACCCCAAACTTGCTACAGTAGCAAGTCAAATCAAGTCAAACATTCCTATATTGAGAAACAGTGCCCCTCAGTACACAGAACAAGGAAAACAGGGTCAAATCAAAGGAACAGCACAAACACACTGTACTGTACATATTTGGATAGTGCACTAATATCTACTGTACTGTACATTGCTAGAGGGCCAGGCCACCTCACGGCCTGCCAACTCACGGCCTGCCACCTCACGGCCTGCCAACTCATGGCCTGCCACCTCACGGCCTGCCAACTCATGGCCTGCCTGCCTAACTTCAGTTCAAGTAACAGAGCTTTTTACGGCATCCGTTTCTGTATGGGAAAGAGTGGCGGCGTATGTCAGATGCTCAGGGACACGCAAGGCGATGCCAGAAGCCAGCAGATTAATTAGGCACTCCACATGAGTCTTAGAAGAGGAGCTCACCGGTTATCGTGAATCTACATAGTCCTACTGGGCGGACAAATGAGAGCCATGGAAATGGAAGAGGAGACAGATGGCTCATCGCTGTCTGATGGGAAAGGACTGAATTTGGCTGGAAGGAAGGGAGGGAGGGCTGAGACACTGAGACCATAGGGCTGGGAAAGAGGGTCGGAGGCAACGAACAGAGGTCTGATGTCATGCAATAAGAAGAGGCAGAGACAGACGGACGCCATGATATCGTATTGAGATAATCTGGTCAGGGCTGAAATAAATGTAAGCCCCTATATTTTGACTTCATTTACAGTTTTGCAGCTTTTGCAGGGTTTTTAAATCCTTCATTGACATTGTACAGATTGTAGTTTACTATACCTGCGGTGTCTTCTGGGCTGCTGAACCAATATGTGCATTATCAAACTGTGGCATGCTACCTCTGTCCGCATCACGCCACCTGGGTCTTCCCTCCAATCAGCCGCTGTGCCTGCAAATGCCAATGGAAGAGACACGCACATGGTGTGTGTCTGAGGTGAGACATGATGAATCCTTTAAGAGGCACGCACCCTTTGTCATCAGGAATGCGATGAGAGCTCCGGCTTGGCCTCTTAGTCTCAGGGACAGGACAGCCAAGAATTCTGACAAGCTGTCAAAACTGCTGGACGGTCATCATGAAGCATCCACGGAGAGGCCAATGTTCCTGCTAAGCGGAGAGGCTGACGGCTGGGTCTGTCTGCAAGCACGGGGCAGTGATCCCCTTGGAAGTGTGAGGGAGAGGGGGGGGAGAATGTGCTTGCGCTCAGCAGTTTTTTCCTCAAGGTGTGGAGACCTTTGCAACAGTGGTGGATGCAAAGCTGTTACCAAGCATAGGCCTGTGTTAGTCACAGCCAAGGTGAGCCGGGGAGAACGCATTAGTCTTTGTTTGAATGGCTAAGGGATAGCACATGACTGTGTAGAGACAGGTCAGTCCTCCCTGGTGACATGCTAATAGCGACACAATGAGTATCATTGTGACGTACCTTCAACATCAGGGACAAATCAAAGGTTACTCAACCAAACATTATGAAATGGTATGTGTTTTTGTTCAACCTGAAAATCTATTTATAAGTCAGGTTGCGCAACATCTTTCTCTCCTATTGTTTGTGGGCCTCACTCTGTTTTATGTACTGCACGTACAGTATCCACTGTATGTATTGTCAAATAGTCTTAGATATATCAAATCACATCTAATGAGGGTTCCAATCAGGTAATTCACAAGACTAGATATGTCCCCAGTCCTAGAAAACAACAACCACAGCACGCTAGCATTCTCATTCACTGTCAACCTAAAACAACACACATTTCTTGCCATTCTACAGGCAGAGCTTACCTTTACTATGGATCTAGCAGTGTGTGTGTGTGTGCGTGTGCGTGTGTGTGCGTGTGTGTGTGTGTGTGTGTGTATGTGTGTGTTGTGTTGTGCCTTAAATAGTCCGTTTCCCATTCTCTCTCCACTATTTTCTAACTCCTTGATCGCTCAACAGTGACAACCCAGCATGTGTCTAACGTCCTTAAAACACCCCATCGGGCGCCTTCAGAGAAGCACTGAGACACCCTCCTGGTTCCAGTTGTTAGCCAGAGAAATAGAAATCCTGCAAATCTTTCACTCAACCTCCTGTTAGAGCGGGGAGACATAGTGAGCTATTTAACCTTCTTCCAGGTGGATAAAGTTGCCTGGATGAAGATAGATGACATTGTGTAGATTTTTGTTGCCATGGGAGAGATAAAAGTTAACTGAGGCAGCTTTTGATTTTTTTACTTTATTTTGGGAGATACACATAGGGAAAAGCTGTAGTCTAGTCTAGCAGAAAGCTGCCGCTCTGAAAGAGGTCTTTGATTGCTTAACGTTTGATCATCTGGGGCGAGTACACATCCCAAAAGCTTCTGTAAATAATGAACATAGAACGAAGGTGCTCTGTCTTGGGCTGTGACTGAGAACGATCGTATTGGGCCTCATAGGGCTAATGATGCTGTCCCCCCCCCCCGTCCACAGGAATTTATGTGTCCTGCCTCCTGCCCCGTTCCCCCTCAGTCCCTGGGGAGCCCACCAACCTTCCACTTAAATGTCAGGTGCTGAAAGCCCATTGGCAGCGATGTCATTGAGCCTCAGTCATTTCCAGGGTTATCAGATCATGTTCCAGTTTGAATGCGCTTGTTTTTCGGTCGATCCTCCCTCCCACCCTTTCTCAAACTACCTGCCTCAATACCCCATCCAGCTGCCAGCAGCTCTCCATCCCAAGATCCTTTGGCAGTCCCAGGACTCTTTAGTCACTGAGCTACCGTCAACTGCAATTTGTGCTTCTCAAAGGCGGGCGGACGTGGTCCAAAATAACAGACTGAGGACCTGCTGCCAGCCATTCCTTCATAAGGAGTGAGGGAGATCTATGGTTCATTCTAATTACTGGCCCTGCACAGAGAAAGAGCCATTGTGGCTCCATCTGAATGGTAGAGTTTACTCTCAAATCCAAAGAGTATATCATATCAGAACGGCACAGAACATTCAATGGACTCTTTCTTTAAAATCTAATCAAAATGGAAAGCTGGTGTGTTGACAAGACTCCTGTTTGATATGGAAACCTGAATTGGGGATGAGAAGGAAGACTATGTCTGACCAAGGTGCAGCGTGGTGAGCGTACATTTTCCTTTATTTTGAAATGTCGCCAATAAAACAATAAACAACAAAAAACAAACGTGAAGCTCCGTAAGGCTATACATGCATTAACGAAGACAACTACCCACAAAACACAGGTGTGAAAAAGGCTGCCTAAGTATGATTCCCAATCAGAGACAACGATAGACAGCTGTCCCTGATTGAGAACCATACCCGGCCAAAACATAGAAACAGAAAACAGAAAACATAGAAATAAAGAAACTAGAATGCCCACCCTAGTCACACCCTGGCCTACCCAAAATAGAGAATAAAAGCCTCTCTATGGCCAGGGCGTGACAATGTTGATCTGGTCTCCGTCCGTACCTGACAATAGTCAGTGCTGCACATTTGATATAAATAAATACAAAGTGGAGAGCATAAAGATGTAAAAATGTAAAACATTGCACATTAAGTACACAGTTGTTTGGAATTCGCCTCGCCGCATGGTTTTTGCATATGAAAAATGAGGTCGGCCACAAAATTTACAATTCAGATGGGTTTCCTTAGGGATGCCCATTTAAGATGCATTGGTATAATACATTTGTTGTCTTTACCACTCACAACCGCCATCGAACATCATTAAGTAATGTGCACTCATTGGTAGGGCACAATAAAGTGTTTCTCATCATTATTTGCCACAGAGCCATTAGCAGACCCAAGTCCTCTCCATTGTATAGCCAGCGCCCCAACAACACAACCACTGTGTTTCTCCTGGTCTGCATCGCAGCCTCCATCCATCAGGGCATGTTTACACGCTGGATACTGGGGAGGGACGTCATTAGCCTGGCCTGTTTAGAAAGTCAAGACCAAAAAGGGGGGTTGTGTTTGTGTGTGTGTTTGTGTGCGCATGCAATACAGTTGTGCACTGACATTGGACAGTGTTGAACTTTGCAGATAATTGAATAAAGGTTGGATCTTGTCATTCCCTTGGACTGAATTTAAAGAGGCCATTTTGAATTGATGGTGCATGCTGTGAGAGATGATGAGATTCATCTTTGTCCTTGACTAGACTCGTGAATTATAGTGGTCTGTGTTTTTGAACATTAGACGCTCCCCCATAGGAGTTCATCCAATAACCATCTATCAATGGTTTGGGGAAAACAACAGACTGCAAACTTGTTGTGCAAATGAAGTTTATTTCCTCTAGTGAACTACTGCACCATCGGATGGTTATAATAGAACAATATTGTGTACGATGCTTAACCCCTATTCTTAGGGTGACATATTATTAGTATTTTGAGGAAGACCACATTCTTATTTATGTTCGTTGTTTTTGATAAATCAGAGGTAGCTGTAATCTGTCCATAGCATTGCATGCGAGATAACAGACAAACAAACGCACAGACATTTATACATATGGGAAATAATGTAGGCTAATATCCCTGGCTTAGTACACAGAACCTCATATTTGCAATATTGGATTATGATTATTGAGGTTAGCAAGCTACGTTACATGGTAAACCCCAGAGTGTACCACTGCCCTGGAGCCAACTGACAAAAAGCCTTATTTGACTATTTCGTTTTTCACAAAGACAGGCTGGAAATGTATCTGACGCTTAATAACAGGGAAACTTATTAGACATGCCATCATACTTCCAACGACAAAATCCTTTACACCACTTTTGTTTGTAATTGACGTAGACATTCAAGACTATTATAGCGTTGCAATTACACATTATTTAATGCAACCCTTTATCGGAGGATAAATTAAACAGGCTGTCACTTGAATTCAACCACACCCTCAGCATCTCATTAGTACATTGCTTAATCCTTCTTTTATAGTTACTCATTATTTACATTATTTTATCTTGACATAGTTGTTTCCTTTTAGTTCACACTTTAAAGCACCGATCGGTAATGACACTGGCTGGATTTGAGTCTCTGGGAACCTGTGACTACATCCCTGTGTTTATCGACAAAATGAAAATAATCTATTTATGTATTTTTTAGAGAAGAGAAACTCACATCAAAATATGAAATGAGATTAGACACAAATAAACACAAATAAACACAAATAAACACGCCATAAACTGTCGCACTGCGATTCTACTATAATTTCGTGTAGAAATCAGCATTAATATTCCTAATTTGGCAGATGTAAGTCTCATTTTACTAGGAGGACATTGCATGATAATGTTCAGGTCATGAGTTTGGGTGAATATTTTTGTGTTTGTGCGTGCATAGAGTGTATATGAAAACACAATACAAGCGTGTGTGTATGTGTGTGATCCGCCCTCCACTGTGGCCATATGCCTAGTCCTCCAGGCCTCTCTCTCTCTCTCTCTCTCTCTCCCTCTCTCCCTCTCAGTCTGTGCACTACGTGCATCTCTCCAGCTTAACTCCAGAGAGAAGAAAAGGGCTCCCTCCCTCCTGTTGCCGCCATCTCCCACAGCGGGTAATGTGAATGGACTCAGTCTCTTGGATGCCATGGCCCTCTCTAGCTCTCTATGGCTCCCAGGCAAATCCACTGCAGCCCTTTCACAAGGGAACACAAGTCTGTGGGGAGCGATTGGAAGGGATGGGTTTGGTCTTGGACTTGAGGGTCCTGCTGTACTGTGTGCACACTGCCAGGCTCGCCGTCCTGACAGAGCTTTGTTTTGAATCCACAAGAACTTGACATATGCCTCAAATCGTCTGCTCTCACCACGCCGGGGACCCAGTGCTCCGCTGTGATCGGAGACAGAGCCCTGTGTTGTCTGGTGAGTGTGTGCACATGTGTGTGTGTGTGTGTGTGTAAGTGGGGGTTGTGTATGGGGTGGGGGGGGGAGGTAAACAGAAACATCCGACGCCAGCCCGGATCCCTGCTTTCTCTCTTTCAGTTCACTTTTACACGGCTCTAGCAGCTCCGATAAGCAACAATGTTATACATATAGACAAATGAAAATATAAAAATCAATGCTCCTTGACCATTTTGACTCCAATTCTATCCTTTTATGGTATTTAGTGTCACAACCGATATGGAATTAAGGATGAAAACCATGAAGACAGAGTTTGTATTGTAACTATAAAACAATAAGATTGGTTTTCCTTATCAAGAGCAATGCCTTATCAAAAACGTATCAAAAGTTATAAGATGGTCTGGTTATTATCCTCTATCTGTCTCTTTCTCTCTCTGTCTCTCTCTCTTCTCTCTCTCTCCTCTCTCTCTCTGTCTTTCTCTCTCTCTCCTCCCTCTCTCTGTCTTTCTATTTCTGTCTTTCTCTCTGTCTCTCTCTTTTCTCCCTCTCTGTCTTTCTCTCTCTATCTTTCTCTCTGTCTATTTCTCTCTCTGTCTTTCTCTCTCTCTCTTCTCACTCTCTGTCTTTCTTTCTCTCTGTCTTTCTCTGTCTTTCTCTCTCTCTCTGTCTTTCTCGCTCTCTCCGTCATTCTCTCTCTCCTTTCTGTCTCTCTGTCTTTCTCTCTCGGTCTTTCTCTCTTCTCTCTGTCTTTACCTCTCTTCTCTCTCTCTCTCTCAATTAAATTTTCAATTTAAGGGCTTTATTGGCATGGGAAACGTATGTTTACATTGCCAAAGCAAGTGAAATAGATATTAAACAAAAGTGAAATACACAATAACAAATGTACTGTAAATATTACACTCACAAAAGTTCCAAAAGAATAAAGACATTTCAAATGTCATATTAATTCTATATACAGTGTTGTAATGATGTGCAAATAGTTAAAGTACAAAAGGGAAAATAAATAAACATAAATATAGGTTGTATTTACAATGGTGTTTGTTCTTCACTGGTTGCCCTTTTCTTGTGGCGACAGGTCACAAATCTTGCTGCTGTGATTATTTCACCAAATAGATATGGGAGTTTATCAAAATTGGATTTGTTTTCAAATTATTTGTGGGTCTGTGTAATCTGAGGTAAATATGTGTCTCTAATATGGTCATACATTTGGCAGGAGGTTAGGAAGTGCAACTCAGGTTCCACCTCATTTTGTGAGCAGTGTGCACATAGCCTGTCTTCTCTTGAGAGCCAGGTCTGCCTTCGGCGGCCTTTCTCAATAGCAAGGCTATGCTCACTGAGTCTGTAGATAGTCAAAGATTTCCTTAATTTTGGGTCAGTCACAGTGGTCAGGTATTGTGGCACTGTGTACTCTCTGTTTGGGGCCAAATACCATTCTAGTTTGTTATGTTTCTCTCTCTCTCTCTTTCGCTCTCTTCTCTCCTCTCTCACTCTCTCTTCTCTCCTCTCTCTCGCTCTCTCTTCTCTCCTCTCTCTCGTTCTCTCTTCTCTCCTCTCGCTCTCTCTCTCTTCTCTCCTCTCTCTCTCTTCTCTCCTCTCTCTTTCTCTCGCTCTCTCTCTCTCTCTTCTCTCCTCTCTCTTTCTCTCGCTCTCTCTCTCTCTAATTCGCTCTATCTCTCTCCCTGTCTCTCTCCTGTCCCCACACTCCTATCCCTCTGGGACCCGCTGATCGCTCTAGTACCAGAGTCTTCCTCACTCTCTCTGCCTCTATACGGCTTCCACTGTTAGAATAATAAAAGCCAAAACCAATTATCAAATAATGTTCTCTCTAGCCAGATGTTGGGAGGTGGTGGTGGTGATGGTGGTGGTGGGGGGAGCAATAGAAACCTAGAGGAAAGAGATTGAGCACCGTGTAAAATAGGTCAGTTCTCAGAGTTCTCTGATCGCTAGAGCATGGCCTCTGCATTTCATGCTACATTAGCTGGGTTTTAAGAGCTAATCTCCCTCCATGAATGTTTTATGCTTAATTTCATGGAGGTGCGGACTGGCTGATGAGGCTGGGGTGTGAGGGAGCGCATGGGGCGCTACCTGGCATTGGGGCTAGGTGGCAACCTGCGAGGGAGAGGGTGAGCATCTGCACCCAGTGAACGTTTGAATCCCAATGCCACTGCGTGACAGCGGACTGTCTGGATGCGTGGTAACTCACACATTCAGATTGCCAGGGTCTGCATTGTGTCCAGTCCTCTCCGTGCTGTTGTGACTGTTGTCAAGGTATACGCCTTTACATTATCACCTCTAATATACCAGAGCTCTTTGCTCTCCCCTAGTGGCAATGTGTAGTCGATACTCAGTGAAACAACACTGATCTGATATTGGGTCCCCTCTCATTTCAATGTCCAGTGGGCAGCAGCTGAAATGAGAAAATAGACAGACCTGTTTGATATCCAGATACTGTTGTAGAACATACAACTTAGTCCTGGGCCATACCTACAGGACAATAAATACAAATAAGTATAGTGGTTTCAAGCTAAAGTATGACAGAGTTTGATGGTACGATATTGAAAATGTATTTGCCAGAATTGAAAATCGCTTTAGTGGAAGAGACTCTTCTGAATGAGCATCATTGTTTGTAATTCCACACTGAGCCCTCCTCTCTACCAAAAGGCGCTATTGTTGACAGCGTGTCGTCATCATTTGTGTACAAACTAAATCCCTGCCCTCCCCCACAGCCTCGCCCCTCAGCTAACAGGGGGAGGTCCATGAATTAAAAACGTTTAACCTGAGTGCCGTGGAGTAGCGGCAGCTAGCGCTGCATAATAAAACACCATTGCCCCCGAGCAAAGCGCTAATCAAGGCTGTCCCCCCACTTCCCTTTAATTGGCCACATCCAGCTGATCTGGCAACCGGGGCCTTTTTACAATTACTTACCAAGATCATTGATTTGAGAAATGATCCAGTAGACTGTAAGTTATGATTGGGTGGGTCTTTAATGGCATCAGGACGGTCACGTTGACGTCTGCCGCTGCGCTAATTGTGGCTAATTTACTGTGAAGTTGATCCGAGGCTAGCGTTGTTTGGGGACAACCCTGATGGTACTTATGTTCGCCGAGTGAAACTCACAGAGCACTTTTGTTTATACGAGCTCAGAAAGAAGGACCAGAGTGTTGATATGAATGTATATAATGTTTGCACCTGCACAGTTCACTGAAGAGGCTTGATTGTGTGAAGAAAATCAGACCAGGACAATGTTATTTTCTGGTCATTAGTTTCTGACACATCAAATTATTTTCTTGTAATTAGTTGTGGATTTACGTGAGGAACAATGTGGGAGGAATAGATCTGTCTCACAATTTATGAAATGGGTAATCTGTGGTTTGTTCCTCCCACGACAGAAACAATTCCACACACTGGAATATTGAGAACCAAGAATGTGGATTAAAGCACATAATCATTTAACTTGCAACCATAACAAAGTGGCGCTATGTTTTAATATAATACATTATGATATGCTTGTAATCCTTGCATAAAAGTGCTAAAAATGTACATCGTATTGGTGGTTACCAATCGTCCCTGTGCATATGTCATATGTCATGTGCTATAAGGTGGTGTAATGAGATGTAACTGAGACAGTTACTGTTCCTAATGTGGGTCCAGAGAGAGATTCTCTTACTTAGTCCCTGTATGCTCTAATATATACAGTATATATGGACCTATCCACTCATTAAACTCTTCAATTTAATGATCACCCTCAACTAGACACTTTTACATAGGATTTAAACATATTTTCTATTTATTTGTCCAAAAACGTGCCGATTGACTTTCGTGCAATCCGTTTCTGTGTCCAAAATATGTGCCCATTGAGTTTGGAGCGGTCTTCTCCGTTGTCTGAAAAAACATGCCCATTGACTTTCAACTTTATTTCAAGGCCCCATTTTTTCTCTTCTGTTAGGCCAAATTGCTGAATGTGGTTGATCTCCGGGCGAACTTCTCACCTCCCTCTTACCTCTGGGTTTTCACCACTCGGGGCCCTCTTTTCCAGAGCCGTATTACTCCATTTAAACTTCAATCCTATTTACGGCTCCTCTTTCCCCTCGACTGCCCGGAGCCATGAAACAATTCATCCGGTGGGCTCCATGTCGCCGCAGCCTGTCATAAAGCCTCTGCTGGGATACACGTGGTGTGTGTATGTGTGTGTGTGTGTGTGTGTGTGTGTGGGGGGGGGGGGGGGAGTATTGGGTGTGGAAGAGGGTCTGACTTAGACTCCCCAGAGATCAGGGTCTGGTGCATGATGTCCTCCTCTCATAACAACTCAGGCATGCTGGTAACGCAGAGCATGATGAATTGTTTTCCTTAGCCACATACACACATGCACGCACGCACACACGCACGCACGCACGCACACACACACACACCTGGTTTGAGGTGAGCAGGCCCACCTGGCATTCCTCTCTCTATAACACTTGGGCTCTTCATCATGGAAAGAGGATTAATGCCAAAGCATGGAACAGTTCAAGGAAACCACTCCACCCCTGTCAATCAAATGACCACTAGACATCTACGTAGTCATAATTACCAAGGCTGGTTCCATATGTCTTAATGTACAGGCCGACTGTGTTGTTACAGCGCGAGGCAGTTAATGGTACAAAGGCTTCTCAGCTAAAATGTTGGATTGACATAAACAATGACATGGTCCAGACAAACAAAAGACAAAGAAAACTGCTAACATGCCAATATTTGGACATGTGCCTGTCTGAGTGCCTTGCACCTGCCTGCACTCTTAAACTCAGACAGACAGACATGGTGCAAGACACAATGTGTAATTATAGTCTCCTTTAAAAAAAAAAGGCTAGTCTGTGCAGTGTTTCAGAATTGTGTCAGGTTAAAAAAGTTACAAAGGACGTGTCTGGTTAGCCACATTTGAAACAGCGAGAGAGAGGTAGAGGGAGCGAGAGGTAGAGAGGGAGAGAGAGAGAGAGAGAGAGAAAGAGAAAGAGATATATATATATAGAGAGAGAGGTAGAGAGAGAGACGGAGAGAGAGGTAGAGAGAGACAGAGGGAGAGAGGTAGAGAGAGAGAGAGGTAGAAAGAGAGAGATAGAGAGATAGAGAGAGATGTAGAGAGATAGAGAGGTCGAGAGAGAGTTAGAGAGGTAGAGAGAGGGGTAGAGAGGTAGAGAGGGGTAGAGGGGTAGAGAGGTAGAGAGAGAGAGAGGTAGAGAGCGAGAGAGAGAGACAGAGAGAAAGAGAGAGAGAAGTACAAGAGGGTTAAAGGAGTTCCCCTTCACCACCTCTTTCTTGACATCCCAATTTGTACCCCTCTGGAAGCGTCCAGATCAGCAGAAAGGCAATGGGGGTTAAAGGATGAAAAGACATGCCCATCATCTCCACTCATGTTTTTGTTGTTGTTTCTTCCTGTTCCTGGTCTCATTTTAAAGTGATGTCTCTAGCCCAATTAATGGGGTGGAAAGCGGTAAACAGGAGGCACAGCGATGTTTCAGGCAAGGGCTTTGGTCTAGTTTGGGGGAGAGAAAAGAAGTTGGGATAATGTCTGATTGACAACCACAGGTAGACATTAGGCAAATGGCATCATTAAAAAACAGGGGGAGCTAGCTAGCTATACCTGGACAAGGCTCACAGATACCCGCGCGGCGTGCCTCCTTCACGCGGCATCAGAGGCTTGGCGCCCACAGCTCCGATACTAACACCAGAGTGCAATTTTGATCTTCTACTTTCCCCCGTTTTAATATCCCCGACGCCTTGACTTTCAGGCTGGTTCATAAAAAGAAGGGGAAAGCAAAGGAGAGGAGCTACATGAGAGGTGTAGCTGTGCCTGTTAGAGGGGTGGGTGTGACATCTGGAAGGATGGGTGCCTCAAACACCCTCCGCTGACTGGATCTCCAGCCTCATTAACTTGTTCCTTCCATTGATCCCTGTCTCTGTGCTTCAGTTATTGCTGACCTGTTTTGCTTATCAGGAGAAGCAACTTGATTATATATTGTATCCGAACAAAGGGTTTCCCCTTGAGGGGGATGAAAGGGGGAGAGAGGGTAAGGTAATCACTACTACTACTATTAGTATTGATGCCTTATTGCTGTTGGTCCCACCATTTGTTGTTATATGTATACTTTGACAATGTAAGTCATTGAACTCGCCATGTCAATAAAGTCTACTGAACTGAATTGAGAGGGTAAGGTAATGTATGTGGTGTTGGTGGATTGACATCCCTTAGAGAGCACTATATTATCTTTGACTGAGGTGTCCTGAACTGACCTGAATGCATTGGCCCTCAGTACTGTCAATACATCTTATTCACTGTCACCTGGGGGTTCCAGACAATTACACATTTTGTCTTATTTTCATATGTCTTACTGTTCTAACCGTGAAAAGTAATCTTCCTCTCCTAGATACTACATTAAAAAATGAATGTAACTGTACAGTTTGTATTCATTTCCATATAGGTCAGTGTGTGAGAGTGTATTGCTTAAATATGTGTGTGTGTGTGTCTGTCATTGGTGCTCTTTGGGAAATGGCAGCGTGTGCATGCAGGCAGCCAAGGAGAAAAGGGAATGTAAAATCATTTGACTGCTGACTGTCCTGCTGGGGTGCCTCGGGCTGTTACACATTTCCATTGAGTTACTTTATGATCAGGCCAGTATGTTATTGAAATATTATCTCTTTAGCCCTGCTCATTCTGCCACCAAATGACAGACTCTCAGCACATTGATACAGACCAAATACCAAATAGAGGGAACTTGCCATTAAGGACATAATGTCCTTTTGATCCCAGCTACCGTATCTCTCCTCACAGCAGAGAAAAAGACCACAGCACCAGCTTTTTATATTGCCACGGCAACATAGTGAAATGACTAATCCGTAGCTAATTAGAATCTCAAATAATAATAATAAAAACAGACTTTATTATTACGTTATTGTTGTTTTTACATTTGGCTGAAAAAAATATGCATGAAGACTAAAGGTACACAATTATCTATCCGCAATTCTCAACACTTGCTATTTGCATGTTGTAAGTCTTTTTCTTTAAGAAATCATCAGTTTTGGAATGGATATATGATATGGGGATCCACAGTGGCTGCCACAGACCCCTTTTTTTTATTGGTGTGTGTAGCGTTCAGAGACGTCGTGGAGAGAGATAAATCGTTTTCTCATTCCCCAACACAAATTGGATTCTGACACTATGTATTGTCCTGGACAGGTGCATTTTCAGCTCATAATTGGCATAGACCGACTCGCTTGTTGCCGAGTGCATTAGACCAATAAATAAATAAATAAAATCAACCGCATGCACATGTTTCAAATCCATAAACTAATCTAATCTCCTGAGAAAAGGAATGGAAACGGGTAGAGGGGGACACATTTCCGCGTTGCGCCATTATGTAAATTGAAGCCAATCAAATACAAGCCATTGAGAACTATTGTAATATGGCTTGATTAGCTAGTCGGATTTGACTGGGCCATAAAAAGAGTCATATAAATGAAGGAATGCAGTCCTGCGTGGCTAACATGCTAATTTCCCCATGAACTTAATTTGACTCCTAAGTGGCTGGCGCTATAATCAGGTGTCACACTGTAATGTTAAGTGTGTACAAAACATTATACCGTTGGTAACTATTGAATTGAACTAATCATTTTTTAAAGAAATAGTATCTCTCTTATTGTGTTACACATGTGCAATCAAAAACTTTACTTCTATGTCTGAGTATGAAGCAACAACTTTCCTGTTAAATAGTTAGTTCTTTGGGAAGTGCTCGAATGCAAATTACCTCTGCGTTGTCCTTGTTGTTTCTAATGTCCCTGCCTGGTTCAAAGATAGGTCTGGCCTGTTTGGACGTCCTTGCCTGTCCCTATATCTTTGCTAATAACACCTCCTCAGTTAGAAATAGGCGAGCTAGCACTTCCTCTAGCGCCGTCCCCTCTGACTGCTGCGGTGCTATTTAGCGGCATTGTTGCTGTGCATTCATTTAGTGTTACCCTTGCTGACAGTAAACCTTGCCTTTGTTGACCTTGTTGCTTGCCAGGATGTGTGTGTGTGTGTGTGTGTGTGTCTGAGAGAGAGAGAGAGAGAGAGAGAGAGAGAGAGAGAGAGAGAGAGAGAGAGAGAGAGAGAGAGAGAGAGAGAGAGAGAGAGAGAGAGAGAGAGAGAGAGAGAGAGAGAGAGAATGAATTAGAGTGAGAAATAGAGAGAAAACAAGAGTGAATTCAGGCTTGACCTTGCGTGCACTTTTACATTATCCAGCCTACCATTGAAAAGTGATCATGTTTAGTGACAGAGCCTGCCGAATACAGGTGCTTAGAGATTGTGTGTTCTCAGCCTGGCAATAAAATGTGTGAGGTGATGCACTTTTTCATGGTCCTTCGACTGGATGAGGGCCCAGCACAGGGTCAGTAGCATCACCATAATGATGATGAATACAGTGATAAAAATACAGTGGCTTGGCCTATGTGGTCAGCCTCCCAATAGAGTTGACAACTTCAATATAAAACAATAGCATTTGGAACATCAGTCTATATATAAATAAAACTATGACTATTTTAATGACTTCCGCTGTATTTCTGTATATTGTTTTCATATAGTACCCAACACTTCAAAGAATGACAGCATCTGATACATCAGACCAGCTTAAGCTACTTGGTTTCGGCTGTGACAGTGCATATTTGTTTAGCGAGTACTTGCCACTGTTCACCTAGGATTTCCAGAAGGGATATCTCCTCGACTCCCGTCTCATATGAAGCCACTTTGTATGTAATGTGTAAATATGTGGGCCCTTGCTGTACACATATCATTAGGTCTGGTGGAACACCACACAGCCACTCTTCACCAGCTCCTCAGGTCCTCCACTTTTTCATCTTTTATTCACAACTGCTGAGCAGGAAAAAGAATTGGGGTGTTTCGAGGAGGGGGGTGGGGGTACATTTGCATACTCATCTTTTACCACCCTCGCCCCTCCTGTTGGTTCGCTTCCCGCGGACTCCATTCTCCCTCTCTCTGTCTCTAATAACGTTTTAGTAGTGTTTACTAATGTATCATTCATTAACCGTCAGGCGCCACAATGAAACATCATCTATCCGGCGAAGTGGAGGTTATTATCGCATTAAATCATTCTCACAATATACCTGTGTGGCTCTGCGTGACAGGTCTGGTCTGGCTGCCCCTTATTCTCCCCTCCTTTCTCCCCCACCCTGTCGTCTCCCACTCACCCTGGCCTCTCCCAAAGCCCGCGGGGGAAACTCTCCCAGCCATCATGAGATATGAGCCAGGCCTGTGATGAATATGATATTACCCGTGTCACTGGCTGAGCTTCCCTACTATATCCCTCTCTTGGTTTTTCCTCCATCTCCCTCTCTCTCTCAATCTTTCTATTGCCATCCCTCTCCTTTTCTCTCTGTTTCTCACTCCTCTCTTGTCTGTCTCTTCCTCTCTTTTCCCATATCTGTACCTTTTCATCTTCATCTCATATACTTTTCTTTCTTCATGTTATCTCCAGCAGAACATTCATGGTACACTGAGTAACTGAGTAAATGAAGCTGCTAGCATCAGTCCAGTGTGGCTAGTAGCATCAAGTGTGTCTGTTAGTGGACGTGGAAGTGATTCATCTGCTATTTTAATATGGTGCACCTCAGCGTCAGGGCTATTTTACAAGCATTTCGCTACACCCGCAATAACATCTGCTAAATATGTGTATGTGACCAATAAAATTGGATTTGATTTGATGGTCTGTCCTTTTAGTGCCAATATGCTTTGTCTCTGTGCCTCTGTGCCTGCCCCCTAGCACTCCTCTGTCTCTCTCTCTCTCTCAAACACAAACACACACACACACACACACAAACACACACCAAATCTCACTCTTTTTTTGCCCACCATAGAAATGATCACCCCATTAGAAATTGTCACCACATCCAGATTCTCTGTGACCTCAGAGATGATAAGTGGACAGTGGTCTCCTTCTATTCTGTCCAGAAACAGACTGAGAGAGACTCCAGGTAACCCACTTGGCTTGAATCCCCACTGTTTTTGGCAGGCTATCGCTCCCTGCTTTGTGGCTTCACTAAATTGGCTTCGACATTCATAGTTAGGGGTAGTAAAATGTTTATTGTTCACCTTGTCATATAATTATGTCGAAAAATATGACAAAAATATGAAAAACAAACCTCTCCAAGGAGTGTCTCCCCAAGTGGGCGAGGTTGTTTATATAGAGGCCAGTGAAATGACAGACGTCACTACAGATCATACACATTGCACACAGTATGTTAACATGATATAATATAAATCATATACTTTAAAAAAACCGATTGACCCGCACGCCAGAAGACATTACGAAAATCAGTCTTCTCACGAAAATGTTGGTAGCGTCCGAATGGCTACAAACTAATATGACCACTCTATGGAAAGATGAGACCCTCACAAACACGATGGTGTTCTCCGTTTTGCTCTAGAACCCCCACAGGACTCGTCTGAAGTCGGTAAGGCCGATGTGCCAACTTCTGTGTGTAGCGTCCAAATGGTTTGGGCTACAAACTAATATGACCCCATTATGGAAAGGGAAGACTCTTAAGAACATGATGGTGGTCTCCGTTTTGCTCGACATTCAAAAGTGTCACAGGACTCGTCTGAAGGTAACCCGGTACCGGCTTGAAAAATATATGGAAGTATGGAACTACTTTTGTGCCAACAAAAAAAAAGGGGTTAAATCTGTTTCCCCAATTTTTTTTGCCTGACCTTTCTTATATCTCCTAGATATAGGACAGACACGTCAAAACCTTATTCCTTATCATTTACATTTTTACTGTTTGTTTTGCCATTCATGAATTAGTTTTTCTATGCATTTCTATGGGCAGTAAAGGTCAAATTCAATATTTTATCAACATTGTTTTTTTTTTATACCTACAGGGTTCCTTCAATACAAAATCAAATAGGAAAATGATCCATGGTATGACCATCTTAAAACAATTCCATGTGTTAGCTTAGTTGAACTTTTAGGGGTGTATTAACAAAATAATTGTATACTCCTCGTGGCGCGCACACACACACACACACACACACACACACACACACACACACACACACACACACACACACACACACACACACACACACACACACACACACACACACACACACACACACACACACACACACACACACACACACACACACACACACACACACACACACACACACACACACACACACAAGACAACTATTCTTCTACTTCTAGTTCACAGCGCGGTTAACATTTCTCCAAGCGCCCCTTACCATTCGATGCACACCCCAATTTGTGCAGTGAGAAGAGAACCCCGGGCGGTCACAGTCCCCTTCGTTACAATATGGATCTCATTAGGTGTCCGTGCTCAGCACCTCCGGGTATATAGGCACGCTAATGAGCACGCCACATCCTCTATTGTTAATTACCACAGCCTAGCCTAGCTGCTTCTCTCCCACAGCCTGCATACTGTAGGCCGGCAATGAGCATCCATGCCACTGCAGCAGCCATAAAAAAACAACCAATAAGTGAACCAAAATGGAGTCTGTGCATCCATATATAAAGTATAGCCTAGTACAGCGAGTTGTGGGGAGAGGCTGTTCGTTTGGATGTGTGTTTATCCATGCTAGAAGATGCTATTATTGAATCATGCTAAGCCTAAGCTGAGCCGTGGGCCATGGTGACACCGCTGTGTTGTTAAATAGGTTATTAAAAGCTCAGACTGTATGGATTGGGGTTGGGTAAGGTGTTTGTGTATGAGGTAAACTTATGCACAGTTTTGAATGATGGAAGAACCAGGCAAGGCAACAAAACTCAAGTGTTATGAGTGATACCACATCTGAACGTACAGTCAATGTTCTCATAAATATCTGTACATTTCTCATCAATCACAAAGATAATTCCATATTTACCTGATTATCTCTCAGTGGTTAAGATTAAAGCAGATAAAATGGGTGGCAAAAAGATTTGTGTTCAAATCCTGTTTAAGAGAGAGAACGTTTACATTGAGAGTAGCTTGGTTCCCTTAACCCTTCACGGTGGACCCTCAGAATCAGCAGGAGCCTACATCCAATTGCATATTTTGATGAATCGAAAAATCAATCATTAATGCCACTCTCTACTTAATATTCCCAATTTATTTCATGATCTACATGTTTGTAAATCTGTCAAATAAATGCTGTTGGGTTTCATGTCACATCATGTTTATCTTATATTATCTTAATATTGAACGAAGGTTACGGTTTGAGTAACGCATAATTACAATACTTGTTACAGAATAATTGTGCAGTAGTAAGACCTCTGCAGTCACATATTAAAGATTTTACAGTCTGAAAGTACGGTCTATTCCAACAAGCCCATAATTGCCCTACATTCCATGATGCCAACTCTTGGTGGATGCCCTCTACAGACCGATTGGCTCCTTAGGGAAGAGGCCAATAAGTGACATCCCTCAGATTGACCTATAGTCATGGCTCTTGGCCATCTCCCTCTCAACCAAACCCTGCTTGTACACTTTTACAAACCTAATTAGAGCAAATGAGGAAGAAAACCCCCTGCCTTGGACTTGGGAGTGTGACATTTCATCCACATGCCCCAATGAAGCCCCACTATGTTCATCCATGCAGCCATGTACAGTTAATTCCTTCCTGGGTCTTTATCCCATTGTTTATTCATTTGGTTAGTGGGCAGGAACCAGCCTGAATCATTAGAAGCTCCCTGAATATCCTTGACTTCTTTCTCCGCCGCCTCTTTCTTTCTTTCTTTCTCCCCTCCTTCTCCTCTGCTAGCGAGCGGCGCCCACAGCTTATAATAAAAGGCCTAGGATTTTAAATTAGAAATTAATTTGGATAATTTGTCTCCTACCAGCGCCCTCCTCCTGTCGCTCCTGCCAGGAATATGTTAATATATCATATTAAGTAATTGCGAGGCCCAGATGCACATGATTATGCCATTGAAGAGAGAGAGAAGGCTGATCTAATTAGTGTGTGTGTGGAGCTCGCTCGCCCCGGCTAGCCTTCGCCTCGCGTCGCTACTTAGAGCACCTTGGAGCCAAAGATGACAACCTTAAAAGGAGGAGGGGGGACAGGGGGGAGGGATAGAGAGAGGGAGGGAAGTGTTTGGGAAGGGCACCACGCAGAGTGAGAGAGTATGAGAGAGAGAGAGAGAGAGAGAGAGAGAGAGAGAGAGAGAGAGAGAGAGAGAGAGAGAGAGAGAGAGAGAGAGAGGGGAGGGAGGGATGGGGGGAGGAGAGAGAGAGAGATTAGGAAGCGGTGTGAAAGATTAGCGACTGATCTCTGCCTCGATAAGCAGGAGGTCACATTGTCACACTCGGAAAGTGAGGTGCAGCCAAGGTCGTCCCTCCTGCATCCCCCCTCCCTCCCTCCTCTCATCCCTCCAGCCCTCCTGCATCCCCCTCCCTCCTCTAATCCCTCCATCCCTCCTGCATCCCCCCTCCCTCCTCTCATCCCTCCACCCCTCCTGCATCCCCCCTCCCTCCCGCATCCCCACTTCCTCCTCTCATGCCTCCCTCCCCCGTCAGTGAACTATCTCTCTAACTGAGGGGCGGGGAGAGGGTAATGAAGGAAATCAACATTGCTCACACCACTCCACCTGCCCAATTAATCACCACTGTGTGTGTGTGTGTGTGTGTGTGTGTGTGTGTGTGTGTGTGTGTGTGTGTGTGTGTGTGTGTGTGTGTGTGTGTGTGTGTGTGTGTGTGTGTGTGTGTGTATGTGTGTGCGTGTTGGTGTGTGTATGTGTGTGTGTGTGCTGCTGCAGTTGTGCCTACCTCTAGTGTCTTGGTTCACATAAGACTATACCAAGAACACCTGCTCATCCAGAGTGTTCTAGCACAGTGACCATATAGTCTGTGTTCAATTGCACTGAATGATTGTATTCATCTAGCATTGAAGGGTGATGCATTAGAGCTACTGCAGTGCATTTGGGGAATTGAATAAGATAAATGTCATAATGGGGAAGTATGTATGAGCAACTTCAACCTAAGATCAACTTCACATTAGAGTTGCCCTGTGGGTATTATAACAATGAGTCTGTCTGGGAAATATATGCACCAAAGATGGTGGGGGGAACCACATATCATGCTGTGTATTTTGACCAAACAGTCCTTAATCTGTTTTGAATTCCCCCCTCCAGTACTTGACACTCTTTATGTGACATAACTCAGGTCTACCAACTGTCATGCCTTGTGGCACATGATTAAAAAGTGTTATTATTCAAAGTCAAATCTTCCTCTACCCATACAGTAGGCCAGAAAGCTGTTGTCTAGATGGGTTTCTGATGGGATTGAAGTTTAAGTTGCGTTCAAGTTTCTCTTAGGAGTCTGGCCTCTGGTCTTAACAGTATTTAACAGTTTTAAAGAATTACCATCACAAATACCTTGACATAGCAGTTTTTCAAACATTATATTCCAGTACACATTTTCTTTGAAACATCAACTATATTATGGCAAAGTGCACGGTTAAAACATGCGCTGTTCTCTTTTGCATTGTTAAACCCTCATGATTTAACCAATAACCACAAAGCACGTTTTTAGAGAAGGGTTCCCTTACAATTAGACAAGTGCAATCATCAAAAAAATACTGCAGCGTTAATGCATTTCACAAATGTTTAATTAGACTGTATTAATTAAAAGATCTTCTCTTTCTTTCTCTCCTTCTTTCCCTATCTTTTTTCTTGTTGGGATAGATCAGTAACGTGACCTCCAGTTAATTGAAACCCAGGAGACTTTTCTTGCATAAAATCAGATTTATCTATCCATAAAAGGATTTCATGAAAAATAGTCAAAATTCAGTGTCTGGCTAGTGCAAGGGCCTGCAGCTACAGAGGCGAGCCTTGCTCCAACCCTTTACCATTCCTCTGTCATCACGGAGAAGTGCTACAGCTAACTAGCTGGGGATCCAGTAATTAATAGCAGGGAAACACAGACATTATGTCTATAGGGCAGTCCCCCCCAACCCCCCCCCCCCGAAACAATGAAATCAGTTCACCATCTGAAATGCACTGTCTGAAATGTCCCCCTGATGATAATGTGTAGAAAGTAATGATGGCCATTGTGATAATGAAAACAATTCATCACACAAACCCCACTAATGCTATGAGACAGGCTGGATGGATAGTTAGTTAACAGAGTGGCAGAACCGTCTCTGTACAGTGCATGGGCTGTTTCTCTTGGGTCACAGGTGCTGGTGCTGTATAACCAGGCTGGCTTCAATGGTCCATTTCAGGATGCCAATGTCAAAACCAAGTTCAACCAAATCCACTAACAATGCATGGGGAAAGTGACAACATGTGATTATGATATTTCACTGTAAAATAGGTTACACTTTATTTTACTCCTATTTCCCATGTTATTCACCTAATATTTACTAATCTATTATGCGGTTACAATGGCTACTCCCTGGCAATTCAGCGCACCACAACTGCTGTAGCCACTGCTTCAAATGAATCACCAAGAAAGCAGAGGGAGATTATTAGGTCATTATCATATCATTTTACTGTATAATTTTGATGCAAATACGAGGTAAATAGCCGACTGCAAAACAAAGGGCAACCATAAAATGAATATAATACACAACATCCCCCGGTACAACCCTGTATTACTCAAAGTGCAAAGGGATCCTTGACAGTGACGAGCTTCATGGCAGATTGAGGTGGTGCGTGGGCGTTAGGCTTAATGGTGTGGGTGAAGCGTTGGACGGCCATCTTCCAAACCATGTCCTCTTAGGGGAACTGGCTTACGGTACCAACACAGCTACTGTCACAGACCCCCACCAGAAAGATTCCTTATGAGCCCTGTCCCTAAACAACCTGGAGCAGTGGTCCCGCCGCCTCCCGTAGCTACAGGCAACCCAGCCATGCGTGCATCATCATCACGGGCGGCACCTGGGATTGCCGTTGGTCCGCGTCCAAATACCACTGGATTTAGTGGTGTTGGATGGGATCCAGAGAAACCAGCGATGGGGCCACGCCTTCCTGCGTTGACAGATATGTAGCTCTGTATGGGAGGGAGGAGGGTCAGGTATTTTGTACCTAATTACTGAAAACACTGATTTTCAAATGAATGCATAGGAGAAGAAGTACGTCTTCTAATAAACCTGCCTTGGGGCTACCATTATTGATGTTACACCCCAAGGACATACGCACATATGGGCTCCTATCTCTGAACTGCTTAATTAATTCACCATAATATACCTTCTCTCTGGCATGCAACCGCTGACATTGTGGTGGGAAACGGGGCCCCATAATAAAAAATAAAAAAAGCGACTGTGTCTGTGCTGCTTGCTTGCTTCCGAAGCGATACATAACACAGGCACTACAGCCATGTTGTCCCTCAAATCTGTGCTCCCAGCATCCCCCTCTCCTTCTACACAAATTAATAGGCAACCACCACTGAAGCGTTAAATTGCTTTGCGTTCGCCCCTGCCGACAACTGGATTCTTTTTTATTAGAACAACAGCCTTCTGCTCAGCTATTTGTGTTTTTAAATTACTTCCCTTTTCGGTTGCATAAAAAAAATTGTGATTGCTCATAAACAGTCATGGTGAGTAGTATCTTGTCGTAATGCTTAAACACACATTACTTTTGTCATCATCAATATACACTATATATACAAAAGTATGTGGACACCGCCTCAAATTAGTGGATTTGGCTATTTTAGCCACATCCGTTGCTGACAGGTGTATAAAATCAAGCACACCCCCATGCAATCTCCATAGACGAACATTGGCAGGAGAATGGTCTTACTGAAGAGCTCAGTGACTTTCAATGTGGCACCGTCATAAGATACCACCTTTCCAACAAGTCAGTTCATCACAGTTCACCCTGCTAGAGCTGCCCCGGTCAACTGTAAGTGCAGTTATTGTGAAGTTGAAATGTCTAGGAGCAACAATGGCTCAGCCATGAAGTGGGAGGCCATACAAGCTCACAGAACGCGACCGCCGAGTGCTGATGCACGTAGCGCTTAAAAATAATCTGTCCTCGGATGCAACACTTCCTACCGATTTCCAAACTGCCTCTCGAAGCAACATCAGCTCAATAACTGTTTGTCAGGGGAGCTTCATGAAATGGGTTTCCATGGCCGAGCAGCCACACACAAGCCTAAGATCACCATGCGCAATGCCAAGCGTCAGCTGGAGTGGTGCAAAGCTCGCCGCCATTGGACTCTAGAGCAGTGGAAACGCGTTCTCTGGAGTGATGAATCACGCTTCACCATCTGGCAGTCTGACGGACGAATCTGGGTTTGGTTGATGCCATGAGAAAACTACCTGCCTGAATGCATAATGCCAACTGTAAAGTGGTGGAGGAGGAATAATGGTCTGGGGCTGTTTTTCATGGTTCGGGCTAGGCCCCTTAGTTCCAGTGAAGGGAAATCTTAACGCTACAGCATACGATGACATTCTAGACGATTCTGTGCTTCCAACTTTGTGGCATACAGAAATGGTTTGTCGAGATCGGTGTGGAAGAACTTGACTGGTCTGCACAGAGCCCTGACATCAATCCCATCAAACACCTTTTGGATGAATTGGAACGCCTAACATCAGGCCTAATCGCCCAACATCAGTGCCTGACCTGACTAATGCTCTTGTGGCTGAATGGAAACAAGTCCCCGCAGCAATGTTCCAACATTTAGTGGAAAGCCTCCCAGAAGTGGCTATTGTAGCAGCAAAGGGGGGACAAACTCCATATTAATGCCCATGATTTTGGAATGAGATGTTCGACGAGCACGTGCCCACATACTTTTGGTCATGTAGTGTAGTGACCCATTGTACAATCATATTCTTTTAAAGCATAAACTCAGAAAATATGTAAAAAATGTGCTATAGAGCAAGAGGAAATAGATTTCGGAGTATAATTTAGTTGTTTTGTCTCTAAATCAACATCATTGTGTTACAGTTGGAACTATAGCTGGCTTCCATATAGATTAATTAAAGACCTTGCTTGGGTTCTTGCCTGTTTCGATTCAGTGTCAAGGCAAATCTCTCCACCCAGGAAGGAGTGTGCACTGCAGACACCAGCTGTGTACTCATATTCCTGTTGTTTACCATCAGTACTCCTCCTTCGCGTGACAGCCACACGCTCATCCTCTCCACGCTCATCCTCTCCTCCCCCATCCTCTCCACCACCACCACCACCAGAGATGTTTCTACATTTTATTTCCCTTCCCTTTCTCTTATCCCTCTACCTTGCGGTTGAGGGGTTCCTGCTCCTGACCATTGTCAGTGGGAATTTCGCTCAAGCCGGCTGTTGTGTACCCGCGCGTTCCTTCGCGTTGCCTCGCCACATATGCATGTCATGGAGTGTCAGGGCCAAGGTGGGCCTCTGACGTGATCGGCCCTGATGGCAGCATATTCCCTGCTGATGGAGGTGCCCAGGTATCAGGCCAACACAGCGCTCCCCTCATACGAGAGGTCTGTTCTGGGGCCGGCTGCCCCCCCCCCCCTCCACAATTCAACATGTCAGCCCTGTTTTTACAACGTCGTTGAACCTCCATGCTCCATTTCCCTCCTTTTCTCCTCATTTGACCTCCTATTCTTCCATTCCACTGAGCTCCAGCATTGAAAAGTCCATCATATGCAGACCAGACAGAAACCTGCTCCTGGAACACCTAGTCTCTATATATCAGCCAAAGCATAGGTCTATAGGTTCCTATTGTAGGCCGATTTACGGTATATAGGTAGGTATTCAACAAAAACACATTTTGTCTCCCTGGCTGTTAAAAGATGCAGTGTGCATTATTTCAGTAGTATATAATTAAATATGTGGCTTGGCGAGAGATTTTCCAAACACACTGAGAACTGTACTGGTACCCAGGGGGATGCCTACTGCCTGACAGTGCAGCATCATGCAAAAGAGAGGAGCAGTGGTTAACATTCTGTATTTGTCCGCCTTTTGTAATTTATTGGAATTCATCTGTAACAGGGCTTGGCACTGATTTATATATTGATTTGAAAAATAAATAAAGGTGATAGAAACCTGCATCGGGGTGTAATGATGGACTGTTGCGACATGCAGGAGTAAGGATATGAAACATTGGGAGGAAATTAGATATTATGCCCCCAAGACAACTACAGCCACCAGCCCATTCATTATTAGCTTGATATTTATTATTAAGAATTTCTCTTCATGAGTGACTGCAGAATATTTGGGCCCGCTCAAGCTGTTAAGTCCCTAACAGGAATGAAGTGCGTGGACCTCATTTCTCCCTTGTTGTTGCTGGCTGCTGACAGGGCAAATCTGGAGAGGAAGATTCATCACATGCATTATTGTAACACACACACACACACACACACACACACACACACACACACACACACACACACACACACACACACACACACACACACACACACACACACACACACAAATACACACTTGCATGCAAGGATAGGCAGTTTACATAACTTTGACACATCATGATCTGAATAATATACATGGGGTAGTCATGGCAACCGGGATCCCCCCTTTACAGTCCAACACACACATTTGTTGCAGTGCACATACATTTATCTGTTCTAAACCCACCATGTATATGAAAATTAATGCTTTAAAATATATAACAGACAAGCTCATGCTTACCATTCCAGATTCACTAGACTAGACACCATTTACAGAAACAGTGGGGTAAATAGGGGACAGCTGTTTAAAGGAATTCCTACTTTCCTTGCCAAGGCTTTCACCACTACTTTAAAACGACTTTATAATCAGACAGCACAGTCAAATCCTAACAACATACAGTAGGGCTGCCATCCAAGCCAGGGACATTATTTTTTATTGTCAAGGCACCGACGACGGCACAATTGCATCATCCCATTTCTCCAGCTCACTTTACCAGCCACCTTGCTAGTTATGACTGCAATCACTGATACATTTTGCATCCTTACAGGAATTACAGCAAGGACGCTAAACATCTGCCTCGGGGCTGCGAAAATATGTCCCTGCTAAACAGATGGCCTTCATATTAGGAGTGTTCCACGTGTAGGCAGGAAGGTGGTAATCAGTTTGGGTGGGAGGTGCTGCTGTGGGGAAGAGTACTGGCTCTATGTTGGAGGAAGTCCAAAAGTCAGGAATGTGTTCAGCAGGCACCAAACATTAACTTGCCCTATAAGAAATGCTTGTCTGTTTTCTACTGCAAAACCATTTTCTACGGTGTACCCTAATGAACATGATCCAGGTTTTACCACACCTCAACATGATAGGACACTTCTGCGTTGACTTTTCTTTCCCTAAACAGTACAAATGGCAACCTAAATGAAGTACTAAGTCTCATTTACTAAATGCTTCCTTATCATTCCATTTAATAACTTAACATTATCCTCGCCAGTCTCCAGAGATCATACCCAAGCCATCCACCGACTAATCTATCATTTCAATTTGGCAAATTCGTAACATATATTACATTTTGCAAATTCGTTACATATTGTACGAAATGAGTGACGGACAACCAATTAATACATTCCATACAAAACGTGACATAGCACACTAAATGGAGTGTCTCGGATTTACGTACAGAATAATACAAAATGCTCTGAGACCAGGTTGGTTAGGCCAGCATTCCAGTACACCCACACTCCATTCAGCCTCTCTCACCCACCCAGGCCCAAGGACAAAAATGGCTGCTCCCCCTGGCCTGAACCAAGAGCCGTAATGAATAGGCTGCCAGACCACCCCGCTGTGGCAATTTGAAGAGGACAATATATTACATACCACCCTATTTGCTGTTGTGATGAGCTTCAGACACCTCCCATTATTTATTAGGAGGGGCCAGCAGAACGGCGCAGAGGTCACTGAACCCAGGTAAACGGGTGACGATAAGAGGGAAAGGAGGAAAAAAGAGAGGCAATAACAAAGACAGAGAGCCCTGTACTCCTAGTGCTATGTGTCCATTAATTGAGTGGTTACTCAGAGGAATGTGTTGGTTTGAAATCCTCTGGGAGGTTGTTTCTTACCAGTGGTGGTCCTATATTTGGATTAAAGGTGGTATTGGTGTATATTACACAATACTACTTTGTGAGCTTACAATCTCTCTCCATGTGATCTTATGATAAATAGGATCTGTTCACACGAAGTGCACAGGGACACCAAAGTCGAAATATGCAACGTTTGATAGATGAACAAAACGTTGCATTTCAAACTGGGGGTTAGCCTCCTTTGTTAGAGTTCTCATGGTGCTATAAGACAAATGGTGTAGTTTGCCGTGGGTCAACTGGGGTTTGCTATCCCATAATGACCTTTCAGAGAGATGGAAGAACTACTACTGCCCCCTCCCTCAGCAGCGTGGAATGAAGTATAGGCTACTGCAACCCAACGGTTTATAACAGAGGTCTAAGGCGTAACATCATAATACCAGCCACTCAACCTACAGTGAGTTATATTCACGGTTGTTACATTGTGTGAAGTCACAGAAGCATCACATCAAAAATATATCAAATATTTTGGCAAGGATACATTAAAGAACAATTATTCTGGTGTAGTTCAAATAAAAAGAACACCATAAAAAATGTGCATCATGTTCTAAAGAATCTGCAACATATCTCTTCAATCGATTTGTATTTTGCAGGAAATAGAGGGTGGCAGACATTTGTGCAAGATATGCCGCTCTGAGATGAACCGAAATGAGCAGTACTGTGAGTGTTCCATTGTAGCTTGGAGCCACTAGACCCTTGAGGAGGGTCTGTCACTTTGTCAACGCTGAGAAGCTGCCAGCTTTTATGAAATACCGAATTACTAATTGCCCTGTGTTGCTTTCCTGCCTAGATGTCAGCTTGTAATATCTCCACTTCCATTAGACCACTAACAGAGCACGATCCCGCCCCCTACAGAGCTGGCAAATATTATAATTTCCCACCAAGCTACAGAGGACGAGTGCCAGCAAGGCACATCATGAAGGACAAACCTAAAGACTTTGAAAACATTTCCCCACTCATCTACTCTATGCCGAGCCTGCTGATGGAGATCCTAAAATGTCAGCCAATAAGCCAGCCACATCACTGAAGCATGCTACAGTAGATGGTTAGGTGGAATCTGTAAGATTGATTCTAATGAAACATGCCCCTTGATTTTCAAAGAATGAATTACAAATAAAATAGGGCCAACTCTTTGATGGCAAATATGCAATGTTGTTGCTTTAAATGATTTACAAACTAAAATGACTCATGTTTCTGCTGAAACTATTTTAATTAGCTGACTACTACGGATATGTATCGGCACAACCTTTAATACCCTATCCAGTTACAGTATACTGAAATATTAAAACAGAGACATGAGGGAAACCAGATAGTTATTAGGGTCTTGGTGAGCCTGCTACCTTTGAGGGCTAGGGCTATTTATTAGGGAGGACACAGTGACTGTCTTGATCTTCCTGCTTTTCTTTACCTGAGTGGAGCTGTTTGTTCACAAGGCAGTAGTGGTGGCACATCAAAGGGTCTTTTGTGGAAAACAGACATAACTGTACCAGCTTAAGTGAACGGGGCTAGACAGGTCTAGACCTCCTGGGAGGTGACAACCTGTGCACAGCCGCGTTGTCTTCTCCTATGGAAGCCATATGTATCCCAACACTATAGGCTACACACAGATTTCTTTCCTTTGGGGATAGCAGTTACGGAAGAAGCCAGGATGTATTTTTGTCACCTAAAACAACTGGATCTAAATGATCAACGGACGATTTGCTAAAGGTAGCATGGGATTATCAGCCCCCCAAATCAGAGTAATAAAATTAAGTAATCACTATCCACCCCAATAAAAACCCAGGTGTTGGTTGCAGCATCACCATTTCATAGAAGGGACCCAATCTAGCTAATGTTACCTTGACACACACGTGATGCTCCGCTCATCCAAATTAGGTCTAAAGGCAAGCCCTGTGAACAATGTTTGTTTTCTTTCTAGTGCTATCCTATTCTAGGATAACTAATCAAACAAGCCCGGGGCCATCTGATGGGTAAACATCCGAGAAGATCCTTGGCAGCCGTTCAACTCCCCCTCTGTAGCCAATGGATAAGAGACGGCTCTGGCAAGCTAGCTACTTACACTGTAACACATAAAAACACATGAAAAAAAACCTTTTGGATAAACTTCCCAGTTTGTTTAATGTAAAAAGAGCTACCATTTCACCAAAACAAACGGTTCGCAAATATGGCAGTTGACACGTTGATATACTTCCGAGCATAGCCCGCCCCACACTTCAAGATGTCACTGTGTTGTTGAGCGGTCTTCTGTACAATCGGATATAAATTACAAAGAAACCATGAGAAGACACATTTCTCAGACAGTAATTGAGTAAAACATCCGTTTTTTGTCTTCTGGCACATGCAGGTGAAAATATTTTTTTGGTGCACATTCAATTTCGGACATGATCATTTCAATAAATGTCAATATATTCTCTTTCAACCGTCTCGTCCCCCTTCGTCTTGCTCAGGCTAAAGTCATAGAGTCACTTACAGTGTAGAACTGTGCTATTTGGGTTAGCTAAGGAGTCAGCTTCCCTTTCAGAGTCTCGCAGGTGCTCCGTATCCACTTTCTCCTCCTGGGAATGTTTCTGTGGAGCTCTGTGGCCAAGGAATATCTTAGGAACCCACTGTTATTAGGTCCATGTTAGATAGGAACGTTAGGAAAATGTTTGTTTATCGTGCCCACCACAGGTCCCTTTTACTACACGTTCTGTGATAGCAGCCTGACCTTCTTCCCGGTCATAAACATATTCCTGAGGTCCGCCAAAGATGGCAGCTTCATTTTGTCTTTGTTTTTGCTGTAAACATTCAGGAAGATGCCGAACAGCACTAAAAGTCCACCCCATAGGTACCTGAGAGGAAATGGAACGGAGAGGCGTATTACAATGTTTTCAGTGCCTTGAAAGTATGTTGGCTAAATTGAGCAACCGTAAACTATGAGAGGTTGAAGATAACATGACTCACTGAAAAGTAAAAGGCTTGGAGAAAAACATAAAGGATAGTACAATCGTCATCGCCTTACGCCCAGTCGTTACTGAAATGAACAGAAGACAGAAAAGTGAGAAACATAACAGCACACAACCTTGAATCTAAGTCTGTCACATCTAATGGAAATCTAGGAGAGATTTTTCTTAGCTTTGTTGATGAGATTACTTTGACATTTGTTTCGCAGTTAATCTCAAAATGAATCTGGAGGTTTCCAGAATTTCTAAATAAGATTAGGATCGCTCTGATCTGGCGTTATTTCAGTAATCTGTCAAATGTTAAAAGTTTGTGCTTTAGATTTTAGAGTGTTAGTAAGGTTATCCATACTCAGATTGTAGAAATCTTTCTGTGGAGTCATATGGTTACGTAGAACCTCTTTAACTTATGCTTCCATTGGTGGAGAAATTTCTGAATTAAACGTTTTTGAAAGTAAAATAAAGACTTTTTAGTCATAAGAAACTATATGGACAGTTCAAATGAACACTTCGACATGAAAAGTTACTTTGTGTGGTTCTGCAAGCAAAGCATCTGCCCAGACCAGAATGGTCTTCTCACCTGTGACTGCGACCAATGCTCCAAAAAGTTTGATCAAGGCCAGCACAAATGAAATGCCAAAGTACCCCGTGAGAGAGAAGAAGAATGCATAACCGTATGTTGTCACAGGATGCTGAAAGAAAACAAAAGATTCAATAGATTGTCATATCACCATCTTTCCTCACTTCATATGTCTTCGACAGAGAATCAAACAAAATGCTAACTACAGAACGGTCCATGTCTGATCTATTATAACGAAATACACAGAGTATCAAACATGAGGAACACCTGCTCTTTCTATGACATAGACTGACCAGGTGAATCCAGGTGAAAGCTATGATCCCTTATTGATGTCACATGTTAAATCCACTTCAATCAGTGTAGATGAAGGGGCGGAGACAGGTTAAAGAAGGATTTTTAAGCTTTGAGACATGGATTGTGTATCTGTGCCATTCAGACTGTGAATGGACAAGACAAAATATGTAAGTGCTTTTGAACAGAACATGGTAGTAGGTGCCAGACGCACTAGTTTGTGTCAAGAACTGCAACGCTTCTGGGTTTTTCATGCTCAAGAGTTTCCCTTGTGTATCAAGAAATGGTCCACCACCCAAAGGCCATCCAGCCAACTTGACACAACTGTGGGAAGCATTGGAGACAACAAGGGCCAGCATCCCTGTGGAACACTTTCGACACCTTGTAGAGTAAGTGCCCCGACGGATTGAGGGCCAAAGGGGGTGCAACTCAATATTAGGAAGGTGCTCCTAATGTTTCGTACACTCAGTGTATAACAGAGAGGGTTCTACTAACCTGAGAGCAAAAGGCCACTGCTGGTCCCAATCCACCTGCACCCAACAGGCCTGTCAATATGTACCCAAAACCGATGGAATAGGAATACAAAACCTTTAACACAATCAAAATCACACACATAAGTCACATTTCTGAGGTGATTCAGGACACCACACAATTGGGTTTACAATATAAATATAACAAGTTGGTTTTAAGGCGGGTCCTCGGTACCATTTCAGAGTTAGAGCCATTATGGAGCTTCATGGCTTTCTCCTGCACGTTCCCAATGGCAGCATCAGCGCACAGAGCCAGAGAGATGAGGAGGACCCCTAAAACACCAGACACAACCAGGTATTGCTAAAGAATGACAACAGCAATGGAGGTTTCTGAATTGCTGAAGCAGCATCTGTACTTTTGAAGTGTGGGAAAACCTATATGTTTGTACATAATGTATGTGGTACAAGGTCAAACTCTTTAGATAAAGCATTATATGTGGTTCTTTAGGAGTTCAAACTCCATATTTAAAAAAATACTTAGTCCCAGCCTAGGTAACAACCACTAGGCTTAATATGCACCAGGCTCATAAATATGAGTATCCTGATTAAATTTGATACAGGTTCTCTGTGTATCAAATACAAAATCACAGTGAAAGGATTTGGATGGTGAAAGTAATGATCCATAGTTAAACAGTGTTGTAACAACAGGCTCCTTTACCAATACCTAGATAGATAACAGATTCACATGTTACCGGTTGCATTGAAGTTGGGGGCGACTTTACTGTCAGCTAGGGTGAACCAGATGAGTCCCAGGCTCATACAGAGAGCAGCAGATACATCAGCCAGATTGTAGCGTTTCCCTGAAGAAAACAGAGGAGTTAGGCTACAAAGTCAAGGAATTCCTCCGTAACAGATGACTAACAATTTACCAGAATAGGAAGACTTGATTGACAAGTTCCACTTGGATGGAAAGTTAAATACAGTCAGTGGATCTCAGTGTCCAGATCTTTCTTCTTGTGATTCGGATTGATCCGACACCTGTCATGACTGACAACCGATCACGAAAATCTTCTGAACCAAAGACAAACTAAACTTTTGGTAATTCGGAGAGCATTTCCCTTTGTGACAAGACAGGGAAACGACAGAATAGGTGGAGATAAATGGTGCTTGTGTATTTACCCCCCTCCTTATGGGTCAGGTGGAAAATGTAAACACATGTAAACACGCTGGCTAGATAGGCGAACTTCTGAGCGACGGAGAAGAGAGGAGAGAGAAGGGCTCTGCCTCAGATCCAAGTGAGTTGAGAGGCCTGCGTGACACTGGCTGCAGCTCGGGTTGTGCACACGGCCCATACCGAGAGATTCTTTCTCTCTCCAACTTTCTACTGGACTCTTCAACTCAATTAAATCCAAACAGGAGAGAAGAGAGGAGAGGGTTGAGGTTGGTTGGTGTTGGACACGTAAAATGCAACAAAAAAAACAAGAGGAGACTGAGGAGTCTTCCCAAACAGGCCGATAGATGCCTCGGGGGTGACAAGGTGACGCAGCAGGTTGGTCTGGCTTGCTTTCATTCCTCCCTCTGTTCCCCTTTGAAGGGTTCACATCAGATCTCGCTGGCATCCTGAGTGAACGCAGTAGCGTTTCCAACTAGTCCCCCTGGGGGACCCATGGTCAACATCGCCAATGCAGGGAGGGGGAGGAAAGAAAAAAACGAGTGTTTGATCGCTAAGACGTGGAACCTTTATGAAGACAATGTCTCCGAGATGAAAGACAGAGTACTGAGAACTAGGCTTCCTCACCCTGAAATTCAACACTTGCAAACAACCCAAAAAACGAAGCATGGACAGAACTCCGAAATAAAAGTTGAAAAGTTGGTCATTGTTTGGAGGTAAGGGCATAACGGGTGTGAGGTAAGACACTCACAGGAGGTTTCTAGAGAGCCTCTCTTATGATTGACAGTTAGGCTTAACCCCTCCTCCTAAAAATAAGTAAAGTGTTTAGTTCATTGTTACCCGCATGCAAAAGGACAAACATTATTAGGCATTATTTTCAAGTCTTGATCAGGGCCCATATTCATAAAGCGTCTCAAACTAGGATTGCTGATCTAGGATAAGGTCCCCTTCGTTTACAATCATTATGATCTAAAAGGCTAAACTGATCCTAGATCAGCACTCCTAATCTCACTCTTCGCGAATATGGGCTCTCATACAAACAAAGATCAACTTCCTTTTGCCACTTGCCTTGAATGAATATGCCTCCTATCATGACAGGAATGAGTTTGCAGCACTTGAAGATGACCTGTGTAGGATAATTCAAGTAACCCAGTGAGGTGTTTGATAGGCCCATGGTCCCCACCGTTAGAAATGCTATGATCATGTAGGTCTTCCCTGGTATTCTGCAAAGAGAAAAAGAGCAATTAGCAAGCCTTGTGGGATGACAACAAAAACAAAATACAAAAACTAGCAATACATGGGATTTTTCTGCCATTGAAATCCTTGGGTGTAAACTTAAACCAGATATAAAGTATGTAGAAAAGATAAAGGAGCAATATATTTTTTTATAAGATCATCTTTGAGACCTAACAATCACCCAAATAAAAGCTAGACAGTCGGGGAGAATCTAATATTTCGAAAAACAATTAATAAAGCAGTATTCGTTTAATTATTATGTTTGCGCAAAAATAACACAGCATTAGCCGTGACAAAATGCATAGAATTGCAGGTAATTCGCTTTAAAATGGTAAAAATGTATCTCAGCTCCATGGCTAAATACACTATACAGTGGGGAGAACAAGTATTTGATACACTGACAATTTTGCAGGTTTTCCTACTTACAAAGCATGTAGAGGTCTGTAATTTTTATCATAGGTACACTTCAACTGTGAGAGAAGGAATCTAAAACAAAAATCCAGAAAATCACATTGTATGATTTTTAAGTAATTCATTTGCATTTTATTGCATGACATAAGTATTTGATACATCAGAAAAGCAGAACTGAATATTTGGTACAGAAACCTTAGTTTGCAATTACAGAGATCATACGTTTCCTGTAGTTCTTGACCAGGTTTGCACACACTGCAGCAGGGATTTTGGCCCACTCCTCCATACAGACCTTCTCCAGATCCTTCAGGTTTCGGGGCTGTCGCTGGGCAATACGGACTTTCGGCTCCCTCCAAAGATTTTCTATTGGGTTCAGGTCTGGAGACTGGCTAGGCCACTCCAGGACCTTGAGATGCTTCTTACGGAGCCACTCCTTAGTTGCCCTGGCTGTGTGTTTCGGGTCGTTGTCATGCTGGAAGACCCAGCCACGACCCATCTTCAATGCTCTTACTGAGGGAAGGAGGTTGTTGGTCAAGATCTCGCGATACATGGCCCCATCCATCCTCCCGTCAATAAGGTGCAGTCGTCCTGTCCCCTTTGCAGAAAAGCATCCCCAAAGAATGATGTTTCCACCTCCATGCTTCACGGTTGGGATGGTGTTCTTGGGGTTGTACTCATCCTTCTATTCCTCCAAACACGGTGAGTGGAGTTTAGAGCAAAAAGCTCTATTTTTGTCTCATCAGACCACATGACCTTCTCCCATTCCTCCTCTGGATCATCCAGATGGTCATTGGCAAACTTCAGACGGGCCTGGACATGCGCTGGCTTGAGCAGGGGGACCTTGCGTGCGCTGCAGGATTTTAATCCATGACGGCGTAGTGTGTTACTAATGGTTTTCTTTGAGACTGTGGTCCCAGCTCTCTTCAGGTCATTGACCAGGTCCTTCCGTGTAGTTCTGGGCTGATCCCTCACATTCCTCATGATCATTGATGCCCCACGAGGTGAGATCTTGCATGGAGCCCCAGACCGAGGGTGATTGACCGTCATCTTGAACTTCTTCCATTTTCTAATAATTGTGCCAACAGTTGTTGCCTTCTCACCAAGCTGCTTGGCTATTGTCCTGTAGCCCATCCCAGCCTTGTACAGGTCTACAATTTATCCCTGATGTCCTTACACAGCTCTCTGGTCTTGGCCATTGTGGAGAGGTTGGAGTCTGTTTGATTGAGTGTGTGGACAGGTGTCTTTTATACAGGTAACGAGTTCAAACAGGTGCAGTTAATACAGGTAATGAGTGGAGAACAGGAGGGCTTCTTAAAGAAAAACTAACAGGTCTGTGAGAGCCGGAATTCTTACTGGTTGGTAGGTGATCAAATACTTATGTCATGCAATAAAATGCAAATTAATTGCTTAAAAATCATACAATGTGATTTTCTGGATTTTTGTTTTAGATTCCGTCTCTCACAGTTGAAGTGTACCTATGATAAAAATTACAGACCTCTACATGCTTTGTAAGTAGGAAAACCTGCAAAATCGGCAGTGTATCAAATACTTGTTCTCCCCACTGTATATATACAAAAGTATGTGGACACCCCTTCAAATTAGTGGATGTGGCAATTTCAGCCACACCCGTTATTGACAGGTGTATAAAATCGAGCAAATGCAATCTCCATAGACAAATACTGGCAGTAGAATGGCCTTACTGAAGAGCTCAGTAACTATCAACGTGACACAGTCGTAAGATGCCACCTTTCCAACAAGTCAGTTGGTCAAATTTATGCCCTGCTGGAGCTGCTCCAGTCAACTGCTGTTATTGTGAAGTGGAAATGTCTAGGAGCCACAACGGCTCAGCCGCGATGTGGTCAGCCACACAAGCTCACAGAACAGGACTGCCGAGTGCTGTAGTGTGTAAAAATAATCTGTCCTCGGTTGCAACACTCACTACCGAGTTCCAAACTGCCTCTGGAAGCAACATCAGCACAAGAACTGTTCGTCGGGAGCTTCATGAAATGGGCTTCCATGGCCGAGCAGCAGCACACAAGCCTAAGATCACTATGTGCAATGCCAAGCGTCAGCTGGAGTGGTGTAAAGCTCGCTGCCATTGGACTCTGGAGCAGCGGAAACGGGTTCTCTGGAGTGATGAATCATGCTTCACCACCCGGCAGTCCAAATCTTGGTTTGGAGGATGCCAGGAGAAAGCTACCTGTCCCAATGCATAATGCCAACTGTAAAGTTTGGTGGAGGAGGAATAATGGCCTGGGTTTGTTTTTCATGATTCGGGCTAGGCCCCTTAGTTCCAGCGAAGGGAAATCTTAACGCTACAGCATACAATGACATTTTAGACGATTCTGTGCTTCCAACTTTGTGGCAACAGTTTGGGGAAGGCCCTCTCCTGTTTCAGCATGACAATGCCCCCGTGCACAGAGCGAAGTCCATACAGAAATGGTTTGTTGAGATCGGGGTGGAAGACCTTGACTGGCCTGCAGAGAACCCTAACCTCAACCCCATCAAACACCTTTGGGATGAATTGAAATGCCGACTTATTGGAGGGGGACTGCAATAAAAGTCTGCACATCCATTAGCTCTCCTGGAGGATGATTGACCACCCTTGAATATTGCAACCAAATACATTTTATGCCTTTTGAAATAATTTGCTCATTCTACATATCAAAGATCCAATGGCTATGGTAGACTACAAATCTTTTTATTCAGCTGAAGCAAACCCACACCTTTTCAGGATATTTACCTTTTCTAGTTTAGTCATATTTATCTTAGAAGTATTTGCTTTGCAGGCTGACTAGCATGTATTAAGTTGCAATGTCCTATACATTGGATGCCCAAATCAAGTATTTACAAAATAAGTTTTAAAGCCCCATAATCCAAAAATAAAGGCAAAATCTAATATTTTTTCCTAAAATGAATGTTCACGATTCACAAATTATTATTTTGATTCACATGATTCGATTCACCCCGATTGAACCGAATCCCAACTAATACAATGGCGAAGTGAATCATTCGTTTAAAAAAAATATATTTGTTTAAATTAATAATATGAACTTTGTATGGCCGTATTCACAGGTTTTTTGAGACATGCAGAAAACATTAATACATGCAAATAATAGCTAAACATAACTAAAGGGTACAAGATATGTTTTGAATTGGCTACCTAGTTAATGTGTTCTCTATCATATTCGTCTGGCACTATGCAGGTCCGACACGCAAACACTGATGTGCTAGTGTCATTCGAATCCTGGCTGATGTTGGTTTTAATTTAATTGATAAAATATTTTACAACTGTCCCTAAATAAATTACATAAACTATGAAATTAATTTCTTTGACTTTTCGTATTTGATAATTTCCCCAAACTTTTCCTGGATTTTCATGACCGTATGAACCCTGCAAGATGGGGGCCTCTAAAATGTTCTCTATAATTCACCTGCACCAACCATGCCCACTGGCATGCCCACCACCTAAGCCCCTTTTGATCAAGAAAAAACTCTAAATACAGAGGTGTATACATTACAGAAACCGTTTACGGTTTAAGAACCAAACAGAGCAAAACGAGAGTGTCTATTGGACAAATGTAGGTAGGTCCCTCCCCGTTTGCTTCCCTTTAAGAAAGGTTTTGCAACAGATTCGGCGGAATTAATCCACCACAAGATGAAGTGTTGTTGATATCAATAGGTCTTGAGGTAGATCACAGGTTTTATTGTTTGAAGTGACAAGGCACATACTGTAGCAATTAACATACTATTAATAGTTAACGGGATAGAGACTGATCATTCTATGATTTAGTCAATCTCAAACTATTTATTAGTGCTGAACGCCATTAACCATGAAATAGTCAGTCTATTGATGTTATTCTCAAGGAAAGCCCTACTGGAACCCCGTCTTTGTTGGTGAACATCACTCCTACTTTTCTTTGTTTGCGGGAAGCGCAGAGGCCTAATTGAACTCCATTCCCTTGTTTACCTTCTCCGTTTGTCCTGTGTGAGCTGCAATTCCACCAGTCCAAACAGGGAGTAGAACCCAAACTGTACCAGGGTGAGGTACCATCCGAAGGGCTTGAAACCCTCCACGGAAAATATGAGCTCCTGAAAACAGCAGATAAAGTCTGATAAGTTTACTTTCAAGCCTGTGGTGAGGTAAATCACTACTTTTCCTGTAGCTTCCCACAGTATCCTCAGTGAGGCTTGCTGATAAAATGTCCCTGCTTAGCATGTGTTAACAACCAATTGTATGGTGAATCAGTCAGTCAATCAACCAAATGTATTTTTTATAAAGCCCTTTTACAACTGCTGTTTACATCTGTGATGTCACAAATTGCTTTACAGACCACAAAGAGCAAGCAGAACAGAAGCGAAAGCACAATGGCCAGGAAAAACTACCTAAAAGGTAGAATTCTAGAGCAGAACCTGGCTTAGAGGGGTGGCCCATCCTCTTCTGCCTGTACACGGTAGATATTAAGAGTACATTTAGCCATTAATTAAGGCCAGATTGTGAAGAACGTGTAAAACTGTCATATACAGTAGTCTTGCCATAAACTCAAAAATACTATCCGACTACACCCACATCAGCAACGACCATTACAGCAGCCTAGCTGCTTTTAGCTAGGAATTAGCTTACAGAAAAACGGAATAGTCACCGGAAGCTAAATACTTACTCTGCCGATTGTCCGTAGGGTTGGTCCTTTTGAAGGGGGAAATTGAGAAAAAACATCTAATAGAACATAAAAAAATAAATAAAAAAAGACTTTCCAAACGTGGTTCTGTTGTAGACCCACTTCCTCTCTGCTTACCTCATATCAAAATAAAAGCCCTGCATGTGTGCAATACCTGCACAAAAAAAGCAAGAACTTGTGGGGGACTTATATTTTGACATGATGTAAGCAGAGAAACTGCCCAAATAAAAAAACATATTCATTACTGCATTGTTGGGTTTGGAGAAAGGCATTTCACTGTACTTGTGCACGTGACATAACTTAACTTGAAATACTACAGTTTACTATAGAATACTACAGTACTTACTATAGAATTCTGTAGTAAACTGTAGTATAATGTAGTGCTGTCACGATACCAGAATTTTGACTTTATACCAATACCAGGTTTAGTATCACAATTAGGCTGGTCACGATACCAACATTTTACAAACGATACCAGGCCAAGTATGACGATAGTGAGTACCATCGCGATACCACGTGGCAAAACATTTGTGGCCTAGCCTCCTGTTCTCCCCGTCCCCCAAAAACCTGTCACTGAAATTCACACTTCTACTCAAAACAACACATTGAATTTAACTTCACAATGTATAATAGAATACTGCATAGAATGGCTGATTTGCTTATATTTGCAAAGGCCTACCTATGATTTGGCTGGAGGAATGGGAGGAAGGAGTATATATCAGTGGAGGCTGCTGGAGGGAGGACGACTCATAATAATGGCTGGAACGGTGCAAATGGAATGGCATCATTCCACTCCAGCCCTTACCACGAGCCCGTCCTCCCCAATTAAGGTGCCACCGTCCTCCTGTGATATACATGCATAATGATCTGCATGTCATTGTGTCAGTAAGGATAAAACATTGCATGGAAACTTCTTTACTCTTCAGTTAACCCAGACACACACTCTCCTTCTCATGAGTAGCAGACCCTTTTCCTTTCTTCCTGGGCCAATCAAATTTGCCTAAACCTACTGTCAAGTTAGCAGGTTGTTAGCTAGCTATGTAACATGACTGAACAACGCTGTTTGTGATTAAACCAATAACCAATAATGTAACAAATGTACAAATCTAACAACAGGGTCTGAAGGAGGAATAGATGCGCGTGAAGAGCGGATGGAGAGAAGCAGGTGAGGCCTGGTAGAGGAGGCAGCTGGCTGTTTACAGCTGCCTCACAGTGATATGCCATGAAAGTAAAGTGGATATTGTTGGACCTGCTCATATAAGAGACTAGTTAGAGACTGTTGCTTCAACTCAATTGACTTTATGAATATTTTGTAACAGGCGCCAGCAGGTTCTTTGGATCGGTAGGGCTGAAAAGGTTGGTAGTATCATTTGAAATGGTACTACGGTATTCTAAAATATTGGTATCATGACATTTTGGTATCCATGATATTACCGTGGTACTAGTATCCCGTGCAACACTTATCACAATACTCGATACCATCACTATACTCGATTCCAAAACGATACCACAACAACAAAAATAAGACTTATTAGCCAAAGTCACAAATTGGCACTTCATCCAGACAGATAAACTCAGCTTCAACTGTCCAATCGTTGGGTATAATTGGAGTTTAATATCATTACATTTGAAACATTTTATGTCCATTTTTTGGAGACAGCCACGTATGCATTAATTAATCAAGTATACAGCCATATAATCAATTTGAAAGTGTTTTTACCAATCTAACTACAAAAGAAAATAATGGTAATAATTGATTTAATAGGTAAATCTCTATTGATAAACTGGGTAAATCGAGATGTAGCCAGGGTCTATTCACAATACAGGTGAATGCATAGTATTCAATAGGAGTGTGTGCATGCATTGAGTTGAGCTTGTTTTAGCTCATTTCATGGCGCTACAGATGACAAACAATCCATTTAGGACTTATTTTATTGGCAACTACTAGGAGAACATATTGTACAGCATTTTCAAAGAAGAAGCAATCTCTTCTTTTAGAAAAGTGTGTGTTGTCTCTTTATTAAGAAAGTAGTAATTTGCGAGGCAGAATGTAGCTTTAGAATCTGACTTTGTGGCTATGTAATCTAGTGTAAACCAGACGGGATGCGAGGGAGACAAAGAAGTGACTGAGTTTTTGGTGGCGAGGGGAACAAAGTGAATTAATAAAAAAACTATCAATCAGCTTTGAAATCAGCATATTTTGCGCTATGGTATCACAAACAAAGTACTAGGGTAGTGATTTTTTTATATTATTTTATCTTTATTTAACTAGGCAAGTCAGTTAAGAACAAATTCTTATTTTCAATGACGGCCTAGGAACAGTGGGTTGTTCAGGGGCAGAACGACAGATTTGTACCTTGATGTTGCTTTAGCTGTAAGCTAGCAAGGAAAGTTAGACTACAATTAACGCTGAAAGTTACCGGTATCGTCTTGCATTGTAAAATAATTTTAGCCTGTATGGACATTGTTTTGCGAACAGTAATGAACAGTTTCAACATTTCTACATGCCGTGTTGCATTATTCAAGTGTGTTAACTGCTGTGCAGCATGAGTGGGGAGCTAACAATGCAGCCCAGATAGCTCTAGCAATGAATGAGCAGGCTCTTTGCACTATAACGGTGCCGCACCGATATACATACTTGGTCGTCTGAGTCAGGTGGGACACATTAGACAGAAGTACCGAACTTAACAAAATTCTAGTACCAAACCGTTTTGTATCGAAAAAGTTTCGGTGTACCGTGCAACACAGTAAATAGTACAGTATTGTCCACAAAAAAATATTAGTAAATACTACAGAAATGTCAGCAAATACACTACAGTCCGCAAATATATATATATTTTTTTACTAGAGTAAATACTACAGTATTTAATTTGCATATACCCTGCCCATTCCTCTCCCCCATGTCCCAATTTGTGTCACCGGTAAGTGAAAAACGTAAATGCCAAGTATAGACCATATTTTGTGTTAACTATGGGTATAGAAAAGAGCAGAAGCTCTGAACTCTTCGTTTGCTGTTTTAGTATTTCTCCAGTAGGTTTCGTCAAGGAGAAAGCTCCCCACTTCTATGTCAAAGATAATAAAACAAAAACATATTAGTAAATACTACAGTAATATCCCCAAAAACACTACAGTAAATACTACAGTATACTACAGTCCGCAATTACTATAGTATATACTACTCTTTTTTTTACAACAAAATACTATAGTAAACTGTAAATACTACAGTATACTGCAGTAAATACTACAGTATTCACTAAAAACACCACAGTATTCACTGTGGTGTCTGCAAAAACACTACAGTGAATAATACAGTATTCCTACCATAGTATACACTATAGTATTTTTGTTGTTGTGGGTAACCTCACTGAGGAACTGCATGGGTCTACAATAGAGCTAAGTTCTGTTAAATTCTACCTAACATTAGCAGTTTTTTTCCCTCAAATTCCCCCTGCATAAGGACCATGCCTACAGAAAGACACAGTAAGTATAAATATAATTTTATATTTCAGCAACACTAGTGTGTAAATACTAGCGTTGCTAAACGCAGCTACCCCATGCCCTAATATCTGAACACTGAATTAAACAGCTGAAAACAGTTGCAAAACGTTTCACAACTGTTTTTATTGGACAAATTCAGGCAGGCCCCTCCCTGTTCGCTTCTGTTTGGTTCCTAGTGAATACATCTTAGCTCTCGAAAACTCTAGGCGTCATTCTGCCTTCTCCCTACAGTTCTCAGTCATTAGCTTCGCCCACGACTGCCTCAAGTGAACTACAATCCTGACGCTGTGTTTTAACATTTAGAAAAGTCAAAAATCATTGCATGCAATACGGCTTTCAAAAACATATGGTCTTTATCTTGCACCAGTGAGAAAGAATCCTTCAAATAAAAAATATACACTTACTGTAGCAGTTTTGCACAGATCCATACTACACTTTCACTTCCCGAGTTACACACAGGTCTCTTGTCTACCGCCTGTTTTCCGTAAACAAGCACTGTAACATGGAGATATGGCCGTGTAGGAACACTAACCCTAACAAGGGTGTGTATCAATTTAACCTTTCATCTTTTTTGTATTATTTCTTGCTGATATGAAAGATATGGTCCTATGCTTCCAAAACCGGAAGCAATGCATTAACAAACCCCCCCCAACAGAAGACGCCTTCATCCAATGATTCTTATGTGTAATCTAATGGAACTGAAAGTCATGATCAAGGGCTAAATACACCCCTGCTTACTTGTAGGTAGCCATAGATGAGGTAAAAGAGGAAGACACCCGCCGTGCAGATGCAGAACTGGGTAGCTGTGTTGAAGCTGCTCAGGTTGATGCCTAGCACTCTCAGCTCCTCCACAGACTTAATGTGCGGAGACATCATGACCTCGCTGGACGACGGGATGGAGATAGACAGATGCTTCCGGGCGTTGTTGTAGTTCATCAGGCCGAATTTGGCACTCATTGTGTCTGGGGATCAAATACAGTACTTAAGTAGTTTCAATACTTTGCTTTCTGTTGCAAAAGGATGTGACAGGCTATATACTAAGGGTGGGAAGATGAGGAAGAAAATTGGTCTGTGTACTTGCATGCATAGTAGCCAACACGTTATTGTCTCTATCAGGTATCTATCACTGACACACATTGGCCGATTCAAAACTGGCATATAGATAGTAAGCTAGGGAATTTTACCTGTAACAACCAAGGACAACAGCGCAATTATCAATGATCTTATTTCCGTGGGCGTTTCAGGATTTTACTCCTTGAGATATACAGCACTACTAAACTAGCTAACTATTTGATTGAATACAACAATGATTAATTGCTAGCTACTTAGATAGCCAAACTACCTATCTAGCTAATAACAACTGCAGTGAGTTGCGTGGGGAAAATCCTAAAACGACCACTGAACATTTCAAAACACCAACATATGACATACATTCGGGCTTCGACTTTATTAGCACCAGAGCTATTTTTTGCAATACAAAATTACATTTTGCTAACTTCTTTAGAAGCTTAACTATAACGTTTTTTTTTTTACTGACAATTCTAACTAGCTACCTGGTTAGCTGCTACAAGCTAGCATGCTAGCTGAACAAAACTTCCGGGTTTGAAATGTGTATGCTGCGTTGTTCTTCAATCGATTCGGATTATTATAACGTTTCCAGACGTGACGGATCCATGTTCTAAAGCTATTGTATTGACATTTTAATTATTTTGACGCGAAAAGACCTGTAGCACATTTGCTAACTTGCGAACCACTGCTGCTGTCTCCTGGCAGCAGCCAACAACTTCCGCTGAGTGTGACTCGTCTCGAACTATGACCTCATTTCCTATTGGTGGAGGGAACAACACCAGGTCAGTTGAAAAGTGAAATGCACCTAGCTATATTCTTATTGTAGCCTACTCAGTCATTGCAACACAGAAAAAAGTAATTTCTCATCACATCGTGCATTATAGTTTGCATTGAGAAGTTTGGTGTTATAGATATATCCACACCCTACCTTCCTTGTCCAGCGCTGGATGGTCTATAACACATAGGATTACTTAATGTACACACCGGTCTTCTTGTGTGTCTGCAAATCATTTGTAAACAGCAGAACCAGTCCTTCCAGACAGTCTACTTTTCAAGGAGCTGGAAGGTAAAATGCCTATTCATATAATCCTTTCTTGTTTTGTGTTTACTTTTCATAGTTTTTTGCAATTCAGCAAATGGTGAAATATGAACTCACTGGACATTATTGACAAGAATCCCAGATAGAACATGAATTGTATGATTTTATATGGCACTATTGCTCACTAAATGCACCATTTGTGCTGTTATTTTTAATTGTTTGATTCAATGACAACGTAGCAAAACCAGAGAGGCAAAACTTTGACATATCCCTTGTCTGACCGAGAAGGACCGATCCTGTCCTGTGTTTGATGTTGAGTCTCCATAGGGCCTTAACAGCTCACGGTATGATCCCCTCTTCCCTCTGATCCCCTCCCCCCAGCCCTTACTGTATCCCTCTGCCCTCCCTCCATCCCTCCTCCCTCTCCGAGCTGTCCAATTCTCTCCCTCTCCGAGCTGTCCAATTCTCTCCCTCTCCGAGCTGTCCAATTCTCTCCCTCTCCCAGTAGATGACATGGCTTTTCCGTCCACACAGGAGGTTAATTCACTCTAGGATGGCATTATTTCCTCCCAGCTCTTTGACAATATAAAAATTCAGAGTGGACAGCTCAATCCCTCTTCCATCTTAGATTTGATTGTAATGGTATTGCCTTTTGTCCCTAGGAGGCCTCCAGCCGCCACGGCCGGGGCTATATGACACTAAATAGCCAGGCTACAATTTTCAAAGAATTCTGTTAATAACTCATTTTGAATGGGAACTTGGGCGCTGCTTGGCTGGTCAGTCCGGCCACGTCCCCCTTCCCCCCCCCCCCCCCCCCCCCCCCTACTACTCACAGGTCACCTCCTATACCTAGAAGGAGCCCAAACGCTAAATGCAAGGGGTTAATTAATGTTTCTGAATTTACGAGTCCCCTATCTGTTACGCTGCATTCCAAATAACAGTCCCAAAGAGACACAAATGTCATATTTACAGCCTGGCTGTAAAAAAAACTATTCAGCAATGCACAGTAGTCTGCATGGGGCTGACCACTTTCTTTTCCCATCAAACTTTACAAGTGTACCCATTCATCAAAAATGATGGATTTATGTAATAAAACCCATTTCCTCCCCATAAGACCCTTTTAAATAATAAAATAATTATTTATTGATTGTTAAAAATGTACATAGTCGTGTAATGGCTTTGCACCAGCGCACAGGACGAACCTGTGATAAATAAAGGCCAGAAAGAGAGATGAAGGGAATGAAATGACTTCTGAACCAGTCAAATCTGGATTAAATATAGCCCCTTGCAGTTTGGATCACAAAGGACATTAAATCCTTTGGAGGCTCGCATGGACCTATGCACGTTCTTCTTGCATGTTCTTATTTGAAAGACAAAGTGCAGAAACAGCATCAAGCTTAATTGCCTTTTCAACTGAGACAGGTTGTTTGAAGACTACTGAACAAATTGAACATGGTTGTTTTAGTCATTCTGCTGTTGGATTGTTTTGAACTAAACTGTTGTAATGCAAAGTTTGAGCAATCAAATGTGGCCTTGCAAAGATGACTGAAACTTAAATATCCATTGAGAGGGTGGTATCACAGTATTAAAAAATTGTGTTTAGACATTTCTTTTTAACCCTAGCAGAAGGGATGGACACAATACAGTCTGAGAGCTGTCTTTCACAGTACCCTCCACTGATGGCCTATATGTTTCTCCCCCTAACCCACTTGCCTGAAATTAAAAAGAAAATCACACACACACACACACACACACACACACACACACACACACACACACACACACACACACACACACACACACACACACACACACACACACACACACACACACACACACACACACACACACACACACACACACACACACACACACTCACCCTTCAACCCAAAGTGCCAACTTCAAAATTGGAAATACCAAAGGAAAATTACACTGGTGCTCGTCTTATAAAAAATAATCCCTACAGTTATTTTGTCATAAAAACCCCTATCTTTTTCCAACAACGGGGGAATGGACCTTTCGAAAAGTATTGCGGAACGCTATAATATCACCCAATCCTATATAACATTGAGGGTTTCTTAATAACCCATTTGTGTTTGCTTTTATCCCAGGCTAAAGTGCCTTCTCTGTTGTCTCTTTCCTGGGCTAGTCTGAAGCCTCCTGCATGCTACGGAAACAGATGGTATCTCCACTATATTACTTCTCAAAGCACTCATATCCTCTCTCATGTTATTTTCTTTGATCTGCTAGGCTTGCTGGTCTCACATTTTTTATTTTTCCTTTTTTTCACCATCCCTCTGCGAGTGACCTAAGAAAAGTGTGGCCATATTGGTGGTGTTACGGATGCTCAGAATGTACTTCATATGTTCTGTTTTGGTAAAAGGAATGCATTGTATTGTGAGTAAGACCTAAGACCGATATTCACCATTAAAAATGGCTTTCAAACTCAACTGTCTTCCTAAGTATTCAAGTAAAAATACTTATTTTGTCCATTTTCATTTATTCCCTTAGCATTACCGTGAACAGTGAAATGTTGCTTTTTGACTGCAGTATGACCAAAGCAAGTCCAGGCAATCCATATCAATTATCTGAATTTGACAACTGATGTAAGGTAGCCTATTAACTGATTCTATTTCTTGCTAAGAGCTAAACCATTTGAACATGTCTCTTTGGATTTATGTGAAATACCTTGGGACTGCTTCCCATGCCCCTTAGGCAACAGGTTGGTAACATGAATTCCTTACCATATAGGCTTTACCTCACTACATACAATTGAATACACAGTTGTTATACAGTATTAACAATATAACATTTCATTTGTCACACCCACAGAATATGACAGATGTAGACCGTGAAACGCTTACTTATGAGCCCTTACCCAACAATGCAGAGTTAAAAAGTAAGAAAATTAGCAAATACAAATTGAAAATAGTAACACTATAAAGAACAATAACTAGGCTATATACAAGGAGTACCGGTACGGAATCAATGTGCAGGGGTACGAGGTAGTTGAGGTAATATGTACATGTAGGTACTAGGCAATCAGGATAGATAATAAACAGAGTAGCAGCAGTGTATGTGAAGGGTGTGTATGTGTATGTGAACCAATGAGGGAAGAGAACCTAGTAAACTACTACATACTCGAACTCAGGAAGGCAAAGAGGCTTTGGTTTTCTTGTTTCTGTGCAACCAGGAGGGGGAAGCATACCTCTTTGCAAGTTGGACCAAAAGAGAAGGACAAGAAAAGTAATTAAACAAGCAATTTGTTAGGAATGGTGTCTGCTTATCCAATCTGTAAATATGCATTTTTTTCTAATACATAGAGACAGAAAACAATGTGTTTGTTGTCTTCTCAGAGAAGTCGGTAAATGACATACATGTTTCATTGCGCATTCATTTAACCTGAGCCGTGCATATGAAGTAAAGGGATTGGGAAACAAATTATGTATTGTCATTTAATTAAGAGTTTTGCTGTGAGCAATAATACTGTTTTTCACATAACCTTTAACTACTTAATGGATTTGAGAAGCTATTAACTTACAAGATTTATTTTTCTAATTATTTTGAATATTGTCAGAAATATGAAACGTCAATCAAAATGGGGATTAGTGCAATTTTTGTACATTGTGCACTCATGGACATAGAATAATACAAGGCCTGATATGTTTACATTCCTAGGGATATGTAACATTTGCGCTCTCTGGCAAAGGCCTTCCACACAGTATTCTGATTTTAGCCCACATTTGCTTTTCATTTTCCATTATTCTCTCATATGTGTTATGATAGTTATGGAATTAACTATTACAATTTTAGTTTGAGCAATTAACCTGAATTCCAACCCTAATAAATGTTTAAAATATATTTAATAACTTACTATATATCGTATGATATATTTATGATATATTGGGATGTTATTACTCACACCCAAATTGGCCCCTGATGCCTCCCATAGCCCTACTCCACCTGCGGCCCACATCTGTGATGAACGACACTGTGTCCCAGGGATTATCACTCAGCCTGGCACATTTAGGAACGCCGCTAAAGTGGCGGAGAAAGTTTATTTAGTTTGCCCTGAGGGCATCCGTGTCAACAGGCAAAACTTTGTGTGTGACGTCAGGCTCGTTTTAGTGTGGATCTAACTTAATAGTTTGAAAAGGACTGGCACATGTGGGCACATGGGCATAGTTTTTTAGCTGGCATCCCATTCCAGGTGCCAGGACCCCTATCTGATTGCACAGGGAAGCATGTAATCATCATGAAAGCCTCTGTGTGCGTTTCTCCTCTCCCCACCCCATAAACCAGCAAAATGGATTGTGTGGTCAGGAAGGAGAAAATGAAAGAAGAGAATGAAATTACAGACCTGGCTGAGTGCACAAATCATGCATATAATGTTTTATGGCTTGCCAGAAGAATTCAACACCTGTGGCTCACTGTGGCTGTAATTGCACGTGATGCACCAAATTTCAGGGCCCTTGTTTGTCTTGGCATGGGCAGGTTTAAGAGAAGAACTGATAAGAGATGGAAAGGAGGGATCCAGGAACGCCTGTCGTTTAGTTCTTGTAAGACCCCTTGTGAACCACCCACAGCCCACACAGGGAATGCATCATAGAAGCTTCATTTACCATTGTAATTACGGTGTTTGTTTATCTTTACCTGGATTTGGTGGTAAAAGGTGGATGATGATTAATCAGATCAGGATGAGTTGAAATGGAGTGTAAGTTTGCTGTTAAGTTTAATTAAACAAGGCAATCAGAGAGCCATAAATTCAACACAGCGTGACCAGCCCTGTCTGAACCCGGTCCTGGGAAAGGCTGATTAACGCTGTGAGAAAAAGCCCATTCTGCAAAACGCAGGCTACTGTAACCTATCCAAGTACAACTGATTTCTCAAGAGCTGTTTTAATTAACCCAAGGTGTAGTAATAAAGAGCAATGTTAAGGAAAGATAGTTTTCCATAATATCACATTCTCTATTAAAATTACTTCTATTTAATTTGCAATCCTGAAAAATCTGTCCACTTCTATTTAATTTGCAATCCTGAAAAATCTCTCCACCGCTATGTATTATCTAAAGTTTTATTCATTGTCTCATCTCTGAGACAGAACAAGTATTGGAGGGATGGATGGCTAGATCCCAAACAAGACAACAGCGTGAGACATCCGAGAGCCCTCTCTCTCTCTCTCTCTCTCTCTCTCTCTCTCTCTCTCTCTCCCCGTCTGATGCTTGAGCCAAATTGATTACCGTACTCCATCTGCATCAGGCTGGCTGCCTCCTGTGCTCGCCACGTCGTGCCTACAGCCCAGAGTTAGTGTACAATTACATATAGTTTAATATATCTGCTGAGCACCTTTAAACAAGCATCACAAGTCCAGGAGGTGATTTGTCTTCCAGCGCCATTACTCCATCTTGATAGGCAAAGATTGCTCCTAGCCATGTTTAAGCATTAAATAGTGTATTATTATTTCACATAAATCAAGCTGGGATGTAAGGGGGATTCATAAATGTTGCATTTCTCTGACAGTATTTTAAACCCCTTTCTCCACAGCGTGGTGGAGTTTCAGAGGGAAGCAATTCTACTCCCTCACTCCATAGTACATTAGGGATAAGCATATCAGGGAGGTATATTCAAAACAATGTATAATGCAGTTTAGATTCAGTTTAAACTACTTGCAACACATTTGTCATTACTGCTGTTCCCATAACAAGAACTACTACGAATGCTGCTGCCAACAACTACAGACAACAATAAGCCTACTATTACTAATTTTATGCACTTTGAGATTATTCTATAATGAAAAGCACTTTATAAATGTAATGTATTATTATTATTACTACACTATCATTAAACTGTTATTGAAATATTGGTGAAAACTGTTGACGTTATTGTCATACAGTTGCTGTGCTTCTCTTCACAGCTAGGATGTGATGTCACACTTGGTTCCTTTTCAGCCAAGTTTTGTGATTTTTTTTGGTGCAGTGTGAACACTCCAAAGGAACTCAGACCCCTGAAAAGAGCCCCCAAAGCTAACCAAACTGAAAAGAGCACCCAAAGCTAACCAAACTGAAAAGAGCCCCCAAAGCTAACTGAACTGAAAAGAGCCCCCAAAGCTAACCGAACTGAAAAGAGCCCCCAAAGCTAACCAAACTGAAAAGAGCCCCCAAAGCTAACCGAACTGAAAAGAGCCCCCAAAGCTAATCGAACTGAAAAGAGCCCCCAAAGCTAACCGAACTGAGAAGAGCCCCCAAAGCTAACCGAACTGAAAAGAGCCCCCAAAGCTAACCGAACTGAAAAGAGCCCCCAAAGCTAACCGAACTGAAAAGAGCCCCCAAAGCTAACCGAACTGAGACCATCTCCAGAGGTGGTCTGAGTTCGGTTTGCGTGATTTTCTTTTAGGACAATGTGAACGCAAAGTTCCCCAGGTGCGCTTATCATTATTCCCTGACATTGGTGTCACCAAAGAGAGATGATGATGATGTGCAGGTTCGCAGGGAAAAAATGTGTGCTGTTTTTGGATATTGATTAGCGATTCTCAGTGACGCACAGAAATTCCAAAATGTGTGGAGTTTTTAGTTCAGATTATTTGTTTGCAATATGTGATCTATAGGCTAAGAGAGCTTCATAAGCTGTTTATTGATTGCGGGGTTTGAATAGTGTGAGAAGACAATATATTTGGTGAAAATCACACCATAGGGTACAAAATCTATTCGAGCTCTTAAAGGGACAGTAGCCTACCTTGGGTGTACAATGTTCAATTGCAGCGTGATTTATTCTGCAGTCATTCTATTGCTATTCATTCTGTTACCAATCAAATGTACATGTTAATAGTATCTTCTGATTACAATTATTATGTCTCATACTTTAACTAAATGCAATTTATTAGCTTCAAAATATAAGTAGGCATATCTAGCTGTCCGATAACACATTCTGATTTGAATGGCTTGTCCTGCACTTTTGGTGGTCCACAAAATAGGTAAAGTGAACTGGCAAGAGTTGAGTCCTCATTTAAAGGCAAGGTCAGTGTGAACACAAAGAGACCTGAGTCCTTTGTTTTTTTTTACCCTGGAGTTCACTTTAAAGAGGACTGAGATCGGTTCTTTTAAAGAGGACTATGTGAAAACGGCCTAAATTACAGCAATAATGAAAACGCAATGTTAAGTCAAAATGATGTTATATCACTTTGTTGGGCAAGCGCCCCTGCTCATGCAGAAACTCTCCCCAGGAAAGGAAATGACTTCATACAGGAAATGGGATGTCAACCCTACACATGGACAGGAATACGGTGATTTAGTCAAAGTGACAAAGGCCTTTTTTCTCAATTCACTTCAAATTGACTGTAAAACACAGGCTACAATGATAAGTTGTTTTGGTTACTCCGATGACACTTCACACATTCAATTATATTTCCTGTATTTTTTTTGGCAGTCTAATTATTAACTCTGATGTAACAGGCTGTAGTTGACAGAAGTAGAGAGTGGGGAGTGGACTTGGGTTAGTTAGGGTGCCATGTTAGAATTGTTAGTTGATAGGGACTTGGTGCTATATTCATTTTATCCAGCTAAAGACAATAAAAACGAGAGGAAATCCTCTGAATCTTCACAAACAAATCAATTTCCCTCAACCAAGTCAAAATGTAGCTACGCAGTAAGCTCTTGCATTTAACTTTTGTGATTTTAATGCCCACATAGCTACAGTACAACTCAATTAAACCACACTTTCACTTTAAACGTGCTTATAATTTTTTTATACATAATTATTTGCCCAGCTGGCCTCGGGACATTTTGGTTGCAACAAAGCCAGTAAAAGATATTGTAAAAGTCATTGCAAATTGAATTGATGCCAGGACAGTGAGTTGATGAGGAGGAAAAAAGACCCAAGAAAAATGTCTTTGAACAGGTTTTTGCTTGCAGGAAATATTGCTGCTGGAATGGTATTCTTTCTGAAGTGTTTCATGGCGATAAGAAATTCAAAATGATTAATTGGAGAATATGGCACACCTATTCTGCTCCCATGACATCATCTAAAATGGCCAATTCTCTATAACACAAAAGAAAACATCTTAAAAAATGAATAATTTCTCCTAAACAGCTATATTTATAATAAAAATAACGACATCTAGGGTCTAGAATATTTTGGTTTCAGATTAAGAAATAGGTATCCTAATAACCTTTTGCTGATCCATTTCTTCCCTCTCTTCAAGTCCTATCTGATGGAGTACAGTGAGGGACAAGGGATCATGGTCTGTATATGTGAGAAACCTGGTTTCCCTGCTGCCTGTCTTCTCTCTCTCGACCCGGGGGCGAATGTTTCTGCCTTGACGTGTGCCGGCTGCAGCATTTCTTCACATGTACTCTCTCCTCACCTATATCCTGGAAACTTTGGCCTGTCATGATTCTCTTGATCACTCTCTTTTGACTTTCAAATAGACGTACGCCGGCGAGAATACCTGCTCGGGTAAACGCGGGGTTAAGCTGAATCAACACAAGCCAGACACCCCTGTCTGTCATTTTGGAACCTCATAATGTCTAGCTAGAAGGAAGCCATTGAACTATTCATATAAGATGAAATGTCAGCAAAATCTCTGGCCTCTGCTGAAAATGTATTCATACATACTGTAAAGCCTAGAATGTACAATAGCCATGAAAACCAGAGAGGAGATTCCCTTGGCATTAGATTTGGTGTTTGGTTTGTCATACTGGGACAGCACACCTGTCTATCATCATACCATGGCTGGGTGGATAAGGTTCAACCTTTTCAAGTGTACTTGGTTTTGGTAGATCTGCGTCATTGGAACTCAATACAGTCAGAGCCCTGTGATTAATTGTTTGCGGTGCACCACTTCAAAGACACTTCATTACCGATTTAACTTCTTTAATGCCCTTCGCCACCTGTCCTCAGACACACACACTACAATGCCACAAACACCGTCTGGCTTAGTGCAAAAAACTATTGACAAAGCAGTGTCATTATTGAAATTGTTTTTCAGAAATTATTATTATTATTATTATTACAGGTTACACACACACACATACATATACACACTCATAACATATTCCAGTAACACAACATTAAGTTGTTTCTCCTCTCTGTTATCTCCACCTTCCTTTTTGCCCTTTGGTGAAACATTTTCTTGGCATGCATGATCTCATTTAACTTTGATTTCCTTTCTCCAGGACTGCATTCTAGATGTTTCCAATTTCCAGACCATTCTGCAATTTTCAACTCCAATGAGAGACAACACATGCTGAAATGGCTGTTTAGGTAAAGTAAGGAATTGGTAAGTGATGATTTAAAATGCTGTCTCAGATAAAATGGACGATTTGTGGTAGATAAGGGTTTGCCTTTGTAAAAAGCAGGAAGCTTGTGTGGCTCATTTAATCTGTTTTGATGTTGCTTAAATGTATGTTGTATCTTACTCTGGAAACTCTGATCGCCACTCACAGTAATACCTCTTTAATAAACGTTATAAAGAGGAATATGATGCAAAGCTATCTAATGTAATTCTGAAACTGGCTTAAAATATATTGTTTAGTATACGGAAAACAAATTAAGTTACACTGTGTTGTATATTGATTTAAAAAAGTGTTTTGTTTTGTTTTAGATGATGAAATAACATTATTCTGATGTTAGGCATGTTGTCTGAATGTCACTACAAACCCTCATTTACTATGTACAACACTATAGATTTTATGTCGTTATTTATTACAGTACACATGTACCATAATATGCTGTAAATAACAGCACAATAGCAATAAGAATGCTCTAACCCTAGCATCATTTAACTTCTGTATTAATTCAGAGTTAATGTTTACATCTGAACTGTTCACTAATTTGTTTATTAATATGTTCATTCATTTTTATATTTTTACACAAAGTCAATATGGAATTATTTTGTGAATTAACAATGTCTCATTTTGTATTACCCTGTCAGTCAATTAATGCTTTTTTGACTTGCCCAAATAGTTTTTGGGCTGCACTATCTAAAATAAAAGTTATTTTTGCAAACTTTTATACTTATCAGCACTCATTTAGTGTATGTCTTGGATGTCATTACCATAAACTGAGAGTTGATAATAAAAACTATTCCGTGCAGACTGACCTTAGCTCTCTCTGTGTGAAGTCAAATATTGCAGGGCAGTTTCAGTAGAACTATTTGTCTTATTCTTGATTTGAGCTAGAAGTGGTCTTATCAAAACCAAGTCAATAAATCAATAATCCCCCCAAAAAACCTACATGGTAACAATAATACTATTTTCTCTTTGTAGGCTTTCTTGTTTGTGTTGTCTCACATCTTCTGAATATTTTCTGAATTTGTTCTTGATTAGCATCTGGACTGTGGAGAATGTGTCCAGCATGTCGAACCTTTTGTTCACTGAAAAAAGGGACTCATTGTCGGAATTTAAAGGGGTTTGTATAATCCCAGAACCAATACCATCAAAACCAAAGGATTCCCAAAATTGGGTTTTCAGCACATTTTCAGAAGAACCTGGAAATTCTCTCTCTCAACTCTGTCATAAATCTAGTTCCCATTTCCATATCAATCGGATTAGTTCCAAGACCAGGGAAGTAGGTGTAATGTAAGTAACCATACAAATTTTAATATAGGACATCAAAACATGAACATGCACAGCTCTGTGAAGATGATGTGAAATCTCTGTTTTTGAGCTTCAAGGCTTTTTTTATTTGAAATGTGCTGTACGACGCAATATTTCAACATTTGTACTGCTGTCATTCTAATTTATGTTTAAACACACTCACAAATGAAATGTTAAATTAAATGCTATCCCCTATTCAATAGCTGGGCTTCCACCACAATTATACAGTTAACATATTAAAGCAATGACTTCTGTCAAGTTGCAAACATTAAACTTTTTCTCATTACCTTTATGCATACATTACCTTAAGTCAGTCAGACACACACACACACACACACACACACACACACACACACACACACACACACACACACACACACACACACACACACACACACACACACACACACACACACACACACACACACACACACACACACACACACACACACACACAGTCTTGTAAAACTAACCTTGTGGGGGACACAATTCAGTCCCATTCAATATCCTATTTTCCCTAACCTTAACCCCGAAACCTAATCCTAAACATAACGCTAGCTCCTAACCCTAAACCTAATTCTAACCCTAACATTAATTCTAACCTTAACCCTAAACCCTCTAGAAATAGCATTACATTTTTTTGGGAACTAACAAAATATGCCCAGTTGGTCACATTTTTGTTTGTTTACTATTCTTGTGGGGACTTCTGGTCCTAACAAGTATAGTTAAACACTTACACACACACACACATACACACACAGCAGCCCACTGTCCAGGAGATAAACATAGACTACAATGCTTTAACTGGCATGCCACAGACAAATAAAAATGGGGGAGTGCAGGCAGGGCAGCTAGCTGGTGAGTCACGGCAGGATTATTCAGCAGTCTGTGTCTGCTGTGTGACTGAGACTGAGAGCAGTGGCTCTCCCTGTCTGGACGGAGATGGATGTGTGTCTGCGTGCTCAACACGGCCCAGTATGACTCCCTTGTAATTGAAAACTGGGCTTTGTTGTCTGGGGATTTGTCCTCTATAAAACAGCTTCAAAACAGGAAAACCAATAGTGGGAATAGAGCCCCTAACGTAATTAATTTTGGGACTATTATTGCAGGAGGAAGAATTCTAATCAGTTGCAGATTCCTTCCTGTTTGGTTATCGTGACCGTAACCAATTACAAGTGAACTTTGTGTTACAGTTTCACTTCCTGTGCTACCCAAATAGTGGTCGGGCCCGGGATTGCACAGGCGAAAGACAAAAAAAAGAGGGATTGAGAGGGAGCAAGAGAGAGAGATATTTACAGATGTCATAAGTTTGACAGTTTAATTGCAAAAAGCCGCATGCATCTCTGACCCCCGAATAAAGCATATAGCATGTGCCCTTGAGCTAAACAGAGAAGTTTTTGATTTGGGCTCGCTTTCTGGTGGAACCCCTCCTTCTCAGCTATAGGGCGAGGCTAGACCTCTACAACTGAGGAACAACGGTCTGAAGCAAAGTCTGAAATATGGAAATGCATAGATAAATCAATTTATGATCATATCAAGGCACAATTTGGCATTTCTGTTTCCTTCTAATTCAATAAAGCCCATAGCACAAAATGAGTAAAGGTAGAATACATGAGAATATCTAGATTACCATAAAGGGTAGAATTTTTTTCAGTACAGAGATGTAACTCAATATGCTATGGTACTTCCTTACAAATTCTCCACACTTATTAGGGTAGGAACTACTATCGCTAAGGGCCTGCCAAGCTAGTATACTATAGGTTACGGCATATTACAACAAAATGGCCCCTAAGTCAATCATCCTCTTTTCGTTTGGGAGATACTTTTGGCATTGCTTTGCTTTTAGAGTTTCACAAGAGGAACACTGCTTCAAGACCATTGTCAGTCTCTCTGGTCTGGGCACCAGAGCTCTCTCTCCCCTCAGAACATGGGGACGCAATGGGCTAACCAGGGCGCTTGCCACCGAGCTCTCCAGAGTAAATTGGTAAAAACCTGACCTGCCAAACCCAGCTCCCTTCGGCTTGATCTCCTTCCTCCTTCAATTCTCCCCCAGCCTCCTGAGAGCCTGTTCCCATGGTTGCGGGTTCTAATAGTTTTTTGGCACATATAAGTTGCTCTATTCCACCCCAGAGGTCTCTCTAATTCACTTTTGATATCATTGTTTAGATGATGTGGAATTATGGGATGGCACTGTGGGATTGCGATTGGCAACGTGACATTAATTAATTAATTATAGTTTGATAATGATAAGACACCCCCCACCCCATAGATCACAGATACATATTTCCATTTAAATATGAGCTCATATGCTTCATAAATTATGCATTTTGCAGTTTTGCCTATATTTGCTTGATAGTTCAATAACATCCCATTTAGATGGTGTAAAATATGTATACTTTTCTGTACTAAATCTTCATAAATGTTACTTAAAATCGATACATTTTAACCAAATAAATATATTTAAACCCAACTACCCCGCCTATGGTTATTCTCTAATTTCATGTCAAAAAGGCAAAAAGTGTAACCAGAAACACATGGTATCCATAATGCACCAGTGGAATGAGAGTGATGCTGTACATAAGCGGGTATATAAATGTATATTCCCTTGGAACACTACAGTGCTTCTCCAAACATGAAAAATGGGACAAGTGCCATATTATTCAGTGTGAACACGAGGACCCAACTCGCTAAACTAATACAAGCACCACCAAATCATATCCCGGGCCTGCTGCCTAGGATCATTTCAGAAACAAACAGTATCCCCTGAAAGGATTGATTCTGTTAGATAGTACATTGATCACCTACATAGCCTCCAGAAAGAAGATGGCTTTACAAGCAATAAGATGTGAGACAATTATATTATTTTAGTGAAATAAGACAGAGTACAAGCGCCGAGTGCCAATAGCCCAGGCAGCCCTTTGTGGTTAGCTCGTGTGTTTGTGCTTCATCCTCAAGTGGCATGGTAATCCACTAAAGTTTCCCAGCTCTGGTTCCTCAATGCAATCAGGATGCGAAAGCTCACCAGTGATTGCGTTCATTTGTAAAAGCATCCAAGCCAAAATTGAACCCCAAGGCTGATAAACTATAAAGATGCTGATCAGGGTGGGAGCTAAATAGACTACACTGTAGGGCAGGAGGTGTCAGCGAGCCATCCAAAAGACCAATGACTCTGTGTACCTTATTCCAAACTGTGCTGCTGCCCAGAATACCAACAAAAGGAAGAAAAAAGAAGGGAAACACAGAAACATATAAAACAACTGCAGGATTATTATTCATCCCCTAGCATCTTTCGAGGGAGCACATTTTCAATTTAACAGATTAACAATTTGGAGATGTTCTTTGTGGACCTCATTAGATGGAGTTTATTCATTGTGGGAGTAGCTCTTATGAAGCAACATACTTTTATTGATCCTTGGGGGTTAATTTTGAAAATGTATGCAAGGAGTGACTGATTTTAAATTAGGCCCAGGAAAACATAAATGACTCTCAACCTAGACACAAAACTCAAATTTTTTATATAACGATATGTAACTATTCCTTTTAAACCATAATAATCAGCCATTAAAAAAAAAAAATACAATAACTTCTTCTAATATATCTCCTACTACCTCTTTATTATCTACATTTAATATTATATTTCTTTATTTTAATTTAACATACAACATAACACCTATTTGCATACTTTAATGATAACAGTGTAGTTATTTCAAAGACATGGTATTGCACGGAAATTGGAGACAGTGAATAGAAAGAGGACCTGTTTTCTCTTTCAATTCTCGGGGCCCCTGTGCTAAAATGTCAGAGACATCACCATTAGAAGCGAATTCCAGGAGCTATGTGAATGGGACGATTGAAGACCCAGTTTGATTGACAGGTCTACCTCTCTCCCTCTGCCCCCAGGGTGATTGACAATGTGGTTCATCTCACATTTTGTGACTGAACTAATCCAGTAAATTCCTACCAGACGGTACACAACTCAGCAGAGACCTCTCTTCTCCAGGTGGACTTTTATCTCCTAAAATAAATATGTTTTTCCATTTACGACTCTAAAAACAAACAGAGTATAATTAAGTGTAAGTACATAATTAAGCAAGTTTAGAAAGTGCTAGTTTTCAATAAATTAAAATGTGTGCTAATTACATATGGGAATAATTCCTCCTGTTGTGCTAATGATTAATATTGTCATAGGTGTCTCAATATGGTGCCAGTGTTGAAATTGGATCACCTCACTGGAACGATTGATCTCTTGCCAAGTTCAATAATTAATTTGACTACTTCACAATCACTGCCACACAACTATCTCAGCACATACAGTGCCTTCAGAAAGTATTCACGCCCCTTGACCTTTTCCACATTTTGTTGTGTTACAAAGTGGGGTTAAAATGGATTTAATTGTCATTGTTTTGGTCAACAATCTACACAAAATACTCTGTCAAAGTGGAAGGAAAAGTTTAACATAAATGTGTGTGTATATATATATCTGTATATATATAAAAATGAAAACACAAATATATTTTGATTAGATAATTATTCACCGCCTGAGTTAATAGAAACACCTTTGTCAGCGATACAACTGTGAATCTTTCTGGGTAAATATTTAAGAGCTTTGCACACTTGGAATGTGCAATATTTGCCCATCAAGTTGGTTGTTGATCATTGCTAGACATCTATTTTAAAGTCTTGCCATAGATTTTCAAGCAGATTTAAGTCAGAACTGTAATTAGGCCACTCAGGAACATTCAATGTCGTCTTGGTAAGCAACTCTAGTGTAAATTTGGCCTTGTGTTTTAGGGTTATTGTCCTGTTGAAAGGTGAATTCGTCTCTCAGTGTCTGTTGGAACGCAGACTGAACCAGGTTTTCCTCTAGGATTTTGGCTGTGCTAAGCGACATTCTGTTTCTTTTTATCCTGAAAAACTCCCATGTCCTTGCCGACAACAAGCATACCCATAACTTGATGCAGCCACCACCATGCTTGAAAATATGGAGAGTGGTACCCAATGATGTGTTGTTGGTTAATAAATGTATATTAATATTTGACCCAAATATCTTATATTTGGGTCAAATATTAATATACATTTATTTGACACATTTTTTGCAGTATTACTTTAGTGCCTTGTTGCAAACAGGATGCATGTTTTAGATTTTTTTTCATTCTGTACAGGTTTCCTTCTTTTCATTCTGTCATTTAGGTACATTTTTTGGAGTAGCTAAAATGTTGTTGATCCATCCTCAGCTTTCTCATATCACAGCCAGTCTTTGTGGTTGAATCTGTGCTTGAAATTCACTACTTGATAAAGGACCTTACTGTATGTGGGGGGTACAAAGATGGGGTAGTCATTCAAAAATCATGTTAACCACTATTATTGCGCACCTAGTGAGTCCATGCAACTTACTATGTGATTTGTTAAGCAACTGCTTAGTCCTGGACATATTTAGGCTTGCCATAATAAAGGGGTTGAATACTTTTTGACTCAAGACATTTCAGCTATTCATTTTTTTATTCATTTATAAAAATGTCCAAAAACATAATTCCACTCTGACATTATGGGGTATTATGTGTAGATTAGTGACACAGATCTAAATTGAATCAATTTTATTTTCAGGCTGTCACACAACAAAATGTGGAAAAAGTAAAGGGGTGTGAATACTTTCTGAAGGTACTAAAGTTCTTCACCCACAAGGTGTTCGGTGTGTCCTCTTGACCTGTATTTTGATGTAGGCAGTTCCTCACACAGTTGCCACATCACATCTCTATCCACGCTGCTGGCATTCAGCTGACGAAGATGAAGACATCCACAAAATGGAGTGAACCCACAAGACTTTCAGTATTAAGTTATTGTGCAATGTATAATATGTGTAATTACCTGAATGTCTGGGGCAACTCCTTGACCGTTGTGGCCAATCTTAATAGGGAAAATAAAGCATGGAATGAGAGGTGTTTTCATTAATCATCATTACTAAAAGAAGGTCTGCATTTAGTCATAATTAATTGCACGGTGAGGTTAGTCAGACACTGACTAACCCTAACTCTTAACCTTAGAGTACTGGTATGCACATAATCAATATATGGTGAATAGGCTTAATGTACTGAAAATGTGGGGAATGAAGCAAGTGCAAACTTACTGTAGTAACTGAGCCACTTTCCAATGCAAAGACTTGTTATCAATTGCCTCCCAAGACCAGAACTTGGATTTGCAAGACATGGACAAGTAGCCTTGTAGAAGACATCCATAATCACATAAATTGAGATAGATATCCACTATATGATTATTCAGGAGCTTTTTGCAATTGAAGACAAAGGGGTGGATATATGATCTGAAGTGAAATGGAGGATAGCACATACATGAATACATGAATGCCTTCACTACCAGAGGAGGCTGGTGAGAGGTGCTATAGGAGGACGGGCTCATTTCCCCCTAATAATCTTTCACGGAGGCCCGTACTGTAGCACTCATGTCTGGGACATGACTTTGCGGCCCTGTGTCTCTATGTATGTGGTTGTACTGTTTGTATGGCTGAGGTGGCTAAATCAAGAGAACAAAAGTCTAGCGTGAGAATCAGGTGTTCATCCAACCTGAGAGAATAATGATGAAAGCCAAAGGAACCAGTTGTGACAATAAAAAATAAAGATAATAGACCACCGCAAGAAATGAAAGAAAATGAAGAATGACTCCTACAAGAGGCAAGTATGCATGAGGTTTTGCACTTTCTAAATGGTATGTCTTTGAAGTCAAAGGAGCCCTATGGGTGTGGCTGTTCGCGGTTCCAACATAAACCTCTTCATGTTATTATTAGCATCTCCCTTATTGCGTAGAGGCAGTGATGTCAAATATACAATAATTAAATGAAACTATTTCAGAATACATGTATATGCAATTAAAGGGGTCGTTTGACCAAATCTGTGATATATAGGTTACAGCGCGTATGGTACAAGTGAATACATGGTAAGTGTTGATACACCACATTCTTGTAGAGGAAATGCTATATTTTAGGACCTCTGAGGACATATCTTTTGAGAATATAATTGTTGATGGAATGAGTGGAATGATTCAAAATTCATATAATTATTTCTTGACACAACCAATACATCTGTCACAGTGGCTTTTTTAGTTTAAATAGTTTCAAAAAGAAAAGGGGGAAAAAAACGACTAATGAGGAAACCTTACTGCAGGGGGTTTTCTGCTCTACTGACTATCATATTAATGTATTCCTCTGTGCATTTAACGGATCATCAACCACTTAAGTTATTTTCCACATTTCCCTCTGAAGACATGACTGGACACTGGTGTCTACCTTGCCCTCCACAGTAATGAAGGGCATTCATTATCCACACCTGATTAGATGGCATAGTCATGTACTAGACCTTCTATCCAATTCAACCCAAATATTACTGTCATGTTTGTTTATTGACAAATGATATTGATTCTGTTCTATCTGATCTATTATGATTGTTCAGTTAGTAATTATAAGTCATTAGTAATTACGTGTACATGTACTTCATAAACATTTATTACAATAACCTGGACTCGTGTATACAAATTATGAATGGCCTTATATGATCAACGAACTGTGTCCTATGTGACTCAGTTGGTGGAGTATAGTGCTTACAATGCCACGGGTTGTGGGTTTGAGTCTTGCTGGGGCCACCCATACGTATTTTTTTTTTAAATTATGCACGTATGACTGTAAGACGCTTTAAAACGTCTGCTAAATGGCAAATATTATATAACTATAATATTATGTAATAATGTTTATATACAGTTTATAAGCAGACCTACACATACTAGTCTTCCTATACTTATTCTATGGGGAGACTGTAGTGTTCTCAGCAGTGTTCTCAACATGAGCATATAAATAAAGCAGAGATCCTCACACAGTGGGGGAAAGAGCATATGAGTCCTGTTTGTCTTTCTTTCTCCGTCTCTCTTTCTCTGACTCTCTCTCTCTCTGTCTCTCTCTGTCTCTCTCTCTCTCTCTCTCTCTCTCTCTCTCTCTCTCTCTCTCTCTCTCTCTCTCTCTCTCTCTCTCTCTCTCTCTCTCTCTCTCTCTCTCTCTCTGTGAATCAGTGAAAGTGCCTAAAGCTCTGGTGACTGGTGGTGTAATCTGTGCCTGGCCTCTCTCCACCTCCCAATAGCGCTCCCTCTCTGTCTGTCTCTCTCTTCCTCCCTCTCTCCACCTATCCACACATGAGAGATTGACAGTCATCACTGCTCTCCTTTTTTCTCTGGCAGACAGATGAAACCTACTCATTACAGTGGATTGGGAACAGAGTCAACTGAGAACTGACATTTGTTTTGGCGACTGCTATAGGACAGACTAAACATGCTGGATCATGCTCTTCACTGTCTTGGTAATTGTTTCAGATTTAATTACCATAAATGTTTTACCCTATGATACTATTTCACTTTATTTACATTATTGTCATAAAGATTTACATTATACAAACATAATACATTAAAACTGATATTTCATTATTGGAATGTTTAAATTGCTTGATAACTATAAGTATTTGGGACTTATTCATAGAACTAGAGGATGTTGATCACTTTGTTGTCAAATGGCTAACTTGAAAGATACCATGCTTGGACAAAAGCCCAAAACAAAAGCTATTTCTTGCAGTTGTCCTTTTGAACAATAAACTAAAGAGCATGGATGCCAAATATTGGTTTGAATGTTTTGCCTATAGCTGTTCCAGAAAGAGGCAATGCCCGATTAATCATGCCCCACCAGGCCGACAGCATGCCATTTCTACACAATAAATGGCATTACACTAAACTAAGCTCACACAACCTATGCAGATAACAGAGCCATTCATTTTAACATGCGCATGCTAAACCTGCCTGATAAACGATATGCCTAGCAGCACTTCCGTCCATATTTTATCACGGGAAGACACCGCTCTGCCTATACCCAGATTTCCCTATTCCAATGCAGATTCAGGCACAGATCTCCTCAACCTCGAAACGGCCTGGCTCCCATAATTAACTTTTAAGGAGAATGATTGTTTTATGTCAAAGACGACAGAAGACACTGTGGTAAAAGTAAAATATAGATATCGTTCATTTACCACAACTCACAGGAACAGATTTTTCCATAGGTAGTCATAACCACATAGGTAACATCAGAACATTGGGAATAACTATAGTGGTAACAGGATACATCTTAGTGGAGCACATCTCCAAGATTTTTGACAGATACCTTGACAGGCCAACTAGTGACCTGCTCTGAGTTGAGACCTGTTGGCTGAGCCTATAGCATCCAGGCCATGCTCTTCTACATTAACCTCCCATAATCATGCTGAATCCCCCTCGTAGGCCTTGGGTGACGTCTCGTCTCACAGATAGGAGGGGTTCTGTGCATGCCTTTTGTTAAAAGGTATCATTAATAGCTCGGCTGTGACCTCTGACCATCCCTTTAAATCATTAGGGGCACTGGTTGTAGAGCAACTGCTGGTTTCTATTTACCGTCCCCACAGGAGTTTTGAAAGCCTCTGCCTTCTACGATATCACTGCTGGAGAAAATCACTGTCTGTTGGTCTGGCAATCTACGAGTTGGATTTTACTGAATGTTATTGACTGTGGATGTAATGTCTAAAAGTTAGTAATTTATATTTTAGATTTTAACAGTCATATGTCATAGGCAGCTGCACAGAGATTTGGTCTCTCTCCATCACTTGGCTGACCTGTGTGACCAGATTTACTATCACCTTCTCTGTTATTGTTATTAACTTATTTCTTACTTATGCCGATGCAACATAACAAATTGTATTTTTAAGGCCTCTATTTTTAATCCTACTTCCTGTCACTGTAGCATTCCACAGTAGTTGACACTATCACTGGTCCCAGTGTGTAACCCAACACTCAGGGTTTCCCTGCAGACTCTTTAGGTCTGGGGGATATCAGTGTCAGCTGAGATCCACAGGAGTAAAATCTAAATTTGTCTTTATCATTTGCAGGTGACAGAGAAAACACTTATTTTAAGGATGATATAATGGGTGACAGAATGGATGACAGAATGGATGACAGAATGGCTGACTGCTGACAGAATGGATGACATAATGGATGACAGAATGGTTGACAGAATGGTTGACATAGTGGATGACATAATGGATGACAGAATGGTTGACATAATGGTTGACAGAATGGTTGACATAATGGATGACAGAATGGATGACAGAATGGTTGACAGAATGGTTGACATAATGGATGACAGAATGGATGACAGAATGGTTGACAGAATGGTTGACATAATGGATGACAGAATGGGTGACATAATGGATGACAGAATGGTTGACATAATAGATGACAGAATGGTTGACAGGGAGCAGGAATTAAAAATAATGTTGAGGTACTGTACATTGTATGTGCACACTACATACAAACAACAACAGAAAGGTAAAGCTAGGTTGCTACAGTTGTTTTTGGAAAAATGCAAAACAACACAACTTGGGGATGTGTTTGTGTTCTGTATGTACACTACCGTTCAAAAGTTTGGGGTCACTTAGAAATGTCCTTGTTTTTGAAAGAAAAGCACATTTTTTGTCCATTAATATAACATAAAATTGATCACAAATACAGTGTAGACATTGTTAATGTTATAAATGACTATTGTAGATGGAAACGGCTGATTTTTAATGGAATATCTACAAAGGCGTACAGAGGCCCATTATCAGCAACCATCACTCCTGTGTTCCAATGACACGTTGTGTTAGCTAATCCAAATGTATCATTTTAAAAGGCTAATTGATCATTAGAAAACACTTTTGCAATTATGTTAGCACAGCTGAAAACTGTTGTCCTGATTAAAGAAGCAATAAAACTAGCCTTCTTTAGACAAGTTGAGTATCTGGAGCATGAGCATTTGTGGGTTCGACTACAGGATCAAAATGTCCAGAAAGAAAGAACTTTCTTCTGAAACTCGTCACTCTATTCTTGTTCTGAGAAATGAAGACTATTCCATGTGAGAAATTGCCAATAAACTGAAGATCTCGTACAACGCTGTGTACTACTCCCTTCACAGAACAGCGCAAACTGGCTCTAACCAGAATATAAAGAGGAGTGGGAGGCCCCGGTGCACATCTGAGCAAGAGGACAAGTACATTAGAGTGTGTAGTTTGAGAAATAGACGCCTCACAAGTCCTCAACTGGCAGCTTCATTAAATAGTACCCGCAAAACACCACTCTCAACGTCAACAGTGAAGAGGCAACTCCGGGATGCTGGCCTTCTAGGCAGAGTTGCAAAGTAAAAGTCATATCTCAGACTGGCCAATAAAAAGAAAAGATTAAGATGGGCAAAAAAAGTTATTTGTTTCTGGCCATTTTGAGCCTGTAATCGAACTCACAAATGCTGATGCTCCAGATATTCAACTAGTCTAAAGAAGGCCAGTTTTATTGCTTCTTAAATCAGCACAACAGTTTTCAGCTGTGCTAACATAATTGCAGAAGGGTTTACTAATTATCAGTTAGCCTTTTAAAATGATAAACTTGGATTAGCTAACACAACATGCCATTGGAACACAGGAGTGATGGTTGCTGATTATGGGCCTCTGTACGCCTATGTAGATATTCCATTAAAAATGAGCCATTTCCAGCTACAATAGCCATTTACAACATTCACAATGTCTACACTATATTTCTGATCAATTTTATGTTATTTTAATGGACAAAAAAATGTGCTTTTCTTTCAAAAACAAGGACATTTCTAAGTGACCCCAAACTTTTGAACGGTAGTGTATGTATGTATGTGTGTGTAGGGAGTTGCACTTGATACCATTCAGTAACATATCACTTAAATCTGGCTGCGGGGCACAAAGTCCATTTGTCACGTCACGCTTTTGTTATCGTGCACTCTTCAGAGCAACAAACAACAAAGTGCACAAAAGGCCCCGGCACAAAAGTTCAGCCTCATCCAACCAGTGGCTCGCATCAGATGTGACGCAGGTGTGGATCGGAGAGAGAGAGAGAGAGAGAGAGAGAGAGAGAGAGAGAGAGAGAGAGAGAGAGAGAGAGAGAGAGAGAGAGAGAGAGAGAGAGAGAGAGAGAGAGAGAGAGAGAGAGAGAGAGAGAGAGAGAGAGAGAGAGAGAGAGAGAGAGAGAGAGAGAGAGAGAGAGAGAGAGAGAGAGAGAGAGAGAGAGAGAGAGAGAAAGAGAGAGAAAGAGAGAGAGAGAGAGAGAGAGGGGGATGAAGAGAAAGAAACAGGAGATGGGGGTGGAGTTAGAGGGAGGAGGTGTGTGTGTGTATATGTTGGCTGGGTGGTGGTGGTGGTGGGGTCCTCGGGCCCTGCCTCCCTGCCCCATGGTTAAATCATGTGTACAAGCTGTTTCCAATAAACTGTTAAATTTGATAAAGAGGGCAGTATTATATTACAAAGCCCAGAAGGCAACTTGGACTTCTGGTATCATGAATACATTTTGCCTGATAATAACTTTGCGACTTCAATCGCCCGCAAAGAAAAACCTGCTCTCTTGGAAATCAAGTCAGGGATGACACCTGTATAAATCGACACCCGATGAGATTATCATATATTTATGCTTTCTGCATTAGCGTTAAAAGACTCCAACAAGTGAGCAGGAGTAACCGAGTGTACTGCTGAAGCGCCACAGGGGTGGCAAATATACCTCCCAGTGATTTCCTTCTTTTATTCAACCTACAGAAGATGCAGAGATGCAGCCTCTCGCTATGACAGTGTACGATAACGCAGCTATGACAAAGCATCGTTTTCTAAAGATTTATTCACTGGATGTTTGTTGCTTTTTGGTTTCAGGAAGATATAAAATAACGTTTTGATTTATTTATACGATTTATTCAATGATTTGCTGTCCACTTACTATATCATAGATTTACACCATTTATTTCTGGGAATTCTTCATATGATATCAACAGTGCCATTGAAATATTTTGATGACATTCCAATAGAATGACACTGTGGAGAGAAAAGTTCCTACAAAACACCTACTAGGTCTACTGCCCTTCCCGACAACAAAAACAACACAATTATAGCCATCACGGAACACAAGGAACTCAATGAAGAGTTAGAGAGGAATTAATTAGTGGTGGTGGTGATGTGTTTGGGATTCTTCAGAGAGCGAGCAAGCCTTCTCTCCTATGTTACCTACCCAACCCGTCTCTGTGACGTATGTTAGGTATGTTCAGTAATTGGAAGATTTCAGTGGTACAAAGATTTAAATCCATGAGGAAGTACAGTGAACCTGTTAAAATAACAGATCACACCTGAGCCTGGTGCCTTATTCACAACACTAGGGGACAATACACTCCTCCCATATTGCACATTGTGTGCCACAATACCAAAAGAATGGCACTTCTTTGCATGCATATATTTTACAAACTTTTATTTTCACTTTTATTTGTTATCTCTAGTATAGAATGACCATAGTGTGAAATATTTACACACAAATGACTGGAAATAGCACTTACTCATACTAAGTGATATCTAAACATGCCACACAGGTTGGTTTCACAATGCAAATAGTCCCTTACATGAGTAGAAGGACGGGCTTTGTGAAGGTTTTCTAGCTGTAACTGGCATTATTTTCTCTATTTGAATAACGAGAAAAACAAATTATCTCTGGTGTGGTTGCACAGTGTGCAAGTTTGCAATTTTCTACCCTGTCAAAGACTTCATCTCACAGAATTTAGTTTGAGCAATGGGAAAACTAACCGCAGAAGGCCAGTGAATGTTTGAATTTGCCTACTGTTGAAACGGATCAAATCAAATTGTATTTGTCACAGGCGCCGAATACAACCTTACCGTGAAATCCTTACTTACAAGCCCTATGGGATTTTATCGCACACGATATGAATTTAAAGGTTTAATGGAACTGAAGGATTTATTGTGGATTGTGTTACAATGATATATTGTGTGTGTACTGTTACATGTTGGTTTTGTTTTACCAGTGTTTTCCCAATTCATTAATGAAGTCATTTTGTCATCGCCGTTTGAATCCTCCGACTGAACATCTTAGATGAGCACCTTTGACATGGAAGTGATCCTTCTACCATTGAACCTTAGTCTGACATTACCTTCCCAACCAACTTCCAGTCATCAAAACGTTTCCATTTCAACATGCTGAGCGGAACATGCTACATCTTATCCGGTATGGTATTTCAAGTAGGATTTTTGATGAAAAACGATGTTGTTCAAGATTACCGTGCACATGAATTGCGTTGGGAACTTGTACATTCAGTCAATCAGGGAGAAGAGAGCGGAAAACCGAAACTTGGGCCCAACAATTATCAAGCAATCAAGCACTTTCATGTCTCTGGAATCACCCATCACCCTGTAGGATTATATTCATTTACAGAACAAGACTGGACAAAACAACCACAAATATTAACAATAAGTGCCTGTCTCCGCTTTAAAATATGTCTAATTTGTTTCACTGTATTATTTCATAGAGAGAACTACAGATAATAGGGCAGGTGTCATGTAATGTCAGGCTGCAGAGACATATGCATTTATACATGTTCTAGCTATTCAACCCACTGCTTATGTACAGTACGTGAACATACACTCATTGTAAATCACCCGAGACTCTTAACAGCAAGGTGTCTTCAGTAGGGATTCCCCTAACTTCAGGAAGAAGTCATCTAGACCTACTGTATACCTAAGACTATATTGCTCAATCACAAGATGGACGTCACACACATTTCTGCGAGCACTACCAAGCTGACTGCAGTTACCAATCTAAATCCTCATGTCAATCACTCTAATGGAAAAAGGCTGAAAACAATAGCAAAAGAGCTATTAAATAGTTAAACAGCATCCTTTAGTTAATGAAATCTGTCCTTCTAAGCTGCTCTCATGCCACGACGAGACAAAAACAATGTCCACTTCCTCTTTGGTATAAGCCTCTGAAAACTCAGACCGGATGACTCGTATTAGGTTGACGATCAGAGGCCCTAGTATTATTAATGGCCTGATTACTAAGGAGAGAGAAAGGGAGAAAGAGAGAGGGAAACATCCCCTTTGGGGTGGAGGGCGGAGGGGACATTGGACCCTTACTTTGGGGACTGGGCCCTCCTGGGCTGTTAATTGGAGGCCTATCCGCTGCTCCTCTGTCTGTCCCGTACTGCGACTGCGGTGTATCCCCCAGAGGTACAGGGAATTATCGTGTCTGACTTTCACTATATTTAGACCATTAGGTTGTGGTTTAAAAGGGAAAGTCAAAAGATGCCATTCTTTATTAATGTCTGAGGATATGAAATGGGTTGAGTTAGTTTCCCGCGACCGCCCCGAGGACTTCACCTTTTCAAATATAACGAATGCCTCAATTAAAATCCCTTTCAAACACCAGGCTTATTTTTCGATAACAATCGACCTCCCTGTATTCCTCTCTCGCTGTCTCCCTCTCTCTCTCTCTATTTCTCTATTTCTTTCCCTCTCTCTCAGAGGAGAGATGATGACATTTTGGGACGTGCAGGGCAGATGATGCTCCCTCAGAAAGACAGATGGAGGGATGGGAGAGCTAGTTAGAGGAGAGGAGGGGATGAGAGGCAGGCCCTGTGAACAAGGTGGACCAGCAGATGGCAGGGTAAGAGCAGTAATACTGACATGTTACAGTGAAACGCATTAGACGGTGGGTCAGTCCTCAGCCTACAGCCACCTACGCACTAATATACTGGCTGCTAGAGCGACATTGCATTATAGCTGATCCAAACTTCATTCTCATCTGACAAGTGTTCAGTACATTACGTATTTGCTTTTGACGCACAGTCTGCTGTGAAGTCCTAGGAGGGTGGTACCGGTTAAGCGAGAAACGTTATTCGTTTTCATGAAGGATTGGCTGCTTTATGTTTTAGTTTGTATGATGAGCTGACTGATCAAATACACTGCCATTACTTCTTAAAGTTAACTACGTGTGGCATAACACGTGCACTATTCACGTCTCAACAGCGTTAAAGGGAAGTTACTTTGTATATTCTAAAAGTTGCAAGATACTTTGTCCCCATTTTAGGCTTAAAGAAAATACGAGTAAAATTCATATGTTTTCAGGCCATCATTGCCATTTGGATGATAAAATGTCTTCGGATCTGTCGAGGCTGCCTGGCTTTAATATAATACCACTTACAGACAGTGAATAACAGCAAACAACTAAATGCAAAAAACATGTCCTGCTTGTTCTGCTAAGATCCATGACTGTGATCAGCATCTAAAGTCCATAGTGAACCACATTTATGTCTGTTGTTGTTTAGCTTAGCCCGATTTGCCTGTTTCCAGTTCAAGCTGGAGGGAGGAAACTAAAGACAAACTTGTTCCATTCAGTAATATTGAGTGATTAATAGTTATGTCAATCCCCTTTTCAGTTTTGGTTACACGCTGGTTTTATGTCATTACCTTTGCCCACGATTTCTAATATAAAAGCTGGTCAACTATGACCACAACAGCGCTACAAATCAAGACTAAATTAAGTTAATCCAAGCAACCACATAAGACATTATGTTCAAAATGCGCATGTTAAATGGCATTCTATAGAACATGGATGGATAAGATGGGAATACTCTCTCCGTGCTAAAGACAAAACTGTCTTCCTTCTCTCAGGGCCAATTCCCAAAGGATCTCAGTGAAGGACAACAAGAAGCTCGCAGCTATCTATGCCTGCACTGCTGAAGCCCAACATATTTTATACAAACAGTTATTTTCAGTCTAAACCAATAACGTATGATATCCCGATCTGAAAAGATCCAGTCATATACCACACAGAAAGCTCCTGCCTTTTGGCATTTTGGTCTTTTGCTTCCAAATAGATTGTAGTTGATAGGATCTCATGACAGTTACCGAACAATGATGTCATGGTTTGTATATGAATATTTCATTGAATTGTCCCATTTATATTGAGGGATGTTTGTAGAACTATACAGAAATTGCATGTGATAATCCCTGGTGACATTGTCCTTACATCCACCCAACGTTAGAAAATAAATCTTTCTGACTCCAATAGAAAGGCCTTTGTCCTCCACTATGAATCACACAGGCCCACAGTAACTCTGCTGACTATGTTCATTCCATAAACTGTATCAGACGTCCGAGACGTTGAACATTGGGGGAAACATAGAGGACAGTGACTTTCATTTGCTTGAGATCGAAAGTGGTGTTTGTATTTTCAGTTGAGATAGATCAAATGTAACATGGTGAATTGTAAGAATTGTAAATCATATCAAATGTCAGATTACGCTGCTGAGTAGGCCTACTGGTTCAATTGCAAAAGCAGAAGATAAATCACAGATAAAAGTTGAACACAAATGTAAAAGAAAGATTAAGAGAACTAAGAGCTATGACCTTGAGATGAATATGAATATAGTTTCATGCTTTACCTTTAGTTTAATCTTTTATTTTTGTATTGAAAAAAAAAAACACATGTAAACTCTGAACTGGTACCAAGAGATGTCTATGCCTCTGAACAAAACTATTGCCCTTAAAATGTAATCAACGTTTCTTAGCTTACATCTGAAGAGCGGACTTGTATTTGTCTGTATTTGTTTTTCTTAATTTCTCAATCTCTTTGATCTAGTCATTTACAGTATAATCTTTGCCAGCCTGATAGATGTCTCTTCCAGGATGTACTGCCATCTTACACTCATGATCACTTCTTCACGTCTTCAGCCCAAATTATGATTTACTGAGCTTCCATCAATGGTTCACAATAGAGCTGAAGTACTCAAACGTGTTGAGACAGACATCTATTTAGAGACACAAAAATGTTTAGTGGCTCACCCTTTCAAATTAAATAGATGGCGTCCCGGAGAGAGCCTATCAGAAATGATTAAAAAGGGTGGAAGATGGTGTATGAACTGTCAAGACGTGTCAGCACAGGCTAACGGACCGCGCTGAGAAGTGGAACCTATTAGCATTGCAGCGCATAGCAACCTGCTCCGTGCAGTAGCCCAGAGCCATGATCTTAACACGGTGCAAACCACATCGGTTTCCACCCGTACATGTCTCTGAAGTTTGCTGGTGGTTAACTGAGATGGGGAGGTTGAGTGGCAAGTGGGAGTTGCAGGTTGACAGATAGTGTTTACTAAGTATGCAGAAAATTACTAAATGTATTTAATCTACCCTACTGTAGGAATGTGATATACAGAAATGGACCTCTGGCACTGGAACTCTAATACTGCTGCATGGGTTAGTTATATGGAATTCATACAAGCATGTGGGCTATCTGCTTCATATTTATAGACTGTACAATAGATATAGTTGCACTTTTCTGCACAAATTGTAATGAAACTCTACTCTTTAAATCTCAAATATACCACATGGATGTGCAACGCTCACTCTACAGATAAAGTAGTAGATAAAGTAGATAAAGTTACACTTTCTGCGTTTACAAAATGTCTTGTAGCCTACAGCATGATTTATATATAACAATGTCACTATATTACTATACACCACCCAAAGTTTCAACAATATACGAAAGTCCAAATGAATAAGAAACATTGACATTTTTACACCCCCAGGACAGGTAGTGTGCGTCTATGTTCTGTGTTTTGGCGGAGTGTGAGTTTAGCGTAGAGCTCCAGACTTTAAACCCACTCTCCCTGTCTCCTGACTGGTCACCAAACCTGTTACGCTCATTAGTACACCTTGACCCCGTTGGCCCCTCCCCCAGGGCCCAGGAAGCATGTTCCCAGCTTAATGCTCTGCTTATGTATTATTTGAGTCATAATCAAGAGACAGAGGTGACCATCCTTGTCACCACTTTGAATTAGGAGAACAGTGAGGGAAGACCTGCACTCTGCTGCAGGGGATCCACTTTCTGAAGAGATGGAGAAAGAGAGACAGAGAGAGAAAGAGAGAGAGAGAGAGAGAGAGAGAGAGAGAGAGAGAGAGAGAGAGAGAGAGAGAGAGAGAGAGAGAGAGAGAGAGAGAGAGAAAGAGAGAGAGAGAGAGAGAGAGAGAGAGAGAGAGAGAGAGAGAGAGAGAGAGAGAGCTAGAAAAGTACTTCTTTATCTGTGTTATTCCCCTTCTCTTATTTCTTCACCTGTGTGAGGAGTCGGTATTGACTTGGCTGGTAGACTTTTGTATGCAGGAGGGACATTCAGACACTGTCTGACAGACTGCGAAGGAAGGTAGAACTGTTGTATGCACTTTGATGCTTCTTTTAAAGGTTTAGAGCCATCCAGATGCTCTAAGTATTTTATTTTATAGTCCAGTTAAATTGAATAGTTTGTGTTAGATATACTGTATCATAATTGTAACGAATCCTGTAGTCTCTGGAAGTTATGACCTGTGGCTTCTTCCCCCTTGAAATAATAATCTAAACATGTTACCTTTCAGACTGAGAAACATAAACAACACAAGCGAAACACCAGGGGCATGCTCTCTACCCTCATTGCTCCTCCTTCCACCCACCCTCCCTCCCTCCCTCCCTCCCTCCCTCCCTCCCTCCCTCCCTCCCTCCCTCCCTCCCTCCCTCCCTCCCTCCCTCCCTCCCTCCCCTCTGCCTCCTTCCATCACCCTCTCCCTCCTTCCTCCCCTCTTCCTCTCCTCTCCCTCCTTTCTCCCCCTCTCCCTCCCCTCTCCCTCCCTCCTTCCATCCCCCTCTCCTTCCTTCCTCCCTCCCCTCTCCCTCCCCCCTTCCACCCCCCCCCCCCACCTTCCTCCCCCTCCCTCCCTCCCTCCCTCCTTCCATCACCCTCTCCCTCCCCTCTTCCTCCCCTCTTCCTCTCCTCTCCCTCCTTTATCCCCCTCTCCCTCCCCTCTCCCTCCCTCCTTCCATCCCCCTCTCCTTCCTTCCTTCTTCCCCCTCTCCCTCCCCTCTCCCTCCCTCCTTCCATCCCCCTCTCCCTCCTTCCATTCCCCTCTCCCTCCTCCCTCCCCCTCTCCCTCCTTCTGCCACCTCTTCCTCCTTCCACCCCCCTCTTTCCTTCCTCCCCTCTCCCACCTCCCTCTCCCTACTTCACCCCCCTCTACCTCCCCCTCCCTCCCTCCATCCCTCCCTCCTACTCCCTCCAGAATCCAGAGAACATCACAACAGGGACCTGAGCACTTAATCAGTCACTGCGGCACATTTCGATACCAACCATTTCATATTACTTTATTGACTCAACTTTTATGCTCTTCTTCATCTTGACAGTAAAGAATGAGCTGACCGTGCCTTTTGGAAATTGGAGGCCATTTGTGGCTGACTCCGTGCTCAAGCATGTGACTAATGGCAAACCCTAGAGGACTTTCTGAGGTATCACTCAAAAAGAAACTTTTCTGGATAGAGAAAAAAATCACCACAACTCTGTTGGATCATATCATAAAAACTGGAACAGAGATATTTGTTTAAAATAATTACCAAAATGAAGATTTTTCACTTGCAATATTGGGTTCTGGATATTGTAACAGGGTAAATTGAAACACAAACTATTTCAACACTGCCTAAACAGTTATTTTGTTAGTCTGGTTCACATACAGTATATATGGCAGAGTTTACTCAGACTTGTTCATCTTGCCAAGGCGACCTTGGTGGAAGGACCCAACGTAGTCGCTTGAAGCTCTCAGCAAGCCCCCACAGAGTGTCTCATCTCTTCAAATTAAAGATGAGAGCTGCCTACTCTGTAGCTACTTTACTTTTGGCATGTAGTCTTCGCTAATTACTTTGAGCTGTTAAGGGAAACATATCTGGGGAACTAGACAAGAGAGAAAGACCTACAAACCCACTTAAAGCATAATCCTATTTTCAAATTGTTCTCGATAGCTACATCTTATCTGACCTGTTGGCTATGCCATTGTTTCAATCCCACTTATAATGCATAGACCTTATAGTGTAGTCATTCCTTTGGTAATACCTTTGTATTACAATGTACTTACATTGGTATTAAGACGTTATTAATATGGGGACATGGTGTAGTGTGTATTGTAAAGTGTCACAGTACCATGGGTTCTAATTGGGAACCATTGTGTTGGTTACAGTTTGGGTTACTCAACAAGTGCTGCAGGTCAAGTGTCATGGACAGTTTGAAGATGTCAGCTAGCTTCCTCTCTTTAAAGCTGTTGCTTCTGAGTTGGAGTCACAGGTATTGGTCAGTCCTCCCAGGACTCGGCGATTCTTCGATTGCATATTTTTGGCTAAATCAACAATGCCCTGGTGTAGTGTTTTTTGTTGTTGTCTAATTACATCACAGTTTCTCAATCAAAGTTTGTATCGACAGATGTATCCTATTGAATATTATTATAGAATATGCATGAAATGTATCCTCCAATTGCAATGTCTGCCTATCCCCACATTATTCTCTCAAGAAAAGGCTCTATTTTTAATACCCTTAAACACCAAGTTAGGCATACCTCATTTCAAAATAGGCCATCATCACTGTCAATCGTGAATGATAATTCTTCACGTTTTACTGGTGAAGTGTCCAAACTGCATCTGCATGCCAGTCATTTGATTGATCTCATTCAGTTTAATGAGAATAGAATATACATGTTTATCTTCTTGAATGACTGTCTGGTGAGTGAATTACAGCAGATGCTGTTAAACTATTAGCCTTTCTTGTATTTTGTTTCATTCAAAGCATATATCCTGACTAGCGGCGCTGTTGAGTTGACTAGCGGCGCTGTTGAGTTGACTAGCGGCGCTGTTGAAATGCAACTATTCAGCGTCAGCTCCTAAAATCACACTAGGATGTAGGTGTTTTTGGTGTAACAGTAACGCTATAGGCCTTCTATGCTATGCTATGTTATTATATTTAGTTCTGTTATGTAAAATACTCATTTTATTATTATGTGATCTTGCGGGACATTGATTCATCTTCAGAAATTATTTCCCAGAAATATTTTTACCAGCTCTGTGTATTCTCAAATGGGGAAAAAGTGAGGGAGCGCTGCTCCCTTGCGATCCAGCACCACTACATCCCTGTGCGAGGGCTTTCAAATTTGACCAATCACTGTACTATTTCCCCATAAAACAGCCCAATCATCACACTATTATCACATATAACTGACTCATCACCGCAGTACAAAAAGAGGGCTGGCAATATCAACCAATCTTCACATATTTACCACATAATATGGTTAAATCAAGCCACACCTCAACAAACGTTTTCCCTCGTCAGCGCATTTTCGCTACAAATTGAACAAAATCATTGCATATTGCCAGTGGTGTAGTGGAGGGTATATGCAGGTATATGTCGTATAGGCCTACCTACTTTATTTTCTGTGGCCATTCCATATACCCACATCTTAATCCCTATGAAGCATATCAAAGTAGTGTAGTGGAGGTATACACCGTATCAATTAATAAGGCTAATGGAACAGATTGGAATGTTTAGCTTAAAATGTTGATAAACTATTATTCCTTCAAATTTTTAAGCCCATCAATGTGCTCATGGCAGTAGGCCTACGCACAAATGTTCCAAAATGCAATTTGCGGAAAACACCATTCTAAAATGCACATGTGAAAGAGGGGAGATCTAAAGATGCAACAACTATCATGGGTTGCTAATATGACCAGGACAATGCTTTTGGCTGCTAGACAATGAAAGAATGTTCATTTGAAAACCAATAGACAGGAGACCGCATATAAGGAAGAGTTTATAAAATAATTGTCTCCACGTTTCTATGGTGGGATTTTGGCTAGGCTACTTTGCAGCAACATGCCTCATAATATGAAGTAAAATGTACAGATTTCAAACAATTAAGGAACAGGAAATATATAGCTATGCTAATGATAGGCTTAACCGTAGATGGAAAGGCTTCGCCAAAAAACCTGCTCAATTAAATGTTAACTAGCTACAAAGTAGTAGTACCTGGCAGAATAATATCATGATTATTTGCATCAATCCAGTGTGACTTTGAAAACCTGAAAAAAATGAAAATCATCAAAAAATGTCTGACTCAGTTGACAGACTCATTTGTCTATTTCAGTAGTAGGCCTACTATTAGCATGCTTGCACAGTACAGCTTGGCTTGGCCTGACAGTTAAGGAACGATATGGGGCTTATCATTTTAGGTCATTCAGAGTGTATGCCACTGTTTCTCATAGAATTTTCTCCCCCTTTCCTTCGTCAGGCGGGCTGTTTGGAAAATGTTGGGGAAAATTTGAGTATACCCACTTCTCCAGACAAATGTCAGAATTGCTGCAGCGAAAAAAAATTAATTAAAAAAATCCCTGCGAAATCTTGGAGAGACTGACAAGTGTGCTTTGGGTTAGCATGCTGCATGGCAGCGATACAGTGGTGGGAAAATATTATTGTAAATATACGGCAGGACTACCAGGCTCTAAGGGGTACGTTCCATGCTTCGCTCTGAGAGGGTAGTAAGTGTTAAGTGTGTATTGGCCGTACCGCATGCCCTCAGGTACATGGTAAAGGCTCCCTCGCCTCTTTGACCAAGGCCAGACTGAGCGGCTGGGGAATACTGAAACCATAATCAGGTTTAATTCACTGTAAAACAATATCCCAACAAGAGCTTCCGTAGAAACCCAGCGAAACCTGCTCTTGCTGGCTAAATATGAAAGAAGGCCAAACAGCTGTAATACTTTAAAACAGCAAATTAGCAGGATAAATCATGTCCAACCGCAGTCAGCCATAGTGGTATGCGATCTGGTTTACAGTACTGTAAACTGCTCAATTTAACTCCATTTGTCTCCCACTGGCTCTCTCTCTCTAGCTAAATAAGGATATCAATTAGGGTAAAGCACTCGGCAAAAGCTCCCAAGTTAACCATCAGCTGAAGCATGAATGGATCTTGGGGGATATTGACTGCAGCAGCAATAGGTTTGTAAGTGGGCTGACCAAGGGTAATTAAACCAGTATTATCATGTTACAGCATTTATGGTTATTCGCAGGATATACGGCCCATGCAGACACACTCTCCACTGTAGAATAAGTAAGATAATACAGGAGGAGTAATGTCTTAACATGACGTGGGGATAATCAAGACCAACCTATCGCGCGCTATATGAGTTGTCCTTGATCTATGTGCAATTACACTATAATTACACAGATAATTAGATAATGGCCAAGATTAATAACTTTATTAGTGAAAATGGTTCACTTTTAAAGAAGGAAATGTATATGTTGGACTAGTGAAGTCAAATTTACGGAAAGTCAATTAAAAGGCTTATTTTGTATCTCATTACTCATGTATCTCACCTTGGAAAAGCACCTTGAGAAGCTAAATTTAAAATGTAAAAAAAGGTCAGAAAGTCCCCCGCACAATTAATCCAGGAGTTGTTAAAGAATGACATCATTATCAAGAAAATTGTCTATTTCAGTAAATGTATTGAAAGAGACTTAAAAAACGAAATGGTGTTAACTTTCTGACCAACATACCATCTTCAGCACAAGCCAATCAGACAAGAGCATCCAACTTGCATTGTATAAACATCCCTATTTTCCAGCAGCAAAATACATGTTAACCAATTTGGATCTAATGACGATGGGCCACAGCCCCAGTACTTCATAGCAATCACCCATTGCTAAAATAATCATTGCTATGTGTGCAAGCATACTGTAGACAGGGGTACATTTGTCATATCAAGACCTATTAGCCATTTCCATTTTCTTATTAAAAGCTCCGTAATTTGTGATTTTTCTTACATGATGTAATTATGATGTATCATTTTGCTCAAATCAAGGCCCCGTCCTCTTGGTGTTAATTTGATCGTGTGAACTTTATACTTTGAACTAATTGGTTGCTGTCGAATTCCCCTGAATGTGAGTAATTTGATCAGGTGTTCCATAACCATTGTACAATTTAATTTGAGTAATTTAATTGGATTTGACTGTTCATTTCTGGGCCATTCTCCATTCAGTATTCAACAACCGGCTCTTAACAGTCACTGCAGGGACACATACTGCACACACACTTCCACTCTCTCCTGTCAACATACTTTCAGAACCTCTAACCTGAACTATAGTAGATCACATGGTTTATGTACCACAGCACCTGAAACTAGATGGTCTGCACACTATCCTTCTGCACCGTGACTTATTCACAGCACAACCCTTACTGTAGCATCTGGTTGGTTTATATCTTTGTGCAGAGCAGTAAATATTAAAGCTGCAACATGTCACTTTTCGGGCAACCTGACCAAATTCACATAGAAATGTGAGTTATAGATATGTCATTCTCATTGAATGCAAGTCTGTGAAGCGGTAGATTGGTTCTGCGTGCACTATTTCTATGCTTCCCGTTCTTAAGTTATATTTGTGCGTCTTTTACTTTCGTTCTTTTACACCAGCTCCAAACAGATGAAAATACTATATTTTTGGTTATTGAAAATATATTTCACAGAAGTTTAGATCGTACAATGATTCTCCCTCCATAGACTGCTTGTTTTATCACATAAACTGAAATTAGGCAAACTATTTTTTTAAATGTCAACCAGGAAATGGCTGCGCCATTTCTGCATATTGCACCTTTAAAGGGGAATATCGTGAAAGGGTCAGCCATCCCATAGCTTAAGTCATAGCTAAAATTGCTAGTGGCAGAGGTAGTAGTATGCGCACAAGGCAAATACTCTCTCACCCAGCCACCCGTGTGTGTTGGTGAAACAATGTGTGGAGCCGGCTGTGAGAGAGAGGCAGGGAAATACCCATGATCACCACTCAATGGCTCAGCCTCCTCCCTGAGCCAAAGAGGACACCAGTGCCATTAGGCATCATGTTTATGCAGTATTAATAGCTAAGGTCTTAACACAATTTGTGACCTCTACTCGAGCACGAGGATATTGGAGTCTACCAGATGCCGTTCTTTGGGGAGAGCGAGGCCAGCAACCCCCTAATAGTTCTCTTTTATATATTGTGTAGAATGTGTCTTTTCTGGGAATTCCACAATAAAATGACTGTTATTTATCATTACAAACCTCTTTATCATTTAGTCAATAAAAGGCCTCTCACTTTTTCTCTCCTTTCCCTCTGCTGCGCACTGGAAGTCAGATATCTGTATTAGTCTCCCCACGCCCGGGGGCGAACGGTGTCAAAAGCTAAATCATGATCAGCCGTGGCTTTCTGGCTAAATTGTGTATGAAGGCCTCAGGCGGAAAGGTGCACATGCTCATTACTTGAGACAGAGAGAGAAGTTTGCACACAAAACAAGGGCCATTTTCAGCCCCTCACATGCGCACATACGCAAAGAGCCTTGTCACATGCACACATAAGCAAAGAGCCCTGTCACATGCACACACATGCAAAGAGAGAGGGTCACCAAGGCGCCCATAAAAAGGTGATGTCCAAAGTGTTTGACTTACAGTGCAAATCAGGAGGATGTTTGGTACTAAAGCAACAACGTGAGAAAATAGACCCAGATATGATGGTTATGAGAGTAAATGGTGGTCATGGGTTATCGTGACACGTTTCTAGTCTCAAAAAAAGTCTAATTAGGCCTGTCCCATCCTTTGATAGTAGCAAACTCCATTTTGTACAAAAAGGGTTGGCTTTCATGTTGACGATACAGTATTTGTATTTGTATTTATTAGGGACCCCCATTAGCTTCAAGGGCACAGTGAGAGAAGCCCAGATATCACACAGGAACCGACTGATCTTGGTACTGTTCTTGGTATTGCGTCAGCTCAGAGGGGCTCGCTTAGTCACTTGCATACATTTAGTGTATGTCTAGTGAAGCATCGAGCACTCCTTTCACCTTACGGACATTATCACCTTGGCAGTACACAGAGGGGCCGGGCCGCCTCCCCCTGTGGGCAGGCACTTCCTGCTAGTGCTAATTAATTAAAAGGGCAGGTTGCCCACAGTGGAAAGTGGGCCCTGAGCCTTTTCATCTAGTGCAGACAGGATGCCTAGAGATTTATCACCTCACTCCAATGCCATTCCACTGTTCAAAGCACAGGAGTCAATGGAGCTACCTACAGGTAGGCTGCTTTCTTGCTTTGTTGTACAGCGATGTGGTTCAGCACACAACTTTTCCTTATTTCTTTTAGATCTCGATTGTGTGTTGTGTGTTTCACCCCTCCCTCTTTGACTCAATATTTCACATGAATGTTTCATTTGAGAATGTTTGCCTTTTGTTTCAATGCAACTTGCGCATTCAAATTTGTGTTTGATACATTTTAAAAGTCTGTTTCGTTGTCCCCTAACACGGCAATGCCTTCTATGTATGTATCCTACAACAACAACAACAACAGCAGCAGCACATCACATCAGTAGTCTACACCACTTAACTCAACGTATTGCTCTATCATACAATTTCCATACAGACCTCACAGTAAATTTGTCAGTAAATTGAAAGAAAGTGGCAAACTGAAAAAAGACCCGGCATACAAGTCGAAGGAAATAACACGACCACATTTAATGAAAGGTTAAATTTTCATTAACTCACTATTGACTAGAGCTGAAAGGCCCATTTTTTATTGTATTGGCATGATGTGGCCCATTAGTGCTGTATTGGAATTGGTTTGTGTGTTTTTTTTCTCCCTCTCTCCTCAGTTTTGTGAGATAGCTCCAAGCTAAGCGAGGGCCTGGATGGAGTGTGTAGGACTCCCACAACTTTACCCACAATAACACACTACTGTTCTGATCCTGTCTGCACCTCTCCTCTCCTCAGATCTCCACATATCGTGAGGTAATTTGCCATCGATCTGTTGTTCCCACTCTGCCTTGACACATCAATGACAATCTAATTCCATTCACAAGATGGTATTGGCCTTGTCTCCGCAAAGTGACAAGACACATTGCGGCCGCGGTTAACCCAATAAGAGGCTTGTTGACTCAATTCGGATTAGGTCATCACCAACAGGCTCGCACCACCAGAGCCCATTCATTTAGTGCAGGTTTCTAATTGGCCAGGGAGCTTAGAATGTATCTTTATCTTAATTGCGGGAATCCCAGAAAGACTATGCATATGTTAATACCAAGACAATATTTATGAAGGGTCACACTCAAAAGAGGAATCTGAAGGCATCAGACCTGGGTTCAAATAGTGTTTGTTGTCTTTCCAATAAATACATTTCAAGTTTTTTATTTCACGTGCACAAGTACAGTGAAATACCTTTCATGCAAGCTCTAAACCCAACAATGCAGTAATAGATAACAGTGTAATCCAAAAAATAACATAAGGTAGAACAAAAACACACAAGAAATAAAAATAAGAAGTAAGAAGAACACGAGAAAGTAAGTAAGCATACTACAGAGTATACAAAACATTAAGAACACCTGCTCTTTGACAGACTGACCAGGTGAATCCAGGTGAAAAGCTATGATCCCTTATTGATGTCACCTGTTATATCCACTTCAATCAGTGTAGATAAAGGAGAGGAGACAGGTTAAAGAATGATTTTTAAGCCTTGAGACAATTGAGATATGGATTGTGTATGTGTACAATTCAGATGGTGAATGTGCGAGACAGAAGATTTCAGTGTCTTTGAATGGGGTATGGTAGTAAGTTCCAGGCGCATCGGTTTGTGTCAAGAACTGCAACGCTGTTGGGTTTTTCACACTCAACAGTTTCCCTTGTATATCAAGAATGGTCCACCACCCAAAGGACATCCAGCCAACTTGACACAACTGTTGGAAATATTGGAGTCAAAATGGGCCAGCATCCCCGTGGAACTCTTTCGACACCTTGTAGAGTCCATGCCCCAACGAATTGAGGCTGTTCTGAGGGCAAAAGGGTGGTGCGGGGGGTGCAGCTCAATATTAGGAAGGTGTTTGTGCACCCAGTGTATACACAGGGTCAGTCAGTTCCAATACCATATTTACAATGTGCAGGGATTCTGGAGTGATAGAGGTAGATATGTAAAGGGGTAAGGTGACTAGGCATCAGGATATACGATAAACAGAGTAGCAGCAGCGTATATGATGAGTGTGTGTGCGTGCGGGTGTGTGGAGTCAATATAAATGTATGTGCATATTATGTGTGTGTTGGAGTGACAGTGTGCGTGAGTGTGTAGGGCACTGTGAGTGTACATAAAGCACACCACATTATCCACTTTACTGTCCAAACAAAAGACCTGGTAAGTACCTTTGAGGTCATATTACTTTTCCTAGAATTACCTCCTCATCTATGCTTCCTGTATCTCTGAGAGAATGTGTGTGGAGACCTAAATGAATGTGCTGTGAGAGGGCACCAGATGGTATCCACCACAGACTGGCATAAGCGCAAGCTCATTCCTAGGGATCACACAGGTCACTGTGCAAACCAAGGAGGTGCCACTGAGCCATCTGCCAACCGGGGTCAAGGTTACTGGAAGAAGTTCTAGCTCGTGCCAACAGCGCAGACTAAGTTGGCAGATTTACTGCAGTACAGAACTTGATGTTATTGTCTGCCCTGCACTTCAGCAACTTTTGACCTACTGTAGACCTATGTACAGATGTAGGATCTTAACTTAATCCCTCTGTTGCAGGATAACTTCCCTGCAATGCAGGAAATGTATAACGTATAGTGCATTTGAGGTTTATAAAGTCTTCTGAAATTTCGGGAAAATGTATCAAGCCCTACAAAAATGTCCATTAATTAGAATCCACATAATAATTCACGCATAATTATTATTTTCCATCTGTAGCGAACTGGCTCAAATGAAGATCCTACATCTGTACTGATCATTCAATCATTGAACATTGGGGAAACCTATTTTCCATCTCTACATACTGTATGTACTGTTCTGTACTGCGCTTGCCTACAAGCTAAACATCAACAACCATCTTCTCTTCCTCTCTAGCGCTCCCTGAAACACCATCAACATCTGTAAATAGACCGCTGCATCCGAAAAGCAAATCTGCATTTCCACTTCGACACCCTCCCCTCGCTTCTCCTTTCTTTTTTTAAACGTGTAAACAGTGTGAAACTTTACGGCCTCATTTGTGTCTGTAGCGGCACTCTGCCAGCCTCCCCACCAGCTCCCCGCCAACTTTCACAAGCCATAAACATCTGTATGAACCCTTTGGTCTGGCCATGGCGGGCAGCGGGGGAACCTGGGGCACAGCCTCGTCACTGGATTAGCGCCATGATAAAACGACTCCCATATAGCGCCTTTTAAGCAGTTCATCTAGCCTCCGTGACAAGCATTAAAAGCCGTTATAGCCCGGGCCCCAAATTAATTGTTTGCTGTTAGAAGACAAACTCTGGAGCTCTGGAGAACCACTCATTCATTTTGCATTAAAACATCCCAACAATCTGACCTCATAATTCTTATGTCGGCTTTCTTTGTGCGGCTGGCGATTCCTTGACCCGCGGCCTGATTTAGCCACCAACAAACATCTGAACATCTGTGATGTTAGCAGCCAGGCTAATGATTAGGGATGATTTGTGAAGACCGAATGTTTTGTTTTGAATATTTCTTCTGTAGGGCATACAGTATTATGAGGACATGCTGGTATGTGTCTACAGTAAATCCAGTGGCCTCAATAAAATGGAATAGAGAGTAAAGTGCTTAACTTGGACGTCACAGTGTTATCAGAACCTAGAATTCTCAGCATCACAAAGCAAAATCTAATATTTGGTTCAAATGCATCTCAGAAAACCACAAAGATGTGACAAAATGTGTCAGGTTTTATACTCCTTGCCAGAATGGCAGGGTTGAGTTGGATGTTTACCCAAACTCTGCAGTCTACACATTAATATTTAACTATCAGAGGAGCAGGTCCCAACCTCATCCATTATTTGGCACCTCGATACAGACATAGATTTCTATCTCTGGGTGGATGGCATGCAGTCTGCATCTAAATGAACATGATGGAGAACTAGACAGTGGTGAGCGAGGGGACTGTATCTCTGCCTCCCCTGTGCCTCTGCACATGCTCTCAGTGATGGGACTGGTGCACTGGTGGAGAGGGGCCTGTGTTAGGACATAGATTGTGATGTACAGTGTGTGTGAGTGGGGATGGGAGGAGGAGAGAAATTAACATTGGTCTATCTATAGAGTTCATTGTCCCGCCGCCATCCCTGAGCATTACTCTCCTCCGCGTCTTCGCTTCGGACACCCAGACACACAGACAGCATGTTTGCGCGCAGTGAGTCCCTTTTGGGGACCTGCTGCATTTCCTGGATCTAATCAACTCATCTTCAAACGGGGAATGTGTGTGTATGTGTGTGGGTAGCATGGGAACCCTCCTCTACCTGGCCCTTCATCACAGAGAGCCACCTTTCACCCCAGCCTCCACATGTCTGAAATTGTTTAAGGACACTGGGGAGAGTGCCGGCCCTGTCCCTGACATGGGGCCCCCTCGCTCTTGCCTTGTCGGAGCGGCTCCTAATGCATCCCCAGACCCCCTGCTCAGTGGGCCAACACGCTGGAACAAATCAAGTATTGACCTGATGCATTTACTCGCTGTAGAACATTATATTCTCATCAGGGCTACCGCCGCGGCTGTAAGGCATGGTATCTTTGCCGTGAAACATGGCTTTGCTTATGCACTGTGCTGCTGTACCAAGCCGGCGCCCAACATACATACATCATGCGCCGCTCTTGTTGCTCTCTTTATTGAAAGGGAATTCAGAGGGTTGAGCCGGTGGAATCATTATTTATTTTTGACAATTTTTCAAAAACCACCAAAAGTTTTCCTTTTGGGGGGCTGTGGACGAGTAGAGGATCAGCAATGAAAAATGCTGAATAGATTGACGGATTTCATTCCTCTACACTTGTGAAAGTTGCTTTTTTTGCACTTGTGAGTGATGTCGACACTTTCAAGCATGAAGACCTCGTCATGGATGTGCGATTTTCTGACCGTTACATGAACCATCTCAGATACAGTACACATACACATGCCTTGTAGGAGTGCAAGACATCATACTAGAGTGATAGCGTTCCAGTTATATCTTACATTTTCCTAGTGACATGCTTCCTCCAAGTCAATACAATGCCTTAGACTTTAATAATGACCTATTATACAATGTGTTTAGTGAATTGATCTGTGGGAAACAGACAATCATCAACAGCCCACCTTAATGAGTTCCCATCCATCCCAGTAGCAGAGAGAGAGAGAGAGAGATAGAGAGAGAGGGTTAGAGAGAGGTAGAGGTAGAGAGAGAGAGAGAGAGAGAGAGAGAGAGAGAGAGAGATATAGAGAGATATAGAGAGAGGGTTAGAGAGAGGTAGAGAGAGCGCGAGAGAGAGAGAGAGAGGGGTAGAGAGAGGTAGAGAGAGAGAGAGGGTTAGAGAGAGGTAGAGAGAGAGAGAGAGAGAGAGAGAGAGAGAGAGAAAGAGAGAGAGAGGTAGAGAGAGAGAGATAGAGAGAGAGAGGGGTAGAGAGAGGTAGAGGTAGAGAGAGAGAGAGAGAGAGAGAGAGAGAGAGAGAGAGAGAGAGAGAGAGAGAGAGAGAGAGAGAGAGAGAGAGAGAGAGAGAGAGAGAGAGAGAGCAGTCTTGTCTGGTTCCCCTGGCTCTCTTACTGGTTCTCTACACGGCCAAGTGATGTCTGGTTCCCCTGGCCCTCTCACTGGCTCTCCCTCCCCTCTAAAGGACACAGGTGACTGAACCTATGACTGTCCTCGCAGCCGATGATACATAGAGACTGGGCGCGGGATGACAAATCCCAGCGACACTCGCCCAAGAAGAGACATATTGATTTTTCAATGATTAATAAGTGGAAAATAATTGTGTTTCATTAAGATGGATGGAGTTTCATTTAGTCCTGTCTCCTCTTCTTCACTTCAGCGGGAGGCAGGCAATCAAATCTCCCACACTGCCACGTTAGTCTGCCATGGCAACGAGGTCAGTGATCCAACGAGAGGATGCATGGAGCCACGGGGAGTAGTCAGTGCTATCTCTCAGAGGCCACCCATCAAAGCTAGCCTAGTAAACAGGCCAAATACACACACCACACACCACATCAAGACTCTCCTCACAAAATGTGGTCGATTTTTCAGTCCGTATATATAGTCTACTGGAATAGTGCTACTGGACGTCTGACAGACTTACATTTTGGAATGAAACGGCCATTTCAAATAAAATATCTTCTCCGGTGGAAATTCAGTGTAAAGGTTGACATCATATACACAGACAATAAATACATCTGTAAGAAATCCTTTAGTACTGCGCTTCACCAATACTATTGAGTAGCAGTAGACACAAAGAAATGGCACAATGAAGCCTGTATACACAAACTGCATAAAGCTAATAATACACTTCATGTTAATAATGTATAAAATACTGTACATACATTAGGTCAGGTAAGCAGAGCCATTTTGCAGAGCATACACCTCAGTATTCAGGAGGCCCTTGGTATGGATGAAGATGTCACCATAGCGGTGGGGGAGGAGGAACAGAACAGAACCCCAGTCTGTCTCCCAGCATTGTGTATCACTTTAATGTTTCTATAATGACATTCCCTCCAAGTTTGTGTCATGGGCCATCAAGAATCATAATTGTAAATTGATTCGTTGACGGATGGTGACAACATGCCACTGTCAAAAGAAACTGATAAGAGAGGTTATCCTCTAATGAATATATCAATAACCACTGACAGTTGAAAGAGTACCCACACAAAATTCGAAAAATAAGCACCAACACCTCTTGAGGTAGTTCCATTTGTTTTGTTCCAGCCTGCCAAAGGAAGCTCTGACAGAACCTAGTTACAAATTGGTGCATTATGTTTGGTGGATAAAGACAATTATAGAGGGTTTACTTTCGCAACGTCTTTGTTTTTTAAGTCATATGCTGTTTTTATTTTGGACGTTCGTCGACGTTGTTGATGTATCTGATTTGATTTGCCCGAAATCAAAGTTCTGATCTTATTGAAACTGATTCAGAAAGTGGACACATTTTACAGACGTCTTTGGTGCGCGCGCGTGTGTGTGCGCCTGTGAGTGCACGCGTGTGTGTTTGTCTTTGTGTTTGTCTGTGTACGTATAATCACATAAACACTTCATGGGAAAACGATGGTGATACATCACCCAAATTACACCCGGTCATTAGAGCCCTGATCCATCACATGGCTGTCTGTAGAACCAGGGCTGTAATGAGAATAGAACCTATGCAACATTGATGTGCCCGGACTGTCGCTGGATGACCGCTGATATTGATGCCTGACTTGAGTGAATGACCACTGCTACTAATGACTCAGTGTATGGGGCTACCAGTGGAGGCTGGACCAGGCTGGAGAGGGAGGGAAGGGAGCGATACGAAGAGGGTGTTCCAGCTATACTTACACTGAGATGAACTAATGGCCATGTGGGCAGGTGGAGGAGAGGTTAGGGCTCATCATCAGGCCCACCTTTCATCACACAGTCACAGAAATAAAACTGACCGAATGCAATTAAAGGTGCCGTGGTCCTCGATTGTCATATCATGCCGGCTCGCTCCGCTTGGCGCATTAATAGGGTTTCAATTGCCAGCGCCTAGCTCTTAATGGCTGATTTATTTCATTTTAATACCCTTGTCAGGAGGTACGACCTCGGTAGAGGGCCACATAATAGGTAGCCATTTTCCCCCACCCCCAGTGGGAATGCTGGGATCTAAAGAGGACCATTTGATATGTGGCTCAGCTCACCATCCTTCCCACTGAGTGGAAGACTATGGTGCTCATTTTGATAAAGTGGATAATGTAAAGTGGATCATTTTAATGTTTCATGTTCATATTTAGTCCCAATCACTAATACTACGCATGCCTTTTGCATGCTATCAATGAAGAAGACTTCATAATAGTAAGTGATTCTATTCGTAGAAGAATAACATACCACCACTGAACGATGCTTTTAAATTGAAACTTGATAATAAGGCTGCGTTTACACAGGGAGACCAATTCTGATTATTCTGCACAATTAGTAACAAATGAGCTGATCTGATTGGTCAAAAGACCAATTGGTGGAAAAATATCAGAATTGTCCGCCTGTGTAAACGCAGCCTAAGATGTAAGAAAAGTTCAATATTGACCTGCATCTGTGTTTGAAATTCACTGCTCTACTGAGGGACCTTACAGATAATTGTATGTGTGGGGTACAGAGATGAGGCAGTCATTAAAAAATTATATTAAACACAATTATTGCACACAGAGTGAGTCCATGCAATTTATTATGTGACTTGTTAAGCAAAGTTTTACTCCTGAACTTATTTAGGCTTGCCATAACAAAGGGGTTGAATACTTATTGACTCAAGACATTTCAGCTTTAAATTTTGTATTAATTTGTTAACATTTTTTAAAACATAATTCCACTTTGACCTTATGGGGTATTGTGTGTAGGCCTGTGACAAAACACAACAAAATGTGGAAAAAGTAAAGTGGTGTGAATAATTACAGTTAACTCGTTTACAGTATATCGCACATATACAGTAATGTTGCTTATGTTAAGAATAGGCCACAGTGGAGTCTCTGTGCCTTGAATTGTGGCGACACTATTCCCAACAGTAAGTCAATTGACTGGAACGGTTGTCATTTACCACACCATTAATTGACTAATGTGCATCACTTCTCTGTGCCACGTAGGTAGGGCAGTGGGGTCATACCAGAGAGGATTATGGGAAATTAGCTGAAACAATGAAAGGGGACTTTCCCGTGTTTTCTCAGTTGAACAACTGTACACAGTCATATACGGCTGAGCGGATGTCGTCATTTAGATTAGTTGAACAAAGGTGACTACTCTAATCACATAATTCCCGCATTATGAGACATCTTGCTATGCTAAACTATACATTTCCCCAGACAACTGTGTACAGCAAGACTTCATCAATATCATTACTCACCATATTGTTCCACTCTACAATGCCTCTGTGATTGATGAACAGGCGAAGGACTTAAAACAACCATAATTCTCCTAATCAATTACTCATGCTTAGCTGAGCTACAGTATGTTACAGTATATCAACCTCAGTGTGGTTAGTCATATTGTACATTTGCAATGGTAGAGGGTGCAGTCAAACACCAGATACATGTGGGATGCGATTTGTAGCGGTAATGTTTAGCTCTTTGGACATTTCTATCATCTAGACCATCTTATCTATTCAGTATATTGCAGTGTTGTTATGCGAAAGACGCAAAACATGTCTTTATACGTATAACCAGCATAAATATATAATTGGCATTTCCAAATACTTTGCTAAAACAAATGGTCCGCAAGGCTCAATATTAGCACCTGTATAATTCTAATAAAAAAAAAAATCATATTTCCAGTTAACAGTAATACTGTCCTTTGCTAACTGTACGATAGTTTAATTCAACGTAGTGCGTGGAGTATCATACAAATAAATAAAAACTTATCATTGCAAACATCAAAAGCTACCAAAAAAAGTCAATAAAATCTTTATTTCAATTATGGTCCTCGAGGTGTCAAATGAAGCATATCCTTATCATTGCAGTGGGATCCATCCATTTGCCTTGGCTCTTCCATCTGCCCTAACAGGTCTAATTACCTTTCTGTCTATAGGCTAATCCTTCATGTGTCAATCTATTGATTTTCCTGTCCTCATTAGAACTAGTGTAAAATAGGGTCTGAGAGCAGAGCAAACCAAACTGAATGGGCAATCTTCTCCCAAAGGTTAAACATGTTAGGGGTGGCGACAAGGGGTGTATGGAGTATTGTTGAGGACAAGCTTATATATGAACATGTCGTCTCCAGTTTCTCCCGTTGATCAGTAGCTGCATGAGATGTGCAACAGCAGAGGAATTAGATGAATGTCTGGGATCACTGGGGACTGGGGTGGGTTATCCAACGGATAGAGCTTCCATACATCGATACCTTTTGGAATTCAAACAAGAAATGCACGAGCATAAACAAGTGAATCTATTCGATATTTACACAGTTCTTTGGCTTCAACTTTTGTTAATAGCTCACTTTGGAATTGCAGATTCAATGTATTCTATTGTTCTACAGATGTGTCTGAAACATTACGAAACGTTACGACTCACCTCTCAAAGTCGGAGCAGGAGAAAGAACAATTCCCAATAATCTGCTGGTCCCGAAGCGACGTTCCCTCAACATAGGACACGAGTCATGGTTCAAGGGTTAGGGTCAGAGAGATTACCTTAGTTTTATTTCAAACATATCAGTAAACTCCTATCAACTTTGCACTGAGACTGAGCTGTCCGAAGTGAATATGAACAGATGTACATTTCTTGTTTAAAACGGACTCAAATGAATGATTGCGGTCCACAGATAGCCGTAATTATGGGAAAACAGTGAACATTCTGACACTATCCATTCCCTACCATTACATTACATAATGTAGTGTTACAAACCTTGGGATCCCAAATGTACAGTATGCAGAGAAATACTGATTAGAATAAACGTTTGCTTAAATGCAATCGCCTTGCCCTCGGGTCCTGCTTTTAAAAAAACATTTTTTATCCCCATTTCCCATCTCTCCTTCTTCACAGAGGTGTATGCATTTGACGGTAGCACAGAGTCGATGGGACCGTCGATGGCAGCCATTATCCTCCTTTGACAGCATCTCAATAGATAATCTGAGTGCTTCTTTGATTATGTTCATTTATGGCCCATAATGGTGTAGCTTTTGTGCTTTCTAACTTTGCCTTGGGCTTCCTTCACTATAGGACAGTATTGAAAACAGCTACAAATGCCACATTAAAAGCACTGGCACAGTACACTGTCTAGTACTATAGTTGATTAACAGGGAATGGCATTGGTCGCTAATTGTAAACAAAGGCTTTGAGGAGAACAAGCCCAGATGTGTAGTTTAATGTAGAAGACAATCATCACTGTTAATGGGAGGTATATACAGTACATAAAACACTGTCTCATGGATTTGGCACAAAGAAAGGTTTTGGCATAATTGTAGCACACTAGCAAAATGGTGTCTCTCGTTTATGTTAAAATGTGTGGGAATGGTAGCCTTACTTTTGGATTCTGATTAGCCTTTGACAATGCTGGTACTGACCTGAACCTCAGACACTGTCACTAGCCGGCTACCACCCGGTACTCTACCCTGCACCTTAGAGACTGCTGCCCTATGTACAGAGAGTCATTGAATACTGGTCACTTTAATAATGTTTACATGCTGTTTTACCCACCTTATATGTAGATACTGTATTCTAGTCGTGGCTCAGTATAACTACTGCTGTACACACCTTTTCTATTCACATACTGTTTATACTGTCTACACACCATTCACAGACATAGAAATATCTATATTCCGGACTCTGGTCCGGACACTAATTTCCTGCAACTCTATCCATTTTGCTATGGGGTTTGTACTGTGTATTTAAATACTGTATTCTCCACATAGCTGATTCTAATAGTTCTACTACAGTATATTGCATTTTAGTTGCAACGTTTATACACAACGCATATTTCTTTATATACTGGATTCTTGACATACATAGCTCACTCTAATCTACTGCTGTACATATCATTCCTAGCATATCTTGTGTATATTAATCTGGCGTAGGTACATATGGATTGCGTTTGGATTACTGTTACCGTGCTATTTGGGTTGTTAATTGGATTCGTTCCGACAGTTCTTGATTTCTTGTTGTATTCTTTTATTTATTGTTGATTATTCGTGTACTTGTTTGACATTATACTGCAGTATTAGGAGCTAGTAACATTAGCATTTCGCTTCACCCGCAATAACATCTGCTAAACTGTGTACGCGACCAATAAACTTTTATTTGATTTGATTTACTGGGTTAAAGCTTTTCTTACAATAATTCAGTACTGAGTAGATGTTGCATGTGTCCAAGGGTAGAGTGGGGATAAATGTTTCTATGTCAAGGAGTAATCTCTTCGTAACCTTCCTGCCATTTAATTTTAAAAGCAGCTTTGAGCAGTGTTCTTACTTATATACAGTATGAGAAAATATTTGTAACTAAAAACTAAGCTGTGGTTACCTCAAAGGTAGTGTAAATAGCATGCAGGCATAGGTCTCCTGTTGCCTCTGCTTGTGTTTGGGTTTCCTATGCTAATAGCCATTACGTAGCATGATTAGTTGCAACTATTTACTGTAAAGACGTTTACTAATCAACATCACCCATAGAGTTATGCTGCAGATCTGGGAGCAATTATGTCCACAGCACACAAATTAACAGCAAGCCGGCATTTTTTCTTAGGAACACATCAATTTACAGGCTAGCGTTTAACATTTCATCTTCTTATTGGACCCTTGTTAATGTTAACCACTTCCTTCCCCTTGAGTTTATTTTGCTTTGGTGCATGTGGCCTCTGCACATCGACCATTCACTGGTCAGTCCATCCATAACTGCCCTACAAAAGGGTCGTGTTGCCAGACTTGAACATAGTTTTTGGCCGTGTTTGACCCGACCGGGTGAAAGGACCTCAGGCAAAAATAAGTGTTACAATGTTCATCTGTTGCTGACTCTAGCTGATCACATAACAAGACAGGTACTAACTGGATACAGGCTGACCACTATGAGGTCTGGTCATTACTGTACACAAGTTCTGAGGTACCAGGAAAATAAATGGGCTGTATGTGAAATATTCCCCTGTCTCATGAGTGTCTTCAACACTCCAGTTCCCACCAGTCTTCAAAGAATACAGCCACTCAAACTCTACGCCTTACATTTTCCTTTCCTAATTACGTAATCAATGGCATTTTAAATGTACAAGCAAATCACCACCGAGGTGAACTTGTGACCCATTCTTGTAACCTTTTTGGCCCGAAAAGATTTGTACCAATCAGGGGAATCCGATGGTTGACTTGGAATTAAGGACACAGAGTCAGGACCCTAATTAGAGGTGTAACCTTTTTCTGACAGATAGATTTGTTTTGCGATGCCAGTGTTTGGCTAAGATCTGCAGGGACTAACAGATCGACAGATATGCATTAAGCATTAGGATTGGCATTCATTAGCGAACTTGTTCAAACAAAACACAATCAAACCCAAAGCCGCCTTGGTCACAATCAAAATACTCCAAATAATAGGCCTTTCCCCTTATACATTGCCCTCTGAGACCAAGGTATATGTCTGTCATGTAAATTATTATTAAACCTAATAAAACAATTATTATTAAGCGTAATTTATGTGAAAAGGGGGGCCACATTCACATTAACATAAGGCTAGAGGATGCCATTCATCGTGGCAGTCAATATTGATGCAGCACATTTCAATTTAATTTCAGAAATGGGCGTTAAGAGGGGTGGGTGGGCAGGAGGGGGTGCATCAATGTCTTGATAGGCATTTCTGGTATTTTCCCTGAAACAGCTGCATCTGATTTGTCACGGCAGGGGTTGCTACAATGGCAGCCGTGAGATAGCATCAGCTGCTTCCAATGGAGCAGGCTGGGACGGCCGGGGACAGGAAGGGAAGCAGGCCCGCCCCACCTCCCCCCATGTCCAAAGAGACATCAAGGAAGAAGACAAAAGGCCCAGTGGCGTGGAGACTGGAGGAGAGTGGAGAAGGCCTGCAGTGGCTCTCAGAGGCATCCCAGCCTGCCCAACCCTCCAGAGGGCAGGATACTTCCCATGAGGGGTCACGCTCATCCAGATCACTTCACCCAGGTGGAATGAATTGGATGGAGGGATGGAGGGAAGAAAGAGGTAGAATCCGTATAAACACAGGAAATTGCCTTCTTTGAGTGGATTAAAACAAGACGGTGCTCTCAGGTGCTTGTGAGAGACGTTCGAAGTGTGTTTTGAAAATGTTAATCATACTGTAAGCAATGTACTTATTGTTCCTCTCTCTGAATGATGATCAGTGTTGTGTCAATGTTCAGCTTTAACGCAAATGATCACGTTCATACTGTAATAAGAAAATGCTTAATGGTAAAATGCGATATACATTTCTTACGTTGGGATGTTGTGTCCCTCAAAACACTTTGAAACAAAGTATAATACTGTATTCCATGAGCTAACGGGTTCAAAAATGCCAAAATGATATTTAGGTAGAGAATCATGTTGATGTGTAAACATCGTTTGAATAGTGTTTTCCATTTTGGATCAAACCAACATGCAAATTCTCCTGCTGCTCCCTCTACAGCAGGTGTTCTTGGGTGAGCTGCTGCTCTAAACCATCATTTGAGTCCTGACATTTAACAGACACACACACATTTTGATCTCCTGTGGATGTTCTGCCAAATATTGAAAAGGGGGAATATCATAAAGAACAGGCATTCAGTGCTAGGCTTTGACATTGCACAGACAGAAAGAAAAGACACTTTGCCAAGTCAGTGGGGACATATTTGGTATCCATAGTAACCTTAATCAAACCAGGATTTTGCAAATTTATGTCATATTAGCAGAACACTTTAGGCACAATTTTAATGGCAATGGTGAGACTTAATATGTATGCATAGCTTCAAAACTTGGTTTACAAAAGCCATTTGGCAAATAATCAGTTTGTTATTGGTCTTAAATAGTGGCTAATTAAAACACTGACCCCTACGACGAACTCTCTTCCTAAGGACACCGAACATAAACAGGAAAAATCTGTTTAATTGCAACACAAAAAATGAGCGTTTTTTGGGGGGGGGGGGAGTCGTAATTGGACCTCGGTGAAACAAATTAATCCACAGGGGATATCCCAAATTGATGTTTAAATGCAAACAGTAGTCTAGCACTTAGACCAAGTCCTGGATGGCCAGCGGTCCCCGATGAAATCATATAAAATCAAATCAAAGAATATGGCATTTTCACTAACCAGAGATCCTTGGCATGGGTTCTGCAACAATAACAAATGGACGGACAAATAAATTGAAATGAAAGTTATAAATTAAACGCGGTACCAAATGGCAAGATCGGGTTCTGAGGTTTAGAGAACTGGGGAGAAAAAAAGATTAGTGGTGGCAGATGTTTATTTTTACACTTCAAGGTTTCCCAGCGAGCGTGTATGTGTTTAAGCTCAACAGAGCCTGTGACGAACAACCTGCTCGATGCTGGGGAATACATTTGGTGAAACACAACAGCCTTCTGTAGAGCCTCTCCAAGGAACTAGTGAGGGATTATAGTGTTGTTACACTTACATGGCCTCAGATGTGGCGCTGGTGAAATACACTCTCTCTCCTATTTGCTAAACGTTGTCATTCCTCTCTGCACTTTTCAACCTTGATTGGCTACTTCTTAACTGGGACAGCCATGCAACAAACAAAAACAATGTACGTTGAGAGAAAAATATGTGCGCTTTAGTCTCATTTCCTTTTGTTGTACTTCTTTCTATATATGATGATTTGACATGCTGATTTTACTCCTATTACACATGATATATATATGATGACATTCCAGACCAAGTCTATTCTAGAGGGAATATCCTCATCTGTTGTCATTCAGTAAAGTTCCAGTGTGACGTCATAGATTAGATTAAAATACATGTCACTACTGAGTTTTACAACAGCACATTCATATTGGTTGGACTGCCTTCCTGAATACATGCTCATGGTAAAAGAGACAAGGTTGGTGGAGTCCTGCACTCTATGTACCTCCTCAGTCAGCTTAGGGCCACAATGTCTGACAGCTCTCAGTTTGGATTCTCACCGACCAATAGATGGCAGTATTTCACAAAACATGTGACAGAAACAGGAACTAGAGGGGGTTGGAATGAGCCCATGCACCACTGAAGCAGATTTACAGCTCCTTATATTTAAATCAAAAGATGGGAGCTTGTAAAGGAGCATCATGGAAGATTATTTCCAAACATTACATTTCATTATATCTATATATATGTCACATATGTATGAACTATGAATGCCTGTGCCATTTTTATGGTGTATGTTTGCTTGCTCAAATGGACTTGTAAATGTAGGTAACACAGCATATGTATTTGTTATAACAGAGGGACACGTGTCAGTGCAATTTGGTTTAATGTGTGATCCATGCTTCAGAAATGAGTAAAAGACATTGGTTCATTGCTCTTTCCATATGAGACAAGGACGTGATCAACCATGAATATCAGACGACTGCAGATGGTTTATTTACAAATGATGAATGAATGTATTCACTGAATGGGGTTAGACTTCCAAGAATAATATCACAAGATGTAATGTATCATAATATACTTTATATCTAATATATCATATCTGTAAGATTCAGACCACGCTCTGCAGTGCAGTATTCATTAGGATTTGTTAAATTGTGATTTTCAGTTCTACCGTAACGGCTTGTAGATAGAAGAATCTTAACACCAGAACAAAATACACAACATTAATTACAGAAACGATTTAGTTGTGATATTTGATTTGATTTAATCATTTGTGGTTATAATGTCATAACGTCTGGCATGTACATATCCCTGCCCTTCAATTGGATGTTTGTGAACCGTGTTTTTAGAGGCAGCTGCTCGTATGTTAAGAGAGGACATAAAAACGAAATAAACAAATTGCAGCAAATGTTTCTTCAGCTGTCGTGCAAGGGAGGGTTACACAATAAAAATAATTATTTATTTTTTCCATGTTGCCAGCCTTTAAGAGTTAAAGTGGTCTCTGCATAGGGAGCAGGGAGTCCAGGCTAACTTCGAGACAGATGGTTGTGTGTGAATCACAAATCTGAGTAAAACATATTCACTAGACTAGAACTTCAGCATGCACACGTTGCAGGAATCCTGTAGTCACAGTCAAAGTATGTAGCTAGTCATACTGAAGGTACTTTAAAGGATAATATTTTCACCACAACAAGGAAATTGTATTAGGGACATAAAGTGCATCCTTCAACAAAGATGGTGGCATTTGTACAGGTACCTAAGTTGATGCAAATGTTCTGCCTGAGCACCCCCCCTCTTCCCTCCTGATACTCTGGGTCACAGTGGGGTCACAGAGTCAGATAAATGATGGGGTGTAGGGTGTACTGTACCTGTGCATGGCACGTGCCCCCAACCCCCCTACCTCCCCTCATCAGGTGAGTGTGAGACGCCTCTGTTCCCCGTCCTGCCCTGTTGGTTTGTCCCACCTTGCCTTGCTGCATTGGGATCTGAGGTGTCCCGTCAGTGTTTAGGGGGGGGATAAGTCAGGGCCTGGGCTCTGTAATGAGCAGCCCGGGTTCTTTGCTCTTTCTGGTTCAGCTGTTCCTCTCCCTTATTTCACGCTGCGCTGCCCCCAACTCCGCTGGCCCGGCTAAGTGTCCTCTCCTCCTCACCGAGCACACAGAATGGGGAGGCACACAGCGGAGAGAGAGAGAGTGCGAGAGAGAGAGAGTGCGAGAGAGAGAGAGAGAGAGAGAGAGAGAGAGAGAGAGAGAGAGAGAGAGAGAGAGAGAGAGAGAGAGAGAGAGAGAGAGAGAGAGAGAGAGAGAGAGAGAGAGAGAGTGCGAGAGAGAGAGAGAGAGAGAGAGAGAGAGAGAGAGAGAGAGAGAGAGAGAGAGAGAGAGAGAGAGAGAGAGTGCGAGAGAGAGAGAGAGAGAGAGAGAGAGAGAGAGAGAGAGAGAGAGAGAGAGAGAGAGAGAGAGAGAGAGAGAGAGTGCGAGAGAGAGCGAGAGAGAGAGAGAGAGAGAGAGAGAGAGAGAGAGAGAGAGAGAGAGAGAGAGAGAGAGAGAGAGAGTGCGAGAGAGTGCGAGAGAGTGCGAGAGAGAGAGAGAGAGAGAGAGAGAGAGAGAGAGAGAGAGAGAGAGAGAGAGAGAGAGAGAGAGAGAGAGAGAGAGAGAGAGAGAGAGAGAGAGAGAGAGAGAGAGAGAGAGAGAGAAAGAGTGAGATGGGCGCATGCATGACTGGTCACTACTCCATACCATTCATTCCAGCAGCGATGGGAACTGCTCCCCCCTTACTGTGTGGCTTTAACAAGTCTACCCCCCCCATTCTCCAGTCCCTTCTTTGAAAGCTGCTATTTCAGGAATCTTTGCCAGTTTTTCTCTCTATCTCTCTCTCTCTCTTTTTTCAATTTATCCCTTTCACAGCAGCTGAAGTGACCCTGGTCAGAACGAGGGTTCTAAACTCTAAGAGACCCAGGAAAGGTACGGGGAGAGAAAGAATTGGCCAGGGCATGTGGAGTGGAGTGGAGTTGAGTGGAGTTACATCTTTTCAACACATTAAGTTTACTGAAGCCTGTAACACAGGGCCAATACGGTGGTGTTGCCCACTAAGCATAAAAGTACATAAATTCAATGAGTGCATTAAAAAGATGAAGGGGACAAGTAGGTGAAAAAAAAATCTCAAGTATTATTATAATAATAAGAAGGGAAAAGGAGCCACTTTGCTTTTACATTTTCTTTTGATGAGAGGGAAAAAGGATATTCACAAAGGATCATAAGTAAGCTCCTAAGCTGGAATCATTGGAGTGATTCAACGCATTTGAACTCGGGGAAAAGGCTTCCGGGACAATCTTTTGAATTAGGTAAACCTGTCACATTTTTTAGGTGAACAGTGGAATTGAAAGCATTTATTCTATTGAAGTTAGGGGCCAACCCACAACGTTTTGGGGGCAACTATATGACTTAAGAACAATTGCTTGCCTACATCAATTTCCAATAACTTTTTGTTGTATAGGCTATCACGAGACTATATGATTATATATTCACACTAGACAATGTGTATTTCACAGTATCTACAGTGTGTTACATAGTACTATACATACTTTAACATCAATGCAGTACGAACAATATTTCCAATAGTAAGATACTTTATGTACAGTACTGTATCACATGCACAGATTTGTGTATGCGATTTTACTGACATTATTTCCTACAATGCCTACCCCTGTATCCTGTCTGCCCTCATGCTTCAGACGTCCTCTTTGTTTACGCAACAGTGTGAACAGTGTGAACAGTGCATCAGAAATGTCTGAGCTACAGTTGCTAAATGTATTGCCCTGCCTCTGATCAGGAACAGTAATGAACCTCTGATACCTCTGAAGTCAAATTATTTGAATGCTTTGGAAAGAAGGCTCCTTGTGAAGGAGATAACCAGGAGGAGGAATCAATTTGCACACAAGAGGGATATTAAAGCAGGTGATAAATATTATCATCGGTGCCGATCGCCTTTCCAAAGTAGCCGTGTAACTGTTTTCAACGCCGTGAAATCCTTTATCGAGCTGTCGCTGGTTGACAGAAACAATTATCCAGAGAGGGAGGTAAATGAATAAAATTAGCACTTCCAGCCTCGCACGTTCCCCGCCTGTGGCGATCACCACGCGATGACTTCCCAAACTCTTATCATATCCCGGCAAGCAGAGCCAGCGTTTCATATCTCCTTCGTTCCTCCTTCTTTCCTTCCCCCTGAAAGGAGGACGTCTACGGCTGGTTTAATCACGCCATTGTGATTGTGCACAGATAGATTATGGTCTCATAATGGAACTCACCTTGGCTGCGGAAGATTCTAACCAAAACATTGTTTGGTGGGGATGGGGTGGTGGTGTGTTTTTGGTTTTACTATCCTTGTGGGGACCAGAAGTCCTCATAAGGATAGTAAAACAAGGAAAATTTGAACAAGTATGGAATTTCGCCAGTCCCCACAAAAAGGCTATTTTAGGCTTAGGGGTTAGGTTTAGGGTTAGAATTAGGGTTAGGGGTTACGGTTTAGGGTTAGGAGTTATGGTTAGGTTTAGGGATTGGGTTAGGGCTTTTGGGTTAAGGTTAGGGTTAAAGTTAAGGGTTACGATTTTGAATGGCAATCAATCGTCTGGTCCCCACAAGAATAGTAAAACAAATGTGTGTGTGTGTTAAGGGGGGGTGGGGGGGGGGGGGGGCACTCAGTCCACATACTTGACATACATTTTCTTGCAACAGGAAACATTTAGTCCAAATGTTCCCATGTTCGGAGGTGACTTGTGGGTTTTTTCCCCCATGAGGGCTTCCATTCCGGGCCATTCTGGGGTCTGCTTTGGAAGAAGCTTTAGAGACTATTAAATGAGGTCATAATAGCTTCTTCCTTCCACCCCCGCCCCCTCCTCTTTACCCCCCCCCCCCCCCCTCTGTGCGCTGGTCCCCAACATGCTTCCTGTCGGAACCACAACAGTCTAAGCCCAGTCTTTCTTTAACCTGTCCTCATTTCCCTAAATTAATATCCTCGCCACATCTATGGGCACGGGGTCTTGTTTGCAAAACAAATAAAGTTGGTAATGCTCTGCAATTTGCTCCGCTGGCAGCCCCATAGGTAATACAACATTACAGCAATGTGCCCAGCGTTTGTTGGCAAGGCCTGTCTAGTCTCTCTGGCTGCCTGGCTTATTGGTATTATAACTCCTTTTAAAATCGGGGTTCTCTTGGGGTAAGTTCTCTTACTTTAAATGTGTAATGACAGATAAGTGCAGCGTTCACTGCGTGTGTGGCTCCTCTCCTTTGGCTCAGAGATAAGGAACTTGGCTTTTTTTCTCCTCCATCAGGGAGCGATAACTTGCTGTTCTTCATTTAACAGTTGTTTAGCATCATTAAGTGTAATCAGCATGATGGAAAACGTCACTAGTAATATGTGGAGGACGGCGATGATGTATTGTTTTCTCCTATTGTTGAAGTGGACATTCGAGTATAAGCTCCAATTTCTGGTCAATCGAGAGGCTCATATTCCAAAATGTTGAATGGGAGTATCGATGCCATCCTGTATGCCCTGTTGCCTGTTGGGGGGAGAAAGATGAGGATCTGCTGTATAAAATATCCAAGAAAAATACTATTAGAAAACCCTAAGCCTGGAATAATAACATTCTTGAATTTGACTGTGGTGCTTTAAAAAAAAATGTTTAACATATTTTTGACACAAAACAAATAGGTTTTTCAGAGGCGACTAGTAATTGACCTTGGGGTCTATTGTAATGCTCCAGTTCCAGTTGAAATTGTAGTCCTCTAATTGTACGTACATTTTTTAAAACTTTGATCTCCATGAGGGAATTTGACTTTATTTCTGCCCTGGTGCTCAACTGATTCACTGGCACTCTCTCTGTCCGATGGTGTTTACACCAATGTTTTGAATACACACTATTATGAACTTATTTCATGTCCCCTCACAAGTACTTTAAGGAAATGCTTTTTAGTACTGTGTCTCCAAAGGCTCAATGCGTCTGCTGACACAGTATGCAAGTATGATTACATTCCAGTGTATTCATTATACTAGTACGCCCCTTCAAGTGATCTTTTGTCTCTGTAGTCTGAACCCACACCCACACCCACACACATGCACATGCACACCAATATTGTGACTATGTGTGTCTATGGTACATATATTCACTCACACACATACACACACTGTAGGAGTTGCCACCTCTGCGCAGAGCGAGGTCTCTCTCACAGAGTCCCCAATCCGTGACATTCAAGCCCATGCTATGATTACAAGGCAGATGAACACATGGCAACAACGTAGTCTCAGGGGGAGAACATCGCGGAACAGTGGAATGGAATGATGTGTGGAACAAAGGACCTGGGAGAACAGGTTAAGAGTCAGCCACCGGGTTTCCGCACCACGGGGGTGACCTTGGGAACTTGGTGGAACACTGTGGAACACTCGAGACCGTGTTGCCTCAAAGACAAACGTGTCCTTGGGGGGAAACCCTAGAAATTGGTTATTGTATCGCCAAGGCTATTTACCTATTTTGGGGATTAACATATTTAATTCCCTCCTCAATCCCGTCGGAGTTAATGCCCTCGCATTTCCAATTATCCAACTAAGTGTAACGCGGAGGGAATCGGTAGTGAGGAATCCCTGGCTGGGGTGGTTTACTCTCCAGGCCTCTGTGTTGTGCTAGCATCACAGGAGCATGTTGTCTTCAGTGCTCTGCTTGTAGAAGGAAGTAAATAGCGTCGGAATGAGTTACAGTATTATTGCTCCCTCCAAGCTGGCCCTGCCAACACTAGATGCTTAAGTCTCTCCCCACTCCACCCCTTTCCTGATGTCTGAATATCCAACCGAATCCAACATTCAAAGCCTATCCTCCCATACCTACTGCACCTATTACAGTCTAATAGTTTGGGTTTTGTTTTCCCATGCAGCAGGCAAAATTCAGTTTCAATGAGATCCACCTGGACTGGCGGGTTCCCATGACGGGGTGGGGTTTGGGTTCCACAGTTCCACAGACAGGGCCAGGAAGTGGGTCTCAAAGCCCCTGGTTTAGCCCCACTGTCCGAGCGGAGCATTTAATAGACATCTCATTCATTACTGGGATTCCTTACAGATGGCACAAGCGATCACAAGAGTGGGGATGGGGGTTGGGGTGGGGGGAAATGTGTGTGTGTGTGTGTGTGTGTGTGTCTGGCCACGTAAGCCCACTTCCTCCTTTGCCGTGTTGACACCAGGCCAGAGATAGAGATGTGTAAAGAGCTTCCTCTAACCTTTTACTGTCGGAAATAAATGGGTCATGGTCTTCGATTAACAGCACATCCTTCATAATCCAATAATTACACAAAGACGGCACAGACAGACTCTCTCTTCCAGTTGGGAACTTTGAAGCTGATTGACGCATGCACTCTTCAACTGTAATTGCTGCATGCCATTCGGATTCTCCTTTTGATGCTCTTTGCTTGTCAAGGCCGCGCTACCTGTCCCAAACTCATGTATTGGTTTGGAGTCTTTTCAGTGAAAAGAACCCCAGTACCAAAAGAAGATCTCACAGAGTCGTTACAAGTATAAGTAGAATATGCTCTCTGTCAGGGGTTTCTCTAATTGGTCTAAGACTTGTACGCTGGGGAAATTCACGGAGACATGAGTGGGCACTGGTTTCCCATAAGGCCTTTCATTGTGAGTGGAGGCGTTTCCTGTCACAAGACTGGCGTCCAATGGCACCAGCTAGACAGCCACAGATCCTGCTTACACTCCATTAATGACTGGTTCAGTTTCATTAATATCACACAAAACCACGATGACATACAGTGGATGGCATGCTGCTGTACAGTGAAAGAGATTCTCTGATTTGTTCTGGAAGAAGTTGGAAATATTGTCAATGGGGAATGTTATTCGAGTTATTCGAATAAGTTATTAGAGTTATTCGAATACTGATGATCAACTGAGGCAGAAACTGTCAAATTTGATACCAAACAATATACATAAAGTTAGTTTTGTCCTACAATGAATAATTCAACAGCCTTGACCTACAGAGCCAACATACAGATTTTCATGACACCAAATACTACAGTAAACTCCCCCCTCAACATCCCCATCACGATTATATAACTCATTAAATTACTCATCCAGCAGAGGAGGTTTTCTAAATCTCTATTCTGTCAAGCCACCATCATGTAAAACCAAAGTCATGCTCCTGGCATTTGAACCCAAAGTGCTGCAGTGGAATCGATCTGAGATACCCTGGCAGTTTACAGCTAACTAAGGCCAAGAGCATCATACATTGTAATGGATTGTATTATTCAATATTATTCATAAGATGTGTAATGATTATTATTGTAGTATTCAAAGAGAATGCGACGAGGGCTTATAGAGCAATATCAGAGGACTGTCCAGTGTGTGGGGTAGGGGGGAGTGTGTGTGTGGGAGGGAGTGATGGATGGGGGACAGAGGAGTGTGAGTGAGGTGTGTGTGTTTGTTTGTATGTGTGTGGTGGGGAGGATGGGTCAGGGCTATAGTGGATGTATTTTCATTTGCCTTTGTATGTTAAAACATCACCTCTTTGATGCCAGTAGACCTGTCCAACCACAATCACCTCACAGGAGAAATCTCCATGATTCCGCCAACGCTAACAACTCCTCCAAACGACCACCCGCCTGCCTGCCCACAGACAAGGCAAATCATTCCTCCACTCCAACAAATTCTCCCTAAGTCCCCCTACATAAAGATCCCCTTATCTTTGCTCTGTAATTGCAGGCTGAGCTAACAGCAGGTCAATCTACCAGTTAGCGTGGGCAAGCAGGCAGGCAGACCCATCTCATCTCTGCTCTCCATCAGCACTTGTTGTACCACTTCAACCTACTCCTGAAAGAGAAAAGCCGGAGCTTTCATTTGGCCAGTTTGAATCCCCCCCCTCCCCCCTCCCTTCTTCTCCCTGGGTTACAATCCAGCCATTGTACCATCTTACCCCTCCCATCACCACCCTCCCTCTCTCTCTCTCACCGTCACCACCCTCCCTCCCTCCCCTAGCTACTATGAGCTATATTACTTTGACCTCGCTCCATCAATCTGCTTCAATTGGATAATGATCTGTAATCACTTTCTTTCAGGGGAGTCTATAAAATGGACCAGGGCTTCTGCTCCTCCCGGGAGACTTCCTTCTGTTCCCTCCCATGTGATCTAACGCTCCCCCTTTCAGACCACTAACTACCCTTCTCACATGGGCCGCATGGCCTCGGCAGCCGGCACTGGGGATGGAGGAGGTAAGCCTCTGTTGATTTTTCATGGCCCCTGCTCTCCAATGGAGAGGGGCTAAGCCGGACAAGGAGGGGCCCGGCAGGGGGGTTCCCTAAGCCAAGGGACCCCGCAACGTCAAGGGGCCGCCTCCTCCATTATTGTTGGCCCTTCATTAGGTCGTTTTGTACCCAGGCCTTGTAATCGATAGAGCCTCCTTACGTCGCTTAGGAGAGGGGGAGAAAGAGAAAAGGTCTGGCACCAGGTTCATCCCTATCTGAATGAACCGAGCAGAAAGCCAAACTCCGTAATGAACCACAACTCCTTTTCCCTCATTCTTGGACTGTGGTCCTACTTCATCTAGTTGTATTTAAGATAAGATGTGTAATGATCTTGATTCTGGTTTTAGATAAAATCTCACGAAAATACTGGGGATATTGATAGTGAAATTCAACCTCTTCCCATGGGTGTGTTTTTCCTAGGAAATGACTTAATGTCTGTTACTGTACGTGTTCTTTACTACTGTTATCACACGCGCTGATACAATCTGGAGGAAGAAGGAGCACAAGGCCTGTTTTCACAGCATATTGCACATTTCCATTTCAAAACGGGACCTGGCGCAGTTGAGTTAACAGTCATAAATTGTGTCGTTGTGCTCTATTGTGGACGGTGTGGGGCAAGCTGTGCATTGGTAATGTAAAATACATGTGCACATTACCGCAGTTCAAGAGAGGAGCAGATTGACTGGGATTTAAACCTCCGTCAATCAGCATGAGCTTTTGTCTAAACACTTCGGCACTCTGGAATATACAGAAACAGGCTCGTGAGATGTAGGTAAGACCGTACAATAACATGATGAATGGAGTAGGTCCATTTTGTCCCCCTCTCTTTTCCCCCACTCTGCTAAGACGAAGGGCCCAGTCTTGTATATCATTATCCCCGTCCATTCTTCAGAAAGTTTACGGCCTACACATGGAGCATATGTCTATTGAAAGGGTGGCACCATGCAAGGCAGGCACAGATGGAGTCAGCCTCCCCATCAATGGGCGGACAATGGGGAATGGAAATCAAGGTTAAAGGGGTGCATCCAACTCCATTTAGCCAACACAAAAGGTGCTTGTAGGAGGCGAGCTGAGGGGAGGGCCGTTGTGGTGGGGGAACATGTCACAGGCGATAAAGCGGCATCCTCAGCTGGCCACTCCGTCACCGGGGCGATAGAGACACACTGACACGGGGCTAGACACCCATAGACACCCGACCTGCTCCTCTCATAAGAGGAGGCCGCCCTCTCCTCTTGCACTCTCTGAGCTTAGATTTTTAGGGACTGAGTACCTTTATGTTCCCCAATGAGCACAAGGAAAGCATTTGTTTTTTGTTTGTGTTTATGTTCGCTTACCGTCCGTTGGATTTGCGGTCAATATGGTCTCATTAAAATACGTCAAAAATTTTTTTTACAAGTTGCTCTAGCCTTGTGCCGTATCCATGGCGACCCGTTGTAAATAAATGAATTAATAGAGGAAGAGAATAAAACCAGAAAGGAAATGTCAAAATGCACATCCTGTTGTAGAGGCGGATGCTTGCTTTGAACGTCGCACTAAGGAGACTTATAAAACAGTGTGCATTGGTTAAAGACTGGCAATTTCACTCTCATTAAAAATAACAACGCCCCATGTGCTCATGTCGAGTTCACACTACTAGCCTACTACCAAGCTGCTGTGTCAACTGTTAGAGTATGCTTCCGTACTTCCATCCTACCTTGAAAAGTACATGTCTGAGTTATGAAGAAAAAGCCAGGCTACATGAACATTAGTGTGGTCCCTTGAAAAGACCTTGTGGTGCTAAAAAGAATGACAACTCCTCGTTCAGCGAAACCAGTGAATACAATTCTTTAATCATGTGTCCCCAAATGCCATGTAGGTTTGACATTACAATAATGTAATGAAACATGCATTTTTAATAGTAATGACCTGGTCAAGGGCCTAGTTTGACATGCATACTCTTATTCATTTAACCCTGTGTCTAAATTACTATTATCCTTCATTTCATCAGTTTCTCCACGCTCGCTAGCTGATGACAGCGGTCCGCTGAAAGATGGCTAAGTGTAATGAGTCCTGAGATGACCCCTGACCCTCACGTCATTGCCAGCTGAGGGCAGCCCCATCCTTCCCTTCAGGTTTCCTGTCTTTACGAACAACCATTTCCTTATTTCCCCTCACAATGAAGCTGTCACGCCAGTGACCCTCCAGTTATACAACCGTGTACAGCTCTCTCTCTCTCTCTCCTCCTAGTCATCTCACCTCACACCTCCTCTGAACCAATTTACCCCAGTTGCCCCCCCCTCCCTCCCTCCCTCCCTCCCTCCCTCCCTCCCTCCCTCCCTCCCTCCCTCCCTCCCTCCCTCCCTCCCTCCCCAATAAACAAATAAACAAATCCTCCTCCCTCAGCCCAGCCACGTGCCCATCCAGGGGTGAGGTGAGCCTGGCGTGGTGTGATGAACAGTGACAGTCTCAGATGTAATGCAGGGAGACATAGTTACAGTACTGCTGTGTGTGGCCGACCCATTCCTACAGCCTCATCCCAAACTAAGGGTCTCCTTCTTCTCTATCTTTATCTGTACAGATGTAGGATCTTAATGATCACCCTGTTGCAGGAGAACTTTGCTGCAAAAACAGGATATGTAAAACGTTTAGTGTACTTGAGGTTTACAACGGCTTTCGTTTAGAAATTTCGGCTTAGAAATTTCAGAAAAATACAAAAATATATGTAGCAAACTGGCTCAAATTAAGATCCTACAGCTGTATCTCCCTCCGCTCTCGGAATTCCATCTGTTGGGCTTCAGCTTCATGTTTAGGTGAGCAAAATGAGAGCCTAACCGCCCCATCGCCATGCTTCCCCCCCAGTCCACAGCGCAAAAGCTTAGCCCAGTGAGTATGTGCTCTGCACTCTGGCCTTTATTTTCCCCAACATGAGTCCAATTAGAAGGCAAAGCAGTCGTACCGGAAGAAGACTGCGTCCAGTCACAGCCGTGTTGTGGAAGTCTTCCGCCTCACCGGTTCTCATGGCTGCTTTTTCCAGAAGAAAATAGATCCACTGGAAGCCAATTGAAGCCAATTGACGTCCCCTGGACAACATGAAGCATAAGTAGAGGCTGTTAACAAATCAGCATGTGATTATGGTAATGTATTGCCGTGATGATGATTACACATGTGCATTAGAGAGAATTAGAATACATAAGTAAACATTTCTTCCCGATGAATATGCCTGTACAGGCTACCATGCACATTCAGAGGAGTGGAGAAATAGTTAAGGCTTGGCTGAATGGGATGCACGCACGCACGCACGCACGCACGCACGCACGCACGCACACACGCACACACGCACACACACATTCAGTTATTTTATCCTTATGGGGTCCTAAAATTGATTTCCATTCAAAATCTTTTCCCTAGCCCTTACCCTAACATGAATCATAAACCTAACCCTAAAATGTTCCTTGTTTTACTATCATTATGAGAACTTCTGGTACCTACAAGGATAGTAAAACAAACAAAAACACACACACACATACTGACTGCCAGCACTCTGGTCCAAACCTCTGTCTAAATTCATCCACTTTGCAGCTAGTCCAATCCTCCCCCTTCAGCAACTACCCAATCAATCCAGACTTTCATCCTAAATGACATCTCCCTTAACAAATTAGGGCTAATGCAATAACCATCAGAATGTCATTACATGGGTCGGCCCGCACCTTGATTACCCAGCATGCCACTCAGCACCTGGACCACGCGGCAGGACTGTGTGGACAGTAATGAAAGAGGTTCACCGTGTGGTCCTGGTCAAGGCCCAAGCTCTGACCACGACCAACTGTTCACTGTACTTACACAGCTAATGGAATGGACCAGGGAGATTATAATAAGATCACATTGACACTGTTGTACATTTTCCTCCTGCGACATCAACAACTAATGACAGACCTTCATCTCATCATCTTCCACTTGAGCCAGGAATAGAGTGGAGCACATTATTGAAACGGGTGCCATCCATATTTGGCTGGTGATCTGGCTGCCGATCATCGTGCCACTGTGCAGCACGGAAATCTCATTAGATGCTGTCCTCCCAACATTAGACACACATGATGGCCCGCTCTTTCTTTCTTTCTTTCTTTCTTTCTTTCTTTCTTTCTTTCTTTCTTTCTTTCTTTCTTTCTTTCTTTCTTTCTTTCTTTCTTTCTATCTTTCTTTCTTTCTTTCTTTCTTTCTGAGACACACACGATGGTTCTGTCTGTCTGTCTGTCTGTCTGTCTGTCTGTCTGTCTGTCTGTCTGTCTGTCTGTCTGTCTGTCTGTCTGTCTGTCTGTCTGTCTGTCTGTCTGTCTGTCTGTCTGTCTGTCTCTCTGTCTCTCTCTCTCTCTCTCTCTCTCTCTCTCTCTCTCTCTCTCTCTCTCTCTCTCTCTCTCTCTCTCTCTCTCTCTCTCTCTCTTTCTCTCTCTCTCTCTCTCTCTCTCTCTCTCTCTCTCTCTCTCTCTCCAAGAGAAGCCTTGAGACGAGCCTACTACTCCTGCCATCCTGTAGCCAGCCCACTCTTCTTTCCTCCTCCTCCTCCTCCTTTTCTTCCCCTTCCTGCTTTACCATTTCCGAACTGACACCAGATGGTGTTTTAATAAAGTCCAGTAGGAATATGACTGTGAGTAAACAACACAACACATGCCAACTCAGTAATTGCTGGGCACTATTACAACCCCTGTGCCTGGCGAAGCCTAGGAGAGAGGGAGGGAGGGAGAGATGGAAGGAAGGAGGGAGGGAGGGAGAGACGTACACCTAGTGGCTGGAGCCAAAAGAGCGCAGCTGCTGCAGGAGCACGGAGGACACAGGGAGTGAACAGGCTGATCAGGCCAGGCCAGGAGTGGTCGTGCTGGGCTTGGGCTTGGTTGGGCTTCAGGCTCCAGGCCTACTGCTCGGCCCCAGCCCAGGCCGCAGCCACGGCGTCCACCACTGACACAGGGCCAACTCGGCACCGCCTCAAAGGTCAGGAGTGGTGAGGAGGCAGAGAAGACTGAGAATCAGAAAGCTGCTTCAGTTATTTTCCTCTACTCTCTGTCTTTCTATGGATTGTTTTTATTCTACCCTTCTTTTACTCTACCTCTCTATTTTACTCTACCTCTCTCTTTTACTCTACCTCTCTATTTTATTCTACCTCTCTCTTTTACTCTACCTCTCTATTTTACTCTACCTCTCTCTTTTACTCTGTCTCTCTTTTACTCTACCTCTCTTTTATTCTACCTCTTTTTTACTCTACCAGTCTCTTTTATTCTACCTTTCTCTTTTATTCTACCTCTCTTTTACTCTACCTCTCTTTTATTCTACCTTTCTCTTTTATTCTACCTTTCTCTTTAATTCTACTTTTCTTTTTTACTCTACCTCTCTTTTACTCTATCTCTCTTTTACTCTACCTTTCTTTTACTCTACCTCTCTTTTACTCTACCTCTCTTTTACTCTATCTCTCTTTTACTCTACCTCTGTTTTATTCTACCTCTTTTTTACTCTACCACTCTCTTTTATTCTACCTTTCTCTTTTACTCTACCTCTTTTTTACTCTACCTCTGTTTTACTCTACCACTCTCTTTTACTCTACCTCTCTTTTACTCTACCTTTCTTTTACTCTACCTCTCTTTTACTCTACCTCTCTTTTACTCTACCTCTCTTTTACTCTACCTCTGTTTTACTCTACCTCTGTTTTACTCTACCTCTCTTTTACTCTATCTCTCTTTTACTCTACCTCTCTTTTACTCTACCTCTGTTTTACTCTACCTCTCTTTTACTCTATCTCTCTTTTACTCTACCTCTCTTTTACTCTAACTCTCTTTTACTCTACCTTTCTCTTTTACTCTACCTCTCTTTTACTCTACCTCTGTTTTACTCTACCTCTCTTTTACTCTACCTCTCTTTTATTCTACCTCTTTTTTACTCTACCACTCTCTTTTATTCTACCTTTCTCTTTTACTCTACCTCTCTTTTACTCTATCTCTCTTTTACTCTACCTCTCTTTTACTCTACCTTTCTTTTACTCTACCTCTCTCTTTTATTCGACCTTTCTCTTTTAGTCTACCTTTCTCTTTTACTCTACCTCTCTTTTACTCTACCTTTCTCTTTTACTCTACCTTTCTTTTACTCTACCTCTCTTTTACTCTACCTCTCTTTTACTCTACCTTTCTTTTACTCTACCTCTCTCTTTTATTCAACTTTTCTCTTTTACTCTACCTCTCTTTTACTCTACCTTTCTCTTTTACTCTACCTCTCTTTTAATCTACCTCTCTTTTACTCTACCTCTCTCTTTTATTTGACCTTTCTCTTTTATTCTACCTTTCTCTTTTACTCTACCTCTCTTTTACTCTACCTTTCTCTTTTACTCTACCTTTCTTTTACTCTACCTCTCTTTTAATCTACCTCTCTTTTACTCTACCTCTCTTTTAATCTACCTCTCTTTTACTCTACCTCTCTCTTTTATTCGACCTTTCTCTTTTACTCTACCTCTCTTTTACTCTACCTTTCTCTTTTACTCTACCTTTCTTTTACTCTACCTCTCTTTTAATCTACCTCTCTTTTACTCTACCTCTCTCTTTTATTCGACCTTTCTCTTTTATTCTACCTTTCTCTTTTACTCTACCTCTCTTTTACTCTACCTTTCTCTTTTACTCTACCTTTCTTTTACTCTACCTCTCTTTTACTCTACCTCTCTTTTACTCTACCTCTTTTTTACTCTACCTCTCTCTTTTATTCTACCTTTCTCTTTTACTCTACCTCTCTTTTACTCTACCTCTCTTTTACTCTACCTTTCTTTTACTCTACCTCTCTTTTACTATACCTTTCTTTTACTCTACCTCTCTTTTACTCCCTGTATCTTGTTCTATCTATCTCGATCTCAGTATAAATACAGTATATATCTTTCTTCTCTCTGTCTTTCTTTCTCTCTCTCTGTCAAACACACACACGCGCACGCCATGCAGGCACACCATTTTAGTCTCATGCAGGTGTCATTACGGGTGTGTTTTTAAGAGCAGGGAGGCACAGCGGTGTTTGCAGAGCTCATGTTCATCATCACACCTCGGGCTCCGCTCTTCTTTCTTCCAGGAAGCATCATATTGTGGAGGTTTCCATGCCTCCCGTGTGCTGTTAACACACCTTGCCACTTGATCCCTTCGGAGGGCCTTCATCACATAATGGTGGAGTCCTTACATGTCGGAAGAGAGCCTGCCATCCCAGGAAGCATCATTAAGTCTGCCGCCTCGAGGAACATCAATCACCAAAATACGCACATCATCCTCCAGCAGCACTCACTGACATCCTCCGATCCACCATTACGTCACCACACACTTGTTGAGTTCTGATGGGATATTACCCGTCTAAAAGCAATGGGGTATTTAGTTTGTTTTCAAACGTACACAAGCACACATACTGTAGTCGCGTTTTTGACATTTGATATCAAAACCTTGACAGGGAAATGTATTCTGCCGTGTTGAAATGCTTGTTTGAATTATGTGAGTTACTGTAACAATCAAGTGTGTTGTCTCACCATTTTTTTTAAGGGAGCTGGCTCCTTGCTTGAAGCAGAGGGAAAGCATTTCAGAGTGTAGGCCCATTTAGTTAGCTCTTACCACAGACAATTGATGACAACTACTTTTCAATACAGGTTAAATGACCAGTCGGTCGGTACGACCTTCAAGTTCACCATCAACATGAATTCTAGATGATTCCTAACCTTCTGGTCTAATGCTAATTGAAGCCATAGGGATATTACATATATCTAATTAGGAGCTGTCCTCGGACCTTAGAGGTGAGTTTCATCAACTTAATCATGGGGGCTGTATCAATTATGCAGGGAAGCAGTGATTTGGAAAATTCCTTTCTCCAAAAACTTTTCCCAGGAGTAATTATAGTGATGAATTCCACTGCGTTCGTACACTGCCACTCATTCCCAGACTTGAGAGGTTAACCTCTCCCTCTGTCTGATTCCAGAACTATTCCGAATTACCCATAGTTTAGAATAATGGAGTTTTAGTGTTGGATTGTCCTGAATCTCCTAAATGGATGATCGTCGGCAAGAAAGAAGTTATGAGCATCCTAACTTAGCAAACAGGCCGCCCGAGGCCATTATCCATAGAAAACATCAAATGCTGTATGACAGGTTTGCTGATAAGCACAAACAACAGTTCGTGTTGAAACACAAATTCTCTTGAACCTCTCGCCAACCCCCTTCTTCTCAAAGAGTTCTGGGCCTGGAGAATGTGCCCGATCCCCTCCAGGCAGAGAGAGTTCATCAGGAACAGCAGCAGCTCTGAAAGACTGAAATACGAGGCAAAAGCCTCTCTCCTCTCCCCACATCCAGCTACACGATATCTAGTACACGTCCACATCATACGGATGGTCTCAGTGGGCCCGCCGTGGTTTTAAGCAAACCCACTTTCAGCTCTGGCGATTGGCTCCCAACCTTCCATGCTCTGTCAGAAAGGCCTCAAAGAAGCAGTTTGCCAGCAGGTTTAGGGCCACACCATCAATCTTGAGTGGCTGAGAACGGGAGAGAGGGTGGCAGAGGGGGACTTCTCAGCATCTGAGATGGAGGTTGAAATGGTGGGTTAAGTGGGTCACAGGCCTCGGACCGAAGCGAAGGCAGCTGCCCTCTCAAAGGAGAGCGTCTTCCCACACAGAGCGAATGCAGGACTCTCTCTGTGGTGCAGGGGTGACAGTTGGTCGGGGACGTTGGAGAGCTAGGCCTGCTGCAGACTGCAGTAGCTTTACACACCGGTCCCATAGTGGCGCTATAGATATGCACAAGTCAGCCAAAAGTTGGCCAAGGAACTTGGATTATTTCATGAACTAAGGAAGCACAAGAGCATTCGGTTGAATCTTGACATGAGCATTTGAGATGCAGGAGCATAATTATACACCTACTTGATAACATTTAGTGTAGTACTCCATTTAAAATGATAATTATAAAGCATGCTTACTTTACCTTTAGTGCTGATAAACAACCATGTCATTTTAGCCCTTGAACAGCTGAATACATTTCCTACATCAAAACCAAAACAACAAAGAAAGTGATGATGAATTGCTGATTTTCCTCACCAGTGCAACTCCAATGTGCAATAGACTCTTCCATATTGCCGCAATGTACTCAATCTTATTTTCTAAACGAAAGGAAATGCATTTTGTTGTTGTCATGTCAAGTGAGTGAGAAATATGAGCGCAAATGCATTTAAATATTGCTTTTACACTCCATCTATTTGAGTGCAATTTCATGGGTCCCCTTTTAAAAAAAATAATTTCCTTCTGACCTGTTACAGACAGAGACACTAACATGGGTAGGATGCAAGTTAAATTGCACTTGTGACTTATCACATTTTCAATTACCTCTGAAACTGCAGTGAGCAGAGCATGGCTCCCACAACAACAACTTTATTTACTGGGACAAGGGGTATGGAAAAGTGAGATTTAATGAGGTATGTTCAATGGAAGGGAAATGAAACATACAGTACGCAGAGGTGAGGACTCAAGGATGAATTACAAATGAATGTGAGTAGGTAGGCAATGTATGTGTTATATATGTAAACAATGGCAGGTACTATATTGTAATTACATATTGAGATATGTTTTTATTCACTCATAATCAGTTTAGGATTTAGGAGTAATGACTGAGCATGTGTTATTTGTAAGAAGGTCATACATCATAATGCTGGGAGGGTATTATGTTGTGACAATGTGCTACGACAGATATACAGTGGGGAGAACAAGTATTTGATACACCGCCGATTTTGCAGGTTTTCCTACTTACAAAGCATGTAGAGGTCTGTAATTTTTATCATAGGTACACTTCAACTGTGAGAGACAGAATCTAAAACAAAAATCCAGAAAATCACATTGTATAATTTTTAAGTATTTAATTTGCATTTTATTGCATGACATAAGTATTTGATACATCAGAAAAGCAGAACTTAATATTTGGTACAGAAACCTTTGTTTGCAATTACAGCGTTCATACGTTTCCTGTAGTTCTTGACCAGGTTTGCACACACTGCAGCAGGGATTTTGGCCCACTCCTCCATACATACCTTCTCCAGATCCTTCAGGTTTCGGGGCTGTCGCTGGGCAATACAGACTTTCAGCTCCCTCCAAAGATTTTCTATTGGGTTCAGGTCTGGAGACTGTCTAGGCCACTCCAGGACCTTGAAATGCTTCTTACGGAGCCACTCCTTAGTTGCCCTGGCTGTGTGTTTCGGGTCGTTGTCATGCTGGAAGACCCAGCCACGACCCATCTTCAATGCTCTTACTGAGGGAAGGAGGTTGTTGGCCAAGATCTCGCGATACATGGCCCCATCCATCCTCCCCTCAATACAGTGCAGTCGTCCTGTCCCCTTTGCAGAAAAGCATCCCCAAAGAATGATGTTTCCACCTCCATGCTTCACGGTTGGGATGGTGTTCTTGGGGTTGTACTCATCCTTCTTCTTCCTCCAAACACGGCGAGTGGAGTTTAGACCAAAAAGCTCTATTTTTGTCTCATCAGACCACATGACCTTCTCCCATTCCTCCTCTGGATCATCCAGATGGTCATTGGCAAACTTCAGACGGGCCTGGACATGCACTGGCTTGAGCAGGGGGACCTTGCGTGCACTGCAGGATTTTAATCCATGACGGCGTAGTGTGTTACTAATGGTTTTCTTTGAGACTGTGGTCCCAGCTCTCTTCAGGTCATTGACCAGGTCCTGCCGTGTAGTTCTGGGCTGATCCCTCACCTTCTTCATGATCATTGATGCCCCACGAGGTGAGATCTTGCATGGAGCCCCAGACCGAGGGTGATTGACCGTCATCTTGAACTCCTTCCATTTTCTAATAATTGCGCCAACAGTTGTTGCCTTCTCACCAAGCTGTTTTTCTATTGTCCTGTAGCCCATCCCAGCCTTGTGCAGGTCTACAATTTTATCCCTGATGTCCTTACACAGCTCTCTGGTCTTGGCCATTGTGGAGAGGTTGGAGTCTGTTTGATTGAGTGTGTGGACAGGTGTCTTTTATACAGGTAACGAGTTCAAACAGGTGGAGTTAATACAGGTAATGAGTGGAGAACAGGAGGGCTTCTCAAAGAAAAACTAACAGGTCTGTGAGAGCCGGAATTCTTACTGGTTGGTAGGTGATCAAATACTTATGTCATGCAATAAAATGCAAATTAATTACTTAAAAATCATACAATGTGATTTTCTGGATTTTTGTTTTAGATTCCATCTCTCACAGTTGAAGTGTACCTATGATAAAAATTACAGACCTCTACATGCTTTGTAAGTAGGAAAACCTACAAAATTTACAGTGTATCAAATACTTGTTCTCCCCACTGTATATATATATATATTGAGAATACATTATAACCTGTAAACCCTGCAAATAGATTCATTATACAAAAGCTACTCTTGGATAGCGCATACTTGCTGGTCAATCGTTGTCTGCCAGTATGATATTATAACGGAAAAGGCTTTCCATACGAGAAAATGTATATACAGCATACCATACGCTAACCAGAAATGTATATACAGCATACCATATGCTAACCAGACAATGTATATACAGAATACCATACACTAACCAGACAATGTACACTACCGTTCAAAAGTTTGGGGTCACTTAGAAATGTCCTTGTTTTTGAAAGAAAAACACTTTTTTTGTCCATTAAAATAACATCAAATTGATCAGAAATACAGTGTAAACACCAGTCTCAACATTAACAGTGAAGAGGCGACTCCAGGATGCTGCCCTTCTAGGCAGAGTTCCTCTGTCCAGTGTCTGTGTTCTTTTGCCCATCTTAATATTTTCTTTTTATTGGCCAGTCTGAGATATGGATTTTTCTTTGCAACTCTGCCAAGAAGGCCAGCATCCCAGAGTCGCCTCTTCACTGTTGACTTTGAGACTGGTGTTTTGCGGGTACTATTTAATGAAGCTGCCAGTTGAGGACTTGTGAGGCATCTGTTTCTCAAACTACACACTCTAATGTACTTGTCCTCTTGCTCAGATGTGCACCGGGGCCTCCCACTCCTCTTTATATTCTGGTTAGAGCCAGTTTGCGCTGTTCTGTGAAGGGAGTAGTACACAGCGTTGTACGAGATCTTCAGTTTATTGTCAATTTCTCGCATGGAATGGCCTTCATTTCTCAGAATAAGAATAGACTGACGAGTTTCAGAAGAAATGGATTTTTCTGGCCATTTTGAGCCTGTAATCAAACCCACAAATACTGATGCTCCAGATATTCAACTAGTCTAAAGAAGGCCAGTTTTATTACTTCTTTAATCAGAACAACAGTTTTCAGCTGTGCTAACATAATTGCAAAAGTGTTTTCTAATGATCAATTAGCCTTTTGAAATGACAAACTTGGATTAGCTAACACAATGTGCCTTTGGAACACAGGAGTTATGGTTGCTGATAATGGGCCTCTGTACACCTATGTAGATAGCTAACCAGACAATGTATATACAGCATACCATAAGCTAACTAGACAATGTATATAAAGCATACCATACACTAACCAGACAATGTATATACAGCATACCATATGCTATCCAAACAATGTACATACAGAAAACCACACTCTAACATCTGAACACATCTTCGTGACACAAATATATAAACCATATAGCAACAACGGAGGAAATATGAAGACACAAAGTAAAAGAATGACAGTCAGCCATCTTTAAACAATCCCAATGGAGGATACGCTGTATCCCTTGATCATGTGAAAACAAAGTGCAATAAACAAACTCTCTGGGAAAAGAGTTCTGTGACTGGTTTCCATCAACCGATTGACTGTGTGTCCTGGTCTGGGCTCCTGGGCTCCAACCATCCACCTCTATTGGTTCCAGATGGGCGGCGACGGAATCCGTCTGAGACTTTAGCAAATATTAAGAAAAAATACCCCAATTTATTGTGGATTACTGTCAGGGAAAAGTAAGGCCCAATTGAATGGCAAAACATAACAATAGAATAGATTCAATTTTCACTGTGTCTGTTTTCTCAAGGATGATGGTCTCACAAGGGCTCAGAGAAGGGTTAGACTCACTGCTGCACTGTCATAAGGCAAATCCACTCACATTTCTATTATGCCACACTGTAAAGAACCACAAACCACTCCTTCTCTTCTTAATGTACTGGATCCCATTCTGACCTATAGGTTGTGGTTTTAAGGACAGTTATTCTGTCACCCCAACACAAATAAACACAGAAGGGCTGAGGGCGCACGATGCTCTCGCACAGTTAAAAATGTACCACATAATGAAATTAACCAAGGCATATTTCATTATGAGTGAAAACACGGTCCGTCCACTTATGAAAAGAAAGTCGCGGTCGAGGTTTATTTTCTTCTCAAACGGGGCTAGAAAAAAAGATAAGCATTCAGTGAAAGGGAGGTTAGAGGTAATGTGCGATAATTACAAACCTCAATCATGGAGGTAAGCTGCAAAGCAAACATTGACTTACGGCCTAACCTTTCAACTCACTAATCCTTGCTTCGGAAGACGTGAACATACAGCGGCCTCTTTCCTGAAATGTCTTCACAGGAAAAAAAGAGAAATGTCAATGGTAGGTAGGCTACGGTGTGGTGTCAGTCATCGGGATGATTAACATCATTCCAACCACTATCTTCAATACTTCCACAATGATAGGAATAATTACTGCTAACGCATTTGAAATGACCGTGGATAAAGGGATTTTACTCGAACACATTCCAAAGTGTCTATTATTTTGTCATCCGAGGTTTGTATTGGAGGCCGCAGTGATGTTGTTGTTGTCATTGCTGTTGTGTCACTCTAACACGCCCTGCTCCATGCCAGCTCCTCTGAGCAGCCAGTCTATAACCATGCGGATGTAATTTCACCAGGATGTGTTTTTACCGCAAGTCAAATAAAAGACTCAGCTTTGAGGGGGGGAAAAACCCCAAAACAGATCCACACCGCACAGAAACAAACAGAACGAACAACTGAAAGAAGAAGAAGAAGAAGGAAAGAATCCTCTGGGTGAACAATGACTCTCCATCCATATTTCTTTCTTTGATTACAAGATATCGGTGACTCCCAGGGGACATTGGGAGGCCAGAATGTTTTGCTCGTTACCACATTGGAACGTACTCAATGCTAATGTCAAAAAGCACGCATGCACGTACACACACACACGCACTCAGGCACACACACACACACACTCACAGGATACATGTTCACTACTCACACAACATCTGTGTCCTATTTTGTTTTGTTTGTTTGAATAGAGCATTTAGTTTCTCTGGGATACCCCTTGAGTTGATGCCAAAATCAATGTGAAACGACTAAAATTGATTGTATTAGTACATACAATGTTATGGGGTAAGTCAGTTCCTTTTTATCTCAATCTACTATAATTGCGTTCACAGCAAATTAAATTGAGATGTGCATTGGAAACAGACAGCAATTACGATCAGTGGGGAGAGAGAGAGAGAGAGAGAGAGAGAGAGAGCGAGAGAGAGAGAGAGAGAGAGAGAGAGAGAGAGAGAGAGAGAGAGAGAGAGAGAGAGAGAGAGAGAGAGAGAGAGAGAGAGAGAGAGAGAGAGAGAGAGAGAGAGAGAGAGAGAGAGAGGAAGTCCAGTCCACTGAGAGGGATTCTCTTTAAACTGAAGTAGGATTCTTTCAAGCTGCCAAGCACTTCAAGTAAATGAACCCTTCATGAGACGTTTTTTCTGCTCTCCAATTAGGACATTACATTTACACATTTGGGATTAATTGGGATTGAGAGAATTGAGTTGCCCTTCTTTCTCGGGCATAACTTCTTTCTTCCTAGAGAATTTGATACTGAACGTTTTAAAGGAAGAAAATAGATGTGAAAATATAGTGAAAATACTTTGTTGTGACACTCTCCTCCATGTTTCTCTCCTCCATGTTTCTCTCCTCCATGTCTCTCCCCTCCATGTCTCTCTCCTCCATGTTTCTCTCCTCCATGTTTCTCTCCTCCATGTCTCTCTCCTCCATGTTTCTCTCCTCCATGTTTCTCTCCTCCATGTCTCTCTCCTCCATGTTTCTCTCCTCCATGTTTCTCTCCTCCATGTCTCTCTCCTCCATGTCTCTCTCCTCCATGTTTCTCTCCTCCATGTCTCTCTCCTCCATGTTTCTCTCCTCCATGTTTCTCTCCTCCATGTTTCTCTCCTCCATGTTTCTCTCCTCCATGTCTCTCTCCTCCATGTTTCTCTCCTCCATGTTTCTCTCCTCCATATCTCTCCCCTCCACGTTTCTCTCCTCCATGTTTCTCTCCTCCATGTTTCTCTCCTCCATGTTTCTCTCCTCCATATCTCTCCCCTCCACGTTTCTCTCCTCCATGTTTCTCTCCTCCATGTTTCTCTCCTCCATTTTTCTCTCCTCCATGTTTCTCTCCTCCATGTTTCTCTCCTCCATTTTTCTCTCCTCCATTTTTCTCTCCTCCATGTTTCTCTCCTCCATGTCTCTCTCCTCCATGTTTCTCTCCTCCATGTCTCTCTCCTCCATGTTTCTCTCCTCCATGTTTCTCTCCTCCATGTTTCTCTAAACACAAAGCAGATGTGTAATCAGTTTTGGACTAATTGTTGATATGGGTGTCTGCATCCTATGAAACAGTACATTTTCCCTCATGACCAGTACAAGGGATTAGGAAAAACAACAGGATTCAAAAGCGCTAGTGTCAAAGTCAATTCCGAAAGCCAATTTTTCCGCAATGACAAACCAACAAAACCCACTTATGAAACAGAAGGCATGGTTTCAGTCGAACGCTATCAGAGGTTTTCTCAGAACCTAGACAAATAGTTTGAGTAGTAACATGCGATGCCCATAGAAGACAGTTGCACAACGAGGTTAGCCTCTCTGTAGATTTACACAAACTATGAACCACACTCCCAATGAATCACACTTATCATTGCCTGCATCACTCCTGCCACTCAGAACATGTTTGGCATTCCTCAACTGTGCGTGTGCATGCGTACGTGCATGTGTGCATACGTGCGTGTGTGTTTGTCTAGGGCCGATGCTGCTCACTGAGTGTGTGAGCAGGCGAGCAGTGAACATCTGTCCCAGCTCCAGTCAGCAACGAGAACTCTTCACATGCCCCTGCTCCTGAAACCTGCTCTTCTGGAAGACTCCTTTGGCAAGGCTAAATGTTTACTAGTGCACTACAAAACACACCCAGACATACACATGCATGCGCAGCCACGTAGACAGACACACGGAATGACATACACACACGAATACACACAAAGACGGCCTGCATGCATACACATGTACACACATACATACGTACAAACGGATACCCACACACACGCACAAATACACACCCTTGTACACACTCAGACGGACAGAAACATCATTGCATGTTTTTAGTGGTGTCACGTTAGGTTACATTTCTCGTTGCCTCCAGCAGGCCAGCCATGCCACTAAGCATTCTGGGATTGGGTTAGTTGACCAATGGGGCAGCTTGACAACAGGAAGTACAGTGAAGAGATATGGAACCCTTTTAAAAAGGCTGTGCCAAAAAAATACAAAAACAACATTTGAGTATATTTAGTACAGTTTTATTTACAAGGATGTTGTTTTAAATACGTTTTATATTTGGAGAAAAGTTCTGCGGAGGTCCATCCTCCATTTTCTCCCTAGCGCTACCTTCACGGATCTTTATGTAATATTTGTTTTTACTGTCCTCCATGTTCTACCTGTGGCTGTTTTGAAACAGACTGAGACTTTTCATTTTGACTGTGCAGTCAACAACAGAAGCTAACATAGATTCTTGAGCAAACATGGAATTGTTCGGAGATGTGCTCAAGCCACAATTACCTACTTGAAACATACAGCACACATTTGAACACATTCCTGAGGTTTATTGGGGACAATTGCATTAAAGCACATTATTAAGGAATGTACACATCCGTGAGCATTCCATATTTAAGTTCTGCCAACTAAGATTCATGGGTCTCTATAGACTTAATTAATGTAGTTACACAGAACATTTGTAAGCACATAACACACAGGATAAAGGGGAAAGGGACAGTATTATCCGAAATGGTTTTGATTCATAACAGGAAAAATGCAGTTGAATCCTTGACTATCACGAGGCCTATCGGTAAATGTAATCCACAAACACATCAAGCGACAGGGCGCTGGCCACATGCCAGGAAACATAATATAAAAATTATCATGATAATAATCCCTTCCACAATTCATCTAAAGTGACAAAGCTCCACAGACAGTAGTCCCACCAAATCCCCATGCTATCTCTTAGCTAAATGTCTCTGTCTATACAACATCATCTTAGATAAGAAGGTGACACTGTCACATCAGCCCGGGCAAATACCCTAGAAGGGGCGATGTGCATAGGCGTCTGTATAATGCTAATTTTCATTGTTGTGATAAACCTAAATGGGCTAGGGAGCAGCCCTGAGGCCAGGGGTCGGAGTGACAGGGGGGGGCTCAGTGGATATTACCGTTATGCTTTGTGACAGCGTCATGTCACTGTCAGTCTCCTGGTAGCCGAGGCTTGATGGCGATGGGTATAACTCGGAGCAAATGTCAACGATGAATCCGTGTTGACAGTGCTGGATTCAAGGGCACATTGAACGATTCGGAAAACTTTACTCATTGACGTGTAGTAATTATCCAAGGCTATTGTCACTGGTGGCTGCTGGTGGCTGGTGACTATCAAATGACTGCAGACCAAGCTGAGCTTTTTTTACCTGTAACTCTACACATAATGGCAACCAAGGAGATATTTATACAACTTTAATTTGTGCACTATCAAAATGTTTCCAGCAACACCAGAACACTTTTTCTTAAGACTGATAGAAACACACTTCCTATAGCATGACAACTGTTCCTGCTAAAACTAGTTCTGACACAAGACGTCATTGCACCTCTAATTACTAACATAAACAGTCTGTATTTGTTTATAAATCTATATTTAGAAGTGATAGAGCAATATTTCATAGCATGGATATTCTCTCCAGGTAGAGTAAAAAACAAAGGCCTTAACACTGAGCTGGTCAAGGCCTTAGTTTTCACCTTTCTCTCCTCCCTCGTGTTCCAGGTGACATTCAGCTCCGTGACACTAGGTGGCGCTTCAACACAGTCCTCTCTTCCTCATGCGTCACCATCACCCATTACACTCTATTCACACTCAAAGGATAACAAAAAAAAAAACCTTACACCACAAAAACAGAGAGAAAAGAGAAAAAGAGACAGAGAGTGGAGAGAGGGTGAGAGAGAAAGAGAGCGAAATATAGAGGAGAGAAAGAGAGAGAGCGAGTGGACAGAAAAGAGACAGAGAGAGAGATAGAGAGGAGAGAAAAGAGAAAGAGAGAGAAGAGAGAAAGAGAGGAGAGGGAGAGAAGAGAGAAAGAGAGGAGAGGGAGAGGAGAGAAAAGAGAGATAGAGAGAGAGAGAGTAGAGAGAAGAGAGAAAGAGAGGAGGGAGAGGAGAGAAAAGAGAGATAAAGAGAGAGAGAGAGAAAAGATGCCGGTTTCAGGTTACCGACCTTTCTCTTGTTCATTTGATATTCATCAGCTTTGAAATTAACCCCCATCTTCCACCGACACCTCCCAACATCTCAGATACACGTGGCCCGAGCCTGATTTCAATCGCCTTTTCTATTGTGTCTCTTTCAGGGCCGAGCAGCCGCACGTATGGCCTGTACCAATGCTCCTCTGTTCCAGGGGAGTAGAGCCAGAGTGGTGACGGGGGTCGGATTGCAACACAATACAAACGGAGAGAGAGAGAGAGAGAGAGAGAGAGAGAGAGAGAGAGAGAGAGAGAGAGAGAGAGAGAGAGAGAGAGAGAGAGAGAGAGAGAGAGAGAGAGAGAGAGAGTAGGATCAGTTCTCTGTGGAAGAGACAGGTGATGCTCTGCAACAGCACTTCTTCGGCATGTGGTCAGTCTGTCCGTCTGTGTCTGTCCGTCCGTCCGTCCGTGTGTGTGTGTGTGTGTGGTAAATACACACCACCAGCAGGCCTAAGGGGTCAGAGCAAAACAGAATCACACACTGATGTTATGGAGATGATATTTGATAGGGCATTTAAAGTGGGAGTGTAGCTACTGCCAGTCTCTGTATAGTTGAAATGTCAGCCCCTAATGAAATAGCTTCCTTGGTATCAGTTGACTCTATGTCTGCTATATCTGACATCATAGCTACTCCAGGAAGTTATTGTGCTTGACTGCAAATGTATGTTATTTTTTTTGGTGCGGGAGATTTTGGATAAGATCCGGGTTTCAGTGGAGCTGACCATCAACATACACACAGACATGTACACAGTGACATACAGTAGATATGTAAATGCAGAGACATACACGCACGCCAACATTTGGATTAGATGAATGTTGTATTGTATTCAGAGGCGCAACTTTCACTTGGGACGGGGACGTGTCATGACATTTTTTGCCTTCCCCAGTTCTATCATTGGATTGTGATACAAAACGAGGCAACGGTGTGCTTTAGGACCATGTGGACGCCTCCGAGCGGTCGGGTAGGCTTTTTGGAGTGTTTATCCTATTGGATAATTTTTTAAATAATAATAATTATGTCCCCCCCACTTCTAGAACCAAAGTTGTGTACCTGATTGTATTGTAGCCAAACACTAATAATCCTGTAGAAATTGCATATCTACACCTCCACAACGAGAAGTCTGAATATGTGGTAACATCAATTGGGTGAGTTATAACCCACGACAGCATGAATGATATCATCCCATGCCATATTTCACCACAGCCTTTGTCGCTCTAAGAGGACAGACCCAAATGAGGATGATCTCATGTGAACGACAGACAATCCTGGATCAGACCTGTCTGGCAGAGAGACTCAGCAGGAGAGAGCATTGTCTCTCCTCTCCTCACAATACCTTCTGTTTAAACCGTGCATACTGTATTTGAAGGGGTGTGTGTGTGTGTGAGGTGTCCCAGTCGGCATGTGTGTGATGCCCACGGCTGTGCTATGATGAGGCTGAATGGAGAGTGGGAGTGTCCCCGTGTGGCCTCTCCAGTCCAAGGATGGAGGGGGGAAACCGACAGGGGCGTGGGGCTGGATGGGATGGGTATGTGTGAGTGTGTGTGCATGCATCCGTGCGTGTGTGCTCTTCAGCTGCCTGAGCGTTCCTGTTGACATTAAGCAGCTAAACAGTACCAGCTTGCTGGGGCCCTTAACCTTCCCTTCTCCCAGTTGGGCTAATGAAGTCCTGAAAGGCTTTCTGAGTCCCTCATATGGCTTTGTTTAGGAGTAGCCCCTCTCCCCTGCTCTCCTCTCCTCTTCTACCTCTCGTCCAAGAAAGCCATTACCCCATTGAGCCAGACACACAGGCCCTGAAAGACAGGCTAGAGCTAAAGGTGAGGTCATCTCCATTACAAATGGCCCCTCTACAGGAAGTAGGCCGTGTAAAAATATCAACATTAAACGGTGGAACTGGTAAAGGGAGAGGGAAGGAGGGAGAGAAAGAAAAAGAAAGTACAGGGATTATTTCTCAGCAGTGGGAGAATTTAAATCCCCCCATCGCCTTTTGCGTACGTGTAATGGCACTTCATTTTAATTTTATGGTTTGTGTGTACTCCACGGAGGGAAATTGTTTCTATGTGGTTATGTGCAGTAGTCTATTGAGAGAGTGAGAGAGAGAGAGAGAGAGAGAGGCACGCATACATGGCAAATAAAACAGCTGTGGTGGCAATTGAATTTGTATTCACACTAAAGTAGGCTAACCCAGTTAAAAGTCAGAAATCCAATAGCAGAAGCTGATAATGGTGTTGAGGCAGCCTCCTGGGGTGCTAGGACGCTCCTCTCCTTCAACACGTTTCCTGGCTCTATATCGTGTTTTAAAGGATTAATAATACATCACACCGGTTAAGGCCATATTTATATCAGATTCAGGGATCTTACAGCAGGGGAAAGCATCAAGAGATGGCTGTGTTGTTCTTTTAGATTACTACTGTACTCTCCCCGACGTTGGCTTTGGCTGTTGTTATTTCTTCCTTATTGGTTCGGAGACAGAGAATTCTATTACAGTACATATTTGGTTTGTTACAGTCGGACTCTCTTCTCTACTTTTTTTCCGAGAGTGTGTGCATTGTGTCGGATTTGTCATTTTTTTTTTACTAACTTTTCGCCCCTTCCCCTCAATCTCGAGGAGAAAGGCATGTTTTCATAAAAGCCTAAGAGCTGAGAAATGACAAGTCCCCTGCCTTTGTTATTGGAATATATTGACTCCCTTGGTTCATTGAGTTTTTATTACAGACCTGAGGTAAAACGACTGTCAGCAAACAGGGAGACATTTGTTTCCGCCATTTGCTTTGGAACATTTGAATCTTGGACATTTCTGTTTTCCGTTCGTGTGTATATGGGAGTGTGTGTGTGTGTCTGTCTGTGTGTTTGTTGTAAGTAGGAGAGGTGGTGGTGGAGGGGTGGATTAAAAAGAGGAAAGAGGGTGGGAGCGATGTGGTGGGTCTGGCCTACCAGAGTCACCCTGCAGTAGGAGCATGCAGCTCCAGCTCCACCTCCAGCCCCAGCCCCAGCCTCAGGCCCAGCCCCAGCCTCAGCCCCAGCCCCAGCCTCAGCCCCAGCCCCAGCCCCAGCCTCAGCCCCAGCCCCAGCCCTACCCCGGCCACCATGGTGGTCTTTTCATCCAGCATGCTGCAGCAGCATCTGCCAGTGGAGCGAGGAGCGAAGAGCAGCTGTAGCTGGCCCAGTGCTGGGGTACACACGCTGGGGCTGGAAGAGGGTCCAGAGAGCCACAGCTTTTCCCCCGTTAGCCAGGAGCCAGCGCCCAGCCAGAGATGCCATCTGATACAAGTCTATCATAATGAAGGTCCAGCATGGGGCTAAATGAGTTTCCACCTCCGCCGCGCGAGGGGCTAATGACAAAACAGCTCCCCATGCTCTGGGGCCACCGCTAGGTTTAGTCAGGGCATATGGCACTTGCCAAAACTGCCTGGCTCCTCTGCGGCGGAGAGGAGGCTCTCCAGTTAAAGGCACAGTAGCTTCCGGTCGACATCGCCGCCACCAAGTCAAGTCAACATACACAGGCCCGGCCACACGGAGAAACCGTCACTAAGCAACACAACAACAGTAGCAGAAGCAACACTGCAGCTACTGCTGTGGCGTTATTTCTGGGCCCTTAGTTGAAGGTCTGATAGCTGGATTTTAATGCATGTACGACACGGGCGGAAATCTGTAATAGCTTTTGTAGATTTATATTAATTTTCTGGATTTAATGTGTCTTAAATGGCAGGCGATCAACACAGGAAACAAAGTGCTTGTTAAGGACTGTGGAGGGGGTGGGAGCTTAACACTACATTCTCATAGCTTACTTTATGGTCCCCAAGTTATCCAAATTAGCTTAAAGGATTGATAATTCTTCACTAATATAACACTGTTACTGAGCCCCTAAACTGTGACTTGTCTTTTTCTGGTTTTGTCAACCACTAAATAGGGGCTCGGTTGTGGAAATTAAAACAAAATCGCATAACAAGGCATTTTAATTTGATTAATTCATTGTTGTGTTTCGATGCCGAGCAAAGGCAATCCATGACGGTTCTACATTATTGGTTCCACTGACTAATGTCAATTTCCTGCACAATAACATCACTAAAAAACTGCCTTAGAGCGAGTTTCGCCTTGAAATCACAGGCGAGTCAAAGCCAAGGGGGGAACAAATAACCTTGTCTTAATTCCACTATGAGGCTACTGGTGGCTGCTCTGGCTGCAACTTTACCCGGGATAATTGGATGACGGATGCTCAAAACTTAATTTAGCCTTCATTTTCCTTTGTGTGGCAGGCAGTTGAGGGCATGGCCATTTGTTAAAGACAAACGCTGAAAAAATACCCTGATAAAATTAGCTCTTAATCTACAAACTCAAGGCCGCTCCACCTGAACACACACCACAAACAACCAAGATACCTACAGTGGAGAGCAATCTTTGAAAATTGTCTGCAAAGACAACTTCCCCTTTATGTCAGGAAGGGTACACATCGGGATAGAGAATCCTGACTTGAGAGAATCCTGACTTTAGCCTCATTCCAAACCTGAGTGAGTGAAGCAGGCCTGAACACCATGCAGTGAAATGAACCATTGAAGCCCCCCACACTGACACGTCTGGGCCCCGCTGTTACTAGGTCTCCCCACCATAACCAGGGCTGGCATCAATAACCCAGTGTACAAATTAGACCTTCGTCAGCGGGGTGTGAGGCTGCAAGGCTGCAGTGCGGCTGGATGCAGTCTGGAGCTCCATGTGTCGGAGTCCCTCTCTAGCTTCCTCGTTCCTTCACCCCACTCTACTTCCCCCTTGGAGCGGGTGATTGCTTGCAGCTGGGGCGCATTGAGAACATTTTAATATTATGCAGAAGATTAGAGCAAACTAACTACATTATTCTCCAATTACGCTCATTTCATCCAACTGATGTCTTTATTTCCTTCCTTTTCCCTCGATTAGCTTAATGCGAAAATTGGAATGCGCTTAGGCCTCGTTCCGATTGTTCCACGGCTGCCTATTATTTCACACCGAACCATTAAAGAGAATCATCTTTTATTGCAACTGTAAATAAAACGATTAGGGGCAGATCCAGCCGAGGAGGCTGGGGAGATTTCATTTTCGGGGATCTGCTTATCAACATTCTTGGAAGGTTTGGTGGAGCTCGGCAGAGGCTCTATATTTCCCCTAAACCCCCCTCCGATCCGAAGCCGCATTATGGTGGCAAATCTCAGTTTTTTAAGGAATTGCTATGCATCCTTGTCATAAATAAACACATCAATTAGGTTTACTAGGAACGTACGCCTTCTAACAACCAACGCGGGTTCAAATCGCTTCGTCTCACACGCCTAAGCCCCGCTTAATATCCCGCAAAGCCGTGCACCAATTATTAGAAGTACACAAGTATTGTCAGTGGATGTTGCGGATGCACTGAGGTATGGTAATGCTATCTGGGGAGAGGAGTGGAAGGAGAAAAGCCCTCATGTAAGTCTACATGTAAAGCTCTTGCCGAGCAGCTAGGCGTCTCATTGAATTGTGTATTTTCTAAGCAGAGAAGGGAACACAATATTTCGGAGATGATTTCGGATCAGAACACCATGGCCTTTCCCCATGCGGCGTTATCCCTACTTAATTCTCTATGCATGCAACAAGTTCATTATCCACACAAATTACACTGCTCACCCATTTGCTCCAGGGACAGCAGGAATACTTGGGATATACGTGATGTGAAAGAACCTTACAATGACTACAGAAGGTAACCTGGCAGTGGTTGGTTCCTTTGAGGCTTACTGGATGTTTCACCCCAGTGTATCTTAAGGTAAGTAAGAAAAGAAGTGACATCGGTCCTGCTCTGTGGCACAGCACGACATATAACCACCAATGTTTTCTACACAATCTGACAGAGATCCTTCCTGTCAAAGAAAGATCTCGCCAAAAGGGATGGCTGTATAATAGAATAATAAACCATTACATTATGGCGGCTGTCACTAGAAGCATCAAGCTTCAACACTGCCAGAGTTAAATGAAAGACGAAGCCAGTGAAATGACGTTCCCTAAGGTAAAGATCCTATTAGATACAATAAATAAATCTTCACCATTAATATCCTCTCAAAAGAAATGGATCTTAAAACTGCATTTATATGGCTGGTTGGGTTACTTTCTCTCCCGTTAGCTGACACTGACCCACACTTGATATTTGTAGGAGTTATGAATTGTCCTTGTTAAATAATGAAAGGTGTCTATGTGTTATTACATTAACTCATTACACACCATAGTCCACATTTAACATTGCTGTGACATTACATAGAAACCCCTTTGGGCTATGCAAGGCACCCTGTGGAATGTTTGTTTTCTTCTTTCTCTCTCTCTCTCTCTGTTGGATTGACTTCTCTTTTGTCGGGGACGCTGAGTGTTGATTTCAGTTGTACAGCAGTTGTTTCGTAGCTAGCAGCGTTGTTTATCCATCCTGGCATTCCTTTGGTCCATTGAACACCGAGGAGGAGAATAAGCACCCCTCCCCCACCCCCCAAGCCCTCCCCATATCCCAGTGTCCTCTCCTGCTCGGGATGAGCCGAACCAACCAACCATCCAAACCCAAACACCCTCCTGAATACCTGCTCCCAGATCACATTGCAGCAAATCCAGTTAGGAGAGCCATTGGGAGTGATAGTGTTACACAATCCGGAATGGTTTGACCCTTGCAGTGTCATCGTGTACCGGGGCATTGTTCCGCGGAATGTTTGAATATGACGGATCCACAAAGCCTTTTAGGATGTCAAGATTGGTAATTTATTAGGGGAATATTTCTCACTGTAAGCAGTGATTTGGTGAGTTACACATAGCTATAGGTCTTCCTCAGTCCTCTGTGCAACCTGACATTTTGAACATGTCATTGTATTTATTCTTAAAACTATTTTGACTTTGTCCCTATTGGAGTTGGTCAGGTATGATGATGGTCCAACCTTTGCATGTGATTGTGATCAAACTTGAACAGATCACAGATCAGGTGATTCCAGAGAAAGCCCCGCTTGACAAGCCTCTTCTGGACTGCATTACCTACAGTATGTCAGAATAGACTCGCTGTCTACACAACACTACAAGCCATGCAGCCTGCTACGGTGCTCTGTTGAAGTAGTAGGAGATATTGTTTGACCATGCAGAACAGGACTTGACCATTAACGGAGCGGACTAGGTGACACAGAAAAGAGAGAGAGAAAGTGAGAGAGAACAAGAGAACAAAAGAATGCAAGAGTGAGCGAGAATGGATAGTAGTCCGAACCGAACAGTAGCTGTGAGAATGAGGCCTTCACAGCCATAGCTCTGGGAGGCGAGGGAGTCAAAAGCCACTTGTCTCACAGTGTGCCCATCCACTTGAATCACATGTGGAGGTCACAGGGGATAGGAGGGGACAGCCACAGTGGATGAGTGTTAAAAGCACATAAAAAGTGTTATGTGGATGAGTATTAAAGCACAGGTCCATTCTCTTTCATGGTTATGTCCTGCCTCAGAGAATGTCAGAACACCCCTACAGTCCAATGATTGAAATGAATGTATGGGTTGGTGTAGTTACAGATCATTGTTGTGTTGCATAGTATGCCCTAGCATGTTTAGTATCCTTCTACACGTGTTGATGTCATCTAGTTGGTTTGGATACTCAGAATATGACATGCCTCTTGACATGCACTTACAGTGGGTTAACCATAGAGGCAAAACAAACCATTGGGAAATGTAATACCAACCACATAAAGAATAAGAACCAAGTTGTAGTTTCAGCGCATTAGTGTCTGCCACAAATATGTTCAATCATACCTAGAACTGACAAGTTTTGAAATACCAATGGCCTTTACTGTAAGTGACTAAAGTAGAACATGTCTTCAAGTTTAGCAATCGATCACACAAAGCTGTTTGATGTCACTGAGGAAAGCGTTTGGCTTGGCATAGCATGAAGCACTTGTTACAGCCATTAACAAAACGGCTGGGAGAATCACAGTAAATACGCCTGTCTTCTGGGTGCTAGTATTTATAGTGGAAACTTGTGTGAGATCAGTTAAACTCACCCCCTCCTCTCCTTCCCCTTTCCTCCCTCTCTCCCCCTCTTAGATGAGTTAAAAACAGATCGTTTTACCACAGGTGGCTATAGGATGAACTCCGGCAGGAATGTCTTGACAACATAAATCTCAGTAATTGCAAGGTATTGATCTGATAACTAATGTGGAGGACGTCGGGGGCGACACACCCTTTTCTACTTTGGCTCATTTTTCACGCTTTTATCTGACACCAAGAGAGAGAGTTATTCATGGCACACACACACACACGTGTACACACACACGCACGCCTACACGCCTACACACACACACACACACACACACACACACACACACACACACACACACACACACACACACACACACACACACACACACACACACACACACACACACACACACACACACACACACACACACACACACACAGACTGATGTTGACTTTTCAAAGTCTGTCTGTATTTCCTAGACGCGCTGACACATTCATGGAGGACATTAAAGTATCACTTGGAGTCTGTTTTGACTGTTTTGACTTTGACTGTATATAGTTGAAGCACTCAGCGGGCCTGCGACATTGATGTTACTCCACTTGATAGGACAATGCCATTGTTCTTTCAAAGACTTAAAATCCATACTGTAAAGCACTGGCATAAAGACAGAAGCATTGGAAGTCTTTCATCTAGGTTGTGATGATACAGTATAGCATGTAGCCTAGCACATCTTTGCCACATATATTATTATTAACTGTCGGCTCAGTCCAAATCAGGTTTTCAAAACCCTCTTCGTGTACCCCCTCTGTCTGTCTAGGTGTAGTTGTTGTTGTTTACACGTGGCCACAGTAAATACCATAAACACCAGGAGGATTCTGGGAGGGCTGAACTCTGGCACCCTGGGCCAAGGGTGACATCACCGCCCACAGACAGATCCATCTGGCCCTCCGGCGGTAGGGGGAGTGAGGGGGTGGAGGAGGGAGACAGGAGGGTGGGGCTCCAGGTTCCCCTGTCTGTCATCCTGTCTGCCTGACCAGGTGTGCTCCCAGTACACCCCCACCCCCTCTGAATAATGGATCCTGCGGTGGGGTGAATAATGACATGGCTGACACTGGAAACGGGATGAGAGGAGCAGGCCTAGTCGAGGTGAGCTGTTCCCACACATCTCATTGTGCTGCGGAGAGTCGCCCACTAACATGGGGAACAGTAGCTACTCTCGTCACTTCTGATATTGTGGTGGATATGTGAAAAGTAAAGGCTTAATTACACATTGAACCATAACCACAGTCTCAGCACTACATACTTTGCAGTTGGTACTTAATATATATTTCAAGAAAAGCAAAACATTATATAAAAACAGAGTAATATTAAAAAAATGTCACGATATACAGTTCCAGTCAAAAGTTTGGACACACCAACTCATTTCAGGGTTTTTCTTAATTTTTTACTATTTTCTACATTGTAGAATAATAGTGAAGACATTAAACCTAAGAAATAACACATATGGAATCATGTAGTAACCCAAAACGTTTTATACAAAGCAAAATCAATTTTTATTTTATTTTTATATATTCATTCTTCAAAGTAACCACCCTTTGCCTTGATGACAGCTTTGCACACTCTTGGAATTCTCTCAACCAGCTTCACCTGGAATGCTTTTCCAACAGTCTTGAAGGAGGTCCCACATATGCTGAGCACTTGTTGGCTGCTTTTCCAACTCATCCCAAACCATCTCAATTGGGTTGAGGTCGGGTGATCATTTGTTGAAAAAACAAATGACAGTCCCAAACCAGATGGGATGGTGTATCGCTGCAGAATGCTGTGGTAGCCATGCTGGTTAAGTGTGCATTGAATTCACAGACAGTGTCACCAGCAAAGCACCCCCACACCATCACACCTCCTCCTCCATGCTTCATGGTGGGAACCACACATGCAGAGATCATTCGTTCACCTACTCTTCATCTCACAAAGACACCGCGGTTGGAACCAAACATCTCAAATTTGGACTCATCAGACTAAAGGACAGATTTCCATCGGTCTAATGTCCATTGCTCGTGTTTCTTGGCCAAAGCAAGTCTCTTCTTCTTTTTGGTGTCCTTCAGTAGTGGTTTCTTTGCAGCAATTCGACCATGAAGGCCTGATTCACACAGTCTCCTCCGAACAGTTGATGTTGAGATGTGTCTGTTACTTGAACTCTGTGAAGCATTTATTTGGGCAGAAATTTCTGAGGCTGGTAACTCCAATGAACTTATCCTCTGCAGCATAGGTAACTCTGGGTCTTCCTTTCTGTGGCAGTCCTCATGAGAGCCAGTTTCATTATAGCGCTTGATGGTTTTTGCGACTGCACTTGAAGAAACTTTCAAAGTTCTTGACATTTTACGGATTGATTGACCTTCATGTCTTAAAGTAATGACGGACTGTTGTTTCTCTTTGCTTATTTGAACTGTTCTTGCCATAATATGGACTTGACCATTTACCAAATAGGGCTATCTTCTGTATACCACCCCTAACTTGTCACAACACAACTGATTGGCTCAAAAGCATTAAGAAGGAAAGAAATTCCACAAATGAACTTTTAACAAGGCACACCTGTTAATTGAAATGCATTCCAGGTGACTACCTCATGAAGCTGGTTGAGAGAATGCCAGGAGTGTGCAAAAGCTGTCATCAAGGTAAAGGTTGGCTACTTTAAAGATCTCAAATCTCAAATATATTTTGATTTGTTTAACACTTTTTTTGGTTACTACATGATTCCATATATGTTATTTCATAGTTTTGATGTCTTCACTATTATTCTACAATGTAGAAAATAGTTGAAATAAAGAAAAACACTGGAATGAGTAGGTGTGTCCAAACTTTTGACTGGGACTGTACATATTACCTTGACTTTTGAGATTAGATAGTGTCTACTGTCTATACCAGGGGTGTCAAACTCATTCCATGGAGGGCCTAGTGTCTGCTGGTTTTGGGTTTTTCCTGTCAGTTAAGACCTAGACAACCAGGTGAGGAGAGTTCTTTACTAATTACTGACCTTAATTCATCAATCAAGTACAAGGGAGGAGAGGAAACCTGCAGACACTCGTCCCTCCGTGGAATGAGTGTGACACGTGGTCTATATTGTTAGTAATCCTACATTTTGGACCAGGAGATCAACACTGCTCTAATAGACTGGCTGCAGATAGTCTCTAATAAACAGAGGGCCATTATTGGAAGTGAATGAGCTTAAATGATAGAACAAACATCAGAGGTCATTCGGTCATCCAGCCACACAAGTACCTGTTATTAATTACCAGCTAAATTTGTGCATAAAATACCAAACCATTCACTGAGGATAGACCAGATTATCCCCGGACATAAGTCTCGGAAACATAAATATCTTTAATTCTTCCCCCATTTGTATTTTATTCAGCATGGGCTGTGACTGGGTCTCGGCCTCACATGGTGTCCATTAACGTTAAGTAAGAAAATCATGATATTTAAGTCGGCCATCTTACTGTTGATCACATACTTATCTTAAACCCTTGTTAATCTAGTTGGGAGGCCACAGTGCCTGTGTATTTGTTTGTTTCGATTACTTCATAGTCTGGCCACCATGTATCACACAGACTGGGAACAGACAGGAAACATCTTGACTGGGTTCAATGGTCGTAAGTTTCCTCTAAGGGATCAGCCATGGTTGTGTCTCTGGATCATTGTGGGTGGCACACAAGATTCACTGTGAAACGATACAGTATGAAGCAAATTGAGCAGGTAGGCCTACATTGACAATGATCAATCATGTATGGTGTACATGTTAGGACAGTCACCCATCTGTTCTAATATGGACATCGTAAAGGAGGTCATTGTAGCACTATAGTGAACATTGACGTCGGCCATTGTCTGCCCCTTTTTGACAATCAACATAACACCTAATGACACATCCAGTTGCTGAGATCATGCAGTATTATGCTTTCAGGAATTCACCTCTCTCACATTACTATTAAGGCTGATGATGACGTGAACAGGTTGGAAACACAAGGGAGTGATGGCATGACATTTCCTCCTAAGGTTCCATTCAATAGAACCTGCATTGGAGTATTCATGTAGTATCATATACAGTACCTACAGTACATTTCCCCCAATGGTCAAATGAAATTGCAGAATGGCTTTGGGTATTGCAGGAATAACAGAGAGAATCCTCACATGTATTGATGCTACCAGTTTTCAAGATAGGGCACACATATAGTAAGATACAACCTTAACGCTGCTAAGGCACTTTTGATTGAATTCGCCCCAAAGGAAATGAAATATGTTTGTGTAAGCCACACAGCCAAGACCTGGACAGTGGCTCATTGCTCGGTGCATTTCTGGGTGCACAATAGCATTCAAAGGACATCCATCCAACAACAGACAAATACTACTAAAACTGTACCTATCAAGTCAGAAGATTTATTACCATGAGTCACTTTGCCTTTCTGCTCATGTTAGCTCTACACAATGAAGTCCTTTAAAAAAATAATATATATATATATATATATATATATATTATTTTTTTTTACAAATGACTGATAGAGAATATTTGTTAAGGCATGTACACAGTGCCAGGACTCCCCCATGTGCTTTGAATTGTCTATTAATTGAGTTTGGATGAGAGCATACCATAATAATAAGTCTGTATTACTTTGTTTTATTAAAGCGATTCTTAGTCATTATAGTGGAAGTCATGTACACTTGAACTCAACGGAAGACAATGGATTCATCAACCCAGCTAACTGGCTAATGATTGTGTTGTTATTCCAAATGTAAGTCATGGTTTTGTTTGTTGACTTGTTTGTTTTAGTCTTTTGGTCAGCCTTTCAACTTTTGTCGATGTTGCTCCGAGACCTTTTGGAAGGAAAAGAGCAAAGCACAGCACTTTGGAAATGTAGAGCTAACAATTCATAATTGAACGCTCCCCAAAAAATAAATGACTGATTATTAATGCAAATATTTCCTTCCAAACTTGGCACAGTATTTTCTTGTTGTGCATGCATACCTCTCTGAATAATGTTATTTTATTGCTGAGTTCAATATTTCTAGCAGGCCTTCCAACAGTTAATCAGCTTACATGGTATGAAAACCTAGCGGAGTGAGCTAAGCAGCAAAATATGTCATATAAACAAGTGGTAAAACAATCAAGTTTCTGCACTCCCAGGACTAAAACCAGTATACTGTTACAGACATGTGAGATGTTTGTTTTCTACTCAAGCTAGTTTTGACTTATCTGGATCAGGTTCCCCTTGCGTTGGAGTGTAATAGTCATTTGTTCTTGGTATTTTACATGTTTCCAAAAGAATGTGGTAGAACAAAAGATTGGTGAGGCATGATACAGTAAAACAACTCTCCAGAGGTATATTCATTCCCTGTCAACAATACAACCAAGGTCAGGGTTCGCTATAATGACTGCCAATGGTCCTCTTTGGTAGTCTTCGTTGCTGTAGGAATTCCCCCATTGGAAGGCAATTGTTCAGGTGTCACTGCTCTTAATTCCATGTATGGAAAGCTATCACCTTCTGGTTATGATACATATGAAAAAATATATCATGTGTAAGGCATTTTGGTTTGCGTTGATCTTCTCGGTGAACGGATATAGTTTTTCTAAAATATTTTAATACCAATACGCATTTTAAGCTTGAAGGAAAAATATATTCACAATAGCAAATCTCCTTTAATCTCAGATTCGCTGTGTCCTTTAATCTGGGACTTGGTGTGATTCTTTTTTGGACAAGACAAAGCTGCAGAATGACCACAGGACACAGTCGTGTAGGGCTGGTTCTCTTCCCATTATATCTCAGTAGATTCAGCATGGCTGATACATTCTGTCACCCTTCTGTGCAAATCCTCATGATATCTGCTCTGTACACACTCACGGCATGCTGGGAAATTAACTTGTTCTGTCACCCCCATCCTCCTCAGCCCTCCCAGGGGGACAGAGGGGACACTGGGGAGGGACCCTAAACACTGAACTAGGAGGTCATCCATCAAGAGGGGGGTTCTGCGGAGACAATGGAGGGGGCCTGGTCCATGATAAACAAAACAAAACACTGGCTGCAAGTAGAAGACAGTGAGTGTCTGTTTTAGAGTGGGCTGTGTTGTGTTTGGGGTGTGTGTGTGGGGGGGGATCGTCTTTTTGGACGTCGGGGCAGTGTTCTGCTCGGCTGATCGTCCTGCGACCGAGCATATGTCACCAGTCTAGCAGCGAACCGCCTCCTCTGCTCGGGACCACGTCGTTAGTGCCATCTGTGACAGTACCCATGAGAGGCTGCATGGTGCTTGGGATCAGACAGTTTTGGGGGGATGGGGGGGGGGGTGACTAAGAGGGAGGAAGAGAGGGTGAGATAGGAGCTAGGAGCCCCTCTAACCCTAAGAAGACGGAGGTCTGGGGTGAACTCGAAACTCCAAAACACCAGTATGGGAATGATTAGGGTCTGGGGGAGGCGAGACATCCACATCCAGCATGCAGATAGAGGAAATGCTGGAATAATAGGAGCAGCAAGACTAAATGGCCTATCAAACACACCCCTCACTGACCTCCCTGGAGTCGGGCTGGCCACGATGAAAGATCCAGGCACTTTTTTCTTCTAATGATTTCCTCAGTAATCAGCGCAGCGGAAGTGCTGGAGTCCAGGGTGATTAGCTGGAAAGGATTCCTTAATCGCTCGGTTCTCATGCTTTGAAAAAAGAAAGGGAGCGAAAGAAAGAGAGAGAGGGAAGGGGGGGGGGTGAGGAGAAGAGGAAACAAGGGTGATAAAAGGGGGGCATATTTGAAGGCCAAGGGCAGCAAATAGCCTGAGAGGACTGGGCTGCCCACTGCAAACTGTCTGAAGTAACGGACACAACTCACAATACTCAGGATAAAGTCGAGGTCTTGATATTTGACAACTCAAAACAAGTGTTCCAAACACATACAAAGCAAGTCTACGTCAAAATGTTTAATCACTGATATGATTTTCAGAATCATATCAACTACTCATCTGACCCATTCAATAACCACCAAGACCAAAGATACTCACATGGGAATGATTACATTTGCTTGCTTTGTTTGAGCTGTGCAGACAATACTTAACATACATATCCACTTGTACTTGACATTCATAAATATCCACTACGGAGCCATCCTCACAAAACGTATGTTGCAATCAAATAACTTGTTGGATAATATGTCAGATTGAACAAGTCCTGTGAAAGGTCTCCTTTATGAAGCACTACATCTCCCAGACAAAGAGAAGGAAGACAGTTCTCTGGTCTGAGGATGACTGATGCTGGGATCACCCCATTAAACCAAACCACAGGAATGAGTGGCTGGGTGAGTCAGACACGCAAGCAGACACAAGTCCCACAATTCCCACCGTTTGTCTGTAACCCAGCCCATGAGACTGGCACTACAGCACTGATACAGTACACATTAAACTGCATCACAGCAGTATCGAAACACATACTGTGACAGTTGGCACTAACATAACGCGCTAATGATCATTCTCTGTAATAATGACAAATCTGGTAGTAAAGAGAGTAGAAAAGTGAGTAGGTTGACAACATGGTTAGCGTGGACATTGACAGAGAAGGTGAGGGTGAAGTATCCATAACATCTAACAATGCTGTGAGGGGAGGAGAGGGGAGCTAGAGAGACAATGGAGAGCACACCTGACACCTTCCCAAGCTGACTTAGTGATGTTTGGTGGTGAAATTAAAGGGTTGCGGTGAAACAATATCGATGTCAGGTATCCTCTTGGTTTTCCTTTCAGGAGCTGAATTCCTGTTTGAATGATACTCGGTGTCTGATTCCCCGAGCCTAATGTCGTTGAATGCGGCGTTCGGTTTCGTCGTCAACAATGACAATGTACGCTGGCATTCCTGGAGCATACTATACCAAAATACAGAAGCACCTAAGTCTGTTTGACAAACCCAGCATATTGTTTTCATTTGGGAATTTCCCGCCTCGAACTCTGTCCTTCAACTGGCGTGTACAATATGTCCTGTCCCCAATATTTGTCTCAATTTGTGGTCATGTTACAAATATTAACTCCTGAAAAGGTCCCCTGAAACGTGAACACATCTCCAAACAGATATTGGGAAAGGGGGATACCTAGTCAGTTGTCCAACTGAATGTACTGTGTCTTCCGCATTTAACCCAACCCCTCTGAATCAGAGAGGTATACACTGAGTATATGAAACATTAGGAACACCTGCTCTTTTCGTGACATAGACTGACCAGGTGAATCCAGGTGAAAGCTATGATCCCTTATTGATGTCACTTGTTAAATCCACTTCAGTCAGTGTAGATGAAGGGGAGGAGACAGGTTAAAGTATTTTTAAAGTATTTTTAAGCCTTGAGACAAAACATTTAAGTGACTTTGAACGGGGTATGGTAGCAGGTGCCAGGCTCACCGGTTTGAGTGTGTCAAGAACTGCAACGATGTTGCAGTTTTTCACGCTCAACAGTTTCCCGTGTGTATCAAGAATGGTCCACCACCCAAAACATTGGAGTCAACATGGGCCAGCATCCCTGTGGAACGCTTGAGACTTTGTAGAGTCCATGCCCCGACGAATTGAGGCTGTTCTGGGGCAAAGGGGGGTGCAACTCAATATTAGGAAGGTGTTCTTAATGTTTTATACACTCAGTGTATGTCCACTTATATGCACTACAATAGCAGCTCCACCTGGGACATTATCTTAAAGGCTGCAGATGTTTGGTTCGTCTCACAAACGGCAGTGTTTTCTTCTCAAGCATTGTCTTGTCTTGAAGGTACCTCTGTCATAGCTTTCAGCGCCGTCCATCTCCCTTTGTGGAGTACATAGGCATACCTATGCTTTTAAAAGCATTGAGCTCAATGTAAGAGTGTGTTAGGATTTCTCTGCCTACCTGCTGCTAGGCCTGGAGGCTCACTGAAGACATCACTCTCATTCCTTCACACACCTCCATCTCTTGACCTCCACCTCTTCCCCCTCTCAACCATTACCCAAAGTATTTAGCTACCAATGCCCAAATTGCTTCTACAGACATGTCACATTTAATCATCTGAATGTCAGACTTTTGAATTGAATATCACTCAGTGCAACAGAAAAGCCCTGTAGCTGACAGGCGAGCAGGTGATATGAGTAGCACGGCTAGAGTAATGAATATAGTAATTAGACAACCCGCATTTTCAGAAGAGCTTAAACGTTTAGAGAAATAGTATCAGTATCACTTCACCCGAGCTAAAGGTTCGCAGGTCTTTCTTTTGAACTTAAAATGAGCATTCGTGGGTGAAATAAACAATCTTGGATTTTCCCTCCCAGGATCCTCCTCTTCTCTCAACCACCTTGATAGGGAGAGAGGAGAGATAAAGAGAGAGAGAGAGGTAGAGAGAGAGAGAGGTAAAGAGAGAGAGAGAGAACAAGGCACCGGGTTTCTTCATCTCCCCATCCTGCACACAGCAAGCTGTCAGCGATCCTCTCCGTGCTCACCGCGTCCAGCCCCGGGAGCGATGGCATTTCAAATAGCCTTATAAATCAACAGTTATGTCACCCCGCCACAGCCATTAACACAGGCATGGGAAAACTCACAACTTTTTCTACAGCTTCTGATGCGCAGGCTTGGGTTTCAGTAGATCCTCCAACCAGACCAGTATACTATTTTTATTTAACCTTTATTTAACCGGGCTAGTCAATTAAGAACAAATTCTTATTTACGATGACGGCCTGGCATGAGGCTAAAGGCCTCCTGTGTGGACGGGGGCTGGGATTAAAAGAACAACAAAAAACTATGTAAGACAAAAGGGACAACACAGACAGAAGACACTGGCAACAGCACTAATACAACAGCAAACAAACAGTGCACGGACGTGTGTGTGTGTGTGTGTGTGTGTGTGAGCGACAAGTGTGCGAGCGTGCATGTGTTCTACCTCCGGTGACCTGTCTCTCCTTCAGCTAACATCACACCTACAGGCCCCCTGTGTGTTGAAGGCCCAGAATACCCTGAATACTCTGGCCTCTGCTCTGCTACCATCAACTTAGGCTGTCTCACTGGGCGTAAAACACCTGCCCTTCTCTACCTGTCAGGCTATATTGAGAGGCAGAGGCCCTTACCTATTCTTGGGAACAGCAGAAACCTTTGAAACAATTGTTTTGAAGGTCAGTTTATAAAGGGTTTGTAAAGCTTTATCAAACAGATTATTATCCATTAGTTAATTGTTTGTTAATCGTTATAATGCATTAGTGAATCCATGTATTCTGTATGTATTTATTACTTGGACCTGTGATCATATAAATCATTAAGTCTAACAGTTAACAAACTTTGTAATGCTGTTTTCTAAGTAGTTTATAAGCAGAATATCAAAGCTTTCATTTACCATCATTAAAATTAGCTAAAGTTAGCTTGTATGCTCTTTTTTTTTACCCCGTCTATGCTTAATCTTAGTGTTTAAATGTGGTTCAATACTTGATAGAAACATAGCACTTTAATCTAGCGACTTGCCATTGTTTTAGAGTAACATTTAGTTTAACTTTAAAACTTTGTCAATGCCCTGTACGACCTCCCCTGCACCTGCTGCAAAATAATTTGCCAGCCAAAACAAGTGATCCATGCTAAGGTAGGAAGGTTGTTGGTTAAATATAGGACTAATGCAGAGCAGGATAATCAGGAGTTCTCATCGCTGTGATCCCCAGAGAGTGATCCGGAGTGTGACATGGCTGTCAAAACACTGACAGATTGTTTTACCAACTCTACACCCCTGACTGACACCTATTCCCCTGGGTTCCCAAGGCTTGCTTTGACGCGGTAAATACGCTCTATAAACAGCCTATTGAGCAACCCTTTACCAAGAGCTTAATATGTATTTTTACAGCATTATTACAGAACTCATTCAGAATAAATGGGAGCAAAAATGTGGAGAGTTTGATGAGGCCTCGAGTCAAACAGGAAATGGGGAAATGACAATGTCCTAGGATGCTTTTGTTGTTGTCATGGTAATTAAATAATTTCCATACCCTCTCTTTGTTCTCTTGGTACATAAGACATTAAACATTCTTGGATTGTTTTTCGGCCCAGAGCCTTTTTTGTACTAGTGGCAGAGAAAGACTCCCTAATATGTAGGTCATTGACCCCTATGGGCCCAAAGACTGTGAGACATTGAGAACTGAGAGAGCTGGTTTACTGGTTCAAATTGGCTGCATGTGTCCTTTTGCATTTTGTTAGTCATTCCATTAGCGAAAAAGCATGAGGCTTTTTAATATGCCAAAAAATCCAATAAGGCCATTAAACTATATTGACACATGACAGTTCATTATGCTGCCGTATGTCACCGACAGAATATATTGGTTAAATGCTTCCTGTGACAGAAGGCACTAAGACTAATCTGGAATAATTGAAGATCAATCAAGTTAAAGCAGTGTTGGTCTGGACAGGATCTGTCTGCTGGGGAACATCTCAGGGATACCGGAAAGCCGTGCTCTTATGCCATCAGAGACACACAAACAGTTTTGACAGGAAGCAAAGACACAAGCACACGCACGCACGCACACACACTCACCACCTTCTGCCCCACAAAAACTTAAATTTCTGGAAGTGAGACATTTGCGACAAGCCACTAATGCTGTAATGATGTCTTCCAGCAGGGAAACAGTGAGAGGTAGTCGGTCCCACATCCAGCCGTCCTAACCAGTCAGGAAACCCTCGGTCCTGGCAACATCACACACTAAATGAATAACCTCAATTAGGACAGAGCAACACTCTAATGATGCCCAGCAAAACATTTGACACCCAGCCCTATCATGTTTGGCGATGGCCAACGGACGTTGCTTTGTTGCATTATACATCAACCATTACCGCACATATTATATTCATCTTCCAGAGGCAAATATAGTTTCAAATGAGGGGAATTTGTACGCCGTAGCAATTCTATCACAACACTCGTGAATAATCGGGAGCGGGAGAAGCCGTAAGCTCCGGAGCGATTCATAATTGTGTTCTCTCATCTCATATTGCAGGAGCTGAGCTTTTTTCCTGATTCTTCTTTTGCCACACACACACACACACACACACACACACACACACACACACACACACACACACACACACACACACACACACACACACACACACACACACACACACACACACACACACACACACACACACACACACACACACATACACACACACACACACACACACACACACGTCGCTTCCCCTGGACTTTTTTGATGATGCATTAACTGTAAAGTTGCATCTCACAGCGTGTAAGTGTAATGGGAAGGGAAGGGTCCCTCCACCTGTGCTGTGGATGAGGAGAGCTCAGCTAATCCTGTTAGGTGGAGGCAGGCGCGGCGAGAGGGAAAGGGATGCAACGGTATACCCGCAGGCCAGGCTCTCCAGCCCGCCGTGGCTTAGGCAGCGGTAAGGAGATGAGGTGGCCGTAACGCAGCCCCCCCCCCCCTCGTTACAGAAATTAGATGGATCAGGAAGTAAACACAACTGGCTTTTATATGATCCCCGGCCTCGGCTCGGCTCAACGGCCAGGCAGAACGGGGGGAATTCCTCCTCTAATTACTTCATGGGTCACTGCTCCTGCGGGCTGGTGTCAAAATCCAACACTTAGGATCTGAGGAGAGAGAGGGAGAAAGAGGGAGAGGGAGTGGTGGAGAGATAGAGGGAGAGAAAGGGAGCGTGAGAGGGAGAGATAGAGGGAGAGAGAGGGGTGAGGGGAGAATAAAGAGCAAGAGAGGGAGAAGAGTAGGGGTTCATTGTCAGACATCTACAAAAATGTGGTGATGGTTTCAGTCTCGAATCCGGTCTCGAGACCAAATTATGATTGTCTCGGTCTTGTCTCTGTGTCGGATACATTTGTATTAAGTCTTGACTCGTACCCCTTGTTCCCCTTCCAGTCTCCGTCTTGACTCGGTCTCGCCCCCTCTCCAGTCTTGGTCTTGACTCGGATTTGATTTGCTCCGGTCTTGGTCTTGGTGTCGAACACAACACTGGGTGATGGTCTTTCTGTAAGAGGTAGCAGACTAGAATGAGGGCACCAAATGTGTCATGAGCCTGGCTCCCTCTGGAAAAGCACAGGCAGGCTGACAGTACAAGGTTAGAAATTAAGCCATATCATTCTTAATTTAAATCAGGGACAGCAGGGCCAACAGGCATACTTGTTGATATGATACACAAAATAACAATGGACTGTATATTTCTAGATTGTATGTAAAAATCGTACTATCAAAGGTTTTTAAATTATTTAATCCAAAAGGGCAGATTCATTCTAAAAGAAGCCAGTTCCTTCTACAGTCATGTACTATTTCCTCACATCTCAAATGAAAACAAGTTAATTTACCAGATACCCACAATGCATCTGGTGGCAACCTCCTGGTGTTGACGAGTATTTTCACATTGCCTTTCCTGCTTGGCAGTGAAATGAGTACTAAACTGGTAGATTAGTTTTCAGATCCAGACTCATCCCAAAACTACCTCAACCCTCCTCTTCTTGGCTGTAAACTACATACAAAAATGATGTGTCCCAATTAACTGAACCCTCATGTGTCTCGCCTGGTTTCCCTTTCAAAATATGCCACAGTCAGTTAATACCACATACAACCACTGAGGAAAACAAAGTCTTTATCAGCCCAAAACAAGATATGTAAATACATATCTGACATCTCACTTGTAATGTGCTGTTTTTTCAAGAAAGAACTTGCTCTAAGCTAGGTCTCTAAAATAAGCAGGTGCTCTAATGTAGGTCTTGAAAATATGCTATTTTTCAAGAAAAGACGTGCAAGGCTACGGTGGTGATATTATGATACACAGTCCAGTTGAAGCTGAGCTTAGCCACTGATGGCTGGACATTCATCAGCACAATATAGCCACTACAGGATCATTAGGCTTCACATTCCCAGTCGATGGGAGATGGTGGGGGGTAGGAAAGGGGGTAGAAGGGACCAAATGTCGTGTGAATCTGGGCTTGGAGACACTTCATATACTCACACTCAGCAGGTGGAAAACACAACAGACCTATGAAGTGGTGTGCACCTCTGAAGCACAGTTGCTAAGCAATAAAATGTTTAGAAAAAGGACTTTATGTGCATGTGTATTCCATGTACATGCTCCCATGCAACAAAACTGAATGGGGTTAGTCTGTATCTAGCAAATTATTTGTCCATATAAAAGGAGGTATAAAAAGTATTTCAATAGTGGACAGCATCACATAGATCACATGGCTACACGCCAAGGAACAACACATGAATATCAAATCAACAAGAAATTACACTGCCACGTTGCCACCAGAATCCATTAGAAACTAAACCCAATCATAAACAACCCTAATATAAATCCTGAAATCCTGACTGTGTGTGAGAGTTAGCTAACCCAGCGAACCCTGTCTGAGAGAGAGAGAGGAGAGAGAAGATGCTGCTGTCTGTCTGACTGAGGCGTAGCACACCACAAAGCATTAATTGAATTCTTCCCCTTCTCCCTGGTCCCTGTTAATGGGCCTGTGGGCTGCCTGCCCATCTCTGATGCTATAATACATAAACAAGAGTCTGCTGTTGGTTGGGTGGTTGGGTGGTTGGTTGGTGTGTGTGTGGTGGTACTAGGGTCCTCTCTCTCCAGCCAGATTGAGGGTGATTTGTTCTAAGTGAATATGTTTCACTTCCCCCTCAGTGAAGCCGGCATGCCTCCGGGTCCCTATTTACTCTTGATTTGTGGGCTGGCTCTGTCAAAACCAGCACCACTCAGCCCTGCCCTGCCTGTGAGACATGCACGCCGAGCGCAGAGCGCCGAGCCCCAGACCTCCCCAAATTCTGCACACACACACACACAAATGCAGAAATGAACACACATACAAGCGTACACGTGAGCACGGGACTGGTGCACCCACACATGCACGGGCGCACATACAAACGTGTTACACACATGTATACACACACACATACTGTACTGTATGCAAACATCAACCTCAAATGACGATAATAAAATATCCAAAATAAGCCCCTTGTTCAGGTTTAAAACAACAAGTTGGGTCCTTTTTCTAGTACTCTCTGTCAAAGCCTCCCTAAAAAAAGAATGAATTAAAAACCATCTTCCTCATTAGCATAACTATCACATACATATTATTATTATTTGCGAGTGTGAGCTATGCATGTACTTCAACAGCCTGGCATGTGCAGAGGTCTTTTTGAGGCCTGGCAGAAGTTTGTTTTCTGAAAGGGAAAGCTAAAGGTACAAACAGATGGAGATCCCCCAGGCAATGGCTTCTAAGCCCCGGTCTCCAGGGGCCACTGGGGTTTTCATTTCAATGGTCCCTAAATATTCATCACTTTCCCTCTCCTTCACTCTACCTTTATACCCGTATGGTGGAGCGTTTGAGGCTAGGAACCCCAAACTGGCAAAACAGAGAGGGGGGGGACTAACTCTGGACGGACCAGCGAGTGGGCAGATACAACACAGTGCCAACAATGTGCCTTTGTTTTAGGGGCTTCTACTTATTTAATAAAATATCAGAGGCCTCTTTCAAGCCATCCTTTGTCCGTCTAGTTTAACTCATTTATCCATTTGTCTTTCAGCTGTGGTCTATGGGGCTAGGTTAAGAGAACCCATTGACATCTCTGGATTAACATACATTAAGGGGTTAAATGGAAACGCCATCGTTGTGGTTAAAATGTGAAAGTGGGCTGCGGTTTACTATACATCCTACGTCAAGCCATGAATGGCTAATAGCCAAAGCACTTCATTATGTGCACTGGTTCACTGACAATGTCCATTTCCACAGGAAAGTGTTCTCTTGAAAATGAGTTGAACCAATACTGGGCTAAAACAGCCCAGAACTGAATAGGTTGTGTTGCACTTGTTCATGCACTTGTTGAGTAAATTACTATTTGCATTGGAGGTGGAAAGTTGTAGTTGCATATACAGTACCAGTCAAAAGTTTGGACACACCTACTCATTCCAGGGTTTTTCTGTATTTTTTAAATATTTTCTACATTGTAAAATAATAGTGAAGATATCAAAACTATGAAATAACTCATATGGAAGCATGTAGTAACCAAAAAAGTGTAGCCACCATTTGCCTTGATGACAGCTTTGCACACTCTTGGCATTCTCTCAACCAGCTTTATGTGGTAGTCACCTGGAATGCATTTCAATTAACAGGTGTGCCATGTTAAAAGTTCATTTGTGGAATTTCTTTCCTTCTTAATGCTTTTGAGCCAATCAGTTGTGTTGTGACAAGGTAGGGGTGGTATACAGAAGATAGCCCTATTTGGTAAATGACCAAGTTCATATTATGGCAAGAACAGCTCAAATAAGCAAAGAGACGGCAGTCCATCATTACTTTAAGACATGAAGGTCAGTCAATACAGAAAATTACAAGAACTTTGAAAGTTTCTTCAAGTGCGGTCGCAAAACCCATCAAGCGCTATGATGAAACTGGCTCTCATGAGGACTGCCACAGGAAAGAAAGACCCAGAGTTACCTATGCTGCAGAGGATAAGTTCATTAGAGTTACCAGCCTCAGAAATTGCAGCCAAAATAAATGCTTCTCAGAGTTCAAGTAAAAGACACATCTCTGTTCAGAGGAGACTGCGTGAATCAGGCCTCGTGGTCGAAATTGCTCTAAAGAAACCACTACTGAAGGACACCAATAGAAAGAAGAGACTTGCTTGGGCCAAGAAACACAAGCAATGGACATTAGACAGGTGGAAATCTGTCCTTTGGTCTGATGAGTCCAAATTTGAGAGTTTTGGTTCCAACCACCGTGTTTTTGGTTCCAACCACCTCACCACTTTTTGAGATGCAGAGTAGGTGAACGGATGATCTTCACATGTGTGGTTCCCACCGTGAAGCATGGAGGAGGAGGTGTGATCGTGGGTGGGTGCTTTGCTGGGGACACTGTCAGTGATTTATTTAGAATTCAAGACACACTTAACCAGCATGGCTACCACAGCATTCCACAGCGATATGCCATCCAAACTGGTTTGCACTTAGTGGGACTATCATTTGTTTTTTCAACAGGACAATTACCTAACACACCTCCAGGCTGTGTAAGGGCTATTTGACCAAGAAGGAGACGGATGGAGTCCTGCATGAGATGACCTGGCCTCCACAATCACCCGACCACAACCCAATTGAGATGGTTTGGGATGAGTTGGACCACAGTGTGAAGTAAAAGCAGCCAACAAGTGCTCAGCATATGTGGGAACTCCTTCAAGACTGTTGGAAAAGCATTCCAGGTGAAGCTGGTTGAGAGAATGCCAAGAGTGTGCAAAGCTGTCATCAAGGCAAAGGGTGGCTACTTAGAAGAATCTGAAATATAAAATATATTTTGAATTGTTTAACCCTTTTTTGGTTACTACATGATTCCATATGTGTTACTTCATAGTTTATGTCTTCACTATTATTCTACAATGTAGAAAATAGTAAAAATACAGAAAAACCCTGGAATGAATAGGTGTGTCCAAACTTTGACTGGTACTGTAGGTGAATAATGTTGTGCTCTAAGTCACTAAAGATTCACTCTATACCAAGAAGAATGCAGTCGGTGGGCATTGCCTTAGCTACAGAAAAAAACCACTCATCATCAGAGAGAGGTTTCACCGGGGGAAAAATGTGAATCTGGATCCTGGGAAATGTGTAGACTCAGTCTCCTCCTGTTCCCCCATTTGCTCCCCCCCCCAGCCCTGGGCAGATTATCCAGCCTGACCTTGACACTCCGCTATATTAATCCTGTCATATCCCCCCAACGAGGTGAGCTGCCTAACAACATACATTACTACCTAATCTTCTTTTTTGGGGGCGGCTGTAAAAATGCTGAAACTGAATTTTTGGATGTCTCAGCAGCTGAAACCGGAGGCCTGACACCAGTAAGTCATTACAGGGTTGGTCCATATGTGAAGTTGAGAGTCACAAAGATGGATTACCAAGGCAGGGAAATAACAGCCAGGTTAAGGCTCTGCCTAGCATGTAAACACAATAAGGTTAGAAGTCTGGAGGAGGAGAGGGAAGATAAAATGTGACCAATAGACAACATACTCTACTGTTTGGTGCATTATGTGTATTAGGAAAAAGTGGCTTTATTAAAAGGGAGTCTTAATCCATTCCTCAAGTCTCAAAAAAGTATTAGTTACCTTTCGCATAAAGAGATTTTGGGCTCTTCAATAAAACTAGCTCATCTGTTTTTCAGGCTGCAAAAATTTGTGTTTCTACTCAGTTAACTATGAATCTTTACTACACATCAACCTGGGGTTACAGCAGGTTAGGAACCACTGTCCTATTCTGGAGCTCCTGACATAGTTTGGCCAGCATGCAGTCTGTGGCCTTTCATCTGACAGTCTCCCAGTGCGCACAATCCTTCTGGGCTGTCTGTCATCCCAACGCCCAACTTAGTAAATATTTAAACATGTTTAAACTGGCACCATGGTGGCTACTATTTTAATACCCGGGTGTCCTAAAATTAATTTTGTCTGACTGAGATGCAGCTGAAGATATGACAGGGATTTCCAGAGCGGGTCTCACGAGGAAATGGATCCGAGTATTGTGCTCACCGTTCGAACATGATATCTGGTGCCATCAGTACAGCCAAGGTGCCTGACTAGTTATGTGGTAGACTTAAGAGTTGAATTGTAAAATATATTAACAGTAACAAACACAGATGAAGTATTATTCACACAGCTACTAGTTTGGATGACACTTTGACATGGCCTTCTGTGTTTGTAATGGATAGCCTGTAATTTGTGTGTTTTCTCTGTTTCCTAAGCGAGAGATGGTGAATGGTTACCAGCAAGGCCACAAGACAGCTCGATAACTGTAGACTCTACTGAGACAGACCACTGTAGCAGGAGCATGAGGCCTGAATTCAATGCAGACAGCCTCTCCAGCAGGAAACATCACCTGGCCAAACAAGAGAAGCTGAGAAACAAACACCAACAAACAACAAGCAAACACAAACAACGAACATTCGCAGAGACTCAACCGCAAACGCTCAGGCAGCCCAGTGAGGATAATCTACAGTGAAAACGGTTGTGTAGGACGTCGTCATAGAATGGATTAGCGCCTTTTGTTTAAATGGAGTGTTGGTGTACAATTTGGGGGGGGAATCCTTCCATCTTCCATCTCACTCTGTCTGTCAGGGAAGACTTGACATTGATGAGAGCAAACTGGGAGAAGACAGCTCAGTCTTGTCGCAGCCGGCCTCCATCATTATGGTTGCAATCCTTTTGATCATCGCTTCATCGTCTTGAGCTCTCTATCTCTGCCGCCGCACCGAGCCGTCAAACAGCCGCTGCCGTCATGACACATGACACGCACCCTTTGTCCTTAGTCTCTTTCCATCTCACTGCACCTCCTTCTCTCCCTCTTTCTCTCCATCCCCTGTTCTTTCCGAGGCCCATGGCAGAGTGGCAGGGGTGAGAAAGCGAGGCGGTAATGACTAGAAAGTGTTGTTCACGCTCACACGTTCACAGAAAGCCAAGGCCAGGACTGTCAGGCACCAACGTAAACAAGAGACGATCACTGAGAGAGAAAGAGAGAGAGAGAAATAGAGAGAGAGAGAGAGAGAAAGAGAGAGAGAGAAAGAGAGAAATAGAGAAAGCGAGGGAGAAAGAGAGTGCAGACAGAGAGTAAGCTTCCCTACTGACTGAGTGAGTGTATTTTGAGGGCTTCTGATAATAAGGATGGTAGTAATGATAGTGAATACAAAACATATACTATGGGAAAATGAAGACTTTAAGAATAGAAACATCATACAGAGCTCAAGAATGAGACTTCATTCTAACAAGTCATCCACTGCATTAATCAGTTCACATGACAGTCAGGAATTTATACTGTAGATACTCCTTAGACAGTAATAACCGTTTATAATCATTCCCAATATGCACTCTTTCAAATCTGCACTATAAGAATAGGACGTTCTTATAAGAATTAAGAACGTGAGGTGAATACCCATGCTGCTTTGCATTGACGTGTGAACCGGTCATCTCCATCTAAAGTTCAGAGGTCAGGTCAACTTTGACTCTCTTATGAGCGAGAGGTAACCTCATCCGGGTGATGTCATTGAGATTTGGGAGCCATTGTTCTAGCAGGGTGTGGCCCAAAATATCTTGACGAGCGCGGTTCAACCTGTCATGCGTTGGATGACTCGGCAATCGCGTGACTTTTGGAACACTTTCAAAGTCAGAGCGCGACACAAAAAGACGTCGCAGACGGAAAACAAAAGGCTCCGAGACACTTAGAAGAAGGTCGGTCATTATGAGGTCACAACATGAGAGAGAACTCACACTGTGGAATAATAGAAGTTGAAGGATGTACTTGGTTGAACCTTGTATGGCGCTACACTACAACTGTAGAATATTCAGTTTCAATACAATCGGTTGAGAGAAATTCAACTTCTGGTGTGCTTTAACTTATCTAGTTACTGATACTTAACAATTTCACTTTTTTGCCCAAATATTTCCTGTCTCTGGTTTATTCCTTTGAGCAACATTTTAACCATCTTAACGTGAGTTATTGTGGATTATCATAGTTACTCAGCGGTCCCCACATAGGTTTGTGCAACAAATGCTCCAGATTTTTTGACTGATCCTTTGTTATTAAGATGAAACTCCCCCCGAAGCCCTCTCAGCCTTTGTAAACACAACTAATAGAAAATCATGGTAACCCGATTAACCTCCCATATTACATTGTTTGCGCAGGGAGATCATTAGCATCAACAATAATGTCTTATCCACCATAGAGTTAGAACAACAACATGAAGACTATTTATTTTGCAATAAGGAGTGTAATACAGAAACGTATGAACTAAAGCCGCACTACAGCCAAATTGAGGTTAAAAGGAGATTTTGGACAAGAGGTTCTACCGTACTGTACAATCTATTTGTCCTAGATCTGGATCTTGGTTGGCCAGTCAGTCTCCTGAATGTTATGAAAAGCATGTGTCTTCATCCCACATTTATGTCTTCTGCAACAGAATGCTGATGATGTTTTTCATGAGATACTGAAGCCTATGATAAAAGATGACTAGGATAGTCCCCTGATTCTGTGTATGCAACTATCTAGAGACATTTCAGTCATGGACTTTGTTATTATTCACGTGACCAAATTCACTTGACTGTTCAGGAATAATACAGCTATAGGTTCATTTACCTCCTATTCAATATGCTTTCTGGAAATACAATGGTATAGAGATCATAAGAGATCATCAGCCTAGCCTGGGAGGTGGCCTGGGAATTGCCTGAGCACACAAGTGCCTAACAATCGTATATGTTTAATTGAATTTTGACTTTGGGGGAGCATTTCCCTTTTGTTCAAGGCGCCACCATGAAAAGGGACATAGTGTTGGTGATTCAGAAAGGTTGGTTTTATGCATATATGAAGAATGTTTGCCAAGCTATACCCACAACTTGGCAAACTTGGTCTAACCCACTGGCCATCCCAATATGTTGTAGTATGGGTATTTAGAGGTGATTAACTAGCGGGGTAGAATAGAGGGGAAAACAATGGGCCTGGAAGGTGAGCCTTATCCTCCCAGCACTCTGGGATCTCCTGACAGGAAGAAGCCAGTCTCTGCGGAGCCGTGTGACAGACCGGGTCATGTGACCTGGGTCTGGCAGATGAGGAAGTGTTGACAGAAGCCCCCCTCACTTGCTATCTTGTGAAAGCCGATAGCTTGTGAAACTCGTTACAGAAGTCCCCCCCCTTTATGCATTGGAGAAAGGGAGGGGGAAGAGAGTAAATATAAATAAATTAATGCTCTTTTTTCTCTTGCCGTGTCTCTTTCCTGGAGCTATGCGCCAGCAGTGATTGTCCCCTTGGTCTCTGGGTCCCCATGGTGGAAGCCCACCCCAGAGCCATGCCCCCAGATACACATACACACTGATGAGGAGTAGAGAGCCCAGCTTACCCACAAAGCCCAAGGGAACGTACCACACACACACACAGAAACACAGGCACACACATGCGCGAGAAAACGAGTACACACGCACACCCACACCCACCGGCAAATAGACAGGCAAACACACACACAGACACACTTGCAAATAGACAGGCAAACACACACACAGACACACACACACAAACACACAGGCAAATAGACAGGCAAACACACACACAAACACACACACACATGTAAACATAAACAGACCTGGTGGTATGCCCTGGCAGGGGCCTGGCAGCTATCAAACATGTAACCGGATGAGATTGCCACAGACAATCTGAGCCATTACAGACATCCAGACAGGACTGTCTCGGCATACAGTACATAGCATGATATTGATACAGAGAACACTGCCCAGTCTACCTCTCACTAACTCTCAACGAGTTCCCCCCTGACTTTCATTCTACTAACTGGCCATCCCTCCAGCCTCTTGGGCATGCACCTGCTCCCAGCACCCAGAGGCAGAGGTAGCGTTGTGGCCCTAAGGCCCCTGGGAGGGCCTCTCCACAGCCCTACAGCATGTGTGTCATTCATCCACTGTCCTTTTGTCAGGAGCCATGCCAATTACGGTCTAACAAACACACGGCAGGGCCCAGAGAAAACACTCTCCACCGCATCGCTAAAGTCAATTAGTAATATTAGGAATGTGGCGCTCATCATTTGCAGTCAATTTTCTGTTGCTAATGAGATTATGGAACAATGCTGTCAGTCAAAGAACAGTGTGTTGTTTCGAACTGCGAATCATTTCCATTTTGTTAGGTTCCTTCCAATAATCAAGCCGTTGGTTTATTAATGATGGAAATTGCCGTATGTGGCAGCGCTGTTTAATTATATGTTAGATATACTGTGCAGTTTATGTTGTTCCGAGAAATGTGCAGTTATTACACATGATATTGAATAAATGGCTCAAATTAAATGAGGTACATCCAGAATAAAAATTTGCTATCAGAGCAACAAGGCAAATTTATAGCGAACACTATTCCTTGATCGCTTATTCACTCATAATTATAATAAAGATTATATAAATAATACTGCCACTAATAATAATAAACAATAACAACAACATATCCTTTGTGAAGGAGTAAGTCCATTTTGTAGTCAAAGCCTGCTTCGACTATAAGCCTGGGGTGGGTGTATGCCTCTGCCTTGCAGGGAGTTGGTCCTCACCTCTCCTCCCCTTTCCCACTCTCCTCCTCTCCTCGTAGGGGAGTGACAGTGTCTTTGTGGTGGTGATGGCCAGGAGAGGGCAGGCACACTGTATTTAATCTCATTTGAATTCATATAGTGTGGATATGGCCTATCTCTCTCTCTCACTCTCTTACCAGTGTGAGGTGGAGCTCTGAGATGCTGTGGCTGTCAGAGGCTGCTGGGTGAGCCTGGACAGAAAGCCTGTCTGTCCGTCTCTGCTCTGCACTAATACCGTTAGCATCACTAGCCACAATAAGGACAGGAACTGTCGCTGCTGGTAAAAACACATCTGATGTCAGTCATCGGAATAATCTGGCTCATCCTGTAAATACATGGGTATACAGGCAGTACCAGTCAGCTAATACATGACAATCTGTGTCAAAGTTAACCCTATGTTCATATTATTCATTTATTCAATCTACCCTTCACCATCACTGAGAACAAAACAAAGACAAAAATAATGTACAATGAGCTACAGAATTAAACTGGTTTACCTGCAGTCATATAGAGCAACATACAGATGACTTCCTATATGTTGTGACTGTTAGCTAGACCTAGCAGAAAGGAAGTGAGACACACATCCCTTCTTGGGAGTCTCTACGCTTGATTTTCATTGTTGGACTCTGGAATCTAGCTAATGTGTTTAGTCACTGTCTCAGCACTTGCCTCTTGTTCTCTGTAAGTGTGAACGCTGTGGGGATCTAACCTGTTTTGTGAGGACTGACTGGACTAAAGGGAAAGAGTTCTAGTCATGTGTCTGGGTCAGACCAGACTACCTCCCTTTCTCTCTCTCTATCTCTCTCTCATACGGGAAGCCTCACGCCTGCCTGCCCAGAGACCCGGCGGCTGACTTTATTAGATATCGATTTAAATCCCATCTCTGTTTAATCTGATCTGAGGCAGGGTTTCTTTCTCTCCAGGCCTCTCTCCCTCTGCTTTTCTCTTTCTCTATCTCTCTCTGCTCTCCTTCAGAGGGGCCCGGTGGTGTTGTGTGGTCCCCTGCCCAGCCGTCTGTCCTCAGTGCTAATGAGCCGCCGCCTGCACTAGCCGCTAACCGGGGCTAGCTAGCCCCACTGATGAAATGTAAATGGGCAGAAATGAGCACAATTACAGCCACTGGGGGGAAACTGGCAGCTAGTGTCCTCCACCGTCTCTCCACACCCCTCCCACGCCCCCACCCTGACGGACAGGCCCCCCTCCCATGGTCGGAGCTCTGAGTGACGGCCCAGCGCCGGGTACGAGGAGACCCCGGCGGGCCCCAACACAGCACAGGGCTGGGGGGACAGTGGGGACACTGACGCCCGCCAATGGTTGTGGCTGGGGCCTCCTCGCCTCTTTCAACTGATCCATTAATTACACTGAACCGAGAGAGAAAATTAAGAGGTAAATTTAATAATAGGGGGGAGGAGGGCCGGAGGATGGATGGAAAAAGCGGGGGGTGGGGGGATCGGTCGAGATCCATACACAGGAGTGTTATGTTATTGTCCCCCATCACTAGTGTGAGGGTGGACCGCTCCGAGCTTATCGCCACTATTGTCACCAGTCAACGGCTTCCTGACACGGAAGGTCACAGGGGGTCTGGGCTAATCAAATAATCACATTGGCATGAAAACACCACAGCCATAGACAGCATTAGTATTAAGAGCGGTTGTCATCTTTCTGGTGGGAATTGTAATGAAGCATTTCAAGATATAGAGAGGCTTTGATATGGCTCAATTAGGAGATGAATTGTCTCTTCTCCTCTGAGGTGAAGGTGGAACAGAACAGAACTGAACAGTGGCCCTTTCCAGTCTGCTGGAGAACAATACTGCATTAAGTAAGGAACCTAAGTAGGGAACCTAATCTTTAGTCGAAGCACTCATCCCCTCATCTCACCATTACAGGGTGGGGTAGGATACTATTGGACACAATAGCATCATGATCCAGCCAAATCCTAGAACAATCCTAGAACTTGAGATAAGCATGCGTAACTCAAACCTTTACATAAATCACAGTTCTAGTTAGTGCACATGGGAGGATATCTTGAGTAATCTTATTTTGTGTCTTGGATTGCGAACCATATTGTCTGGTTCTCATTTGTCTCATACACTGTACTTCCTTTAAAGACAGATCTGAGAGGGTGTAAACAGGCTGACTGGGTGAGGTGAATTAACCATCAGATTAGATAGAGAGTGTGGATGTGAGTTAGAGAGTTTGGGTTCTGTGGCCCACTTCTTATTCCGCTCTCCTCGGCTCCTTGATACCGCGCGTCTCCACGGGTTCTGGATCAGCGCTCCAATAGGTAGCTGAGGCTATCAAAGTACATTTTTTAAGTTTCATACTTTGCAGGTTTTCCCTTTGTTCTCCTTTCCCTGGTTCTCCTGGGCCCAGAGTGGGGAGTCTTCTGGGTGTTACACATAGCTCAGGGCTAAACCAAAGCAAATCTATAGGGAAAAGGAGGCTTTAAATTGAAGTGAGCTCATGACCAAAAAAGGGAGAGGGGGGCAGCGGTGGTTAGAGCGATGTCTGAGGGGTGGGTTCGAGAGGGAAGTTGGAGAGGAGTAAAAAAGAAAGAAAAAAGAAAGCAAGCGATAAACAGTTAAATATGGTCATTACAATTCCAGGCATTTCCCCCATTCTTTTTCTTTCTCCACCTCATATTACAAACTGCAACATCCCCCCCACACACATACCCCCCCCCCCACCCCCCACCCCCACCCCCCCGACACACAACACCACCGCCACCGCTGAAAACCCCCAGCTCAAAAGCCTTTGGGATGATTTGATTTGCGGTGCTATCTGAAAACGGCCTCATCGTGCTAACAAGATTAAGCTGAGCCCCTGTCTGTTTCTTGCACTGGAAATTTGCTAGGTGATTAAAACTGGCTTTCTGCTGGAACACCGAGACCGGGGCTAGTGGGATGGTTGCCAGGTAACAAGACATGACTCCTGTTTGATATAGCTACATAGGCAAAAGGCTAGCCAACGAACAACCGTACAACCATTATCATCCCCCTTGAACAGGCAGGCAACAAAAGACCATGCTTTTATTCACGTTTCTCTCTCTGCTGCTGTACTGTAGAGCTCCCAACAAAGAAGACCAGGCAGAAAGGTTCTCTCATGAGGAGAAAGAAGATCATACGTGGGAATATGTGTGATTTAATCTCGGACAGAATGCACAAATGTAATCATTTGCTGGTCTTTCATCTCTCAGACCTTCAAAGCTGTTAGCCTATTTTGGTCTGCAGGAATTCAGAAGCTATTCCACGGGTCTTTTCTCCTCAGCCCTAAACTCTCCGTCTCCTATGTAGGAAGTGAAGCGAGACCCTATATGCAAGAAGCTTTTCCAACTTGCACTTTAGCAGGGGAAGGAAGGACAGAGAATTAATTCTTCATTCCTACACTGTATTTATTCAATTGGATTATGTATGCATGGGAGCCCTAATGAGGGTTTAAAAATGCAATTATTGCTTAAGCAAAAAATGCGACTTTTTTGATAAATGTTTCTATTAGCTAATAAATGGAGAATCAACAGACTTAGAAAACTGCTTTATTCAGGGCTTGAAATTAGGCCATCAATCATTGCGGAGTTTGTTAACTATTTTTCTGTACTCTTGCTTCCACCCGCCCCCCAACACTGGAGGTCTAAGAATACGCAAAAACGATTAAAGGAAGGATGAGGGGGAGAAGAAAAAAAGAGGACAAATTGTGTTTGATAACCCAGCCAAAACGCTTTAGATGTAAAATGTCTACAGAATCTCTTCGCTTGGGAGAGAAAAGGGAAAAAACGATTAAATGTGGGGATGGTGTTCATAAATGAATGGACTATGATAATCAATCACATTTATAATTCATGAAGCCATGCCACAGGTCAGCACGGCCATTAGGACAAGGTTAATCAGAATTCAAAAGGTCATCGTGCATCAAAAGGGTTTATACGTTTCATGAGCCCGTTGATTATGTTTTCACAACTGTGAATATCCTAAAGCAGCATGTGTGTGTCATTTGAATTGATCCAGTAGTGTGTCACCCATCTGTCAGCCTAGAGGCCTGCATATCATCTTAATATTGATTATAATATAATGCATAATTATTATAAAAACATATTTCAGTTGTTATATGTCAGCATGGCCGCGGGAAGTTTTTATTTTATTTTATTATTTTTTCTTATTATGTTTTAAAAAAAAATCTACTTATCCATGGGTGCTGCAGCACCCTCAGCACCCCTACTTCCCACGGCTATGTATGTCAGTGACATTCAAACTTGGCTTTATAAAATCACTACCTGTTTTGTTTAAATATGAAGCCAGTATTACTGGACATCGAAAAATATATACAGTAATTCTGCTCTATGAATGGTCCCTCCTGTCATATGAAGGGGTATAAAGTCCTACATGAGAGACTGATCTGATCTGGGGTCAGGCCTTACTGAGGAGATCAGTGGTGACTTCTGTTCTCTTGGGGATCTGGGGGTCAGGCCCTACTGAGGAGATCAGTGGTGACTTCTGTTCTCTTGGGGATCTGGGGGTCAGACCTTACTGAGGAGATCAGTGGTGACTACTGTTCTCTTGGGGATCTGGGGGTCAGGCCTTACTGAGGAGATCAGTGGTGACTTCTGTTCTCTTGGGGATCTGAAATCAGGCCTTACTGAGGAGATCAGTGGTGACTTCTGTTCTCTTGGGGATCTGAAATCAGGCCTTACTGAGGAGATCAGTGGTGACTTCTGTTCTCTTGGGGACAATGACTGCAAAGGGCCACTTCAACCAGAAGTCCCTTCTCTCTCTCTCTCTCTCTCTCTCTCTCTCTCTCTCTCTCTCTCTCTCTCTCTCTCTCTCTCTCTCTCTCTCTCTCTCTCTCTCTCTCTCTCTCTCCCTCTCTCTCTCTCACAACGGTGACCTGGGGGATTGAGAACACACACACAAACACGCACACACACATACCTAAGGGAGACTGACGTCCAATGACATACCTCTAGTCTACCTTGCTATCATGTCTGTCTGTCATTTCATCTTAGCCTCTATCTAATGTGTGAGACAGAGTGTAATATGTCACTCTCTGTGAGGAAGCTTACCTGCATCTGATGAAAATAATGCAGTATTTTCAAATGACACAATCAAAACAGATACAAGTGCCCTCTTGCCCCAATTGAAAGCGATTCAGAACGTGTATTGATATGGGTTTACAAACACACAGTCTGGGGACAGGCATCAAGAATGCATACAGTATACTGTAAGTCAATTCTACATGAAGGAATAATTCCAAATATATTCATAGAATGTCATAGCTATTTCAGGGAGAGAACACATAATACTGTATTACCTCCACAGAGTGATAAGAAAAGGTATTTTCATATTTCCATGTATTTTTCATTCATTTTCCATTTTGGGGAAGAAAAGTGCTCAAGGCAAGATTAATAAGCATTTAAAACGGTTTCAGTGCTAACCGGCAAATCACAGTGTGTGTTTCAGACTATTGTTCACCGCAGACTGGTCATGAATGACATAAATAGATTGCCCTGGAAAACCTAGCTACAGGAGGCAGGCAGACACATTCACACACCACACACATACAAACACACACACACACACACACACACACACACACACACACACACACACACACACACACACACACACACACACACACACACACACACACACACACACACACACACACACACACACACTAACACACACACAGACAGGGAGGCAGGCACGCAAGCACACATACACACACAGTATAAAACACATACTATATCCCATCTGAACTGTAATTAAATGAAAATTGCCTTCCGGAAGCATTTTTATTCCCCCCCCCCCTCCCTTCAGAAGACAGAATTCAAAACACTTAACCCCTATTAGATTCCAATTGACAACCGAGCACAAAATGGCTGGAGTACCCCTTGGCTAGGTCTAACTTCGTGTCAATAGCTGTCTGGGAACCTTATATGGTTGCTACAGGCTGCCCCCCCCACCTAACCACTCACCCTGACACCCCCATACACACGTGTGCCCGAGCATTACAACAATACAACATAATGGCCGACATTCAACGAGTACAACTCCGTTAATTGGCGGCCACCAAATTGTGTTTTATTTTGCCACCGAGTTTGGAAATATAATCAGTTTGCCTAATTTTATTGCGTTTCCTAATGATGCTTGCCCTAAGCAATTGTACTGTGTGTTCCTTAGCAAACAGCGTGTGTCAGCCTAGCTGAGATTAATCTTGATTACTTTAACCCTGTTGATGAAGTAGGGTACAATAACGCTTTAATTGGGGAATATTGCCGACTAAAACAGTGATAGATAGCCAGTGAGATGGATGTTTGACTCGTGTGGTAATTGTAATGCTATTTGCGTTGATTAGCGGCGGATGGATCAGCGATAACAGCGAACCACGTGGAATATAGAAACAACAAAACTACAAACAAACTAACCAAGGCAGAGTGATGATGCTTACAGTACACGACACTACATTCATTACCTGGTTATTTCAGGCCCCCAGATATTTGGGCATCAAGCCTGTCATGTCACCACCCTTATGGAGTCAAAGCAGGTCCCCTGGAGGCAAACTAGCCCCAAAATGCAACTCCAGCTCTTCTAACTCATCTTCCCTCCTCTGACAACACAAAGCAGAGAAAAGAGAGAGAGAACCAATCTGCTCCCATTGGACAGTTGTCTTTGGAGGTGTTGCCCTGCGAATGGACATGCTGATTCCCTCTTTTCTTTGTGCTGACTGCCTCGTTGGCGCTCGGGAAGGTTTTGCTGAGTCTCGATTGGTGGGTGGGCGGGCGAGACCAGTCAGAAACAGGAAGTGTCGGCGGGCACCAGCTGTGACCTGGCTGTGCCCTGTGAGGAGAGTGGGGTATTACCAATGCCCCCCCCCACCTCCACCTCCACCACAACCAAACCTCATCCCCCTCTTCCTCCAATACAATCCTATTCCCTCTGATTGACACTTGACAGACCACGATGAACACACTCCCAGGTAAACACACCCTCACAAGTCCACAAATGCTGTCACCTGCTCACACGTGCTCAGAGTGGACACACACACATAGAGGCGTAGGGATGGGGATAACGTAAGCGTGTGGATATTGGTGCTGTCTCTCGGAGGTGTGAATGTGTCACCAGTCACCATTGACAGCAAGAGCTGGAACAGTACAGAGGTCATTGGTCAAGACAGCAAGGTCATATGCTATACATAGAAGCCTACTGTTTACCAAGCTATGTCAGAAATCCCTGAGAGAGGCGTAAGAGGGAGTTGACAGGACACAGAGGTATCAGTCCCACTGTCATATCAAATTAAATTAAACTGGACGTCTTGTCATGACAAATATCATAAAAATGACACTGAATGTGTTTAAAATTGAGCTGCAACATTTCTGATTGCTGATTGGTTACATGTTAAACAGCCAAATGTTTCACAATATCTCAGCCCTGTTCTCTGTCAGTAATATATACTATTCCAATTGAAACAACAGTGATAAGGTGTTGCCAACCTTTCCTTTGAGAAATTGAAAGCCTGCAGAAATCTAGCTTCAGGCTAAATGGATAGTGCCATAAGCCCTTGTTTTAATTCTTGGGTCGCGGTTGTAATCAGTAACACAAATGTCTTGGCATCAGGTCACTGTTCAAATCTCAATCCACACAACACACTGTCATACATGTGGAATTATATGTAACGCTGTCATCACGCATCTATCACAGCATCACTGTTAGTATTAAAAAAAGAGTGTTAGGGGTGTTAAAAAAGTGTTAAGTGTTGCATTGTTAACAGATGCATTGTTCAGGTCCCATTGACTGTATACAGTAAGTCTGAGTCTACACTAGTGCCCCAGTTGATCTTTCTGAGGGCCCAGCCAGGCAGCCACACTGTACTGGCCCAGCCACATACAGCACTGCAAATACAGCAGCTTGTCATAATAATGACAAGAGTCGACTCCATTCTGTTCTTTTGAGTTTATTTCTTTGATTTAGCACCGCAGCCGACTTTGGCCCGGGATGATCTCCAAGGTTGCTGTCAGGATGAATTTTATGTCCTTGGCTTTTGCGTCTTTCTGCAAGCCTGTCACATCCACTCAGGGCTGACTGGCGTACCAGCCAAGACCTCTGGCATGCTGTGAGTATTAATAGAATATTGATACAGCCAAAACGCTGTTGTGGGATTCATTGCATTTTGTCTCTGCTCCTTTTTTTATTTTAATAAATCCCGATGCCTATTTCCTGTGATGCAGAGCGTTTTAATTAGTGATTTTTACTACCTCGCCCTCTCATTAAATTAATTATTAATTAAGTAAAAAATATAGGCGTGTTTAATGCTTCAATTATCCGAGCGAGGTTTTATGGTCAGTGGAGTTCAGCAGCTGAAGAATATCTGGGAGAGAGAGGGAGGAAGAGATAGAGAGCGTGAAATGACAATCCTCCTTTCTTTTTCTATTTCTTTCTTTCTCCCTCTTTTTCCCCCTCTCTCTCTTTCTCCCCCCTTCACTCTCATTCCCTCTCTCCATTTCCCCCATCGCTCTCTCTCTCGCCCTCTTTCTCTATTTCTCTTTCGTCCAGTCTCTCTCTCTCTCTCTCTGTCTCTCTCTCACACACACACAAGCACACACACTCACTCTTATGTAAGCCACATATGCAAGTACCTTCTTGTGGACATTCTTTCTTAATTGAAGAGAACGGCAAAACAACAGGAGCTAGACAAAAAATGTGTCAGTTTGCTCAGCTACCAAGTAACTGGAACAAGATCCAGCAACCTTTTTTTATTTCTCTCGTTACATCGACTAGTGCTGTCATAACCCACACTCGCATTAGAAGGCAACACGTAATGTCACTAGGCTGACGCCTGCTTCCTTTTAGACCGGTTCAGTTTTCACATTACGGTAGCATGCTTAATGTCATTCAGTATGTTGATGTGGAATAAAATTGACTGACAAATAAATGCAGAAATACTGAAGATAACTGAATAATAATTTCAATTTATAGGGCCATAGCACAGGAACTTATACTTGTCCCGAACACAAGCCTCGGAAATCAAAATGGACTATTATGTTCGTGTTCAAAAGGGTTTTAAATAAAGTTATCAGATTTCCTTTAAAAAAGAAAACATGGCTGCCGATGATAAACAAAAATACATTCCATCAACAAGTGCATTGATTTTGATGTAAACATAATTATCATCCCTGCCAGAGTAAATTGGTCTGATGAGATAGTGAGTTCATTATCTGCGAAAACACTTGGGAGTGTGATTCTCTAATTAATTTTCTATAATGAAGCCTGTGTTTTCGTTAAAGCGCCCAATTCCTTCAATGACACATTGTTTACTAAGATACATTATCTTAGACCCATTGGGCTCTGTGATGTGGCATGTGTGAGGTCAAAGACTACCTAGAAAATGTAGTTTAGCACCCCAGAGTATATTCATTTATTAATTGCCCTTTATGACAGTTATGCTAATGTAGGATACCTCAGTTGCATTTGCTATATCTAAACTTCCATATGATAAGCATATAGGGGAGGAAATTCAGTGTCAACAATAGCATAACGTCATATCCAATTACAATTATTTGGTAGCAAACACCCTCCTCCTAGGCCTCTGCCTTCTTATCTGTGAGTACTAAAAGTTGTCAGGAGTTCTCTTTCATTGGACATTAGCATGCGTCAATACCTCAATGCTATCAACTGACTGCATGCACTTGGATTCGGGCTTGCAACGGCATCCAAAACTATTTTCAACAACTGATTCTGTACTTTAATTGAACAGCATGACTGAACGACATAGCTCATTACTTTACTCATTAGTTAATTATCGGAGAAGTAGGACAAGTCAATAAAATGGAAGGCAGTAAATTCCGATACTAATTAGCGCCGGCGTTCCCTCTGAGACATATTTAAAGGCAGATTAGTTACCTGAATGTCCCGCCACGGAATAGAGGAGGGCGAGACAGAGACAAGATGAGAGCACTAAGGTTAACAGCTTGTCGTTGTTAAAGCAAGAATTAGAATAGTTACAGTCACTACTAAATAACCCTCAATGAGAGTGCACCTCCACTTAGGGAGTCTAGTGTTAGGGAGCCACACTAGAATACCACTTAGCATGAATAAATATTGGACGTTCATTCTAAGAGCTATGCAAGTATTAACATGGAAAACAGATGACTGTTGGTGAGTTATGTATGACTGAGACTGTACACAGCAAGTAAATGGGGTTGAATAGTGAAAGGTGAACTACAGTGTTCTAAAGCAAGGTGTACATATTGGTGTTGGAAATAACCGCTATGATGATGTTTACATCAATATTGTCTCATCTGGTTTGAGCATAACAATTATGTTGTAGGATAATAGTTTTTGACATTTTGTCAATTCACTGATGTACTGTATTTCATTATGTATCTATTGAGATGGGAGTGTTAAATGATTGTCTTTGAGTCCTTTGCGCTGTAGAAATTGATAACAATGATGAATGATTATATTTATTAAAATTGACCTATTCCTTTCATTAGGATCCATTCTGCCTCTATTTGTTTTCTTTGGTGCGTCTGCCAATAATAACCATTTGACACATTGGGCCCATTCTGAGGAACCATAGGCTGAGTTCATGCACTCCTCACAGGGGGCTTGCGACAGTGCTGCACAGCCGCCCCGACAGCCAATCACATCCCAGAGAGAGAGAGAGCCTAGCGAGGGACAGGCTAGCGCCTCTTTTTCACATGCAAATCCAACAATGTGACAATAAACACCTGACATGGACCATGACTACATTATTCATCCTTTTTAATCAAACTCCCCCTCTCGCCTCCCACCCAATGCCTATCCCACTCCCTCCCTTTCCCCCCCCCCCCCTCCCCCCTTCACTCAGCTGTTTTCACGGGTATACATTATCACTTTTTCACTCAATTGGCTCTAACAGGGCTAAGCTAGTTGTGGGGCCTGGGCGGCGGCCCTGGGGAGGACAGAAGGCCGCATTTATTTACCTTCAGCAGACCTCACCGTGTCATCTGCTTAATCATGTGGCTAATCGACAACACTGTCTCCCCACGCACACCGGGGCTGGACAATGGCACCTCATTCATATTTCATACAATGGAGTGTTTAAGTCATTGCACGCGTCTGAAGGAGGGGATATTGTGTTTCATTGTTGGGGCAACTCCACAGAGACTTGCCCACCCAACCTCCCTCCGCCCTCCTTCAACAAGCATATGCTCAACACTTCTGGTGTTAACCAGACCAATGCAGCTGGACGCCAGGGCTATATCAGACTTAATTCACATGATTAATTCAAATGGTTAATTCCGCATTATCGCGGTTTCAGATATAAAATTACCAAGACAAATATGTATTCCACTGAATAATAAATTAACAGGGGAATTAAATTATGCAACAGGCCATATAATAGGGCTCCTTTCTCCCCAACTAATGTCCTATTCTACCCTCACTTTAAAGTACACGGTGTCAGATTCTAAGTAGCCATGTGCTACTTCTTTTGTAACCGTGACTCTTAAAAGGGATTTATTCCAGTGTGACGTGGACAGATCCTCTGCAGACTGAAGTGTACTTAAACACTCTCTCTTAACATCGAAAGGGTACTCAAACACTTGATTTTAACCCTGAAAAGTGTATTAATAAAAATGTGCATTCAACTGCTCTTGGTGGCCCTCCAAATACCAATTCACTACTACGGATGCTTCTACCCGGAACATGTTTTGTTTGAGACTATGTAAGTGTGACGGGTGCTATAGATGTCAGAGGCTGATACCCTGGCACTCTTCGCCTCTGTTTCTTTAAAAGATTAACCAGGGTCATTAAGGACACGGAGAGAGGTTCATTTCACCATTACGAGTGGCAAATTAATCATCGGGGATGCCATTTAATGACATACTTGCCTCGCTGATTACTTGTGTTCTTGTTAATTACAATGGTTAACTACAGTGCACCTATGAAGGTCCTTTTGGTATTTGGGTCTCATTTGGTCTCAAGTCCTTGGTCCTAAAGACACACACTTTATTTTCTCCTTGAAGCAAATTATAGAACATAAAAGAAACAGCTGTGTATGGCACTGACAGCAGACACCCATTACAGACGCCCGGGCCACGGAAGGAACTTAACTGTGTCCTATAACATTAAAATGGGGTACATTTGCCATGGTTTTACTATACTGTGGTGCTGTGGTTCGTGGTTCTCTCTCTGCCTCCGTCTCAATGAAAAACACAAAAGGTGGTGTCATTAAAACAACACCATTAAGCCCGGGCTCTATTCTTGGTCCATTATTCTAAAGGATGTCTCTGGCTGAAAGGGCTGTTAGGATACAGGGTTAGGCACAGGGCTCCTCCACGTTTAATAGGAGGGGTCTTGGGGCAGCCAGGGCAGGGAGAGGTCAAGCTGGACACTTCCTAGCGTTAAGGGGAGTAATTCATCTGAATTAGAATGCCGGTGGTTCCATCAGGTCAACAGCTCAGGGCTACTGGTGACCAGGGTGTGACTCCTGGCACACTGGCTAAGGGAGAGGGGCTTGATAATGGGGTTAGGACCCTGATGGTTATCAGCCAAAACTTTGAGTTGTTTTTATTCCTCCCTCTTTTAATGGTGATTTGGGAGCGGTCCAACACGAGCAATTCCACCGAGATCTTCAGGAAAGGGGATACGTGACTGCTGTAACATTATAAACACTGGCAATCCAAAAGGACTCCAAAGGCTAGGACATGAATGAGAATGTTGTTCCTCTTTGTGCCGTTCGCCAATTTTATTTATAGAGGGCTATAGTAAATACCAAGCAGTCACGCTTAACGAATATGATAATTGGGTCGTTTATTTAGTCAAGATCACTATATGGGTCAAGTAGAGGAGAGCAGGCCTATTTTCCTCCTCTCGCTGTCCATTTCATCTTGAGATTAAATCATCACAGACCATTCAAAGAGTATCATTTTTTGGGTATTTTAAATGTTTCATTGATGTATTTTTCCATTAATTTATTTGCTTTCAATCAAGCACAATAATTAGAGTGGTTATTTGAAAAGCAACCTATCAAAAACAAGCCATTTGTAATAATTACAATGGTAATGCCAATCGTTTTAAATAACGGAGACTTCAAACTTTTTAATTTGACAATAAATAGCGGAACCTTCAAGGAATGTGAACTATGTGGAACACATTTGGGGAATGTGCCTCTATGGCCTTTGTGTATGGACAATAGCAGACCCAACCCACTTCACATCTTTCCTCATGTCCTCCATCTATTGGAGCAATGGCAGCCCTTTGATTTATTTTCTTTTTGCTCATATCGAGGAGGCTTAGAACGAATCCTGAAAAGACCTTTTGAAATGGACTAGAGTCTAGCCTGGCTGTTTTCAGTGCATCCATCCCCACCCCACCCCACTCCTCCCTCCCCCCTTTTCCCCCCTCCCTCGTCGTTGCTCTGTTTTACAATCTCATTCAAGTGGTTCCTTTGTTTTGCCACTCTCTAAGCTCTGATCTCTGGCTTTAGGAGGAGTCAAGAGGCCTAGACCGTTCTGAAAAAGCCTCCTTGCCACAAAGCAGGCGCTTGTTCCCTGAATCCTGGGCTGTGGGTCTAAGCCCGCTCCCCTCTTCAGCCCCTCTACCAGAACACAACAAAAAAAGAGCAGAGATCAGGAAGGTCATCCTCTGGCGCGATATCGTGAGAACTTAATGAAAGTTTTATAACTCTTGAAATGTTTATGACCCCCCGCACTCACCAGCTTGTCCCTCCAATTAATGACGGAGGGGGGCACGTGGGGCCACAGCTGGCCCGGCGCCAGGTGAGGGGTCGGTAACTCAGTCAGGAGGACCACTTTTTACTTCCTCGTACCCATGAGTACTTTCACCTCACTGTAAAGCAGCTCCTGACAAATTATAGTCTTGGAAGATAAATAGTATTTGAGGCATTATTATGCAACATTCTACTGTCACTCAATAGGCTGGGTTATACAAATACGGAATTTTCAAAGACTAAAAAACAACGCGTAATTCCTTCTGTTGTTACTTCCGATATAGGTATTTTGTGGAAACTTAACAAGCACCGTTTCAATTAATGCATGCAAATGCGCAGAATGAAACAACTCTAAAATGAGCCTCAGTGCAGCCCTCTTTGCCCATGACAGTGGTTATAGAATTACTTCTCGGGGAGACTTATGAGGATCCATCTTGCCAGTGTGGACCTGTCGTCGAGCGCCGTGGAGAAATCCGAAGCCCATCTTGAAACAAATGACAAAATCTATCGCCCTGGGCCCTGTGCTTCTTAACAGCTACGATTGGGAAGCCATCGCTGTCCACAAAATATGATAAAACCCATGCCGTAATAGGATTCATAAACATGCCCAAATACAATTTGTTGAGATGTATTTCAGGAAAAGACAATCATTTACAACTTCTGAGGGGGATTTAGAATAAGTATGTTTGTATGCAAATCCGCGAACACGTTTTATGTACTCGGCTTGCACAGATCATGAAAGCGCATTAGATTTATGGCAGTGTAGAGAGGGGTTGGAGTTGGGGTGGGGGAGAAGTGTTGGGATTTATAGAGAGACCTTTTTGGGGGCTTTGATTACTGCAGAATGAGCCCTGCTTTCATGCCTCTGACATCGAAAACAATCCTATTCACTTAGGCTGGAGGAGTTGGGCATCCCGGCCCTATTGCATGGGAATGGGAGCCCGCCAACACGCTCTCTCTGCTGGCACGAACATAGGCTAAGGAAGGGATGGAGGACAAAAGAATTCACCTCCACTGCAGACATTCTGCAAGCAAAAAGTTATTGGAACCATTTTGTTGTTATATCGTTATTATTTGTTCTACTTAACGCAATGGTTTTTCTACCTGGCGTCATGTCTGTTGCATCTTCTGAGGGTTCGTTTCCCTAGTTAAATCATGTTTACTTTTATTGTTCCAGATAAATAATTGGTAACTCATTCGGCGATAGACAAACATGGTTTATTAAATATATCCACATGTGTACCTAGAGACACACAGGTATCATGTACCTAACTTTAATTTGGGTAAGCTAGTAATGTTTAAGGGCTTATCAAATCCTCCAGTTAAGAAATAAAGGAAACCTGATCTGAGCCCTATATAAAGATGCCACTTTAAATAGCGAAAGTCCTGCCCGCCTAATGGCTTTAACTTGGCCTAATGTAAACAGAGTTTGAAAGTTTGATCTAATAAAATCCAATTTACAAACTCATTTATTACCAATAAAGGAAGGAGAAACACCTGCCTCATAGCCTTTAAACTCATTTTGAGATATGTCTAGTTTTTTTCTCTCTCTACCCCCTCGGTACGACGGAGCTGTTTTGCACAATGTGGCATGAATTTGGGCGTCTGCGACATGCGGCCTCCTCTTCCTCCATCTTTACCGGCAGAGAGGGGGCCGGGGGTGACCCCGGATTTCGGAGGCTTTTGGAATGAGAGGTTCAAAGGAACTCCCCGCAGCTTACATAAACCACACTCAATTGGCACAAAGAGGAAACTCAATTTGCAGGGAGCTGCGCTGTATACTTTTTATAGAGGAACTTTTAGTCATTAGGGCCATATACACTGCCTGGCTCAAAGAGCAGGGTGAAGCGGCGGGATGCCGCATGTTGCTTCCACAAAAGCAGGGCACCGAACAGCCCTAATGAGAACTAGGTTGGTTCTTCCTGTGCCTCCTTCAAATGATGGCCATGTTTGTTTTTCGCAAAGGCAAGGGGATGTGTTTTAACCCCTTCTCCAACAAAATCTGCTTAGAAGGTGTAATCCTATCTAGTATGCATATAGCATCTTCAGGCGTGGTTGCGCGGGGAAAAACATCCAAAGATGCTGTATCAAATTAAATGTACGTGTAGAAGAAAAACACAGTTTTGGACCACAGCAAAAGAAAATGAATTCTGACTGGGAATCTAGTTTAGGGCTGTCATATTGATTTGATTTAAATCGGATTTGGGAACAAAAAGGTACTATAGCGATATGACAAAAACAAATCTTAGAATTGACTTATTTACAAAAATGTAATTCAACCAGCTTAGGACCCTTCGTCAAAAGTAGATGTATTGTTGTTGTCACTGAAGAGAGAAAATAAACAGGGAAACATCTCATGTTATTCCAAATATCTATGCTAAAAGGTTGAACTACATCAAGCAAGCATTTAAATCATGTAAATACAGTATCTATGCCTTTCATAATGTTTTATTCAACCTTTTTATTACTAAAATATGAGCCTCCATAACACATAGCTCTTCACAACACAATGAAAATGTGTTTAAACAAGATACTGTTTAACTCGTATCAAATCTTAACGAAAAACCAAAATGACATCATCTTTGATATTATCGTGTCTTGTAGCCCACCTGGACTCCACCTTTGACCTTTGACATTTCCAGTGACCTCTGACCTCAACACACCAGTCTATACCAGCCATCATACTAGTCTCTTTGTGTCCTCTGTTACCCTTCTCCCCCTCCTTTCTCTTCCTCTATATAAGGCAGATTAATGACAGCTAATAATATCTGATGTTCCTGGACATTGGCCCCGTAATGAGATGCATTCCCAATGGGTTGCCGAGGTGTCACCACTAACAAATTCACCAGCACTGCACGCAATTAGCCTATAAAAGGGAGCGGGGAAATATACTAAATCAGTATTGGGCAAGACGGATGGAGCGAAAGGAAAGAAAAATATCCTTTTGTACTGTCGTAACATGAAGGAGGAAGGGGATAAGAATGGGCATTTTCTCCCCTCCAACATCCCTCTCCGGGAGGGAATCTGGACATGTTACCTTTATGGTAACATTATTCCTTGACTGGCTGGTGGCAGCGTTTCATTACACCTCAGTCTAACGTTGAAATATTTTTTCGGCAAATGTCAGCGTATGCAAATGAAGCCGAGGGCCCTGTTCGCATGTGATGTTTTGTTAAAGTTGTTGCAACCTTTTTTTCCTACCCGTTTCTCGCTTGCTCTCTTTTCTCACGTTGAGAAATATGCTTCACAATCACTGTCCCAAGATGTTATGCGAACAAGGCAATCAATCCATCAATCAATCAATGTAGTTTCATTTAGCTGTGTTGTATTCATATTCATAATGTTTGTCAAATAATGTCCTGTGAGGCTATTTCAACATAAATAGAGAATTAAATCAATATTAGCAGCAGTGATGGTGGGCCGTAATAAAAACACGCTAGAGTGATTCAACATTTATGCAAAACAACAAGCCTAAACTCCCAGTATAATGTTTTGGCTGGTGCCCTCCACACTGCGCCCTGTGGCTACGACAATGACGACAAGGGATCGCTCTCGCTCCCCCACTCCATTCATAGCCCCCTTGCCCAGTGGCTCAAAGTGTCGACTAGTCGACCAGTCATCTTCAATGTGACAGCGAGGACAGCTCAGAGTGTCAGAGCTAACGCTAGCCAGCCACTAAACCACCCACTGATCACTATTCTAGCAGGGTTGAGCTGATGAACAGACAAAAGGCTATGGCTGCTTGGTTTCCAGCGTGATGTGAAGCCAGCAGTCGTCAGATGTACGCAGGCGGTGGTAAATAATTCCCCACTTCTGGGGCTCGTCAGGGATCCATTGCGTCGTAACGTCTGGCTCTGTTCTTGTGCTATTGTGAAGAAATATTTTTTTCACTAGAGGAAGAGAGAAGCCAAGTCCCGGTTCATACCTAAAGCATGGGCGAGAGAGAAGCCAAGTCCCGGTTCATACCTAAAGCATGGGCGAGAGAGAAGCCAAGTCCCGGTTCATACCTAAAGCATGGGCGAGAGAGAAGCCAAGTCCCGGTTCATACCTAAAGCATGGGCGAGAGAGAAGCCAAGTCCCGGTTCATACCTAAAGCATGGGCGAGAGAGAAGCCAAGTCCCGGTTCATACCTAAAGCATGGGCGAGAGAGAAGAGAGTTTCATGCATTCTGTGCATGAAAAGAGCAGCGGTACTCCCATATTCAGGAGCCAGCCCTGCGTTGTACCCCCTATCTGTATCTCTCTGTACAGGCAGGATGTAGGGGGCCTATCAGTCTAATGAAAATTACATTCATAATCACACCACTCCCTGCATTATGCAACTGGTGAGAAATCGGGCCAGGATATCTAAGTTTGATAGCATTTCTTAGGCAGGATCAAACTGAAAATGTGAATGGGTTGGCATCAAATCTGAATTTGATGAGTTCAACAGTAAAAATATTCACGTTTGAACGTATAATGCAAATGATAAACAAGTTAAGGTTGGATAGAATTTGAAGCATTTTTGAGGGCTCTGCAGTACTGGAAGAAAGAGACTGAGGAAATTGGTATAAAAGATAACTTCAAAAATAATTTACTCTGTTCTCATAACTAGAGAGCTTTCCGTCATTTGTTATGAGCCAAATGCATGCTATAATAATATAGTAAATTAAGTTAAGAGGAAAGTGATGAGTTCCAGAGAGGCACTGAAATCTACATGCAAATGCATAATAATCACACGTCTACAATATTGCAATGTTAAGAAAAAAATACCTTGGATTCAATTATCATGTAGAGGGGAATAATCACAATGTTATTGGAAACTCAATTACCGAGGCAAGCCCATGTCTGGAAATTAGCAGAACTTAGCTAAGGCAAGTCAGCCTTGAATTCATCAAATATGGATTATCACAATATTACATGTTCACTTTGATTCTGTCCAAAGACAAACATCCACAGTCACTGGTACACACTCCAGCCTCTGGATTATTCATGAATAGCCTACTCTCTGATCTATTATACATGCAAAACTGATTCTATACCGATTGCCGCAGGCTAGGAGGCACAGACATAGAATTAATTATATTATATACACATGCATGATAATTGTGTACGATTCGGTCAAACACTGAGGTATTTCCCTATGTGTGATTACTATTGTCGCCATTGTTTTCCTAGCAATTATTTCCATTATTACTGTTAATATTGTTAATATCATTGCTTCTCTTCTCTGTTTCTCTGGGGCTTTTTGTGGTGAGATTGAATGCAAGTGGCCACCACCATTCTGGAATAAATCATGTCATTCACAGACTTGGGCCATGACATTAATACATAAACGCCATGCACATATATGAAGAAAATTACTTTGAAATTAAACACCAGTCTACAGGTTGGGCAGGGGGAAGGAGATAAGAGTATTAATTCATTAAAAATATTAATGAAATATCCCTTCTCCTCAGCGCGCGTCGCGGACAACCACACGTTGGAATATCACAGCATTTAAAGTGTCTCCTCTGGCTGATGGCTAGATTCGGTCTATTGTAGTTGGCTAGAGCATAATTCCAAATATAATTTCCATTTGTACTGGGAGCGTCATGCTCGGTTTGGTTATCAAATTCCCCCACACTGTAAGGTCCAATATGATACAACCCCACGATTGTGGAAATACATTTGCAATCAGAGCACTCTCCTTATGCACATCATCTTAAAGCCCGAAAGCAAGCTGTGAGCGGGCCAAGCTCCAAGTGCTGGACCTGCACAGGTCAATTGCATGCTCCTGGCTGGCATTATTAAAATATACCCAGTGCATTGGGTATTAGCTAAAGCTGTGTGTGTGTGCGTGTGAGCCAGACACCTAACTTTTGTGAGTTTCAGTCCCCCACTGTCCCCAGTCTCTGTTCCCTCAGTCTGCACCAGCGCCATGGTAGAGGCTGCTCCACAGCCTCAGAGACAACTTCAATCCCACATTATCAGGGGAGCGCACATTGCCTCTCACAAGGGTTTAATTTATTTGTGCCTGTTTCAGCCCAAGATTAAAGTTTAATTGCCGCTGACTGGCAGCTCCCAAGTTTTGACTAATTCTCCTTATCGGGAGTTCTTACTGAGTTGCTGAGGGCAATGTGAGGGCTGCGCGTGCGGTAGCGGTGCCCACACACACACACACAGTCACACACAGTCACACACAGTCACACACAGTCACACACACACACACACACACACACACACACACACACACACACACACACACACACACACACACACACACACACACACACACACACACACACACACACACACACACACACAGTCAACATTGTAATCCCTTTTTTAAATTGGCCAATATGTTGAATACCTGAGACTATGTGTGTGTGCGTGCATGTGTGTGTGAGTGTGAGTTCATTCGGTTTCCCTGGCAAGGTCGGGATTGCGAGTAATTAGACATGCGTCAGATTGTTTACTGCAGAATTTAATTGATTTGTACATGTGGAGCCATCATGTGACAAGCTGCAGTTGCATTTCAAACAGTGGGTTGGGTTGGCTTCCAATGATGTATGTGAGTACACAGAACAACACCAATTTACAAGTAAAATTCCCCCATCAAGAATAAAAACACTACTCTGCAGGAAGAAAAAAAACAGAGTCAAAAACACATTGCTGGATGCGTGCAGTGTGTTTGTTGATGAATCATTGCAATATAAATCATTATAAAGTGCATTACCGTAGAGAATAGTGATCGCATTTCCATAAGTACGTGTTTATGCCAAAGTGATATACAACCGTAAATAACAGAGATAATCCGTGTGTGATCAGCCAAAGCAGAGTCGGAAGAGCCATCATTTATGACCTGCAATATTAGTAACAGCTATTAAAAGCTGAGGTTTGATTTGAAAGGCCTCATTTAGCCGGGCGGAGATGTGCGTGAAATAGTGTTCCTTTGCTCGTAAGTAATGCCGCTAATCAGCCGCTACAGTGTATTTTGCTACAGTAGCCTTATGGTCCTAAAACGGGACACAGTGGATTAGGGAAGATCTCAGGGGAGTGAATGGACTCAAGCGAGTCAAAGCCTTCACTCGACCATGCTTGTGTGTAGTGCACACACACACACACACACACACACACACACACACACACACACACACACACACACACACACACACACACACACACACACACACACACACACACACACACACACACACACACACACACACACACACACCCTGCTGTCATAATCCCCTATTAGTAATGATGATGAATAAAGTATAGTGTAACGCTTATTGTACTTCTGTTAAATGATCTTTGACTCATAATAGTTTGGGATTTCAAAAGTCAGGGCTGACTGAAAAAGTTGAGTGACATACCAATGAGTCAAGGCATTCCATCAAACGATTTGTCAATGAAATGTGAAGAGAAAGAAAGAAAACAATCCTTTTGGCTTGTGTTGCTGAGTAAGTGAGAGGTGAGCACAAGGGAATTCACACACACACTCACACTGACAGGATGGGGGGGGGGGGGGGGTAAGGTTACTGTGGCTGCCATTGAAAACAGTTTTTCACCTGCCAGAGCAAATCTGGGATTATGCCAAACTCACAGGTAGTGTGAGCGGAGCACTGCACCCAGCTGGGGACAACAGGCTCTCCTAATGCAAATAGTGTTAATACACAGTCCCCGAGCATATTATGTGCTGAGCAGTGAAACCTGCCTTCCTCCGCCGGCTACCTACACTACCTGTGGGACTGGAATTAGAGGGGCGAGAAACCACACACACATGCACGTATGAACACACACACACATGCATGCACACACAGACAAAAGTGGGCACATACGCACACGCAGGTACACACGCACAAACACACCCCTTGGAGCGGCGGCGGTGCATTTCACACTCCTGCTGTTTAACATAGCCCCACTGGGGAACGCCTGCGAAACAATGCTAGAGAGAAACCAACCAGGGCCTCACCGCTTCCCGACCTGTCGGTTGATCCCGCCAGTCATTCCAGGGCATGTGTATTAGCCAATTATGTCACTCAGGATCTGCTCTATCTGCATCCTCTGTCAGGGCCAAATAACAACACCGCTACCACCACCACAATCACTACAAAACTACCACCACCACGACCACTGCTATTACCACCACCACCCCTACTACCACCACCACCCCACCGCTACTACCACCACCACCCCTACTACCACCACCCCCCCACCGCTACTACCACCACCACCACCCCTATCACCACCACGACCACTACTACCACCACCACCATCACTACAAAACTACCACCACCACCACCATCGCTATTACCACCACCACCCCTACTACCACCACCACCACCACCGCTACTACCACCCCCACCCCTACCACCACCACCACCACCACCACCACCGCTACTACCACCACCACCACCACCGCTACTACCACCACCACCCCTACCAACACCACCATCACTACAAAACTACCACCACCACCGCTTTTACCACCACCACCCTTACTACCACCACCACCGCTACTACCACCACCACCCCTACCATCACCACGACCACTACTACCACCACCACCACCACCATCGCTATTACCACCACCACCCCTACTACCACCACCACCCCCACCGCTACTACCACCACCACCCCCACCGCTACTACCATCACCACCCCTACCACCACCACCACCACCACTTCTACTGTACCACTACCATCACTACCACCACTACCGCTAATACTGTACCACCACCATCACTACCACCGCTACTACTGTACCACCACCATCACTACCACCACCACCGCTACTACTGTACCACCACCATCACTACCACCACCACCGCTACTACTGTACTACCACCATCACCACTACTACTGTACCACCACCACCACTACTTTACCACCACCATCACTACCACCACAGCCACCACTGTACCACCACCATCACTACCACCACCACCGCTACTACTGTACCACCACCATCACTACCACCACCACCACTACTACTGTACCACCACCATCACTACCACCGCTACTACTGTACCACCACCACTACTACTGTACCACCACCACCACTACTACTGTACCACCACCATCACTACCACCACCACCACTACTACTGTACCACCACCATCACTACCACCACCACCACTACTACTGTACCACCACCATCACTACCACCACTACTACTGTACCACCACCATCACCGCTACTACTGTACCACCACCATCACTACCACCACCACTACTGTACCATCACCAACACTACCACCACCACCACCGCTACTACTGTACCACCACCACTACTGTACCACCACCATCACTACCACCACCACCACCGCTACTACTGTACCACCACCATCACTACCCCCCCCCACTACCACCACCACTGCTACTACCACCACTACCACCGCTACCACCACCACCACCACCACAACTCCCACCACCCCTAATACCACCACCACAACCGCTACCACCACCACAACCGCTACTACCACCACCACAACCGCTACTACCACCATCACCGCTACCACCACCACAACCGCTACCACCACCACCACCACAACTACTGTACCACCACCATCACTACCACCACCACCACTACTACTGTACCACCACCATCACTACCACCACCGCTACTACTGTACCACCACCACTACTACTGTACCACCACCATCACTACCACCACCACCACTACTACTGTACCACCACCATCACTACCACCACCACCACTACTGTACCACCACCATCACTACCACCACCACCACCACTACTTTACCACCACCATCACCGCTACTACTGTACCACCACCATCACTACCACCTCCACCACTACTGTACTACCACCATCACTACCACCACCACCACTACTGTACCACCACCATCACTACCACCACCACAACCGCTACTACCACCACCACAACCGCTACTACCACCATCACCGCTACCACCACCACAACCGCTACCACCACAACAACCGCTACTACCACCACCACCACAACCGCTACTACCACCACCACCACCGCTACAACCACCACCACCACCGCAACTACCACCACCATCACCATCGCTACTACCATCACTACCACCACCATCACTGCTACTACCACCATCATTGCTGCTGCTGCTCTGGGGTAAATATGACTTTAATTGTCTAACGGAGATGGTGGCCCCGGCGTGGTGTATGTGAACATGTGTCCCCGGAGCGTCACACATCTGCAGAGGGAGATGGGGGATGTGGGGGAGGGGGTGCATGGGTTTGTGGGATGCGTGGTTAATTTGAGCTGCGGGTTCAGACAGGGACGGAGGGGTAAAGGGGTTGGAGGGGGTGGTGTGTGTGAAGTGTGAATGCCCTGTCATTCTGCCTTTGCGCCAGGCTGGCCTAATGAATTCCTCCCTGGGCCCTCCATCCGCGGCGGCTAATTTCACCTGACACTGCCTCGCTGCTGACAAGCACAGCCTCGCCGCCAATCAGCATGCATCAGACTCAATCAGAGAGGGGCCCTGTGAGATGCCCCAACACCTACTCTATAGATCTATTACTCTCCATCCTACCCCCAACACTGAGCAGAATCACCCCACCGTGGGCACCTGATCTGGGGCAGAGAGAGGGGAACAGAGGGGACGGTTGGCCCTATCCCTTGCCTGACCTCCAGGTGCTAAGCGGTCGGTCTGACAGTGGTGTCAGCTCTGTCACACCTGAGGGATGGCAGGTTATCAACACCAGCACAAACACAAACTCCAGCCTCCACCCAGAAAGGTTCTCAACCCTTCTCCTCTCTTCTCTCATCTCCACTCCGCTGTTGACAAAGCCCTATCTTCGGGGCGAAATGACAGGATCAAAAGTCCTGTTGATGTCCCTGTTCATCGTGTTGCCCTCCTTTGCACGCTTCACATCGGTTTCTTTAAAACCCTCGTCCACGGTCGCCCAGTCTTCCACTGCCGAGTGACTTCCTCTCTAACTCAGCTCAAGCAGCTCCAAACAAACAGAGGCTGTGCAACAGATGGTGTCGGACTTAAACCAGGAACAGGAAACGAAGCCAAAGCATTTGGATGCCAGTTATGGTCAAAACACTCTCTCTTTCTGTGCCGCCCGTTTCATTGACTTGGCTGGAGCTCTGCAGTCAGCCTTCCCTTTTATGACACGTTTTGGCGGAACATGCCGGTCAGCTGTGCTTCCAAATGTGTCTGTTTAATGTGGGGAGTGTGACAAATAGATGATCTCCAACGTCTTTCATCATCCCTCATTTGGTCGTCAGCCTCTTAGAGATGTCGTATCCCGGGGGCGTGCAAAATGTCGCTCACTGCCATTCAGCGCGGAGTTGTTGTGATAAACAAATTGCAGGCTTTGTTGTTTACAGAGAGTACGATATTGAGAAATAGATGGTGCCTTTAGTTTTTGGTAAACAATTAATGGCGCTCCGAGTGGCCAAAAGTGCTTGCAGCCAAAACCATCTCTTGCCCGCAATGTTAGAAATGTGCAATTCGCACCATGTCAGGAATGAACATATTCAAATGTGTACAGCTATTAAATGTTAATTTACACAACAGATGAAGGCAAAGTGTGGTGCTTCATCAAAGAAATGGCCTGTATTTCAGTGTGAGGACTACGGCAGGAACAGGCCTCTGTTAAGTATTGAGTTAAGCACATAAAAGTTAAGTCAGCGCTGCTGTATCATTTAAAAGAAAACAACTATCCCTTTCACTCAAACTCATTAACATCAGACCCTGGTAGTAGTGGTGGTGTAGCTAAAAGTGTGCGGTTTCTTTGTGTTCTTTTCCAAATTACCTATCACAATGGCGTCCTCCATCCAAACTTCCTCACTACGTTTACGAGCAATGATGGAGAGAAAACAGCATCAGAAAACGAGCGAGTAATCTTCCAGGCAGATGGGCTCTGGTCTACGTCATAGGGGGCCTCGTTTACGGGATGACCATCTCACAGCGCTCGACATATGGACGACAGCGGTGGAGCGTGTGCAGAGAGGCAGCGCTGGAGTCGTGGGACAAGGGGAAATGAAGCGCATCACTACTGTCTGTCTGCTGGAGGGAGAAGGAGCTAGTTCTAGGAGTGGGCCCACAGTTTGGTTCCATCACTTGCATGCTTGTGGTATTGGAGGAAGTCCCTAACTGGTATATCTCAGTTTAGCATTGGTTTCTTCTCACTCTTCAACCCTGTATGTTAAGAGCACGCTACTCTGTACTGTTTGATCTAAGCTTCCCTTTAAAGGTTCTCTAAGCTACAGACCCTAAGTAAAGGTCCTAGCTACAGTAGCGTACTAGCTACAGCCCCTAGGTAAAGTCCCTAGCTAGTGTACTAGCTACAGCCCCTAGGTAAAGGCCCTAGCTACAGTAGCGTACTAGCTACAGCCCCTAGGTAAAGTCCCTAGCTAGTGTACTAGCTACAGCCCCTAGGTAAAGTCCCTAGCTAGTGTACTAGCTACAGCCCCTAGGTAAAGTCCCTAGCTAGTGTACTAGCTACAGCCCCTAGGTAAATGCCCTAGCTAGTGTACTAGCTACAGCCCCTAGGTAAAGGCCCTAGCTACAGTAGTGTACTAGCTACAGCCCCTATGTAAAGGCCCTAGCTAGTGTACTAGCTACAGCCCCTTGGTAAAGGCCCTAGCTAGTGTACTAGCTACAGCCCCTAGGTAAAGGCCTTAGCTAGTGCACTAGCTACAGCCCCTAGGTAAAGGCCCTAGCTAGTGTACTAGCTAAAGCCCCTTGGTAAAGGCCCTAGCTAGTGTACTAGCTACAGACCCTAGGTAAAGGACTTAGCTAGTGCACTAGCTACAGCCCCTAGGTAAAGGCCCTAGCTACAGTAGTGTACTAGCTACAGCCCCTAGGTAAAGGCCCTAGCTAGTGCACTAGCTACAGCCCCTATGTAAAGGCCCTAGCTACAGTAGTGTAATAGCTACAGCCCCTAGGTAAAGGCCCTAGCTACAGTAGTGTAATAGCTACAGCCCCTATGTAAAGGCCCTAGCTACAGTAGTGTAATAGCTACAGCCCCTAGGTAAAGGCCCTAGCTACAGTAGTGTACTAGCTACAGCCCCTATGTAAAGGCCCTAGCTACAGTAGTGTAATAGCTACAGCCCCTAGGTAAAGGCCCTAGCTACAGTAGTGTACTAGCTACAACCCCTAGGTAAAGGCCCTAGCTAGTGCACTAGCTACAGCCCCTAGGTAAAGGCCCTAGCTACAGTAGTGTAATAGCTACAGCCCCTATGTAAAGGCCCTAGCTACAGTAGTGTAATAGCTACAGCCCCTATGTAAAGGCCCTAGCTACAGTAGTGTAATAGCTACAGCCCCTAGGTAAAGGCCCTAGCTACAGTAGTGTACTAGCTACAGCCCCTAGGTAAAGGCCCTAGCTAGTGCACTAGCTACAGACCCTATGTAAAGTCCCTAGCTACAGTAGTGTAATAGCTACAGCCCCTAGGTAAAGGCCCTAGCTACAGTAGTGTAATAGCTACAGCCCCTATGTAAAGGCCCTAGCTACAGTATTGTAATAGCTACAGCCCCTAGGTAAAGGCCCTAGCTACAGTAGTGTAATAGCTACAGCCCCTATGTAAAGGCCCTAGCTACAGTAGTGTAATAGCTACAGCCCCTAGGTAAAGGCCCTAGCTACAGTAGTGTAATAGCTACAGCCCCTAGGTAAAGGCCCTAGCTACAGTAGTGTAATAGCTACAGCCCCTAGGTAAAGGCCCTAGCTAGTGCACTAGCTACAGCCCCTATGTAAAGGCCCTAGCTACAGTAGTGCACTAGCTACAGCCCCTATGTAAAGGCCCTAGCTACAGTAGTGTACTAGCTAAAGCCCCAAGGTAAAGGCCCTAGCTACAGTAGTGTACTAGCTACAGCTCCTAGATAAAGGCCCTAGCTACAGTAGTTTACTAGGTGCAGCCCCTAGGTAAAGGCCCTAGCTAGTGTACTAGCTAAAGCCCCAAGGTAAAGGCCCTAGCTAGTGTACTATGTACTAGCTACAGCCCCTAGGTAAAGGCCCTAGCTAGTGTACTAGCTACAGCCCCTAGGTAAAGGCCCTAGCTAGTGTACTAGCTACAGCCCCTAGGTAAAGGCCCTAGCTACTGTACCTTAAGCGTCTTGAGGGTGTACATATTCCAGTGCCATCTCAGGTCGCTCCTTGGCAGGTTTCCCCTGTCACTAGTGCTCTGAAGGACCCCAAGAATGTGTCTTGCTGACATGACCGCAATGGAGACTAAAGGGAGAGATGGTCATCCACGATTCTGCCTGAGCTGATGCTGGCTGACACAGTCAAAACACGGCTCACCGTCTTACCACTACGCCATACGCTGCGCAAACGCATCAGGCCCTACCTGCACCGACGTGCCGAACACTCCACTCAAACCCCATGTGACCAAGCAACCTGGTCTGTGTCAGCGGTGGTCATGTTACTCTGCGGTTTAAATGGATGATCGCTCCCAAGCATATTCTGGGTAGGTCTACAGTCAGCGCCAATATCTGTGAAGCTGATGGGTAAGCTATTTCTTGAGAGAACATGTTAAATGACATAGAAACGCTAAGTATTCAAAATCTTTTTGCTGTTAAAACTAAGAAATGGAGATAAAACTAAAACACAACACAGATACAATAGAAAACAGTGCAGAGAAGAGAGCAACTGCACAACAAAGTAGGGCATTGCCACTGTATTGTAGAACACTAGGCTAGTGTGTAATGGTTTTCAGCTCTCTGAATTGAGGCCACACTTTTAAGGTCAGCAAAGTGCAGGAAGTGCAGCGGGTTGCAGAATGTTGTCTGCACTTACAGGGCCACGCATTTCTAAACCTCACAGACGTCTAGTCCGAGGTCGACATCAGGGGAACAAATGGGAGCTGATGGCTCCGTTGTTCCGTGTCATCCTCCGTATTCTTCCGCCATACTATTTGGGGACGACAGTATTAAGCACAGCTGACATCATGTACATATATGCACAAAGGCTGAGAGGGGAGTTAAAAAGAAGACCGGCTCGTCGTAACATCCATTAAGACACAAGCTTCACTTATTCCAAACAATGTGATAAGCCCTGTTCCTGTTCCTTTATTATTGCCTTGCCCTGATTCCCCCCGCCTCCCCCTTACCCAGAGTGCTTCTGTGTGCCTGTACGGTTTCAGAACACCACTTTCACTTAGTTGACAGATTATTGTTTGGGTATCCCACGTCCGTCTTTCTTGCCTGTCTATTGTACACGCAACAATATAAGTTCGTAACGAGAGACCGGAAAGGAAATGCAATGTCCCTATTCCTTCTTATTCCTATATTAGGGATTTTTTTTTGCACATTCTTTTCAGGAATGCATTGTTTTAATGCAAATTATAAACCATAAAACCCAATACCCCATTCTGTTAAATTAATAGAATTACGAAAAAAATGTAATGATAGCAATTAAGTCTTGGAAATGCAAATTTTATAGTCAAGGACGATTACCTCATTTATAGCATGTGCTGGAATGATGCCAGACGAAGGTAATTTAGATCCCAGTTGCTCACGGTTACATCATGATGAATGTGCCGGGTATAGAGCCATCGTGCACCTGCAGTCACCCAGCCCTCCATCAGCGAGTAGGGAGGGAGGGGACGGATGAGAAAGACAAATGCTGAGGGACACTTCCCTAAAAACACCAATCCCAGCAAAAAAAACGTGTTCAAACAAACAGAGAAAGTTTGGCGTTACATCTGCTATAAATGACAATGTGGAAGTAGTGAAGAGTGTTCTGAGTTTAGAGGAAGTCTGAAGAGGGCACTGCTGCATTCCTCCCAAGTAGGGACTGCTTTATAATTATTGGTATGGCATGTACATACCTACCTCAACTACCTCGTATCCCTGCACATTGATGTGGTATTGGCACTTCATGTATATAGCTTCATTCTTGTGTGTTTTTATCTTCTTATTTAACTCTGCATCGATGGGAACGAGATTTTAAGTAAGCATTTCACTGCAAGGTCTACACCTGTTGTATTCGGCGGATGTGACAAATAACATTTGATTTCATTATTTCCTTTGTAGAAGTATGCATAAAAAATACCACTTGTCCGCCTTGCCTATTTATTCCACAACAGAAAATATATATAGAGGGCATGTCACAGCAAAGTTTGGAATGATAATAGATTTTCTGACTCGGAGATAGGTTTGATTGAACAGAAATCAGAAAGACAATATTAAGTTAGACCTTTCCCCTACTATACAGTGCCCTGTTAATCTGATGTTTATCACCTCAGATTAAAAATTGAGGGGCCCCGATGACATTTAAAAAAACGGCAGGATTTTTAAAAGGTACCAACGTTTGGCTGCGTAAAATACTCACATTAGTTAATTATTTGAGACGACGGGCATAATGGAATTAATCTTTTATAAGGCCTAGCCTTCCTATGCCTCCCTCCCATCTAATGACTTAACATTTACATTTAGCACTCCCTTCTGCCAGGAGTACCCACACCATACCCCTCATGCCCCTCCCCTCATCAACAACCATTACGTTACAACAGGTCACAACGTTGTGGAACGTTTGGATAGAAATAAACTACAAAGTTAAAATCTTGCTTTTCTAAATTGTAGAATAGAGAATCACATCAGTCCTATTCAAGACATTTCTATCACTAGTAAACGTTTGCCAAATAAACGTTCCCTTTGCTTGGACTGCAGAACAGAGGCTGTAGCAAATGGCATAGGACTGGAGGCTGGTGTTAGTGGCCAGCGTTAGTGTTAGGCCTTAATGCTGGGAGTCAACAGCCTGCAGTGACTGAGCCCCTCCGGCCATGCCTCGCACGCCTGCCAGAGGATGAAATAGTGAGACTATTACGGTGAAGTAGTAAACCTCCACACACTCAACGCACTATCATAATAGAATATTGATTCTATCCGAATCCAGGGCCCTCTGTCCTCGGATGGGGAGAGCACTAAAGGTCATTTGGTGGGGGACTATAATAGACATGTTGCTGAGCACTGGGGATTATTGTGTTAATGTGTGTTAGAAATAGGCTATACACTACAGTACTGTACGTATTCTATGGAAGGTGCAAACATGAAAGTAACGTGACTTAACCCTTTATAATGACCATGGACTTGATGCCATACTTGATACTTCTTTATTTGTGCTTCTCCATTCTTCTCCTCTATTTACAAACATGATTTTGCTACTATTAGTAGTACTTTTGCAAAGTGCATTCGGGAATGATCAGAAAAACAGAAGTAAACACACTCAGGTAAGTCAATAGAGAAGTGTTATATTCTTTGTGTCACTTACAGCACCTAGAGAATATCCAACATTTTGACCTTCACTGTCCCACATTTCTTCTTGTTCATTACTATTCCAGTTTTTGCAAACCTGCATCTGTCTCATCCGCCATAAGTAACAGAGAAGCAATCGCAACCATTAATTGTTGATCAGGGCAAAAGCGCCTTTGGAAAAGCGCCAAAGGAAAACGATGACAAATAACCACACACCATGCGAACAGCAGTACAAATTTCACCACGAGCAGGAGACGTTTATGCTTGATTGGAGCAATTTAATGTTATTTTTGAACATTTATTTTTTACAAATCCTATGAGGACAGTTAAGAAAATTACTTTTTAATCATCTAAGGAGCCGCTGTGCCATGTCTCTCCAGATGACTCCGTGCTGAAGACTTTCCGCCATTAGGATCCAGCGGCCGTTCTTCGCAAACGGAAAAGTCCTACTTGGGAAAGTCGTGGTTAAGAACAGTAATATTTAGGGAGACAGTCTAAGTTGAAGACATGTTTTAGTCAACATAGTTAGGATTAGGAGTAGTTTTATGATGAGGCCCAAAACTCTGGCATCCATCTTTGCCAACCAATAATGTACACCCCACACCTTCCCTCTCAAGGGGCCCAGGAAGGTATGCATCACTAGCCATAGTGACATGCACAATACATTAGGAAATTGAATAATCCCTAACGTGACATTATAGCCCGCACAAACTTAATGATGAATTCTCTTTTTCCAGGCATTTGGAAATATATTCATGAAATTTCAATGTCCAATGAAACAAGTCATCTTTTAACCAGAGCACAAATATGACACATCATTGCTCATTTCTCTTTACGGCCAAGGCGTTATTTTAGTCAAATAAATACTCATTTGTCTTGTTTGTTGTGTTTTTCTCCGCCTTCACGCCACACAGGTCGAGGTTTTTGTTGGAGACCAAATGAAACTGCCATTGTAAGAATCAATTTGATGAGTCTTGTATATACTCTCTACTCAAAGTAATGTGATATTGATTGGTTCCCTCTGACATACTACTCCTCTCTGAGCGAGGATGATTATTGGCTTTTGACAAATTCCAGCGCAATCGTTTCTTTTTTCCTTTGTTTCCCTGCGCCAGTGCCACAGCTGAATCAAACTGAACTTGAATGTCTTTTCCAGTGTTTTGATCACACAAAGGGTCACATATATCACCATATTACCACTGTTCTTATCAATAAACAGTAGCATGCCTTCCAAATAAAATCTAAATCTAATCATTCAACATCTGACTACATCAAAAGTTACACAACGAGATTTGCATTCAAATACATGCAATTCTAGACAGGCATCTCACAGGAACACACAGGCGCAACGCTAAGTTATTACATTTCATATTTTGCAAAGCATTGTGGACATAGCACTGCAAAACTAATACATTATTAAAATACCATATCACCCTCTCCTGTCTGTGCTGGTTATGGATGACAATAAAACAGTCCCAGTTCTGAATCAAAGTGACATGGACCAAAGCAATCATATCCACTGATCTTAATGTGGCCCCCGTGATGAAGCATGGTGGTGCAGGGGCCGGGGAGGGGCCCCGGATCACCTCAGTCACTATTGATTAGTGTGTGTAATAAAGAGAGCGAGACAGTTGGCCCCACTGTGGACATGGCTCACTTGGCAACTGCTTTAACAAGGAGCTGGGGGGGAGGTTCTACTGAGAGGAGAGGTGTTGGGATGGTGTGTATGTATGGGAGAGATCTAAAGCACTAAATATGCCGATCTGTACATTTTGTGTGTATATGCCTATGGGTGTCTACAGAAATTAATACATGAGTGTGTGTGTGTGTGTGTGTGTGTGTGTGTGTGCAGGATCATGTGTGTATGAGCAAGGTGGATACATATGTGTGTTTGTGTGTGTTCGTGTGTGTGTGTGTGTGTGCTGCAGGCAGCATTCCCCTCTGCGCCGTGCACATGAAAACACCTCACACATGAGGGGCTTGTGCATGGAAAAATCAATAGGTTGGTGATAGAAATATGCTGGAGTCATTCCCCAGGTGAGAGATTGATCTGAGCTCCACTGAGGTTCTCTGTCCAAACTCCAAATAATGGTTAGAGGCCAGCGACCCCAAAAACTCCCCCCATTCTACTGATAATTATGGCCTTAACCTTTCCTGTGACCAGCCTGCGCCTTACAGCACTGAACCAAGCATTACAGTAAATAGACCATGTACTGGGTTACATGAAATCTAAGTAATAAAATACTATATAGCTATATACATTGAGTGTACAAAACATTAAGAACCCCCCCCCCCCCCCCCCCCCCGCCCTCAGAACAGCCTCAATTCGTTAGGGCATGGACTCTACAAGGTGTCGAAAACGTTCCACAGGGATGCTGGCCCATGTTGACACCAATGCTTCCCACAGTTGTGTCAAGTTGGCTGGATGTCCTTAGGATCCAATCAAATTGTATTTGTCACATGCGCCGAATGCAACAGTTTGAAGTTTTGACACAAACCATTGTGCCTGGCACCTACTACCATAGCCCGTTCAAAGGAACTTAACTATTTTGTCTTGCCCATTCACCGTCTGAATTGCACAATCCATGTCTCAACTGTCTTAAAAATCCTTCTTTAACATGTCTCCTCCCCTTCATCTACACTGATTGAAGTGGATTTAACCGGTGACATCAATAAGGGATCGTAGGTTTCACCCGGATTCACCTGGTCAGTCTATGTCCTGGAAAGAGTTTTGTCAACTCAGTGTACATTGACTAACACTTATGGAGAATGTATGTGAGGGATATCATGAAGGCTTGTAATGTACATCAAGTAAAACTGTGGTGTGTCTCTTTTTTCCATGCTGGCTCCTTCACTTTCTTTGTTGATGTTTGTCTCTCGTTCACTCAGGCCTGGCAGGGGAAAAATGCAAGCTGTCGTTGCAGAGCGGGGCTGATGAATACGGGGCGACAGCCAAGCCGCGGCGGCAGCATTAGCTAGCGTGAGTGTTTTTAATTGCTCAACTATGGGCATTCGGTCCAGGTTTCGACATGCCACTGCACCGTCTACTGAAAATATGGCCTTTGAGTGATGACTTTCCTACAGGAACTAACAGCTGTATGTGCAAATCATGCATATAAATCAATTACCGGGGCCTATGTACTTTAAATGCACCCATTAATTAAGCAATGTCAGATACAATGAACCGTGAAGTTCATTACATTTTTAGCATTCAAACGCTGGGATTATTTGAGGAGGAGAGGATGTTATACCTAATGATTAACGCTAGTTGTGTGAAGCAGGGTAGCTGCCAGCTAGCCTTCAGTAGAAATGTTAGTACACTAGAAACAGATCTCAACAGCTTCCTCAGCAGAATGAGAGAGAGGAGTGAGAGGACGGATGAGAGTTGATCAAAAGGAAGACAAACAAACAGGGATGGTCGTGTGGTTTACATGCCCACATCCAAGGATTCACAGAAAGACAAGACAGGATACATGCATCTCTGCCCAGTCAAGTGTGTCGAGTCATGTGACCCCAGCTCCTCTCACGTGTGGCGTGCAAGTGTGTGTGTGGTATGCGAGCTTTCACATATGTGTGTGTCTGTCTGTATGTGTGTGTGTGTGTGTGTGGCATGAGAGTTTGTTTGTTTGTGTGTGTGTTTGTGTGTGGCATGCGAATGTGTGTGTGTGCCGAGCTTGGCCCTGTTTTTCGTGCCAGGCTGCAGTTTTGTTCAAGTCGCTGTGAGATGACAGGGGGGGACATGGGGAGAAAAGGAGAGAGAGCCGGTCGGTCCCAGCTGCCTGCATTAAGCAATGACCTCTGCATAATGAAAGATGGTGAGAACATTTCCTAGTCATTACAAGGTTCCACGTTGTGACACGATTTGCATATTCATATATTTCTTTCCTCCCTAGCTATTTTTTTCCCCCTGTGAGCAGGACATCTGCCTCCGCCACTCTGGAAATAAATAAAGAATTAAATAAATACATTTTCAAAAACCACACGATCCATCCAGATGCTTGCAACTCTTCAAAAATACACCTTGTATTTGTTATGGCTTAAGCACCAGAGAGATGTTTCAAGGGTCAGTGCCAGTGGAGTAGAATGCATGGTTACAAAGGGTCTAGAGCACATACCCATTCTACTAACTCTATTTCTATGCTCTATATCCTGTTGTTACACCATATGACAGACTTTTCCCAATGGTAGTAGACGGGTGTTTCTGGTTACCATATGATCTGTCTCTTTTTTAACAAGTTGAGTTAAGCTAAGTGGGCAAATGGCACAAGACATGGTCCGCATAACAGTAGCCATATGGTGAGGAACCATAATCCCCAGAATGGTGTCTATTATGCGTTTTTTGTTACTCTGGATTTTAGAGTGGCCTAATTGCACATTTCCACAGTAGAAATCTTCCATGGTTCAGTGAGATTGTTAACTAACCTTTTTAGTTTTTAGAAAATATCGGTATGAGCCAAATGGCTAAATTATTATGTGTTACAGTGGATTTTAGAGCAGCCTAACTGTATATTTATTCAACATTATATTATGTTTAATATATGAATAAACTTCCCCAATGACCTCAGTTAGTTGAGCATTGATACTATTGTGGATCTACAGTGGACATGTTAACATGGTGCTACGATGCCACAGTATATGTGGGGAAAACAGTCTCGTTAAAATTCAGAGTCCATTTTTTCACATGATGTTTAAGATTCTTACAGTATCTTCACAATGGTTTGAGACATCAATATAACAAACAATATCCATGTAAATATTTATATGAATTGAATATGCCTTCAAAAGATGTCTGCTGTAAGCCACAGGTTCTCTCTCTGATCTAAGAGGGCTCACCACAAAGAAAAGTCCTTCTACTTACTGCATTACAATTATATTTAACATCAAACAACTCTCAACGGCGCAGATGAAGTTGTCAAAACACTAGAATAGTCATACACGATTAAATGCAACGTTGTTCTTCATCAAAAGAGACTGAGATAATCAGAAACACCTATTGACAGTAAAGTATATATTTAAATCAGTTTTATTTCATTCAAATGAATCGAGCAAATGGCAGGCAAGCAACGCAGCAGCCTACAGAGTTGTGTCTACCGCGCACAGTAACGATCACAGCAGAACTTCTGAACACAAACTGTTTAATGTGAATACCACAAGCTGAGGGGTACATAAATATAGAATTAGACAAAATGTTAAAATGTTGTTTTTATTTATTTTTTCTCTACACCCCCCCCCCCCCCCCCAAGAGCAACATCCCCAGGTTTGAGGACTATGCAGATGTACGAGCCTACTTCAAAAAGTTGCAGTTCCCTTATGATAGCTCTGCAAAAAGGCTTTCTTTTAACTTAAATCAGCAAATGTGAAGCAGCGCAGACCTAAGGGCATCTTTCTCTCTTTTCTCCCCCTGAAAAATAATTGCTCCTAGGGATCGATTTGAAATTTAAATTGTGGTGAAATAGTGTTTGTCATTAGCAATCAAATATTTGAACCGTTGGAATACCTTTTGTCCTCTGGTGAGAAATATTGCACAGGGCATATGAGTTTGTTGATGAATTATATATAGGTGTGGATACTGCTCAGCATCCCCTTTTGAAGCAGAACAAACGGCCATAACAAATGAATGAAAAAGGAAAAACAGACCTGGTAGGGGAAAAGATTTGTCATCGCGTTTATAAGAAATGAATATGTATGAACTAAAACATACAGCTAGACAAATACAATATGATTATTTGATGTATGGACGTGCACGGTTTAATGTCCATGAGCAGTACAGTTGCAATACATCATATGCAAAACAATCATACAGTATGTACTGTATTAACTAAGTGTTGTCCACTAATACAGAACAACACAATATAGACATGACACCACAAACACATCTTCAGATACTGATCAGATAGAAATCTAATTTAATCTGAATTCACGTTGTTTAAATAATGACATCATTATGACAGTAAATAACAGTCACTGTATACACCACTACAACTTCTGTATATTTGAGACCCAAAACAACTGTCAGTGGATCTATAGAGCAGATAGGGACTAAGCCAGACCAGACCCTGATGGTGGATAAACTGAACCAAAGATAGTCCAGACAGAGAAAAGGAGTGTGTGTGTGTGTGTGTGTGTGCGCGTCTGTGTGTGTGCATACGCTTGTGTACGTAAACGCTTGTGTGCGTTCACATGTGCCTCAGTGCGTGCGCATGTATGTGTGCCTGTGTGCATGTGCATGTGTGTGTGAATGGGTCTTCCTGTTTCCTGATTGACAGACAGTGACAGGGTGCTCTGCTCAGCGTTCATTAGAGGAGCTGATTGAATTGGGGGGTGTGGCGCTGTCACTCTTAATGGAGTGATCTCTAATTGGAGCAGATTAGCTTCACAGGCTTCTGGGTAATGTCAGGGGCAGGAAACCAGAAAGCAGAGAGGCTGTAAGAGGACAGTGTATGGATCACACAAAGGGGCTAGACTGTACATCATCACAACTCTAGCCTCTTCTGCAGCCGCCTGTACTGTAGACTAGAACACTATACAGCAAAGACTGATGAAGGCCTTAGGGTCAAAACGTTGGATAAGAAAACAGTGTGGGGGTAGCCATCTTTCTTTCAACACTACAGTTTGGAGCGGTGCACTCCCAACACCATTCCTTCATTCATACAGACCTTTAGCTTGTGTAAGACACTGTTTTAACAGAACACTACAAATAATGATCTCTGTACAGTAAACCTGGCCCTTTCTTTCTCGGGAAAAGAGGTTTGATAAGGCGGTGGTCCAACAGCTTCTGGGGTGTACCAGAGAAGAGAGAGAACGCTAGCCGGCTGCTTGTGTCTGTCTGTCTGCTGCACCGTGTGTATTGCAGCAGCCCCAAGTCATGGCTATGATGGTTTATACATAGAGGTGTGGAGCAACTTCAAGGCCAAAAGTAAGGTATAATGAGCACCCAGGCCAGTTCACAGTCCCAAAAGGACACGGCCGGCTCTTCGACAAGTTGGGGGTGCGATAACGGCCGACCATAAAGAGGAATCATTATCAATGAAAATGACAGGTTATTAAGGTCTGATATTAGGGCCTATATGGTTTAGTATGATAGGTTATCTATAAAACCTCTAGAGCCGGCCCACGCCAACAGACTCCATCTCGAGCGCCCAGTGCCACCGACACATGTTAATAAGCTCACAACCTTTAATTAAGCAATATGTATAAGTAGACGGCCATTACTGGCTGATTTGTGGCCCACTTTGTTACGTCAAGCACCGGCCACCAGACACATATTCAATACAAATCAACCCGGGCCTGAATATCATCCAGCTTAATGTGGGCCCAATATTGATATTTTATCACTTGGGCCCTGATTGGTGACTTTTAGAATTGTCATTTTTCATTGTGTTGGGGCAGTAATGAAGACCTAATGACCCTCATTCATTTGGCACACGGAATCATTACTCCACTTCACATTGTTTATTGGATAATGAATAGCCCTATCTGCATAGGCAGCCAATTTATGCCTCCTGATTGTGACTGTACTGTATGTGTGATGATGTGAATCACACTGCCCAATGGAACTGTGTTACTATGACGTGAACTATGTCACAAAGCTATACATCACAAAAGGGACGAGCATCCTCAGGGTTCGATACTGCGACCAAAACATACTGCGACCGTTTGACTTGGCAGTGTGACACACTTTTTTAATTGATCGCAAGGGTGCCAGTGAAAATCTTCTACCTGGTCACATTACAATTTTTTTTATCATCATGTTTTATTCAAACAGCAATGTGCAATTGACAAAAAATAGACCTACTTTCTGAAGAGGCAGCAAATGCACAGAAATGCGCCTGTTTGTGTGTGTCAAGGAGGTTTTGGAAATCCTCCGGGCCAGTTGATCATCCCCGTCAGTGGCCCGCTTGGGTCAGTGAAAAAAATATTGTAATAATGACATTTTGAATCTAGGCTATATAATTGAAAAAATAAATAAACAGATGGATACGCAAAGCTATTAATTTGTTATGCCGATTCTTTATCACGCGCACGCTGCACACATACAGTACCAGTCAAAAGTTTTCCAGGGTTTTTCTTTATTTTTTACATTGTAGAATAATAGTGAAGACATCAAAAATATGAAATAACATATATGGAATCATGTGTTAACCAAAAAAGTGTTAAACAAATCAAAATATATTTTATATTTGAGATTCTTCAAAGCAGCCATCCTTTGCCTTGATGACAGCTTTGCACACACTTGACCAGCTTCATGAGGTGGTTTCAATTGAACACAACTGAATGCATTTCAATTAACAGGTGTGCCTTGTTAAAAGTTCATTTGTGGAATTTCTTTCCTTCTTAATTTTTTTAATTTTTAATTTCACCTTTATTTAACCAGGTAGGCTAGTTGAGAACAAGTTCTCATTTGCAACTGCGACCTGGCCAAGATAAAGCATAGCAGTGTGAACAGACAACACAGAGTTACACATGGAGTAAACAATAAACAAGTCAATAACATGGTAGAAAAAAAAGAGAATCTATATACAATGTGTGCAAAAGGCATGAGGTAGGCAATAAATCGAATAATTACAATTTAGCAGATTAACACTGGAGTGATAAATCATCAGATGATCATGTGCAAGAAGAGATACTGGTGTGCAAAAGAGCAGAAAAGTAAATAAATAAAAGCAGTATGGGGGTGAGGTAGGTAAATTGGGTGGGTAGTTTACAGATGGACTATGTACATTAATGCATTTGAGCCAATCAGTTGTGTTGTGACAAGGTAGGGGTGGTATACAGAAGATACCCTATTTGGTAAAAGACCAAGTCCAAAATACAACAAGAACAGCTCAAATAAGCAAAGAGAAATGACAGTCCATCATTACTTTAAGACATGAAGGTCAGTCAATACGGAACATTTCAAGAACTTTGAAACTTTCTTCAAGTGCAGTCGCAAAAACCATCAAGCGCTATGATGAAACTGGCTCTCATGAGGACCGCCACAGGAAAGGAAGACCCATAGTTACCTCTGCTGCAGAGGATAAGTTCATTAGAGTTAATTGCACATCAGATTGCAGCCCACATAAATGCTTCACAGAGTTCAAGTAACAGACACATCTCAACATCAACTGTTCAGGACACCAATAAGAAGAGACTTGCTTGGGCCAAGAAACACGCACAACGGACATTAGACCATTAGAAATCTGTCCTTTGGCCCGATGAGTCCAAATTTGAGATTTTTGGTTCCAACCACCGTGCCTTTGTGAGACGCAGAGTAGGTGAACGGATGACCACCGTGAAGCATGGTGGATGAGGTGTGATTGTTTCGGGGTGCTTTGCTGATGACACTGTCAGTGATTTATTTAGAATTCAAGGCACACTTACCCAGCATGGCTACCACAGCATTCTGAAGCAATATGTCATCCCATCTGGTTTGCACTTAGTGGGACTATCATTTGTTTTTTCAACAGGACAATGACCCAAAACACACCTCCAGGCTGTGTAAGGGCTATTTGACCAAGGAGAGTGATGGAGTTCTGCATCAGAAGACCTGGTGTCACGTTTACTCCCGCTCTGGAGCTCGACGTTGCCAGTTGTCTCATCCTTACGCACACCTGCCACCATCGTTACGCGCACCTGCGCCTCATGACACTCACCTGGACTCCATCACCTTCCTGATTACCTCCCCTATATCTTTCACTTCCCTTGGTTCTTTCCTGAGGCGTTATTGACTCTGTTTCTCTTTCATGTCTGTACGCTTTTCGTGTTTTGTACTCTGTTCTATTTATTATTACATTTGCACCTGTACTTGCTTCCCGACTCCCAGCGTACACGTTACACATGGCCTCCACAATCACCTGACATCAACCCAATTGAGATGGTTTGGGATGAGTTGGACCGCAGAGGGAAGGAAAAGCAGCCAACAAGTGCTCAGCATATGTGGGAACTCCTTCAAGACTGTTGGAAAAGCATTCCTCTTGAAGCTGGTTGAGAGAATGCGAAGAGTCTGCAAAGCTGTCATCAAGGCAAAGGGTGGCTACTTTGCAGAATCTAAAATCTAAAATACATTTTGATTTGTTTAACACTTTTCTGGTTACTATATGATTCCATATGTGTTATTTCATAGTTTTGATGTCTTCACTATTATTCCACAATGTAGAAAATAGTTCAAATAAAGAAAAACCCTTAAATGAGTAGGTGTGTCCAAACTTTTCACTTGTACTTTATAGCCTATTGATGATCTGTCAGGCAGAGAGAGCAAGCAGCTCACCAACAGCTGATTGTTGCATGGAGCAATTCACAGAAGACCAACAGCGGTAGGAAAGATGTTCCAATTTATGAGAGTAAATGCTAAGGCAAGAATGGGTATGCAAACCAGGTCTTTAAAAAGTTCAAAGTCTCGGTTGAATATTTGCAATGCGCAATTCAGTAATCATGGAATTGCCTACCTTGAAAATCAGACATTTCCTTTAGGCTATTTGGTCCTTGGAAAGTCATTGAAGTTATGGTTGTCAATTTAGAAGGTCTACTGCTCCAATTTAATTATTCTGTGATTCCATTTCTGATCAGTTTCTATGAGAGATGTAGCTGCTTTCCTTTGTTCCCCAATGTTTCAATTGAAGGGATTTGAGCTACTCTGTTGCGGTAAAACAATGTGCAGTTATTACATTTGAGTAATTTAGCAGACGCTCTTATCCAGAGCGACTTACAGTAGTGAGTGCATCTATTTTTGTCATTTGTTCTTACTGGTCCCCCGTGGAAATCGACAACTCAAGCTACACAGGACTTATTATGAGCAAGACAACATCGAATGTTGGCTTCAAATTGGTTTTCCATACAATGCATTCCATTACAAAGGGAAGTTTAAAACATGGTACAATAACACCTCAATCATACTTCAACATCTCAAATGGCGAGACTGACTAGCTACCAGATGGACAGACTCCATTAGTGTGTTTGTGTCAGACTGACTAGCTACCACATGGACAGACTCCATTAGTGTGTTTGTGTCAGACTGACTAGCTACCAGATGGACAGACTCCATTAGTGTGTTTGTGTCAGACAGACTAGCTGCCAGATGGACAGACTCCATTAGTGTGTTTGTGTCAGACAGACTAGCTACCAGATGGACAGACTCCATTAGTGTGTTTGTGTCAGACAGACTAGCTACCAGATGGACAGACTCCATTAGTGTGTTTGTGTCAGACAGACTAGCTACCAGACGGACAGACTCCATTAGTGTGTTTGTGTCAGACAGACTAGCTACCAGATGGACAGACTCCATTAGTGTGTTTGTGTCAGACAGACTAGCTACCAGATGGACAGACTCCATTAGTGTGTTTGTGTCAGACAGACTAGCTACCAGATGGACAGACTCCATTAGTGTGTTTGTGTCAGACAGACTAGCTGCCACATGGACAGACTCCATTAGTGCGTTTGTGTCAGACAGACTAGCTACCAGATGGACAGACTCCATTAGTGTGTTTGTGTCAGACTGACTAGCTACCAGATGGACAGACTCCATTAGTGTGTTTGTGTCAGACAGACTAGCTACCACATGGACAGACTCCATTAGTGTGTTTGTGTCAGACAGACTAGCTGCCACATGGTCAGACTCCATTAGTGTGTTTGTGTCAGACAGACTAGCTGCCAGATGGACAGACTCCATTAGTGTGTTTGTGTCAGACTGACTAGCTACCAGATGGACAGACTCCATTAGTGTGTTTGTGTCAGACAGACTAGCTACCAGATGGACAGACTCCATTAGTGTGTTTGTGTCAGACTGACTAGCTGCCACATGGACAGACTCCATTAGTGCGTTTGTGTCCACATTATTCTGACATTTTAAAATGTAAAAATAATGTGAATGTCAATGCATAATGCCATTAGGTAGGCCTACATTTTTTTTTTTAAATCATTATTTTTAAAGTGGTAATGCATACTTTTTTGTTGGCATACATTTTGGGGGGAGTTTTTTTCCAACAATTACATGTCAAATTTAGGTCCCTGAAAATTACAATTAAGTGCTTGAAACAGTCCTTGAATTTGAATTGCCAATGTCTGTACGAACCCTGTATATGCTACTTGCTCACCTTCTATTGAAATGATGTATGCATCATTCCCTTTTCTGTCAGATCTTGACCCAGGCCAGAATTTTTTTACATTCGGGCCAGTAGCTTTCAGGTGGCACTGGCCTGGTGTGCCACTGGCAAATTTCCCTGAAAGACAAGCCCTGCTGTGCGCGGTGCGTATAGGGCCTATATGTCTAACACTGTGTAGCAGTTAGTGATGTTATCGATAGCCTCCCGTTTTCAGGTAGATGTAAAGGCAATTAAAAGGTAACTACAAAGTAGCCTATGCCTACCTGGCAGAATCAATCCTGTGGCCATTTGTTTTGAAAACTCCATCACAAGTGCACTACAGAAACAAACACACCGGTCTGGCTGGTGCACACCTGAATTAAAAAAATATTTTTCACAGACCTCAAAAATGGTCCCCTGATGCGGTTTAAGCATTGTTGTGGACTTAGAACATCCCATTTTGTGATTTTTAAGAGCCAAAACCTGAAAAACTGGGTGAAATCACAGTCCTCCCCATTTTTTGTTGTTGTTGTTGGTGGTATCGTTTTGGTATCTAGTATAGTTTTTTCAAATTCTGCCGTCTAGAGGATTTCGCAGAAAAGAACACATGGCACTTTGAAATCTGCACATTATTTTAAGTCTCTTTTCTTTGAACACAAGGGCATGCTAATTTAAAAGATGGCTAGTCATGATTAGCCTGGTTCTGTAAGGAATGCAGGCACATTTTGGGACACAGGCCAGGTCATTAGCGATTATCTTTTTATTTTTGTTAGTACGATCAAATCATGTGCTGGTGCCCCAAGTGAAAAAGTTGTTAGCACCAGTGCCACCAGTGGAAAAAGCTCTTGTAGAAGCCTGATTCTACCGGAACCATCTCTATGTGTATCATCAGGAACAATTTCAACTGTTCTGTGAGTATGCTTGAGAGTGCTCATAAACACATTCTGAATTGATCCATCAGTCACTGTCCATCACTGAGGTACAGTATGTCTATAGTCCCTGTCCATTCATATGGTGTGGTCGGTTGAGGTGATAGTTGTCTATTGTCTATATAGTGGTATGTGTATAATCCCTGTCCTGTCAATTGGTGTGGTCGGTTGAGCCTTAGGTGCTAGTTGTCTATTGCCAGGGGTATGTCTATAGTCCCTGTCCCTTCAGTTGATGCGGTCGGTGGAGGTGCTAGTTGACAGTACCTGGGTGTCCTCTCCTGCTTTGTTTCACTTCACAGTGACATTAGTGGCTAAGGCCTTGCAGTGCAGCTCGAGCCATGCCCACTGTCTCCTACTGGCTCGACGCGATGAGTACCTGAGGGCACGGATTAGGCAATAACACTGTTTAAACACACAACATTACACAAACAACCATTAAAACGCCACACTACACAAACAGCCATTAAACAGTGCACAGGAGTGTTGGACTCACGCCAAACAGGCTTCCTCCTTTTCCTCTCCCTGAGTTGGAGGGTGGAGCTTGGGCCTTCGTCTTCCTGGTTCACCTCTGGTGTCCTCTGACCTGGGCGGGGCATAGTGCTGAGAGGAGGCTCTGCCCCGTCCATGTCACCAATCACCTTCAAGGACACACCATAGACAAAAACAAACTGTCAGACACATTCAAGTGCTGAAGATATTTCAAAAGTTAAATGTTTCTATATGCGAGTTCACTACCATTGTTTTAATGTTTATGCAGTAATTTGCAATTACAAAATATTTAAGCCTGGGAATTTCAAAAAAGATTGTGCAGAAAGAATTAACACAGTTCCACGTTTTTCAAGTAAACTTCAAAAAAATATCCCACAAATCTCCCCAAACTAGTGTTTGGATAATTAGACGCGATACACTTTTGGAAAAGGTCTTCTCGCAAAGCCGATATGGCTGGCAGGGAAAGCATTAATCTCTTCATGCAACATACAAAGACCAAGGACGTATCCTTCCCCGGCACTGAACAGCAGATAGCAGAACTCACTTCCTGTATAAATCATGTTCATATTTCTGAAGGCTCAGGATGACCTCATAGCCAATGAAGCGTGCTCCGAGGCTCCGAAGCGGCAATCAAACATGCGGCCGGGGGGAAGAGGGGGTGCAGGAGGGAGAATTGATGCAGTTTGTCAATTAATGTTGCTGCGAGGTGTTTTTTAAAGGTTAACTTCTTCATATTCTGAATGTGAAATTAGGTCAATATTGGCGAGCGCGGAGTCATTTGTGGACGAGGAGCGCTGAGTCATGGAAAGTGAAGACAAAGGGTTCTGGGTAATGGGGGTCTGATGGCATATTACACCAATGAGGAGGCCCAATATTGAAATGGCATCTCTCCCCCTCTTTCTGTCTCTGTTCATCACATGGGCTTGCGGCAGATTGTAATTATATGGGAATCACCCCTCCTAGTTATAACTCAAGAACAGTACAGTCATACCTAGCTACGTTAAGTTAATTAAGTATGTAGTATTGAAATAAGTTGATTGTGAGTGAGGAAGTCTAACGTCAACAATGGTTAAAGGGCACAAGTGGAAAAAGACTTCAAAAGCAAAAGAAACACAATGATGAAATTGCACGGAACGGTGTTTTTATTTACAACGTAGTTTAGATGCTTATCAGCGTTTTTCCAAGCCATAAATAATCTGCGGAGAAGTAATATTCAAGCTGTTGGAGCTTTAGTTGTGCATCTTTAATGGGACTTTCACAGAAGCTGATCCAGGGCTCACATATGGAAGAAGGAGATGGTACAACAGCACAGTTGGTTACTCAAATCGTTCTTTTTTGGCAGGCCGTAGACACTTAAATGCTAGCCTGGGAGGAAAAAGACAGGGAAACATAAACCTACTGTGGTTTTAGTAGGGAACATAATGACTTTGCCCACGTTCATTTCGTCGGCCATATTGTTTCCCTCAGATGGAGCTGTTATGGGCCCATCTCAGAAGTTGTTTTGTTATGAGGGCCCTACTGGAATCTCAACGGTTGTTGAGAGTGATGCATTGTGAGTTTGCAGCTGGCAAACATCTGTTTATTCATGATTGTTTGAGAAGTAAATTTTTTTTTTTTTTAAACACTCCACCACCTTTAAAATCATTTTGGCAAAGTATGCCAATGGGACTGTTGCTTTTACTATTCTTGCTGCACTACATTTGTTACCATTTCCCAGCATGCCGTGGTTAATATTAAAGGTAAAATAGTAGATGCCTTCCAGGTTAATATTACAGGTAAACATGGTTCGACCAATTTCCATAATTTAAATGCAATGCATGATGGGCCCTGACCACAAACTCTTAGAAAAAAAGGTGCTATCTAGAACCTAAAAGGGTTTTCCCCTTTTTGGTTCCAGGTAGAACCTTTTTGATTCCAGATAGAACCCTTTTGGGTTCTATGTAAAACCCTTTCCAAAGAGGGTTCTACATGGAACCAAAAAGGGTTATCCTATGGGGACAGCCGCAGAACCCTTTGGGACCCTTTTTTCTGTGTCTGTACATGACATTTAATACTAAAAACCAGGCGGATACAGGTGCAGGAATCACATGGTTTAGCCAAATGAATATTCAATATGTGCATGCAATTTTTTTTTTGCTTAGTCATGGACCACTACCCCCCCAATAACAATACAAATATACACACCAAACTGCTGTATTACACTGTAAGTGTCTATAGCTCAGGGCACCTCTCGGAGGGCTTGCTTTTCTTAGGTGTTCGTTTATATTAATTTTGAGTGTAAATTGTGGTTAATATGCAAAAATAAGAACCCTGGAGCAGTGGTCATGTTAGTCTAAGGCTTTCCCTGGTCCTCGAGGGCTTGGCTGTCCAGGACATTGCCAGAGAAAAACAGACCTCTTATGTGGAAATGAAGCATCCGTCAATATTGCTTCAGTAAACAAAGGAAGGCCTCCTTAAGTAGTCGGACGAATCCTTTAACCGACGGAGACAGAGGGGAGACTGACTGTTTTTCACAGTTCAAAGAAGGCAAATAAATACTGCTATTGTAAGTTGTCTCATTCTCCAAGCATCAGGACTGAATAATGATGACACTGTAGGTCACAGCAAGTAGTCATTCCTAAGGGTTAATGGGCAATCATTTACAGGAGACAGGAACCTGTTCCCATATCTGTCACGCCCTGACCGTAGAGAGCTTTTTATGTCTCTATTTTGGTTTGGTCAGGGTGTGATTTGGGTGGGCATTCTATGTTTTTTTCCCTATGATTTGTATTTGTGTGTGTTTGGCCGGGTGTGATTCTCAATCAGAGGCAGCTGTCTAGCTGTCTCTGATTGAGAACCATACTTAGATTGCCTTTTCCCACCTGTCTGTGTGGGTAGTTGTCTATGTGTTGTTGCCTGTCAGCACTCATTTTTGTATAGCTTCACGGTTCGTTTGTTATTTTGTTAGTTTGTTTAGTGTTCGTTCTTTAAATAAATTAGTATGTACGCATCCCACGCTGTCTCCTCTCTTTGACGGCCGTGACAATATCACAATAACATATCACATTTGAAGATGATAAAGCAATATCATTGAATGGTCAAATGTTATATGTTATATATTGTGATATGGGAACAAGCCTCACTTCAAAATAGAGATTTGTTTCCTGTAAAAATTAACACATAAATATGATGAACTTACACAGGGGGCTTTAAAATACTATATTCGTGGAGAAAGTAACCATATGCACAAGGTATTCTACTCTATCCCCTTGAATTGTGCAGTCTGAAATATTTTCTTATTGCTCAGGCAGGACTGCCTGAATGCTATTTCTCTCCAAGGAGCTGTCACCTTAAATCTGCAGGCCAGTTTGTACACAGCCCCCCGTCGCATACACAGCCCCCCGTCGCATACACTGACTATATTGCTGGCAGAATTACATAAAGCACTAATAAAATCAGCTCAAGTGTTCTTCCGAGGGCTGGGGATGCCCTTTGGTGATTCCTGGATGTCACTCTATACATAAAACTAGTCTATATATTCAAGGGAGGATTAGTTTGAATATGTAAAGAGGGCCCGTGCTGTAGGGAGAGGGGAAATGAGGGTGGAAAGCAAAAAGCTCAGCAGGGCTGGAGAGCTGGCATTATCGCCCCCCCCCCCCTCTCCATCGTACACACACCACAGCCGGGGGTGAGGGGACACGGCTGCCACCGGCGTCACTCTCATGTTCCACCCGACGTAGAGGCGTGGCCGTCATGCCACTATGGGGTGGATGGTGATACCACAGGACATTCTCCTCTGTTTTTCCGGGCAGGAACAACACTCTCTCCCTCTGAGGTAAACAACTGGAATAGGGCCACTGGTTCCTCAACCCTTACCATTAAAAGGTGGGTCCGGGGCCAAATGATTTTCTCCAGCAGAAATGCCAAGAGTGAATTGTATTCTTTTTACAGTGACTGTATTTCTGTCTGAGAGATGGTGAAAATGAATATTTCTGCTGTGATTTTCTAAATCCCTCAGTAAACAACTTTACCCAGATGTCTCATTTGTGACACACAGGTTTGGAGGCCACACAGGGACACACATTACCGCGCACACAAACTCATACACGTGCACGCACACACACACACACCAAAAATGAATAGATATGCCACGTTGTGTGTTTACACACATTCTCATCAGTCAAAATATGACGGGACCCATTAGGACGACGCCACACCGCCCGAGAGCTAACTGTTGATGCAGCTCCGGCATTAATCTCTTTTTTCCTCTCTTTTGACTTTTTTCGGGATGGTGATGATCCAGGTTGCTCTCGGGGGGATCGGGGGAGTTCATTCATGTGCTTGCAGTTGTTACAAAGCCGAATCAGTGGTACATTTAATTAGACAGCCAATCTGTGCGGCAGTCTGCTCCGTCCTGACTGACTCAGGGTAGGAGTGTGCGTGGCCGAGGGCAGGGGAAGGCAGGAGTTGGGAGAATGCGTGCAGCACCCAGTATTCTAGAAACCAAATAAAGACGGGCGTTAGCATGGGTGCAAAATAAGGGAATTGCAGTTGTGGCGGATGCTCATTTGGTGAAAAATACAAGTGGGGAGTTAGCATTGGTGCTAGCTGGGAGAATCATAACAGTCATGCCAGTGCTCATTTGGTGCTACTTTGAAAGGAGAATGGAGAATCCTTCCTATGGCCATAGTACCATCTTGTTGTCTGTGTGTGTAGCATTGCTAGGGAGGTGTAGTGAGACATGTACGGTTCCTTTCCTCTCACTCTGAGTCACAAAGGAGAGGAGTGGCATGCTAACCTCTTCTCTCTTTTTTCCCTTCCCTCAATGTCGCTCTCCCCTGCGTGTGTGAGTGCATGGTGTGTGTGTGTGCTTCTGCTAGGTCACACACTGAGGAGAGGATGCAGTGCAGTTTCACTCTTCCTCTCTCCATCCCTCTCCATCGTTCTGTCTTTATCTCTGGTTATAAGTGAGAGGAAGAGAGAGAGGTTATAAGAGGGAGAGAAAGAGAGAATGTGCGAGAGAAAGAATGAGACAGAGAGAGGCAGCTGACTACAAGGGAGAGAGAGAGAGACAGAGAGAGAGAGAGAGAGAGAGAGAGAGAGAGAGAGAGAAAGCACAGTCAGGGTTAACCTACCTCTAGGATGGCACCGTCCGGCTGGCGTAGGAAGTGCCTGTAACGGTGGCGCTGCCCGCTCAGGTAGAGGGTGTAGACAGACACGTGGGTACTGCTCTCACCCCCTGCAGTGGGCACGGCCCCACGAGGGTCGCCCCTGGGGGGGGCACAGCCCGCCAAGGGGCCCTCCTCTGTCCAGATGTAGTCATACACTGACACCTAGTGAGACACACACAGGGGCCCCGTCAGCCTCATTACAGACCCCCCAATACACACACGCACATACACACAGATAAATGCAGGCATGCACACACACAGACACACATGAACACACTAACTAGACACTGTCAGGAGCTTGTCAAAGCAGTCAGGGTTCATTCCCTCTCTACACCAACAGAGAGAAAGAGAGAGAGAGAGAAGGGGGGAGGGAATGGGGATGAGGGAAAGAGAGAGACAGGATGTGTGCGTGTAAAATAGAGAGAGCGAGGGAGAGAGAGAAAAAGAAAGAAAGAAAGAAAGAAAGAGGGAGGGAGAGTACAACAGAGTACACAGGGTTTAGTGAAGCATACCTGCACAAATGCTCACTTCAACGTAATTATACCTTGCCCTGCTTGTGACCACAGCTCAGCGCTCTTAAAGAATTAAAACCCAAACAGTTGACAGTAATCCTCTGTAATTTGCTGAGCCTCACATCCAAAGATGAGCACCGTCCGAAAAGGAAAAGAAGGTAAGAATGCTGAGGATCAAGTTGCCAAACACAAACACAACTCACATTATCAATCGAGGCATTGACTTATAACATGTGGCTGCACTCTTCTTATTTCTTGTCAAGAAATATGGACACAGGAAAGGAGAGAGAATTTGTATGCTACGCATGCTAAGCTGCTATAAGCCAATTGGAAATGCTACAACGCTTTCACTAGTCCTGTGGGGAGTGATCGTGCAGCAGGTAAGGGAGAAGGGATCAGGTTGTACCAGGGCGAGTGCATACACACAACCATGGTGGCGGTGCTGTTTGTGCGTGCCGCTTCTGCCTGTTCTGCCGCTGCACCTGTAATGCACTGCCCTCCTCTATTAGGGCAACACAGGGAGCTAGCAGAGCGTGTAACATGTTATATAGGTCATGTAACTCGACGGCATCCATGTGTGAAGATCATGGTGCCTCTCTGGCTGATAACGCCTGTTTTTAGAGGCCTGTGTGTTAGCTTGCCCGCCGCCTCACACACAATGCCTCTGAACGACACACACGCAGGTACAAGATGGGGGAACTTTGAGGTAACACACACACAGGCAGACATGGTCGACACACAGACACACCCTCACTTGTGCACACACACAGGCACGTACACACACTAAACATATGTTCCAATATCAGACAAACACGCATAGACAGAGACAAGCTCAACAACAACTCTCTCCTGTAATTCAAGGCCTCTGCTTCGAGGGTCCTCTAGGCCTCTCTTACCAAGGAGAGAGTGAGCGAGAAAAAAGACAGACAGAGCACCGGGCGGCCGTGCCGGAGTAAAAGGACTCATCCTCTGAGATGGAAACCAGATTTGGGGGACTGACTGACTGTGTGGAGGTGGGGGAGCCAGGCAGGCGGAGGCAGGCCCGCATCCTGCCAGGTTCAGAGCAAGGACCTAATTAAGGCATGAGTCATTCTGTGGAGACACACAATCTCATTCTGTGGATACACACACACACACACACACACACACACACACACACACACACACACACACACACACACACACACACACACACACACACACACACACACACACACACACACACACACACACACACACACACACACACACACAGTGGAGGTTAAGGCTGGGTGAAAGGCACCAGGAATTTTTTCCCGGCAGCAGAGTTTATAAACTCAAGGTGACCCCCTAATTGGCTCCGTAATTATGATTTGTCTAAGAAAACACGGAGCCAGAAAGCCAACTCATTCACAGGGCCTGAGTGGCAGGGTCACGCTGAAGGAGAGACTTCGTTTTGGGAAGTGTATCGATGTCCTGATTTTCTTCTAACTACATAAACTGTTAGCCAAACAACTCAAGGCAGTTCGAAAACACCCAAGTCATTACCTACTTGTAATTAGACAACTGCTCTAAACACACTGCAGACAGCCTGGAGAGAACGACCTCATTGTCACAAATGTCAAAGAGTCGCTTTGGCTCGAGAGCGGGAAGACCAGCCACAAACATTTAAAGAAGGAAACGCAGGGGGACGCATCTCTTTAACGCCAATTCAGTACTCATTAGGGTAAAGCTGTGCCCTCTAGGTCCATACTATCTTGACTGGTGTGATCTGGTGACATACTTCCCCAATAATCTTCCATTCACGATAACAGGAACTGATTCATTTTAGATTTTTGAGTAGTGTATTTGATAGCTGTTGAGGGAAAACGTAAGAAATGCATCAGATGACACAAAACAAGAGATATTTCAATTGTTCTCACTAATACTACATTTCCTTCTCCTGTCTTTAACATTTCCCGTGCCGTGGCCACATTGGCCAATTTGCTGGTGAAATCCCTGTGACAACACATTGAGACAAACATAGAAACGTTTTTGTGTGCGGATGACGGGGATGCCATTTCACTCAGTGCATTATGGTTCTCAGGGTGAATCATATTCTGAGCTGTAGCTACAGGGAGGGGGAGGGAGGGAGGGAGAGAGAGAGAGAGAGAGAGAAAGCGAGCGAGAGCATTAGGAGGTTGGTTCCGTTTCTGGCCAGCCTGACTTTTATACGAGCCCAAGTCTGAGTGCTCTCTTCTTCCCCATTGTTCCATTTGATAGCACTAAGTGACTGATTTACATTCAATGCCTGGGTGTAGCAGGCCGACCAGCTGTGGGTTAAGCAGATAGCATTCAAGTGAGCTAACCTAATTTCGACCAATCTTGCCTCGATTTATCGTTGACGTCTGCATTTAGGAAATCTGATAGAGTCCGTATCAGTCTCTTGACTCGCATGGGAAGAGACAAGCATTATTTATTTTAGGGACTATAAACAGCAAGCCATGTCTCCCAGCAAGGACATAAATTGTGGATATGTAGACATTACCGCAAATGCACAGAGGGGTAGATCCAGGAAGTGGGTAGGGAATCTAACAGCAGTCATTGGTCCACTGTTCACAAACAAGTCTGCATGTAACACTAAGAAGATCGCAAATAGTCTGTATTTTTATGTAACTCCATGGTTATACAGTATGACAGTGTCTATAGTCAGCGAAGTGAGTATTCAAACTAGTCAAGGAATATTTAGTATATCAATTATTTGCATTCAATTATAAATATTTACAAAAGAGCAAGCTTGAAAACGTGTCAGTGTTCAGATAAGGAACATAATGAGAGTGGAAGTTAAGACATTTTAATAAAGCTCCTCTATTCAACAGTTTGAGGCTGAAATAATTGTATCCCTAAATAAAATGACTAAATGCACTACATACCCCCCAAAAATATGCCTTTCAGCTTAATTTTAAAATTGACCCATATGCATACCTAAAAAAATATATAAACTTGCAACTAACAACTAAAAAGAGGGCAGACACATTCGACTGAAATAGAAACTTTCCACTGGGTGAAGCTATTTCAGTAATAACCATTTCAGTAAACTATTTCAGCAAGAGACATGGCTGTGGACAGAGTGATTTTGTATTTAGATAACTCGACCTTGACTCTTTACAAATATCACCGTGACATTTTCACTCCATTTTGTGACGTGTCAATGGTTGTCTAAAACAAGAGGAATTCCTTAATGACCTCATGCTTTTCTGTCCCTGTTGCACAACTGATCCCCCAAACGTTCTACCCCCCTGACCTACCTTATCAAAATGTTCATACGACACTTTCGTAATGAAAATGTTTTGAGCTACAGTCTGGCCGTAAGCTGAGACTCATTTGGAGTTGGCTACAACCAACCAGTAGGTCCTGAACCTCCATTTTGAAAACCCCAGCCATAGGCTATGCATCACTAATAAACAACACAGAGCTAAATAATCCCCAGAATGGTGAGTGTGTCTACAGGTTAGGTGGTGCGTGTGAGCGAATGGTGAAGGTTTTCCAGGTAGTGGTGTACTGTATGAGTCATGGGGCTGGAGGTTGGAGAGAGAGGAGAGGCCTCCATAGAAATCTAGACAGACAGGCTGAGCTGTGCTGGCCGTGGTCCAGGAAGGGAGCCTGGGGCCTGGGCACGAGCCGGCCTGTCACCTTCCCTGATCCCTGGATGATTGATCCAAACTAGATAGCCATCATTACCATCCACACTCATCCCTAGGTTCTCCCTCTTCTAGTCTAATTTTACCTCCCATTTGCATGCTCCTTTGGACTAATTAAATCTCTCTCCCTTCTCTCTCTCTCTTGTCATCGGGATGACAAATAACGCGGTGCAATTTTGGCACATTATTATGTATGAAATGTGGGGCTATAATGTATTCCACTCGGCTGAATATCTCAAGACCCATGTGTAATGAGCAAAACAACAAAACTCGACGGGCACTGCAGCCTGTGTGAGCAGTTCACCTCTCTCTCTGTCTCTCGTTCTCCTCCCTCTGTCTTTCTTTTTATCAAGACAAGAGCCGCTGACCTTCCAATTCAGTACCATCCACCCGCATTTCCTTTTTTTTACCCGAACGCAATTTATATATAGTGACGCCCGCTTCCTTCCATCCACTGGGGGGGGGGGGGGGGGGGGGTCCCTTTTGGTTCTCAGTTCTGTCCCACTTGGCTTTAATTTACAGTGGGAAAATAATTAGAATCTCACTTTTGCGAAGAGTGGAGTGAAAATGTAAACAATGCTTCCCTGCGGGCGAGTGCTTCATCACGCTGACAGGTGCATTTGAATTTGCCTGGGTGGTGGACAGGCTGGGTTATTTATTTGTCAGTCGCACATGGATGGAGGGTGGAAGCCCCGGCTGGGCTGCCCAGGCTCAGGCTGGCTGCATGGGGCTGATGGGCAGCAGTGGCTGGGTGCTCTGGCAGCTCCTGACCCCCTACCCCACGCTTAATCCATCGGGCTGCATGGCACAACGCCCTGACTGAGCCAGACTACTGTACCACCGTCCAGAGAGGCGAGGCAGGCTAGCTAGCGGTACCAGGGCATGAACACAAATGTACTGAACATACTGTACAGATAGAGGAACAGTGACAACTATTGAGGTGACAGCCATGTCTGTTTCCTTTGTCCACAGACCCTTATCCAGCCACATGTATGTGGCTGCACATACATGCACATACAAACACACACACAGAAAGACACAGCCCCAGTGCCTGGGTCTGGGAGAGGGGGGGGACTGTCTCTCTGTGCAGAGGCTCTCTGAGCTACGGATGGTCACTCCCACACCTCCCTGCCTCGGCACAGAGCTGGCTCAGGTTCAAGGCCTGTTTCCCCAGCGCTGCATCCATTGAGAGGTAGGCAGCAGAAGACTGGGACCTCCAAGCCTGCTGCTACCGCTGCTGTGTAGATCAAATCAAATGAAAGTCTCATAGAGAGTCACTGAGCAGGAATCAGAGAGGGGCCATACATACGCATGGATAACCCAGGCCAACGCCAGCCATTAGAATGGAAATAGAGCCGCTATTATTGTCGGCGACATCCTCGATACAGGGCCAGTCTGTTTGTGTAATTGGGACAGCTTTAAAATGGTACGGACGCATCTCCGGTGCTCGTCTGATTTGGCTCAAACACGCTGTGTCTGGTTAAATGCACAGACGACCAAGACAGGCAACCGATTGGTATTACGTACAGTAGTGCACACAGTAACTACACTGTGGCTGATTCAGTACAGTACTGGTCCATTCACCCTCATTATTGTGCGTATGGTGCAAGAGGCAGTTTTGTCTTTATCTACTTGGATATACCTAGGTGCATATACACTACAGTATGGTCATAAAACTACACTCAATATCAGCTCCTTTTCAAATTGGACTTCTAGAAAAAGGTAAACAAGCAACAATGAATATTTACATAGTCTGCATAAACTGAATAACTTTCTTAGCGAGATAGCATCTCTTGCTCGAGATGATCCAGGAAATAAGATATGCATAATTCACTGTTACTAATCTCCTTTTATCTGGTAGGGGGAAAATAACGGCAACTCATTCCACAAACAACTCCTGTAGCAGCACTGCCCCACTTCCAATAGCAGTAACCCCCCACTTAGTACCAAGGCTCAACCACTGGGGCCTTGAGGGAGAAGGAAGACAGTTTCTCCAGGTTTGTTGTGTTGTTGTGGTGGTGTTAAGGCATTAACTGAGAGAGATGAAGGTGACATCTGATCCATCTAATGGTTGATCTACAGATCATCCATAAGGGGACTATCCCAATAAAGTGACACCATAGAAGCTACATGGAAAGTCAACCCCTCATTAACGCATTAAGTGATGACAAACATAATGGTTCATTTGAAGATTTCTTTATGATGTACCACATACCTATAGTCAATGCCACTGTACTTTGTACCATTGGATATTGAGATGCCCCCCAAAAAGGGGCCAAAGTGAAACATCTCTCTTGATTTTCTCTCCGGCCACTTACAAGTGGCTTCATTCCAATCGGCCCTTCAAGGCTTCAGAGGATGATAACTGCCGATAACAAAATTAGACCTGGGATTCTCTGCTTATAGCGGGGCCACCTTGACAGTGCAGTGCTGTATATCCATCTATGTGGTTATGGGAGAGATAAGAGATATTAAAGTCCCTCCAACCTATCTCTCCAGAGGATGTCATCATCCATCCTGTTAAGACGAGACACCTGTCACAATCAGCAGGCCTGCTCCCCCCTGGGCCACAGGACACACTCAAGGTCACACTCTTTAAAGCAACTGAGGAGGAGGAGGAAGAGGAGGAGGGAAAAGACTAACAAACGTATGGTCAGAAAGTAAAAAGGGCAGATGGTTTCACATGCAGGCTGGTTCTCATAGTGTCGTAGGATCACAAAGAAGGATATGTACTTTTATTAATAGTACTGCTTTTAATAATGCTAAAATGAAATCCAGATTTAAGAGAACCGACTCTCCACCACCAAGTCCACCACTTTCTAGCGATACATTCCTGCTTCATGTCAATTGTGCCAAAATGTTGGTTCTTTAAATACTCTTCAATGAAGCAAACTGTTATTATTTAGATTAGTGACCACATCCCATTGGACTCCAACCTAGGCAAACTTTCTCTGCTAATCCTCCGATATAATAATTTCAAACTACAAGACAAATTAGACTCAGCCAGTGTGCAAAACACTAAAAAATGGTGCAAGATGAGCTCTTTAAAAATCCCATTTGCTCTTCTGTGTGCCGCTGAAGAACACTCGTTCACTCCTCGCCGACAGTCCAATTTGTTCCTTCTGGTTTGCATTATGGATGGCAAGTGAACGGGCCGGGATCCATAAGAGCTGGGCAGGCAGAGGGAGGGAGGGAGAGGCAGGCAGGCAGAGGGAGGGCGAGGGAGGGAGGCAGAGGGAGAGGCAGGCAGGCAGGCAGAGGGAGGGAGGGAGGGAGGGAGGGAGGGAGGGAGGGAGGGAGGGAGGGAGGGACAGGCAGGCAGAGAGGGGCAGGCAGAGGGAGGGAGGGAGAGGCAGGCAGAGGGAGGGAGGGAGTGGCAGGCAGATAGAGAGGCAGGCAGGCAGAAGGACGGAGGGAGAGGGAGGCAGGCAGAGGGAGGGAAGAAGCAGGGAGAGGCAGGTAGGGAGAGAAGAAGCAGGGAGAGGCAGGGAGGGAGGGAAGAAGCACGGAGGCAGGCAGAGGGGGGGAGAGGGAGGCAGAGGGAGGGAAGAACCAGGAAGAGGCAGGCAGAGGGAGGGAGGGAAGAAGCAGGGAGAGACAGGGCTTCAACATGTGGACTCAATTGTGTGGCTTCCAGCTGGACGTTGTTTTGACAGCTGACAGGGCATACAACATATTAGGATTAAATTAAAAGAAAAGTACCCTCCCCCCAACATCCCTGAATCTCTACAAGTGCAAAGACACCACTAACTAGAAAACATCCACTTTGTAAAAAAACTGTGTTTGTGTAAGTTTGTATCTGTCTGGCATGTGATGGGGGGTGCTAACCATACAGACCTACTTATGATGTGACGAGTCTCTCTCTCTTCTTCTCGTTCCCTCTTTTTCTCCTTCTCTATTACTCTCTCCATCTCAGACTCCCAGAGAAAAGCCTGCCCAGGGTTTAGGGAGAAGAGATAATAATATCCTCTTCCTGGATTAATGGTGAGGGACATATTAAGCAGAGGCTGACACTCCCAGTAATTAAACGTTCACACGGACGAGTTCAAACACGAGACTCTCTACCGATGCCTCTGTTTCTATGGGCCTGGGAGGAGACATGGGGAGCACAAAAAGCCAACACAGGGACAGTTCAGTGTCAGAGACACACATAAACTGACCGCCCATTCTTCAGTTTGAGGTGTTACACAATTACAACAATGGCTGCATCTCTTTTTAGGCAAAGGCCTACAATTTCCAAAAGCGAAGCAAAGCAGACACTTTTTCCGAGGATCGTCGGCGAATCACGGAGTTGCCCTGGGTGAACGCGGCGATACAAAAAAATGGAGACAGGGCTGCAGCGTTTTGTGAGTAGAGGGGGGGGGGGGGGGGGGTTGCTGAGTGAGTGCTTCTATATATATTTTTTCTTTCTTTAACCATTGTGCGACTGCACCGCTTTCACACATTACTGCCCCCCAAAGTCTGTGACCTTTTCACCAACACAGGCATGTACCCTTTGCAGTCACATCTCATATTGAGCACTCTAATGCAGCGGCGAGTGGAGTGGTTGTGCTCCTGTTCCCTGTGCCTGCCTGGCTGCTGTAGCCCCGGGCCACGGAGGCTCACAGCACTGTCCACTAATAGCCCCCTGTAATTGAAGAAGCCACTCTCGGACCTAATGCGACAGACACACACACACACACACACACACACACACACACACACACACACAGCCCCCACTCTATGGCAGGGTCGGGTGTGGGATGAGAGGGGTGAGGGGTGATGGGGGAACTGCCCTCAGTGATCCCCATATCTCCCTTCCCCCAACACTACCCCCATCGACTCCAGATGACCCCTCCTGTATTACCGCGGTGACACATCAACTCCTCTCCACTTCCTGTGTTCCTGTTTTGGGTTCCTGTAGGGGGGCTCTCTGGGCCATTGTTCCACTGACAAGCGGTTCCTGGGCTTCTCGTCATGGGCTAACGCTCCCCTGGTTGGGGTGATGGCCTTGTTCCCTTAGCGGTGGAGGCGGTCGTCTCTCGGGGCCCCTATAACGTCTCACTTTACTGTACATAAGTGAAGAGCAGGAATGGGGAAGCCAAATGACAAGGATCAGATAGTGTGGTGAACATCAACAATGTCACGTACCTTCTGACCGTCTGCTTTGGAGTCTTCTGAATCGAGAGGGGTTGCAGCATTGTTTTGAGGTAGATCATGCAGAGGACATTGTTGAGGGGTAAAACAGATTGGCTAAAACCTTTACCAGAGGCTCAGATACCGGATAAAGAGAATAACCATTTCAATGCTCAACTCAAAAGGTTGTTATGGTAATTCCAATGGGTAAGAAGTTACGTCGAGTGAAGCTGAAATCTGATCAAGTGGTAACATGAGGGACCTAGTATAGATTAGGGAGACCACACATCGTCCCCTCTCACATGATTAAGGAAAGAGAAGCACAGTCCAAGTTATCATTAGAGCTCCAATCTGTGCCATCCAAACCTCAACAGGTTTACCCCCCACAAGCATGTTTTGCAAAGCACCTTGGGTGTTCCCCAAATTCGCACAAGGTAACTCATTACCTAGACATACGGAGACAAACGCCGCCGCCACGATGTTGTCGACCGCCGTTCAGTTGCGAAAACATCTCTGGGGCCATCGTCGAGACGACAACTTCCATTAGCACAATGTCACCTGAAACTTCTGGTGAATAACGACGGTGACAATGACTCTAGTGAGGTAGGGCTCTCCTCAGTCACTGTCACAGCCCCCACTCTGACACAACTGTTTGCGTACCTGCTTAAGTATTACCGAAATTAACACCTCCCTTCCAGGTACAGTAATCAAGAGGGTGACGGCAGACAATTAATTAGGTCCATCTGCATCAGTGCTTTTCCATAATTAATGTGCTCATTACCAACTGAGCTCCACTATGAGTTTTCGGTTGCAGTAGACTCCCACAACGGTGTGCTAACCAACTAATGCAGTAGGCAGTTAGCCTGGCTTCTGTTGTAACTTCCCTGGAGAACTAGAACTAGGAAAGGTGCCGATGTAGATGATCTAATCGATCGTAAGCGATGACATCAGCGAGTGGGTGTATCTATCACCCACCATCATAGACACTAGCTAGATGATAAGACTTTAATGAAAACTCATCCTACTGCTTCCTCCGCAAGTGTTCAGATCGAATTCCAACTCAGGTATGAGTGTAGGCCCACTCACCCACTTTGGATCAGCTCAACAGCTGGTGCTTTTATCTGATGCCACCACCTTTAAGTCATATTCAAAGCTTACAGCAATAGAACTGATCGTATACTGTAAGGCCTGGAAGAATAGTGAGGTGTAATATAAAGTTAATTGGTAAGTAAGAAAGTCAAATTAGATTATGCTTTATGATCATGAAAATTACAAGTTTGATAATAATAGGGCCATTTGCAGATTTGTTATTGAATGTGGATTCTTCTTTTATTGTTTCAGAGCTGGAGGGAAACATCACACGTACAGTAAAAAGGTAGGAAGGATCGCGTCCCATGTTATGGCAGAGGGCACCCTGAGAGGAAACTGGTTTTAGTCAACGTTGTCATTGGTTATCACTGGTTTTACTCAACGTTGTCATTAACCTCTCTCATTTCCTTGTGTTCAACCGTGTACTTAACACACATTCTATCAGAGAGTAAATTAAATATGGCTGCCCTTGAGGCTGTCTTTGTTTAGTTTTATATTCTTGCTAGCATGAACTGTGACTGGGGACTCGAAGATAAATGGTCAGATCAAGTCATTGACCCTTTGTCATCACCTTGCTTGACCCTTAAAACTTTCTACGTCCCGTCACACCATCACTATACTGTACCTGTGAATATCAAATTTCCTCTATTTCTTTATCCATTCTTCCCTCCTCTCTTGGTTAATGAAGGCCTCGTGGCCCATTGTTATTAAAATTACGCCCTTCCCTCTCATATTAATTGGGTCCGTAATAAGAAACTCGTTGGATTCATTATTTAATTGCAAGGGCACATTTGGAATACAGTTTCTGAAATGTATTTTTAATGAAAAACACTACATCCTGACCTAATCATATCAACCTTATTCTATCTAATTAAGGATGCAAAAAATCATTAGAGTTGCAAAATATTAGTTTCAGCTATGTCGGGCTGCTCCCCTCTCTCCTCCATGAATATATTTTTTTCCTGTCTCTGATAAATAGTTAACGAGGGAAAAATGACAAAAATTTGCATGTAGGCAAATTAGTTTAATAGGGATATGTCTTTGCTGAGTTAGGAAAGTGACCCTTTTCTGCACAGGAGAAATTGCTCCAATAATGATGAAATAATGGCACGGCCAATCTTATTTCTGTGAAGAATCGCCGGCCTGAATAATGTAAAAATCATAAAATGCAATAACCCTATATTTTAATCACGCTGGCAAATGTGTTTAATGCGTTAGCATTTTATCAGTTTAATAAAGCCAAATTAGGGACAATATTAAGTATGCTGTAATTGTTGCAGTGCAGCGAGGAAATCTACGTAACGTAGGGAAGACTTAGTAGGACAACTGTAAGAAGCCATCAGGCTACATTAAGCATTTTCTTAATCATAAACTTTGGGCCCTAATTTCTCTCAAAGTCGCCAGAAAAATGGAGGCCCAATTTCTATCCAATAAACAAGCCAAACTAATTAGTATTACTTTACCAACTGTATTAACTGAGACTGTATCTCATGTAATGTTCAGGGAGGTGCATGAGGACGGTTCAAGGCGGGGGGTATAGTCTCACCTCCACATTAGCTCCATCTCATGCTGAAGACACTGATTGATGAACTACACTACATGACCAAAAGTATGTGGACACCTGCTAGTCGAACATTTCATTCCAAAATCATGGGCATTAATATGGAGTTGGTCCTTCCTTTGCTGATATAACAGCCTCCACTCTTCTGGGAAGGCTTTCCACTAGATGGTGAAACATTGCTGCTGGGACTTGCTGCCATTCAGCCACAAGAGCATTAGTGAGGTCGGACACTGATGTTGGGCGATTAGACCTTGCTCGCAGTCGGCGTTTCAATTCGTCCCAAAGGTGTTCGATAGGGTTGAGGTCAGGGCTCTGTGCAGGCCAATCAAGTTCTTCCACACCGATCGACAAACAATTTCTGTATGGACATCACTTTGTGCACGGGGGGCATTGTAATGCTGAAACAGGAACGGGCCTTCCCCAAACTGTTGCCACAAAGTTGGAAGCACAGAATTGTCTAGAATGTCACTGTATGCTGTAGCGTTAAGATTGTCCTTCACTGGAACTAAGGGGCCTAGCACAAACCATAAAAAACAGTCCCAGACCATTATTCCTAGCATTCTCCTGTCATCTGCCAAACCCAGATTCGTCCGAAGGACTGCCAGATGGTGAAGCGTGATTCATCACTCCAGAGAACGAGTTTCCACTGCTCCAGAGTCCAAAGGCGGCGAGCTTTACACCACTCCAGCTGATGCTTGGCATTGTACATGGTGATCTTAGGCTTGTGTGCGGCTGCTCAAGCCATGGAAACCCATTTCATGAAGCTCCCGACTAACAGTTCTTGTGCTGACATTGCTTCCAGAGGAAGTTTGGAACTCCCTAGTGAGTGTTGCAACCGAGGACCAACGATTTTTACACACTTCAACACTCGGCGGTCCCGTTCTGTGAGCTTGTGTGGCCCACCACTCTGCAGCTGAGCCGTTGTTGCTCCTAGACATTTCCACTTCACAATAACAGCACTTACAGTTGACCGGGGAAGCTCCAGCAGGGCAGAAATGTGATGAACTGACTTGTTGGAAAGGTGGCATCCTAAGATGGTGCCACATTGAAAGTCCCTGAGCTCTTCAGTAAGGCCATTCTACTGCCAATGTTTGTCTATGGAGATTGCATGGCTGTGTGCTCGATTTTATACACCTATCAGCAACGGGTGTGGCTGAAATAGCCAAATCCACTAGTTTGAAGGGTGTCCACATACTTTTGTATATATAGTGTATATTGAACTATATTGACTTGTATGGAAAGACTGGCTTTGAATGAATAGGCTTAACCCACAAAAGTTGTTGTGAGGCAATTGGTCTATAGGAAGATCTCACACCTAAACAGACCACAAGAACGAATTGCAAAAATCCCTGAAGCTGGAGACTCATATCTCCCTCACCAACTTTAAGCATCAGCTGTCAGAGCAGCTCACAGATCATTGCACCGGTACATAGCCCATCTGTAAATAGCCCATCCAACTACCTCATCCCCATATTTTTTATTTTTTTTTGCTCCTTTGCACCCCAGTATCTCTACTTGCACATTCATCTTCTGCACATCTATCACTCCAGTGTTTAATTGTTAAATTGTAATTACTTCGCCACTATGGCCTATTTATTGCCTTACCTCCCTAATCTTACCTCATTTGCACATACTGTTTATAGATGTTTCTATTGTGTTATTGACTGTACGTTTGTTTATTCCATGTGTAACTCTGTGTTGTTTGTGTCGCACTGCTTTGCTTTATCTTGGCCAGGTCGCAGTTGTAAATGAGAACCTTTTCTCAACTGGCCTACCTGGTTAAATAAAGGTGAAATAAAAAAATAAAAAAATAAAAAGAGACTCTTGTTGACTTGGTATGGCACAGATACTTACACTCTTAGAAAAAAAGGGTTATTTGGCTGACCCCATAGGAGAACCCTTTGAAGAACCCTTATTGGTTCCAGGTAGATCCCTTTTGGTTCCAAGTGTTTCCACAGAGGGTTCTACATGGAACCCAAAATGGTTCTACCTGGAACCAAAACAGGTTTTACCTGGAACCAAAAAGGGTTCTATGGGGACAGCTGGATAACAATTTTGGAACCCTTTTTTCCAAGAGTGTAGTAAATTTGGTATGGCACAGATCCTTAGTTAACTTCGTATGGCACAGATCCTTAGTTAACTTGGTATGGCACAGATCCTTAGTTAACTTGGTATGGCACAGATCCTTAGTTAACTTGGTATAGCACAGATCCTTAGTTAACTTGGTATGTCTAAAAGTGAAACGGGCACATTGCTAGACTGGGACTGTAAAATATATTTATTTGTATTTTAATTGATTTGTGGTAAAATCAACATACACAGTTGGCTTCAGCATAGTCTATATTGAAATGGAGTGCTACCACAAAACAGCTGAACAAAATCTTTGCATTTACGATGAGGTGGCAATTATCTTTCACTTACACTCGCCTCGGTTGACAGGTATTATAATATCTCATCAGAAAGTCACTAAATAGTTTGGGAGGCTATACAGGGAGGCTGCAGTACAGTACACGCTGTAGCCATTTGGGAGTGTATGAACTTGAGAGAGAGAGCAGGAAAGTTAATAAGAGATGTATGCCACTAACAAATTGTACAGAATAAATTAAATGGGGTTGGATCGCTATGTTCTATTTTCTTATCTGCAGAAGTCACATTTTCAATCACTATGCATAGATTCCCCACCGCCGTGGTTACATGCTAATACAGTGTCATCGCTGTGTCATCCTCACCGACCCATAGTGCCTGTCAGAAGATGACAGCTTCCCTCAGATGAGAATCATTTCATGGGGACGTTGGAATTTCCTGCACCCACAACCTTCTGACATCGACTTGTCCATGCTAAGTTCACATTAACCAAATGCCTGTTGCAGTGTGTGTGTGTGTGTGTGTGTGTGTGTGTGCATGCATGTGTGTGTGTTGATTGAGTAGTCTTTCTTTAATGAAATATCTTTGGAAATTGGTTTCCACAGACTAATCAGGCAGCCCGCTAGCTGAGTTTCTGTTTTGGTAATTATCTTGTACTAATTAGAATGAAGCTAAAGACCTTTGAGATGAATTCCTTGGCTTTCTGAAATGTAACTAAAGAAAATGTAATGATAGAAAATAAGCTTATTCTATGTATCTTCTTAGAACTTAATATCTTCGTTAATAAAGTGTCCAAATTAAAGCTAGTAATGGACAATAACTGGAGTCTATCTTGACCACTATTCTAAGTCCCTCACAAACCAATCAGCTCTCCCACAGAATATATCCCCTTGGTCCTAGACCCTAGCGGGCATGACCCGCGGTTACAGACAACCAACCACAATTTCTCTGCCTGTTAGATGGAGCAATCTAATGGATTAGTATCAACAGGGCCTTTCTGCTCATCCTCTCAGTAAGAAAACAACCATTAATCCAATTAAACACTTACGACTTGAGGACAGCAGAGAGCAGGGAGCATGGCTACAGTAGAGTGGTCATAAGAAAGGCCTTCTCACACCACTGAGTTGAGCTGGCCTGGTTAGGCATCCACCATAGTTAATGGAACCGTGCTGAAAAGGAAAATGTGGAAACAAAATATCCGAGCCAGCCCAGTTTGGTTGGGGTCAGGGTTTAGGGACGTTTAGCGGGCTAGTTGGCTCACCTTGCGTCTTTCTCCGTTGAAGCCCCTCCACTGCTCGGCCTTCTGGATGATGTAGTCTAGTTCCTGGTTGGACACCTCCAGGTCCCGGGGGACAAAGAAGGATCCCTCGGTCACGCTGAGACGCTGGAAGATGTCCAGCATGCGCCCCTCGTTGTGGAGTCTGGGGGGAGGGCGTGAGGGTGGAGGGAGGGAAAGTGGAGGAGACGAGCCATGAACCATCATTGTCTGCCACTCTGCCTTCGTAAAAGGCCACCAAGGGTCATTTGTGAAAACAAGGAACAATATTGCCCTACTCAGCCCAACGGTGTCAAAGTTCATGACTGTACTCATGGTTTCGTCGGCTAGTCGGATGCCAAACCAACGTCACATCCTAATTATATTCACGTTAATGTCACGTCGGCTAACGTTCCACAAACCGGTTCCCTGACCTTTGGGACACATTTCATCTGACGAGCCTCGGCAGCATTGAATGAAGCTTATCGTTTCGATGTTGTCTGGTGCTTACAACTAAAACCCAAATGATGGTGTCCAGTGTACCAGAAAGCATCCCCAACGTTATATTAATTGCATTAAGCATCTCATTCCAGACTCAGTATGCCGTTTCAAATGGAGTATCTGAATTGATCCACTAATAAAACAGAACGCAGAACACAGAGGACAAGAATGCAGGCAAATTGGCCTTGGTGAGTGGGAGGGAGGCTACTTGTTAGTTAAAAGGAGCTGGGCTGGCAGTAAGTGGGCGGTATGGAAAAATCTCCAGAGGACTCCAGAGGACTCCACAAGGCGCTTCAAAGATAGCCGCCAGGGGATTGGCTGCTATTGGCTGCTGATTGAGTGGCCGTCTGATGAGGTGGGTCTGAGTCATGCGGCCACGCCAGAACGCATATTGATCGGAGTCTCGAGGTGACTGAGCATCAGCCGGCTAGCTTTCTCCACAAGCAACACAGACAACAGCCCACAAAGACACCAGCGCAACACAAACAAACAAATGCCTTGGCCAATCATCAAACGCGCGCAACCTTTTCCCCTACCAAAGAGATTCTCCGCAGTCAGGGGGTAATCAGTTAAAACTAACATCAAGGAGAGACAGCTGTATACAAGGATACTGGATAGATAGAGCTTTGAACCCAGCATCACTCCCATCCAGAGCTCTTGGGAGAGTTTGCTACTCTTCTGTAGTACTCTGACTTCAGACATAAGAATAGCTTGCATTCATCATCAGATGTGCTCTTTTCATTCATTTATGCGCCTCTCTCTTAGTGGGATTCACCATCTTTCATTGCGGAAATGCCTTGGATATGCACAATATGTTTGGCAGAACTGCTGTTCAACAGTTCTAAACTATGGTACCAGTGAGCATTTATTTTAGTGGACAACTGTTTGGAGCTGTTACATAGACAATAATAATTTGCCTATTTTTTATCATGTGAAATCATTAAGATATAAAGTGTGAACAAAGATACAGTTGAAGTCGGAAGTTTACATACACCTTAGCGAAATACATCTAAACTTTTTCACAATTCCTGACATTTAATCCAAGTAAAAATTCCCTGTCTTAGGTCAGTTAGGACCACCACTTTATTTTAAGAATATGAAATGTCAGAATAATAGGAAAGAGAATGATTTAATTTAGCTTTTATTTCCTTCATCCCATTCCCAGTGGGTCATAATTTTACATACACTCAATTAGTATTTGGTAGCATTGCCTTTAAATTGTTTAACTTGGGTCAAATGTTTCAGGTAGCCTTCCACAAGCTCCCACAATAAGTTGGGTGAATTTTGGCCCATTCCTCCTGACAGAGCTGGTGTAACTGAGTCAGGTTTCTAGGCCTTCTTGCTCGCACACGCCTTTTCAGTTCTGCCCACAAAATGTATATGGGATTGAGGTCAGGGCTTTGTGATGGCCACTTCAATACCTTGACTTGGTTATCCTTAAGCCATTTTGCCAAAACTTTGGAAGTATGCTTGGGGTCATTGTCCATTTGGAAGACCCATTTGCGACCAAGTTTAAACTTCCTGTCTGATGTCTTGAGATGTTTCTTCAATAAATCCACATAATTTTCCTTCCCCATGATGCCATCTATTTTGTGAAGTGCACCAGTCCCTCCTGCAGCAAAGCACCCCCACAACATGATGCTGCCACCCCTGTGCTTCACGGTTGGGATGGTGATCTTCGGCTTGCAAGCATCCCCCTTTTTCCTCCAAACATAACGATGGTCATTATGGCCAAACGGTTCTATTTTTGTTTCATCAGACTATAGGACGTTTCTCCCAAAAGTACGATCTTTGTCCCCATGTGCAGTTGCAAACTGTCTCTAGGAGACAGAACGCGTCTCCTTCCTTACCTGTATGACGGCTGCGTGGTCCCATGGTGTTTATACTTGCGTACTATTGTTTGTACAGATGAACGTGGTACCTTCAGGCGTTTGGAAATTGCTCCCAAGGATGAACCAGACTTGTGGAGGTTTACAATTTTTTTGCTGAGGTCTTGGCTTATTTCTTTTGATTTTCCCATAATGTCAAACAAAGAGGCACTGAGTTTGAAGGAAGGCCTTGAAATACATCCACAGGTACACCCCCAATTGACTCAAATGATGTCAATTAGCCCATCAGAAGCTTCTAAAGCCATTACATAATTTTCTGGAATTTTCCAAGCTGTTTAAAGGCACAGTCAAATCAAATCAAATCAAAGTTTATTTGTCACGTGCGCCGAATACAACCTTACAGTGAAATGCTTACTTACAGGCTCTAACCAATAGTGCGGAAAAAAAAGGTATGTGTGTGTGTGTGTGTGTGTGTGTGTGTGTGTGTGTGTGTGTGTGTGTGTGTGTGTGTGTGTGTGTGTGTGTGTGTGTGTAGGTAAGTAAAGAAATAAAACAACAGTAAAAATACATTTGAAAATAAGAGTAGCAAGGATATATACAGACACCGGTTAGTCAGGCTTATTGAGGTAGTATGTACATGTAGGTATGGTTAAAGTGACTATGCATATATGATGAACAGAGAGTAGCAGTAGCGTAAAAGGAGGGGTTGGCGAGAGGTGGGACACAATGCAGATAGCCCAGTTAGCCAATGTGCGGGAGCACTGGTTGGTCGGGCCAATTGAGGTAGTATGTACATGGATGTATGGTTAAAGTGACTATGCATATAAGATAAACAGAGAGTAGCAGCAGCGTAAAAGAGAGGTTGGGGTGGGGGACACACAATGTAAATAGTCCGGGTAACCATTGGTTACCTGTTCAGAAGTCTTATGGCTTAGGGGTAAAAACTGTTGAGAAGCCTTTTTGTCCTAGACTTGGCACTCCGGTACCGCTTGCCATGCGGTAGTAGAGAGAACAGTCTATGACTGGGGTTGCTGGGGTCTTTGACAATTTTTAGGGCCTTCCTCTGACACTGCCTGGTATAGAGGTCCTGGATGACAGGCAGCTTTGCCCCAGTGATGTATTGGGCCGTACGCACTACCCTCTGAAGTGCCTTGCGGTCAGAGGCCGAGCAATTGCCGTACCAGGCAGTGATGTAACCGGTCAGGATGCTCTCGATGTTGCAGCTGTAGAACCTTTTGAGGATCTCAGGACCCAGTCAACGTAGTGTATGTAAACTTCTGACCCACTGGAATTATGATACAGTGAATTATAACTGAAATAATCTGTCTGTAAATAATTGTTGTAAAAATTACTTGTGTCATGCACAAAGTAGATGTCCTAACCGACTTGCCAAAACTATAGTTTGTTAACAATAAATTTGTGGAGTGGTTGAAAAACGAGTTTTAATGACTCCAACCTAAGTGTATGTAAACTTCCGACTTCAACTGTACATTCAAATATAATTCATGAGATTAATCAAAATCTATGTTTAAACCCTTTCTCATGTTTGGAGTCGTGTGACATAAAACACTACATTTCTTTCCTTACATTTATGATACTGCTGTTTGTCGTTATATCATATACTAAGCATTTAACAAATTAATTACACATTGAACTTGATCCTGTAAAATTCCTGGATATTGCTGTCGGACTCTTTTTTTGTATGGCGATCTCGGAAGTGCACTGTAACCTCGTAACATTTTGTATCCCCCTATGTTACGGTGTGAAAACAGTTTTGATGGGCACACATATCCAAAATAATCTATGTAATGCCCGGGGGAAGCAGAGTATGATAGCTAAAGAGATGGAGAAAAGTATTTTGATTGATTGCAAATATGGGAGTAGAAAAGAGAACACACAGAAATAAGGCTGTTGTATAAAACACCTCTCTCCGGATTACATCTTCAAACTAAGGGCAACCACGGCATCCGGTGACAGAGAGGGACAAGAGTTCATCCATGTATATGGGTAAGAGTGTCTAAATATCTACATTTTCAGATATTATACGCTTCAAATTTTGACAGAAAGTTGCTTCCATTGCAAGTTAAAGCGTACTGTTAGCTAGCTAGCTAATTTTAGCTGGCTGGCTCACTAGCTAACATTACATATATGATCTGTGTAGTAATATTATTCATATCTCAGAAAGCTATTTGCATTGCTAATTATAGCTTAATGTTAGCTAGCTTGCTAGCATTGAACCCAATTGGTTAGCTTTATCTACCTGCAGATTCATGCATGGTAGTAACGTTATAAATTGGGATTATGGTTCATTGTTTAGCTAGCTAGCTACATAAAAAAAAGACATCACTATTCAAGTAACAATTTCACTGTACCGTTTACACCTTCTGTATCCTGTGCATGTGACAAATAGACTTTGATTTTATTTGATATAGTGTGTGTTTACCAGAGACTGTAATGTGAAGAACAACATGACCTGCACCAGTCAAATTAGGATACAAAGTCAGGCTAAAGAAACTATCTATTTACCGGAGAAATCTAAAATTCTCCGGTAAAACACCCTGCTTTTATTTCGTCACACTCTCAGCTATTTTCTGTAATTAGCTCGCCATTAACTTTTAAATAATGATCTTGTTGTGCGTTTTTTTCATGTAATAATTAATAAAAATGAGCTAAAGTTAAGTAATTGTCAGCTATGATATGGTAATTATTTAAACTAGCTAGCTAGCTAACAAGCTAGAAACTAACCAAAACAATGTTTAGAAAGTTGCTTTTAGTTGCCTGGTTTGCTAGATTGACGTATACTTAATAAATTTTTTAAACGGATGGGTTTATTGATGTTAAAATACACCAGTTATGCTATTTTAGACCACCAGGCTGCTGATGTCATGCAGCCTGTTGTTTTTGTGTTCTTTTTCATAACGACAACGACAAGTTTGATGTAGGACGACAATAGAATGTTCATGATGTGACTGCGACAACTGTCTACAGACATAGCCGTAGTATAAACCAGCTTTTAGTCTTTAAATCTTTGATTGTTTAGTACACTACTGTACTCACTCTGTTTAGCACATGGCCTCACATGTGAATCCTAAAAGAGATGGGTGGAGCTAAGGCTTAAGTGAATGTGAGCGATGCTGAATGGGTGTAGACAAAGAAGAGCTCTCCAGTAGGTGCACCAAAACTTTCAAGGGACATTTTCTCAAAAGTGGGGTTACAAGTTTATCAACTTTCAAAGCAAAGTTACTTTCCCATTGTTCCTCAACTGTAGTGTATGATATACCATTTTCTAGCTCTACTTTTATCCCATGTAAAAAAAAAAAGAAATTTGCAACATAAGACCGAATCGAGCCAGTCGGTCACAAATGGTTGGGGGACAGATTTATCCTAGCAACCTAATTAACCATTGGTAATATTTTTTAATGATGCCATATAGCCAAAAACAACAGTTTCTATTGCTAGACTAGAGCTATTCCCCTAGTCATTGTTTGCACATCTAATTAGCTGGGATGAAGCAAGGATGTAAATAGTAGACATTATTTATCCTTTAAATATATCCTTTCACTGTTTACAGCAGGTCTTCAGCTACCTAGTCTTGAATAGCTGTCAAATACTTGCTTCCTCTGTCCTTGGGAGAATCTCAATTGCATTTCCTTGATTCATTGCATCTTCTCTCCTTGTTGCCTTCTCAAAACCCACTGGATGAGAATGTCAGAGGTCCTTCCCTCTCACCTTCTTATCCAATGGGTTTTGAGAAGGAGGCGAGGAGAGAGGACGTGAGCGATCATGGAAATGTAATTGAGATTCTCCCCTTGTTTCCCCCATTCTTCACCTCCCTCTTAAAGCACATTGGGGGAGAGGAGTGAAGGTTCCTCCCCTCAGGCTACAATGCACTCTCAAGGAGGCAAGCAGTGGAGGAAACAAGGACAGAGGAAGCAAGAATTTGACAGCTAGTTTTCAGACACAGACTCTCTCTCTCTCACACACACACACACACACACACACACACACACACACACACACACACACACACACACACACACACACACACACACACACACACACACACACACACACACACACACACACACACACACACACACACACACACACACACTCACACACACTCACACACAATGCTTGAAGAGTTTACTGATTATAATGATTTCATTATTGGTTATTATTATTGTCAGTGATTTTGTTGACAGAATCCATTGTATTATGTTATTGTATTATATCAACTATTAAAACATATAGAAATGCTGTTGTTTATCTTTTTCATTCTTCAGGGATGTTTAGCATGGCTATAAATGATAGAGAAGTTGACTAAAGCACAAAAAAAACTGCCAACTAGGCATGACAAAGAAACATGCGGAGTCCATGTTTCTTGTGACATTTTGAATGACATGTAGATGTTTTGTTGTTGCTACTGTAGGTGGTGTTATGGTCTCATTGTGCCTAGCTAGACTTTTATTCTGCTAGAAAATTATATTTAAATGTATATCAAACCATTTAGAAATGTTGACCGTGATGTCACACATTGGCCCATTTATTTATCGAAAGACCCTTATCTGTTAAATGGTAGCTGCTAATTAATATTAATCAATAGTGTCAATTATATACACTGAACAAAAATATAAACGCAACATGCAACAATTTTAAAGATTTTACTGAGTTGCAGTTCATATAAGGAAATCAGTTAATTTAAATAAATTCATTAGGTCCTAATCTATGGATTTCACATGACTGGGAATACAGATATGCAAACATTATTATAGTTTTTTATTTTATTTAACCTTTATTTAACTAGGCAAGTCAGTTAAGAACAAATTCTTATTTATAATGACGGCCTACCCGGCCAAACCCTCCCCTTACCCGGACGACGCTGGGCCAATTGTGTGCCGCCCTATGGGACTCCTGATCACGGCCGGTTGTGATACAGCCCAGGATCGAACCAAGGTCTGTAGTGAGGCCTCTAGGACTGAGATGCAGTGCCTTAGACCGCTGCACCTCTTGGGAGTCTATGGGTGTCTGGTGTCTGGTGAGTATGCAGGCCATGGAAGAACTGGAACATTTTCAGCTTCCAGGAATTGCATACAGATCCTTGTGACATTGGACCATTCTCTAAAAGTACGTTGGAGGCGGCTTATGGTAGAGAAATGTACATTACATTCTCTGGCAACAGCTCTGGTGGACATTCCTGTAGTCAGCATGCCAATTGCACGCACCTTCTAAGCTTGAGACATCTGTGGCATTGTGTTGTGTTTCAAAACTGCACATTTTAGAGTGGCCTTTTATTGTCCCCAGCACACCGTCAGGGATGTAAACAAATTTGATCACAAAATTTGAGCGCAATATGCTTTTTGTGCGTCTGGAACATTTCCGGGATCTTTTATTTCAGCTCATGAAACATGGGACCAACACTTTACATGTTGCTTTTCTATTTTTGTTCAGAATATTTAATAAAAAATTGTACAGATATCAAATCATTGAATTCTATAATATCTGTATTCCACATAGATAGTCACAACATTCAACACAATATATCTCACTTCTAACCATTTTAGCCTTCAAACCAGGTCTAAGGAGCATAGTGTGACAGAGAGAAGGTCCAGGGAGGGTTCAGCCCATTCAGTGTGTGTGTGTGTGTGTGTGTGTGTGTGTGTGTGTGTGTGTGTGTGTGTGTGTGTGTGTGTGTGTGTGTGTGTGTGTGTGTGTGTGTGTGTGTGTGTGTGTGTGTGACTGTGTGTGTGTGTGTGTGTGTGTGTGTGTGTGTGTGTGTGTGTGTGTGTGACTGTGTGTCTGTGTGTCTGTGTGTTTTTGGTTTTACTATCCTTCTGGGGCCCAGAAGTCCTCACAAGGATAGTAAAACAAGCAAAATTCAGACAAGTGGGGACAGTTCGCCGGGCCCCACAAGGAAAACAACTATTTTAGGTTTAGAGGTTAGGTTTAGGGTGAAGGTTAAGGTTTAAATTAGGGTTAGGAGTTAGGGGTTAATGTTATGGTTAGGTTAAGGGTAAAAGGAATCAGAATCAATTGTTTGGTCCTCACAAGGATAGTGAAACAAACGTGTGTGTGGGGCTGTCTCATCCCCAGAGCCCCTAACACACACACACACACACACACACACACACACACACACACACACACACACACACACACACACACACACAAACAGACAGACAGACAGACAGACAGACAGACAGACAGACAGACAGACAGACAGACAGACAGACAGACAGACACAGACAGACAGACAGACAGACAGACAGACAGACAGACAGACAGACAGACAGACAGACAGACAGACAGACAGACAGACAGACAGTCAGTCAGTAAGTAGGCTGGATCCAGACTCATTCAAAGTACTAGATGGAGACCAGTCCCTCTCAATACAAAATTGAAGACCCTTTCCTTCTCCTTTACCTTGTAATCATTCTAATGTAATACCACTACAATCAATGTCACATCACCTCTATTTGTGAAGTTTTTCGGTGAAGGAGTAAAAAATTACAGAAATATATATTTTTTTCAGCCAATGAATCAAGGCAGCCTAAAATGTAATTAAAAAAGGATAACAGTTCATTCTATCTATACATATAGCCCCAGGCTTTTTTTTTAGAAATAGGTCACGAGCTGTGTCAGAGCTCTCCCTCTGACAGCCAATAAGAACATGTAACCCATAAAATTATCAGCCCTCCTCAGCCTCGTGCCCTATATTCAATACAATCCACCCGGCGACTGAGTGGCAGAAATCATTAATACTGGCTGCTGTTTTAATATTGTCCATTTAGTGCTGAGCCGATAAGCGGCCGCTTACGGAAAATGAAATGGTACCCTTTTTTCCCCTTTCGGACCGATACCAAACTGATTAATTCAATTGTGGACTTTTTACATTTCGAAATGTTAATGGGATTCGGTCTAATTTCAGGGTACGAAAACACACACCTTTTGATGTGGATGTGGTACAGTATTTTATCACATACCCAACGTTTTTCCTACCTCACCACTCCCCCAAAATCAGGCCTACAACTGAATCTTTCGATTATGTAAAAGAGAATTGCCTTTCGGGAAGGAAAAATAGGAGAAGAAAATGTAGGAAAATTGGGTACAACAGGCCTACAAGTACATGTTGTATAAAACACATCTTCAGCTTGCAATAATCACTAATCACCATCAAACCCCAACTTCCTTAATAAAACATCCATTGAAAGGAACCACTCTCATTGGCTGTTGTTCTGAGCCAATCAGATTGGAGCATTGCTTTCTTCACAGGACAGAGCAACTCATGGGAGAGATAAGTGCTAAAGTGGCTTGCAGAGCCCCATCACCACATAAACACAAACACTGCTAGCGCTAACGTTCCACTAACGTTCCAGCAGGGGTGACCTCAATCTGATAGACTTCATCTGATGAGCAGCTCAAACGTTGTCCATCTACTATAGCAGCAGGCCCTTCAATATGGATACAGCACAAAGATGAAACATACACCATACACCATATCAACTAATCGTATAATGCAAGGATGTTACATACTCACGTTATGTAAAAACAAATCTACCTAGTTCCGAATTAGCCATGCTTTACATCTTCTCCGACTATCCATACCGACTATGGAGCTGCGTTCAATTCGACAACCTTGTGTGGCAGTTCGCTTAACGCATAACTGCATTAGTAATTGCATGAGACTCTAAAATCACAACCGATTAGATCAACACTTGTTTTCTGTGGACATTGTTGAGTGAAAACACAGACACACACACGGATTGAGGGGGTCTGGGGGTTGGTTATTTGGGAGCGGGTATAGGAATTAGTGGACAGGACTATGGGTGTTAGAGGGTTTTTACTCTTCATTGGCAGGGTGTCCCCATAGGCTGGACCATCTAAAAATACCCCAATGATAATTCCTAATTCGCCAGTCGCTCTTCCTGTGTGCTTCCCCAGTGTTGTGACACTTTTCAGCCACTAGGAAGGTCAGAGACGGAGGACTCAAAGTCGACACAAAAGCCCAATGTGACAGGACAGGTCTGGAGCAAGATCCATTTCTAGTTCAGAAACGGGCTGTTTCGAGGAACTGAGACGTCAACTACGACATGGGTTCTGAAGCAATGGTGGGAAATGCCAATATTATTATAATAGCACTACAGTACTACAATAAATACACCATGAAAACCCTAGTAATGTGTATGAAAACACATTAAGCTCATAGCGTAGTACTGCATTCAGTGCTGTTCAATTGATATTTCATTGGCATTAGCGAGTCCCATTTTTCCCGTGTTTCTTATGTCTATCCTCATCAGCACCGATGGCCAATTTCAATATTAAAATGAATTCAGAGTTAAATCAACTTTATATTCTATATTGTATCCTACAAATGCATTAAATTAGTTTCTTTGGGCATAATGCCTCTGCATGTTTGTGCTGACCTGAGGAAGTAGAGGTAGAGGATGGTGGTGGAGAGGAGGAAGAGGATGGCATAGAGGAAGAGGGTGATGACCACTCCAGCTGCCCCTGATTGGTCGGTCCGGTAGAAGTGCCAGTAGAGCTTGGCTGCATCCGCAACAGGAGACTCTGCACTGTAGGACAGACGCTGAACACGCATAGAGCCTACAATTCAGACCCCTTTGACTTTTTCCACATTTTGATCTAAAATGTATTAAATTGATTTTCTCCCCTCATCAATCTACACACAATACCCTATAATGACAAAGCAAAAACAGGTTTTAGAAATGCAAATGTTTGACATAAACCCCCCCCCGAAATATCACATTTACATAAGTATTCAGACCCTTTACTCAGTACTTTGTTAAAGCACCTTTGGCAGCGATTAGAGCCTCAAGTCTTCTTGGGTATGACGCTACAAGCTTGGCACACCTGTATTTGGTTTCTCCAATTTTTCTCTGCAGATCCTTTCAAGCTCTGTCAGGTGCGTCGCTGTACAGCTATTTTCAGGTGTCTCCAGAGATGTTTGATCGGGTTCAAGTCCGGGCTCTGAATGGGCCACTTAAGGACATTCAGAGACTTGTCCTGAAGCCACTCCTTAGTTGCCTTGGCTGTGTGATTAGGGTCGTTGTCCTGTTGGAAGGTGAACCTTTGCCCCAGTCTGAGGTGCTGAGAGCTCTGGAGCAGGTTTTCATCAAGGATCTATTTGTACTTTGCACCGTTCATCTTTCCCTTGATCCTGACAAGTATCCCTGATGCTGAAAAACATCCCCACAGCATGATGCTGTGACCACTATGCTTCACCGTAGGGATGGTGCCAGGTTTCCTCCAGACGTGATGCTTGGCATTCAGGCCAAAGAGTTCAATCTTGGTTTCATCAGACCAGAGAATCTTGTTTCTCATGGTCTGAGAGTCCTTTAAGTGCCTTTTGGCAAACTCCAAGTGGGCTGTCCATGTGCCTTTTATTGAGGAGTGGCTTCCACCTGGTCACTCTACCATAAAGGCCTGATTGGTGGAGTGCTGCAGAGATGGTTGTCCTTCTGGAAGGTTCTCCCATCTACACAGAGAAGCTCTGGAGCTCTGTCAGAGTGACCACTGGTCACCTTCCTGACCAAGGCCCTTCTCCCCCGATTGCTCAGTTTGGCCGGGCGGCCAGCTCTAGGGAGAGTCTTGGAGGTTCCAAACTCCTTCCATTTAAGAATGATGGAGACCACTGTGTTATTTTGGACCTTGAATGCTGCAGAAATGTTTTGGTACCCTTCCCCAGATCTGTGCCTTGACAAAATCCTGTCTTGAAGCTCTACGGACAATTCCTACGACCACACGGCTTGGTTTTTGATCTGACATGCACTGTCAACTGTGGGATCTTATATAGTCAGGTGTGTGCCTTTCCAAATCATGTCCAATCAACTGAATTTACCACAGGTGGACGCCAATCAAGTTGTAGAAACATCTCAAGGATGCACCTGAGTTCAATTTCGAGTCACATAGCAAAGGTTCTGAATACTTATGTAAATAAGGTATTTCTGTTTTTAGTGTTTTTTTTTTCTTTTCTTTTTTTCTTCTAAAAACCTGTTTTTGCTTTGTCATTATGGGTAATTGTGTGTAGATTGATGAGCACATTTTTTGATTTAATCAATTTTAGAACAAGGCTGTAACGTAACAAAATTTGGAAAGAGTCAAGGGGTCTGAATACTTTCCGAATGCGCTGTATATACACTGGATTAAATACATTGAAGCAAAGGACAGTACAGTACATCTACAGTGTAATCTACAGGTAATATAAGAGGTCTCCGACAAAGAGAAAACCAGGGAAAGTGTTTGGTTGGACATGCATTTGTCAAGGCCCTCTGTGGTATTCCATTATGTGAGGAAATATTATACTGTGCTAATATCTCTTCACTAATAACCATATGATTAACCATAGGATATGATTGGACAGTACACATGTATATTAGACACAAACTGGACATTCACCTTGGATTATCATTTATGTTCATTGAGGTACATGGTGGTTATTGAAATTATAGATGGATCAAATACCAGGCCAAATAATAATACACATATACACTGTGTGGCTTTCAAATAGCCTCTTATCAACCTCTATGTCATGGTTTCACATTCCGCATAAACAACTGAAAGTCATCTGACGGTGGCGTTCTTTCGGACAGACAAAACGGGATCCCTGATGCAAAAAGACATGGATCTAACCTTGTGTGTGCTTTTTTTCTAACTTCTAAAGTCACTTTGCTAAGATAAAGTGAACTTCCCATTAAAAGTGAACACAAGTGTCCAAGTTATTTTAAGTGACTTACCCCCAGGATGGCATCCACTACAAAGACCGCCAGCGGGTCCAGCACTGTCCACACTCCCAAAGCCATGATAAAGTTTGACGTGAAGGAGGGGAGTGAGCCAAACGCTAGCTGACAGCCCCATCTGATCAGGAGCAGCAGCAACGTTACGGCGTTCAAGGTCAGAGGTCCCACCACGACCATAGCCAACTCCTCGCGGGTATGAAGCAAGGAATTCTGGTAGACCAGCTCCACGGTGTGAGCATGGAACTGGAATCTGGAAGGGGGGGTAGAGGAAAACAAGAGAAGTGTTAGCCTACATCAGCGCTTTGGGGCGCTCCATCCACTCTAAGACAGGACACATATACATGTGATAGCACACTGAAATAGCAAAACATTTATGTCTAAATATATATTGTATAAAGAACATACTAGTAGTGTTTTTGTGTGCATCATAACCAAAAACTATTAATTTCCGTTTGTGATGGGGATCACATGATGAATAAAGTACATTGCGACAAAAGATGATGGATCTACAGTACCAATCAATTCATAGTAAATTCTATAAAACTAAGCATGCAACTCAAGTGTTGTGAATCTGTAGTTTTCGATAACAAAAGGTAAGATAAGATGTACTGTACGTCATGGCTCATGAGTTTCTTAATCTACCATCTGCGAGTAGTGCTTGTGTGAGTAAAGAGGTGCCTGTTTTGCCCATTAATTCACATGTGATTCGCTAAGAGAAACAACCCACTCTCAGCCACTCGCCATTACTCCCACTGATGGTCCATTTGTACTCCTTCTGATCCAACACAACACTGCTAAACCTACTATCGCTTTCTGTCTTCTCAACAATTCATCTATTCGTCTATATGCTACGCACATGTATTTTGGTTTGTCTACAATTCTGTCCTGACCTGTCTAGAGGTTTCCATCTTCAGTTTAAGTCAAATTCCATGGCAACTTTACAATTCTGTAAACAGTCATTATATCCCTATCCCTGTATTTTAATATACCGTATCTGTGGTTTGTACCAGGTGTTACAAATGTCATTTTTACAGAAAGATATATTGTTGAATGTTGACAAAGAATTTCCATATAAAATGGGGAGTAATAATACTGATTTAGTACTCTGAGCGGGCCACAGAGTGGTGTAATGTCTAATGTGCATGTGGTGCTCTTTAATGACTGGGCCTGTGAGGTGGTGGTGTGATATGCTGGCAAAGTGGCTCTTGGCCACCTGACTGGTGATGTGTGTGTGTGTGTACAGTCTGTGTGTGTGCGTGTGTACGTGAGAGTGCTGGGGGTGATGGGAGAGCCGCGTGGGGCCTGAGTGAGAGTGTCTCGCTCATGAAGGGCCCGCTTTGCTGCCCGCTGATGTCCCAGAGGCACTATTGGGGGAGGGCATCGGGTGAGACAGGGGGCTAGACACAGGGGGTGGGGCTGGGGGGAGGCTGTCAGCACGCTGGCCATCCCCAGACTGTCAGAGATGGAGACAGAGAGCTAGCTGGGGACTGCCCATTACAGGGAGAAATGCTCAGAGGAGGAAGCGGCCAGACATGTGGAACTTGTCATCCGTTGGTGGCTGGTGACCCCCTCGATTTCCATGTTTTTTTCCTCCATCCCCCCTCCTTCCACTCCTTTTTTACTCATGCACATTTTTCCCGTATTCTGTCAGATGTCAGATGGCTTTTCTATGATTTAATGCTTGTAAGCATATTCACAGTCTAGCTTTTAATGTGATGAACTAAATCAACACCATGTGCTATTGAGATGTAACAGCCTCTCAATGGCATCCTACTTTGTTTATTATGAAATACTGTCTACAAAATAATAAACAATACATTCTTTCCAAATAATGCACACGCAAGAATGCCTGTTGAAATCAATGAATTCTCCCACATGGTTTCATTAATGCTTAGGCAAGTCTTGTTAAACTGGTAATGGGCAGATTTTTATACAGTATCTAGTGGGAGGGAGTGTGTGAGTACTTATGTACATCTATGTGTGTGTGTGTGCATGTGTGTGTGTCCACACACACACACACACACACACACACACACACACACACACACACACACACACACACACACACACACACACACACACACACACACACACACACACACACACACACACACACACACACACACACACACACACACACACACACACACACACAGAACTCCACTGCACTGTGCTAGCTCTCGCCTCTTCTCTCCTCTCCCATGCACTCTCTCTACACACACACAATCACTCCTCCTCCTCCACCTCCTCGGAGAGAGGAGGATATCAAAGGAAGCACACTCACTTGTTGACAGGAACTGCGATGGCCTGGAGGAAGAGCCACTGGCTGCAGTAATGCAGGTAGAGCCTCGCAAACCAGATCAAAGCCAGGAGCGGCATAATGAGGCAGAGCTGTGCTGCTGCTGCTGCTGAGGAGGAGCGCCAGCCCCAGCGCCGCGGTGACAGGCCCAGCTCTGACGGGATCATGCGGAGAGCCAAATGTGTACGCTCAGCAGCCCCACCATTGCTACCACTGCCGGTGCCGCCACCGCCCAGCCCTCTGTAGGAGAGCACAGGCCTGGAAAAAACATCACACATACAGTATATACAGTGTATACTCGGATATACAGGGAGAGAGGGAGACACAAGAGAGATTTAGAAAGACGACAGCAGGAGAGTGCAGGGCCTGGAAACAACAAACACACACACACACACAGGCCTCTCTCTCGCATCTCTCAGCAGCCCCTCCCCCCCTTGCTCAGCTTCTCTCCACAGTGCACTTCTCTCTCCCCAGTGCAGCCCTGCTCCTGCTCAGCTTCTCTCCACAGTGCACCTCTCTCTCCCCAGTGCAGCCCTGCTCCTGCTCAGCCATTCTCTTTCATATAGAGGGCACAGATGGAGAGTTTGTATGGAGAGGAGGAGAGAGTGGGTGCTGCTGGGCCAGTAATGACCTGGCATGGAAAACTGGAACGCCACATTAGGACAAGACTGAGAACATAAGAGCCTTTCTCAACAGGGCTCTAGTCTCCCCTACCATCTCCAAACTTAGCACACACACACACACACACACACACACACACACACACACACACACACACACACACACACACACACACACACACACACACACACACACACACACACACACACACACACGTGCACACACACACACACACACACACACGGCTAAAGACACAACATGTCCCTTTGTCAGTGTGAGAAGAGTCAAACAAGGCGAAGGTGCATCCTAATATTTCTCCAGGCAACGGCCCGTGGACATCCATACGTCTAGCCATCTTTCTGTTCCCAAAGATGCTTGGTATTCACTTTGTAGTGTGTACCCAGGGAAATGGTTTGCATATAATGCCTAAAGAGGAAAAGCAAAAATAATCAATTGTTTCTCTCTATCCCCTCATCCAACTGTACTGTTAGATTTGAGTCCAGTGGAGCGTAATTCACCCAATATTAAGTCACAGGATGTGGCCGGTAATTTCCTAAATCAAGTCACAATAAACTAAAAGTGATCATCAACCAAACCCCGGAGGAAGGCACTCTGTGAAGTGTTAAATTATTTGTGTTAAGTTCTCAGGCTTCCTTGCAGATAAACACGAGAGATCGCTTCAAGTTCTTTCCATGTGGGAGAGCTCGCTTTCATTCAGAAAATGCCCAGTCAACAGTTATAGACTGTAGATAAATATTCATGCAGCACTCTGAAACAAACTGGTACAGTGAGGATAAACTACGTAGCATACAAGTCAATTACTGGGAAAAATACTACTGCGTTCTGTCAATGCACGTATTCATGAAGCCCATACTGTAAATTTAGTGTGTTATAAACTAAATGCTGTGAGTTTTTAACAAAGTGCATGTATTTTGTCTCTACTTGCTGTTTTGTCATTGGAAAAAGGTCAGTTGTATCATTCTAGGCCTTATCACGACTCTGGCTTCGTGGCGTGGTACAGAAAGGCTTTTCGCACGTCGGCAAAAGTAAAATTACACAGTAGACAAAAAAGCTATGTGTCACAGACATAGGCAAGATGATACCCTGTCAAGAGGCATTACGGAGGAACTGCAAATACAACCTGACTCCCATCTTTCTTGTAATGAAGATATTGATGATGCATGAATAGGAATATTTTTAGCTGTCTCCACACAAGGGGGCTACTCAAAGCCAAATGGGTAACGTGATGTGAAATCTGTTATCACCCACTGAATTGATTTCATTGTGGGACCTCCAATTACCAAAAGTACAATATTTAAATAGCAGGGAGAGGGGGTGTGATGAGAAGAAGGATTTTCACTCCAATGTCACGCCTTATTGCAAAGCTATACAGTGCCATACATTCAAAGATACATATTGTGGACATAACGTATATACTATTTCATATGTGAAAAAGCTATTCCATATATACTAAACAAACATATAAATGCAACATGCAACAATTCCAACGATTTCACTGAGTTATTGTTCATATAAGGAAATCAGTTATTTGAAATGAATTCATTAGACCCTAATCTATGGATTAGGCAGGGGTGCAGCTATGGGTGGGCCTGGGAGGGCATAGGCCGACCCACTTGGTAGCCAGGCACACCCACTGGGGAGCCAGGCCCAAGCCAAACAGAATTAGTTTTTCCCCACAAAAGGGCTTTATTACAGACAGAAATACTCCTCAGTTGCATCAGCAGTCCGGGTGACTGGTCTCAGACGATCCCACAGTTGAAGAAGCCAGATGTGGAGGTCCCGGGCTGGCGTGGTTACACATGGTCTGTGGTTGTGAGGCCAGTTGGACGTACTACAAAATTCTCTAAAACAATGTTGGAGGGGGCTTATGTTAGGAGAAATGAACATTCAATTATCTGGCAAAAGCTCTGGTGGACATTCCTGCAGTCAGCATGCCAATTGCACGCAATGCCAATCTGTGGCATTGTGTTGTGTGATGAAACTTACATTTTAGAGTGGCCTTTTATTGTCCCCAGCACAAGGTGCACCTGTGTAATGATCATGCTGTTTAATAAGCTTCTTGATATGCCACACCTGTCAGGTGGATGGATTATCTTGGCAAAGGAGAAATGTTCACTAACAGGGATGTAAACAAATTTGTGCACAACATTTGAGAGAAATACACTTTTTGTGCGTATGGAAAATGTCTGGGATCTTTTATTTCAGCTCATGAAACATGGAACCAACACTTTACATATATATACAGTGGGGAGAACAAGTATTTGATACACTGCCGATTTTGCAGGTTTTCCTACTTACAAAGCATGTAGAGGTCTGTCATTTTTATCATAGGTACACTTCAACTGTGAGAGACGGAATCTAAAACAAAAATCCAGAAAATCACATTGTATGATTTTTAAGTAATTAATTTGCATTTTATTGCATGACATAAGTATTTGATCACCTACCAACCAGTAAGAATTCCGGCTCTCACAGACCTGTTAGTTTTTCTTTAAGAAGCCCTCCTGTTCTCCACTCATTACCTGTATTAACTGCACCTGTTTGAACTCGTTACCTGTATAAAAGACACCTGTCCACACACTCAATCAAACAGACTCCAACCTCTCCACAATGGCCAAGACCAGAGAGCTGTGTAAGGACATCAGGGATAAATTGTAGACCTGTACAAGGCTGGGATGGGCTACAGGACAATAGGCAAGCAGCTTGGTGAGAAGGCAACAACTGTTGGCACAATTATTAGAAAATGGAAGAAGTTCAAGATGACGGTCAATCACCCTCGGTCTGGGGCTCCATGCAAGATCTCACCTCGTGGGGCATCAATGATCATGAGGAATGTGAGGGATCAGCCCAGAACTACACGGCATGACCTGGTCAATGACCTGAAGAGAGCTGGGACCACAGTCTCAAAGAAAACCATTAGTAACACACTACGCCGTCATGGATTAAAATCCTGCAGCGCACGCAAGGTCCCCCTGCTCAAGCCAGCGCATGTCCAGGCCCGTCTGAAGTTTGCCAATGACCATCTGGATGATCCAGAGGAGGAATGGGAGAAGGTCATGTGGTCTGATGAGACAAAAATAGAGCTTTTTGGTCTAAACTCCACTCGCCGTGTTTGGAGGAAGAAGAAGGATGAGTACAACCCCAAGAACACCATCCCAACCGTGAAGCATGGAGGTGGAAACATCATTCTTTGGGGATGCTTTTCTGCAAAGGGGACAGGACGACTGCACCGTATTGAGGGGAGGATGGATGGGGCCATGTATCGCGAGATCTTGACCAACAACCTCCTTCCCTCAGTAAGAGCATTGAAGATGGGTCGTGGCTGGGTCTTCCAGCATGACAACGACCCGAAACACACAGCCAGGGCAACTAAGGAGTGGCTCCGTAAGAAGCATCTCAAGGTCCTGGAGTGGCCTAGCCAGTCTCCAGACCTGAACCCAATAGAAAATCTTTGGAGGGAGCCGAAAGTCCGTATTGCCCAGCGACAGCCCCGAAACCTGAAGGATCTGGAGAAGGTCTGTATGGAGGAGTGGGCCAAAATCCCTGCTGCAGTGTGTGCAAACCTGGTCAAGAACTACAGGAAACGTATGATCTCTGTAATTGCAAACTAAGGTTTCTGTACCAAATATTAAGTTCTGCTTTTCTGATGTATCAAATACTTATGTCATGCAATAAAATGCAAATTAATTACTTAAAAATCATACAATGTGATTTTCTGGATTTTTGTTTTAGATTCCTTCTCTCACAGTTGAAGTGTACCTATGATAAAAATTACAGACCTCTACATGCTTTGTAAGTAGGAAAACCTGCAAAATCGTCAGTGTATCAAATACTTGTTCTCCCCACTGTATATATATATATATTATTTTTTTCACCCCCCAGGTTATTTTCATTGGAGTTGATTGTAGTATATTTCTCAGTTTTCAAAGAAGATTAGCATTGCATACACTAATAATCGGACACAACTCTCCATGAATAAAATCATATAGCTTCAACTCTGGATAACGTTGCAACACACCCCTCTCCAGTTGAACGTTACAAGAGAGCATCTTTCTCTACATATATGATATACCACGGACATGAACGCCATGCTCTTTAAAAATAGCAAAATAGTATAAAGTAAGCAGCGAGTAGGGACACGTATTAAGCCTTTAAGTTGGCATGGGTAATGATGGCAGTACTGCAGGGAGATAGTGTGGCGTGGAGTTTAAAGCTGATTTATGCGGAGATGGCTGCAGGGGTGGGAGCCCGAAAGAAGGTAACCCTGAGAAATATCCCCCCCTCCCCCCCCCCGTCAGTTAAGGCTCTAAATCTGGGGCCACTTAAAGACCAGACTTATCATTTATTTGTAGGATTAAGTTATTTGCTGTCACTTCTTTTTGTGTGGGGGGGGGCGGCATGGGCATTGTTTTGTAAATGCGCCAAAACCCCTTTTTTCTGAAGCCCCATTGCTGGGGAACGGATTCTTATCGGCAGATTTTTTTTTTAAAGAAACACTAGCTAGACAGTTCGCCAAATGCCCCATAATGTTATTGTTTCTTCACATGCTGAATGCATATCGGTGATGTAAGTAAAAAATACTGTTGTTTTTAAGCAAAGTGGAAAGATAGGACTGACAAAAAAAATGACATATCATCCTTGTTAACATTCTATTTTCTGTAAGCAAGGCCAGGACAAGGGAACTGTTTTTCCTTTGCGTTTCAGAAGGTTTGTCTGACATAATGGCAAACCATATACAGACCGATTTCCAATCAGCTTCTATAGCTTACAACTGAGGACAACATGGGTTTTCAAAGTTATCTGAGCAAAAACCAGCTAAGAATGTAATAATACCATCCTGGAACCAAAGTACTATGTCACTTCCACTTAAGGGCCCCAACCACACACATTACACACGGGCCTGCTGCTCCTCTGCAGTGTATTAGAGAACACATGCATAAATTAACACTAGAGCTTTTATGCTCCACTGGTGCAGCAACTACACTCACTTTACAAGATTTACAGGCAAATATCTTCAAAGTCAAAGTATCTTTCTAACTCCCAGTTTTCAAACAAAGCAAGCATGCTCCCTCTCCTTCCGTCTCTCTCTATGTTTTTTACTCAAGCAGTCTCACTTAAAGCGAGCGTCAAGCCGCTGAGTGGTGGAAAGAGAGCTGTGCTTTTTTGGTGATTGATGGTAAATCGCGGGATTAGCAATATCACAGTGTATGTCTTCTTTATGGCGACGTGTTTTACACAACACATCCAAAGCGTGCCTGAACTTCAAGGAGGATTTCACAGGCCTGCACTGCACTGAGTTACAGTACCTGGTTCTTTGAAGTGAGAGAGAGACAAGACATGACTGTCTCCTCCTCAACAGCTGATGGGCTTTTTTCTTAAGTTAAGGGTCGTCACACAGTGAAGGGTGCATATGCTCCTCAACACCACTGCAGCTCATTGCACACTCACACACACACGCGCAGTAGAACAGCATTTATTTTCTACAGTGACAGTAAACTAAGATTGTTATCTATAATTGACAGCAGACTAAACCTGGCCTACAGATGTTGGACCTTAATTTGATCACTCTTTTGTTGCTGAAACATTTCGCAGGAAATGCAGATGAGCTTTGTGATTTACATAAATTCACTGAAAACCCACACTAACACACAGTTATATTAACAGTATTGCACTTTTCATGTAACCTACTTTTGGCCAGCTAATAGCCTAACCACCTATCAAGCAACATTATGGACTTAATGTTCAAATCCTGTTGCTGCAGGATTATTTTACTGTGACAATATAGGTCAATTTAAGATCCTACATCTGTAGGAGAGAGAGAAAGTCACCTAGTTAATCTGACCCTTGATAGCTTTAAAAAAACACTTCCTGGTAAAACACGAGCTGGGAATGAATGCTTCAATCAAAGCAGCGAGGGGCACTATGTGATTCCAACAGCCTGACCTTTCTAATGCTGCTGACAATTAACTAGGGACAATATTGTAGTCAGGCTGGCATCACTGTCACTGTGTGCCGTGTCCCCTGGGTCAATCGGGGGGAGGTAACTCTGCAAGCCATGGGACAACATTACATCACTGTGTACACATTTTTAAAGAGCCTTTGTAATGGCAAAAATAGTTACCACTAGAAATATCTAGGTGTTTCTACTTCTGGGGTAGAAGTATCTGTAATAGATTGAACAATCTTGGCATGTAAAAATCTGGAGCAGGTGGGTTGAAGTCAAGCAGGAAGCTATGAAACCTCTTAACAAAAACAAAGTGAAAATCCCAAATACACTCTCTCCCATAAGATATATTAAATGATAATCATATGGTCCAGCAGTGGTGGTATTTTTCTAAAAGCAGCCAAAAAAAGGGACGTAAAAAAGCCGAAAACAGCATGCCCGCGAGGCCATAACCGAGGCTTTCGGTTAATTAAGTCATCTTGATATCATCTTATGAGAAGTTTTATTTGTTATTTTTTTAAATGTGCTCAATTTTCTCGAGGTTTAACTTAACATTGTTTTCTTTTTCTCCCAACCCCTACAATTACCTTAACATCTTCAGTTTTATATGTTGCCCCATTTCCAGGACACTGGCAAAGCAAGATACACATAAATGAGTTTCATTGAGAAAATGGGCAAGCAGTAGGTATTTGGGGTATAGTAAAGAGAATTATGGCATCGTGACTCAGCTGTAGAATTGGAGTACATCATATAATTAGAATAGCATAATGCCCGTACTGCCAAATTATCAGAATTATTTGCAGCTGAGAGGGACTGGGAGCCTGGGCTCTCTAACCTAATCAGAAGTAGTGAAGAAATATGTTCCACTTAATTAGGAGGCCTTGTTTGACTAATAGCTGGCTGGGCCTTTTTTAATGCGAGGAGGAGGCTCTTACATGCAAGGCAAGTGTAGGAGAACCAATGAAACGCTAGCGCTATAATATTGCTACAGAACTGGCAGAGAGAAAGGGTAGTCAGAGGAAGGTTCTACCCAAGCCAAATATCCCCCCGAAACGTGTTTTGGCCTCGTTCATGAGAACAGGCCTGCTTGTTTACATGAGGTAGCCATTCTTCCCTGTTTTTCAACCCAAAATGCAACATGTGGCCTTTTTATAGACTTGATGGATTTAGGATTAAAACATGGAAATGGTAGGTCCCATAGCGAACCATAAATAGCAGTGGAAACATTAGGATTCACATGCACCTGGGATCAACAAACCAAAGGGGCTACCCTTACTCTCCCCCTCTATAAACACAGCACTTAGCATCCCAAAGCAGGTTGTTTTCCATCACCTAAGTATAATTCTGACCTTTAAAAAACAATCCAATGCTTTGCGGTGTGGTATCGCTGCAGTTTAATAACCCCTCTGATTATGGCAGGGGAAACAACTAATCACAAGTGCTCTGGAGAGATCTATTTGGGTGATGTACACTGGGAGGCCCCAAGAAGCGTCATGAGAATTGCATCAGTATTTAACATGGTAGTTTCATTCTCCTCGTGACCTTGTCTTCATAACTGCAGGACATTGTCACCAGAGAGAGAGAGAGAGAGAGAGAGAGAAAGAGAGAGAGAGAAAGAGAGAGAGAAAGAGAGCGAGAGGGAGATAGAGAGAGGAGCAACAAGAGCTGCTGCATTCCCAGTATGCATGTGTGAGGTTCTTCTCTGCGCCAGGCAGGTTGCACATCACGCTACCCCACATGCCACTGCACACGCTCCCAGCAGGCGTGTTGGTGTGTCAAAGCTCCATCACGCTCCCCTCTCGTTCTCTCACTTTCTCTCTCTCTTATCTCACCACACGTTCAGGGTTAGGGGGGTGTAGGTAGGGGAAGGTGGTGATGGTTGACGTTCAGGGTTAGGGAGTGTAGGTAGGGGAAGGTTGTGGTAGAGGTAGGGGATGGAGGGGGGTGTAGGTAAGGGATGGAGGGGGGTGTAGGTAGGAGATGGAGGTGGTGGTGATGATTGGCCAACTAAGACTGCATCCTTCCATCAGGGCCCACTGGCAGACTGTAATCCCAGAGCCATGGGGCTCCAGGCCCACAGAAACCTCCAGAGTGTGTGTGTGTCAGGCACAGGATTTACACTGGGAACGGGCCAGCCAACGAAGGGTGAGACTGACAATAGCGACCTAGCCCATACCGACAAAGCTCATGCACTCACGTAAAAGACTGGTGTGGGGGAAAGGACGCTGGAATAGTCTACCCTACAAACATAACGATTGCCACACATGCCATTGCCAATGCAAATAATTGAATCCAATGACTACCCAGAGAACAGGGAAAGGTAACAACAAGTCAGTCGAAGAGCAATGGCTCAGACAGTGTGCTTTGGCTAAAATTGACAATACCCAAAATGGTCGGCCAACGTCATATTTAGATATACAAATATGTCTGTCAGACAGCTGATAAAATCAACGGTTACAGCCTGTCAGCTTATTAGAAGAGCAACTCGTCAGCAATGTTGTTCTAATGAAAAATCAGGATCCCGTGTTTATTTGTACAAGGAGAGTGTGTTCTGTATGTTTGTACTGCAGTACATTAGTCAGTATGTCTCTGTCTTGTAAAAGTCACTTCCATCCAAGCATAATTTATTGTTTTAAAAACAATTTTGGGAAAACTACTGGAATGAGTCAAACTTTTTCAAGATGTTTATTGACTTGGCAATATTTTTCAGTGTTCATGTCATCCAGATGACATGTGAAGACAAATGAACTGGAAAAGAGTGGCAGAGCAGCCTCACCTTTGCCCCTGCCCTCTGTGCACTGTGAACATCTCCTCTCTCTTTCTCAGTTTCTCTCTTTCTCTCTCCAAGGCCCCATAAAGGGGATGTGGGAAACACAGCTCAGACCCAGACCAGACGATACCAGACTTGCCAGGCCTAGGAGGGCCTTTCTCTGATCATATGCCCACTTTGCCAGGGACGAGCAAATGGCGTCAGGGCAGGGACCTGCCTGTTAGAAAGCTGACAGCGCTGATTTCCTTGAAGTGGGAGCAACATCTAGCGCGACCCGGAGGGGTGAAGGCAACATGTGCTCCCAGGCCACGGATGCAGGAAAGGGCTCTGGGAACCTGTGGTGGGTGACCGCTCGTCACCTCTACCCACAACTCCACCGAGCATTACATCAGATTTGATTGACCCCTGCTGGGTTCTGGTTTGGAGTAGCGCAGTATGTGGGATCGTTGAGGAAGGTTGTTGTTGTTCCAGGTGGTTCTCTCTCTCTCCCTCTCTCTCTTTCAGGTTCCAGTCGTTCCTCTCTGGTTGTTGTTTACATCAGTGTGCACTAGTCTTTTTTGTCAATGCACTGTCAAATCAGCGATGCACTTCAGTGCAATATTTAGATAACCAACCCATAACAAAGCACAATGTGTTTTCATAGCCATTTCCAAACAGACAGGCATAGAAAAAAATACTTACTTTTCTTTTTCTTTCCAAAAGCAGAGCGGCGTTGCCGACAGAGGGAGAGAGGGGCTGCCCCCTACCCCACCAACAGGTGAGCGTCGTCGATTCGTGACCTAGCGGTATTTGGCCAGCCCCTCTCGTCGTCACACACACAGCCGGAGAGGCAGGCACTCAAGCGGCGCCTTGCCAAGCCCTGCCGGGGAACGGGTGGAAGGGAAGCGTGGATCTCCAACCCATCAGGCTGCAGGGGAAAGTAGGTCACTGTGTTCCCGACTTCCTGGTGACTCCACGGAATGCCACAATGAGAACAGTTAGGGTTCCGAGTCTCACAGAGGAACAAAACAGAGTTTCTGAGATTTCCCCCGTATGCCCTATGGACTGCAGCATGCAGCATTTGGTGTTGTGCTGCAACAGTGCAACTGTTACATTGATGGTAGACTGAATGAATGGAAGGAAGCTAATGGAAGATAAGGTACCAGAACAGAGAAAGACTGCACTGGGTCAACTATGCTCTGATGGATCATAAAGACCTTAGAAAGCATTAAGGCCTCTGACCACCCATGAGAGAGATGCCTTTAAATGAATGATTACTACAGTTCAAATACCAGAAATCAATTCAACAGAACCAACCTAATTTCTAAAGCTGCACATACAGTAATTCTTCAAAATGTCGGAATCCATTATTTGCGGCAGAAATAAAACTGAAGTCGAAACAATCCTCTATAACAGTATGTGACAGTGCAAAATCCAAACGAGCGATAAGGAGACATACACAACGCTATCAGACAGTAGAGCTTCTCCTCTACCAGTTTCAGCATGGACTGAATCTACTGTGGGGATACTTGCATCATCCTGTGGCCTCTGGAGGCGAAGGGTGTCGCTACACTTTGTCTTATCTTTCTCCCTTTCTCTTTCTCTAACAGGAAAGTCACAGATATAATTGATATGAGATTTAGGGGGTACATTTCAGTGTAATTAGAGTCTTGATAATTGGGCTAATTAGATCTAATTGTTATGTGAGAGTGAGTTTGATTAAAACAGGTTTCCCCAAAACGAGAGAAAAAAATATTTAGTTGGATACCATTGCTGCGACACACTCTGCAGTCTAATTAATGCACAAACAGAGGGGGAAAGCAAAACACATTTGAGGGACAGATGATTGTGGACAAATATGTTTTCTGTGATGACCTGTAGTCCTCCAGACCAATATAGTTGACTAATGAGTACTGGCCCCTCATGAGTACTGGCTCCTCATGAGTACTGGCTCCTCATGAGTACTGGCCCCTTGTGTCAATGCTGATTGGGTCTTTAATATTATTAGAGGTGCTCATGTGTAGAGGTCACAGTTTAAACTTCAAGTACTGTTATCATCTTAAAGTTCAAGTTGGGTTTCACAAATGCAATGAAAACTTTGCTAACAGATAAAAAGGCAACTCCTCCCACAACAGATTACACCAAAACCCACTACAATGAAATCAGGAGGAGTTTGCGTGGCCCACTAAGGTTGGTAATAAGAGGCTGTTAAAGATAAATGTAAATGCAGCTAACACTTTCCTGTTCATTTCCTATTTTATATGGAATCAGAAATGTCCTAAAAATACAGATCCACCATTGACTTTAAAATGCTGTGTTGGATTGTTACATTGTTTATTGGTCAGTACAGTAGGCTATAGTAGTCAGTTCAAATATGTTTACCTTAGTGAAAGTTGTTGCAGTGGTATCCAGTAGCAAATTGGCCGTATCAAATTACAACACTAATCAAACACTTTGATTTTATTCACTCACATTCTTTTGAGAAAGGTGCTTAAGAAGTCTCCACTCGCAGACATCAAATAAGGTGGAAGGGTCGGCGAGTGTCTTTCATGTTTCTTCAAACAGATATCAACTGAGTAGGAAATTCCTGCCTTTTCATTTGCGGGGAATTGTCTGTTATTGTCAATACTTGCACTTAAGAGCATTGTGTTTTTCTTTGAAATTGTAATTCATGGTTAACGGTTATTATCGTGCAGCGACGTATGTTTTGGGATGAGTTGCATTTGAGGTTGGCAACAAATACCTTACTTTTTGATATGCAAATCGAAGGGGATAAAACTGAGAGGGGAATATAATCAAAACTCCAAGAAAGAGAGGGTTGAACCAGATACTGCCCCATTGAGCTAAAACTTCAAATGGAAAACATTATTTAAGTAGGCCCGCTATATTATGTACAACACACAACATTCAATGTCTTTTATCATCTGCCAGAAGGTGTTACTGATTTCTACCTCGTTAGAAACAGTAGAGTGGTTCATCTTAGGGAAGACTTTATTCTCTAGTTCTTGTTAGCGATGATGCACGGCGTGTTTGCTCTTGTGTGGGTAAATGGCATTCTTGTCGAATTAATATCCAGCATTGTGTATTATCTTAAAGGAAAGGTCAATATTGGCATATGATTTGCAATTTGATATGTTAATGATATTCCTGGGAATACTGTAACGGTTGTTCTCCTCCTCGTCTGAGGAGGAGCATGGATCGGACCAAAACGCAGCTTGTGGAGAATACATGTTAATTTATTAAACAAGACAAACACGAAGCACACTTGAATAACTACAAAACAACGTAGACAGACCTGAACATGAGAACTTACATATAACGAAGAACGCACGAACAGGTACAGACTAAACAAACGAAACAGTCCCGTGTGGTAACAACACGGAAGACAATCACCCACAAACAAACAGTGTGAACAGCCTACCTTAATATGGTTCTCAATCAGAGGAAACGTCAAACACCTGCCCCTGATTGAGAACCATATAAGGCTAATTTCCAATGAACCTAAACATAGAAACACATAACATAGACTGCCCACCCAGCTCACGTCCTGACCAACTAAACAAAGCTAAACAAAGGAAAATAAGGTCAGGAACGTGACAAATATTGTTTGAGCTTCATCAAGATGCCTTCATAAACCAAATAGGTTATGGTCAAGAGGATAAGAATCTTGAGGTTAGTTGCAACCTGAAAATACAAAATACTGTAGTGTATGTTTTGAACAATATTCATAGTAGCCAGTGTGAGCGCGGTGTGTATATCTGATTTGCCCTAAAAACAAGGCTCTCATCAATGGGCTCAGTCTCTCGTGGTTCTCTAGATGGCAGTAATATCCCTCAATCACCCGAATATGAATCCAGAAATTCTGAATAGAACACAGAGCTCCAGCACACGGCATCACAGATGACATCATTACAGTAAGAAGAGTGGAATGGTGAATAAAACAATACAAGAATCCCCGTATGCTTGTTCCCCATACAGTCCTCAGGTGCTAGACATGCCCAGCATAACTCAAAAAGCACTGCAGGACTGTTTGGGATATTGAGGAAAGACAACATCAGTGCCTCTGATTGCTGTGATGAACAGATGTAATGTAGGGCGAGTGAGCTCTGCTTGAAGTTTGAGCTCGGTCTTAAAACGTAATAAATATGGGAGTAGCTTTCTAAGGCTTTAGTGCATTATAGGGCATAAAGGCAAAATTGTAATATGTTCCACAGCTTAACACATCTTGAATAATCAACCAAGTGTCCTCAAGTAAAAGTAAAACACACTTTAAATGTTTCCCGTCGTATAGTCCGCCCATACAAGTTAGATTCATTATGTGTTTTTCTCTCCCTTCACTTAGCATTGTGTCGTCATGTTTGTGGCTTCATTTTTGTTGTCGTGGTAATGATTTTAATTCCCCTGGTGTGTTCGGGAGATGCCAGAGTGTAGTCTCTGATCTTGTTTAATATGCCACCGGAAGCTATAAATTACAAACTACTCTGAAATGAGGAAACACAGGCCCCTTTTTAATCCCCTGAGAGCGTGAGGCTTTCCCTCTCATTGTGATGGGTGCAGATTCGCCTTGTATTCATTTATGTTCTCAAATCTGAAATAAAAACAAATACCTGCAAAACTTTGTTTCCAGTTGAAATAAGCAATACCCATTTTATATTATTTCAATACTCTATGAAAATATTTTTTTCTCAAACGTGTTTGGCAGAGGTGTTTTATACCATGTGTATCCTGGGCTGTTTGTGCTTGATACATCCCTGTTTTCTCATTAAAATCAAATGCTATAAGCCACAATAAAGAGAAAACATTTGCCCAACCCTCTTATTCAGTTTGTATTGCAGGGGAATTGAAAACCAACTAACCACACAGTGACAGAGGCATGTGTGATGAGCCAATGTTGCCATGCGCACCCCTTTAAAAGATCTTACCCCATAGCACCAGGGGAGATACATAACCACGATGGGGTTGGAGATATCGTCACTCACTTTTTATAAACAAAGATATAAAAATATATATATGGGGGACTGGAAATGATGCAGACAATTACTTTGAAAGAAGCCACAATCTATTTGCAATATTAAAGCTGATCCACCCCCTATAAAATTTTTAATTAGTCTTATTCACAATGCACTACCTAAGATGTGTGAGTGTGCCATCGTTTCTATAGTAGTTATTATCGAGACATTCTGCGCTGAAATGGGGCTATCGCGGCCCCGTTTCCGCGAGGCAAAAAGCTGTCGTCACACACATTTCCTTCGCGCTGCGACTGGAAGTTGTATAATGAGTGGTGAGACTTACTGTAGGGAGAACGTATACTCCTCCATCTCCTTAGCCCAGAGATTCTCCCTCTTCTCCGATGATGCTACAGCCGGAGCTGCTGTCTCCTGTTTGTCAGCCTGGCCCTGCAGAAGCGGTGGAGGTGCGGCGCTCCCTCTCACATGGGCGCTCGAGCTATTTATCTTGTTGATTGGCTTCTTCTGTTGGGGAGAGCACAAAATTGGGGGGGGGGGGGACAACACATGCGGATGTCGTTTGTAATCAAAGCAGGCAGAGCAGGAAACGGGCCCCGATCTATCTGAGGATCACATGGAGACAGTGCATCACACTTTTGAGCCACTGTTCTCTTCCAGTCTCAGAACTGAATGACACCCAAATGACACATCTCTGGAGAGGAGCAACTTTGATGAGGGAGAAACAAGGCGTAGATGGAGAAATACAGCAGAACGTATAGGGCAGCTGTTGCTGTTATTTACACTAGTCGTTGACTGGTGTCAACACAGTCAGAATGAAGGTAGGAAGTGGGTTTTAAATATTTCACATGCAGAGGTACTTCAGCGCCTGATATTATTTGTTAAGCCCGGCAATGTGTTAACGGCTTGCTTTACCTCGTCCTGTCAACTAGTGCTGCCTTGCCCTTGGGTGGGCTTAGGCTGTCTGCTAGCTAGAAGTTGTGAAATACTTCCTGATTATGTTAATCAGCTCCCTAGTTTGAAAAAGAGCCTTCCGTCTCTCTCTCTCTCCTCCACCTGAGAGAACTGTGCCCAGGATGTAGTAAATAGGGTAAGGCCCCTATAAAAGCCCCATTGGTTTTCATAGTGCAATCTTTGCCAAAGAAAGTGTGAATTCCAGAGTGATGATCACAATAAAAAAGGTGGAGAGAGAGAGAGAGAGAGAGAGAGAAAGAGAAAGAGAGAGAGAGAGAGACAGAGAGAGAAGAGGAGAAAAAACACAGGAGATATATAAACCACAATGTTCTCTGGTGTCTCTACAATACATTTAATGCAATATCTTAAGAGCCAGATTTTCCACTGCGATTCCTGCCCTCTGGGCTGAAGTGGTCGCCTGGAGAAAATACATTTTAATTAGCCTGGCACCGTAGGTTGAGAGGGGGCTGAAATTTGATCCCCCGCGCCCAGGTTGGGGCAGGTTTGAGATCACCGCACTTAATCATTAGACAACTGGCTTCAACCGGGTGACATTTGACAGAGTTAGCAGCGTTTAAAACCCTGCAGCTTTGTGGCTTCAGAAAAAAGAACACCTCATATCAACAAACTTATTCATTTAAGAGGTCAGCAGTGCTGATTATTGGCCGTCTGGAGACTAAGAGCCACTTGTAACGCGGCTGTAGAGGGGAGCTTGAGGAATAAAGGCTTGGGAAGAGTGTGAGGTGGATAGGAGCTCATGTGGTGTTTATGCATCATCTGCTACAACAACTACCACGTCACAACAACATCACAAACACAACATCACAACAACATCACCACAACAACATCACAACCACAACATCACAACAACAACATCACAACCATATCACCACAACCATAACATCACAACATCAACATCACAACCACATCACCACAACCACAACATAACAACAACAGCATCACAACCATATCACCACAACAACAAAATCACAACCAAAACATCACAACAACAACATCACAACAACATCACAACCATATCATCACAACAACACAACCAAAACATCACAACTATAACTTCACAACCATAACATCACAACAACATCACAACTATAACTTCACAACCATAACATCACAACCATAACATCACAACAACACAACCATATCACAACAAAATCACAACCAAAACACCACAACTATAACTTCACAACCATAACATCACAACAACATCACAACAATAACGTAACAACTATAACGTAACAACCATAACATCACAACAACAACAACACAACAACAACCCCACAACCTCACAACCATAACATCACAACAACATCACAACCAAAACATCACAACAATAACATCACCGCAATAACATCACAACAAAACATCACAACAACAAAGGAGGGCACAATAGCAAAGCAGAACTTGAGACAGCAATGCCAGATCAGCAAAGAAAAGTAGTTCTGCAATTACCACTTCAAAGTATGGCAGGTAACGTACTAGGCTTTGGTTCATTTAGCTTAAGTCCTCTGTAGCTCAGGAAGAGGCGTGTTCGGAGCAATAAAAAGGCCTGGCTGGCATTGCTGATTTCACAGAATTTCAGCTGCTTTGGCTTGTCAAGCAGATCAAAACTGGCTTTGAAGACCGAAAAAATACCTGTTAGTGTGAAATATATTTTGACAAATCTCAGATAATAACGACGGGAGGTGTGTGTAGGGCTGGAGACGGTTTGTGTGTGTGTGTGTGGGGGGGGGTGGGTAGAAATTATTTTTCCTAAATCACATTGTTACCTTGTAGTGCATCCATGTCTCTGCTTTCTCTGTGTAGGGATCTCTCATCTCCTCTATTTTCTCAGGGACCACTACTGTGGAGTTCTTCCCTGCCATATAAGAGTGAAAGAAAGAGAAAAAAAAGAAAGATTCATTTTTATTTTTATGAGCAAAGCACATCTGGCAACAACAGTAAGAGAGAGAAAGTACAGTAACACATCATTATTTATGTCTGATTTATGAAGACATTTTTTATCCTGGTTCTGCTTACTGTAGGAGTGCTGGTAGGAGTTGACCAGGTAGGTTGTTAAAAAAGAAAACAAGCAATAAAAAGTTTGGGGGGAAAAAATGTATTTGAGCTAAAATATCTCAAACCGTCAGTAAACAGTAGGATGAAACAATGATTATATACACACAAACAGCATGTCTATATATCTGGTAACTTACATATTGACTAACACCTATTTGTCACATACAGTATCTAGTAACTCAAATAAGAAAAATGAAATACAATTTAAATTGGGATATAAAAAAAATACAAATTCCACTGTTGCACTCTTAAATATTTGTTAAATCACAATTTTTATCAATCAAAAGGACATCATTTATTTAAGCAACCAATCAATAAAATCGTCCTGCATAATTGACTATATAATTACCAAATAATGTTTCAAAATCATGTAGATTATTCCTAAAATAAAACAATCAACACATGATTGCAATATTGTTAAAATATTTCTTCCCACTTCCAGTGGTGCATACTGCACATGTGTGGTGTGTAGTGATCATAGTCAGAGGCAGGTAGTAAAGTTGTTGCGTTGTTCTGTCAGGAGAGTTTGCAAAAGCAACAAAGTCTAAGAGGCTGATTTTCCTCAGAGAGAAAGAGAGAGACTTATGAAACGTCCCTGCACACACATCTCCCACAATCTAAGAAGCCAAACCTTCCGAGCCTGAACGCTCTAATGCATGCAATTAGACATGATGAAAAATCGAAAAAGAAATTAAATTTGGTTGTAATACATTTCTCCATTCTTCTTTCCTTTGGAAAATTACTTTTGAAGTGTTTTTTCCTCCCCTTTTTCTTTTCTCTCTCACTCTCTCTCTCTCATTTTTTTGCTGTAATTTAAATGGTAAGCCGCCAGATGTGTGTCTCATGCTTGAAGAGCCGGAGCTTTGCATTATTTAGCATATTAACATTCACAGAATTTAAAAAAGGGTTCTTGCATTGCCTGGAGGTTCTAATTAAGTAAACCTTAGCTTGATACATGTAAAAATTTCACTATGTGAAACTTTTTTTCATCGCTTATTTTCTCGTCTTCTTCTGCAGCCAGTCACATCTATATAATAAATATGGAAACCTCTGAGATGATATAATTTTTCTCTCTTGCTGCGGGATTAAATATATCAGTAATAATAACCTTTAAATATAGGCGACATATCAGCAAATCCGTCTGACGGCTAAAGTGTACTTAATAGCAAGACTGTTCAGCTTCCTCCTGGTTTCGGAGACTGACATCAGATTTAATTCCAACCCAGATGTAGTTCTTAATTACCAGGGCTTTGCTGGTAAACATTAGGAATGCCTACAGTTACGAGGTAATAAGCTTATATCTGTTATTTTCAGAGTGAAGAATCTGACCTGATCTGTCATGTGATTGCATAACTATTTAACTCTGGCTTGCATAGTTAAGTCTTTATGTGTGCTGTCAACATTCAAAATCATAAAATGTTCTGTTAAAGAGATCCTACAGTATATACCGAATTCAGTTTTTTTTTTTTTTACTGTGACAGTTACTGTACTATAAGTCAAACATGAGATGTAAGTTCTCCCGAGTGGCGCAGCGGTCTAAGGCACTGCATCTCAGTGCAAGAGGCACTGGTTTGAATCCAGGCTGTTTCACATCCGGCTGTGATTGGGACTCCCATAGGGCGGCGCACAATTGGCCCAGCATCGTCCGGGTTTGACCAGGGTAGGCTGCCATTGTAAATAAGAATTTGTTCTTAACTGACTTGCCTTGTTAAATAAAGGTAAAAATGTCTCCTCATAGAAAAGCCAGAGACCGATAGAGATGGAAATTGAGAAGGTGTAAGAGAATCAATAACAGAATGGCACTGAGTCAATGACCCTTGTAGTCAAATGTACAAACATTATTCACAAACTTGGGTGTGTTTAACATGCCTTTACTTTCAAATGCATTCAACAGACAATGAGTATAATTTTTTGCTATAGGTCCTAAAAATATAATGAATTCCAGAAAAATAAGAATATATTAAACAAAGTAGTTACATCGAAATAATACAAACTCAGAAGTACCTTGCTTACGGGTTGGAAGTACTGCAGAAAGTGACGGGCATGCAGTTAAGCGGTACAGCTGAGGTCTGATATAAGCTCACTCACTGTTAGAGGACAAATTCATTGTCATTGTTTGTGTGTTAAAACACCACCGCCGCTGTGGACGGAGAGAGAGAGAGAGAGAAAGAAAGAGAGGAGAGAAGAGAGAGCACCATACTGCAGCTTCGGGTTTAATTCACCAACCCTGATTCTCAGATGGTGTTGGGCCAGAATTAGCACAGTGTTGACAGCTATAGGCTATGTCCATGAACTTGGAGGGCTGCTGCCACAACCCCAGTGTTGCTCCGAGGGTAGAACAACAGCTTCCTTGTTATCCAGCTGGTTCTCTCTGAGCTGGGAGAGAGAGAGAGACAGACAGAGTGGGGAAGAGAGACAGAGAGAAAGAGAGAGAAAGAGAGAGCTGGGAGAGAGAGAGAGCTGGAAGAGAGCGGGAGAGAGAGCGAGAGAGACCTCGGCTGGAAAACATGGCCCCGGGTCCACCACACTGAGAAGTCCGTTACTGCTAGTGAAAGCCGACCAGCCGAGCCCTTTCCACTCACCTGGGCTTCTAATTGCCCTGTGATTGGTCCAAAGTTGACCGCGGAGCCAAGGTCAGTGAATCATTGATTACCCGAGAGTGCCCTCGCTGCCGGTATTCGGTGGCGGGGTTTTATATTCAGCGATTGTTTCGACTCACAGCGATGTGGTTATTCGAACGTAACATTGTTTACTCGACGACGCAACTCGAAGTAGGATCACGGATCTTTGCAGTCTCACTTGAAGCTTGGATAACATGTTGGAATATTATAGCGGTGATTAATAAAATGATCTTGTTGAAGTACACTTCACATCTCCATCTCTGTTCATTCATCAGCATAGAGGACATGCTGTATGTATGCGATGGGGGGGGGGGTTAAACTAAACAGTGTTCCCCTTGGGTTCTGTTTGTCCCAATCTGTAACATTCACTTTGTGGGGTTACTCTTGTATCTATACAAACAGGCTTTGACATAACAATAAAACATCAATGTAGAATATGGACAGTGCAACATTAATTGGGGGACCATCGCAGACTGGTAGAGATATAAGGTTATAACGATATAACGTAGTGGTAAAGTTTGACTGGAATGACCAATACCCTAACCGTGAGGGACCTTTATCCTGAATGTTCAGGGCAGCGTTCCAGAGACAGATGAAAAATCCTCGAAATTGTGCTCAGGGGGGGTATTATGATGCAGTATGATGCATTGGCAAAACGAGGGGGAGAAAAGCAACAACACAAAACTAAACCCTCTCAACTCTGATCCTCTGCATCCAGTTACTGATCCACTGACGGCAATCATAGAACACAGGCCTAATCTAATTAGTCATTTGGATTCAAACAAACTCAAGTGTAACCGGATCATTCAGTTAATGTGAAAGGTCAGTTAACCCACACCGCCTCTGGCGACTCTCGTGTGTTCAAAAAGGCAAATAGACTTCGATATGCACGGAGCAAACAAAGTAAAACCGGATTATGATTCTCATATGGTAAGTTTACTTTTCTGACACAACAAAGTCAACAGTGAAGAATGGTTATACATCAGAGTTTTTTCATAATTTCTCCAAACTTGGCAAATATATTATTTGGTATAGTCATCAAGGATGGGGTTGTCAGTCACTTTCTTGTCTGTAATAGACACCTCATCCAGGGCTGTGATAATGCGAGGGAGATTAATTAACTTAAGGCCCCAGGAACGCACAACTTTCAGTCTGACTGTCAAGTAAGACTATGTGTGTGTTATCCTATGACAAGAGGTCTCCATATACTTGTCCTGATTCTGAGGGAAGCACATAATGAGAAAAGCTCTGGCGTTACACGCACAGAAAGAAAAAGGAATCTCTATACATCAAAAACAGAGAGCTTCCTCCAAATGGAAGGAAATGGTTGAGGCCCCCGACTTTGACAGAGTGCTGGATAACAGAAATAATTTGTTCCTCTCTTTCCTCGCTGAATTTGATTTCCAGTTGTGGGCTAGGTTAAAGTTGTCTATCCAATCTCTCTCCTCAGAGCTTGACGTAATCTCTCCATCTGAATATCATAACTCCGCTCCGAGAAGTAATGCAACGTGAAAGGATCCATATGCAAATGTGACACAAACGTCAGCTAGACTTACGGAGCGGTGCCTTAACGGGCCTCCGCGAGGTGCTGTGAGGGACACCTTTTGATCCGTTACTCAAGGTACGGATCAGGTTCACTTCTTCTCCAGCCACCTCCTCACCTGAATTTTCTCTGTTGTTCCCCCCTCTTTCTTTTCGTAGAGTGGAGGAGGTGGGTGTGGAGGACTGGTACTTTGCCTGTGTGGCAGAACATAAATCTCCCAGAATGCTCTTGTCGGGGACACTTCCCTTGTGGGGTGTTAGGATCTCAATGGGAGGTCAAGGGTCGCACTGCAGAGGAAGTGACAAGCTGTGAAATGTAAAAGACCAATTTCTTCCACATGTTGAGGCGCTCGAAGAACACTCGGAGAACACGGCTCGAGCTGTCAGCCGACATCACGTTTAAAATGGGCCAGGTTGCTACCCAGCAGACCTGTCACAACTCATTTGTAATTAAAACGCCCGTCTGATGTTTAAAGCTCCAGCACTACCCCAGAAACTTTTTCGAGGACTGTTAAATAAAGATGAGCGCCCTGCCAAAAAAAGTGATGTATTAATAACAGAGGCCTGGTCGTCTTTGTACTAGATCAATACCAAATGAGCCTATGTTTGATTTCTGACGTTGGCCAGGATGTTTCCTGACCTGAAAACCAGGGGAAACAAGAGAAGTGTGTTTTAAGTGAGAAACTGGCCGCATTATCATTGGTAATAGCAGGCCGGTATTATTCACTTCCTCTCTACAGATGGACGATGTTACTCTTTTCCACCTGCCTGTCCTTTCAGCTGAGAAACACATCCATGTGACCGTACTGAAGAGGGACTTTAGTAGCCTCGTCCCAGATCTGTTTGAGCTGTATAGCCAACTCCTATGGTCATTGTCATGCCAAATGGACCATAGAAGTTGGCTATACAGCACAAACTGATCTGGGACCAGGCTAGGACTGTAGTGCCAGGACATTCCCATACCAGGACATTCCCATTTCATCAATGAGTTATAATAAATCACAAGTCCTCATATCTAAAGTAAGCTTAAGTGGCAACAATAAACTATTCAAAGATTTCACAATGCTGTGGTGTCAACTGGACAGGCTGTGTACTAGACAAACACCCCATGCCATGAGAATCAGTTCTCTGCATAAAAAATGCCAAATACTTCAGGAGAACAAAAATGTGTGAGCCACACTGGCTTCAGCATTGTGCTGTCGAACCAAGTGTTACGAAATGTGTTTTTAGGTGGTTGTTGTTGTTTGCTTGTACTCGCGTGCAGTACGAACTTACCACTAGAATTCAAATCATACTTAGTGTATCTTTTGAATACATGCAACATGTCCTATGACTTTTATCTCAGCGTGAGGCTGGGGGTTTTCTCATCTGTTGTTTCCCAAACACATTGAGCACATCCACATCTACAGAAGAACAAAATATGAATATGCTAATGGCGCACGGAGAGGTTATATGAGTTCCTGCTAGAGAACTAGCCGTTTCCTCATTTTAATAAAACATTTGATCTATTCCATAGTTTCCATTGCATAACATCCTTCTAGTTATGAGTGTTTGTTTGTTGTGTAGAATGGAATGAAATGTTCAATCTAATTTGAAATGGGCAATGTTAGTAATACACTCTGGTACTATAACTGGTTGAAATGTATTTTGCAAATATATTAATCAAATCAAAGTTTATTGGTCACGTACAATTTTGCAGACGTTATCGCAGGTGCAGCAAAATGCTTGTGTTTTTAGCTCCAACAATGCAGCAATATCTAGCAATACAATAGCAATACTGACAATACATAGTAACTAATAATAGCACATGATAAACACCAAGGACCTGCCTCAGAGCACAATCACCTCCTTTGACAGCCATGGAGACCTGCCACTCTGTCTGTGACATTAGGTTTAATTTGTCCCCCACTGTGGCCGCTGGCAGTAGGGGGTGGTGGGGGTGACGGTGGGGGAGCCCTACCTGGCAGAGTGGAGGAGGAGCAGGCAGAGGAGGAGTGTGAGGCAGACAGGTGGAGAGGGGACCCCCGGTGACACGGCTTGATGCCGCCTCTCCCCCGGCTGGGGCTGGAGCCGCTTGGGCCTGCCTGGGGGGGCGAAGGGGGGACGAGGAGAGGAGGGATCTGCAGGGTGACACTGTGCTCCTCATCCCCTCTGGAGCTGCCACTGGGGAGCTTCCTCACCTGTAGAGCCATTACGGAAAGGGGAGAGGGGGGTTGGGGGGGATACAGAGCGGGAATGAGTGCATGATGCAATGATACATTTAGAATTGATAACAGTGGTGATGTCACTGCTACTTGTGTTCTACACGTCTACTGCAATGCATCAATAATGACTGTCTGTACGGCTACTCCTTTATGTCTAAAAACCACTAGATATTAGTTGCGATAATTATTCCTATTGATAGGAAAAATACACTTGGGACAAAAAATGCAGAGGAACTGTAAATAGAGAAACCTTTGTTCTGTATTTTAATTAAATTAAGCTGCTGAGTAATTGGATCAATGCATCACCTCAAATGCATCCGGATATGTTTAGTAAATATGTGGTTTATTTACAATCTGGGGCCAATTTACAATTTCTCAGCTAAAACCATTTACCACACATAATGTCCCCTCATACCAACCACCCAGCTTCTCTGATAATGGTTCAAATCAGGTGACTGTCCATAGCCCCTGGGCTCAACATTCCCAACTGAAATGGACACACACTCACAAACACGGAAACAACTCCTTCGCCCACTCTCCCTCACACACGCTACCATCAACCCACACACTAACACACCCACACACCTGGAAGTACAGGTTACACAGCCAGTTGTCCAGGTCGGCTGACATAAGGCCTTCTATCTTGCGGAACTGGTCGAGGTGGGGGTGCGGGAGCCCCCTGAGGATGGGGGTCTTGAAGCGCCCCTGGACAGTTGTGAGGGTGGCATGGCAGACAGGGAAGGCGGCCCAGCCCAGTGTGGTGCCGACCTGGCTCCGCTCCCCCGTCAGGTCCAGCAGCTTGAACAGCAGGACCATGGAGGGCAGCATGTCACACGACGCAGGCAGGATCTGCACACACACATACATGGATACACACACACACACGGATGCACGCACACACACACACACACACACACACACACACACACACACACACACACACACACACACACACACACACACACACACACACACACACACACACACACACACACACACACACACACACACACGGATGCACACACACATACATAGGGGGGCAAATAAGACAGGAGCCCTCAGGGGAGATTGTTAACTCTCAAACCACAACCTAGATCATCATTCCTCCAAATCCTCCTCTGTGTCCTCTACTAATCTATTTTCCATGTTACGCTATGCAGACTGTCTCTGCATGACAGCCTACAATAGATTATATTAACAGTCTTAACCGGTCCCACAACAATGTTGGCATTAAACTAAGGTTTGGGAAGAGATGAAATGATAAAGACTGGTTTGAGAGAGTTAGCTGAGCGACAGGAAGTGATCAACACATTTCGATTGTTGAGAGTCTAGGGGCGCACCACACACCTACTAATATTTCTCTCCAGAAATGTGCCAATGTTGGCAAAAAAGTAGTATTTTTAGATACTACCTTTCACCAAAGGGTATAGCCTACATGGCTCATATCAGGCAGGTGTGCTATTTTAGCAATGGGCATTCTCCTGCCGCCTAACGGATGAAGTACCATAGTGGCTAGGATATAGATGGCTGAAGCATGCATTTGTTTAGGCTATCCCAACCGGCTAATCATTAGCTAGATCACAAACTCTTAAGTGTTCAGAATTTTGGCATCGATACCAATACCAACTATAATGATCCTCAATACCATAACGATACAACTGTGAAAGAAATGCCTTAAAGTCAAACATACAGCACTGTTACTGTACAAAACAATGGTCAACTCTCCATCTGGAGAGCTAGGCCACTGGGTGTGCAGGCTTTTGATCCAGGTTAACAAGGTCCTTCCCTCATTCAGTAAATCAGGTATCAAATGGCTATAATTCCAAGCAAGTTAGCTAAGCAGGAGGGCTCTAGACTGACGTTTTCCAGTGCCAAGAAAGACATGGAAAAATGTGCTCAGGGATGTTCAGGGAATGCATGATGGATATCTTGAGGTAAAACATGTCAAAATAGGATCCAGAATAATCATATATATTTCGAGATTAATTTGCCTGCATGTTTTTTTGTGAATATTGGCCTAGGCTATAGCCTATGCTACATAATACCGGCAGAGGAAGTGGGAACACAAAAAAACGCCTTAGCGTTTTCCTGAGAAAACCTTCCATTGGTAGGCCTGCATAGGCTACTTGATGTATTCACCACAAATGGTGCGCTCAATTATCTCAATTACATACCTTGATTGTAAAGCGGCGTTATTTCCTCTATATTGACTGTTGAGAAGTAATTGTTCTACTCACATAAAGCTGAGACTCTCCTATTTTTTTAAATAACAGTAACAGTAGATGTTTTAAAAACTGTGTCAATTACATTTTGAAATGTTGCTCAACTTGTCAATAGTCAATGCTTGCGCTTATCAGAATGCCTCTCTCCCTTTACTCCATGTGCAATTGGGGGAGCGGGAGTGAGAGCCAGAAGCGAAATTACTGACTAAAGCAAAATTGCTTTCAGTCAAATTGCTTTGGTGTCAAAAATGTTTGGTTCATCATCCCATCTTAGATAAATTAATTTAAGACTTAAGACAGTTTTAAGGACCTGCGGACACCCTGGAGATATTAACGTTCATTTCCCTGTGAACCCAAGTATGTACATTTTACAGTAACATGCCTACCATGACCTTAACATACTGAGAGCCACGTTACAAAATCACGCATGCAGCAGCAAGTAGAGCAGTTTGGGCTGTGCTCGCAGATGACAAACAGGGACTCTTATTTACCCAGAGAGCAGTAGACTTACCTTCTGCTTAAAAAATGAACTGACAACGAGGAGCACGCCACTTCATCAATCACCAGGGGGGAATATTTCATCCCTCTATTAGTTGTAATGGAAAACGGTGAAGACTTGTTTTATCACATAAATCATGTGTATCCCCCGCTAATCTGCTTTTGGTACCTACCTGAGAGAAATGATGGTGGAAGTGTCTGACTCAAGACACAATTTATGGCATAATATTCCATATTATGGATATTGAAAAATATTTCATATTGTTCATTTACCGTAACAGAACTATAAGCCACATAAACAGGGAGGCGGGAGGTAAGGAAAGAGAAAGAGAAGGGAGCGGAAGGCACAGTTGCCTGAGAGAGCCTGCCAGGCCTGGATGAGATGCACGACAGGCTTTCTCAGGTGGTGCAGCAAACAGAAACATATGGTCCAGTGTTCCAGTGTGCCTTGGCCTGGTGGAAACACCTATTAAACCATTAAACTATCACATTTCATTAAAAACAGACTGATATTTGCTGCCCCAATCTTGAAAGGAGAGAAAAAAAGGAATGGAGGAAAAAGAGGGGAAAAAACGACTGTCCAAACTAACATACAAGATGACTCAATTTTTGAACTTTATCTATTGTTCCTCCGTCTCTGGGAAATTAATTTAAAACACTTTCTTTCGGAAAAAAAAGGAGAAGAAAAAAGTTGAGGAATTAGAACAATGACTGGAAAAAAGAAAGATGAAAGGCTGAGGGGGGAAAAAAGACAAGATTGGGTGAAAATCCAAAGATTTAGTTTATCATGCCATGGTTTCCATCCTCTTCCTCCCCTTCAATATTAAGATGTTGGATCTTATGCTTCTACCCACTTGAAGTAAACACTGTGTTAAGACCGTGGGCCTGACACCCTTCATGTGTGCAGCCTCCTCGCAAGAATCTTTAAGACAGATCAAATTGAAGTGCAGTGTTCCTGGTAAAACGAACCCCAAACACACACACAAAGAACAGGGGAACCAAAAACAAAAATAAGCTCCTGGCTTCCTCCTACTGTTGCTAATTCCTCATTTCCTCTCAGAAGGCACCGCAAACACACTCCCAAAATCGCACGATAACGTGGGCAAAGAGAAAAACACTCGAGCCAATCCAGATAGTCTCAGACAAATCTGATCAGCAGTGGTTCCACAGCTAACAACAACATCTATAAATAAGAGCCAGGGTTGGGGAGAGACTAGAGGGTTGAGAGTGACACGAGGTGTTTGCAGTGCCGTACTTACACCCTTATACCTCTGAATCAGATCCTACAGCCTTTCCCAGCGAAGTCCGCATTCAGTTTCGGTGGCTTACGCCGTCCTTTATGTCAGATGGAGCCTGAGACAATATAATCAGGAGACTGAGGCTTGATGAATACGCCCACCTACTGTAGCAGTGCATTGACAGTGGCCACATGCGATAAGGCCCTTTAGAGTTGCCATTGGAACACTGACTATCTAGACAGTCCTTCTGCATCTTAACACTTTGGAAAAACGGATCAGGAGGGAAACAAATTGTGGATTAGCTTTTATAGTTTTCATATGTTGGTATCAGCATTGCATCAGGCATCTTATAGCAATGAATAAACATGACTTTCTGGTCATCATCCACCATCTGACATTTTTATTGTTGTTAGCATTTGTTGTTGTAGTGCCAACAAGTGCTTTGAACAGTACAGAGATGATTTAGGATTAGGTTACATTTCGAAGGGCTCCCTTTTAAAAATGTAAAATGTTCACAGGGCTCTCTTGTGAAAGAGACCTTGGTCTCAATGGGACTCCCTGTTAAAATAAAGGTTAAATAAAAAATACTTAGAAGACCTAAAACTGTGGCACATGCTACTGCTATGCTAACCATCCTCTGAAAACGCAGCTGAACTAATAACGTTCAATAGAATTTGGAGTGAAATGTTTTAGTCAAACTGAGTAACAAGTATCAAGACTTTATCCAGGGTGTTACAGTGGAAATAGTTTCATTTGCCAAGTTCCACGTCTAAAAATATCACTGTAGAGGCCTACTTTAGTCTTGGGCATACTGCATGATGGCTGCTCATATAGACTTCTGGAAAATACACTACATTTTTCAGTGCATTTGTACTTCATTTTCATTCCAATAAAACACTATGCCCTTATATAAATGAATAATAGATCTCTCTTTTGATTTACATGCATGGATTAAATGTCATGTTTGAAAAGTTGCTGTTTTATTCATATTGGATTTCCCCCAAGTCAAACCTAGAGGCTCTCACTGGCATATTTTAATACAATGTCTCTCCATCCTCATATACACAGTTACTGTTTAATATAAATTTTCATAACCCCTTTCAATCTACAGCCTACACTGCAGCCAAAGAGTAAACCACTGGAAAGAAGAGAAGTTGGAATTATTGCGGTGGAAAACAAATTAAACCTACAGCGTGCTGTAACCGTTATTTCAATACCGCATGTGTGCATTGTCATTTTTTTATCTGACAGATAACTCCTGTTTGTTTTTAAAGATAGTATTTAGCTAATTCAGTATTGGGTTTCATGTCAAAGACTTTTACCCCTCTTGGAAGTGAACGTGTTTTAATCCAGAGCCCCTCAGTGTCAGAATTGCTTTCAGATGAAGAATATGTTTTTTATTTTTTTCCTCCATCATTGCACATATCTCAAGAACTATTTCTTGAGCTGCTTCCCCGAGCATCGTTTCAATAAAAGAGGGTCTTATTGAATGAACTCCCATCGCCACAAATCACATCCTGTCCTTCCCCTCCTGAATAAAAACACATTACTCTCAATAGAGGAAGGCCAGGATGGGGGCCTAAACTAAATGTGTTTGTCACCCGATTGGAGCGGAGGAGCAGTCCCCATCCCTGTGATGCTTACGTACGGTGAACAGGCTCTGGTTGACGTGCAGCTCTGTGTCGTAGAAGTGGCCCCCGTGCTCCACGGGCTCTGTGGTCCCAGCCCACTGCTCCTCCTTCAGACAGGACCAGGTGAGGGCGGGGCCTCCCAGACGGCTCTGAAGAGCCACACTGAGGCTGTAGAGGCCCCTGGGCAGCTTGTCCCTGACTGCCCGTAGGCAGCGCACACGCACCTCCATGGGCTGGGGACTCTGCGACCACTCCACCTGCAATACATAGAGAAGGTTGTGTTACGGTTACTGTCACTGCAGCAAGAAACCAGAGGTCAAGGAACGCACCCCTCACAGACACAGCACTGGCGTCTCCCTCTCTCTCTCCCCCCTCCCTCACGCTCTCTCTCTGTATCTCTCTCCCTGCGCTCTCTTCCCCTCCCTCACTCTCTCTGTCCCTCTCTCTATCATTTTCTCCCTCTGCTCAGACAGCGTGCCACTGCCTGCCTCTCCACCAGACAGCAGACAGTGTGCATCATTCTCACTCACAAAGGAAATGCATTACCCTAAACATATAATGTGTAGATCCTGTACTGTAACACAAGCATTGCTGCTTAACAACTCAGAGTAATTTCTGTTTAATTTGGAAAGGAAAGCATGGTACAGTATTTCCCCCAAACTGTATACAGTTGAGAGAATTATTCACAAAATAAAAACAATATTTGCACATTTCAGTTATTGGCTGTTAAAAGGGGAAGTATATCAGGTTGGAAATCCATCGAGGGGAGGGATTCAGTTGAAAACGTTAAAGGACAAACACTCTGGATTAATTCAGGAAGCAATTCATCTGTGAGGGGAGAGGGTTAGTGTCTGAGTCTGTGACGAAACTGTAGCCAATCACAATGAGGTTCCGGGATGAGCTTTGTTGCTGTTTGTTTGTTTTGTTGGAATGGCCTCATTTCAAGGATATGATGAGCAATAGGGGAAGATCGTTGGACTATTAAGGAATTCATTCTAGATGATCACTGAACAATAAAAAACACTCATTCAGTTTCCCTTCCTGAATGGCATCCTCAAAATACAATTTTGTATGAATTAGCCATCATCATTAATTACAAAAGTAAATGTGTGCATACCCTTATGTGCTTATGTTATTGTATTTATGTAATTATGTACAACCTTTTCACAAATTTTCACAAATTGGCATGCATTCAGCATACAGAGAACAATATAAACTGGGTGGTTCGAGCCCTGAATGCTTATTGGCTGAGAGCCATGGTATATGAAGAACGTATACCACGGGTATGACAAAAAATATGTATTTTTACTGTTCTAATTACATTGTTAACCAGTTTATAATAGCAATAAGACACCTCAGGAGTTTGTGGTATATGGCCAATATACCACAGCTAAAGGCTGTATCCAGGCACTCCGCATTGCGTCATGAGAAAGAACAGCCCTTAGCCATGGTAAATTAGCCATATACCCCCCCCCCCCCCCCTGCCCTCAGAACAGACTCAATTCGTCGGGGAATGGACTCTACAAGGTGTCGAAAGCGTTCCACAGGGTTGCTGGCCCATGTTGACTCCAATGCTTCCCACAGTTGTGTCAAATTGGCTAAATGTTATTTTGGTAGACCATTGTTAATACACACAGGAAACTGTTATGAGTCAAAAACCCAGCAGCGTTGTAATTCTTGACACAGACCGACGCACCAGAAACCTACTACCATACACCGTTCAAAGGCACTTAAATATTTTGTCTTGCCCGTTCACCCTCAATGGCACACATACACAATTCAATTGTCAAGGCTTAAAAATATTTTTTTAACCTGTCTCCTCCCCTTCATCTACACTGATTGTACACTGACACAAATTATATCAAAAAGGGATCATAGCTTTCACCTGGTCAGTCTATGTCATGAAAAGAGCAGGTGTTCTTAATATTTTGTATACTCAGTGTATAGTGTCGGTGAAAGGGAAATTTGGCATATTTGGCAACCTGGTAGCTAAAGAGTGATAGATGACCAGGAGCCTATTTTAAGAGCGCTACGGGCGAGATCCTGGTACCTAGTATTCACCTACCATAAAACACACACACGTGCACAAACATGGGGCATTAATATTACATTTCCCTTCATGGATTATTAAAGTACATTATCTATATCGTACAGTAGTGTTGAGGGCCTAAAAAGGTTCCATGGAACAGTGCATCCTGGTACCTAGTTATACATAAATATTCAAACATTAAGCATGCAACAAACAATATACAGTCCCTTCTGAAAGTATTCACACCCCTTAACTTTTTCCGCATTTTGTTGTGTTACAGCCTGATTTTAAAGTGAGATTTTGAATCACTGGACACACAATGCCCCATAATGAGTCAATAATTATTCAACCCCTTTGTTATGGCAAGCCTAAATAAGTTCAGGAGTAAAGGTTAGCTTAAAAAGTCACATAAGTTACATGGACTCACTGTGTGTGCAATAATAGTGTTTAACATTATATTTTAATGACTACCTCACCTTTGTATCCCACACATACAAATATCTGTAAGGTCTCCCAGTCGAGCAGTGAATTTCAAACACAGATTCAACAACAAAGACCAGGGAGGTTTTCCAATGCCTCGCAAAGAAGGGCACCTATCGGTAGATGGGTAATAATAAAATAAACAGACATTGAATATCCCTTTGAGCATGGTGAAGTTATTAATTCCACTTTTGATGGTGTATCAATACACCCAGTCACAACAAAGATAAAGGCGTCCTTCCTAACTCAGTTGCCGGAGAGGAAGGAAACCGCTCAGGGATTTCAGCATGAGGCCAATGGTGACGTTGAAACAGTTACAGAGCTTAATGACTGCTACAGCAGAAAATGAGGATGGAGCCACAACATTGTACACTGAACAAAAACTATTTCATGAGTTAAAATAAAAGATACCAGAAATATTCCATACACCCAAAAGCTTTTCACTCAAATTTTGTACACAAAATCCCTGTTAGTGAGCATTTATCCTTTGCCAAGATAATCCATTGCTGATTAAACAGCATGATCATTACACAGGTGAACATTGTGCTGGGGACAAAAAAGGTCACTCTAAAATGTGCAGTTTTGTCACACAACACAATGTCACTGATGTCTCAAGTTGAGGGAGCGAACAATTGGCATGCTGACTGCAGGAATGTTCAACAGAGCTGTTGCCAGGGAACTGAATGTTCATTTCTCGAGCATAAGCCGCCTCCAACATCGTTTTAGAGAATTTGGCAGTACACCCAACCGGCCTCACAAACGCAGACCACGTGTAACCACGTCAGCCCAGGACCACCACATATGGCTTATTCACCTACGAGATCATCTGAGGAAGGGGTGCTGAGGCGTATTCCTGTCCAAAAACAGCCCCTTTGTTGGAAAAAACTCATTCTGATTGGCTGGGCCTGGCTCCCCAGAGGGTGGACCTGGCTCCCAAGTATTTTCTCTTAACCAAGCTACTCCCGCTGGTTATGGCTACCTGTGTCACCCTCGCTCCACCGGCCGTGTACTGTAACAACTCCAAAATCTAAATAACTGAACTGTCTCCCTACTGTCTCTTCATTTGAATACATTGCCTACAAATCATTTTGCTCCATAACCACTATCCTTGTGTACCGTCCTCCTAACACAGAACCCAAAACGGCTGCGCACGTGCGCCATTGTGCACCATCGTGCATAAATTGATTTTGTCCCCCCACACCAAACGCAATCACGACACGCAGGTTAAAATATCAAAACAAACTCAGAACCAATTACATTAATTTGGGGACAGGTCGAAAAGCATTATACATTAACGGCAATTTAGCTAGCTAGATTGCACTTGCTAGCTAATTTGTCCTATATAGCTAGCTTGCTGTTGCTAGCTAATTTGTCCTGGGATATAAACAATGAGTTGTTATTTTACCTGAAATGCACAAGGTCCTCTACTCCGACAAATTAATCCACACATAAAACGGTCAACTGAATGGTTTCTAGTCACCTCTCCGCCTTCCAAAGTTTTTTAATCTTTGAACTTATATGGTGATTGGCATCTAAAATTTCATAGTATTACCACCACGACCGACAACACAGTTCGTCTTTCAATCACCCACATGGGTATAACCAATGAGGAGAATGCACGTGGGTATCTGCTTCTATAAACCAATGAGGAGATGGGAGAGGCAGGACTTGCACCGCGATCTGCATCACAAATAGAACTGACTTCTATTTTAGTCCTTGGCAACCCAGACGCACGTTGAGGCGCGCGAGCAGTGTAGGTGCAAAAATGGAATAACATAGATTGCTACATTTATTTTGCAACGCTCGGCGCACACGACGCGAGCGGTGTAGTCAGGGTGTAAAGCTAACGAATCATTCCTCTCTGGACTATCTGAATTACTCACGTGCACACAAACTCAAAACTTGCCTCTGATTTCATGGCTGTTAGGTACTGTTTCAATATTACCCAACATGTAAATTTTCCCACTCACATCAAGGGACACATACTTGACCTTGTTTGCTCTGTTGGCCCCAACCTAACTTATACTTCCCCCTCCCTATTCCCACTGTCTGAACACAAGATTCTTAAATTCTCTCTTACCTCATACTCACCACACAACACTGACAAATGCCTCATCTCCTTCCACAACATCAAAGCTCTGATGCCATCTGCTCCGCCCTGCCCATTGACCACACCTCCAACTCACCTGATGAACTAGCTGCCAAATTCAATGCTCTGTCTCCCTCAACTCTCTGGCCCACTCCAAACTAAACCTGTCTCTTGCTCCTTCCCCTCCTCCCCACCCTGGTTTACCCCTGAGCTCCGCGCCCTGAAGCATGCTGGCCGCCACCTGGAGTGGCTGAGCAGGAAGTCTGGGCTCACTGTCCACGCTGAGGCCTACAAACTCCACCTACAGTGATGCCCTCAGTGCTGCTAGGTCCAGTTATTTCTCCAACATCATCAACAGCTCCAATAAGAACTCCCAGACTCTGTTATCCACTGTCAGCAAGCCACTTCAGCCCCGTGACCACACCTTCTCTACTCCCTCCACTGAACTCTAAAACTCCTTCCTTTAGTTTTTCAAGGACAAGATCACCAAAAAAACTCATTACTGACTGATCAATCTCTCTTAACCGCCCCCTCCCCCGTCAACTTCAAAACCGTCACCCCTGAAACCCGGCTCTCCGAATTTGCCCCCATTTACTCTCCATATATCTCAAAACTCACCATGCCATCCAAGACTACAACTTCCTCTCCCCCCTGTTCTCATTAAAGCCTGCCTGCTTGCTCTCTGTCCATATATCACACACATCAACAACCTCTCCCTCGCCCACGGAACTTTCCCCTCCAACTACAAAAAAACAATTAGTTTACTTTGTTTATTGAATTTTCAACACCAGCATTTACAAAATAATTGCATTTGTAAGTTATTTGGTAGTAATATAAAACAACACATCATGACAACAATACAGCAAAACAAACATAAAAAAATAAAAAAATAAAAAGATAAGAAATAATATATATTTTGATACAGTTGTTACAGGTCAACTAGCACAGATCATACAGTCCTTAACATCCGAGATGTCACGTATACACATACCAGGCCTCTTACATCACCAATATATAAATATACATCACTCTGGCACTGCAGGAAATGTAGTCGTTTAACATAAGAAAAGAAGGGAGCCCACATTGCATAGAATGTGTCTATAGACCCATTGAGTGTGTGTTTAATTTTTTCCAACTTTATGCAATTCAAAAACGGATTTAATCCAAAGAGCATGAGAAGGGGGTGCAGAGCATTTCCATGTAAGTAAAACTAATCGTCTCGTTAACAAAGTGACAAAGGCATTACATCCTTATTCATTTTGGTCAATTGTATTATGGGTAAGGAAACCCCAAATAATGCCATAAAAGGGTCTGGCTCGATCTCTGTGCCGCTTAAATCTGAGAGTGTGTTAAAGATGTCTTTCCAGAAACCAACAAGAGATGGGCAAACACCAAAACATGTGTACATGATTAGCAGGAGACTGGTTACATCGTACACAATTAGGGTTCACATCCTTGTAAATTTAGGATAATCTTGCTTTGGTCCAGTGGGCCCTATGAATGAGTTTGCATTGAATGAGACCGTGTCGAGCGCAAATAGAAAAGGTATGTGCCCTTTAAAGTGCCCCTTCCCATAGTTCATCAGATATTTCCTCACCCAGTTCCTCCTCCCATGAGGATTTAATATTGTTTAATGAGGTGGTTTGTAGTGAGCAAATTTGACTAAAGATTATTGACACGGTGTCTTTCAGAGTAGGAAGAGGGATAAGGGAATCAGGGATCTATGCTGTGGACATATATATATTATATATCTGATAATTGTTCAAATTACTAAATGTATTGTTAATATAGAGATCTCTGAATCTTTTAATACCGAGACTAGACCATGTTGAGAAAGCACCATCAACCATAGATGGGGGAAAAGCTGGGTTTGAGGCTACCAGAGCCAAAGAAGAGGTTGTCTGAAACCCAAAGTGGCGGCTAAATTGATTCCAGATCTTCAATGTTGTTTTGACACATATATTTTTGGTGAAGGAAGAGTAAGAGCCTGTAATGGAGGAGTGAGCGAGGGAAGACAATGATGCCGGTATTGATGAGGCGGCCTCCATCTATAGCCAAATTGGGGTTGGGAATATCTCTCTGCAACCAGTACTGAATGATCCTAAGGTTAGCGGCCCAATAATAGAATCTGAAATCCGGTAGAGCTAGACCGCCATCTGGTTTGGGCCTCTGAAAAAGCTGTTTTCGTATCCTAGGGGGCTTTTTGTCCCATATAAAAGGTAGAATTAGGCCGTCGATCTTTTTGAAAAATGTATTGGGAAGAAAAAACGGTAGGCACTGATAGAGATATAAGAATTTAGGAAGAATATTCATTTTAATATAATTAATTATTGTGACTAAGGTTAGGTGTGGCAAAGACCAGCTTTCCAAATCGTCCTTAGTACGGGTTAAAAGAGGAGCAAAGTTGGCTTGAAAAAGGTTTTCAAATCTGATGTACCCCGAGATAAATAAAGCTACTGTGAGCAATTTTAAATGGCAAGTTATGTAAAGGGAATTTTTTTGCGGCCATATTAAGTGGCATCAATTCACTTTTACTGAGATTCAGTTTATACCCTGATACGTAGAGGTCGACCGATTAATCGGCATGGCCAATTGATTAGGGCCGATTTCAAGTTTTCATAACAATCGGTAATCGGCAATATTGGACGCCGATTATGGCCAATTACGTTGCACTCCACGAGGAGACTGCGTGGCAGGCTGAGCACCTGTTTCGCGAGTGCAGCAAGGAGCCAAGGTAAGTTGCTAGCTAGCATTAAACTTATCTTATAAAAACCAATCAATCATAACATAATCACTAGTTAACTACACATGGTTGATGATATTACTAGTTTATCTAGCTTGTCCTGCGTTGCAAATAATCAATGGGGTGCCAGTTAATTTATCATCGAATCACAACCTACTTCGCCAAACGGGTGATGATTTAACAAGCACATTCGTGAAAAAAGCACTGTCGTTGCACCAATGTACCTAACCATAAACATCAATCCCTTTCTTAAAATCAATACACAAGTATATATTTTTAAACCTGCGTATTTAGTTAAAAGAAATTAATGTTAGCAGGCAATATTACCTAGAGAAATTGTGTCACTTCTCTTGCGTTCTGTGCAAGCAGAGTTAGGGTATATGCAGCAGTTTGTTGCGAACTGTGTGAAGACCATTTCTTCCTAACAAAGACCATCATTAATTTGCCAGAATTGTACATAATTATGACATAACATTGAAGGGTGTGCAATGTAACAGCAATATTTAGACTTATGGATGCCACCCGTTCGATAAAATACGGAACGGTTCCGTATTTCACTGAAAGAATAAACGGTTTGTTCACGAAATGATAGTTTCCAGATTTGACCATATTAATGACCTAAGGCTCGTATTTCTGTGTGTTTATTATATTATAATTAAATCTATGATTTGATATTTGATAGAGTGTAAGGCCTGGGTGTCGGAGTGCGTAGTCAAGCGCAGGGAAACAGCAGGTGCAATAACAACTGTTCTTTAATGAACACGGAGAAACCAGGCCACCCTACTAACACACTGGGTGTACTCCTCAAACAACCCCAGACACGGGGGAAACGAACACAGTCCAGTAAACACGAAGAACGAAACAAACACCACTCTTACTAACAAACATAGAGCAGTCTGACTGAGCGGTGGTAGGCAGCAGCAGGCTCGTAAGCATTCATTCAAACAGCACTTTCCTGCGTTTGCCAGCAGCTCTTCGCAATGCTTGAAGCACAGCTCTGTTTATGACTTCAAGCCTATCAACTCCCGAGATTAGGCTGGCAATACTATAGTGCCTATAAGAACATCCAATAGTCAAAGGAATATGAAATACAAATGGTATAGAGAGAAATAGTCCTATAATAACTACAACCTAAAACTTCTTAACTGGGAATATTGAAGACTCATGTTAAAAAGAACCACGAGCTTTCAGCTAACCGATCGCTGCAGCTGTACATAGTCCATCTGTAAACTACCCACCCAATTTACCTACCTCACCCCCCATACTGCTTTTATTTATTTACTTTTCTGCTCTTTTGCACACCAGTATCTCTTCTTGCACATGATCATCTGATGATTTATCACTCCAGTGTTAATCTGCTAAATTGTAATTATTCGATTTATTGCCTACCTCATGCCTTTTGCACACATTGTATATAGATTCTCTTTTTTTCTACCATGTTATTGACTTGTTTATTGTTTACTCCATGTGTAACTCTGTGTTGTCTGTTCACACTGCTATGCTTTATCTTGGCCAGGTCGCAGTTGCAAATGAGAACTTGTTCTCAACTAGCCTACCTGGTTAAATAAAGGTGAAATAAAAAAATAAAATAAATAAAATATGTTCTCATGTTCTGAGCAAGGAACTTAAATGTTAGCTTTTTTACATGGCACATATTGTACTTTTACTTTCTTCTCTAAAACTGTGTTTTTGCATTATTTAAACCAAATTGAACATGTTTCATTATTTATTTGAGACTAAATTGATTTTTATTTATGTATTATATTAAAATAAAAGTGTTCATTCAGTATTGTTGTAATTGTCATTTTTACAAATTTATATAAAAATCGGCAGATTAATCAGTATTGGCTTTTTTTGGTCCTCCAATAATCGGTATCGGTGGTGAAAAATCATAATCGGTCGACCTCTACTGATAAGTGACTGAAGGATGTGAAAGTGGCAAGGGCAGCAGGAACAGAAACAGAAAGGTTGGATGTGTATAATAATAAATCATCTGCATATAAAGACAGTTTGGGTTTGTGTCCATATCTGACTATACCTTTGATGAGGGGGTTGGAGCGAAGTGCTATTGCAAGGGGTTCTATGGCGAGGGCAAACTGTAAGAGACTTAACTTCTTATGGCTGCAGGGGCAGTATTGAGTATCTTGGATGAAAGGTGCACAGAGGTGCCCATAGTAAACTGCCTGCTCCTCAGTCCCAGTTGCTAATATATGCATATTATTATTCGTATTGGATAGAAAACACTCTGAAGTTTGTAAAACTGTTTGAATTATGTCTGTGAGTATAACAGAACTCATATGGGAGGCAAAAACCTGAGAAGTTCCACTTCCTGTTTGGATTTTTTCTGAGGTGGCAGATTTTCAACCAAGCTCTCATTGAAAAAACAGCGAGATATGGATGAGTTTTCACTTCCTACGGCTTCCACTAGATGTCAACAGTCAATAGAACTTTGTCTGATGACTCTAATGTGAAGGGGGGCCGAAGGAGACAGGAATTAGTCAGGTCTGCCACGAGCTGAACATGCTTTCACATGCGCGTTCACATGAGGAGGACCTCCGTTCCACCGCTCTTCTGAAGTCAATCTAATTCAATCTAATTCTCCGGTTGGAACGTTATTCAAGATGTATGTTAACAACATTCTAAAGATTGATTCAGTACATCGTTTGAAATGTTTCTACTGACTGTTACGGAACTTTTGGACATTTCGTCACGTTATAGTGGACGCGCTTTGTGACTTTGGAATTGTTTACCAAACGCGCTAACCAAAGTAGCTAATTGGACATAAATAACGGACATTATCGAACAAATCAAGCATTTATTGTGGACCTGGGATTCCTAGGACTGCATTCTGATGAAGTTCATCAAAGGTAAGGAAACATTTATCATGTATTTTCTGGTTTCTGTTGACCCCAACATGGCGGCTAATTTGGCTATTGTTCTGAGCTCCGTCTCAGATTATTGCATGATTTGCTTTTTCCGTAAAGTTTTTTTAAAATCTGACACAGCGGTTGCATTAAGGAGCGGTATATCTATAATTCCATGTGTATAACTTGTATTATCATCTACATTTATGATGAGTATTTCTGTTGAAACGATGTGGCTATGCAAAATCACTTGATGTCTTTGGAACTAGTAAATGTAACGCGCCAATGTAAACTCCGATTTTTTGTTATAAATATGAACTTTATCAAACAAAACATGCATGTATTGTGTAACATGAAGTCCTATGAGTGTCATCTGATGAAGATAATCAAAGGTTAGTGATTCATTTTATCTCTATTTCTGCTTTTTCTGACTGCTATCTTTCGCTGGAAAAATGGCTGTGCTTATTGTGGTTTGGTGGTGACCTAACATAATCGTTTGTAGTGCTTTCGCTGAAAAGCAAATTTGAAATCGGACACTTTGGTGGGATTAACAACAAGATTACCTTTAAAATGATATAAGACACATGTATGTTTGAGGAATTTTTAATTATGAGATTTCTGTTGTTTGAATTTGGCGCCCTGCACTTTCACTGGCTGTTGTCATATCGATCCCGGTAGCGGGATGCAGCCATAAGAAGTTTTAAAGGGCAACCCTGGCGTGTCGATCGTTGCAAACGGAAGCAATCTGATTGAGTGTTATTAGTCCTGACAGAGGCTTGAGGGGATGAGTACAGAAGTCTTATCCAAGTAATTTGAATTTGGAGCCAAAGCCAAATTTATTTAGAGTGTAAAGAAGGTATATCCATTCCACCCGGTCAAACGTTTTCTCCGCATCCAGGCATATAATGGCTTCAGAGGCATTGGCGACAGAGGGATTATATATAATATCAAATATCGTCGAAGATTGAAGAATGAGTGTCTATTTTTAATAAATCCTGTTTGATCCAGAGAGATAATTGATGGGAGGACTGTTTCCAGACGCGTTGCCAGAAGTTTAGATAAAATTTTATAGTCAACATTTAGCAGGCTAATTGGACGGTATGATACACAGCCAAGTGGGTCTTTGTTTTTTTTTTTAAGAATAAGACATGGTTGCCTGAGTGAGAGTCTGTGGGAGAGCACCATTTACAAATGCTTCATTGTACATTTCAATTAGAATAGGGGCTATTTTGGAGAGAAACTTTTTTATAAAACTCTGCCGAGTAGCCATCAGGCCCTGAGCTTCTCCTGGATTGAAGGGATTTGACAGCATTAGACAATTCTTCAACAGTGTTCGGCTGCTCTAAATTTTTAACCAAATCCCGGCTGACAGAAGGCACAGCAAGTGAGTGGAAGAAATCATCCAATTCCAATGTATCCGCTTTACTTTCAGAAGTATATAAAGACTGGTAAAATCTCTTGAACTCATCATTGATCCCCCTAGGGTCTAATGATATCCCAGACGATGTACGAATTTTAGGAATCTGGTGTGATGATGTTTGTTGACGTAACTTGTGAGCTAATAATTTACTGGCTTTATCTCCTTGTTCATAGTAAGTGATCCTAGACTTGACAAGCAGTTCAGTAACCTGGTCTGTTAATAATGTGTCAAATTCTGCTTGCAAAGTGAAACGCTCCTTATAAATATCCGGAGATGGTGAAACGGCATAAATGTCATCTAACTGGGCAATACTGCGTGTTAACATAGATTGCCTATCCCTTTTCAGTTTGTTCTCATGTGCGGTGCATGAAATAATTTCACCTGATATAAGCTTTCAAAGTTTCCCTGAAAGTAGATGTAGAGATGTTTGGGGTTCTATTTGTACTCATGAAAAAGTCGATTAGACCAAAAACAAAATTGACAAAGTGTTCATTACTGAGAGCAGTTGAGTATTTAGCCGCAAAGGCAGTCGCAGATTGTCAACAGTTTGAAAGACTACTTCTATGATAACAGGGGCGTGGTCAGATAAAACAATTGGATTATATGAACATGAAGATATGGAATTGAGAAGTCTGTCATCTACAAGGAAGTAGTCTATGCGAGTAAAAGTGTGGTGAACCGATGAGAAAAAAATTGTGTTTAATCCATCTGGAAAAGCATATTCTCCAAGGGTCTGAAACTGCAAATTCAGACATAAAGGTTTGGACAACTTTAGCTGAGGTTGACAAGGTTTAGTGGAGGATCGATCCGAATGTGGGTCTAACCAGCAGTTAAAATCACCACCTAAGATCAACATATAGGAAGACATATCGGACAGTGTAGAGAAAACCGATTTTAAAATATCACCATTGTCCCACCATTGAGCATAAATATTAACAAGAAGTACATTCGTATTGAGCAGCCTAACACTGACAATTATGTATCTACCATGGGGATCTGCGATCACATTAGAACATATAAAAGGTACCAATCTGTGAAGTAAAATAGCCACCCCTATTGCCTTACTCTGAAATGAGGAATGGAACACCTGACCAACCCATCTGCACCTAAGACTTGAGTGTTGTGATACCTTCAGATGAGTTTCTTGGAGAAAGATTATGTGAGCTTTCAATTGTTGAAGGTGGTGTAGCACCTTACTACGTTTAACTGGGTTATTTATGCTGCTGCAGTTCCAAGTAAGAAAATTAAAGCCATTCCCTCCAGCTGGATGGGCTACACTAGGCTGAGTCATGTCTTAATTGAGAAAGGACGTGTAAAGGACAAGGTACAATGTAAACTAAAGATCTTAGATGAACCTAATAGCGCAAATTTAAAAAACAAAGACAAGCTACGAAGCACAAAAAAACATATAAAAACGATATACAAATAAAGAGGGAAAAACCCCTTCCCTCACAACCTCCCTTGCCGAAGCATCTCCCCAACTGAGATGCAAGCAAAACCCTAAATACAAAAAAGGTTTAGAGCAAAGCATGATAACTCTTACTCTGTGCTACCTGAGATTTGTGACCATTTAACCAGAGTAAACCAAACATACATAGATTGGTCCCCAGCAGAGTCTATGGAAAACTAACCTTGGTTAAGAGAGGTTTAAGAGCAATACAAATGGTAAAACTACGACTGAACCATGAAAACAGCCAGATATTGGCATTAGAGGCGGCTTAGATCAAAATAAAATATTAATGATACAAACAAAAAACAATAATGTGAGTGGAATAGTACACACACGCACACACACACACACACACACACATTCTAGCAGGGAGTGAACTTTATACTCACCAATGAAAATGGAAATGAAAAAATAAAAATAAAAAAGAGAATGACATTCAAGTGTCGATGAACCCAGCAAAGTTGGCTTCGCTAGCCAACCAGTCTGCCAGCCGGCCTGCTAACTTGCCTGCTAACAAGACCAGCTAACCATTTGTTCCACACCATGCGGTACAACAGCCGCTTTCACGTTCTTGTTGATGAAATTGGCCGCTAAAGCAGGGTCCTTGAATCTGTGAGTCACCCCCATCTTAACAAAGCCAGGACTGGACACTATCATCCTCAATAACTTCCAACCTCCCCTTCCTTGCCAAGACTCTGGATCGTACTGTTGTCTCCCAATTACAAACCCACCTGCTAATCAAAAACCTGTTCTAGCCCCTCCAGTCTGGTTTCCACCCCTCCTGAAACTGCCCTTCTCAAGGTTATCAATAACCTTCTCACCTCTGCTGATGCTGGTGCCCTCAACATCCTGATTGTCCTTGACCCGAGTACCACTTTTGACACAGTGAGCCATCAGATCCTCCTCACCAGGCTTGAGGTTCTGGGTGTTGAGGGCACTGCACTCTCCTGGCAACAATCATACCTCACAAACCGGACCCACTACATCTACCTTAATGGCCACACCTCAGACTCAGCTGCAGTTATACACAGTGTCCCCCAGGGCTCTGTGCTGTGTCCCTTACTTTTCATTATCTACATCCTCCCCCTAGGTCAGATCCTCTGCCACTTCAACCTTCCACTGCTATGCTGATGACACCCAGATCTACCTCAGCACCAAATCCCTCCTCAACCCACCTCTGACCCACAATGAATCCTGCCTCTCTGAAATAAAAACATTGACGCAACAAAACTTCCTCAAGCACAATAGTGATAAAATGGAACGCATCCTCATAGGCACCTAATCCACCCTCACCAAAGCTGTCAACCTCACCATTAACGAGACCACTGTCTCTCTCTCTCTCTCTCCCTCCATGCATGCAACCTTGGCGTCATTCTGGACTCCACCCTCTCCTTTCGCCACCACATAAGACAGACTGTCAAAACCTCATTCTTCCACCTCCGCAACATTGCCAAAGTCAAGTCCTCCCTCTCCTGTCCTGCTGCTGAAACTCTCATACATGCATTCAACTCCTCCCGTCTTAACTAGTACAACTCATTACTCTTTGGCATCAACTCAAGCTCCCTCCATAAACTCCAAATGGTTCAAAACTCACCCACACTAAGTACTGGCAGTACATCACCCCTGTCCTCTGTGAGCTCCACTGGCTCCCTGTCATAAATAACGCATTTATTACAAGATCCTCTTTCTGACCTACAAAGCCCTTCAGCACCTTGCCCCCCCTTACCCCTCAAACCTTCTCCTCTACCAACCCACACGCGCATTCCGTTGCACCACAGCACCTTGTCATCCCCAGGTCGAAGCTCCAGAGCTTCGGCGACAGGGCCTTCTCCAGGGTTGCTCCTAGGCTCTGGAACTCTCTCCAGCCATCCATGACTCGGAGACCATCACTATCTTTCAGGCCCTCCTAAAGCCCCACCAATCTGACAAGGCCTACCCTTAAGCCCCCCACACACATGCAAATAAATACACTACAAAGACACTCCTTTCTTCACCATACTGGGTAGCACCTAACCCAAACCCTTACACTACCCCTTTTCTCCGCACATACAATGCATATGCTCTTGACTGAGGTCCATATCAGGATCTTGACATGCTAATTAAGGACAACTTCTGATGATTATTTGAGTTTTGAGGACATGCTCAATAATTTGACAAATATTAAATCCATATCATTCTTTCATACACTAGCTATAATTGTTGTATTCCCTCTGGATAAAGGTGTGCGCAAACCGCAAGCTAAAAGCAAGCACTGTAACTGGTAACCTAGCAACAACAATCACATATTTTCTGCTGTGGAATTCCAACTGTCATTTCTGAATTTGTCCTCCACAAATGAGTGCATAAACGGTGTGTGGTCGAACTGACAACTGGAGAAAGAAAGAAGTAACTCAAAAGAAGTTAACGCTACAGTGAGTAGCTAATTTGAGATGTTTTATTTATCTTAGTAACAAGAATGACGAAACGCTAATTTGTCCAGCACACAGTAGGGTAAGCTAGCTAATAACTCTACCTACATGTACATATTACCTCAACACCAGTGGTCCCGCACATTGACTCTGTACCGACACCCACTGTATATAGCCCCGCTATTGTTATTTACTGCTGCTCTTTAATTTTGTTATTCTTATCGCTTACTTTTTGGGGGTATTTTCTTAAAACTGCATTGTTGGTTAAGGGCTTGTAAGTAAGCATTTCACTGTAAGGTCTACTACACCTGTTGTATTCGGGGCATGTGACAAATATAATTTGATTTGATGTGTGGGGTAAATGCTAACTGGTAGCCTAGATAGCTAATAAATAACGAAAATGTCAAACCTTCTGGGAAAAACATTTTTACCCCCTATCAAGCCTCAAGGTGTCAGCTAATGTTTTAAAATGTTTAGGTGCATTTTGTATTACTGTTAATATAAGCTAGATAACTAACTTAGCTAGCTAGCAACTTGGCTAGCTAGCTTGTTCCAGTTAGTTTCGCTACGTTTTGGTATGGTTTTGTGAAATGACAATATTTTCTTGCATTATCGACACGATTCATGATTTATGCATTGACAGTTTGAAGTGATCACAGACCAACACTACCATCATGTTGGGTCTTGACAGCGAGGAACCACAGCAGATGACACAATCTGCAACCCACAGTCTGCATCTTTACAGAAAATGTGTTGTGATTGGAGCTCTGGATTTGCAATGCTGCATTCTTTAAAACAGAAATAACAGAATAGTGCTTTGGAAATAGCAACTTTGATTAAATAAGACATTTTCTAAAATAAGGATACAGAAATTAGCAGGTTAATTCATTCATGCCTAAGTATACTGAACAAAAATATAAACACAACATATAAAGTGTTGGTTCATGAGCTGTAATAAAAGATCCCACAAAAGGCTTATTTCTCTCAACTTTTGTGAAGAAATTTGTTTACATCCTTATTAGTGAGCATTTTTCCTTTGCCATGATAATCCATCCACCTGACAAGTGTGGCATATCAAGAAGCTGATTAAACAGCATGATCATTACACAGGTGCACTTTGTGCTGGGGACAATAAAAGGCCACTCTAAAATGTGCCATTTTGTCACACAACATAATGCCACCGATGTCTCAAGTTTTGAGGGAGCGTGCAATTGGCATGCTGACTGCAGGTACAGTGCATTTGGAAAGTATTCAGACCCCTTCCCCTTTTCCACATTAAGTTAAGTTACAGCCTTATTCTAAAATGGATTAAATAAAACAAATGTGTCATTACTCTACACACAATACCCCATAATGACAAAGTGAAAACAGGTTTCAAGAAATGTTTGCCAATTCATTAAAGCTAAAAAACAGAAAGGCCCTTTTGAAAGATACTGCAGGTCTTCAATTAGTCAGTCTGCTACCCAGGAGCTAGACAGTGGCGGTTGACCAGGAGTATAGGGAACAGATTCTGGTGTCATTCACCTACCACAAAACAAACACACTTAAACAGTCACCAAATTTGAAACTATCCATTATAGTCCCCAAAATCCACTGGAGATTCTACTTTACTCATTTGCATGTTCCGTTCTTGACTTTTGCCACGCAAAATAAACGGTCTGGTGACACTGTTTGGATTAATTTATTTTTGTTCAGTATATAAACCCTTGCCGTCAGAAAGTATTCACTCCCTTTGACTTTTTCCACATTTTGTTGTGTTACACCCTGAATTAAAAATGTATTTGTCTACCTCCCGAATGGCGCAGTGGTCTAAGGCACTGAATCGCAGTGCTAGCTGTGCCACTAGGGATTCTGGGTTTGGGTCCAGGCTCTGTCGCGCCTGGCCGCGACCGGGAGACCCATGGGGAAGCGCACAATTGGCTCAGCGTCGTTCGGGTTAGGGGAGGATTTTGTCCTTGTCCCATCGCGCACTAGTGACTCCTGTGGCGGGCTGGGCGCAGTGCATGCTGACATGGTTGCCAGATGTTTCCTCTGACACATTGGTGCGGCTGGCTTCCGGGTTAAGCGGGCATTGTGTAAAGAAAGAGTGTGGGTTGTATTTCAGAGGACACACGGCTCTTCGCCTCTCCCGAGTCCGTACAGGAGTTACAGCGATGGATACCATGAATTGGATACCATGAAATTTGGGAGAAAAAAAACTATGTATTTGTCACTGTCCTAATGTCTACATGGATTTGTTTTTCAAAATTTTTACAAATTAATTACAAATGACAAGCTGGAATGTCTTGAGTCAGAAAATATTCAACCCCTTTGTTATGACAAGCCTAAATAAGTTAATGAATAAAAATGTGCTTAACAAGTCACATAATAAGTTGCATGGACTCACTTTGTATGAAACTAATAGTGTTTAACATACCTCATCTCTGTACCGCACACATACAATTATCTGTGAGGTCCTTCAGTCGAGCAGTGAATTTCAAACCCAGATTCAACCACAAAGACCAGGGAGGTTTTCCAATGCCACGCAAAGAAGGGCACCTATTGGTAGATGGGTAAAAAAAGCAGACAATGAATATCCCTTTGAGCATGGTGAAATTATTATTTATCAATACACCCAGTCAATACAAAGATACAGGCGTCCTTCCTAACTCAATTACCGGAGAGGAAGGAAACCTTTAGGGATTTCACCATGTTGCCAATGGTGACTTTAAAACAGTTACAGAGTTTAATGGCCGTGATAGGAGAAAACTGAGGATGGATCAACAACATTGCAGTTACTCCAAAATACTAACCTGATTGACAGAGTGAAAATTAGGAAGCCTATACAGAATAAAAAATATTCCAAAACATGCATCCTGTTGCACTAAAGTAATGCTGCAAAAAAATTGCAAAGCAATTCACTTTTTGTCTTTAATACAAAGTGGTACGCTTGGGGCAGCACCAATACAACACATTGCTGAGTACCACTCTCCATATTTTCAAGCAAAGTGGTGGCTGCATCATGTTATGGGTATGCATGTAATTGTTAAGGATTGGGGAGTTTTTCCAGATAAAAATCAAATGGAATGTTGCTAAGCACAGGCAAAATCCTAAAGGAAAACCTGGTTCAGTCTGCTTTCCACCTTTCAGCAGGACAATAAACTAAAACACAAGGCCAAATCTACACTGAAGTTGCTTACCAAGAAGACAATGAATGTTCCTGAGTGGCCGAGTTACAGTTGATTTAAATCTGAAAATGCTTGTTTAGCAATGATCAACAACCAACTTGAAAGAACTTGAAGAATTTAGAAAAGAATAATGGACAAATATTGCACAATCCAGGTGTGCAAAGCTCTTAGACTTACCCAGAAAGACTTGGCTGTAATTGCTGACAAAGGTGCTTCTGCAAAGTATTGACTCAGGGGTGTGAATACTTATGTAAATTTGATATTTCTGTATTACATTTTCAATATATTTGCAAACCATAAAAAAAAAACTGTTTTCACTTTGCCATTATGGGGTATTTATTGTGTGTAGATGGGTGTGAAAAAAATAGAAGAATTTAATACATTTTCAATTCAGGCTTTAACAACAAAATGTGGAATAAGGCACTGTATCTATCTAGTGCAGAAGTGCCGAGGGCCTAAAAAGGTTCCATGGAATAGTGCATCCTGGTACCTAGTTATACATTAACATTCAAAAACATTAAGCATACAACAAACAATATACAGTGCATTCGGAAAGTATTCAGACCCCTTCCATTCCACATTTTGTTGCGTTACAGCCTTATTCTAAAATGTTTTAAATGTATATTTTACACAAAATCTACACACACAATATCTAATAATCCCAAAGCAAAAACCGGTCTTTAGAATTTTTTTGCAAATGTATTAAGAATAAAAAACTGAAATACCTTATTTACATAACTATTCAGACCCTTTAATATGAGACTCGAAATTGAGTTTAGGTGCACCTTGTTTCCATTGATCATCCTTGAGATGTTTCTACAACTTCATTGGAGTCCACCTGTGGTAAATTCAATTGATTGGACATGATTTGGAAAGGCACACACCTGTCTATATAAGGTCCCACAGTTGACAGTGCATGTCAGAGCAAAAACCAAGCCACGAGGTCGAAGGAATAGTCCGTAGATCTCCGAGACAGGATTATGGCGAGGCACAGATCTGGGGATGGGTACCAAAACATTTTGGCAGCATTGAAGGTCCAAAATAACACAGTGGCCTCCATCATTCTTAAATGGAAGAAGTTTAGAACCACCAAGACTCGTCCTAGAGCTAGTCACCTAGACAAACTGAACAATTGGGGGAGAAGGGCCTTGGTCAGGGAGGTGACCAAGAACCCGATAATCACTCAGACAGAGCTCTAGTGTTCCTTTGTCGAGATGGGAAAACCTTCCAGAAGGACAACCATCTCTGCAGCACTCCACCAATCAGGCCTTTATGGTAGCATGGCCAGACGGAAGCCACTCCTCAGTAAAATGTACATGACAGCCCAGTTGGAGTTTGCCAAAAGACACCTAAAGGACTCTCGGACCATGAGAAACAAGATTCTCTGGTCTGATGAAACCAAGATTGAACTCTTTGGCCTGAATACCATGCGTCACATGTGGCACCATCCCTACAGTGAAGCATGGTGTTGGCAGCATCATGCTGTGGGGATGTTTTTCAGCGGCAGGGACTGGGAGACTAGTCCGGATTGAGGCAAAGATGAACGGAGCAAAGTACAAACAGATCCTTGATGAAAACCTGCTCCAGAGCGCTCAGGACCTCAGACTGGGGCAAAGGTTCAACTTCCAGCAGGACAACAACCCTAAGCACACAGCCAAGACAACGCAGGAATGGCTCGGGGACAAGCGTATGAATGTCCTTGAGTGCCCCAGCCAGAGCACGGACTTGAATCAAATCAAATCAAATGTATTTATATAGCCCTTCTTACATCAGCTGATATCTCAAAGTGCTGTACAGAAACCCAGCCTAAAACCCCAAACAGTAAGCAATGCAGGTGTAGAAGCACGGTGGCTAGGAAAAACTCCCTAGAAAGGCCAAAACCTAGGAAGAAACCTAGAGAGGAACCAGGCTATGAGGGGTGGCCAGTCCTCTTCTGGCTGTGCCGGGTGGAGATTATAACAGAACATGGCAAAGATGTTCAAATGTTCATAAATGACCAGCATGGTCAAATAATAATAATCACAGTAGTTGTCGAGGGTGCAACAATCAATCAACCCAATCAAACATCTCTGGAGAGACCTGAAAATAGCTGTGCAGAGACGTTCCCCATTCAACCTGACAGAGCTTGAGAAGAATGGGAGAAACTCCCCAAATACCGGTGTACCAAGCTTGTAGCATCATACCCTAGAAGACTCGAGGCTGTAACCACTGCCAAAGGTGCTTCAACAAAGTACTGAGTAAAGGGTCTGAATATTATGGAAATGTAATATTTCAGTTTTTTTCATAACTTTGCTGAACCTGTTTTTGTTTTGTCATTTTGGGGTATTTTGTGTAGATTGATGAAGAAAAAATTGATTTAATCAATTTTAGAATAAGGCTGTAATGTAACAAAATGTGTAAAAAGATACTGCAGGTCTTGAATTATACAGTCAGCTACCCGGGAGCTAGACAGTGGCGGTTGACCAGCAGCCTAGGGTACATATCCTGGTGTTATTCACCTACCACAAAACAAACACAAGTCCACAAACAGCACAGGGATGACAGTTCAACACACAGTCACCTAATCTTAAACCATCTATTATATTCAAAAAAATCCTCTGGAGATTCTACTTCACTCAATTTGCATGTTCCGCTCTCTGACTGTTGCCACTCTACATAAACGGTGTATACTGGTGGCACTATTGGGATTCACCTACCCAGCACTGTGTGCCCGGCAGTGTTGCTTTTTGACTGTTAATGGCCCATATTAACCATTTGTAACACACAAACACACACACACACACACACACACACACACACACACACACACACACACACACACACACACACACACACACACACACACACACACACACACACACACACACACACACACACACACACACGTAAACAGATACACACCCAGCGCCACGTGCGTGCCGGTGCCTGGCAGTGCCCAGCGCAAAGCCACCCTCAGAGGGTGTGTGCCGAGCCCTGCCGTTATGCCCCGCAATCTCCTCGCTGAGCATCTTTGCATACGCCACAACACAAAACAATTTAGGCAGAAGTGAAATTAGTATAATTGGTGGTAAAGCGGTTTAGCCCACACATCGCACATCCAGGAGGTTAGGGCTCTAAGCCCCCACACTGCTGAGGGAGAAAGAAAGGGGGTAGAAAAAGAACAATAAAAATAAATAAAAACAGCACACCAGTGTTAATTTTTCACTATGTGTCTTTAGAGATTGTTATTATTTGTCTCTCATGCATGGACCGGTACGTGTATGGCGGAAAGTCAAGACATCCGGGAAGGTAAAAGGCAAAGTGAGCCAATTTTCCATATCAGAAGGTGGTTTGTTTGCCCGGAGCCTTAGTTGTGCCTAAAGTGCCATAACATTACACCACTCCTACAGATGAGATCAAAGCATTCAGCCACGGATCCTCAGCAGCTTTTTTTGGCACGCAGCACGTCCTTCGCTGAAACATCTTTTCAAGGTTCCTACATTGACTGCTCCACAAATTGAACTCTTTAATACACAGGAAATGCCACATACAAAAACATATTTTCTTTCTAAGTATAGCCTAATATTCGGAGATTAAGCTTTCTCGTTAATTATTTTCATTTTAATTAGTAAATCTTAATTAACAATGAACATTTACCCTTAAAAATGTTGGCTTCGGAATGAAGGAAAGGGGGGGGGGGAAACGAGTGAATAAATATGACAATCTTTTTGGGACCTCCAGGCAGGATTACTGATGCAGGCAGACTTAGTTATTAAACACGTTCTAAATTAAATGCCTCCATGAATTTTGCACAGAAATATATTTTCATAGTTTTGCATGCCAAATGTGACATTTTATATTTTAGATTCATCTGCCGCAGTAATTTTGGAAATGTCATATAAACAAAGATTTTGTCATTTACCAATGGAATTACTATGCATGGCAGGTTGGCCATTGCTTTTCCTGGCTGTGCCGGTTGTTTCAAGTCAGCAAGCCATAAAAAATCTTTATCTCTCTGAAACACAGCAATTTGGGAGATAATCGAATGGTGACTGGGGGGCAGAAATGCCAGTCTGAGGAATTATACCACAATCTCTCCCACATTTACAACCTTCCTCAAAGCGAGTTGTCACCCTGGCAGGAAGGGCTGATAGAAGATTCATTACATCTCTAAGCCTGCATGGTGGCAGAGCAGCCTCATCCCCAGCCTAACAACAGCACACTCCTACGGATGCTAAGGCTGCTGCCTGATGCTGCTCCTTCCTCCTCACTCTCCCTTCTTTCCCTTTCTACTTTCCTTAAGACACCAGACGGCTTTTTACACACTGGGGGATGAAAAACATCCTAAATAAAGGAGAAAGAGAGATGGCGGTTTTTCCCAGTGTTCCATGGTAAACACAGGGAAGCCTTTTATGTGTGTGTGTGTGTGTGTGTGTGTGTGTGTGTGTGTGTGTGTGTGTGTGTGTGTGTGTGTGTGTGTGTGTGTGTGCGTGCGCGCGCGAGTATGCTCTCACGTGCATGAGTGTGCTTGCAAAAGAGACTCTGCTGACAGATTCCATTCACGGCAGCAAGGATTTCATATAATTACATCATTTGACTTTAAAAAAAACATTCCTCTATCTGTTTCTCAGGCCACATAAACATATTTTGTGAGATATCATCATTTCTTCTATGGTTGAACCCTGGTGGAAATATGCCTCCGATATAGAAGTGGTACTTCCTGTTGATGTGCCATGTTACTTCCTGTGTTTGTGTCTGATAATGGCTGGGTAACAGATCCTACCTGCCAGCCGAGGCCCGGCTCCCTGGCCCACGGTGATTCTGCTGCTGCGGAGGCTTCTGTCATCTCGCCGTATTTGGCGATCACTTCACCTTTGCGCTCCCTCAGCGCCTTCAGCAACTGGCTCTCTGCGCTGCGAAACACAAGTGGTAACCCTGTTAACCAGCCACCTGCATATTGTGCTCTCTTGTTCCCACTTTGTAGCCAACAGCGGAGAATCTAATAACGCAACAACAAACACTTTCCACTTTTTTCCCCTCCCTCTCTTTCTCTCTCTCTCTCTCCTCAGCCCGCTTGGCCTTTCAATCTTATCTGGGGTAATGTAATAAACTGCTGCTACGCTCCGTCTCCCAGCCACCTCTCTTAATTCCTCAAAATAAAGCAATATCATAGGCCCGCCTGCTAAAGTGGATAAGATGGCTTTAAAGTAAGAATAATTCAGCAAATAAATGCTCATCGGTGCGGCATCAAAGCCAGCCACCAACTTTATTTTCTGCTCGCCCGATCAAAAGTATTACATGTGCTTTCGTCAGTTAACAACGCAGCAGAATGGGGGCCCTCTCCCTAATGAAATTACTGTTAAATCAAAAACAGTGAAAGGAAATAAATTACACATAAAAAAAAAAGAAAGTCAGCTTGGCATCCCGTTCCCATTCTAGAGAATAGGAGATCATTTCTCATTGAATCTCAGAAAACGTAGCCCTAGGTGATGTGTATTAAAACCTCTCATGACTAATAGCCACCCACCAATGATATCAGAAGGAATTTGCAGGGGCCAAGACTGTGCGGAGAAGGTCATCGTTGCTAAACTCAAACGGTATTCATCTGACAGGCATGGTGTCTAAACCAACACCCATAGTAAACAGTGAGCACAACAGGCTCATGTAGATTCTCTTGATTTTTTTCTGTATAATGTCAGGCCGGATGGTAAGCCATAATTACTAAAAAACCTCTACATGCTATTATAGCCTTTGGGCTGAGGGAGGAGATGCATGATTCCAGACTGATGTGGATGGAACACAAACTGATGCTCCTCTGAGTCCAGTGACACGGGCAGATTTTCATGCCTCGCAGCCATTTACCCACAATGCAGCAGCGCAGACAATGCATTGCAATATAGAGCCCATATAGGTTACAGTCACATTACATGTTTTCTCAAATGGCAGCTAAATAAATATGGTGAACGTTCTGTACAATGAATGCTTATTTCATTCATGTAACATTAGTGGAAACATACCGTTGGAACGCTGCATACAGCCTGTCTTGCAGTATCCTCTCCTGTTGGTCACAGTCTCTGTGTGACTGGGCCTGGGGTTCCTTTGAAAGAATGAGCCAACTTTTTGTCAACATGGACATTTTGCAGCCAGTAAAAAGAAATAGACTCACAAAACAAAAGCATGAAGACGTGATACTGATGAAATAGTGCATGACTTGAACTACAACCATATCACTGAGATTTCTCTGGCTTTTATTACTATAACAGCTTCGATTACATGTACAACTCTACAACACAGTAAGAGGAAGGAGATTAAAATGCCTCTCAGCAAACCTGGCACAATGTATTCAAATCATCCCAGTAATACTAACAATACTACTTCAGGAAATATAATTTTACATAGCACAAAGTAATCTTTCCCTTCATGGACACAGCAAAGTACCTTTGCATTTCCCCTTAAGAAGGACATTAGTCTTTTCTTCCTCACCCACTCATTTTCCTGAGACATCCCTCCTCTTTGAAGATGTGTATCCTGCCAAAAATAAAATCACACTCTTAGGGTGCATCCAAAATGGCACCCTATGTAGGCCATGGTCAAAAGTAGTGTGCTAGAGAATAGGGTTTCAGACACACCCTTAGTTTGGCCGTGCTTTGTGATAGGGAGGTGTAGTGTGAATTAAGTACACAGCATCTAACTCTGAAACAACGTGGTAATGCAATCTGCAGGCAATCAATAGCAGCCAGCCTGGAGCCTACAGACATGTAACGGGTTGATGAATCCTTCCAGCCGGTACCATTCAGTCAGCAAGTTTACACCGCTATTCAGTCGCATTGACACTGTTAAATGACAGCGTCTCGCGAGCAACCATGAAAGCTTTTGTGTGTAACAAACGGGAGAAAAAAGTCCTATTACTTCAAAATAGATGAGGAAATCTCCGGTGCATAGCCTAATGTTCTTTCAATGAGAAGTGGGCACAAAACAGTTGGGGAGTGAATACACATTATGATAGCATAAAACACTGAACCCCGCTAGTATACAGTATTACGTAGATGGAACTGATTATCAATACATGAAACGATGACTCAAGTCTTACCATCACAAGATCTATCCATTTTTCACTTTCCTTCCATATTCTTGGTGTTAATTTAGAACTCCTTAATTCTTCTTCCTTTTCAAGTCAGATTACAGCTATAAATATACTGGATAGTTTTTTATTTTCTGTTTAGATATGCGTTAATGTTTGGGTTTGGCTACCTCAATAGCGCTGAACAATGAAAACCCCATGTTCCTGTTTTCACCCCATTTTTTGACTGATGGAGTATCAACACTCATTTCATAAGCTTCTTCAGATCTTTACGCTATTTCACAAAATCCCCTTCTCCCAAAACAAGCGGTGGGGAGAAAAAATTGTCACGCTCTATTTTTCCTGAAAAGAGATGGCTGACAAACCAAGGCGGAAATCCAGGCTTCAATGACAAATGCATAATAATGAATTATCACAAAAACAACAAACGCAAACAAATTATTAGTTTGGACGATATCCTATTTTCACACACAATGTATGATACGATCAAATAGGCAAATCTGGGATCGAGATGAATCGAATGGGCTTTAAGAAACGTACAATTCATTAAAGTTACATAACAATAGTTCAGAGTTCAGTGCATAAAAAGAGTTCAATCTGAAAGTTACATCAACTACATTAGGAACCAAATGGGCAACTTTTAAAAGGGCCACTAAAAAAAAAATGTTTAAAAAGGAAGCACAACACAGACAGAAATGTCTGTGAGGGGCGGGTGGGCGGGAAGCGAAGCACCCAGTGTTGTCCATTAGGCGGAGTGTGTAATGGACATGGCTCATGTGCTGGTGAATATAGGAGATGACATAGATATTCCTCTTTGTGGCTCTGACCTGTTCCAGTGAAAGGCTGCCAAGCGTGATCATGTCAGGCAGCACGCGCTCCCTCAGCTGCTGGGCGTAGCGGGGGATCACCTCTTCTTCCCCTTCTTCCACTGCCGCCATGAAGCGCCCACGGCCTGCAGCACCGACACGCAGCGTTGGATCACCGGCCCTCACCTTCCACACCTCTGCCTCCTCCCTGTGGGCTAGCGCCATACCTGGACACACAGGGGAGTGTGTGGAGTTAACACACACACACACGCAGATGGATGTACACACACACTCATACACAACACACATGCACGCACACAGATACTGTTATGCACAAGTAGTAGACAGTTTAGATTTCACATGCAAAGTACCGAAGGCCATCTGAAAAATTCACTTGTCTGAAACATTATTTCTTATAAGCACCGGCAAAAAAGCAGGACAAACTCACATCTTACAGTCCACTGACCATCTATGTCCATGTCAATGACATGTTGTAATAGTATGCATTCAGTGTGGATCTGGATATAAGGCGAAGCCTTGACTAATGTCCATCACTAAATCACCACCAGTGCTACAGCAAGTCTCCTACAGTACATCAATGAATTGTTGCCAGTGGATTAGCCTAGCTAGCTTTTCAAGAGGCCACTGATGCAGCACCTTCTCCATAAAAAGTCTGAGGTCAACAAACAGACTCAACACTGTGATAGCTCCAAGATAGAAACTGCCACTATACCCATCATGTATCGATGTTTCTAAGTTTGGTCTCAGAATTCTGAGGGAGTTTATTGTGTTGCAACACAGAGAGAAATATCCAGCTGGGCTGAGAATGCTGGCGTCTGTGCTCTGGTCATCGTTGGGAAGTAACAAGAGTAGAACTATGCCTTTATCAAAGCTAGATAGTTTTCAGTTACAAATAGAGGATGGATTCAACAGTCAAACGTATCTTCTACGCTACTGCATTGCCACGTTAATAGTGATTATGAGGTATTGTTATTGCCCCTTGTAGGTAAAGACAATGTGTGCTGTCCAATGTGTGAATCAGGTGAAATCAATCAATGCCTAAAGTGATTATTTTCTTCTTTGTCAACCAAAGAGATAAAATATTTCAAGGAGTAAACAGATGAGATGACAACCGCACTGCGGGGGATTTATCCAGGAATCCCTCCTGAAATGACTTTTACTGGACCTTGTCCATTTCATTAATGTTCTGTTTCTTTCTCCTCGTTTTGTTGTGCGTGTGCTTTGTGCACGACTGTAAGAGAAAGAGAAAACCCTGCTCCAGTCACAATGCATCAGGATCAGGAGGAGAGAGAGAGCCTGCCTAGTCAGGCTGCGGCCTATATCGGTGGGAGGCATCCATAGAAAAGCATAAGGTGATTGTCTTGAAGTCTATTGTGGTTTACCGGAGAGCTCTGGCAGTCGATGCTGTTGGGCGCTCGCAGTGCAGGCGAGAGAAGGGCTCTGCCTGTGCCTATTGCATAAAACTGTTAATCCAAGATCCTCTTTACTTTTTTTTACCGGATTTCATGTACATTCTGAGACAATGGAAGGGCCTGCTAATCTCACTGCTACAGCTAAATCCATGACAATGCCGAATAATACAAGCAGGCAAAATTCTTCCATGTTCGAGCAGGTCTAAGCCCATCACTTCTGCACTGGAATTACAACAGAGATGCGTCATGTCAACAGGAGCCGGTGCGACTGTCTTGTCTCCCCCCCAGAACAATGCCAGCTTAAACCAACCCCAGTTTCCCCCTGTTTGGGTACATATTCAAATGAGTCTTCTGTTAATGGAAAAAGGCAGGCCTACTGCACCACAATAGGCCTGTGCCTGGAAAGCTAGGAACAAGTCCTACTCTGTGTCCCTTTAAAGTGTTCTTCTTTGTTCTGTCTGAAAATAAACAGCATGTTTTCGATTGAGCAGTTGCCTGTATATTGACTCTATAGTTGCAGTTGAATCATTTTGGAATTTGTTTTACATGTGTTTTTAGGGTCTGGAATGTTGAGAACATACCTGGTAACTCTATGATGGTGGTGTCGTCGTCAGCGTCCAGCATTTCAGCCATTTTCTGATATAGGCCCTTTTCATCTTGGTTCATTATTTCTACAAATCAAATAAATAATGTCACATAAAATGTCACAATCTCCTGATAACTATTACTTCAACTCAGAATTGCTCGCTTCTTTTTCAAATCTAACTATACTGAACAAAAATATAAACGCAACATGTAAAGTGTTGTTCATGTTTCATGAGCTGAAATTAAAGATCCCAAAAGTTGTCCATACGCACAAATTATCATAACACAAGGCAAGACCCAGATGCAGACACAGGAGGCAGATGGTTGGAGTTTAAGATGTTTAATAATCCAAAAAAGAGTAGGCTAGAGAGAATGGTCGTGGACAGGCAAAAGGTCAAAACCAGTTCAGAGTCCAGGAGGTACAGAGTGGCAGACAGGCTCGAGGTCAAGGCAGGCAGAATAGTCAGGCAGGCGGGTACAGAGTCCAGAACAGGCAAGGGTCAAAACCAGGAGGACTGGAAAAAGGAGAATAGCAAAGGCAGGAGTACGGGGGAAAAATGCTGGTCGACTTGGAACAAAATGCTGGTCTCACCATATACGCTGTCTGGCCATCGATGACCTGGTGGGAGGGATGGGCCTGGAAACAGAAGACAAAGGACTGTGAGACACGGGCTTAATCCTACACACATGGAAGGTAGGGTGAATACGGAGGGTACGGGGTAACACAAGACGGACAGTAGTGGAACTCAGGACTCTGGAGATAGGAAAAGGACCAATGAAACGGGGAGACACCTTGCGGGCCTCTACCCGAATGGAATCCGGATGATAGACTGGCCGATGCCCCAATAAGGGTGCAGAACGCCTTCCAAAACTGAGATGAGAATTGAGGACCCCGGTCGGAAACCATATCCATGGATCCGGAAGACGTGCTGCACCATGAGCTGGGCCGTTTCCTTGGCAGAGGGTAGTTTAGGGAGAAGGATGAAATGAGCGGCCTTAGAAAACCGATCCACCACTGTCAGAATTAGAGGTCGACCAATTAATCGGGATTGGCCGATTAATTAGGGCCGATTTAAAGTTTTCATAACAATCGGTAATCGGCATTTTTGGACACCAATTATGGCCGATTACGTTGCACTCCACGAGGAGACTGCGTGGCAGGCTGACTACCTGCTACGCGAGTGCAGCAAGGAGCCAAGGTAAGTTGCTAGCTAGCATTAAACTTATCTTATAAAAAACAATCAATCTTAACATAATCACTAGTTAACTACACATGGTTGATGATATTACTAGTTTATCTAGCTTGTCCTGCGTTGCATATAATCGATGCGGTGCCTGTTCATTTATCATCGAATCACAGCCTGATTTAACAAGAGCATTCGCGAAAAAAGCACTGTCATTGCACCAATGTGTGCCTAACCATAAACATCAATGCCTTTCTTAAAATCAATACACAAGTAATTATTTTTAACCCTGCATATTTAGTTAATATTGCCTGCTAACATTAATTTATTTTAACTAGGGAAATTGTCACTTCTCTTGCGTTCTGTGCAAGCAGAGTTAGGTTATTGTCACGCCCTGACCTTAGAGATCCCTGTTTATTCTCTATATTTTGGTTAGGTCAGGGTGTGACTAGGGTGGGTACTCTAGTTTTCTATGTTTTCTTTTTTCTTTGTTGGCCTAGTATGGTTCCCAATCAGAGGCAGCTGTCTATCGTTGTCTCTGATTGGGGATCATACTTAGGCAGCCCTTTTTCCCACCTTCAGTTGTGGGATCTTGTCTTGTTTCGTTGCATGTATTTTGCACGACGAAGCTTTTCGTTCGTTGTGTTGTTTATTGTTTTGTTTTGCTGGTTCACATTTAAATAAAGTATGATGAACCCAAATCATGCTGCGCCTTGGTCTACCCTTAACAACGAACGTTACAGAAGATCCCACCACAAACGGACCAAGCAGCGTGGTCAGGAGGACTGGACATGGGAAGAAATCCTGGAGGGAGAAGGACCCTGGACAAGGGCCGGGGAGTATCGCCATCCAAAGGAGCAGATGGAGGCAGCGAGAGCGGAACGGTACGAAGAGTTAGAGCAACAACGGAAGCCCGAGAGGCAGCTCCCCCAAAAATTGTTTGTCTGGCGGAGTCAGGGTGCAGACCTGAGCCAACTCCCCGTGCTTACCGTGAGGAGCATTTGACCGGTTAGGCACCGTGTTATGCGGTGATGCGCACGGTGTCTCCAGTGAGCATTCACAGGCCGGTGCGCTCTGTGCCAGCGCCCCGCATTTGCCGGGCGGAAGTAAGCATCCAGCCAGGACGGGTTGCGCCAGCTCTACGCTCGAGACCTCCAGTGCGCCTCCACGGCCCAGTGTATCCGGTGCCTGCTCCACGCACCAGGCTTCCAGTGCATCTCCCCAGTCCGGTGAGACCTGTTCCGGCTCCACGTACCAGGCCTCCAGTATGTCTCCCCAGCCTGGTAAGCCATGTGGCAGCTCCACGCACCAGGCTTCCAGTACGTCTCCTGAGTCCGGTGAGACCTGTTCCAGCTCCACGTACCAGGCCTCCAGTATGTCTCCAGCGACGGTCCGCAGTCCAGAGTCTCCAGCGACGGTCCGCAGTCCAGAGTCTCCAGCGACGGTCTGCAGTCCAGAGTCTCCAGCGACGGTCCGCAGTCCAGAGTCTCCAGCGACGGTCTGCAGTCCAGAGTCTCCAGCGATGATCTGCAGTCCAGTCTTCAGCGACGAGCTGCAGTCCAGAGCCTCCAGCGGGGGTTCCCAGTCCAGAGCCTCCGGCAACGATCTGCATTCCGGAGCCTCCAGCGGTGGTTCTCAGTTCAGAGCCTCTGGCGATGATCCACGGTCCGGTTCCTCCGGCAACGATTCACGGTCCGGTTCCACAGAAGCGGAGGGATCAGCGTAGGGAGCGGGGGCTACGTCCCGAACCGGAGCCGCCACCGAGAGTAGATGCCCACCCGGACCCTCCCCTATAGGTTCAGGTTTGCGGCCGGAGTCCGCACTTTTGGGGGGGGGGGGGGGGGGTACTGGTTTATGCAGCAGTTTGGGCTGCCTGGCTCGTTGCGAACTGTGTGAAGACCATTTCTTCCTAACAAAGACCGTAATTAATTTGCCAGAATTGTACATAATATTGACATAACATTGAAGGTTGTGCAAAGTAACAGCAATATTTAGACTTAGGGATGCCACCCGTTAGATAAAATATGGAATGGTTCCGTATTTCACTGAAAGAATAAACGGTTTGTTTTCGAAATTATAGTTTCCGGATTTTACCATATTAATGACCTAAGGCTCGTTTTTTATGTGTGTTATTATATTATAATTAAGTCTATGATTTGATATTTGATAGAGCAGTCTGACTGAGCGGAAGTAGGCAGCAGCAGGCTCGTAAGCATTCATTCAAACAGCACTTTCCTGCATTTGCCAGCAGCTCTTCGTTGTGCTTCAAGCATTGCGCTGTTTATGACTTCAAGCCTATCAACTCCCGAGATTAGGCTAGCAATACTATAGTGCCTATAAGAACATCCAATAGCCAAAGGTATATGAAATACAAGTCGTATAGAGAGAAATAGGCCTATAATTCCTATAATAACTACAACCTAAAACTTCTTACCTTAGAATATTGAAGACTCATGTTAAAAGGAACCACCAGCTTTCATATGTTCTCATGTTCTGAGCAAGGAACTTAAACGTTAGCTTTTTTACATGGCACATATTGCACTTTTACTTTCTTCTCCAGCACTTAGTTTTTGCATTATTTAAACCAAAATGAACATGTTTCATTATTTATTTGAGACTAAATTGATTTTATTGATGTATTATATTAAGTTAAAATAAAAGTGTTCATTCAGTATTGTTGTAATTGTCATTATTACAAATATATATATAAAAAACGGCCGATTAATCGGTTTCGGCTTTTTTTGGCCCTCCAATAATCGGTATTGGTATCGGCGTTGAAAAATCATAATTGGTCGACCTCTAGTCAGAATGACGGTGTTGCCATCAGACGGGGGAAACCCAGTGACAAAGTCCAGAGAGATATGGGACCAGGGACGATGAGGGACCGGTAGTGGCTGAAGAAGGCCAAAAGGAGCTTGCCGTGGAGTCTTGTTCTGGGCGCACACCGTGCATGCAGCGACGAAGGCAGAGACGTCAGGAACCATTGTGGGCCACCAGAAACGTTGTCGAAGGAAGGCTAGGGTACGGCGGGAACCAGGATGACAGGTTAGCCTGGAGGAATGAGCCCATTCCAGGACCCGGGACCGGACTGAGATGGGGAAAAACAGCCGGTTAGCCGGGCCCCCTTCAGGTCCAGGCTGGGAGCGTTGTGCCCTGCGAACCAGGATCTCAATACCCTAATCCACAGTGGCTGCTAGGCATGAGATAGGGATAATATGTGAAAATGAAACGACAGTAGAAGTTTGCAAATCCTAGGAAACGTTGCAACTGCACCCTGGACGTAGGTTGAGGCCAATCCACCACTCAGCAATGACATATACAAGAAAAGCGATTGTAGAGCGGTGGAACTCACACTTCTCGGCTTTCACAAACAGTTGGTTCTCCAGGAGGCGCTGAAGGACCTGCCTGACGTGAAGAACATGTTCTTGGGCAGACTGGGAAAAAAACAGGATGACGTCAAGGTAGACGAACACAAAACGGTTGAGCATGTCCCGGAGAACATTGTTTACCAAAGCCTGAAAGACAGCGTTGGTGAGTCCAAACGGCATGACCTGATACTCCTCTATGTACTCCTCCATAGCCTTGGTCTCCGGCCCGGATAGAGACTATAGCCGACCCCGAGGTGGTGTGGTGCCTGGGAGAAGATCAATGGCACAACCATAAGGACGGTGCGGGGGTAGGGAAGTTGCATGTGCCTTACTGAAAACTTCAAGTAGGTCATGGTACTCAGTGGGAATGACAGAAACATCCAAAGCCTTGCTGACGTCCTGAGGAAGACGTCTGGGGGAAGGCTGTGCTGCTTGAAGACAGTGGGAATGGCAAAATGGGCTCCAACCCATGATGGAGCTTGTGGTCCAGTCAATAAGAGGGTTATGTTTTTGGAGCCAGGAAAACCCCAAGACAACAGGAACATGGGGAGATGCAATGAGGAGGAACTGTATGGTCTCACTGTGGTTACCGGAATTCCGTATTTGAATGGGCATAGTACAATGAGTGACTCCACCTATTGAGTGGCCGTCCAGTGCCCTGGCATCCATGGGAACCGAGAGAGGTTGACTGGGAATACCTAGCTCAGAAGCAATAGTAGCATCCATAAAATGTTCATCAGCCCCAGAGTCAATAAGCACTCAGAGAAACTTAGATTGGTCTCCCCACAGCACAAGCACAAAGAAAGGTGTGCGGGTGATGGGAATTAGGGAACTCCCAGTCTGACTCACCAAAGTACTTGTACCCACCAGAGACAAGGGTTTCCTAACAAGGCAGGTAGCTATGTAATTTCCTGCCCCTCCACAGTACAGACAACAGTTGGAATTCAACCTACGTGAGCGTTCCCCAACCGATAACCTAGCTCTTTTCAATTGCATAGGCTCAGGAGAATCCAACGCATCCGTTGTTGATAATTCACGAGGGAGCTCGGGTGGCTTCGGATCCTCTCGGGAAAACTGCCTTCGTGAACTTCCGGATTCCTTTGAAGGTGAGCGAGCCATAGCGGGTGAATGAGTGTGCCCGAGGCCAGACCTCTCACTCTTGCATTCCCTTAAGCATCCATTAATTGTAATTGTTAGGGCGATGAGGGAGTTGAGAGCCACCGGCAATTCCCAAGCAGCTAGCTCATCTTTTACCACCTCGGATAATCCATGAAGAAAGGTATCGAAGAGAGACTCCGGATTCCAGGCACTCTCGGCGGCCAACGTGCGAAAATCAACCACGTAGTCTGCCAGACTACAGGAGATTTGACGTAAATCAAGAAGTTTAATGGCCGCCTCTCTCCCGGATACTCAAATATCTTCCTCACCTTCGCCATGAATTCCTCCAGATGACAACAAAGGGTGGATTGCTGCTCCCAAACAGGCGTGGCCCAGGAGAGCACCCTTCCCGACATTAGCGTAATAATATACACTATCTTCGATCGGTCCAAAGGGATCAAAGATGGCTATAGCTCAAATAAGCGAGCACTGAGAAAGAAAGCCCCAACAGGTACCAGTATCTCCAGAATATCGCTCCAGAGGAGGTAAGCAGGGTTCTCGGGGAACAGGGGTAGGCTGTACCAACTCACCACTAAAAAGAAAAAATGCACTGGGAGGTTGGGGTCTCTCTGGGGTGGCAGACAGCCTATGAGTCAACTCCTTAATTAGCTCCATAGTAGCCTTAAACCCTTGGTCATGGCGTTCTGTCAGAGAACAAAGCCCTTCCAGAAGGTCCTATAACAGCTTCTCATGTCTCCCAATGGTGGCTCCCTGCAGGGAGACAGCTTTGCGGAGCTGGTCCAAGTCTGCTGAGTCTGTGATGGCCAGTTCGTACTATCATGACACAAGGCAAGACCCAGATGCAGACACAGGAGGCAGATGGTTGGAGTTTAAGATGTTTAATAATCCAAAAAGGAGTAGGCAAAAGAATGGTCGTGGACAGGCAAAAGGTCAAAACCAGTTCAGAGTCCAGGAGGTACAAAGCGGCAGACAGGCTCGAGGTCAAGGCAGGCAGAATGGTCAGGCAGGCTGGTACAGAGTCCAGAACAGGCAAGGTTCAAAACCGGGAGGACTAGAAAAAGGAGAATAGCAAAGGCAGGAGTATGGGAAAAAACGCAGGTGGACTTGGAACATACAAGATGAACTGGCACAGAGAGACACGAAACACAGGGATAAATACACTGGGGAAAACAAGCATCACCTGGAGGGGGTGGAGACAATAACAAGGACAGGTGAAACAGATCAGGGTGTGACACAAATAGCTTATTTCTCTCAAGTTTTAAGCTTAAATGTGTTTACTTCCCTGTTAGTGAGCATGTCTCCTTTGCCAAGATAATCCATCTATTTTACAGGTGTGGCATACCAAGAAGCTGATTAAACAGCATGACCATTACAAAGGTACACCTTGTGCTGAATGCCACAGATGTCTCAAGTTGAGGGAGCTTGCAATTGTCATGCTGACTGCAGTAATGTCCACCAGAGCTGTTGCCAGATAATTACATTTTAATTTCTCTACCATAAGTAGCCTCCAAAGTTGTTTTAGAGAATTTGGCAGTACGTCCAACCGGCCTCACAACTGTAGACTACGTGTATGGCATCGTGTGGGGGCGAGTGATTTGCTTATGTCAACTTTGTGAACAGTGTGCTCAATGGTGGCGGAGGGGTTTGGGTATGGGCAGGCATAAGCTAAGGACAACGAATACAATTGCATTTTATCGATGGCAATTTGAAAGCACAGAGATACCGTGACGAGATCCTGAGGCCCATTTTCGTGCTGTTCATCTGCCGTCATCACATCATGTTTCAGCATGATAATGCACAACCCCACGTCGCAAGGATCTGTACACAATTCCTGAAAGCTGAAAATGTCCCAGTTCTTCCATGGCCTGCATACTCAGATAGTTCACCCATTGAGCATGTTTGGGATGCTCTGGATCGACGTGTACGACAGTGGGTTCCAGTTGCAGCCAATATCCAGCAACTTCGCACAGTAATTGAAGAGGAGTGGGACAACATTCTACAGGCCACAATCAACAGTCTGATCAACTCTATGTGAAGGAGTTGTGTCGCGCTGCATGAAGCAAATGGTGGTCACACCAGATAATGACTGGTTTTCTGACCCACACCCTACCTTTTTTTAAAGGTATCTGTGACCAACAGAAGCATATCTGTATTCCCAGTCATGTGAAATCGATAGATTAGGGCTTAACGAATGTATTTCAATTGACTGATTTCTTTTTATGAACCGTAACTCAGTAAAATCTTTGAAATTGTTGCATGTTACGTTTATATTTTTGTTCAGTATAAATACATGTGTGCTTGAAATTACATATATGTGTGCTTGAAATTACATTCAAATTGTCAAGGCTAGTCAATATATATGCAAACATGCAAAACATTCTCATTCATGGGGTAATAGCGAATGGTCAGGTAGGGAATAACATTTCTACAAAGGTAATGAAAAAGGAGCAGGAATATGCCTCTTAGGTTGATTGTCATCATTTGATGGGATTGGGCTTTAGGACTCCTTTGATATTACAAGGCAGTGATATCCAAAAGATACAGGTGAAATGGCTCCTCTGTTAATAGCCATGTTTCATTATAACATGCATATTACTTGACTCCCAAGAGCATGGTTTTAATAGGCATGGGGGGGTGCAACTATTGATATGGCTCTGTCTGGTGTCTGTCATTTGATGGGAGCGTAAGAAAAGCTGGAGCAAAATGAAACTGACCAATGATACGTGACCTTCATCAATGACAACGAGCTGGAAACTAACACACTGTCCTATGTATGAGCCATCTCGTGGACCATCAGTAGTAAATGTATTTACATAGTACCGCCCTTGCCGTCAGAAACTGGCTGCCAATGAGTGATCTTTCTCACCTCACTTTAATGAACTGAGGAGAACTATTATGATGAGAAATGGCATACTTAATTCCAGCTCATCTTCTGTGCCGACCTCCGCCATCCCGCACCGCCTTGGGTTGGTTTCCTGCACCAGCGCTGGGTCAAAGTAATTTCGGGCACGCTCATTTCCTGTGGAAACTACGCCAGAAGAGCGAGAGAGAGTGAGAGAGGAGGAGGAAGGTGGGAGTGGTGGAGCGGCAGGTTGGTGGAGGTCAGTGTTTATTAGAAGCATATGAAGCAAAATGTTAATTTTGAAAGCCACACTGTTGAGGCTGGCCAGAGAGCCAGCGTCTGCTACCTGATAAGCCCTGGCCGGTCAGTCCATTCACATGAGCGCGGCTCGCCGGGGCCCAGTGGAGCTCTGGGGCCTAATTAGCATGCCGCGAAAGGTCACACCAGGCAATCTCTTAAATACGATTGCCATATGTTACTTGTGTTCAAAAGGAACTAATGAGAAACTGTACAAGCGAAAGTACCTGGAATTTCAAAGACAATACCCCTCTAAATGCTCTGGGGTCGGCGGTTGGGAGAACCCGGTCGGTTTGGGCCGAGTGAAGGCAGAGAAGGAAAATAACTTAACCCGTGTCCCATTGACTTCTTATTAGCAATCGCTGACCTATGGGCATCAAAGCTGCTCTGCTAGAATTTATGGGAATCCAGCACCTCAAGGGGTGTTTCTAATAAAACAGGTACACCCCACCGAGTTGCTTTCTTAACCTGAAATTATTCTCTTGGCTTGAATATTTCACAGACTATATCCCCAATCTAAATTGCTTTACTTGTATTACTCGGTGGGGCTAAATGAAGAGGTGTGTGTAAAAACATTTTTGCACACAAGGATCACATTTATATTAGAGAGTGGATCAACGCTGGGATGCATAAAAATGTGGAGTAAGTGTGTTTGCATAAGACCTCTACTCTGCATAGGACCCACCCACCAAGAGTTCTGTAGGCTTCTATTTGTGTTTATGTCATATATTGTACAAGCTTTTCTACATACCTTCCTCACTGTTGAACGCCAGTTACAAATTGTCAAATAGAGACACTTATTAGGCTGGAGTCCTGTATATTCATTGCTGCACTTATGAATTTTAGTGATACCATAAATTAACTGTAAAATTCACAAGTAAGTCCCTTTACGTCGTAAACACAGTTTTAACAATTTCGCTGCAATAGCTTTGAGGTTATGAAAGCCTTTTTTCAATCTACATTTGCATAATGGCGGCAGCTCTCAAAGATCTTGTCTTTGAATCATATCTTTGATTTACCTAAATAGTCTGGCTGTCCTCCAGTTCTTCGCCTCTAATAAAAATAGCAATTCCCTGTTCTTACATGCAAGCTATCAATAACCCACACTACTTCTCTCCATCCAAATCTACTGTTAACAGGCAGTTTTGATGAAAGATATTGAGGATAACCAAATAGAAGTGTCACAAACATGAGAGAGCTGCTGCTTGCATCTATTATATAGAGGTACAGGCTCTACAGACTGTTGCTATGTGTGTCAGTGCACTGGTAATGGGATTTAATATATGCCCTTTTTGAATATGAAAATAACTGCAGTGCCTATTGGAGAAATAAGACCACATATGTTTGGCTGCTCTATTTCAATTTGTAATGAAAATTCAGAACTCTAAATTATATCAAATACATAGGATAGTATTCTAGACGTAATGTTACATTTACTAGGGGGGAAATGACATAAATATCAAAACAAAATCAATGACAATTGTAGCATTGCTTACGATACACTTCTGTAGAAATAACGTTTTATCTCTGTAATGCACATATTTTATTAGCCCTACATATAAATGTACCATTTCTAAAGAAGCCTTGATCCATAACTGATGAGACTACTCATTCATTTAGCGCTCCTTCAACTATAAGGTATTTTTTCAGCGTTAACTTTGACACACATTGAAAGTCTTGGGGGCATGCACTTGCACACATGCACACACAATGGCAGACACACACACCACACCATCCACACGAGACACATCCAATGAGAAAGTTTCCCATGAATGATTGATTTCACACAGGGGGCCTCAGAATATTACTGTTTCTCCTTTTTCTTTCTTTCTTTTTTAAATAAGTGCAAGTCATAAGATATCTCCCTGACAACTCAGAGACATGCGGGGCAGATGCTATCGATTTAATCTCTGATGAGAGAAGACTTCCCTGGGATTCATAAAAGCCCTGCTCCCTGCCTGGCATGCCGATGGGTGACACCACATCTACTGTATCAGATGGATCAGCTCAGTAGCACCACTGTTGTCTAATGTGCTACTCTACCCAGCACTGGGTGGGGGCAAAATGGACTAGACTTGAATGAGGTTTGCTCCCCTCAATAAAATGCCACTAATCAAAACTACTGTAATACAACAGATCTAAGGAAAATCCCATTTTCTTCAGTATAAAAGACACTAATGAGTTTACTGTGATCATGGGATACACCAATTTGGTACATGGAAACTCAAAAAGATACCAAGAGAACTATAGTGCTTATGATCACGTGTTATGACGTGTCTATACATTCGTGTTTGTGATTTAAACCCCAACAGTTTCTTTCTCTCTGTGTCTCACTCCACCTGGCACTATTATGTTTTGAAAATATTTTAGAATGATCCCTTAATATCTCTTAATCCCTTAACTTTGTCAAGGAACAGACACAACCATGAAAAAAAGTAACCAAGAGGCGTTAATAGTGATTATCCTAAGCTTAGCCAGGAGACAATGAATATTCTCAACAGCTCCAGAAAATGTATGTGTATGTTTGAGTGATGGCCAAATGTTGGAAGCTTCTCTCCACTAACATTAAGCTTCAATTAATTACTAGATTATTAATTAAATAAATAAAAACATCTCTTAATTCAAAATACCTGACTTGTGTGACTTATCAAGACCAAACCGGCATTTCTTTTAATGTTTGAACGCATCACAGTGTGTGTAACATCATATCGCTCAAGAGTCTCACTGACATAGTAAATTACAAGGGGGCATATTTTCCTGCAGGATGGGCCATCAGCTCTGTTTCAGGGACGTTATGTACACTATACGTTATAAAGATAGTGTGTATATGCTGGTAGGGGTATGCTAAGTAAATGCTCTCTTTGATGACTCCAGCCCTCCAGAAGGCAGAATACTGTTAGTGTGAGTTGAGAGGCTGATTCCGTCAGGGTGTTCTGGAACCCCCACTCTTGTGACATTCTCCAGTTAGGTGGAATTTATATGAGGGGTACTTGTTAGGACATGCTAGCTTTGGAATGTGAGGACCAGGCCCTCAGAAACCCAAAAGGTTAGATCGGGAACAAATCCACAAATCCACTGTCAACGGGTTTGAGGCTAATGAAGAATGAAGCTTCACCTCTTGGTTTGGCAGGGGCTCGCAGCTCCATTTTTTGTTGGTGAGCTGCAAGGGTGCTATCTTGCCTGTCACGTTGAATTTCTCTCCCTGCTGAAGCCCGAGAAGCTGAAAGCTCTGTGCTGTAGCTTCCATCGAAGACAGGGTTTTCAATGCCTTCCACCACAGCACTCTCCTCCATTTCGCCTGCAAAAAAGAGAAGAAAAAACACCATAACAACAGGAAGGTCAAAAGTGGTGCATTATACCAAAGTACATTTAATGGCAGCAGAACATTCCTTCTAGTGATTCCTCTCCCCCTAAATACTGATGTGCATCCTCCTCGAATGTCACTAAAACACAATTAGGTTAAAATTAAATCTGAATCTTGCGGGGGGGGGGTAGAGAAGAAGAAGAAATGATTAAAATAATTACAAATTGCGCCCTGACAAGCAAGAGCAAAATTTAGCCCAAAGCCATTCGTCTGTAATTAGTTAATTAATCCTTACACAAATTATGAGCAATAACTCATCAAGCAGGGCTCACCCATCAGAAATTCAGCCGACTTGGATTTCTTCTGCTTAGGTTGCTGCAGAGCCTTCTGCTGTAACTTCTGGAGGGAAATTGTTAAATGAATAAATTAGCTGCAGAATGAAGATCATCATTTATGATCCGCAACTAACGCAGTATTTTAAATATGGGACGACACTGAAATGTCATTTAATTTACATCGCCGCTAAAGGGGTCAAGCACTAATTGAACAACAGGAGTGGAAACATTTTTAATCATAAATAAATAAGAAAAGTTGTCACGAATGCGTAATGAAGGTCACATTAAAATACTTCCTCCTTTTTCCAAATGAATGGGAAACAACACTCTCTCCCTTGGAAAATTATGCATTTTTACACAGGCTTCGTGAGTGTGTGGAGATTCATTGTGCAAATGAATATGGAAATCCAAGCACATTGCTCATTACGTACATTCTTATGAACACATCCTAAAAAGTCTGGAGAAAAATGGTCCTTAAAATCAGAGAGTTCAAGGATTCTGCTATTTTTTAGTGATGCTTTGAAAAATATTCAATACTCGATTTATGGGAAGTGCAAAAAAAAAAATCCCTTATGTGATAGAAAGCAAATTGCATAGCAAAGCCCAAACACAACCCAACTTGCAGCGAACCTTTCATAATACCCTATGAATGCCCCATAGTAATTGGGCTCCATAGCCATTTGTTAACTTTGATGTACAACATCATGGAACATTTTCACTTAATCACACCATATTGTGACTCTTCTTAAAATAGTTTTGCTAAGATCCAGTGTGCTCCAAAGAAGTTTGATGAAGCATCCCTTTGCCCCTTCCAAAGATAAGACCATTCAATAGCCTACAGTACATGGCCACAATATAACATTATTAGATAACACATGAAAGAGGGAAATACAAACCGTGATCACTGAAAGCCACCTACAGGAGTACATGCACGGTAGGCCTAAAATGGGTCTTTTTCTATGAGCACTTCAATGTAATAATGAGGATTTTGACATAATGTTTCATGGCTATTTCTATATGCTACATATACTGTTGGAGGCAATGTCATTCAACTGAGAGTGGTATACTAATGAAAATGGAAACTAGAAATGTAGAAATCCCCTTTGAAATCAAGAAATGGTGGAACAAAATGGTGAGCCTCTAATTTCTGTGGACAAGAAGAACAACAAGAAAAGCCCAGGTAAATCACATTAGTAGTTGTTTTTGTTATGGATGTTTATTTCCCTGTACATGCATATCCTTATGTTTAAGATCTCTAGCTATAGCCTCAAAGCATTTAGTTGGAACTTCAATTTCAAAAATCATTTATGCAGATTCTGATGATGAACGGTGCCCATGCCCATGAACAGCATGTATTTGTATACAATATTTAATTTCAAAGACAAAATCAGGGGTATGGGAGGGCGGGGGGTTCATTCTAAATGACAGAGCAATTAAAATAGTGGAGGACACATTCCAATCTGGAAAGAAGAGTTTTGTAAATCTGTTTTTACATCCAACAAGCCCTACAGCAAGACATTCATTTATACCATAGAGATGAATGGTTATCTAATTGTAACTTATTTAAAAACCATTTTCTCTTTCCACTGAGTTCCAATCAATTTCTCCCAGTTGAAGAGAACAGTAAGACTAAAAACACTGACCAGAGACCAGAGTGTGTAGCATGAGATTCAGTTCCCTTTTCCAGTGTCAAACATATTTTTTAAACACATACTGTACAGGTTTTGGTTCATATCCAAAAGTAAATGAGGAAGTTATAATAGTATCGCTACTTGAGAAGCAAGTAATGAGTTTGCTAATAGGAAAATGACACATAATGAACATCGCCTTGTGTATATGAACACCAGTTTATATGATTCCGTAACAGGCTGAGTTAGTAATTCAAAAAAGATGCAGCAGCATGCAAAATGGTGCTTGGGTTTTGTTGTTGTTGTTTTAGTTTCATGGTAACCTACAAATCATACTTCTGAGACTTCATCATCATATTGAAGGACAATTCGAGAATACACTATGAAACTGCTGTTTACGTTTAAAAAACACTGTATAGAATATGCAATAATGCAGCATGGTGAGGAATTGACAGTAAATGACAGTAGGCATGTATTGCATGTGGTATTGTAGGATACATTCAGACATGTTTGGGGCTGGTCTTTAGTTAGCTAGTGTAATTAATCATCAAATTAGCACAATGTGGGCGGATAGCACGCCTTTATTTTTCAAATCATTGTTTTTGCCCTTGAGACTAAGGCACTTTGAAGAGGAAGGCAAAAAAACTCACATAAATCCCATTTAATTATCACGCATTATGTTTTATCTTAGGCCAGAATAAAATGAACTATACATCCTTCTAATTACTATGAAATATCCATATTTGCTTCCTTCCCTATAGAAAATATAAAAATGTAGCATTCCCAATCCCTTTAACACTGCCTTTAAAGACACATCTTATTCAGTGCATTTACATGTACAGTATACCGTTGTCGTGTGATTCTTGATAATGCTGCATTATTGCCCAGGCTTATTCCAGACATGTTTTCCCTATCTGTATGAGTCAAGCTGAGTCTGTTGTTATGTCATAGAACTTTCTGTATTTCTGTATTATGTGCATCAATCTGCTGCTTAGAAAGGCAAACTGTAGTCTACCGTCAGTAACACTAAAACCAGCATCAAAAGACAAACTCATGACGTTGAAATGTACATCTGCACATCAGAAGGTGTGGCTAAATTTAAAATGGAAGTTGGTCTTATTCCTCAAATTATGAATTAGCTCTGTCTTCCACCAAATGTCAACACATTTTGAGATTTGCATGAATGTATCATCTTGAGTTCAGTTCCTGTTTAAGATAAACCTCAGTAAACCATTTCAGTAAACGTACACATGGAGAGTCCACATGCTGCGAGCAGAACGCTTTTGGTCATTGTCGGTAAAAATCCACTCCATTTAGAGAGCTAACAGAATTCATGTTTCTCTTTTAATTCCTTGGTTTCCACTGACAGTGACAGCATGTCCCGTTTTTACAACGACAATCACCCAGTGTGCTCTAACAGGATGCAGCATGCAGATGTTTCATTTCTAAAACATGCAAGTGATAAAAACAAGGTAATAGTGGTGGCATAATGGGACGATTCTGCCAGCTTAGATTTTCGGAATCTGAACAACTGTTCCAATTCTAACAATATCACGAGCAGGATAAACTACAGAGGGGCAAATATCTTCTGACATGTCTCTCCAATGAACATAAATATATTAAATGCATGTTGCTGTATTGGAGTCATGTGCCAAGAAGCTCTAGTGTATTATAACAAGCCCTGAATACCAAAGTAAAAAATGCCCTGAATTCATTGTGTTGTCATTTGAAGGAATCTACTGCTCAAAACCATGCCCCTTCCTTCCCTAATTGAATCTGCACATTAAAAAAATGCTTACTTTGTGGTCAAGACGAGAAAAAAAATCATTTATAACTGGTGACAAGAAAAATCTATGAAGTTTTTTAAAAGAATGTGATTGTTGTCAAAAGGAATTGGGTACAACAATGCCTTGTTCAGTTCGGGTTCCATTCAAAGCCGGAGCTGTGAGGGCTCGGGGAGAAGACTGCTGCTAGGCTGGTGGGCACAGACCAGCTAGAAAGTAAATTTTGCATACTGTACGGATCATCGCCCAGTTCAGGCCAGTCACATTGAATCTGCCATCAACCAATTGTGCTTCATGAAACCGTCAACCCTAATTTACGTCTGGCTGTTTTCTTCTATCCGGCTGTAAACAAACCCCGCTTTGAGCTGTCTCCCTCATCCCTATCTGCTTACGAGGGGAGCGAGGACAGCCCAAGTCCGCTGTGTCAGAAACAAGCAACTTAAAGCCTACCACTTCCAGACAGCAGTCTGTGCAGCAGGCACAGAGTCAACGAGAGGAGCTTCTTTGGAATGACAGAGTTTTACTGGGGTTTAAAGGGGCGAATACATTAGGCCCGTACTGATGCTGGCGTGTTGTGTCTCTATCCTTATATTATATTAGAGAGCTCCAAATCTGAACAACTGTTTTTAAAATCATTAGGATAGCAGCATTGTGCATTAGTTTACAGGCTATTCTCCCAATCTAGCCCATGAAAGGAAAACAACTGCCACACAGAGTAAATGGATGCATATCTAAATTGACAATGGAATTGAATCTTTTTTCAATCTATATGCAAGTGTGTGACAGGTATATAGTCGTGTAGTGAAAGGTTTCTGCAGGCTGGGACTGAACTAAACAACATATTGCTTAATCAATGCTGGCAGAAATTGCTTTTGTTGTCATCTTTTATGTAGGCCCGCTTTATCTACTTTCAAATACATATGCAGTGGCCAATTCAAAAAATTGTACCGCATGAAAAGCTATTTTCAATCAGTTTGAGATAAAAGTCATATCAGCAAAATGTGAATGATGGAAATACAAGGTACAGTATATAGAGGTATATTGTATTTAAAAGTGTGTATACTACAATTCCCCCCTGACTTAAAACATTATAGGAATTGGCTGACATTTCTGTCCTACAACAGCATCAAAACATAATCTTTCAAATTAAATCGGAACTAAACCTATTTTCATTTAAAGGATATAAATAGTCTTATAGGTTTGTGGTAATTGTTGTCCACCAAACAGTTTCACATTAAACAACAGCTTCAGTTGGTGTAGACAGAAAAACATAATTAGTATTCAGGCTTAATTAATCTATGCTGGCCCCTTTAAGTGAATTAGTCAATTATTTATGCATGTGTGCTCCTTTGATGCTAACAGATTATGTATGTTACAGGGAAAACCTTGAAATATGACTTTGAAAACTTTTCATGACAAAATGTCACCACAGGCTGCTCTAAAGGCTGAAAGAAATGTCAGTGCAGACCCAGAATACACAATGATTATGGACCAGACATTCCCGGGCCTGAATAATGAGAAAAACAGAGATCATAACTATCAAATCCATTTTAAACATTTCTCTCCCAAAACAGGGGAAATCCCACAAATTCATTGTTTAACGCCTTGGCAAGAGGCAAAATAAATCACTGAAATATGGACTTTTGTGCACCCTAATCCAAGTAATGGAAATCTAACACAGTAGGATCAAGGTTTCACCAAGGATCATGGGAACTCCTTGGGATTTCCAAGAGCCTTTTTGTTCCCTCTCCTTGAGAACTCTCCACAGCCCCAGCTCTGCCCTCTACACCCCTCAATCCCCATTGAAATCTCAGAGGCAGCTTGGAGGAATGCTAAATGTCAATGGTCAGCCTGCCCCAGCACCTTCAGAGAAAATGGAGGTATGAAGGCCTAACCCCTGTATTTGGCTACGGGGCTAGTGGTAAAACTTTACTCACGCTGCCAGAAGTGTCCATGACTGCTCACTGCACCGATCTTGGAGCATTTGACTCTGATCCCTGGACAGTGACTGGAACCTGTGCAGAAGAAAATTGCTAGATGAATCGTGAAGAAAAACTATATTTGTAAAAAGTTGGAAATCAATTGAGTGAATATAGTAAACACTTTTGTATGCTGTTATTACAGAAAGTTCTTACTGTATGCCTATGCAGACCCTATTGCACAAAATGCTTCATTTCATACAGTACTAATCATATCTTTAATTTCCCTCTGTTGTTTGTGTTTTGATCTACAGACTATAATCTTTTAAATGCGTCTAGGAGAATTACGGGCTAAGTGCAGTTTATTTATATCAGAGATACCAAATTATTTGCCCTTATTATTCAAATAGTTCATTCATTTACATCTGATACAATACTATTTGGTATTTTCTTTTCCTATGGTAATTCACATGGCTTCCACAAGTTTCTGCAGAAATAGCTAAACAAACCCCAGGCAAAATGTGAAAGATGATCCCATACCATGTGAGTTAGGATGAAATGCTACACTTTTTCACACTAAACACTGCTCCACTGGGTGTGATTGAAAAACATTAAGCTTTTGAATCTGTGTGTTGTATGTGTGAGGGAAAATGTATGTTGTAACAAGTGGGCCTATGTTTTTGTAATTATTTCAAATTACACTCTGCGTAATAACCAGGTGAAAGCGATCCAGTGTTTAGTCCACATTACACACACTAGAAAGGAAAGACCACGGGATATCCTTACACCTTAATATGGGCCATAACTAAATAGTTATTATTTTTCTCAGTTGTTGGAACTATTTAATTATATTTCCAGCTGCATCTATTCCTTTCCTTTCCTCTTTATCACTGGGATAAGGGAAAGATTAGGACTATGTTCGGATAAAGAGCTACTTTGTAGCATTTCCTGTACATGTGCATTTTATTGAATTAAAGGCGGTTTTCAAATTCATGTTTTTCAGTTGGTGATTTGTTTTTCTTAGTTATTAATAGAGATGGGTGGTTGAATGTTTTATAGAGGTCATAAAACGAGATGCTGTGAGAGCCCCAGACAATTGGTTGTAAAAAGCTGTTAGCCTCTATCTGCCAAACGCTGTTCTCCAAGTAATGTGATTGCCAACAGTTTCTTAACCACAGAAATGACTGACTCATTACTGCTTTGGGTTCTGGCTCTGCAAAGGCCATGCAAATATATGTACACAACGCCCTACAGTCCTTTGAGTTTAACACACTCTGTGGGTTGAAGTTAACGACACAAGCGCCCATCCAGTGATGACTGGCTATGAGTTCATTGCTTCGTCTTACATTATCTCATGCTTAGTAAACAATTGATCCATGCCATACAGTGCCAGTGTTGACCAATAACATCAAATCCTGTTAAATACAGACTTTGAAGAAAACACATGTCATGACAACTGTTACTACAACTCTTAAATGTACCATTCTTCCAATAAATCTAGTGCTCCATTGGAATAATAGACCCAAAGAGAGCTTATGAAAAGTGTGAAATTATCTTAACAGAAAATGAAACCCAGTTCTATACGGTTTCAACAGGATGTAGTGATACAAATAACTTATTTGACCCCCTACCCTTCCTCTGCCCTGAGAAGCATCATCTCCTAGGTAAACTACTCAGCAAAGCTCAATCAACCCTTAATCCTGAATGAGAGGGTGTTCTGTTCTATGTTGCTATGCATAAGAACTTCCGCTCTCTAAGGCTTTGTGTGACATTACATTTTTGGTTGACATTCTTTGTTTTCCACCAACAGGGATAAAGGATGTAATTTCATAGTCACAGAGGCACAGGCCACAATTATTTCCTAAGTATGTATTTTATCTTGTCTTGGACACAGAGGCCACAATTCCTGCATGCCATTTAGATGCAATTGTATTGTAGCTCCCCAGTTGTTTATTTGACAATAGCCTATCTACCTGCCCTGTTATCAATATAGACTACTTAACAACTACTTCTATTGTATTTACCTGTTTCTTCTTATGAAGTTCACATTCTTGGCAACTGGATGGAATGAGTAACAGCTGAATCGAGAAACCTAGCACTTGCATGTGGAACTTGATCTGTGAGTGCATACAGTAGGCCTACTCAGGGTGTGGGATGCCTGCAAATTGAGAGCAACAATATATCACTAGCATGACAAACTGTATCACAAAATATGCAAACAACTTCATGCGTGTTGAATTTATATGTTAATGTAGAAAAAAATGTATGTATAGTCCGCAAATAATAGCTGAAGTTTCCTGCAGTAGTCGACAAGGCCACGCTTGAGGTGCAATATTGTTGTTGTTCCCCAGTTAGTTTAACAACAGGCTGTCTGCCCCGTAAACAATATTCTCCATATACAGTTCACATTATTGGATTGATTGAGCAGCAGGCAAATGGAGAAACATTGCACACACATATGCCACCGACAAATAAGACGTTTTATTCATCTGTATCATGAGTTAGTTGACCAAGGCCTTGCCGACTACCCTACAGAAAGCTTAGCTAGGCTATTATTTGTAGAAAAGTCGTGAAATAGGCCATCTACTAATGCATTATTTCGACTTACATAAACTGGTATGAAACGTATATGCCTATTAGCCGTACTGTTTTCCATTAGCGCTACCTACCTGTGTGAGTTCTGAAATTGAAGGTGTTTCGCTTAGTATGAAACGAGTGAGCTGCCAACCAAGCACGCAAAGAGAAGTCAACGATATGGTTCCCACAATATATATTTTTTATTTATTTATTATTTAACTAGCCAACTCAGTTAAGAACAAATTATTATTTACAATGACGGCCTAGGAACAGTGGGTTAACTGTCTTGTTCAGGGGCAGAACGACAGATTTTTACCTGGTCAGCTCGGGGATTTGATCGCTCTAACCACTAGGCTACCTGCCACAACGTCATAATTGGCTATCGCAAAAATGTATGAAAACAAAAATGAGCTTTTCTGTATTCATTTAAGGTTAGGCATAATGTTAGCAGTGTGGTTAGGGTTAAGGTTTGAGATCACATTTTAAGAAGACTTTGTGGGGTTTATTGCCGCGATCCAAACAACTGGGAACTCGGAAAAATACGAGATCAAATCATGACGTCAGAGATCTACAGGTCGCAAAGACGGAGGTCTAGAAAGAGGCCGGAGTTGGATGACCGTTCAAATCGATTTTCCCAGTCGGTGCCCCCCCCCCCCCCCCCCGGGTTCCCATTGGTTTTGAACGCACTGAAGTCGGAAGTCAGAGATTTCCGAGTTCCCAGTTGTTTTGAACGCGGCATATGACTTTGTGGCTGTCGTAACTAGTAACGACCCAAAGGTATGGGACCGCGCTCTCGAGTCTGGCAGACACCTGCAATTTCAGAACATCACACAAAGGTAGCACAAGAATGGCAAACTGTACCCTTAAATACGTTGAAACAAGTTAATGTGAGTGGAATTTATGTTTCATGTCGAAATAATGCTTGTAGCCTACTTCATGACCTCAAACGTCTACGAATAAAAGCTCACATTTCCTGCAGAAGTCTAACGTTACAAGCCAAGACATTGGTCAACTCATGATACAAACGGATAAAACTTGATATTTGTCGGTTGATAGCATCACTCAGATCTATCTTACATTGAAATTACTTCGGGTAAATGTTAAAACATGCGAATATGCAACAGGAATAGGATTTTAGAATAAATTACCTGACACGGTTTTGCCTGCCTCTCTCCCCCCGAACTCTACCCGGCCTTCACCAAGACAGGATCCTGTAGCCAAGGTGATGGTGACGTTGCTACCCCATATCCTGCGGTCATTACTACAGGTGAGTATCAAAATATCCTGCTTGAGCTCTCAAATGTTTATCAATGTATCCTGAGTTTTTCGTAAAATATAAACATAATTCATTGAGTGAACGGTTTTGTGTCTAAATAGCGTACAAAGGGCCTAAGTTACATTATCCCAGGTGTCGAATTCAAAGTATATTTCCTTTCATCTGGCAGTATGGCTATAACGTTGTCGTTAGTAACTATTACGTTGATACTATAATTCCAAATTTTGGCAAACGGGATACAACAGCAAATTATGAGCACGTGAGCAACACTGTTACTGTTTGGTGTAACTGTTGAGTGCAAAGATAAGGTTTCAGCAATGGGTAGGCTACATCTGCCAGATGGCACCACCGTTGGTATTTTAAATGTTGATTTATTATTTATGCAGAGCAGATCTGCATGGTTTCAGACAACCTTTCAAAGAGATTTCACCACCACTGTATTTCCAGGGAGGAGTGATATTATGACTTTGCTACTTTTCAACATCAATTACAGTAATGAGGTCCCATCCAAGGTAAAGCCATCATACAGCTTTGTAAACATTCATTATGCAGTATGACAATTTACACAAAGGTTCCCCATGAATTATTTAGGATGGTTCATATAAACATTCTTGTCACAAAGAAAACCTGGAGTGCATTACAGCCTGGTGTGAAGAATAGGTACAAAACACAGCAGATTGCTTCCTTCACAATAGGCACAGGGCATGGCTAATGTCTCCACAAGAAGAAACAGCCCTAGCTTTGTTATTTATTACTGAGGAACTACCTAGGCCATCGGTGGCCTTTTCATCTGAGGGAGAGAGATTGCTTTCATGAGAAATATCTTTCTTTCTTTGTTTCTTTTAGTGTTTTGGAATCCATGTTACCATGTTTGATCATGAATAACATGATAAACTAACATTCACCTAATTTACATTGGACAATGTACATTAGACATCAACTGGTTAGTTCCAGAGATGTACGGGTTACCTTTAATAAAGTGAAGAACATGCACAATAGAAAGAAGAAGAAAAACATCTAAACAAAACAGAGGGCACCAAATCAATAATATAATTCCTGAAATAAAGTCCTTTGTTCAGTAAAACATAATTAGGCTTATACAGTCACCAAACTACAGAGCTTAGCATCATCTCTGTGCCTAATAAACTGGTTGTATATGTGATCTAAATAAGACATTCACCGATCTGGACTGCCCATTTTCCAGCTTAGTTGTCCTTGATCGTTTAAATGATTAAATATAGACCTAAATCTACGATCTGGCTCTATCTTATCCAATTAATTCTCAATGTAGGCATGAGACTGGTTAATGATGTTATCTTACCTAATTAACCTGCATAGGGATTCGACTCTAGGACAGGAATTGTTCATCCCTCATCTAAGTGTTCATTACTATCATTACCATAAAGGGACTAACTTATGATGTTGGCCGTTCTGGCACCATTAATTTAGATTGAGTCCTTTTTTGCTTCATTTCGTTTTGGTTTTGCTTTGGGGTCATTTTTAATTACGGTAAAGATTGAAAATATGGAAATTCTCGAATACATTCAATTGCGGTCAAAACAATCACAGGGATAGCGTGAGATTTGCAAGCGATTTTGCTACTTTGGGTGTTTTCAGACTTTAGATTTGCTATTTTGTTCCCGGCGAGGCTCAGCAACAAACTGTACTTTGAAAACTCTCTTTTATTTGTCAGCTTTCAGAATCAGCTTCAACCTATTAACGCTGCAGAATGCAAGGGGAATCAATAGCCTTCATTGGGCCATGTGTCATTTGTTAATCGGGTATTGATGAGAGTATTGACATGTGGCTAATTAATCTCAAGCCCAGCTCCAGCTTTCATATGTTTCCTTAATTATGTTCTTCATCTTAGTCCTCTGACATTGGCAGACTTACGCCTCGTGGTAGACAGTGAGTAAAGTTAGCTGTCAGGCTTTTAGTACTTTTTTTACTCTCCCTGCCAAAACAACTAGGTTCTCCCTGTTGTGCCAAATACTTTAGTTCTTTGAAACTAGTGAAATAGTTTTATAGGCTTACTTGCATTTAATAGTTGCTTGCATGATCTACAATGTCAGGGTGGTATGGCATCATTGTACCAGCTATACTCAAACGGCAGTCAACACAGTCACATACTGTTAATGCATTTTGAATGTATTTTTTATAGCAATTAGGCAAACCCCGACTGTGACATTCATTGGAGCTATTTTTTTACTCTTCCAGCTACATGGGCGAGCAGCACTGTATAAACTGTATAAACAATTAAGCTGAAGCTGCATGGGGCCCAAATATACATTGCTCATTAACAAGTTGTGGTCTGCTGCAATGGCAGCGTTTTCCCTATAATGTCCCCATTTAGCGGACCACAGAGGCCACAGTAGCAGCCCCGGCCCCAACCCTCCTGTCATAGCACAGAAGCTCGCAGACAGTTGGCTGTTTGATGTTTGGCTAGCCTGGGCATTGGGCTGGTTGGGTTTGCTTGCAGGCTGATCGATAGCGCTTGCACATTAGCACTCAGAGCACCTGAAGGTCAAGCCTGCCACAGGCAGCACCACAGGGCCCCACTGAGCAGCATTTCCCCAAACTACAGTACGCACCGCAACCCCAAAATCCAACTTTTTAGCCCGGTGGTTTGATTATTGTTTATAGATACAGAGGAGAATTAAAGCATGGCCTGCAGGCAGCATAATTATTTACAGCTGAAAACTCATATCATTATCAGCATGCTCCTAATTGCCAGAAGTAATATCAATGTTAGTTGATTAAGTGTATTTTTTTCTCCCACTTCATAGAAATTGTTTTCCTTCAGCATATGGGGTGACGGTTTATCACAATACAGCTGTTCATCTTGCTTACTTTCTTTGTTCACAGCTCCAAAATATAATATTGCGGCATCTTCAGAGAGGAGCAATGGATTTCTGCACTTTTTGTAGTTTATTTACAAGGTCAAACAGTACACACTACTATATACACTGTAACAAAACAAAAAAATGTTGTTTCAACAATACTGAACAAAAATATGAACGCAACATGTAAAGTGAAGAAGCTGATTAAACAGCATGACCATTACGCAGGTGCATCTTGTGCTTGGGACAATAAAATGCCACTCTAAAATGTACAGTTTTGTCACTCAACACAATGCCACAAATGTCTCAAGTTTTGAGGGAGCGTGCAATTGGCATGCTGGCTGCAGGAATGTCCACCAGAGCTGTAGCTAGAGAATGTAATGTTCATTTCTCTGCCTCCAACGTCGTTTTAGGGAATTTGTCAGTACGTCCAACCGGCCTCACAACTGCAGACCACGTGTAACCACGCCACCCCAGGACCTTCATGTCGTGCTGTATAATGATAGGAGACAAGCGCAGGAATACGTAATAGGGTTTTTTATTTTCTCCACCCAAACAAAAGAGTGAGGTGTAAACCTCTAAATAATACACGAGACCCGTAAAACAAGTGCACAATAACACGTAGCATGGAAGCCAGTACCCCTCCCCCTGACGCGCTGCACTAGCAGCGGGACGACACCGGCTTCGGGGACGACCACAGGGACGCGGTACGGGTCGGTCAGGTGCCGACGGTGAAAATCCCTGGTCAGCGACGCGTCCAGGATATCCACTGCAGGAACCCAGCACCGCTTCCATGGGCCGTACCCCTTCCAGTCAATGAGGTTCTGGAGACGCTCCGCCCGACGCTTCGAATCCAGGACTTCACGGACCGAGTACGCCGGACCTCCCTCGATGTCCAGAGGAGGAGGCAGGGCGTCACTGGGTCCAGCCTCAGCGAGCGGACCAGGCACCACTGGCCTGAGAAGAGACACATAAAAAGTCAGGTTAATGCGGTATTCAGCAGGGAGTTGCAAACGGTACGTTACCTAATTAACCCTCTTCAGGACTTTAAACGGCCCCACAAACCGCGGACTCAACTTCCTGCAGGGCAGGCGGAGGGGCAGGCGGAGGGTGGAGAGCCAGACCCGGTCGCCTGGAGAGAAGACAGGTGCCTCACTGCGGTGGCGGTCGGCCTTTTCCTTGTGCCGACGCATGGCCCGCTGGAGGCGAGTGTGCACAGCATTCCAGGTCTCTTCAGCGCGCCGAAACCACTCGTCCACCGCAGGGGCCTCGGTCTGGATTGGATGCCAAGGTGCCAGGGAAGACAGGTGCCTCACTGGTACCCCGACATGATCTGGAAAGGAGTGAGGTTAGTGGAGGAGTGGTGGAGGGAATTCTGCGCGTACTCAGCCCAAGGTAGAAAATCCGCCCACTCCCCCGGCCGGTCCTGACAGTAACACCTCAGGAACCTGCCCACTTCCTGATTGACCCTCTCCACCTGCCCATTAGCTTGAGGACGGTACCCGGAGGTGAGACTGACCGTGACCCCCAGGCATTCCATGAATGCTTTCCATACGTGTGAAGTGAACTGAGGGCCACGATCTGACACAATGTCCCCCGGGATCCCGTAGCGCCGGAAAATGTGCGTAAAAAGAGCCTTTGCATGGCCGACGGGAGCCCAGGCAGAGGAACAGGCGACAAGCTTTGGAAAACCGGTCCATAACAATGAGAACGGTGGTGTTTCCCTGGGAGGGGGGAAGGTCAGTGACAAAGTCCACCGAGAGGTGAGACCAGGGACATTGTGGAACCGGCAGAGGAAGGAATTTTCCATAAGGGAGGTGTCTAGGTGTCTTTGACTGGGCACAGATGGAGCAGGAAGAGACGTCAACCCGGGCGTCCCTAGCAAAGTTGGGACACCAGTACTTCTCAATCAGGCAGGCGATGGTACGGCTTATCCCAGGATGACCGTCACAGGTGCCGTGCGCGCCCAGGTAAGGAGGCAGTCCCGCACACCCGTGGGCACGTAGGCGAGGTTCTCCGGGCACTGTGCAGGTGCGGGTTCCGTATGTCGGCGTCCACGTCCCACACTACTCTTACGATGATACGGGACGGAGGGAGACAGGGCGTCCGCCTTCACGCTCTTCGAGCCTGGCCTATAAGAAAGTGTGAATTGGAACCTGGAGAAGAATAGAGCCCACCTGGCCTGTCTCGGGTTTAGCCTCTTCGCTGCCCTGATATACTCCAGGTTGCAGTGGTCCGGCCACACCAGGAAAGGGTGTTTGGACCCCTCCAGCCAGTGCATCCATGCCTTCAGAGCCTTCTTGACCGCCAAGAGTTCCCAGTCCCCTACATTGTAGTTCCTCTGGGCAGGGCTTAGCTGCTTGGAGTAAATGGCACAGGGTCGCAGCTTTGGAGGGGTTCCGGTGTGCTGGGACAGCACTGCCCTGACTCCTACTTCGGAAAACTGGACTACAGGAAAAGGCGGGCCGAACAGGCCACCATTAACATCGACGGGGCTGTAGTGGAGTGGATCGAGAGTTTCAAGTTCCTTGTGCGCTATCTAAAATATTCCCGGCAGCTCCGGAATTAATCAGAGCTAGAGATTCAGGGAATTTAATGGGAAAACACACTGGTTGAGTTGACAGAAAAGGAGGGGAGATCTTGCATCCTACCTGGGTTGGAGCAGAAGAATTCCCTGGCTATTAGTGGATAGAGGACAGGTCGGGGAGAAATGACCGCTTTCTCCACAATAGGAGCAGAGGCCAAGATTCCTCCTCCCACGCTTTGCCTCAGGCAAACGTGCAGAGCCCACCTCCATCGGCTCTGGCCACGGAGCAGGTGTAGCCATGGGCTGCGGATTCCGCGCAGGTCTTTGTCGGGGACGCATGAGGTTGTCCAAACGAATAACCATGTTGATGAGCTGGTCAAGTGACAGGTTGTCATCGTGGCAGGCTAATTCCATCTGTACCTCAGAGCCGACTCGTTCCATCCGGTGGAGGCCCGTGATGGTCTGGAACTCCAGAGCGAACTCCGAGGCGGTCCTAGATCCCTGGCGTAGTTGGAGTAGGCACTCCACGGGATGATCAAACACCGAGCGGAAGAGGAGGGTGACGCACTCGTAGGACTCAACCTCGGGTCTGCCCACTTCTTCACCTGTGGGATCGTCTGAGACCAGCCACTCGGGGGGCTGAAGAAATTGTGGGTTTGCACAACCAAATAATTTCTGCACAAACTGTCGGAAACGGTCTCAAGGAAGCTCATCTGCGTTGTCCTCATCAGGGTCTTGACCTGACTGCAGTTCGGCATCGTAACTGACTTCAGTGGGCAAATGCTCACCTTTGATGGCCACTGGCACGCTGGGCAGATGGCAGCGTGCCAGTGGCCCGCGTGTGGGCGAGCGTTTTGCTGATGTCAATGTTATAAACAGAGTGCCCCATGGTGGGGTTATGGTATGGGCAGACATGACCTACGGACAATGAACACAGTTGTATTTTATTGATGGCGATTTGAATGCACAGAAATACCATGACGAGATCCTGAGGCCCATTGTTGTGCCATTCACCCGCCGCCATCACCTCATTTTTCAGTGTGATAATGCGCGGCAACATGACACAAGGATATGTACACAATTCCTGAAAGCTGTAAATGTCCCAATTCTTCTATGGGCTGCATACTCACCAGACATGTCACCCATTGAGCATGTTTGGGATGCTCTGGATCGACGTGTACGACAGCACGTTCCAGTTCCCGCTAATATCCAGCAACTTCGCACTGCCATTGAATAGGAATGGGGCAACATTCCACAGGCCACAATTAAAAGCCTGATCAACTCTATTTGCATGAGGCAAATGGTGGTCACACCAGATACTGACTGTTTTTATTATCCACACACCCCTACCTTTCTTAAGGTATCTGTGACCAACAGATGCATATTGGTATTTCCAGTCATGTGAAATCCATAGATTATGGGCTAATGAATTTATTTCAATTAACTGATTTCCTTATATGATCTGTAACTCAGTAACATTTTTGAAATTGTTGCGTTTATATTTTTGTTCAGTGTAATTATTATTAAGTAACTGGTTCCACAGCCTTTTTTTGTTTTATTTACTAAACTTTGTGTTACCTGAACAAACAAAAAACATTGTTGGCCCAAACTTAACTCCAACTTGAAAAAACATAGGCAAACATAATCAACTTAAAACGATGTGTTTGTTGAAATTGTTAATTCAACTAGAAATTATTATTTAGTCATCTTACCTAAAAAAGGCTGTAGAACTAGTTACACACACATAGTCATTTTAACATACAATGTTTTCAACTTACATATTTGACACACATGATTACTTTGTGCTTGTTCATTTATACAATAAATAGTATTCAACATGTCATCACCTGGGATGCTAACCCACAACCTCTAGGTTCATGGTATTCTGACCTTCCTGCTATGCCATAATGTCTGAGACAATTTGAGCAAACACATCATTTTAAGTTGACTTTATTCAGAAACAAATGATTGATTAAGCACATTTTGGCCTACTGTAGACCTATAGCTCTCTCTGACATCAAAATGTCAAAATATTTTGTCATATACTGTATTTAAGCTTGTAAGAAAGATTAAGCTATAAATAACCAGACCGGTGAAGGGAAAATACATAAACCTGAAGGCTACTTTATTATTCACATTTAGATTACTCAAACATGAATGTAGCGTTGCAGTGTTTGCAAGCCACTGTATAAACGTAATCTCTTTTGAAACCTAGAAATGCACTCATCATAAGCCTAGTATTTCTATTTTATACACTTTGATCATGTCAACTTAGGTTTAGGCTAATGTCTTGAGCAATATTTTTGGATATTTATTATAAAGACCAAATATATAATTAGTAAATTGGCCGAGTAGGTTGTTGTCGAAAGAACACACGTCATTTTCAAACATGGAAAGGTGATTCTGTAAAAATCCCAGTCTCACTATTATGAGAAAAAAGATCACTGTACCAACTTGCCCAATAAAGTTTATTTTTGTTTATTTTAGAATAGCTTTATCTAAAAATGTTTTTTAGTTCATCTTAAAATCTCTGTAATTCAAGCTGTCACATAGTTTTTTCTGGCTTGCTTGCTTAGTTCTGCACTTCCATTTATGTGTAAGTATTAAACATCACTAGTTCCCTTGAACCTCTGAGTGCATGCAGACTTGTACTGCACGTAAGGAGTGAAGGGTGCTGGGTGTTTGAATGTTTTGTGAGATTGTGCGCCGCTTCAGCATAGCTTTTGGGAAAGAGCTTTTCTGCACTCGGAACGTGTAGGGGAGGAAAAAAAGGGGGAACGAAGTCTGTCAAGCATGATATATTTAATATGCATAGAGAAGAAAGAAAGAAAGACTTTTAGCAGAATGTTCTACTTTCTTTGAATGCATCATGCCTGCTGCTTGTGATAAAACAAGAAACTAATGTGTCCTCAAAAGATTATGTCTACGAGGCAGGGAAGGGAACGCAAGGAATCCATCTTGGGTTCGGAGTCAAATTGTGCAAAGAAGTGGAATGATTGTTAAAAGGGCACCGCAAATAATTATTAAAAATGGGCCTTGGGTCATCATTAGGGCATGATCTTATGAAAATTGGGACCATGGGGACCATTTAGAGAACATATTGTTCACCAATAAGGATTGTCTCTAGCATGCGACCGCCGCATTTCTTGACAAGGATTTATTATGCGTCTCTTGACAGGCAGCAAGTTTCGTCTTTGATTAGCACACTGTGAGCTTTCGCAAACGCTTTAGGAAAAGAACAATTGGACAACTGTAGGAAATAGGAATGATGAAACTTTATGCTAAAAATAGGCTACAGCGTCAGCGCTTTGATGGCGGGGACCGTCCCTGCCGGGTCAAGTGCCCTCGGCTGCAGTGTGTCATAGAGCTTGACTGGGTGACATGTATGAGATATACTACTGCTCCATGTCAGTGGCAGGGCCCTGTTCATTGGACCATATTGCCTGTTCAGTGATTGACAAATGCAGTGCTTGCTTTTGACTCGTCTGGAACCTAACACATGGTTGTTGCTCCTTTTCCTACAGGCAAGAGTCTATTGTGCAGATAGAGTTACGAATATCATCAGCAGTGTCATTGATAGTCTATGCAGTTATTCTATATACAGCTAGAAACAATAGATCTAGGACACACATCACTTTGGTGATTGAAATAGTGATGTATAAATGATAGACTTAGGCCTAGTGATTGAAATATTGATGTATAAATGATAGACTTAAATAGTTATGTATAAATGATAGACTTAAATAATGATGTATAAATTATAGACTTAAATAGTGATGTAGAAATGATAGACTTAAATAGTGATGTAGAAATGATAGACTTAAGCCTAGTGATTAATATAGTGATGTAGAAATGATAGACTTAGGCCTAGTGATTGATATAGTGATGTAGAAATGATAGACTTAAATAGTTATGTAGAAATGATAGACATAGGCCTAGTGATTAATATAGTGATGTAGAAATGATAGACTTAGGCCTAGTGATTGATATAGTGATGTAGAAATGATAGACTTAAATAGTTATGTAGAAATGATAGACATAGGCCTAGTGATTGAAATAGTGATGTAGAAATCATAGACTTAAATAGTGATGTAGAAATCATAGACTTAAATAGTGATGTAGAAATGATAGACTTAGGCCTAGTGATTGAAATAATGTTGTAGAAATCATAGACTTAGGCCTAGTGATTGAAATAATGTTGTAGAAATCATAGACTTAGGCCTAGTGATTGAAATAGGGATGTAGAAATCATAGACTTAAATAGTGATGTAGAAATCATAGACTTAAATAGTGATGTAGAAATCATAGACTTAAATAGTGATGTAGAAATCATAGACTTAAATAGTGATGTAGAAATCATAGACTTAAATAGTTATGTAGAAATTATAGACTTAGGCCTAGTGATTGAAATAGGGATGTAGAAATCATAGACTTAGGCCTAGTGATTGAAATAGTGACGTAAAATGATAGACTTCGGCCTAGTGATTGAAATAATGTAGATTCAATCAGCTCTTGGTTGGATTTAGCTTCCTCCACTGGACAATGACCCCATCTATTCAGTAAGTATGCAATTAATTGGCTGAGAAGGGGGTGCAGTGATTACAATAATTATGAAACCCCCTGACACCCCTTCTGTCCCTTAGCAAGAATTCCACGGAGATGGCGTAATGACAGTTGGAGGTTGTCGTCGTTTGATGGACACTGCAATCTACTGATGCTAAACTCAGTTAATCATCTCTTTGGATAACTGTTGTGTGATTTCAGCAGTGTGTTTGGAATTGAAATGTATTCAAGTGACTCCCTTAGCTTTAATCCTCAACTAGACATGCTACACTGACCTAAAGATCAGAGTGGACTGTCACCTGCCTTTTAAGTTTAAAAGGGGTGTAATGTTCACCCTGTGTGTTTAACTCCAGTATCTTTTAAACTTTTAATGATCTATTTTCCCCAAGTTAATGATTTAAGGCTAAGTTTACTACTGTGTGTGTTGTATTACCATATTAACTTACCTTGTAAGTGGGGAAAACTGAAGGTCTGCCTTCACTTCCTCTCGCTCTCCATCCACTCATTTCTCTCTCTATCCACCCATTTCTCTCTCTATCCACCCATCTCTCTCTCTCTCCACCCATCTCTCTCTCCCTCTCTCCATCCACTCATCTCTCTTCTCGCTCTCTCTCTCCCCTCTTATCCATCACTCATTATCTGTCCTGACAGAGACTGGATGAAGCATCACATGTCAAGTCAAGGTTTTTATTCCATTATTTTAATTGCATTGAAAAGGGGAGCTCTGAATTAAATTCCTAATATAAGATTGAGGTTGGATAAAAACTCTGTTTACTGTAAAGATGAATGGCATGATGAATAATTGTGCAGTATTTGTTTAACCAGAAAAGGAAAGTACATAAAAGGGAGGGGAAAATGTACAGTTAATGCGTGCTGTCAGTGTCAAGCAGATTTGTTCATTCTTATGGCATAAGCCTTTTTGCAGACAGCAGCTCAAGCATGACCACTATGATCACAGGCCTCTGTTTGTATATACACATGAACAATGAGGTGAACTATAGCATTTTGCAGGATATACATTTTCCAATCTCTCAGAATAGGCAGTGTCATATTTAGGATTGTGTAGTCTGTATATATGGCCATTGTTGTGATCGTGTTGTAGTGTTTGCCATTAGCGCCAACCGTCGGCTAATCAACCTGTTAAACTCATTTTCAACAGTCTACTTTTTCCACTTCATATTAACTAGGCTACTTTTCGTTTAAAAGTTTCAATTCGCTAGTCCGTCATGCCCTCTCATGCTAGAATGAACGATATACATATTCTAGCGATCTATTGATAGGATAGGTGCCTATTGGTCACAAAGCGAGCAATGTCAGGTAAACGCAATCTGCTGTCTGTCCCGCCTCCCGGTACAATTTGTGTGCTCTGTGGTTGGTTGCAGTCACATGTCTTTACGTAGAGGAGGGGGAGAGCATGATGCTTGTGAATTTGCATGTCAAAATTCACTTAGCCAAGTTATTGTTTTCTGGCACATTCATTTATTTTATTTCACGTGTTTCACATAGCCAGCCATGCAGAGTTGTGGCACATAGGCATTTTTGGCTTACTGTGCTTTTATTGACAACTGGACAGTAAATGTTGACAAGTTTATAAAATGTGTCAAACATACTGAATAAAGTCAATATCCTATATCCCTTTTCCATTCATAAATCATGCAACGTTTTCCAGCCATTATTATGAACCGTCCTCCCCTCAGCAGCCTCCGCTGATTTACATGGTATCGCATCCCGACAAGTAAACCAAAATATTCCTAGGTTTCCTTTCGTAGATGTCAGACAGTGACGTTAAAGTGAGCGACTCACGTCACTCAGTGACCACGTTTACATGCACAGCAATATCACTTTATTCGGGATACTCAAGTATTCTGTTTTTGAGTTGACACGTAAACATCATATCCCGTTTGCAATAACCCGAAAAAGCTTGTATCCCGGTTATGATAAACCCGGTTAAGATGCCTGGGATATGCTGATCTTAGACGGGATACTGTGGCATGTAAACATCCCGTTTACCGTTGTTTTTCGCGGTCTGCGCAGGCTCCGTTTCGCATATCATGGGTGTTGTGTGATGATGTTTTCATCTGATTGTCAAGTAAATGACTTCAAGAAGTAGGCTACCTACGCAGTTCGATCTACCACTACTTTCACCCCTAATTTATACAGCTTTCTGCTTATAATTTCCGACATTTGGTAGGGGATATTATAATTTCCGATATTTAGTAGGCCATTTGTTTGTCAACTATAGTTAGATACGTGCAGCTTCTCTTCTGTCATAACTTGTTGCCCCAGAAGACTAAATAAAGTAGTGCTCACCAGAATAATGTCTTACATTAATAGAATGAATGCATTAGTAATAGTTAACACTGGTAAAGTTGTCTGTTTCGTTTAGGGACTTGGGAGAAAACGCAATAACTCCAAAACAGTGGAAAACTTCTGTGCAAAATGTCCAAATGTCATCAGTTTGACCGGTTTTAAGGAAATGAAAAATTATGAAACAGGTTTCTGATAAGACTTAAGTTTGTCTTTGGTGCATATTTTAGGTGGTTGAAATACTGTCTGCTTGCATAACAGTGTCAAAGATAACACATTAAACGCACATTCACATTTTCTCAAGAGATGCTGAAAGAAAGAAATCATATTTCCACTCCTGTTCCTGAGACAATTAACATTTGTTGTATCATTTTACTGCATGAAATGCATAATTCTGCAGGAGTTAACATTATATTAGCTTATATGAGAGGTTATAGGCCTACAGTCAGTGTCCGTATTTCAGTTACTATTCCATTTAACCAAGATTAACTTGAATGAGGAATATTCTGTTTATTCATGGGTACAGGGATCCTCGTCGTGAGCGGGATATCAAAGGTGCATGTAAACAGCTTGTCCCGAATAAGACCTTAAGTGGGATATAAGCTATTATCCAGAATACTGTGTGCATGTAAACTTGGTCAGTGTAGCCTACCTGTAACGTCCTGACCAGAGTTATTATGTGTTTTGCTTGTTTAGTGTTGGTCAGGACGTGAGCTGGGTGGGAATTCTATGTTGTGTGTCTAGTTTGTCTGTTTCTATGTCCAGCCTAATATGGTTCTCAATCAGAGGCAGATGGTAATCGTTGTCCCTGATTGAGAATCATATATAGGAGGCTTGTTTTGTGTTGGGATTTTGTGGGTGTTTGTTTCCTGTCTCTGTGATTGTCTGCACCAGATAGGTCTGTCTCGGTTTTTGCACATTTGTTATTTTGTATTGTTGTTTGTAGTGTTTCACTTGTTCTTTATTAAACATGTTTAACACTAGCCGCGCTGCACTTTGGTCCTCTCCTTCACCCCTCCTTCACCCCTGGAAGAAAACCGTTACAGAAACACCCACCAAACCCGGACCAAGCAGCGTGGCAACGGGCAGCAGCAACAGCAGCAGCGGTACCAGGAGGAATGGTCATGGGAGGAAATCATGAACGGAAAAGGACCCTGGGCAAAGGTTGGAGAGAATCGCCGCTCTCGGGAGGAGAAGGAGGCAGCCACAGCCCAGGAGCGGTGGATTGAGGAGGCAGCACGTAAGAGAGGCTGGAAGCCCGAGAGGCTCACCCAAAAATTTATTGGGGGGGGGCTAAAGGGGAGTGTGGCGAAGCCGGGTTGGATACCTGAGCCAACTCCCCGGGCTTACCGTGGAGTGAGAGGGCGTCGTACTGGTCAGACACCGTGTTATGCGGTAAAGCGCACGGTGTCCCCAGTACGCGTGCTTAGCCCAGTGCGAGCTATTCCACCTTGCCGCACTGGTAGGGCTAGGTTGGGCATCGAGCCGGGTGCCATGAAGCCGGCCCAACATATCTGGCCTCCAGTACGTCTCCTCGGGCCGGCGTACATGGCACCAGCCTTACAGGTGGTGTCCCCGGTTCGCCTGCATAGCCCAGTGCGGGCTATTCCACCTCGCCGCACTGGCAGGGCTACGGGGACCATTCAACCTGGTAAGGTTGGAGAGGCTCGGTGCTCAAGAGCGCGTGTCCTCCTTCACGGTCCGGTATATCCGGCGCCACCTTCCCGCCCCAGCCCAGTACCACCAGTGCCTACACCAGGCTTCCAGTGCATCTCCAGAGCCCTGTTCCTCCTCCCCGCACTCGCCCTGAGGTGCGTTCCCTCAGCCCGGTACCTCCAGTTCCGGCACCACGCATCAGGCCTATAGTGCGTCTCAGCCGGCCAGAGTCTGCACATTTGTGGCCTGCTGGAGGTCATTTTGCAGGGCTCTGGCAGTGCTCCTCTTTGCACAAAGGCGGAGGTAGCGGTCCTGCTGCTGGGTTGTTGCCGTCCTACGGCCTCCTCCACGTCTCCTGATGTACTGGCCTGTCTCCTGGTAGCGCCTCCATGCTCTGGACACTACGCTGACAGACACAGCAAACCTTCTTGCCACAGCTCGCATTGATGTGCCATCCTGGATGAGCTGCACTACCTGAGCCACTTGTGTGGGTTGTAGACTCCGTCTCATGATACCACTAGAGTGAAAGCACCGCCAGCATTCAAAAGTGACCAAAACATCAGCCAGGAAGCATAGGAACTGAGAAGTGGTCTGTGGTCACCACCTGCAGAACCACTCCTTTATTGGGGGTGTCTTGCTAATTGCCTATAATTTCCACCTTTTGTCTATTCCATTTGCACAACAGCATGTGAAATTTATTGTCAATCAGTGTTGCTTCCTAAGTGGACAGTTTGATTTCACAGAAGTGTGATTGACTTGGAGTTACATTGTGTTGTTTAAGTGTTCCCTTTTTTTTAGCAGTGTATTTTAGTCGTGTTGTGTTCTAGCTGTTCTCCAGTAGTTGGGCTCTAGCTTTCCAACCATAACTATGGTGGTTGGCTAAGATGGCTAGGCTAATAGCTAAATAGCTAACGTTAGCTGGCTGGCTAGCTTGTAACTGCATTAGCTAATAACCTTTTGATAACTGGTTAGATGGTGTTATGTACAGTATTTCCACAACTTTTGTTTACTTTAATGTAGCTGTAAACTAGGTGTTGATAGCAACTGATTGAATAATGTAGTGCTAATGTCACGTTAGCAGGGCTAGTAGGGCTAATGTTAGCAGGCTAGTTGGCTAGCAACCTTGCAAGTTGATTTGTAATAATACATTCATAAAGTATTTGCTCGTAAGTTGGCTGAACATTTATTTGAAGCCAGTAGTCATAAGTGCAAATTATTTGGTTTAATTTTAAGTTATACATTTTAAGTTATTTCTGTTTACATTGTAGGCAATAGGTTGGCTTGCCGTTGTTAAAATGGCGCCGGAGAAGAAAGCAGACGTTTTGTGTTTTTTGTTTTTTTTGTACTCCTCAATGCCATCTGAACATAATTCTATCCCCCTGATTCCTGCTTACATGCAAAAATTAAAGCAGCAGGCACCAGTGACTCGGTCAATAAAAAAGTGGTCAGATGAAGCAGATGCAAAGCTACTGGACTGTTTTGCTAACACAGACTGGAATATGTTCCGGGATTCTAACAATGGCATTGAGGAGTACACCACATCAGTCATTGGCTTCATCAATAAGGGCATCGATGACGTCGTCCCCACAGTGACCGTACGTACATGGATTACAGGCAACATCCACTCTGAGATAAAGGCTAGAGGTGCCGCTTTCAAGGAGCTGGACTCTAACCCGGAAGCTTATAAGAAATCCCGCTATGTCCTCCGATGGATCATCAAACAGGCAAAGCGTCAATACAGGACTAAGATCGAATCGTACTACACCGGCTCCGACGCTTGTCGGATGTGGCAGGGCTTACAAACCATTACAGACTACAAAGGGAAGCACAGCCGAGAGCTGCCCAGTGACATGAGCCTACCAGATCAGTTAACTTCTTGACGCTAGGAGGCAGAATATTTATGTTTGGAAAAATAACGCTCCCAATGTAAACGGCCTATTTCTCAAGCCCAGATGCTAGAATATGCATATAATTAACAGATTGGGAAAGAAAACATTCTAAAGTTTCCAAAACTGTCAAAATATTGTCTGTGAGAATAACAGAACTGATTTTGCAGGCGAAAACCTGAGGAAATCCAACCCGGAAGTGCCTCTTATTTTGACAAATCCCTGTTCCATTGCCTGCCTATCCTCCATTTAAAGGGATATCAACCAGATTCCTTTTCCAATGGCTTCCACAGGTTGTGAACAGTCTTTGGACATAGTTTCAAGCTTTTATTCTGAAAAATTAGCGAGATTTATCAAATCGCATCAGTGTCCTTGATTAGTTCTTGCGTGCGAAAGTGGTAGTTCAACATTTTATTTCTCTCTTGTATTGAATTACTTTACCCTCTGGTTGAAATATTAGCGATTATTTATGTTAAAAACAACCTGAGGATTGATTATAAAAACGTTTGACATGTTTCTACGAACTTTACGGATACTATTTGGAATTTTCGTCTGCCCTTCAAGACCGGCACGAGCCTGTGGATTATTGAACATAATGCGCAAACCAAATGGAGGTTTTTGGATATAAAAATCATCTTTATCGAACAAAAGGAACATTTATTGTGTAACTGGGAGTCTCGTGAGTGCAAACATCCGAAGATCATCAAAGGTAAGCGATTAATTTTATAACTTTTCTGACTTTCGTGACCAATCTACATTGCTGCTAGGTGTTCGTAATGTTTTGTCTAGTGATCGATAAACTCACACAAACGCTTGGATTGCTTTCGCTGTAAAGCATATTTTCTAAATCTGACACGACAGGTGGATTAACAACAAGCTACGCTGTGTTTTGCTATATTGCACTTGTGATTTCATGAATATAAATATTTTTAGCAATTTTTGGGGAATTTGGCGCTCTGCAATTCAGCGGTTGTTAATGACAATTATCCCGCTAAAGGGATCCGTGCGCCAAGATTAAACTGCTTCTATGCTCGCGTCGAGGCAAATAACTCTGAAACATGCATGAGAGCACCAGCTGTTCCGAACAACTGTGTGATCACGCTCTCCGCAGCCGATGTGAGTAAGACCTTTAAACTGGTCAACATTCACAAAGCAGCAGGGCCAGACGGATTACCAGGACGTGTACTCCAAGAATGCAATGACTAACTGGCAAGTGTCTTCACTAACATTTTCAACCTCTCCCTGTCTGAGTCTAATACCAACATGTTTTAAGCAGACCACCATAGTCTCTGTGCCCAAGATCACTAAGGTTACCTGCCTAAATGACTCCCGACCCTTAGCACTCACGTCTGTAGCCATAAAGTGCCTTGAAAGGCTGGTCATGGCTCACATCAACAACATTATCCCAGATACCCTAGACCCACTCCATTTTGCGTACCTTCCTAACAGATCCACAGATGATGCAATCTCTATTGCAGTCCACACTGCCCTTTCCCATCTGGACAAAAGGAACACCTATGTGAGAATGCTATTCATTGACTACAGCTCAGCGTTCAACACCATAGTGCCCGCAAAGCTCATCAATAAACTAAGGACCCTGGGACTTAACACCTCCGTCTGCAACTGTATCCTGGACTTCCTGACGGGCCGCCCCCAGGTGGTATGGGTAGGTAACAACACATCCACCATACTATTGTGGATACTACCATACTATCAGCCAGGCATGCTGATCTTCAACACAGGGGCCCCTCAGGGGTGCGTGCTCAGTCCCCTCCTGTACTCCCTGTTCACTCATGACTGCACGGCCAGGCATGACTTCAACACCATCATTAAGTTTTCCGATGACACAACAGTGGTAGGCCTGATCACCGACAATGACGAGACAGCTTATAGGGTGGAGGCCAGAGACCTGGCCTCTGTGGTGCCAGGACAACAACCTCGCAACATGATCAAGACAAAGTAGAGGATTGTGGGCTACAGGAAAAGGAGGACCGAGCACGCCCCCACATGTAGTGGAGCAGGTTGAGCACACCAAGACAGTCGTGAAGAAAGCACGACAAAACCTATTCCCCCTCAGGAGACTGAAAAGATTTGAGATGGGCCCTCAGATCCTCAAAAGGTTCTACGGCTGCACCATCGAGAGCATCCTGACTGGTTGCATCACTGTTTGGTATGGCAACTGCTCGGCCTCTGACCGCAAGGCACTACAGAGGGTAGTGCGTACGGCCCAATACATCACTGGGGCCACGCTTCCTGCCATCCAGGACCTCTATACCAGGCAGTGTCAGAGGAAGGCCCTAAAAATTGTCAAAGACTCCAGCCACCCTAGTCGTAGACTGTTCTCTCTGCTACCGCACGGCAAGCGGTACCAGAGCACCAAGTCTAGGTCCAAGAGGCTTCTACCCCCAAGCCATAAGACTCCAAAACATCTAATCAAATGGCTACCCAGACTATTTGCATTGCCTCCCCCCTTTACTCCCCTGCTACACTCTGTTATTATCTATGCATAGTCACTTTAATAATCTACCTACTTGTACATATTGCCTCAGTTGCCTCGACTAACTGGTGCCCCCGCACATTGACTCTTTACCGGTGTACATAGTCTTACCGGTGTATATAGTCTCGCTATTGTTATTTTACTGCTGCTCTTTAATGACTTGTTACTTTTATTTCTTATTCTTATTCTTTTAACTGCATTGTTGGTTAGGGGCTTGTAAGTAAGCATTTCACTGCCTGGTGATAATGTGGGTTATTTACTTAATTTTTCTGTTTTAATAAAATGCATAATTTAAAAACCAAACAGCATTATGGCAATTCATATATTGTATTAAAACTGTAAATAAGACTTTAATCTCAAGAGAAGATGGGTTAAATGTTAATAAAAGGTTTAATGTTCTCTTATTTAGAAAATAGTCCTGATTATATACAGTGCATTCAGAAAGTATTCAGACCCTTTGACTTTTTCCAAATGTTGATATGTTACAGCTTTGTTCTAAAATTGATTAAATAGTTTTTTCCCCTCATCAATCTACACACAATACCCCATAATGACAAAGCGGGCTGTCATGTGCCTTTTACTGAGGAGTGGCTTCCGTCTGGCCGCTCTACCATAAAGTCCTGATTGGTGGAGTGTTGCAGAGATGGTTGTCCTTCTGGAAGGTTCTCCCATCTCCACAGAGGAACTCTAGAGCTCTGTCAGAGTGACCATTGGGTTCTTGGTCACCTCCCTGATCAAGGCCCTTCTCCCCCGATTGCTCAGTTTGGCTGGGCGGCTAGCTCTAGGAAGAGTCTTGGTGATTCCAAACGTCTTCCATTTAAGAATGATGGAGGCCACTATGTTCTTAGGGACTTTCAATGCTGCAGACATTTTTTGGTACCCTTCCCCAGATGTGTGCCTCAACACAATCCTGTATCAGAGCTCTACGGACAATTCCTCGACCTCATGGCTTGGTTTTTGCTCTGACATGCACTGTCAGCTGTGGGACCTTATATAGACGGGTGTGTGCCTTTCCAAATCATGTCCAATCAATTGAGTTTACCACTGGTGGACTCCAATTCAGTTGTAGAAACATCTCAAGGATGATCAATGGAAACAGGATGCACCAGAACTCAATTCTGAGTCTCATAGCAAAGGGTCTGAATGCTTATGTAAATAAGGTATTTCAGTAATTTTTTTTGTACATTTACAAACATTTCTTATAAACCTTTTTTTGCTTTGTCATTATTAGGTATTGTGTGTAGGTTGCTGAGATTTTTTTTTTATTTAGTCAATTTTAGAATAAGGCTGTAAGGTAACAGCTTTCCGAATGAATACTTTCCGAATGCGCTGTAGGCCTGGATCTGTATGATATTCAAAACAACTAACAATACGCTGAATTCATACATTTTCAGCAGTGATGGATAAAGTACTACATTTTCAAGTAAAAGTAAAGACAAATATATATATATATATATATATATATATATATATATATATATATATATATGGGGGATTTGAAATGATGTAGACAATTAATCTGCAATATTAAAGCGAATATACCCCCTAAAAAAGTAAAGATGAAAGTCACCCAGTAAAATATTACTTCAAACCAAATCAACAACAAAAATACTACTTGAGTAAAAGTATCTGGTTTAAAATGTTTTTAAATGGAGACTTCGGGATTTTGACAATGAGCATACTAGCAGATACCCATAGCAGATACCCATAGAACTCCCGTCATTGCGCTAACGCTAGTTAGCATTGGCGTGCGAAAATACCTCAAACTTCCTTTATACTGGACACAGATACATAAAAGATACAAGTTCATGTGACACTGAGGAAGTAGATGCAGGGCCTAATTGCCAAAATCTCGACGTATCCCTTTAAGTACAGTGGTGGGAAAAGTACTAAATTGTCATACTTGAGTAAAAGGAAAAAGTTAAAGTAAATGCTATACATCAAATACCTTATATTAAGCAAACCAGACACCACGATGTTCTTGTTTTAAAAATGTACGGACAGACGGTGGCACATTTTCACACTCAGACAAAATGTACAAATTCAGTATTTGTGTTTAGTGGGTCCCCCAGATCAGAGGCAGTAGGGATGACAACGCGTTATATTGATTGGTGCGTGTATTAGACCATATTGCTGTCCTACCTGAGCATTCTAAATGTATCAAGTACTTTTGGGTGTCAGGGAAAATGTATGGGAGTAAAAAGTACATAGTTTCTTCAGAAATGTAGTGGAGTAAAAGTAAAAATTGTCAAATAGGTAAGTACAGATACCCCAAAAACGACTGAAATAGTACTTCAAAGTATTTTTACTTGAGTACTTTACACCCCTGATTTTCAGTAATTTAAATTGTCATGTCTTTCTACACAATACCAAAACAAATGTTTCCAATCAAAAAAGTCACCAAAATAGAGTTCCTTCGGCAAAACAAATCGGATATGATAAACGATAACTGACTTGGAAGTGGGTCGGTAAGATGCAATGTGGCTGAACTCTGAGGCTGTTTCAGTTGCCACTTTTCCCTGTGGTCTGTAGGTAATAGGGTGGAGCTTACTACTGTCTCCATATAAATATATTTACTAGAATGGACAACCCCATTCAAGTCAATGTTCTGTGATTGTATATCTATGACAGTACCAACCCTGAAAGTGCTGATTGACCAGGGAACAACTCTACCAGTTGATTGCATGGAAGGTTTTAAATGTCAGAGTAAGACTGGCTGGTTCACTGCAGCATCCTTGAAAGTGAATGACAAATACTGCCTTCACAATCATTCAATCCCTTTACCGCCGATTCACCTCTGTAGGCTCTTAAGGCCCTCAGTATTTGACTTCTCTCACCCCATAGGAATTTTATCAGATGATACTCCTTCAATCCATGAACAGTGGCTCAACTCTAGCTTTTGATTACATGGAAGGTTTTAAATGTCAGAGTAAGACTGGCTTGCTCACTGCAGCATCCTTCAAAGTGAATGACAAAGACTGACGTAAAATGAATAGTCAGTCAAATCATAGTAGACAGATGTGCTCGTTGAAGAATCCTAATTTGCGCAGGTGTTAAACGTCTGCTTGCCTACAGCATACGCATCGAGCTCGCCCTCTCCTTCCGCAAAACAAGTTGTGAAGTTACACCCTTCAACATGTTGCGTTAAAGTCGTTCATAGCTCGCGGGTACCTAAAAACAAAGAGTATGTTGAGAGCTATATTTCGAAATAGGATTTGAGAGAGAGGCAAATTGGTAATTAGTTGCTGTGAGTGTCTCGACATGCAAACGATCATTACAATCCTGCTTATGACTCGGCTCTGGGTCCCCAAAGCCTCTTTTATTAATTTAGCTCTCAGGAACCATCAATAAACAGGCTGAGTAAGCTGTTAGCCTAAACGATGAGCACAAATGAAGGGCTATGCTAAATGTGTTGAGTGCACCTGTGATAGGGTAGCAGCAGGGCTGCAGTAGGATGATGATCAGTTGGTTTGAGAGAGTATGCAAAGGTAAAGGAAGGAAAACACCAAGGTTTTAATTTACAAAGGTTAGGAGGTTAAAATAATTTCAAATTTTCACACAAGCTGTTCACTAAACAGATTCCTTAGAGTAGCAGGTAAAGTTCAGATGCAGAACTGCAGATAGCTCTCTGTAAGGCCCAGTAAAAAAAATAAAAAACTCCCATTCCATTGTCATCAATATCAGTAATTATAGAATTAGGCTCAGCGCTCAGTTGAACTGCAGAGCACATAGCCAGTTGATACTAAGGGAGTTAAGTTACCGTATGTATTGTGAAAGCAGGGAAACCTGTTTTTCACACATCACTTCTGTTGTATTAGACCCTGAGGATGTTCTATGTCTTTTTATGAGCAAAAGGTTATCAGCCTGCACCTCTAAAACAGGATAATATGTTGGAATAGAAGGGATCAAAAGCTGTTGAAGGTGATAGTGCTATATACGGAGGGGTTCATTAGGAAATATATTCATGTCATGCCCTAAACTGTTTAAAAATTACAAAATCATTTGTTATGACTAATGCTAACCATGTGCATAATGGTTAACATTAGGAATAATGGGGAGAGAGGCAGCATGTTCTAAAATACTTGCAGGCATTTCTGTCGGGTGTAGACAATGTGCATGCTTAGCATCATTTGTCACATATCGTGTTCTATCTCCTGGCACGATGAAATTGCTCTGAACTTTAAATTCTGTCTCTTTTTTTCCTCATGAGGTCAGTGTCTTGCATCAGAATTCTGCCCCCTGGTTGCGTTGCATAATACCAGTCAGCCCCGGTTACTTCCAAATGAAAAGAAAAAGACAGAAACTTCCAAATTAATTTATAGTTACCCACCTTACAGGTAACTGAGTTTAATGTAATTACTCGCCGTCATAAATGACTGTAATTGAGAAAAAGCCTACAGCATACATGATAACGAATAGGAAGCTAATGGAAGTGCTAAAAGCCTGTTCAGATTGATGTTGGGAAAATAGCTGTGTGCTGAGAGATGGGCAATTCCAGCAAATACTAGGCCCTGGCTCACTGTAGCTTGTAGTAACTCTGCTGCCCCTATATTCCCCTCCATTCAGCATGGCTGATATATTGAAATGAGACCCCCATTACCTCTAAGTAGTTTTACCAACATTTCTGCCATTCTACAAATTAGCCAATTTTACAAATTAGACGTTAGCCAGTCCTAGGGTCAAAAGGTCGGCAGGAGTAAATATAGGTTTCAAACCTGTACTTAAGAGAATGAATAGTGGCTCTTCTAAAAAGCACTTTAACAGACTTTCAGGCATTTTGTACTCGAGAGAAGAAATGCAGGATTTTCAGGATGTGTGACATTCCAGCCTTCCATTATAAATGTTCATAATGTTTGATGTTTCAGTGTGAAATGCCGCTCGTCCGTTCTTTCACCTCGGCTGGGAATGAGGCCATCTCTCCTTCTGCTTCACCATGCTGTGGCCTATATACCGTCCTAGATGGACAGTGCACAGTTTAATGTGATAGACAAAATAGCATTAGGCTTTTGGGTCTGCAGCACAGCACTGGAGAGAGTGAAGAGAGTGTCGTCAGCCCTGCCGAAAGGGGTGGAGTGAGTGAGAGAGGAAGAGAGCGCACTCTAGCATCCATCCGAACTCTCCCACTCCGACGAGTATGTAGTAGGCTGGACGGACATATGGGCAACGCTACATTCATTTTAAGGGAGTAAAGTGAATTCCTGATCCCCCTCCTCGTCGCTACTCGTGCACAAATTGCCCGTTTGAATGTCAGCCTGTCTCTTTGTCAAACCACTCCAGTGTCTGCCAATGCAGGGGACGCTGAGAGAAAAAAACACACACCCCATCTCCATCAACTCTGGTGTGATCCGGGAGAGAGTCTGCAGCAGCAGTGTGCGTATTAGTAGAGGATGATGGTTTTCCAACAGGGTCACAGTCGGACACACAGCAAAAATCTATAGAGCTTTGTATGGGCCTGACCCACATACAGCAGAGCAGGCGGACCAGGGTTATTTCATTACGTGGTGTTTGTGCCCCAGTAGCTGCATTATTGGCCAGGCTGGCCCAGGCCATACAGATACAGCCATTCAGGGCCAGGGGAGGCAGTGCAGTGGTGGGAGTTCACACAAGCACGCCCTGCCTGCCGCCTGACTTCACTGTCACTGATTACAAGTGACGCAGAGTTAATAAAAGAGCAAAGCTGACTGTCAGGCCGGATTAGGCTGCGCACCCAGACAAGACAAAGAGGAGAGCAGTGGACATTATTCATGGTCATTAACTGGGTTGAGTTGGGGATTTCAGGGGCCTTACCTGGGCTGTGGGCGGCTCAGTGCAAGAGCATTTTTTGACGGTTTAAAACCCGGATTTTACTAGAATGCTAACATGTAAAAGCAACTGTAATTGGTTATGTTTAACGGCCTAGTGCGGTGGATTTAACTTTTTTTTTTCTCACACATACATGCACACACATTCATACTGATTCTACACGCACACACACTCACATACTCATCGTATATGCTGCTGCTACTCTGTATATCATATATCCTGATGCTTAGTCACTTTACCCCTATACATACAGTATCTACCACTCCAGTATCCCTACACATTGTGAATATGGTATTGGCACTGACCCTGGAACTGACCCTGTATATAGCTGACTTACTTTCTCGTGTTCTTCTTATTTCTATTTCTTGTGTGTTTTTATGGTACTTTACTTTATTTTAAAGTACTATCATGTAAATTGATATTGATTACTGCATTGTTGGGAAAGTGCTTGCAAGGAAGGCATTTCACGGGAATTGTGCACGTGACTTTCCTATCGTGTATCATTGAACACAACACAATCCAATAAGCTGTGGTATATGTACTTAGCTGTTTTTAAGACTTATGTACAGCACAGCTGGTCAGGATTCTCATGGCGGGCCCCCATTGGTTTGTTTACAGTAGCCAAGTCCTTTGTGTTTGTTGAAAAAAACTTTTTCAGCAATTTTATATTAGATTATATCATACCAGATTTTGAGCTGATAAAGTAAATACTGTATTTTGAGACTTCTCTTTACACAATGCAACACAGGTCTTGCAGGGCTATTGGTCCTTTACAGAGGTCCATGTTGAGTAGTACCAAGGTTGGGGTCAATTCAGTTTTCTATTCAGATAGTGAGTTGAAATTCATATTATGAATCCTGGTGCCCCCTTGAAATCAAATACTTGGGCTCCTGAGTGGCACAGCGGTCTAAGGCTCTGCATGTCAGTGCAAGAGTTGTCAATGCAGGTCCTGGTTCGAATCCAGGCTATATCACCACCGGCTGTGATTGGGATTCCCAAATGACGGCGCACAATTGGTCCAGCGTCGCCGGGGTAGGCCATCATTGTAAATAATAATTTGTTCTTAACTGACTTGCCAAGTTAAATAAAGTTGAAATAAAATACAAATAAAAAGAGCATTAGTGAGGTCGGGCACTGATGTTAGGTGATTAGGCCTGGCTTGCAGTCAGCATTCCAATTCATCCCAAAGGTGTTCAATGGGGCTGAGGTCATGGCTCTGTGCAGGCCATTCAAGTTCTTCAACACCGATCTCGTAAAACCATTTCTGTATTGACCTTGCATTTTGCACGGGGGCATTGTCATGCTGAAACAGGAAGGGCCTTCCCCAAACTGTTGCCACAAAGTTGGAAGCACAGAATCGCCTAGAATGCCTTTGTATGCTATAGCATTAAGATTTCCCTTCAGTGGAACTAAGGGGCCTAGCCCAAACCATGAAAAACAAGGCAGGTAGCATTCTCCTGGCATCCGCCAAACCCAGATTCGTACGTCGATCTGCCAGATGGTGAAGCATGATTCATCACTCCAGAGAATGCGTTTCCACTGCTCCAGAGTTCAATGGTGGCGAGCTTTACACCACTCCAGCCTATGCTTGGCATTGTGCATGGTGATCTTAGGCTTGTGTGCGGCTGCTCGGCCATGGAAACCCATTTCATGAAGCTCTCGACGAACAGCTATTGTGCTGACATTGCTTCCAGAGGCAGTTTTGAGTAGAGTGTTGCAACCGAGGACGGACAATTTTTTCACGCTTCGGCACTAGGCGGCCCTGTTTTGTGACCTTGTGTGGCCTACCACTTCGCGGCTGAGCCATTGTTGCTCCTAGATGTTTCCACTTCACAATAACAGCGCTTTCAGTTGACCGGGGAAGCTTGAGCAGGGCAGAAATTTTACAAACTGACTTCTTGGAAGGTGGCATCCTATGACGGTGCCATGTTGAAAGTCACTGAGCTCTTCAGTACGGGCCATTCTACTGCCAATATTTGTCTATGGAGATTGCATGGCTGTGTGCTCGATTTTATACACATGTCAACAACGGGATCCACTAATATGCCGAATCCACTAATATGAAGAGGTGTCCACATACTTTTGGCCATGTAGTGTAGCTTAGTAGATATTGCGATCTAAGCGCTTAGACCTAAAGGGGTTTAATAAGACACTTGAGACTGATGCCTTCCTCTGCTATTTCGCCCCCTAGACAGCATCCTCCATCTTCTCTGGGTTTGTAATTTTCTTGGAGTGGGCGAGGTCAAACTTTTGATTTAATATCTGGAGCCTTGATTTACCTCACCTTTACACAATAAGCCAATTACAACTTAGATGTTCCTCTATTGTTCTTCCTTCCTTTTCTCTGTCTTTCTCTCTCTGATTCTCTCCTTCTGTCCGATTCTCTCTCTCTAATTCTCTCTCTTTCTCACATATGATGTTCTCACCAATACATACAGTAACTATCCTGTCACCCAGAGAGAGAGAGCTATCGGTCAATAGCATTGTCTAGCACCACAGACCAACACATTCAACGGTCTGCTTGTGGAGAGAGAAAAAAAGCCTTTTGATCAATACAGCGTCCGGTCACTGCCATCAGTAGAGTGGTCACAACAACAGCCGTTATTGTCATCTGTATGAGATTAAACACTCTCTGTTTGTTCATTTCATGTAGGCCCAGTCCGAACGGATGTCGTCTGGCAGAAATGAAGCTGAAGAAAAGGGATAGAGGAGAGGTATGGTTTTGAGCAATAATGTTACAGAGTCGCAACGGAGGGAAAAAATAATAATATGACAAATTACACCAAATCGTGAGGAATGAACGGACTAAATTGGTCAAATTACAAACATATGAGGGAAATCGCAGAGCTTTACCTGAGAATAAACATACAGATGTTTTGATAAGATAAACCAACACATTAAGAAAGATGTAACCCAGGTCCCACTGGACTGGAGGCACTTTTGTCTTATCCTCAACTTCCTTATGGTACTCATAAAAAAACCTCACTGAGGAGTTTGAAAGGACCTAATATTTCATTCAGGACGTCCATTCATTCACTTTTGATGCCGGAAAACCTGATGTGGTTCATTAATACAGCCCAATTTATTTGATGAAATTACCAATAAAGATCAGCTGTATTTACTTAAAAATCTAACGCTAACCATGTGATGGGGCTGTGTGTGTGTGGTAATTAGAAAAACATGTCACTGGGGCTCTGCTGAGACAGTTGCTCTTCTACAGGCCGCTCCGGGCTACAGGAAACCATGGGCTTAATTGTGTTGGATTCATAAAACGTTACACACATTCCTCCCCTTGATGTTTTTCAGTGGAACCGTGTAGTCGGACAGGACAGAGTGGAAAGAAATGGACATTAAACCACTGGCCCCTCAGCACCAAAACGAACACGCTAAACAAGCTGATATCACATTGGACAAGAATGATAATGGACGTTGCATTCATCAACCAATGGTTTGTGATTAAGGAAGCTGACCTTGCCAAATCAGAGGGCTCTTATGTCATCCAGAGGTCACGTAACAGGAAGAAGAAGTGAGGTCGTCTTGGATTCATCCAGCGTCATCATCACCCAGGACAGCAAGTGAGTCAGCTGAATGAGTATATGCCCTTGCTGTACAGCTCTGTGTGAATGCTATCTCCTCCATCTAACTGAAAACATGGTGCATGCATGTGCCTGTTTACATCTCTCCATTTGTTAGTTTCATTGCTGATTCAGGATATCACTATTTATTTACACTCCAAAGATGTTTTCATCATGGTCTTGCTCTTCAACACAATGCACATCACACCCTAGTAGCCAAACCACAAATATCTCTCCTTCCACTTTCCACCTGTCTCTCTTTTGCTTAGCCTCGCTCTCTCGCTCTCGCTCTCTCTCTCTCTCTCTCTCTCTCTCTCTCTCTCTCTCTCTCTCTCTCTCTCTCTCTCTCTCTCTCTCTCTCTCTCTCTCTCTCTCTCTCTCTCTCTCTCTCTCTCTCTCTCTCTCTCTCTCTCTCTCTCTCTCTCTCTCTCTCTCTCTCTCTCTCTCTCTCTCACACACACAATGACTTAACTTCTGAGTTTCCGCTGCACAGGTACATCGTCTTGACAACCAGGTGAGGATTCGTAAATCATAAATGTTGCCTCTCTTGGCTCTCTGGCAGGAAGGTTGCCTCTACCATTTTCTCTCTCCCCTTTAACATCGTGAATACCAATGATATTATCTCCCAAAGAAATTCAAATAAGAGGGGGGGGCATGGGCAGCACAGGCGGCTTTTGAAAGACGAGCTAGAGGGAGAAGCAGGAATTGTGGGATAGAAACACAGTAAATATGGTATCTGTCAGTTTAAGTGTTGACAACAGGAAATGTATTAGTGTCACTGTATACTTGTTTTATATTGGTTTGTGCTTAAACTCAGTCTTTGTTATTTATAGGTATGGCAAAATAAACATGGTTGTCATTTGTAGTGTATGTAGAGGTGAAAGGTGTGTGTGCGTGTGTGTGTAGCAGGCATCCCATTTCTTGTGGAATATTTTTTTGCATGTACCGGCTTGCGATTAGAAGAACACAAACCGAGCCATGACACCCATAAACCACCACAACATGAACTTCACACCGGAGGACTTGATACGTTCCGACTGCACCTATTGCCACGCTATCAGATCATACCCATCAAACGTTTGGTACATAGACGGAACCACCATCAGCATGCCACTGGGCATAAAGCCACTAAGAAAACCATGGCATTTCTAAAGTACTGCAAACAGTATGCAATAGCACACCTAAATGAATAACCGTGGCTGTATTAACATGCTTAATTGATGGGAGGGCTACATGAGCTGCGGTGCAAACGCAAGAGGCACGAAAAAGTCTTGGGGTGGTGAAGTCGATTAATTATTCATTTCTTTAATTCAACTAACCGAGGTAGCTAGACGCAGGGCATGCCAGCTCTCAGGGTAGGTAGGTGGTACTAGCCTCTGTCTTGGAGGGAGGGGAGAATAAAGGCATAGACTCCTTTAAGGAAAGCTGTTTGTTAATTGCTTTGAACCCTGGTCAGGCCTACTCCTACACGGCGGACCCTAAAGGTGGGTTTGGAATGAGGGTGTCCAGGGAGCGCAGGGCGGGAGGTAATTAATGCAAGCAGGCAACCTTAACAGCCAGACAGGAGGCTATAAAAGGAGGGGTCAGGAGTGGCTGTGCATGTGTGTTCTCAGGAAAAGGGTTGGAGGCATAAATAAAAACACATGCTCTGTGACTACACACAGTCACAGCAACACACACACAAGCTTTTTCTGCTATGAAAAAAAAAAGAGGGCTGGCTGCAACTGGAACCTGCTGCCAAAATCCAGGGGTGTCCCACAAGCCCCCTGGCGAGGCGACTAGGGTTGATCAGTAGATAAAACGTTCCAGTCTGCAGTGTGTGTGTGTGTGTCGTGGGGTGTGTGGGTGTGTGTGTGTGGGTGGGCCCTGGCAGCGAGGTGCCGATTTGCTGACTGCCTCCCCACCACCACCTGCCTCAGCCACACGCCGACCTAGCCCAGCCCCCCCTGGAGCACACCCCCTCTGGGGAGAGACTGGCTGCCTGACCCCTGGGCCTCCCTTTTCCTGGGTCTGTTTCAGACAGAGGGGGAATAGAAAAAGGGAGAGGGTGTGCTACACTGCACACTGTGTTCACTGGTTTCTACACACAACAGCAACCTGCCCAGCTACTGTACAGCAGTCCCTCCCAGGCAAAAAGAGAGCTAGAGAGAGCTTGCCTCCCCCTCTGTATCTGTGTGTGCTGAGGGAGCCCAGACTGTGTCCACCTTGAGGCTGAATGGCAGCAGAGAGAATGGAAATTAGTCATTGGTTTTACGAGCAGGGCTGAAGGCTAGCTGACTTTGTGGCATGCTGGACGGGATGTAACCAGGCAGGCAGGCATACAGCGTCCTGGAGAAGTCAGCGATTGTGACTGCCGTTTGGATTTCTTGCCTTGCTACTCCCCCTGTACACTTGCTGTAGCAATGTGTGTGTGTGTGTGTGTGTGTGTGCGTGCGTGCGTGCGTGCGTGCGTGCGTGTTTTTCATCTTGCTCTGCTTTTTATAAATGTGAGTGCTGTTCCACTCAAATTGCTGCCCCAGCATGTTTATCATCATGCAAATCTATTTGATTTACCATAGCTCGGAGCTAGAGAGGAGAGATGGAAAAGGAGTGAAAAAGAGAGAGAGAAAGTGGGCCTGCTCTGCAACAAGCAAAACCTGGCTTCCTCAGAGCTGGCCAATAACCTTCAGGTGAGGAAATATTTCCCCAAGCCATCAAGCCTAACTGACAACTGCCATTTACTGTTAGTTACTTCAGTGTAATTGATGTCATTGTGTGCAGCTTTCGCTTACTGAGTCTCCCGCCCCACCAAACCCACCAGCTATGTTCAGTCCTATGGCTCAGGGGCTCGCAGTCACTTTCACTTTCTCACAGCCTCCATACCAGACACTTTTCTCTCTCGTTGTCTCACAGACATAAACATAAACATAAACACACATACAGATACACAAACAGAAACACACACACACACATCTCTCTTTCTCTCGGCTCAAAGGTACTGAACTCATATCCATTGGAACTTGGTGATGTTTTTTACTCTGAGCTCTTCTTTTCATGCGGAGTTCAAACCAACTCATTGATCCATTTCTGAGCAGAGCTCCCGCGTCAACAACTCAGTCAATATAGCCCATCTGACAGCAAACATTATAACCCAGGTGAGAGTTTTCAACTTCTGCACATCACATCCAAATCAATACAATTATCTTTTTGTTCTTGAGCAGTATGCTATGTGTTTTTTTTGTTATAGAAACGCATTTCTATATTCCTAACACACCGCGGCAAATGTTCAATGACAAGACAATGTCTGGGGATTGGAAGAATTCGTCCCAGCAAACAAATACAGCGGATGCTATTTTTGCTCCTCCAAGATCAGATATTTGGGGCAAGGTGTTCGCGTAGTTTCCTAGTGCAGGGGGCCACTGGGGACTTGTGTTTTGTGCTTTGTCTTCCATTCAGAATAAATTAAAGCCTTTTGCCTTTCCCTCCAAGGAGACCTGTTCAGGCAGAGAGTTACTCTACTGTGAGCTATGCAACGGGGCCCTACGCTTCAAACACAGTAGTCAGAAACACCATTATGAAGAATATTTTAGAATACTATCTATTATTCTGTTATGTCTTTATGTGTCACCTCTCATTGGGTGTGACTTCAGTTCTGTGAATTTCATTGGATCAGATGTCAGATACAAGAGACATGTAGATAGATAGTGGATGAGCTATAGGTATAATGTGTGCTATCGCAAGTTAGAGGGAGAGAGCTTGGATAAAGTAGAGGCCTGTCATATATAGCTGAGGGCTATACCTGTCTATCTGTCTGTCTGTGGTCAGGGTAAAGCCAGTGATTGAATGTTTAAAGATGTGAATGAGGTTTGACCATTCTGACAAGGCGGTGTGATTGAATGGGGGTGCCAGCCTGGCGCTGGGATGATGAATATGGCCCTCTCCTCACAGTCCCCGTGATCTTGGCCCCTGAACGGAGGAATAAGTGTGTGTGTGTGTGTGTGTGTGTGTGTGTGTGTGTGTGTGTGTGTGTGTGTGTGTGTGTGTGTGTGTGTGTGTGTGTGTGTGTGTGTGTGTGTGTGTGTGTGTGTGTGTGTGTGTGTGTGTGTGTGTGTTTGTTTGTTTACAAGGTCCTCAATGTACATTGTTCAACTTCCATACCTGTATTCATTTAATATATTATTAAAGTAACTGTTCAGTTAAAATATTTTTATTTTAACTCATACCCAAATAATGTTGTTGACTCATCCTATACTATTTGTGGCCAAAACATACATTTGAGAAAAAACTGCAAACTGCAAACTTATCTCAAACAGACCGTTTAAACAATGCTTGCTGTGACATTCTCTTTCATGGAATCATGGCTGTCTCTGGATATATTGTCCCCGTCCATACAGCAAAGTATGTGCAGACCAGCTGGTTGGAGTGTTTTACAGACATATTCAATCTCTGCCTATCCCAGTCCGTTCTCCCCACTTGAGTCACAATGTCCACTATTGTTCCTGTACCCAAGAAAGTCGAAGGTAACTGAATTAAATGATTATAGCCCTGCAGCACTCACTTCTGTCATCATGAAGTGCATTGAGAGGCTAGTTAAGGAACATATCACCTCCACCTTACCTGACACCCTAGACCCACTACAATTTGCATACCTCCCCAACAGATCCACGGATGACGACATCGCACTGCACACTCCCCTATCCCATCTGTTCATCAACTAGATCTGAACCCCACCCAGTGCAACTGGGTGCAACACAACCGCTATGCCCCACAAGGATACCTGCTCAGTCCCATCCTGTACTCCCTGTTCACCCATGACTGCGTGGCCTGGCACGTCTACAACTTAATCATCAAGTTTGCAGACGACAACAGTGTAAGGCCTGATTACCAACAACGACGAGACAGTCTACAGGGAGAAGGTGAGGGCACTGACGGAGGCATCACCGGGGGTACACTGGCTGCCCTACAGGACATCTCCAGCTCCCGGTGTCACAGGAAGGCCTAGAAGATCATCAAGGACCTCAGCAAACCAAGCCACTGCCTGTTCACCCCACTAGCATCTAGAAACAGAGACAGTACAGGTGCATCAACGCTGGAACTAAGAGACTGAACAGCTTCTATCTCCAGGCCATCAGACTGTTAAATACTCACCACTAAGCCAGTCTCCACCCAGTACCCTGCTCTGAACCCAAGACTGCTGCCCTATGTACGTAGTCATTGAACACTGGTCACTTGAATAATGTTTACATGCTGTTTTACCCACTTCATATGTATAGACTTGTACTGTATTCTAGTTAAGGCTCATCCTATATAACTACTGCTGTGTACACCTTTTCTATTCATATACTGTCCATAATGTCTATGCACACCTTCATATATGTATATATTTATAGTCCGGACTCTGACACTGCTCGTTCTAATATTTATATATTTCTTAATAATTGTATTTTAATTTTGGGTATTTGCGTGTTTTGTATTGTTAGGTATTACTGCACTGTTTGAGCAAGGAACATAAGCATTTTTCTACACCCACGATATGTGGTAAATGTGTTCGCGACCAAATAATTTGATTTGATTTTCTATTTCCTCAGAGGATGAGCTGACCAATCAGTGGTCTACGCGGATGAATATTTTTTTATGACCGATATACGCCCACACCATTCTGTTGTTGGTGTACACCCACACCATTCCAACACAGAAAGCTACTTTTTAACATTATCATTTGTTTATGCCCAACAGGAAGTGGTGCCACTGGTCTGGCAGTAGCAGAGCTGCTCTATGACTCAAGGTGAGGGGGGAAGCAGCTGTGGGAGCAGATGTGCCTCCAGAAAGGAAAACACACTCTGTTTCTGTACTGCTGTAGGGGGCTTATGTCAGGCAGTATCAGGGGCAACCAGCACTCTCACACGGTACACTTAGTACTCATACAAATCCACTCGGACAGACAGACACAGTCATATAGAGTATGTGTGTATTGACAGACAGACACAGTCATATACAGTATGCGTATATACAGACAGACAGGCAGATGCCCACACAACTCAGCAGGATCCATCCTTTCCTCTCTGTGATGACGCGATGTGGCCTATTACAGTGTGAGTTGAGTGGCGTGTGGGAACACAGAGAGGTGAAAACAGATCCCAGTGTAGCTGACGATCACTCAGGATATCTGTGGCTCCCAACCGATATTCAATCTCATGTGTTGCGCCAGAAGTTAACTCGGTAAGAAGAAAAAAGGTGTGGAAGATATTTTTCTGCTTGTCACCACCTGCCAAGAACAAACTGGGGTTGGGTCTGCCAGTTAACCTGTCTGCTTCTCACCCTTGGAGTGGTAAATCAATGAGCAGGCCGACATTACTTTTAATCAAACCGGGCTTCCAAGGAATCTTCCCACACCAACGTGCACACCTGGGTGAACCGCTCTCTCTCGCGCTCTTTCATGATGTAGTGGAAAGCATGCGTCAGGCCCACCTGTGAGTCACCCCATATGGAGGAACAGTAGAGTAGACTCTGGTTGTGTCAGCACTCATCTAGACTTAGTAATCCTGTCTGGTCATACTGCTAGACTCTCTTCAGACAGACAGTATGCATACACCTAAAGACAGTCTAAAACAGATGAATTCCCCTTTTTCCCCCTACCTGTGATTACTAGCCTATTGTACTCTTAAGTCAGCGTCTGAAAGGGCACCGTGTTGGGGAATATTGAACTACATTTTGTTCAAATAGTAATTTAATTACATTTTGCAGTAGCTTGGTGGTAGTTTAACTTAATTCAAATCTTGGTTGTGTTTTCTGTAGGTAATAACTTTTTTGCCATGTAGTGGTGTAGCTAATTACTGGAACTATACTTTTTTTTAAATAAAATAGGTACGTAATTCTGACTTTGTGTTTTATATGCTAATCACATTCTCTTAATATCTGACTGTTCTTACAATTTGTAGTCTATGACATTTCAGATTTAGATGCGATAATTTTTCACGAAGTAACTTTAAGTAACTTTTTTCTAAGTAACTTTTTTAAGTAACTTTAAGTAAGCTATATTTTCTTAAGTGTTGCTTAACTTCTTCCAGTGTGAAGTAATTGGTAGCTTGCTAAACTATATTTTCTACTATATAGGTAATACGCTCCCATTTTGGATATGGTTCCTTATGGTACTTTTACAATCTGGGCAAATTTGTTGGGAGGGACTGAATTCAAGCCACCGGTGTCGTCATCAAAGTACTGTTAACCATGTGTTGAAAGCAGAGTAATCCTTTGAACTTCTTCAAGTGGAGGTGTACATTCAACTTAAAGAAGCAGAAATAGCATTAAAAAACCTCAACGTTTCAAAGTAATCAAATCCCATCACGCCAGTCCCTAAATCTTTGTCAAGGCAATGCAATTGTTATAATACATTTATTGAAACTTGGGCAAGGTTTTATTTAATCACACTAACTGTGGTGGGGAGATGAGAAAAACACACAATCTTTCATCACACAATCATCCTCGGAAATCCAATTTGGCCCTTGTTCTCTGCGGCTCTGTGTAGGCTACATGTGAGTGGTACATGGGGTGGGTGAAGGTGCAGATGGACTGTAGGTGTTTTAGTGTGTGTGCGTATTATACCCTTGTGCATCTATGGATCTTTGGAAGTCAAATCAAATTGTATTTGTCTTGTGCCGAATACAACAGGTGAAACAACCTTACAGTGAAATGCTTACTTACAAGCCCTTAACCAACAATGCAGTTTTAAGAAATAATAAGTGTTAAGAAAGTATTTACTAAATAAACTGAAGAAAACAATAAATAAATACAAATACAAATGAAAAAATATATATATATATTAAAGAGCAACAATAACAGTAACAAGGCTTTATACAGGGGGTACCGGTATAGAGTCAATGTGCGGGGGGACAGGTTAGTCGAGGTAATTGAGGTAATATGTACATGTAGGTAGAGGTAAAGTGACAATGCATAGATAATCAATGTTATATGTACGTTGTGTATTTGTAATTGTGTGTGTGTGAGTGAAGGTCTTATCAATAGTATGAATAGTCTACAGGTATGCCTACAATCAACACACCTATGTGTGCAGTGCATGTTTATAGCACAACCATATGAACCATATCAGCATGCCACCACAGTGGCCTTGCCTGCCTAATTTATTACAGTGTTGGAGCTGCTGACAGCTAGCACGTCTGGCTGCTGCCCTGGCAGTGGCAGGCTGTGTGATGATTGAAAAATGGTCGGGGCCGTGCTCTTGCCACTTCACCCTCAGATCTTTTTTGGGGTGCTGAGTGTTTTGCGTGGGGTTAATGGCGGCGCAGAGCAAATTAAACACAGGGATATGAACCCAGCGCCGGGCCCTCCCGCTGTGTGTGGGAGCTACTTAGTGTGTGTGTGTGTGTGTGTGTGTGTGTGTGGGAGCTACTTAGTGTGTGTGTGTGTGTCCATGCGCGTGAAAGAGAAAGAGAGAAATGTAATTTTAAATGTGTTGCCACAGTGCCAGCGGGGGCACAGCCAAAAGTTCATAAATCAAGAGCACATGAAACTACAGTGACAGACTGCTTGACAGGGCTGCTTGGTCCGCTCAGGTGCCTGCATTCAGTGGGCACCACCACACCCCAGCTTGGGGGACTTGTTTGTGCGCGTGTCTGTACAAGTGTGTGTGCACACGCTCACATACAGGCCTCGTACTCTTGACTTCACCTGCCAACCGAATAAAAAACTTGTCTGGACGTAAATCTAGTAAAAATGACCATATGTTTTGAATTAGCCAACATTTCAGTATGGCAGCAGTGGAAATCAAAACACTGTCACCCCAAAACACCCCAGGTAACCATGAAAGTACTGAGGTTTACCAAGTAGTTTGCAGATTGGGAACATGCCCTAAACTTCATTGTTTAAAGGTAACTGGCTTCATTGGTTTCCTTCACTTTAGTTACAATTTGCCTGATGTTCCTATTCAGTATTCTCTGTAAAACGTTATATTGACAGTCTATTGTGCATCCATTGATCCTCATGAAATCACCCACAAATTATGCTAACAGTTACTTTATGCTTCCCTGTTGCAAGTCAAAATACATGCGTGTTACTGCTAGTAACTCGTAGTTTGTAGACTATTTCTTTAGCATATATAGGGACAATCAAAATAAACTGTTAGCAGAATCTCTTTCATTTCTCATAACCCATGTTAAGCTACCTGCTCACCCGTCCCACTCCTGCCCCCCGGACTTCCTACCCTTCCCCCTTATCCTTGCTGCTCCCCCTATGGATATTCTATCCCCCACAATGGACATGTATCATTGCTACAGATGTAAATGTGTATATATTATTATTATTGTTATTATTATTGTCTCATTCACTTCTCTTTTTTTTGACCTGCACTGTTGGAGCTCGGAGCTTAAGAATTTCAATGTTCCCTGCGAATACATCTGCGACCCTGTGCATGTGACTTATAAACGTTCAGTCTAATCAACCCCCCAAAAATCTAGGACACACTAGTGGCACCGGTACACCAGAGACTCAAAACCTCTCCCTCAGTGGTAGTTGTCTGCCTGTGTGCCAAATGGCACCCTATTCCCTATGTAGTGCACTACTTTTGATCAAGGCCAATGGGTAGTGTCTAGGGCACTATGTAGCGAATAGGGTGCCATTTGGGACGTATTTTCTGTCTTTATTCTAACCCCTCAGATAGAGACAGTCCGCTTGACCTCTTGACCCATTGTCTCCCATATTTATTTATCTTTTTCTCTCTTTATCTCTCTTTATCGCTCTTTATCTCTGTTCTCCTCCCCTGAGCATATTGGTTGTATCGTTGGGTTCCAAAGCTGTTGTGCTTTCGAGCATCAACCTTCATCTGATCACCCTCTGAGGGATCTTCCGTTAGTTGTTCAGAGAGGTAGAGAACACCTCCGCCCACATGGGTCTCTGTTATTTGGTGCAAGTGTGTGTGCGTGCTTTGACTAATAAAAAATTATATTGTTTCTCACAGTATCAGGTTAGTCGGGAGACCATCTCATCTCATCTATATAGGTCTGGGTTTATCCCTGTTTGTTTGTAACTTTATTGACATATGTTAGCTAACGTGTGTATCAACCAGCACCTTCATGGCAGGACTTACACCATTACTCACTCTCTTGCTGAATGCCAATGTAAAAACCTCCACCTATACTGACAACACAACAGTAGTAGGCCTTATAACCAACAACGATGAGGGAGGAGGTCAGAGACCTGGCAGTGTGGTGCCAGGACAACAACCTCTCCCTCATTGTGAGCAAGACAAAGGAGCTGATCATGGACTACAGGAAAAGGAGAGCCGAACAGGCCCCTATTAACATTGACGGGGCTGTAGTGGAGCGGGTCGGGAGTTTCAAGTTCCTTGGTGTCCACATCACCAACGATCTATCATGGTTCAAACACACCAAGACAGTTGTGAAGGGGGCACTACAACACCTTTTCCCCCTCAGTAGACTGAAAAGATTTGGCATGGGTCCTCCGATCCTCAAAAAGTTATACAGCTGCACCATCGAGAGCATCCTGACCGGTTGCATCACCACCTGGTATGGCAACTGCTCGGCATCCGACCGTAAGGCGCTACAGAGGGTAGTGCGTATGGCCCAGTACATCACTGGGGCCAAGCTTCCTGCCATCCGGGACCTATATAATAGGCGGTGTCAGAGACTCCAGTCACCCAAGTCATAGACTGTTCTCTCTGCTTCCGAACAGCAAGCGGTACCGGAGCGCCAAGTCTAGGTCCAAAAGGCTCCTTAACAGCTTCTACCCTCAAACCATAAGACTGCTGAACAATTAATCAAATGGCCACCTGGACTATTTACATTGACACCCCCCCTCCCTTGTTTTTACATTGCTGCTACTCACTGTTTATTATCTATGCATAGTCACTTTACCCCTACCTACATGTACAAATTACCTCGACTAACCTGTCCCCCCGCACATTGACTAGGTACCGGTACCCCCTGTATATAGCCTCGTTATTGTTATTTTATTGTGTTATTTATTACTTTAGCTTATTTAGTAAATATTTTCTTGACTCTATTTGTTGAACTACGTTGTTGGTTAAGAGCTTGTAAGTAAGCATTTCATGGTAAGGTCTACTACACCTGTTGTATTCTGCACATGTGACAAATAAAATTAGATTTGTATTGAAAGACCCTGATAGTGATATTAGAAGCTTAGACTGTAAAAAAACATCCTATTGTTTTTACAGTAACTTACTGGCAGCTGTAAAGAAGTTACTGTAAAGAAAAGTTCAGTATGATACCGTAAATGCTAAATAAACTTTACAGTAATGTACCGTTAAACCAAAGTTTCTTTGGCATTTACGGTATCATACTGTACTTTTTAGTGGTAACTGGCTGCCAGTAAGTTACCGTAAAAACAACAGGGTCTTTTAGTGTACTGTATATGAAGGAGCATGAGGGTTATTGACACTGACACTTCAGATGGCCTTTCACACATAAAGGGCCCATACCATTGTCTTCTGTGGCCCATTCCGGCTGCATGATAGGTTGTATGGGTTGCACGTGAATGTAAATGCAGATATGTAAATATGGAAGGCACGCAAACCAGGGAGTACATGGTAGATTCTCACCTCCACCCTCAACCTCACACCCACCCCAACCCCACTCCCACGCCAAACATATTGACATTTTGTTGCGTTCGATGTCTCTGGCTCTTTGTTTTGGCTGTGTGCTGCTGGTGCAGGGAGGGGCATTGGGAGGAGGGGGAGGAAGGGGGTGGAGTTGGGGTTATATTGCGGGTGGTGTTGGTTTTGGGGGGGTATGTTGGTAGATAGAGGAAAGTGTATGTGTGTGTGTGTGTGTGTGTGTGTGTGTGTGTGTGTGTGTGTGTGTGTGTGTGTGTGTGTGTGTGTAGGGTGGGGTGGGGGACCATCAATAAGGTGCTTCAGACTTTCTTGCTCCTCAGGCCCTCTGGCTCAAACCAGCTGGAGCTTTCCAAATTAGTCAAGTGCTTGATTATGCGCCTCTCGCGCCCCCACCCCCTATCCTCCCCTTTGCTTTATATTTTTAGCTGCAGGTGAAACAGGGTGCCGGCCCTTCTGTTGCTCTGTCTGTGAAGCTTTTGTCCTCCTCCTCATAATTGCGCCGCGCCTCGCTGCCGAGTGGCCAGCTCGGATTGTGAATGTGTGTGTAAGAGCAGTGGCAGGCCTTTCTTTTCATCTGTTGCCCATGCTGAGACTAGGCAGAACCCCCCCCCCCCCCCCCCCACACACACACACACACACACACACACACACACACACACACACACACACACACACACACCCCTCCAGTGGAGTTGTTAGCAGGCGTGTAGTTGACGTTAGCCTAGTCGTAGTTTTTCTTTCTCCGTGTCTGCGAGTCCCACGGAGGGTTGGGATTTCTCTTCATTCTAGGCCTGGGGGAGGGCCAGTAACTGAGCCACTAGCCGAGGGAGCTGGACCAATTACATTGTTAGGATAAATGTAGCGCAATGCATGGATTGTGGTACTTAACAGCACTGTGCGATAGAAGGAAACCTTCACCAGGGTATTTTAAATGGAAGGGAATTTAAAAACAGATTTATGGGTCAGTTAAAAATAGTAAGGCAACTTGATTTTTTCCCCCACCCCGTTTTTGTCTTTTTTCTCCATCCCTCCATCCCATTGGTCTTTCATAAAATGATATATTATCTCTTAAAAGGGTGCAATGTTTCCCCCATGGAACGCCGAAACACAAATTGACAATTCAGCCGTCATTGTTTAATAGCCTCCTTGTATCGTTTTGTTCCCTCCTTCTCAATTCTCCTGACCAACAAGGACTTATTAAATTAAGCATTAACTAAATATGAGTTAATGAATTATTCTAACACCTGTGATGTGATTATTTTAATTAATGGGCCAACATACCTGCTTTCACTCCTGGTTCGCTAAATGAACATCTCGCCCAAGCCTAATGTCTTTTTTGACACAGATTTAGAGCTCGCTCTCTCTCTTTCTCGCCCCCCTTTGCATTCTGGGAAATAAATATGGTTCTGATATCCAATTGTCCCTCTTTAAATAGTTCAATGCAGAGGGGGGTGGGGGATGGTTTGATTTAAAAAAGGCCAATACAGACTGGCCTTTTTAAAATCAACCCCCCCCCCCTCCGCATTGAGTGTTAAGAGAAATCCTGTGATTGTGAGAGGAGAAGTGACCACCTCATTTTATTTGCTCTCTCTCCATTTTGACAACCCGGGCTTAATCCCCTCCGATCGTATCGAAGACTTGTTTGCGTTTGGATGACAAGCGTCATTTAGCAATCCCAACAGTGTTTGTTCAGGAGCATTGTGAGTCCCCCAGCAGTACTTTTGGATGTGCTCGCTACTTTCCCTTTAAAAAAAAGAAAGAGACGTGTTTACTTGCGTTGGGGATATGTTGGAAATGCTGGTGGTTAGCGGTTTCTCAGCCGGCGTGCGTGGAGGTGTGAATCTCCCCCTCCGCCACAAGCTAGCCTCCAACGCTAACACACACACAGCAACACCAAGGAACGGGCCACAAGTTTGGTGCCTTTCACAAGTCACTCAATTTGCAGCCATTTTCAAATCAACTCAAATGTATTTATATAGCCCTTCTTACATCAGCTGATATCTCAAAGTGCTGTACAGAAACCCAGCCTAAAACCCTAAACAGCAAGCAAGCATTTTGCAGCCATTTTTGAGTTTTTGTAGTGTAACACGGTGCAGTGTTATCAGACTCTGTTCAGCACAAAGGCAGATAATTCACAGAGACATTTCTGATGTTGATTCTAGTTCATGAAGCGGGCCAAACGTTTCATCCTCGAGCCAAAACCTAGGGCAAACATTCACCATGCTTTGATTCCTACTACTTAAGAAGATTCGGGGCTTGCTTAATCCAGTTTTGCTGCTGAATTTCCCGCAAGCTACTAATTATATATGAGTGAATCGTTGTCTTAGACCTTGCATGGGGTCTGTAACCTTTAGTAAGCCAAACCCAATTCAATGGGTTATCAGCCTGACACGAGGCTGGCTGGGGGTGACATGGCCATTTAGTTCCACAGTTTAGCTCACCAGCTATACCCAAAACTCTGGTTGTTCTCACTTCCTCCTCATTTGTAGATTATCTGACTATGACTTGGAAATTAGTTCAATCAGCTTGTTGCAGGTGAAGTGAGGTAAGTAGTAGTAGTAGGGAACTGAAGGAAAGCTGTCCACTGTTCAGTTTTATTATAGTGCATGGACAGCTTTCAAACCTCTTCTTACTGGATAACATGTTGTTATGTGCATGTAATCTAATATTTATTCAATCATTATCATCAGCAGTAATGAGCCTACAATATAATGTCAGTGTCATAGTGTTATACACATTAAATTAGTATTAGCGATATCAAGTAGCATTCACCATTGGTAGAACAGTGGCTGCTATAGCAGCCAGGCCATGAAATGATCTATCTGTATGCAGTACCACGGTCCACGTTTTTACGATATGCTGTAAAGTCGGTGCTGCATTTCTCCATCTATCTACTGTGCAAATCTCTCTCCTGCATCTCCCAGGTATGCTCATTGTGTTGAGATGTGAGAGTACAGTGTTGACCCAGGGACCCGTGGCTGGTTTGCCTGTTCTCCGCCTGCAGCAACGAGCAGCTCCAGCACTGATGAAAATCCCTATAATTGGCCAAGCCTCCACACATGGCCCCGAGCTCCTCCATTCTACATTTCCAATGAGACACCACAGAGACGGAAAGAGAGAGAGAGAGAGATAGAGAGAGAGAGAAGGAGGGGGGCAACTTGACTGAAGATGCATCTCCAATTCCCTCTGTGTAACATGTAGCCCTCAGTGTGTGTGTCAGTGTGTGTCTGCGCGCAGAATGCTGTTAACATTAGCATATTCTATGTGAACTGGTTGCGCATAATGCAACACAGCCTTGACCTCGATAGCAGAAGAAGTACACCGTACACCATGTCTAAATAATTAGCCCTGTATACCACGTATATACACTAAATCGAGATGTGAGTAGACGGCAACCTTGAGATCCCTCTCAGGAGGAATGAACATTACATCTCTGGTCCTGCCCAGACTGTGGTTGCTCTCTCTCTCCCTAATTTTCTGTCTTTCTATCTCTCTAGTGAACATCTCTCTTTCCCTCTCTCATCCTGCCTCTCCTTCCCCTTTCTCTCTCCCTCCTCCCCTCTTTTCCTCCTCCATCTCTCCCTCCATCCCTCCCTCGCACTGTGTGTAAAGTGTACCAGTGCACGTGGTGGACCGTTATCTCCCAGCCACACTTCTGGCGTTGGCATGGGGACAGAACATCCTGAGGGCCTAAGTTTTGCAGGCTCTGCTTCCCCCTGTTTAGCAGCCAAGAATACGCCAGTCAGAGCCAGGGCTGTCCACACTGCTCTTCGGCCCTGGCACAGTGGGCACAGCAGGCGCAGAGAGGCACTGCATGAAGGCTGAAGTATGAACCCAGCATCAGTCCATGTGTGGGCCCTCTGGACTCATTGGCTTCAATAATATACAGCTTCAATTGGACTGAATTAGACGAGGGGTAATGAATTGGCCCTAGTGATATGAAGAGGGGAGGGTGAGGAAGCTATGAACATTTGTTTAATATTCGTTAGGTCATGATTTTTGTATTGGAGTGCAAGTATTTTAAGTTGGATGTTATTTTGAGGTATTTCTTCAGAAACTGCAAAGAGAGATATACAGTACCAGACAAAAGTTTGGACACACCTACTCATTCAAGGGTTTTTCTTTATTTTTACTATTTTCTACATTGTGGAATAATAGTAAAGACATCAAAACTATGAAATAACACATATGGAATCATGTAGTAACCAAAATAGTGTAAAACAAATCAAAATATATTTTATATTTGACATTCTTCAAAGAAGCCACCCTTTGCCTTGATCACAGCTTTGCACACTCTTGGCATTCTCTGAACCAGCTTCATGAGGTAGTCTCCTGGAATGCATTTCAGTTAACATGTGTGCCTTGTTAATTTGTGGAATTTCAGAATATACAGAAGATAGCACTATTTGGTAAAAGACCAAGTCCATATAATTGCCGTGATTGGGAGTCCCATAGGGCGGCGCACAATTGGCCCAGCGCCGTCTGGGTTTGGCCGGGGTAGGCCCTTATTGTAAGTAAGAATTTGTTCTTAACTGACTTGCATAGATAAATAAAGGTTAAATATCCGCATGTGTGGTTTCCACCGTGAAGCATGAAGGAGGAGGTGTGATGGTGTGGGGGTGCTTTGCTGGTGACACTGTCTGTGATTTATTTAGAATTCAAGGCACACTTAACCAGCATGGCTACCACAGCATTCTGCAACGATACGCCATCCCATCTGGTTTGCGCTTAGTACCACTATCATTTGTTTTTCAACAGGACAATGACATAACACACCTCCAGGCTGTGTAGGGGCTATTTGACCAAGAAGGAGAGTGATGGAGTGCCTCATCAGATGACCTGGCCTCCACAATCACCCGAACTCAACCCAATTGAGATGGTTGAGTTGGACCGCAGAGTGAAGGAAAAGCAGCCAACAAGTGCTCAGCATATGTGGGAACTCCCTCAAGACTGTTGGAAAAGCATTCCATGTGAAGCTGGTTGAGAGAATGCCAAGAGTGTGTAAAGCTGTCATCAAGGCAAAGTGAGGCTACTTTGAAGAATCTAAAATATTAAATATATTTTAATTTGTTAAAAACTTTTTTGGTTACTTCATGATTCCATATGTGTTATTTCATAGTTTTGACGTCTTCACTATTATTCTACAATGTAGAACATAGTAAAAAATTAAGAAAAACCCTTGAATGAGTAGGTGTGTCCAAACTTTTGTCTGGTACTGTATATATATATATTGTTTATACTTTTGTGATCTTAATACAAATGGTAAATTATGTCATTTAGCAGTAACCTAATCTGTATAGCAATAAGACGTGATTTCATAAACCCCAAACCAGTTCTTAATGACAGCCGCCCATACAATGACCCAATGAATACTCACCTGTGAGTAATCCACCTGTGTTCTCCATTCATCACCAGGTAAACACCGCAACAGATAAAACAAGCCAACCAAATAGCGTCTTCTAACATTCTCCACATCATAGTCATATCTCATAAGGCCAAGTCGCTAATAAAACATCTATACACAACAATCACTAAGCAGAAGAGAGTGTAAACAGAATGAATGCAGAAGTCGCACTTTTAGAGAGCGCGACAGGCGGAGGTTATTGATAACATCCCAGACCACACTCTAAATTGCTATTTGCGCCGGGGACAGTAGATCTGCATGGTGACAAAGGAAGGAATAAGAGCAAATATGGCTCAGGATGCAGATCCCCCTGACTGGAGTGATTAATATGCCCTCCTCCAAGGAAGAATGGGTGGAGAGATGGAGGAGGAGAGGACGAGAGCCTGGCACCCAGCGCCCACTGCTATAGGGAGAGAGAGAGAGAGAGAGAGAGAGAGAGAGAAGGATAGGACACAGGGGATTTGGACTCTTTAATCTTGCCCTGTGCCACTTTGATAAGGACAGAAATCTCCCCTGCTCACAAGATAGAGCAGTTGTTTTTCTCTTTTGCTTCCTCAAAGTTTGATTCATATTTATTATGCATGAGCATATATTAGCTTTATTGATTTATTTGTTTTGTATATTTTTGTCAGATCCCCCCCCCCAAAATATTCCACAAAGGTCCTCTAAATGAAAAACTGAGTTATGGTGGAGAGTTGAATGTGACTTTGGCAAGTTGGTGTGTGTGTGCGCTTCCACATGGGTGCTTGTGTGTGCGTGTGTGTGCGTGTGTGTGTGTGTGTGTCTGTCAGTCCTTACCTGGACAAGTGCATTGAAAACAGAGGTGTTGATTGCAAAGTGCACCCAGCGCAATCCACACAGTCTATTGACGCCTGTTTTCCAAGGATTTCTCATAACCCCACGCAAATCCCCCCTGAAGTAGGCTGGCAGTCAGGGCTGAGCGCTGTGTTGACGCTGCTGCCGGGCTCGCCTTTGAAGTCACTGACCTTTTGGTCCCGCTTGTCACTGGCGAAAAACCAGACTGTCAAGTTTGGCCCGGCGCTCTGGAATGAAAACAGGGCTTTCGGAGACACTTTTGTCACCACAGTCCTTTGAGTAATACGCCATGTATACACTGTGCATAAGGGCCGCACAGAAGCGTAGGTCATCAAAGGAAGTCACATTAACGGTAGATCTCTGCGCTGATCTTCTGCCGTAACATATTCACAATGGAGCTGCAAAGTGCTGTGAACATTATCCCTGTGGGATCCTATGCTACTAACATTAACATGCTCTTTGCTCATTTTTTTTGTGGGCTGGGTTGGGTTCGAATCACAGTGTGAACGTGTGGGTGTGTGCGTCTTCACATCTCTCAATCTATTTGTAGTTTATGCCTCTGTCTGAAGTGTTTGTTCCAAAGACAGTTACTCACGTGTTTCATTTCCAACGCACCTGGAGTGGATGCGTGTCTTAAGACAGAGCTCACAGAGGAAAACGCTGGCTGTGGAATGTAACACCCTGTGACTCACCTTATGACTCTCAATGAGTCATCAAAGAAACTAGCTGCTCCCCATTGTGTTCCACTGAGGCAAACACACACGTTATAAGAAACATATCTGGACAGTCTAATACATGCAATGCAATACAGTTTTGTTGTATAAATGTGATTAGAGAATACTTATTATGACTTGTTACTTGATATTGTTACTGGACTGCAAATGTTGACGGAGTTGCCCATAAGCGTTCCACTGCAACTTTTATACCTGCTGTAAACTGTATTTGTCACAAATACAATTTAATGTGATTTTTAATTGATAACACATACTATACCCAACAATATCATATACATTTTTTCTCCGTATCACACATCGTCCTTGCAGAGGGTCAAGGTGAGAGCCCCTACTGTGCCACTGGGTTTTCCTGAAAAGCACCCTGCATGGCTGTTGCAGCAAGGCCAGTCCCAGGAGAAGTGAATTAGACCGAAGCAGTGTATTATACCAGTAATGTGACATGAATATGACGAAGGCCTCTGCGCTGTACTCGGAAACCACCTCCCCTGAGCTACGCCCCAGAGCAACACACTCTGTCTGCTCTCCCGCCTGCGCACACACACACACACACACTTCTCCAGCCAGTTATTCCGTGAAACAACAGTTGCTGGAGTGACTTAGATTGACATAGAGAAAGAGTTGTTGGGTGTAATAGACAACAGTGCTGTATGACACTGCGTCATACCATAGCCTATACTCAGGGATACAATCAATGACTAAGAGTTGAGTACAACATATGCCCTTTCACAGTAAGTGACTGACAGGTTATGGAAACGAGCAGTGATGGTATTTAAAGTTCACATGGTGTATATCGGCCGCCAGCCGGGCCTCGGGTGAACACTATAATTAGCATTTCTGTGTCCTTCACTCATATTTCTGCTTTTGATTGAAGCATGAAGATGTAGAAACACTCCTGTTCTGTTCTGTAGACCAGGTCGTGAGCAGTATCTGAATGAAGACTTTCTCTAGCAGAAGTGTAAACACACGTATGATGCAAGCGAGCGCTTCCCAACAATACCTCAAGGAGACGTGAACTAAACCCTAATTATGAGAGTGTTACATAGGGAAAGTAGCGGCCATTATTGTAAAAGTATCCGGCCACCGAGAAAATGTAGCACTTTGCTATAGGGGAGTCCTTTTGTCCTCGTCCCTTAGCATCAGTAATGGGGCTCTTTTAGACAAAAACACTTTGTGTGTTATTTATGTAACTATTAGGTGATTTTAGTCACTTGTTCATGATGTGTGTGTGTGTAACTGTAAAAGTAAGATACTAAAGTGGGACATTCATTTGGCTAGCTTCATATTTTTTAATCACATTGTAGAAGATTGTACAAGTGGATTGTAGAAATGGTAGAGTAGACTAAGCTATGGTGATCCAGGCTTAACTCCCTGCCTTTCCGATGCGGTCGGGTTCTATGGGGTGGAAACGCATTGCAGGTGATCCATTTTCAGCGGCCGGCCAACCCAAGCTATTTCCTGTCCATCCCGGAGAGCCGGAGAAACCGACTACTGACTCTCAATGCCAATTTCACAGCTGGCTGCTGATTGGTGAATGCACTCTGGCAGGAAGTCATTGTAGGGGGTCGGAGACGAATAGAAAAGAGTAGAGCACTAGTAATCTCTGTTCAACTGAACTCCCAAATCACTCACAGGCCTCTGATTCAGACTGAGAAGGCTCCATTGGTGTAGGTTTGATTCCCTCATGAGCCTCATACACTAAATATTTTGTGAGTTGATTTTGGATAACCAGCTGAGAAATGACCAAATCGACTGTGTGATCACGCTCTCTGTAGCCAATGTGAGCAAGACCTTTAAACAGGTCAACATTCACGAAGCCGCGGGGCCAGACGGATTACCAGGAAGTGTACTCAAAGCATGCACGGACCAACTGGCAAGTGTCTTCACTGACATTTTCAACCTCTCCCTGACCGAGTCTGTAAAACCTACATGTGTCAAGCAGATCACCATAGTCCCTGTGCCCAAGAAAGCAAAGCTAACCTGTCTAAATGATTACCGCCCCGTAGCACTCACGTCGGTAGCCACGAAGTGCTTTGAAAGGCTGGTCATGACTCACATCAACACCATCATGCTGGAAACACTAGACCCACTCCAATTTGCATACCGCCCCAACAGAATCCCAGATGATGCAATCTCAATCGCACTCCACACTGCCCTTTCTCACCTGGACAAAAGGAACACCTATGTGAGAATGCTGTTAATTGACTACAGCTCAGAGTTCAACACCATAGTGCCCACAAAGCTCATCACTAATCTAAGGACCCTGGGACTAAACACCTCCCTCTGCAACTGGATCCTGGATTTCCTGACGGGCCGCCCCCAGGTGGTAAGGGTAGGCAACAACACATCCGCCACGCTGATCCTCAACATGGTGGCCCCTCAGGGGTGCGTGCTGATTCCCCTCCTGTCCTCCCTGTTCACCCACCACTGTGTGGCCAAGCATGACTACAACACCATCATTAAGTTCAACTGACGACACAACAGTGATCACAGACAAAGATGAGAAAGCCTATAGGGAGGAGGTCAGAGACCTGGCAGTGTGGTGCCAGGACAACAACCTCCCCCTCAATGTGAGCAAGACAAAGGAGCTGATCGTGGACTACAAGAAAAGGAGGGCCGAACAGGCCCCCATTAACATCAACGGGGCTGAAGTGGAGCGGGTTGAGAGTTTCAAGTTCCTTGGTGTCCACATCACCAACGAACTATCATGGTCCAAACACACGTGACAGTTGTGAATAGGGAACGACAACACCTTTTTCCCCTCAGGAAACTGAAAATATTTGTCATGGATCCCCAGATCCTCAAAAGGTTCTACAGCTGCACCATCGAGAGCATCCTGACGGGTTGCATCACCTCCTGGTATAGCAACTGCTCGGCATCTGACTGTAAGGTGCTACAGAGGGTAGTGCGTACGGCCCAGTACATCACTGGGGCCAAGCTTCCTGCCATCCGGGACCTATATACTAGGCGGTGTCAGAGGAAGGCCCAAAAAATTGTCAAAGACACCTGTTGCATGTGACAAATAACATTTGATTTGAAATCAAAATTAATTCAAAGGATGCAGCAGGTTTAAACAGTACAGTGAAATGCTTACTTGCAAACTCTCCTCAACAGTGTAGTACAAATATCAATAATCAAAAGTTAAATATCAAAGTCAATGCGAAATCAAAATAACAGTAAGTAATAAAAAGTAATATACAATAGTAATAAAAAAAGGATAAATCTCAGTGAAACATAGGGACTTCATTAGGCCCTAAGACGGATCTCTGAGGAACCCCCATTGTACAGTTGCTAGAAAATGAGACTGATTGACTCTAACGCACATTCATGGATGGACTACATGAAAAGTCTGTTACAAGTTGTCTGCAGTCTGGGGCATGTGACATCTGTCTGCCTGCATGTCTTTCTGTTCCGAGCTGACTGTGTAGAGATGATGCCATGTGTTTGTAATCAAGCTTCAACACATGGAAGGAGTGTGCGAGCCTGGGAACGCTGGAACGGGAAGGCTGAAACTTCCTGGACAACGGCATGCAGGATAGAGACGGAAAGACGGATCCCTTCTTTATTACGGGTGTTTGGCGGCGGGCTTAGAATCACTTTAAGGCCTAGGTCGGGAGATTTATTAAAGAAATATTTAATAGCTGGCGTCTCTGGTTTCGTATCGCAGGCATGTACACCGTCTCACGAGGCGGCGGTAACATTCAAGTACCTGAAAGAGATCAACTTTAAAAAATGACTATCTAGCTCAATCAGGAGCGACGGAGGAGCTACTTTTCAGGCCTGCAGCCATGTGATACTGATATGATCTAGTTAAACAACAGCTGTTTGTGATTCCAAGGGAAATTATGAGGAAGATTCCCCATGAGATGCCAGCTCCATTTATCTAAATGAGGTGTCTTTTGTGTCGGGTGGGGGGAGAGCCCCTCCCTCTCATAAAAATGCAGTACCTGTTCTTCTCCTCTTCTGCAGATAATATTACAGCGTTACCCAACCAGTTGTTCCCTCATACACTGTTGCTCATAACACTATCTCAGTGTGAGAGTGGATGAGTACAGAGGTGCCTGGCTGGGCGGTGTATTGAAATGATTAGTAGGCTGTTTTTTTACGATGCCTGCCTGCTCGGGGCTTGTGAATGCTTGCCTTACACAGGGCTTGCTGGGGTACTCTCCCAGGCTTCACCCTTCAGCCATTCCAGGCCCCAGCAGTGCTACAAATATAAATCCCAACCAAAGTGATGCAATAGAGGCAAATTAAAGAGGTTGAAGTTATCAGGAAGGCTGGCGTTAGATATTATAGTATCCCCAATAAATTCCATTTGAATACCACACAAGTTCCTGCTACCCTTGTGTCGTCTTTAATCCGTGTCAGATACTTTGCTTCAGGTTTTTGAGATTTAAGAAACTCAGAACTGGACATTGATTTCAACAAGAATTTCTACACTTTGAGTAAAGTGATGAATATGCATACAGTTAGTAAATGTTGGATTTATCAAAGTGAACAGCTGCTTTATCACATTGATATTAGCTGGAGTATATAGAAGGTGATAACGTAGGCCAAAGCAGACTGTTTATGTGTGGAATCCAAAGGTAAACTGCTTTTAAAGAATATATGTGAATCTACAGTGGGCCTTTCTCTCCCCTCAACTCTATTTTGTGGGGTTGTATTGCCGCTGTTCCGTGTTAAGAGCTTGTAGCAGGCAACACATGGGTGTGTTTAATTACGGTTATATGGCCATCATAAACAGAGTCCATATTTTGGGTAAGGATTCTTTATGGGAACTTAAAAAATTAAGCACTTTCTTTGAAGTGTAAAACATACTGTGGTACAAATAGTACAAGCTGTGGAGTAAAATCCATTCAAATTATATTTACCTTTTTCCTATAAAACACCTGAGTTTGATGTCTAACTTTATTGTCCTAGTAGAAGTATTAATTGGTTATTTAAAAAATATTATATAGGCCTACATATGAGTTTTATATACTGAAATGCACATTGGCAACATATATATGTGTTCTTGATGTATAGGAATGAGACAAGGTGCAGACCATTTCCAGAAAGATAACCAGACTGAAGTACTTTGGCTCCAGTCACCCAAGCTGAGGGGAAGATGACATAAAAGCCAAACTATAGGCGAGGGGTCAGTCACTGGGGTTTTGGTTGGAGGTATTTGAAACTTAATGCGGTGAGATGTGGTAAATTGTATCATTCAACCGCACTTACCATTACTGTCGAATATTACAAATATGAGGCGAGCATCCAACCGTGTTGATGTAGGCCTGAGTATGCACAGTATATTATCTATAGATTGAATGGCACTTTTTTTAGGGGAACTTCTGAATGCTCTGGATAATAATATATAACTTATTTCTATAGACTAAGAGGGAACTAGTCGCCTAGCTGAAACACCAGAATTAACTGGCCATTCGAAGCATGTGAATTAAACCTCATTCAGATGGAACTTGTAGTTTCTAGTTGGATGCCGCTTCATGCATGAACACAATCGTCAGCTAACGATGATAGAAAGTGTGATGTGGCGTGTCTCCATTTTGCTCTCAAGAGAGAACAGAAAAAAAAACTCCTCGCTGGCCATTCATTAAGCTGTGACTTTTGCAGTCTGCATCCAAAGCGAAAGGTTCTCGCAGCTGTTAAAGAACTTGCAAAAGCAAAAAAAATGATCCCTTACCAAATTGCACACTGGCCACCAGTACTCCCGCAAATATCCACTCATTCATCAAATCAATCATTCCTCTCCCATTCACAAAGATATCCCCCAGCGCAGCGCAGCAGACATGTCTGTTGGAGACATCACAATGGTTCAGCAAGCAAACATACTTCCCTAGGCCCCTTGGGAGAAACACAGGCAGCCGCTTCACAGAGAGAGAGAATGAGTAGCCCTGCTACTCCAGCGGTTCCCCCCCCCCCCCCCCCCCTCTGTTTTTTCACTGTGCACTTTCCACATATACCGTTTGACTGGGACATCACTCACATTTCTCCAACCAGTCGTCATTCATTTGGATTTGTTATCAATATGTTGTCGTTGACCTGTGTTGACTTGACTTTGATTGCAAAGAGTAATTGTTCAGCGATTGCATAGTGGTACCCTCCTGTCAGAAAAACACATTACATTATTGCAATTTGTGTAATTATGTGATACACTGCAGTCACTGCACACTGAAGGAAATCATGTTTGAAAAAGACTGATGGTCCGGTACACGTCCCAGGGCATAGCATGGTTATTGTATAGAAGTCATATGCATAGCTAATTAATGAACTATAGCTTACCCATTGGCATGTCACTTTTACAGTACTGTACAAAAAGAACACATTTGAGACACAGTTAACAGTCAGTTTAGGAGGTCTGAGCCATGGATGTGTGAGGTTATCTTCACCTACAGGATCACACTGGGGGAAGGCTGGCACTACCCTGATGGGCACACTCTGCCAGCCCTGTCGTGGTAACTCACTGATATGAGGTGGGCACCCATCCTTCACCTGCGCGCCAGCCTGCCTGGCACCTTCTGGGGGTCGCTCGCCCTGTCCACCCTTCCTCCTCCCGGCTGAGGCTGAGATAAGAGGCTATCCGTCATCCACTGGGCCGCATTAAAATTTAACTCTGGTTACCGAGTGTGGTCATTCAAACTTTTATCTCAAACCTTCTTTATCTTCTTTTCATTAAGTTCTCAAGCACTAATAGCTTCTGAGCTCTCCGGGTAAGGATGATGTTCTGAATAATGAAAGCTCATTATTTCTCCACAGAATGCTTGTTAATTCAAATGATGATATTAAAACTATAGTAGCCTTTGGCAGTGGGGTGATTTCTAGCATACTTTATCATGTATCAATATATACTCTGTTTGTCAAAACTGCCCAGGGCTCGGGCTGACATTCTCTCTCCCGAGGAGTCAGGTGCTTCAGCAGGCCTCCAGACTACTCCAAGGTGACAACTCGCAGTTTGTGCCTTTAGGAAACAGAGGGATGGAGGGAGGACGAGAGGATGGAACTCAAAGTGCCATCTCCCCTGTCCTCCCTCGATGTCGATTCAACATCCTTCCATCACACGCTCGCTCACGTGAACACATTTGTCATCCTCATCTGCCTTGGCTGATGTGTGCACATGTGCACAGACACACACACACTCAACACTCATGACCATTAACCTTTAAATACACTATTCCAGTATTTTATCTTGGAGACGTGCCTAAGGTTCTCAGCATTATAATTTGGTAAGTCATTCCGATTTTTCTCCTCATCTCTTCATACTTCTCCATATCTTGGCTACCGTAAAGCCTCCGAAGCTTGGGTGGAGAAATAGGGATTTTATTTGGTAAATCTTCCTTGTTTGCATAACACGCAACATCCGAGTTCTTTGTGTTTGCTTATTAAGGCCACATTAGAGCTGTGTGCGCCGCTCTTTACGGCTCTCCAAACACGTCTCCTTGCAGGATGACAAGTGTGACTCTGACCTTTACTCCACTACAGAGAATGCTTTCGACTTGCTCTATTTTCCTGGAATGCCTGTCAATTCACACAGTGCTCTGTTCTCTTTGTAGATTCACTCGCCAACTGTGTTTAGGAGAAGACAAAACCAAAACATTATGAGATAAAGAGCATCCCAATTTTTGTTTTTTTTATGAAAGTTCAATCATTTGAATATCTCTAAAGATCTATTATACGCTATAAAGACCTTGTTCTACACCAGTATCACCTGAAGCAAACGTTTAAGTTTTGGCATCTCCCAAAATGCCTGTGGTTCTGCTCTTAAAAATGCATGTCTGGGGGATAAATGTGCTGACAACACTTTTATTTTGGAGGGTATATTTATGTAAAGAGGAAGACAATGAAAGAGTGGCATTTGAAAGGCCTTGGGTGTTGAAGATGACACAGTTTGATAGGTGCGCTCAGTCGCTCAGAACCCCATGCCCTGTTGTTGACAGCGGGCCAGCTACAGTACGGCGGCAGGAGTAACGTCATGTCACGACTCCTGGGAGAGCCAGAGGGACCTGGAACTCAGACAACACGCCGTTCCAGCCCGACCGGTTCCCTCCTCCCCCATACCTTACACCCCCGGGCTTAGCCAAGCCATAGGCAGCCATCGGTGGCTTCGGGTTTCAAAAGAAAAGCCATGCTGCCCCTCCTCTTCCCCGTCAAGAAAGGTAAGTCAGACTGCAGGGAAACAGAGTCGCATCCTGAGGGCTCCTCTGTTCCCATGCAGGGTGGGGTAGGTTGGGCTGAGGTGGGATGAGGTGGGGCAACGGGGGAGGAGTGGTGTGTTGGAATATGCATAGGTCACACAAGTGGCTATTTAAGGTTAGTTGTGTTAAGAGGTCACCCAACAGCTCCTGCAGCCCCTACCTACCACTCTTTAACCCATCTCTACTCGCAGAACTCTTCCCTCTCTGGCCCTCTCATTTTCTTTAAAAGCTTTTAAAGAAATAGAGTGAATAATCTGAGGAATGGCAAGCAGCCAGGATTAATGGTACCCGGGGGTTAGGCACACTGTACTGGGCTGGCGCAGGCTGATACTCAGAAGCGGGCAGTGTGGTGGTTGTGGAAGCTACTCTCTTAGATAATAGGACTCCAAAGAGGTTCTTTGGCTGTCCCCATAGGAGAACCCTTTTTGGTATCATGTAGAACCCTCTGTGGAAAGATGGAACCCAAAAGGGTTCTACCTGGAACCATAAAGGGTTCTCCTATGTGGACAGCCGAAGAACCCTTTTAGGTTCCAGATAGCACCTTTTTTTTCTAAGAGTGTGCGTCGTTATGCCGCCACCCTGGTGAGGCTCTAGCCAGCAGAGGGACCAATGCAGCCAGCCAGGCTGTGGAGTCGCTATGAAGTCAGAGCTGCCCAATGCCTGACAGTCCTAACGGGGGCCACCTACTGTGCGTGTATGCACGCCATGCACGGCAGAATTAGGGGCCACGCCGATGCAGATGCAGCTCGTCAGTCTGGGCGCCCGCCGTTTTAGTCAGAGAGAACAAACAGATGTTTCTGGGGATTAGCCGGCTCTGCCTCTCTCTCTCCGACTGCCTCCACACTTATTCAACCTGTCACTTTCGGCACACCTCAGGAGGCCGCTTGGCTAGATAAGGGGGATCCGGTTTTTGTCATGCCTCTGTCAGCGTGCTGACGTGTGTTCTGGAGCACAGGTACACACAGTTTCTTACTGAGCGTGCTCAGAGGGCCCCGGTGCTATCACACGAAAAGAAGCTAGCGCTAATTAGCGAGGTGTGGAGTGATTTCCCAGAGATCACCAGCAGTACTCTTGGTACGCTCAGCTGTCACACCCAACACCCCTAACCACTCCTAACACACATTGGAAAACACAGGTGTTGGTTCTGTTAACCTATATATAAAATATTGTATTTCCACAATATTCTACAGTATCATTATACATATTTAACATAACTTTGCCAATAGCTTATGTTCCTTGATAGCATGAAATTTTGACCTCTCATAAACCAAAACAAACTAGGTCAATTAATTGTGATTTTAGAATGCACCTATGAGTGAGAGTACTGTTGTCCTGTTCTGTTAATAGCTCTGATTATGTCCGTTGTTCACCATCTCAGGCATCTCAGGAGACAGGAGTAAGCGTAGGTAGCCAATGTGGCACATCTCTGATACACAATGACAACTTTCATTGTTCGCTGTGTTTTCGTGCAACCCGTTTGTCTCCCTGGTTTTCTCATAATCTTCTTCAAAAGGTACGGGCCAGCCCCCACTTTCCCTCCCCGCTCCGAAATTCAGTCTGAGTAAAAACACTGTGGAGGTTGTTGTTCTAACTGATAATGGATTTGGTGGACCCCCTGCGGGCATGCACCATTGGCAGATACTGAATACCACTAAAGGATCAATGAAAGGAGGGAAGGGGGGGGGGGGAGAAGGGAATGGGTGGATAAAACAGAAATCCTGTGGCATCTTCGCTATTTCACTAAAACCTGCAGAGTGTTAAAGCTCAACCCGGTAATCTGTTGTTAAGACACAAGGCCTCTCTAATGTTTCCCATCAGCAAGTGGATTATGAGGAGGGAATTGTAATTTACATCAGCTTCACTTTTATGTGTCACTCAGCTTAGAAGTTAATAGCATTTAGCCGAACAATAGCCAGTCACATCGTCTCAATCTGGGGCGTCCAAATCCACAAGTGAGGTTGCCATTGAAGTGCAGGCGTTCCGGGAGCCTAGACAATGGCGGGCTTCGTCGTATTCTCGCTGAGCTAATTACCGTCCCCGTCCCTATCTGCACGCCACACATGTCCGCCATTTCTGTTGTTAACACGCATCTGGGTCCCACTGTATCGACAAAGGCCGTTGTCTGCTGCGGTTTCTTCAATAATCACATGTAACGTCAGTGTTTGTTTGTCACAGGTTTCCTAGATCCCAGTGCTGTAGTGACATGACCAGACAGAGGTTTAGTGTAAAGCACTCGGGATGATTTTTTATTTGTTCTCTTACCTCTATTGTCTCGGCGAGATTAAGACTAGAGAGGTAAACCCCCAAAAAATGTAATGTTGGCAACTTAAAAGTTCCTGGCAATGCGTCCTTGAAAGATATCTCACCTTTGAGGAAAATAAGGAATTATCATCTAAGAAGAGATGCTTTAGAGAATGTCTAGGTCTGGGATATTATTATTTTTAAGCAATAAACATCAGAATGTGTTTTAGTTAGGACGGTTATAAGAAGCAAATATAATGGAAGACAAGATTATCTGTAACTTTAGAGGTTTTGTATTTTTCGTCAGATTCGGCCCGCAACTTTCACTGAGTCATGCTAGCTTCAATCAGGTGTTTTTCTTCGGTTTTTGACACAGGCCCCATAGTTGGACGATGGAAATGATCCACCTCCATCAAACACTGAAAGAAGGACCTGCCTCCCTTCCATGTTGTCACAGGCAAAGCAAAGAGAGTCGGCTCCCTATCTGCCCCACAGATATTTTCCCAAGCACCGTCGCCTTGGGGAAGGCAGGTGTGGGGCTCTGAAGTTCTACCTATGTGTTTTTTGGAAGAGTGGTTGGGAGGTGGGCAGGGGAAGAGGGAAAGAGGGGCAGATTCGTCAAGACATCCTGACATATACGGCCAATCCGATGACATGAGTTATACTCCTCTAAACGAGAAAAGACCACCTGCTTTTAAGGCCTCGGCTCTGCTGCAACACGCTATGAACGACAAACCATATCTATTATAATGAAGGTAGTTCAGGGCCAGGAATGGGCCAGACTGTGCCCGAGCATCAGACTCCATACTGGACTTGTCTTTCATCAGTAAAGGTGGTAGGTGGACTGAACGAGGGGGGAGCTGTCATTGGCCTAAGACCTCTATTAGCATGTCTCAGTCTTTTGCCACACACACACACACACGTGTGAACCCTGTGCCTAATAATACTCTGAAAGGTATGCGGTAAAGTAAGCGCACAGTCCTGAATAAGTAAAACTCCATTCCACTGCCGTGCTCCATTATTAATACACAGCAGCCTCATCTTTGATTAAGTTACTCAAGTAGCTCTTCCTGTGTGGATTTTGATTAAGACTCGGCTATGTCTCAGGAAGCCACCCGAATGGAGGCTCTCTCCTCTCCTTATGTCTCTATGTATTTTTTTTAACTTTCTCAGTCGCATCTCTCATTCCTTTACCCTCTCTGCCTCTTTTCCTCTCTCCCCGTTTCTCTGTAGTATTCACAAGGTGAGGAAAGACACAGGACTAGCCTTTCAGCATTATTTCTGCGGGAGTCATCATTACATTTTATACCACTCAAGTCTGCAAATGCCACAGTGTGTTGTGGACATAGTAGCATGGGAGTTTCTCTCTGTTCATACCTGTCTGTCATTATACCATGAATTATCACAGTGTGTGACACATCAGAGACCTGCTTGGCAAGATACAATGGAATTTAATAGTTTAAAAAGTTTATTCGCCACGTGCAGAGGTTACAACAGGTGTAAAACATAACAGTGAAAATCTTACCTTGAGAGCTCTTTCCCAACAATACAGTGATGATGATAATAATAATAATATACATTGAATAAAACAATTTAAAACAAGAAGTAGGAAGAAACATTAGAATGCCAGTATACACTGAGTGTACAAAACATAAGGAACACCTTCCTAATATTGAGTTGCACCCCATTTTGCCCTCAGAACAGCCTCAATTTGTTTGGGCATGGACTCTGCAAGGTGTCGAAAGCGTTCTACAGGGATGCTGGCCCATGTTGACTCAACAACCACAACAAAACAGGTGGGGTTTTAGTAGGGGTTCGGGAAGGACACTCATGGGGGTGTCCACTGAAAGTTGACTAGCAACAACAACTGGAACCTCAAAGACACCCACCATGAGCACCCACTAAATTTGCCCAAAAAAGGCAAACAAAAGAAAAACCCACACCAAACTTAAAGACAGGAAGCAACCAAAAAGGTGGAGCAAAACAAAATCAGGGAAATCAGACGAAGGAATGTTTTTTTAGTTGACCCTCCACATCTCTCAAGACTACTGGAGCCCTGGGCCAGCCACTTAAATAGCACCTGGGCCAGCACAAGTGAAACACCTTCCCACTAACGAGATGGCAACCAGCACAGGTGTAACACATACTGACTAACTAGGTCACACCAATCGGTGCGCCCTACATGCTAACAAGCTATACTGTACGTGCTAGTCCAACCTCAAAACATAACAGATTTCACCTGGATTCACCTGGTCAGTCTATGTCATGGAAAGCAGGTGTTACTAATGTTTTTTACACACAGTATATATAGCTCTATGCTTTTACCTTATTTAATTTGCAGGGGTACTGTAGTGGTTGAGGTGGGTTTATACATAAAAATTCACTGGTAGTAGGATATACTGTACATGTAAACAGGGCTGAAAAGTGACGTAGCAGGAATATATAAATACGGTAATATACTAATGGTAATACAGTGGGGCAAAAAAGTATTTAGTCAGCCACCAATTGTGCAAGTTCTCCCACTTAAAAAGATGAGAGAGGCCTGTAATTTTTATCATAGGTACACTTCAACTATGACAGACAAAATGAGAAAAAAAATCCAGAAAATCACATTGTAGGATTTTTAATGAATTTATTTGCAAATTATGGTGGAAAATAAGTATTTGGTCAATAACAAAAGTTTATCTCAATACTTTGTTATATACCCTTTGTTGGCAATGACAGAGGTCAAACATTTTCTGTAAGTCTTCACAAGGTTTTCACACACTGTTGCTGGTATTTTGGCCCATTCCTCCATGCAGATCTCCTCTAGAGCAGTGATGTTTTGGGGCTGTTGCTGGGCAACACGGACTTTCAACTGCCTCCAAAGATTTTCTATGGGGTTGAGATCTGGAGACTGCCTAGGCCACTCCAGGACCTTGAAATGCTTCTTACGAAGCCACTCCTTCGTTGCCCGGGCGGTGTGTTTGGGATCATTGTCATGCTGAAAGACCCAGCCACGTTTCATCTTCAATGCCCTTGCTGATGGAAGGAGGTTTTCACTCAAAATCTCACGATACATGGCCCCATTCATTCTTTCCTTTACACGGATCAGTCGTCCTGGTCCCTTTGCAGAAAAACAGCCCCAAAGCATGATGTTTCCACCCCCATGCTTCACAGTAGGTATGGTGTTCTTTGGATGCAACTCAGCATTCTTTGTCCTCCAAACACGACGAGTTGAGTTTTTACCAAAAAGTTCTATTTTGGTTTCATCTGACCATATGACATTCTCCCAATCTTCTTCTGGATCACCCAAATGCTCTCTAGCAAACCTCAGACGGTCCTGGACATGTACTGGCTTAAGTAGGGGGACACGTCTGGCACTGCAGGATTTGAGTCCCTGGCGGCGTAGTGTGTTACTGATGGTAGGCTTTGTTACTTTGGTCCCAGCTCTCTGCAGGTCATTCAATAGGTCCCCCCGTGTGGTTCTGGGATTTTTGCTCACTGTTCTTGTGATCATTTTGACCCCACGGGGTGAGATCTTGCGTGGAGCCCCAGATCGAGGGAGATTATCAGTGGTCTTGTATGTCTTCCATTTCCTAATAATTGCTCCCACAGTTGATTTCTTCAAACCAAGCTGCTTACCTATTGCAGATTCAGTCTTCCCAGCCTGGTGCAGGTCTACAATTTTGTTTCTGGTGTCCTTTGACAGCTCTTTGGTCTTGGCCATAGTGGAGTTTGGAGTGTGACTGTTTGAGGTTGTGGACAGGTGTCTTTTATACTGATAACAACTTCAAACAGGTGCCATTAATACAGGTAACGAGTGGAGGACAGAGGAGCCTCTTAAAGAAGAAGTTACAGGTCTGTGAGAGACAGAAATCTTGCTTGTTTGTAGGTGACCAAATACTTATTTTCCACCATAATTTGCAAATAAATTCATTAAAAATCCTACAATGTGATTTTCTGGATTTTTTTCCCTCATTTTGTCTGTCATAGTTGAAGTGTACCTATGATGAAAATTACAGGCCTCTCTCATCTTTTTAAGTGGGAGAACTTGCACAATTGGTGGCTGACTAAATACTTTTTTGCCCCACTGTATATACATGTAAACAGGAGTAATAGTGACCAGTAGCTGGATAAATAGAGAGATACTAATGGTAATCAATAATCAATGAACAGCACCGTAGTGGTAGTAATAAATCTAATCAGTAATCATTTTAGCAGCAGCGTAGGTGTGGGGGGGGGAGGGGGTGTGAGAGTAGGAGTGACAGTGAAGGTTTGTGTGTCTGAGTGGGTACGGACCTGTGGATGGGCATAGAGTCAGTGTGGATAGTCTGTGGGAGAGCAGTATTTATTAGCCATTTAACAAAGTAAACATAGTAGTAGCCATTTGTCTTGTGGCGGATAGAAGCTGTTTAGGATTCTGCTGGTCAGAGCCTTGATGTGCCAGACGGGAGCAAGGAGAACAATCCATGTCTCCGGTGGATGGAGTCTTTGGCAATTTTTCTGGACGTTTTCAGACACAGCCTGGCAAGTACGTCCTGGATGACTGAGAGCTCGCCCCCAGTGATGCGCTGGGCCATCCCATACCACCCTCTGTAGGGCCTTCCTGTCGAAGGCGGAGCAGTTGCCATACCAGACGGTGATACAACCAGTCAGGAAACTTTCAATGGTGCAGCTGTAAAAGTTCCCGAGGATCTGAGGGGCCATGCCAAATCGTTTCAGCCTCCTGAGGAAGAAGAGGCGCTGCCGTGCCTTCTTGACTGTGCTGGTGTAAGAGGACCATGTTATGTCCTCAGCAATGTGGACACAGAGGAACTTGAAGCTCTTGCCCTCTCCACTGTGGCCCCGTTGATATGGATGGGGATGTGCACCCCACTCTGTTTCCTGTAATCCACGATCAGCTCCTTGGTCTTGCTGACATTGAAGTAGAGGTTGTTGTCCTGGCACCACGCTGCCAGGTCACTGACCTCCTCCCTGTAGGCTGTCTCATCCCCATTGGTGATCAGGCCTACCACTGTCGTGTAATCAGTAAACTTGATGGAGTTGAGTCGTGCGTGGCCACACAGAAATGGATAAACAGGGAGTACAGAAGGGGGTTAAGCACAACCCCTGGGGGGCCCCTGTGTTGAGGGTCAGTGTGATGGAAGTGTCTTTGCCTACTCTCACCACCTGCATAAAGAATTTGCACCTGTTTTCAAGAGGGAATAAAACATGAAAGGAAGAACAATACATTTTAAGTAGATAAAGACAGAATATGTAGATTAAATAGATTAAATTCTTCTCTTCCCCACTGAAAATAATTGGTCTAAACTTTGCAGTAAAACCTTGGAATTTTTGATAATTTTTTGTTTACTTTTGTTATGAAATGTAGTGTTGCGCTCCACTATTTCAGCCGCTATCACTTTGTGGGTTTGAATTTGACACTGCCAAATGGTCATAAACTTCCTTATTATATAAGCTATTATGTCATTTGTCATCTCTTATGCAGTCATCAAACCCCCTTGGAGCAGTTCTCCAGCATTCTTTGACAACAGGGGACTGTACATGTTTACCATCCAACCTAGATGCTATCATATTACACATTTAAATGAGTGCAAAATGCACTGTGATACAGATACAATAGTTTATTGTAACCTGGGTACAGCTTAGTGATGATTAATTTAGCTTCATTTGTCTGTCTTTGAGACAATGGTTTAGTGGTTGATGGGTATGTAAGAAAACTGGCCAAACTCAACTTCTGTCAGTCACACTGAAAAGCAACTCATACGAGTCGTTGATTGATTAAGGGGTCTGCATGTCAGGCATGGTACAGTATGGTAAAGAATCCCGCCAATGCGATGTTATCTAAAACATGTAGCTAGCTCAGTGTAAATCCTATAAGTGCGCTTGGCAAACAAAAAATGGCTAGTATGTCAGTCTTGTGAAGGAAACGCCTATTCAGGAGGAAAACACTTCAGTTGGAAGATTAAGATCAGTCATTTAATAAGTCACTAAGTGCTAGTTAAACACACTGATTGTCCTCAGGTGTAACTCCTCATCCTCTAATGTCTGTGTATGTTATGGTAAACGTTAGAGAGCTGCCGTCTGTGTCCCTACCACCTGTTATTCTATAGCTACAGTAGTCAGACCCCTTCCTTTTCCCACATTTTGTTACGTTACAGCCTTAATCTAAAATGGATTTAAAAAATCCTAAATCTACACACAATACCCCATAATGAATAAGCGAAAACAGGTTTTTAGAAATCTGTGCAAATTTATAAAAAAAACAGAAATAACTTATTTACATAAGTATTCAGACCCTTTGCTATGAGACTCGAAATTGAGCTCAGGTGCATCCTGTGTCCATTGCTCATCCTTGAGATGTTTCTACAACTTGATTGGAGTCCACCTGTGGTCAATTCAATTGATTGAACATGATTTGGAAAAGCACACACCTGTCTATATAAGGTCCCACAGTTGACAATGCATGTCAGAGCAAAAACCGTGTCATGAGGTCGAAGGAATTGTCCGTAGAGCTCTGAGACAGGATTGTGTTGAGGCACAGATCTGGGGAAGGGTACCAAAAACATTCTGCATCATGTAAGGTCCCCAAGAACACAGTGGCCTCCATCATTCTTAAATTTGGAATCACCAAGACTCTTCCTAGAGCTTGCCGCCCTGCCAAACTGAGCAATCGGGGGAGAAGGGCCTTGGTCAGGAAGGTGACCAAGAACCCGATGGTCACTCTGACAGAGCTCCAGAGTTCCTCTGTGGAGATGGGAGAACCTTCCAGAAGGACAACCATCTCTGCAGCACTCCACAAATCAGGTGTTTATGGTAGAGTGGCCAAACGGAAGCCACTCCTCAGTAAAAAGCACATGACAACCCGCTTGGAGTTTGCCAAAGGGCACCTAAAGGACTCGCAGACCATGAGAATCAAGATTCTCTGGTCTGATCTAACCAAGATTGAACTCTTTGGCCCGAATGCCAAGCGTCACGTCTGGAGGACACCTGACACCATTCTTACAGTGAAGCATGGTGGTGGCAGCATCATGCTGTGGGGATGTTTTTCAGCGGCAGGGACTGGGAGACTAGACAGGATCGGGGGAAAGATGAACGGAGCAAAGTACAGAGAGATCCTTGATGAAAACATGCTCCAGAGTGCTCAGGACCTCAGACTGGGGTGAAGGTTCACCTTCCAACAGGACAATGACCCTAAGGACACAGCCAATACAACGCAGGAGTGGCTTCGGGACAAGTCTCTGAATGTCCTTTAGTGGCCCAGCTAGAGCCTGGACTTGAACCCGATCAAACATCTCTGGAGAGACCTGAAAATAGCTGTGCAGTGACGTTCCCCATCCAACCTGACAGAGCTTGAAAGGATCTGCAGAGAAGAATGGGAGAAATTCCCCAAATACAGGTGTGCCAAGCTTGTAGAGTCATACCCAAGAAGACTCGAGGCTGTAATCGCTACCAAAAGTGCTTCAACAAAGTACTGAGTAAAGGGTCTGAATACTTATGTAAATGTAATATTTCAGTTTTTTATAAATTTGCTAAGATTTCTAAAAACCTGTTTTTGTTTTGTCATTATGGGGTATTGTGTGTAGATTGATGAGGCAAAAAAACGATTTAATGAATTTTAGAATTAGGCTCTAACGTAACAAAATGTGGGAAAAGTTAAGGGTTCTGAATACTTTCCGACTGCACTGTAAAATACGTCTACATCCACTATATCAGAACTTTGGGTCTACTTGAAATACTGCTGAATGAATGGGGACATGGGGGAGTTATCTTCCAGAGATATTGATGATTATTTTGTTTCTGAAATGCATACTGTACCCGACTGATACTCCACTCTGTCTCCTGTTGCCACTCTTAACACAAGATTGACCTATAAATGACTGAATTCAAGATACAAGCCTCAAAATCCATTGTTTGTGATCCTAGCCCGGGTCTCCAGTGCTGGTCTCATGTGTAGATGTGATCCTAGCCTTGGTCTCCAGTGCTGGTCTCATGTGTAGATGTGATCCTAGCCTGGGTCTCCAGTGCTGGTCTCATGTGTAGATGTGATCCTAGCCTTGGTCTCCAGTGCTGGTCTCATGTGTAGATGTGATCCTAGCCTGGGTCTCCAGTGCTGGTCTCATGTGTAGATGTGATCCTAGCCTTGGTCTCCAGTGCTGGTCTCATGTGTAGATGTGATCCTAGCCTGGGTCTCCAGTGCTGGTCTCATGTGTAGATGTGATCCTAGCCTTGGTCTCCAGTGCTGGTCTCATGGGTAGATGTGATCCTAGCCTGGGTCTCCAGTGCTGGTCTCATGTGTAGATGTGATCCTAGCCTGGGTCTCCAGTGCTGGTCTCATGTGTAGATGTGATCCTAGCCTGGGTCTCCAGTGCTGGTCTCATGTGTAGATGTGATCCTAGCCTTGGTCTCCAGTGCTGGTCTCATGGGTAGATGTGATCCTAGCCTGGGTCTCCAGTGCTGGTCTCATGTGTAGATGTGATCCTAGCCTGGGTCTCCAGTGCTGGTCTCATGTGTAGATGTGATCCTAGCCTGGGTCTCCAGTGCTGGTCTCATGTGTAGATGTGATCCTAGCCTGGGTCTCCAGTGCTGGTTTCATGTGTAGATGTGATCCTAGCCTGGGTTTCCAGTGCTGGTCTCATGTGTAGATGTGATCCTAGCCTGGGTCTCCAGTGCTGGTCTAATGTGTAGATGTGTAGTGTAGCGGTAACCCCAGTAGAGTCTTGGTGGTTCCCACAGTCCAGGCAGTTGTGTGTGAGTGAGCTCAGGCCACTGGAGCCCACTAGGGGGATGGAGAGGAGGGCACCAGCCCACAGCTCTCTGCTGGGAGGACCTGTGCACCTGAGCCCACACAGCTATACAGTACAGGGGGCTAGAGCAGGGGCCAACTAAATTAAAACCCAAACAAACAATAAACATAGAAGACACAGATGCGTATGCACATACGGAAACACCCACATAAGCATATATATAATTTTGTGCCCTGGTCTTACTATTCTCTTTAGTGTCCCTACAATGAATGACATACGTACAAAATATATTACCCATTCAGTCCTCATATGAAAGCATTTCACATGAATGATTCTTCTTATAGGTGACACATGTGAGTGTGCTGGTGTGGCGCTTCACCTAACCACAACATGACAAGTTGGCACGCTAAGTAAGGTGACATTGCGACAGAGGGGATCAGTGGTGGGGACATGTGTGTGGTGGTGGTGGGGCGACATAGTGTCTGTTTCCCTGTTTCCATGCCTGTGCACAGTTTCCCGCATGTCAACACAACAAAAGCCACTTGGGAGGCCATTGAGAGCCACGACAGCTGTGGAATATTTTAATGAAATTGTGTTGCGGAGCAGACTTAAGGAGCCATGGTGGGATTTGCTCTGCTTGTAGAAGTAAACAGTGAGGACGTGGTGATGATGTGTCTCTGTGGGGAGATGTTGTTGATGATGTGAAGGTACGGTTACCTCTGCATGTCTTCTGCTCTGTCGATCTAGACACATGCTGCTTTATCCAGTCCTAAAGTATAGCAATATAGCCTAGTCGACAGATGAGCCCTGAGCTCCTTGACATATTCTAATGGTTGGAATGGGAGGAGAAAACCATATTTATAGATTTTTCTTGAGTAATGTAGCTATGAAGATCTATCAGAGTCCAAATAAGAAATACAGAAACTAAACAGAAAAGCAGCGGTTGACTCCTAATATGGTCAATGGCCTGGAACTGTGTGCACTAAACCAGAGCACCTGTTTTAAAGAGGGAATAAAACATGAAAGGAAGAACAATACATTTTAAGTAGATAAAGACAGGATATATAGATTACATGTACATTGTTTTTTCTTCTCTTCCCTACTGAAAATAATTGGTCTAAACTTTGCAGTAAAGTAAAACCTTTGCAAATGTTGCGTTCCACTATTTCAGCCGCTATCACTTTGTGGTTTTGAATTTGACACTGCCAAATGATCATACACTTCCTTATTATATAAGCTATTATGTCATTTGTCATCTCTTATGCAGTCATCAAACTCCCTTGGAGCAGTTCTCCAGCATTCTTTGACAACAGGGGACTGTACATGTTTACCATCCAACCTAGATCCTATCATATTACATGTATCACATATTACAAATCTGATACAGATACAATCATTTATTGTAACTTGGGCACAAGTTAGTGATGACTCATTTAGCTTCATCTGTCTGCCTTTGAGACAATGGGTCAGTGGCCGGTGGGTATGTAAGAAAACTGGTCAAGCACGACTTCTGTCAGTCAAACTGAAAAGCAACTCATACGAGTCGTTGATTGATTAAGGGGTCTGCATGTCAGGCATGGTACAGTATGGTAAAGAATCCCGCCAATGCGATGTCATCTAAAACATGTAGCTAGCTCAGTGTAAATCCTATAAGTGCGCTTGGAAAACAAAAATGTGCAATAAACCAGAGCATGCAAATATAATTCCTGAGCAAGCACAATGATTATTTGAACTGGGACAGGTCAAACTGAAGACACACACTGAAGACAAGCAGTGGTCTGCTGATAAGCAAACATTGGATGGTTATTGACTAGCTAGACAATAACCATCCAATGTTTGCTTATCAGCAGAACACTGCTTGTCTTCAGTGTGTGTCTTCAGTTTTCTATGGTCCCAAAACTGCACCATTGGAGTAAACACAACATCCCTCCATTTCCAAAGAGGCAGGTGGTGGAGTGCTGCTCACAACTCATTAGTCCTTGTGTTGTTTGTTTCTTTCTTCAGTAGCTCTGCTCTGTGTGTGTCTATAGGAGACATGCTGGGCCTGGGGGGCTACTCTCTACTCAGACCCAGCCATAGGTCCAGGGTGGTGGGGGGACTGCAGTGTCTCTTTAAGAGATCCCCTATTTCCTCCTCCTCCTCTTCTTCTTGCTCCTCAGTGCTGGAGCTGTGGCTGTGCATCTTTAGCTCTGTCTGTCTCTCCACAATGGTTCTGCTACCACACTGGGGGTGTGTGTGTGTGGTGTGTTGTGTGTGGTGTGTGTGTGTGGTGTGTGTGTGTCTTGCTCCCTGGCCCTCTGTGCCTTTGCAGCGAGGAGCAGGCCAGAGCTCTGTGTGCCTGCCTTGGCCCCGGGGGGGCCACCATTGTTCCCCGTCCTGCACGGCCCAGTGGCCACAGATGTTCCCCGTTTGATACCGCTCCCCGCACCCTCTCCTGGATGTGTGGGTGGCCAAGTGGGGCGCCTGTTGCGCCTGCCGCTCGCCTAGCACTCTTTGCCATTTGCTGCGGCACCCAAGCACGTGACACGGCGAGGCGAGCTGTGTTGTCTAATGCTTTAATCCTGTGACCGTGAAGAATGGAACAGAAGTCCCCCGAAGTGGAGAAGAATCAGTGGCGAGGTGTTCATAAAGGGATCCGGGAGAAGAGAAGTGTGTTGCCTTAGAGCTCCTGGAGAAACAGGCTTGGCTTCCAACTGCATCTCAGTATTGAGTTGACTAGAGGATGAAGTGGTGGGTTTATTGCAAAAAATAGGGTTTTTAAAGGAACAACAGATCCATGTGTTGTCACAAGGAAAGAAAGATATTGAGCTTTACTTTAAAACAATTATCTTCGACTCACCTAAGTATGTTGCTGCCGTTTCCCACAATTACAACAATGACTTACCTCTCCCATGTTCCACAATTAGTCCTAAAACAATGAACACATGTTCATTGTTCACACGTTACCCTGTGTTATTAGCATGTATTATTATTATTTTCAGTCATACTGCTAATAACAGGTGATTGTTGGAAGCTGGAGATCCAACAGTACTGGCAGTTATTTTTACCTCCTGTCACAGTCTTCTATTTCACAATCCTTCTTTATTCCAACTCCAAACCTTCTCAAATGCTCTCATTCACCACGATACTGTATGTTGCTCTGTGCATGCACATACTGGCCCCCTGGATTGGAATATGAGCAAGCCTGACGATCATCAAGGATCTCACATTGACACACCCTGACGGAGACACCCCTGGTTTATAACTGAGGAAAGACATGGATGGCATAGACGTTGCTAGCTCTCTCAATGTTGTTTGGATTTTGATCATTTCCAATTCTGGTGAATGCAATGTGAGTTGGTGTATTTCAGTCGTTTGTCGATTGTCATGTCACTCACACTTTTTCCAATTCCAATAGTTCAAATGTACAAAACACTTTATAGAATGTCATTTTTGCGCTACTGCTTTGACTTGTGATATTATGTATAGTACTTTACCTGAATAATGGCAGTTACATCTATACCAGGGACCCAACACGGAAATCCTGTAAAGGAAAGAGATATTTCTGTGGCCGTACGCCTGAAAGCTCAAGCTGTTCCTCGGAGGGACAGAGTAGTAAGTAGCTCTCTGGCTGCCTGCAGTTTAGAAAAGGACCTCAGAACTGCTACTTCTAATTTAATAAAAGGTTACAGGCCCGGCATAGGAACACGTTATTATGGCCATTGAACAGGGGGAAAGTGTGTCATTTTGCCAGGCGAGGCTTTACTTTATCTTGACGGTACTGAACCTTAAATCCCCGTCAGCCAGGCTAGTCTACACCGTTCTCACATTTCCATTTTAGCTGGCGGGGCGGCTGTGGCGGAGGCCGATGTTTGCTGACTGACTGGTTGGCTGGCTGGCTGGCTGACCTGGAGAAAAGCTCTTCAGCCTTTCTCTAGATTGCATTAATGCGTGGAGCGGAGCGGAGCGGGGCGGGGAGAAACACTTTCAACGTTCAGGGAGATTCCAATCTGTTTAACCGGGTTCCATGTTCTGTATAATAAACTGTCATAAGTGTCAGTGTTCCTCTCCCTTGGGGGGGATGGGCGCTACATTGGCGGCAGCACTGGGAGAGGCCTCAGAGGCAGTGGGATTTATCAATAGGAGCGTAATACTCTTTCAGACAGGCACAATGCTGGGTGCATGGGCCACAGGCAGGCAGTTGATTTCTGAGACAAGGTGATATGTTGATGGTCGAATGTTGAGGACTGGACCTGAGCTTCCAGACCACACACGTGGTTTGAAAACCACAATCAGATTATGGTATTAGGCATACGTTTACCGGGAGCCTTCCTGGAGTGCTGCCCAATGCATTGTTTTTGTTTGCGATTATATTATGGCCAAAATGGGTAGAAATATTTAAATTGGCCAATTATGAGATTATGCTAAATGCATTGCAGCTTCATGCCTACAAATACCAAATACCGTATCTCGCCACGAATGGAAAAATATGGTTTGTTGCTAATCATAATAATTCCATGTACAGAGCCATAATTGAATGTGCATAAATGAGGTATAATTGTCTCTTGTTCATTCATCTCAGCAATGCACTAATCATTTGGATTCCCTTGGCTGCTGTACTATGCTGTTTTCCCTTTATTTTGGTCAAGGCAGGGCTGAAGCCTCAGATTTTCACTGTATTTATTTATTTATGGATGCAATACACATTCAAAGAATGACTGTGCAAAATGTTGATCTTCAAAAAATGTATACAAAAAAATATAATTGAAGAAATGTATATATACAGTGCCTTGCAAAAGTATTCAGACCCCTTGGATTTCTTAAAGTCTTTTTTTGTCAACAATTTGCACAAAATACTCTGTCACAAGTGGAAGAAAAATTCGATTTTTTAAAAAGGATTAATACATTTTTTTATTTTGTACAAATAATCATTGCATATGTATTCAGCCCCTTTGTTTAGGCAAACCTAAATTAGTTCAGGAGTAAATTTGTCTTAACAAATCACATAAAAAGTTACATGGACTCACTCTGTGTGGAATAATAGAGGTTGGCATGATTTTTAAATGACTAAGCCTTCCTCTGTTCCCCATACAACATCTGTACGATCCCTCAGTCAGGTATTGAATTTGAAGCACAGATTCAACTACCAGGGCCGGCTCTAGCCTTTTGGGGGCTCTAAGCAAAATTGAGTTTCCTGCCATACTACATATGTTGCCATGGGGCAATTCTACACATTATGACATCGGTCTGAGAGACATTTTTGCAGTTTTGAAGCAAATTTCCTGCAATTCTACACATTTTGCCATGACTTATACAATGTTAATATGAAATCAGAGTAATAGTGACTTACAAAATCAATGGGGGCCCCCTGGAGGTCAGGGCCCCGGTCGGTAATTCGAACCATGATTACTACAAGTTTGGATAGCTGACAAGACTAATTTACCAATCCCCCGAAAATTGCTGACATGGCAATGTTAATTTTCTCAACAATAATTTTGAGGAAAGATACTGGTCAATAACCTGTTATTCCTGACTAAAACTATGACGAGAACGAGACAATGCACACTGGGGAAAAAATATAACTATTACAAATTACTTTTCAATTTAGTTGACGGAAATGTGACGAGACAAGAATTCCACGTGAGACTAATGGACATTTAATTTGACATGAAGCTCCTTTTCATCTGTTTTGTCCAATCAGAAGCAGGCAGCATAGTTCATGCAATCCCCAATTGACATCTTTCAGTTGCACAGTCTGATTGAGCTGATCCGCCCAGCTCTCCCACACAGCTCCCATGCGGTCACTTCAGTCACTCATCAGGTGACTTCACTTGTAACTAACCTCAACTATATGAAACAATGTTTACTCTCTCTCTTACTTTCATGTAGACTATTTTTGCTTTGATCACATCAGAAGCTCTATTTTTCCATGTGTTATTCCTTCAGCTGTGTTGCCACTCTCACTCCACAGTCTGCAAATGCAAGTTGCTTTTGCTTTTTTGTGTGCTATTTGTGCTATTAGGAGTACAGTAATACTGTCATTTTTGTCAAATTCTCTCCTTTTCAGGGAAACCACTTATTTACCCCCTTGACAGTTATAATGGGGAGAAAATCTGAGCTGTAAATTGTTTAACCTGTAGCCAAGGCTTTATAGCCTATATGGTTACTTTATGGTTGGCATTGGTTACAATCTGCCATAATATCAATGTTGCCAGCTAAGGCGAACGAGGGGATAGTAGGCCTAGTTGTACAAGGCTATCTGAATGTGCACATGATGGAAGTTGGAGGTAGCATGAATATTAATTGTTTAATAGACAAAAATGCACGGACTATTATGTGACTAAAATGTCTGTGACTAAAACTAGACAAAAATGTAAGTTGAGATCCTGACTGAGTTCCCCAAAAATTTGCTACATTTAAAAAGTAAATACTTTGGGGGTCGGCGGCCCCCTAGCGGCCGCGGGGCCCTAAGCGTTCGCTTATGTTGCTTATGCCTGGAACCGGCCCCGAGAACTACAAAGACCAGGGAGCTTTTTGAAAGCGTCATAAAAGGGCAGTGATTGGTAGATGGGTAACAATAACAAATCAGACATTGAATATCTCTGTAAGCATGATTTAGTTAACTATGCAGTGCATTATGTATTAATCCACCCAGACACAGCAAAGATACAGTCGCCCTTCTGAACTGAGCTGCAGGACAGGGATGAAACTGCTCAGGGATGTTACCATGAGGCCATTGGTACAGAGTTCAATATCTGTGATGGTAGAAAACTGAGGATGGATCAACAACATTGTAGTGACCACAATAATGATCTAATTGACAGAGTGAAAATTTACACTGGAGTTGCTTACCAAGATGACATTGAATGTTCCTGAGTGGCCTAATTACAGTTTTGACTTAAATCTGCTTGAAAATCTATAGCAAGACATGAAAATGGCTGTCTAGCAATGATCAACAATCAACTTGACAGAACTTGTAGAATTTTTTTAATAATGAAGGTGAAATAATGTGCCAAATGTATTGACTCAGGGGGTTGAATACTTATATAATCAAGATATTAGTAAATATTTTACAAATTTTAGAATTTTTCTTCCACTTCGACATTGGAGTATTTTGTGTAGATCGTTTCTGTTTTTTTTAAATTTGTATTAAATCAATTTTAATCTCACTTTGTAAAACAACAAAATGTGGAAAAAAGTCAAGGGGTGTGAATACTTTCTGAAGGAACTGTATATGACCTTGTAATGGAAGCACACAGACCTTCTCCGAACATTAAGTGTTATATTCATATCAGTATCACATTCTCCGTCCGCCGCCATAGTGTATTCTATTCCCTCCTAGATCCGTATGCACTGGCCCTGCTCCCCTGTGTTGGTGTTGTAGCAGCCGTGTTTGGATAGCTAATGAATAGAATAGGAGGGAGATGAAAACAGCGGCATGCCCTGGCGTGATGGAGGAACCGAGTGTCAGTGGCTTTGTCCTATCAAAAAGAAATCAGCTTCGGCAACACTCCGGGTGCAGAAATGCGCATCTCGTCGGGTTTCACGGCAGAGATTGCTTTCACCTGCAACACCCGAGGCATCACACAACACACAGAAAGTCTCTCTCTCTCTCCCCTATCTCACTCTCTCTGACTACAATGGAATCATATTAGCTCCGACCATGCATTCTCAAACACGTATTACGTGGGAACACCGGACAGCGCAGAAAATCACAATTATAATCGCATACATTTAGGAGGCCTTTGTTCCTCTGTGTTTCTGCGTGTGTGCGTGTGTGCTCGCGTGCATGTGAAAGGGAGAACGAGAGAGAAGCTGGAATTTTGTTGTCAAAAAGGCGCATCTGTATTTAGTGCTAGACAGATATCCTTGACTTGACAGGTATACAGTCATTATCTGCTTGTCATATGTCGCCCGGGGCGTCCGTGGAACTCCAAACCCCAGGTTCCCATGTATCAGAGAGAGCCTATTAGCTTACCTGCTTCCAATTCAAAGGCTATCCCCAACCAAAAGACGCCAAGAGGACAAAACAAGGTGTCATATTTATGAATGTGTCAGCAGGCCCAGAAATGTAGCGTTTTGAGGAATGGGCCTGACAAGCTGCATTCTGGGCTTTTACAGTGAAGAGAAATGATATCTTCGCCACGGCAGGTGAAACCAGAAGCCTGGTGCAGGAAAATGATTGTAAATCGCCCAGGCATTATGGAGGACCCCAATTAGACAGGAAACTTGAACTTCTATGTAAAGAGGAGAGGAGTATCCAGTGTTCCTTAATCACTTAACTTTCTCTGGGTTGAGTGGAGTTAAGGGTGAAGGAGCTGTGTGTCTGTGTGTGTACATGTGGAGTGTGTGTGTGTGTTGGGAAAGGGGGGTACAGTTTCCTCTCCGACTGTATAGTCAGTAAATGAGGGTAATCTTAACCAATGAACTGGTCCAGTTGCAGTTGGAGACCCCAACAGTGGTCTGCCTCAAAAAGGAGTCCTAACTTTATATGCTCTTCTACAGAGCCATTTCACTCCATATTTCCATGCTATGCTAATTCAAGATGGCAAGTCTCCAAATATCGACATGTACAAGAACGGCAGGTTCAGCATGGGGGTAAAAAGGTGATTTGACACCTGGGGGGGGGGGGGGGGGGTGTTCTTCGTGCTACTTTGAAACAGGCGAATAGGGAAAACAGTCCAGGCAGTTCCATCAGTCTGGTCTGGTGGGTCTGTTCCTTACAGCCATGTGGCACCTGGGAGGGACATTTAGCAGCATAACTAATGGCAGCCCCCCCCACCCGCCCACACATTTTGGTTTTTGTCCTACTTATTGAACTTTGACCCTTGGTGCAGACTATATCTGAGCGCCCAGCGGTGGGGAGGTTGGCCTCACACCACTAGGGAGGGGCCAGGTGGCCAAGGCAAACAGAGGAAAATGTGTCTCTGTCATATTGACGTGCCAGGCGCCAGATCTACATGAGCACCTTTGCCTGTACCGCTCCCGCACTTGAAGCTAGGGCCAGAGTGGTGAGAGAGTTTGGCTTTCAGAGAAATTGTGTGCATGGGTGAACGTGCCTGTGTCTGTTCCTGCCTGTTTGTGTTTGCATGCATTTGTATACAGTTTGGAATGGCATGAATGCTTGATCCCATAGCCTAAAAGCCATATACATGTTATTATGACTGTTTGAGGTGACTCTGCTTGACGCATTTTACATTTACATTATCCAGAGCGACTTACAGTTAGTGCATTCATCTTAAGATAGCTAGGTGAAGCAACCACTTATCACAGTCAGTCACAGTAAGTATGTTTTAAATGAAGTAGCAAAAAGTCAGAGCTAGTAAGAAAAAATGATTAACTGAAATGCGAGTGTTAGTTCACCCTGCTTGATCTGATCTGTGGTTTAAATGCAAATAATTCTGATAGACACCATTCAATGACTTTCCCGAACTTCAAGGCAAGTTATGAAATTAAAAAAGAAGGTAAACTTGCCGATATTTTTGATTTGCATATAACAAGTGAACAACACAATGAAAATACATTATCACTCTGATTTTGTCACAAGAAATCAAGCTGGCAGTAGCTACAAGTGAAACCACAGACTGTTTAACAGCAGGCTAGCTAGGGAGGTACAGTATCAATCTTTTTTACATCAGTATTTTGCCTGAATTTTTTCTCAAGTCTGCCTCATGATGCCATCCTGAAGCCAAAGGCATTAGAGGTTGGATCAATACAATCTTGGAGCTCAGAATTTATATCATGAGCAAGGCTATTGATCTTTATCAACAGTTGAAAGTTTCTGGGGGGGGGGGGGGGGCTGTATATTTTCACAAAACATCCACACACACAGACCTACTTAGTACAGACTGGCTGAACTTTATATTGGGATTGCTCTACTTTTCAAAGGAAAATAGGATAGCGGAAGGGAAAGGCCTATTGCTGTTTTTAAACTAGTTTACAAATTAATTTAGAATGAATAATAATAATGAAGTAATAGTTGTATGTGTAGCTTGTTATTACAGTAGCTCTAGTAGCAGTGGTTGTTGTTGTTGTAGCTTTACTAGCAGCGTTAGCATCATTGGTCTCCATGATTGGTACTGTACATAAGCAGTCTAGCCGACCATCACCGTCCCCTCTCCCCACTCCCCTCCTCTCCCCACTCCCCTTCCTCCCCGCCAGGGTCAGCCCACTGTCTCTATCCGGGTCAACCACGGCAGCCTGGCTGAAACCCGCGCCGTTTCCTCCCTTCTTCCCCAGTGTCCTGTCTACACACAGACACACACACCACATATCAATAGGGTCGTGGGAGATGGACAGGTGTCCTGCTCTGTAGCTGTGGCCTCTCCAGGGGTCATACAGAAAAGCATGCAGCTGGTCAGGCATCCCACTCCAGGTCCCCACTCTCAGCTGCAGCCAGACAAGGCCAGCACCCACTGAGGGTGAGAGGGTGGGAGGGTGGGAGAGGGGGGGGGGGGGGGGGGGGTGAGGGATGAGGGGACAGAGAGAGAGAGGGAGGGGAGAGGGATGGAGGGAGGGATGATCTATGGAGGCTGGGGCTGAGGCCTGTCAGAGGGACAGGGACAGTGGTCTGGGCAGTGACAGCTAGGCTGATGTTGATGCAGCTTCCCTCCCTCTCACATGTCTGTAGGCTGCTGTTCTCAGCTAGATACAATGAGTGATTACAGGGCCTCGTCTCAGGTAGAATAGTGTATTTGGAGGTGGGCCAACAGTGCTCCGGGAAAGGTGTTGCCTATAATATTCTAGGAATCTGTGTGTCACCATGGTAAACTTCATCAAGTCACCCAAATCGGGATTAAACTGAGCAAGGCTTTTGTTTGAATCGAATCAGTTTAACATATCATTTTAATTATCTTCATCATTCCTTAGTATTAGTAGATGATTATGAACGTGTTATTTCACATGCTTCGTTGCTGAACATGAACATCTCCCTGAAGGAGGGGGTTTTGCCTCCTGGTGCAATGGATCATCATACACTTCAATGACTAACTGCGGAATCACTCACTGATCATGAAGGTTGGACCTCGGGGCTGTGTAATTCATAGATACAAATGTCATTATTAAAATCATGTCTGTCCTTCCGTCTGTCTCCCCATCTGCCCTTCTGTTTGTCTGTCTGTCCGTCTGTCTCCCAATCTGCCCTTCTGTCTGTATGTATGTATGTCTGTCTGTCTGTCTCTCCCCATCTGCCCTTGTGTCTGTCTGTCTGTCTGTCTGTCTCCCCTTCTGTTTGTCTGTCTGTCCGTCTGTCTCCCAATCTGCCCTTCTGTCTGTCTGTATGTATGTATGTATGTATGTATGTATGTATGTATGTATGTATGTATGTCTGTCTCTCCTCATCTGCCCGTCTGTCTGTTTGTCTGTCTGTCTCCCCATTTGCCCTTCTGTCTGTCTGTCTGTCTGTCTGTCTGTCTGTCTGTCTGTCTCTCTGTCTCTCTGTCTGCCTGTCTGTCTCCTCATCTGCCCGTCTGCCCGTCTGTCTGTCTGTCTGTCTGTCTGTCTCTCTGTCTGCCTGTCTGTCTCCTCATCTGCCCGTCTGCCCGTCTGTCTGTCTGTCTGTCTGTCTGTCTGTCTCCCCATCTCCCTGTCTGTCTGTCTGTCTGTCTCCCCATCTCCCTGTCTGTCTGTCTGTCTGTCTCCTCATCTGCCCGTCTGCCCGTCTGTCTGTCTGTCTGTCTGTCTGTCTCCCCATCTCCCTGTCTGTCTGTCTGTCTCCCCATCTCCCTGTCTGTCTGTCTGTCTGTCTCCCCATCTCCCCGTCTGTCTGTCTGTCTGTCTGTCTCCCCATCTCCCTGTCTGTCTGTCTGTCTCCCCATCTCCCTGTCTGTCTGTCTGTCTGTGTCTGTCTCCCCATCTCCCTGTCTGTCTGTCTGTCTGTCTGTCTGTCTGTCTGTCTGTCTGTCTGTCTGTCTGTCTGTCTGTCTGTCTGTCTGTCTGTCTGTCTGTCTGTCTGTCTGTCTGTCTGTCTGTCTGTCTGTCTGTCTGTCTGTTATAGAGGGTGTGGTTGGGCCTGTCTGTTATAGAGGGTGTGGTTGGGCCTGTCTGTTATAGTGGGTGTGGTTGGGCCTGTCTGTTATAGAGGGTGTGGTTGGGCCTGTCTGTTATAGAGGGTGTGGTTGGGCCTGTCTGTTATAGAGGGTGTGGTTCGTCTGTTATAGAGGGTGTGGTTGGGCCTGTCTGTTATAGAGGGTGTGGCTGGGCCTGTCTGTTATAGAGGGCGTGGTTAGTCTGTTATAGAGGGTGTGGTTGGGCCTGTCTGTTATAGAGGGTGTGGTTAGTCTGTTATAGAGGGTGTGGTTAGTCTGTTATAGGGGTGTGGTTAGTCTGTTATAGAGGGTGTGGTTAGTCTGTTATAGAGGGTGTGGTTAGCCTGTTATAGAGGGTGTGGTTAGTCTGTTATAGAGGGTGTGGTTAGTCTGTTATAGAGGGTGTGGTTAGTCTGTTATAGAGGGTGTGGTTAGTCTGTTATAGAGGGTGTGGTTAGTCTGTTATAGAGGGTGTGGTTAGTCTGTTATAGAGGGTGTGGTTAGTATGTTATAGAGGGTGTCGTTAGTCTGTTATAGAGGGTGTGGTTAGTCTGTTATAGAGGGTGTGGTTAGTCTGTTATAGAGGGTGTGGTTAGTCTGTTATAGAGGGTGTGGTTAGTCTGTTATAGAGGGTGTGGTTAGTCTGTTATAGAGGGTGTGGTTAGTATGTTATAGAGGGTGTCGTTAGTCTGTATAGAGGGTGTGGTTAGTCTGTTATAGAGGGTGTGGTTAGTCTGTTATAGAGGGTGTCGTTAGTCTGTTATAGAGGGTGTGGTTAGTCTGTTATAGAGGGTGTGGTTAGTATGTTATAGAGGGTGTCGTTAGTCTGTTATAGAGGGTGTGGTTAGTCTGTTATAGAGGGTGTGGTTAGTCTGTTATAGAGGGTGTGGTTAGCCCTAGCTCTACTTTGTGTTTGTTGTCAGATCTGAAAATGAGTGCAGTGCATTTATAATGGACTACAACGCTGCAATTTAATTAATATGGTTCAAATGTATCCGCAGTTTCAATAACAGCCTATATGCTTAAAGTCAGTCAGCAAGTTGGACACTTTGTATCAGTGTCTGGTCCCAGTAGACCTGAGCAGTAGGAGCAGTGCAGCTACCATGCAGAGAGCAGGGAGACAAGCCTGCCACTTTGACAACGTGCAGTTTTGTACAAGCCCTGCTCATGTAACAGATGCAGATTTTCCCAGGCACCGCAGAGCAGCGCACCGTGCTCGTCAACAGGGACAGCCGCTCAACTGCGCTGGAACAGAATAAATCACTGAGAAACTCGCTTGTCATTTCACCGCCATCCCAACGGTGGCTCGCCGGCGCCTGATCGACTTGATGGCATCATTTTAAAATGAGGGGAAGAGAAAGGCTGATTCAGCGGGGAAATGGTTTGAGTTAGAGCAGGCTGTTCGGGGGCCGCTGTCTAATTTTGAACAAAAGCCTTGGTGGGTTACTGCTGTAGGAATCTGGACAACGCGCTCTTATGCTAGGAGAATTTAAAATGGGTTGCCGGCCCATCTTTTTCTGGTAGAGTGCGGATAGATGGGGACTACAGAGACTTGTTAGGGGATTGGCTAACCAAATAAAAGGGTGTGAGTGGGACTGTGGGAATGTTCAGGGCTGGGCTGTCACCTGTTAACATTGCCAAGTAATGAATGTAATGTGCTCCTGTTTAAATGTAATCACCTGCAAGTGCATAACAAGTGCAATGCAATCATGCTGTAAGTAGTGCCCTAATTAATACCTTCTCCTTTTCTGGAGCTTACAGATCCACACAGTGTGTTTGCCACGTTCACGTGTCATTAGCGTTTAGCCTTTGATTGAATAACGTGCTTTAAGTTTATTTGGAAACATGTTTGTTTTGGCTTTGTTGTTGATTTTCAGAAGCAAACAGCTTTTGACTTTGACTGTCATTCATAGCATCACAAAACAAGTATTCATGTTACTATGGAAACCTATAATAAAGACGGCAAAAGATTTGAACAATGCACTACTGTACTAGATCTGAATTAGGCCTACTGTGTCCACAAACATATCCTATCCCTCTCTACCCCTCCAAAAATAAAATCACTTGAGGAAATAGGAACATTTGTTACTGTACATGTATGCAAACAATAACTGGTGAATAATTAGGTTTTGATTGACACATGTGACAATTGATCAATGACCCAGGAAAACAATTGATTCTAATATGATGACACACTGGTGGCTTTGTCATAAAAATTAATGCTTAGCAGAGGCATAGATGGACAGGGCTACACAGGAACACACACACACACACACACCCTTCCTCTCTCTCATGCACAAACACAGACACGGAGGGGAGGTTTCACTCCCAACACACTTCACTCAATCCGTGTATCCCAGCTTTGGGTAAAGTGATGGCCAAGTGGAATAGGTCACTGATGACTAGCCAGCCAGGCAGATCGGTTTGTCACTCAGTGAAAGGGGATAGATTTGTGTCTCACTGTCTGTCTCACTGTACGGCTTCCTGGAAGGGGGGGGGGGGGGTCAGGAGGGGGGCAGCGGTAGTGCCTCTCACAGGGTTATTCATTACAATCTGTCCAGGAAACCGATAAGGAAGCTCAGCCTGAGACATATTAACCTCCTTTTGAACAGCTAATTATAGTCGGCATTTGGACTTTTCCCCCTCTGTTAAAGATATAAAACTTGGAATTGTAGCTGTCAAGTAAACAGCGTGTTGACTGGTGAACTCTTGAATGATACATTAAGCTATCAACAGTTGATATTTGATATTCACTCTGGTGTGGTACACGTTTGGACAAATGTATGAGAAGGGTCTTCTGTTTTGTGTTGTACTTGATTATAATTTATGCTAATTCTATGCTAGCTTGCATCTCTCTATTGAAGAATGTTTTTATTCTTTTTTATCAGATAGTATAAAGTGCCTTCGGAAAGTATTCAGACCCCTTGACTTTTTTAAATCAAATACAACAGGTTTTTACTTACGAGCCCCTAACCAACAATGCAGTTTAAAAAAAATATGGATAAGAATAAGAAGTAACAGTAACAAGTAATTAAAGAGCAGCACTAAAATAATAATAGGGAGACTATATACAGGGGGGTACCGGTACAGAGTCAATGTGCAGAGGCAACGATTAGTTGAGGTAATACGTACATGTAGGCAGCGGTGTAAAATGGGGGGGGGGGCAATGCAAATAGTCTGGGTAGCAATTTGATTAGGTGTTCAGGAGTCTTATGACTTGGGGGTAGAAGCTGTTTAGAAGCCTCTTGGACCTAGACTTGGCGCTCCGGTACCGCTTGCCGTGCGGTAGCAGAGAGAACAGTCTACGACTAGGGTGGCTGGAGTCTATGACAATTTTTAGGGCCTTCCTTTGACACCGCCTGGTATAGAGGTCCTGGATGGCAGGAAGTTTGGCCCCAGTGATGTACTGGGCCGTTCACACTACCCTCTGTAGTGCCTTGCAGTCTGAGACCGAGCAATTGCCATACCAGGCAGTGATGCAACCAGGCAGGATGCTCTTGATGGTGCAGCTGTAGAACCTTTGAGGATCTGAGGACCCATGCCAAATCTTTTCAGTCTCCTGAGGGGAAATCGGTTTTGTCGTGCTCTCTACACGACTGTCTTGGTGTGCTTGGACCATGTTAGTTTGTTGGTGATGTGGACACCAAGGAACTTGAAGCTCTCAACCTGCTCCCCTGCAGCCCCGTCGATGAGAATGGGGACGTGCTCAGCCCTCCTTTTCCTGTAATCCACAGTCATCTCCTTTGTCTTGATCACGTTGAGGGAGAGGTTATTGTCCTGGCACCACACGGCCAAGTCTCTGACCTCCTCTCTATAGGCTGTCTCGTCGTTGTCGATGATCAGGCCTACCACTGTTGTGTCATCGGCAAACTTAATGATGGTGTTGGAGTCGTGCCTGGGCGTGCAGTCATGAGTGAATAGGGAGTACAGGAGGGGACTGAGCACGCACCCCTGAGGGGCCCCTGTGTTGAAGATCAGCATGGTGGATGTGTTGTTACCTACCCTTACCACCTGGGGGCGGCCCGTCAGGAAGTCCAGGATCCAGTTGCAGAGGGAGGTGTTTAGTTCCAGGGTCCTTAGCTTATTGATGAGCTTTGAGGGCACTATTGTGTTGAACGCTGAGCTGTAGTCAATGAATAGCATTCTCACATAGGTGTTCCTTTTGTCCAGGTGGGAAAGGGCAGTGTGGAGTGCAATAGAGATTGCATCCTCTGTGGATCTGTTGGGGCGGTATGCAAATTGGAGTGGGTCTATGGTTTCTGGGATAATGGTGTTGATGTGAGCCATGACCAGCCTTTTGATGCACTTCATGGCTACAGACGTGAGTGCTACGGGTCGGTAGTCGTGTAGGCAGGTTACCTTAGTGTTCTTGGGCACAGGCACTGTGGTGGTCTGCTTAAAACATGTTGGTATTACAGACTCGGACAGTGAGAGGTTGAAAATGTCAGTGAAGACACTTGCCACTTGGTCAGCGCATGCTTGCAGTACACATCCTGGTAATCCATCTGGCCCTGCGGCCTTGTGAATGTTGACCTGTTTTAAAGGTCTTACTCACATCGGCTGCGGAGAGCGTGATCACACAGTCTTCCAGAACAGCTGGTGCTCTCATGCATCTTTCAGTGTTATTTGCCTCGAAGCGAGCATAGAAGTAGTTTAGCTCGTCTGGTAGGCTAGTGTCACTGGGAAGCTCTCGGCTGTGCTTCCCTTTGTAGTCTGTAATGGTGGGCCAGCCCTGCCACATCCGACGAGCGTCAGAGCCGGTGTAGTACGATTCGATCTTAGTCCAGTATTGACGCTTTGCCTGTTTGATGGTTCGTTGGTGGGCATAGCGGGATTTCTTATAAGCTTCCGGGTTAGAGTCCCGTTCCTTGAAAGCGGCAGCACTAGCTTTTAGCTCAGTGCCGATGTTGCCTGTAATCCATGGCTTCTGGTTGGGGTATGTACTGTACGTACGGTCACTGTGGGGACGACGTCATCAATGCACTTTTTGATGAAGCCAATGACTGATGGGGTGTACTCCTCAATGCCATCGGAGAAATCCCGGAACATATTCCAGTCTGTGCTAGCAAAACAGTCCTGTAGCTGAGCATCTGCTTCATCTGACCAATTTTATTGATCTAGTGACTGGTGCTTCCTGCTTTAATGTTTGCTTGTAAGCAGGAATCAGGAGGATAGAATTATGGTCAGATTTACCAAATGGAGGGCGAGGGAGAGCTTTGTATGTGTCTCTGTGTGTGGAGTAAAGGTGGTCCAGAGTTTTTTCCCCTCTAGTGGCACATTTAACATGCTGATAGAAATTTGGTAAAACGGATTTAAGTTTCCCTGCATTAAAGCCCCCGGCTACTAGGTGCGCCGCCTCTGGGTGAGCGTTTTCTTGTTTGCTTATGGCGAAATACAGCTCATTCAATGCTGTCTTAGTCCCAGCCTACTGACTGTGGTGGTATGTAAACAGCTACGAAAAATACAGATGAAAACTCTAGGTAGGTAGTGTGGTCTACAGTTTATCATGAGATACTCTACCTCAGGCGAGCAATAGCTTGAGACTTCCTTAGATATCGTGCACCAGCTGTTACAAAAATACATAGTCTGCCGCCCCTTGTCTTACCAGACGCCGCTGTTCTATCCTGCCAGTGCAGCGTGTAACCAGCCAGCTGTACAGTCGTGGCCAAAAGTTTTGAGAATGACACAAATATTAATTTTCACAAAGTCTGCTGCCTCAGTTTGTATGATGGCAATTTGCATATACTTCAGAATGTTATGAAGATTGATCAGATGAATTGCAATTAATTGCAAAGTCCCTCTTTGCCATACAAATTAACTGAATCACCAAAAAAACATTTCCACTGCATTTCAGCCATGCCACAAAAGGACCAGCTGACATCATGTCAGTGATTTTCTTGTTAACACAGGTGTGAGTGTTGACGAGGACAAGGCTGGAGATCACTCTGTCATGCTGATTGAGTTCGAATAACAGACTGGAAGCTTCAAAAGGAGGGTGGTGCTTGGAATCATTGTTCTTCCTCTGTCAACCATGGTTACCTGCAAGGAAACACGTGCCGTCATCATTGCTTTGCACAAAAAGGGCTTCACAGGCAAGGATATTGCTGCCAGTAAGATTGCACCTAAATCAACCATTTATCGGATCATCAAGAACTTCAAGGAGAGCGGTTCAATTGTTGTGAAGGCGGCTTCAGGGCGCCCGAGAAAGTCCAGCAAGCACCAGGACCGTCTCCTAAAGTTGATTCATCTGCGGGATCGGGGCACCACCAGTACAGAGCTTGCTCAGGAATGGCAGCAGGCAGGTGTGAGTGCATCTGCATGCACAGTGAGGCAAAGACGTTTGGAGGATGGCCTGGTGTCAAGAAGGGCAGCAAAGAAGCTACTTCTCTCCAGGAAAAACATCAGGGAGACTGATATTCTGCAAAAGGTACAGGGATTGGACTGCTGAGGACTGGGGTAAAGTCATTTTCTCTGATGAATTCCCTTTCCGATTGTTTGAGGCATCCGGGAAAAGCTTGTCCGTAGAAGACAAGGTGAGCGCTGACATCAGTCCTGTGTCATGCCAACAGTAAAGCATCCTGAGACCATTAATGTGTGGGGTTGCTTCTCAGCCAAGGGAGTGGGCTCACTCACAATTTTGCCTAAGAACACAGCCATGAATAAAGAATGGTACCAACACATCCTCCGAGAGCAACTTCCCCCAACCATCCAGCATGATGGAGCACCTTGCCATAAGGCAAAAGTGATAACTAAGTGGCTCGGGGAACAAAACATCAATATTTTGGGTCCATGGCCAGGAAACTCCCCAGACCTTAATCCCATTGAGAAATTGTGGTCAATCCTCAAGAGGCGGGTGGATAAACAAAACCCCACAAATTCTGACATACTCCAAGCATTGATTATGCAAGAATGTGCTGCCATAAGTGAGGATGTGGCCCAGAAGTTAATTAACAGCATGCCAGGGCGGATTGCAGAGGTCTTGAAAAAGAAGGGTCAACACTGCAAATATTGACTCTTTGCATCAACTTCATGTAATTGTCAATAAAAGCCTTATGAAATTTAATTATACTTCAGTATTCCATAGTAACATCTGACAAAAATATCTAAAGACACTGAAGCAGCAAACTTTGTGGAAATGAATATTCGTGTCATTCTCAAAACTTTTGGCCACGACTGTATGTTGATAGTGTCGTTGTTCAGCCACGTCTCCGTGAAGCATAAGATTTTACAGTTTTGAATGTCCCGTTGGTAGTTTAATCTTCCGCGTAGGTCATCTATTTTTTTGTCCAAAGATTGCATGTTTGCTAGCAGAATGGAAGGAAGTGGGGGTTTATTCGATCGCCTACAAATTCTCAGAAGGCAGCACGCCGTCCGGACCCTTTTTCTCTGCCTCCTCTTCACGCAAATCACGGAGATCTGGGCCTGTTCCCGAGAAAGCAGTATATCATTCACGTCGGCCTTGTCAGACTCGTTAAAGGAAAAAAAGGATTCTGCCAGTCCGTGGTGAGTAATCGCAGTCCTGATGTCCAGAAGTTATTTTCGCCATAAGAGACGGTAGCGGCAACATTATGTACAAAATAAGTTACAAAATAAGTTACAAACAACGCAAATAAACGAACAAAAAAACACAATGGGTTGGGGGCACGTAAAACGTCCGCCTTCTTCTCCGGCGCCATCTGTTTTTGCTTTCCACATTTTTGGAAAATTGATTAAATAAATATGAAAACCTGCTACAGAGCACTCACGACCTCAGACTGGGGCGAAGGTTTACCTTCCAACAGGACAACGACCCTAAGCACATAGCCAAGACAAAGCAGGAGTGGCCCAGCCAGAGCCCGGACTAGAACCCGATCAAACATCTCTGGAGAGACCTGAAAATAGCTGTGCAGCAACTTTCACTATCCAACCTGACAGAGCTTGAGGCGATCTGCAGAGAAGAAAGGAAGAAACTCCCCAAATACAGGTGTGCCAAGCTTGTAGCGTCATACCCATTAAGATTCCAATGTAATCGCTGCCAAAGGTACTGAGTAAAGGGTCTGAAAACTTATGGAAATGTGATATCTGTTTTTATTTTTAATAAATTAGCAAACATTCTAAAAACCTGTTTTTGCTTTGTCATTATGGGGTATTGTGTGCAGATGAGGGGGAAAAAATGTAAATCAATTTTAGAATAATGCTGTAACGTAAACAAAATGTGGAAAAAGTCAAGGGGTCTGAATACTTTCCGAAGGCACTGTATGTAGAAACCACACTCTCAAACTGGTGCAAAGCATCGTCTTTATTCCATCCTTACTAAAGCGGCATCCTAAGCTTCAGGGCATGCATACTTTATTACAGAGCCACTTGGTGACAGCTTGGATAGTCACAAGAAGATGCGGAGGCCTACAATGTCACTCCACCGCGCTGCATTCATCCCAGACCCCCTAACTCTTGACTTTCTCTGTTAGCTAGCCTTGTTACCGCTCCCTTTATCCTTACAGTTGGCCACTCTTCAGTCAATGGCGTCTGGCGACCACGTCTTTGGTGGTATTTGGGGGGATTTCGGGATAATTGAATGTGCCAGGGCGCCTTGGATATAATTCGATTTGGTCCGATACAGTTTTAGACGGAGCGATGACACCACTTCCTTTCAAAAGCACATACTTGGGGGCCTGTGTAATCGTCACATTTCAGCCACTCAACAGATGACTTATTGTGGATGGAGAATGGCTGGGTATGGAGAGAAGAAATACACAGTGGGTAAGTGAGGAGTTTTGGCTAATGTGTTCGGGGAGGTTATGTTGAGTTTTTAGCTGTCGAGAGACTCCTGGTTTGCCTTTGAACGTGACCCTTTTGATTTGTCCCTCAGGGTCTCTAGTTTGTCATTATTACCTGAAGTGATGAATGTGTGTTGCACTTAGTCTCCTCTACATCCTGAACATGGAGCCTCCTGACTCGAGTTTAAAAAAAATACACTTATCTATCTACCCTCAATCCATTACACCTCCAATACATAACCAGAGAGAGATGGAGTTACATAGGTTCGAACCTGCCAGGGACAGAAAGAGAGAGAGAGAGAGGGCCTGAAAACCAAGCATGCTTCAATGTTTACTACATGAGGTCAACAGTCATTGGATCTGATTCCATTATGTAAGAACCATGCTTATGTTTGACAGGGGGGGATTTTTTAAAAAAATTTTAAAATGTATTTCACATTTATTTAACCAGGTAGGCCAGTTGAGAACAAGTTCTCATTTACAACTGCGACCTGGCCAAGATAAAGCAAAGCAGTGTGAATAAAACAACACACAGTTACACATGGGATAAACAAACGTACAGTCAATAACACAATAGAAACATCTATATACGGTGTGTGCAAATGTAGTAAGATTAGGGAGGTAAGGCAACAAATAGGACATAGTGGCGAAATAATTACAATTTAGCATTAACAGTGGAGTGATAGATGTGCAAGTAGGGATACTGGGATGCAAAAGAGCAATAATAAATAACAATATGGGGATGAGGTAGTTGGGTGGGTTATTTGCAGATGGGCTGTGTACAGGTGCAGTGATCGATAAGCTGCTCTGACAGCTGATGCTTAAAGTTAGTGAGGGAGATATAAGTCTCCAGCTTCAGTGATTTTCGCAATTCGTTCCAGTCATTGGCAGCAGAGAACTGGAAGGAAAGGCGGCCAAAGTAGGTGTTGGCTTTGGGATGACCAGTGAAATATACCTGCTGGAGCACGTGCTACTGGTGGGTGTTGCTATGGTGACCAGTGAGCTGAGATAAGGCGGGGCTTTACCAAGCAAAGACTTATAGATGACCTGGAGCCAGTGTGCTTGGCGACGAATATGAAGCGAGGGCCAGCCAACGAGAGCATACAGGTCACAGTGGTGGGTAGTATATGGGGCTTTGGTGACAAAACGGATGGCAATGTGATAGACTACATCCAATTGCTGAGTAGACTGTTGGAGGCTATTTTGTAAATTACATCGCTGAAGTCAAGGATTGGTAGGATAGAGAAGGTGCGTGGCACCAATTCCCTGAGGGGGAACCATCTTTTTGGGGAGCAGTGTTTCCAGACATAGTAGGAAGCAGTGTGAGTGTGACTCCTCGTGCCCAGGCTCAAGAGTGGGGGAAGCGTCCTCTTTGATTAGATTACATGCTTGGCTGTGATGAGAGAGGAATGAAAACACATCTCAGGGTATTTTACATCTCAATGCATCATTGAATCCCCCCAGCTGGTTATGATAGCGGTAGCTCTAGCTCTAGCCTCCCACAGAAGGTGTGTGAGGAAGAGGGCGGGGGAACCACGAATGTGTCTAGGGGAGCCGCATGTGTTCGAACGCCGAGTGGCCTATTGTCGGTGCGTTGAGGAAGCCTGTCTCTCTAGGCCAAGGTCACAGTATTTTACACGTGGGAGGGTTGAGGGGCTGTTTTGTTTTGCCTGTTTCTGTGAGGTGATGTGTGTGCAGCAGGGCCTTGTGTGTTTGTTTGGTTTCTCCATGCGGTAAAATTGAGCCGAGATGTTAGTAGGCTTTTTGGCTACAGCAGAGGTGGTTGAACAGAGTCAACATCAAATCGTCCTATTTGTCAAAGGGTGTGTGCGTGTGTGCTTTTTTCTGTTTTTGCCTGAATGCTTGTGTGCATGTTTTGGTGTTTGCCTGTGTGTTTCAGTGTGTGTGTGTGTGTGTACAGAGAATCTGGGTCATCAGCATTAACAAACACGTCTCTGGCAGTTTCCTGGTTTCTCTTCATCTAAAACCATTCCTGCTACTTGTCGCGGTGCCAGAGTAAATGTCTCTGAAGTGGCTAGCTGCACTAACATCTTTATAATACAGACCTCTCTATCCTTCCTTCCCCGTGTCTTGCATTCACCCCGTTCGTCACATCCCCATTCAGGCAGCTGGGACCGAGGCCTAATTTGTTTAGCCTCTTGGAGTAAACAGGGCTGTCAAAGGGAAAGAACATCTCCCTTTTATAACCATGCAGAGAGGAAACCACATTGGCTAGGCTAACTCGAAACAGATCATCTTTAAGACAAACATGTGCATTACAAGGACCTTGGGTGCTTTATGGGGACCTGTCTGATCTGCAGACAGTCAATCCGTTTTAATGACAAAGTCCTTTGGCTTGTTATATCAGATTTAGAAACGATTTCACCAGGGACTCGGTTTTTTATTTTAATTTGGAGCAAATTTGCACTGGGGAAATTACACTTCTTCTTTATCTCGTTCTCACCAGAGACACGGCTGTCCGCTATGGAGTTTACTACGTTCTGTATGTACTAACATCCCAGACTAACTGGGCCTTAGGAACTCATGTGTCTGGTGAAAGAGAGATGCTGCAATGCTGGAAATGAATGGATTTGTATCAATCAGGTCTCATTTCCCGGATACATTGTGGTGTATGTGTAGCTAGCTAGAGGTACAGGTACTCTAACTCAAAGCCTGGGTTTGGCCGATAAAGATACGTATCCACTCGCGAAAGTCTAGTTTAGCCTCTTTAGATGATACTTTTATTGTGTGAGTGAATTTAACAGATGACAGTACAGGTTCCGCTTTTATTGATTGATTTATTGATTACTTTCACTTTTAACGTCCCTTCTATTTCTGATGCACAGTCTCTAAGGAGTCAAATTATTAGTTAATAAAGTCAAATCATTAGTTAAAGCCAACAGTGTTCCACAATTTTTTACTTTTCCTACCATTTCTCAGGCTCACCTCAAGTAATGCTGCATCAGCGATTATCAAAGCTTGATGAATTTGGATTAAAAAATGAGTATTTTGCCCAGAGACAAATGTATCCTGTGATGGAAAACAAGCTGGCAGAGGAACTTGTTTAACGATGATCTTGGTGCCAGTGCAGTCGGCCATTTCCATGCACACTGTCCTCATTAACGTATTCATAATTTACAGACACACAGAGTATACAAAACATTAAGGACACCTGCTCTTTCCATGACATAGACTGACCAGGTGAATCCAGGTGAAAGCTATGATTGCTTATTGATGTCACTTGTTAAATCCACTTCAATCAGTGTAGATGAAGGGGAGGAGACAGGTTAAATAAGGATTTCTAAGCCTTGAGACAATTGAGTCATGGATTGTGTATGTGTGCCATTCAGAGGGTGAATGGGCAAGACACAATATTTACTGTAAGTGCCTTTGAACAGGGTATGGTAGTAGGTGCCAGGCCCACCGGTTTGTGTCAAGAACTGCAACGCTGCTGGGTTTTTCACACTCAACAGTTTCCCGTGTGTATCAAGAATGGTCCACCACCCAAAGGACATCCAGCCAACTTGACACAACTGTGGGAGGCATTGGAGTGAACATGGGTCAGCATCCCTGTGGAACGCTTGAGACCTTGTAGAGTCCATACCCCGACGAATTGAGGCTGTTCTGAGGCCTGGGGACGGGGGGGTGTTCCTAATGTTTGGTATACTCAGTGTTTATCCACAAGTCATATATTACCATATTTGTCTCTCACAACACTAACTTATCAATCACCCCCACTTCCTTTTATGTCAATGCAAAGACTTGTCACTTACAGTACAGTTCACAATCATTACCCTCCAATGATTGGTTCAAACGGCTCCTTTAACTCCCCCCTCTCAATCATCTGTCAATCCAGTAGTGTGTGAGAAAAAATAAGAGGCCAGGAAGGGAGTGTGTCACGTTTATTTATATGCAGATCCTTCTTTCTTTCCCTCGTTCTCTCTCTGAGGCTGGATAATTAGGGGTCCATAATCTTTTGCTGAGGGAGCACCTTGTCCTCTCCCCTGTTTATAACATCATCAAAGTTGTGCCTCTGGGGGCCCCCGGCTTCATTAATAATTTAGGTGTGCGCTGCCTGGTTATAGCAGGAAGCCCTTATTGAGTTTGTAAACCATGTGATGATTTACGAGAACACCTTGCGTGCGTCATGCTCATTAAATAAAATACTCCCGGTTTAATCAGAAACACTGAGGTAAACTGGACTCACTCTTCCCTCATTTATTTTCTCTTTCCCTCCTTCTCTGTCTCTCCCCTTATTTTTCTCCCTCTCCCCCTCTCTTTACAGGGTGACCAAGCTGAGTGAGTGTGGAGTTGTGAAGAGTTATTGTCTGAGGCAATGACACAGAGAGCTAGGCCTAGTCGGTCCTTCTGCCTGTCTGTCTGTTTGCCTGTCGCTAGCTGCTTCCGAGGGGCAGAGGGTAAGTGCTTCACGCTCAGAAGGAAGTCAAAGCCCCGCCACCCTGACCTTCAACACGCCACTTTACACCCCAATTTAGCTTATGGAATTGATTGTGATATGCCTTGGTTTTTTGGCTGGTCGGGTGGGGAGAAGCAGAGGGCTGGAGAAATTTAATAAATTCTACACCTAGAGAATTTATGGCTTTGAGAAAGTTGAACATTGTGTGTGGGATTGGTGTGTGTGGCGGCGGGGTAGTGTGTGTGGTCGGGAAGGGAGAGTTAGTGTGTGTGTGCGTCCGTGCATGCGTGCGGGCTCCTTCAGCATGTGTGCCTGTGTGTGTTTGCTGTGAGAAAGTATTTGAAACTTTATGTCGGTGGAGTGCCCCATAGTCATTAGAGAATCACTTGCAGAGGACAGGTCAGTATGTTGTCCACACATAATCATTGCTCTGGTCTATTGCACTGGCTGACAGAAACGTCACAAACATCACTTCACTCCCAGATTTTCACAGACACCTCTCACCAGGGGTCAGCAGGCCAAACTAAAGAGGGTCACTGAAGAACAAGAGTCAATCCTCTAATGAACTTTGGGGGGGGTCTCTCTCTCTCTCTCTCTCTCTCTCTCTCTCTCTCTCTCTCTCTCTCTCTCTCTCTCTCTCTCTCTCTCGCTCTGTCTCGTAAACATTACACTCACAAAAGTTCCAAAAGAATAAAGACATTTCAAATGTCATATTATGTCTATATACAGTGTTGTAATGATGTTCAAATAGTTAAAGTACAAAAGGGGTCTCTCTCTCTCTCTCTCCCTCTCCACCATGTGCAAATGTCTGACCTCTGTGGCCCATAATCTGCCTATGACCCGAGGCCAGTTGGATAGCAGAAATGTAAATGGGACTGCATGGTGTAAAAGCCCCATGAATCTGGTTCCCCAGGCAATGTTATGGAAACCACAGGAGCTACTCACCCATGTCATCCCTGGTATTGAGGTAACATGTTGAACTACTGTGTGAGAGCAAATATTTTGAGAAATACTTAGAGAGTACTTCTTAGCTCTATCGTAAGCTGTTCATCAGTTGAGAGTTTAAATTGTGTTATTGTTCATTGTTGAGTTCACAGATGTGTTTGTTTGTGCTGATTCATCCATGTTTAGTAGTTCTTTCTGTTATACAATTTAGTAGTTTAAATGAAAGGGCCTTTTAGAATCAATGACTATGCCCCTTGCTAAATAAATCCCAGAAATGCAAACACATTAGCTACATATTACTTACTGCAAAACACACAGCCTTTTATCTGAAGAGGTCACCAAAAACTCCCCCCCCCCCCTCTCTCTCCCTTCCCCTCCCTGTGGATTTAGGGTGTCAGTCTAATGTGGTTTACAGTTTAAAATAGATTATGCTTTGGGATTACTACCTGAGCAGAGCGGGCCTCGGAAAGGTTCAAAAGTGCCTTTGATGTCCCCAAGCCTAAACAACACCTGGGGCCAACCTGAGTTGGAAGGGCCTTTTTTTGTTATTCAGAGCCACGGCCCTTAATTGTGGGCCCCGGCACAAATGGAGAGAGAGAGAACATTTAACATTTAAAAGGGGGGGTAACTCCGCGAGGGCCTCCTGCTTTACATACATAAATATCTGCGAGATTCATTCACCGATTCCAACCTGCTAAATCACTGACTAACCAGGTTCATCACCAGTGCACTTTAACCCTTCTTCTACTTGTGAAGGTCCACTACTTGATAAGTATTTATCGTTATAGCTCCAGTATTTAGCACTAACAGCCCCTACATATTTAAACTGCCAGCTCCATTGAGTCTAAGGCTTAGCGCTCCTCAGCAGCTCCTGTCTGTGTTATCACCATGCAAATGGGTCTTAATGTGTCCACCAGGCCCTCTAAAGGTGGCTACCGTACAGGCCCTCTGTCTCAGAGATGGGCCTCCTGGTGTAGGAGAAATAGCTATAGCTCTGTAGCTGCTTGATGAGGCTCTGCCTGACTGATACCATATCTTCCCGCCATTGGTGATGGGAAGCTATTAGCAATGAATTAGATAAATAGGCCTTTAAAGATCAGAGCACCTGGTAGCTGGCTATCTTTTACCATTTAGGCTAAGGCGGGTATTGACTGAGGATGGTGTTATAGATTTTGTATGTCAGGTGTGGCTCGGCTCTATTTAGCCAATGGAAATGCGGTATTAGACCCATGAGGGTCACTCTTACTGACACCTGTCTGTCCCCACTCTCATCTCAGCCACGCCTTCCTCTTCTCCACACATTCCCACAGCATTACCCTATGGTGCGTCTCTGCTCCTCTGTCACACCTGAGAGAGACAGAGAGAGAGAGGGATACAGAATACATCTAACTATGTGTTGTGACAGTTCTTGTCCACTACCTTCCACCCAGGCCATATTATGTCCAGAGAAAAAGTCAATCAATATTGTCATTCACAACTTCAGATTAAACTTAACTTCTTCTTACTGCACAGTGCTCGTTTTTGCGAGCGTTCGATCCACCTCGTCGCAGAAACAGAAATAACGCCTTATCGATCGATGTCAGCGAATTAACAAGTGGAATGTTCTTCGAAAATGGCCAAGAAGTGAAGCAATGGAGCAAAGCAAATAAAAGACGGCACTCGTCAACAAACACTATAAAACCCAATCTGGAAACAAGTTTGGTGAGTGAGGCGCATTGCCGTGCAAATGTATTGCAATTTGGAGTCGGTTGCCACAAACCACTAAATGCCTTTAAATAGTACCATGCACTTAACATTTTCAACAGCACAGCCGTTCCATGGCTTTATGTGCGCAAACAAGACACGCATTAAAACTATGAAGGACAAACAGTGGTAAGTATTGAAAATATCCCCAAATTCACTACAAATATTTGAATATATTGACGCACGCTTTCTGCCCGGCAACTATTGTTATGAAAAATATAGTCGACCATGTCTGACTGCTACCACAACTATCCACGTGCTTTAAAACAAGAATGTCGCTGTACTTTTGGACACAGACAAACAGCATTGTTTTATTATATAAACAACGGAGCGGATCACCACTTGCGGCTAGGACTTCCTCATACAGTGAAGATCCAGATTGCCGTTGCAGTGTTGAAAGCCATGATGTCTTGGTTTAGAAGCCAGGATGTCTTGGTTTGGCATGCACGCATCAGCCTCCATTGTCTAAGGCAGCGGCAAGTAGATTATAGTATACTTAGTGTGTAATGCGCTGTGGGACTGGCTTCCCGGTTTCTGCAGTGGGTGTGAGAGGGCCATCCGAAGGTCACTGGCTCGCATTCCCATATGGATCAGTGTAATTTTACACGCCACTAGAGTATCTCACCTGGATCTCTCAGGCAGGACTCAATGTTCTCTAAACCCTCCCATCAACGTTTCTTTAATGTTTCCAAAACCCTCACATGTTCAAGATGTTTGTCCAGAGGAAGAATAGAAGCATTTCCTCAGGTTTGGCTCCTGTTGAGTCATGGATTTTAGTGTGTGTGTGTGTGTTGGGGGAGTGGGCGCAGCCCCTTTGCCTCATTTGGACCTTCATTTTGACCCCCCCCCCCGACACAAGGACAGGGGTCACACTTCAAAGTGCCTCAATGATGATTGAATGAGAGGGGCTTCTTAAAAAGCCTGCCACAGCCTGCTCTTCTGGCTTTAGCCTCTCAGCATTAAGACTGGGGAAGATCAGTGTACTGGATCTACCTTCACACGCACACACACTCGCCACCTCCCCTTAGACTCCTTAAATGCATATCGGCTTCTCAGCTGCTGACCATCCCCCATAGGGGTTGACAACGTAGTCATATGAATGTTAAAGTACACACTGCACACAAGATCTTAAGGCAGAGTGAAACTCATTCCGTGTACCAAAGACTGAGTAACTCTACCACTCTGTCGTCTATTGTTGTCTTTTCCTCATTTTAACCAGTGCACTAAGGACCTCTCTCTCTCTCTCTGTCTCTCTCTCTCTCTCTCCCGCAGGAACAATGCATGGTGGCTGAATGAGAAGATGTGACTGTCAGTTGATTTGTGACCGCACAATGACTGCAGAATGGGAGGCCGGTCTCCAAAAGAGGAGCCAGAGTGGTACAGGCCCGGATGTAATCACACACACACACACACACACACACACACACACACACACACACACACACACACACACACACACACACACACACACCTTGACCCAGCCCCCCTCCTCCTCCCAAAGTGCGTCCTGAATGATGTTAAAGAAACCAGGTATTTACGCTCTACCTGGCTCATCAGATGTCAGCCTGCCCTCCGGGGCGTCATGACATAAAACAGATAGCAATCTATTCAAGAGCTCATAGAGATCACCAGCCCCCAACACAAGTCTGCACCAGCTCTCGTATGTGTGTGTGTGTGTGTGTGTGTGTGTGTGTGTGTGTGTGTGTGTGTGTGTGTGTGTGTGTGTGTGTGTGTGTGTGTGTGTGTGTGTGTGTGTGTGTGTGTGTGTGTGTGTGTGTGTGTGTGTGTGTGTGTGTGTGTGTGTGTGTGTGTGTGTGTGTGTTTTTCCCGTATTTATATCCATCCGGTAAATGGACGATTTGACTTCCGATCCCCCGTATCCTAATGTGACCTTAAACAGCCTAGCGCCACACGACGAGCCTATCCCCTTTTGTTGCCCGTATCTGTAATCTCATATCTCTGCATATCTCCTTAGTCGCCTAGCGTGAGAAAAATAGTGCTCCCCCCCGAAGATTGATCGTTTTAAATGATGATAATTCACAGCCATATTGTTTGTGTTGATAAGCCCCGACTAGATCAGATCCCGTCAGACTGATAGCGGAGGGAGGTTAGATCCTGCCGATGACATTCAGGCAGTTTCAGGTTTGTTTTCTCTGAAGTCTTATCAGCGAGTTAGCTGCTTCTGAGAGAATTGAACCTCGCACCACTTTTCTGGAGCGAGCGTCCCATGGAGATAAATGGATGTAAATCCCTGATAATTGAGCAGAGCCCAGAGATTCTTCTTCTTATTGTCATGTGGGCCTGGCTCACCTGGCAGATAGCATCTGATTTCATCAGCCTTGTGCCTCTTGGCCCCGGGCCAGCTCTGTTTATTTAACTTTAAATGGTTTTAAGGTATCTTTTTTGTTGCTGGATACTTTTAGTTATTTATTTATTTTTGATGCAGATCTCGGGAGGGCAGGGGAGTGAAGGGGGGAGGGGACCAGTTCACATCCTCAAACAATCATATTCTTGGCCCCACACTTCCTATCTTCTACCCTCTCTGGAACCATCTTTTTCATTTTTGGGTCCCAGGAACAGACTTTTTATTTGTATTAATCTCCCCTCTGCACAGTGCACCCGGGACTATAGTTTAATAGACTTAAATGGATGGAAAAAGATTAGCATAGCTGTAACCATTTTCCGGATGCAGAGATTGGGTAATATGATGTGTGGTCACAGCGACTGATTGGCTGATTGTTAGAGGTTAAAGGTCAAGCATTGGAGGTGACAGCCTGGCGCTTTGATGTCTCACCGTTTCCCCCTGCGGTTAGCTGGTACCCTCAGGCTCTGCTCCTTCTTTTTCTCCTCTCTTTCTCTCTCCCCCTCCCTCTCCTCCTCTCTCTCTCTGCTCATCCCGCATGAGTGACTGGCATGAACTGTGTTTTCTTAACAGTTTAGATAAGATAATATATGCAGTTGCTCTGGAGCATAGAGATAGATGTGATAGAAGGTGTGCATGCATACAGTACATGTTGAAATCACCAGTCGTGTTCTTTGGATTGGGGCTGATTCAAATACATTCTAAGAATACAGCCCAGATCAAGCTTATTCCTGAACTATGTTCATTGGAAGTGCTTTGTAGACCAGCAGGCTTAATTTGGGACCATGAAACCACCCTTTAGTGTAATGAGCCTTGTGTGTATGTTCAGAGTTTAATTTGAGATAAAAACCTATTGCAAATTAGGCTGTTGTTCAATCTAGTCCTTTCTAGATTGGACAACAGAATAACTTCTCGCCTAGGGGATGAAAGTGAGATGTGTGCAAGCCCCCCCCCCCCCCCCCCCCACACACACACAGTATGTCATCATGACAGGCTTCTGACTCTTTTACACCCCAAACGTTTAGAATTCAGATAGAACCAGCAGATCTGGAGTATTCTGTTTGGGCACGGCGCAACATTTTTAAATGTCCCCAGAGTGTCTGCTCCGGTATCTAATCTGTCATGTCATGCTCAAAGCAGCAAAGCTTTCCCTCGTATTCCACTAGTCTATTTAAGAGCAGCCAACGCTATGTTTTACTTTCAGATGGAGGGAGACGGCTGGTTCTCCTTAGACTCGCTCCCTCTGGAATACAGTATGTCTCTCTCAGACAGAATCAGCATGCGGCACATCTTGCTCCAGATTCAGAATTCCTCCAGCACGCACCCAGCATGCACTTGTGCATTCTTTACCAGGGAGACGAAAACATGAGTGGCTCTGCAGAGAGAGAGAGAGAGAGAGACAGAGAGAGAGAGAAAAGAGATGGAGAGAGAGGAGGCAGAAAGAGACAGAGGGGTAGAGGGCAGCAGAGGAAAGCAGGCCTAGTTGAACCCTAGCACACAGAGAGCCCTCTCCTCCTCTTGTGCTTCTCTCTCTCCCCTCCACCCACTCATACTGTGCTTCCTAATAGACAGATGGCAGTCTATTGTTTACTGAGCCAAGGTACAATGCCTTATCTGCCATTGCAGCGGAAACTGGGCTAGCGTTTCTGCTTGACCCAGCTTACAACTGCCACCACCAAAGAAAAGAAGGGAGGGAGCGATGGCGAGAGGGAGCGATGGAGAGAGGGAAGGGCAGCTCAGGATAATAAACATTAACATGGGCAAAAATTCACCCAAATTTGATTTCTTTCCTCTTTTTTCTTTCCCTGGTTGACTCCTTGTCTGCTGTGTCACGATGGTGAAAACACACACAAAATATTGCCTCTCCTCTCTCCTCCAATACTCCCTTACCCCTCCCTCAGTAATGGAGTGTGCTGCAGCAGCACAGCAGCTCTCGCCATGCCTTGGGGGCCGAAGGTGATTTCTTGACTGTGGGTTGGGGTGCCATCAGCTCAGACCAATCAGTAATGAGGGTTAATCAGCTGATCGATTGGCCGCTGTGGTGCTGCAGCGGTCCCGGCTCCTGTGTGACTGGCTGCCATGGCCCCTTCAACCCCCCGAGGGCCAAGGGTTGGGAACTTTTAATTATCCAGCCGCTACTCGGACTGACTGAATGGTCAATGGCTTTACTACCGAGGCATCACCGCTTGAATAATAATAGAAAACAATGCGAGGGTTGCTGGGATCGCCGAGCTCCAACCCAACGGGAGGGCCCGGGACTAAGAGGGTCTAAGACACAGGGATATGGGGTATCATTAGATAACAAGTTAATTACCCTTCCAGGGGAGAGGGAGATGCCATGCCAAGCAAGAAGGCATCCCTCCTGGAGAAATGGCCATCAGGCGTTAGCCACGGATGCCTTTTTTCTGTGTTTGTTTTTTTACAGGCCCTCTCTTGCAAAGAAACTCAGTGCCTAGGTTGTTAAGCAGAACCCCAACAGTATGGGGCCATATGGCAGCAGGCTGGAAACCACACTGTTGCCTTGTCTGACAGGGAAGAAAACTTTTATGTAAAGGGGAAGAAGATGTCGTGTTACGCTCCAGCTGCTTGTTAGACGTGGACTCTAAAAAAGTAGTTCCCCCTGTGATGTGGCTGAATAGGTTTCCTCCATCAGGTCGCTTCACTGGAATGCTCCTGAACACACCACCGGCAAATTCACATGACAATGGATAGTTTGCCATTACAAATGTCTGGCTGGCTCCCACACTGAGTGCACTAATAGTTAGGGCCAGGAGTTTGACCAAATGGGAGTAAAAATAGTTTTTCCTGGTCATGTGGTCAACCCATATTCAAAACAGTGATGCTCAGTGGATGTATTAAAATGTGTTCTTAGACAGACAGTTGACGTTCAAGTCTCTCCTATGGTACTACTGAAAATATAGGAGTCCCACCAAAACCGCAGCTCAAAGTGTATCAGTATATTAAGGGAAAATACCCAGAAACAATGACGGCACAGAGATGCTGGTTTATTCAATACAACACCAGAAGACCAAGTCTAAAAAAGCCTCTCTCCTTGTGATTTCACACACTTGCATGGCATTGTGTGGGATTCATTTACTATTTATATTACCATATACACTGGCTTTTGTGCAGTCAATTCATAATTGTCCATTTTTTTTCTAATTAATCACAAAATATTTTTGTTTTGCCTGCAGCTGATTTGAGGGGGTGGTGACTCACAATGGCAAGCCAGAGCTCATACATCAAACACAAGGCCTTTTTCTCTCTCTCTCTATCCTCTGCTAAGAAACGTCCCCCTCTCCCCTCCCTCGCCTCAGTGGCGCTGTGCAGGCCCAGGCCTCGGGGCAGAGGAGAAGCGCCCAGATCTGTCCTCTGCCGTGTGACTTGTTATTCTTATCTGAAGCCACTCCCCCAGACCATCTCCTGGAGCTTAAAAAAAATAAAATCCTTCCTTTTTGTGTTTCTTTTATCTTTTTTTGTAAGGTTCTTGGTTTTACTCCTAGTGCAATACATTGCATGTTGTATTTACCTTTAACATCAGTGCAAGTGGTGCTTGTGTGTTGTTAGTGTCAGAAACAGGTAAGTACAATCCCAGGCCAACACACAGACAACTTTTGATAAGAGTTTAGATTCTCTTTCCTTGAGGTCTCAGTGGTTTACAGAAGTTCAACACAAAGGCACACAGACACTCAGTTCCAAGATTAAGTTCCAGCTGCTGGTTATGTAGAACAAAATGGCCGACGCCACTGTCCATGTCTGTCCGTTGTTTGTTGGTCCATAGTTGCCCATCTGGTCACTTGTTGCCAGTGCCATGTCTAGGCATAAGTGACATAAGCGGCCGCTTAGGGCCCCGCGGCCGCTAGGAGGCCCCCAACCAGGAAGTCATTCGGGGTCACAACATGACATTTTTTAGATTTGGTAGTGCATCAGCAGTTTCTCTTGTTATTTCAGTCACTGACAGTCACTCAATTAGCCCATGTCAGCTGACATTTTATAGATTGCTAGGTAAGTTAGTCTAGCCATCTATCTTAACCTTGTAGTAACCATGGCCAAATTACTGACCGGGCACGCAAGGCACATGCCCAGGGGCCCTTACCTCCAGGGGGCCACCATTGATTTTGTTAGTCACTCAAATAAAATTGTATTCATCACATTCTTGGTAAACAACAGGTGTAGACTAACAGTGAAAGTATTACTTAAGGGTCAGTTTCCAACAATGCAGAGTTAAAGATACAAATAGAAATAGTGACATGAGGAATAAATACACAGTGAATATCAAATAACAACAAGAGTAAATATAACATGGCTGTATACAGGAAGTAGAAAACAACATGGCTATATACAGGAAGTAGAAAACAACATGGCTATATACAGGGAGTACCAGTACCGAGTCGATGTGCAGGGGTACGAGGTAATTCAGGTAGCTATGTACATATAGGTAGGGTTATAGTAATCTTGGTTACCCAGAAGTACAATTATCTCACAATAGTTTGTCATTTCCTGTTTTACTTCTGGGGGGAATGCCATTAACAATTGTGATTACCTTTGTGCAAAGGAAGGAAGCCAAGTCTCCTCCCTCGCAAACGGAAACTCTCGGCCAAACCCCTCCCTTCCGCTAATTTCACCGGTTTATCATGGCCAAAAAGCACATTTTTGTTTTCATGAATGCTTTACCTGTTGCTGTGGAATCTAGTGTAAACCGTTTATCATCCTCAGATGGGCTTGAAAATCACTGCACCAGTTGAAGCACCACCTTCGCCCAATCCTGATTCGTCCAAATATCAATGACGGAAACCCCAAACCAGGAACTACTGGTGCTTGTAATCAAATAATGATTTGTGTGCCTTGACAGATTCTCACCATTTTATCTGTCCACGAGAATCTGTCAACGAGAAATTAGGGGAAAGGCAACAGGATAGATAGACAGTAGCAGCGTATGTGGTGAGTGTGAAAGTGTGTGTCTGGCATCAGTGTGTGTGTGTGGGCATATGTAGTGTGTATGTGTTTGTTGGGGTGTCAGTATGTTTGAGTGTGTGGGTAGAGTCCAGTGTGTGTGCAGAGTCAGTGCAAGAGAGTTAGTGCAAAAAAGGGTCATTGCAGGTACTTGCACTCAAATGAACATGGCATAAATCATGGCAAAATGTGTAGAATTGCAGGAAATTAGCTATAAAATTGCTACATTTTCTCTCCATCCCATGGCAAAATGTGTAGAATTGCAGGTCATTAACTTTGAAACTGCAAATGTTTCTCTCTGCCGCCAAAAGAGGGGGGCCACTAAAAGATTTACCCGCGAGGCCCCCAAAAAGCTAGAAACGGGACCTGCTCATTGGCATGTGCTGAATTACCACTGCCGCAGGCGGAAAGAACAGAGCAGGGATCAGGGGGGAGCATTCTCTCTGCAGGACACTTTCTTCACTCACTCAGGTCAGGAAAGACCGTCCACGCGTTGTGCATCATAGCACTTGTTGGTTCGGCTCTGCCCTCCATCCCACCTCCAGGCGGCAGCATGGCTCGGTTCTGGTGGTGCTCATCTGACGACGAAGGCGGCAGCATCGTATCGTGGCGTGGTATCTGTAGTTGTTCTCCCCAGCAGCAGAAGTGAGGGTATTAGCATCAGGTCTGTCAATTAGGGGAGTGCCGATCGCCGTGGAGACCAGCCAAAAGGGAGGAGACTATAATTAGGAGACACATAGAATATAGGTACAGCAAACCAAAGGAAATGCAAAGGAAAAATAATGGATGCTAATAAAGATAATATGTTTTCAAGAATAAAGTAATAAATACACAGAAAACGAGCCGGTCTCCACGTGACATTAGCACTGATTCAGCTTGCAGCTTTGCCATTTATGTAGATATACATTAAGCAAGAACCTACTCATATCTTCTGAAATTAACTGAATAAATTAAAGCATATGTCCAGTGAAAATCTAACTTTTAAAAGTTCCTATTCTGTTAAGTCATACCCAAATAATGTTGTTGACTCGTCCTATTCGTCCTATTCGTATTTGTGGCCAAAGCATAAATTGGGAAAAACACACTTCAAAAATCCCACATCAAACATATCAAACAGACCGTTTAAAAAATCCTTGCTATTTCCTCATAGGGTATGATGTCATACTCCTGAGGAGAATGAGCTGGCCAGTCAACGGTCTACTTGTGTTAATATTTTTAATGACTGGTATACTCCCACACCATTCTGTTGTTGGTGTACGCCCACACCATTCCAACACAGAAAATATGCTTTTTAACATACTTAATTAAAAACAATTTGGAAGGAAAGCTATTTCACTCAAGTAATTATAGGTTGTATTTCATAGAAATCTGGAAAATACAGGACAGTTACTTTAATAGGCGCCAGGTAGCCTAGTGGTTAGAGCATTGGACTTGTAACCGAAAGGTTGCAATCACCGAGCTGACAAGGTAAAACTCTGTTGTTCTGCCCCTGAACAAGGCAGTTAACCCACTGTTCCTAGGCCATCATTGAAAATAAGAATTTGTTCTTAACTTCTTATGGCTGCAGGGGCAGTATTGAGTAGCTTGGATGAAAGGTGCACAGAGGTGCCCAGAGTAAACGGCCTGCTCCTCAGTCATAGTTGCTAATATATGCATATTATTATTAGTATTTGATAGAAAACACTCTGAAGTTTCTAAAACTGTTTGAATTAAGTCAGGGAGTATAACAGAACTCATATGGCAGGCAAAAACCTGAGAAGTTCCACTTCCTGTTTGGATTTTTTCTGAGGCTGGTAGATTTTCAACCAAGCTCCCATTGAAATTACAGCGAGATATGGATGAGTTTTCACTTCCTACGGCTTCCACTAGATGTCAACAGTCAATAGAACTTTGTCTGATGACTCTACTGTGAAGGGGGGCCGAAGGAGACAGGAATGAGTCACCACTGCCATGAGGTGAACATTTTTTCACCATGCGCGTTCACCTAAGAGGGAGCTCCGTTCCATCGCTCATCTGAAGTCAATGTAATTCTCCGGTTGGAACGTTATTCAAGATGTATGTTAAAAACATTCTAAAGATTGATTCAATACATCGTTTGACATGTTTCTATGGACTGTTACGGAACTTTTGGACATTTCGTCAGGTTTTAGTGAACGCGCTTTCCTGACGTTGGATTTGTATACCAAACACGCGACAAAAATAGCTATTATGGACATAGATGATGGACATTACCGAAAAAAACTAACATTTCTTGTGGAAGTGGGAGTCCTGGGAGTGCATTCGGACGAAGATCAGCAAAGGTAAGTGAAGATTTAGAATGCTTTTTATGAGTTTTGTTGACTGCACAATTTGGGCGGGTAACTGTATGGCTTGCTTTTGTGGCTGAACGCTGTTTTCAGATGATTGAATATTGTGTTTTGCCGTAAAGCTTTTTGAAATCTGACACAGCGGTTGCGTTAAGAACAAGTGTATCTTTAATTCTATGTAAAACATGTATCTTTCATCAAAGTTTATGATGAGTATTTCTGTTATTTGACGTGGCTCTCTGCATTTCTGAACATGGCACCAATGTAAACGGAGGTTTTTGGATATAAATATGAACTTAATCGAACAAGACATATACAGTGGGGAGAACAAGTATTTGATACACTGCCGATTTTGCAGGTTTTCCTACTTACAAAGCATGTAGAGGTCTGTAATTTTTATCATAGGTACACTTCAACTGTGAGAGACGGAATCTAAAACAAAAATCCAGAAAATCACATTGTATGATTTTTAAGTAATTAATTAGCATTTTATTGCATGACATAAGTATTTGATCACCTACCAACCAGTAAGAATTCCGGCTCTCACAGACCTGTTAGGTTTTCTTTAAGAAGCCCTCCTGTTCTCCACTCATTACCTGTATTAACTGCACCTGTTTGAACTCGTTACCTGTATAAAAGACACCTGTCCACACACTCAATCAAACAGACTCCAACCTCTCCACAAGGCCCAAGACCAGAGAGCTGTGTAAGGACATCAGGGATCGAATTGTAGACCTGCACAAGGCTGGGATGGGCTACAGGACAATAGGCAAGCAGCTTGGTGAGAAGGCAACAACTGTTGGCGCAATTATTAGAAAATGGAAGAAGTTCAAGGTTACGGTCAATCACCCTCGGTCTGGGGCTCCATGCAAGATCTCACCTCGTGGGGCATCAATGATCATGAGGAAGGTGAGAGATCAGCCCAGAACTACACGGCAGGACCTGGTCAATGACCTGAAGAGAGCTGTCTCAAAGAAAACCATTAGTAACACACTACACCGTCATGGATTAAAATCCTGCAGCGCACGCAAGGTCCCCCTATTCAAGCCAGCGCATGTCCAGGCCCGTCTGAAGTTTGCCAATGACCATCTGGATGATCCAGAGGAGGAATGGGAGAAGGTCATGTGGTCTGATGAGACAAAAATAGAGCTTTTTGGTCTAAACTCAACTCGCCGTGTTTGGAGGAAGAAGAAGGATGAGTACAACCCCAAGAACACCATCCCAACCGTGAAGCATGGAGGTGGAAACATCATTCTTTGGGGATGCTTTTCTGCAAAAGGGACAGGACGATTGCACCGTATTGACGGGAGGATGGATGGGGCCATGTATCGCAAGATCTTGGCCAACAACCTCCTTCCCTCAGTAAGAGCATTGAAGATGGGTCGTGGCTGGGTCTTCCAGCATGACAACGACCCGAAACACACAGCCAGGGCAACTAAGGAGTGGCTCCGTAAGAAGCATCTCAAGGTCCTGGAGTGGCCTAGCTAGTCTCCAGACCTGAACCCAATAGAAAATCTTTGGAGGGAGCTGAAAGTCCGTATTGCCCAGCGACAGCCCCGAAACCTGAAGGATCTGGAGAAGGTCTGTATGGAGGAGTGGGCCAAAATCCCTGCTGCAGTGTGTGCAAACCTGGTCAAGAACTACAGGAAACGTATGATCTCTGGAATTGCAAACAAAGGTTTCTGTACCAAATATTAAGTTCTGCTTTTCTGATGTATCAAATACTTATGTCATGCAATAAAATGCAAATTAATTACTTAAAAATCATACAATGTGATTTTCTGGATTTTTGTTTTAGATTCCGTCTCTCACAGTTGAAGTGTACCTATGATAAAAATTACAGACCTCTACATGCTTTGTAAGTAGGAAAACCTGCAAAATCGTCAGTGTATCAAATACTTGTTCTCCCCACTGTATGTATTGTGTAATATGAAGTCCTATGAGTGTCATCTGATGAAGATCATCAAAGGTTAGTGATTAATTTTATCTCTATTTGTGCTATTTGTGACTCCTCTCTTTGGCTGGAAAAATGGCTGAATTTTTCTTTGAGTTGGTGGTGACCTAACATAATCGTTTGTGGTGCTTTTGCTGAAAAGCCTATTTGAAATCGGACACTTTGGTGGGATTAACAACAAGATTACCCTTAAAATGGTATAAGACACATGTATGTTTGAGGAATTTTAATTATGAGATTTCTGTTGTTTGAATTTGGCGCCCTGCACTTTCACTGGCTGTTGTCATATCGATCCCGTTACCGGGATTGCAGCCATAAGAAGTTTAACTGACTTGCCTAGTTACATAAAGGTTTAAAAAAAAATAATAATAATAATCACAAGGTAGTGGTTTTAATATGCTAGAATAGGTGATTACAAATGGAAGGAATAAGCAATACCCCTATATTTCTATAATCATTAGGAAATATGATGCAGTATATAACCTAACCTCTGACTAAAACAACACAGAGAATAAACAGCAGTATATAACCTAACCTCTGACTAAAACAACACGGAGAATGAACAGCAGTATATAACCTAACCTCTGACTAAAACAACACAGAGAATAAACAGCAGTATATAACCTAACCTCTGACTAAAACAACACAGAGAATAAGCAGCAGTATATAACCTAACCTCTGACTAAAACAACACAGAGAATAAACAGCAGTATATAACCTAACCTCTGACTAAAACAACACAGAGAATAAACAGCAGTATATAACCTAACCTCTGACTAAAACAACACAGAGAATAAGCAGCAGTATATAACCTAACCTCTGACTAAAACAACACAGAGAATAAACAGCAGTATATAACCTAACCTCTGACTAAAACAACACAGAGAATAAACAGCAGTATATAACCTAACCTCTGACTAAAACAACACAGAGAATAAACAGCAGTATATAACCTAACCTCTGACTAAAACAACACAGAGAATAAACAGCAGTATATAACCTAACCTCTGACTAAAACAACACAGAGAATAAACAGCAGTATATAACCTAACCTCTGACTAAAACAACACAGAGAATAAACAGCAATAAAACATGTTTTTTATTAGCATTAATATCAGACCCTCAAGAAGAGACCTTGGAGAGTAGAGTCTTTGTGGGCCTAAAATACGTTGTTATAAACGAGGACACAAAGACAGACACACACACACAGTCTATTCTTCCCGAGGAGGAAACCTATTTTGCGGAGTGAAGATCGATGAGGAGGTCAGCCCGTGTCAGGAGAGGTAAAGCAGAAACAAGCAGAAGATTGTTTTCTTCCTATTTTTCCCTTCCACTGGAGGGGCAGTGGTCAATCCACTCTACCAGGGTGCCAAATCGCTACACAGGCAGCAGCTTTATTCAAAACAGCATTGGGTTTGCCTCTGTTAGTTTGTGCTCTTGCTTCATCTGTCTGCTCAGAATACAACTGCTGGTTTGACGTCTGCGGACATAAGGGAATATTTCTTACATTATTAACCAGCGACCACCTATCACGTATGTATGAGTCACAATAGACAAACATTTAAGTAAGTACAGTATATTGAGTACGCTATTCTCCCTGGTCAAACAATGCTCCCTCACTCCCATTGTCATCGCTGTCAACTCATCACCACTATTTCTAACCTGTGACATTATTTGTGGACCACAGTTTCATTGATAAGTGTTGGAAAGGGGCATGTGTCAGTGTGTTTCCACTTCCCTGTCCTGAGCCACAATGGCTGCCTTTGTGCCAGTCTCACCTCAGCCCTGTCTGCCTTGGGCCCCGTATGCACAGCGTTTGCATTTAATGGCATTTAATGAAGTTACAAGCAGCTGTAGCGACGGTCCCCTGGGTAGTGGTAGCCTATACGGCTAGCTAACTGTAGGAGGTTGAAGAGCCCAAAAGAACATTGATCCCTGATCCCTAGATCACCGACAGGGCCCATCTCATTGAATTAGCCGCCTGGCGGCTTCCTCAACTTCCTCATTGTTCCCCTCAACGCGGCGCGACCGTGGAGGGTACAGTGGCACCAGGCGGTGACGGATAGGCTGGGGTGTTAGCTGTTAGGGTAGGGGGGTAGGAGGCCTGTGGTGGTGGGTTAACACATTGCATGTGTGGCAGGGGGGCACAGACGGAGGGGTGTGGGGGCACAGACGGAGGGGTGCGGGGGCTCACAGGAGGGGTGCGGGGGCTCACAGGAGATATGCTAGAGAGAGAGAGAGAGAGAAGCCCAGCATGGAGGTAATTAGAAGACCATGTTGACCACCAGCAGTTCATCTCTTCCTCCACCACTTCCTACTCACAGATCCTTCACAGGGTCCCTCTCTCTCTCACCTAAATCCACAAGAGCCCCTTGCGACCATTTGGTGACCTCCACCCTCCTTCCAGGTCGGGATTCCAAAGAGGTAGCCATAGCCGGTGTCTTGGCTAGCTGTCGGCCCTGAGTGACTGTATGCACTCCTCTCATACCGTCAGTCCCTTGACGTCCCCCCCCCCCCCCCCAGGGTGTCCTGGCCCGGGTGTATCTCCCCAGTGCAGGTGGCTGAGTGTGACAGCTCACTCCACAGGTAATATCAAGGCTGCCATAGTAAGGGTCCCCTGAGGGCCAGAGCAGTCCACCACCATCACCCCTACCAGTCCCCCCAGGGGAGGAAAGAAAGAGAGAGGGGTGGATGGGTCAGTCAACCAGGGGGTCCAGTAGTGTAGGAGAGTTGAAAGCCTGGTCCCCCCTGGGTTGAACCCCCAAACCACACACATACACACACACGCTCTCACTACCACCACTTAGTTCTTGTCCCCTAAGTCCCATCCTCACTGACAGAGCTGGAGAGGCGAAATGAGAGGCTGGGATTTTTGAGAGTGTAAATGTGTGTGTCCTTGCATGCGGCCGTGTGTGTGTCTGTGCATGTGAGACACACTGAAAAGTGCCCCTCGGAGTGTGAGCGCAGGTTTGCGGTGCACGGACATCTGGCTGCTAATTGTAATGAGGTCAGGATGTGACAATTGCATGATAAATGACTTCTTGATCCCCTCGCTTCCTCTGGTCAACTCATACGTGTGTGTGTGTGTGTGTGTGTGTGTGTGTGTGTGTGTGTGTGTGTGTGTGTGTGTGTGTGTGTGTGTGTGTGTGTGTGTGTGTGTGTGTGTGTGTGTGTGTGTGTGTGTGTGTGTGTGTGTGTGTGTGTGTGTGTGTGTGTGTGGCAGTGGCTGACTCTTGACCTACTTGGACCTCAGTCAGTAATGGTCTTAGTGTGGAGAAACTTATGAGGCCAATCTGACAAGAACACAAAGTGAGATGTATCACTAAGATACGTATAGTCAAACTAAATATCATCTTATGAAAATAATTGAGGTCTGATTGCACCAACCCATTTCAAAGCACACCTCGATGAGGGTGTGTCTATTGCGGTATACCTGCCAGGTAAGACCAGATAATTAAATTAATCAATTGGAAACCCAGTAGTAAAGCCTGTGAAGGTCCTGGGCCCTATGACAGCTAACTAACCTAACCTGTAATTGTAACAACTACTCCTCCTTTAACTGCCTATGTGCGTGCAGGTAGAGATTTCATGGAAATGACAATAATCAGATTGCTCCAAACTAGCAGGTGTCTGCAGGACTGTAATGACATGCACGTGTCTGGGCACGCTTCGCCCAGGCTGATGGGAAAGTGTGTATTCTGTGGGACGGCTCAGAGAGGATTTGTGTGTGCTCTCAAAGTTTAACTCCAGAAATACACACTTGAGGGAGAGCGCGGGGGTGGGGGTGGGGGGGGGGGGGGGGGTAGTAGTTGTGCCGTGTAGTATCCCAGCGACACAACCAAAACAGGATTTGAGTCAGAACATTCCTACTCATGTCTCACGAGACGACGGCAGCAGGCCTCCCTATCTGGTAACGCATCGTCAATGAGTCCCACTAGCAAAACTCCATGCAGGCAACACAAACACCCTCTCTTCAGCTGACTTATATGGCAAGTGGGGAGCTGGGGTGGGAGGTATCCTATCATCACCCTCTCCAAGTGTTTTCATGGAGCCTATCTTTAGGACATCATTTGACATCATATACACATTCCACAGGGCCCAGATGCTCCCTTGTGATATGCCGTGTGTGTTCCCCGTCTTAAAATGGCCCTCAATGGGACGCTTTCTTTCGAAATCTCCCCTCTCTCTCCACACACACATACACACACACACACACACACACACACAAACATGTAGGGCCATAGCCCACCACTCGTCCCAGCCCTATTCAGCTGGCAGCGGCTTCTCACAGGGTGAAAAAGCCACCACATGATAGTAGCAGGGCCGTGGAGAAACCACCTTTTCTGTGCTGGGGGAACAGACAATGCATTGTGGGTCGTCTGGAGGGGAGTGGGGAGTCTGCCCCCCCATTAAGGCCAGTGACGCCCAGCTGCTTAAGCTCGTTCTCCAGACTATGGGCCATTGTTTCCACGCATGCCCCGCTTTAGTCACATCCCGGGCCCCGATGGGCCCCTAGTGATGATCTATGGCCAAGGCCCCTGTTGGTCTGGGCCTGGCTTTACGGGGGCACCACAGGGCTCTGTGGGTGGACCACTCATTTTTGACTGATAGCCTGTCACCCCTCCGCCCCTACCCCTCGCCCCTTCTTCTGGCCAAGTGTCCTAAAAGAGGCAGTCGTCTGTCCCCCCCCACCCGAATCCATCCATGCTCGTATTGTTCTTGTTGTTTCTGGGATTGTCCGAGTATGCAGAAACTACACCTCATTATTCACAATGTGTATTTTTATTGGTGGCAACTTCTCTCAAGATAGGTGTGCTCAGCCTTGTGTGTTTCATTCCGTCTTCTTTTTTACGACGGGCCTTAAAAAGATAATGTCTGTCTTCTCATCTGCTTGGTGGCAATTAAATGCTGTTGTGGGGGTATTGCAGCAAGGCCGTGGCTAGCACGTCCATCAGATTGAGGGTTGCATGGGAGACATGCTCAGTTAGGCCGTGCGGTCGTAAAGGGGTGTATTAATGGTTTTATGTACCTCACTGCAGCATTGTTAATGGCAAATGACATTTACTGTGTGCTGCAAGAGGAGGCTATTCAATCCACTGTATGGTTTATCTGTCTTGTCAAGCGCTCAATAAAAAAGCCCTCCGTAATATCAAAGGAGAGGCTGAACAAAGCCTCCAACCCCTGGGCTAGGTTTAAACCTCCTCTTGTGTTCTCCCCAAACAAAATGAATAGTTTATATTTTCAAATCCGGCTGAAATGAATCAAATTTAATTTCAGTCACACTGTACGAATGCACACACGCGTATGTGCACACTCATGGATGCACATACACCCAATTTGCACAAACACACACACACAATACTCAGAGCATTTCAGGAAGCATTTTAAGCTGGGCCATGAAATGGGCAACAACAATCAACCGCAGGATAGTTTGTTTGCTTGTTTGTTTGTTAACGTCAATGCCATTGCTTTAGTGTTTTCCCTTTGCCTTTTACTGTGAACCATTGGCCCCGACGTTGTGGGGAATGTGGCGGGGGTAACGATAATGATGATGAAGGTAATGACGGAATAATTCATAATTACCACTCATCGAGGAGCCATACAGTGTGGATTTGGAACAAACAGGCAGATAGAGAGGGAGGGAGCAAAGGAGGGAACGAAGGAGGGAGCGAAGGAGGGAGCGAAGGAGGAAAAGGGGGGCTTTAGTCTTTCTCTTTAAGTGTGTCGCCTGATTGAAGTGTAAGGTTCAGAGCTAATTACATCCAGAGCCACAGACCTCGGGAACAGATGCCACACTTGTGCATCAATAAATACTTATAAGTCACTTATTTAGGGGCTGACTGCCTGGGCTGCCACCAAGGGAAATGGCATGACTGGAAGCACTGGCGCCCAGGGCCATTTCTCTCTCTCCCCCAGCTCTTTGTCTTGTCATCCTACATCTTTAAGTGTGTGTGTGTGTGTTTGTGTTTGTGTGTGTGTGTGTGTGTGTGTGTGTGTGTGTGTGTGTGTGTGTGTGTGTGTGTGTGTGTGTGTGTGTGTGTGTGTGTGTGTGTGTGTGTGTGTGTGTGTGTGTGTGTGTGTGTGTGTGTGTGTGTGTGTGTGTGTGTGTGTGTTGAATCTATTCACTGCTTTAGAACAACATAGGAAGCCAGAGACAGCAGGGCCTGATGCATGAAAAAGAATTACTCAAAATATTCACCCTCTTTATAGTGTTTTTAATGTCTTGTCTGTCTCTCATCATGAAAGTTGTCTCTTCTGGCTTGATCATTGTTAACAGAGTAGTCTGCTAGAGCTATGCTTCTGTTTTTAATGCCAGGATCCCTGTCTCTTTTTGAAGGCGTTAAGATCAATATTTGTTTACTATAGCTCGTAGTACTTCATTCTTGACAGGAAATATTGTTTTATCCATTTAGTTCTCTCTTAAAGTATTAGAGGCATTAAAGTGTTAGTTATTCAATGTAAACGTGTATAATGCTCCTTTTACAATTGAGAAGTGTCATAGCCGGCCCATGGGATTCTCTGCCATCATTGTTATTGACCGTTTATAGTGCCATTCAGATTGTAGTTGACTGTCTGACTGGCCTGACAATAGGCCACTACTGCCCTCCACCTATCTCTAAGGCGTGCCATTGCAGAGGAAGATCTAAACCCCAAACCACCACTAAGACTTGGTGATCCTGCTAAACAGATTCAAGTCATTGCATCATTTTGATTGACAGGGCAAATGTTATATTGACAGCTTTTAAAGTGAATGAACGAAGCATGCAATCGCAATTATCTCAATTAGATATCACACTATTTCAATAATGCATTAGCTAAATTTACAAATACTTATCCTGTAATTGCAGTTTAGACCTGTAAATAGCTGTAGTTGTTCACAGTAGAACACTCCTTGTTTTCACTGTAAATCAGCCATCCCTCTGGTGTCGTTATGTTACCTGCTGTCATCATGGCTCTGATCAGCCCTAGCTGTCTTTCCTGCTCCTATGCCTCACTCCACACCTTAATGCAAATGTGTGTGCCTGTGTGTGCAATTGATGTGTGTTTGTGTGTGTTCGTGTCTGTCTTTGGTATTAACATTGTGTCTGTCTTTGGTATTAACATTGTGTCTGTCTTTGGTATCAACATTGCACAGATCTGCATATAGAGAGGGAGAGTTCTGTGCTCATTATCGCCGCGGCAACATGATGAAAGAGGACGAAAGTCGCAGGAAATTCTGGTTGGTTGAGATGCATGGCCGACCGCAGCTCAAAACACGACACACTGAAGCCTCCCAACAGAGAGTTTCACAGCTATATTTTGAATGCGAGAAGCTGTTTTGCAATTGATTATTTTCCAGAATAATTAGGAAGCGGTATGTTTTTTCATAAGCTCCAAAGCACGGCTTTCTAATGTGCATTTTGTAACTGCATGTTGCAAATATTCCCGGGCCTATTAACATATTTGAAATATGTATGATCTTTAAGGCATGTGCCAGATGTGTTTTAATCGAACGCTGCTCCCCAAGTTCATTCATGTGGATGAGAATAAATGACCTAGTTTGTTTTAATATTTAATAGTTTTTTTTTTTTTTTATACGTTAGAAAAGTTGAATTTTCACATGTACTTGTCTGGTCTTATTGGACGTACAGTAGTGTGCACTCTGAAGTGTTCATAAGCATCGCTGGTGCCCCTCCATCTCAAACACACACACAAACACATGCACACACACTCACACACACACACACAAGTGTTGTGTTATGAGTAAACTGAGGACTGTATGACTACTCTGTTTAAAATGTGAGCCTGATTAACTTATATCAGGAGTGAAACACATGGAAATCCTTAGTGTGTGTGTGTGTGTGTGTGTGTGTGTGTGTGTGTGTGTGTGTGTGTGTGTGTGTGTGTGTGTGTGTGTGTGTGTGTGTGTGTGTGTGTGTGTGTGTGTGTGTGTGTGTGTGTGTGTGTGTGTTTGTGTGTGTGTGTAGTCAGTGGAAATGGAAGACTTGGGAACGGCCATTCATCCCCCCCACGTGGCCCAACGAGGTGGTAGAGAGGGGCGGGTGTTGGTGATCAGCAACTTTTCCATGACATCACTCGTCAGGCATTAACCCCATTAACGTGTCTGTTCTCTCTTTTCCTCCTCTCTCCTGTTGTCACTCAAAGCAAGGCGATGTGGGAGAGAGAGAAAGCGTTGCAGGTTTTATTGGGGTTCCATGTGGCGTCTTGCCAGAGACTCGGCTTCATATTTCTTCCCAGGGCTAATTTATCACTTCTTTGTTTAGTTGTTCACTTGTCCCACTTTTTTCCAGGGTGTGAGCATCCACCACTCCTAAATGTTCTGGAGTTTAGTGGTAGTGTGGTAGAGTTCAGTGGTAGCGGGGTAGAATTTAGTGGTAGTGGGGTAGAGGGCAGTGGTAGTGCGGTAGAGTTTAGTGGTAGTGTGGTAGAGTTTAGTCGTAGTGTGGTAGAGTTCAGTGGTAGTTTTGGTAGAGTTCAGTAGTAGTGTAGTATAGTTGAGTGGTAGTGGGTTAGAGTTCAGTGGTAGTGTGGTAGAGATCAGTGGTAGTGTGGTGGAGTTCAGTGGCAGTTTGGTAGAGATCAGTGGTAGTGTGGTAGAGATCAGTGGTAGTTTTGGTAGAGTTCAGTAGTAGTGTAGTATAGTTGAGTGGTAGTGGGTTAGAGTTCAGTGGTATTGTGGTAGAGATCAGTGGTAGTGTGGTAGAGTTCAGTGGTAGTTTTGGTAGAGTTCAGTGGTAGTGGGGTAGAGATCAGTGGTAGTGTGGTAGAGATCAGTGGTAGTGTGGTAGAGTTCAGTGGCAGTTTGGTAGAGTTCAGTGGTGGTGGGGTAGAGTTCAGTGGTAGTGTGGTAGAGATCAGTTGTAGTGGGGTGGAGTTCAGTAGTGATGCGGTAGTGGGGTAGAGTGCAGTTGTAGTGTGGTAGAGTGCAGTGGTAGTGTGGTAGAGATCAGTGGTAGTGTGTTAGAGTTCAGTGGTAGTTTGGTAAAGTTCAGTGGTAGTGGTGTAGAGTTCAGTGGTAGTGTGTTAGAGTTCAGTGGTAGTTTGGTAAAGTTCAGTGGTAGTGTGGTAGAGTTCAGTGGTAGTGTGGTAAAGTTCAGTGGTAGTGTGGTAGAGTTCAGTGATAGTGTGGTAGAGTTCAGTGGTAGTGGGGTAGAATTTAGTGGTAGTGGGGTAGAGTTTAGTGGTGTTGGGGTACAGTTCAGTGGTAGTGGGGGTAGAGTTTAGTGGTAGTAGGGTTGAGATCAGTGGTAGTGTGGTAGAGTTCAGTGGTAGTGGGGTGGAGTTCAGTGGTGATGTGGTAGTGGGATAGAGTTAAGTGGTAGTGTGGTAGAGTATAGTGGTATGGTAAAGTTCAGTGGTAGTGTGGTAAAGTTCGGAGGTAGTGTGGTATAGTTTAGTGGTAGTGGGGTAGAGTGCAGTGGTGATGTGGGAGTGGGATAGAGTTAAGTGGTGGTGTGGTATAGTTTAGTAGTAGTGTGGTAGAGTTCAGTGGTAGTGTGGTATAGTTTAGTGGTAGTGTGGTAGAGTTTAGTGATAGTGTGTTAGAGTTCAGTGGTAGTGTGGCAAAGTTCATTGGTAGTGTGGTAGAGTTCAGTGGTAGTGTGGTGGAGTTCAGTGGTGGTGGGGTAGAGTTCAGTGGTAGTTTGGTAAAGTTCAGTGGTAGTGTGGTAGAGTTCAGTTGTAGTGTGGCAAAGTTCATTGGTAGTGTGGTAAAGTTCAGTGGTATTGTGGTAGAGATCAGTGGTGGTGTGGTAGAGTTCAGTGGTAGTGTGGCAAAGTTCATTGGTAGTGTGGTAGAGTTCAGTGGTAGTGTGGTGGAGTTCAGTGGTGGTGGGGTAGAGTTCAGTGGTAGTTTTGGTAGTGTCCAGTGGTGGTGGGGTAGAGTTCAGTGGTAGTTTGGTAAAGTTCAGTGGTAGTGTGGTAGAGTTCTGTTGTAGTGGGGTAGAGGGCAGTGGTAGTGTGGTAGAGATTAGTGGTAGTGGGCTAGAGTGCAGTGGTGGTGCGGTAGAATTTAGTGGTAGTGGGGTATAGTTCAGTGGTAGTGTGGTAGAGTTCAGTGGTAATGGGGTGGAGTTCAGTAGTGATGCGGTAGTGGGGTGGAGTTCAGTGGTAGTGTGGTAGAGTTCAGTGGTAATGGGGTGGAGTTCAGTAGTGATGCGGTAGTGGGGTAGAGTTCAGTGGTAGTGTGGTAAAGTTCAGTGGTAGTGTGGTAAAGTTCAGTGGTAGTGGGGTAGAGGGCAGTGGTAGTGTGGGAGAGATCAGTCGTAGTGGGGTGGAGCTCAGTGTTGATGTGGTAGTGGGGTAGAGTTCAGTGGTAGTGTGGTAGAGTTCAGTGGTAATGGGGTGGAGTTCAGTAGTGATGCGGTAGTGGTGTAGAGGGCAGTGGTAGAGCGGTAGAGTTTTGTGGTTGTGTGGTAGAGTTTAGTCATAGTGGGGTAGAGTTCAGTGGTAGTTTTGGTAGAGTTCAGTGGTGGTGGGGTAGAGTTCAGTGGTAGTTTTGGTAGTGTCCAGTGGTGGTGGGGTAGAGTTCAGTGGTAGTTTTGGTAGAGTTCAGTGGTAGTGTGGTAGAGTTCAGTGGTAGTTTTGGTAGAGTTCAGTGGTGGTGGGGTAGAGTTCAGTGGTAGTGTGGTAGAGATCAGTCGTAGTGGGGTGGAGTTCAGTAGTGATGCGGTAGTGGGGTAGAGTTCAGTGGTGGTGGGGTAGAGTTCAGTGGTAGTGTGGTAGAGTTCAGTGGTGGTGGGGTAGAGTTCAGTGGTAGTTTGGTAGAGTTCAGTGGTGGTGGGGTAGAGTTCAGTGGTAGTGGGGTGGAGTTCAGTGGTGATGCGATAGTGTGGTAGAGATCAGTTGTAGTGGGGTGGAGTTCAGTAGTGATGCGGTAGTGTGGTAGAGTTCAGTGGTGGTGGGGTAGAGTTTAGTGGTAGTGGGTTAGAGTTCAGTTGTAGTGTGGTAGAGATCAGTCGTAGTGGGGTGGAGTTCAGTGGTGATGTGGTAGTGGGATAGAGTTAAGTGGTAGTGTGGTAGAGTTTAGTGGTAGTGGGTTAGAGTTCAGTTGTAGTGTGGTAGAGTGCAGTGGTAGTGTGGTAGAGTTCAGTGGTAGTGTGGTAGAGTTCAGTGATAGTGTGGTAGAGTTCAGTGGTAGTGTGGTATCATTACGTGGTAGTGGGGTAGAGTTTAGTGGTAGTGGGGTAGAGTTTAGTGGTAGTGGGGTTGAGATCAGTGGTAGTGTGGTTGAGTTCAGTAGTAGTGGGGTAGAATTTAGTGGTAGTGGGGTAGAGTTTAGTGGTGTTGGGGTACAGTTCAGTGGTAGTGGGGGTAGAGTTTAGTGGTAGTAGGGTTGAGATCAGTGGTAGTGTGGTAGAGTTCAGTGGTAGTGTGGTCGAGATCAGTGGTAGTGGGGTGGAGTTCAGTGGTGATGTGGTAGTGGGATAGAGTTAAGTGGTAGTGTGGTAGAGTATAGTGGTATGGTAAAGTTCAGTGGTAGTGTGGTAAAGTTCGGAGGTAGTGTGGTATAGTTTAGTGGTAGTTGGGTAGAGTGCAGTGGTGATGTGGGAGTGGGATAGAGTTAAGTGGTGGTGTGGTATAGTTTAGTGGTAGTGGGGTAGAGTTCAGTGGTAGTGTGGTATAGTTCAGTGGTAGTGGGGTAGAGTTCAGTTGTAGTGTGGCAAAGTTCATTGGTAGTGTGGTAGAGTTCAGTGGTATTGTGGTAGAGATCAGTGGTGGTGTGGTAGAGTTCAGTGGTAGTGTGGTAGAGTTCAGTGGTAGTGTGGTGGAGTTCAGTGGTGGTGGGGTAGAGTTCAGTGGTAGTTTGGTCAAGTTCATTGGTAGTGTGGTAGAGTTCAGTGGTAGTGTGGTGGAGTTCAGTGGTGGTGGGGTAGAGTTCAGTGGTAGTTTGGTAAAGTTCAGTGGTGGTGGGGTAGAGTTCAGTGGTAGTTTTGGTAGTGTCCAGTGGTGGTGGGGTAGAGTTTTGTTGTAGTGGGGTAGAGGGCAGTGGTAGTGTGGTAGAGATTAGTGGTAGTAGGCTAGAGTGCAGTGGTGGTGCGGTAGAATTTAGTGGTAGTGGGTTATAGTTCAGTGGTAGTGTGGTGGAGTTCAGTGGTAGTGGGGTAGAGTTCAGTGGTAGTGGGGTGGAGTTCAGTAGTGATGCGGTAGTGGGGTAGAGTTCAGTGGTAGTGTGGTAAAGTTCAGTGGTAGTGTGGTAAAGTTCAGTGGTAGTGGGGTAGAGTTCAGTGGTAGTGTGGTAGAGTTCAGTGGTAATGGGGTGGAGTTCAGTAGTGATGCGGTAGTGGTGTAGAGGGCAGTGGTAGAGCGGTAGAGTTTTGTGGTTGTGTGGTAGAGTTTAGTCATAGTGGGGTAGAGTTCAGTGGTAGTTTTGGTAGAGTTCAGTGGTGGTGGGGTAGAGTTCAGTGGTAGTTTTGGTAGTGTCCAGTGGTGGTGGGGTAGAGTTCAGTGGTAGTTTTGGTAGAGTTCAGTGGTAGTGTGGTAGAGTTCAGTGGTAGTTTTGGTAGAGTTCAGTGGTGGTGGGGTAGAGTTCAGTGGTGATGTGGTAGTGGGATAGAGTTAAGTGGCAGTGTGGTAGAGTTTAGTGGTAGTGGGTTAGAGTTCAGTTGTAGTGTGGTAGAGTGCAGTGGTAGTGTGGTAGAGATCAGTCGTAGTGGGGTGGAGTGCAGTGGTGATGTGGTAGTGGGATAGAGTTAAGTGGCAGTGTGGTAGAGTTTAGTGGTATTGGGTTAGAGTTCAGTTGTAGTGTGGTAGAGTGCAGTGGTAGTGTGGTAGTGTGGTAGAGTTCAGTGGTAGTGTTTTAGAGTACAGTGGTAGTGTGGTATAGTTCAGTGGTAGTGGGGTAGAGTTCAGTTGTAGTGTGGCAAAGTTCATTGGTAGTGTGGTAGAGTTCAGTGGTATTGTGGTAGAGATCAGTGGTGGTGTGGTAGAGTTCAGTGGTAGTGTGGTAGAGTTCAGTGGTAGTGTGGTGGAGTTCAGTGGTGGTGGGGTAGAGTTCAGTGGTAGTTTGGTCAAGTTCATTGGTAGTGTGGTAGAGTTCAGTGGTAGTGTGGTGGAGTTCAGTGGTGGTGGGGTAGAGTTCAGTGGTAGTTTGGTAAAGTTCAGTGGTGGTGGGGTAGAGTTCAGTGGTAGTTTTGGTAGTGTCCAGTGGTGGTGGGGTAGAGTTTTGTTGTAGTGGGGTAGAGGGCAGTGGTAGTGTGGTAGAGATTAGTGGTAGTAGGCTAGAGTGCAGTGGTGGTGCGGTAGAATTTAGTGGTAGTGGGTTATAGTTCAGTGGTAGTGTGGTGGAGTTCAGTGGTAGTGGGGTAGAGTTCAGTGGTAGTGGGGTGGAGTTCAGTAGTGATGCGGTAGTGGGGTAGAGTTCAGTGGTAGTGTGGTAAAGTTCAGTGGTAGTGTGGTAAAGTTCAGTGGTAGTGGGGTAGAGTTCAGTGGTAGTGTGGTAGAGTTCAGTGGTAATGGGGTGGAGTTCAGTAGTGATGCGGTAGTGGTGTAGAGGGCAGTGGTAGAGCGGTAGAGTTTTGTGGTTGTGTGGTAGAGTTTAGTCATAGTGGGGTAGAGTTCAGTGGTAGTTTTGGTAGAGTTCAGTGGTGGTGGGGTAGAGTTCAGTGGTAGTTTTGGTAGTGTCCAGTGGTGGTGGGGTAGAGTTCAGTGGTAGTTTTGGTAGAGTTCAGTGGTAGTGTGGTAGAGTTCAGTGGTAGTTTTGGTAGAGTTCAGTGGTGGTGGGGTAGAGTTCAGTGGTGATGTGGTAGTGGGATAGAGTTAAGTGGCAGTGTGGTAGAGTTTAGTGGTAGTGGGTTAGAGTTCAGTTGTAGTGTGGTAGAGTGCAGTGGTAGTGTGGTAGAGATCAGTCGTAGTGGGGTGGAGTGCAGTGGTGATGTGGTAGTGGGATAGAGTTAAGTGGCAGTGTGGTAGAGTTTAGTGGTATTGGGTTAGAGTTCAGTTGTAGTGTGGTAGAGTGCAGTGGTAGTGTGGTAGTGTGGTAGAGTTCAGTGGTAGTGTTTTAGAGTACAGTGGTAGTGTGGTAGAGTTCAGTGGTAGTGTGGCAGTGTGGTATCGTTAAATGGTAGTGGGGTAGAGTTTAGTGGTGGCGGGGTAGAGATCAATGGTAGTGTGGTAGAGTTTAGTGGTAGTGTGGTAGAGTTCAGTGGTAGTGGGGTAGAATTTAGTGGTAGCGTGGTAGAGATCAGTGGTAGAGTTCAGTGGTAGTGTGGTAGAGATCAGTGGTAGTGCGGTAGAGTTCATTGGTAGTGGGGTAGAGTTTAGTGGTAGTGGGGTAGAGTTTAGTGGTAGTGGGGTAGAGTTTAGTCATGGTGGGGTAGAGTTCAGTGGTAGTTTTGGTAGAGTTCAGTGGTGGTGGGGTAGAGTTCAGTGGTAGTTTTGGTAGAGTTCAGTGGTAGTGTGGTAGAGTTCAGTGGTAGATTTGGTAGAGTTCAGTGGTAGTGGGGTAGAGTTTAGTGGTGGCGGGGTAGAGATCAATGGTAGTGTGGTAGAGTTTAGTGGTAGTGTGGTAGAGTTCAGTGGTAGTGGGGTAGAATTTAGTGGTAGCGTGGTAGAGATCAGTGGTAGAGTTCAGTGGTAGTGTGGTAGAGATCAGTGGTAGTGCGGTAGAGTTCATTGGTAGTGGGGTAGAGTTTAGTGGTAGTGGGGTAGAGTTTAGTGGTAGTGGGGTAGAGTTTAGTCATGGTGGGGTAGAGTTCAGTGGTAGTTTTGGTAGAGTTCAGTGGTGGTGGGGTAGAGTTCAGTGGTAGTTTTGGTAGAGTTCAGTGGTAGTGTGGTAGAGTTCAGTGGTAGATTTGGTAGAGTTCAGTGGTGGTGGGGTAGAGATCAGTCGTAGTAGGGTGGAGTTCAGTGGTGATGTGGTAGTGGGATAGAGTTAAGTGGCAGTGTGGTAGAGTTTAGTGGTAGTGGGTTAGAGTTCAGTTGTAGTGTGGTAGAGTGCAGTGGTAGTGTGGTAGTGTGGTAGAGTTCAGTGGTAGTGTTTTAGAGTACAGTGGTAGTGTGGTAGAGTTCAGTGGTAGTGTGCCAGTGTGGTATCGTTAAATGGTAGTGGGGTAGAGATCAGTGGTAGTGTGGTAGAGTTCAGTGGTAGTGGGGTAGAGTTTAGTGGTGGCAGGGTAGAGATCAATGGTAGTGGGGTAGAATTTAGTGGTAGCGTGGTAGAGATCAGTGGTAGAGTTCAGTGGTAGTGTGGTAGAGATCAGTGGTAGTGCGGTAGAGTTCATTGGTAGTGGGGTAGAGTTTAGTGGTAGTGGGGTAGAGTTTAGTGGTAGTGGGGTAGAGTTCAGTGGTAGTGGGGTAGAGTTCAGTGGTAGTGGGGTAGAGTTCAGTAGTAGTGTGGTATTGTTCAGTAGTGATGCGGTAGTGGGGTAGAGTTTAGTGGTAGTGGGCTAGAGTGCAGTGGTGGTGCGGTAGAATTTAGTGGTAGTGGGGTATAGTTCAGTGTTAGTGTGGTGGAGTTCAGTGGTAGTGTGGTAGAGTTCAGTGGTAGTGTGGTAGAGTTCTGTGGTAGTGTGGTAGAGATCAGTCGTAGTGGGGTGGAGTTCAGTGGTGATGTGGTAGTGGGATAGAGTTAAGTGGCAGTGTGGTAGAGTTTAGTGGTAGTGGGTTAGAGTTCACTTGTAGTGTGGTAGAGTGCAGTGGTAGTGTGGTAGTGGGGTAGATTTCAGTGGTAGTGTTGTAGAGTACAGCGGTAGTGTGGTAGAGTTCAGTTGTAGTGTGGTAGAGTGCAGTGGTAGTGTGGTAGTGGGGTAGATTTCAGTGGTAGTGTTTTAGAGTACAGTGGTAGTGTGGTAGAGTATAGTGGAATGGTAGAGTTTCAGTGGTAGTGTGGTAGAGATCAGTGATAGTATGCTTGGTGACCCCTTAGTGTCTGTGGACCTCGTGGCACGCTGACTAAGCTACATTAGTATACTGTACACCACAACCAAGTGCCTTTGCTACTCGGACTGAGTTACAGATAGGCCTACTACACGCTGTAAAGGTTTGCTTCAGTTGCAGGTCTATGGTGTCTAATCCATTTCTATATCATTGGTCTTTATGAAATATCTCTAATTCATCTGGGATTAGTTTGTCTGAGTTCATACTAACAAACTATCCATAACAATGTATAGTTGTGCTAATACTTGAGATGTCTGGAGAGAGTATCTCAACATTGCCTTAAAATAACAAGGGCACATTCAAGACAGCAATGGTAGACTAGTACATTTCATTTGAATTCAATCGATGAATTGGTATAAAAACCTTGAAAACCCCACTGCCTGTCTGTCAGAGAAGTCGGTATAGGGCTGCAGGTAGTGTTACGTTCAAAGCTGCTCCTGCACACTTTCTCACGCTGAGGAGTAAGTGCTAAAACAATGTGGGCTCCACAATGAACTAATCCGAGGTGTCTGCTTTCACCTCGGGGGCAAGAGGAAAAAGTGTCGAGAGGCACCATATTTTAACGTCTCGAAAAATTACGAGGCACTATTTGTCGACTTGTTGGGGCGTCAACCAGACTCACAGTGGAGCATATACATTTTGTTCCTGCCACCACCCTGTCTTTTTGATCTAATTTCCTTTCCTGTTTTTTTTCTCCCCCTTTTCCTTTCCCCCTGAAATTGATTTCTTCTTGTTAGGTTTGGCAGTAATAAGATCAACAGAAGGATTACATTTCAATGGCATACTACCTTCAACCCGGGGCAAATGATTTGTCCAAACTTAATAATAGAATACTTAGGATGTATTGTCAGATGTAAACAGTAGTCGTAATAAAACAGAGCCCCGGGTAAAATACTTATTTAAGTTGTAAAGCCCCTGTACTGCCTTGTGTTGGCCTATTCAACACCCGGGCTGAGGGCTCCCCCAAACATTATGATAAAATGTATCCCCATTTACCCTGATGAAAAGTCACTATAAAAGTCATGCGCTAGGCTAGCAGAGGCTAACAGAGGCTAAGCCCACAGAGTGAAGACATGTTTATCTCCCCACCAAGCAAGTCAAACAAGCAGAGATTGCGGGTCCTGAGTGACACGAGAACAGGCTACTTCAACGTGCTACATTAGCGTTAGTAGCGATGTTCAGTTGGGTCTGTCACTGCTTTGATGAACAGGGGCAACACTGGGGCAGTGGATCGTGTCTGCATGTTAGCTAGATATCTACAACTATTCTGGAGGATGCCTGTATTTGCATCAAAATTCAACTCCGCTACCAAACTCAGCATACACTGCCCTCACATTTGCAAAGAAAATGGTATCTTGACTTATTTAAACTTTGCATATGTATTTGCATGTGATTATAACTGAAGATCTTTAGAGTAAGCCTAAAACTTTAGAGTAAGCCGACTTCTAAAATCCAAACAAATGGGTCATCCTTAGCCTTTTTGTAACTGTTGATATGTTTGAGTTGATACTTAGAGCTAACCAATGTGATTGTGGCATACTTGTTACAGATATATCCATGCTTCATTCTCATGCATCTGTTTTGTTGTCTGGACTGCTGTAGGCACCACATGAGTCCTTGTGACTAAGGCCTTCTGAAGATATCAAGATAACAACCCTTGGTAGTCAGCAGCTCTTGGTACATAGCCTGCTCTGCAAGCACCCAAATCCCGGGACAGTGACAGTCCCTCTGACCCTGTTCCGCCATAAAAAAATGCACTTCACGACATGCAGCTGCCGGTTTACAAAGATCTCATTGACCTGCAGGGTGTGAATCACTCCATCTAATTTTTGGGGATAAATTACACAAACTCAATCTCGAGCCAAATTGAATTTGTTATCATGCCACTTTTTTTCACACGTTCATCAAGATCAGTACTGTAAATGTGACACGAATGTTGACGCAGGGACATTACAAAATCTGGAGTCTGGACACAAGGTGGCCTTTGATTGTGTGCGACTTAAATGTGACCCTAAATGTGACTGAGTGTGGGTTTCTCCTTAGAAAGGAAATGAAAAGTGGGTCGATGTTGGAATGATTTGACCTTAATAAGAGAATACAGACCTCTTTTTCTGACTACTTACTATTTCAGGTGTACGCACCTACTGTCTAAATTTTTTTGAACTGATTCGTAAAACACCTGTTTGCCGTGGCTGAAAGCAGGAGCCTTTAATAGCCTGTCATAAATCACTCACTCTATTGTCCTGCCACCAAGTTACAGGTCCACATTTTTTTTTCAGTTAAAAACTTTGCTTCTGTTTTTCCCGAAGATGCCACGTTTTGCATTTGTCATGATCACCGTGCAGTCACATCTCACTCGTCTTTGAGTGCGTAGAAATAATTGGAGAGCTGATTAACCCCAGCTCAATCTCATTTGAATTTGCCCTCTTGCACGAGTTCTCCTTTTTGCTGGAGTTTGAGTTTGATAGTGTGATTCATTTATGCTAAACAAAACCACCAGCTTTTTAAAAAATTTAGTTTAACTTCTGTTGACCTTTCTAATTGCTACTCCAAGCAGGGAGGGGTCATTTTTCTTAATCACTCTTTTGACAACAAACACAGTCTGTTTTGGCCAGGAAGGCCCAGCAATGGATTTGTGTGTGTGTGTGTGTGTGTGTGTGTGTGTGTGTGTGTGTGTGTGTGTGTGTGTGTGTGTGTGTGTGTGTGTGTGTGTGTGTGTGTGTGTGTGTGTGTGTGTGTGTGTGTGTGTGTGTGTGTGTGTGTGTGTGTGTGTGTGTGTGTGTGTGTGTGTGTGTGTGTGTGTGTGTGTGTGTGTAAATAATGTGATAGGACGCAGGCTGGCCTGACAAAGAGAGAGAAAAGAGCAGTCCACAAACTAGCCTGAATGGGGAAGGTGGCCGCTATAGCCCTTTAGATGAAGGGCTTGGTTGACGGTAAGAAGCTCCACAAAGACAGAGGGAGGAGAATAAATGGGAGAAGGTATGGAGAGCACCTGAGATCAGATCAGTTGGCTACAGTGAGGGGCGTCTCTGTAGCTACTGAAAGGGCCCGGTCTCCATTATGAGGCCAAACATCAAGGGGTTAACAAAAAAGACAGAGAAGAAACAGAGGGCCACACCAGCTTGTCTGCATTCTCTGTCTAGTTAATGTGGGGAAGCTCTAATAAAAATCCACCATGTGCCAATTGAGCGCCTACAATTAACAGATTAGGGTGATAAAGAGGTTGCATGGCTGCGAGGCAAGCCCCCCCCCCCCCCCAAGGCCCCGGGCAGAGGGTAGAGGGGAGTGGGCCCAGCACCGCTGATGAGGGGGCCAGATAATCTCTCCTTCTCCTCCCCTCACCCCTCTCCCCCTGTGCCCTGAAGCACCTTCAGCAAATACCTGCTCAATATTCTAGTACAGAGGGGATAGGGAGGAGGGAGGGGAGGGCATGTGGCGCGTCTGCAGAGGGGAGATACACAAAAGCCGAGCAAAACAAAAACCGGAACATCTGCTAAAGCGATTGCGGGTAAATATGTTTGACAATTATTGTTTACAGTGACAGTGGTAACAGTTCACGAAATCAAACCCCATTTCTATTTGCAATGAACCAGATGGGCCTACAGCGATCCATTAACGGGCTGTCAAGAGCTTAATTTTGAAGTTACTTTTATGTCTTTGCTTCGCTGTCTCGCAAACGAAGCGTTATTATTTGGGATAATGATTGCTATCCATTTGCTGGGCTTCAATCAAGATACCTAGCGTTCATTGTGCCGTTTTGTCTTTCAAGTTTCTTTCACTGCAAGTGTTTAGAGTGGAATGATGATTCCCTCCTTGACTCTGTATTTGTGTATTGAGGCACATATTGTGTTATATTATTGATGGTGGAATCTGTTTCACTTGAAAGCACATCTCTGCAAAGACAATGATTTTTCTGTTTGTTTGGCTACAGAAAAGCCTCCACATTAGGGGGCATTTGGGTTGGTAACTTGTGAGTAATTCTATCAACAACACAAATGATTAATAGCAACTGCTTGTCTTTCATCATCCAACAGGGTTTTTCCTGCTATCTAGTCTGCATAAACACTAAACACAAAGGTACCAGCCATTGTGTGCATGCAAAGCACTCATTTTGAATAACACGTGCAAAACCACTTGATCAAATAAATAGCAGTGGTTTTGTCATGGGGGCCTTTACGTGTCAGTATTTACCAATGCGACAGGAAGGGGGGGAGGAAGTGAGTGGTGTACACACATGAAGACGAACGTGTTATCTACCGTTACCCCTTGTCATCGTTCCTCCCAAACACTGTACATTCTAATGACGTTCAATCAAAATGTGTTGAGGCATAATTAACCCCGGCCTCCCGTCGCTCTAATTGACGCTTATTAGAGGGCCCACGTGATTCTATGATAAATGAGAGAGAGAGAGAGAGAGAGACAGAGAGAGAGAGAGAGAGAGAGAGAGAGAGAGAGAGAGAGAGAGAGAGAGAGAGAGAGAGAGAGAGAGAGAGAGAGAGAGAGACCTGTGATTGGTAAGCAACGTTTGGAAGCGATGCATACCAGGGTAACCAACACTTAATTATCAATGAGGTTTTTTGCAACACTTTGAGAACCCCGGGGCACTGTTTCCCCTCAGTAATAGTAATGGGCTCTTTTAATGGAACTTGTGTTAAACACAGTGCTGCTGCTTGCTAGATGCTGGCGTTTCGTCCCCACCAGTTGAGGCTGCCATGCTAATTTGGGTGATTAGAAGGAGCGGAGGCTCATTTCGCTCATTTCGCCGCAATGACTTTTGAATGTGGTTGGAGGCTGTGGTGAATGTGGTTGGAGGCTGTGGTGAATGTGGTTGGTGGCTGTGGTGAATGTGGTTGGAGGCTGTAGTGAATGTGGTTGGAGACTGTGGTGAATGTGGTTGGGGGCTGCGGTGAATGTGGTTGGAGGCTGTGGTGAATGTTAATGCAGGCTGTGGTGAATGTGGTTGGAGGCTGTGGTGAATATGGTTGGAGGCTGTGGTGAATGTGGTTGGAGGCTGTGGTGAATGTGGTTGGAGACTGTGGTGAATGTGGTTGGGGGCTGCGGTGAATGTTAATGCAGGCTGTGGTGAATGTGGTTGGAGGCTGTGGTGAATATGGTTGGAGGCTGTGGTGAATGTGGTTGGAGGCTGTGGTGAATGTGGTTGGAGGCTGTGGTGAATGTTAATGCAGGCTGTGGTGAATGTGGTTGGAGGCTGTGGTGAATGTTAATGCAGGCTGTGGTGAATGTGGTTGGAGGCTGTGGTGAATGTTAATGCAGGCTGTGGTGAATGTGGTTGGAGGCTGTGGTGTGGTATGAGATATATGGCCACCGTGTGACGAGAGGAGTGACGGTATGTGAATGAGGACAACCACGGATGGTGTCACCGTTCTGTCACTGTGTCATCGGTCAAACTCAAGGCTGCAGGAGTAGTCGAACTGTCGTCAGATACTGTCTCTGTGGTTTTGAATGTATAGTATGCTGTGGAGACCAGCATTTGACCTTCTGTGACCAGTTCCAAACATGCATTTTCACCTATCTAGTTGCACGTACCATGAACAGTTTGAACCCTTTCTAACTAACTGAATGATTGAATTGACTGAATGATTGACACTAGTCCACCAGTCCCACTGACAACATGAGTACTTCCTGGTTTAGCTAGCTAGCATCAGACCATACCCACTCAGCTCCTTTCTCCACTCAATACCTTCCACCAACCAGTAGAAAACAGGTTTTGGTGACAGATTGTGCACACCAACAGCCCACCTCACACTTTGAGGAGGGTGGCGATGCAGGCTTGGCAATGAAATGTTTATTTTTTAACCTTTATTTGACTAGGCAAGTCAGTTAAGAACAAATTATTGTGTACAATGACGGCCTACCAGGGAACAGTGGGTTAACTGCCTTGTTCAGGGGCAGAACGACAGATTTTTACCTTGTCAGGTCAGGTCACCGCTCTAACCACTAGGCTACCTCCAGCCTCTCACTCATAATGCTGGAGCTGTGGGCTGTGACTGGAGCATGTGCGGGCAAGGGCTGAGTATGAGGCTGCATGGGCTGGGAATGGGGCTGAAGCTGGGTATGGGGCTGGAGCCGAAGCAGGGGGCCCCAAGAGCCAGGCGAGGCCCAACTGACCCACTTTGCTGAGGATCCTGTCATGAGGCTCCTGGGTCTGTTTGGGAATCAGGGAAACCCTCTTCCGTCAATGCTAGCTGCCGTGATCTGGGTTAGCACGTGCCAATCAACCCGGATGGGATGACAAGTTTGTGATGACACGGCTAGAGAGCTCCCTCTCCTCTCACTGCCTGGCTATGTCAAAGACAGGATGATGTCTCGATGGCCATGGCATTTCAATGTCAACTGGCAGACTAGGTTGGATAGTGCATGATTGACTGAGACAACAGCACGTGTTTGTGACAACAATTTTTTTTATGAAGTTTGGGAAGTTTATTGGGTAGGGGTGAAACAGACAAACAAAAGGGTCCGCACTCAAAAAGATGTCGCATAAGCTTACTTCCTTTTTCAGGACAGAGAATAGAGCACACTATTAGCACACAACAACATTTCTTAATAACGAAACACAATACACACATCCAATTTGATGATTCATTGTGATTACCCTTTCTGTTTACATGGTAAATGCTATTTTTTCGTTACCTTGATTACCCTACAGACATATTCAATGTTTCACTCCAAATAGTATTGACATGGGGTTCCTCCATCTAAAGAATGGGAAAATCAAAGTTGTCAGTTGTTTGCAAAAATAAATCTCCGCCATTTTGAAAATGGCCTCTCCCTTTAGCAATGGTTGTCAGGGAACTCTGACTGTCACAGTCAGTCAGACTAGCAGGAGCAAGGAAGAAATACATCTGACAATTCACTGGCATGAAAGCGATCCCCTCAAGCTAACAAATTCAGAGAGAAAATTACAGTTTTGCACGTTTGTGTCAATATGCATGTCAAAAGGTAATTGGGAAATTGTTCTGCAATGTCAAGTCCTGTTGGAAGTGTTTAGCCTGTGGTTAGATCTAACCGTTTCTTCTCACACTCGAGAGGTCGAAGCAATCTCCCCTCCCCTATAGGTTTCCTCTAATAAGTTAATAATGTAGCAATTCATCATCAAAAGTTATTACACATGATCTACCCCTTTCCCGTGTACTGAAAATGACATTTCAGGCAAAATTTATATCAAGTCATAAACAATTGCAATTTGTTATAAGTACATTTCTTATTATCGTAAGGGATTTTTAGGAGTAGGTTATCAAACGTTACTATCCAAGTGACTCACTCTGGCCTCCTTTAAACGTTTAGTCAGACATCAGGTATTCTGTCCTAGAGCTAAACTCACTTCTTCTGTGCATCAAATTTTTTATATTTACATTTTTTGTCATTTAGCAGAAGCTCTTATCCAGAGCATGCATTTTCGTACTGGTCCCACATAGGAATCGAATCCACAACACTGGCGTTGCCATGCTCTACCAACTGAGCCACACAGGACCACATCCTTTGCCTATAGGGAACTAGACGGCCATAGCATCTTTATCTGTACAGACAGGATTAATAATGATGACCATGAGAATGATGATCAGCATGATGATGATGATGAGGATAGTGATGCTGATGATGAATATGGTGTTAATGTGAACAGGTTCTATTTAGACAGCATAGTTCAGTCTTCACAACATACACATGGGAGGGCTAGACACACACACACACACACACACACACACACACACACACACACACACACACACACACACACACACACACACACACACACACACACACACTGCAACACCTGGGGCTTAGAGTCCACCGCTTCAGACAGCCCAGGTAGAGAGACATTTGGAGTGTCAGTGCATTGCAATTCATAGCTTTAGTGTCCATTCAGATTAAAGTGGGAATTCATCTTTGGCTCAATCACAGACACACAAACATTTATAAAAATGTTCCAAACAGCAGGAAATAAAATACATTGGAAAAGTGGAAAAAGACAATTGGGGAAAACATCAGTGCAATGCATCAATATACTCTTCTTATTGGCATTTAGAGTGGAAATTACTTTGTAAAAGTGATATAGGCCTACCTTAGTGGATAAAGTTTAAACCATCAACCTTAAAGGCAGATGCTCAAATGAGCTGTAGACAGAATGGTTCCGTTCCTACCATCAAGTCTTAGTGTGTCTTGTAACTTGCTTAACAACTGCACTATTTCATTATTGTAATTCTAAATAAATGTTTTTTAAAACAATTGTTGTGGATTCTAACGATTTGTGAGCAAATTCACCCTTACAGCATTTCTATGTCCCTCAAATCCACTCCTTTCTTTGGCAGGATAAATAAAGAAATATCCAGGAAATGTGCAATAAGCCAAAAGTTAGCTGTATTATGAAAAAAGGATAGAGGGAGGAAAAACCGAAAAGCAGTATAGGCCAAGCCTGCGAGTTGATTAGTCTCAAGTGAAAGCTGCTCTCTTTCTTTGCGCACAGAGTAAGTCCTTTATCACCGGGCGGCACTGGCGTTGCCTCGAGCTATTGCTTGCCTCGAGCAAGGTACTAGGATAGCAAACGGGATCCTATCATCAAACTTCATAATAACGCTGGGTTCGCCACAGCTGCGCGGTGACCCTTTGTGATGGAACCGATAGCAGCTTAGATGAAATAGTGTTCTTCTTTGGTATGAAATAATCATGTCTATTAATTCAGTCAGACATCAGAGTCTCTCCCCTCTCTTCCACTCTCTCTCTTATTCCATTCCTTATCCGTGAAAATATGCGATTTTCTAGCAAATGGTCCATTTTACTCAAGTAATTTTTCATCGTTGATTCACAGAAAATAAGGCTGGGGGGTGTGAGCTTCAAAAAAGGGCAGCTTCGTTGAAGGCACAGTACAGGGGGCCTTTAAACTGTAACAAAACATACGATGCATTTTGTCATTATCTTTTCGAATTTGCTGGACTCGTTCACATTGAAGGCTATGTCATAAATTCATCACAGAAAAATAGGCAATAGAGAGTGCTTATCGAATAACCTAGTTCTCTTGTGAATTCATGTATCTCAATTAATAGATGTAGGCTGACGTTGCTGCTGTAAATTGTCAATATGATCAACAAACCAGGTGTAATAGTTATACAGCATTAATAGTAATTTTTTTATTTATATACTTTCGTAGTAATGTCACTATGGTAATATTATAGTCTTAAATAAGTTTGCTTCGCAATGAAATTAGATTTTTTTTCACTCCATAAAAAATTACACCAATAGGCTATTACTTTGATTTAGATATAGGCATATTCGTTTTTTGGTATGAAAAAAATCTAACACATGTAAGCATTATTCTATTATTATTAGGTAATTTTGCCTGATATTATTGTTATTAATATTATTACACCAATAACACCAACTTCGATCATAGGGTATAATTTTAGCAAGCAGTTTTGAGCATGAGAAAGATTTCCACTTGTTTTGGACATATAGGACGTGTTACCATGGTATAAGCCAGCATGGCTTGAAGCTTTGGTTCTTTTCAAAAGTTGTATATCTTCAGATTGCACACTCCAAGTCTTGGTGCAACTGTTCGTTTGGGTTAAAACAGTTTCTCAATACAAACCATTCGTAGTTTTTTCTAATGTTATGTTAATATTTACTTATAACCCAATAGCTGATGCTCCTGAAGACAGAACTTTATGAGGCAAATTGATGGAATTTCGTGTGTGTTATCTAATTTCATTGAGTGTGATAAAATTCTAATTTTCCATTGACCACATAAATATACATTGTGGGCTAGGTTTCTATATGTATAATGCATAATTAAGATGCGCAATAAAATAGATAGGCCTACCACTCCCCACTTTTACCAAGTTCACCAACTAGGTGCCCTACACAGACAAGTCGTTCTACGGGTCCCCAAAAATCTGTAACGAACGTCATGTGATCGAATAACCAACATAATGACACAATAACTAAAGGGGAACAGACTGCATGAGACCAATAAATAAATAAATGGATAGATTAATAAATTAATAAAAAAATGAATAGTCTTTTGGGGGTGTTGTTTATGGAGCGTGAAGCCGTTTGGTTAAATGTTCGCATCATTTTCGAGGTCTAATGTTTGATAGAAAAGAGACAGCCCTCAAAAGGCGTTTGATTGAAATGGCGTGTGCCGGGCTGACGGGAGCCAGCGAGGGACAAAGCCCCGCGAAGCCATGGCCACTCGAGCAATTATTCCTCCACGCTGAATTTGGATTAGTGCAATGGAAAGAAGCATATGTTTGGCCCGGGGCGACACTCCCCCCGGCTGCCTTCAGAGAATGCGGGGGGAGAGAGAGACAGAGAGACTGAAACTAGAATATAAACTATATAAACCGACAGGGGAAACATTAACAACATTTTTAATCCCCTCTTTTTGTATATTTGGGAGACACAAACCCATGAAATTAGTCGACCTCCGCTTTTAACAGGTGATGGAAATGATCGGAAAACAACCTTGCAGCCTATGAATTGTGATGAGCACGAGCAGTCATCACACCACTAACATTTTAAGATACAAAGTAAATGCATGCCAAGATGACACCATATAAACATGATATTAAACTTAACAAAACGTAATCAATATCGTGTAGGCCTATTAGGCTATTATTGGTCTGAAAACAACATTCATGTTTATAAGCCAAGATAAGGCCATCTAGTCGAAATATTGTCTTTTGATGTTAAATTGATGTTATCTCTGACAATTTTGTGTACGTAATATTAATTGGATAATCTAATTCTGGTTGAGATTTTTTCCCTTCACATTAAAGAAGAAATCAGTGGTAGCCTGTGAACATACAGCCTAGGCCTATATATCTATATACTTCCGATGTTATGTGGGTGTGTGTGGTTCCAAAGTTGTCACCCCAAGACTCATCCAACACCTATCATTATTTCGGAATGACCCATATTGCGTTGGAATTATCGACTTCTCAGCTTACTTGTGAGTCCTTTTGTTTATTCAGTTAATGTTTTGTAATCGATTACCTGATGTCCCAAGTAATCAAGAACGATTTGGTGGAGTCGTTGACCTTTCGTGGCTTTTGAGCCCCGGCTCGCACAGTGGGGTGAGGTCAGTGGAGGGGTGTCGAGACCGAAATGAGGGTTGATGTCAGTCTTGACGACAATTAGCCATTTTGCGCTTCATTGCAATCTTATAGAGTCACATAATTCGATTGCACCGGTCCGCGTTTCAATTGTCATTTGAGTGAACCCTATATCCATCGAACACATATTTCTCTACTTGTAGAATTTCCTGCAGTTTTCAATTCGTCATTAATAAGATATAAAGAAATTAGCAATTTGGTAAACAGATGTGTCCATGCAGGAACTAAAAGTAGCTTGAATACAATAAAGAAATAGATTTACATGGTATACTCTCCAAATAGCCTATACATCGTTTGCATGTTGCAGATGGAAGGTTACACTGTATGCATGCTTGACACAACCGGTTTTCAGTCCGGAGGTCAATATTATAAGGTTACTTGTGTACACAGCACATGACAAAAACCTATCTAGTATTCCATCTTTATGGAAACTGCACGGTTCAAAGCTATAGTTGCACGTGACTAAAAACATATATTTTTTTGTTAGCTAGCCATTCTGATGCAATGGCATTAAATGCAATTTTTATCATTTTAGGCCTGTGTTAGTCTATTTCATCATTTTTTATTTTTGTTAACCCTTGACTTTGTATTTGGGGCCATTCACACTTGAAGGGTCAATTAATTACATTTCTGTTATTTCATGCATTGACTGGTATCGAAATGGAATTGACCCAGCACTGCACATCAAACCAACGCTATATATAGCCACTAGTAACAGTCTTTAGTCTATTGCCAAATCCGCCAGCTCAAAGTATTGTATTGCCATTAAAAATGTTGGATGTTGTGAGTTTGGTCTTGTCTATTTTGAAGAACGGATCGTGGTGTAGTGAAGTCAGCTCACCAACCAATGGCTCCCAACAACATCTCATCAAAATAGTTTCTGACTACGATCAGATAATGAAGCGTGTGGAGTGTATGCGTGCCTGAGCGCATGCATCTCTGCATATTCGTGTGTATGCAATCAAGGGTATGCTGATGCATGGGAAGATCAGATTTTTTTTTAAAGTAAATTGTAGCCTAACATTTAAGAATAGGCTATTTAATAACAACTCGGGGAACAGTACACAACAGACGCACGTATTAATTATTATAGTGGAATCAAGTGTAATTGATGTAGCTGAAACCAGGGGTTACGGATTGAATTAGCCAAATTCAGTTGGGTATTGCTGACTGGCTCTTCAAATTTCAGGCCTCTTCGTTGTTGCAAATTACTTTAGCTGTAAGGCATTATGTAAAACTAGTTCTACCTGTTTAAGATCAAATTATGGCAAAATTTAAAATTTCGTATTAAAACAGTAGCCTATGTAAATTACAGGTTTGTATCAAAGTAAACAAACCAAAGAAAATGTGTTTTTTTTTCTTCAGAAATGGGGGCAATAGCATTGCATGTTCATTCCTTGATAGGCCTATAGCCTTCACGTGCTTTCGATAGCTGCCATTGTGATAGACATGTATAATGCTTTCGTTTCGCTCTCAAAAAACGCTTTCATTTACCCCCGATACATTTATTAAATAACATTAGCATTAATGACACACGTGAGGGGCTTCCTAATACCAGTGAATGCTATTTAATACGATTGTTTCCTTTAAAGTGACTATTTATGCTTTTTTTTAATGGAAGGAGCAGCCGGGTATTCCTCTTTATGAGTGAGCTATTGTGCCTGGGGTTAGGATCCCACACACAATCTGAGATGCAGCCAACAAAAACAGCCCTGACAGACAATGGCTCGCTTCACCTGCTACAGCACTGCACCGCAATTATGCCAAGGACGTGTACAGTTAGGCTTCATTCACCTTATTTGAAAACAACTGCTTCGGAATAAAACAGACCGTCTGGGCTTAAAATATGCAGATAATAAATAACCGCTATTTTGGAAAATGTAAAAGAAAAGGAGGGGGGGTTGAAGAAAAGTTGCTCAGTAGGCCTAAATCTATCTCGATGTCACAACATCCCCATGCCACAACGCTCTCGACTAGAACCAGAGAGTGGAAAATAGAACAGAGCACAGACACAGGATATGCATATACATCCACCGACTCCACTCCACCATGCTTCAGTAGAGATTGATTTCGAGGTGCATGCCATCAATACACAATCAAAACTCCATTTGAATTCGCTTATGTAATGCATCGTCCCCGTGGCTTTGTGCACGCAAAACAAGGCTACAGCAGGTGTGTTAGAAGCATACATGATCATTTGCATCGATATGACTACAACGAAGCCTATTGGTAGAGATGTGAGCAAATATAAGAGATATCCACAGGCCAACTTATTTGTCATATCATTTAACTGAATGCAGTTGAAATAGGTTTCCCACATTTTATTCCAACTGAATGCTGTCAAACAACACCAATAATTACAGACAGGCTAGTAATAACAAATATTTGATGCATGTCTTAAAAAAGCTTTAACAAAAACGAAATAAAGAAAACAATAGAGTGGTAGGGAAAGGCAAATGTAATAACCTTCAACACAGCCATATACATCTCACTGATTTTAAAGAACGGTTTTGCTTGAGGGCTGGCGCTTCACACACACACTTCAAACACCAATGAATTCATTGTTTTCTGTGTCATTTGGCATGGTAAAAAAGCTCGGCTACGGTTTTGAATGATCCTGTGCTCTGAACTATGAGTTGAAAGTATAAGTTGTTTTATTATACTTGAGGGAAACAATGGGTTCAGCTGCTTATTGCAAGGAACACTCGTCAGGGGAGAGTTAAACTCAATTACTGTAACCGTGCTGAATAGAAAAAAATTGCCAATAACGAAAATACACCCGGGCGTATCAACCACTGAATAAAAAATGAAAATATATGAATAAAAATCAACATGAAGCGTATCAAATGTTTATTTTTTTCTGGGCAACAAAGGACTATAATACATTGACAGGCATGGGAACTATTGCCAGCACAAGTCTATACAATACAGCTAAAACCGCCTCCAATTTGGACATTGGACATACAAGATATCAGATGGTCCCAAATGCTTAGAATTACTTCGAACATAAAAAAAATAATCAAAAGACAATATCCATTTATTGCTTTTATGGTGCTTCAAGGGAAGAACAAGTGAAACGTATTCTGATTGGCACAACACATAAAAGCTTGTATAAAAACAAGAAAGTAGAAACACAAAACAGTTCTCTTCGGGGTCTCGATTATGCACGTTTCAATTAAAAAACTGAATGGAATAAGGATGATATAGCTAGAGAGAAATGGATGTTTATTTCTATTAAATTTGTTTACTTGCTTCAATGTCGCCTCAACATGCTACAAGAGGGCTGAATTGAAATATCCCAGAGAAAAAATACCCCAAACTTCTGTTTTCTAAGAACCATAAAACCACATGAAGAACTAACCGAATATTTAAACCCACTAAAACAGGAGGCACCAGATAAATAAAAAAGAAGTTTCAACAGACGCACCATATTTACAATTCCCATTAAATTACACATAAATAAATATATACATACATGAACACAGATTCCCTTATATAACCGTGAATCGTGTTGAAATTCAAAGTTCAAGTTGGTCGCTTGGAGTGAGAGTCTACAACTGAAGTCATGACATGGAACTCTGTGGATTTTTTTTCAAGTTTATTATTCACAATACTGATAATAATTCATCCTCTTTTAGCTTCTTTTTGTCACATGGCTACAATCGTAAATTGAGAGATATAAGGGTCGCTCGATTTCAGTCCGTTGCAGCTCATAAAAAGAGGGAGTACATAAAAAGTCATAGATGTGGCAGAGATCTTTTCCTCTCTGGATCTGTTCCTTTGCGCCTTTCAGCATTTTTTTTCTTTTTAATAATTGTGGGGATCTTGCGCATCACTTCCCGTGAATCCAAAGTTGAATGGAATTAAAAACAAACATGTAAAATCATCGCGAGATCAGGAAGTGGCACGTTTACTTGATCAATAGTATTTATATGTATTTATAATATTTATATTGGGCTTTCAGGTGGGAATCACTTTCTGTGCTTCTCGTCTTTGTCTCCGCCTTTAGTGCCGCTGTCTGAGTGACTGTTGTTGTTCAGGTACATTTTGTCCATGGCTTTAATCGCCTCGGTCAGATAGTTCTGGAGAGCGGTGAGGGCCGCGCACATGGCTGGGGTCCCGAATCCGTGAGAAATGAGACTGAAATGGGTCAAGCAACTCTGAATCCCTGGCTCAAGAATAGGTTGTGGTCGAGAATTCCCCAAGGGCGTACGGTCCTGGGAAAGCAGGTCTGTGAATTCTTTGCAGATTTGCCTAAAATGGGGAGACAATATATATGTTAATTACAATCATAATGCCAGTCTGCCCCTAATATGACGTATAGGCCTATACAAGACATGTTCAAAGATCCTATTAATTTTATATAGTTAGTACTACAACATTAGAATGTGGCCTATCGCATATTTGCTCAAAGGGACGTATAAGTATAGTGTCATAGTATGTCTAAATCTTTTAATGCAGTGGGGAAAGGTTGACGTTGGAGTAAAACCAACTATGTCTCAATGCAATCCCAATCACAGCAAACAAAATGGTTGCATATGGATGAATCTGAGGCCTGTTCAATCGACCAATAACAGTAAACTTAATATTGGATAGTCTCAGATAGGCTATTCGTGCACGTGTTTTATTCAATGCTTACGCAACGCGAAAATGCTTGGCATGAATCGAATACAGAGCATGGATATCAAATTCAGTAGACCTAGTTGAAAGTGTCGAATTCAAGAAGTGTTTGTTCATTGTGGCATTTTGTCATGTGCATAACATCACCTGATGCCCTATCTGGCTTATTAGAAGGACAAATAATTTGACATTAGTCGATTAATTTGTATCCAATTATTTTTTGGTCAGTTTTAATGTCACATCCATTCAATAGCCTACTATAATGTAACACAAATAATGAGTTCATAAATAAACACTTTAGAAATGTATGTGGAATATATAGGCCTAACTAAAAGCCTACAAAAATATATAAAAAACGAATTTATAGAATTGACCACGACCATCCATTTGTGTTTGTAAACACTGTCGATGTAAACACGATAATTCCTTTTTTTTTTTTTTTTTTTACATATGAAATGTGATAATATAGCACTTACTTCGTTGCCAATAACATGTTTTTCCTCTGGACTTGTTCATTTGGGTCGGAATGCTGACGGTTTGTATATTCAGCTACTGCCTTGGCTGGAAACTCAGTCTCGCATACGTAACCAAAATCTCTGGCAAGATGCACGGCTTCGCCTGAGAAGGAAAGAATGGATTGAGTGTATACTATATTGCTCTAAATTGGACATCAAATATAGACCAATTAACACTTCCATTTAACACATGATTCATCTAATGAACGTCTTCCGCCAAAGAGAAGGCCTTGTCTTTGCATCAACTTCTAAATCAGTAGGCTATAGGCTAGCCTTGTACCTTATTTTATTTTTGTATTTTTTGTTGTTGTCATTTAGCAGACGCTGTTATCCAGAGAGACATTTCGGTTAAGTGTCTTGCTCAACAGAACATCTACATATTTTTCACCTTGTCGGCCCGGGAATTCGAACCAGCATCCTTTCGATTACTGGCCCAACGCCCATAACCGCTAGGCTACCTGTTATCAATAAGAGTCAGGCCCCCATTCCGTGAGAATAGTTAAATATCAGGGAAGCAATATAAAATGCCATAAGTAGCGTCATGCATATCACCATGTCATTGCTTAGCCATCCCTAAACATTATTGAAAGTCCAGCAGATCATACAACGAAAGCAATTTTAAAAGGCTATATGCAAATCTCGCTCCTACAAACTTTAGCCATGAGAATTATAGGTTCATTCCATTGAGGTCTGCCTTTTTTTGTAGATTTTTTCAAATATTTGGTTTTAATTTCCTGAAACAGTTGGGTTTTTACTGCGGGGCTTCCTACCATAAGCCTCAACTCCGGAAGAACGCATGCGCCAATTAGCATCAAAGCTCAAGTCCAGTAAACTCGTTTCCATAAAATGGAGCGGATCATAAACAATAACAGCACTTCAGAAAAACGCAGTGTCTCTTCGCTAAATAACCGAGTGTCTTCATACCCCCCCCCACACACACACTTTATCGCAAAGAATCATATATTTCTTCAACCTCATTACCATACAGCACCCAATTTCAATGAAGTACAATGAATATTGCATTCGCTCTACGGCTGTAATGATTAACAGGAACCAATGAACCGTCCCAGGCTTTCACCTTTAAAATCCACAGCTCACCAAATACCACAGCACTGAATAATAAGGTTCAACTTTGCAAGCAAAATGGATTTATTCAATAGCAATGGCATCCTCATAGTGTGCCACAATTACCTGATTTATTATTTAATAGTCTCACAACATATAGATCTTCCATAGGTCACTTCCACTTGAATCACAGAGAAACAGAAAGTGTCCCTGCATGTGTAAATAATAGAAGCCTAATAGCAGTTGCAGTAGCTGTTGGCTAGTAGGCCTACTACTAGTAGTATTATTATAACTATGATTATTACTACTACTACTACTACTATAACTATGATTATTACTACAACTACTACTACTATTACTATAACAATGATTATTACTACTACTACTACTACTATAACTATGATTATTACTACAACTACTACTACTATTACTATAACAATGATTATTACTACTACTACTACTACTATTATAACTATGATTATTACTACAACTACTACTACTATAACAATGATTATTACTACTACTACTGATTATTACTATGACTACTACTATTATTACTATTACTACTATTACTACTACTACTACTACTATTACTATAACTATGATTATTACTACGACTACTACTACTACTAGCCTAATATAGGCTTTATAATAATGATCATGATAACAAGCCACTATAGGGTTAATAAATCAATCGATCCACCTCTGCCAGAGGTGAAACAGCTCCACACTCACGCTAGACAATAAATAAGCAAATGCCCATAACCCTGCTTCAACAAGGAGCCTAGTTCATCTGGCACAAACTAGGCCAGCCAGGCTAACCGACCCCCACCTCACACTGTAGTAGCCTATTCTAGGACCACTTTCACGAGAGGATTGCACACATGAAGGCTAAATACACAGGCCAATGTTGCGAAAAGCCTTTTAAAAGTATTACCATCATCCTCTCTCTCAAAAACACACATATATCCTTCATGCATGACTGGTTTGCAAGGTAAAGTCAGTCCAAATTACATGGATGAGCGCATATACTGATTTCGAATGTCGCCCCTGAAACCGTTCAAAGCACCTGCTATCCCGGGAACCGGAACTCAGATCATTTACAACGCAACTTACCTTCGACTAGTGACGTCAGCAGGGTAACGTTTGCGGCTTTGCGTCTACCTGCAGGTAGATTTAATCCGATTTTATCCAATTTCTCTCTGAGGGACCTTCCGCCATTCTTAGACTTGGCCCTGTGACAAGAACAGAAAAATAGGTTGTATGAATAGGCTAATTTGTAAAATGGCATGTATTTTTTAAAATTACTATCATTGTTACACACTATCTGATCCAAAAAGGGCTGAATGAATAAGTATGTTATTAATCATATTATTGAATCAAATTTTAAAAATAACAATGCCATAATAGCATCGTCTTCCTTCCATACACTTATATAACACTATCGGTGTCTACAGGCCTGTGTGTGTCAATATAGGCAATGTATTTTCAAATCACTGAAACTACTTTATTTGAATGCACAGTGTATACCCAAAATACTGGATTTGTGTCTAGGTTGGAATCTATAGACTAAACACTGACGTAGTTTACTGTTGTTGGTGTAGGCCTATATATGATGTGCGTAAACTAGTCTTACAGGGTTGAGGGTAAGGCCAAAAGGCCTACATTCATTTGTGGGCTACATTGTGAGTGTAAAGTTAATATGGAATTTAACAGTCTGCCTTTTGGGCTGTTTTAAATGCAGGAGGTGTCACGCTTGGTCGATTTTAATTATACCTGGGATAAAGAATGAGGAGCGACATTAAAGTCCGGCTCACCTTCTCAGCACCCCGCCCAGCAGTGACGCGTTGAGGCACTCAGGCGGCGAAAGGCGTCTCTGCACTTCCGCCACCGTGACCTTGTATTTTGATGTGGAGCTGAGCAGAGACAGACGACCCGGAACAGAGCAGAACACCTCGTTGGGGTTTACCACACCGCCAAAAAGACCATCCTTATTTATCGGAATGGCGGAGACGTTGTTGTTCTTGGATAAAGAAACTGGACCTAGGGAAGAAAGAGAACAAGTTCTGTGAATATTATTCAATGTAGACCGTTAATCAGATGAGATTCATATTAAACGCGGTGTGGGTGTAGAGGCCTACACACAATTAAAACAATTGGCATAGGGTATGACAGGCCAAATAATAATACTATTAACACGAATAATAAACATTAATAATGATAATATAGGCCTATTTATTGTTTTCTTATTTTTGTTATTAGGCCAACGCACAAAGGCCTAACCATTGCTAAATGTTGTACAATATTGTAGGCCTCGCATAGGCCCAATATTTGTTTAGGGTAGGCTATCTATGCAATTTGAGCTCTGAAACATCTCACGCTTTTGCAGACGCGCGCGCACACATGTTGCAATACATAAAACACACACACACAGCAAGCGAAGAGAAGCCTTTTTTCAAATATCCATGGTCTCCCCAAAAATACAGTCGCGCGTGTGATTTCACTTTGCAGGGGTTACCGTTTTGTGTGCAGTAACCGGAGACAAAGGGACTAGCGCTTTTGGATAGATCACTTGTGACATTAATAGCCCAGGGGAGGCTAATAGAGACGATAGGAGTTAAACGAACTCTTGAGATTACTAATATAAGAGCCAATTATCATGTTGATGCGGAAAGAGCATCTCTCAAGATTTATCCCCTGCGCATCTAATTTGAACTGACAAAAGACTCCACATGGCGAGAGGAGTAACGTTCAACCTGACCATGAAGTAGGCCTAGCACGCCAGAAATGCTCTTATAGAGGTAAACAATCGAATTCACACGCAATTATGCTAGGCCCGTATATGATAATGCAACACTGAACGCATTATTCCATAATCAACCGAAGCCAAACACTGATGGAATGAGACTCTATAAATGGTTTAAAGACCTAGCCTATTTTTGCAGCCTATATTTTTTCCACCTTTGATGCAGGATCTGGTATCATCCTGATACTTAATACATAGAGCATTACCAACTGCCATGTTAGATCTGCTCGCGAACGGGCCTATATTTACGATATATAGCGAAAAGATGCGTCAACACATTAAAACCACTAGCCTAAACAGCATAGCCTATATAGGGCATATTCGCATCTGACTAGGCCTACTCTGAAATGCTGACATTGGCATTAATTGATGAAAAGGTGCATGCAGTTAGTTTGATGCACTCGAGCTCACGTAATAAAAAACACTGCGCATTAACCCACTTGGTTCAGTGAGGCGCTGACTACCGCACAAGCTCCGGAGCAGAGTGGTGGTGTGGTGTGCAGCTTGTGGAAACATACATGGCATCTCGAAGGAAATTGCTTACCTTTTTTAATTACAGTCTGATCTGGGATGTGAATTCCTTGATCCTCAACATGCTGCAACACACAGACGCAAAATACACTATTTAATATAGAATACAATTGAATTAATTTTACATGTCATGCTGTTTGCAAAAGATTGGCATGTAAGCCCACAATCCAAATATATATGATGGGCCTGTTATTATTTTCAATGAGGGTGATATTGGCTATAGCTGTTGGGCAGTGCGCGTCATGCATATCAGACTTAAATAATGAAGCTCTGTCGCCCAATAATCGTGACCTCATTCCATCCGCAGAGTGGATACTTACGAATAACTATGAAACCAAATTGTATTCGGAATAAAGGTGGTATTACACGTCGTGCACGCTAATTGGGGATTAGGTATTTGTTTTAGAAAAAAAACAAACGCGTCATTGTACAGGCCTTTACTTATTCGATGTATTCGTATTACCTGCGGAGCGATGGAACTTAATCTAAAACATGGTGCTCATAGTGTGCCTGCATGTGCAAAACTCCCGAGTGGACATTTTATTATTGCTCTCAGCCTCCCGCTCATATCGGGACTTGAGTATTTTCAATGAGCACAATTAAATTAAAGATGAAGGGAGGATATCCAGAATCATGTCCAAAAATGACAGGCAATATTAATCAACAAGCGCGGTTACCATCCATTTTGTGAGAGGTGTTGCAGATCATATTATAGTTCTCAGAGCTTCAGCTTTGATCTGTTTGCTTAGGGCAAGTGTTTATAACACTATGCATCTTTTCAGTGGAGGGAGGGGGTCAACAAAATAATACGGCGAATAAAGTGCAAACACAGCTCGAGAATATAGACTGAATAATCCATGCAAATAGGCTTTTATACAGTGTTTCACTCCAGAGCCTTTTGTAAAATTGTATTTCTGTTAGAACATTTACATAAAAAGGGCTCTGTCAATTAAATGCAATGGTTATGGCCATAATCTTTGACCATTTCTGCATTTATAAAATTGCATGCCATGCACTGAGTGAAATGTAGGCCGTGACATTTCATACAGAGCTGCCAATTTACAGCAGCAAACACTTAGGCTATAGAAGGCTACGTGTGTAGGCCTAATAATAATTTGAAAATAATAATAAGAAAATAATAACAACAATTATTATAATAATAATAACAACAATAGTGTAAAAATGTAATAGTAATAATAATATAATTACCAAATAATGCTGAATTACCTGAACATCTTCTAAAGAGTGAGGTATTCCATGGATTGGGATAGAATCTGAGAGTCCGGTATCGATTCCGTGGCCCGACGGCAGGAGCACTTCTCTACGGTACTCCCTACAGAGCTGATGGGGCAAGCCACGGTGCTGGTGCAGCAAACTGCTCTCCTGACTTTGCCTCTGGCCCGGCCAGCCAGGGTGTTGTGGCTGCGGCTGAGCGTGCAGGGAGTTGAGGGAGTAGGGGTCGTTGACGTGCGAGTATGGGTCCTGAGACTGGGGGTAGATTGGCTGGTAGGGCGGAGGAAAGTACGGTGGCTGGAAGTCGGAGTTTGGGGTATGGGAGAGTGGAGGGGCGCTATATGGAGACTGGCCCACGCCTCCCAGCTGAGGTAGCCTGGCTGTCCCATTGCTGGTACCGTCGTGACGATCCTGCAGGAAAAAAGAATCGGAGAAATTAAACCTATACACCAACCCTCCATTTTACCCGTTTTCACCGGGGCTTTTATGGACTGTCACCTACCATAATTGAATGTCTATTCAAAGTCGTTGGTTGAAATAAAATCAACAGCATTTATCTGTTGAACGCTAGCAATAATAGCCTAATAATTATAATAATAATAATAATGCTAACAATAATAATAGTGATAATTACTGTAGGCTAATAACACACCCGTAGGCCTATTTCATAATTTTCTGGGGAAAAATGATTACAGTTGAAATATTTAGATAGGCCTACTGAAATGAAATGTGAGAGCAATCTTGCATTCTTTTTTGTATGATAGTTTAGCAAAACTATTTGACTAAAAAAGGCAATAATCGGAGTCTGATTGCTGCACGAAGTAGGCTATAACTCAGTCTTTGCCACCGAGTCCAACTTACCATCGCGGAAAAGCTGTGCACTAACATCTGCGAAGATTTTCGAGCGATTCAAAAGAGAATTTTCAGAAGAAAAACGTTGATAAAACAACGAAAATTTACGAGCAAACAAAATAATGCCAGCAACAACACTATTGAAAGATCACGGAGCCCAATGTTCAGATAAGCACCACCGAAGAACGATAATCCATCAGAATTTGGTTAAATTCCCACTGCCCTTCATTCGATTCTAAAATGCAATGTTTGGTCTTGCGGATTTATGTTTAAAGTTTCTTGTATCCCTGTTCCGTCTTCTGTCTCTATCACTGTGCTGTTCCCTCGACTGAGCTCATATTAGCAAAGAGCTGCTTCTTTCCTTGGACTCCTAATAGCAGATATTCATGACTATTAATATTACACGAATTCTTAATAAGGGAAGAATGGTCGGAAATCGAGCGTGAAGCGAGGAAGCAACTCAAGGCAGAGTCTGCACTAAATGACGTCCATTGAATGAGGAATCAGTATATCTATCTAATCAGAGATGGGGAGAGAAAGAGGGAGTGAGTGAGGAGGGGAGAGAGAGAGGGAGACAAAAAGAGGGACATTCTCTTGCGTCTGACGAATCAGAGAGAGGGGGGAACATTTTAAAAGGTTCGAAGGCAAGCACAACTGAAAGAAAGACAGAATGAAGGGGGGACCAGAGATAGAGGAAGAGCCATGGAAGGAAACAATGTGCACCTCTGATTCGTGTGAAAATCCAGCAAACGCTGAGGGCATCTCGGCTGGCACATTTTTACTGTTCAGAGGGCGGTTGTCTGCTCGCCATGTCCCTTTGTTTTTCACTTCAGTTTCCGACGCCTCGCTTTCCATGGCCCTTCCCGAGTCTCTCGAATGAATTAATCCACGGTTATTTGAATTCAAACTACGCCAGCCGAGCTAACTTTCACTCCGAGCAAATATATTCAAAAGTTATTATAGGGATACGCAAGCTTAAGACATCCACTTTCCACTTCTAACCTATTTGCACGCGACCATTTTGACAAAACAGCAAAAGAGTAACCATTATGAAAACACGGTTAACGCTGATTTCGATAAAAACAGAAACATGTCTATTAGCCTAACCGTAAACTTGACTTGAATGAGAGAATCACAAATTCAAACACGGGCAGCGAAATCCAGCCCAGCCTTTCTCCCCTGCTCTTTGCATGCGTATTCTCCAGACGCGGTTAAAACACGTTCAACTGGCTGCGCCACTCCTAAACAACTCCCTGATATGACTGCCAAACTTTCTATTTTATAATAACAATCACACAGCGTGTGCAGTGCACACACACCACTAAGGGCTCGAAATGCACCGATTTATTTGATAAGTAAGGGATAGGCATCCTATTATTTAAACACATTATTTTAAACATACTTCTTTTTCGATGATACAGTCAACACATGCATTTTGGGTATGTCTCCCTAAGTACATTCTCGTACATTCTATGTACATTTAGCATGTTTCAGCAGTGAGTTTTGATAAATTCTATTTTATACAATTACGTTTTAAATTATATAAATATATATATATTTTCCTATGGGTTTGCCATGTATTACTTTAATTTATTGATGTGAAAATGTATTATTATTATTACTATTACTTTATTTGCACTGTTAATATTGAAACTGTGTAAAATGTATTTTTCTACACAATTAAAACTTGCATTACTCCATAGCAAAATATCTAACATATGAAATAAACCAGTATGCATCTGTATATCCTTCAATGAATTAAATATGTTCCCAGACAACTGTCAAAACAATTAGAGATTTGACAAAATGAAAATAAAGCAGTAAACTCCATTAATTACATGAAAACAGCAATAAATCAAATATGAGCCTCTTACCTCGCAATCTTCATATTTTATATTATCAGTTAATTTCCAAAGCATTTTCATGGGTTGTGGTGGGTATTGAGAGCGCCTTTCCTTGTTTTACACAGTGAATTGTGCTCTAGCTGAAACTATTTTAGTTGAGCTTGGCTGTCTGCGCTCTGAGATCTCCCTCTAATGGTGAAAGTAAAAGGCTCGCGCACCACTGTAATAACATTCGCATTCCCTCATTAGCATATCAACAGCCGCTTGATTCCCATCTGCCCAACACCAATGGACAACACAGGTAACAACACTGGAGCGAGATTTCACATGTATTTACTTCTCCCACATTCAATGAGAATATACAGAAGGAATTGAGCGTACATTTTATAAGCATTCTCTATGACAAAAAGGCAACAACACACCCTGCACCTGGGGGTGTGAACGTTCATTTGATGGCTATGATAAAACCAATAATTGGATAATACATGTTATGTATTCATTTGCTTCCTTTGTCGTGCATATTCGTTTTAGGAAACGTGGTTTCATAAAAACAACTGTTTATGTAACAGCTTCATAAAAACAAGTTCCATCATCTCACACCCTATATGGGCCTATGGTATAATCTGTCTGTGCTTACATTTTAGGATGGTTAACTTGCTCTGAAGAGCGTGCCACACGCAAATACTCTATCTAGTGCTCTCTTCATACTTTGTTGCCAAACTGATGTCCGTAAAACTGTTGTTTTAGACATATTGAGAGTTGAGACCATGAAAGGCTATTCTGTCACTGTCATGCAAAATAAGAAACACTCTAAAGTAGGTATACAGTTCCATTGACGACATGTAAGAGCGACGTTTTTGGAATGTAAATAATTAACACAACAACATAGCTTGTTTAATGTGAATGAGGGTCTGAAGTATTTGGGCGGGTCAAGAACCAGGTCGCCAACTCCTAGGCGTTGGCCTCTCCTAGTTCAGATTTACATTTTTGGTGGGGTACCTTTACAACCGGTTGTTATTAATGAGAGGGCCCATGAATCTAGATCACAATGACAACTATCAGCGGGGTAAAGGTGCCTTAAAAAATAAATCGTGGGGTGTGTGGGTCTGTATGTGCTTCTATATGCTGCTGTGTGGATTTTAGAGGTTGTGTGCTTTTGGAGAGTGAAACCAAAGGCTCAATCTTACCATGGCTTGGATTGTTTCACCGACTCCAGTTTCACCGCGTTAGAAAGTTCTGTTTTACAATCGACATGAAATAATTCTTTAAAAATCAATTGCATTAGGCCAACATGCCCCTCCAAAGTAATAGGCCTACATCGGAGAGATTTGTTTTGACATTTTAGATGACAAGAACCACAACTTCCGGGCGAGCTATAACTTTAGTATGAGATGCCATTTATCATATCATAGACGAATTAACATCTATAATGATAAGTTGGAGCATCCTATGTATGATTTATTATATTTTTATTGATTTTATTCACATTTCAATAAACACTAGCCTATAGCAAAACAATACGTGTTATATCCTAAAGGATACTCTATAGGCTATTATTTGCTTCTATATAAGGAACGGTTTTCTATAGTCTTAAATTGCATGATATATAAAGTGATGTAGCCTTCTATGCAAGTTAAACCTGCTTTCCCCAAGTTATTACGAGAGCCAATGCGCTATTGTTAATCAGGCGTAAATAGGAACATTATCGACTTTTGCGAGAAAAAAGAACACTGTCAAAGTAAAAATAATTAAAACTATTGAATAACTGTATAATATTTAGGCTAAATATAGTGCTTGCCTACTAATTCTACAATGAAAAGTTGATGGCAATGCATTTACCAATTGTGGCCATATATTCGACATATATTACACTCCTGTAGGCTAGTTAGTAGCCTACACGTTCTTTGTCTTGAAATAAACAGCACATACCTGCCAATCCCCCATTTTGCCCATTATTGACATCATTGTTTCTTCAATTTGCCTGGATATGGTAGATCACACGTCGTGTTATCTCATTGAGGCTTCCGTCCATAAGCCAATTTTTGCTTTTACTTGTGGTGAACGAGATCAGCTCACCTGGCCATAAAAACCCTCTGGGCCACCTGGTTGCACATGCGCAATAGACCGGATGTGTTAACCTACCTGAAGTAGAGGTAATGCTCTTTTGTGAATATGCTTTTGGGGCTTACTGCGTTCAATTGTGAATTAACATATGGCTGGAAAGTGTGTGGACGAAAGTTTGTTGTGAATACAACAATATAACAATATAATTTGCATGCCATTTATATATGTAAAATACAAAAGTAAATGAAAAATCTATATATTATTGAATATCAATATCATGTCAATTAGTCGGCTATATCAGTTGATTATAAAATATTTATTCACATTAAAAATGAAACTGTGTCAAGATAAAATCTGAAGGTTAACTGTAACATCATTACTTAAACACAATCTACCAGGTTCCCTTACGTGTATTGGGGTCATGGTTTATTTATCATCTGTTTATTTCTAATACATACTTATAAAGACGCCTCAGGCCAGAAATGAATGAGCTCAGCTCTTCACCAGGCACACCAAAAAATAAAAAGAGCAACACGTGAGCTCACGGAGGTGTTAATGGTAATGATGGTCGAAAAGGTATTTTCTTTCTAATTCTAACGGCACGTATGTCTACTCTACCTATGGGGCGCTCAACAACATGGTTGCACTGCACTGTCAATTGCAGAATGGAAAGATATAGCTGGCTTGAATTATGATGTATTATTTAGTTGATATAAATATGACAAATAAACCATAACGATAAGTATTCCCTTTCAAATTCAACAGTGAATTATAAGCTATATAGTCTAGATATATAGCCTATTTTAAACAACAGGCCTTTTCCTGCGAAAACACAGCTCAGTTGAATTACAGTCACAAAATTGGGCAAATATTGAAATATTTTAGATTACATATTTGTTTTTGTCTTGCATTTGACTGTGGTGTTTGACAACTGTGCGGTCTATAAACTTGTATTCTATACATATTTGTACTATATTTGGGAAACTTTAATATTCCCTCAATGTTGGTCTTCAAAGACAATCGATTTGAAAATAATAAAAGTGCAGGCAGGAATAGAGATAAAATAGAACAATCTAAAACATATATTCAGAGCAACAAGGTGTAGCTTACTGCAGTACTGTGCACAGGGAACGCGAGCAAGTGTGTTAAAGAGTTCTGGACAGGATCCGTTTCCATGTGAATATCCAACCTGTTTGTCTAAGGCTTGGTTTCAACCACTTCCACCCCTGCCAGGAGCCCCCGGCACAATTTCAGTTAAGCATCATAAAACCGTACAAGATGTTTAATAGGCAACGATACTGAAACGACTGGTTGCACCTTTTGGGCATTGATATATCTCACAATTTAGCAAGGATAATGCGCAATGCATTTTTCCAATAACATCTAAAATGTATTATTATTATTATTAGTAGTAGTAGTAGTATTTCAGATGTTTACTGAAATATTAGTCCTATGCTAAATAAATGGTCTACTTCAAAACATGACATGTCATAGAATATTACAATGGCTAGAGAAACGCATCCTCGTGCGTAATTCTTATTTGTCCAAACTTTGGCGCATTACTTTATTCATTATTTAAAGTTAGGAGTGATGAAACGCTAAGCCGTATAGCTAAGTAAAGAAATATCTAATGGTTTGAAGCACTATAAAATCACTCCGCTGCAAGGTATTTACCATTATCCAGGAGTAAAACATAATTTACACAGAATGTGCCTATATTATATTCCTCCGCAAATCTATAGAGAGGCCTCTCACATAATGTTATGAATTCTGGATTTCTGGTCGTGTAGGCCTACCCTATGCGTTTCAAGTGATGAAACAATCGTTGGTTTTCAAATTATGATCCCCAGAAGAATAAACTGTGGTCTGGCGCCATCAAGTTCTAAAAGAAAGAAAAGCGCTGCAGAAAGGCAAAAAAGTTTCAAATTCAACTGTAATTGAAACCAAATGTATTGAAATGGAAATACAGGAAGAAATAGTAAGCCAAAAGTCTACCATGTCTGTGCAGTGCAGTTCGCAACATGAGTTTTCATATGCAACGAAAATTAAAAAATAAATAATAATCTATATGCCAAAAATTACTTTATGTTATATCAATAACCTATAAGAGTGATTTATGCGTTATACTGGAATCGAACACATATTCTTCTTTCAAATTAACCCTTTGATCTCAACCTAAAATCCTTCATAATGATAATCATCTCAGATTTGGCCCAATCTGGACACAGACGTCAACAGGCATAAATCTTAATTGATCCTCTGGCGCCATCTTGTGGCTGAAATTATACAATTTAAAGGGACCATATCGCTCCCAAACTAAAATGTAGTCAATTCACCTGGACAGTTATTACATATTTCACTTAGGTACTTGATAGACCTATTCTGTTTTGGCAGAAGACCTAGTTGGCTATAGTGCTCCATTCTGAAAATATGTCAATCTAAAACACCTTACAAACACTCAAATTCAACTCATATTAGGCGTATCTCTGACTGAGGATACTCTTGTCAGTATTAGGCCTATATTTATGAAAAGTAATACATTCATTACATAGCATTGTTAAATACAAGTGGTAGGCCTAATGTGTCACAATACATTCACTGAAAATAAGGTCCCACATATATATCTACTATCAGTTGTTTTTCATCAATTAATTACAGTCCTTTCATTGTAGGGTTTCACAATTCATTGTAGACTTTTAACAGAGCTCGTGTGACTTTAATGCTATTGGGCGCATTCCGGCAGATCACTTTTGTCAAGTCGGTGACATGGTCGGACTACTGCATTTGGCGCCCACTCATAGTGAAGAGAGAGAAATGTGCAGTTTTAAAATGCTATTCTACACATTTTGTCATAAGGCTAAGAGAAAATGTTGCAGTTTTAAAGAACATTTCTGCAATTCTACACTTTTTGCCATGGGGCAGGTATTTTTTGTTGTTGCGGTTTTATAGTTCATCTCTTGCTTTTGTTCATATTTTGCCAATAGGCTGAAAAAACATTTTGCAATTTCAAAGCAAATTTCCTGCTATTCTACATATTTTCCCATGAGGTTGAGAGACAATTTTGCAGTTTTAAAGCAAATTTCCTGCAATTCTACAAATTTTGCTGTCATATGCTATCTGGGAACACTGCGTGCACCTTCGGTAATCCGGCCCTGGTCAGTCACCACCTTTCAAAGTGTGTTGCTTTATGGGGATAAAATTTGTCCGATTTGCATCTACTGCAAGTTTCTGCAGTTGCTCTTCAATGTCATCCTGCTGCCATTGCCTGCATTGTGGGAGGCTTTATTGTCAACAAATCATTTTTATTGTATTTTTAACTCACACGAACGTGACCAAAGACATGATTGAAACATGAACCAACTTTGCTGTGAATCACGTATACAGTGGATACATACAAATTAATGTGATGTTTGAGGCTCTCTCACTAATTGATTGTACAATGTGCACACATATTGTATGATTTCAGTTTGTGAGTGTGTTATATGGGGGTTGGAGACATGTTTATTTCGACATTATAAAGAAAAACTTTTATCAACAATGGCAACACTGCCATGTTGGATCTGAGCCTTGCTGTTGGAAAACCTCCCCCGACTTCACTCCTCCACATTCATCTACCATCGGTTGCTTTAGCCTTACAACTCAAATGCTCCCATTTGAAAGGGTGTCAGTCTTAGAGATAGAAGAGGACTTATGCTACGTTCACATGCCAGTCGGGACTCAGAAATGTTCGACTTGCTATCTGGTTGAACGTGGCACGTGTATTACTACAACCAGTTTACAAGTCGTAAATTTCAGCGTTTCCTAGTTCCGACTAGCACGTGAACGCAGCATCATCTTTATATCTGTGCCATTATAGCGGCTGTGACAGCATGGGCAGCTCCATTGAGGCTACAACCCACAGGAATCTTCACCCAGTTGACTACTTTGACTACTTTAAAATGGCGGAAGCATGGTGGATGCCCTCAATGGCGCTGCCCATGCTAAATTGGCCTTTTGGCAACCAGAGGCCTCTATCCTTCTCTATGTTGTCAATTTTAAAACGTTTTGGGTTTGGGTAAATGGGATACGAGTTCTAGTTGTGTGCCAGACAGCTGACGGTATACTGGCTACCATGTTGAGAAAAACTTCACTTCCCATCAGTTATTTGACAACGCGTCATTGCTACGATTTACGTTGTGTGTGCGCCATCATTGGTGGCTCGGTTGTCACTACGAAGCAGCGGTAAAGGACGTATCGAAAGAAGCAAGGTTGTACACAAACGAGTGTTTTAGTATCCAAATGTTTCCAAAGTTTGACAATGTATCTGCATATACATTTATATCGGTAGGAAACATACATGCTAGTCGAGATTCTAGTATGCATGTAGGCTACTGTGGTGCACTGCTCTCATAACATTGATGCTAGGCTATGTTGCTCTGACTTACTCTTGTGGGACTGGCTTAGCCTACTAGTTACCCAACCGACACACAAAATGTACCGAAGAAAGTCAAATATGTGATCAATGTTGAAATGGGAAACATTGTAGTAACGTTGGGGAAATTAACCACGGTGTTCCCCTGATGAATTCAGCTAAACTAGGATAGGCTATTGTATGGAAGAACAGTTTAGCTGCAGATACCATTTATTTGCCCATGTTTTGTTTTTTTACAACATTCATACTGTATGTACAGTACTTTTATGTGTTTTGCAACTATGTAAAAATAAATGACATGCACAGCGCAACGGAATGATCGTTTAATCTTCTATTACTAATTTGCTACATTTGTATCGTCGGCACGTGCCCATTGCCAATTGTTCTGCAGTGGGTGTGTGGAGAATGGCGATAGTAACGTTCTCCCTCATTACTTCGTTATGTGTTCTAATCTAGATGACTGATTGGGTTGGATATGGGTATGCAGCCCTCATTGCATCCGGGGGAGCGATGGGCTATGTCAAAGCAGGTAAGTTTATTATTGTGCCGTCCGGGTTTACTCAATTATATAGTTATGCAGCCATTTACAGGTGAGTTTAATGCATTCTATCATATTTCTACTCTTGTGCTTGCCCATACTTGATAATGAACTGGTAACCAAGTTACCACTCACCCTGAACTTCTTTTTGTGTCTCCAGGCAGTGTCCCCTCTTTGGCAGCAGGTCTTCTATTCGGGGGCCTAGCTGGGGTTGGTGCCTACCAGATATCACAAGATCCCAAAAATATTTGGGTGTCACTAGGTTGGTGAACTTAGGTGTTGGCCCCTACTGTTTTATGAATGTGAAAGCATGCTTGCAACAGGCCTCCCATCGCCCAGACCTCTTTTGATCACCGCTAAACAACTTCTAGATACTCATGATGATTAGGTTTACAATAGACAAAAGATGTAATGGGTTACATAAAAAGATGTTACATAAAGCTTACTTCACTTTTCAATTGTAATTTTCACTACGTCGGGGATAGCATACACAGACGTGCAACATCTTTGAGTGTGGACCCATTACACCTTTTGTTTGTCTGCATTTGTGGGTTTTACGCACCAGCCAAGCGTCTGGGAGAGCATGATGGTCCCCTATTGAGTAGGTCTACAATAGGCCTACTATACTGTACTGAGAGTCATTTCCCCCCTGTATCACAGTCACATCAGGAGCCCTGGCAGGTGTGATGGGAAAGAGATTCTACGGCTCCAGGAAGATTATGCCTGCTGGAATGATGGCAGCAGCAAGGTAGCTGAGATGACCAACTCCTTACTTTGTTTCAGGAGTAGGTCATAGGTATGCATGTAGATGATACAGTACATGATCTTACAGTACTTAACGTGTTATTTTCTCTACTTTGTCTAGTATCCTTATGGTGGGAAACCTCGGTGTTGGAATGCTGCTGCAGAAGCCCCAGGAGTCATAATACACTGATTTGAACACTTTGACACTGATGTCAAAATCATTATCCTCGCTTTCTTTTCCAGTGTCTTGTATTATTCAGGAACAACCGGTCATCAGTCATATGTGGATGTTATTTTGTAAAAATGTATAATTGAACACTGATTATAATATCTTGTTTATAAAATTACAAGGATGGCATGCGTTTTTGTTCATATTGTTACACAGATTGTCATTACATGTTACGAGAGATGAATGAACCGTGAAGTTGTGTAAAAGGTTTTAAAAAATGGCCAGTGTTTAATAGCTGCATCTTAAGCGTGGATTGTCATAATAACTGAAGTCAACACTTCTTTAGCCACTGATACAGTAAGTGGCTATTCAAGAGATTACAATGAGTGATAAACCTTTACAATAAGTTTTAGGAAACATTTCCTTATATAATTTCATTTGAGTAATGTAAACAAAAGTTAAAAAATAAACAGAATATAACTACATTATAAAAATCTAAAATACAAAATCCACCATTATTGGTTCTAATCGTATCATAAAACCGATTGTAAGACGAATGTCATGTTTCGGCATCAGACTCAATCCAGACAACACCCAATGGGCATCAGGACATAGTTATCTTTGAGGGATACTTTAGAGCAGCCCTATCAGCCAGTCTATCATCAATTACCATACAGTAGATCAGTGTTTCCCAACTCTGCTCCTCAAGTACATATTTGTTGTGGCACAAGACTAGCACACCTGATTCTACTTGTCAACTAATCATCAAGCCCTTGACAAGTTGAATCAGGTATTTTTGTCGGGGCTACAACAACAGTATGTACTGTTGAGGGTACTGAAGGACTGGAGTTGGAAAACACTGCAATAGATGGCGCCGGGTCTTCTGTTGAAGTTACAGGGATCAGGCCTCCTGGCGTATGTCTTGCCTTCATACATCACCCAATGATGCCAGTATAAAACATGTATATATCTCTTTGAACCTCCCAGTACATGTGTTACTTAGTTCTAATAATGTATTGGAGGTCTTTCAGAAGTACATTCACTGAGGGTAGTAAAATTCAGAGCAGAGCTACAAAAGGTTTTCCTTCTCAGTGCAAAGACTGGCTAAACCTGTGAGTTGGTTTAATAGCATCTCTTGATGCACTACCGATTGCCTCCGTACTTGGATGCCCAGTCTACCCTCCCATGGACTGGCTGTACAGGTGGACCTCTAGTCAGAAGGTTGCCAGAGGTTTTCCCCAGGGCAGAGTAGTCCTGGCCTTTCATTTGAGGCTTGTCCGCCCTTCTTTTCCAGCCGTCATAATCTGAAAAGAAAAAAGATCTGAGTGAGTGATACCTCCATGTGCTGAATTTACTATTCCATATTTACAGGACTCCCTCTATTAACAGACACCCAGGTACAATCCTGAAACAACACCCCTACCACCCATATAGGCACGTGTGTAGATCAGAGTATTGTGCAGGTATATGCAATATTCTACACAACTTATCAGTTGGCAAGGTGGAGCAACAAATATATTTTTATACCTGTCCAATCCTTTCAGATCTAGGCAAGTGCCCTGGTATGAGGGGGTTGTTACTAGACAGGGATACAGTGTCTACTGGTATGAGGGGGTTGTTCCTGGACAGGGATATAGTGTCTACTGGTATGAGGGGTTGTTTCTAGACAGGGGTATAGTGTCTACTGGTATGAGGGGTTGTTTCTAGACAGGGATACAGTGTCTACTGGTATGAGGGGGTTGTTCATGGACAGGGATATAGTGTCTACTGGTATGAGGGGGTTGTTACTGGACAGGGATATAGTGTCTACTGGTATGAGGGGGTTGTTACTGGACAGGGATACAGTGTCTACTGGTATGAGGGGGTTGTTCCTGGACAGGGATATAGTGTCTACTGGTATGAGGGGTTGTTTCTAGACAGGGGTATAGTGTCTACTGGTATGAGGGGTTGTTTCTAGACAGGGATACAGTGTCTACTGGTATGAGGGGGTTGTTCCTGGACAGGGATATAGTGTCTACTGGTATGAGGGGGTTGTTACTGGACAGGGATATAGTGTCTACTGGTATGAGGGGGTTGTTACTGGACAGGGATATAGTGTCTACTGGTATGAGGGTTTGTTTCTAGACAGGGGTATAGTGTCTACTGGTATGAGGGGTTGTTCCTGGACAGGGATATAGTGTCTACTGGTATGAGGGGTTGTTACTGGACAGGGATATAGTGTCTACTGGTATGAGGGGGTTGTTACTGGACAGGGATATAGTGTCTACTGGTATGAGGGGGTTGTTACTGGACAGGGATATAGTGTCTACTGGTATGAGGGGGTTGTTACTGGACAGGGATATAGTGTCTACTGGTATGAGGGGGTTGTTACTGGACAGGGATATAGTGTCTACTGGTATGAGGGGGTTGTTACTAGACAGGTATATAGTGTCTACTGGTATGAGGGGGTTGTTACTGGACAGGGATATAGTGTCTACTGGTATGAGGGGGTTGTTACTAGACAGGGATATAGTGTCTACTGGTATGAGGGGGTTGTTACTGGACAGGGATATAGTGTCTACTGGTATGAGGGGGTTGTTACTGGACAGGGATATAGTGTCTACTGGTATGAGGGGGTTGTTACTAGACAGGGATATAGTGTCTACTGGTATGAGGGGGTTGTTACTGGACAGGGATATAGTGTCTACTGGTATGAGGGGGTTGTTACTGGACAGGGATATAGTGTCTACTGGTATGAGGGGGTTGTTACTGGACAGGGATATAGTGTCTACTGGTATGAGGGGGTTGTTACTGGACAGGGATATCGTGTCTACTGGTATGAGGGGGTTGTTACTGGACAGGGATATAGTGTCTACTGGTATGAGGGGGTTGTTACTAGACAGGGATATAGTGTCTACTGGTATGAGGGGGTTGTTTCTAGACAGGGATATAGTGTCTACTGGTATGAGGGGGTTGTTACTGGACAGGGATATAGTGTCTACTGGTATGAGGGGGTTGTTTCTAGACAGGGATATAGTGTCTACTGGTATGAGGGGGTTGTTACTGGACAGGGATATAGTGTCTACTGGTATGAGGGGGTTGTTACTGGACAGGGATATAGTGTCTACTGGTATGAGGGGGTTGTTACTAGACAGGGATATAGTGTCTACTGGTATGAGGGGGTTGTTTCTAGACAGGGATATAGTGTCTACTGGTATGAGGGGGTTGTTACTGGACAGGGATATAGTGTCTACTGGTATGAGGGGGTTGTTTCTAGACAGGGATATAGTGTCTACTATATCCCTGTCGTGTAGACACGTGTCTACACCAGCCTCAATGTAACCGCCTCCCTTGTCTACTTGAGACAGATATCCCTGGGAGACCATCTGGTCACTTTGACTGAGCCCAATAAGTGCTCATAACAATGCATCAAAATGGCTCTAGTTAATGTAATGTAGATTAATGTAAATGTTGATTAAGTGCTTCAGATCTTTAGCAATGCAGATCCCCGGTTCACGGTGTGTATTTGGGCTCCCTTTCCAACTGTGGCCTAACAAAGAATCACAGGCTTCTTATCAGGTTTAAGGGCAGGCTATTGACGAACAAAGGATTGCTATAAATAAATAGACTTCAAATGGCACCTACATCAGTACCTGTGTGGGTCGGTATTAAGAGCATGGTGGTAACAACACCAAGGTAGTGGGTTCAATTCCCAGAAGGATCGCATACACACACAAACTGTATGCACTCATTGTAGTGTAATTTGCTCCGGATAAAAGCCTCTGCTAAGTGGCGTATTTGATATTATTAGCCTGGGACTGAAACACTGCATTACCTTCAGTGTTTTCACTCATGGGCGAGGTGGACTTTGTCTTTGAAGGTTTTGGTTTGACATTTTTGTTATCAGGAGTAGCAAGATCAACTGAGAGGGACAGCAAGAGATGAGTTTAATGCAAAAACAAATGGATAGAAAAAGAGTAAAGAATGATGAAATGGCAGAAAAAGAGAAAGCATGTAATGGTATCAATCCCTTCCAAGTAGCCTTATCTGTGTCTGCTGACTGCTGTGCCATCTAGTCCAAAGACCAGAGCATTTTTATGCCAATTAAAATGGTAACTATAGGATCTTACTTGTGTGCTGGCCGGCAAGAGGAGCAAGCTGGATCCTTTGACCCACAGAGCCGACCTCTTTCTTCTGAAAGGAGGGAACATAACCTCCAGACAGATTGTACTTTGTACTGACAAAGTTTCCTGAAAGACAAAAAAACTAATTGATTTAAATGTAGACAAATGTTATTCATCACAATGATTTAATACAGACAAACTCTATTCATAACAAATAACGCTTCACTTGTACATCTTTAGCAGCAGTTCATTTGTTATTTAGAGTTTGGTCATAAAAATGACCATGGTTCCAGCAACCTTAATCTATTTAGTAATCTGGAGCGTGGTTCTCGTGTAGCAGTGTGTGTTTGGGCTCTCTCTCCTGCTGTGTCATAATTGGCTGGGCTCATCAACATGTTAACCCACACCCACAGTATTAGGAAAATGGTTGCATAAGCAGAAACACTTATTTCACTTTAGTATAGCCACCATAAAACAGATACGTAACAACATGTTACTAAATGTTTATGAAAATTGATTATACTTAATAATAAACCACTTCAATTAATTTTACTATAGATCTTAGCTAGAGGTCAGCAGAGGTCAACAGCAGGAATCCATGAACATTCAACTCTAAAAGTCTTTACAATTAAAGTACCTTTAGCTGAATCAGATATTCTTTCTTTTAGAACAGATTTATCCGTAGATTTATCAGAAGGGTTATCAGTGTCTTCTGCTCCCACAGTTAAAGACAGGGGGATAAGACAATACACACATGCAAGCAGAGGGAAAAGAGAGAGCGGAAAGGAGAGAAATTGGTGAAATGAAGCAACAATTTATCGAGTCATTAGAGAAGCACAGTGAAATATAAGTCAGAAATAGAGAGGAAGACGAGGAAGGCTGCTGTAGATTTCTGCGAGAAATTGGGCCATCCAGTCCATAAACTCAAGATGCAGGGTGGGAGGGTGGGCTTGGAGACACTTGATCCTAAGCAACTGTCTTAATAGTCCTCTAATCTCATGAATAAGGAAAGTGGGGGGCAGAGGGAGAGCACAGAGGCACATATTGTGTGTCTGTCTACATGACAAATGAATAATGGAGGCTCCCGTCTCCAAAGTGGCCCAGACGCTTAAGCACAGTAGCATACTCCAAACAGTTGCCTTTTTTGTGCCGAGCCAACACTAAAAGATCAGGGCGAATCAGGAAATGAGCATTGTGGAACTAAAGCATATGACGTTTAGGTCCTTTGTGATATGGGGGGCATAAGAGTAGGAGGGCAAGCGTGTAATATAAAGCGACAAAGGGTTACCTGCGTTGACTCTGGTGACGGACAAACCAGCTCCAATGGGGCCGAGGGGTTTACTGTTGATATTGGTGGTGTTGTCCCACAGATCTCGAAGTGTCGGCCCACCGGGCTCCTTGTCTACAGAGTTCTTGCCGATCAACCCTGAAAGGAAAGAAGAGCTGGGTCTGAAAATGTGGATGGCTGAAACCGACATAAGAGGAACCAGTTGATACATGAGAAAATATACGTCCTAAAAATGACTTGCTTATCTCCCATTCTTCTTGTTTAAAAGAAAACAAACAAATAAGCAAATTTTCAGATGGTCTTACCAGGCAGATATCTTGATTGACTAAGGTAATGTTGTCTTGCTGAGGAGCCCGGGAGACTGGAGTCCATTTGGCCCTTCTTAATATTGCTTGGTAACTTAGTAACAGTGCTGAACGAGTATATCGGTTTTTGCTCTTTGGATCTGATATATAAGAAAGGCAGAAAATCAAACAGTAGGAACAACTCAGACGATTCATCTCAGCCAATGAATATTTCAGTTAGATTGAATATGAACCTCCTACAGGTAAATCAACCTATAATAGGGTAGCTAACTGTAAAGGCCACTTTTGTTTCTCATCGTTTGCACAAATAGTATAACGGTTGTCCCAGAAAGGGAATTGGTTTGTGCCATAATACATGAAATGTAAACATAAGGTTACAGGTAAATCAATACAAGGAGAAGTCTATGCAGGGAGGAAGGGGAAATGGTCCCCTGCTGTAATATAATCATTGATCTTACTGTGGATTACTATGGTCCTTTGGGCCCTTCTCTTCCTCTGATCCCAGGCTGGGTTTCTTGGAGTGGGACACGGAGGTCTCAGAAGGTTCTGACTCATCCCAGCTCTCTGTTGCCTTTATCAATGTCTGGCCCCAGCGCCTCCGCCCGCTCTTCAGACCCACCGCTGCACTGTTCTCACTCCCAGTCCCCACCACGACAGATGGCTTCTGCCAAACGCAATACATTTCATAGGTCATGAGTCATTCAGTTACAGTTGAAGTCGGAAGTTTACATACACCTTAGCCAAATACATTTAAACTCAGTTTTTCACAATTCCTGACATTTAATCCTAGTAAAAATGCCCCGTCTTAGGTCAGTTAGAAACACCACTTTATTTTAAGAATGTGAAATGTCAGACTAATAGAAGAGAGAATGATTTATTTCAGCTTTTATTTCTTTCATCACATTCCCAGTGGGTCACAAGTTTACATGCACTCAATTAGTATTTGGTAGCATTGCCTTTAAATTGTTTAACTTGGGTCAAACATTTCGGGTAGCCTTCCACAAGCTTCCCACGATAAGTTAGGTGAATTTTGGGCTATTCCTCCTGACAGAGCTGGTGTAACTGAGTCAGGTTTCTAGGCCTCCTTGCTCGCACCTGCTTTTTCAGTTCTGCCCACACATTTTCTATGGGATTGAGGTCAGGGCTTTGTGATGGCCACTCCAATACCTTGACTTTGTTGTCCTTAAGCCATTTTGCCACAACTTTGGAAGTATGCTTGGGGTCATTGTCCATTTGGAAGACTCATTTGCGACCAAGCTTTAACTTCCTGACTGATGTCTTGAGATGTTGCTTCAATATATCCACATAATTTTCCTACCTCATGATGCCATCTATTTTGTGAAGTGCACCAGTCCCTCCTGCAGCAAAGCACCCCCACAACACGATGCTGCCATCCCCGTGCTTCACAGTTGGGATGGTGTTCTTCAGCTTGCAAGTCTCCCCCTTTTTCCTCCAAACATAACAATGGTCATTATGGCCAAACAGTTCTATTTTTGTTCATCAGACCAGAGGACATTTCTCCAAAAAGTACAATCTTTGTCCCCATGTACAGTTGCAAACCGTAGTCTGGCTTTTTTATGGCGGTTTTGGAGCAGCGGCTTCTTGCTTGCTGAGCGGCCTTTCAGGTTATGTCGATATAGTACTCGTTTTAATGTGGATATAGATACTTTTGTACCTGTTTCCTCCAGCATCTTCACAAGGTCCGTTGCTGTTGTTCTGGGATTGATTTGCACTTTTCGCACCAAAGTACGTTCATCTCTAGGAGACAGAACGCGTCTCCTTCCTGAGCGGTATGACGACTGCATGGTCCCATGGTGTTTATACTTACATACTATTGTTTGTACAGATGAACGTGGTACCTTCAGGCATTTGGAAATTGCTTCCAAGGATGAATCAGACTTGTGGTGGAGGTCTACAATTTATCTTCTGAGGTCTTGGCTGATTTCTTTGGATTTTCCCATGATGTCAAGCAAAGAGGCACTGAGTTTGAAGGTAGGCCTTGAAATACATCCACAGGTACACCTCCAATTGACTCAAATGATGTCAATTAGCCTATCAGAAGCTTCTAAAGCCATTTCGGGACTTTTCCAAGCTGTTTAAAGGCACAGTCAACTTAGTGTATGTAAACTCTGACCCACTGGAATTGTGATACAGTGAATTATAAGTGAAATAATCTGTCTGTAAACAATTGTTGGCAAAATGACTTGTGTCATGCACAAAGTAGATGTCCTAACCGACTTGCCAAAACTATAGTTTGTTAACAATACATTTGTGGAGTGGTTGAAAAACGAGTTTTAATGACTCCAACCTAAGTGTATGTAAACTTCCGACTTCAACTGTATATGTCCAAGTCCAAGTAGATACACAGACGTCTCAGAGTTTGATTTCAAGGGGGGACTGTGTAATAATGTTACAAATGTTATATAACTTCTACTGTTTTTGACATGTTTAGCAGCTATTCCATGTTTCCTCAGATCTCTTTGTATGGACACAGTCCTGCCACTCACCGTGTTGGAGTTAGTGACTTGGCCATGTGGAGATGTCTGGTCAATCTGATGGTCTGTCTGCTGGAGGGGCTGTTGGGGGGCCTGGTGGTGTCTGCTGGAAGCTTTGGGGTGGTTGCACTGAGACGTCCGGGCAGAAGAGTCTCCTGAAGAGGACTGCAGCTCACCTTTCGGCTCTGATGAGCCTCGGGATTGAGTCCTCACCGTGGCCTTGCGTATCTCACTCCCGGGCCGAGGCCCCAAAACCTGACCCACCTGGAAGTAAGGGTACCGCAGAGCCTAGAACACAGAATGGGGATATGAATAGGATGAATTACTTATCATTAATGACTCCGGAACATAAAGGACATATGTTGACCAGCCATAAACAGGTATTGGGTAAGCAGCACACAGAAGAGCCCCATGAGGCTCTTGGGGTAATCATTCTTTGTAGGGCATGACTCACAGCACACCTAGCCAACGACTATGTAACAGGCATTACGGTGCTGCTTAACCGTACCTCTTCCTTCCTCACCAGCTAACACAGACACTGGAACTCAGAACCTCGTCTTTTGACAACATCTTAGCCAGCTATGCCACCAAAAAGCTAGAAATCCGGTGGCGTGGATAGAGACATTTCAAGCTGAGGAATGAGTTTTTATCATGCCCCATCAGTTACATATAGGAGTTGAAACAGATCTGGGACCAGGCTACAGCACTGTGATGACTGAATACCTGCACGGCCGTGGGTCTCTTCTTAGGGTCCCACATGAGCAGGTCCTTCATCAGGGCGATGGCCTCTGTGCTGGCGTTGGGGATGAGGGTCTTCAGGTGGGTGGGCACACACTGAGGGAAGCGGAAGTTCATGGCCGAGGCCAGCTGGTATCCCTCCGGCCAGTCAGACTGGTAGAACAGGAGAGGAAAGTTAATTTAGAGAAATAATACTGTATGACGTTTCATGAACTCTCTCAATGCTTCACAATATCTGTGTATATTGGAAGCAATACAGTATGTCAACTATTCATACCCATTAGAGCTAATTCTAATAGATTTTGATTAGAAACACATTCCATTACACAAATGTTAATAGAAAACGGTATTATTCTAATCAGTTTAAATGAGCATGAATAGCTGGTTTACTGGATTACTTCCAACACACACATTTTCACCAGGCCATCATTTAAACTATAACACACTAGTACTATATCTCTCTCTGTAGACAGAGGATTGGTTGCTCTTCCCTCTCTTACCTTCTTGACTGTCCCCAGAACCTGGCAGATCTTGAAGATCTCGTCCACCTCGCTGTTCCCGGGGAACAGAGGCCTAAGTGTGTAGAGCTCAGCCATGATGCAGCCCACTGCCCACATGTCTATGGGAGAGCTGTAGATGGACGACCTGAGCAGCACCTCTGGGGCGCGATACCTGGACACGACGACAGCGGAGCGTTCTTTCAACTTCGTTATGCATTGTTTAAAATAAGAGGGGACCAAATGTTCCCACTAGACTATGGAGGGTACCTCACCATCTTGTGGACACGTAGTCCGTGTATGGGGGGCGGGAGCGGATCTCTCTGGCCAATCCAAAGTCGGCTATCTTGACTAGCTCTGGGCCCATGCAGAGCAGGTTTTCAGGTTTCATATCCCGGTGGAAGAATCCTACGCAAGGGGTCATGGAGAACACTCAGCTCAACCTCTTCACAAGTCATCCAGAAGGACGTTTTAAATATTTATATTGATCATGGAGTGTTTAGGTGAAGACCACATTTCATACTTGATTACTGTTATGGATTTTAGTTTTACATGAATCATTCAGTAAAAATAGATTCAAATGGCTTTAAATTGATAGTTCAGTACAATTATTTGGGATTGAGATCTATAGATTCTAATATACTGGGATCTACACACAACAAGCATACAATAAGGATTTTGCTTGACTTAAGACCACTTTTGAGGAAAATATCAGACTAACTTTGAACCAACCATCCCTTTAATCCCAAGACAATGGAGTGAACCATCCCTTTAATATTCATCATATGGGGTTTTGCGACATGGAGTAGTATGCTAATTTACAAAAAGCAATGTCACGCAAACAATAGACAAAAGAGCAGCAGGAGGACAAAGCATCTTACCATGCTTGTGCACAAACGCCATACCAGACAGCACTTGGAACATGATGTTCCTAATTTCATTCTCAGTGAACATCTTATTTTCCCTGGCAGCGCAAAGGAAAGGCACACAAGAGGAAAAAAGAAAGGAGGGAGGAGAAAAGAGACCAAATAAGAAGAGAGAGAGAGAGGAGATAAGGAGACAGCCCCAGGATGCATGCAGCCCATAGGACTAGTGGAAACCGTGGCCGTGTTGGACAAGCACAGACTGAGTTAGCGTGGTGTGAGAAAATAACAACTCTTGCCAAGTCACTCACGCTCTAACAGGCCAGATGGACTAGAAACCTGTTTACCTCAGAGTTTAAAGTGCTTTTCAACGCTGGGTTGCACAAGTGAGGTATCCACATGTCCGTTCACCGAAACAGCAAGACAACAGAGGTCTAACCAAGGGTGACAGCCAGCCAGGTGCTAGCTAGCTAGCGTGTGAAAAGCTAAATATTTGTCAGTGTTTACAGACAATAGCCAACTCTATGAATGATGGGAGTGCCCGTGACAGCAGAGACCTCTGTAGCCCCAGTTGTCCTTGGTGTGTCAGAGGACAGAGTCAAGTGGTTCTTATGCGGGAGACCTACCATGTTTATGGATAAATGATAGGCCTTGTAATATCTGAAAGCTTATGTTTCTGATCGCTGATTCAGGGAACAATTTATTTCTGCAAATGAAGAATTGATAGAATTGTCAACTGATAAGACTCTATATGAAACTTCAAATAAATGTTGGGTTGTATTCATAAGGGCACGGAACGAAAAACATTTTAAAACGTTTTGTAACGGAAAACGAAAATACGGCCTTTTCCATTTTCTTCAGTTTGGTGCCTAATGAACACAATCCTGTTGTTTCCCACTCTTAAATAAATTACTTGCCCAACAAGCATTATCTATTAAACCATTTTCAGGGTTTCGTCACCCTTACCTGTCCTTCATGAGCTGATAGAGATTTTCTTTCATGTATTCAAAGACAAAGTACAGGTGGTCGTTTTCTCTGATGACTTCCTTTAACTTCACCACGTTGGCATGATTCAGCTTCTTCAGGGACTGTGGAAATACATCATGGGATGGACCAAGATGATGAAATATGATCATGTCTTTTAATTAAATATAGTGACAAACATTCTCTAGAATATAGTCATCATAAAATATAAACTGAAATTGAATCATTGAATTCCATAAGCAAGACACGGATGGCATTGTTGTTAGTGATAATTGTAAGCACTTCCAGTTGGTGCTGATACCATCCCGTACGAAACATGAAATGTACCTAAAACATTCTGTTAATCATGTGTTGTGTACCAATCTTTACCTTTACTTCTCTCAGATTCATGCACTCTTCCCACGAATAAAACTTCCTCTTCATTCTGTAAACGAGACAAACGACATGGTGTTTACAGTTTCAATACCATTTTTTCACACAAGAACATACTATCCTATATTTATTATTCACTCTGCAGCCCACTATTTACATAGAAATCCCACACTAATATATAACATAAGAATATCCTAATCGTTACATTTCAGTTTCTTTTTAATCTATACAAGCACCACTACTAAATTTGTAATCCTAAGATATTATTATTAGGCCTAATTCTAAGTAAAAGTGCCAAAAATGTATCTATCTATATAGTGACCACATCTTTTTAATAAATGCTAGGTAAACACTAACTGAAACAGGACTGTAAAACAAGGTGTTAATGCATCGTCGAGGCGTCATTTACAGATGTACTGTACATGAAATGAAACCTTATTCCCAATTAACATTGGAGGTGTCCATTACGTGTCAGCTAATACATGTGGCTATGCTTGGTAGATAGTAGGTCCACCACCTGGTATAACTGACACTCTAGTACAACCTAATCTGTCGAGGACCTTTATTCTGACACTCCCATCTGATATTATGTAACTGGACACTGGGACCTGCAGATATCACACTCCTCCTCCTCCCGTGCATCCGCCAATGCCTCTCTCCGCGGCAACACAACACTGCAGACTACTTTCACTCCTTTCACCGTCACCATGGCTATCACTTTGCATGGTAACGAAGTGTTCACCCCTCTCCCCGTATCCATTATTCAACCTACCCTCCATGATGAAAGGCAGAGTTGTAAGCTGGCTTGCCTTAGACATGGGGAAACCTAAATTGAGACTTCAGCCGGATTTGTTTGTAGTTAGGCATTATACAGCCAGAGAATTGTGCATGGTTCCGGAGTGTGGTTACCTTAAACCTAACCTTAAGCCTAACATTAATCCTGAACTTAACCAATATTGATCCCTATGCTTAACCCTTCTCTTTCTGTCGACTGAATATACACTTCCTTGTTACTACGTTGTGCCAGGCATGAAGGTGTTTCAGTCATCATGAAGGTGTATTTTAGGATGGTAGTGCACTTATGTGCTTCAAAATGGCTGCTTGTGAGAACACTTAAGGCGTCTGCATGCTTCCCTCCCGAAACAGTACGGAAGAGTTTGTGCATATATTATGATGACGTTTTTGTTAGTTTTGGACTTCGGTAAGGGTTTTTTCAGCTGTTCGGGCACACAACATTTTTTCTCGAGGCAGGCCGTAGTTGGTAGCCGAAGTCGACACCCCTTCGTCAGTGATAGGTCAACAGTAAGGATTCTTCAATAAATTCTTTCAACAAGAGACGACTCGTTTTCATGCACATTTTTTAATTGAGAAATACTGCACCAAACATCTTAATGTAAAATTATGCGACTAAGATCTCCTCTGCAAAAACGTCAAAATTAATGACAGATTTCTTGAGTTATATTATATTAATTCTGACTATTTTGAGGAAGTGTATACTGGCTATGGAGTCTCCAAATTGACAAACAGTACTATTGCTGCATTTTTCTTGTTTTTCAAGCGAAAGTCTTTTAAGGGAGTATGTGAGCACACTCGTTCGGTTTCGCCTAGCCGAAGCCAAACTGAAGCATACTGACACCTTTAGCCTCTCAGAACAAAGCCATGTGAGTAAACAAACCACCCAGACCCTTGACTAGTTTATTAGTACTGATGGCCACCAGTGTAGGACTATACGTACCTGTTGATGGTCACCAGTGTAGGACTATGGACTATACGTACCTGTTGATGGCCACCAGTGTAGGACCATACATACCTGTTGATGGCCACCAGTGTAGGACTATACATACATGTTGATGGCCACCAGTGTAGGACTATACATACCTGTTGATGGCCACCAGTGTAGGACTATACATACCTGTTGATGGCCACCAGTGTAGGACTATACATACCTGTTGATGGCCACCAGTGTAGGACTATACATACCTGTTGATGGCCACCATTGTAGGACTATACGTACCTGTTGATGGTCACCAGTGTAGGACTATACGTACCTGTTGATGGCCACCAGTGTAGGACTATACGTACCTCTTGATGGCCACCAGTTCTCCCGACTCGTTGCTTTTCCCCATCAGCACGCTGCCATAGGTGCCATCTCCCAACTGCTTCAGCTGCGTGTAGCGATTCATTGTCTCAGAATCATCAGCTTGGGGGAGTTGCAGGGTGCTTCTCTCTCCTAAATGATAGTTCTACCAGTCCTCTCTTTCTCGCTCACTATGTCAATATGTGATGTTCTTCATGGGTGGGATTCACAATAGGTCACACAGGAACGGTGCCATTGCTCTCTCCTGATCGCCACACTGGAGGTCAGCCAAATGTTACACTCCTTCCTGATGCTGGCATATCTTCAACAACACAGGAAAAAATACAATACTGTCAACTTTAAGGTAACCAGTCGCCTACAGGAAATCATAAAACAACAACAAAACAGGACTTCAGTAGTGGAAGCTCCCAAAGTATAGTCCTAAATATCTCAATGAAAGGGCTGTTAAATGAAAGTAAAGAAGTAGAGAACGTCCTCTCTTCCTCCTCATTGAGAAAGAGGTGAGGAGGTGGATTAAGTGTGTGACAGCAGGGCTTGAGCCTGAGCTGACGCCGTCGTCACACTACCCAGGGACATGACACATCCGTGGCCAGGCGTGGCCTGCCGGTGATTAGGTCCACTGGGATATAAATAGGGCATTACATCACCACCATGCTCACTTACCAGCACTCACTCTATCCCAAGCTCCCAACTCCCAACCCTGCATGACTGGCAATTGGATTTCAAGGGGCACAGCAACAGTAATCAGAGAGTTGGCTGCTATAGTACAGAGGTTTGTTTGAGGTAAACATGTCATGTCATGCTTACGACAGGGACACAGCATTGCCCATGTAGGCTATGACCCCAGTTGCTTTGTGTTATATTCTGAGGGGCCGATACAATATAGTCTAAATATAGCAAACCATTATCAAAAGACTAAAATGACAGAGAGGCTATACTATAAGTCTACCTCAAACTTTTTGAGGTAGATTGAGTTTGTTCAATAAAGGAGACTAAAACGGACATCTCAAAGCAGATTTCTTATCTGGATTAGACAATGCAGACTTGACGAAGCCATTTGGTCTCTTTGGCTAATTCTGATTTCAAATGCAGTTATAGGTGATCATTGTTGAGTGGAAATTTGAATACTCATATCGCCAACAGCATTCTAAACAGCCATATTTGCACAATAAAATGGGCACATCTAGGGTAAATAATAATACCACTATATGTGTATACTGTCTGTATTTAGGCTAGTCGATTCAAGGCCACGGAATTAGATTATTCTCTAGGATTAAATAAGACTGGTCCACTCAATTGAATTTCAAGACAGGAAAGAGACTGCTCTCCATCAAATATGAAAATAATATTTTGAAAATACTTTGCACTCTTCTTGTAGTAGACAAATGTCTGCCATAAATCACTTTATAAAAGAACTGAAAACAGAGAAAACTGAATAAAAGTATTATGTTCTATCTTCTCTATAATTGAATAACTTGCTCCAGTTAATAACAAAACTCCCTTTCTTAAGACCATATGCCTCAGTCTAAAGTAGGCAGGGAATGGTGAGCAAGGAAGGGCCTCTGTAACAGATTGCTGGAGTCCACTAAGCTTTCACAGTATTGTAATCTGTTAGAGAGGGGGTTAGGAGGAATTACAAAAATGTATTAAGGGCACATGACATTAAGAAGCTCCTGAAGGTCGATGATGAAGCTGAAATACGCACACGTTTTATGATACCAAAAGTGCTAGGATAACCTAACAACCACAGGGGAATTAGAGTTTTGAATTGGGAGACAGTCTTTTCTGGGTAAAAAACTACATGATAAAATTGGACACAGGCCCAATATGTCAGGATGCCTTACATTTCAAATCAATAAAACTCAAATTATATTAGAACCTAACCTTAAATTGAAGCTATGCTGATATCAAGTGTTTCACATTTCTATGATTAAAGAATATTTAGGCCTTGAATAATATTAGATTTGACAAACTTCTGTCTCTTAATTATTATAGCCAATTATACAGGTCTATTTTTGGCTTAGAATTAACCTACACAACAGTAACGTTACATGTTCTGTCATGTGTGGACATGTGTTGACATATGCCCATAATAACAGTCCTCTCAACTGTCCCTCTTTCTTGGCCAAAACGTTTCTTCTTGCCTGTCGTTCTTTTTAAAATATTTTCTCGGAACTCACCATTTTAGGGTGTTGTTCCTCCCACTGTTTTCTGAGCTTGTAGATAGCACTGAAGTTTCTTGAGATAAAATGCAAGTAGCGTCCTTAGTGTTCCGATAAGGTGTGTGGCGCTTCTCCTTGGCAACGTACACAGACCAACGATGTCAGGTGGAAACGCAAGGGTTTGTGGGACTTATTGTCGCGTGCCTGAGTGTGTCTTCAGAATCGAGGCCTACCACCAAGGCTAACCAGGGACGGACAAAACCATAGGCTTCTATATTTGCGTTAGCTTTTAGTTTCCTATTTTTGTCAACCATGGCACACAGTACACAAGTAGTCAACCAAATAACAGTAAAATAGTCCTCACCATAGCCTCGCTGCCACCAGATGGCGCTATTATTCTTTACATATTTTGTCACCAGCAGAGCAGGATACGTAGGCAACCTTGCAGGCTTATCTCTGCGCCTTCAGTTCCCTCGGGTAAGTATTGCCAGCCATTGCGCACAAAAGTGTAGTTCGTTCCCGACGTTTGAATTATTTTTAATAATGCCAATATTCAGAAAGAATATAGAAGGCCGTATTATTTTCTGTAGGCTTCATCATGCACGGTGTTTTACAATTAGACGCATAGATGCTGTTTAATTTATATTATTGTAGGCTAACTTTTTTAGCACCTATTGATGAAATTATCTCCTGACCTGGGGAGTTTTGTTAAAATTTTCTGTACGTTTTTGGAAACATAAGGAACATATATTTCAGATCAGCAATAAATATATTTTTTTCAACAAAAGGTTAAACTACTACACACCTTTATAGGGTTAGTCTTCCCACAGGGTCATATCTCCATGTTACATGGCTTGTTTACTGAATACAGATGGAAGACAGAGTGCGGTTTCATGCACACAATAATGTGATAATTGTGTATTGTCAGATTATATAATAGTTCCATTTAAAACGTTTACATGCTTTGCAAGAATAACAATTTCCCAATAATCCTGTTTACATGGACACCTCTGAAATCAGGCAACCTGATAAATGCAGAAAATCACCAATCAAAATAAACATTCTACCACAGCGAAAATGTTATTTTTCTGAAGTATATTTGATTCGGAGTTCGGACATATAAAGTTTGCGTGTGAAAATTATTTCTAAAACGCAGCTAAAGAGGGAGGCTAGCTCGGCTGGTGCTAGCACATGCGCAGATCAAATACACTGCTGGAACACCGATTAAGGTGTTTACTGTCTTAATAATTCTAAAGATTGCTCAGAAAGAGAAATGCATTTACATGACTATTGCATAATCTGCCTACTGCCAAAGTCAGTTCGATATCTAATTATTAGTGGGCATGTAGACCTACTCAGTGGCGGCCACCTGTGCTAATTAGCGATCTAACATTCTCCGAACAACTATGTGTAAGTGTAACTGGGGAGGAAGTGTAGTGCATCAACTGAAGGCATGCAGCTTGTGGATCTGTGCAAAACTGCTACAGTACGTGTATATTTTTTATTTTAAAGATTATTTCTCTGATATGCACGTTATTTTTCATATGTTTTTCGAACGCCGTTTTGAAAGCAATGATGATTAACTTTTCTAAACTTTAAAACACAGCTTCCTAATTGTAGTAAACGCTGAAAACGATTTTTCCCAGTTGGTGCTTTCTCCGAGTTCCATGTGTCTTGAACACACTGAAGTCGGAAGTCAGAGATTTCCGAGTTCCCAGTTGTTTTCAACGCGGCAATGCACCAACAACTAAAGAACGTTAACGCACAAGGCTAAACTTCTCAGCTGTTTTGGTGCTGTACCTACCACGCCCTACAGCGTGAAGCAAATCCATGCACCTGCGCAGATACTGTGTGAAAGCGAAGTACTACACCTCGCTCATCGCAATATCGGAGTCCTTAAATCCTTAGTTGCTACATCATTTTTTGGACTTCTAAATTTATGATCGGTAGGGCCTACCCATTGATTCTTGAAGAATATAACTTAGAAATGCCTCATGTGCTTAGTTCAACTGTCGTACCTCATCAAAACCCAACCTAAGCTTGTTTTTAAACAATGCAAATGTAAACAAACACTTTATAGCCTAATGGTTAAAACTATAATTTTGATATCATAGATTGTCTATGAATTTGAAAGTGGTTACATTTCTCCAGGCCCATTCCTCAGCTTTTACCTGAAACGAAGGTGGGGTGACGACTGTTATTGTTTCAATTAAGGGCTCTAACTTTAAACAACTATTTTGTAAAAATCACATCATTAGTCATTGTGCTTGGACCCAAATAATTATACAGTCGTTGGCATGGAGTGGAACTGTACTGAGATAATGTATACCGGGTGTTTGTTTCTCAATCCACAAGGGTTTTTGATACACAAATTGAAATACACAGTAACATTTTCCAATACAAGGAATACAGGAGCCAGTTTCCTGACCCAATATAAATAATTTAAAATGTCTAATCTAACAAAGAAAATATTGACCCTCCTATAATACTTTTCAAAACGTACCTCTAGAAAAGCATTCATTTTCAGTCACATTATATTTATCAATTTGTCCACTATTCCATTGTTTCTTTCACCTATCATAGCAAAACAGAGTAACACGGCTCTGACAGTGGCAGCAAGGGACCCAATTGTCTCAGGCTGAGGCACTTAGTGTCCAAAGTAACACTTCAGACAGACCAGTCAAAAAGGACAAGGAGGAAAGGCACAGGGAAATTGATTTTTTAACATCCCCATCCTCTAAGTGATTTTAGCATGGACTGAGCTCTCTGAGTAAGAAGCACCAGCTGACTACCAGCAGCACTCTACTGATTGAAGTTTCATCCTTTATTTGACTAGTGGTTGGAGATGGAGTGTCTGCCTTTTTATTATAAGACTCAGGTGCAGTGGACATACACTGAGTGAACAACACATTAGGAACACCTGCTCTTTCCATGCCATAGACTGACCAGGTGAATCCAGGTGAAAGCTATGATCCCTTATTGAAGTCACTTCGATCAGTGTACTGTAGATGAAGGGGAGGAGACAGGTTAAAGAGGAATTTTTAAGCCTTGGCACAATTTAGACATGGATTGTGTATGTGTGCCATTCAGTGTGTGAATGGACAAGATAAAATATTTAAGTGCCTTTGAACGGGGTATGGTAGAAGGTGCCAGGTGCACCGGTTTGAGTGTGTCAAGAACTACAACGCTGCTGGATTTTTCATTCACAACAGTTTCTCGTGTGTATCAAGAAGGGTCCACCACCCAAAGGACATCCAGCCAACTTGACACAACTGTAGGAAGCATTGGAGGTAACATGGGCCAGCATCCCTGTGAAATTCTTTTGACAACTTGTAGTCCATGCCCCGATGAAATGAGGCTATTCTGAGGGCTGAAGAGGCTGCAACTCAATATGAGGAAGGTGTTCCTAATGTTTTGTACACTCAGTGTATAGTCCCCCTCTATACTGGTTCTCCGGTCAAGGCGACATTGGGAGAATTGTTGTAACTCCGCAACACTTCAGTGTCTCTGTGTTTGTAATAAGTGTCACATACTGACACTAATTGATGAATGCTGTTAAAACTGTTGATTTAATGAGGTTGTTGTAATAACACTTCTTGGGAGAGATGGTCATGGGTCATCCTCACCTGAAAATATTTTTGCCTACTGTTGATAATCTATTCCTTTTGGCACAATATACCTGTGCAGAGCTATTATTGAGTATTATGATACCTTTCGTAACATTTATTAGCAGTGTATAACTCCCCTGATATTCTTTTTTCCCCCTAGGAGAAGTCTTCCCTCACTCCCCATCCACCCCCATGAAACAACACCTCTGATAAGGGTGTCTATGTAAGCATGTGTTGTTAGTTTTTCTATTCACTTGTATATTATTTCTATCTTATATGCTTGAAATAAAGTGAAAAATGTAATCGAATTTAAACATCTATAATAACAAGATATATCCTGGATTTCAAGAAAAGTTTAAATACTTATTTGGGTTGTTCCATTTGATTTCAATCACTTTTTGACCGCACCCCGTTCGATGTGGACAAAACATTCCATACATATTTGCCCATGGTAGAAGTGGTCAGAAAGTTACTTTTTTGGACCTGAATGCCAAAACATTTACGAGATAGAGGTACTCAAAGTTGACCCATTTTGCATACCCCACCCTACCATCAGATATCAATGTCTTCATCACTTTTATATGATTTAAAAGCTTACAAACAGGGTTGTCTTAACCTTAAACGTCAATTATATAAAAAAGCATAAACTCCGATTTTTGGGGGGTTAACATGTGTCACGTGAGAACTCATTCCATAGAGGGCCGAGTGTCTGCGGGTTTTCGCTCCTCCCTTGTACTTGATTGATGAAATAAGGTCACTAATTAGCAAGGAACTCCCCTCACCTGCTATTCTTCATTGAAAGGAAAAAACAAAAACCAGCAGACACTAGGCCCTCTATGGAATGAGTTTGACACCCCTGGTATATGTTGTAGTTTAGACAATATTTTACATAATCTGAGGTGTTTGTGTTGTGCCCTCCATCAGCTGAGACACAGCATACTCTTGAATAAAGGGTGGGTGTCATTTCAATCAAATAAATATAAATGGACATATCCCTTCAGACCACTACAATTTAGCTGGGACATTATTCAAATTGAATAAAAATCGATGATCTATATTTCTATCATTCCTATGGAAGATTGACAGTAAAAATGTAAAACGACTCCTATATTCCCATTCATGTCAACATTCTCTGATGTGTGGGTCTCCAACCCTCTTTGTGCTACCATTTGAACGTTGAAATTGAAATTGTATCCCCATTTTAGTACATTTATCAGCCAAAACATGACACCCACCCTATATTGAAGAGTATGCTGTGTCTCAACGGGCACAACACAAACACCTCAGATTATATTAAATAGGGTCTAAACTACGACATAAGATACAACATATGCGTGTTTTAGTTGACATGTTTTTAGATAATTTACATTTGAGGTAAAAAATGTCAATTTTGATTTTAAAATATTTTTTTCATGGAATTATAAAATTGTTTGACAACCTTGTTTGTAAGCTTTTAAATGAAATACAACTCAACAGTTCATCTTTTCAAGTGATGAAGACATGGATGTCTCATGGTATGGTGGGGTATGTAAAATGGGTCACCATTGAGCCCCTTTATCTATTATGTTTGGGCATTCAGGTCCAAAAAGTAACTTTCTGACCACTTCTACCATGGGCAAATATGTATAGAAAGTTTTGTTCAAATTTAAATGGGTGCAGTCAAAAACTATTCTCTCTCAAATATATTATTACCATGGTTTTTAAATTACAACTTGGCAAGCATACACCTGTGAATTCTACTTAGTGCTACAGCTGTAGGATCTTAATTTGATCACCCTGTTGCAGCATAACTTTACTGCAATGCAGGAAATTGAAAACATGTAGTGTATTTGAGGTTTAAAAAGGCTTCAGTTTGTAATTTACACTTTGACATTTCACACTTGATTTTCCCTTAAGAAAAATGTAGCAACCCCTACAAAAATGTCCATTATTTATAATCCACGTAATAATTCACATTTCCTGTTGCTGCAGGATTATTTTCCTTCTGTAACAAACTGGCTCAAATTAAGATCCTACATATGTACTAACTAATAACATATATTAGATTACTTAAACAGTTGATTAACCTGTCTTCTGATAAGCCTGGTGCCTCCATAACACTCTATTAACCAGCATGCAATTTGGCAAACACCGGAGCTGCATGGGGTGAATAAAAGGATGAGCACGTTTTCATCTGCTTTTTCTCTATGCAGGAGTAATCCATCAATCGGGGAAATGTTCAACATGATTTGGTTTTGCATTGGTATTCATTAACCATTACAGTCAAGGGGGGGATATCCTGCAGATGTGAGGATTGGGTTTCATAGGGGCATACTTTTCCTGGGCACCTCCATGAGACACTGGGGTTTTAAGGGCCACACACACAACGTAACCTTAGCATGACTTACATGGAACCTACAGTTCCCTTTTTTGTTTCCATGCTCAAAGGATCAGATGAACTCACATGTAAATTCACTGTAGCTTATACAAATCTGGATTGGATGACAAATAGGGAAAGGGACAGTCTGTGAAAATAGTTTTTAGTAGTGTTTGTATTGCTAATTTGATTAAAGTCTTCTAATGGTGAATAACACTTACTTACACTAAATTATTTAGGATTTATTTAATTGGTTAACTCTTGTGTTTTTTTTGTTTTTTTTAAAGGCATCACACATGACCATAAATAATTAGACTAGTGGAAATCTGGTGGGGTATTTATTTACTGTCACAGTAAAAGTAATGATGTGTTGCCGTAGGTGATTTTTGCACTTGCATAGGAGAGGAGACAGAGTGATTCCAACGGCACTTGACACCCAGCGGGGCAAGGTGGTCACTGACCTGGATGACTTTCAAGCAAAAGGTACAGCACCTTAAGCAAAGCAAACAGTGTTTGGTGTTTGGTTCATAATAAGTCAACATCTCCAAGCATGAAATGGACCACGTTTGTTTCCCCAACAAAAGTCATGCAGTGAGAAGGTGTCTGCATTTTACAGCCTATAGGCCTAGTGCATATTCCGCAAGAAGTGTTTGACTTGCAGTACCCCAGATACAGGTTATCTATCCACCATCTCAGTGAATAACGAACAGGACGGATCATAATAAAAATTAACAATTGTACCCAAAAAACAACTTTCCCAATGTTGGCACTTTCAAATGTAATGGTCTGAGGAACATCAAGTAAAATAAAGACGGTTGACGAATACATTAACAATGAGATTGTTTGGAATAGGTGGACATTTCTTCCACTTTAATCTCCATATGTGACAAGAACTTAAGTGTAAACCTACCACATTTTCACCCGCTGAAACCCCCCAAAAAGATGAAAGTAAAGGTTTTGACTTGAGAGGGAGGGAGATTGGGGGGGCTGTTTTTTGGGGTAAAGGGGTAAAGATCACCGCTGCAGAGGGTAACACCTGAGATACGTGTTATTACCCACAAGGGAAGCACTCTCAGGGCTCAGTGACAAGCACTTCACACTCTACAGCGCTCAAAGGCCTCTGCTTGCAGTTGACAGCACACACCAGTGGTGAAGAATAGCCCCCGCCCGATGCTTATCTATCACCCAGTTCCTCCACCCGCCTGTAGTAGTGGGCCTTCCACAGCTGCGTGGGGCTTTTTGTGTGAGTGTGTGTGTGACTGCGTCAGTGAATATGTGTGTTTGTGAGTGCGTGTCAGACTGGATCCAAAAGCGCTGATCCTAGTGGGTTTTCAACACACACCCGTGGGAATAGAGCTCTCAAGGTCTATATCCCGAGGCGTTTTCCGTTTGACCTCTAAACCCCCATATCTAACATGGCTGTGACTGTAGTAGCTATGTGTCACTGGTTCACACAGTCATTGTTTATCAAACATTGGATTTACTATACCTCTCGCTACAATTTTAGATCCGTTTTGTAAGGACAAACTGAGAATGCTATTGTGTGCATAAGAAGTGATGTTTTAGGATAGATTTTAATTTCTGCTTTCGGAAACATTTATTCCTGAATATCTGTATTATTATAATTTTTTTAACTAGGCAAGTCAGTTGAGAACAAATTCACAATTACGTCCTACCCCGGACGACACTGGGCCAATTGTGCGTCCCCCTATGGGACTCCCAATCAATCCCAGCCAGATGTGATTCAGCCTAGATTCGAACCAGGGACTGAAGTGTCGCCTCTTGCACTGAGATGCAGTGCCTTAGACTGCTGTGCCACCCGGGAGATACTTCAATGGTGTCCTAGTGTAACGGATGTGAAATGGCTAGCTAGTTAGCGGGTACGCGCTAATAGCATTTCAATCGGTTACGTCACTTGCTCTGAGACCTGAAGTAGGGTTTCCCCTTGCTCTGCAAGGGCCGTGGCCTTTGTATAGCGATGGGTAACGATGCTTCGTGGGCGACCGTTGTTGATGTGTGCAGAGGGTTCCTGGTTCGCGCCCGTGTCGGGGCGAGGGGACGGTTTAAAGTTATACTGTTACATTGATGCTGTTGACCCGGATCACTGGTTGCTGCGGAAAAGGAGGAGGTTGAAAGGGGGGTGAGTGTAACGGATGTGAAATGGCTAGCTAGTTAGCGGGTACGCGCTAATAGCATTTCAATCGGTTACGTCACTTGCTCTGAGACCTGAAGTAGGGTTTCCCCTTGCTCTGCAAGGGCCGCGGCCTTTGTGGAGCGATGGGTAACGATGCTTCGTGGGCGACCGTTGTTGATGTGTGCAGAAGGTCCCTGGTTCGCGCCCGAGGTCGGGGCGAGGGGCCGGTTTAAAGTTATACTGTTACACTAGTTCAGCTCTGAATCTGTAAATTACCCCTAAACTAGATGTAATCGTTTTCAATTAAAATTGTAAAAAATTTACTAAAATAGCTTCTTAGCAAATAGCAATTTCTCAAGCAAGAACTTAGTTAGGACTGTCTGGAAGTGGTCTGAGTGGGGAGAGGAAAACTGAGAACTAGCTGTTATCGGCAGAGAGGTTTGGAACTCTTTCTTATTATTAACTAATTTAACACCTGGTGATGTCACCAGGCAGGCCAAATCTCCATCCCACCAAAACAGGCAGAAATTTTAGGCGGTCTTTTCAAACACCTAATACACTAAAAAGGCATTATCATAATTTACGCAATTTCACACTATTATTCCAACCTCATAGTGTGGAAGTATATATAAATCACATTGTTTGACTGCACTGGGCCTTTAAACAATATAATAACTGAAATCTAATGACTTAAAAAAATGTCTGAATGAAAATTAATCACAAAATTAATCACATTGCCCAGAGGTCATTGACATTTAGCTTTAGTAGTGTGTCGGCCAGGCAGGTACTAAGTGACAGGCTGTGGTAAATATCAGTAGCCAGGTGTGCCTAATCCTGCTGAGTTTGGCAGTGTTTATGATGCGTCTCACATTACAAAGGGTAGAATTAAGGTCCGTTGGTTGAGCTCAGCAGTAATCAGCACATAGTTTGCACTGAATACTTTCCCCTCCCGTGTTTGTATGGGTATCTCTGCTTATTTTCTTTTTTTCTCCCTCATTACACCCGTCCTCTAAACACTTGCTGGAGGACCTAGGAGTGGTCACAGACTCTTAAAAGGCTCCTTTGCTTGTTTATGCGCAACACTGAGGATCCACTGGGCACAGACGTCAGTTCAACGTCTACTTTTGATTTACATTTGTTTGAGTTATCAAAGATCTCCATGTCATGGGATTTAGGTTAAAAGTTTGTTGGAAAAAATATAAAATTCCCTTATGCTGATGACTTTTTTCAAATCCGAACAGTTTTTCACGTTGATTCAACATCGTCACATTTTTTTTGGTTGAAATGACGTGGAAACAACTAATTCAACCAGTTTTTGCCCAGTGGGGACCGACTTTTCTGTAAGAATACTGTCCGCACACTGTTTTAATGTTAAACGCGTGGACCTTTTGTGGACTAAAATTGGTCTCTTTACAGATGTACGTTTGTATTACTTGTTCTCAGGGCCAAAAGTAGATTTAATTTCTTCCCGGTACAGGACCTCCTATGTGTGTATGTGCTTGTGAATATTTTTTTAAAGGCCAATTAGAATTACATCTAGAAAACCTATCATTTTAAAATGACACACACCTAAATCCAATGACATGGTGAAATGTTTTGTTGGTTTCACTTTGAATTCACATTATTTGACAACTCAACCAAATGTAAATCTAAACTAGACGTTGAACTGACGTCTGTGCCCAGTGAGATGTAGGCTACCCGCACACGTTTGTCCACTCACAAATTAATTCCAGCAGACAAAAAGTGCTCTGTGCACCTGCCATTTTATGAAACAAACACTAAAAAGTGTAAGGACATTTTAGCGATTGTCATTATGCCTACACTTGTAGCCTGAATTGATGTGTCTACTGCTGTCCATGTGCATCAGTCTCTGACAGTCATCTCCCAGCCAGCACATAATGTTCTGAGAACCATATGTTTCTTAGAGCTTGGTGAGAGCATGGTTGTCCTATGGTTATTTTGCATACAACCTTCCCACAACTTTCTGGGAATGGTGCAGGATAGTTTTCTTAGCTTTGGTACATTTTCAGCATATTTAAGGAACTTTTTTTCTTCTTGGTATTTCATTACTTTAACAGAACGTTTCATACAAGTTCAAACATGGTTACATTTCATTTCAATTTTCGTAATGTTCTAGGAACCTTCTCCAACTGGTTTGACATTGGGAATGTTCTCAAATAGTTCAGAGAATATTCTTCTGTGGGAATTTCAGTACTTCAGCATAACGTTTCCTATAGGTTTCCTCATGGTTCTATTTAAAGTCATGTTCTCAAAACCCAACATTAGTAATGTTCGTTCTAAGAATGTTTCGTTCTAAGAATGTTGTTTAAAAACATATACATTCCATTCTCAGCATCAACAAAACTCTCTTCATCCTCTGTCTTGTTAAGTGTGTTGGCCTTATTTCCTTTGAAAGGGATCTGTATGAATAGACTCAAATGAACAGCTTTGCATGAGTTAAAAAAACATGACATGCTAGCATGGTGGACTAATTCCATGGATAGAGAACAGAAGTTCATTGTTTTCAATTTCACTGAAGCCGTGCCATAATAAAGAAATGTGTTTGTATGATTATTGCCTAAGCATATGAATGTGTCCTATCTGTACTTGGAGTTCAAAACAGTTAAACTAAGCTAGCAATTATTAAAAATCTTATTGAAACGTTCTCAGAATGTTATTAAATTACCTTCAAATAACCTATAATTTCTGTTCTAGGTTAATAAATAAACTCCCAGGAAAACTTTCAGGGAATCACAGTAAAACGTTCTCAGAACCTCCCTGCAACCTAAACATTTACATTACCAGAACAGGTACAATTTTCACTTCCGTTCTCAGAACATTGAAAAAAAATTCAGTTTTACAGATCAGAAAAGTTATGGCTTTGTTCGCAGAACCAATGGGAAACCAAAAACAGATGTTCGCATAACTTCCAATGAACCAAATGCGCTAGCTGGGCTCTGCCTTGGAAAATGTTCAGTGTTCTTATCTAACCACAATACATTTTGGAGTGTATAGGCTACCACCTGTTTAAGTCCATTCGCAAATGTTTCATGTGGCTGACATGATAATGATAAATAATGTTGTAAAATCCTACAGTGTCCTTTTGTTTTAATTATTGTTATAGGCTCATGTTTTACCGGTACGGCGTAGGCTACCCCTACTATTTATTTTGCCGGGACGCTCTGCCGGACGGTACAGGTTTACTTTCACCCCTGTTTTTTCTAGTCTTTTTTAGTTTCTATCAAAGACCATTGTATGTTTGAGTTGGGACAGTGTATTGTGACATAAGGGCATCATTTACGGCTTGATTTGTGTTAATAGATATGGAGTGAATGTGTCCTTTTTAATTAAGTGGTAATGAAATGGCAAGGACAAGAAAAAATGAGCTGTTTTTTTAAAGTAATGTGTTAGCGGGAGCAAGGCAAAAAGTTTTACAATTTATGCAAAAAAAATTACTTGTTCGACATGCTACTTTTAAGAAAATCCTTGAGCCATGCTTAATTTTTTTCTGTGGAAAACATTGTGGGATTCAACAGTACCATTCTTACAAAAAATGTGGTTATATAGCATTTTAAAGGGTAAAGACTGTTATAGGGGACCCGCAACTTACACAGAATCTGAGTGGGTCTTTCTCAGAAAGGTTCAAGGTTGAGAACCTTTATGTTATGCCACAATGTCCCCATTCTTAACTGTAACCATCGCTTCACCTTGTCCCCCTGTATTTCCTACTACCGCCGATATACAACTTCCCCTGTCCACCCTACTACCGTAGTAATACAACTTCCCCTGTCCACCCTACTACCGCCGATATACAACTTCCCCTGTCCACCCTACTACCGTCGATATACAACTTCCCCTGTCCACCCTACTACCGTCGTAATACAACTTCCCCTGTCCACCCTACTACCGTCGATATACAACTTCCCCAGTCCACCCTACTACCGTCGATATACAACTTCCCCTATCCACCCTACTACCGTCGATATACAACTTCCCCTGTCCACCCTACTACCGTCGATATACAACTTCCCCTGTCCACCCTACTACCGTCGATATACAACTTCCCCTGTCCACCCTACTACCGTCGATATACAACTTCCCCTGTCCACCCTACTACCGTCGATATACAACTTCCCCTGTCCACCATACTACCGTCGATATACAACTTCCCCTGTCCACCCTACTACCGTCGATATACAACTTCCCCTGTCCACCCTACTACCGTCGATATACAACTTCCCCTGTCCACCCTACTACCGTCGATATACAACTTCCCCTGTCCACCCTACTACCGCCGATATACAACTTCCCCTGTCCACCCTACTACCGTCGATATACAACTTCCCCTGTCCACCCTACTACCGTCGATATACAACTTCCCCTGTCAACCCTACTACTGCCGATATACAACTTCCCCTGTCCACCCTACTACCGTCGTAATACAACTTCCCCTGTCCACCCTACTACCGTCGTAATACAACTTCCCCTGTCCACCCTACTACCGTCGATATACAACTTCCCCTGTCCACCCTACTACCGTCGATATACAACTTCCCCTGTCAACCCTACTACTGCCGATATACAACTTCCCCTGTCCACCCTACTACCGTCGTAATACAACTTCCCCTGTCCACCCTACTACCGTCGTAATACAACTTCCCCTGTCCACCCTACTACCGCCGATATACAACTTCCCCTGTCCACCCTACTACCGTCGTAATACAACTTCCCCTGTCCACCCTACTACCGTCGATATACAACTTCCCCTGTCCACCCTACTACCGTCGATATACAACTTCCCCTGTCAACCCTACTACTGCCGATATACAACTTCCCCTGTCCACCCTACTACCGTCGTAATACAACTTCCCCTGTCCACCCTACTACCGTCGTAATACAACTTCCCCTGTCCACCCTACTACCGTCGATATACAACTTCCCCTGTCCACCCTACTACCGTCGATATACAACTTCCCCTGTCAACCCTACTACTGCCGATATACAACTTCCCCTGTCCACCCTACTACCGTCGTAATACAACTTCCCCTGTCCACCCTACTACCGTCGTAATACAACTTCCCCTGTCCACCCTACTACCGCCGATATACAACTTCCCCTGTCCACCCTACTACCGTCGTAATACAACTTCCCCTGTCCACCCTACTACCGTCGATATACAACTTCCCCTGTCCACCCTACTACCGTCGATATACAACTTCCCCTGTCCACCCTACCACCGTCGATATACAACTTCCCCTGTCCACCCTACTACCGTCGATATACAACTTCCCCTGTCCACCCTACTACCGTCGATATACAACTTCCCCTGTCCACCCTACTACCGTCGATATACAACTTCCCCTGTCCACCCTACTACCGTCGATATACAACTTCCCCTGTCCACCCTACTACCGTCGTAATACAACTTCCCCTGTCCACCCTACTACCGTCGTAATACAACTTCCCCTGTCCACCATACTATCGTCAATATACAACTTCCCCTGTACACCCTACCATCACACTACCGTCCTCATAGACAGCTTTCATCCTTCTGACTGTGCATTAGGCATCGACGTCGACTTTCATCAGAATGAACAACAAGAAGAAGATCACAACGGATGCTTATCACAATAGGGGAGAAATCATCACAACGGGTCCATCAAAGGCCTTCTAGCTGAAATCAGCCAAGGTATCTCTGGCAATCAGCTATCTGTGGGTCGGCAGGGATAATGTGGAGACTGACGTGTGCAAGGGGCCACGCAGGAAAACATCATCTAAGCAACTGTGCAAATCAACAAAACATATCAAAGCCCAGTTCCATAGAAGTGGCTCTTATTGTGGGATCAATTGTATGGTCTATTGTGCATGGGAAAAAAATAACATTATTCAATGGACTTCTTTTACACCTTTTAGGGTAGTTATAAGCCCCTGTTTATTTAGAAAATCTACCACAGTGTTAACATATTCAGTGAATTTACAATTTACATGGAGTTACAGTATGGACATATTCTATCAGGTTTATTGCCTGCATCTGATTCTGTTGTTTCTTGTCTTTTAGTTGGAGTCCCTCTGCACAGCTGGTATCTGTGCTCTCCCTTCATCTTGGAGTTCTTAATGGCCCCTATGGCTGGAGAACTCACCCAGACGAATCACACAGTCCTCATCCATACACCCAGTACAGCCTTTTGTGTCCTAAATCTAAGAGCAGTCTATAACAGCCCAACCTAGTCAAAGGGTATCCATTACAAAACAAGGGGATTGTTTTGCAGGTTTTTTTTTTTTAAATCTTCCCGCTTGTAATGTTGATGAAACGTGGCAAGGCTTAATCAGCAAATCTCTATTTTTCATCATGCAAATAATTTTCTGTCCATACATATAAATAAATCACCATATTGGGATGAAATGCATCCTCCCCTTGCCTGTGACTCAGATGTGGCTCTGCACTAATGGCTGTTTTCCTTTGTGGGCCACTTGGTGATGATCAAAAACAGAAGGAGGTCTGAGAGGGAGGGTGCAAGACGGGGAGAAATCAAATGAGCCTAGTGGAATCCATGGTGCATGGCAGCTGGCAGATTGCTTATCGGGAACGATGCACAATATCCTGACTTTAAGATGTCTATCTGGGAGGCGGTGGCTTAAACCAGCAGCTTCATGCCTCTTAAAGAAGACAGTACATTTTTGGCTTTCGCTTCCTTCTCAGATAAGGATTCTCACGGAAAGGTGTCCTCTTTGGCCTTATCACCCCACTGCATCGGGCCGTCTCAGAATTAGTTACCTGAGCTGAGCTATCCTGATGGTAGGGTTCGTGGCTGGGGGGCGCTGGTGTCCTCTCAGGCAGCTAGCTACAGCAGAAAATCCGAACAGGACACAGCAGTATGAGACGCAGGGTGTACAGTATATCAATGGACTAAAGTAGTTCCCTCTTCTCGTCTTCTATCCCTCATCAGCACTGATCTGAAAGCTTGGTATGTGAAAGCAATATGCTGGATGGATAGGCTATCTATTGCTTACTGGGGAGTTGCTTTCACTTTTCAATGTCTTTTCATATCAGTGCAAATGGAAAGGATACATGGAAAGGAAGCCATTTTAGATCATTGAGATGCACCCCTGGAGTGCCAAACCAAAATATTACCCAATAGTTCCAGGAGCACAGGGGTATTTCCTGTGTGTCAGGTTTTCGGTGGAAGCAAGTGGCTGTCATGCTATCATTCAAAATAGTTCCCTGTAAGTGTTTTCTTTGCCTTTTTTGTAAATAACAATCATTGTTTGAATCCTACATCTCTCACAAGCTTCAGTGTCAATCAAACTATTCAGAGGCAGTGATGCATTTATCTGCTGACTATCAACAAACTAAAACAATTCTATGTTTAATTTGTTTCATGAATTCACATTAACTACTGTATATCTTGTTCAGATTTTTTGGAAGTATACAACCAGCTAGCACAAAGTTCTGAGAATCATATGTTTCTCAGAGCTTGGTGAGAGCGTGCTTGTCCTATGGTTATTTTTCATACAACCTTCCCACAACATTCTGGGAATGGTGTAGGATAGTTTCTTGGCTTTGGATCATTCCCAGCACATTTAAAGAACTTAACCAAACAACATTATTTGCTTGGTATTTCATAATTTTAACAGAATGTTGCCAAATAGTTCAAAATTGGTTACATTTTTTTCTTTAATTGTCATGTTTTAGGAACGTTCTCCAACTGGTTTGACATTGGGAATGTTCTCAAATAGTTCAGAGAACATTCAGTACTTCAGCATAACATTCTCTGCAGGTTTCCACATGGTTCTATTTAAAGTCATGTTCTCAGAACATTAAGAAAACATTACATAAAAAACACAAGAAAACAGTAACGTTCTAAGAATGTTGTTTAAAAACATATGCATTCTGTTCTCGGCATCAAAAAAACTCTCTATCTTCTAAAGTGTGTTGGCCGCGCCAACTAATTCATCACACCTGATCTTAATGAGTGCTTCTTTCCTTTGAAATGGGGTCTGTTTTATTTATAATTTAACTAGGTAAGTCGGTTAACTTCATAGTGATAGGGGGCAGCATTGGGAAGTTTGGATGAAAAGCGTGCCCAGTGTAAACTGCCTGTTACTCAGGCCCAGGAGCTAGAATATGCATATAATTAGTAGATTTGGAGAGCACGAGCTCCGTTCCCTTTCCTTTCTAATGACAACGGAATTGTCCGGTTGGAATATTATTGAAGATTTATGATAAAAACATCCTAAAGATTGATTATATACATCGTTTGACATGTTTCTACGAACTTTAATGGAAGTTTTCTGACTTTTCGTCTAGACTTTGTGCCCGCGCTTTGTGCATTTGGATTGCTGGACTAAACGCGCGGACAAAAAGGAGGTATTTGGATATAAAGATTAACTTTATCGAACAAAACAAACATTTATTGTCTAACATGGAGACCTGGGAGTGGCATCAGATGAAGATCATCAAAGGTAAGTGATTAATTTTAACGCTATTTCTGACTTTTGTGACACCTCTCCTTGGTTGGAAAATGGCTGTATGGTTTTCTGGGGCTAGGCGCTGACCTAACATAATCGCATGGTGTGCTTTCGCTGTAAAGCCTTTTTGAAATCGTACACAGCGGCTGGATTAACAAGAAATGTATCTTTAATCGTATGTATAACACTTGTATCTTTCATCAATGTTTATGATGAGTATTTCTGTAATTTGATGTGGCTCTCTGCAATTTCACCTGATGTTTTGTTTGAGACAATGCATTTCTGAACATAACGCGTCAATTTCAAATGAGGTTTTTGGACATAAAGATTAACTTTATCGAACAAAACACACATTTATTGTCTAACATGGAGTCCTGGGAGTGTCATCCGGTGAAGATCATCAAAGGTTAGTGATTCATTTTAACACTATTTCTGACATTTTTGACACCTCTCCTTCTTTGGAGAATGGCTGTAGGGTTTTCTATGGATAGGCGCTGACCTAACATTATCGCATGGTGTGCTTTCGCTTTAAAGCCATTTTGAAATCGGACACTGTGGAAGGATTAACAAGAAGTTTATCTTTAAAATGGTGTATAATACTTGTATGTTTGAGGAATTTTAAATATGAGATTTCTGTTGTTTGAATTTGGCGCCCTGCAATTTCACTGGCTGTTGTTCCCAGAGAAGTTAAGAACAAATTCTTATTTACAATGACAGCCTTGTTCAGGGTCAGAATTACAGATTTTTACCTTGTCAGCTTGGGGATTTGATCTAGGAACCTTTTGGTTACTGGTCCAATGCTCTAACCACTAGGCTACCTGCCACCCTAATAGACAAAAATTAACAGCTTTGTGTGAGTATCCTGGTGGCGCAGTGGCCTAATTCCATGGATATAGAACAGAAAATCATAGGTTAGAATCTTACTGATGTCGTGCCACAATAAAAAAGAAACGTGTTTGCATGATTAATGCCTAAGAAAATTAATTTCCATGTGTCATATCTGTGCTTGGAGTTTAAAACAATTAACCCAAACTAAGCTAGCAGTGTTATTAAAAAGTCTTATTGAAACATTCAGTGAAAGTTTTAAGGAAGTTATTCGAAACCCTCTAAATAACCTACAGTTTTCATTCTTAAAACCTCCCAGGAAAATTTTCGGGACCATCGTAAAATGTTCTCAGAACGACCTGCAACCTAAAAATGTACGTTCCCAGAACAGTCAATGTTCACTTCCGTTCTCAGAACGTTTAACTGGTCAGGAAACTTATGTCATCGTTCCCAGAACCAATGGGAAACCAAAAACGTATGTTCCCAGAACTTCCAAGGAACCAAATGGGCTGTGCTAGCTGGGCAGTATCTGAGTTCACATTAAAGTGATGCTCCAGAATTTTTTATAATTTCAACAAGCAGTTGTTTTGAAAATGGTCCCCAAAAATGTTGCACAATTGTATAATACGTCATCCCTTATGAATCTGTAAGTGCTTAAGATCCCGGACTGCATCTTTAACTACTGTGTATCTTGTTGGTACTTTTGGTACAGTTTCCCCAAGTTTGGCGCCAACCTCTCTATCAACCTGGAAAAGCTTCACCGGGGCGTGAACCGGGTTGTCACAACACCTCGTCTGCATTTGTCTGTGGCCTGCTAGCAGGATCATTACTCACACTGCGCAGAATGTGCATGAAGCGATATGGTCGCCAAAAGTTTATTTTGAATGCAGAAGCTACTGATGCCGAACTGTACAGGTTAGACCTGTTGAAAGTCTAATCTCCTGGTCAGCCTCATATTGACTGCCAGTTCACACCACTACTGCAGAAGAAGAACTGCACGTAGGCACCTCTCACACTGGTGGGACCAGAGCCAAAATGGAGGGAGGAAAAAACTCATGCTGGTAGCTTTGATAAAGTATCAGTTTCTCTACATCATCTAAACAACCATGTGTTCTGAATGCATCAGCAATGTCTGGAGATAGTAAAGAATGCAACTGTATACAAACTTTCCAAGACCTAAACTAGCGAAGGTTCCAAATAAGGAACAGCCATTTTGGATCTTCTTTGTGGAACGGTTTCTTAATTTGCCATTGTGCTCCTGTATGGACTTGCGGGCATTATATCCATCAGGTTTATCAGGGTTTTTGATTTCAAAAGGATCGGAGGGACTGTTTTGGCACTATTTTCAGGTTGGCTTGGCGTGCCTCTGGAACGGAGCCAGTCTCTGCTTTAGTGTCCAAGTTCGACAATCTCAGATACAAGACAGTGGTGCTAATTAATCTATAGCTACCAGAGCATGTCAGTATTTGCATTATGCAATTGCAGGGGAAGACGAGGCACTATTTTTCATTGGGCACCAGAGGGCTTCTGCAGTTTACATATTTGGGAGAATTGTCCTCCATGTCACATGCCTGTCGAATGCCAAGACTGGGTTTTATCCTAACTTTAGATCTGGGAAGTTATCATCCGATCTGAAAAACAGACATTTTATACTTCTCCAGTGCACAGACAGATTCCATCTGATTCAGAACCCTTTTTAAAATGCAGCAACGAACAGAAGAGTAACTTACAAAAATAATTTAGTTGTTGCAAGAAAAGTACACTTTTTAAATTTTATTTTTTGCTTTTGGGGAACATTTGCTTCTATGGGCAGTGGTGTAAAGTACTTAAGTAAAAATACTTTAAAGTACTACTTAAGTAGTTTTTTTGGGTATCTGTACTTTACTCTACTACTTATATTTTTGACTACTTGCCATCGTTGTAAATAAGAATTTGTTCTTAACTGACTTGCCTAGTTAAATAAATGTGATTTTTTTTAAATGGGAGACAAACTGAGAATATAATTGAATAAAACAATGTTTACGGCAATCACCAACGGAATATATTGCCTGTGAATATAGGAAGTGACACGACTGCATAACATAGGCTACCCATGTTAAAACAGATTACATTCACCCCAAGCCTATTCATATAATTTCTAGATTGACACAGTTCTGACATATAGACAGTTGTGGAAAAAGTACTCAATTGTCATACTTGAGTAAAAGTAAAGATACCTTAATAGAAAATCACTCAAGTAAAAGTGAAAGTCACTCAGTAAAATACTACTTGAGTAAAAGTCTAAAAGTATTTGGTTTTAAATATATTTAAGTATCAAAAGTAAATGTAATTGCAAAAATATGCTTAAGTATCAAAAGTAAAAGTATAAATCATTTCAAATTTCTTATATTAAGCAAACCAGACGGAACAATTTTTATGACATTTTTATTTACAGATAGTCAGGGGCGCACTCCAACACGCATACATAATTTACAAATGAAGCATTTGTGTTTAGTGAGTCCCTTATGTATGTAAGTAAAAATTATATTTTCTTTAGGAATTAGTGGTATTTTCTTTTAATATATATCTTTTTAAAATGTAACCTTTATTTAACTAGGCAAGTCAGTTAAGAACAAATTCTTATTTTCAATGACGGCCTAGGAATAGTGGGTTTAACTGCCTGTTCAGGGGCAGAACGACAGATTTGCACCTTGTCAGCTCGGGGATTCGAATTTGCAACTTTTTGGTTACTAGTCCAACCCTCTAACCACTAAAGACTTATAGATGACCTGGAGCCAGTGGGTCTGGCGACGAATATCTAGCGAAGGCCAGCCGACGAGAGCATACAGGTCGCAGTGGTGGGTGGTATATGGGGCTTTGGTCACAAAACGGATGGCACTGTAATAGACTGCATCCAGTTTGCTGAGTAGAGTGTTGGAGGCTATTTTGTAAATTACATTGCCAAAGTCGAGGATCGGTAGGACAGTCAGTTTTACGAGGGTATGTTTGGCAGCGTGAGTGAAGGAGGCTTTGTTGCGAAATAGGAAGCCGATTCTAGATTTGATTTTGGATTGGAGATGTTTAATATGAGTCTGGAAGGAGAGTTTACAGTCTAGCCTAGGTATTTGTAGTTGTCCACATATTCTAAGTCAGAACCGTCCAGAGTAGTGATGCTAGTCGGGCGGGCGGGTGCGGGCAGCGATTGGTTGAAAAGCATGCATTTCGTTTTACTAGCGTTTAAGAGTAGTTGGAGGCCACGGATGGAGTGTTGTATGGCATTGAAGCTCATTTGTTAACAGTGTCCAAAGAAGAGCCAGATGTATACAGAATGGTGTCGTCTGCGTAAAGGTGGATCAGAGAATCACCCGCAGCAAGAGCGACAAGACAATCACCCGCAGCAAGAGTATGAGTCTCATAATACCCATAAAACCTAGCAGTCAAACAGGGAAATGGTTCCAATCATTTTTACACCATTCATTTTTTCCATAGGGTGTTTAAGAAACTTAAAATGAGGTCTGGGTTTCGTGTAGGCTTACCCTGGCGTGACGTTTTGATAACTGTGTAAATCTCTCTAGGACAAGGTGACTTTTATCAATATATGGGCCTGTATTTACCCCCCCAAAATGAAATGCTAATTAGCTGCTAATGTGGATATCATAAAGAACTAGAAATGCCATGATGATCTGGACGAGATTACCGAATCGAGGCAAAAGTTAATCCAGAGATTCTTACCATCAAATGTTGGCTAAATGTAGCAATGAATAAATTGGCTGCATTTCTTTTAAATTGACAATTCTGTGAACTGTCTTGTGCAAGTTTTAAATTGACACAATACTTGTTGGCAAAGGTGTCAGCTAGAGAATACGTGCAGGAGCTTGCAGGGATTTGTATTTTTGCATGATGTCTACTTTGACGCTAATTACCATTTTTGAGAGTAAATAGAGCTGAATATATTGATAAAAGTCAGCTTGTCCTAGAGAGATTTACACGGTTATTAAAACGTTGCGCCAGGGTAAGCCTACATGAAATACAGCTTTTATTTGACATGTTTCTAAAATCCCCTATGGAAAAAATGAAGGGTGTAAAAATGATTGGAACCATTTCCCTGTGACCGCTAGGTTTTATGGGTATTATGACACCTCCACTGTGGGGCTCTATGGGAACGTCACACAGTTTTTCACAGGCACCGTCAGGTTGGATGCTAGAGGATTTCACAGTGGTTTGTTTTCAACTTTTGGCTCCACTTTTGCTTATGTGTCCCTGACATCCATTCCCTGGCACTTGCATTTGTTTAGAGTTGTGTCACTCACAACGCAGCGGCAACAATCACCTGACCCTACTACATCAAATCACATGGTTTTCTCTGACTCGCATGATTCATGATGCCAACGGCTGATGTCACTACCTATCATGTTTAGATGCTGAAGATCTCTGAGATATGGCAGTGCTATGATACCTGTGGAGGGCACTGATGTTGTGATAAAATAGCTGTAAACTATTTTTATATGTGCGTCACTGAGAACTTGGAGACCATTATCAGCTTTAATGCCAAGACATGATTAATGATGATGATGATGATGATCTTGTTATTCGCTAATTACCTGTTGAGGGATTAGCACATTCTAGTGTTCGAACGACAGAGACATTTCCAATTAAATTATTTTGCAAATAAATATTCCCTTCTAAATGCCAAACTTTCCATTGCAAGCCTCGAGGCAGACGTCTAAGTGTCCTCTCTTGGACGAATGGCAGTTCCAGGTGAGTGGCTGTCTATAAGGACCTCTCTCACAGCAGCATCCTTTACATTTCTCTACATCACTTTGTCCTTTAGCCTTGACAGGTCATTGAGGACAGTGGAGGCCACTTACCACTGCCTCTGTATGTATCATTGTCAATGTCATTTTCGCTGTCCATTTATTAGATTGAAAGTGTGAATGAATTTAGGCAGGTGTCTTATCAGTATGTGCTAATTTTATGAGATTAGTCTTCTTCATCCAACTAGCTCCAATATGTTCATGCCTTGTACCGTATGGCTCTTTTTTCTGTTGGTAAAATAGTACCATTCATTCATACCTATCAATACACACTGAGGCAGGTCTCTAAGGTAAATGATTGACACATCGAAGCTACACCACCCTACCACCCACATGTGAGTTAGCGTACAGACTCATCCCTGTGCAACCCCTGTTTGCCCTGTTAGTGTTGGGTGTCAGCCATAAGGGGGTTGAAGGGTGATGAGAGGGGCGTCGCGGCGCTTGCTCATGAGCTCATGAGGTGCCGCTGATATGGGGATTACCCCATGGCGCTGATCCATCCCTTCCAGCTCTCTCTCTCTCTCTGCGTTCCCTGGTGGTGCATCATCATCATCGTCTTCGCTCGTGGTGCCCTTCCGCCCCACCAAGCTACACAGACACCCTTTCACCACCTTCATCGGGATTAAATTAGAGATCAAGTAGATGCATTTGCAACTTGCTCTCCATGCTCGAACTCTTGTGTGTACATGCCCTGGGGGCCAAACGGCGCTCACTGTTAAGAAGCAGACTTTTTGTTTTCCTTTTCTTTTGATTTGTGTTTTGCTCTCGGTATGTTGACTTTAGGCGCATGCTTTAAAGCTAGACAATTTTCAATCAGAAATGTCTTACATTGAATCGGAAAGACAGGAAAATGTTTAAGTACTAACTTACACAGTGCACAGTGGAGACCCAATGAATAAATTGGGTGATATGACAGCAAACCTTACGCAAACCAGGAAGCAAACCGTTTCCATTGCGAACATAGGCAATCGTATTGTGCCTGGATGGTTACCTATTCCTTGACGTGAGGCTATTGCATTGTGTTCCAGTTTTTTTCTTTAAACAAGACTGATTTCCCCCAGCTATTGTGGCCTACACACAGATGTTCCCAGTGTTGCGTGTCTGCGGATAACACTGACGAGTTGTAATGTTTTTATCTTCAACAAAGACAAACGAAATGCCTCATACAAAAGGCAGCTGAGAGGCCAAACAAACTGGTTGCTTCAAACACGGGTTGCTCTCTCTCTCGCTCTCTCTCTCTCTCTCTCTCTCTCTCTCTCTCTCTCTCTCTCTCTCTCTCTCTCTCTCTCTCTCTCTCTCTCTCTCTCTCTCTCTCTCTCTCTCTCTCTCTCTCTCTCTCTCTCTCTCTCTCTCTCTCTCTCTCTCTCTCTCTCTCTCTCTCTCTCTCTCTCTCTCTCTCATTCCTCACCTTTGAAATACATTTAAAAAATCAAAAAGAAAACGGGTGAATAGCTTCTCACATTAAACGTCCTCAAGACATGGTCGTCGCTCAGAGCTTTCAGAACTTGGTCCCCGTCAAATCCATTAGCACTTCATTTTAGCACACAGACATAACACGGCTAATGTGCTCTGCTGCTCTCTACATGAACCAGGAAACAATGATTAACATGGATGAATGGGGGTGTGGAAGGGGGGGGTACAAGAGCAGGTTAACCTGAAACAAAGAAGGGTGTACAAGCACAAGCATGACACACACACACACTCATATTCAAGCATGACACACATACGTACACACACCTGCTCGTCTTCTCGTTTTACACCAGGTATGTCCCATACCTGCTGACTTGGCTGGGGTTCATCTCTTTTGGAGGGTCAGGCAAGAATCAACACCCCCCACCCGGCAACAGGAGGACCAGTGGGGGGAACCCTTGCCCAACCAGCCAGCCTAATCCGGTTACAGTGATTTAGCGTTCACAAGGAGCTTATAGGCTGTTATGAGGAAGGGGGTCCGGTGGTAACATGTCACTGTTTGGTTTGTGGACCTGGAGGGGTTCACAAGGTACAAGGCGATGACACCTGTGGATAACCTGGTCCCAGATCTTTTTGTGCTGTTTAGACAACTTCTATGCTTGTTGTTATGCCAAACTGGACCAGGCTAACTTGTGGAGGCCCTGACAACCTACTTACAGTTAAAGTCGGAAGCTTACATACACTTAGGTTGGAGTCATTAAAACTCATTTTTCAACCACTCCACAAATGTATTTTTAACAAACTATAGTTTTGGAAAGTCGGTTAGGACATCTACTTTGTGCATGACACAAGTCATTTTGCCAACAATTGTTTACAGACAGATTAATTCACTGTATCACAATTCCAGTGGGTCAGAGTTTACATACACTAAGTTGACTGTGCCTTTAAACAGCTTGGAAAATTCCAGAATATGATGTCATGGCTTTAGAAGCTTCTGATAGGCTAATTGACATCATTTGAGTCAATTGGAGGTGTACCTGTGGATGTATTTCAAGGCCTACCTTCAAACGCAGTGCCTCTTTGCTTGACATCATGGGAAAATCCAAAGAAATCAGCCAAGACCTTAGAAAATAAATTGTAGACCTCCACAAGTCTGGTTCATCCTTGGGAGCAATTTCAAAACACCTGAAGGTAACACGTTCATCTGTATAAACAACAGTATGCAAGTATAAACACCATGGGACCACGCAGCCATCATACCGCTGAGGAAGGAGACGCGTTCTGTCTCCTAGAAATGAATGTACTTTGGTGCGAAAAGTGCAAATCAATCCCAGAACAACAGTAAAGGACCTTGTGAAGATGCTGGAGGAAACAGGTACACAAGTATCTATATCCACTGTAAAACGAGTCCTATATCGACATAACCTGAAAGTCCGCTCAGCAAGGAAGAAGCCAGTGCTCCAAAACCGCAATAAAAAAGCCAGACTACGGTTTGCAACTGCACATGGGGACAAAGATTGTACTTTTTGGAGAAATGTCCTCTGGTCTGATGAAACAAAAATAGAACTGTTGGACATAATGACCATCGTTACGTTTAGAGGAAAAAGGGCGAGGCTTGCAAGCCGAAGAACACCATCCCAACCGTGAAGCACGGGGGTGGCAGCATCATGTTGTGGGGGTGCTTTGCTGCAGGAGGGACTGGTGCACTTCACAAAATAGATGGCATCATGAGGTAGGAAAATTATGTGGATATATTGAAGCAACATCTCAAGACATCAGTCAGGAAGTTAAAGCTTGGTCGCAAATGGGTCTTCCAAATAGACAATGACCCCAAGCATACTTCCAAAGTTGTGTCAAAATGGCTTAAGGTCAACAAAGTCAAGGTTTTGGGGTGGCAATCACAAAGCCCTGACCTCAAACCTACAGAAAATCTGTGGGCAGAACTGCGTGTGCATGTGCGAGCAAGGAGGCCTAGAAACCTGATTCAGTTACACCAGCTCTGTCAGGAGGAATGGGCCAAAATTCACCCAACTTATTGTGGGAAGCTTGTGGAAGGCTACCCGAAACGTTTGACCCAAGTTAAACAATTTTAAAAGGCAATGCTACCAAATACTAATTGAGTTTATGTAAAATTCTGACCCATTGGTAATATGATGAAAGATAAAAGCTGAAATAAATCATTCTCTCTACTATTATTCTGACATTTCACATTCTGAAAATAAAGTGGTGATCCTAACTGACCTAAAACAGGGAATTTGTACTAGGATTACATGTCAGGAATTGTGAAAAACTGAGTTTAAATGTATTTAGCCAAGGTGTATGTAAACTTCTGACTTCAACTGTATCTATATAAGAGGAGTTGGCATTGACACTTTTAACTTTTCACATTTCATAATTGAGTTATGTTTTCCACCACTTTTGGCAGTCGTGAGTTGTATCCTTGATCTGTGTCCTTGCAGCCACTATTCATTTTGTTTCGTTGTGATAACATGACATACATAACACTGATGGCCAACGCTCAGTTTCCCAACCTTCGTGATGATGAATCTGATGCATGTAGATACAGTAAATAGCATGGCTGTTGGCAGGGAGGACAGAGGCACACACTCATGCGCGCGTGTACACACACACACACACACTGTCAATGTGATGAAATAGTAACAAGCTGTTCAGATCACACCGATAGAGAGGAAAAATGTGTCAGGACGTGAAAGAGAAATGATAGTGTTTCTTCTCCCGGCGCCTTTGTGAGGAGACAGGCTGGACTGGGGGGGCACACCCTTCTTCTGTCTCGGTAGGCACTGTGGGAGTTTCTCTAATTGTGAGACATCCTGTCCGTGTCCTCAGCATCTGCACCTGTCCTGTCTGTCCCCAGACGGTACCGTAGTCATCATCAGTCTCTGTCGACCTCGATAATAATATTTAACATAACATGTTACATAGGTATATGGGGGGTTTAGGCCTGGTTTGCATTCACTTTGTACTTTCACAAATGTATTTGTAATAAACACAATACATACAACAATTTGATTAACTTTGATTTAGAAGGAATCATAAAGAGTATGCACCCGCCCAAAAAATTCTGAAAGGCTTGAAGTAGCTTTTCCAAACAGTGTTCTGTTAGCCATGCTTGGTGTTGTGGCCTGCTGCCTTTGTCTCGGCCAATGCTTGACTTGGGCAGGAGCTCACCGGAGCTGAGTACCGGCACCTCCCATTTTCTACTGCTTGAGCTCCTGTTCCTTTTATAGAATATTATCTCAAAAGTATTGTGGACATCCTGTCCCTAAATATAAATAGTACCGGCACCTATTCCAGTCCAAGTCGAGCACTGGTCTAGGCCATAGAGGACATACTATTAACAGCGGAGCTCACTTTGTGGTTTTACGTTATTCCTGTAGTCTAACTGCTAATGCAGTAGAAGGGTTATTTTCGTTTTTCAGATAATATCCATCAAGTTATGCTGTTTAAATATACCACAAAACTTATGGACCTGACAGTTCTAGTTTTAAACATTCATTGTATGAGTGTGAATATGGTTCTCATAAGTATGACAATTATTTCCTTGTTGTAATATAGGTTGCGAGACAGGGTAACATTCAGTGCTACATTTTTACAAACCGCACAAAAAGTCAAGAGCAGTTTCTTAGTCTGTATTTTCTCACCTTCCATTCACAGCAGAGGAAGTCTTTCTGGTTCAGTTGAGAAGAATGAAGTTGGCTTACTCAAAGTTTATCTTGACGCAAGACAAGTGTGGGGTTGTTTTCTGTCATAACTTGTCTGTAGTTCACCGTGGCTGAAGTGATTGAGTGCTTAAATATGTGAAGAGTTTATTTCCAAAACTCTATATCAACCAATTTTTCACATTTGTGTTTTTTCATCAGAAATGATTGCCAATGGGTACCTTCATGTGTGTGTAAAATATTACTGTTCTCAGATGTTTTATTTGTCGATTTTATGAATGTGTTTTTTTGGAAAAAACTATAAATCCATTGTTTAGCTGGATTGGAATGTTCATATCCTGTATATTTGACTGTGATGTGGTTGTCTCACATAGCTATCTTAAGGTGATTGCACTACCTGTAAGTCGCTCTGGATAAGAGCATCTGAAAAATGACTCAAATGTCAAATGTTAAGGTTTTACATACAGATCTCATATTACTGTATTGAATTATTATTATTTTATTATTTTATTTATATTGATGTCACAAATGTATCATTTGTACAATTCTTTATAAAAAATGTAGTTATTTGTTAAATTTGACTGTAAAATCTAGCAGTACTACTTATTTCTCTGAGAGAGGCAGATATATAGCATTTTGCAAAAAACATTTGTTGATTATTTGTGTCTCTGGAATGAAACCATCAAGTGATAGATTTTAAACAAATACGTCTGTCATTGAACATGCCATGATTAGATAGTTAAAAAAACAGAACTTCTTCATAATTTCTTTAAACAATAAAAGCTAATTTACCAACATTTATGAAACCGGATATATAGCATTTTGGAATGAAACCCTTCATGTGTTGTTGTAGGTGCAGCAGCAGTCTAGGTCTAATGTCTGCAACATATTCTGGTAAAACATTTAATCATCCCTCTAAACTCATGATAAGGATCGGATGACTGATCGCTGACCCCGAGACAGTACACAAGTGAAATGAAGCAGAACAGACGTTCTTGATGCTCGGATACAGGAAAGTGTTTGGTCACGTCTCAACCAAAAAGGATTTTCAGAGTCATTAGGTCATTGATGGGTTTTTTCAAGCATTGTATTCTCAATGTCAATTGTACTGTAAATTCAGCACTTGTATAATATGAAACTCATTAACTGGGTGTACAAGTTTGTTATAGGATTCAGATTTTGAAATTATAGTTACAGTACATAAGACATATGTAGCAAGTACATATGTAGGATCTTAATTTGAGCCAATTTGCTACATCAGGAAAATAATCCTGCAGCAACAGGAAATGTGAATTATTATGTGGATTATAAATATACATTTTTGTAGGGGTTAATACATTTTTCGCGAAGGAAATACAAGTCATACATTTGTGGAAGTTACAAACTTCCGAAGCCTTTGTAAACCTCAAATGCACTACAAGTATTACATATCCTGCATTGCAGGAAAGTTCTCCTGCAACCGGGGGATCAAATTACATAGCACATACAGTAACATATGCATAGAGCCCTATTTCATACGCTGTTAACCACTGTATGAAAGAATATTTGAACTAATGCATAAAATGTAATTTGTTTCTAGAAACCAGGTTGAGGTTTTGATTGACATGTCCAGGTCCCACAATAGTCTTTTGTCAGTATGATTCTGGTCAACGATCTTTGTCTGCCAGTCATCGTATTTGCTATGTATCCCATACTAAAATTCATACATCATTGGTTAGCTACATGTACTAATCAAACACTGTGTTGATGCAAATCACTGGTTTACGCTGATACAATCTGGGTCCATATTCATACGTTTGACTGTTTATCGCTAATGCTAAATTAGTAAACACAGGAAATGTAACTTCATGGGGATTAGGGATTAGTTCAGTCATTTGGAAATGAGGGCCGTGTTTATGTTCTGAGACACGAGGAAAGCTATTATTTAGACACCTCAGGGTGTTACTGTAAATGCTCTATGCTCTAAATACTCAGTGCTGCCTCATAGAATACCCTACGCAGGCATTGTCACTGTTAGCTAGTGCCCAACCACCTTGTCTGGTAGCAGTTTATAAGAAAAATGATATAAAGAGGGCCAGTAAATTAGTTGACAAACTATTATGATTGGTAGCTTTAGCCCCATGGCATGTATTATGGTAACTACAACAAAGCCACAAATAGGTTGGCTAAAATAAAAACTACTATTTAACCTTACCTGGGAAAATGGGCTCCTTTTTGATGGTATTTCCTTCTGGAATCTTTTTTCTGAGCTCGGCAGGATCTTTGGCACTAGTCATTGGTTTACAGACAAACAACCGATCCTTACTCTGCACAGGCCGTATTTTTCCCACGTCCGTCTGCTCTAACCTTACCTGTGAAAATAGGCCCCATTTTGAAGCCCTTCCCTTCTCTAGTCTATTTTGAGTTCGTTTCTGGTGCCTGTTTGAGATCATTGGCCCCAGTCATTGGTTTACAGACAAACAACAGATCCTGACTCTGCCCAGATCCCAAGAATAGATGGTGATGATACCAGTTGGACATCTTCCTCTGGCAGTTTATACTACAAATGATAGCTTTACATTCTGGGTCCTCTCGTTAAGACCCGATAATGGAGGGGGTCAGAATTATTAAGGATTATTTTTCCATACTTACACAGTCATTGACGTCCGAATTCTCCTTTGACACTTTTGAGTGTGAGGTCTCGGCATACCTTCAGAAACCCATCCACATGGCCCTATACGAGATCCATTAACAAATCTGTCACTGTTGGGCTACTTTGTTACAGTTAGATGGAGATTTAAGCTCTCTGTGCCATTGTTCAGCTAATAAAAACAAATTGACACATGGATTTTACAGATACCTGTACCGCATTTCTCTCTAGGCCTCTTTGGACTCATCCATCAGGGCATTTATATTCCGACAGGTGTGGGGTCGGGGGGGTGGATACGTACGATCCTCGGTACTGCAGGTGCTAATCTTTCCCCGTGCTGGAAGGCTCAGTTGGGGTTCATGGGAGCTGTGAGAGGGGGAGATCTGAGGCAGCGGCTGGTTTACTCCCAGCCCCGATGGAGCAAACCGAGCATGGCCGTCTGCTTTGTCCTTAATCAAACGTATTTTTACTCCATCCCCTTGCCTTCAAGGGGCTCTCAGCTCTCTGGAAGACTTAATGGTTCCATCATAATCTTTGGCAAAGGTAGAGGAGAGATCCGGGAGAGTTTGATAGATGCGTTCATACTGGATGACTGTATGAAGGGAGGGGGACTTGAGTTGAATCTGTCAGACAACCGAAACAGGGAATCCATTGTGATAACTACAAAAAAAGGAGCTATCTAGAATATTAAAGGGTTCTTCGGCTATCCCCATATGAGAACCCTTTGAAGAACCCTTGGTTGGTTCCATGTAGAACCCTTTCCACAGAGGGCTCTACATGGAACCCAAAATAGTTCTATCTGGAACCCAAAAAGTTTTACCTGGAACCAAAAAGGGTTCTCCTATGGCAGTGGTCATCAAACAGTCAAAATGAAAGCCAAGATCTACCGCTCACATTTTTTAAAAACATGACTTAAAAAACATAAGCCTATGCAACACTAACCTATTAAAAACAGTACTGGAGCAATTTGTTTTTTTGCAGTAGGCTATAGGCCCAATACATTATCACTGCATATTGGCTTTACTTTAATTGACCTGCCAATGCATTGTTGTTCAGACCATTTTTTTGAGGTAGGCTATATGATCACACCAGTAATAGATCAGTTGTGTATTACTTATGAGGCACAGCTGAGTGAGCTTACTTTTAAATAATTTGCTTTTTATTTTACTGGGCTGATGGGGCCTGCATCTGATGGTCAGTCTCAGCAGAGGGAGAGAGCAGCAGACTGAGGGTTCACCTTTTAACATGCCTCCGCTCTCCCTTTCCTCCACTGACACTGACCATAAAGGGACACCGTCTTCCAGCTGATGGGGAAACTAGTTGCACTGCATTATTTCTGCCTCATGGACAAATTCCTGTTGTTACTCCTATGAACAGAGAAAGTGAAATATTCCTCAATATTAAAAAAGAGGCTAATAATAACAACACAAGCTTATAGATACACTTTCCTACTCATTCATTACAGCTGCAGTGCTGGTTGTAGCGTGACTGGAAGTAAGGAGATTGCACATTTTGTGTGTTGACAGTGCTGAGTAAGAACTTATAAAAACTCACTCATAAAAACTGCAGCTCTTTGCTGTATTCGTTGACAAGTCTCCCTCTAGTCATGGTTTTAAAAGTTTTGGAACCTTACAGTATCAACTTTGCTGTAGCTTTCTTTTACGCCTGATACGTTACTGCAGACACGGGAATCTGAGCCATCTGATTGGCCAGCGATAGGCCTATAGCAGTGGCGGTTGGTGCCGTTTAAGATGAGGGAGGATTACTTTTTTTTTATGGACATGATCTTATTTTTTTTACAGCATATTGGATGACTGTCATTCATATTCCATTCACCCAGCTCAATGAAACATAGATAGGTTTAGGCAACTGCATGACACTCACATTTTCCCTATACCCGTCACAACCTAGCCTATGAATGGTTACAGGGTAGGTGCACAGGTAGAGAACATTTTGAGTAATCAAGGTGACAGACAGTGACACATTCAATACCGCCTTGCACACTCTTGCATGCATCTAGCTGATCTAGGGTGTAATCGTTAGTCCAACAGTTGCAAATTAGAGTTTCTATTGGACAAATTCAGTTATGTTTATCCCTGTTTCATTCCATTTGCTTCTGTTTAAGATATATTTTTCAGCAGATTTGGCGGAATGAATACACCCCTGATCACACACTTCACTTTCATAGCAGCCACATAAAAACAGCATGATCACTTTTCTCGTTGTACATATAATTCCTTCTCGCAACTATCTACGCGCGTTCATCCTCTCATCTTTTTCCTTCGCTTGTGGACTTCAGTGGACACAACACATCAGCTGTCTGTGGCCAGGCGAAAAGCATTTCCAAGCCAAACCTTCATATCATGACGCTAACCGCGACACACAGCCTACATCATTGTCACGTCATAGTCAACATAGCTACTAGAACCAATGCATTAGTAAGCCTGCTACAATCATGCAGTACAGTGTACAGTCAGAAAGCAGTTTAGCAGTTACATCGACGGAGCCCGGTGGCAATAAATTAATAAAACCAAAAGCTTACCTTGACTTGGAAGAGTTCCAGTGTTGGATAGCCATAGCCAGCTAGCTACAATAGCATCCCTCTCTGTTTGAACCGGGTGTAGGGTAAACTAGCTAGCTGCATTCGCCAGCTAATTGAAAGCGAAAATTTAAAAAAACATAACCAAATATAGATAGCTCTCTCTCACTTCTCCTTAATTTTGGAACAAACTAATTTGTTCAAAACTGTTCAACTATTTTCTTTCTCTCTTTGAGTCAACTACTCACCACATTTTATACACTGCAGTGCTAGCTAACTGTAGCTTATACTTTCAGTACTATATTCATTCTCTGATCCTTTGATTGGGTGGACAACATGTCAGTTTATGCTGCAAGAGCTCTGATAGGTTGGAAGACGTCCTCCGGATGTTGTCATAATTACTGTGTAAGTCTATGGAAGGGGGTGAGAACCATGAGCCTCCTAGGATTTGTATTGAAGTCAATGTACCCAGAGGAGGACAGAAGCTAGTTGTCCTCCGGCTATACCATGGTGCTATGCTACAGAGTTCTGCTGAGGCTACTGTAGACCTTCATTGCAAAATAGTATGTTTTACTCAATTATTTGATGATGTGTATATATTAAGTATAGTTTTATCTAAAAAGGATAACTTTAATGTTTTACAATTGTTTTATTTTATTAAATTCACTGAGGAGGATGGTACTACACTGAGGAGCCTCCACTGGCCTATAGTGCACTTGAATTGCTCTCTGGGCCCACCAGGAAGGGAGAGTTTGTACCTTCAGACACATGAAATGGTTCAAAATGGGAACACTTCGCCTACCCGGCACGAAGGGCTGCTGAATCGGATGCGCCTACCGCACAAGAGAACAAACAAAAATAGGAACGCAAGACTTTATTGTTGGGCTTTTTATTGAAATCTTTGCCGATCGACTAGGAATGCCTTGGAGATCGATTGCTATCAACCTGTTGGTGACCCCTGTCCTATGGGGACGAAGAACCCTTTTGGAAACCTAGTCTAAGAGTGTACTGTGTTCCATCCACATTTGTTTTTTTAGATATTACTCAAAAACTGATATAGCTTATATTGTAGTGACAGTCATTCAAGTGACAATACAATACGTTGTATCCATTTCCTATTGACCATTTAAACCCATTTTGGGGGGCCCTAGTGGAGATGTTAAATACTGGCAGGTACATCGGACATGCTCTGCACTCTTACAAATTACAGAACACTTAAGCTGCCAGACTGGGCTGTCTGCTGTCAACAGCAGTTATTGATATTACAGTCCAATGCGGCAGATGAAGGTTTAAAGGGAAACAATAGGCGCAAGGTTTGTTTTTGCAGGCGATGTGGTGACATGGACTCTAGCGCTCAGCGCCCTTTAGAATCGGTTTCAGTTGATTTATGTTAATGATACCTGGCCGCCGCATTCAGCAAAGCACCTGCATTCCAGCAGCCTTTCAGGCAGAGATATCGAGGCCTGGTATAAAGAATAACCTGTCCCTAACCATCTATTCTTAACAATTATGTGACATCTTCAGACTGGCATGCCTGAGATTCTTGCTTGGGTTCACGGCTAAGGGCAAAACAACAGAATCCATCAGGTGCGACAGCTTCCTAGGCTAGCAGACTTACAGTACGTGTCTGAAGACCAGATGTGTGAACCGTGGGATGATTGTCGTTGACTGTTGTTGTTTGAAGAAGAAGCTAAAAAAGAAACAGTGAGAGACTTAACTTGTTGGAGATTGATGAGTTTTTAGTTAATTATTATTGTGTCACAGATCAATTTCATCTGCATTTATGTCTGGATTTGACTGGAGGTCGCTGTGGTGTGATGAATCAGCTTTGTGTAATCTATAGGTGGAACTGAATGTGTTTCTGGGCTCTTCAAGAACAAAATGTATAGAAGTCACTCATCAATGGTTCTCACTTAAAGGGATCAGAAAAGCTGAAAGGCTCAGCGTTTGAGGCCGCGTGTGTGTGTACACGCTTTACTATACTTGTGAGTAACAGAAGTCCTCACTTGTAAAGGGGCTATTTTAGGATTATGGGTTAGGCAGTTAGGGTTATGGGTTAGGGAAAATAGTATGTTGATTGGGAATCGATTGTTGGTCCACAAAATGTTTATGCGCCCATCAGTGTGTGTGTGTGTGTGTGTGTGTGTGTGTGTGTGTGTGTGTGTGTGTGTGTGTGTGTGTGTGTGTGTGTGTGTGTGTGTGTGTGTGTGTGTGTGTGTGTTTTTATTTATGCGCCCATCAGTGTGTGTGCGTGTGTGAGGTACACTCAGACAGAGAGATAAAGGGCTGTATAAATGGCCTATTTTTCTGGCCAGCAGCTGAGGCCCTGCACTAATCAGCCTGAGTGACCTGTAGAGAGAGAGAGGCCTACAGAGCTAGAGAGCACCTAGCCTGCCTGTGCTGTGTACCCCTACCACCACCGCTCAGCAGCTAATGTAAAAGTAGTAGAGGGTCTGTTGAGGAGCGTAAAAGGCTGTGGCTCAAGCTGTTGGAAGGCTGGTTCAGTGGGCCCACCACATGGGACCTTCCATCTTAATTTTCACAGGAATGCTTTTTGGAAAAATACTCAAAGCCCCATTCTTTGGGGAGAAATTTTGAAAATGTATAATGGTAAAAAAGAGACATGTCAATGCAGAAAGCAAATGTTTGTTGCTTTTGAAAGAGAAAATTGAACCATGAAGGTACAATACAATGCTTTCCTACTGGTAGTCTGTGTTTACCAGCTTTAAAGCGGAAATGTGCAATTTATGTAAAAAGCTGAGGGATGGGGCTGGAGAAATGTAACCACTCTCAAATTTATAGAACTATGGAAGGACGTATTATATATTTTTTTATTTTTAACCATGTTTTGAGGCTATATAGTGATTGTTTACATTTACTTTGTTTACAAACATTGGAGGCAAGCAAGCTTATATTTTGGTTTCAGATGGGGTATGACAGTTGAACTAAGCTCATGAGGCATTTATAAGTTAAATTCTTCAAGAATCAATGAGTACATTTCATTAATGTATGTCCAAAAATGGATGTATAAACTGCAGATTGGCCCTTTAAGTTACTTTAGTTTTCCCAATATACATGTTCTGTACTGGGCACTGCAACCCTCGTTGTTGGCAATGCTTGCCAAGGCCCATAATGTGTTCAACAGTCAAAGGCATCGTCATACTTCTGAGTGGCTTTTGGATCCCTTTGAAGCGCTATATGGTTGGAGAGATAACCGGGCACCTGCTTTAAAGCATGGCATATCTCTATCCCACTGTTTGTAAACAAAACCTCTTGAAGTATGATGGTGTAGGATGAGGGCTGGGGGAGGAATATAGGGGTGGCTGCAGATTCACCAACATTAATCAGGCACCCATCAGGCAGCCAGTGCTACAGCCCTGACAGCAGTACCGTGGTTCTGTACCTTCTGAGTGGAGCATACTAGCTTAGTCAACCCCTCAGTGGAATTCAAGACAGGTTTCATGAGAGAGAATGATCAAAGGTCAAGCAGGGGTCAGAGGCCAAGAGGTTAAAGTTTGCTGTGTTTGGGTGAAGAGTAAAAATGTCACATAGGTGTGTATTATATGGGTTGGAATCCACGTGTTCTGGAATGTTCACTAATGAGGTTATTTGTACTATTATTAGCTACCACCACCATTACTATTTGTAGTACATGTACTACAATACAAATCGTTGGTAGTGGGGAAAGTTATGTTGATAGGATGATGATTATATGTTGAGGGTCAAAAGCAGAACAATTTGACTTGTTTTTCATCCAGTGTGAATGTGAGTTTAACACAGCTTGAGTCAATGCTTGAAAGAAAATACTGACTACTATCCAAGTTGTAACCTACAGAAACCATCTAAAACTGGACAGTGAAATACAGAGTTACAAACACATCAGAGCCTGGTTCCTCTCTAGGTTTCTTCCTAGGTTCCTGCCTTTCTAGGGAGTTTTTCCTAGCCACTGTGCTTCTACATCTGCATTGCTTGTTGTTTGGGGTTTTAGGCTGGATTTCTGTATAGCACATTGTGACATCTGCTGATGTAAAAAGGGCTTTATAAATACATTTGATTGATCACTCATTAGAAGAAAGCACCACAACATCAGTATGTAGGCCTGCAATTTGGTACCAGGTGGGCTCTATTCAATCCACATCGCGGAAGTTCAGCTTTACAAAGTGATTGAAATTTAAAGGCAATGTTCCTGCTTTAGCGGAGACTGCATTCACGGCTGACGCTGCATATGTCGATTCAATCGGGAAATGACCTTTACATTTCCACTGCGGAATGTGTAATGCTTCAGCATTACAGATTTAATAGAGCCCCTAGTTCATTTTTTGAGAAGTGCTAAAAAGTATCCATTGTCACAATTTGGTTGTAAATACTCTACTAAACAAGTGGAAGCTGAAACGGGACTGTGAAATAAAGCCAGGACTCATGTTTTTGTTAGTCATACAGTCCTACAGAGGGGAATTGTATTGTTAATTAGATGTATGGATGTACCTCGCAGCTAAACAAGTTAGGTTTGATGAATCACTCAAATCTCAATGAGCTAATCCTGTTTTGTGCTGTACTGCAGTACATTACTTGTGTAAGTAGGGCCTACAAATAATACACTGCACTGTACCGTGCACTGTAATATAATCTATGATTCTAATATACTATAAATCAGCCAAGTCTATAATCTTGAAGAGAGGAAATAGGGCTAACAGTCTGTACCCATCGTCCTGGCTATCCAGTCTCATGAGCTCTACGTTACATTTCAACATTTTTACAAACTTAACGTTTTTGTTGTCAACACGTTGTATATTAGGTGTAGCCGGCCTACACACCCAGCTTAATTAGAAAAGAATTAGAAAAGAAATAGAAAAGGCTACATCTCTGTAGAATTAAGCCAATACAAGGTAAGAGCTTTCTGAAATATTGAAACCGAGCCGTTATTAGTCATCTGTGATCAGTCTGTCTGACAAGGCTCCCATTATGTCTCCTGTCAGCACGCAGTTACACTAAAAAGGATCACACATATGGAGAAACTGATTCAGGGCTAGCACCACCTCTGTCCTTACAATAATAGAGAGTCATTTGTTTATCTAGACGGGACATCAGAGGAAAAGTCCCCGGCGGAGTCAGAGTGTTGAGCTTCGAAATGAAGCGGCGCCGCTTCCCTGCTGAACCGGCCGCGAGGAGAGATACTGTCAGCGTCAGGTATTACCGGCATTCTGGAAGGAGGGGAGAAAGACTCATCTCTTCTCCCTCTATCTTTCTCTCGTCTCTACCCCAGAGTGGAGGGAAATACTTGTCAGGGCGCCTCTGAACCACAAGATTGAAAGCGACCCGATGACAAACCTGACGATTAATTGCCCAACTTCATCCCTTTTGACACGAGCACATCCTTTTCTGAGTGAGTGAGTGAGTGTGTGTGTGGGGGGTGGCAATAAGCTTATGTTTTTGACTTATGTTCCTCACCCCCCAGTATTTTAAGACAGTCGATAACAGTGTAATTACTTTGTTTAAACTGCAAGGTCTTGCAAAGGGCTGGAAGTGAATGAAGTGAATTTGACCAAAAAAAGGCAACATCCATAACCACAGCATCAGAATGTGTCAAATCTATGGTGGGAGCTCATTGAATTTTTATGTCACATAACAATGTTCACAAACTGTACAGTTGAAGACTGCATTTACAGTTGCACTGTACCACAAGCATTTTCAATATACTTTGTTGGCCATTCCCAGTCTATAGAACATTTATTTCAGTGCCATAGGAATATGATGTGATATTGTAACAGACAAAATACCTTAAGAATACATATTATTCATATTCTACAAACACAATAATCCGATTTTTAAAAAAAATCCAAAGGCAATAATAACTACTTTGTGGCTTTTTCTTATGCATTAAATGGGGAAATGTTGGGAACATCCTTGAAGAGTCTAGACTCAATGTAGCGTCATCACTAGCAGTCCAAATGCAATCCAACACCTCAAATATATAAATAACAATAGAGCTTTACAAACCTGATAAAAGGTGGCAGAAAGTCTGTTCCAAGCGTTCTTTCTGATCATTTGCATAACTATCAAATCACAGTCTTTGTTTTGGTGGCTTCCTCTTTGATCAGTAGTCCCCTCCGTCGTATCTAAATGGATGAGAAACCCTGTCGGGATAGCTGTTGGACGCGTAGTTGCCGTAACGGTAAGTGTCAAAGTTCTCAGCCCTCTCAATTTTAGCTGGCAGGGTTTCCGGCTGGTACGACAGCGCAGACTTGATGACCCCAGAATCTTCAGGAATCTTGAGATCGGAGTAAGAGGTGGGCGAGGTGTCCTCGAGCAGGGAGCTGCAGCTGGGCAGGCCCTTGACGTCGTAGATGTTGTCGCCGTACTTGACCACGGAGGACTTGGGGCAGGGCTGGTAGGACACTTTGGTGGTGGTGGTGATGATGGTCTGCAGGGCAGCGGGCGTGGCTGGTGCTGGGCCAGGGTACCTGCACGGGTACTCACTGTTGTAGTAGTGGTGGTTGGTGTTGCCAGGAAACTGTCCGTACTCGCCCCGCTCGCTGTACGTCCCCTTGCCCAAGATCTGTTTCCAGCCGTGGTGCTTGCTGGTCGTGTCGTAGTTGTTGCGGTCGTGGCCCGAAAGGACCCCGGTGGTGTGGGGTGTGGCAGTGCTGGTACCCAGGCCCGAGCTCACCTTGCTGGGCTCAGGGGTCTCCGTCTGGGGGCTACTGGGGTCCTTATAGAGGGCTGTGTAGGAGCCCGAGCCTAAATAGCTCGGCACGGCAAAGTCGTAGCCACACGGAGGCCGGGGCATGTACAGACGGTGGTTGGCCTGCTTCTGGAGTGTGGATGGGGCCTCACCCATGTTGGCGTGGGAATCGTAGGCAAACTTGTAGGGCTCAGGGTTTTGGAAGGGAGGGTAGTGCTGGGTCTGGATGGGGAAGTTGGACTCAGCGATGATGCTAAAGCGGTCCGGGCCCTCCATGCAGGACAGCTGGTGCAGGTTGGGGAAAGGAGCACCCAGGTCGTGGTATCTCCCGGTCTGAAGAATATTTAGTACATATTAGTGATTGGCTAGGCAAAGACAGTCCACTGCATCTACCAATTTAATAAAAGATATGTGGGTAGTTTGAGTTTTTTACTTTTCAATCACATTGTATGTGCAAAGAAAGGATTTTACAGTATACGAAGTACAGGTCACAAAGTGCTTACTGTTTCTGCAAACCAAACTAAACAACCACAACGAGAAAGCAAAGGCAACAGTGGCAAGGAAAACATGTTGAAAGGAACCATCCACCTCTGGCTGAGCAGGTAAATATTCAAAGTACACTTGAACAAAAATATAAACGCAACATGTAAAGTGTTGGTCCCATGTTTCATGAGCTGAAACAAAAGATCCCAGAAATGTTCCATACCCTCAAAAAGCTTTTTTCTCTCAAATGTTGTGCACAAATTTGTTTAAATCCCTGTTAGGGAGCATTTCTCCTTTGCCAAAATAATCCATCCATCTGACAGGTGTGGCAAATCAAGAAGCTGATTAAACAGCATGATCATTACACAGGTATACCTTGTGCTGGGGACAATAAAAGGCCACTAAAATGTGCAGTTTTGTCACACAACACAATGCCACAGATGTCTAAAGTGGAGGGAGTGTGCAATTGGCATGCTGACTGCAGGAATGTCCACCAGAGCCGTTGCCAGATAATTGAATGTTCAATTTTCTACCATAAGCCGCATCCAATGTTGTTTTAGAGAATTTGACAGTACGTCTAACCGGCCTCATAACCGCAGACCACGTGTATGGCGTCGTGTGGGCAAGCGGTTTGCTGATGTGACCAGAGTGCCCCATGGTGGCAGTGGGGTAATGTTATGGGCATGCATAAGCTACGGACAAAGTACACAATTTAATTTTATCGATGGCAATTTGAATGCACAAAAATACTGCGAAGAGATTCTGAGGCCCATTGTGAGGCCCATTTTTTAAAAGATATCTGTGACCAACAGATGCATATCTGTATTCCCAGTCATGAAATCCATAGATTAGGGCCTATGGAATTTATTTCAATTGACTGATTTCCTCATATGAACTGTTGCATGTTGCGTTTGTATTTTTGTTCAGTATAGATATGACTATTGAGGGCAAAGTTTCTTACATCTGGCTCCATCAGCCTCCTCTTCTGGGAAAAGTGTGGAGAGGACATCCTCCTCTTCACTGCACTCCTCCGGACCTCTGTCTCAGACTTACTCTCTGGTCTGGGGTGGTCATGGACCCCCTTCGCCTGCAATCACATCAATACATACTAGGATGTTACTTTCTTGAAATTAGAAACATCTTTGGTTACATTTAGGATTACTCTTAATAACTAAATAAATTGTAATATTTGTGTGGGAATGTTTTGCACAGAAGCTCATAACTAAAAATGGTTTGTTTATTGATTTTTACTTTAATTAACTCATATCTTTACATTTCACTAATAAAACAACAAATCCATGAAGGCATGTTAATTATTATTTATTGCCTAATATCACAAAATAGAAATACTAAAAACTCAACACTTAAGTTTACAATACTTATAGGTCTGCTTATAAACGGCTAATAAACATACATAGTTAAGTAAATGCATGTATAAGATCTGCTGTACTGTACAATACATTACAGTACTGTACATTATTGTATGAACAATTGATATACAATGATTATCAAACAGTTTATTAATGGTGACAGACTATTAAACAATGCTTAAAAACGGTTAATAGAGAGACCTACAAACGTGTTACCTCTCAATTCAGAATATGAGCCCACAAACCTGGAAGAATATAGCTTTTCCATCTATTCTCCAGAAGTTGGTGACGGGATAGCCACTGTGTCCTCTGCATGGCATCAGCTCCAGGGCAGAGTTACAACTGGGGCACAGCTTCTCTGGAGAACAACCACCAATACACACAACCACACCGTTTTAAACAAAGCCATGTTGGCTAATAGTATAGAAGTGATTTTTGTATTCAAGTATTGTAAGTTTATTTCAGAAATATTATACTGTTATGGTTGTGAGGAGAAGAATAGTCTATTATGTGGAGAGTGGTTGAAAGTGAATACGGATGAATACATTTTTTACAATAAAAAAAATATACATATTTACTATGAGGGGTATTATTTTTAATTAGACCTTTTTTTTCAGTCAGACCAACAATATCTGAAGTTGTTTAATAAGTAGGTGTTCTGTATATAAAGCGTTATTGAGTTTATTTTATTGAAGCACCAAGTGTCACATTTCTATAGTGTATCAAGGTCATGACGATGTGAATGAATGAGTCAGATGTCAAGTGTTACCAGGTGTTAAGTTTTTAATAGTTTAATCTCTTTACAGAGTGAGTGGAATTATAGGCCATTCTCAAAAACAGTCGACAATATCAACAGGCCCAATAAGTAGGCTATCATTATGAATAATTTAACTGAGCTCATTAAGCTTTGAAAATAATTAGTGTTTTAGACAATAGGCAATTATTTGATTCAACATCAACAAGTGTTTTAATGTCTTCCTCGTTTTTCCGAGGAGACGGGTCGCCAGGTGTACACCATATGCATGACAGCTGTGCATAATGCATTTACTCACTTTGTTGTTTTTGTCGTGCTTTGTCGCAGATAGCCGGTCGGAGCTGGAGTTTGCTTCCGTCAGCCAGCGTGCAGTTTCGGCCACAGACTACTACACCGAGGCAGGACTTCTTGAGAATCTGACAGTTGTGGTTGTTGGTGTTCCGCATGGCCCATCCGCTCAGGTGCCGCTGTGCGTTCTTATCCTCGCCGGTGTAGATGTAACGAACATACCCATCCGTCCACTCCTGGAAAGCGTCATACTGCTTTGTGTCCTGTCAGAATTAGGGAAAAATATAGATTTTGATAGATTCATTATTTTCAAGTGCTTTTTATTAAAATGGATAATACGGTTAAAACAAAAACTACCGGCCAATTAATAGAATATTCCTGCAATTAGTGTTTATTGTGACGAGAACCACAGATATGGACAAACTGCAAATGAATATATGTTATTTGATATCTGAGCTATGAAAGCATGGTCTATAAGGCAAATCATGACAACATGCGTGTCAACTAATGTATCATTAACTCTGCATATCTTTACAAATTAAAACTGATTTATTCGATTCAACCGTGACCTACTTTTATTTTATAGGCTACCAAATGCTATAGAATTTGTTATTTTAAATAGCTGTCACTGAATATATTTTAAATGATAGCGTCAACTGGCGTATGCAAAACGTCGACATTAGCATACCTGAGGCAGCTTTGGGTCGTTGATATCCCACGTTAACTTCATACCAAAGGAAGAAACACAGTCGGGGTCTTCAAACTGATCCGAGGACTTTGACATCTTGTTAGAATCTCACAATTTTACGGTTTTGAACTTGACTCATAGCAGGACCCACCAATACAGGTACCGTCCCGTAGCCGCGCACCTTACGAAATCACTTTCTTTGTCAAAAATAAAGCATATGACAGACAACGCTAAAAAGGAAAAATAATTAGAGAATATATGTCCAGAAGTACATGATCTTCATCCGACTTCCTCTGTCTTTTCTCGGTGTTAATCCAAAATTCCCTTGTGTCCTGGGGAGTGTCACGCGATGCCACCGGAATAGCAAGGTGAATGACTGTAGGTAAGGGCTGTCTCGTCTATGTAAAGGAGGAGGCAGGACTAGGAAATATGTCTAGCCTCAGCTCTGTTGAGGCTGAGCGCTGTGCACTTTCAGTTCACCTGATCCGTGGCACTGACCTCCACTTACTGCATGTCCGTTTCCCCGAACGTTTCTTTCTAGCACTGTGTATGCCTGAAACATCAAAAACTATTAGGCTAGTATGCCGTGTCTCTATGTTGATCTTGAATACACACAGACGTCATGACATTACCCAAGGCCGCCCACAAACGATGGGAAATGGCCTGGGCTGTTTCTGTGTGTCTATCAGATTTTTTTTTCGATGATGCTTGCAGTTCTGACAGGAAAATGATCTGTTGTAAATTTCAAACCTGTTGGTTAGGATTAACGAGTCCTCTAAACTCATAAATAAGCAAAAATATATGTGAATAATCTGAATGTGAAATAGCAACATTCAACGGTTACACAAGTAGCCTACATTGACAGGTGTCAACAAGTGATCTATCTGAGATCATTAAGAGTTGTTGTATGTAAACCTAAAGCCACACTGACGTGTAAACATCAAAACAGCTGGGGCTGCACATTAACAATAAACAAAGCATCAATCATTCGGCATTGTTAACGAATGTCATGTTTTAGAGATTTTTGTAGGCTACACCCATGTCTTTACCTATTGTTTAATTGTAGAATGTTGTTCACTTTTATTTTATTCGGGAATCAGAATTTGGATCTTTTCCCGACAGCATTTGGCAGAGTATAATACACATCTGAAGCATGTCAGGGGTTTGTTTGCATGTTTCCATCCGCCAAATTGGCACTGTTACAACTTGAGGCTGATCAAAACATAGGCTACTGTATACGGTTAAATGTACTTTTTCCGATTATTATTCTCCTTCATGTGAAATTAAAATCTATTGCTGTACATTAGGCTATTCATTGAGCGAATGACCAGAATACCTAAATATATACCACTGGCGTAGCACCCCCATCCAACCCAAACATATAACAAAATATATATTATATATATATATTTATTTAGCCTATTTATTTAATCGTTTGTTTGGGGTCGCCCCAGAGGTAAGCCCCCGCCCCTCAAACTCTCCAAAAAAGTGTTTACAATAAAAAAATTAACTGGCCATAATGGATATTAACTGGAAAAGGATCTTATGTAGTTTCTTGCAATAGTGACTAAGAAATATTTCTCTCAAAACTGTGATTCCTATAATATGTGTCTGGAGATTTGGTCAACTGTCAGATTTGTCCAAAATTAAACAGTAATGAGTAGGGTCAGCTATAACATAAGGACCCCTTATTCATGTCCTTGTTACATGTAGTGCAACAAGACCACTCTGTAAAGTTCTCTACTGTTGATAGATTTAAACAAACAATATTGTAATCACCAAGGTCACAACCATAAACTGTCAGCAACATCTGACTGATAGGTTAAACTAGCATATGCATTTTGGCTCAAATATGTTACATTTAATTCGGTTTGAAAGTCATACAGCAACTGAGGAAAAACAAAATTGCTACTGTGTATACCACTTGAATGAAGTAGAACATTTTAATTTGTGAACTCAGTAAGACAAACAGTCAGATTTTTGTCTAACTTCAACTCCGTCACATTGCTGAAAGATCCGATAGAACGGTTGTTTTTATTGGGGATTTTTACCACTAACTGTGAAAGTCCCATTTTAATTTATAAAAATTCCAATGTTATGCACAACTTTAGATGTTTCTTTGGTCATTATGTATCCTCATTATGCAAATAAGATCGAATGGCTTCACACACACAAAAAACTAATGTTTTTCCGCCCAAAAAATACTTTCAAACACAATAATGGATTCAGATTGCTGTTATCAAGAAAACTTTCACAGTTTCACTGAGTTAAGTTTGAATTACCCGTAACGAAAAGGAAGGAGATTACAACATGTATTTATTTGGACAGATCATGGTCCTTCATGTGCGTCTTTTCTAGCGATAGTTCACTAATTAGATTCACCTGTGGCAAAATTGTTCCTATAGCTGCGCTCGCACACCGCTAATTATGAACGTAAGTTTGTTAATTTTTTAACAATTATATGCAATCGTTTCTTCGTGAATTATTGCCTAGCTGCCTAAAAAAACGGCAATATTATCGTAAAACATGGTAAATTATGGAAATGTATTTAGATTTGCTTATGTTAGTGAATAGGACCCCATTGAAGAGACCAGCGGTGTAAACGCTAACTATAGGCCTATCTCAAAACTATGCGTATTTTTCACATTTTCTATCAGTTCGAAATAATTTTGGAGGATGCTTTCGTCAGCAATAATGTTGGAGCCATCACAGCAGCACTTCTGAGGGAGAAAGCCTCCAAGTCGTTGGTTAACAGATTGAACAAAGTCGCTAACAAGGTAGCCTATTTTCTCACATCCACATTCATCAAATTACATTTAACCCTTTGTGGGTATGAAATTCCTGCTTGAAGTAGCCTATTCAAAAAAAAACATTGATCAGTAAAACCTTACCAAAGCATATTGGTTCCACAATAAATGTGCTGAACAGTGTTCACAATTCTAACAAAATTCTCTTCCCCGTTCTCCTCTGTGGATTGCAGGAACTTGACAGAAGTGTGTTCAAAAGTGTCACTTTGCTTTTGAGAGCAATTGAAGATGTATGCCAGTGTGATGAAGACTGCTTTAACAGCCTGGCCAGGCAAGGTCTCGTTTACAAGATAAGTATCTTACCAAGAAAAATATATTTTTTTAAATCTCCAAAGATGTGTTTAACATTCAAATGTAATCTATCGGGTTCTGATGGGTCTATTTGACTGTGTTTGTTCATTTCCACATGTTGACGTGGTTTGAAAGAGCTGCAGACTTTCTGAAAATGGACGAATACAAAGGCGTGAAGGACCTGCCCAGCCTTATTGAGACCTTTTTTGATTTTTTCCTGGTAAGGTGTGAGTTGGCCAAATTTTAAATCAACCCCTACCCACTCATGTAGATCTGAAAATATTGGATGTCTTAACAATATGTTAATTACTTCACTTTGCCTTATGATAGGCTGGGTGAGTTGTTTGCCATGTTGCTTTCCTATCTAGGTTTGCAAAATTCCACAAACTTTCTCAACAGGTTGTCCAGAAATCCTGGTTTGAAGACTCCTGGAATCAGGAGGGAATAAGCAGGAAATCCGTGAATTTTGGAAAAGTTACAGGAATTTTGCGACGTTATCCTTATCAAATCATTTCAGATCTACAGAAGTGTCTAGGGCAGAGCTCTCTAACCCTGTTCCTGGAGCGCTACAGTCATGTAGGTTTTTGCTCCAACCCTTATCTAGCACACTTGATTCTAATAATTAGCTGATAACCTGAATTAGGTTAGTTACAGGAAAACCTACAGGAGGGCAGCTCTAAAAGAACAGTTGGAGAGCCCTGGTCTAGGGTCGATTTAGAATACATTTCCAATGTTATTCACTGCATCCGCCAACTAAATACAAATGTTTTCACCTCATTTTTCAGCGTTTGCCTCCTTCTATTGAAGGTGAGCTTTTTCTCTAATTTTGATCATTCCACAATTGCCATGTTGCTTTGTTTTATGCTGGTAGCTACAGTAATGCTGTTTGTTTTGGGGGGAAAGACAGAGGTCAGCTCACCAGCGTCTTCCTGCTGCATGTTGGAGTGATTGGGACTGACCCAGACGTCACGTTTAGTCTGAGATTAGAGGTAAGGCTGTACAGTCATTGAGAGCGATGTTGTTGGTTCAGAAGGTTATGAAGAAATACATTTTGTTCACTAAAAAGGGAGGTTGTCTAATAGAAAAGCAGGAAAAACGTTACTAAAGAACGGGATATATTTTTTTCTAAACATTAACATCCTGCAATTCTATTGGATGTTACATTGTTCTTCACTGTTTTCTTTCTATCCATTCAGGCTATAAGGACGATTAACTCGATCCTCGACAATACCACAAAAGAAGAGAGGAGGAAACTGAGCATGTCCAAAGACCATTGTCTACTCCTGTAAGCTTTCAGTCATGACAGATTCCTGTAAATACGAGAACATGGAGAGGCCTTTCCAACATTGAATTGGTTGTCTGAGAATGCATTGCCCCCTAGTGGATAGTTTTAGTCTACACTACTTTTATTTTCTTTCTCAAGATCGTGTTCATCAGGCACCAAGCGGAAGAACACGGCCTGAAACAGGGAGTGACTACATGGAATTCCCCCATATGAAATGCTCTATTTCTTTTACCGTTGCAAAACAGTCAAATGTTTTACATTGCATGCACCAATTAACACGACCCAGTGAATTATGTCCCAATTACCACATTGACTAAGGATCTATATTCTCCAACCTTGTATCGATGCAGATCACCGGTTTCATCTCCCTCATTTTTTTCACGTCGGCATTTACCAATACAGTCATGACATCACTTGCACATCCTCAGAATTTTAATGCAGTTTGACGTTTTTTTTTTCCTCCAGTGAAAAATTTGCAAAAGTAATTCTCAATGTGGGCGGTGAGTGACACTTTTCAGTTGTTTTTTTATGGCATGCAATTCACTGTATGAAAAATGCATAGTTGTCTGTGACTGACTTGGGTCGTGGTTTTGTTCAGACTATGAGATGCAGGTGGCCCTATCAGAAGCACTCTGTCGAATGACCATAAAGAGGTCGAGGAAAGAGCTGACCAACAAGTGGTTTGCCAACCCAGTTTTTGCAGAGGGCTTCAACGCAATAAACGATACAGAATTTGAGATAGTAAGTTTCTCTAAGTCTGAGTTCTAACCTCCCCCATAAATAATTCAAATGTTGATAGTGGTATTCAGAGGACTGTTATTTGGGGTAAAACATGCATGTCTTAACTGTCAAAGACTAGCCTTAATTTTTTTTCTCTGTTGAAAAATAGGACTGCAGAACTTTTCTCAATGACTTGAACAGCTATTTTGGAGATGAAAGAAGGGGAGTCCACACTATTTTTCTCTACATTTCAAACACCCACCTCATTATTCTCATTTCATATTATTTAAATAAAAAAATATTATTCTGTAAAGAATAAATTGCATCAAACACAAGTTTCACATGGTAAGATAATGGCTTGTTTCTCATAGGGTGTTCACGTTCCACTGCATCTGTGTGTTTCTTGACACCACTGAGGTAAGACCAGCAGTAGTCCCAGGATCACTGCTCCAAAGTCATAAGGGGACATGGATGACACTACAGATAATATAAAGATAAATGTGTGGCAGTTACAAATGTCTTATTTAAAGCTAACTGTGTCTCATGTCATGCATGGGTACCTCCAATTGGGTCTGATATTCCCCTCAGGCAATGGTGTGTAACACTTACAAATGAATGTCTTTGTCTTCAGCTGTTCATGCCAGAGGATGAGAAACTGGAACATTTCTGGGTGGACTTCAACCTAGGAACGTCCTGTATCAGCCTCTTTGTCAACAACCCCGAGGTGAGACTGACCAGACCACACACACCAGTGTACGTCAGCGATAAATGAATGTCAGTAGTGTTTACTTTAATGGGTCGCTCCTAGATTTACAATGTCCTAAGTGAGGTTTTTAAATGTGTTTTCCCCCTCTGCCATGTCGTCTGGCGCTACAGGGTTCACTGTGGGAATCAATCCATTTGCTAAGAGCAGACGTCTTTAGGTTCAGTGTGTGTGGTGAGTGGAGAATTCCTCTTGCATCATTAGCCCTTCAGTTTGATGCTGAAATGAGGATATGGGGCTTTTCCTTTATTTGAGAAGTAACGAGCTGCATTTTATATTGTTTACCATGATTCTCCCTCCAGACTGTGATAATCAGACCATTCTGACTGTTCACCTGTCCAACCCCCTCACCTATCGCATGACCAAGGGAAAGATGGTCCAGATCATCTTCGATTCCAAGCATGACATCCTGGACGCTGCCAAGAGGGTCTTTGAAAGCAAACGACTACTGGTAACCCCTAACATGACAGTTGAATTATGAGGACAATGCTTTACCAATAAATTTACGAGCATGAGAAGCCCATTGTTAAGTTATGAAAGTAGGCTATGCCATATTCTTCCCTTTCCCACAGCAAAGTGTACGTTCAGATGACCAGACATCGATACAACATGTCATGGAACCCTTGCAATCAGATATGTTCAGTTCTTTAATCTCATAGACTGATGTATCAGACCAGATCACATAGGCTATGCTATATTAATTTCCACATTAAAGGGATGCTTTGGGATTTTGGCAATATTTGTTAACTTATACCCATACACTTCCAGTCAATAGTTAGCATTGGCTCGCAAAACTACCTCGAACTTCCTTCATACTGTACGTAGATACAATTGAAGTCGGAAGTTTACATGCACTTAGGTTGGAGTCATTAAAACTTGTTTTTAATCCTCTCCACAAATTTCTTGTTAACAAACTATAGTTTTGGCAAGTCGGTTAGGACATCTACCTTGTGCATGACACAAGTGGTGTCATGGCTTTAGAAGCTTCTGATAGGCTAATTGACATCATTTGAGTCAATTGGAGGTGTACCTGTGGATGTATTTCAAGACCTTCCTTCAAACTCAGTGCCTCTTTGCTTGACATCATGGGAAAATCAAAAGAAATCAGCCGAGACCTCAAAAAACAATTGTAGACCTCCACAAGTCTGGTTCATCCTTGGGAGCAATTTCCAAATGCCTGAAGGTACCACGTTCATCTGTACAAACAATAGTACACACGTATAAACACCATGGGACCACGCAGCCGTCATACCACTCAGGAAGGAGACGAGTTCTGTCTCCTAGAAATGAACGTACTTTGGTGCGAAAAGTGCAACTCAATCCCAGAACAACAGCAAAGGACCTTCTGGAGATGCTGGAGGAAACATGTACAAAAGTATTTCTATCCACAGTAAAACGATTCCTATAACGACATAACCTGAAAGGCCGCTCAGCAAGCAAGAAGCCAGTGTTCCAAAACCACCATTAAAAAAAGCCAGACTACGGTTTGCAACTGCACATGGGGACAAAGATTGTACTTTTTGGAGAAATGTCCTCTGGTCTGATGAAGCAAAAATATAACTGTTTGGACATAATGACCTTCGTTACGTTTGGAGGAAAAAGGGGGACGCTTGCAAGCCGAAGAACACCATCCCAACCGTGAAGCACGGGGGTGGCAGCATCATGTTGTGGGGGTGCTTTGCTGCAGGAGGGACTGGTGCACGTCACAAAATAGATGGCATCATGAGGTAGGAAAATTATGTGGATATATTGAAGCAACATCTCAAGACATCAGTCAGGAAGTTAAAGCTTGGTCGCAAATGGGTCTTCCGAATGAACAATGACCCCTAGCATACTTCCAAAGTTGTGACAGAATGGCTTAAGGACAACAAAGTCAAGGTATTGGAGTGGCTATCACAAAGCCCTGACCTCAATCCCATAGAAAATGTGTGGGCAGAACTGAAAAAGCATGTGCGAGCAAGGAGGCCTACAGACCTGACTCAGTTACACAAGCTCTGTCAGGAGGAATGGGCCAAAATTCCACCAACTTATCGTGGGAAGCTTGTGGAAGTTTGTGGAAGGCTACCCGAAGTTAAACAATTTAAAGGCAATGCTACCAAATACTAATTGAGTGCATGTAAACTTCTGACCCACTGAGAATGTGATGAAAGAAAGAAATCATTCTCTCTACTATTATTCTGACATTTCATATTCTTAAAATAAAGTGGTGAACCTAACTGACCTAAGACAGGGAATTTCTACTCGGATTAAATGTCAGGAATTGTGAAACTGAGTTTAAATATATTTGGCTAAGGTGTATGTAAACCTCAGACTTCAACTGTACATAAAAATGGTATCCACAAGTTCATCTGACTCTGAGGAAGTAGATGAAGGGCCCCAGTGCCAAAATCCCGACATGTCCTTTTAAACAACCTTGACTCTGGGGTAGAGGTAACATAGTAATTGTACATCCGGGACACTCCAATATGGTGTGTATTAATTTGGTAGATGTTCATCCATTTCATTTAATATGTTACGAATTCCAGTTTGTTTTGGCTAAGTTAGCTAGGGAGCTATAGTTAGGGGAGGGATTAGCTAACATGCTATGTAGTTAAAGTTGCTACAGTTGTCTGTGATTCGAACACGCAATATTTGGTTTTCTAGACTTCGCCCTACTTTTGTTTTTGCTTTAAGAAACCTGTCTTATGTAACCGATCATACTCTGTTTACATTTACTATGTTAAGTCTAGTCTGAGATCAGGCTGCTGTAAAAGAATGTATGAATTCATGGAATGTATTTCTCCACTAGATCTCGACGTGCTAGCTGCATTGGAGACCTCATCACTGTAAGTACCCTATGCTTTATTTGTCAGTCTATATGGTTATTTATGATACATTGGGTTTTTAAGATGAGCAACTGATTGTTTCCGCCAAGGTCCCCTACTCTGGCAACTGCAGGCAGCACAGAGGTAAGCATTAGCACACATGAAGGGGTAACTTAACCATACTCAGTGGGGCTCCTTCAACCTAGTCCCACACTGTGTCCAACTCTGTCAAGCTATGTCATTATATGGCACGTGGTAATAAAGAGTTGACTGCTGCACAAATAGTATGGGAGTACTAATGATTGTTTTGTCCTATAGATCCCTGCTGTAAACCAGACCAGTCTGGCAACAGCTCTGTCTCGGTGAGTGATCACAGTAAAAAGTGTTTCAATGGTTCACCGATACTGTACTCTTTCTGTATTGCCATATTTCCGTCAAGTCATTGTTTTTTTCTCATATCACAGGGAAAGAATTGAAACTTCACCGGAGGACATCTTCAAACTGTGTGCCAGCTCTGACACTGAGGTTTGCTATTTGAGTCTTGTCATCTTATGTCTGCTGTGATGCTATTTGAGCAATGCTTTCAATGAGACAAGTATTGATCAAGACAGTGGATCTAATGACTGAGGATGCCTTTAAAAAATATACAGTAGAAGTCGGAAGTTTACATACACCTTAGCCAAATACATTTTAAGCTCAGTTTTTCACAATTCCTGACATTTAATCCTAGTAAAAATTCCCTGTCTTACGTCAGTTAGGATCACCACTTTATTTTAAGAATGTGAACTGTCAGAATAATAGTAGAGCGAGTGATTTAATTCAGCTTTTGTCTTTCATCACATTCCCAGTGGGTCAGAAGTTTACATGCACTCAATTAGTATTTGGTAGCATTGCCTTAAACAATTTAAACTTGGGTCAAATGTTTCGGGTAGCCTTCCACAAGCTTCCCACAATAAGTTGGGTGAATTTTGGCCCATTCCTCCTGACAGAGCTGGTGTAACTGAGTCATGTTTTTAGGCCACCTTGCTCGCACATGCTTTTTCAGTTCTGCCCACACATTTTCTATGGGATTGAGGTCAGGGCTTTGTGATGGCCACTCCAATACCTTGACTTTGTTGTCCTTAAGCCATTCTGCCACAACTTTGGAAGTATGCTAGGGGTCATTGTCCATTTGGAAGACCCATTTGCGACCAAGCTTTAACTTCCTGACTGATGTCTTGAGATGTTGCTTCAATATATCCACATAATTCTCCTACCTCATGATGCCATCTATTTTGTGAAGTGCACCAGTCCCTCCTGCAGCAAAGCACCCCCACAACATGATGCTGCCACCCCCGTGCTTCACGGTTGGGATGGTGTTCTTCGGCTTGCAAGCCTCCCCCTTTTTCCTCCAAACGTAACGATGGTCATTATGTCCAACAGTTCTATTTTTGTTTCATCAGACCAGAGGACATTTCTCCAAAAAGTACAATCTTGTCCCCATGTGCAGTTGCAAACCGTAGTCTGGCTTTTTTATTGCGGTTTTGGAGCACTGGCTTCTTCCTTGCTGAGCGGCCTTTCAGGTTATGTTGATATAGGACTCGTTTTACTGTGGATATACATACTTTTGTACATGTTTCCTCCAGCATCTTCACAAGGTCCTTTGCTGTTGTTCTGGGATTGATTTGCACTTTTCACACTAAAGTACGTTCATCTCTAGGAGACAGAACGCGTGTCCTTCCTGAGCGGTATGATGGCTGCGTGGTCCCATGGTGTTTATACTTGTGTACTATTGTTTGTACAGATGAACGTGTTACCTTCAGGCATTTGGAAATTTCTCCCAAGGATGAACCAGACTTGTGGAGGTCTACAATTTTTTTCTGAGGTCTTGGCTGATTTCTTTGGATTTTCCCATGATGTCAAGCAAAGAGGCACTGAGTTTGAAGGTAGGCCTTGAAATACATCCACAGGTACACCTCCAATTGACTCAAATGATGTCAAGTAGCCTATCAGAAGCTTCTAAAGCCATGACATAATTTTCTGGAATTTTCCAAGCTGTTTAAAAGCACAATCAACTTAGTGTATATAAACTTCTGACCCACTGGAATTGTGATACAGTGAAATAATCTGTCTGTAAACAATTGTTGGAAACATTATGTGTCAGGACATCTTCTTGTGCATAACTGACTTGCCAAAACTATAGTTTGTTAAAAATACATTTGTGGAGTGGTTGAAAAACGAATTTTAATGACTCCAACCTAAGTGTATGTAAACTTCTGACCCACTGGAATTGTGATACAGTGAAATAATCTGTCTGTAAACAATTGTTGGAAACATTATGTGTCAGGACATCTTCTTGTGCATAACTGACTTGCCAAAACTATAGTTTGTTAAAAATACATTTGTGGAGTGGTTGAAAAACGAATTTTAATGACTCCAACCTAAGTGTATGTAAACTTCCGACTTCAACTGTACATTCAATACGCTTGGTTGGTACTCCCCTCCTGTATTTATTTGGACAGTGACGATAAAATTTGTTAATTTGGCTCTATACTAAGCATTTTAGATTTGGGAACAATGTTTCATGAGGCGACAGTGCAAAATGTCACTTTTTATTTGAGGGAATTTTCATGCAAATGTTTAACCATTTAGAAATAAAAGCACAATGTATCTAGTCCCTTCATTTGAAAGTTTGTCTGTGTGGACACCTACTCATTCAAGGGTTTTTCTTTATTTTTATTATTTTCTACATTGTAGAATAATAGTGAAGACAAACTATGGAATCATGTAGTAACCGAAAAGGTGTTAATTAAAAATGATTTTAGATTCTTCAAAGTAGCCACCCTTTGCCTTGACCACTTTGCAGACTCTTGGCATTCTCTCAACCAGCTTCATGAGGAATGCTTTTCCAATGTTCTTGAAGGAGTTCCCACATATGCAGAGCACTTGTTGGCTGCTTTTCCTTCACTCTGCGGTCCAACTCATCTCAATTGGGTTGAGGTCTGGGTGATTGTGGAGGCCAGGTCATCTGATGCAGCACTCCATCACTCTCCTCCTTGGTCAAATAGCCATTACACAGCCTAGAAGTGTGTTGGGTCATTGTCCTATTGAAAAACAAATGATAGTCCCACTAAGCGCAAACCAGATTGGATGCCGTATCACTGCAGAATGCTGTGCCTTGAATTCTAAATAGATCACCAGCAAAGCACCATCACACCACCACCTCCATGCTTCATGGTGGGAACCACACGTGGAGAGCATCCGTTCACCTACTCTCTCACAAAGACAGTGGTGTGAACCAAAAATCTCAAATTTGGACTCATCAGACCAAAGGACAGATTTCCACCGGTCTAATGTCCATTGCTCGTGTTTCTTGGCCCAAGCAAGTCTCTTCTTATTGGTGTCCTTTAGTGCCAGTAGACCATGAAGGCCTGATTTCACGCAGTCTCCTCTGAACAGTTGATGTCTGTTATTTGAACTCTGAAGCATTTATTTGGCCTGCAATTTCTGAGGCTGGTAACTAACTTTTCCTCTGCAGCAGATGTAACTCTGGGCCTTCTTTTCCTGTGGCGGTCCTCATGAGAGCCAGTTTGTTCAAGTGCAGTCGCGAAAACCGTCAAGCGCTATGAAGAAACTTTAAGTTCTTGACATTTTCCGGGATTGACTGACCTTCATGTCTTAAAGTAATGATGGATTGTCACTTCTCTTTGCTTATTTGAGCTGTTCTTGCCATGATATGGACTTGGTCTTTTACCAAATAGGGATATCATCTGTATGCCACCCCTACCTTGTCACAACACAACTGATTAGCTCAAACACATTAAGAAGGAAAGAAATTCCACAAATGTACTTTTTAACAAGGCACACCTGTTAATTGAAATGCAATCCAGGTGACTACCTCATGAAGCTGGTGAGAGAATGGCAAGAGTGTGCAAAGGGTGGCTACTTTGAAGAATGTCCAATATAAAATATATTTTGATTCAACACTTTTTACTTTCTACATGATTCCATGTGTTAGTTGTTAGTTTTGATGTCTTCACTGTTATTCTACAATGTAGAAAATAGTAAAAATAAATAAAAGCCTATGAATGAGTAGGCGTGTTCAAACTTGTGACTGGTACTGCACACACACTGTGCATTCGGGAAAGTATTCAGACACTGAATTTTTCCACATTTAGTTACGTTAAATAAGAAAAATCCTTAATCTACACAATATACCCCATAACAACAAAACAAAGTTGTTTTTTTGTGCACATTTCGTTAAACTCGAATACCTTATTTACGTAAGTATTCAGACCCTTTTGTTATGAGGCTCCTTCCATTGATCATCCTTGCTGTTTCTACAACTTGATTGAAGTTCTCCTGTGGTAAATTCAATTGATTGGACATGATTTGGAAAGGCATACACTTCTATATAAGGTCCCGCAGTTGACAGTGTATGTCAGAGCAAAATCCAAGCCATGAGGTTGAAGGAATTGTCCGTAGAGCTCTGAGACAGGATTGTCTCATATCTGGGAAGGGTACCAAAACATTTCTGCAGCTTTGAAGGTCCCCAAGAACACTGACGCCTCCATCATTCTTAAATGGAAGAAGTTTAGAACCACCAAGACTCTTCCTAGAGCTGTCCGCCTGGCCAAACTAGCAATCGGGGGAGAAGGGCCTTGGTCAGGGAGGTGACCAAGAACTCGATGGTCACTCTGACAGCTCCAGAGTTCCTCTCTGGAAATGGGAGAACTTTCCAGAAGGACAAACATCTCTGCAGCACTCCGCCAATCAGCCTTTTTTGGTAGAGCGGCCAGATGGAAGCCACTCTTCAGTAAAAGGCACATGACAGCCCACTTGGAGTTTGCCAAAAGGCACCTTAAAACTCTCAGACAATGATTAACAAGATTGAACTCTGTTTCTGCATGACAATGCCCATGTGCACAAAGCGAGGCCCATACAGAAATGGTTTGAGATCGGTGTGGAAGAACTTGAGTGGCCTGCACAGAGCCCTGACCTTTTGGGATGTATTGGAACGCCGACTGCGAGCCAGGTCTATTCGCCCAACATCAGTGTCCTCACTAACGCTCTTGTGGCTGAATGGCAGAAAGTCCCCGCAGCAATGTTTCAACATCTAGTGGAAACCTTCCCAGAAGAGTGGAGGCTGTTATCAGCAAAGGTGGGACCAACTCCATATTATTGCCCATGATTTTGGAATGAAATGTTCAATGAGCAGATGTCCACATACTTTTGTATGTGTATATTTTGACATGAACTTATAGTGTCTTAAAGTAGGCGTAAGTTTAGTATCTGGTCCCGTATTTCTAGCACTCAATGACTAGCACTTGGATGCATTTGTAGGTTGTTTCTGATTTTTGTTTTGTTTTGCCCAAAAAGAACTGAAGGGTGAATAATGTTTGTCACTTTTGAATTGTAACTAAGAATGGAAGACCTTTCTGAACACCTACATTAATATGGATGCTGTCATGGGTAATGAATAATCGTGAATGAGTGATTATCCATAATCATGGTAGGTAGCATCCAAATTAATGTAGATGTGTTCAGTGACCTCTTCCATTCTTATTTACAATAACAGTGACTCCAAAATGACACTACATTATTAACCATTCAGTTCCTATTGGGCACAACATAATCAGAAACACAACCCAAACTGCAAATGCATGTAAATAAGGTATTCACTAAGTGAATTTGTCCAAATGCTCATGAAAAAATGGAGGGACTAGATGCATAAAGTGCTTTCATTTCTAAACGGTAAAATGGATATCAATGAAAATACCCTCAAGTAGGTGACATTCTGTACTGTGCCTCGTATGAGAAATGTTATCTCAAATCCAAAATGCTGGACTATAGAGACAAATGTAGCTTCACTGTCTCTAAATAAATACGGAGGGGAGTGTCCAAGATCATAATGAAAACCTGCCACCTTCTGGAGACCACAGGAACACTGCTTGTGCAGTCAGATCATGTCACTGAAAACGTCTGTGATGTCTTGGGCCTCGGCATCACCATCACTGCATGTCTGACTGCCTCAGGTCACTGTTGAAGTAACTGAGACTATTGGTGCCACGTATACAGACTTGTCACATGTCAGGAAGCCAGAGAGTATTACATTCTTGACTGCTTTGAAGAGGTACCAGGTCAGTTTGTAGATAGAGAAATGTATATAGACTACTTATTGTCGACTGGCTATTGTGTACGTTTAGTGTGTCAAGTACTAAATGACTTTCCTCAAGGCCATCTGTTTGGCTATATTTCCCTCTACATTTAAATATCTGTGTGTGTGTGTGTGTGCTGTTTGTCTGTTTTGCAGGTGGCCAGAGCAAAAACAAGGCTCTTCAGCACTCAGTCTCTCTCCTCTGGCGGGTAAGGCCACAGTCCCAAACACTTGTCCAAAAGACCTCTACAGGACACCTAACAGTTCTGTTCCTGTTATATTAGTCACAGTTGTCTGAAACTGTGTCTATAGTTGATGTTGTCCCTTGGTAATCGAGTGGTCACTACTAGTTGCAGAGGACTAGTGCAATTACAGTTCATTGATTGTCAATCTCCATGTCCTTCTGTGTCTTCTGCTTCAGGTCAACACACTCCACCCCAACCAACAAGGAGAAACCGAAGCAAAAGGTTTGCAAAACAACTTTCACTATTTGATCGAAGTACACTGCTCAAAAAAATAAAGGGAACACTTAAACAACACAATGTAACTCCAAGTCAATCACACTTCTGTGAAATCAAACTGTCCACTTAGGAAGCAACACTGATTGACATTTAATTTCACATGCTGTTGTGCAAATGGAATAGACAAAAGGTGGAAATTATAGGCAATTAGCAAGACACCCCCAATAAAGGAGTGGTTCTACAGACCACTTCTCATTTCCTATGCTTCCTGGCTGATGTTTTGGTCACTTTTGAATGCTGGCGGTGCTTTCACTCTAGTGGTAGCATGAGACGGAGTCTACAACCCACACAAGTGGCTCAGGTAGTGCAGCTCATCCAGGATGGGACATCAATGCGAGCTGTGGCAAGAAGGTTTGCTGTGTCTGTCAGCGTAGTGTCCAGAGCATGGAGGCGCTACCAGGAGACAGGCCAGTACATCAGGAGACGTGGAGGAGGCCGTAGGAGGGCAACAACCCAGCAGCAGGACCGCTACCTCCGCCTTTGTGCAAGGAGGAGCACTGCCAAAGCCCTGCAAAATGACCTCCAGCAGGCCACAAATGTGCATGTGTCAGCAGATGGTCTCACAAGGTATCTCATCTCGGTACCTAATGGCAGTCAGGCTACCTCTGGCGAGCACTACCTGAGCCACTTGTGTGGGTTGTAGACTCTGTCTCATGCTACCACTAGAGTGAAAGCACCGCCAGCATTCAAAAGTGACCAAAACATCAGCCAGGAAGCATAGGAACTGAGAAGTGGTCTGTGGTCACCACCTGCAGAACCACTCCTTTATTGGGGGTGTCTTGCTAACTGCCTATAATTTCCACCTTTTGTCTATTCCATTTGCACAACAGCATGTGAAATTTATTGTCAATCAGTGTTGCTTCCTAAGTGGACAGTTTGATTTCACAGAAGTGTGATTGACTTGGAGTTACATTGTGTTGTTTAAGTGTTCCCTTTATTTTTTTGAGCAGTGTATAATGGTATTGCACTCTGAATGGGATTCGCTGCTAACCATTTGTGATATCGTAGCTATTTTCCACCAATTTCATTCATACTGAAGCCCAGTGTTTCCTAACTCCAGTACTCCAGGACCCCCAACAAAACACATTTTGTCGTAAACTAAAACACCTGATTCAACTTAAGGTCTTGACGATTAGTTGACTAGTAGAATCAGGTGTGCTTGTCTGAGGCCACAACAAATATACAGTGGGGAGAACAAGTATTTGATACACTGCCGATATTGCAGGTTTTCCTACTTACAAAGCATGTAGAGGTCTGTAATTTTTATCATAGGTACACTTCAACTGTGAGAGACGGAATCTAAAACAAAAATCCAGAAAATCACATTGTATGATTTTTAAGTAATTCATTTGCATTTTATTGCATGACATAAGTATTTGATACATCAGAAAAGCAGAACTTAATATTTGGTACAGAAACCTTTGTTTGCAATTACAGAGATCATACGTTTCCTGTAGTTCTTGACCAGGTTTGCACACACTGCAGCAGGGATTTTGGCCCACTCCTCCATACAGACCTTCTCCAGATCCTTCAGGTTTCGGGGCTGTCGCTGGGCAATACGGACTTTCAGCTCCCTCCAAAGATTTTCTATTGGGTTCAGGTCTGGAGACTGGCTAGGCCACTCCAGGACCTTGAGATGCTTCTTACGGAGCCACTCCTTAGTTGCCCTGGCTGTGTGTTTCGGGTCGTTGTCATGCTGGAAGACCCAGCCACGACCTATCTTCAATGCTCTTACTGAGGGAAGGAGGTTGTTGGCCAAGATCTCGCGATGCATGGCCCCATCCATCCTCCCCTCAATACGGTGCAGTCGTCCTGTCCCCTTTGCAGAAAAGCATCCCCAAAGAATGATGTTTCCACCTCCAAGCTTCACGGTTAGGATGGTGTTCTTGGGGTTGTACTAATCCTTCTTCTTCCTCCAAACACGGCGAGTGGAGTTTAGACCAAAAAGCTCTATTTTTGTCTCATCAGACCACATGACCTTCTCCAATTCCTCCTCTGGATCATCCAGATGGTCATTGGCAAACTTCAGACGGGCCTGGACATGCGCTGGCTTGAGCAGGGGGACCTTGCGTGCGCTGCAGGATTTTAATCCATGACGGCGTAGTGTGTTACTAATGGTTTTCTTTGAGACTGTGGTCCCAGCTCTCTTCAGGTCATTGACCAGGTCCTGCCGTGTAGTTCTGGGCTGATCCCTCACCTTCCTCATGATCATTGATGCCCCACGAGGTGAGATCTTGCATGGAGCCCTAGACCGAGGGTGATTGACCATCATCTTGAACTTCTTCCATTTTCTAATAATTGCGCCAACAGTTGTTGCCTTCTCACCAAGCTGCTTACCTATTGTCCTGTAGCCCATCCCAGCCTTGTGCAGGTCTACAATTTTATCCCTGATGTCCTTACACAGCTTTCTGGTCTTGGCCATTGTGGAGAGGTTGGAGTCTGTTTGATTGAGTGTGTGGACAGGTGTCTTTTATACAGGTAATGAGTTCAAACAGGTGCAGTTAATACAGGTAATGAGTGGAGAACAGGAGGGCTTCTTAAAGTAAAACTAACAGGTCTGTGAGAGCCGGAATTCTTACTGGTTGGTAGGTGATCAAATACTTATGTCATGCAATAAAATGCAAATTAATTACTTAAAAATCATACAATGTGATTTTCTGGATTTTTGTTTTAGATTCCGTCTCTCTCAGTTGAAGTGTACCTATGATAAAAATTACAGACCTCTACATGCTTTGTAAGTAGGAAAACCTGCAAAATCGGCAGTGTATCAAATACTTGTTCTCCCCACTGTATGTACTGTTGAGGGTATGGGGGACCGGAGTTGGGAAACACTGCTGTAGCCAGTGGCGTTGTTTTGAAACTGTCCTATTCGTATGAATGAATAAGGTATTGAACTTTATTGATATCCTCTATAGTCTAAATCAAAAGGCTCTCCTCCTCCCCCTGCTGAGGCTGGCAGCAGTGTGATCCTGTCCCAGCGGGCCAAACACGACTACACCAGGAAGAAGCCCAAAACCAAGAGCAAACTGAAGAGTGAGCATGCCACGTCCCGCCTCCCCTCACACCCACTCATTCTGTTTGAGTGCTCTGAGCTGCGTTGGTCTAGTAGACATCCTGCTGTAGCCCGTCTCCCCCTCACTCTCTCTACAGTTCTCCCACTGTCCTCTCCCAGCAGTGCAGACGAGGCCTCCCCTGTCAAGGTAACACGTCTCTCCTTTATTCTAGGTTAGTAACTTCATAGCTAATGGCAACCATAGCCCTATTTCACCTAGGCTACCAGACAGTACCACCCCTTAGAACAGACTGTCATTAACATGTTGGGCAGTTATCAAAATGGACAGAATGATTGGGTATGCCACAGTGTTTTTTTATAGGTACAGTATGGGATCTAGGAATCCGTTTCATGGTAATTTATTCTTGAAGAATATCAAGTGAAAAACAAATCCTAGGATGTACAGTCGTGGCCAAAAGTTTTGAGAATGACACAAATATTAATTTCCACAAAGTTTGCTGCTTCAGTGTCTTTAGATATTTTTGTCAGATGTTACTATGGAATACTGAAGTATAATTACAAGCATTTCATAAGTGTCAAAGGCTTTTATTGACAATTACATGACGTTGATGCAAAGAGTTAATATTTGCAGTGTTGACCCTTCTTTTTCAAGATCTCTGCAATCCGCCCTGGCATGCTGTCATTTAACTTCTGGGCCACATCCTGACTGATGGCAGCCCATTCTTGCATAATCAATGCTTGGAGTTTGGCAGAATTTGTGGGTTTTTGTTTGTCCACCCACCTCTTGAGGATTGACCACAAGTTCTCAATGGGATTAAGGTCTGGGGAGTTTCCTGGCCATGGACCCAAAATATTGATGTTTTGTTCCCCGAGCCACTTAGTTATCACTTTTGCCTTATGGCAAGGTGCTCTATCATGCTGGAAAAAGGCATTGTTTGTCACCAAACTGTTCCTGGATGGTTGGGGGAAGTTGCTCTCTGAGGATGTGTTGGTACCATTCTTTATTCATGGCTGTGTTCTTAGGCAAAATTGTGATTGAGCCCACTCTCTTGGCTGAGAAGCAACCCCACACATGAATGGTCTCAGGATGCTTTACTGTTGGCATGACACAGGACTGATGGTAGCGCTCACCTTGTCTTCTCCGGACAAGCTTTTTCCCGGATGCCTCAAACAATCGGAAAGGGGATTCATCTCTTCTTCACAACAGAAATCAGCATCACTGGTCATTTTCCGGTCACAACTTGCAGACTTGTTTACGTGTTGCTGTGCGTTTTGTTGCCAACCTTACTTTGCTACCTGACAACTTTACGGTTTTTACTTTTCAATTACTGTTTATATTTTTAGTTTTTCCCTCACTCAACTTTTTCACTCCGGACGCTTTATCTGGACATGGTTCATCAGGACTTCCAACAGCCGAAGCTAAGTAGTAACATTAACATGATGCCTTCTAATTGCAGTCGCTGTACTCATAATATACAGGAGAACGATCGCCTTACGGCGAGGATAGCTGTGCTGCAAGCCCAGCATCAGACGCAATCGTTAGGCAAGGGTCATTTCAGTGTAGGGAAGGATGAAACAGCGTCTGTGCCACCAGTAAGTACAGATAGTAACGTTAGTACAAATCCCCTCGCACGGTCCCTGCAGCCGGACAACTTTCTCATGGCTTCTGGAGGGAAATGCTGTAGGAATGCTCAACCGGTGTCGCTCATTCAGCCAACAAACTTTCAACCGGTTTTCCTCATTAAGCAGCGAGTCGGAGTCTGAGGCCGAGCCTTCTCTGGTCTCTACTCCTCCCGTTACGGGGTCTGAGACGCCGAAGCTTTCCATCATTAGCTCTGACAAATTGAAAACCCTAGTCATTGGCGACTCCATTACCCGCAGTATTAGATTTAAAACGAATCATCCAGCGATCATACACTGTTTACCAGGGGGCAGGGCTACCAACGTTAACGCTAATCTGAAGATGGTGCTGGCTAAAGCTAAAACTGGAGAGTATAGAGATATTGTTATCCACGTCGGCACCAACGATGTTAGGATGAAAGTCAGAGGTCACCAAGCGCAACATAGCTTCAGCCTGTAAATCAGCTAGAAAGCTGTGTCGGCATCGAGGAATTGTCTCTGGCCCCCTCCCAGTTAGGGGGAGTGATGAGCTCTACAGCAGAGTCTCACAACTCAATCGCTGGTTGAAAACTGTTTTCTGCCCCTCCCAAAATATAGAATTTGTAGATAATTGTCCCTCTTTCTGGGACTCACCCACAAACAGGACCAAGCCTGACCTGCTGAGGAGTGACGGACTCCATCCTAGCTGGAGTGGTGCTCTCATCTTATCTACCAACATAGACAGGGCTCTAACTCCTCTAGCTCCACAATGAAATAGGGTGCAGGTCAGGCAGCAGGCTGTCAGGCAGCAGGCTGTTAGCCAGCCTGCCAGCTTAGTGGAGTCTGCCACTAGCACAGTCAGTGTAGTCAGCTCAGCTATCCCCATTGAGACCGTGTCTGTGCCTCGACATAGGTTGGGAAAAACTAAACATGGCGGTGTTCACCTTAGCAATCTCACTAGAATAAAGACCTCCTCCATTCCTGCCATTATTGAAAGAGATCGTGATACCTCACATCTCAAAATAGGGCTACTTAATGTTAGATCCCTCACTTCAAAGGCACTTATAGTCAATGAACTAATCACTGATCATGATCTTGATGTGATTGGCCTGACTGAAACATGGCTTAAGCCTGATGAATTTACTTTGTTAAATGAGGCCTCACCTCCTGGTTACACTATTGACCATATCCCCCGTGCATCCCGCAAAGGCGGAGGTGTTGCTAACATTTACGATAGCAAATTTCAATTTACAAACGCCCCCCCGACGTTTTCGTCTTTTGAGCTTCTAGTCATGAAATCTATGCAGCCTACTCAATCACTTTTTATAGCTACTGTTTACAGGCCTCCTGGGCCATATACAGCGTTCCTCACTGAGTTCCCTGGGGGGCTAGGGTCAGTCTTATCTGGAGTACTTCTCCTGTCTTATCCGGTGTCCTGTGTGAATTTAAGTATGCTCTCTCTAATTCTTTCTCTCTTTCTTTCGCTCTCTCGGAGGACCTGAGCCCAAGGACCATGCCTCAGGACTACCTGGCATGATGACTCCTTGCTGTCCCCAGTCCACCTGGCCGTGCTGCTGCTCCAGTTTCAACTGTTCTGCCTGCGGCTATGGAACCCTGACCTGTTCACTGGACGTGCTACCTGTCCCAGACCTGCTGTTTTCAACTCTCTAGAGACAGCAGGAGCAGTAGAGATACTCTTAATGATCAGCTATGAAAAGCCAACTGACATTTACTCCTGAGGTGCTGACTTGTTGCACCCTCGACAACTACTGTGATTATTATTATTTTACCATGCTGGTCATTTATGAACATTTGAACATCTTTGCCATGTTCTGTTATAATCTCCACCCGGCACAGCCAGAAGAGGACTGGCCACCCCTCATAGCATGGTTCCTCTCTAGGTTTCTTCCTAGGTTTTGGCCTTTCTAGGGAGTTTTTCCTAGCCACCGTGCTTCTACACCTGCATTGCTTGCTGTTTGGGGTTTTAGGCTGGGTTTCTGTACAGCACTTTGAGATATCAGCTGATGTAAGAAGGGCTATATAAATACATTTGATTTGATCAGAGAAAATGACTTTACCCCAGTCCTCAGCAGTCCAATCTCTGTACCTTTTGCAGAATATCAGTCTGTCCCTGATGTTTTACCTGGAGAGAAGTGGCTTCTTTGCTGCCCTTCTTGACACCAGGCCATCCTCCAAAAGTCTTCACCTCACTGTGCGTGCAGATGCACTCACACCTGCCTGCTGCCATTCCTGAGCAAGCTCTGTACTGGTGGTGCCCCGATCCCGCAGCTGAATCAACTTTAGGAGACGGTCCTGGCGCTTGCTGGACTTTTTTGGGCGCCCTGAAGCCGCCTTCACAACAATTGAACCGCTCTCCTTGAAGTTCTTGATGATCCGATAAATGGTTGATTTAGGTGCAATCTTACTGGCAGCAATATCCTTGCCTGTGAAGCCCTTTTTGTGCAAAGCAATGACGACGACACGTGTTTCCTTGCAGGTAACCACGGTTGACAGAGGAAGAACAATGATTCCAAGCACCACCCTCCTTTTGAAGCTTCCAGTCTGTTATTCGAACTCAATCAGCATGACAGAGTGATCTCCAGCCTTGTCCTCGTCAACATTCACACCTGTGTTAACGAGAGAATCACTGACATGATGATGATGACAGGTGGTCCTTTTGTGGCAGGGATGAAATGCAGTGGAAATGTTTTTGGGGGGATTCAGTTCATTTCCATGGAAAAGAGGGACTTTGCAATTAATTGATATTCATCTGATCACTCTTCATAACATTCTGGAGTATATGCAAATTGCCATCATACAAACTGAGGCAGCAGACTTTGAAGATTAATATTTGTGTCTGTAGCTGTAATAGCATAGGTCATGTTCTTGGTTTGCCTCTACCTCGGTGTGATATGAAATGTTGTTGCTGTTTGACAATTGATGTCCACGACATCCCCTTTCTGTTTTGAACAGCACCGTACACCAGCATGCAGATCAGCGGGGGGAACACCAAGTAAAAACATTGCAGAACGGCTATTTGACAAGCTCAAAGAGGAAGAATCTCTGGAGTTTCCTCCTCCGTCCAAACTGATATCACGAGATTCAGGCAAGCAATACAGTGCCTTCGGAAAGTATTCAGACCCCTTTTTCCACATTTTGTTACGTTACAGCCTTACTCTAAAATTGAATAAATAAGTAAAAATCCTCAGCAATCTACACAGAATACCCCATAATGACAAAGTGAAAACACGTTTTTAGAAAACAGAAATACCTTTGTTACATAAGTATTCAGACCCTTTGCTATGAGACTCGAAATTGAGCTCAGGTGCATCCTGTTTCCATTATCATCCTTGAGTTAACCCACTGTTCCCCGGTAGGCCGTCATTGTAAATAAGAATTTGTTCTTAACTGACTTGCCTAGTTAAATAAATGTTACATTTGAAAAAATATTTTTTATCTACAACTTGATTGCATTCCACCTCTACCCAAATCAGGTCCAATCAATTGAATTTACCAGAGACCCACCTGTTAATATAAGGTCCCACAGTTGACAGTGCCAGAAGGTCAGAACAAAAACCAAGCCATGAGGTCGAAGGAATTGTACGTAGATCTCCGAGACAAGATTGTGTCGGGGCGAAGACCTGGGGAAGGGTACCAAAACATTTCTGAAGGTCCCCGAAAACACAGTGGCCTCCGCCAAGACTCTGGCCAGGCGGCCAGCCCTATGAAAACTAGCAATTGGGAAGAAGGGCCTTGGTCAGGGAAATGACCAAGAACCCGATGGTCACTCTGACAGAGCTCCAGAGTTCCTCTGTGGAGATGGGAGAACTTTCCAGAAGGACAACATTTACATTTAAGTCATTTAGCAGACGCTCTTATCCAGAGCGACTTACAAGTTCTGGAGCACTCCACCAGTCAGGCATTTATGGTAGAGTGGCTAGATGGAAGCCACTCCTCAGTAAAAGACACATGAGAGCCCGCTTGGAGTTTGCCAAAAGGCACCTAAAGCATCTGACTATGAGAAACAAGATTTTCTGGTCTGATGAAACCAAGATTTAACTCTTTGGCCTGAATGCCAAGCATCACGTCTGGAGGAAACCTGGCACCATCCCCATGGTGAACCGCGTTGGTAGCATGCTGTGGGGTTGTTTTTCAGGGACTGGGAGACTGGTCAGGATCAAGGGAAAGATGAACTGAGCAAAGTACAGAGATCCTTGATGAAAACCTGCTCAGGACCTCAGACTGGGGTGTAGGTTCACCTTCCAACAGGACAACGACCCTAAGCACACAGCCAAGACAACACAGGAGTGGCTTCGGGACAAGTCTCTGAATGTCCTTGAGTGGCCCAGCCAGAGCCCGGACTTGAACCAGATCTAACATCTCCTTAGAGACCTGAAAATAGCTGTGCAGCGACGCTCCCATCCAACATGACACTGTTTGAGAGGGTCTGCAGAGAAGAATGGAAGAAACTCCCCAAATGCAGGTGTGCCAAGCTTGTAGGATCATACCCAATAATTGATGCTGTAATCACTGCCAAAGGTGCTTCAACAAAGTACAGAGTAAAGGGTTTCAATACATATGTAAATGTGATATTTCAGTGATTTTTTTTTTTAATTATTATTTTTTAGCAAAAATGTCTCTGTTCTTGCTTTGATGTTATGGGTATTGTGTGTAGATTGACACAAAAAAACAACGATTTAGTACATTTTAGAATAGGCTGTAGCATTACAAAATCTGGAAAAAGTCAAGGGGTCTGAATACTTTACGAAGGCATTCATCGGAACAAGGCTGCATCTGAAATGGTACCCTATTCAATATAGTACAGTTGACCAGGGCTCATAAGGGCAATGTTAACTATGTTTGAATTGATTTTATTTTTGTCATTTAGCAGACACTTTTATCCAGTGTGACTTACAGGAGCATTCGGGTTAAGTGCCTTTCTCAAGCTTGGCACATCGGCAGATTTGTTTTCACACCTGCCACCCACATCGCACATTGTGGTATACAGACATGTTTCTCATGGATAATGGGGCTATATTTAGACCTGTAGCTGATGTGAAACCTGTATGGGATTTTCCCTTCAATACAGGTATACAGCGTGTCAAAATAAAAGTCCCATACAGGTCTCACATCACATACAGGTGTCACATTAGCTAACAACATTGCATTCCTTGTAGGCTTCCAAGATGTGACTGGGGAGGACTGGGATGAATCTGTGTTTCACCGGGAGGAACAAGATGAATCTACACCTACTGTAAGGTACTCCGTAGTACTTGCCTGGTGCCAGATCTGTTTGTGATCTTTAGCCAACGCCATAGACTATGACCATAAGCATTGGCACAACAGCACAAACAGATCTGGCACCAGACTCATGATACATCCCAATAACACATGTTTCACCTCTCCAATAGGAGAATCCCTCTCCTATTCCTAAGTCTTCTCTTGGAAGATTTACTAACAGAGAACCTCCATTTGTACCCTGGTGCTAGTTATTCTATTGTTTTGTTGGGTGTTTACTGTACTGTTGTTTCTAAGTAATGTGTTATAACATGTATAGATTTTAATAATATACACATAATCTGTCATAATGCTCCTGCACCTAAATATAAACAGTACTGGCACACAAAATGAGTACCAGCACCTATTTCAGTCCAGGTCATAATGTAAAATTATTATTTCAGGACCATGTTCCCAATCAGGAGGCTGGAATTCATAGGAAGAGGCCTTGGGCCTCAGGTATGTCTCTGAAGTCTCTCTGCAATGACTTGACATGTACTGTTGACCAATCTGGTCTCTTAAAAATTCTAAAAGAGCATCTGTTTTCAAATACTTACCGTGGTCGTATTCATTAGGCATCAAACTGAATTTAAAGTATTAACTGGGAGGGACTACCTGAACTTGTCCTATAACAAAAGTTTGTTCGTTTTCAGTTGCAAAATGTTTTAATATGATAGAACACTTGATAAAACATGGCCCTCAGTGAAGGATAAATTACCATAAAGGTGTGGACTGGAGCTGACCATGGTCAATGGCCATGTTGTGGTCATATTACTCAGCAGAGCGTGCTGACTCGGGAGGTGCAGCGGAGAAGAAGAGTGTGCCGCTAGAAAGTGATCCAAGGCAAAGACCCAGGGCCTTCTTTCCCTCAGAACCTCTCGAGGAGGCTGCTGGTAATACATACATACATACAGTTGAAGTTGGAAGTTTACATACACTTAGGTTGGAGTCATTAACTCGTTTTTCAACCCCTCCACAAATTTCTTGTTAAAACAAACTATAGTTTTGGCAAGTTGGTTAGGACATCTGCTTTGTGCATTGACACAAGTAACCCACAAGTAATGTGGTCCCGTGTGGCTCAGTTGGTAGAGCATGGCGCTTGCAACGCCAGGGTTGTGGGTTCATTCCCCACGGGGGGACCAGGATGAATATGTATGAACTTTCCAATTTGTAAGTCGCTCTGGATAAGAGCGTCTGCTAAATGACGTAAATGTAATGTAATTTTTCCAACAATTGTTTACAGACAGATTATTTCATTTATAATTCAATGTATCACAATTCCAGTGGGTCAGAAGTTTACATACACTAAGTTGACTGTGCCTTTAAACAGCTTGGAAAATTCCAGAAAATGATGTCAATGCTTTAGAAGCTTCTGATAGGCTAATTGACATCATTTGAGTCAATTGGAGGTGTACCTGTGGATGTATTTCAAGGCCTACCTTCAAACTCTGTATCCATGGGAGCAATTTCCAAATGCCTGAAGGTACCACGTTCATGTGTACAAACAATAGTACGCAAGTATAAACACCATGGGACCACGCAGCCGTCATACCGCTCAGGAAGGAGACGCATTCTGTCTCCTAGAGATGAACGTACTTTGGTGTAAAAAGTGCAAATCAATCCCAGAACAACAGCCTTGTGACGATGCTAGAGGAAACCGGTACAAAAGTCTGTCCCTGATCCTTCTCGAAGCCACCCTTTGCCTTGATGACAGCTTTGCACACTCTTGGTATTCTCTCAACCAGCTTCATGAGGAATGCTTTTCCAACAGTCTTGAAAGAGTTCCCACATGTTGAGCACTTGTTGGCTGCATTTCCTTCACTCTGCGTTCCAAATCATCCCAAACCATCTCAATTGGGTTGAGGTCGGGTGATTGGAGGCCAGGTCATCTGATGCAGCACTCCATCACTCTCCTTGGTCAAAAAGCCCTTACACAGCCTGATGGTGTGTTTTGAGTCATTGTCCCGTTGAAAAGCAAATGATAGTCCCACTAAGCCCAAACAAGATGGGATGGCGTATTGCTACAGAATGCTGTGGTAGCCGTGCTGGTTAAGTGTGCCTTTTGAATTCTAAATAAATCAGTGTCACCAGCAAAGCACCATCACACCACCACCTCCATGCTTCATGGTGGGAACCACACGTGGAGAGCATCCGTTCACCTACTCTCTCACAAAGACAGTGGTGTGAACCAAAAATCTCAAATTTGGACTCATCAGACCAAAGGACAGATTTCCACCGGTCTAATGTCCATTGCTCGTGTTTCTTGGCCCAAGCAAGTCTCTTCTTATTGGTGTCCTTTAGTGCCAGTAGACCATGAAGGCCTGATTTCACGCAGTCTCCTCTGAACAGTTGATGTCTGTTATTTGAACTCTGAAGCATTTATTTGGGCTGAAACCTGAGGTGCAGTTAATTGCCGATTTCACACCTTTTAATTGAAATGCATTCCAGGTGACTATCCCATGAAGCTGGTTGAGAGAATGCCAAGAGTGTGCAAAGCTGCCATCAAGGCAAAGGGTGGCTACTTTGAAGAATTTCAAATATATTTTGACTTGTAAACACTCATTTGGTTACTACATGATTCCATATGTATTATTTAATTGTTTTGATGTCTTAACTATTATTCTACAATGTAGAAAATTGTTAAAAAAAATAAAAACCCTTGAATGAGTAGTGTATTCAAACTTCTGACTGGTACTGTACATACATACAGTGCATTCAGAAAGTATTCAAACCTTTGACTTTTTCCACATTTTGTTATGTTACAGTATTATTCTGAAATAGATTAAATGTTTTTCCTTATCAATCTAAAACAACCTTATTTACATAAGTATTCAGACCCTTTGATATGGTACTCGAAATTAAGGTTAGGTGCATCCTGTTTCCATTGATCATCCTTGAGATGTTTCTACATCTTGATTGTGGTCCCCATGTGGTAAATTCAATTGATTGGACATGATTTGGAAAGGCACACACCTGTCTTTATAAGGTCCCACAGTTGACAGTGCATGTCAGAGCAAAGACCAAGCCATGAGGTCGAAGGAGTTGTCCGTAGAATATTTGTATAAATTAGACTTCTGTATTTCATTTTCCCAAAATTTGCTAATGTTTAAAGAAAACAACATGTTTTCACTTCATCATTATGGGGTGTAGATGGGTGAGATTTTATTTATCCAGTTTTAAATTCAGGCTGTAACACATCAATGTGAAATAAGTCGAGGGGTAAGAATATTTTCTGAATGCACTGTATGCTACTGGTTGTGCAGGCGTTCATTCCAACCCCATCTGTTTCATGCTTTCCAGAATCAATGAGCAGAGTGCTGAATGAGGAGGTGGAGTCTGAGATGGAGATGGGCTCTGGAGTCATCGCTGCTTTCCAGACCTTCAAGAGCCAGCTGAGAGCACACTTCTCGGTGATCACATCACACAGACTTGTGCAACAAACTCAGCAAAAAAAGAAACGTCCTCTCACTGTCAACTGCTTTTATTTTCAGCAAACTTAACATGTGTAAATATTTGTATGAACATAAGGTTCAACAACTGAGACATGAACTGAACAAGTTCCACAGACATGTGACTAACATAAATGGAATAATGTGTCCCTGAACAAAAGGGGGGGGGGGGGGTCAAAATCAAAAGTAACAGTCAGTATCTGGTGTGGCCACCAGCTGCATTAAGTACTGCAGTGCATCTCCTTCTCATGGACTGCACCAGATTTGCCAGTTCTTGCTGTGAGATGTTACCCCACTCTTCCACCAAGGCACCTACAAGTTCCCGGACATGTCTGGGGGGAATGGCCCTAGCCCTCACCCTCCGATCTAACAGGTCCCAGACGTGCTCAATGGGATTGAGATCCGGGCTCTTCACTGGCCATGGCAGAACACTGACATTCCTGTCTGACACTGACATTCTTGAGTACAGGCCTTGGTGTAACGCTCATTCCTTCGACAATAAACTCAAATCTGACCATCACCCTCTTGAGACAAAACCGTGACTCGTCAGTGAATAGTCCTTTTTGCTAGTCCTGTCTGGTCCAGTGACGGTGGGTTTGTGCCCCCCGTTGTTGCCAGTGAGGATCTGCCTTACAACAGGCCTACAAGCCCTCAGTCCAGCCTCTCTCAGCCTATTGCGGACAGTCTGAGCACTGATGGAGGGATTATGCGTTCCTGGTGTAACTCGGGCAGTTATTGTTGCCATCCTGTGATGTTTGGATCTACCGATCCTGTTCAGGTGTTGTTACCCATGGTCTGCCACTGCGAGGACGATCAGCTGTCGATCCTGTAGCTCTGTCTTAGGCGTCTCACAGTACGGACATTGCAATTTATTGCCCTGGCCACGTCTGCAGTCCTCATGCCTCCTTGCAGCATGGTAAGGCACGTTCACACAGATGAGCAGGGACCCTGGGCATCTTTCTTTTGGTGTTTTTCAGAGTCAGTAGAAGGGGCTCTTTAGTGTCCTAAGTTTTCATAACTGTGACCTTAATTGCCTACCGTCTGTAAGCTGTTAGTGTCTCAATGACCGTTCCACAGGTGCATGTTCATTAATTGTTTATGGTTCATTGAACAAGCATGGGAAACAGTGTTTAAACCCTTTACAATGAAGATCTGTGAAGTTATTTGGATTATTTTGAATTATCTTTGAAAGACAGGGTCCTGAAAAAGGGACATTAATTTTTTTGCTGAGTTTACAATCATGGTCCCTACTGTTACCCTGGTCCTGGAGAGCTCCAGCTTGATCCATTCTAATCTCCAACCCAGAATTATCTTGCGTGCGCTGACCAGCTACTGCCACCAGAGACCAGCCCGGCACTAACACACGATTCCTCCAATCGCTTATCCATCAAGACCTTTAAAACTAGACACTAGGAAACATTTGACCATGGAGCTATTTGATAAAGGTTGCTACCATTCATGTTTCAGATGACTAATCCCCCTTTCCTATTGTTCCTACAGTCCAGATACAAGAAGATTGAAGCCCGCTCCCTGCAGTCTCTGATGGACTGTCAGAAAAACGTCACCTCTCTCCTGGGTGCTGTCCACGACAGCAGGTAAAAACCATCACCTGGACCAGTCTTAAATAATAATGGATTCATTAATAATTGATGTAGTCATTTAGATGACTCAAGTCACTTTCCACTTGGGAACTCGCCTCATCCATTCTTGTCTTATGATTGTTGGAAGGTTCCGCAGAGGTTGGTTGAGGATGTGGTTTACAGTGACATTCTTCCTGTTTGTGCAGGCTGGTCCACCTGGAGCGCTTCCAGGCCACCGTAGTCCAGGAGCTGGGCCGCCTGGAGAATGACTGCATCTCGCTCAAAGAGATCGAGGGGGAAACTGTGGTCTGTCTCTCTGGCTAGCACACCATTCTCATTGAAACGCGTTACTTAATTTGATGTTACCATTACTAAAACCTGGGCCGTGTGTTTGTTAGGGCAAGCAAAGGAAAAGATTTGTAACAGAATTACATGTCTTATGGACGGGTGGTTCAACTTCTGTTTTCTGCCTTCCGGTGCCTAATGAACACGACCCAGGCTGCCTTATGTTCACTAGGGTTCACTCTTGCTTCTACTACACCATAATGCTTTCTGGCCCACTCCTAGGAGTTAGGGTTTGGTTCAAAATGATTCAAAGGGTTCACATTGTTTTGTTAACTCCTTTCATTTTTCAGAACTTTTGGCAGAGCGAGTCTCAGTCCGTGCGGTCGTTCTGTGACCGACAGCAGCAGAGGTAAGCAAGCACTAAACGGCAACTGACCTAACCTCAATGTAGGGATATAGTACATGTTACATCACATGTATCTAATAATAATAGCCATGTCAGATTGAAAGTCATGCTCTCCCATGTCCTTCCAGGTTAGAGTCACTAGGAGAGCCCAGAGATGGCTGGAGCAGCATGTTACAGAGGGAGGAGGCTGCAGCACCACCGGTACACTTCTGACCCACACAATGTATACCATGCATCACATGGCACGTCCCGTGGAATAGTCTGTCCACCCTGCCCTTGGACATCATTCTTGTATTTTCAAATGGCAAATGAGATATTGTATTATAACCTATAAACGCAGACACGGGTCACCCATCTATTGTTTTTTTTGGGGGACGATGTCTGTGAAAACAAGAGTTAAAACACTATGTACACTGTAAATCTAGCCAGGGTGAAGCAGGAGAACCCGTCATCTCTGTAGCCGTGCTCTTGGTTGTGGTGTGAATCATGGTCACAGAGTTACTGTGTTGGTGGACTTCGGATGTACTCGGGCTCCCCCAGGATGAGCTACAGCCCACACTGAACCAAGCAGAACTGAGCCAGCAGCAGCACTTCGTAACCCACCGGACTCCTAGAGTATCAAAGACAATATTCCCAGCCTGAGCACAGTCAGTGTAGAATATGGCTGTTTTGGATTTCTAGGTCTGGCAGGATGCCTGTAACAATATTCAACATGGGATTACGTTGGCGTAAAGGGATAGGTCACTTTTTGAAGTTGGGAGATTCTGCATGTGGCTAAATAACCAGACTTTTAAAAGTCTCTCTTTTTACAATTACAATAAAGATGACTTCTCTCTTCCTCTCCTCAGGAACCTCCAAAGTAGAACGCTGGTGACAAAGGAAATAGAAGCTAAGACTCTCCAGTTCCTGATGAAACCAACACCACTTTGGACCTTTATACTGACATTGAACCATGAGTGACGTCGTACAGACACGTAATGGCTGATAGACCGTGACCAAAGTTCTCACACAGGCAATGACCTACCTTGCTCATTTATTTTTTTCTGCCATTGTTCAAAATACACTCAATTAGAGCTAATACATGAATAGCTGAAGGATAATAATAGGCTGATGAATTTCAGGGACTTGGTTAGACATCAGAGAGCAAGGCAGACCATGCGTGTTTATTTTTTTAATTAACTTTTGTCATGTTTGTCGATAGCCACTCAAAGACATTCAGTGATTGATTGAGAAATGCAATGTATGAAGTCTACGAAAGTCATCAGGAAAGCCTGTAAAATATAGTTTTTCTAAAGAACCAGTCAAATGTTTACTATGTTTTGCACCCATAAACTTGCATTCAAATACAGTGGGATATATCAGGTAGGTTTAGCAGTGTTTCTAAGGCATCTTTAGTTTAACAATGATTTGAGTGAATGCTCTGGAGGGATATTTTTGGTGAGTACATACCGGAGGCTATATGCAATAAAGGCATAGTTGTGGCCAAATATATATTGGCACTTTTCTTAAATAATTCCCTCTAAAATAAGTTAATAACTTTTGCAATGTTCAACCCAGTGATATTGGATTTAACATTCCAGAAACAATTTTTTTGTGAACTTGTTTATAAAAAAAGTGTTTAGAAAATACAGGCAAATGGCATGGACAAAATGATTGCCACTCCGGAGCTAGTACTTGATTGCACAGTCTTTGGCCAAGATAACGGCAGACAAATGCTTCTTGTAGCTATCAATAAGCTTGCTGCACTTTTTCTACTGACAATTTGGCCCACTTTTCAGCAGCAAATGGCTCTAATTTGTCAATGTTTGAGGGGTGCCCTCCACCAACTGCTGTTTTTAGATCTCTCGTAGGTTTTGGATGTGATTCAAATCTGGACTTGTCACTGGCCACTTCACAACAGTCAAGCATCTCTTTTCCATTCCTGGGTGCTTTTTGTGTGTTTGGGGTTGTTGTCGTGCTGGAAGATCCACAACCATTAATGGAGACCCTGTTTTTGGCTACTGGGTTGAACATTGGACTCCAACACCTAATCTGCTGATTTCATGATGCCTTGTGCACATTCAAGGCCCCCAGTACAAAAAGCAAAGTAACCCTGCAGCATTATCAAACCCCGTCTTTGATTGTACGGAGGCTGTTCTTTTAATTGAATACTTAATTTGGTCGTCAGTAAAAAGCGCTGATCTGTATTGCCATAGAACTCATTTTGTTTCTTTGGTCCACATAACAATGAAGTGTTTAGTAGTTTTTGTGTAGTTAAAGCAGGCTTTCTTGTCTCCATCAGCAGTGTGGTCTTCCTATGTTTACCATCAACCAAATAAAGCGTTCAAAGAAAAGAACACCTTTCCTACAATTTATTAGAACGAGGTTTGATAATGCTGTGAGGTTGCTTTGGTGCTGGGGTCCTAAATGTGTGCAAGACCTCGTGAAATCTCCAGTTTGAGTTCAACGTTCAACCAAGTGTCCAAAAATGCTCTTTGAGCAGGACAACCTAAAACACAAACAAAAATCTCCCTGGAATGGTTCAAGAAGAAACACTGGACTGTTCTGGAGTGGCCAGTGAAGAGTCCAGGACATGGTTTCCCAAAAGCATCTTCAGGTTAAGTTCATTATAGAATTGATGGTTCTAACGACTTGAGCCTTAAAATGCAAATGATAACCGGGCTCAGATTCCAATCCATAAAATCTAAGATGGCAGCATGTCAATGTTTGACTGTGACTATTAGATTTTTAACCTAATAACCTATTAGTTTATGGTGGAGCAAATCTACAATTTCCTTGTGTTGTGCAAACGATTTAGTTTTGCTGGTGTGAAGCTCGCGGGTCTCCAAATCGGATACACTTTTTTGACATTTATTTTTCGCTATTTGCACTTGTTTACTTGACGTTTACCAAAGTAACCCTCTCTGGCTGGCCTGGGTTCTATCCTCAGATTTACATTAGCGGAGTATCTCGTCCAAGCGGCTCCTCTTCGCTCTCTGCCTGGCTGTCAGAGGCAGCTCAACAACCCCCAATCTACTCACGCGCACACACTCACATACAGACTGATACATGCACACAGTCCCTCCTTACCTTTCATTGGTCACCATTTCTTACATCGCTCAGAGAAAATGACAATTTTCGTGGTATTGCTTTATGCACTAAAATGCGGTACTACAGGATATTTCTTAACGTAGCTCTTTATTAGCTACGTTAAGAATGTTCACGTATCTCCAACCATGATCAACTGCCCATGACCTAACCATCTGGGTGGTCTTAACCAATCATAGCACAGTATGATACGGCGGTAAAATGCATCTAATTATAATTCAGTATGTTTACACATATGAATATTACAGCACTGACTTTACTGAACTCTGGAGAAAACATTGTCGCTGGGTGAGTACATCTGACAATGTGCTCTCCCGTCCATTAGACATTTTGTCTGCGGGAACTCGCTCTTTTTCACTCGGTCCACTTGTCCAAGTGCCGATGCATTTGTGGCATGATGTGACCAGTACGAACTTGTCACAACCAAAGTCTAATGGTTTTAAATGACTGTTTTGTATTGTCTGGAAACTCGTAGAATTCACTTGCAGTAGGTCTCTTAAAAAAGAGAAGCCGTGCAAGGTTATTAGAGGTGCCTAGTTATTTTGTTGATATCAGGTAACGTGCAACCTGGCCCTTATATGCAATGTCTCCAAACCCCCTCTGATTTTAAATCTAGATCTGGTTTTGGTAATTTTAATTTAAATGTACGCAGCCGGTTGTAAAAATGGGGTTAGGATTTGGCCAAAATCAACAGATGCTGATGTAATTGTGTTTTCTGAAACCTGGCTCATCAAGTTTGTTCTTGATAAGGATATTTGAAATGTTCACACTGATCGAGTTAAGGTGGGGGTGCGGCTATATATGTAAAGACTACATTCCTTGTAAGTGTGCCAAAGTCTGAAACTATTTGTAAACCGTTGGAATTTCTTGTTTTGAACCTTGAGGTTTCAAAAGGTCTGTTATAGACCCACCTCCTGCTATCGGTGATGCATTTTCTTCTCTGATGCACCTTATGTCTAAACGTGTTTACAGTGAAATTATCTTGATAGGTGAGCTCAACTGGTGTTGGTTAAAACCGGTGTCTGATTTGAAAATGTATTGTAATTCTATGAATGTTACCCAGTTGATTAGCTCACCCACCCGCCCAAATCTCAAATATCCAGAGAAATCTACCCTGATTGATTTGATATTGACAAATGTTCCACATAAATATTCTGCGGTTGGTGTTTTTTGTAATGACCATTGTGCAGTTGTTGCTGTTCCTAAGGTTCCTAAAACAAACCCACGCTTTATTCGTAAAATACATTTTTAGATTTTTAATGATCAGGCTTTCTTTCATGATTTTGTTTTATTTTGACTGGAGAAAGATTGAGCTTATTCCTGACGTGGAAACTGCCTGGAAGTTCTTTTCATGAAGGTTTTTTCCCCAAATAGTAAACAAACATGCCCCATTCCGCAGGTTCTGAGTTAAAAGGCAGGATAATCCATGGTTTTCTTCTGAGCTGTCTTGCATTATTCACTAACGTAATCTAGCCTGGGCTAAAGCAAGGAAATCATGTTCTGATTGGCTTCTTTTTAAGCAGCTGTGAAACAAGTGTTTATGTTCTTCTCATGAAGGCCAAGTCTGAATATTTTATGTCTGTTACCACTGATAACCTGAATGACCCTAAAGTTTTGGGAGGCTATTAAATCGATCTGGTAACAGTAATGTTAATGAATTACCGTCATGTGTATTGAAGGACTCTGTTGCTGTATATGACAGCTGAATTGTTTCAATGAGCACTTTGTATCATTTGGTAGGCTGCTTAATTCAGTATCCTCTGGCTCTGTACAACCCTGTGTGCATGAACCAGTGAGAGTTGGTCAAACTTTTTGCTATTCTTAGTGCCCTGAAATCCTTAGATCAGAGAAAGCCTGCAGGTCCTGATCATCTTGATCCCTGCATTTTAAAACTGGCAGCTGATTTCACAGCTGAACCACTTACGTATTTGTTCAATCTAACCCTGGAATGTAATGAAATTCCAAAGATCTGGAAATCAGCATTTGCCCTACCACTTTTAAAGGGGGGAGATCCAACTCTTTTAAATAATTATAGTCCAATCTCAAAGCTGTCACCCCTGGCGCAAATTCTTGAAATGTTTGTTAGTGAACAGCTAATTGTTTTTATATACTATAATTTATCAATGTACCAATCGGGCTTCAGGAAGAAGCATAGCACAATTACAGCAGCCATTAAGGTTTAAATTATATCACTGAAGCCCTTGACAAAAAACAGCACTGTCTCACTTTTTATTGATCTCTCTAAGGCTTTTGATACAGTTGATCATGCTATACTGAGGCATGGTTTGCTAACTGCCTGATAGAACTCAGTGCACTCAATTTGATGGGCTCATGTCTGTTAAATGGTCTGTCTAATGGTGTGCACCAGGGCTCTGTACTTCACTATTTATATAAATAATTAAGACAAATTTGCAAAATGCGCAACTTAACTTCTTTGCTGATGATACTGCTCTTTGTTGTGCCTCGTCTCTCTCTCAAGCTTTCAAGAACTTGCAAACTGCTTTTTATACTGTTCAACATACCTTGTCAGTTAAAGCTTATCCTCAATACTGACTAAACTAATGGTATTTTCTAAAGCAAGAAATAGATCTCTGAGCCTTTCACCTATTACTACCTGTCAGGGTAATGAGATTGAGACTGTAACCTGATATTTATATCTTGGAATTTTAATTGATGACTGCCTCTTTTTAAATAAGGCCTGAAGTAATTCATGGACACTAACTGACCATCATATCATACAACTCATTCCCTTAGAAGTTGGATGAGGTACATTAGCAGCATGAGCATGTACAGGTAACTGCCAAACTAGAGGAAACACTATCATAGTGTCTTAATAGGTCGTTGGGCCACTACGAGCTGGCAGAACAGTTTCAATGCACCTTGCCATAGATCAGGGATCGTCAACTATATAGATTTAGCTGTGGGACAATTATTTTTCTTGAGTGGATGGTCGGGCGTCAGGAACATAATTCTTCAGAGTTCAAGTAACAGACACATCTCAACATCAACTGTTCAGAGGAGACTCAGGCCTTCAAGGTCAAATTGCTGCAAAGAAACCACTACTAAAAGGACACCAATAATAAGAAGAGACTTGCTTGGGCCAAAAAACACGAGCAATGGACATTAGACCGGTGGAAATATGTCCTTTGTTCTGATGAGTCCAAATGTGAAGTTTTTGGTTCCAACCGCTGTGTCTTTGTGAGACGCAGAGTAAGAGAACGGATGATCTCCGCATGTGTGGTTCTCACAGTGAGGCATGGAGGAGGAGGTGTGATGGTGCTTTACTTGTGACACCATTTGTGATTTATTTAGAATTCAAAGCCCACTTAACCAGAATGGCTACCACAGCATTCTGCAGCGATACGCCATCCCATCTGGTTTGCACTTAGTTGGGGACTATTATTTGTTTTTCAACAGGACAATGACCAAACACACCTTTTTTAAGCTGTGTAAGGGCTATTTGACCAAGAAGGAGAGTGAAGAGGGCTTCATCAGATGACTTGGCCTCCACAATCACCCGACCTCAACCCAATTGAGATGGCTTGGCATGAGTTGGACCGCAGAGTGAAGGAAAAGCAGCCAACAATTGCTCAGCATATGTGGGAACTCTTTCAAGACTGTTGGAAAAGCATTCCTCATGGTTGAGAGAATGCCAAGAGTCTGCAAAGCTGTCATCAGGCAAAGGGTGGCTTCGAGAAGAATCTCAAATATAAAATATATTTTGATTTGTTTTTTGTTACTACATTATTCCATTTAAGTTATTTCATAGTTTTGATGTCTTCACTATTATTCTACAATGTAGAAAATAGTAAAAATAAAGAAAAACCCTTGAATGAGTAGGTGTGTCCAAACTTTTGACTGGTACTGTATATATTCTTTTGTAATTTTTACCCCCTTTTTCTCCCCAATTTTCGCGATTACGATCTCGTCTCATCACTGCAAGTCCCCAAAGGGCTCGGGAGAGGCGAAGGTCGAGTCATGCTTTCTCCGAAACATGACCCGCCAAGCCGCGCTACTTAACACCCGCTCGCTTAACCTGGAAGCCAGCTGCACCAATGTGTCGGAGGAAACCCTGTTCAACTGACGACCGAAGTCAGCCTGCAGGCTAGAGCTCGATGAGCCAAGTAAAGCCCTCCCGGCCAAACCCTCCCCAAACCCGGACCATGCTGGGCCAATTGTGCACCGCCATATGGGACTACCGGTCACGGCAGGTTGTGACGTAACTAGGTATCGAACCCCAGGCTGTAGTGATTCCACAACATTGTGATGCAGTGCCCTAGACCGCTGCGCCACTTGGGTGGCCCTGGCATACGCTACCGATCAAATGTTTTAGAACACCTACTCATTCAAGGGTTTTTCTTTATTTTTTCTGTTTTCTACATTGTATAATAATAGTGAAGACATCAAAACTATGTCATAACACATATAGAATTATGTAATAACCAAGAAAAGGGTTAAACAAATCAAAATTGATTTGAGATTCTTCAAAGAGCCACCCTTTGCCTTTATGACAGATTTGCACACTCTTGGGAATGTCATAATTTGGTGTTTTGTTGATGGTGGAAAACGCTGTGTCAGGCGCCACTCCAGAATCGGCAAGTCTGATATCGCGAGCTTACATAAATGATTTGCTATACTGTGTCTGTGTAGCGAATCATTTATGTAAGTTTGCAAGATCAGGTTGGTTGTACGAGGCTAAACAAAGGGCTTTAACATAATTTACTTGAGTCATGGAGAACTGGTTCATACAAGCTCCATAGTTTCAACTCATATTGAACTCGTATATATGACGCTTTATATGTGAGTGCAGGCGACATCAAATTTTATTGGTCACATACACATGGTTAGCAAATGTTAATGTGAGTGTAGCGAAATGCTTGTGCTTCTAGTTCCGATAGTGCAGTAATATCTAACAATTCCCCAACAACTGCCTAATATATACAAATCTAAAGGGGTGAATGAGTATGTACATATAAGTATATGGATGAGCGATGGCAGAGTGGCATAGGCAAGGTGCAATAGATGGTATAAAATACAGTATATACATGTGATATGAGTAATGTAAGATATGTAAACATTATTAAAGTGCCATTATTTAAAGTGCCATTGTTTAAAGTGACTAGTGATCCATTTATTAAAGTGTCCAGTGATTGGGTCTCAATGTAGGCAGCAGTCTCTCTGAGTTAGTGATTGCTGTTTAGCAGTCTGATGGCCTTGAGATAGAAGCTGCTTTTCAATCTCTCGGTCCCAGCTTTGATGCACCTGTACTGACCTCGCCTTCTGGATGATAGCGGTGTGAACAGGCAGTGGCTCAGGTGGTTATCATCCTAGATTATATTTTTGGCCTTCCTGTGACATCAGGTGCTGTAGGTGTCATGGGGGGCAGGTAGTTTTCCCCCAGTGATGCGTTGTGCAGACTGCACCACCCTCTGGAGAGCTTTGCGGTTGAGGGCGGTGCAGTTGCCGCATCAGGCTGTGATACAGCCCAACAGGATGCTCTCGATTGTGCATCTGTAAAAGTTTGTCAGGGTTTTGGGTGACAAGCCAAATTTCTTCAGCCTCCTGAGGTTGAAGAGGCGCTATTGCGCCTTCTTCACTACACTGTCTGTGTGGGTGAACCATTTGTTTGTCTGTGATGTGTATGCCCAGGAACTTAACTTTCCACCTTCTCCACTGCTGTCCCTTCGATGTGGATAGGGGGGTGCTCCTTCCTGAAGTCCACGATCATCTCCTTTGTTTTGTTGACATTGGGGATCAGGCCCACTACTGTTGTGTCGTCTACAAACTTGATGATTGAGTTGGAGGTGTGCATGGCCACGCAGTCATGGGTGAACAGGGAGTACATGAGAGGGCTGAGCACACACCCTTGTGGGGCCCCAGTGTTGAGGGTCAGCGAAGTGGAGATGTTGTTCACCACCTGGGGGCGGCCCGTCAAAGTCCAGGACCCAGTTGCACAGGGTGGGGTTGAGACCCAGGGCATCCAGCTTGATGATGAGCTTGGAGGGTACTATGGTGTTGAATGCTGAGCTGTAGTCAATGAACAGCATTCTTACATAGGTATTCTTTTTTCCCAGATGGGATAGGTCAGTGGGCAGTGTGATGGCGATATGCGTCATCTGTGGACCTGTTGGGGCGGTATGCAAACTGAAGTGGGTCTAGGGTGGCCGGTAAGGAGGCGGTGATATGATCCTTGACTAGCCTCTCAAAGCACTTCATGATGACAGAAGTAAGTGATACGGGGTGATAGTCATTTAGTTCCGTTATCTTTGCCTTCTTGGGTACGGGAACAATGGTAGTCATCTTGAAGCATGTGGGGACAACAGACTGTGATAGGGAGCGATTTAATATGTCCGTAAACACACCAACCAGCTGGTCTGTGCATGCTCTGAGGACGCGGCTAGGGATGCCATCCGGGCCAGCGGCCTTGCGAGGGTTAAGTTAACCCTTTTAGGTTCTAGATAGAAAAAAAGGTGCTAAGAGTGTAGTTAAGAAATGCAATATGTTGTACCCACTGTGACTATTAAAACCTACCCTAACCAGAAACCGTCTTATTGGAGAAGTCTAGGTAATTCCTGTTTGTCTTTTTCTTCCGTTTGATCCCTAATTAACATGACCCAGGGTATCAAGGCACTCAATAGCCCCAACTCATCCATAGAAATCTCTCTTCAGGCGATTTGTCTTTGAACAACTTACCTCAACAAGCATATAGAGGGAGAGCATGAATACAGAGAAGTTGTACACTAGTAAAACACCCTTGAGTGAGTACGATGGCCTGTTCCTCATGTATTTTGGTCCCAGGTATACTATGAGGAGGTAGATGATGGTGAAGGAGAGGGTGGGGAGGTACGAGTCCAACAGAAGCCATCCTCGTACTCTGGAGTCTAAGGAAAGGAAAGAGAACACAGTGAACGATCGCCGCTTGCCACACCCTAATCTGTTTCACCTGTCTTTGTGCTTGTCTCCACCCCCCTCCAGGTGTTGCCCATCTTCCTCATTATCCCCAGTGTATTTATACCTGTGTTCTCTGTCTGTTGCCAGTTCGTTTTGTTTCGTCAAGCCTACCAGCGTTTTTTCCCGTGCTGATGTCTGTGTCTCGTGCCTGTTTTCTAGCTCTCCCGGTTTTTGACCATTCTGCTTGCCCCGACCTTGAGCCTGCCTGCAGTTCTGTACCTTGTCACACCACCCTGGACTACTGACTTCTGCCTGTCGTTTACCTGCCCCCCTTTTTTTGTAAATGTTGTTTCATTGAAACTGTCTGCATCTGGGTCTTCTCCTGAGCCTTGACACCGCTGGTATCATCATCCAATCACATCTCATTATTACTCCATTGAAACCGTGACTGCTCAACGTGTCATAGGCAATAAGATCTGATATTAAACTCTATTTGAACTGATTATAAACATATATAGTCTGTTGTTAATATGATTTTTATATGATTAGAGTCCCTTATAGTAGCCTAGTTAAATGGTTTATAACTAAATACAAGATAATGCTATAAAGGATAACAAGACTGTTGACGAATTGTTAACAAACTGAAATGTAAATAGACTAGTGTTTATACATGATCAGAAACGTCCTACACATTATCTATGATCCAGATAATGTACATTCAAATCAGTTTATTGAATTTCACTATGTCCTTGTCTATGAACTTAATGGTTCATAAACTGAATATGAGAAGAATCTATAAAGAATAACAAGACTGTTGACTAATTGTTAATATAAATAGAGTATGTCACCATGTTCTTGAACTAATGGGGTGTGAACAAGCTGCTTTGCAAGCTGTCACTGCTTTCATTTTCATAGTTAAGGGTGTTGTTTTTCTACTATGGGGTGGCATTTCTTTTCCATTCCAGCTTCGGCTTGACTCTGGCCAATGGATCTTGTGAAGCTGAGTAGAGGCTATGACTAGAAACTAATTACCATCACAACTTTAGGGCAGCACTTCTATCGTAACTTACCTTGAACCTGTTATGTGCAGATAGGTAGTTACAGATTACGTCTGTATCAAAAGTTATAAGTATTCCATAAGTGTATGTATTTACTAATCTATTAGAGTTATGACATAGGCTATTACACCTTAATTACACAGGTGTAAATCCTAATAGGCTTACTTAACAAGGTGATAAGGCACCGCTGTGGAGATTCCTAGTATTCAGAAGGGCCATTCTGATGACATACAGTTTCCTGGATCTAGACTGCTACTCTCCTGCATGTGGTGAGCCTTGAAGGACTCTGTAATGTCAGTCACACGTCAGCTGATGCTACGCTGTAGTCTGAGCAGACTTATTTTTTCAAAAAACATATTTGTAGTTTTTCAACAGCCATATTTGCCGTCTTCATTGGGAAGTACATACCTCTCGCTCCAAACACAGTACAAAAGCGTGTTTAACCGCTGGTCCAAACTTTCTAAATGGTTCTGAAAGCAAAAAAAAAATGAAGTCACTTGCAATAAATGTGTGTGTGCGTATGTGCCACCGTGTGTCCGGTTTTCTATGGCATTTATCAAAATAATGCACATTACATCATAGAACCCATTTTCATGTAAACAGTCTGATTTTAGATGACACATCAAGGTCCTCAAATGCATGGGATAAACGCCTAAAAAGTGGTCTATGTCACATTCAATGATGACTCCTGTTCTTTAAGCGTCTTTGGGTTTTAGCAAAGCACTATATAAATACTATGTATTATCAAGCAATGGACAACATGGACTCCTTAGCCATGCAGGAGAAGGAAGTCCTTCCTTCCTGTCTGACCTCCCACTCCTCTCCTCCGCTCTCCTCTCATTTCTTCTCCTACCATCTCCTCCACTTTACTTTCCTCTCCTCCACTCTCCTACCCTTTCCTCCACTCCTCTCCTTACCTTTCCTCTCCTACCCTCTCTTTTCCTCTCCTCTCCTACCCTCTCTTTTCCTCTCCTACCCTCTCCTTTCCTACCCTCTCCTACCCTTTTCTATCCTCTCCTCGCCTCTCCTCTGCACTCCTATGCTTTCCTCTCTACTCCATTCTTGTCTACTCCTCTCCTCCTCTTTCCTCTGGTCCAGGAAGCTGGCCAGACTAGGCCTACACTCTGGACAAGTGACCTTCAATTATCCATTGATCTATGGCCCCCAGCGCTGACATGAACATAATCAGGTTAAAACACCTGCTTATTTCCATGAAAACGATCTCCCACGTGTAAGTGAAGTGTTATCAGAACAATGCATTCCACCTCCTGTGGGGAGATGACCCAACAGACCAAAGCTGTTATGGGGTGATGGATTTCTGATACAGAGGTGAGGAGTACAACTTGTGGCCTGTCCTCGGCTCTTTGGTGTCACCATATTGACAACTCCTGTCCTGTCCTGTCCAGCAGCACTTAGTGTCTCTTATCTCATTAAACTAAGCTGAGAGGTAAAACTATCCCTTAGGCCTATAGACAGACAGACAGACAGACAGGCAGGCAGGCAGGACTGGCCACTTAGATAGAGAGCCATCAATGAGAGTCAGAGCACATTAATTTTACTTTCTCTGAATAACCATCTTTCATATTGTTGATAAGCCATAACACCGTTCTGCAAGAACTATTGAGCATTTTGTGAAGAAAACAACTGGGTTATTCAAATAATATATCAATGAGAAATGTCATCTCAGCACCCAGAAACAAATCAGCTGTGCAGTCACGAGGAGATAGGAGAAAAGTAACTTTTTCATACATTTTGGCACACATACCTGTGGTATTGGCCTGAAATACATAGCTTGTTGTGAAGTAGGTCTAGGTATGAAACTTTTCCATATGGTATCCTCTTTTGCTCTCAGATTCTTTACATTGTCACCTGGCTGTCTTGTCTACTGTCTTTTTTTGACCTGGCTTAGCTTCAGGCAGGTACTCTAAGCTATAACTACTCAAATTTGGTTCAGATTGTCAGTGTCTCTCCCTACACTAAGTGCAGTGTCTCCTTAAGAATTCCCCCATGGACATTGACAAGGTTATAGTTAGCCCAATTTGTTCCTTTGTATTTTTAATCAAGGAATGAAATGGTGGTATGTATTGGTAAGAACCTGAATTGGTGGTCACATCAGAAGGGCCAGGATTTAGGATTAGCTGTGACTGGAAGGACAGGAAGCATTTTAGTGTGCATCTCAGTAGCCCAGAGCAGCGTTGTAATTCCTGATATTCCAGCTCCTGGCTGACGGCATCTACAGTATGAAGTCACTCTGACTCTTGTTTAAGATGTTTAATAACTCATTCAGATGGATTTGGAAGTATTGTTGTGTTTGAACAGGGTTTGTTGTCAATGGTCAACCAGGCCATAACCAACAAAAATGTAGATTCCTTTAAACAATGTAATTGGTTCTTGCTGATAGAAGCACTCAACTAAAAGTGACCAACAAGCAATATATTGCAAGGCATTAACAAAGTACAAAAGACAAAAAATAAATAAAGGTCTGAATGATAAAAAAAAACCTATTAAATGTTTTCATCATCAGCTTATATCTGACAGAAGACTAGTTCTTGACAGTGAGCACACTGCACAGATTAATAGGCTACATGCCTCATCAAAATACATATGATCTATGCGCCATGCAATAATAGCAGGCTACAACATACAGGTCTTTCAAATCAAATATGAATAGGCTAATATAAAAAATATATGTTCAGCCATCTACAGTAAACAAAATCAGTGCCAATGTAATAAACATGTAGCTAAGTATTGATTCGAGTTTGCAATTTGCACTTCCTATTACCTGCTTCCCATTGCACTGACCCTCTTTCAATTCAAATGGGAGGTCCACATTCCTTGCTGTGACATTCAACTTTTCCAAGGGTTAAAAAGAGATACTGACTCTAGTTCAAGTCAGACAATACTTCCACCTATTCAACGCACATTTAGACAAGCACAAGAATCCAGAGCAACCAAATCCCTTACACTCTCACATCAACAAGGGGTACTGTATCTTCCCTAGAATATGTGGTAAGTCTGTGCCAAACATCACTTTACGCCTAAACATTTCCAATAGATGCCGACAGTAGGCTATAGCCTATAGGCTAGTGTGCTTACCATCTCTTTTTGCTGGGTGTAAGAAGACGAGTATTTGGTACAGCGGAGGTCAAATAGCGTTAAGATTGTGAGGCACGTTACCCTGAAGAGAGACAGATAAGCTAGAGGAAACAGAAGGTGCGCTGTCCGGGGTATCTCGGGATCCGCCTTTATAGCTCGCTGTGGCACGCTTCCACAGACCCTACAAAGTATGGCCCGTCATATGCCGGTCTGTGTAGCCACGACAAGGCGGTTGGGGGATGCTGAAATGACCGATAGGGACTGTGACCAATCAAGGCGCACGCCAGCGTGGGCGCGGTTCCAGCAGCGGCGGCAAGGCAATCTAATCATACATTGGAGGCTGCCGGTGTTGGACATGACGGAACAGAGGGGATGGATGGGACGGCATTGTTTTTGTATTGACGACGATGATGCTACTGAATCGGTGTGGGAATCGGTGTGTGTGAGAGAGAACCACTGGATGGATGACACCTGAGCATAGGCTGCGGGCAGGAAAAAAGCAACCTTATTGACCCGACAAAGACAGGACACTTTGCGGGATCAACCTACTATGCTCATTTTCTGCTATGTGGGATGTGAACGGCTGTATCTCCCCTGTAATGCAAATAGTGCATTCAGATGGCCTTATCCAGCAATGTAATAGAATATATTTTTTCAGTGCATTCAGGCAGCTTAGCGTTCATACCTCCAAATGGATTTCAGACTGTTTTTGACTGCTCGGGGAATGAGTGGAATATGAAAAATTAATGGAGAAAACATGATGATGATGTGGGCTATTTTTGCAGTAGGAATATTTTTTCTAAATTCTCTTGCACACACACACACACACACACACACACACACACACACACACACACACACACACACACACACACACACACACACACACACACACACACACACAACATGGCCATCATATCCCTTTGATGGTGTTATCGCTGTATGAATGTTCCTCAAAGACCAATATGCAAACTATTTACCTTCTCCTTTGTATAAACATACAATTTCCTGTGTTTATGTGACCATTAGAACACCCTCCACTCTGCAAGAGAACACCTGCAAACTTGCTCTATGTGTACACCATTGCATGGCTTAATACCTTCCTTTGGGATTCATTTGAATAGGCAAACTTCCCAAACATGGAATCTTTACCCATGACACACAAAATGTCCATTGACCAATGCATCCAACTTCAAGGTGTGGTTGTTGATTTGAAAACACTTTGCATAGTGCCAAGTGTTGCCATAAACCCATTCTCAATGCTGTCAGTCAGTGTAGTTCTACCCCGACAAGACAATTACCAAGGTTTATAATATATTAGCCTAATATGATTGGTATTAGTATATATGTTTAGAGTTTATGATTTATTTATGAAATACAAGACTAAACATAATGGAGAGTGCATGAGAAAAAATTTACAAGAAAGTATGTTCCACTAGGGCAGGGCTCTCCAGCCCTGGTCAGGGATAACTAACTTCCTGTAGGTTTTCACTCCAAGCCTAATCTACCACACCTGATTCTAATATGTAGCTGGTTGATAAACGGAATCAGGTTAGTTACAAATTGGGCTGGAGCGAAAGCCTACAGGGCGGTAGCTCTCCAGGAATAGGGTTGGAGGAACCTGCCCTAGGGCCTATGCACGGAGGTAAGATCTTCATTTGCTGTCTTTTGTTGCTGAAAATGATCCTGCACTGCAGGAAATGCAGATGAGCGTTGTAATTTACATAAATGAACTGAAAACCCACACTCACACACTGTTGTATTAACAGTATTGCACTGTTCATGTAGTCTACTTTTGGCCGGGTAATAGCCTAACCACCAAAAAAAGCAACATTGTGGCCTAAACGCTCAAATCCTGTTGGTGTAGGATTATTTTGCTGTGAAAATATAGGTCAAATTAAGATCCCACACCTGTAAATGCTGCAGTGCAGGCTGGGCTGAATTGTGTGCAAGCTGATCATAATGATCTGAACGATCTGGGGGAGCATATGATCTGTAGCTTTGGTGGTGCTGCCACCCTGTGGATATGCAGCTGAAGGTCTTGTGGTGGTTACCAGTTGACAGTCACATGCATTGGAAGTGAGGTGTTTGGAATGAAACTGTTGTCGGTCAACTTAGCCTGGTCCCTGGTCCGTTTGTGCTTTTGTATACTCCGCTGTCATTGTCAAGCCAAACATGTTAATTGACTACAGCTCAGCATTCAACACCACAGTGCCCTCCAAGCTAATCACAAAGCTAAGGCCACTGGGACTGAACGCCTCCCTCTGCAACTGGATCCTGGACTTCATGTTTGGCCGTCCTCAAGTGGTGAGGGTAGGCAACAACACATCCGCCACGCTGACCCTAAACATGTGGCCTCTCAGGGGTGCGTGCCCCCTCTACTCCCAGTTCACCCACGACTGCATGGCAGCGCACGACTCCAACACCATCATTAAGTTTGCTGACAGCACGACGGTGGTAGGTCTGATCATCAATGACGATGAGACAGCCTATAGGGAGGAGATCAGAGACCTGGCAGTGTGGTGCCAGGACAACAACCTTTCCCGCAATGACAGCAAGACAAAGGAGCCGGTCGTGAATTACAGGAAACGGAGGGCCATTCACATCGATGGGGCTGTAGTGGAGCTTGTCGAGAGCTTCAAGTTCCTTGGTGTCTACATCATTTAGGATCTATCATGGTCCACACACACCAACATAGTCGTGAAGAGGGCATAACATGGCATATTTCCCCTCAAGAGGCTGAAAAGATTTGGCATGTGCCCTCAGATAGCTGCACCATTGAGAATATTTTGGCTGGGTGTATCACCGCTTGGTATGGCATCTGCTTGGCATCCGACCGCAAGGCGCTAAAGAGGTTAGTGCGTATGGCCCTGTACATCACTGGGACCAAGCTCCCTGCCATCCAGGGCCTCTATACCAGGCTGTGTCAAAGACTCCAGCCACCCAAATCATAAACTGTTTTCTCTGCTGTTGCATGGCAACCGGTACCGATGCACTAAATCTGGAATTAACAGGACCCTGAACCGCTTCTACCTCCAAGACTGCTAAATAGTTAGTTAAATATTTTGATGTACAATATGCAGAAATCACCCCTCCATTTCATGGTTGCTAAAATTCGAATAGTTTGCCTAGTTTGTGACAAAACAAGCAATGTAAAGTGTCGAGAATCATTGTACCATCTAAATCGTTGTGAAATATATTTTCAATAAGCAAACATATTGTATTTTCAGCTGTTTAAAGCTTGTGTACAAAACCGAAAGTAAAAGAAGCAAAAACGAAACTTAAGAACTGGAAGCATAGAAATAGCGCACATAGAACAGATCTACAGCTTCTTAGACTTGCGCACAACGAGAATGACAGATCGGGTCGCCCAAAAAGTTACATATTGCAGCTTTAATCAAAAAGCTACCTGGACTATCGGCATTGACCCATTTTGCACTAACTTTTTTGACTCATCACATACGCTGATGCTGCTGTTTAATATGTATCCTGTCGCCTAGCCACTTTATTCATAGTGATGTGTACATATCTACCTCAATTGCCTCGTACCCCCATGTATATAGCCAAGTTCTCATTACTCATTGTGTATTTATTATTACTTTTATTATTAGGTTTTATTATTTTTCCATTATTGCTCTCTGCATTGTTGAAAAGGGCCCCCAAGTAAGCATTTCATGTGACAAATACAATTTTATTTTATTTGAGTTGGCAGGAGAGCAGAAACAGACTGGCACCCAGGCTAATGTAAACTCTCATGAGTAATTCATTTTTGTTTACTTTTGACAGTTATTGTCCTCCATTGCGTTCAATGTGTTGCTTACAAGAAGAAGTGTGCCTTGACTTGCAGAAACTAGGCTTGCATGTACAAAATTTCTCCACAAGGTGACAACAATGTATCGTTTTAGAGCATGCACCTGTGATGGCCTCACCACAGACACAGCATAGCCATTCCATGGGAATCCCTTTATGACCTTTGTACTGTGACACACCTCACTCTCTGCACTGCACTGGCCCATCCATACAACATTGTTTATTTCCCAAGATATGAGTTATGGTTACCAATCAACAGGACTGTATACTGTCTAGTCATGGAACTGTTTCGATAAGGAAGCTACCGTGCCTTCGGGAGGTATTCATACCCCTTGACTTATTCCAAATTTTGTTGTGCTCAAAGGGATATTCAATGTCTGCTTTTTTGTGTGCCCTTCTTTGCGAGGCAAGGGAAAACCTCCCTGGTCTTTGTGGTTGAATCTGTGTTTGAAATTCACTGCTTGACTGAGGGACCTTACAGATAATTATATGTGTGGGGTATAAAGATGAGGCAGTCATTAAACAATTGTGCTAAACACTCTTATGCACACAGAGTGAGTCCATGCAACTGTGACTTCTTCAGAATTATTTTACTCCTGAACTTAGTTATGCTTACCATAACAAAGGGGTTGAATATTTATTGACTCTCAACATTTTGGTTTTTAATTTTTAATTCATTTGTAAAAAAAATTGATGAAATATTGTGTGTAGGCCAGTGACAAATCTAAATTTCCTTTAAAAAATTATTCAAGCTGTAACACAACAAAATGTGTGTGATGGCCCCATGGACTCAGTTGATTATTCTTTCTGAAGTAACTCAAGATATCTAGAAAGATGACGTTTATTTTTCTTAGTGATATGATATCATCATAGTCTTATAAAACACCCCTAATTAATGTATGGTCTTATGTGGATAATGCATTGGTGCCAACCTCTCACTTATTTTCTGAGTGCTTAAATTGCATATCCAAAGAGATCAATCACCCCGATGAAGGCTTTAATACCAAATTGTTTTTTAAGTTAATAAAGAATGACTTTATATTTAATTTCAATTGTCCAAATTTTGGAACATTCAGTTTATTATTCAATTCATACACCTTGGTTGGACTGTGAGGTAGAGGCAGTATACTTTCCCCATTGCTACACAGACCGACTGAGTAGAACATCTATTCTCAGAGCTGTGGGTGTCACACCTCTACCAGGCAATACCAATCTCTTTGGCTCCAAGTTGCTCTTCTTATCTGTTCAAGAGTCTACTGCCCTGCGTTACACAACTAGTTGCACACACTGTAAAGAGTCAAGGTAGTACATATGTGGGATCATAATTTGACCTATTTTGTCACAGCAAAATAATCCTGCAGCAACAGGATTTAAATATTTTGTCCATAATATTGCTTTATTGGTGGTTAAGCTAATAGCTGGCCAAAATTATAGGCTACTTTAGGTGCAGGAAAATTCTCAGCAACAAAAGTGTGATCAGATTAAGATCCTGCACCTGTAGACAGAACATTCTGGATATCTCCTTTGGGGAAAGTTCACAGACAATTCAGGCAATCAACACCTATCAGTATTTGGTGCTGACACAATGTTTTATTACCCCTGCATTGTAGAGTCTACTTCAGCCCTGTGGTATCAAATAGGCTTTATTGGTGAACTGCCCAATAAATGTTGAGATCACCATTCAAGGCTGACAGCCTGTGCTGGGCTGAAACCTTTGGTCATTGCTGCTGTAGGAATGGTGTAGACCTACACAGGAATCTACACTCATATGTGTAGTGAGAAGTGCCATTTTAGTTTTCTGGTAACATTTTACTTTAAGCTGACATGTATAATGCATTGGGATGCTGTTATCTGCATTGTAAGACTTGTCATAAGCATGCATGATCCCCATAATGTCTTAAATATCACCTCATAATGTGTTAAATAACATCTATTTTCAGATTTCTATCTTTGGGCAAGGTACAAATGGAAACTAAACCAGCAACCATAGAGCTGATGGTAGGACCCTCATCCAAGATAGCCTACCAATAACTGCCATTGTGCCCTTGAGCAAGGCACCCTACACTTTATCCTGACATGTGTGTGTGGTTGGGTATTGTGACAGCAAAATTATAAATTTCCATAGAAAAATGGGCAGTAAAGTATATATTCTGTTTTATTATAAATGACCTATTATTTCAGCATATAATAAGATCATATGGGCTCATACAAATAACAAGTAATAAATCATATCTCTTGATAAAGTGTTACCAAAATATTTAGGTTAGGCTATTGTAGGAGAGAATTTGAAAACAATTCTAACAACTGAGCTTTTACTTTGTCCTGGCACACGAATAGTTAAAGTCCATGACTACACCAGTAGTGAATTTAACGCTGACGCCTCACCATGAGGGGGATGCACATACTACTGGCGCCCCTAGAGAGTGTTCTGGTATAAGAATTCGAGAGCCAGTCCTGGGCGCACACTCTCCCTTGTGTATTTTTTAGGTTGTACTTTAGATTTATTTACGGTAAGGTGGACCAGCGGTGGCCACTGTTACAATCAGGTTATCCACCAACTACAGGCTGGCATTGACAGACGGGACAAAATGCAAAATGGCTCACATGGTGGCAAGTCCAGAACCGTGATTAGATCCCCTCTGCAGTTTGAATTCAACAAGCATCCCAGGACAGGGGAAATGCCACAATGAGTACAGGCGAGCAGGTAGGCCTACCATCTCTCTAGGAATTTTGCGCTTTTCACCTGAAAATTTCCCTTCCATTTTACTAACGGAACAAACCCCACAATGGGACTGTGCTACAGCCTGCGTCTTAGTCTTGACGAATCCAGTGACACCGAGAAACCGGCGGACTGCTCTGTATCGTTACGTTCCAAGGACCTTGACCACGAGGATACAGAGGCATATAATGACATGACACTGCTCAGTGGTTGTTGGTGTCGCCGCGGGGGCCCTAGCAAAGGCAAGCCGAATGCACGAGATGCCCGTAGAGGGGACACGACTAAAGGCGTGCCCATACAGAATGGGGACAATGTTGGAGCTGACCGCAGCCAGCGGCAACATTTGCTGCAGAAGAAGCTCAGCAAACAGAAACAGAAAACCTTGGACAAAAAGTTATCGGAGGAGAAGGAGGTCAAAAAACAGGCGAAGAAAGTCAGTAAACATATTGACCGAACTCTGAAGGAGCAGAAACGGGAATACGAGCAGACGCATCGTCTGCTTTTACTCGGTAGGTGTGTGAGATAGATGGCTGGGACTAATACATTGACCAGCCCAGGCTATGTTATCCTTCTACAAACCAATGAGATGTATGTCAGGTCATGAATAGGCTATAGGCTAACTTATTTAATCTATTCACTAGCTTTATCAAAATAAATACATTAAATGAAATAGGCTATGTCCGCTAGGTTCGAGAACCCCTCATACCTCAACCTTGTATTCCCGCGCTATGAAAAAAACGGCCAGTGTAATTAACCCTCTACTGCGCACATTTCTTTTCTTCTGGAAAAATATATATTCCATCCTATTTTAATTTAATGTATCAAAAGTAATAAAATACTTTTACCCCCCCACACCCAGAATTAGTTTTGCTGTGCCATAAGGGTACTAAAAAAACAAAGAACATCTTGATATTTTAATATATAAATTCAAGTTGGGCATAAACTAGTATTTCACTTCCTCTCAATCCTGATTCTGGGGCCCATTCTTCCTTGCTGCCATTGTAGTCAAGCTCACTGTTCTTACTATCAGAGGATATGAGCCTCCTAACTGCTTTATTAGGGTCCTATCAACCATAGAATGTCCCTGTGTCCACTGCCTGTGAATGTCAGTGGATATGTTGGCAAAAACATTGACCAAGGCCATAATTTTACATCAAATTGCTTTCAAATGGTATTTCATCGAGCATGATATTTCCCTGAAATGTAGCCTAACTGCACAATGTTGCTCTGAATATATATATATATATGTATATATGTGTGTTCAAAACCTATCAAATATGCTTCTTTAGAGGTTACTACACAGCTTGACAATAGAAAATGTGTACTTATCTCTAATTAAACATGTAATATAATGAAATGTGTTGTACCCTTCACTCACACCATGCGCTAACATTGCTCTGCTTCCTGAAAGAAGGTCCCTGCCCCAATTGATACATCATACCTACTTCTGCACCTCATTGGATTGTTTACAGACATTTCATCACATATTGTCATGTGTAGGATATTTTTATATGGTGGGTGGGTGGGTGAGGGGAAAAAAGGTTTTCTGTTGCCTGAGGGCGATGATGTGCAGTAGAGGGCTAATGCACGGCATACTTCCAACACGCGTCATGATGGTCCCTGAGGGCTATGGTCTAGTTGTCCTCTACCAATTAATTCAGCTGTAATATTTCATATATATTTGCATTAATGAATGGACATTGGTCATTAGGCCTGACAATATAGCCTACCAGTGATTAATACAGTCACAGGAGTATGGACAATAGTGCATTGATAACAGAATATTAAGTAGGCTACTGGTTCTCATTCCAGGTTGAAGCATTATATGTGCAAAATGTCCTTGAAAATGCACTTGGACTATAGGACAACAGATAAGCAATGGGTTAATCATTATAGCACAATGCCGTACAAGACACACAGAAGATTTTAAAGGGACACTTCACCCCAAACCTTCAAATTATATTTTCAGTCACTAAAGGAAATTCTACCCTAGGCTAATGCATGTATGCTAACATATGTATTCCACATTTTGTTGTGTTACAGCCTGAATTCAAAATTGATTAAATATATTGTTTTCTCTCACCCATCTACACACAGTGCCTCATAGTGACAAAGTTAAAACATGTTTTTAGACATTTTTGCAAATGTATTGGAAATGAAATACAGATCTCTAATTTACATAATTATTCACACCCCTGTGGCAATACTTTGTAGAAGCACCTTTAGCAGCGATTACAGCTTTGAGTCGTCTTGGGTTTGGGGATTTTCTCCTATTCTTCCATGGAGATTTTCTCAAGCTCTGTTAAGTTAGATGGGGAGCAGTTGTGAACAGCAATCTTCAAGTCTTTCTACAGATTTTCAATGGGATTCAAGTCTGGGCTTTGGCTGGGCCACTCAAGGACTTTCACATTCTTGTTCTGAAGCCATTCCAGCATTGCTTTGGCTGTATGCTTGGGGTCATTGTCCTGTTGGAAAGTAAATCTTCGCCCCCAGTCTAAGGTTGTTTGTTCTCATCAAGGATTTGTGTGTATTTTGCGCCATTCATTGTTCCTTCTATCTTTACCAGTCTCCCAGTCCCTGCCACTGAAAAGTATCTCCAGAGCATGATGCTGCCACCACCATGCTTCACGGTAGGGATGGTGTTAGACAGGTGATGAGCTGTGCCTGGTTTTCTCCAGACAACGCTTTGCATTCAGGCAAAAGAGTAACATTTTTGTCTCATTATAAGGCAAAAGTTGATGTGGTCTGATCTCAAAATCTTTCACGTGCCTTTTTGCAAACTCTAGGTGTGCTCTCGTGCCTATTTCTCAGGAGTGGCTTCCATTTGGCCACAGTCCCATGAAGCCCAGATTGGTTTAGTGCTATAGAGACTGTTGTCCTTCTGGCAGATTCTCCCATCTCAGCCAAGCAACTCTGTAGTTTTGCCTGAGAGGTCATTGGGTTCTTGGTCACCTCCCTGACCAAGGTCCCTCTTGCCCAGTTGCTCAGTTTGATCGGACGGCCAGAGTCTGGGTTGTTCCATATTATTTCCATTTCCCAATGATGGAGACTGTGCTCTTGGAAACTTTCAGCATTCTAGAGATTGGTTTATACCCTTTCCCAGATACACTGAGTGTACAAAACATTAAGTACACCTGTTCTTCCATGACAGACTGACCAGGAGAATCCAGGAGAAAGCTATGATCCCTTATTGATGTCACCTGTTAAATCCACTTAAATTAGCGTAGATGACGGGGAAGAGACAGGTTAAAGAAGGATTTTTAAGCCTTGATACAATTGAGACATGGATTGTGTATTTATTCCATTCAGAGGGTGAATGGGCAAGACAAAAGATTTAAGTGCCTTTGAACGGGTTATGGTAGTAGGTGCCGGTAGTAGGTGCCGGCACACTGGTTTGAGTGTGTCAAGAACTGCAACACTGCTGGGTTTTTCATGCTCAACAGTTTCCCATTTGTATCAAGAATGGTTCACCACCCAAAGGACGTCCAGCCAACGACAGACCAGTGGACAAAAACAGGTAATTGATGAAAGATGACAAAGGAGGCTGACACGAATTGTGCAGAGCATTGTGCAGAGCAACAGACGGCTACAGTTAGTCAACTGACAGTCCAGTACAACAAAGACCCATAAAAGAATGCACAACCCGTCGTGCCTTGACACAAATGGGGTATGGCAGCCAACGACCTTAGAGTTCCACTTCTTTCAGCAAAAAAACAAGAAACTGTGGTTATAGTGGGCTAATGAACGAAAACACTGGACACTGGAGAATTGGAAAAACATTGCCTGGTCTGGTGAATCCTGGCTCTTGCTGTTTCACGCTGATGGGAGAAAACCACATGAGTACATGCATCCATCATGCAGCGTGTCAACATTGCAGGCTTGTGGTGGTGTTATGGTGTGGGGTGTGTTCAAATTGGAGCAACGTTTGAGTGCCACAGTATATCTGAACATCATTTACCAATCAGGTGCATCCCATCATGACAGCAGGGTATCCATTTGCAAATAGATTTATTTCAGCAGAATAATGCCCCATGCCACAAGACTAGGATGGTCCAGGAATGGTTTCACAAACATGACAGTAGAGTCCATGCCCCGACGAATTGAGGCTGTTCTGAGGGCAAACTCAATATTAGGAAGGTGCTCCTTATGTTTTTACTGTCAGTATATATGACTCATCACAATTCTATCTCAGAGATCTACAGACCGTTCCTCATGGTATAGTTTCTGTTCTGAAATCAATCAATAAATCAAATGTATTTATAAAGCCCTTTTTTTACATCAGCCGATGACACAAAGTGCTATACACTAAAATGCAGATGCACTGTCAACTGTGGAACCTTATGTAGACAGGTGTGTTTCTTTCTAAATCGTGTCCAAAGAATTGAATTAGCCACAGGTTGATTCCAATCAAGTTGTAGCGACATCTCAAGGATGATCAAAGGAAATTGGATGCACCTGTGTGAATACTGTAAATGAGATATTTCTGTATTTAATTTTCAATAAATTAGCTAAAATTTCTAAAAATCTGCTTTCACTTTGTCATTATGGGGTATTGTGTGTAGCTGGATTAGAAAAGCAAATATGTAACCCATTTTGAATTCAGGCTGAACACAACAAAATGTGGAATAAGTCAAGGGGTATGAATACTTTCTGAAAGCACTACATGGTACCCTGAAGTTGTGGCACACAGGCGTGAAGCACACCAATGGCAATATGCAGTCACTAGTCATTCGTTAGTGACAGTTATAGCCTACCTCACATCCCAACTCATCATGAAACCTCTGATGTGACATGAGGTCATGTGTGTCAGACTATTTCAGGCAAAGAAGAACAGAAGAACAGATTTTTTTTCAAGGCTAGCCTACCACATGCATCCACAGGGATGGCCTACGTTCATCCAGGACCATTTATTCCAAATCAAGCATGGAATCAGTGTTGTCTAACCATGTCATAATGACAGCCCCTAGGTTACCTAGCCTGTCCCCAGATCTGTTTGTGATGTCTTGCCTTGGCGTGACAATTATCATATAGCTGTTGCAAGACTGCGGTAACAGATCTGGGACCAGGCTATGTGTAAACGTCACAGTGGTAGTATCTCAGCATTCCAAGAACTAGCTTATCAAATACCAAGAAGCACACATCAAGTGCTGCTTAACTAGCTGTGGCAATAGGCTAGTGCATGTGACCTGCTAGTGTCCTGGAACATGGCAATTGGTCAGTCAGTCAGTTCCCCTTATGACCTCAGATGGAGTCTGGATTTTAAATTAGGGTAGCAATCTGTATTTACTGTTTTTGAATAAAAAATTGAGAGCTGGCAGTGAATATTAGAAAATACTTTGCTGACTATAAAACTCACATGGGCTATTGAAAAATGAGCTATACCATGATACAGTCATCTGTAGCTCAGTTGGTAGTGCATGGTGCTTGTTACGCCAGGGTTGTGGGTTCAATTCCTTGGACAACCCATATGTAAAATCTATGCTTATGACTGTAAGTTGCTTTGGATAAAAGCATATTCTAAATGGTTTATATTATTATATACTGTATATATTATACAGTGCATTTGGCAGGTATTCAGACCCCTTGACTTTTTCCCCATTTTACAGCCTTATTCTAAAATGGATTACATTTTTTTTTTGACACACCATGACACACAATACCCCATAATGACAAAGCGAAAACAGGTTTTAGAAATGTTTCCAGATTTATTAAAAATAAAAAACAGAAATACCTTATTTACGTAAGTATTCAGACCCTTTGCTATGAGACTCAAAATTGAGCTCAGGTGCATCCTGTTTCCATTGATCATCCTTGAGATGTTTCTACAACTTGATTGGAGTCCAGCTGTGGTAAATGCAATTGATTGGACATGATTTGGAAAGGCACACACCTGTTTATATAAGGTCCCACAGTTGACAGTGCATGTCAGAGCAAAAACCGTGTCATGAGGTCGAAGGAATTGTCCGTAGAGCTCCGAGACAGGATTGTGTTGTGGCACAGATCTGGGGAAGGGTAGATTTTTTTTTTTTGCAGCAATGAAGGTCCCCAAGAACACAGTGGCCTCCATCATTCTTAAATGGAAGCAGTTTGGAACCACCAAGACTCTTCCTAGAGCTGGCCGCCCGGCCAAACTGAGCAATCGGGGGAGAAGGGCCTTGGTCAGTTAGGTGACCAAGAACCTGATGGTCACTCTGACAGCTCCAGAGTTCCTAATGGAGAGATGGTTGTCCTTATAGAAGTTTCTCCCATATCTGGAGAACTCCACCAATCAGGCCTTTATGGTAGCATGGTCAGATGGAAGCCACTCCTCAGTAAAAGGCACATGACAGCCCGGTTGGAGTTTGCCAAAAGGCACCTAAAGACTCAAATCATGAGAAACAAGATTCTCTGGTTTGATGAAACGAAGATTGAAATCTTTGGCCTGTATGCCAAGCGTCACGTCTGGAGGAAACCTTGCACCATCCCTATAATGAAGCATAGTGGTGGCATCATTGTGTTGTGGGGATGTTTTTCAGCGGCAGGGACTGGGAGACTCGTCAGGATCGAGGGAAAGATGAACAGAGTAAAGTACAGAGAGATCCTTGATGAAAACCTGCTCCAGAGCGCTCAGGACCTCAGACTGGGGTGAAGGTTCACCTTCCAATAGGACAATGACACTAAGCACACAGCCAAGACAATGCAGGAGTGGCTTCGGGACAAGTCTCTGAATGTCCTTGAATGACCCAGCCAGAGCCCGGACTTGAACCCAATCGAACATCTCTGGAGAGATGTGAAAATAGCTGTGCAACGACGCTCCCCATCCAACCTGACAGAGCTTGAGAGGATCTGCAGAGAAGAATGGGAGAAACTCCCCAAATACAGGTGTGCTAAGCTTGTATCATCATACCCAAAAAGACTCGAGGCTGTAATCGCTGCCAAAGGTGCTTCAACAAAGTACTGAGCAAAGGGTCTGAATGCTTATGTAGATGTAATATTTCAGTTTTTTATTTAAAAAAAATGTGCAATGTCTAAACCTTTTTTAGCTTTGTCATTATGAGGTATTGTGTTTAGATGGATGAGGGAAAAAACTATTTAGTACATTTTAGTCAGGCTGTAACGTAACAAAATGTGGAAAAAGTCAAGGGGTCTGAGTACTTTCCGAATGCATTGTGTGTGTGTGTGTGTGTGTGTGTGTGTGTGTGTGTGTGCTTTATTTATATATATATTGTACTTCATTTTGTTATACAGTGCAAGCTGTAGCATTTTATTGCTGAGACTATAAGGACACTCGATATGACACCATTCCTCTGCTTTTTATGCATAATGGAAGTCGAAGGAAGTTGACAACTTCAGCTAGGTTTATATGACTGGCGCCTAGCAACCATGGGTATCAGGACGTTAGCATATGGAATTTAACGTTGAGGGTGGTCAGAGTTCTTGTGTGGCTCAATTGGCAGAGCATAGCACTTGCAAGGCCAGGGTTGTGGGTTCGATTCCCATGGGGGACCAGTACAAATTGAAATGTATCCACTCACTGCTGTTAGTTGCTCTGGATACATGACCCTTTCCACACTACTGAGTTAAGCCAAACAGAGTTGTACTGTGCTAGCCTGGTTACTCATCTACCATATTGCTTACCTGTGGTGAGAAGGGAAATGTGAAAAGAAAATATCAGAGCCAACACAGTATGGGTTGTGTCTCATAATAGTTAGAAAATGGTACATACATGTTGGTACTCATATCTCTGGGTTGCCTGTGTGCATCTAAACCAATTTCTAACCCCAGATGTTCTTTCAGGTGGGGGACCAAGGCCACGAATGCAGCCTCTAGGAAAACTGACTGAATTGTTTATAATACTTCCTTTTATCTTTTATTTGAACAACTAACAATTTTATCCTATGTGGGTAGTGTATGTTACACATTATCTCTCACTCTGTCTTTCTCTCACACGCACACATCGCCCTGTCCCCATTCTACTACTCTGAAAAACTCTATGCGTGTGTATTTAGGCATTACAGATGTAGGATCTTAATTTGATCACTCTTTTGTTGCTGAGAATGCAGGAAATGCAAACTTGTATTAGAGTTTTAAAAATCCTTCTAAAGTTTGTAATTTCCACTTTCAAATGTCAGACTTGATTTTGCCATAGTGAAACATTTATCAAACCCTACAAAAATGTCCATTAATTATAATCCACATAATAATTTACAATTCCTGTTGCTGCAGGATTATTTTCCTGCTGTAGCAAACTGGCTCAAATTAAGATCCAACATATGTACCCTTCACTGCATACAGTACACTTGTCCTGGCGGGTATGTATCAAAGTTTTACAAATATTTCTACTTTACCTTGCTACTGCTAGCATACTTTACTGCTGGCATGCGGGTCTGTCTGTAACCAAATAAGGGCTGAAATTATTAGGATTAGCCCTATTCTTTCCTTGACTAAGAACTCCAAACTCTCATTCTGTAATGCATGTGTCATTGTTATGATATTGTGTTTATTGAGAGTGGGGTCCATCCTTGTGTCATGTTGCCATATATAGACTCATGTGGGAATAGTCCAAAGTCTGTGCTATTTTTGCTGCCGGCCCATCCCATAAAACCTTCCCCACCTTGCTTTCTCAGTCTCATGACCTGATCATAGCAGCCACGTTTTCAGCTATTGTAATCTTTCATATCTGGGGTGACCAATGGCCAATGATAAGAGATTGAGGGGAAAGGCTTGGCCTCAGAGCGCCATAGTGCATGTTCATTGATCATTCATACAATACATTTTCCTTCGTTATTAATATGGAGTTTGAGTTCAAGTGTGGTGTGTGTGTGTGTGTGGTGGAAGATGTTTGTGAGGCAACAAAGGGATGAGTAAATACGTCTGAGTGCAGTGTAACACGTCTGTCTGCAGTGTAACACGTCTGTGTGCTGTGTAACACGTCTGTGTGCTGTGTAACACGTCTGTGTGCTGTGCAACACGTCTCTGTGCAGTGCAACACGTCTCTGTGCAGTGTAACACGTCTGTCTGCATGCATGTGTAACACGTCTCTGTGCTGTGTAACACGTCTGTCTGCATGCATGTGTTTTTCTGCACGCTAAGGGGCAGGTTGGCTCTGTTATCATTCCATATCAGAGCTGCAGAGAGAGGCACAGCGAGAGCGAGAGAGATGCTCTCTGGGAGGGCTATTTTTAGCCCATATTCAGATGGAATCTGGGTTACGGAATTTCAAGATATGGAACAGAGATGCTCTCAAGCAGGTTCAGGTTCCATCCAAATATGCAAATGTTCGGAGATCAGTTGGGAAAGATCCTATCCCCTCAAGTAGCTGTGATTTACCTGAATGGATATAGCTGCCATCTTTTGAAAAGTAACACCAAACTCATATACATTCAACCTTCTAAGTGAGTAAGTAATCAACAATTGAGAGCTCTTAACAACGCCACATTGTCAGGGCTAGGCTAGCTAATCAGTTCCGTGTTTCCCGGTGTCACTTAATTGCAATATTCATTAAGGATAGTTCTGAGCTAAGAACTTGCCATGTGAAAAGGCAAAATATGTCTCCAAATGGTTTTATCTATTGTTCATGCCTTCTGTGTTTGGTAATAGGAAAAATAGCACTGTGTTATTTACATTTTTATCGGCATGTACTGCCGGTCTGGTCATTGGGACAAAAGCCTCCTTCTCACTGCTGACCTCTTCTAACGTCCTTTAATGTTCTTTGACGTCAACGTCCCTAATCAGTTTTCACCCTCAGTCACTAGACCAGTAGACCTGACCTGGGAGTTTACTCAAAATCAGAGCTATAGAGTGCCAGAGTCGGTATCCAAAAATGTTATAGATAATTTAGTCATCTATTTAGGCTAATTATCAAGGCTGACAGACATGCACACAGTTTAATGTTATTGTCTGTGTGTATATATTGAAACGTCTGTTGGTTACACTTAAGTGGAAATCTAAGGGTTACATACAGAAAAACAACATGTTTTCACATTTTTATTTAGAACACTTCACATGTTTACACATGTAGCTTCATGTTATCACATTTTGCTTTACATGTTGTCACATTGTGATCACATGAAAATGTGTTTTTGGAACACTTCACATGTGTTCACGTGAAAATGTGTTTTTGGAACACTTCACATGTGTTCACGTGAAAATGTGTTTTTGGAACACTTCACATGTGTTCACGTGAAATTCATGTGTTGTTCCATAAGGGGTGCTTATGTCAACTGACTTTACTCGTGACATAAAATAGCACTGAGGTAAGCAAGTTGGCTAGCATTAAACTTTGGGATTAGTTCTGTTTGTAAGCTGACAGCAATCCAGCAGACAGATATATTTATGACATCCGTTACATAATTACTATGTCAGTGATATGTAGCCCTTTCTATAACGGGTTCAAGTTAAGGTGACTTAATTCTGGATGGACTTTTTTGTAAAGTTATGTCGTCCCTGGAAATGGTTTCACTTTCTCAGTCCTGTGCCACTCTGGTCAGACAGACAGTGGCGGTGAACCTATCATCCAACCCAACAACCAGCAGCTATGGCCTCATCTTGACCTCATCAGACCTCTCTTACACCTCCCGTTCTCTGGGGAGAAAATGTGCGTCCTGTTTTTTTTACTCTCGCTTTCTAAATCGGGCCCCACGTCCTACGGAAACTAGCCCGGGGCTGTCCAGCGGGGTTGAAAGTTCACCCCGAACCAAAACAAAACAAAAGATCACGCACCAGGAATGTGTGACAAAGGACAGTAATATCCCAAATTCACTCATTTGGCCACCAGCCTGCTGACAGACTGCCCTACTATAAAAAAGGAATGATTGTCTTAGATGCACTCTCAACTCAGTTGACTGAAAGCAGTTGCTTTTGCAATTTGCAAGTTTATCCGGTCAATACTAACCTGCAGATCTCCTCGGTCATGTTCAGTAGGGCACACCATAGCAAAGTGTTTTGAAAACCGAAAACAAAAATGACTGTTTGTTATCGGACAAGTCCAGGTAGTCCCTCCCCTTGTCAAGCCGTTTTATTCCATTTAGTGCCAAATGAACATGACCCTGCACTGGGCCTTTGGGAATACCATGTTATGACTACGGAGAGCTTTTAGAAAGCTAGCTACCATTCCAGGTATCTTAATCTCTAACCATCTCTGTGTACTCACTGGAAAGAGAAACTAGAATACCAGTTTTCCAGCCTAAGTATGACCTGAGCTATATACTAACTTATCATACACAAGCTATTTTTATCCAGGCAACAGGGTACAAGGAGGAAGGGTGAAAGTCATACAGTCATAGCTTTCTAGTAAAGTACGCATGTATTCTTGACCATTCCTTTGTTGTACATGCATATTGTCATCAAGCATACACACACACACACACACACACACACTGAAGTGTATAGTATTAATCTAAACCACAAGAGGGAGACCAAAGGCAATGTAAGACGATAGTCAATGGGCTGCTCTAGTTGACACTATAGAAAGAATTAGATAAGATGATGGTGATCATTTCTACTGACTTTAAACAATATGTTTGTTACTTAACTCCTTGTGCCAAACAGGGGAATAACTTTGGCTCTGTAGTTCACATAGTTGTGACTGGGCGCGATGCAAACAGGTGACAAAAACCAAAACAAGTGAAAGCAAAGATTGTCTTAACTCCCCATGGCATTGTAGGGAGACATACAGTAAATGACTAATTTCTGAATAGTAGAGAGGTAGGTTAGCCTCGTACGAACCATCCTGATCTTGTGAGTTTATATTCTGTAACAGAGCGTAAGCTCATGAGATCAGGATGGTCTGTACGAGGCTAGAGGTAAGTAGAGCCGACACTCTCAACCAACACACAACATTAACAGTTAGGAAGCTCCGCGGGCTAGATTTGCATCCAGAGGAGCCACACACTGGCCAACTCGACCTATAACATCACATTTGCATCATGTTTTCATATTTTTCTTGTACTGGAAAATCTTTCCATTGTTCTGGAGGCTGCTAATGTTCCAAACAGTGACACATCACGACAGATAACCATCTCATATGGTCCCTCAGTTGCCAGTTTGCCTCACACTACTTTTGATATAATCCATGTTTTGATATGTCTGATTTATTTTTGTATGTTTTGAAATCAATCAATCGTTCAATTGATGTAAATAATTCTAGTCCTTCCGAGTCTGGTTTGCCACTGAAATAGTCAAACACATCTACCTCACTTACTTTAAATTTTAGTCATTTAGCAGACGCTCTTATCCAGAGCGACTTACAGTAGAGTGCATACATTTTATTACATTATGCCAATTGTGCGTCGCCCCACGGACCTCCCGGTTGCGGCCGGCTGCGACAGAGCCTGGGCGCGAACCCAGCCCAGCCTGGGCGCGAACCCAGAGACTCTGGTGGCGCAGCTAGCACTGCGATGCAGTGCCCTAGACCACTGCGCCACCCGGGAGGTACTTTAGATCACAAAGTACTACTTTAGTCAGTGTATCTGTCATCTTTGAATTAGTTTACTACATCTTATTGGGGTTTGAAAGGACTTCTTTAATGATTCATTTTCTCAACAATGCTTTACTTTGAGGATGGCTTTTATTGGTTGTCAGGGCATTTGTCTGTTCATCCACACTAACCTTAAAATGACCCAGACAACACCTCCATCCTATCATATTGGGAGATTGTCTTTGGCTCTCGCTCACTACATGGATATACTCTCCACTGTTGATGGAGGCACTGCCCAGCTGTGCTGCTAGGACATGGATGCTGATATGCAAACACATGAACTCGTTTGCATATATTCCATTGCATTTGCATTGTGCCTTTTTTTCTCAAAGCTTGAGGTGCTGTTATATTCACACCTTTGGATTCTCTACTAAACTCAGCAAAAAAAGAAACGTCCCTTTTTTAGGACCCTGTCTTTCAAAGATAATTAATAAAATCCAAATAACTTCACAGATCTTCATTGTAAATGGTTTAAACACTGTTTCCCATGCTTGTTCAATGAACCATGAAAAATGTATGAACATGAACCTGTGGAACGGTCATTGAGACACTAACAGCTTACAGACGGTAGGCAATTAAGGTCACAGTTATGAAAGCTTAGGACACTAAAGAGGCCTTTCTACTGACTCTGAAAAACACCAAAAGAAAGATGCCCAGGGTCCCTGCTCATCTGTGTGAACGTGCCTTAGGCATGATGCAAGGAGGCATGAAGACTGCAGATGTGGCCAGGACAATAAATTGCAATGTCCGTACTGTGAAACGCCTAAGACAGCGCTACAGGGAGACATTACGGATAGCTGATCGTCCTCGCAGTGGCAGACCATGTGTAACAACATCTGCACAGGATCGGTACATCCGAACATCACACCTGCGGGATAGGTACAGGATGGCAACAACAACTGCCCGAGTTACACCAGGAACGCACAATCCCTCCATCAGTGCTCAGACTGTCCTCAATAGGCTGAGAGAGGCTGGACTGAGGGCTTGTAGGCCTGTTGTAAGGCAGGTCTTCACCAGACATCACCGGCAACAACGTCGTCTATGGGCACAAACCCACCGGCGCTGGACTACAGGACTGGCAAAAAGTGCTCTTCACTGACGAGTCGCGGTTTTGTCTCACCAGGGGTGATGGTCGGATTCGTGTTTATCGTCGAAGGAATGAGCGTTACACCGAGGCCTGTACTCTGGAGCGGGATCGATTTGGAGGTGGAGGGTCCGTCATGGTCTGGGGCGGTGTGTCACAGCATCATCGGACTGAGCTTGTTGTCATTGCAGGTAATCTCAACCCTGTGCGTTACAGGGAAGACATCCACTTCCCTCGTGGTACCCTTCTTGCAGGCTCATCCTGACATGACCCTCCAGCATGACAATGCCACCAGCCAGACTGCTCGTTCTGTGTGATTTCCTGCAAGACAGGAATGTCAGTGTTCTGCCAGGGCCAGTGAAGAGCACAGATCTCAATCCCATTGAGCACGTCTGGGACCTGTTGGATCGGAGGGTGAGGGCCAGGGCCATTCGCCCCAGAAATGTCCGGGAACTTGCAGGTGCCTTGGTGGTAGAGTGGGGTAACATCTCACAGCAAGAACTGGCAAATCTGGTGCAGTCCATGAGGAGGAGATGTACTGCAGTACTTAATGCAGCTGGTGGCCACACCAGATACTGACTGTTACTTTTGATTTTGACCCTCCCTTTGTTCAGGCACACATGATTCCATTTCTGTTAGTCACATGTCTGTGGAACTTGTTCAGTTCATGTATCAGTTGTTGAACCTTATGTTCATACAAATATTTACACATGTTAAGTTTGCTGAAAATTAAAGCAGTTGACAGTGAGAGGACGTTTCTTTTTTTGCTAAGTTTCTTATTGTAGTGTGGCATTTTGTATTGCTACAGATGAAAGAGAACCTACTAGGCTATAGAGTAGGCTATAGTAGGCCTATGTCAAGTTAATAGGCTATTTCAGAGAAATTTGAATAGCAGAAAACAACTAGTTTTTTAATTATCTTTTGTATAGAGTTTAACAGTGTTATTAGTTGGTTTTGTAATATGATCCATATGGTTTGTGTGATTATAACGCTGGTGCGCGGCCCTGGTTAACCTCCATTTACCGGTGTTTGCAAGCACCTGTGAAATGATTTACGCACGCAAAGTGGATAGGGAAATGATTTGTGTAGGAAACGTGATTAAAGTGTCTGTCTGGATCAAACATAAACCCGTTTTTGGAAACAATTGTACTATATTATTCACCAATTATTTTACACTGAACAGCCTATTGAAACGAAACTTTTCGGCGCACATTTTATTAGATAAACGCAGCCTATCTTTTTGTTTGTTGTACATGTGAAAGTAAGAAATGTTGTTTTAAACTGGGTATTCAAACAGTGGTAAGGTGGCGCGCGCTCTGTGAGGTGTTTCTCTTTCGGTGCAGTGTGACTTCCTGGTGCTACAGAGAGAGGCAGTGCTGAGTTAAAGGGACCGAAACACAAACAGAATTTTAGACCGGAAAAATAGAGAGTGGGAAGCAGGAGCGAGAGAGAAGAGCAGTTGGCTGGCTTCCAGATTCAGCCCCGCTCCACTCTTTGCATATTTATGAAGTCAATGTATCTTTTTGTTCTATTTATGATGCACATATTTATTAGAATCGACTGAATCCACTGGGTTGGGTTTGACAAGGGGTTAAAACGAAATTGTAACGGGGAAGATTTTTTTCTGAGCGACGGAGAAGTGGCGCACGGATTTTTCGCCCTATTTCTTCTCCTTTTATATTGAACGTAGGATTTGCATTAGCTGTTATTTTATACTTTCTTTTTACGAGAAGAGCTCAGCGGAAGATGGGGTGTTTGGGCAACAGCAAGACTGAAGATCAACGCATCGATGAAAAGGCACAAAGAGAAGCGAATAAAAAAATCGAGAAACAATTACAAAAGGAAAGACAAGCATATAAAGCCACACACCGACTGCTTTTATTGGGTAAGGTCCAGAAGGTGGATGTGATAACGGATATGTATCATGTATGTTTTCAGATTCGCCCCCAGCCCACATATGTTGACAGGTCTCGCAAGCGAGCGCTGACTGAATCGTCAGATGGATTGTACAATTGGCATGGATTTTAAACACCAGCATATGCGGCACTCAAGTACATTCTTATATTTTAGCAATGGCTCCATTTCCTTATGCTTCATCTGTGTTTTATTTCGAAGGGGCCGGAGAGTCTGGGAAAAGTACGATTGTCAAGCAGATGCGGATTCTGCACGTCAATGGCTTTAATGCAGAGTAAGTACCCGTTATTTCATTTATTTAAAATTATTTACGTGCAAAATTGGACATATTCCTGTTCTGTTTTGATAGTGTTGAGTATTAAAATATATTTTCTTGTTGTCATTTTGATTTGTTTGATGTAAGATAAGAAAAGGATCGAGGATTGGGTAGACGTTTCTTTGCTCTGTAGCACTGCAGTGTCCATCGGGCCCAATGGTTTAGCAACAGCATGGCAACAAGCCTGCTATGTCCAACTGATTTCTAATAGCTGTCACGGTGATAAAGACGACATAGTAGCAGATTTAGGCCTACTTGTGGTCGAGATTATGCGTGTCAAAACACTGACAGATACATGTTACGCTGTATTTACAGTTGCTATTGCATTATAATGTGGACCCCCAAAAAATACATCTCAACTGAATTCATGTGTTGAAATAAAAACCTTCTGCGACAGTAATGTGTGCAGTGGTATTTTAAAACGGTGCTAAAACGATGTATCTTTATATGTATGTGTCAATGTATCCCACTGGACACAGGCGTCAATTCAAGGTCTATTCCACGTTGGCTCAACGTAATTTCATTGAAATGACGTGTGAACAATGTTGATTCAACCAGTGTGTGCCCAGTGGGATCTTTCTATGGTTTATGATATCCTACTATATTCAATCTAGACTTGGTTACATTGTAGTTTGATTTGGTTACATTGTGCACTGTAGTATATGCTTCTGTATAGACTGTAGTGTATTGACTACGTTTTTTAGGAAATTAATGATGATACCCAATCGTAAACTGTCCTCAATATTTATATCTTTAATAATACATTTTATATTATTTGAGAAAATGGACCAAGTAAATACAGTCTATGCTTAATTTCCATCCACCTTTGGTTCTAAATGAGACGCATCTCGTTGAATATTGGTGTAGCATAGGCTAGCCTAATGTAATAGCTTAAAAAGTAAACTTTCAAATAACATTTTAGCACAAAACATCATTACTGTTAATTTACAAATTGTGAGTATTACTTAATAGGCTATTAGGCCTATGATGGTTTGCATTAGTGGTGATATGAGACAACCTTTCCTTTCTGTGGGGCAGCATAAAGATTCCTTTAATGAATCCAATTATAATTTTTAAGGTATTTAATTCATGTTTAACAGACCTATTTGTATATGTTGTTTCTCCACCCAGGGAAAAGAAACAGAAAGTCCTGGATATTCGGAAAAATGTGAAGGATGCCATTGTGGTAAGTTGATGATGTGCTGAGATTTGTATGATAGAATATGGTCACACCCTATGAGGTTGTTTCCTGCAATCCCATTTTACTGATTAGACTGGCTTATCCCACATTTATCCAGCTTAATGTCTAATGTTTTTGTTTTTATCCGCTTTTTAGACGGTAGTTTCGGCGATGAGCACGTTAATACCCCCAGTTCCAATAGGCAACCCAGCAAACGAGTCCAGAATTGACTACATCAAAAGTATAGCACCTCTCTCGGACTTCGACTACACAGAGGTAAGGGCGACTGACCGACCGTCAAACACTGTCATTAATGCTTTATAGTCTTTGACGCTGATTTCTGTCTGTCTGTCTTTGTCTCTCTACAGCTTGTTAGTTATGCCCTGAGAAGCAACTTTAAGGCATTGATCAGGCCTGCTATTGATAGACTATCCAACTGATTGAATTTACTCATTCAGTGGACACTCTAACACAAATGTTTTCTAAGTTTATTTATAGTCAAGTTGTTCAATGTGGAGTCTAAATGCTGATGCCAAATATACGGTCACCATGAAAAAGCGGTTATGTAGGCCTATACTCAAATAGCAGTAATCTAAATTAGCCACATTCACTAGTGTCCTTTTTTAAAGCTGTAATCAGACTAGTTTAGTAGGCCTGGTGGATGGACATTTTTGCCAATGGGGAGGAGTCATATGCTTCAGACAATCAACCACAGCACTATTTGCAATTACTTCCTTGAGGAAACAACGAGAAGCGAGTTATTCAAGTTTGTACTGAGAAGTGTTCAGATCCTACTCACAAAGGATAAGATTCCAGTCAAAACCACAAACTACTGAGCCATAAGCTACATGATTAGGTCATTTATAAATGTATGAACCATTACAGGGTTTAATAATAATAACAAGTTGTAAATGCTTTACTGAATTGTGTAATATGAATGACTACCTGAGCTCTGCAACAGGTTCTACAAATGCCCAGTAGTAGGCTACTGTGGATACCTTGGATGTTTTCTTTACTTTGGATTTGAATGAAAGGGCCTGATGTGGGCAAATAGATGACATCACTCCTGGTGTTTGCTTTCAATGATATCTCCCAGCTATGAAATGAATTGTTGTATGAAGTTAACAGTACTTTGTATGAGCCAGAGAAAATAGATAGACCTGTATTTGACTCCCTGGAAATATATGATATTTTAGAAATATGTCATTTTAGAAGATGCTGTTATCCAGAGCGATGAGGGGTTATGTACATTGCTCAAGGGCACATGGAGGGAGGGGGGGGGGGGGGGAAATCACCTTGTCAGCTCTGGGATTCAAACCAGCAACCTATCAGTTACTGGTCCAATATTCTTAACCACAAGGCTACCTGCTGCCTTATACACAGTATATACCCTATAACGTAGGGCCCAGGGGTTTGTTTGATCATGTCACATGACCTTGAGCTTACCCTTTTCTTTAAAGCTTTTTCATCGAACTGTTCACTATTGCATTCATAAAAAAAATATGTCGCTCTGGATTATAGCATCTGCTAAATGTAAATGTTATTTTGTTGTAATTCTCATTTCTTGAAAGGCTTGAAATAAAAAACCGTAACATGACATGATTTAACTAAAACAAGAGAGTTACTATTGGCTGTGATATTTGTTGTTACGTCCTCCCATTGGAATGTCCACAAAATAGGACATAGGTCCAAAAGTTTGCTCCAATCAGTAACCTTGTTTTTTCAGACAGTGAGTAAGGGGAGGCTGGCCCAGTGTGCAAGCTGGGCACATCTGTTGGACTAGATAAATACTAATCAACTGTTACATGATGAGTCTGCTTCCTAGAAAAAGCTTTTAGTAACCTAATTTAGTTTTTTTGGAGGAGGGGTGAGTTTGGGGGAGTGCATCGTTAGACATTTAAATTAAAGCGTCCCTTCTTCCTCACAAGGAATTGTTTGATGCCTTCTCTGCGTTCACTGGGTCAAGGCAAGGCAGACAAAGCGTTGGTCTGTTGGTGTTGAGGTGTTACGAAAGAATCCAAACAGTAGTTTCTTTTAGTGTTTTAGATTCCCTGTGTTGGTTCTGAGACGTTGCAGACGACATGAAACGGATGACGAGAATATGGTTCTGCTCCAGGATGTGTTGATGCTGAGTTATCTAATGCTTTTAACTTTGTACTGTACAAGCCCTGATGAAGGCCGTTGTGAGTTTGACATTGGCTTGCTAATGATAAGCAGTGGTTGTGATTGTCCGACAAACTTGAAATATGGGACTTTCAAAAGTTTATTTGACCCCAAGATGTGGATATTTCAAGCTTTCGTTTCCTGTATTTAGTGTTTTCAATTTGTTTTTATAACGGGACGTTGTAAAGAAGAGGTGGTACATAAAGTTTATTGCATTGCGTCTCAAACATGTTCAGGTCAGACATTTTGAGTTGGATCTGATATTTCAACCGAGTGCTTTTGCTTTAGCGTTCAAATTAAAGCTGATTAGAACGCCATTTCAGTCCTATTCTCTCGTGTTGCCCAGTTGTTGGAGGTGTCGGTCCGTCCGTTTGTGTATTTATACTAGTGGAGATGCATACTGTATTACTAGTCTGTCAAAACATGGACAGTAGGAACAGTAGATGTTTTGGCTGCAACACACAGGCTTCATTAATTAGGCCTATTATGTAATGGCGCATCGATTTCTGTTAGTAAACATGTTGGCTAGAGGCTCAGAGACAAAGAGAGGCCCTCGCAGCAACCAAACGACTTAATAATTTCCCTCTAAAGCAGGTCTGTGTTTTATGTCTGGCCTCCCATGTCACATGTACGGCCCTGTTTCTGCTGGGACTCAAAACCCTCTTTGTCTACTACAGCAGAGATTCAAAATGCAATTTTTCCTCAAATCGGATTTTAAAAAATTACAATAATACATTTCAGCATTGGCCTCCGCTGAAGATTTGACATTTGATGTGATGTCTTTACTTCCATGCTAGGCTATATAGGCCTTTAGGTAAATCATATCATCCAATTAGCTTCTTAATGTTGCTAAAAAACAGACTTTAAAAAGAGTCCGGTGTTGAGAAATAAATGGATTTGTCCACGTTTTTTCTAATTTAAACCTGAATGAATGAAATTATGCCTTCAACTAAATTCACAATGCCCACACACACACACTTTCAAAATGGTTCCTTTCAGATTATTAAAACAATAAAATGCAGAGTCTGCATACCATACGCTTTAATCTCTACCCACCCGCATTCGTTGATAATTGAGTATCACAGTAGTCCATTTTTTCATACTGCAATATGAAACCGCGAATAGACGTGTTTCTTTTTTTTCAAAGATTGTTCAGTGATTTATTTAGGGGGGGAAAAAATATATGGCTTGTGTTGCTGTGGCCCTGGCTCAAATGCTTATATTGGCAGCAGGTGACATACACCCTTGGTTAAAAACCACTGCTTTAAAGGCCCAATCAACAGTTGAACAATAATAAAGTGGATCACCCCACATCTGTTTTGGTAAAAAGCTGAAGGATGGGTCTGGAGAAATGTAATTACTCTCAAATTCATAGATAGCGCTATGGACTGACCATCCATGATATCAAACATTGGAGTAGAACAATCTTATACCCTGGGTTCTGACCAGGTGCCACAGTTGAACTAAGTTCATGAGGAATTTATAAGTTATATATATATACCCATTTATTCTTGAAGAATATATCATTCATTTATAAGTTTAAAAATGGATGTAGCAACTACAGATTTCCCCTTTCTCAAAATAACGCCTCAGCAGTTGAGCATTTGATTGTGGTTACATAATTGAAGAGCATTAATTTTTTTTATCCATTCCAAGATTTCTTGACATGGTGCCAGTAGCGGCTAGACTAGAATAATCGTAGATAGTATTTTGGGCCTGCGACTTGGCTCCAATGCATTCTCGTGTTCAGTTTGCTCTGCTTTTTGCATTTGCCCGAAGTTGACATGTGATACTTCATTATGCAACATCACGACTACACTTTATCTACTTGTCTATCTATTCTATTTAGCGGGAAATATTGATGGCAGATGCAGGTGTTAAGCGGAAACTATCAATGATATAAAACGCACGTTAATATCTCCTGTAAATTGCGGAATCTACCAATGAATACATCTATCTGAGACAACTACAGAATTGTCAATACAAAACATACGAATGGGTTTGGCCAATATGGTGAGAATGCGGTACCTGGCCATAGGTATGAAACGGTTAAGGAGACGTAAGCTAAGTACACATCGTTCCGTTTGCTGTCTTTCACGGGCGCCTCCATTAGAGACCGTAAACTGTACACTGCGTTTATTCAGGCTGTGTCACGAGCATCCCTAAACCCGAGCCCTGAGGAGTGTCTCCTGCTTCTCTACACACACACACACACAGCTTGATCATATTAGGCCTCCTTTGTTAAGCCATCGGAAGAGGAGAGAGAAGCGCCAGTGGGTTTTTAGATTGTCGGCTGGAGGGACGCTCCAGAGTGTAATGGACGACAGGGCTGGAATGGTGGACAGGATTGATACCATACAGTACGATATGGAGTAAACTGCCTCTCTTTAACTTCATTAAGCCTACTTAGTATACATACAGTATATTGGGCGTTGGCCACCATGAGCCAGAACAGCTTCAATGCACCTTGGCATAGATTCTACAAGTGTCTGGAAGTCTAGATGCGACACCATTGTTCCACGAGAAACTCCATAATTTGGTGTTTTGTTGATGGTGGTTGAAAACTCTGTCTGAGGCACCACTTCAGAATCTCCCATAAGTGTTCAACTAGGTTGAGATCTGGTGACTGAGATGGCCATGGCATATGGTTTACATCGTATTCATGCTCATCAAAGCATTCAGTGACCACTCGTGCCCTTTGAAAAAGGGGCATTGTCATCCTATGGGGGCATAGCCATGGTAGACAAAATAATGGCCTGCCCATTATCATTATACATGACCGTAAGCATGATATTAATTGCTTAATTAACTCAGAAACAACACCTGTGTGGAAGCACCTGCTTTCAATATACTTTGTATACTCATGCGTTTCCATTATTTTGGGGCAGTTACCTGTAGTATGTGTAAGCCGTCAGATCAGTCCTACGTTCTTTAGTAGGCCAATGATGGCAAGTTGAAGACCGATATGCTTTAAAATCCAAATAAAATGATCATATGAGACACAGACCTCTAGTCTTCAGACATGCATAGGCAATGGCGTTTTGTAATGCTTGTTGAAGACACTGAATACTACTGTATAATTGTGTGCCCTCCCGAACTTCCTTAAACTGGATTAAAAGCGACCATTGCTAATTGTGGATTAATCCTGAAGTGCTGTGTGACATGTTAGTAAAATGTTACCTCATAGGGCTTTTTTTGGTCTAAGGAGTGTGTATGTCAGGCTAGCATTTCAACACATTGTCACCGACAGATCCATTTCAGTGCTGTTCTTCTCTTTGTCTGCCAGTGAAAAATTCATATATCAAGAAGAGTTGGTAACAAGACCAGATGTTCTCTTACTCTCTTCTCTCATTTGCTCTCTCTTTCTCTTACTCTCTTCTCTCATTTGTTCTCTCTTGTTTTCTCTCTTTCTCTTACTCTCTCCTCTCGTTTGCTCTCTGTTTTCTCTCTTCTCTTACTCTCTTCTCTCGTTTGTTCTCTCGTTTTCTCTCTTTCTCTTACTCTCTTCTCTCGTTTGCTCTCTCGTTTGCTCTTTCTCTTACTCCTCTCGTTTGCTCTCGTTTTCTCTCTCTTTCTCTTACTCTCTTCTCTCGTTTGCTCTCTGTTTTCTCTCTTTCTCTTACTCTCTTCTCTCGTTTGCTCTCTCGTTTGCTCTTTCTCTTACTCCTCTCGTTTGCTCTGTTTTCTCTCTTTCTCTTACTCTCTTCTCTCGTTTGCTCTCTCGTTTGCTCTTTCTCTTACTCCTCTCGTTTTCTCTCGTTTTCTCTCTCTTTCTCTTACTCTCTTCTCTCGTTTGCTCTCGTCTTCTCTCTCACGCGCACGCTCCCCTTCTCTTTTGCGCTCCCCTTCTCTCTAGATCTCTTCCTGTTAATCCTTTGTCTAGGGCTCCTTTGCTCTGGCCTGCATCACCATTTCCTGACGGCAGCCATTTACACCAGATTATCTTAGTGACAGACTGACAGACAGGCAAAAGGGCAGAGAGACAGTTGTGTGTGTGTGTGTGTTTGACAGGAAGGGGTGTTTTGAAGTGTAACAGGACGTATCTGAGAGACGCAGGATCATGCCTCGCTGGCGTTGTGACCAGCATTATGTCTCCCCTGACGGTTTTGTCTGAGGGTGTGTGTTGTGTTCGAGAACTATTAGGTGCTAAAAATATCCTCTTCATTTTGTTGATGACTCATCGTAGCTTTATGTGTGACAGGAAAGCTAAACCTGGGGCAGAAAAGCAGGCTCTGTGATAGAGTGGGATTCCTGAGAAATTGCATAATGCATAGCTGTGCGTTGACAAATATATCTAAGAATCCTTTGTCTGATTGTACTCTGAAATTTGGTTTCTGAGCAGAAATTCATTCAAGGGAGTTGTTCTTGGGGCTTCTTGTTTTGATGTTGTTTTCATTAAAGTTGATTCAAAAAAGGATGGCCATGACTAACAATGTGGAAATTGCAACGTGAGTTTTATGGAACATGCATACAATTGTATTCAACCCTGCATCCATACGCACAAACAACTGAAACACTTGAACATTTAATTGAGCGTTTAGTGACAGCAAACCGTAGCTGACAGGCAGGCTACCAAAAAGGCTTTTTATTTCATTGTAAGTGTGCTCATTACTTGTTACACATGGCTGAGGATGTCGTCTCACCAGAATGTAGATTTGTCTGTGAAGGTTACCATAACATTGTTAGTGTTGCAGAAGACACGGCTAGTACCCCCCTCTCTCCCTCCAACCACCCACACACACTTGTTTTGAATGGAACATCCCCAGTGAAAACATGGCCTTCCTGGGTTCTAGGTCAGGTACCAGACCACAGGCGCTGCCTGAACCCTGCCTAACCCATCACTTAGCACCCACCTGGACAGAACTGTGGCCCTAAAAATGAACAAACACGCCATAGATTGAGACCCTACCCTGGGAGCTCAAATGTTGTGGCACTAAAGACAGTGGTATCCTAGCACAATCTCCCTCACTGATCCACTGGAGGGTATACAAGGGGGAGTGTTGATAACTAGGGTAGCAGTGTGGAGGGACTGGAGGAAGCCCCAAAGTGGCCAGGGGCGCCATTAGCCAAAGCCCCTTGGCACAGGACTAGCTCTGTTTAACACACTCCTAATTACTCTTTTTACCATCGCTTCATCGCTAATGAAGGCCTAGGTACAGTAAAGGACATACTTGTTAAATGGGCATCAGGGTTTTGTTAACGTGTTTTTGTGTCACCAGGTGTTCCCCAGGGCTCAGTGTTGGGCCTTGTGAGTTTTGACTGTGGGGACCCACAGAGCCGCTTTAGTGATCCCCAGCCATGTGATATGCTGCCTGTCACAGGCTACATACATTCTTTACAGTTCCTTTGGTTTTAGCTCGGGTGATTTTCCAGCAATTTAAACTGGTGTAAATTTGGATTTCATTAACAGCGTTTAGACAGGCAGCCCAATTCTGATCATTTTTTCCACTAATTGGTCTTTTGACCAATCAATCGCATTAGATCTTTTCACGTCAGATCTTTTCAGAGCTGATCTGATTGGTCAAAAGACCTTTTAGTGAAAAGAATATCAGAATTGGGCTGCCTGTCTAAACGCAGCCGAAGTCGTGGATTTCACTTATTTTCGAGGTGGATTTAACTAGGCTGGGTACCTCCTCATTTCTACACTCCACAATGCTCAATCATTCACTTGCTAAGTCAAAAACAATTTGACAAAATTGTAGAAACAGATGGGCTGGGTGTTTGTCACTTGGAAATAGTAGTTCTAAGACATTTTAGAGCACCCTTGTTGTGCTCCCTGTTTTGGTCCAGTGCAAGTAATAACTCATTAATTTGGGGAAAAACATCTAATTTTCCTGTCACAAGACAGATAGTACCTGGCTCAGTGTTGCTGTAACATAATAACATGGCACACGTTAAAGCAACATCCCTGTATCTTCTCCAGTCTCCCTGTAAACACATAGTACAGCAGCATCTGGGCTGATATAGGCAGCAGAGCATATGAACTGGCTCGGTGTCCTCCCGCTTCTTTCCTCCTCTCCGCTTATCAACTTCCTGTTCCCGCGGTAAGATCATCAGCCTTGACTAGGAAACTGCCCTGGCAGAGAGACGCACTCTGCTTTGTGGAGAAAGAGAGATCCTGACTCTGCTTTGCATGTGGAGAAAGAGATCCCCACTCTGCTTTGTGGAGAGCGACATCCTGACTCTGCTTTGTGGAGAGAGCGAGACATCCTGACTCTGCTTTGTGGAGAGAGCGAGACATCCTGACTCTGCTTTGTGGAGAGAGCGAGACATCCTGACTCTGCTTTGTGGAGAGAGCGACTCTGCTGGGTCAGTACATCAAAATGTCACCTGGAACTAATGGGGGCAAAGAGGAAGTCCGAGAGGTGCGGTTGTGATCATATACAGAGCTGTATTTCAGTGGAGACATTAAACCTGATAAGTGACGCTTAGTAAGTCGTTTTGGAGCGTTTTTTATTTGTTATGAAATATCATAGGAACTATGTAAGAATTTTTTTCTTGCAATTTGCACATTCCAGTGTGTGGAAGGATGATTTTTCCCCTCTGATGGCAGCTTTGAGGCGTGCGTGGTGAAAACCTTTCTCTACCACCGTATGAAAGTAAACTATGACAATATGACTAAATGTCCTACTGTGTTGGGTTTCTGGAAAATGGTTGACACATGGTAGATAGTAGGGATGTCCATATTTTCCTTTTAAGACCAATCGATACGTTTCTAGATAGATGGGCTCTGATATGATACAGGAATGATACGTTTTATACTGAACGAAAAATATAAACACAACATGTAAAGTGTTGGTCCCATGTTTCATGGGCTGAAATAAAATATCCCAGAAATGTTCCATAAGCACAAAAAGCTTATTTCGCTCAAATTTTGTGCACAAATGTGTTTACATCCCTGTAAGTGAGCATTTCCATCCACCTGATGTGTGTGACATATCAAGAAGCTGATTAAACAACAAGATCATTACACAGGTGCACCTTGTGCTGGGGACAATAAAGGAGACTCTAAAGTGTGTTACACAACACAATGCTACAGATGTCTCAAGTTGAGGGAGCGCACAATTTGCATGGTGACTGCAGGAATGTCCATCAGAGCTGTTGCCAGAGAATTGAATGTTTATTTCTCTACCAACATCGTTTTAGAGAATTTGACAGTATGTCCAACCGGCATCTTAACCACAGACAACGTGTAACCATTCCAGCCATGACATCCACATATAACTTCTTCTCCTGTGGGATTGTCTGAGACCAGTCACCCGGACAGCTGATAAAACTGAGGAGTATTTCTGTTTGTAATAAAGCCCTTTTGTGGGGAAAAAGTCAATTTGATTGGCTGGGCCTGGCTCCCATGTGGGTGGGCCTATGCCCTCCCAGGCCCACTCATGGCTGCGCCCCTGCCCAGTTATGTGAAATCCACAAATTAGGGCCTAATACATTTTATTTAAATTGACTGATTTCCTTATAGTAACTGTAACTCAGTAAAATCTTTGAAATTGTTGCATTTATATTTTGTGCGATTCGTTTTGATTAGAGAACGGATCGATGCGATATGATTTGATGCACTAACATTTGTTGCATAAACACATTTTCCATTGTACATTAACATCTGTGGCTGATGGAGCTCATGAGCTGTGCCTCTCTGAGCTGGGTCTGTCTGAGCTGACCTCTCTCTCTCTGTGTGTGTGTGTGTGTGTCTATGGTGTATGTACTATGTAGGCAACTGATCTGAGCTATAAGGTAGACTAGGGATCTACCAACCCACTACCAATAAGATTAGGGGGGGGGGGGGGGCAATGTTTTTTTGTCCCACGTACTTTGGTTCTGAAATCACCATCACCCACTAATATGTAAATATTTATTCTTTACAAATTAGCTATGACATATGAATATATAGCACAACTTTGGATTTCACCCCCCCATCTCAAAATCCAATTGTTTTGACCATTTGGAAGTTGTAATGAAGTGATCTTCTACTCTCTCCCTTCGGCCATGCAGTGTGCCCTTGCAAAAGTGATTGTGTTCCCCATTAGGAAATTATAAGCTTTACCTTGTACAGTATATCTAAAAATAGCATATACACTGATTTTGTTTAAAGAAAAACTACCAAAACTATTGCCTAAGGTAAACCTGAACAATCAAAATAAAATCAAAATTGGGTGTTGAGAATTATTGGGACAAATGATCTTGTTGGGACAAGTAACTTTCGAAAGTGAATAATCTGTCCTACCTTGTTCGATGGACAAGTAGATAAAACAAGTTAATGTCAAGCCCTGTTTAGCATTTGAGTTTGTTTTGAGTGTCTGTTGCCATTTGTTTGCCTGTGTTGTGGTTATTATGTGATGACCCCACCAGGGGACTAATTATTGTATACCCATCTCTCGACTCTCTCTAAGGAACGAGCCTCTGTTTCTCAGAACCTCCCTCTCTCCTCTGTTCGTCTTCCTGCCTCCAATCATCCCTCCCTTCTCCCTCCCTCCCTCTTTCCTATTGGTATACTTCTGAGGCAGAAGACAGCGAACAGTGTGTTTGTGTTGTGTCCAAAAAAGCGTTTTGGATTTTAGCGCTGGTTTGTCCCTAAAAGTTCAGCATTATATTGTCTTGTCGTTCTCGGTTTGGATATTAAAAGTTCATCTTTATACAGTATGTCTCTCTGGCTCTCTAAAAGCCACCAGTATCATGTGAGATTAGCCCTGTCCTCATATGATACAAGTTCCCTTCCCAACCTCCTCCACCACACACCTTCTGTCCTTACAAACCATAGACTGCTTCTCCACTCACTAGCCCCTCATTGAATTGGTAATTATGGGGATGCTCTTTTTCCGCGAGCGGTATCATTTTACCCCCCTTTTTCTTGTTTTTGTGTTCACGCTGTGGATGGATCAGACGTTTTCCACCTTAGTTTTATTTATTTCATCCCTTATGACCAATCTTTTCACGTGGTGCATCACGTGAATAATGTATAATGGAAGACACTTGTGATCATCTAACCTGCTGCTACAGAGGGCACTTACATGAAATGTACTTTAATCTATCATGCAAATATACATGGAACTCAAAGTGATGATAAGTTGGCTCTCTTGTCTAAAAGAAAATCCCCTGTTGAAGACACTCTGCTTTGACAACACAGGTTTCTCCCTGGGCTGTTACGTGTCTCTCCTCCTCCTAACCCTGTCCCTCTCTGTTCTTCCCTCTTTTATTTTCATTCGTGGAAAAACAGGAGTTCTTCGAACATGCCAAGCAGCTCTGGGACGATGAAGGCGTGAAGGCGTGCTTCGAGCGCTCCAACGAGTACCAGCTCATCGACTGTGCACAGTAGTGAGTAACCCCCCCATCCCTCGTGCCCTCCCTTTCTCCCATCTCATCCTTCTTTCTCCATCCATCCCTCCTTGCCTCTTTCATCCTCCATCCCAATCATTCTCCCCCCGTCCTCATCCTATCTCCCCTCTCTCTTGTCCCTGTGGACTCCCCATCTCTCCACTGACGTTGCATGCAAACTATTCGAATTTTATCAACCAGGAAATGGAGAAGCGATTTCTACATAGTGCAACTTCAATTAAGCCGGTCCAATTGTGTTACGGGTGAGAATATCCATTGTGTGCATGAGTGTTACTCAAGCATCCTCTTTAATGAAAGCTGGGTCCTTACAGATGTAGTAACTTAATTTGAGCTAGTTTTCTTCAGCAGGAAAATAATCCTGCAGCAATAGGAAATGTGCATTATAATTGATGGATCTTTTTGTAGGGGTTGATACATATTTAGTAAGGGAAAGTTCTCCACGTTGATCCAATTAAGATCCTACAGCTGTAGAAGAGTTCTGCAGTTTCCATCCAATCACAGCCCTGGTTGCTTTCTCAGCCAATGACATGTCTCCGTTGACTCTCCTCTTGTGTCCTGGTCCCTCACGGCATTCTGATTTGGCCTTTTAGACCTCACATAAGCACCCAAGTCCTCAGAGGTGCTCCTTAGGGATTTAATGGAGCATGATGTTTTAGGCGTTTGTGTCAGTGTGTGTTTGGGCACGTGTGTGTATACAGTACCAGTCAAAAGTTTGGACACACTTACTCATTTCAGGGTTTTTCTTTATTTTACTATTTTCTACATTGTAGAATAAGACATCAAAACTATGAAATAACATAGATGGAATCATGTAGTAACCAAAAAAGTGTTAAACAAATCAAAATAGATTTTATATTTGAGATTCTTCAAAGTAGCCACCCTTTGCCTTGATGACAGATTTGCACACTCTTGGCTTTCTCTCAACCAGCTTCATGAGGTAGTCACCTGGAATGCATTTCAATTAACAGGTGTGCCTTAAGTTAATTCATCGGATTTCTTTCCTTCTTAATACGTTTGAGCCAATCAGTTGTGTTGTGGGAAGATAGCCCTATTTGGTAAAAGACCAAGTCCATATTATGGCAAAAACAGCTCAAATAAGTAAAGAGAAACAACAGTCCGTCATTACTTTGACTGACCTTCATGTCTTAATCTGGAACATGTCTTCAAGTGCAGTCACAAAAACCATCAAGCGCTACGATGAAACTGGTTCTCATGAGGACCACCACAGGAAAGGAAGACCCAGAGTTACCTCTGCTGCAGAGGATAAGTTCATTAGAGTTACCAGCCTCAGAAATTGCAGCCCAAATAAATGCTTCACCTAGTTCAAGTAACAGACACATCTCAACATCAACTGTTCAGAGGAGACTGCGTGAATCAGGCCTTCATGGTTGAATTGCTGCAAAGAAACCACTACAGCATTCTGCAGCGGATACGCCATCCCATTTGATTTGCGCTTAGTGGGACTATCATTTGTTTTTCAACAGAACAATGCCCCAACACACACGCCCATGCTGTGTAAGGGCTATTTGACCAAGAATGAGAGTGATGGAGTGCTGCATCAGATGACCTGGCCTCCACAATCACCCGACCTCAACCCAATTGAGATGGTTTGGGATGAGTTGGACGGCAGAGTGAAGGAAAAGCAGCCAACAAGTGCTCAGCATGTATGGGAACTCCTTCAAGATTGTTGGAAAAGCATTCCATGTGAAGCTGGTTGAGAGAATGCCAAGAGTGTGCAAAGCTATCATCAAGGCAAAGGGTGGCTACTTTTGAATAATCAAAATATAAAATATCTTTTGATTTATTTAAAAAAAGAAATAGGTTACTACATGATTCCATATGTGTTATTTCATAGTTTTGATGGCTGTACTATTATTCTACAATGTAGAAAATGGTACAAATAAAGAAAAACCCTTGAATGAGTAGGTGTGTCCAAACTTTTGACTGGTACTATATGTGTGTACAATTTTTTGTGTGCACTTCGCAGAACCCGACCCCTTATTTGGCCTTTATTTGACCCTCATTAATAAACATACCATTTCCATAGGCGACGGTACAGCCCATTATGCAACATACATATTATGCAACATACATGTTGTTGATGTGCTTGAATGAGAAGCACTCCTTTGTTTAGGAAAAACGCTACGGACGCCACTTGGCTTACCGCGGTCTAGTCTCTGTGCTCCCCTCTTCGCTGTGAAGCAGTGTATTATACCCCTGGCAAATACTGTGACTGTGAAATACACACAAGTTGTCCTCTTCTAATCTCCAGTCATTCTGTACATGGCAGCGGGTTGTGTCGAGTGGAGTGAAATATGTGACGTCAGAACCCCTTTTTGTTCCTCTCCCAGGAAGTCACCCATTATGCTGAGGCTTACTGAAGGCAGACACACACCCATCTGAGTGTTTGCTCTGGCTGAGTGTGTGTGTGAGTGTCTGTGTGTCTGTGTGTGCGCACGCACATATCGCTCAATGCCATGACGCACAGTAGCTCCACTGTATCCATGTTCAACTGCTCACCGGCTATCTCGTTTCCATTGACACCCATTGGGCTAGGAGGAGGAAACTGCCATCTGTGAGGGCCCATAACTGATGGTTAGCGCTAAGTTAGCACAAGCTGGCATTTCAACCTCCTGTTCCTGTCCATTTAGCCGTAGCTAGTATGATAACATGTTTCTTCTAGTCCGCTCACTTTGTTTAGCTTTAAAGGTAGATTTAGCAATATCACATCATTATACTGAAGTCAAATCTGGCAAGACTGCCACTATTGGCTGTTTTAAAATCTGTTGTTGATGACTGTAAGCAAGAAGTCGCCCTTCTGTTATGATTGTCATATTGCTGAGTCTTTAAGTTGTGATCATCCAGTGGTAGCTGGTTCAGAACACATATTGATCTAGGCAGCCAGCATAGCCTACCCTCTTCTCTGTGCTGCATTTAGCCTGTGTAGTATCCAGGATGGCTCCATGGTGCTATTCTTAAGTCCTCCAATGACCTATGTAAAGCAATGGAAAATGCTCAGTAGTCAGTGTCCAGTAGCACCCCCTTTTCCACTTAGCTTTTTCACTTAGCCGCTGCTATCTCTCAACCCCAATTTAAACTCTAAATGATTATGGGCAGATAGACAAGTCGGCAGGTCCAAGTGCTTGTGTCAAAGAGGAGGACCATATTGACATTCCACAATCCTATAAGCCAATCAATACCGACTGTACATTGTACATTTAGACTGTACATAGTGCATCTAGGGTTTTTTTGGGAGGTGGGGGAGATCCGTTTTCTGTTTCATTTAAATTGATTTCAATGTTCTGTTCCGTTGTACAGTTCAGAGCCGTTGGGCCGTGCATTGATGCATCGTTGTGTGCCTTTTGAAAAGCCCATAAATGTCATGGAATGGCTAGTTTGTTTCATTCCACTTTGTTTATCCATTGGAGTGTTGTCATGAGATTGCCTCAACTTGTTGAGAAGTGTCTTGTTTAGTAACAATAGTGTTACGTATTTACTTTACTTCCTGCTATATCAATCCCAAAAAACGGTCAGTTTGTAGGCGTATCACACTGCATTGAAACTACAGTGACCTGAATGCAATGTACAAAACGACCAAGCAACTGATATAGGGGGGCAGTCCAACATTTTGACGACTTGCCAACAACTATAGCAAAGATGATATTTTTCTAGTTTTCTATATAATTTGTGAGCACACTGTACCGTAGCTTGAAGGCTAGCATCTAGACACACTGCCGTTTGTGTACCATTGAGTTTATCCATTAGCTTGCTGTATATTTCAGTAACTGATATCATACCAGCACAAGTACACAGAGGGTCCTCTTCCTCTCAGTCTCTGGTAATGTTAGCTTCAGGCTAGTCGATTACTTTATCCTAATATACAAAACTCTGAGATTTAAGCTCGTCGAAATGGACCCCGTCTGTGACTTCAGGTTTGAATTTGCATAAAAACAACCTTGCACAATAGTTACTGTAAGAAAAATAAATAAGAATTGGCATATGTAGAATTAAGACTTTTGTGCTTTATGACACATTGAATTCCTGACACTCACTGAACGTCTTAACTTTTGTTTTATGCTTTTCATCTTTTATTGTGCTCTTTTACTTTTCATTGTAGACATCTTGCATATTCACACTGTTAATTAGTGGTGGCAGCTATGTACATTCTATGCATGGACTTGGTGGTGTGGGGTGGCCCTGAGGGCTGTGTTGCATAACTGGACTTGCTTATGGACTATTGCTGATCTATGGATTGGTGTGAGAGAAGTCTCCATGATAATGTGAAAATGTCATGTGTGTCTGAACCTTGTTTTTCCTAAATAAAAACATAATTTCCACAACAACATGTATACAAATATACACATAGCAACCGTATGTTGTACTCTCAAAGCTACACAGCAACTCCCCTTGAGTATGTCACGGATGCTCAAGTAGTCATGTATTTAATAGCTACCATCACCACAATAGCAACAGCATCGCCACCTCAAAAACATTAGCATTAGCACGATAAACGTTAGCGTTAGCCTAGCACGCTAAAGCTGTCTGCGCTAGCTGCATATCCTGGTTTGTGTGCTCAGTGGGCAGTAGGAAGCAGAGGACACTGTTGATGTTGCAGGCTGATAAGGCCTTAATATAGTCCTGTGGGAGCACAATAGGAATCCTGTTCTGACTGGCCTGTTCTGTTCCTAGCTGGGGAGAGCATTGGGCATACACAAATGCTCGCGCACGCTCTCGCTCGCTGTCTCTTTTTTTCTGTCCTCTCTCGCTTTTTTTCTGTCCTCTCTCGCTTTCTTTCTGTCCTCTCTCGCTTTCTTTCTGTCCTCTCTCGCTTTCTTTCTGTCCTCTCTCGCTTTCTTTCTGTCGCTCGCTCTCCCGGCTAGCCTAGTTAATCTAGTTGGTCCTATGTGGAGATTGTTTTTCCTTGCCTAAACCAGGTTGGTATAAGGCCTTTAGTTGAGTTAAGGTTTCTGTCTCAGCTGTATTTCACCCTTAATTGTGGTAATCCAGTGAGTTTGGTATGAACTTTGGCTAAACACGTATAGCCTACATTGTACAAAAGAAAAATATCAAAACACAGTTTTGAGATTTGAACTTCAGATCAAGTATTGTTTTTGTTGAAGTGGGTGCGATTGCTTGTTTTCTCAATGAACTCAGGAATATCAGGTTTCCTATGCAAATATTTGCCATACAAGGCAGGGTCGGAACAGTCCCAGTAAGCAAAATGACTTTGAAAATACGTATTTTACAGACGTTGAAGTTGGGTTCAATTTCAGTTCTGAATTAAAGGTATTTTCTGTATTTTTTAAATACATATTTTACAGGACGTTGAAAAGGCATCTTATCCGGATGTTAAAAAATACGTATTTCCCGGACATTTTTGGTTTTGAATGAAAGTTGAAAATAAGTAATTTATAGACGTCTATGATTGGACCAAATCAAGGGTGGCCTACACCGGACAAAATCTGAACCAAACATAAACGGACCAAAAACAAATATCCGTGGATGTGGATATCAAGGCCGGTCCTGAGCTGCACCAAAAAATATGTCCAAAAGGCATCGGCCCGTGCTTACTGAGGTGTAGCCTACAGTGTTGCCTGAAATAGAATTTTAGGAATGCCCATATATCTACTGTATGTGGTAAGCCTACCGGTTGTAAAACACCAAAAAGCGACTTCTGGACAGGACCAAAAAAAGACGTCGGCTCGTGCTTACTGGGGTGTAGCCTACCATGTCGGACCGCAATATAATTTTATGAATGCCCATCCATGTGGTAGGCCATTGAATTGGCTTTATTAATCCTGATTCCTGTGACTAATCAATTTGGCTAAATAAGCTCTGAATATCATCTACCTAACTTTATCAGGAGTTATCACGAGCATATTTGTGTTATGTGTTTACACAGCGGGAAATGCAAGAGTATTTTCTTTTTCACTATGATCAGCTTGTCAAAAAATGTACAGATACAAACTTGAAACCACTGATCATGACAATGAGGTGAAACTTCTGGACAAAAGTTGATTGTCCATTCAACTTTGACCTGTCCTGTTTTTAAGATATGTTTCTTAACATGACAGTACATTTTTTTATTTGATTGAGCGCCATTAAGGTTAGGCTATTTGATCAGAGAAACCTGCATGATTTAAAAAGTGTAATTCATACAATGGATCTCCAGCCTGTAGGCTACAGAAAAGGTCACATACTCTTTCTACCATATCCTAGATCTGCTACATAATTTATGTTTGATCATCTTTTTTGGCGGAACATTGACGGAGCGCTGCAGAGATCCCGAGTGGCGCAGCATCTCAGTGCTAGAGGCGTCACTACAGACCCTGGTTCGATTCCAGGCTGTATCACAACCGGTCGTGATTGGGAGTCCCATAGGGCGGTGCGTAATTGGCCCAGTGTCGCCCGAGTTAGGGTGTCATTGTAAATAAGAATGTATTCTTAACTGACTTGCCTAGTTTAATAAATAAAAAAAGATGCATCTCTCCAACAGCACCCTGGAGAGACTCGCTGGGAATAGACAAGCTAAATCATTTCCCCCCTGTCTTTGACAAAGTGGGCACTGCTTATCAAAGGCCGGCATCAGCGCTCACCTAAAAAGCCCACATGCCACTGGTTGAGAGAAATTGTTATAGACAGAATTTTGTGAGGTTTATGTGTTGTTTGAGGTGCATCTTGGTCAGTATAGCTCAGAAAATGCCGCCCTTGTCAATCTGCCACCATAGACGGCCTCCTAATCCTACCTAATGAGCGGACCAGCCGTGATACAAGGGCTCCCTAGCATGTGCAATGCAGCCCAATTACTCAGTACAGTTGAATTCAATCACACTATGTCATTGTTCTACCATACTGTTCATGTGGTTCTGCCGTTGCACTGGACTTCTTCCAGATTATACAAAGAGGTGGCACTCACACAAGTGTGTAGCCTACACACCGGAGGTCCTCTGTACAGTAGCTCGTTTGGTAGAGCATGGTACTTGCAATGCCAGGATAGTGGGTTCGATTCCCGGGACCACCCATACGCAAAAAGTGTATGTACACATACAAGTAAGTCACTTTAGATAAAAGCATCTGCTAAATGGCATATTATATTATTGCACAGTGCCCTTATACTGCCTGACTTGTTTTAAAGACCATTGAGTTGCAGTTGCAGTAGTTGTTTTTAATTATGATTGGACCATGGTGCTTGCAACAGCTGGCTCCTGCATAGGCCACATACTGGATATACAGCTAAATATATCAATATGACCATATATCATGATAATACTGTTCATGACAAACTGTTCCCACCCCTCTTGTTGGTGGAGAGAATTTTGCAGTTTTAAAGCTAATTTTCTTGCAATTCTATACATTTTGCCATGTCTAATGTGTATTCATGTGAAATTTGAGTAACAAAAACAATTATATGGATTTAATATTTGTCCAATTATTGGGTATTTGCTCAACTCATAAGCATCAGAAATTGTCCTTATTTAGCATATCAAGATCCTGATATGGACCTCAGTCAGGAGCATATGTATTGTATGTGCTGAGAAAATATACTGTGTAGGCTGAGTGTCAGTGTCATTCCTCATATAGGCCTATCTGGACATTGTATGTTCTCTATCTCAGGATATCTAATGAGTCAATATCCAGCCATACCATGTATGATATCCAGACGGAATCCCCAAAAAGATTTGTGAATAATAAAAATTGATTTTATTTTTGACAAATTATTGAGTATGTGCTGAAAACTCAGAAATTATCCTTATTTTCAGCAAATCGAAAATCCTATCAAGATCCGGATATGGACCGCAGCCAAGAGAAGCGTATCTGAAATCAAAATAGCTTCATATCTTGAATGTGCTGAGAAAACACATATGTGATGTATACAGTCCGTTTTTGTCAACATGAAGAGAGAAAATAGGATGTCACATATCTCAGGATATGGAATGAGTCAATATCCGGCCATAGGAAATGTCCATGTGTAATATTCTGAGTAATCCCAATATCATACAGTGCCTTCAGAAAGTATTCAAACCCCTTGACTTATTCAACATTTTGTTGTGTTACAGCCTGAATTCAAAATTGATTAAATATATGTTGTGTTGTTGACATCTACACACAATACCCCATACTGACAGTGAAAACATGTTTTTAGAAATTTTTGCAACTGTGTTTTAATATGAAATACAGAAATATTTAATTTACATAAGTATTCAAATCCCTGAGTCAATACATGTTAGAATCACCAGCAGCAGCAATTTCAGCTGTGAGTCTTTCTGGGTAAGTCTGTAAGAGCTTTGCACACCTGGATTGCACAGTATTTGCACAATATTATTTTCAAAATTGGTTGTTGAGCATTGCTAGACAGCCATTTTTTAGGTCTTACCATAGCTTTTCAAGCAGATTTTGAGTCAAACTGTAACTCGCCTACTCAGGAACATTCACTGTCTTCTTGGTATGCAACTCCAGTGTAGATTTGGCCTTGTGTTTTAGGTTATTGTCCTGCTGAAAGGTGACTTAATCTCCCAGTGTCAAGTGGAAAGCAGACTGAACCAGGTTTTCCTCTAGGATTTTGCCTGTGCTTAGCTCCATTCCGTTTCTTTTTTATCCTTAACTCCCCAGTCCTTAACGATTACAAGCATACCCATAACATGATGCAGCTACCACTGTTTGAAAATATGTAGAGTGGTACTCTGTAATATGTTTGGTGCAAATCCAAAACAACACTTTGTATTCAGGACAAAAAGTTAATTGCTTAGCCACATTTTTTGCATTATTAGTTTAGTGCCTTGTTGCAAACAGGATGCATGTTTTGGAATATTTTTCAGTACAGGCTTCCTTCTTTTCACTCTGTCAATTCGTTATTATTGTGGAGTAACTACAATGTTGTTGATCCATCCTCAGTTTAATTGCTGTGATTGGAGAAAACTATGTAATTATTTTAAAGTCACCATTGGCCTCAGGATGAAATCCCTGAGCGTTTTCCTCCCTCTCCGGCAACTGAGTTAGGAAGGACACCTGTATCATTGTAATGACTGGGTGTATTGACACACCATCCAAAGTGTAATTAATAACTTCACCATGCTCAAAGGGATATTCAATGCCAGGTTTTTTTTAGGTGCCTTTCTTTGCAAGGCATTGGAAAACCTCCCTGGTCTTTTTGGTTGAATCTGTGTTTGAAATTCACTGCTTGATCTTACAATTATCTGTATGTGTGAGGTACAGAGATGAGGTAGTCATTTAAAAATCTTGTTGAACACTTTTATTGCACACAGAGTGAGTCCATGTGACTTGTTAAGCACATTTTTACTCCTGAACTTATTTAGGCTTGCCTTTTAAAAAGTATGGCTGAATGCTTATTGACTCAAGGCATTTTATGCTTTTCATTTTTAATTAATTAGTAAAACTTTTGAAAAACTTCCCTTTGACATTATGGGGTATTGTGTGTAGGCCAGTGACATAAAAATCTCAATTTAAAATGTAGAATGTAACAAAATTTCGAACGTCAAGTGGTGTGAATATTTCTGAAGGCACAGTACGTGTATATGTTAAAAGACACATCTGGATTCATCATTTGTAAGGATATGGTGCAAATCCACAAAACTCTAAATATGCATTTGGAAATGGTCTGTATTTTCTAGAATATCAAAAACATGTCATGTAAAGATATCCCCTGATATGGATCCTTTTTTGACAAGTGAATGCTTACTGTATCAACTTATGACATCCTATGACAGTTTAGTACAGCTTAGGACTACAGACGTTCCACCTGCACGATACAAGCTACAGGTGTAAGACCTTAATTTGACCAATATTGTTACAGCAAAATAATCCTGCAGCAACAGGATTTGAACATTTTAGTTCATAATGTTGCTTGATCAGTGGTTAGGATATTAGCTGGCCAAAAGTAGGCTACATGAAAAGTGCAATACTGTTAGTGTGGGTTTTCAGTGATTTTATGTTAATCACGATGCTCATCTGCATTTACTGCAGTGCAGGAAAATTCTCAGCAACAAAAGGGATCAAATTAAGATCCTATACCTGTAGTTTGGTTGATTGGTACTTTGACACATTAGTGGTGTGTGATTGGTTGTGCTTAGCAGCAGAGGAACATATCACCATAAGGACAGACTAGGGGCTCGATTCAATCAGATCAGCCTTAGCCAACATCCGCGTAGCGGTGGTTTTGGAGGTGTCTGAGGAGGAACTGAGTTAAAGCTGAGAAATCCACAAGTGGCTCCCGGCATTATACCTAAAGTGGAAATTGCCATTGGCTGTACGCAGTCGCATTAACAGAAATCCCATGCAGCGTTCTTTACAAGTTTGAACACTGGAATGTGAGATGTAATCTATACCTTGATTAGGATGATAGAAATTCTCATTGTTTTGTTGAATTAATATTACATTTGAGCATAATTATTTCTATAATATATAGCCTACACTTTCTCGTTCTGAACTTCTAACGCAAGTGGGGCGGGTGTGGCTGTGACATTGATCAGGAGTAGCTGCTCTCTGATTTGTTGGCTCCAACACCACCTCTGACACAGCCAAAACATCCGCTATGTGGGTGTCTGCTATCGCCCGTGAACTTGATCTGATTGAATCTAGAACTAGGTAATGCCTACTGTTTCAAAGCAGCTATGTTAAATGAGGTCAAGTAGAGCACCTCCCTATAGCGCTAGCTAGCACAAGGTACAGAGGCACAGGCAGCAGGGTGTCTGCATCTAGAGTGTGTATGTGTTTCTGTGTCAGTCTGTACGCGTGCGTACACCAGGCCCCAGCCCAGGAGTACAGAGAGAAGACTGGAGAGAGGAGGAGAGCGAAAAAGAAGGAGATCTTAAGGAAGGAAGGAAGAGAAGGGCAGAGCAGTCGGCAGCAGCGCTGCATTTTAGGCCCCAGCCAGCGCCTGTGGACTTCTGTACAATGCTCCTGTCCTCCCTCATCCCCTTCTCCCCTCTTCTCCACGGGGTCTCTCCTCCCCCTTCCTCAGAGCTTATGTAAACGAGCCGTGGAGCCGGGGCAAGCTGGAGCTATTTTTAGCCACTCGGTGCTGCCAAGCACAAACTGGCTACAGGGTCACATGGCTGCATGGCCAAATCAAAGGGAGAAACCCACCAATAGGCTCTAAACAAAGGAAGGTCAGCCACAGAAGGAGAGAGAGAGAGGAGGGAGGGAGGGAGGAACTATGCCACCGAGGTGGTCTGCACACATACTAGATAGTATTCCATGGTGTTTGGGCAGATTAACACACACACAGGCTGTACTACTTACACACATGAGGTGGTCTGCAGTGCACACACTAGCATAAACACACACACACCTACACTCAGACGGAGAGACATGCACATACACATAGCTTGGCTTGTGCACTCACACAGTCCTGCCAAACACTCCAACCCTACGGTTCACGGAACCTTCTTCTGTTCACGTGCAGAAGGCCTTGAGAGGATCTCATTGTGACACCATCTCTGATTATAGCAGCACAGGCACACGCACATTTGTGATGGTAGTGAAGAGGGATCGGTAGGCCTTTTTGAGGTGTGTGTGTGTGCTCACAGTCTGCTCATCCTTGTGTGAAGCCTCATCAGTGATAGGGAGCCCCCAGTGCCTTCCACCCCCTTCTCTGTCACTCAAGAGTGCGACAAGCTGTGTGTGTGTGTGTGTGTGAAGGAGACGTGAAAGCTAGCTGTTTTAGGAAAGTGGAGGGGACGGCCCCACAGAGACTACATACACAGAGCATTTGCTATAGTCATATAGCACAGGCAAACACACACACACACACCTACTGCATGCTCAGAAGATATGCTGCGCTTTAGGATTATATACATATATATTTGACTCTGGTTTGACTGTGTACGGCAACTTCTGTATATAGGCCCCAAAGGGCAACTATACTATATAGCTTCTTTTCACTCTGTCAATTCTTTAGTATTGTGGTGTAACTACAATGTTGTTGATCCATCCTCAGTTTTCTCCAATCACAGCAATTAAACTATGTAATTGTTTTAAAGCCACCATTGGCCTCATGGTGAAATCCCTGAGCGTTTTCCTCCCTCGACGGCAATTGAGTTAGGAGGGACACCTGTATCTTTGTAGTGACACCTGTATCTTTGTAGTGACTGGGTGTATTGATACACCATCCAAAGTGTAATTAATAACTTCAAAGGGATATTCAATATCATGTTTTTTTTTTTTTTTTTTTTTTACCCATCTACCAATATGCAAGGCATTGGAAAACCTCCCTGGTCTTTTTGGTTGAATCTGTGTTTGAAATTCACTGCTGGTAATCCATCTAAAATGGAGGATAGAGTAGGCCCGTCCTTCTTCTCTACCATTTGGTCCTCGTCAGTTCATTCCTTCTCTAGTTTACCTTCATCATTCCCTACATATCTTTTGGTCATTGTTTGTCCATGTGCAGATGTTTGTAGCCAGATCAAATCGGAAGACAGTGTGTGTGATGTACACTGTGATTCTTTGGCTAGTTTATGACTTCTCTCCCCAGTCAGCTAGGCCCAGCTGTTATGGCTTCTTTTCTCATTGTTGGACTGAATTTTGACATACTTGCATTCCTCCCGAGGTGGAGTAGGAGAGTGTGGTGCAGGGCAAGAGATGTGTGTGTACTCGCGAGTGTGTCTTTGTTTACATTTGATTCTGATCTAGGCTATTGTAGACGTGTGGGTTTGTTTGTGATTGTTTCATTGCCTATGGTTGTGTGAGTGAGCGAGCGCAAGCCAGCTAAGGAAGAGGAGGAGCGCTGTCTATCGACCCAGCTGACAGAGGTTGCCACGGCAACCCAGCTGCAGCTCAAAGCAGGCACAGTCAGTCACTAAAGGAGGTGCTCTGGCTTCACCCATCTCAGTCAGAGGGGGTGCCACCCAGTGGCCACAAGAAGAATAACACAAACAGAGCCTAGCCGTCTGCTGGGTTCGGTCAGTTAAGAGTCAAGAAGCTGGCCCTGTTCCTTTTGGATAAATCAAACATCCTATCACGGCTCTGCTTCTATTTCCGTCCCTGTTTTATTTATGGAAGTTAGTGATTGGACCAACTGTAGAGATACAGACCTCTCTCTCCTGCTCTCTCGCTTTTTCTCTCTCTCCATGAGCAGTTTCTCAAAAGTGTGTCTATAAATCTAGTCGTTTGTGTGTATGTGTGTCAAACTGGTGGGGCCTGCGCAGTGTATGTGCTGAGCTGTACTTCCCTAAATAGAATATGTTTTATAACATTAATGTGCAGTGCACAAATTATCCTTTAAACTACTACTACTTTTTATTTTACCATTTTTTTTGGGGGGGGGGGGGGTAGTCAGCTTTAAAATTGCAGATAAATGGTGGTTTCTATCAATGTAATTGTCTGCATTTCCAATCCCCTATATAATATTTTATTTTTTTCTTATTAAAAAAAAAAAGTTTTCTTCCTTTATTATTTTCCCCTAACCCTACCACCCCTCCCCTAATTGGAGTAAACTAATGGACAACAACACTTAGGCTTCTACTTCCAGCTTATACATACTATATACATTTTACGGACACAGTACATATTACACTAGTAATCCATTTTTTTGTCCCACCCTTCGGCTACCCTCAACCCCTCCCATCTATCTCTGAAAACCATCCAGAGTTGATTTCCATTTGACATATATTTTTTCAAATGTTCTGTGATGTTTCACAAAAGTTCTAAACCTTTCTATTCTCAGTTTCTACAGATTGTAAATTAAAGATGACAATTTTTACTAAGAGTATTATTATATTAGTGATCAAATGACTATGGCTTTTCAAGTCACCCAGCTGTGGTATTTGCAGAGTTAGCTTTAGGTAATTGTTGTGTTGTATCTACCATATACATAACGTTCTATTGGTTACAATGATTTTTTATAATTGAAATTGAAAAACGTATTTGTGTATCAGTTCATAAACCATGTGCGATGGAATCGGCACATTGCAAATCTCTTTCAAACTGTTTTGCAACTTGTATGGCGTAGATGTCATTTTTATGGTCTTTATATGGAACTGGTATGCTTTTTTATTTATCACAACAAAAACATTTGACCAATGTTAGTCTTTAATGCAGGGCTGACAAGTTCATTAGCTTCTCCCACTTTCCTCCTCCATTTTTAGCTGCATGGCGTGACAACTCCAACAGTCTTATTTATGATATAATTGAGAAAGATTTTACAGTAAAAAAAAAAATATCTAAAAATAATGTTTGATTAAAAAAAACTATTAGTATATTTGAGTTTAACCATAATAATTGTTGCAATATTTGTTTTGTCTTTTCTGGTGGATTAAACTGAAATTGCAACCAGCTTTTCTATGGCTTGTTTTAAAAATAGCTTTATTTTGGAGATTATTTAATTGTCAGATTAAGTGAGAGGTTGTAATCTGAATGAAGGGAAAGAGGCTATTTTTGAACCTTAGGTGAGCCATTCTTACTAATCTGCTGGAGAACCAGTTCGGATTAAAGTTTAACTTTTGCATGACTGAAGCTTTTAGTGAGAGGTTTAATGCTTTAATATTTAATCATTTTGGCCCTCCGAATTCATATGCATTATATAAATAGAGCGTTTTAAATGTGTCAGGTTTGCCGTTCCAAATAAAGTGGAATATTTTTTGGTCATATAATTTTAAAAAGTTGTTCCGTGTAGGCAGGGCCATAAGTAAATGAGTAAACTGGGATATGACTAAAGAATTAATCAGGGTGATTTTTCCACAAATAGACATATTTACCTTTCCATGGTAGCAAGATCAACTACTACTTTGATGGTTTTCGCCATCAATTGTCCCATTAACAATTTCCCTAGCATAAAGCTACTTATCGTAATGAACAATATCAGCAAAATGCCTGTGATAAGTGATGGTCCGTGTCGAAAATGTTCAGTTTATTGTCCCAGCTCTAATATGTGTGTGTGTGTGTGTCTGTGTTTTTATATGCCCGCTCGGGGCTTGTATAATCTGTCTTTTTCGGAGCGGATCCATTCCCAGGGATATTTTTAGCCCCAGCTCCCCTGCAGCTGGGTGTGTGTGTGTGTCTCTGTCTGTGTGGTATCTGTTAGGATGCAAAATGGCCCCGTCTTTCCTCGTATAAACTCTCTCCATTGCCAGGGAGAACGAGAGCTCCTATCATAGCTTCTAGTAGCACTAAGAATCCTAACATCAATCTAGTCAACTAAATCTTCATGTTCTTCCCTCATTTCCCCCCCTAGACATCAATGGCAACCTATTCCCTATATAGCGCACTACTTTCGACCAGAGCCTATATAGGTCAAAAATAGTGCACACTATATGAAAGTAGGGTCTATAATTTCAGACTAGCATTAATTTGGACCAGAGCTGGGCTTTGGTGAAAAGTAGTACACTATATAGGGAATAGTGTTTAATTTCAGACACAGACCTGGATGGAGATAGAGTTCGTAATGTTAAACGACTGCTGCTACCAGGAATATAGGAGTTGTGTAAATTCCTGCCGTTTTCTGGCGGAGCCAGAGATAACCAGGCCAGACTCACACACATAAACACCCAGCAGCTATTCAGACATGTAACACTAGAACCAGACAGAGCTATTTTAGTGTACTGCTCTGGTGTGTAACTGAGAACGTGTGTTGGGGGGGGGGGGGGGCTCAGTTGGTAGAGCATGGTGCTTGCAACGACAGGGTTGTGGGTTCGATTCCCACGGGGGACCACTACGCAAAAAGTATGAAAATGTATGAACTCACTACTCTAAGTTGCTGTGGATAATAGCATCTATTAAATGACCGAAAGTACAAATGTAACATTTCAGCATCCTAGTGTTCCTAGTGTGAAATGGGTTCAAACTCGTCAAGCTTACATATTTGCCTTTATACTATAACTTGTGGTGTAAAATACAGCCATTTTCTTCAATTTATTAATAGAAGTAGAAAAGACTACAGTATAGGCCGTCCAGATCCATTGGGAAAATATATATATTTCTCTGCCTGTTATTTGGAACTGTCAGGTTCCTCTGATAAAGCCATTCCCTGTACGTTGTGTTGTTGTTTTGGTGACTGACCAGATTTTCACATCAACCACAACAGCCACTCAAAATGTGGAAACTATTGATCCCATCTTTCCATTCAACCAATTAATAGCACCAGTCCAGTAGATCTAGGCTATGGACAAGTCTGAGTCAAAAAAGCAGGGCAGCATTGGTCTGTTTGTGGATTAACAGGTCAACCTTGCATTTAATAGCGGAGTGTTGGTAGCAGGGGATGGTGGGGGCGGGTCACTTACAGTCATGGATAATTAATTATGAAACTTGGCTGTGTTGCTGTAGCGTTTACAGGCCCAAACTCCAGAGGAGGGCACTTTTTTGTTTCAGTGTTTTTTGTGTAAACAATCTGGCACTTGTACCAGAGGTTTGTTAACACTTTATTAACTATGGTACTTGCTAAAGAATTCTATTAGTAACTGCCTTGTACCAAATGATGCCGACTGGTGCTAGTTTGAATAATTCCAATATAAACCAAAAGGTAAATGTTATTACCTTTTATATCATACGCTGTACATTCTGAAACTCAGTAACTACCTGGTTCTTTCTTTACTGTAAAATAAAGGTTTTAGTGGATCCAACTGTCTATGAACAGTGACTGGTTAAATAGACTTTATAATTGACCTGATTGGCCCTTTTCTAGGTACTTAGAGATGAGGACTGAGTCAGTTGGACTTCCCTAAGGCTCATAGTGTGATCATTGTCATCACACAAAGACCTACATATCAGTCAGTTCCTAGAACTGAATTCTTCGGTAAAAACACAATGTCAAATAAACCTGTACAGAACAGCTCTGTGCTGTGATTGGTGCCTAGAATACAATAGAACGGAACAGAATAGAACAGAACAGAATAGGCATTTGTAGTGTGGTATCTGCTGGTTGAGACTAGTGACAGTGCTGGTGATATCACCATGCTGTTCAGTGGTTACAGGCTGCCCTGTGTGTGTGTGTGTGTGTCTTTTCCCCCGTCTCTTCTACCGCGGGGACACACACTCACACACACCCAGGGAACATACAGCTCATGCACAGTGCACACCAGAGCGAGAGGCTCTCGTCTAGCTCTGGCAGGAACTAATTGCGGTCTTATGTAATGGGACAGGAAAAGGGGGACATAAATAGGCGGGGGATGTGCTCTGATGCCCTCTGTTGGGGAAGGATGGTGCAGTGCTGGGATCAGCCCTACAGTAGTATTATAGTCCGTTGTCATAGAGATATAGCTATGTAGTGAGGTGAAACATTCAAAGGCTACAGATAGAAATGCAGTGGAAAGATTGGGCCCCATTCTATATCTTACAATATAGCTCTGCTCTATGTGATGAGACATTATGATTGTTCTATGCTAGTGCCTGCATTAGTTCCTTTTCTTAGTTTAAATGTGTAGAGTCAGATCTTAAGCTATATCTACTGTAATGACAGTGATATTTACTGTTCTTAAGATCCAGGCCAGTGTCGTATAATGATGTTTTGTGTTTTGCAGCTTCTTGGACAGAATTGAGTCGGTGAGGTCGAATGACTACACACCAACAGATCAGGTAAGATGACTTTTCAACGCTCTAGAGCATGGCTAAAAATGTGGTGATAAAATGACATGCCAAATGTTACCAACCATAGCTGTAACTGTATTGCTTAATCAATAAGCACTATGTAGGAAAACATCATACACTTTTAGTCTCTCCGTCTCTCGCTCTCTCTTTCAATCTCTCGCTACCTCTCTTTTCTACTCATTCCTTTAGTGCATATCTTCATCTCTGTGCTCCTCTTGTTTTAAACCCCAGGACTTGCTTCGCTGCCGAGTTCTGACTTCAGGGATTTTCGAAACAAGATTTCAAGTCGACAAAGTGAACTTTCAGTAAGTGTCCAGATCATTGTGATGTCATGGTGCCCATTGTTGTCTGTTGTATTAACTGTATGAACAGTGTACTGTAAATGGCCATTTTGGTTTCATATTATATTGGAAATGTCCCCACCTTTTGGTCACTTAGGGTCGTTTTTCATTTCAGTTTGTTACGAACCGGCTCGTATTCCGTAACAAAGAGAGAGAAAACGCAGAGATAAAGAAGTAACAGAAATATATTTTAAAAAGTAAACTATATACAATTTTGTGTGTGTGTGTGTAGTGTAACTGAGTGGATGACTGCATAGATGGTGATAATGAGGGGTGTTGAGAGGTGCCAAATCAAATTAACACAAAGAAGCCCCAAAATGCCAAAAACAACAGCGCGTCTGCGTGGAGAGAGTCTCCTCAATGTATGGGGGGAAAGGTGTATTTATCCCCGGGACAGACCCGAGCCCAAGTAAACGCAAACAAAATACTGCCCTGGTAAACGCTACCCCACTGCCCCAGCCAACCTCAGCCACCCAGACCTCAGCAACCATTGCGCACAGGAAGCAACCTTTAAGAGGAAAGAAGAAAATGAGGACAGCAGGGAACAGAAGACAGGCACAACAGGACAACACAAAATAAACAGTGGCCGGTCACGTGGACGACACGCATACACTCGGGGACAACGCGTATGAGAACGCATGTCCACCGATCAATAGGATCAGAGGCGTTCAGGAACAGAGCGCACGAGAGTGTGTGTCAGCAACGACATTATCAGACCCCCTGATGTGCCGCACATCGAGATGGAATGCCTGTAAAAACGATCTCATTATCCTCTGGTTAGGACACATCATAGACCTCAAGAAGGTGAGATGGTTATGGTCAATGTAGACCACAATAGGTACTACACCCAACCTGATCTACACCTCGAAGTGTTGTAGCGCCCATATGAGTAGTTGAACTGATAACGATTAAACTTATTGGAAAATTAACTGACAGGCCTCTCAACACCGGACACATCTGCTTGCAGCAAAGCTGCACCTGCCCCCACGTGACTGCAAGGTAAATGACAAATCCACACGAGGAGCAGCCAGCACAGGAGTTGAGGTAAGTAACCTCAACGCCGAAACTCATAACCAAATACGTGTACAGACCTGAAGGTGTAACAAAGGCAGAGATTTCACATGCCCTATGCGTCAGTGGCACCAGCCAATAGCCCTTTAATAGGTCAAACTTGCTCACAAACCTCGCTGCTCCGACCTGATCAACGCAGTCCTCCATCCGAGGAAGAGGAAATGAATCTGGCTTAGTGACACTGTTTACCTTATGGTAGTACGTACAAAATCTGTTTGTCCCATCCGGTTTACTGACCAGGATACAGGGAGAAGCCCATCTGGAGAAAGGATGCTCTGCAATTCCATTCTCCATCATGTACCCGATCTCAGCATCCAGACAACGCCGTTTCTCTGAAGAAACTATAGAACTGCTGAAGGATGGGGTCAGCATCCCCAACGTCAATATCGTGTTCGATTACGTTTGTACATGTTGGTGTATCAGAATACAAAACTGGAAATCTCAGACTGACCAATTCGTCTCGCCTATCAGCAGGTAGATGAGCAAGAAGGCTATACAAAACATCAAGTGACTCTGTATTTTTCTGTATCTACCCTGCAGTACACAATAGTCAGGACCAAGGACATCCTCCTCACCATGCACGGACATAGCATGACAAAAAGAAGGACCCAGCAATGTAACAGTACTGGCCAAAAGAACAGGTTTACCATCCTCTGCGGACTCCCACTCTTCGTCCCCAGAGGAACGTGTGTAGTAGGGTTTCAGCAGATTGACATGGCACAGATGGTGCTTTTTTTCCTCCGTTCCCGGAGTGGCAACTAGATAGTTTTGCTCAGTGCACTGGCGCACAACCGTATATGGACCTTAAACTTGGCTTGAAAAGGAGAACCAACAATTGGCAGCAGAGCAAGAACCTGGTCACCTGGACTAAAGTGACGAGGCTCAGTTCGGCGATCAAATATTCCTTCCCTGTGAAGATGATAGCTTCTCTTTGGCCATCTCACCAGCGGCATACAGGCGGCACCGGAAATCACACACATAAGATAACAGGGACTGTGGCTTAGGAGACTTCCATTCATCCTGGAGCACTGCTAGAAGCCCACGTACACTATGTCCGAACACTAGGTCATTTGGACTGAAACCTGTGCTCTCCTGTGAAACCTCCCTGGTGGCTAACAGTAACCATGGCAACCCCTCCTCCCAATCCTTATCCATCTCCGTACAATAAGCTCTCAACAAAGACGTGTTTGATGGAAACGTTCCAGCACTCTTTGACTCTGCGCGGGATAGGCACTAGACAAATTGTGTTTAATATGGAGCTGTTGGAGAACCAAACATATTAGAGGTGAAATTAGAACCTTGGTCACTGAATAACCTTATGGATTCCAAACAGCGAGAAACTGAGTCAAAGCTTTTAGCACGGACTTAGTTGTGATAGACCGGAGAGGATAGGCAACAGGAAACTTAGTGGTCTGACACACATCACAGTGAACAGGTAACTACTACCTTTCTTAGAGCGAGGCAGAGGGCCAACACAGTCAACAATCAGATACTCAAAAGGCTGGCTGACTACGGGAATAGGAAACAGCAGTACCGGCTTAATAGCTTGTAGGTTTACCCGTTAATTGACAGGTTTTGATGAACGCAGAAACATCCCAGAAACATCCCTCTTTAACCTAGGCCAAAAGAAATGTCTCAGTATGCGATTGTAGGTTTTCCTCACGCCCAGATGACCAGCAACATCGTCGTGGGAAGTTTTCAGCACCAACTCACACAACTTAACTGGTATAACAACCTGACTAATAGCCTCCCCAACAAAACTACTAAACTTTCTCATCAGGACATCATCCTGGAGAAAATAGCCATGGTCGAATTTGGTCACGCAACTCTTCTAATGTGGGGTCAGACCGTTGCTCCTTGATTAGATTACCATTTTGTTTAATGTATGCACGCTAAATAGGAAAGCAGTATCTGCTCTAAAACATCACGACACAGGAATTCAACATACTGCCAGGTGGTTTAGTGTAGTGGTTAACTTTACCCACAGGAGCTCTGCTTCCATCATCACTCCATGTAGAAAACTAGCCTAATCAACTGTATTGCAAGGTCTTTATTTTGAAATCCCTATTCTATAAGTCACCTACAGTGCATTTGGAAAGTATTCAGACCCCTTGACTTTTTCCACATTTTGTTACGTTACAGCCTTATTATAAAATTGATAAAATTAAATGTTTTCCGCATCAATCTACACACAATACCCCATAATGACAAAGCGAAAAGAGGTCTCTCGAAAAAAAAAATCTAATGTATTAACAATAAAAAACAGAAACCTTATTTACATAAATAGTCAGACCCTTTGCTATGAGACTCAAAATTGAGCTCAGGTGCATCCTGTTTCCATTGATCAACCTTGAGGTGTTTCTACAACTTGATTGGAGTCCACCTGTGGTAAATTCAATTGATTGGACATGATTGGGAAAGGTGCACGCACACTTGTCAATATAAGGTCCCACAGTTGACAGTGCATGTCAGAGCAAAAACCAACCCATGAGGTCGAAGGAATTCTCCGTAGAGCTCCGAGACAGGATTGTGTCGAGGCACAGATCTGGGGAAGGGTACCAAAACATTTCTGCAGCATTGAAGGTCCCCAAGAACACAGTGCCATCCATCATTCTTAAATGGAAGAAGTTTGGAACCACCAAGACTCTTCCTAGAGCTGGCCGCCCGGCCAAACTGAGAAATCGAGGGAGAAGGGCCTTGGTCAGGGAGGTGACCAAGAACCCAATGGTCACTGACAGAGCTCCAGAGTTCCTCTGTGGAGATGGGAGAACCTTCCAGAAGGACAACCATCTCTACAGCACTCCACCAATCAGGACTTTATGGTAGCGTGGCCAGACGGAAGCCACTCCTCAGTAAAAGGCACATGACACCCCACTTGGAGTTTGCCAAAAGGCATCTAAAGACTCTCAGACCATGAGAAACAAGATTCTCTGGTCTGATGAAACCAAGATTGAACTCTTTAGGCTGAATGCCAAGTGTCACGTCTGGAGGAAACCTGGCACCATCCCTACGGTGAAGCATGGTGGTGGCAGCATAATGCTGTGGGGATGTTTTTCAGCGGCAGGGAGACTAGTCAGGATCGGGGTAAAGATGAACGGTGCAAAGTACAGAGATCCTTGATTTTTTTTTTTAACTGCTCCAGAGCGCTCAGGATCTCAGACAGGGGCAAAGGTTCACCTTCCAACAGGGCGATGACCCTAAGCACACAGCCAAGACAACGCTGGAGTGGCTTCGTGACAAGTCTCTGAATGTCCTTGAGTGGCCCAGCCAGAGCCCGGACCTGAACCCGATCAAACATCTCTGGAGAGACTTGAAAATAGCTGTGCAGTGACGCTCACCATCCTACCTGACCGAGCTTGAGAGGATCTGCAGAGAAGAATGGGAGACACTCCCCAAATACAGGTGTGTCAAGCTTGTATCATCATACCCATGAAGACTCAATGCTGTAGATTAGCTAAAATGTCAACAAAGCAATTTTTTTGTATTTATGGGGTATTATGTATAGATTGATGAGAAATATTTTCATCAATTTTAGAATAAGGCGTAACAAAAGTTGGAAAAAGTCAAGGGATCTGAATACTTTCCGAAGGCACTATATTCAAGTCCAATCAAGTCAAATTGTATTGGTCACATACACATGGTTAGCAGATGTTAATGCGAGTGTAGCGAAATGCTTGTGCTTGTAGTTCCGACAATGTAGTAATATCTAACAAATTCACAACAACTACCTTATACACACACACATGTAAAGGGATGAAAAAGAATATGTACAGTTGAAGTCGGAAGTTTACATACACCTTAGCCAAATACATTTAAACTCAGTTTTTCACAATTCCTGACATTTAATCCTAGTAAAAATTCCCTGTCTTAGGTCAGTTAGGATCACCACTTTATTTTAAGAATGTGAAATGTCAGAATAATAGTAGAGAGAATTATTTATTTCATCTTTTATTTCTTTCATCACATTCCCAGTGGGTCAGAAGTTTCCATACTTTCAATTAGTGTTTGGTAGCATTGCCTTTTAAAATTGTTTAACTTGGGTCAAACGTTTCGGGTAGCCTTCCACAAGCTTCCCACAATAAGTTTGGTGAATTTTGGCCCATTCCTCCTGACAGAGCTGGTGTAACTGAGTCAGGTTTGTAGGCCTCCTTGCTCAAAAGTTTTTTCAGTTCTGCCCACAAATTTTCTATAGGAGTGAGGTCAGGGCTTTGTGATGGCAACTCCAATACCTTGACTTTGTTGTCGCTAAGCCATTTTGCCAGAACTTTAGAAGTATACTTGGGGCGATTGTCCATTTGGAAGACCCATTTGCGACCAAGCTTTAACTTCCTGACTGATGTCTTGAGATGCTGCTTCAATATATCCACATAATTTCCCTCCCTCATGATGCCATCTATTTTGTGAAGTGCACAAGCCCCTCCTGCAGCAAAGCACCCCCACAACATGATGCTGCCACCCCCGTGCTTCACGGTTGGGATGGTGTTCTTCGGGTTGCAAGCATCCCCCTTTTTCCTCCAAACATAACGATGGTCATTATGGCCAAACAGTTCTATTTTTGTTTCATCAGACCAGGGACATTTCTCCAAAAAGTACGATCTTTGTCCCCATGTGCAGTTGCAAACCGCAGTCTGGCTTTTTTATGGCGGTTTTGGAGCAGTGGCTTCTTCCTTGCTGAGTGGCCTTTCAGGTTATGTCGATATAGGACTCGTTTTACAGTGGATATAGATACTTTTATACCTGTTTCCTCCAGCATCTCCAGAAGGTCCTTTGCTGTTGTTCTGGGATTGATTTGCACTTTTTACACCAAAGTACGTTCATCTCTAGGAGACAGAATGCGTCTCCCTCCTGAGCGGTATGACGTCTGCATGGTCCCATGGTGTTTATACTTGCGTACTATTGTTTGTACAGATGAACGTGGTACCTTCAGGCGTTTGGAAATTGCTCCCAAGGATGAACCAGACTTGTGGAGGTCTAAAAAAAAATTCTGAGGTCTTGGCTGATTTCTTAGGATTTTCCCATGATGTCAAGCAAAGAGGCACGGAGTTTGAAGGTAGACCTTGAAATACATCCACAAATACACCTCCAAATAACTCAAATGATGTCAGTTAGCCTATCAGAAGCTTCTAAAGCCATGACATCATTTTCTGGAATATTCCAAGCTGTTTAAAGGCACAGTCAACTTAGTGTATGTAATCTTCTGACCCACTGGAATTGTGATACAGTGAAATAATGTGTCTGTAAACAATTGTTGGAAAATTACTTGTGTAATCACAAAGTAGATGTCCTAACCGCCTTGCCAAAAGTATAGTTTGTTAACAAGAAATTTGTGGAGTGGTTGAAAAACGAGTTTTAATGACTCCAACCTAAGTGTATGTAAACTTCCGACTTCAACTGTACATATAAATTTGGAGGAGCGATGGCCGTGCGGCATAGGCAAGATGCAGTAGATGGTATAGAATACAGTTTTACTTATGAGATGAGTAATGTAGGATATGTACACATTATTAAAGTGGCGTTATTTAAAGTGACTAGTGATACCTTTTATTAAGTCTGTTTATTAAAGTGGCCAGAGATTTGAGTCTGTATGTAGGCAGCTGCCTCTGTGCTAATGATGGCTGTATAACAGTCTGATGGCCTTGAGATAGAAGCTGTTTTTCAGTCTCTCGGTCCCAGCTTTGGTGCACCTGTACTGACCTCGCCTTCTGGATGATAGCGGGGTGAACAGGCAGTGGCTCGGGTGGTTATTGTCCTTGATGATCTTTTTGGCCTTCCTGTGACATCGGGTGCTGTAGGTGTCATGGAGGGCAGGTAGTTTGCCCCCGGTGATGCGTTGTGCAGACCGCACTACCCTCTGGAGAGCCTTGCGGTTAAGGGCGGTGCAGTTACTGTACCAGGCGACAATACAGCCCGACAGGATTCTCTCGATTGTGCATCTGTAAAAGTTTGAGTGATTTAGGTGACAAGCCAAATTTCTTCAGCCTCCTGGGGTTGAAGATGCGCTATTGCGCCTTCTTCACCACGCTGTCCATTTCAATTTGTCCGTGATGTGTACCTCGACTAACCTGTACCCCGTACATTGACTCGATACAGGTACCCCCTGTATATAGTCTTGTTATTGTTATTTTGTAAAAATGTTTACTTTTGTTTATTTTGTAAATATTTTCTTAACACTATTTCCTTCAAACTGCATTGTTGGTTAAGGGCTTGTAAGTAAGCCTTTCACGATATGGTCTACACCTGTTGTATTCAGCGCATGTGATAAATAAGATATGTTTTGAGATCAAGACATGTTTGAGTTAAATAGGCACCTTCACACATTGGACCATACAGAAATGTGTTAAAGCGTTTTTTCCCTTCCCTCCCAGTATGTTTGATGTTGGTGGCCAGAGAGACGAGAGGAGAAAATGGATCCAGTGCTTCAATGGTAAGTTTGGATTATGTGTACAATTTTGCTGCCCACAATGTTGTTTTGCAAGTGTACTGTTGGTGGTTCAGTGAACCATGCTCGCTTAATGAGTAACCTTACCTGAAACCGGAAGACCTGGGACTGTGTCACAGTAGCTCAGCATTATATACCATCTGGATACACTTCCACATTTTATATGGAAGAATTCATTAAAGTAAAATACGACAAAAAAATATCCTATTTTGAAATTTGTTTAATTAGTCCATTTAAAAATATATATAATTTTACACTTATGTATTAGTTACAAATAAGACAGTCAACAGTTACAGAAATACAATTATTATTTTTCACCCTACCCAAAGACAAAAACATAACAACAACCCAACATTAACAACAGATAAACGGAAGAGAAAAAAAGTCCTCACATTATCATGCGGATTACGCTTGAACTATAGCCAATATTCATATCAATTCCTTTAGAATATACAGATGTGCAGTTCCAATGCTTCTACAATATCACCGGTTTGTAGGCGGCTGGTAGCCTAGTGGTTAGAGCGTTGGACTAGTAAACCGAAAGGTTGCCAGATCGAATCCCCGAGCTGACAAGGTAAAAATCTGTTGTTCTGCCCTTGAACAAGGCAGTTAACCCACTGTTCCTAGGCCGTCATTGAAAATAAGTATTTGTTCTTAACTGACTTGCCTAGTTAAACAAAGGTAAAATAAAATTGTAGATTTTCTTTTTTTCCCAAATAACATTCAACTCTGGGGCTATCAAGGCACAAGGCGAGACCCAGATGCAGACACAGGAGGAAGATGGTTGGAGTCTTACAATGTTTATTAATCCAAAAGGGGTAGGCAAGAGAATGGTAGTGTACAGGAAAAAGGTCAAAACAAGTTCAGAGTCCAATGGGTACCGAAGGGCAGGCCGATTCAAGGTCAGGGCAGGCAGGATGATCAGGCAGGCGGGAAAGTAGTCCAGAGTCAGGCAGTGGTCAAAACCGGGAAGACTAGCAAAAGAGAATAGAAAAGGAGTACGGGGAAAAACACGCTGGTTGACTAGACTAAACATACAAGACGAACTGGCACAGAGACAGGAAACACAGGGATAAATACACTGGGGAAAATAAGCGACACCTGGAGGGGGTGAAGACGATCACAAGGACAGGTGAAACAGTGATGGGGCTTTCTTTTTTACTATATAAGTGAATTTTTCAAGAGCTAGGCTTGACGTTAATTATTTTAACCGATGACCAAGTGAGGGGAAACTTACATACTTCCAAAGGAGAGAAATTGAACGGCTAGCTTGTAATAGACAGAGGTCAACCATTTTGTTCTCTCTCTCCTATGTAAAGAGATATTCTCTGGGTAAAGATTTAGGTCGCAAAGTTTAGGGATTAATGTTATTGGGGTAATCTCAGAGATATAGCGCCGCACTGAGCTCCAAAATGTTTATCTCAGCACACTCCCACAGGCAATGATACAAGGTGCCTAGATGTGTGTTACAATTTACACACAGGTCTGGGATATTGGGGTGTGTGAACGGGTTGGTTAATAGGGGTGATAGTGTATGTTTAGTAACCACAAGGACCGCATTAGTATTTTGTAGTGAGGATCTGTTGAAACAAACATAAATCTATCCTAACAGTAAAACACTGAACCCCATTCCCCTGTCTCCCTAACCGAGACACCCAACGCTTCCTCTTCCACCTCCCTCTAATCGTAGAGTGTAGTCTGGTGGACGACTGATCCGTTACAGGGAGCGGTCTAACCAATGTGACGCTTAACAAAACAGTGTCTCCTGCCTTCTCTTGGCTATTACTCCTCATGAATAAAACAGAAGGCATATATAGCAACTTGTTATGTGAAATATTACTTAGTCTTCGTTTGAAAAGTAGCAAAGAATATCTCCACTTAAAACCGTAACGTTAGTTAGTGAAGCCTGAGATTAACGTTAATGTTACAACTTGGACAGTCCAAAATAGTTGTACATGATCCGCAACACAGGGTCTGTAGCTAGTTGCTACCAAGTAACAAAAAATACAGAAGGTGTCATAGTATGACATTTTTGGACTGTATCAACAGTGGACTAATGAAACAAATGACTAAAGATAGTCTTTTAGTGGAATTTTCCTTTAACATTACATGGTTTACGATGTCACTGCGTCTGGTCCTCATAATGCACACCATTATGCACCAGTCATGCTAAAACAACCCATTTAATGTGCTCTTATTTCTTTTAGACGTGACGGCCATCATCTTTGTGGCGGCAAGCAGCAGTTATAACATGGTCATAAGGGAAGACAACAGCACCAACAGACTCCGGGAATCCCTGGATCTCTTCAAGAGCATCTGGAATAACAGGTTGGTCCTGGTCACCTAATCAGGCTCTCTGCCCTCTCCCGACTCAATTATGGCCTACAGAAAAATGTCACACCAGATTTAGTAATAGGCGAATGTAACGTTTGCATTCCATTTTGTTGTGATTTCAATATACTTGCAATACATTTGCAAACTGAATTAATTTCAAACCAGCTTTGTTTATTTTCTGTAGCAAATTCTTGGTGAAAATTTATTTTAAAGTACATTGCAACACTTCATGTATAATAATATGACTACTGGAGTAAATATTATTGTAATAGGATGTACTTTTAGCGATTGACAGTAATAATGGTAACAGACTGAAGCATGCTTCCCGTTTTAGTTTGAATCAGTCAAGGTGGTGATATCAGTGTGAATCGGTCAAACAGAAGCAAAACATGAGTTGGATAGAGATATTTTATTTTTAAACCCATCCATTCACATTCCAATAACTCTGACACAGTGTCATTGTTTAAATGCCTGTCTAGTCACGTCATTCTTTACAATCTTTCTTTTCAGATTTTTACGGACCATTTCAGTCATCCTGTTCTTGAACAAGCAGGACATGCTGGCTGACAAGATCTTAGCAGGGAAATCCAAACTTGAAGACTACTTCCCTGAGTACGCTCGCTATACTGTGCCGGCCGAAGGTGGGTACTGAGATGTGCGGAAAACACTGTTTTTTTAAGTAAAACTTGATCATAATAATATTAAGAAGATTTACTAACCTAAGAGACCCACACATTACACTCTTCCAGCAACGAAGCGTGCACCAAATCGTTGTTGTTGCTTCACAGTGAAGGACCTCCAAACCGGTCCTCAAGATGTATACAAAGGTTAACCCATTTTGGCGACTCACACTTTTGACATTTGTGACTCAAATGGAATCATTTCTGCGGGCCCTGGAATAAACCTTTATTTAGACCTCATATGACCCTCTAACTTATAGATATCCCAGGTACTCAATTGCAGTATGTAATAGCATAAACATGCCTTTCTTCCCCATCGTCAAATGAAATCACAGAATAGTTTTGAGCACGGAGAGCACTAGTTAGAGATGCTCCATAAACATTTGATTGCAGATACCGTCATCAGGCACTGCACTACATCCAGTCCTAATGATATTGTATCCTTGTACTGATGAACCTGGATTTCTTCTGTTTGTCTCTTTCTGAACAGCCGTTCCAGACCCCGGAGAGGACCCTAAAGTGACCCGGGCCAAGTTTTTCATCCGAGATGAGTTTCTTGTACGTAGTTTTCATTCTATGTACTGACTGTAGATGCTTGTTTTGTAGTGTTAACCATTTCAGGTTTGGGGTCATTTCTGTTTCAATTCAGGAAGTTAACAGAAATGTGCATGTCTCCCCACAGAGGATCAGCACGGCGAGCGGCGACGGAAAGCACTACTGCTACCCCCACTTCACCTGCGCCGTGGACACGGAGAACATCCGCCGCGTCTTCAACGACTGCCGAGACATCATCCAGAGGATGCACCTGCGCCAGTACGAACTCTTGTGATTGGTCGCAGCCCACCATCCAGTCGGCTCTGGGCCAATCCCGGTGCAGTTTGTTTCCACTCCCAAAACACAAGTTCCTTTCACCACAGGGACCAGGAGAACTACTGAAGCATCACAATGCTGTCATTTTGTTTGCCATTGTTGGATTTATTTTGTTCTTTAATTTTGGCCCATTTTGTTACTCTTATTTTGTAGGTATAAGTGGGGATGGGAAAGGATGTGTGTGTGCCTCTTTTATTTCAAATGCCTTTATTCTGCTCATTCCACTAAGCCTTTTTAGACATCTTGTTTTGTAGTTTTTGATTTGAACTAGTCTTCTGTAGTTTCTGTTGTGGTTGGATCTGGACCAGCTGATGTTGTCAGAGGGTGTGTGTGTATGTTTGTGTGTGTGTGCGTGAGAGAGTTGAGGTATCTAATGAGGTAACTCCTGTGTGTGTTGGTTCCAGAGTTGGAATCAACCTTCCGACACTCCTTTGCATGGATTACTCCGCTTTGCTCCCTCTCTCTCTCCCTCCCTCTCTCGCTCTCTCTCTCTATTCTGCTCTGAGTACTTGATGAAGGAGTGGGGCGGTGGGGCGGGCAGGAGATGTAATGCACTTTGCATCAGGTAACTTAACGCCGTCAAGGAAGTATACACATGATGTAGCACCGAGATATTTATTACTCTGTCACTTTTTATTTGGGTTTGTTTGTTTTTATTGCAACATGATGGAGAGAGAGGCTTTCAGACTGCCTTTGTGTGGATGCTGAGAGCTGTAGAATTAGCATAGAGGGGGTGGGACTTGTGGGAGGACCAGGAGGAGGCTGGGAGTTTGAGTCCAATGCACCTCCTGCCGTAGAGCAGCAGCAGCATTCTGCCACGTGTCTAGATGGAAAGAGAAATACCACACTCACTTTGATTTGCCCACAGACAGTCCTTTTTGACTTAGATCCTCTTGGGCAATAGTTCTATATATATATAATATATTTTTGTTTTTGTTTATTATCTTGCACACTGTGCAAGGTTGATTATCTTGTACAGACTGCAAAATGTAATGTTATTTTGTACAACTTTATTGAGAGAAACTTATTGTAGAATATCTTTGTGCCTTGATAATGGCTGTACCTGTAAATTGAGCTCTGATGTATGTTGTTGACTGCGCTGTACAGCTTGATGTCAAACTCTCTCTGACAGTAGAGACTGCAGGCAGGGAGTTTCTCTCTCTCTCTCTCTGTAGAGGTTAGTTTTTCTGGTTTATAAAAATGGAAAATGTTCTTTAGTAGAAAACGGCGGAAAAATTTGTGCGGTGTAAAAAAAAAACACACAAATCCTGTATACATTATGCAAATTAACCACTTACCTACCGCAGTGACCCCAGGTCGCAGCCAGAGACATGCCTTCATCCTCTTTCGTTTCGACGGTGAAAATGTATATTTTTATTTCTGATTCTCAGCTTTAATACATTGGAAGATCCATTGACGTGTCCAAATCGCAACCTGGCGTTGTTTTACTACAGTAGGAAGCATCTTTTTAGATATGAAGTGTGTATGAGATGTATACATGCGCGTGCCAGTAAATGTGTGTGTGTGCTTCAAAGCATGCATGTACTGTAAAACATATATACACACATGTACTCATGCATTGTATATGTACATTGTACATGTGCATTTTATATTAATATATATGTACATATACATTTATAAAGATATACATATATTCTATAAATCTATATGTACAATTATACATAGTAATGTGTGTGCCTATGCGTATACATATTTATGAATGTCTAGAACGTATGTATGCATACAGATACATAGGCATCAACTTATATAGAATGAGACGAGATGATAAAGTAGTGATCCTTCGGTCATAGAGATCCCTTCACAATGGCACAGGCATTGTGGGCACAGTTAGACAGGATATTCTTTACACTGAACAGAAGCTTTCAATGTGCAAGTCTATTCTGAGAGCGAGGAGGTAGATGTGATAACGTTTGTGTTTTCAGGCCTTTAAGGAATACAAAAAGTATTTTTATTTTAATAAAGAGGCACATCAGAAGACCTTTGTTTTTTTGTTGTTGGTTTGTCTAAACTGAATATGTGGGAAAATGATACTTATGTACACTTTGTATATGCATAAATTACAGTTGCAAGAAACCCAGTTCCGCCGTCTTCCCTCGACTGTTTTCATCCGGGTCACATTTAAAGGTCAAAGATGGCCCTGCCATAGCTTACTCACCGGGATAAAAAAAATAAAAGAATTGTTGCCAATAATTTATAAAGAGAATGAACGGATAACATATCATTGCACGCTATTAAAATGCACCAACAAAGCGTCACCAAAGGCCTTTAAAAGGTGCTGTTGGTTTGGATGTCAGGAGTGTCAACCCTACTACAGTCTCTTTGGTCTCAGTGATGAACATGGGTCAGGGTGAGGAGGTCAAAGGTGGTCGGTCACACAGATGAGACGTCCCCTGCCATTACTTTGATTTCAATCACACTTTTAGTTTATTTGCTAACCTGAATGCTACCCTTTTTTTATGTGGCCTGCCAAGGAAATAATTATTTGATCTAAGGAAAACACTCACTATAACAGTCACAGGCCCTTGTGCTTGCCCATGAAGCTGGTGGCTAGAAGCATGAATCTCTTTGAGAAGTGGAGGTGGGCCATGAGCATGAGGGAGACGACCATGGCTGTGGCGCAGTAGATGGCCACCACGCTGCTCTCCTCTAGCAGGAAGCACTTAGCCAACTGCAAGTCCGCGGGAAAGAAGGTGCCCTGCAGAGAGAGGGAGGTTGTGTCCCGATTCTCTACCCTTCTAAAACTATATTTAAATTCATGAAGTAAACTTAAATTGAAATGGAATTGAATTGACCCCAACCCTGACAGTTAGTTACTAGGATGAAGCTGGGGTTGTTGCTGTTTCTCCAGCTGAAGGAAGGAACGCTGATCTCTGGGTGCTTGTTGTCATGGACCACCTTACAGGCACTGTGGGTGTGGCCACTCAGGATAAGGCGGGGCTGAAACTAGCAAAGTAACTGCAGAGTGGAACCAAAAGAATCCATCATATTTCTCCAATCACAAGCTTGTAAGTGACAACCTATTATTGTTTTCAGTCAGAAAGATACCCTTCAGAATGATTCTTAGGGATTTATCTCAGTCTGAAGTGGCTTCCTCTGTTGGGACCTTTCTTTCATCTGCACTGATCTGGAAAAAACGACTTATGAAAGCAAGCAGAGGCCACTTCAGACAATAGAGATGAATCCCATGTGTGAGTGATAGTTCTGTGTATTTAAACTCACCCTTTGAGAAGCTTCCTGGTATAGCATGTCATAATGCTCATGGAACATCTGGTGGCGCTCTTCAGGAGAGGCGACATCCTGCCCAGTGCACTCTGCATCATTCAGATGGTACATAGGGTAGTGCTGCCCACAGAAAAGGTCAACAAACAGTAAATAGATGTTTTATTGTCACATACACCAGATAGATGCAGTGAAACGTGCTGTTCAAAGAGTCGGCCATAGTAGTCAAATCAAACTTTATTTGTCACATGCGCCAAATACAACAAGTGTAGACCTTACTGTGAAATGCTTACTTACAAGCCCTTAACAAACAGTGCAGTTCAAGAAGAGTTAAGAAAATATTTACCAAATAAACTAAAGGAAAAAATGATAAAAAGTAACACAATAACATAACAATAACGAGGCTATATACATGGGGCACCGGTACCGAGTCAGTGTGCGGGGGCACAGGTTAGAGGTAATTTGTACATGTAGGTAGGGGTGAAGTGACTGCATAGATAATAAACAGCGAGTAGCAGCAGTGTACAAAACAAATGGGGGGGCAATGTAAGAGTCCGGTGGCCATTTGATTAATTGTTCAGCAGTCTTATGGCTTGGGGGTAGAAGCTGTTAAGGAGACTTTTGGTACTAGACTTGGCGCTCCGGTACCGCTTGCCGTGCGGTGCAGAGAAAACAGTCTATGACTTGGGTGACTGGAGTCTGACAATTTTATGGGCTTTCCTCTGACACCGCCTATTATATAGGTCCTGGATGGCAGGAAGGTTGGCCCCAGTGATGTACTGGGCCATACGCACTACCCTCTGTAGTGTCTTACGGTCAGATGCAGAGCAGTTGCCATACCAGGCGGTGATGCAACTGGTCAGGATGCTCTCGATTGTGCAGCTGTAGAACTTTTTGAGGATCTGGGGACCCATGCCAAATCTTTTCAGTGTTCTGAGGGGAAAAGGTTTTGTTGTGCCCTCTTCACGACTGTCTTGGTGTGTTTGGACCAAGTACGCACCCTTGGAGAAATTTAGGGTTAAATGCCTTGCTCAAGGGCACATCGACAGATTTTCACCTAGTTGGCTCATGTATTCGAACCAGCGACCTTTTAGTTACTGGCACAGCGCTCTAACCGCTAGGCTACCTGCCACACTTTGTACATTACATGAGTGAACTATGCTAATGAATGCTAATGATACAGATGTGGTCAAATACACTGTGGCCACTGTATTATGTACACACATTTAGTACTGGCTTGGACTCTCTTTCCCTCCAGGACAGCCTGATTTCTTCGGGGCATGGATTCTACAAGGTGTCGGAAACCTTCCACAGGGATGTTGGTCCATATTGACTCAATGGCATCACACAGTTGCTGCAGATTGGACGGCGGTACATTCATGCTGCAAACAGCCCATTCCAACTCATCCCAAATATACTCTATTGGGTTTGGTCAGCAACAATGTTCAGATACCCTGTGGCATTCAATCGTTGCTCAATTGATATCAAGGGACCTAACGTGTGCCAGGAAAACATTCCCCACACCATTATGCCACCAGCCTGTACCGTTGACTCCTGACTCTGCCATCAGAATATGCAATAGGAACTGGGATTCGTCGGCCAGGCAATGTTTTTCCACCCCTCAATTGTACAGTGTTGGTGATCGCGTACCCACTGGAGCCCAGTGAAGGTTGCTGAGGGGAGGACGGCTCATAATATTGGCTGAAGTGGAGCAAATGGAATGGCATCAAACACATAGAAACCATGTGTTTGATGTATTTGATACCATTCCACATATTCCGCTCCAGCCATTACCACGAGCCCGTCCTCCCCAATTAAGGTCCCACCAACCTCCTGTGCTGTAGCCGCTTATTTTTGAATGTAGCTGATAGGAATGGAACCCGGTGTGGTCGTCTGCTGCAATAGCCCATCCGTGACAAGGATCGACGAGTTGTGTGTTCCAATAGGCACACCACCGTAATACTGTGCCTTAATTTGTCTGTTTGAGGCCCGCCGGTTAGCTTGCACGATTCTTGCCATTCACCTTCGACCTCTCTCATCAAAAAGCTATTTTCGCCAACAGGACTGCCGCCGCACAGATTTTTTATTTTTGTAGCTCCATTCTTGAAAAAGCCTAGACACTGTTGTGCGTAAAAAGCCCAGGAGGGATACTGAATCCGGCGCACCTGGCACCGACGATCATACCATGCTCAAAGTCACTTAGGTCACTCGTTTTGCCCACTCTAATGTACAATAGAACAGTAACTGAATGCCTCTGCCTGTCTGCCTGCTTTACAGTGCATTCAGAAAGTATTCAGACCCCTTCATTTTTTCCACATTTTGTTACGTTACAACTTTATTCAAAAATGTATTAAATCGTTTTTTTCCCTCATCAATCTACACACAATACCCCATTATGACAAAGCAAAAGCAGGTTTTTAGACATTTTTGCAAATGTATTACAAATAAAAAAACTATCAAATTTACCTAAGTATTTAGACCCTTTACGCAGTACTTTGTTGAAGCAACTTTTGCAGTGATTACAGCCTCAGGTCTTCTTGGGTATGATGCATTTCTCACGTTATTTTCTGCAGATCCTCTCAAGCACTGTCAGGTTGGATGGGGAGTGTCGCTACACAGCTATTTTCAGGTCTCTCCAGAGATGTTCGATCGGGTTCTGGCTGGGCCACTCAAGGACATTCAGAAGCCACTCCTACATTGTCTTGGCTGTGTGCTTAGAGTTGTTGTCCTGTTGGAAGGTGAATCTTCGCCCCAGTCTGAGGTCCTGATCTCGCTGTACTTTGCTCCGTTAATCTTTCACTCGTTTCTGACTAGTCTCCTAGTCCCTGCTGCTGGAAAAACATCCCCACAGCATGATACTGCCATCACCATGCTTCATCGTAGGGATGGTGCCAGGTTTCCTCCAGACGTGACGGTTGGCATTCAGGCCAAAGAGTTCAATCTTGGTTTCAACAGTTTCTCAGGGTCTGAGAGTCCTTTAGGTGCCTTTTGGCAAACTCCAAGCAGGCTGTCAAGTGCCTTTTTTTACTGAGAAGTGGCTTCTGACTGGCCACTCTATCATAAAGCCCTGATTGGAGGAGTGCTGCAGAGATTGTTGTCCTTCTGGAAGGTTCTCCCATCCCTCAGAGGAACTCTGGAGCTCTGTCAGAGTGACCATTGGGTTCTTCGTCACCTCCCTGACCAAGGCCCTTCTCCCCCGATTGCTCCGTTTGACTGGGCGGCCAGCTCTAGGAAGAGTCTTGGTGGTTCAAAACTTCTTCCATTTAAGAATGATGGAGGCCACTGTGTTCTTGGTGACCTACAATGCTGCAGACATTTTTTGGTACCCTCCCCCAGATCTGTGCCTCGACACAATCCTGTCACGGAGCTCTACGAACAATTCCTTCGACATCATGGCTTGGTTTTTGCTTTGACATGCACTGTCAACTGTGGGACCTTATATAGACAGGTGTGTGCCTTTCCAAATCTTGTCCATTCAATTGAATTTACCACCGGTGGACTCCAATCAAGTTGTGGAAACATTTTAAGGATGATCAATGGAAACAGGATGCATCTGAGCATAATTTCAAGTCTCATAGCAAAGGGTCTGAATAATTAAATAAGATATTTCTGGGGTTTATTTGTAATACATTTGCAAACATTTAAAAAATAACCTGTTTTTGCTTTGTCAATATGGTGCATGTTGGTGGCAGAATCATGCTGTGGGGATGTTTTTCAGTGGCAGGGACTGGGAGACTAATCAGGATCGAGGGAAAGATGAACGGAGAAAAATACAGCGAGATCCTTGATGAAAACCTGCTCCAGAGCGCTCAGGACCTCAGACTGGGGTGAAGGTTCACATTCCAACAGGACAACGACTCTAAGGACACAGCCAAGACAACGCAGGAGTGGCTTCGGGACAAGTCTCTGAATGTCATTGAGTGGCCCAGCCAGAGCCCGGACTTGAACCCGATCTAACATTTCTGGAGAGACCTGAAAATAGCTGTGCAGCGATGCTCCCCATCCAACCTGACAGAGCTTGAGAGGATCGGCAGAGAATAATGGGGAAAAATCCCCAAATACAGCCGTGCCAAGCTTGTAGCATCATACCCAAGAAGACTCGAGGCTGTACTGCGTAAAGTGCTTCAACAAAGTACTGAGTAAAGGGTCTGAATACTTATGTAAATGGTATATTTCCGTAAAAATCTGTTTTTTCTTTGTCATTATGGGGTATTGTGTGTAGATTGATCAATTTTTAAATAAGGCTGTAATGTAACAAAAGTCAAGGGGTCCGAATACTTTCCGAATGCACTGTAGATAGACTAAATATTTTCGATGCATTGAGAGACCTCACTTTGATCTTCTAGCACAAATGTATGCAGTCTACTAGGCTAGGATACATTCTTGGTCGTGTATACAATTGTAGGCCCTCTAGCAAAAGGGTGTTGCAAGTGACAGCCATTGGAGACCGCGGCGACAGCATGCCAGACATGATCACGTGGTGCAGTGGTAGTTCCGCTTACCTTTCTCACTGCGGCATCTCTTTCGTTATTACTGGAGAAGAATGCGTCTTGCATCCTCTTCTGGATAAATCGTTGTTACCTGCAATATATTTCATTCCACGTGCCGAGCTAACTTGAGTTAAATACGTAAAATACAATATTGTTTAATCAAGAGTTTTCCTCGCCAAATGTTATTTATTGGATTTATTTATAGGCTACAGGTTGACAATGGCTGTCAATAACATGGAGTTGCTTTTATTTAGTTCCGAACAGACAGGTCATGTTTCATCAGCGTTGACAGGACTATTTTAGAGATTTGTTTTGCGCCTATCAAGGCCCTTCGCATCCGACGTAGAATCGTACATTATTTACAAATGTTGTTGTATCGAAGGTCGGACATATAGGCCGCACAAATCCACTCAATAACAGGACAGTGGAGGCGAGAGCACCCGTCTGCAGCACCGAGTAAGTTGACAGAGGACAACGGCCATTACAGGACCATACCAGAGACCGTAGCCTACACCGCACGCAAGCCACATAATAGCTTATCATTTGCTGACTCTTGGATGTCTAGAATAAGTTGATGTAAACGGAAAAACAATAGCATCTGCTCCTCGTTATAAAATGGCAACATCGGAAAGCGACAAGTGCTGGCAGGAGTGCATGGATGTTGCTGTAGAAGTTGCATGTAGAGCTGGCAAGGTAAATCAAGGGCGCCGAAATCCATCAATTCCATGATGTCTCTATGTTGCTCTTTGTAACGTTTTTTTAATGTAGGTATCTTATATTTTTGCAAACCTGGCTAAAATGTTTTTAACCTGGCTACATTTCGAACCTGGCTAAATTTAACCTGGCTACATACCTTTATTTAACTAGGCAAGTCAGTTAAGAACTTATTTTTTATTTTGTATTGAGGACCTGCAGGGGTTATTTTGCCCCACAGACCTATTATATATATATATATATATATCTTTCTTTTTTTTACCTACATGGTAACACTGTATTTCAACAAGTGTTTAATCATTTCAATACAGTGCAGACTATTTATCATAGCACACTGATGCATACTTGTAAGTTTATCCATTGCACTTTACTTAGATAGCCCAATTGGCCGGCAGATGGCGGTATTATTCAATTTACGTCCGTTTGGGCTATACTTTAGACACAGCGCATGTTCATGACCTGCTATGCCTCACCGTGTTGACACATTGAGGTTGGCAGAACTTGCCACGCCGATCTTCCTATCCTGTTTAATCAGGCAGACATTGTAACAGTAGACAAGATAACTGGGCTCACTTTATGTGAAGTGACTCTAAGACCACGTTTTTGTGGTACTGCAGTTATAGGTACAGATACAATGTAATTACAGTGTAGGTACACATTGTTACGTATATGATACCTGTTTAAAAAAGTGGGACCAGTAAAGCTTATTGCATAGATTAGAATCTTCAAAATAGGCCTATTCCTTAATATATTGTAATGAAACAGGCAGGGAGCAGGTCTCGAACCCTCGACCTTCTAGCCCGAGGTCCGGCGCGCTATCGACTGTGCCGCAAAAGCATGCTCAAGCGGCAGAGTCGATTTCCGCGCTTATAAACCCAGGGTCGTTACACTACTCCCTCCTTTCAAAGAGCGCGTCCTCGCGCTAGCTTGCGACTCTACGTCTTACAGGAACGCGCTCACCGGCCAAGCACACGCACTGTCGTGGATGCAAGGTCCGATCACTTCCGACACCAATGTAATGAAACAGGCAGGGAGCAGGTCTCGAACCCTCGACCTTCTAGCCCGAGGTCCGGCGCGCTATCGACTGTGCCGCAAAAGCATGCTCAAGCGGCAGAGTCGATTTCCGCGCTTATAAACCCAGGGTCGTTACACTATTGATACTGTATAAACCAGGATTACCCTCAAAAATGACTTGGAAAGCCCATGTGCTGTATGTCACAGACAGTCCTGATTCCCAGTCTTGAATGTTGGTGGTGTGTGTTATATGTTACTTGTTCCCGCTCCCTCCAGGTAGTACAGGAGGCAGTGAAACATGAGAAGAGTGTGAGCACGAAGAGCACTCCAACTGACCTGGTGACGGAGGCAGACCAGCAGGTGGAAGAGCTCATCATCTCCACCCTCAGGGACAAGTTCCCCTCACACAGGTACGCAATGGTATCTTCCGCCCGAAATATCTAACCTTTATTTAACTAGGCAAGTCCGTTAAGAACAAATTCTTATTTACAATGACGGGCTACACCGGCCAAACCCAGACGACGCTGGGCCAATTGTGCACTGCCATATGTGACACCCAATCACGGCCAGTTGTGATACAGCCTGGATTCGAACCAGGGTGTCTGTAGTGACTTCTCTTGCCCCCATGAGAAGAGTGTGAGCACGAAGAGCACTCCAACTGACCTGGTATGCCAATGGTATCTTCCCAACACAGGGGTGGTTCCATTTTGGCCCCTAGCTAGCCCCTTAACCTAGTCCCTCTGCGTTTCCAGATCTGAAAGATCTCTGTGTTTACTGAATAAGTGTTAGCAGTATTGGAGGGCTAGGTGAAGCCACAGCCATGTAGCCATCCCTATATTGACAACATCCTTTACAGTCCATTCAGATCTGTGGATTTTGAAGAAATAGGATCGAGGGGAATTGTCTAGACAATTAAATGGAATGGGTCAAAAATAGTAAGCGTTGGCTTCTCTCTTCACAAGCGAGTGATGGTAAACTGAATCATCAAAAATAATCTCCTTGTAAGTAGTGAGCTAATAGTTAACTTTGCTTTGTGAATTGAAGCATTTTAACACACCAGTGAATTTAGGCATCTCATTCTGACACTGCTGAGTGGTAGTGAATGGTGCTTCCTTACAGCCATGGGGTATGCAAATACATTATTTTTACGTGAATCAAGGTACTCACTCACTGTAAATTGTGACCTGACAGGTTCATTGGAGAGGAGTCGTCTGCAGCTGGGGAGAAATGCATCCTCACAGACAGCCCTTCCTGGATCATAGACCCTATCGATGGGACCTGCAACTTTGTTCACAGGTACAATACAGATTCCTGCAGAAATATATACACAACAGCCATTTCCTCAGATTAGAGATTTGGAACTATACATGTTGAAATCAAGAGAACATAGCTGTTAATAAAAATAAAAGATGAATGCTTAGTCGTCGATAGAATACGATCACCAAAGATGATTTACTGATGATGTACTTGATTTTCTCAGTTTCCCCATGGTTGCAGTTAGCATTGGTTTCGCTGTAAAGAAAGAGGTAAGCATGAGAAATGTGGGTAAACAGAATTTATCAAGTTGAAAATATTCTCATTATTATTATTCATTTGTTTTCAAATGTAGCTTGAGTTTGGAGTGATCTACCATTGCTTCGATGGAACATTATACACAGCTAGAAAAGGCCATGGGGCATTTTGCAATGGTGTAAGGATCCAAGTATCAAAGGAAAAAGGTAAGTCAACTTCTCCTTGTTGTTTTGTGTGACACACCCACATTTTCAGAGTGGATTGTAATGTGTTAAACTACCAAGGGAAGCAACTCAAACATTGTACAATGTAGAATTATCAAAAGCTTGATTGATTAACCTCTCTAGGGTATGTGGGACGCTAGCGTCCCACCTGGCCAACATCCGGTAAAATTGCAGAGCGCCAAATTCAAAATACAGGAATACACATAATAAGCATTCATAAAATATACAAGTGTTATACATCGGCTGAAAGATGAACTTCTTGTTAATCCAGCCGCTGTGTCAGATTTCAAAAAGGCTTTATGGCGAAAGCATACCATGCGATTATCTTTATTGTCTTTATAATCAATAATATTTCAACCGGACAATACCGTTTTCAATAGAAAAGAAAAATAACAAACGGTGCGCCGAATCAGGTCTGCAAAGTTCCTCTGTCCTCTGACCAAAATGGCTGTTTACTCGTTGTTTTTCAAAATAAAAGCCTGAAACCATGTCTAAAGACTGTTGACATCTAGTGGAAGCCATAGGAACTGCAATCTGATTCCTAACCCATTGGATTCTCTATAGCACAGGTGTCAAACTCATTCCACGGGGGGCCGAGTGTCTGCGGGTTTTCGCTCCTCCCTTGTACTTGATTGATGAATTAACATCACTAATTAGTTAGGAACTCCCCACACCTGGTTGTCTAGGGCTTTATTGAAAGGAAAAACCAAAAACCTGCAGACACTAGGCCCTCCGTGGAATGAGTTTGACACCCCTGCTCTATAGGCATTGAGTTGAAAAACAGGCACATGAAAATAATTCCACTTCCTGGATGGATTTTTCTCAGGTTTTCGCCTGCCATATCAGTTCTGTTATACTCACAGACATTATTTTAACAGTTTTGGGAACTTTAGAGTGTTTTCTATCCAAATCTACCAATTATTATGTGTATATCCTAGCTTCTGGGCCTGAGTAACAGACAGTTTACTTTGGGCACGCTTTTCATCCGGAGGTGAAAATACTGCCCCCTACCCAAGAGAGGTTAATTTATGTTTAAAAAAATATTGGTTTACCAAAATGTACAGATATAAAATCTCCATTGACCTATATTGTCACAGCAAAATAATCCTGCAGCAATAGGATTCAAACATTTGTGATTAGGCTATTTACTTTGCCAAAATTAGACTACATGAAAGGTGCAATACTGTTAATATAACTGTGGGTTTTCAGTGAATTTATGTAAATCACAAAGATCTGTCTCCTGCGGTGCAGTAAAATTCTCAGCAACAAAAGAGTGATCAAATGAAGTTCCCACACCTGTACTGTATCCATTATCCTAATCTAAAGCTGTTTTTCTATTCCCAACGACTGTCAGATGTCTCCAAGGCGCTCATTTTGACCGAGATCGGAGCCAAGCGGGACCCAGCAACACTGAACATTTTCTCAGGGAACATCATGAAGTTACTGAGTGCTCCAACTCATGGGTACGAACTGACTGTTTGTTCTCCAATAATGTCAGTGGTCATTCTGGGTCATCTTCATTAGGCACCAAACGGAAGAAAACACACTAAAACAGGGAGGGATTACCTGGACACTCATTTTCCGTTGTGTTCCCTAATGAACACGATCCTGGTCTAATGGGCCTCACATCAGGGTCTATGTGGCACGCTCCAAATGTCAATACAGTGATGTATTTTGGCCCTAGACTTTCCTTGAATAGCCTGGTACCAGATCTGTTTGATCTTTCTCGCCAACTCCTATGGCCATTGTCACAACCTGATCTGGGACCAGGGGCCGTACATTTAAAATGTCTCAGAGTAGGAGTGCTGGTTTAGGATCAGTTTTGCCTTTTAGATAACAATGAATAAGATTACATGGACAGGGGGGACCTGACCCTAGATCAGCACTCTTATTCTGAGACGCTTGATACACACGGCCCTAGGCTACTCCTTGTGTTCCAGGGTGAGGATCATCGGCAGCTCCACCCTGGCCCTGTGTCTGATAGCCACGGGGGCGGCTGAGGCCTACTATCAGTACGGCCTGCACTGCTGGGACATCGCCGCCGCAGCTGTCATCATCCGAGAGGCCGGGGGGGTCGTCATAGACACCTCAGGTGGGGGTTCTAGAATAGAATATGTTACTGCTAGTCAATGATGGTCGATGGGTGATGGGGACCGGTTTCACAAGCAGTCAATGTTTGTTTAAATAAGTTGTCCCGTCTGTCCTCTGTTATCTGGTCTCAAACTGAGCTCTCAGCTGTATGGTTCTCCTGGAGGAGGCATAGATGAGATGGATATATTAACTAGAGCTTTCACTTGAGAAAATAACTATTGAGGCCCCACAGAATGCAAAGAATGCATGCTGTTATTATGGAAAAGTCCCTAGAGTATGATTAAAGCAGTTCTTATAGGCTGTCATTATTGTGATGGACACACTTACTTTTAAAAAGAGAATCCATAATGTATTGTATTTCACACGATGGCGGCTATCCCTTGAGTGATACTGTATGAGTGAATGGACTTCCGAAGCCTTTGTGGAGGCTGAGCTTGATATCCGGCTGAAGAAGTGACTGGCTGCCCGGCTCGTTCATCCCTTCCTCCCCAGTCCCGGGGTGTTGCACAAAAGGACCACTGTTGAGAGTGTGAGGGACTGGTCTGGGTGTGAGGCCAGGATCATGTGGTCAGCTGCTGGGTGTGCTGCAGTTCAGTCTGGCAGCCCAGAGAGAACAAGGGCCCTCTGAGGCCAGGCGAAGCCAAGCTATCAGTTCCTTCCCTGTAATGTTGGAAGAGACTCCATTCCATCTTTCAACCAGTTCCAACAGTCTAGTAGTGGGTCGCTATGGTGCCTGAATAGAAATGTGATTGAAATAGTTTATTTTTTATTTATTTTTATTAGTGGGGAGGCTTTTGGTGCTGAGGGTTAGGACTGATTAATGTATTTATCTATAGTTTTATTTTGTTATAGTTTATTTTAATATGTGGTTATATGAGTGTGTTTGTTACATAACATATGTATGTGTTTTTCTTTTCCAGGGGGTCCTCTTGACCTCATGTCCCGAAGAGTGGTCGCTGCAGGAACACACGAGATGGCCAATTACATCGTCCAGCAACTGCAGCCAATCAGCTACGAGCGGGACGACAGTGACCCAGGTGTGCAACAGTGAAAATCAACCTCCATCTTTCTAGTGGATTCTCCTCCGCCTTTTACCTCAAATCATGAAATCCTGCAGCACACTGTCCTGTTCACACCGTCTGCTGTGTACTCCGCAAGCCTACTCTTTCTTTCACGAGATTTAGCTAGAAACACAATTTTCCTCCTTCAATATGCAAATTTGTTACAGTTGAACATGTGTGTGTATATGTAATAATATACACGCAGGGACAGTTATACATTTTTGACTACATTTACAGTAGTTATTACCTAGATTGTTTGACCGTCTTTACCATACGTGGTACCAGACCATGATAGAAATGTATTATAGGAAATTAAAGGAATAGATCAGTCATATTCCAAATTGGACCTCATCCAACGCATATATCTACAGTAAAATTCTAGGTATTCATTCAAATGTCCCTTTAATTATGATCCACACACTGTTACATTACGTTAAAACTACTGAAACTCAATGAAACGGTTTTGTATGATTTATCGCTTATTTCTTACGGTTTATACACTGACTGAAGTTTTTAACCGTGTTTAACCTTCTTTTTTTAAACAACTTTTTCTAAATATGGATCCTCATACAGACAAAGGAAAATAGGAAAATGGTGGAAAATGTATAAGTGTTTTCAATGATGTAATGAAAATAGTGTAGATGGAGCAGGTCTGTATGGGAGCTAGAGATTTGGCTTGTAGTGATGGTTGTTCATGTTATTAAGACCTAAATCACTGCCAAGGTTATTTTCAGCACCTTTACTTATTCAATATGTAATATTAAATGAATAAATAAACAATTACAGTATGTTTTGATTTTTTCAAGCTGTATTCACCTGTTTCTCATTGTCTGTGCTGTTAGACAGCACCTTTTTCATAGTGTTTTTCCACAAGCATCTTCACAAGAAACTTGGATGTTCATTTTACACATTGTCTAATGAATTTTGTGGTTCCTTTCATATGATTGACAAATCTGTTTCTCTTTGATAGAATAGGCCTGATGTACAGTAGTTATCACTGGGAAACATTTTTTTATTGGTGCTGTATGCCTGTACAAATATGGATCCACATATGTGTCCTTTGGTTCTACAGTAGCTAGCTCTTTGGTTCTGTTTTTACTGGCCTGTTGTGTGATGCCTTATCCTTGTGCTGATGGCCGTATCTAATTCACTTCACACTCACATGGCCCCTCGCACAGGGCCGGCCCTAGGCATAAGCGAACATAAGGAACTCAGTCGGGGTCTCATCTTACTGTTGAGAGTAGGAATAGGAGAATACAAGGTGTAAGTTATAATTTTGATAGTGCATCAGTAGTTTTTCTCTTATGTCAGTCACTGACAGTCAATCAATTAGCCCATGTCAGCTAACACACAGTTGAAGTCAGAAGTTTACATACACCTTAGCCAAATACATTTAAACTCAGTTTCTTACAATTCCTGACATTTAATCTTAGTAAAAATTCCCTGTCTTAGGTCAGTCAGGATCACCACTTTATTTTAAGAATGTGAAATGTCAGAATAATAGTATAGAGAATGATTTCTTTCAGCTTTTATTTCTTTCATCACATTCCCAGTGGGTCAGAAGTTTACATACACTTAATTAGTATTTAGTAGCATTGCCTTTAAATTGTTTAATGTGGGTCAAACGTTTTGGGTAGCCTTCCACAAGCTTCCCACAATAAGTTGGGTGAATTTTGGCCCATTCCTCCTGACAGAGCTGGTTTAACTGAGTCAGGTTTGTAGGCCTCCTTGCTCGCACACGCTTTTTCAGTTCTGCCCACAGATTTTCTATAGGTTTGAGGTCAGGGCTTTGTGATAGCCACTCCAATACCTTGACTTTGTTGTCCTTAAGCCATTTGCCACATCTTTGGAAGTATGCTTGGGGTCATTGTCCATTTGGAAGACCTATTTGTGACCAAGCTTTAACTTCCTGACTGATGTCTTGAGATGTTGCTTCAATATATCCACATAATTTTCCTCCCTCATGAAGCCATCTATTTTGTGAAGTGCACCAGTCCCTCCTGCAGCAAAGCACCCCCACAACATGATGCTGCCACCCCTGTGCTTCACTGTTGGGATGGTGTTCTTTGGCTTGCAAGCATCCCCCTTTTTCCTCCAAACGTAACAATGGTCATTATGGCCAAACAGTTCTCTTTTTGTTTCATCAGACCAGAGGACATTTCTCTAAAAAGTAGCATCTTTGTCCCCATGTGCAGGTGCAAACCGTAGTCTGGCTTTTTTATGGTGGTTTTGGAGCAGTGGCTTCTTCCTTGCTGAGCGGCCTTTCAGGTTATGTCGATATAGGACTTGTTTTACTGTGGATATAGATACTTTTGTACCTGTTTCCTCCAGCATCTTCACAAGGTCCTTTGCTGTTTTGGGATTGATTTGCTCTTTTCACACAAAGTACATTCATCTCTAGGAGACAGAACGTGTCTCCTTCCTGAGCAGTATGACGGCTGCGTGGTCCCATGGTGTTTATACTTGCGTACTATTGTTTGTACAGATGAACATGGTACTTTCAGGCGTTTGGAAATTGCTCCCAAGGATGAACCAGACTTGTGGAGGTTTACAATTAATTTTCTGAGGTATTGGCTGATTTCTTTTGATTTTCCCATGATGTCAAGCAAAGAGGCACTGAAGGTAGGCCTTGAAATACATCCACAGGTACACCTCCAATTGACTCAAATTATGTCAATTAGCCCATCAGAAGCTTCTAAAGCCATGACATCATTTTCTGGAATTTTCCAAGCTGTTTAAAGGCACAGTCAACTTAGTGTATGTAAACATCTGACCCACTGGAATTGTGATACAATGAATAAGTGAAATAAGTGAAATAATCTGTCTAAACAATTGTTGGAAAATTACTTGTGTCATGCACAAAGTAGACGTCCTAACCGCCATGCCAAAACTATAGTTTGTTAACAAGAAATTTGAGGAGTGGTTGAAAAATTAGTTTTAATGACCCTAACCTAAGTGTATGAACATAATGTGTAGAATTGTAGGAAAATAGCTTTAAAACTGTAAATGTTTCTCTCCACCCTTGGCAAAATGTGTAGAATTGCAGGAACTTGTGCTTTAAAACTGTTTCTCTCCTCCATCAAGACGGAGACCACTAAATGTTTTACCCGTGAGGTGTGGGGGGGCACCAAAAACCTAGGGCTTGCCTTGCTCTCACAAGCTGTATGACAATATTTTATTTTGTTTCCTTTATTTAACTAGGCAAGTCAGTTAACAACAAATGTTTATTTACAATGACGGCCTACTCCGGCCAAACCCGGACAACGCTGGGCCAATTGTGCGCCATCCTATGGGACTCCCAATCACGGCCAGTTATTGTGATACCGCCTGGATTCGAACCAGGGTGTCACACCCTGATCTGTTTCACCTGTCTTTGTGCTTGTCTCCACCCCCCACCAGGTGTCTCCCATCTCCCCTCATTATCCCCTGTGTATTTATACCTGTGTTCTCTGTCTGTTGCCAGTTTGTTTTGTTCGTCAAGCCTATCAGCGGCTTCCCCCTTGCTCCTGTCTGTTTCTAGTTTTCCTGGTTTTGACCATTCTGCCTGCCCTGACCCTGACCCTGAGCCTGCCTGACATCCTTTAACTTGTCCCACCACACTGGATTACTGACCTCTGCCTGCCCTGACCTGGAGACTGCCTGCCCCCTGTTCTAGTAATAAACGTGTTACTTTGACACTGTCTACATCTGGGTCTTCCCTAAAACGTGATACAGGGTGTCTGTTGTGACGCCTCAAGCACTGAGATGCAGTGCCTTAGACTGCTGTGCCACTCGGGCGTTCCACTTTTAGATGGTCAAGAAGTGGTACAGTAGCATTGCTTAGCCACATTGCTTAGCAACATTAGACTATGCTACTCACAGTCCCTGTTCTCTCACCAAATTACATTCCAAGAAAATACAACTGATATAGATTTCATAACACTAGGTACAACCCATAGGGGGGCGCACAATTGGCCCAGCGTCGTCCGGGTTATGGTTTGGCCGGGGTAGGCCGTCATTGTAAATTAGAATTAGTTCTTAAATGACTTGCCTAGTTAAATAAAGGTTAAATAAATAAAAACTGGATAGGCCTTCTGGAAAGAGAATATCTCAGATGACAGTGACAGGTAGAAAGGTTACTGCTGTCTCGAATCCTTGTGACGTCCCTACCCTAAACCCTAACCTTAACCCTTGCCCCCAGGGCTCTCCAACCCAGTCCCTGGAACACCCATAGTCTTTTTGGGAGATAGAAATGCCCAAAAGTTTAGAAAAATTACTTAAAGCAACCCAGACATTGAAACTGCATCAATTATGTACTTTCTTTTAATATACATGTCCTGTTTGGCATGTCTCTTGTGATGCAATTCACAGCAGCTCTGACAGATGTGTTGACATGACAACTGCATCAGAGTTTTGAACAACCCTTCCCCCCCTTTTGTTCCATGCTGGTCAGTAACTAGCTAACACCAGACACAGATGAAAAGGGAAACATATAAGTATCTTTGCCATAGATGTATAGTGTAAACTTTTAATTATATTTGCTCAAACCCTACAGTCAGATTTTGACACGAGTAGAGTAGCTATTTACATATAAACGACGCCCCTCTGCAAACACACCTTCTCAGATGTTGGTTACAAGGTGGTACTTATTTAAATTAGGTAAGAGAATATCATATTACCATTGGTGTATTAAAACGAGAGCTAGGGTGATGTCACCATATCCCCTTAATAATCCTGAATCCAAGTCTTTGACATGGGGGAGGGGACCAGCAACTTTATGATCAAACTTTATCAATGTAGAAGCAACTGTCATTTTTCATACTTTGATCTGGTTTCATCCAAATATCACATTTCATGACAGTTCATTACTTTTAACCATTTTAAAATGCTAATTCAACGGGGTAGGGATGTCCCAAGGAACACAGATACTGTAGCAAGGCTCTAAAGCGCTCATGTTGCACCACTCAAATCCCGATAGATGTCGCTGTTGTAGCCTATACATGACTTTCACTATACATGACTATTCTTCTAAAACCAAATAGGCCTGCTACTGCGCTATTTGTTTTAAGTTGTGTAACACAAAGCAAATGCGTTTTAACCTATATCTGTACTCTACTTCAAACAAATTGTTCCACAAACTGTTTTGTAGCCTATAAATACCTCACCTAGATTACTGTTGCTGAGCCATAGGTTAGGCTATGATTGATTGTGTGTAGGTGTAGCCTACATAGGTCTACATGTTATTAAGTACAAAATCATAACCATATGCATGAAGGCCTATTCCTAATATAATCCTCAACTAGCCTATTTTTACACAATTAGTGTAGGCCTAACAATTAATGAATGAGAAAAGTCTGAATATGCAATAACCATAGATAATATGAATCAAATTTTATTGGTCGCATACACATATTTAGCAGATGTTATTGCGGGTGTAGCGGAATGCTTGTGTTCATAGCAATAACTGTGCAGTAATATCTCACACACAAATCTAAAAAGTAAAAGAATGAAATTAAGAAAAATATAGAACATTTAGGACGAGCAGTGTCAGAGTATTAATAAATATCTATCTATGTCAAGTTGTATAAATGATTGGAGACTGGCGCAGGAATACGTAATTGGGGATTTTAATACTCCACCCAAAAATACAACATGCCATGAAAGGCACAGGGACAAGCCCAAAACAAACACATATACATAAACAGGGATGTAACCCAAACAAAAGAGCGAGGTTAAACCTCTAATAAATACATGGGACGAGACCTGTAATAACAAGTGCACAACAATACACGGGACCGTAATAACGAAAACACAATACATGCAGCACGAAAGCCAAAACAACAAAACACAGGTACTCACAAGATCAACGGACATGGGAACAACGACCAGGGGCCTGTTGCACAAAAGTAGAATTAAGACATCCGGGATAAATGACTCAGCTGAGCTCAATGAAGCCAAAACATGTGCGTCCAGGCTTAATTGGTTGCACAAAGACCAAGCCAGGATGAGCAGACACGGATTCATTAAGCCAGGTGAAACCAATCCTGGATAGGTGCGCGCTCACGGCTCACTCAAATAGACCCCGCCACAGATCACAGATTAACTGATTTACCATGGCAACTAGAGCCGCGTACTTTTCCCCGTCGGAAGCACAAATCCTCATGGAGTCATACGAGGAGGTAAAAGATATAATTAAGAAGAAAGGCAACACCGCCACAGTGATAAAGCAAAGAGAAAAAGCGTGGCAAAGTATTGCAGACCGCCTGAATGCGTAAGTAGTGCACAATTACACACTCACCGCTCCGCTGAAACATCACAATTACAATTCAAATATTTAATTCACGTCTCCAAAAATGCAGTTGTACTGTAATTATGAAACGGTTAAATTTTTAATTGAAATGCACTGCAGATATGAGTGAAATTGTGTAAAGTAACTCCATCACACTGTATAAAGCTATGATAAATTTTTTGATATTTTTACTGAAAACAAGACAAAAATACCAAGTAATTTTTTGCAGTGTGACTCCATTAAATGTGTGTGTGTGTGTAGATTAAACATGAACGGGCCAAAACGGACATGGCAGCAGGTCAAAATCAAATACAAGAACATTCTGCAGAATGGTATGGTCCCTGACTAATATTTAACAAAGCACAAGCATATATTGTACCCAGAAGGTGCCTGCTCACACATTGTCTGTACTGTTTTAGCAGTGAAAAAGAATACCCACAGACAAGGCACGGGTGGTGGGTCACCAAAGGCTGACCTTACCCCAGCAGAGGACATGGCCTTGGAGCTAAATAAAGGCAGGCCCGTCTTAGAGGGGATCCCTGGAGGGAAAGAGACGAGCATAGGTTCCTCCCAAGATGCCACCCGCTTCATTCAAGGTATGTCCTTCCATCTCTACATGGGATACAACCACATTCATATTGAATCAATTTGGACTGTCTGACTTTGGTTTACCTATTGCCTTGCAGTGTCTGGCAGCACTGTGTTCCTGTTAGAGCCACCAGCACAAGCACCAGACGATGCTGATCCAGTGAGTACTCCATCAAAGGCATACTGTAGGCCTGGCATGTCTTGTCTACTAGCTTCAATATGAATCCGATTAAATGTGATAGGGTGAAGGCCCCAGTGCAGCAGCAACAGCACATGATGGAGACGATGATGAGGAGGAGACCATCTCTCTGGATTCCAGAAGGCATGAGGTATCATGTTAAGACTGTGAAAGTACTATTTACTCTACAATGGTGAGGAGTCCTCATCAAAATCAAAAAATCAAATTTCTTTTACAGGACCCAGATGCTATACAGTGGGAAAACCAGCCTGGCAACATAGTGCGTATTAATAAAAGGACACCACATCCTGCCAAATTCCAGCTGCGCTAATTGTATTGTGTTCACAGAGCTCACAAGCTATCAGAAAGTTGTATGGCAACCACCTCCGGCGCCAAATAGAACTGGCAGACATAGACATTCAGTACAAGAAGAAAAGGATGGAAAATCTTGCACTGGAGTCCGAAATAAAAAAGAGGACAATTAGGAAACTGGACCTTGAAATAAAAAAACTTGAGAGGGAGGTGAGATATGCCTTCAATGTACACTGTATGCTAACTGTAACACAAATGTATTAATCATTATTTTTCTTTCCTCCCCCAGCTCCAAGAAGATGACACAGCTCAAAATAAAAATTAGGTATATTCTCGTAAAGTCAAGTGAGCCATGACATATGAGCTCTTATTGTGAGCACACAGGACGGTGGCATCTTTCTAAGGTTTTTTTTATTTTCCCAGCAATCAGTACAACCAAGTCATCGTTATAAGGCATCGCCCTCTTTTGCCCACCCCCCCAGCACCAGGTGTGGCCACTAGCCTATATGAAGGGCCAAAATTGTGTGTTCCTTTCTGCTCTGACAATGGCATGCCCATTCGTGCGAGATGTGGTGGATGAAGAAGCACTTGTGCTGAGGAGAGCCTTCAGGCGAGAAAGGGTCTTCAGGGACCGGTTGGACCCACTGGCCTTCCCTGATGACCATCTATATGAAAGATACAGGTTTTCTGCAGATGGCATCAGGTATCTATGCAGACTACTGGGTCCCAGGATTAAGCACCGCACTGCACGGAGCCATGCACTGAGTGTGGAGCAAATGGTTTGTGTGGCCTTGCGCTTTTTTGCTAGTGGAGCCTTCCTGTACTCAGTGGGGGATGCAGAACAGCTGAACAAGGCCACAATTTGCCGCACAATAAGGAGTGTGTGTCTGGCTATCAAAGCATTAGCAGATGTCTTCATCTCCTTCCCTGGCCACAGAAGACTCTGTGACATCAAAGAGGAGTTCTATAGGATTGCAGGTAAGAGGATCTACAAATTACAGGACAACTGTTAACACATAGTAGGATACTCATTACTTTGTGTGACAGGTTTCCCCAATGTCATTGGTGCAGTGGACTGCACACACATAAGGATAAAAGCCCCCTCAGGTGCCCATGAGGCCGATTTTGTGAATAGGAAATCCTTTCACAGCATTAATGTTCAGGTGAACATAACTTTTTGATATTGTCCATTGACGAACACTCTGCATTGCCAGTGATGTGCATTGATTGGTGTAATATCCCTCATCTTATGATTTCAGATGGTCTGCAATGCTGACTGTGTGATCAGCAATGTTGTGGCAAAATGGCCTGGCTCAGTCCATGACTCCAGAATCTTTCGGGCCTCTGAAATCTATCAGTGCCTATCACAAGGTAAGCCACACAACCCCTATTTATAACCATCATGGCTGTGTCAAGAATATCACTGTGTTTATGAGGTAGTAATGATGAGATTTTGTGTTGACAGGTGAATTCTCTGGTGTGTTGCTGGGAGACAGGGGGTATGGCTGCCAGCCTTTTCTCCTGACACCTTTCACAGACCCCCAGGAAGCACAGCAGGCCTACAACCATGCCCATGCCAGGACCAGGGCCAGAGTTGAAATGACCTTTGGCCTCCTGAAGGCACGCTTTCACTGCCTTCACAAATTAAGGGTCAGCCCTGTTAGGGCATGTGATATTACTGTGGCTTGTGCTGTCCTCCACAATGTGGCCTGCCTGAGGAAGGAGAGGGCCCCCAGAGTGCCACCAGCCATGGACTGGGACAATCCGGCAATCTTCCCTGATGACGACAGTGGTCGGCTGCTGAGGGACCAATATGTGTTGAATTATTTTAGTTAGTATGTGTGCTTTAAATTTTGGTTAAATATGTCCTGCGGTGGCAGAGGAATTTGTTTTTTTTTGGGTTCGTTTTTTGACGAATTTGGCCTCTTATGATGTTTGTGCGGTATACTGTGTGTAATACAAGGCTGCAGGGAGGCTACTGCATCCATTCATTTGTCTGTTCAGTTGATGTGTATGGATTTGTCCTGCATTTATTTTAGTGTGCAGACATGCAGGGTGTGTTATATACAGACCTTTGAATGTGTATGTATCATTTTGTATAATATGCTTGGATTCTGTGCTTTCCATCTTGTAGAGTCACTGTGACTTCAGTTTCGAAAGGAGCTGATGGTTTACCTGCTTTGTTTTGTCCTTATTCAATAAAGGAACATAATGTTACACATTGTGTTTTTATATTCATATGGAATGTGTATTTGTTTATATGACAGAGTACTAGGGCCACACTGAAGAAAAAGGATAAAGTCATAAATTTATGAGGCTGGTTCTTTCTGCAGAAAAGCTACATATTGTTTTTACAGTTTTGATACTTATGACAATGTGATACTTAATATTCTGGCACATCAGCATGTCTTTGTTTATGAAACCATACTGAAGTACAATTTCACGAAATGCCCCACATCTGTCATTTTAACAACTGTCCTCCTTTAAAACAACTGGTTACAATATTATGACTTGTGTTTTTTTCCCCTCTGTGGCCCTAATATTCTATCATTTTATATATAGCCTTATAGTCTATGGGAAACTGTAAATTATCTAATGATAGCAACATCATCTAAAAATCATTTTTTATCCAAAATCATTGAAATTAATGATCACAAACGTTTAAATAATAACAGTGGGTCTAGTTATATGTGATAACAATGTATAGTGAGCAGTGAAATAACTATTGGTTTCCATTTGTGGTGACTGCTGACTGACATTAGGGATGAGATTAAATAGATCCTGGAATTTAGCCTGGTCTGGAGCAGGCTAGCTCCACAGAATAAATCTCCATGGTAATTTATACCATAACATATCCTCCTGCCCCCTATCCATCTTTAGTGCAACCGGATTACGGATCAATTGAGCCAGGATCACCAAGATATCCTGGCTTAATCCCTTATCCTAGTTTTGTGCAACAGGCCCCAGGACAATGGGATACAGAGGGCACATATATACAACTACTAATCAGGGGAAATGGGAACCAGGAGTGCGTAATTAAACAGTTCAGTGAAGCCTAGAGGCTGGTGATGTAGACCTCCAGAACTGGTGAGCGAAATGAGCAGCAGTACCGGGGGATCCGTGACAGTACCCTGATGCACTGCACTAGCAGCGGAATGACACAGGCCTTGGGGACGACCACAGGGACGCTGTGCGGGTCAGCTGCCAAAGTTGCGGTGGTGTCGGACAGACGGACCAGTTGCAGCTGCCGAAGTTGCGGCGGTGTTGGACGCAGCGGTGTTGGACGCAGCGGTGTTGGACGCAGCGGTGTTGGACGGGCCATTCCCACGGTCTCCATTTAGGGTCGGTTATTCTGTCACGCTGTATAAATGATTGGAGACAGGCGCAGGAATAATATGGGGTTTTAATACTCCACCCCAAAAAATACACAACATGCCATGAAAAGGCACGGGGACGAAGATCAAAATTAACACGTATACAAAAACACAGGGATGTAACCCAAACAAAAGAGCGAGATTAAACCTCTAATAAATACACTGGACGAGACCCGTAATAACAATACACAGGACGAGACCCGTAATAACAAGTGCACAATACACGCACCACGAAAACCGAAACAACAAAAGCACAGGTACTCACAAGACCAACGGACATGGGAACAATAACCGACCAGGACAATGGTGAACAGAGGACACATATATACAATTACTAATCAGGGGAAATGGGAACCAGGAGTGGTGCGTAATTAGACAGTTCAGTGAAGCCTAGAGGCCAGTGAAGTAATACCGGGGATCTGTGAGCAGCATTACCGGGGGATCCGTGACAATATATATATACACAAAACCAGTCAAAAGTTTGGACACACCTACTCATTCAAGGGTTTTTCTTTGTTTTTACTATTTCCTACACTGTAGAATAATACTGAAGACATCAAAACTATGAAATAACACATGGAATCATGTAGTAACCAAAAATGTGTTAAACAAATGAAAAAAAACATTTTATATTTGAGATTCTTCAGAGTAGCCACCCTTTGCCTTGATGACAGCTTTGCAGACTCTTGGCATTCTCTCAAGCAGCTTCGTGAGGAATGCTTTTCCAACAGTCATGAAGGAGTTCCCACATATGCTGAGCACTTGTTGGCTGCTTTTACTTCACTCTGCGGTCCAACTCATCCGAAACCATCTCTGAGTTGATGTCAGGTGATTGTGGAGGCCATGTGTAACATGTACGCTGGGAGTCGGGAAGCAAGTACAGGGAGTGCAAATTTTATAATAAATAGAACATAGTACAAAACAAGAAACACGAAGAGACATGAAAGAGAAACAGAGTCAATAACGCCTCAGGAAAGAACCAAGAGAAGTGAAAGATTTAGGGGAGGTAATCAGGAAGGTGATACAGTCCAGGTGAGTGTCATGAGGCACAGGTGCGCGTAACGATGGTGGTAGGTGTGAGTAATGCTGAGACAACGTGCGACACGTCAAGCACCGGAGAGGGGGCCGGGAGTAAACGTGACACCAAGGATGCGTTTCAAACTCAAAGTAGACAGCCCTCGGCCCTAAACCCTCAGCCCTATGTCCTTGGGGGAATCCACGAGGCCATATTTGTCGTGGGTCCAAAAGATTAGCCAAGCAAGGGAAGTTTGCAACGTAAGCCCCTCAGCCCTCGCTTTTAATGGAGTTTGCGAGTGTACAATTAAGTTCACTTTGGGGCCTGAAACGTAATTCAATTCGTGATGATTGTACATCCGCTAAGAAAAGTCAGCCAAAACTTAAAACCTCAACGTCAGTATGGATGTACAAGTGTAAGTAAAAACAAATGTAAATAAGTTAGAAATTGTGCTACTATTGCGCTACTAATGCTCAAATACGTCTCATAAAAGTAACAATGTTTTTGTTTAGTTAGCTAATTCTGATTTCCATTGTAGAAATAAAACATTTTCCTTCTTCAGAAGTAGCGAGGCAGGCTAACGTTAGTTAGCTAATTAATTTACTAGCTATCATACAGTAGGCCTATCTTAATATTTACATAGTTAATATAAGTAGACATGCAATCATAATTGACTGTAATGCATATAAAGCACCCACAAGGTACTGGTGGCTGAAAACACAATCATCACGGGATGATGAACTAGTGACGAATTTCCGGGCAAGGGCGGTCCATTTAAAAATCATTCCTTTCTCCCTCGCCCATTGCCCTGCAAGCGTATACTCATCAGACGTCATGATACGTCATCAGAAGTGTCCACTTAATTTGAGGGCTGAGGGGAGAGGGTGTGTCTGTTAAGTGTTTGGAATGCAGCCCAGGTCTTCTGATGCAGAACTCCTTGGTCAAATAGCCCTTACACAGTCTGGAGGTGTGTTTTGGGTCATTGTCCTGTTGAAAAACAAATGATAGTCCCACTAAGCGCAAATCAAATCAAATGCTATTAGTCACATGTGCCGAATACAACAGGTATAGTAGACCTTACAGTGAAATGCTTACTTACGAGCCACTAACCAACAATGCAGTTTAAAAAAACACGGATAAGAATAAGAAGTAAAAGTAACAAGTAATTAAAGAGCAGCAGTAAAATTAAAATAGCAAGACTATACACAGGGGGTACCAGTACAGATCAATGTGCAGGGCACCGGTTACTTGAGGTAATATGTACATGTAGGTAGAGTTATTAAAGTGACTATGCATAGATGATAATAACAGAGAGTAGCAGCGGTGTAAAAGAGGGGGAAATGCAAATAGTCTGGGTAGCCATTTGACTAGATGTTCAGGAGTCTTATGGCTTGGGGGTAGAAGCTGTTTAGAAGCCTCTTGGACCTAGACTTGGCACTGCGGTACCGCTTGCCATGCGGTAGCAGAGAGAACATTCTATGACTAGGGTGGCTGGAGTCTTTGACAATTTTTAGGGCCTTCCTCTGACACCGCCTGGTATAGAGGTCCTGGATGGCAGGAAGCTTGGCCCCAGTGATCTACTGGGCCGTTCGCACTACCCTCTGTAGTGCCTCACGGTCGGACGCCGAGCATTTGCCATACCAGGCAGTGATGCAACCAGTCAGGATGCTCTCGATGGTGCAGCTGTAGAACCTTTTGAGGACCTGAGGACCCATTCCAAATCTTTTCCGTTTCCAGAGGGGGAAAAGGTTTTGTTGTGCCCTCTTCACGACTGTCTTGGTGTGCTTGGACCATGTTAGTTTGTTGGTGATGTGGACACCAAGGAACTTGAAGCGTTCAACCTGCTCCACTGCAGCCCCGTCGATGAGAATGGGGGCATGCTCGGTCCTCCTTTTCCTGTAGTCATCTACTTTGTCTTGAACCAGGTGGGATGGTGTATCGCAGAATGCTGTGGTAGCCATGCTGGTTAAGTGTGCCTTGAAATCTAAATAAATCACAGACAGTGTCACCAGTGAATTACTCCCTCACAATCACACCTCCTCCTCCATTCACTGTGGGAACCACACATGCGGAGATCATCCATTCACCTACTTTGCGTCTCGCAAAGACAATGCAGTTGGAACCAAAAATCTCAAATTTGGACTCAGACCCAAGGACAGATTCCCACCAGTCTAATGTCCATTGTGCGTGTTTCTTGGCCCAAGCAAGTCTCTTCTTATTATTGGTGTACTTTAGTAGTGGTTTCTTTGCAGCAATTCGACCATGAAGGACTGATTCACGCAGTCTCCTCTGAACAGTTGATATTGAGATATGTCTGTAACTTGAACTCCGTGAAGCATAGTTTTGGGTTGCAATCTGAGGCTGGTAACTCTAATGAACTTATCCTCTGCCGCAGAGGTATCTCTGGGTCTTCAATTCCTGTGGCGGTCCTCATGAGAGCCAGTTTCATCATGGCGCTTGATGGTTTTTGACACTGCACTTGAATAAACTTTCAAAGTTCTTGAAATGTTCCACATTGACTGACCATCATGTCTGTTCTTGCCATAATATGGACTTGATGTTTTACCAAATAGGGCTAGCTTCTGTATACCACCCTACTGTGTCACAACACAACTGCTTGGCTCAAATGCATTAAGAAGGAAAGAAATTCCACAAATTAACTTTTAACAAGGCACACCAGTTAATTGAAATGCATTCCAGGTGACTACTGTACCTCATGAAGCTGGTTGAGAGAATGCCAAGTGTGTGCAAAGCTGTCATCAAGTGAAAGGGTGGCTACTTTGAAGAATCTCAAATATAAAATATATTTTGATTTGTTTTACACATTTTTGTTTACTAGATGATTCCATAACTGTTATTTCATAGCTTTGATGTCTTCACTATTATTCTACAATGTAGAAAATAGTAAAAAAATAAAGAAAATCCCTGTAATGAGTAGGTGTGTCCAAACTTTGGACTGGTAATGTATACGTGTGTGTGTGTGTGTGTGTGTGTGTGTGTGTGTGTGTGTGTGTGTGTGTGTGTGTGTGTGTGTGTGTGTGAACATGCTCTATCTCTATAGTTATAACAACATTATATAGATTGTGTAGATCATATCCAAATAATATAATAGTGAACTACTAGTCCATAACCTGTCCCTGTGCAAGGCTCAACCCATATTCCCCTTTTCCCGTTAGTCGCGTAAAATCGGCCCAGCTTGGAATCTGTGAGGGTTGGAGTTACCTGACCCAGAGGAGGGCTTGGAATGCGGTAGCCACGCCTGCAGCTCTCTCAGAGGAGGAGCGAGCAACATGTTAGGCTAGGCTACACGCTCACAGCCCTGCCCTGCGTCTACCTCCCGCTCCTCCTCATTGGGGACTAGGCATCATTCCCTAATTCTTGCCTGACTTCTGAATGGTGGAGTCATTTGTCAGTTACAGGGTGGTCTTGTGAAGTTTTCATTGAGGAGGAGAAAAGTGTCATCATATGAGGTAAAGCATAGAGCTGTGCGGTGCTGGGGCGTGCGCGATGTCTGTTAAAAGCTACTCCGAAAGAAATTATAGTCACGCTTTTACGCATTTCCAAGTGTCTTCTCTTACCAAACTAAAGGAAAATTAAGAAACAGGACCCTTGACAAACTCCGTTAACTATCCAAGACGGAGATTATGAATATGCAACTTGCTGACCGTATTTCATAATTGTTTTCTGTTTTAAGCACGGCGCTGGAATTTGGGCAAGTATTTATTTACTATAAGCGTGGTCCAACCGTTATCAACAGGTAGCCTAGTGTGGATAAACTGCAACACTGTTGTTACAACCACAGTTTCCCCCTCTTAGAAATGGTGTGCTACTCAGCGTAACGATTGTAATCCTACTGGCCCAGATGTTTAGGGTCTTGGATATGGGGTGTCGAAACTAAGGGCAGAGGAAGCAGCTGTGCCTAAACTTTTCTCGGCTGTTGGCTATGGCTTATCAAAAGCGCTGTTTTGGACTTGGACTTCTAAAAAGGATGTTGGAGACACCAACGGGACAATGCCCTGTCACCTGGACTTTGGAGAGAGCTGGACGGGTGCATTAAGATTCCCCAATGCCAGATAGCAGCGTATCACAATAAGACAGCTGCCTGTTTATATTTGATCAATCTTAAGGAATGGCTTCCCAGGTGGTGTGCGGACTGATCTTCAGGCTGCTGCTGCCAGTTTGTCTCGCTGCAGGTAAGCGGATTTTATAAAGCGTGTTGCTAAAATTCCAGCTGCATTGATAATTGACAATCCAAGAAATATGTGCAATAATCTAGACATATTACTGAAGTATTTTGAAAAGTTATTGGTTTGTTTTTCTGGAACTTACCATATTGAATTGGAAACGTTCTAAATCAGTCCACTGGCTACATTTGATAATAGCATAAACACTTAGAAAATAAAACAAGCAATAATAATAATAAATACACATCCATATAATAACGATAATAATAATTATTCATTACTATTATGAATACTATTACTGAGCTAACAATGTATCCTTCATCAGACCCAGTTATGCAACATTGCAACAACTAACAAAACAATAACTAAACTAAACTTGATGGAAGTAATAAAAATGTCTTAATTATTGATCACTCGATAAAAAGTGCCAATATGAACTAATTTGAAGTAATACAAATATGCGACTAAAACTGTGTTTTTGTTTAGATTCATTCAAATAAATGAAATAGACTGTTTAGCATTTCGGGAATATCGTGTTGGATGCCAAATAGCCTGTTAAGAAGCCATTATGAAAATAAGTTGTTTTCTAATAACTTCAGAGGTAGCATCTTAGCATAAAACCCTTTTTAGACGTTTTGTAAAGGATTTATGCTCAGATAATGAAATATTTGTGTTTTAGAGATTATATTAGATGTGATTTTGAAGGATTGTGTCTGACACTGTGATTATCTTCAACGTTTTTAAAGTATGATATGATTTCTTTGTTTTTTGTTGTTTCAAAATTGCACCTTCATGTTTTTAAAAATCTTTGACTTTGGAACTTGGTGTTGTCTCTTGTCAGCTGTGGTTGGGTCGTTCCTAGTGTAAACGAGGCGCAGGTATCCTAGGGGTTAAGAGCATTTGGCCTGTAATCTAAAGGTTGTTCGTTTGAATCCCGGAGACGCCTAGTTGTTAAATCTGTTGACGTTCCCTTTGGCAAGGCCCTTAACCCTATTTGCTTTGCTAAATTAAACTATGTGGATGGGGTGTCCTGCAGGACCATATAACATCATTATATTGTTTAGCAGGACACTGTGGTCAGGTTGTCCTTGTCTGTGTTTCACTTCCTACCGTCAGAATATTCCGATTTGTATTCGGAATACTCTCACTACACAATAATTGCTCACGATCTTGCAGTATGGGGACTAATCTTGCTTTACAAACGAAACCAAAGGGAGCGAGCAAATGTATGTTTTGATGCCTCAAATCACTAGTCAAAGGCTGTGTAGGTTTTATAACACAATTGGTGTGATGTTAAGGATGTGTGTTAAAAATGAATATAAACAAATTAAATTTATAAGGATCAGATTGGTGAGATATTGGACCAGATGCCTGCTACTGTAAATGATTGGTCACAATGTTTGGATGAACCTTACCAGAGGTACACTGCCTAGGGAATCAGTCTCAGATTTGAAGAAAATATGTGATATCATTTAAGATATTTTATCAGCATCAACATTGTGTATTTACATACTAAAGACTGTAGGGTTGGCAAACTACGACAGCTAAGGACATTATTATTATATGACCAGGTATTCATTTTCAAAGCAGTGCAAACTAATGTGAAATGAGCAACTTGCTGAGGTCATGTCACTTTTGACCATTGAAACCCTCAATATCTGTTATACATGAAACATGAAGTGTGTTTAGCTGGACATGGATGGACTGAGTCTATCAAATACAGTACAAAATGTCCACCAAATAAAGCAGTAACCATTACACTTTTTGTTCTCAATGGCATCACCTCATAGGAGAGTCTTCATTGTGTATGCCACCAACACATTCCTTCGTCGTTAGTTAGTTTGGCAGTGATAAAGATTTGTGTGGGAGACTATCAGCACCTCTCAAACCAGATGAACTTCCAACTTTGAAAGATATTATATTACTAGTCCTCTGTCTTCCTTCTTATTTTTCCTCCCTTTTCAGTCCTTTTATCTGACTCTGTGCAGTCTCCTTTATGACACGCCCACACTCAATGGGAGGACGAGCAGTCAGAGCTTCAGAGTCCCCTGGTAATGTGATTGTCCAGCGACATGTCTGTTCTATGACTCATGGTTTATCTGGAAGGCTTGTTTATACAGACCTATCGAAGCTGGGCGACCAATACCAGTGCTGATTGATATCTCTTGTTTTGGAGGAGTACAGTCAGTTAACAACTCCCCATCCTCATGACTCACCATTGGCCAGATGGTGAAAATGTAGATCTCTACATTTTTGCAAGTGTCACCATCAGGGACAAAACATTTTAAACACGACGGAGATAAAAATTTGGCAGTAATTTCCTGCAATTCTACACATTTAGAATTAGATGTGCCCTTGGGCAAGGCACTTAACCCTATCAGATTGTGAAAATGTAGATTTCTTTTAAAGTGTTACCATCAGGGTCATTTCTAGCATTTTGGAAGCCCTAAGCCAGATTTCCTTAATTCTGTTCATGTAGAGTATGATTACATTGGATGACTCATTTTGAAGGTGATTTTCAAAGTGCAGTTTGAGGAAGAGGGAGAGAGAAACAGACAGAGAGAGAGGGAGGGCGAGACAGATCCACAGATGTGTCACGGCCGTCTAAAGAACTGGACACGGGGGCCCCTCAGGGGTACGTACCTAGTTCTGTACTTCCTGTTAAACCACACCTGCGTGGCCGCGCACGACTCCAACACCATCATTAAGTTTGCAGACGACACAACGGTGGTAGGCCTGATAACGGACGATGATGATACAGCCTATAGGGAGGTCAGAGACCTGGCCGTGTGGTGTTAGGACAACAACCTCTCCCTCAACGTCAGCAAGACAAAGGAGCTGATCGTGGACTACAGGAAACGGAGGGCCGCCCCATCCACATTAACAGGGCTGTAGTGGAGCGGATCGAGAGCTTCAAGTTCCTCTATGTCCACATCACCAAGGATCTATCATGGTCCAAACACACCAACCAAGTTGTGGAGAGGGCACGACAACACTTCTTCCCCCTCAAAAAGTTATACAGCTGCACCATTGAGAGCATCTTGACTGGCTGCATCACCGCTTGGTATGGCAACTGCTTGGCACCTGACCGCAAAACGATACAGAGTGTAGTGTGGATGGCCCAGTACATCACTGAGCCAAGCTCCCTGCAATCCAGGGCCACTATACCAGGCAGTGTCAGAGGAAGGCCCTAAAACCTGTCAAAGACTCCAGCCAACCAAGTCATAGATTGTTCTCTCTGCTACCGCACAGCAAGCAGTACAGATGCGCCATTTCTGGAACCAACAGCACCCTGAACAGCTTCTACCCCCAAGCCATAAGACTGCTAAATAGTTAGTTAAATAGTTCACCAAATAGCTATCTGCATTGACCCTTTTTGCACTAACTTTTTTGACTCATCACATACGCTGCTGCTACTGTTTACTACCTGTCACTTTATTCCTAAATATACAGTGCATTCGGGAAATATTCAGACCCTTGACTTTTTCCACATTTTGTTACGTTACAGTCTTATTCTAAAATGGATTCATTTTTATTTTTTACTCGTTAATCTACCACATAATCACAAAGCGAAAACAGGTTTTTAGAAATGTTTGCTAATTTATATATATATATATATATATATATATAAAAATACCTTACTTACATAAGTATTCAGACCTGTTGTTATGAGACTCGAATTGAGCTCAGGTGCATCCTGTTTCCATTGATCATCCTTAAGATGTTTCTACAACTTCATTGGAGTCCACCTGTGGTAAATTCAATTGATTGGACATGATTTGGAAAGGCACACACCTGTCTATATACGGTCAGACAGTTGACAGTGCATGTCAGAGCAAAAACCAATCAAAGGAATTGTCCGTAGATCTCTGAGACAGGATTGTGTCAAGGCACAGATCTGGGTGAAGGGTACCAAAAAATGTCTGCAGCATTGAAGGTCCCCAAGAACACAGTGGCCTCCATCATTCTTAAATGGAAGAAGTTTCGAACCACCAAAGATTCTTCCTAGAGCTGGCTGCCCAGCCAAACTGAGAAATCGGGGGAGAAGGGCCTTGGTCAGGGAGGTGACTAAGAACCCAATGGTCACTCTGACAGAGCTCCAGAGTTCCTCTGTGGAGATGGGAGAACTTTCCAGAAGGACAACTATCTCTGCAGCACTACACCAATTAGGCCTTTATGGTAGCGTGGCCAGACGGAAGCCACTCCTCAGTAAAAGGCACATGACAGCCCGCTTGGAGTTTGCCAAAAGGCACCTAAAGGACTCTCAGACCATGAGAAACAAGATTATCTGGTCTGATGAAACCAAGATTGAACTCTTTGGCCTGAAGGCTAAGCTTCACGTCTGGAGGAAACCTGGCACCATCCCTACGGTGTAGCATGGTGGTAGCAGCATCATGCTGTGGGGATGTTTTTCATTGGCAGGGACTGGGAGACTAGTCAGGATCGAGGGAAAGATGAACGGAGCAAAGTACAGAGAGATCCTTGATGAAACCATGCTCCAGAGTGCTCAGGACCTCAGACTTGGGCGAAGGTTCACCTTCCAACAGGACAACGACCCTAAGCACACAGCCAAGACAATGCAGGAGTGGCTTCGGGACAAGTCTCTGAATGTTCTTGAGTCGCCCAGCCAGAGCCCGGACTTGAACCTGATCAAACATCTCTGGAGAGACCTGAAAATAGCTGTGCAGCGACACTCCCCATCCAACCTGACAGAGCTTGAGAAGATCTGCAGAGAAGAATGGGAGAAACTCCCCAAATACAGGCGTGCCAAGCTCATAGCGTCTTACACAAGAAGACTCGAGGCTGTAATTGCTGCCAAAGGTCGTTCAACAAAGTACTGAGTAAACAGTCTGAATACTTATGTAAATGTGATATTTAAATGTTTTTTTTATTTTTATAAATGTGTAAAAATGTATAAAACCCTTTTTTGCTTTGTCATTATGGGGTATTGTGTGTACATGAGTGACAAAAACATATATTTAATCAATTTTGAATTCAGGCTCTAATACAACAAAATGTGCAATAAGTCAAGGAGTATTAATAATATCTGAAGGCACTGTACATGAGGGTCCAAGCAGAGGCAAACATTTGTCTGGACTTGGTGTCAAATACCTAGAGAGAAATACTTCCATTTTTGGGGGGGTATACATGTGTGATTATTATTCCATTAATTGTCAGTTGGTTGAAGTTTAATCTAAGTTAATGTGCCTCTAAAGTAGTTGATGCCATTATCAGTAAAACAGTTTATGGCCCATTGTTAAAATAAGATGGGGTTTTATCACTCTGTAGTTTCCTGGAGATCTCTCTCTCTCTCTCTCTCTCTCTCTCTCTCTCTCTCTCTCTCTCTCTCTCTCTCTCTCTCTCTCTCTCTCTGTCTCTCTCTCTGTCTCTCTCTCTGTCTCTCTCTCTCTCTCTCTCTCTCCCTTTCCTTTGGCTTTATAGTCAGACTTTTCATACAGTTTTATCTTAACTGTTTCCTGTCTATAATCTGACAGCAGTGCCACTGAAATACACTCAGTCACCTGAATGGACCTTTTGTGCGAACTCCCCCAACCACACAGAACCCAGAGCCCCTCCCCCCCCCCCCCCCCCCCCACACACACACACTTAAGCAATCACAGACAGACTACAAGAAACAAGCCAGTTGTATATCACACCTGACAATGTCTGGTTTCAAGAGCTAAAGATGTGTGCTAATGTGGCTTCGGGACAAGTCTCTGAATGATCTTGAGTGGCCCAGCCAGAGCCCGGATTTGAACCTGATTGAACATCTCTGAAGAGACCTGAAAATAGCTGTGAAGCAATGCTCCCCATCCAACCTGACAGAGCTTGAGAGGATCTGCAGAGAAGAATGGGAGAAACTCCCCAAATACAGGTGTGCCGAGCTTGTAGCGTCATACCCATGAAGACTCTGTAATCGCTGCCAAAGGTGGTTCAACAAAGTACTGAGTAAAGAGTCTGAATACTTATGTAAATGTGATATTTCCATTTTTTTTATTTTTTTATGTCTAAAAACCTCTTCTTGCTTTGTCATTATGGGGTATTGTGTGTAGATTGATGAGGGAGAAAAAACGATTTAATTAATTTTAGAATAAGGCCGTAACGTAACAAAATGTCAAAAGTCAAGGGGTCTGAATACTTCCCGAATGCATGGTATGTACTGTACATAACTACCTCAATTACCTCGTACCCCTGCACATAGACTCGGTACTGGTACCCCGTGTATATAGCCAAGTTATCATTACTCATTATGTATCTATTATTATTACTGCTATTATTATGTGTTTTACCTTTCTATTATTTCTCTATTTTCTTTCTCTCTGCATTGTTGGAAAGGGCCCGTAAGCATTTCCCTGTTAGTCCACACCTGTTGTTTGCAAAGCATGTGACGAATAGATGTTTTATTTGAGACGGTGGTCTTCCTATCACCTGATGAAACAGCTTCTTGAAGGATAGTTTGTATCTTATCTGTCTCACTTGAAATAAGAGTGATGGTATTTGCCTTCTTAACAAATGATAGGACATAAGAATCCATGAGCTTTTAGACCAAGTAGAGTGATAGCTGTAACTATAACTATACATCTCAACCAGTGAGAGTAATGTGTAAACAAAAGAAGACATTATACCTGAGTGCTATTTCATGTTCCAGACATAGCCTACTGCCCCCTCAAGTTCCCTTCACAGCGCACTGGTGACCATCAACCATTTTTGTTTAGCTTTTATTAAAGCTTTTTATGCGGTTTTCTCTTTAGAAAAACACGTTTTTTTTGCACGGGTCCCCAGGATGTATACAGAGACTATAAAGTTTATAGAGAGCTGCGCCGGTGAATGAGCTAAATGGGTAAATGAAGCCGTGCATGGCTGGAGAGGAGGGGACCAGTGTTTGTACATGGTGTGCCGCAAGGCTTTCCAGATAACTTTAAGCTGTCCCTTAGCCCTGATTCTTGCCACGCACGCCTCTTCTCTGCCCTGGAAAACAACTGTTACTGGAACTTTTGGAAGCCTCATTGGCTCTGCTAAATGATCGTGGTGGCTGCCATTTGTGCTGAGTTACCCAGCATCTCCCCTTGATTAGTCTGAGAAGATGAGCATTTAAATGAGGCTGGGATTTGAGTGTGTGCTGCCCCAAAAACACATATTGCTTTCTCTCCTCTTTCTTATCAGTAAAACATATCTCTCTCTCTCTCTCTCTCTCTCTCTCTCTCAATTCAATTTAAGGGCTTTATTGGCATGGGAAACATATGTTAACATTGCCAAAGTAAGTGAAGTAGATAGTAAACAAAAGTAAAATAAACAATACAAATTAACAGTAAACATTAACAGTCTTTAGTCAATAAGTATTCAACCATTTTGTTATGGCAAGTCTAAATAAGTTCAGGAGTGTTTATCATGATTGTTGAATGACTACCTCATCTCTGTACCCCACATATACAATAATTATCTGTAAGGTCCCTCAGTTGAGCAGTGAATTTTAAACACAGATTCAACCACAAAGACCAGGGAGGTTTTCCAATGCCTCGCAAAGAAGGGTACCTAATGGTAGATGCATTGAATATCCATTTGAGCATGGTGAAGTTATTAATAACACTTTGGATGGTGTATCAATACACCCAGTAACTACAAAGATGCAGGCGTCCTTCCTAACTCAGTTGCCGGAGAGGAAGGAAACCGCTCAGGGATTTCACCATGAGGCCAATCAAATCAAGTTTATTTTATATAGCCCTTCGTACATCAGCTAATATCTCGAAGTGCTGTACAGAAACCCAGCCTAAAACCCCAAACAGCAAGCAATGCAGGTGTAGAAGCACCAATGGTGACTTTAAAACAATTACATAGTTTAATGGCTGTGATATGACAAAACGGAGGATGGATCAACAACATTGTAGTTTACTCCACAATACTAACATTATTGACAGAATAAAAATATTCCAAAACATGCATCCTGTTTGCAACAAGGCACTAAAGTAATACTGACTTTCTGTCCTGAATACATATTGTATTGTTTGGGGCAAATCAATACAACACATTACTGAGTACCACTCTGCATATTTTTAATTATAGAGGTAGCTGCATCATGTTATAGTTATGCTATTAATTGTTACAGACTGGGGAGTTAAAACACAAGCCCAAATCTACACTGGAGTTGCTTACCAAGAAGACTGTGAAAGTTCCTGAGTGGCCAAGTTACAGTTGTGACTTAAATCTGATTGATAATCTATGATAATGATTAACAACCAATTTGACAGAGCGTGAAGAATTTTGAAGATAATAATGTGAAAATTTAGGGGTAGCGGGTAGCCTACTGGTTAGAACGTTGGGCCAGTAACCGGAAGGTTGCTGGATCGAATCCCCGAGGTGACAAGGTAAAAATCTGTTGTTCTGCCCCTGAACAAGGCAGTTAACCCACTCTTCCCTGGTAGGCTGTCATTGTAAATAAGAATTTGTTGTTAACTGACTTGCCTAGTTAAAGGTAAAACATATTGTACAGTCCAGGTGTTGGAAAACTCTTACAGACTTACCCAGAAAGAGTCACAACTGTAATCGCTCTCGAAGGTGGTTCTAACATGTATTGACTCAGGGGTGTGAATACTTATGTGAATGAGATCTATCTGTATTTAATTTTCAATAAATTTCCAAACGTTTCTAAAAACATATTTTCATTTTGTCATTATGGGGTATTGTGTGTAGATGGGTGAGAAAAAAATAATATTTCATTCATTTTGAATTCAGGCTCTAACACAACAATCTTTGGAATACGTCAAGTGGTATGAATAATTTCTGAAGGCATTGTACATGATGTCCCCAGCAGAAGCAAACATTTGTCTGGACATGGTGTGAAATACCTAGTGAGAAATATATCAAAACATTTTTGGGCATAAATTTGTGATTATTATTCCATTCCTGGTCAGTTGGATAAAGTTTTATTTAAATTAACGCCATTATCAGGAAAACAGCTTTTGGCCCATTGTTAAAATAAGATGGGGATTTATCACTCTGTAGTTCCCTGGAGCTCTCTCTCTCTCTCTCTCTCTCTCTCTCTCTCTCTCTCTCTCAATTCAATTCAATTCAATTCAATTGACTTTATTGACATGGCAAGTTATTATTACTTACATTGTCAAAGTATACATATCGAAAAATTTAAATAAAATATATATGTATATATATACACAAAATATATATATATTTATATATAAATAAATGGTGGGACTAACAGTAGTAATAATAGTAGTAGTGGACATGGGATTACCATTAATAACAGCTACAACAACAATGTTAATCAGAACAACAATACATTAAAGCAACAGTAGTAGACCAGTGTCAACATGACTGAGAAGACACATGACCTGGTACGAAAGACAAAACAAAACTAAGCTAAATGGGAAATATTATCAACATTTCTTTGCATTTTTCACTGGCTGTCCCTCAGGCTGTGGCAGGAGGACACATACAGTGGGGAGAACAAGTATTTGATACACTGCCGATTTTGCAGGTTTTCCTACTTACAAAGCATGTAGAGGTCTGTAATTTTTATCATAGGTACACTTCAACTATGAGAGACGGAATCTAAAACAAAAATCCAGAAAATCACATTGTATGATTTTTAAGTAATTGATTTGCATTTTATTGCATGACATAAGTATTTGATACATCAGAAAAGCAGAACTTAATATTTGGTACAGAAACCTTTGTTTGTAATTACAGAGATCATACGTTTCCTGTAGTTCTTGACTAGGTTTGCACACACTGCAGCAGGGATTTTGGCCCACTCCTCCCTACAGATCTTCTCCAGATCCTTCAGGTTTCGGGGCTGTCGCTGGGCAATACGGAGTTTCAGCTCCCTCCAAAGATTTTCTATTGGGTTCAGGTCTGGAGACTGGCTAGGCCACTCCAGGACCTTGAGATGCTTCTTACGGAGCCACTCCTTAGTTGCCATGGCTGTGTGCTTTGTGTCGTTGTCATGCTGGAAGACCCAGCCACGACCCATCTTCAATGCTCTTACTGAGGGAAGGAGGTTGTTGGCCAAGATCTCGCGATACATGGCCCCATCCATCCTCCCCTCAATACGGTGCAGTCGTCCTGTCCCCTTTGCAGAAAAGCATCCCCAAAGAATGATGTTTCCACCTCCATGCTTCACGGTTGGGATGGTGTTCTTGGGGTTGTACTCATACTTCTTCTTCCTCCAAACACGGCGAGTGGAGTTAGACCAAAAAGCTCTATTTTTGTCTCATCAGACCACATGACCTTCTCCCATTCCTCCTCTGGATCATCCAGATGGTCATTGGCAAACTTCAGACAGGCCTGGACATGCACTGGCTTAAGCAGGGGGACCTTGCGTGCGCTGCAGGATTTTAATCCATGACGGCGTAGTGTGTTACTAATGGTTTTCTTTGAGACTGTGGTCCCAGCTCTCTTCAGGTCATTGACCAGGTCCTGCCGTGTAGTTCTGGGCTGATCCCTCACCTTCCTCATGATCATTGATGCCCCACGAGGTGAAATCTTGCATGGAGCCCCAGACCGAGGGTGATTGCCCGTCATCTTGAACTTCTTCCATTTTCTAATAATTGCGCCAACAGTTGTTTCCTTCTCACCAAGCTGCTTGCCTATTGTCCTGTAGCCCATCCCAGCCTTGTGCAATTTTATCCCTGATGTCCTTACACAGCTCTCTGGTCTTGGCCATTGTGGAGAGGTTGGAATCTGTTTGATTGAGTGTGTGGACAGGTGTCTTTTATACAGGTAACGAGTTCAAACAGGTGCAGTTAATACAGGTAATGAGTGGAGAACAGGAGGGCTTCTTAAAGAAAAACTAACAGGTCTGTGAGAGCCGGAATTCTTACTGGTTGGTAGGTGATCAAATACTTATGTCATGCAATAAAATGCAAATTAATTATTTAAAAATCATACAATGTGATTTTCTGGATTTTTGTTTTAGATTCCGTCTCTCACAGTTGAAGTGTACCTATGATAAAAATTACAGACCTCTACATGCTTTGTAAGTAGGAAAACCTGCAAAATCGGCAGTGTATCAAATACTTGTTCTCCCCACTGTATTTGGCTGCCAAAACTGCACATTTTGGCTTTTCACCCAACAAATATTTGAATTTTTCTTCATCTTTTATAGTTTCAAATTCTTTGTATTGAATTATAATTTTGGGAAAGAAATATGCTCTTAGGTCTGAGTATTTGTCACAGTGTAGTAGGAAATGCACTTCTGTCTCTACCTCTCCCCTGGAGCCTCTCTCTCTCTCTCTCTCTCTCTCTCTCTCTCTCTCTCTCTCTCTCTCTCTCTCTCTCTCTCTCCTTTGGCTTTATAGTCAGACTATTCATACAGTTTTATCTTAACTGTTTCCTGTCTATAATCTGACAGCAGTGCCACTGAAATACACTCAGCCACCTGAATGGACCTTTTGTGCGAACTCCCCCAACCACACAGAACCCAGAGCCCCTCCCACCCACCCACTTAAGCAATCACAGGCAGACTACTAGAAACAAGCCAGTTCTACATCACACCTCACAGTGTCTGGTTTCAAGAGCTAAAGATGTGTTTTTGTTTTTCCTTTCAATTCTATCTCAAGTTAATTATAGGATTGACATTGTGTGTAAAATAATGGGGGTAAGAATAAGATTCTTTCCAGTTTAGTAGGTGTGTTAACCTTACAGTGATAGTTTAATTAGAAAGCCTTCTGAATAAACCCATCGATTAGTTAGGTGATTGAGGTTACTAAAATACACCTCCCACGTTCTTAGTATACTGTATTTAACACAGGCAAGACTCCTGGATACAGGGCCCATGATTGATTGCGGACATCATTTATACAGCTCAGAAATGTAACTTTGGCTGGAGGGTACTTAGTTTAGGCTTAGGCCCATATACCTTGTCTAAATAAAGAGTCAACAGGTTATTATTGTTTCAGGGTTTACCTTTGCACACGAGGTAGTCACTCCATTAAGCCAGGCTGTGAGGGGGCTAACACTGCTCACACTGGCAGCTGCATTGCTCGTTTGTTTGTTGGACCGATGTGCAAATTGACGAGCTAGCAGACGCCAACGCTTAACAATACAGACCTGTGGAAGCAACGGTCACACTGAAAGATGTGCCAAGCCTTTGGTCCCAAAGCTCCCACTTGCAGACAAAACAAACATTTGTATTTAGGCTTTCTGTCTTTTACCACAGTTCTGACTGTTACAGAAATTAACACAATTTAATATTCTGGTAACACAACCTGTTGTTGTCGAAGTAGCTGATGTCTTTGTGGTAAAGTGATTTCAGTATTATTGTTTCATTATTTTTCAACTGAGTTAGTGGTGGCTGTCGTGGTGGTTGATGTACTCATCAAGAATAACCTTATGCAACAATGACTATGGATTTTTCCATTAATAACCCTGTAATGAACTTCCCGTCTCTCTGATTCTGGTCTCACATCATCACAATAATGACTCATATCTGTTTAACTGGCCATTGAAATAGCTTCCAGAAAGTGTTAGTCATAGAAGTCACTCAACTAGGAGACAGATGGTAATTCTTGCACGGCATCTGGGCTCCTGAGTGGCGCAGAGGTCTAAGGCACTGCATCTCAGTGCTAGAAGCGTCACTACAGACCCTGGTTTGACTCCAGGCTGTATCACAATCGGCCGTGATTGGGAGTCCCATAGGGCGGCGCACAATTGGCCCAGTGTCGTCCGGGTTAGAATTTGGCCGGGGTAGGACGTCATTGTAAATAAGAATTTGTTCTTAGCTGACTTGCCTAGTTAAATAAAGATCAAATTAAAATCTGTCCCTCTTATATAGTTCTTAGAGATGAGCTTGCTGATGCAGGGGTTGATTTGGTCTGTGACCTGGTAGTTTGTGACCTGACTTGTCTTGGGGTCATGAACTATCCCCCAGACTCTTCCACAATCACTGGTAGTTTGTCTTGGGGTCATGAACTATCCCCCAGACTCTTCCACAATCACTGGTAGTTTGTCTTGGGGTCATGAACTATCCCCCAGAGTCTTCCACAATCACCATATGTGCGTTGTTATTGAGTTAAGACTAAGAGTACCGTGAATCAAACTGTAGTTAGCTACTAAAACTCAGGACCCTGTTCCCTCAAACCTGGATACTGGGCTTCTGATAAGTCAGAAATAGTATTATTTTTGCACTGCAAGAATGCAAGGATTCTCAATTTACGGGCACAGTTTGGCACACAATGGTATTCCTGTTACATTTTTGTTTAGAAAAAGAATGAAAAATAACACATTAGTATTTATCTAAACTGACTACCATAATGTACAATAGTAGTATCATCCGATTACCAGACAGTTGTTTCATAAAGAGTTAAATCCCTGAGGGTGGAAAGGTGGACATGGCAGGGTGATGGTAAAAGTGATGTGGGGTGGGGGAGTGGGAATTGCAGGCAGAGTGCAGTTAGTTTTAGTCGTTTTTTCGAGCAACAAGGCTCACTAGAGTTAGTTCTGTCTCATTCCTGAACTTCAGACATTTTTAAGTTTGGCAGTTCTAGTGTAAACAGAGCCCAGTTAAATAACAGATTGAGTTACCTGTGAAAACGGAACCATTTGGGAGGGGGCCGGTGAGAGAGGGGAACTTGGGTGTCTGCGCACACTGTTCCCGCCTGAGGTTTCTGTCCTCTCCGCCTCCTATTAATTTCACCAGCATCAATGAACTGACATATTTATGCCTAACATTAATATTTAGCTCTGATATAAAAATTTGGGAACATTTTGGGGTCTTTTTAATATGTTTTGGATATATATTCATCGGCACTTGGTATTATTTTAATGTCAACATCAATGTTATTCAGTGTAGACACTGACTATGCCAGGGACTTGGAGAATTTTCTCTCAGCCAGAAACTCACCGAACAGAAAACACTCACTCTGAATAAACAATGGCCAGGTCGCAGTTGCAAATGAGAACTTGTTCTCAACTAGCCTACCTGGTTAAATAAAGGTGAAATAAAATAAAATACTGCCAGAAATGAACCGTCAATATTGAAACGACAACTATTCATAAATCTTCAGGCCAGTTCTGATTATTAATACTGAAAAACCCAGAAAGTTGATTGACACCAATGTATGATTTACTGTGAAAGTCTAAATTGCTCATCTCTCAAGTCATTAGTAAGATAAATAAGATCAGTAGTTTTATATAATGATAATCACTCAAGATCATAACTTTAAATTAAAGATATGTGATAGTATAACATGTCTTGTATTTCACATGTACTTTATATGGTATCCTTGATTCTCCATCCCTCACCCCTTGATGTCCCTCATAACCATGCAGTTTAAAATCTGAATGACACATTTCCTGGAGCAAAATGTAATTTCAGTATACCATATTCTCTGTATAGACAAACATGTATTATGAAACATACATTTGACTTTGAACATTACTTATTTGCTTTCTGTGTCCACTTGAGAGCATCGTGCCCATGGTGCTGTAAAAAGCTCAAAAGTATTGCATGATTTCTAGGACTTGGACTTTACTGACCAAACAAAACCAAAATAATATCCCCCAAAAAGAATATGGGTACGTGTATGGTTATTTAATTTGCCGAGCAGAGGTGTGTCCCGGTGGGTGTGTTGTGGGCAATTCCACGGAAACGGAATTAGGCCTTGTTTTTTCACTTTAAAATGTAGGCCAAACAAAAAGCATTGATTTCAAAGTTGAACAAACCATACAACTCTATGCACAAAAAAACGAATATAAGTGGAAGAACTGTGCCGATGCAACAGAAAAACGTTAAAATCTCCCCCAGGTTTTTATGCGACCACGTTTTCCAAAAATATTGCCTCCAAATTAAGATTGAAAGATGTCTGCAGAAAGAATGGGTTGTCAGTTATGACATGGCACCTTGAGTTTAAAAACATATATTTTGGTTATTGAACTACAGTAAGTGAAGTGGATTTACACCCGGTAATGGAATACGGTTATAGAATTACATCATGGGTCTCTGATCTGTACTACACAGAAATGCATAATTATGGATATGAATGTCATTCTCTTCATGTTTCACAAGTTTGGACATCACAGAGCAGCACAGCACAGCACAGTAGAATACAGTGCATTACAATACACCACAAAGCACAGCAGAGCAGAGTAGGGTAGAGTGCAGTAGAGTACACTAGAGTTCAGTAAAGTACAGCAGTAGAGTACAGTACAATATATTGTACTCTACTGTACTATACTCTATACTTGTCTTTACTGTAGTGTACTGTATTGTACTCTACTCTACTCTGCTATAATCACTGTACTGTAGAGGTCTTCACGGATCCAAAAAGTTGGACCCATTCCGAAATGGATCCGTGGCTTTCCCACCCAACCCGATATGAATAAATATATATATTTTTAAACAAGACCTGTTCCGAATGGCCCAGAGGACAGTCAGACCCGTTCCGAAAAGGCCAGTGAAATAAACAGACCCAAACAGACCTGTGCCATTTTGGATCCGAGAGACCGGTTCAGTCCAAGAGTAGAAAGAGAGAGAGAAAGAAACCTTCGACCGGGCGCTGCCAGCGCTATCAATAAACGAGTGATAATGGCCAAATGTTCCACAGTTACGCGTCCTTAAAAATTGCCTTTAACAAATTACAAAACAAATATTTGTTGTGTTTCCTTGTGTAGCATATTCAAAACTTTATAATAATTTGTTTTATTGACTTTTACTTCCTAAAACAATGATTGTCCACCTCATGGTTCAGCTGTTGGAGATTTGAGCGCTAAATGCATCAGGACATTGTATGGACATACCAGTGCATTCAGAAAGTATTGAGACCCCTTGACTTTTTCCACATTCTGTTACGTTACAGCCTTATTCTAAAATGTATTTAATAAATAAAAATCCTCCGCAATCTACACACAATACCCCATAATGACGAAGCCACTCAGTAAAAGGCCCATGACAGCCCGCTTGGAGTTTGCCAAAAGGCACCTAAAGAATCTCAGACCATGAGAAACAAGATTCTCTGGTCTGATGAAACCAAGATTTAACTCTTTGACCTGAATGCCAAGTGTCACGTCTGGAGGAAACCTGGCACCATCCCTACAGTGAAGCATGGTGGTGGCAGCATCATGCTGTGGGGATGTTTTTCAGTGGCAGGGACTGGGAGACTCGTCAGGATCGAGGAAAAGATGAACAGAGCAAAATACAGAGAGATCCTTGATGAAAACCTGCTCCAGAGCCCTCAGGACCTCAGACTGGGGCGAAGGTTCACCTTCCAACAGGACAACGACCCTAAGCACACAGCCAAGACAACGCAGGACTGGCTTCAGGACAACTCTCTTAATGTCCTTGAGTGGCCCAGCCAGAGCCCGGACTTGAACCTGATCGAACATCTCTGAAGAGACCTGAAAATAGCTGTGCAGCAACGTTCCCCATCCAACCTAACAGAGCTTGAGAGGATCTGTAGAGAAGATGGGGATAAACTCCCCAAATACAGGTGTGCGAAGCTTGTAGTGTCATACCCATGAAGACTCGAGGCTGTAATCGCTGCCAAAGGTGCTTCAACAAAGTCCTGAGTAAAAGGTCTATACTTATAATACTTATGTAAATGTATATATATTTTTTTAAATGGTAAAACTGTTTTTGCTTTGTCATTATGGAGTATTGTGTGTAGATTGATGAGCAAAAAAAACATTTTTATCAATTTTAGAATAAGGCTGTAACCTAAGAAAATTTGGAAAAATTCAAGGGATCTGAAAACTTTCCGATTGCACTGTAGGCTTATAGGCCTTGGCGTCCGCTGTATGATATTCATATTTAAAATATAAATATAAAGGAAGAGAAGCTTAGGTCTAGCCCTAGAGCAACTGAGAGAAAGATGGCGATATTCCGGGCACCATGTTCCCGACACCGACATGCATTTCTTTATATGCTACCTGTCAGATAGGCTACTAGGATAGGCTACGAAGCTTATTAGTACATTTTCAATCAGAATATTTTTTATAAAGATTATATTGTTATATTGTTAGATTAAAAGAGTAAGGTCGGCCTTAAACCTTCTTCCCCACCTCAATTTCAACTGTCAGTTGGATCGCTGGTGCGCACTGCCTTCATAGGCCTGCATAGCTAAGACTAATGATAGCCATACTACACCAAACCTTCACAGAAGTTTCTTAACTTTATAAGGGTAATATCAAAAGTAGTCCTACTGTAAATCAAGTCATTGTTTATAGGGGAAATACGAACAGGTTAATATACTGGGTAATTAAATTACGTTTTGCATCTCGCCCCCTTTGGTTTTTCCTTTTCATGGTTTGAGTGCAAGTGGCCCTAGACCTACTGGTAATTATATTATATTGGGTTAAACACAACATTAACTTAATTTAGCCAAAGGAAATGGCTCAACAGAATGAAACAAAACACTTGTTGCATAGCCTATTTAAAAAACTGGTTTAAACCTTCAGAAATGACCAAAAAAGGTGAGTAGAGCCTACCGTAGACCTACCTAACAAATGACAGCAATATGCTAAATAGCACAAAATTAAAAAGACAGTTCGAACTTAATTTAGCCAATGAAAATGTATCAGCAAAATGAAATAAAACACTTTTTGCATATATAAATAACTGTTTTAAATTCTTAAATAGGCCTACAATAATAATAATAATAATGATAAAACAAATGATAATAAATACGAAAATAAATAAATAAAAGTTCAAACCTGAAGTTGCACAGTCCATATGGCCGCGTCAACTTTCTTCTCATCTTTGTCCACTAGATGTCTGTTCTCCTTGTAGTCTTCTTTTCACTATACTCTTTCTCCTCTAACTGTTGTTTTACAACAATGAAAAAGGCCTCTATCTTAGCAATCAACAGTAGCCTAGGCCAAGGCTCCTTTCACTTGCTCTCTTTCTCCTCGGCAGCAGGCGCAAGTGATGTGAGCAGCCGGAACTAGTTTCACAGGCTATACGTTTTATTGACTTGCAATTGGCTGACACAGATAACAAGCTCACACAGACTCACACACATAAAATTATCAGAGGACGGGTCCAGTCGGTAAATCAATTGAAATTGCAAATACCCGAGACAGGTGGCAATGATATCAGACCCGACCCAGATCAGAGACAAAAGTCAGACCCGTGAAGACCTTTAATGTACTGTATTCTACTATCCTATCCAAACTTGTGAAACATGCGTCTATGACAGGTTCAGATTTTGTCCAGTCCGTCTGTGGATGTTAAAGTCAAGGCCAGGGTGAACTGACCAAATTTCAACTACTTTTCAACGTCCATAGACGTCCGGTGTCGGTCGGTACTTTGTAGGTGAAGATGCTGGTTAAAGTAAATGGAAAGAGAGGGGGCTCATGGGTAGGTGTCCGTAAGATCTAGGAGAGATGACATTAACTGGGAGGGGTTGTCCAGACTGTTTAACACTCTTGCTTTGACCACCTGATGACAGAAAGAGAAAGAAATCAGTTATCAGCTGCACATAACAGTATGCCAGTGGAAGGGAGGACAGTAGCAGGTGGACCAACTGTGGATTATGATTTCGCATTGTAGCCAATTCAGCTGTAGTAATTCCGTTACATATTCTTTTGGGTCATTCAGTTGGCAAACAATGGTATTCCTTTTACATTTTTTTTTTTAAAGAATGAAAAATAAATACTAATGTGTTATCTAAACTGACTACCATAATGTACAATAGTAGTACCATCCGATTCCCAGTTTTAATCACTTAATAATTCATAAATAAAATTGATATAAGTGAAATCACTCTAATTTATTGGTAGGTCTACCATTACTTGTGTGAACTTTCATTATCCTCCCTCCTCATGAGATAGAGAAGGACATATTCATTAAACTTAGAGAAGGTAAATCATTTCCACAAAACGAAATATAAGTGTTGATATTAGTTGGCAGGGGTCTTTACGTCCACATGATTGTGTTTTGATGTATTTCTGATACCTTTTAAGACTTTTTCTGGAAGATGTTTCCTAAGACCCCTTTTCCATCTGTTTATCCAGAAATCAGCCTAATTTGTAAGATGTTAAATGGTTGAAAAATATACAGTATCAATGCCTTCATTTCTCAAATATATATAATCTTAGCTTAATTTGGTGTTGAGCCAGTAACCGAAAGGTTGCTGGATCGAGTCCCCGAGCTGACAAGGTAAACATCGGTCATTCTGCCCCTGAACAAGGCAGTTAACACACTGTTCCCCAGTAGGCCGTCTTTGTAAATAAGAATTTGTTCTTAACTGACTTGCCTAGTTAAATCAAGTTTAAATACAATAAAATTTGACACCCAATTTGATATGCTCCTTTGAACTTCACATGTTGGTGCTCACGGGTCCTTTTAGATGGAAATGCCCTTGTTTAAATAGGACAAATTATTATTTGAATTTGTGCACAATCCCCCTCAATTCTAGTGACTCATCGGGCAAAGGGTAGGGAAGTTCCAGTGGCTCTATTCTCCAGTGTGCGAGTACGTGCCAAACGGACATTCACAAACAACAACAACAAAAACTCCCACTACACAGCACATTCTCTAAGATGGTCAACATACGGTTTCCAAATTCTGTCAAATATGTCTGGTTAATGTCTGATTTAGAATACATAGAGTCTAATAGTTCAGTTAGTTAGATAGTTCAGTTCTCCAGTTTGTTATTGTGGGTGGATATGAGGATTTCCAATTGATTGCTATATATTTGTTTGCAGCCGTTAGACCTATATTACAAAACATTCTCTGATATTGATCACCAATATTTACATTTCCCAGAAGACATAATCGTGGAGACACAATGAAATGACAGCGCATAGATTATCCCAAAATGGTGTTAGTTTATCACAGGACCACAGCATATGTAATAGGGTTCCTTTGTGCTTTTTGCATCTTCAGCATAACATGCATTCTGGCAGGAGTGTAGTAAGTCCTATGAATTATCTTAAATTGCAGTAGTTTATGTCTTAGGTTGTAGGAGCCGGTATGAACATTTTCACTTATCTGTGACCAATGGATCTCCTCAATTTCTTCCTTTAGATCGGTTTCTCATTTGTTCCTTTTAGGTTCTGAGCCATCAGGTAGAGGTTCAATCAACCCTTGATATCAACTTCTTTGGCGTAGCAGCTTCTTTCAGTATTTTTTCCATGCTAGATGCCTTAGGCTCATCCAGATTCGGTTGCAGCGATTGAGTAAGATTTCTGAGTTGTAAGAACTTAAAGAAATCGGCCTTGGATAATCCAAATCTCTCTTGTAATTGATTGAATGACAGGAGAGATCTATCAAATGTTTTTTAATCTTCCTTTGAGCATAACTATGTTTCCAGTGTTCAAGGTCATACCAAATGAAAGGCGTGACAGTAAAGTCTTACAATAATGTCTTTGAGAGAGACTTATCTGTCAGTAACATACACTATATATACAAAACATGTGGAAAACCACTTCAAATTAGTGGATTCGACTATTTCAGCGACACCCGTTGCTGACAGGTGTATAAAATTGAGCACACAGCCATGCAATCTCCATAGACAAACATTGGCAGTAGAATGGCCTTACTGAAGAGCTCAGTGACTTTCAACGTGGCACCGTCTTAGGCTGGCAATTTTCCAACAAGTCAGTTCGTCAAATTTCTGCCCTGCTAGAGCTACCCCGGTTAACTGTAAATGCTGTTATTGTGAAGTGGAAATGTCTAGAAGCAACAATGTCTCAGCCGTGAAGTGGTAGGCTACACAAGCTCACAGAACGAGACCGCGGAGTGGTGAAGCGCGTCTGTCCTCAGTTGCAACACTCAGTACCGAGTTACAAACTGCCTCTGGAAGCAATGTCAGCACAATAACTGTTTGTCGGGAGCTTCGTGAAATGGGTTTCCATGGTCGAGCAGCCGCACACAAGCCTAAGATCACCATGCACAATGGCGTCGGCTAGAGTGGTGTAAAGCTCGCGACATTGAACTCTGTAGCAGTGGAAATGCGTTCTCTTTAGTGAAGAATCACGCTTCACCATCTGGCAGTCCGACAGATGGATCGGGGTTAACCCACACTGTTGTAAAGTTTGGTGGAGGAGGAATACTGGTCTAGGGCTGTTTTTCATGTTCCAATATCTAGTGGAAAGCCTTCCCAGAAGAGTGGAGGCTGTTATAGGAGCAAAGGGGGGCCAACTCCATATTAATGCCCATGATTTTGGAATGAGATGTTCGACGAACAGGTGTCCACATACATTTGGTCATGTAGTGTATGTACAGTATTTATATGTTTGATGACCACTAGATGAGTGATTGGTCGATACACATATTTTCTGCCTGAGGTGAAATTAATGGGAGTGAATGGAGGTTGGATGGGGGATTATGCCCCTTGCTATTTGCTTTGCTCGCAGGTGTTACAGTGAGTGTTACAGGATCACATACAGAAGACATGCTTTGTCTGTGGGATAATACGATGACCACACCAACTTCATAGTCCTATAGGATGCTATACCTAATCATTTATTGGTCGTCCTGTGTGATTTCAAAGTCAAGTTTGCTATGATCCTTCATGATTTGCAAACTTTTTAAGATTTGCAGAAGATTCTGTAAATAGATCTAGTTTTTTTAACCCTAACACAGATGTTGGAACAAGAATTGAATTACAAAAAATCTAAACTGCTAGTATGTTTGGTGCGTAAGTTTGGCAACACTAGTCGTTTAGTTAGCCAGAAGTGAGAAGGTTGGGATAGGGAAGGGTGAACATTTTTATTGTTTGCAAATTCTTTGTGGAGCAGTAATTGATCTTTTGATGTGCTTTTACTGGAAATATGGGTTGCATTATTAAACTGTCTTAATTAGCATGTTATGTTTGCTAAAATTCAATATCTGTGTCCTGTGGCTGCTAGCAGGTAAAATTGCTGAGCAATTGCTGAGTTCATCTGATTTAGGGACAAACCACACACTGTTTTGTGACACAACTCATTTTTATGAATGTCTTCTTTTAACCCACACTGTTGTCTCTCGCATTCAACTTCATTATTGTCGACGACACCATGTTTTTTACGATGCTGAAATGCAGAATTCACAGCTCTTTACTGTCTCTGTTCTTTTGCTTTCGTGTTAAGGGCTAAACGCTCGAGGAAGACCCCACACTGAATCTGCTATTCTATAACATAGGATAGAATTATCGTACCAAAGCAAAGCCAAACTCCTTCTCCATGGCTGTCAGTTAAGTCCTTTCATTACTTGAAAATAATGTGTTCTCAACAGCCAACGGCTTGTGATAAATAAGCACACATAGAGTCTGATTGACATGTTTGGTCACAATAAGGAATGCCTGTAGTCACATTCCACCACATGCTATTTACTTTGGACCGAATAGGTCTCTGCCACGATATTCAAGCGGGCATCCAGCATTCTCTCACTGCCGAATAGAGATGTTTTGATTTGACCAAAGAAGGGCGGAAGGTAGCCTAGTGGTTAAGAGCTTTAGCCAATAGCTGAAAGGTTGCTCATTCAAATCCCTGACCTAACTAGGTGAAAAATCTGTCGACGTGCCCTTGAGCAAGGCACTTAACCCTAATTGCAAGTCGTTCTACTAAAATGAAAACGAAGTTTAGCCCCAAAGAACATTCAGTGCTGTTCATTTCTTGATAGTTTAAACTGCTTGATATAACTCAATCCCTGTCTTGTCTATAAATCCCCAAGGGCATGAAACTAGTAAACCTGGTCTAAATTTCTGATCCTAAAAGCCACCAGCTGGGTGGAGCGATCTTTGCGTAGTAATGAATGGGGTGTGTACAGCATAGGTGATGAAGTGCAAACTCTACATGACATGGAGCTTGACGAGGAAGCAATGGGGCATGGAAGTGTGCTGCTCTGCATCCGCAAAGACAGACATGGCCTCCCTCTCGCTCTCCCGAGTCCTGATGTTTTTATCATTACGGTCACTTAAACCCACAGCAGATATTCTGAGGGTAATCATTTGCAGTGTTTGGAAGACCGTGTTTGCAGCTCAGTAAGGAAAATAAATGGGTGCGGACATTTTGGGGTAGCGTGGGTTTTTGTGTGTTTGCAGTGGCTCCGGTCCCATCTCCTACTCCAAACAGTCAGGCTGGTCCTGAAGACCCAGCTGTTTGAAGCTGCTGCCTCAGTCTAGCCGTGTGCTGGCTGCCAATAGGAGGTCACCCGCTGGGGGGAAGTGTTAATGGACGCCTAATCCCAATAACACTGCCAGAGACTAGGCTCACCACCCACATAGATCAGGAACCAAAACACACACACACACACACACACACACACACACACACACACACACACACACACACACACACACACACACACACACACACACACACACACACACACACACACACACACACACACACACACACACACACACACACACACACACACACACACACACACACACTATATACTACCAAACCGCCCTAATAACAATACATGAATCTATCAGTGTAATGAAAACCATCAGTATCCTGTACATAAAGCACTCAGTGTTAAATCACTGTTGAAAAGTCACTTTGAGATGTTCTGCTCTGTGCAAACACACAACCTTGCATCAATTGATATTAACGAATGAACTTTGTTATTGTAATTGCTTTATACAAGTGTGCCTGCAGCCCACGCACAGGGCCAACCCTTTTAGTGGTTGTCATGGTTTTGTAATCAATTGGGGATCCAAACAGACATGCACGTATGCCTGCATTGCACGCACACACACACACCCTTCTTTAAGCAGGCTGGGACCTCAGGAGTGGGTTTCTTCTGACGCCGAGGATCTACAGTAAAGGATTTTATGTGGTCGGGGGTGCAGGTCACAGAAGGACAGGTGGCTGAGGTGCCCGTTTCAATTTAGTGGTTCATTTCCAAACCCTTGGAAAAGCCAGGATGTGGCTGAGAACGAGACCGAACCGATAGATACTAAACCTCCACACTTCTATTGGCCAATTAGCTATGCCCAATTTGTCTCAGGAAAACACGGGAATGTATTTCGAGGGGATATCAATGACATGACACCACCACACAAAAAAAAACAACCGGCTCCGTGGATAGCTTCTACCTCCAAGCAATAAGACTGTTGAACAGCTAATGCAGAGCTGACTACCTACATCCATTTCCACTGACTATCTGCACTGACTATATACACATTCACAGACTACCCACACATCCATCTCCACTGACTATCTGCACTGACTATATACACATTCACAGACTACCCACACATCCATCTCCACTGACTATCTGCACTGACTATATACACATTCACAGACTACCCACACATCCATCTCCACTGACTATCTGCACTGACTATATACACATTCACAGACTACCCACACATCCATCTCCACTGACTATCTGCACTGACTATATACACATTCACAGACTATCCACACATCCATCTCCACTGACTATCTGCACTGACTATATACACATTCACAGACTACCCACACATCCATCTCCACTATCTGCACTGACTATATACACATTCACAGACTCTACTCACACATCCATCCACTGATACTCCCGCACCCTGCCCACATACACTCACTCACACACTGAAGCTTCTACACTCACTCACACACACACACACACACACACACACACACACACACACACACACACACACACACACACACACACACACACACACACACACACTCCGACTACATACACAAACACACACACACATACACAACCCCAAATGCACACACACAATCACCATATTTGCTGCTGCTACTTTATTATATTTATATTGCTTCTCAGTCACTTTAACCTTGATTACACAACTGCCACTAGTATCCCTTCCATTGATTGGTACTGATGCTGGCCTTGTATATAGTGTGGATTTATTTTATTCTTGTGTGCATTTGTTTTGTATGACTTAGAACTATTCTTTAGTAAGGGTTGGCAAAAGCTCGAGAAACGAATGGGGCCAGTCCTGACACTATTCATGCCAATACCCCAGTGGCCGGGGAAACAGGAAGCATTGACCGTGGGTCAGACGGCCCATGAATGGCCCCTATTGACACAGATCAAACAGATAAGCCCCACTTTGTGTGATTTTGTGTTTTTTTTACAGCTGACTTGTACTTGGCTGTCTCACGTCAGAATTAGATGTTCATCTATGTTTCTCAAACGTCAAATTTCAAAGTTGTTCCGAACTTCACATTTTTTGAAGTGTTTAAGTTTAAGTTCAGGCATTAACTCCAAATTGTTATGGTTAGGGTTAAGTTTAGGCATTAACTCAGATTGGTTGAGGTAAGGTCTAAGGTTTGGGATAGGCTTGAAACAAAAAATCTAAAACAACTTTCTATCGCTGGATTCAAATCCGCCATCCCCGTCCACAACGCCCTAGCAAAACCGAAACCTACGTTACCTTATGGTAACAGGGCTCACTGTTGCCCCTTGGGGCCGGTTTCCATGTCATCTCCCGAGGTCCTCCGACATGGATGGACGTCGAAATACTGACCTGTATCACGGGTGACTGGTCTGTGCCTTACAGTTCATTAGGAGGGAGGGAGGGAGGGAGGGAGGGAGGGAGGGAGGGAGGGAGGGAGGGAGGGAGGGAGGGAGGGAGGGAGGGAGGGAGGGACACAGCTGTGGATTAGGGCCATTGTTTGGATTTGACAGGAGGGATCATCTTCTCCGTTCCGATGAAAACAGTCCCCCACCTACTCTCCCTCCATTTCCATTTCCTATTCTTTTGAACAATAATGCAGACGTTTTCAGTCACGTCTTCTGCCGATGAGGATCATGTCCCACTCGGCACACACTGGTCGAATCAACATTGTTTCCACGTCATTTCAATGAAACGTGTTGAATCAACGTGGAATAGACGTTGAATTGACGTCTGTGCCCAGTGGGTTTTGAAGAAGTGTCATAACACTTTTGATTGTCCCCATGTTGCATGGGGAAAGGATGCAGATGTGGGACATGTTTCCTGTATTTAGTGAACCAGTATAAATGTACACTGAGTGTATAAAACATTAAGGACACCTGCTCTTTCCATGACATAGACTGACCAGATGAATCCAGGTGAAAGCTATGATCCCTTATTGATGTCACTTGTTAAATCCATTTCAATCAGTGTAGATGAAGGGGAGCAGACAGGTTAAAGAAGGATTTTTAAGCCTTGACACAATTGAGACATTGAGAGATTGTATATGTTTGCCAATCAGAGGGTGAATCGGCAAGACTAAAGATTTAAATGCCTTTGAATGGGGTATGGTAGTAGGTGCCAGGCACACCAGTTTGTGTCAAGACCTGCAAAGCTGCTGGGTTTTTCATGCTTAACAGTTTCCCATGTGTGTCAAGAATGGTCCACCACCCAAAGGACATCCAACCAACTTGACACAAGTGTGGGAAGCATTGGAGTCAACATGGGCCAGCATCCCTGTGGAACGATTTCAACACCTTGTAGAGTCCATGCCCCGACAAATTGAGGCTGTTCTGAGGGCAAAAAAGGGGGGGGGGGTGCAACTCAATATTAGGAAGGTGTTTTTAAAGTTTTGTACTCTCAGTGTATAGTATGTGTACTTACTATATGTTACAGTATGATATTTAATCCATGACTCACTTCGGAATGCCACGTAGTATAAACTGGGATATCCCTCTACTCTCACTGAATTTCTCTCCATACATACTGTAATGTGTATTTACCTCCAACTGATTCTGTAATATGTATTTCCCTCTATATATCCTGCAATCAGTATATACAGTATTTGTGTCACACTTTATTTGTATAGTTCCATATAAATGATTGACAGATGGCCATACTATCTGTTGATAAGCAGCTGCTTGCTAAGATTACTGTTAAGGTTAGGTTTAGAATAAGGGTTAGGGTAAGGGTTAAGGGTTAGGGTTAGGGTAAGGGTTAAGGGTTAGGACTAGGGTTAGGGTAAGGGTTAAGGGTTAAGGGTTAGGGTTAGGGTAAGGGTTAAGGGTTAGGGCTAGGGTAAGGGTTAAGGTTAAGGGTTAGGGCTAGGGTTAGGGTAAGGGTTGAATTCCTGTGTAGAACTCAAAAACGATCTTTGATATAGTCCCTCTGTTGATATAGTCCCAAAATGTTGTGCATGACAGCAGTGAAGTGTATAGGATTAGGTATTTTCAAAAAGCAAAGTGTCACTTGCCACAGCATCCGTTGGTGTGGAGCAGCAGCAGTTCAGAGGTTCATTTGCAAACATGTGCGGAATGTAGGCCTATTTAACAGAGCAAGTGATGAGTAGACTGGATGCGGACCATATTCAGGTTAGCAAGAAATGTTTGTGGGCTACCAGGCAATCAGTCTGTTTGCGTGGGGAGAAATGGAGGGAAATGTCCCAACGTGGCAATAATTATAATCCACACAATAATTACAATTACCTGTTGTTGCAGGATTATGTTCCTGCTGTGAGAAAATTGTCAAATTATGATCCTACACCTGTAACAGGCATATCATCACATACTGTTTTTTTGTCATAGATGTTTAGGTCTACTGATATCGTCTTATTATGTGTGAAGTGGTCATGAGTTATTGAATCATGTCTAAGGTCTGCGTCTCCCTGTGTGCCACAGTCTTTTGTAGCGTCTGAACTTTTCAACCTGCAGTGTAACCATTTTCAAATAGAAAAAAGAGCAAGCATACTGGTTTGGTATTTGGCCTTTTAACATCCCACTGCTTGTTTATGGTGGTATTAGTTATATGATGGTAATCTGAACAATACTGTAAATACTAGGCCTACATGACTCAATTCTGATGTAAATGCAGGCCGTCTTTAAAGGTCCGATCCTGAATTACAAAAGGCAGCCCTGCCACTTGATGGTAGGCTAAATATCACAGATTACACCTTTAAAGCGACAATATGTACCTTTTTGGGGGGCTTGACAAAATCCACATTGAAATGTGAGTTATAGAGCTGTCATTCTCATTGAAAGCAAGTCTAAGTTGTGGTAGATCTGTTCTATATGCGCTATTTTTATTTGTCCCGTTCTTAAGTTTAGTTTTTATCTTTTACTTTTGGTTTTGTACACCAACTTCAAAAAGCTGAAAATACAATATTTTAGATGGTACAATGATTCTCTACACTATACTTGTAATTATACTTGAAATTTGGCAAACTATTACAATTTTAGCAACCAGTAAATGGTGGTACGATAAAAAAAATGTTTTTACCCCTTTTTCGTTATATCCAATTGGTAGTTATAGTCTTGTCCCGTCGCTGCAACTCAACTACGGACTCAGTAGAGGCAAAGGTCGAGAGCCATGCGTCCTCCTAAACACGACCGTGCCAAGCTGCACTCCTTGCTTAACCCAGAAGCCAGCCAGTCCAGCTGGCGTCCGAAGTCAGCATTGTAGGCACCCGAAGTCAGCTTATAGGCACCTGCCTGCCACATGGAGTTGCTGGAGCGCGACGGGTCAAGGAAATCCCAGGCCGGCCAAACCCTCCCCTAACCCGGAAGACACTGGGACAATTGTGCGCCCCCTCATGGATCTCCTGGTCACGGCCGGCTGTGACACAGCATGAGATCGAACCCGGGTCTGTATTGACACCGCAACGCAATACAATGCAGTGCCTTGACCACTGCGCCACACGGGATGCCAGTGGCGGTGCGATTTCTGCATAGTGCACCTTTAAGATGATGGGTCCTACTGGATTAAGTTAAAACAATAGGGATCGTTCCATTTTAGACAGGTTAAGCAAGACAAGTTCTTTGTTAATGACGAGAACAAGATGAAGCAGAACAGAGATGTGTAGAAATGAATATCATACTTTAAAACAGACAAATCTGACCAATTAAAAAAAGGGAAAAAACACCACTGTCACTGTGCTGTATCAGGGGAAATACAGAGAGAAAAGAACACAAAAACAGAGTGTGTCTATTGTTGTGTGCATAGAAATAGAATTTACATTTTAAATCTATGGTTTACTTCTGGGTTGGTGAGTGAGCGATGGAGTCTTTATTTTACCTTTAAGCAGGCCAGGCCACCAACCTCTGTTGCATGCAATAATTCAAAATCAAATCAAATTGTATTTGTCACATGCGCAGAATACAACAGGTGTAGGTAGACCTTACAGTGAAATGCTTACTTCTGAGAAAACGACTGATTGTTCATGGGAGTGGACCACTTTGTTTGAAAGCCTGAAGAAATGTTCTGCCAACGTATTTCATTTGGGCTGAATAATATCATGTGAGTGCGCTGACTCACAGGCCTGTTTAACAGAAGTACCATAAGTGACATTTTTCATTAACATTGTGCCGGCTGCAGATTGAGCTTCATGTATGTTTTCCTAGGTAATGGATGGACTGGTACTCAGGCTGACACGCTGAATGCTTGACTGAAATGGCATCAGCCACGGTTTATCTTAATGCAATCTGGATGTTTTTGGCAATGGCAGCAGTAGTAATGTCGTTCGGGGTCCAAGTCGGCACTCCGACAGAGATCTGCCATGTTTGTTCCAGGGCAAAATGCCTGTTGTCAAACACTGTTGGAATGTCGAGTGCAGCGCGGTCTTCTATCCAGAAAACGTTGAGGTTTATAGAGCTGTCCCTTCCCTCTCCTCCATTCCCATTGACTTCTCCAAAGCTGCCATCATAACTGTGAGTTAGCCACAGAACTTCTTCGCCCTTTCATTTGAAACGTCAGCACTGCTACTCTGTTTTATTTTGGTTCCTTCTAATTAAGGGTGCTAACTTCTTAAGGGGGATTTATCCATGGTGTTATGTCACAGATGGTTTGTGATCTGACTTGGTACTTGCTGCCTTATTGTGTTGCAGCGTGTCTGTTCCGGTACAATGCCCTGTCCTTCATCTACCTCATCTACCTCCTGCTCATCCCATTGTTCCCAGAACCCACCAAAACAACAATGCGAGGTAAGAAATTGACTAAATGACTAAGAAACTGTTCCAATAGGTCATTGACTGCAGGAAAGGGCTACCTGGTAATCCCTAAAGCAAACAAGCCACTTTAAAGAGCAAAAGGTTAAATGCTTAAATTATCAGGGTTTATGGATGGCCTCGGCCTACACCTAGGATTTACAGCACTCGGTGACAGAATGATTTCTGACTGTTTGACCATCTTTGTGTCAGAGGAGGAGACGGGGAAGGGAAATGATAGGGCAGTGGTTTGTCATTGTAACACAGGGCTATGACACGTGTACACACAAACACAAACACACACACAAACACACTGTTAGTCTTTCGAACACTGTCATTGGACATTGAAACATAAACACATATGTCCTTAAAATACAGCACACATTTTTGGGGGGTGAACACCCAGTGCCGTTTTCCTTCATGGACGCTTCCATCTTTACCGTCTCAGTTTGAACATGGACTTTTATTGTACACTGTAAGCCTGCAGTCCAATATCAGACAGCTCTTATCCATCGACCCCCAAAAATGTTAGGGGAAAAAACAAGAAAGAAAGAAAAAAATGAACTGTTGTAGAAACAATGGCATATTTAGTGAACATGTGATAGGCGGTGATAGCACCACTCAGGAGAAGAGAGGGAGGAGGAAGGGAAGGGAGACAAGACAAATAGAGTGAGATGAAAGAATGCAGCCTCTGCCTGTCTGCTCAGACACTCTCCCCCTTGAGTGTCAGCAGGCCACAAGTTCAACACTGACCACGTTTACATGCACACCAATATCCCGTTGTTATTCGGGATACTCAAGTATTCTGTTTTTGGGTTGACGCATATAAACATCATATCCTGTTTACAATAACCCGAACAAGCTTGTATCCCGGTTATGATAAACCCGGTTAAGATGCCTGGGATATGCTGATCTTAGACGGGATACTGTGGCATGTAAACATCCCGTTTACCGTTGTTTTTCGCGGTCTGCGCAGGCTCCGTTTCGCATATCATGGGTGTTGTGTGATGTTTTCATCTGATTGTCAACTAAATAACTTCAAGTAGGCTAGTAAGCTTCTCTTCTGTCATAAGTTGTTGCCCCAGAAGACTAAATAAAGTAGTGCTCACCAGAATGTTTTACGTTAATAGAATGAATGCATTAGTAATAGTTAACACTGGTAAAGTTGTCTGTTTTGTTTAGTGACCGGGGAGAAAACGCAATAACTCCAAAACAGTGTAAAAACTTCTGTGCAAAATGTCCAAATGTCCAAATGTCATCAGTTTGACCAGTTTTAAGGAAATTAAAAGCTGAGAAAAATGATGAAATAGGTTCCTGATAAGACTTCAGTTCGTCTTGGGTGCATATTTTATGTAGTTGAAATACTGTCTGCTTGCATAACAGTGTCAAAGATAACACATTAAACGCACATTCACATTTTCTCAAGAGATGCTGAAAGAAAGAAATCATATTTCCACTCCTGTTCCTGAGACAATTAACATTTGTTGTATCATTTTACTGCATGAAATGCATAATTCTGCAGGAGTTAACATTATACTAGCTTATATGAGAGGTTATAGGCCTACAGTCAGTGTCCGTATTTCAGTTACTATTCCATTTAACCAAGATTAACTTGAATGAGGAATATTCTGTTTATTCATGGGTACAGGGATCCTCGTCGTGAGCGGGATATCAAAGGTGCATGTAAACAGCTTATCCCGAATAAGACCTTAAGTGGGATATAAGCTATTATCCAGAATACTGTGCACATGTAAACTTGGTCACTCACTCTCACTCACTCATTAGCCTGCGAAAGCTCATCCTAAAATCCCATACACAAGCCCAATCCTCTGTCTACTATCAGTGCCTGTGCTCGCTATCAGTGCTGAAGAAGGCATTGCATCACTACACCCTAAATCTAAGGTTGTTCCCAGGAGGTGTATATAGTAAGGTATTGGCGGTGTTGTGCCAGCTTATATTCCCTCTGTGTAGCTCAGTTGGTAGAGCATGGCACTGGCAGCGCCAGGCTTGTGGATTAGATTCCCACGGGGGACCAGTACGGAGAAGACTAAATAAAGTACACCAACAAAAACACTACTACTGTCAGTCGACCTGGATAAGAGCGTCTGCTTAATGACTAAAAATGTGAATTGTATAAACACCCTATCCTGTCCCCCCCCATTGGCCAGACTTATTTCAGTGTTGAATAACCCAGCTGTTATCTGGCGAGAAATACTCTTTCTTTTAGTCACTCCACCTGGTATTCTGTAGGTCTGGACAGAATTCGACCGCGTGTGTGTTATATCTGTTGCTATACTGTAGTATTTGTGGTCACACGACTCACACTTTAAACCAACAACAACTGAAAGCTTCATAGGTCATCATCAATAAAAACAGATGCCCTTGATGCCCTTGATGTAGCTTGCCTGGCACAGCACGACCAATGGAATAGTCCCACGGCATGCCAGACAAGCCAAGCAAAATCAAACGCAACAAAAGTCTGCTGGTATGAAGTCAATTAATTGATCAGGTTGGTGTTTCCGGTCGGCTGAATACAGAGCCTTGATGCAGTATATGATTAGGATTCATCCCAGTTAAAGTGAATGAGCTGGAGGAGGTAATGTCATGCTTCTTGATTCTACGCCATGTTCAGGCATCACAATGTTATAATGGGGAGGCAGCCTGTCAGGCGCTCTGGATAAGAGCATCTGCTAAATGACTCAAATGTTAACGCTAATGTGGAAGACTTGGCTGACCTCATATATTTGTCAGCCTGTTTGCTTTAACTTGACAAAGCAGTCTGGAACCACAGTCATATTTGACCCCTGACTGTATGTAAGCTATATAGTATTTGCCATTAAAAACACACAAAAAAAGGAATGATAACAGCTTATTCATAATTATTGAGAATTGACTAAGCTAACAAAAAGTTGATTTGATTGAGTGCTGAACGCATAAGGTTGATGTACACGTCACCTATATCTTAATGGACCAAAACCATACTTGATACTGTATGTGTTTGTAACCAAAGCGATCTAAATCCTACTTTAGTGCCAGTAGTAGTAATTTAAAGAATGTACTTGTGCAGAAAAATACAAGACAGGCATTTGCTAATATCTCAATCTTGGATTCTGCACTTATTCTCAGGGTAGAATGACAGTCAATGTGTCCAGTTGAGTAATGAGTTAGGCCTACACCTCACACCCAAGGTGACAGGCTCCATGTTTTTTGAATACATTTTTATTTCACCTTTATTTAACCAGGTAGGCTAGTTGAGAACAAGTTCTCATTTACAACTGCGGCGACCTGGCCATAAAGCAAAGCAGTTCGACACATACAACAACACAGAGATACACATGGAATAAACAAACATACAGTCAATAATACAGTAGAAAAAGTCTATATACAGTGTGTGCAAATGAGGTAGGGTAAGGGAGGTAAGGCAATAAATAGGCCATGGTGGCGAAGTAATTACAATATAGCAATTTTTATTTATTTATTTATTTTTTTATTTTATTTTACCGTTATTTTACCAGGTAAGTTGACTGAGAACACGTTCTCATTTGCAGCAACGACCTGGGGAATAGTTACAGGGGAGAGGAGGGGGATGAATGAGCCAATTATAAACTGGGGATTATTAGGTGACCATGATGGTTTGAGGGCCAGATTGGGAATTTAGCCAGGACACCGGGGTTAACACCCCTACTCTTACGATAAGTGCCATGGGATCTTTAATGACCTCAGAGAGTCAGGACACCCGTTTAACGTCCCATCCGAAAGACGGCACCCTACACAGGGCAGTGTCCCCAATCACTGCCCTGGGGCATTGGGATATTTTTTAGACCAGAGGAAAGAGTGCCTCCTACTGGCCCTCCAACACCAATTAAACACTGGAATGGTAGATGTGCAGAAGATGAATGTGCAAGTAGAGATACTGGAGTGCAAAGGAGCAAGATAAATAAATACAGTATGGGGATGAGGTAGTTGGATGGGCTATTTACAGATGGGCTATGTACAGGTGCAGTGATCTGTGAGCTGCTCTGACAGCTGGTGCTTAAAGCTAGTGAGGGAGATATGAGTCTCCAGCTTCAGTGATTTTTGCAGTTCGTTCCAGTCATTGGCAGCAGAGAACTGGAAGGAAAGGCGGCCAAAGGAAGAATTGACTTTGGGGGTGACCAGTGAGATATACCTGCTGGAGCGCGTGCTACGGGTGGGTGCTGCTATGGTGACCAGTGAGCTGAGATAAGGCGGGGCTTTACCTAGCAGAGACTTATAGATGACCTGGAGCCAGTGGGTTTTGTGGCGAGTATGAAGCGAGGGCCAGCCAACGAGAGCGTACAGGTCGCAGTGGAGGTGGGTATATGGGGCTTTGGTGGCAAAACGGATGGCACTGTGATAGACTGTGCTGTTGGACTCCTTTCCTTGTCTATGACACACGTACTGTAAATACATCATTCCCTACATGTAAGAACACGCAACACGTGCTTGTCAGTCATGTCTCTCTTGTTTAAGGAGGTTCTCTTGCCTCTAAAGTAGTCCCCCCAAATAATTGGTGGCAGTGGGGGGGAAATCTCAGCCTCAAAATCTTGACTCAATAATATGACGCCGGTACGTCACAAAGACAGATTCTTACTCTATATTTACTCACCACAAAACATGGAGACCATTTATGACATCTAGTGAAGTGAAGACATGGCGCTCATTCCACTTAATCTCCAAGGAAATTGAATGACAATTTGAATGACGGTACGGTTGTGTGGTTCCCTGGTTTTTACAAGGATGAAGCAGCTGAGGCAGCCAATTGGACCGAGACAAAAAACTGTGCTAGAAAAAGATAATCTGGCGGTGATGGACAATAGAGAGGGACCCCCGGAGGTGACGGAGGTCAGGGTTCAAAAGTACAGACTTCTCTTGTCCTTTAGCAGCTGGCTGCAGAGCAGTGGAGAGATTGAGAAATTTTCCCCCTCAATTTTCTTCTCCTCCTCCAGCTGTTTCCCTCCATCGCGGCTCTAGCTCTAGGCTTCAGTCCCATCACCACTCCCTGGAAAACATGGACATGCATCTCTATCAATTAGCTCTTTCCCTCAAGTCCTTTATCAACCCGAAATGTTCTCTGATTTTACACAGCTTTTCTAATAAAGCTCAAGTGACCGTCTGTACGTCATCCTCCGCGACACCTGTTGAGGCAAAGCTTAGTGGCCAAGCAGCTAACTAGTTAGGTAATGTTGAGTAAGTTTCAAGAGGGCTCGATCCAATCATACCCGCATTCCAGCATTCACGCAGTAGATCTTATTCCCACAGTTAAATCAAAACTGTGAGAAAAGCAGTAAACATCACTATACCAGGTTCAATTGTCGGGCCGACAAATCCCATCTTGACATGCGTGCATGCATAAACAGTAAGTCCAACTTTTGTGCCAGTCATTCATTTATGTCAATTGGAGATTTGTACTAAAACACGCACATTGCTCAAGTTTTGATTCAGTCCTGTGTGAGCTGTTAACAAGTGGCTCCAGGGCATGCATATACCCCATCACCACACCACCGGCGCTTAGAGGTGAAGAAGGCGAGGTTTATTACAGCCAATACAACTCCAGGTCTCCTCATGGTTTGCTCACTTTGACAGTTCATCAGATGCTGTTTGCTTTGCTTCGGCCTGGTCTCTTAGTTCAATTGGGCTGATTCATACCCGGTTCAGACGGTGTAACGGGGTTGGCATTCGCGTCAACCTGAACCAGATGTCGTCCGTTAATTATAAGGATGGCTAATTGCTCCTCGAAGATAGGCGTCATTTCATAGCCACTCCTCTCTTTGTCTGACTGCGATGTGGCATGTTCTGTGCTAACACACTCTTATGCGTTTTTCAGTCATCAAATAGGTGGTATAACTGTTTTGAGAATTCCGCATAGTCAGTCGGTGTGTCATGACCTGATGCATTTTATCAACTTAGCAAACCATTGATGTAGACAACCCAGACACCGCCAATTGACACAAAAACCTTTTGCCCCAATGACTCGGGTTCTACTACCACAAATTCTAGTTTCTCCCCTCATTCGGAGAAATCTCTGTAATACAATACAGCACCACAATAGCAGCGATCTCCATTACCTCGAGCCATCCAGCAGGAAGGTAATACAAACAGACGTAATCTGTCCTTGGAGAGGGGGACGTAGGAGACAAGAGGGCTTCCTGAGGAAACAGAGCTCAATGGAGCGGTCGTCACCAGGGGACCCCAGGCCCACGCCTCCCTAAACTCCTTCATCCAAACCCCTTTGCCTCTTTTCCTCAGGAAACCGATGAGTCACCTGCACCGTCCGCACAACAAGCTGCCTGCCTCCCTGCCTGCCATCCCTCTTCCGCCCTCCATGTCTCTTTGAATCCTGACTCAATGCAAGACGTCAACTGTGGCCCTCTGGGGTCCTCTGTTATGCAAACCAACAGTGAGGCTTTGATTCATTGTGGTATTGGGTATTTTGTAATGTGGTTTGAATTTGAACTTATGTTGATTTTTTGTCAAATTTAAACCTCTGAAGCGATTGTTTTGAATAGAAATTGGATTGGATGCTTGTTCAGCACTGAATTTAATAATAATAGTGCAAAATGTTTAGGGAGGTTGAAGAATGTAAGTGTCTGCATCATTGTCTGCTGGTCAGTCAACTAGCTCTTTTTGTTGAGGTTGCATTCCAAGACCAATACTGTATTCTGGCTTGGGCTTATTCTTTGGGAGCCCCTGAGGTGATGTCTCTGCCTCTCTCCACACACACGCACACACAGGCAAAGACACACACACGCACACACACAGAGCTTCCACAATGTGCATTGGAGAGTCCCAGTGGTGTGTTCTGGGGCATATCATAGACTCTGAGAAACATCATAAGGCCTAATTAGAGACTGGTTGACAGTTTGTTTCCTTGATGCATTAAACATCTGTAGCTATGTTGTTAGCTGTAGCATTTACTTTAGCAGATCCTGAGTCATTTCAACTCTTAGCATACATTTGCTGCCGAATTAATCAAAAACAGCCAAATGTACTGTTTTGTTTTGCTATTTATTTTGTGTGTAATATATTGATATTTATCTTTATCAAATCAAACTGTATTTGTCACATGCGCCGAATACAACAAGTGTAGACCTTACCGTGAAATGCTTACTTACAAGTCCTTTGTCACGTTCTGACCATAGTTCTTATGTGTTTTGCTTGTTTTAGTGTTGGTCAGGACGTGAGCTGGGTGGGCAATCTATGTTGTGTGTCTTGTTTGTCCGTTTCTATGTTTGGCCTAATATGGTTCTCAATCAGAGGCAGATGTTTTGTGTTGTCTCTGATTGGGAATCATATATAGGTGGAAATTAACTAAAGTAAAAAATACAATTGTATAAAATTATAAAAAGTAACACAATAACATCAATACTACTAATATTGTAAATATGTATTATTACTAAGACTACTGTTTTAATTAATAGAATTAGTCAAGCCAAAAAATACATTGATCCTTGAAATGTAGTCATGGCGCTCCACATTCTCCCAGAAAATCTGTACAACGAGGCATTTTACCTCTAATTACCTACCTCTGTAGCGGGAGAGCATGTTGGCCATGTTTTTACAAGAACATGTTAATACATAAAATTGGAGTTCAATTAATGACCGTGTCCCAAACTTCATCACTACCCCAGGAAGCTTTGACTACAGTCGAGACAGACATTTTTATTTTTACACAACCACCCTTGGGGTACTTTGTTTTTATTTACTTTCAAGATGGCCGCCATAAAACATTATTCTTAATTTTTTTGTTTACTTAAAAAAAAAAAAAAAATGCTCTTTACAAGATCAGTTTTATTTCAGAGGGAATTTGGGTCTAAAGACCCATCTAGTTACCATACACAGCACTACTTCTCATGCACTTCTTTCCCCAGCAGTCTATAGCAGTATAACAACTGCACTATCACCTAAACACACAACTAACCCTAATATGCATTTTCTTCACGCCACAGTCTAATATGTCTTGGGGCTTGCACTCAAGAATTCTCTCCAGGCTGGTTTAGACCTGTATTCATTCCTAGGGCAGCTTTAAAGGGGATGTGGCATGTGAAGGTAACTGTGGCACGATAGCACAATTTAGATTTTTTGCTAGGCCGTATTTAAAGGGTAAGTGCTTTCCACTAGATTACTCCAGATGAAACAAACTACATTGAGCGGGTAGCTAGGTAACATAGTATTAACACATAGCTCAATTTAGCCTTGGCAAAGTAAATGGATAAACATGTGGTCAGTTTGCTGGGGTATATTGGACAGTATTTATTAACAGTGTTCTGATTCAGCTAGTAGAATTACAATGTTTTAATGTCAGGAATATGTTTTCAACAACTAAATGTCAACAACTTACATTTTGTGTCATTTTGAGTCACATTACATTGAGTCATTTTTTGTCAACAAATTATCCTTAAAACATTGGGCCATATTTAATCAGAGCCAGTAACTTGGTTTGGTTGAATAGGGCTCTTACATCAGCTATGCTTAGGCTCTGGCAATAGATCTAGTCAAATTTCTGTTTTGTCTGACATTTGAGCTCACCTAAACGAGTAGTCCACTAGTTGGCTTCCATGACAAAACAAATCAATGCCAATCAACTTTTTAATCTGAAGGAGAGCTATTTCAATGGACTTAACTACAACATGTACCTACTCTGTTTCCCTTCATCCTTCTCTTGCTCTGACAGTATGGGTTCACAAATCAGATTTTCTCTCCCTAATAAGAACAGCAGTAAAGGGTCATAGATTCACAACCATAGGAATCAGAGTCCATTTGGAATAATGTGATTTACTCCCTATCAGTGATTTGTGATGGCCAATAAAGAGCTCTACTTTCAGTCAACAGGATTGGCAAGGAGCAGCGGAGTCAGGCAAAACAATTAGAAGTTATGACGGGCACGACGGGAACCAAGTTGCAACTCGAGCATCTTTGGCCCCAGGCATGCCGGGACCCTACCTAGGGGCCCTTTAAACGAGCAAAGCAGCTCACTCCCGTGGGGCTCACGCCGAACACACACCAAGTTTAAAGTTTTAGTAGTCGTATGGATAGGTTACACATGGTATACACCGTCCAACGACATGCTTACTTGCCGGTTCCTTCTCGACAACGCAACAACAATAAGAAATAATAAAAGATAAGAATACGAACATAAAGTAAATGGTTCAGTAGAATAGAATACATTTTTATGTAGATGCAGGATTTTTATTTGATCCCTCTTTTGTTGCTGCACGGCAGGAAATGCAAACTTGTTGTGTATTTGAGTTTTCAAAAGGCTTCTAAAGTTTGTATTTCTACTTTGAAATTTCAGACTTGATTTGCCCTAATGAAAAATGTATCAACCCCTACAAAAATGTTGCTACAGGATTATTTTCCTGCTGCAGCAAACTGGCTCAAATTAAGGTCCTACATCTGTAAGTATAATACAAGAAGGCACAATTTATAGTCCAATATTTACACATATTTTGGGGAAGGGGGGATAGGAAGGCAAGTGTTTAAATTGTGCAGTATTTAGCAATCATACATTTAGCAACCGTACGCTTGCCAGTCCTCTTGCACTGGCATCCAGAGATTCAGATACATACCTTCACACTGTTGCATTCCATTAATCTCAACCTTAATTCAAACACGGTGGTGAATGGAAGAGAAGTGAAAAGGGGGGTCTAAATCACACAATTTGTTTTGTTGATGTTGGAGTATGCCTACACAACCTCTTTTGTTCTTATGCCCTAAATCAGGTGAGGTGTGGGCAATTCCAATCCTCGAGGGCCTGATTGGTGTCACAGTTTTGCCCCAGTTAACACACCTGACTCCAATAATCACCTAATCATGATCTTCAGTTCAGAATGCAATTTGATTGATCAGCAGTGTTTACTAGGGATGGAGAAAAAGTATGACACCAATCAGGCCCTCGAGGACTGGAGTTGCCCACCCCTGCCCTAACTCTTACACACACACACACACACACACACACACACACACACACACACACACACACAGCTGTCGAACACCTGACCCTTGTTATCGGCCATAATATTACATGCTTTCCCAAAGGATTGCTAAGTGTTGAAAAATGTTCTTGACCAGGAATACAGTATTAATGCCACTGGTGTGGCTATTTGCTGGTTCTAAATGAACACATCTGGTCCAGCTTCCTGTGTAAGTATCGCCTTTCTACAGTCAATTGGGATATTCTCAGTGGTGTTATTGAGAATAAAACAATTTAACATAAACAGTTGCATTCATGAGTTTTATTGACAAACGTCAATAAAAAAAATAAGGTCCGCCAAAGTGAAAACTTGATCAAAATGAATTTATAAAATGCTGTTAGTACATAAATTGTTTGCTCACTGGGAAATTAATATCCAACTAGTCAGTAACAACTGTGTGGAGTTTGGAGTTTGTGTCAGCAACTATGTAGCTTATTACAGTATTATAGACACTACATCCTGGGATTTCCTGTGATCTTCTATACAGAAGAACCACTTACCTTCTGTCGACTTGTGTGTAGCTTGTGAACATAGAGCAACATGTGCGTGTTCGTGGGAGTCTCAGCTTTTCATAGATAGCGTGTAATAGTTTGTAGCTCAAACCATTCAGACCCTACAGATGTTTTTGTAAAATGACCCGGCCCCGGGCCCCTTCGGGATCCGCCATTGTCTCACAAACACCACTCTAGCTTCCGTTAATCACATAGACTAATGGTTGGTGTCTACGGATGCAGAAGAAATGTACACTTAGTATACCAAACATTGGGAACACTTTCCTAATATTGAGTTGCACCCCCCTTTGCCCTCAGAACAGTCTCAATTCGTCAGGGCATGGACCCTACAGGGATGCTAGACCATGTTGACTCCAATACTTCCCACAGTTGTGTCAAGTTGGCTGGATGTCCTTTGGGTGGTGGGCCATTCTTGATACACATGGGAAACTGTTGAGCATGAAAAACCCAGCAGCTTTGCAGTTCTTGACACAAACCTGTGCGCCTGGCACCTACTACCATGCCCCATTCAGGCTTTTAAATATGTAGTCTTGCCCATTCAGAGGGTGAATGGGCAAGACTAAATATTTAACAGCCTGAATACATACACAATCCACGTCTCATTTGTCTCAATTCTTAAACATCTTTCTTTAACTTGTCTCCTACCCTTCATCTAAACTGATTAAAGTGGATTTAACAAGTGATATCATTAAGGGATCATAGCTTCACCTGGATTCACCTGGTCAGTCTGTCATGGAAAGAGCAGGTGTTCTTAATGTTTTATACACTCAGTGTACGAATACAATGGTACAACCCAAAAGTCTGTAGCTCAAACACACTATGTTTAAAAGTGGTTAGAAGTTCAACATGCATCAGCGTTACGGTGGGACTCATTGGGTTAATGGTATAAAAAAGTTATTAGTTCTCATAGGTATAAGGGATAACAATTATTTCTAAGACATAATTGGCTGAAAAGAAAAACAATGCAATTATATATACGTATGGTACATGAACAGACTCGTTGACATATTTCCACAACAGTATCTCATTGTAATGTACACACAATGCTCTTCGAAAAATGTTCCTCCCTCTCGACAGACGGTTTGAAAGATTACAACCAGTAGGTGTTTATGATGTAGCATGTCCACTGTTTGATGTGTGGAGCCTTATGAAATGTGTGTAATGGTAGAGAACCACAATGGATGGGGATAGCCTTTGGCAACAGTGAAAACAGTGCAGTGTGAGAGTTACCCTGCAGCCATGTTGGGTTGGAACAATACATCTCAAACGTCTAATCTAAAACAGACCGAGAAACCAACTACAATTAGATGCTCGAGACCATTCACTGAAAATCCCTTTGTTGACGTGCCATTGTGGCAAATGCAATGTTAATACACCACAGATTTTACATTTGACTTTAATCATAGCCCCAGCGTTTTAAAGGAAGTTCAATACATTGTTAGACGACAATAGACGTACAACTGATTGGCTCTTAGTTTGATTGTAAAATTGTAAAATGTCACCGCCATATGTGAGCAGGGTAAATTCATTTGAATTCCATCACTTTTGGACATCATCCCTTTTGATTTAAACAAAACTTTCCGTAATTTTTGCCCATGGAATAAGTGGTCAGAAAGTAACTTTTTAGACCTGAATTCCAAAACACGCAGGAGATAAATGTGCTCAAAGTTGACCCATTTTGCATACCCCACCATACCATGAGACATCCATGTCCTCATCACTGGAAAATATAAAATGGTTGAGTTTGATATCATTTTAAAGCTTACAAACAGTGGGTTTTTGTGTTGTGCCCACTATCGGTTGTGACAGAACATGCTCCTAAATACAGGGTGGGTGTCATTTCAATCATAGAAATATAATTCATAGAATGGACCTATCCCTTCAGACCACTGCAATTTAGCTGGTACGCAATTGAAATGTAAATTGAATTTACATTTTTACTTTTAATTACTACCACAAAGATGGCCGCAGGTCCACCCACCATTGAATGTCAACTTAAATGATCATGTCTTTTCTAATATCTATATTTCTATGATTTCAATAGATTTCCAATGGAAGATTGACAGAATAATTTAAAACAACAGTTTCCCCATTCAAGTCAACATTCTCGGATGTGCTACCATTTGGAAGTTGAAATTAAAAATGTATTCCCATTTTAGTAGATTTAACAGCCAAAACACAACAACCACCCTGTATTGAAGAGGGTGTTGTGCTTCAACCAATGGCGTGCACAACACAAAAAACACAAAAATAGCGTTTAAGCTACAACATATGCGAATATGGGAAAGAAATCTGAGTTTTTTAGATAATTGATGTAAAAGGGTTAACAATTAAAACATTTACAAAAAGGTTTTTTATTTTATTTTTTATGATATAATAGTTTGACAACCCTGTTTGTAAGCTTTTAAATGATATCAATCTCAACCGTTCACCTTTTCCAGTGATGAAGACATGGATGTCTCATGCTATGCTGGGGTATGCAAAATGGGTCAACTTTGAGCACCTTTATCTCTTGAATGTTTTGGCATTCAGGTCCAGAAAGTCTCTTTCTGAAAATACGTGTGGAAGGTTTTGTTCAAATCAAAAGGGGTGCTGTCAAAAAGTGCTTGAATTTAACTTAATTTACCCAGCATCAATATTTGATTCCTAATGTAACATGATTAAATGTGGAAGTCACACTCTCTATGTGACAGATACAGTGTACCTGAGTGTCCATATCAGCATCACACATCTCTGGAAGTTGCGTATGAGTCACAAGGCGTTGGTGTCAGAAGTGAGATCACTAATGCTATACTCTTAGAAAAAAAGGTGCTATCTAGAACCTAAAATGGTTCTTTGGTTTTCCCCATAGGAGAACCCTTTGAAGAACCATTTTTGGTTCCAGGTAGAACCCTTTCCACAGAGGGTTCTACATGGAACCAAAAAGGGTTCTACCTGGAACACAAAAAGGATTCTCCTATGGGGACAGCCAAAGAACCCTTTTGGAACCCTTTTTTCTATTGGTGTAATAGAAAGATGGAAGTGGCCCTTTGGGAGTTTACAGGAGTGTGTTCTTGCTCTGTGTCAAGGGCTTGACAACTGCACAGTTAGTGGCTGACACTCAGCTAAGGCACTCTCAGCTATCTCTCACACTTTGAGCTAGTCTCACTGCCTGACTTTGATAAGGTTTGAGCTAAATCGAAGGGGCCAATTTGTCAGCTTAATTTGATATCTTCCTTGGAGTTATGTTTCCATAGTAAGGGATATTACATGTACTTGTTTGTTTTGATGAAACCCTGCCAACATCTTGTTTGGATCCGCCATGAACTGAGTGGGCTCTTCTGCTTCCTGGTTAGATGCTGTGTTGTACTAATCGACTGAACAGGCTGAATCATTTCTATTCAGAAGCTTCTTCTTTGATCACTTTCCCCTTGCTTCATGATGCTTTTGCCTACAACACATCTAGACCTCTGCATCCTCCCATAATCACTCCTATCAACATCTCGAAGCAGCCTGTCAAATCAGCAGCATACCACGCTGTATCCAACTGGTGGTTTGCTAAGCAGGGTTGGTCCTGGTCAATCCCTGGATGGGAGACCAGATGCTGCTGGAAGTGATGTTTGAGGGCCAGTAGGAGGCACTCTTTCCTGTGATCTAAAATAAAAAGAAGAAATACCTATCCCAGGGGAGTGATTGGGAACATTGCCCTGTATAGGGTGCTGTCTTTCAGATACAATGTTAAATGGGTGTCCTGACTCTCTGTGGTCACTAAAGATCCCATGGCACTTATTGTAGGGGTGTTAACCCTAGTGTTCTGGCTAAATTCCCAATCTGGCTGTCATACCACCATGGCTACATAATCCTCCCCTCCCCTGTAACTATTCCCCAGGTTGTTGCTGTAAATGAGAAGGTGTTCTCAGTCAACTTACTGGGTTAAATAAAAAAAATCGGCTGACCAATCATTTCTAGGTGTTGAGCTCTGTTTTATGCATCCCATTTTACTTTTGCTTTGCCGGCATTGAGCTCACCGTGTGTTTAGGTTGGTCCACACATGACGGACGGCCACCGGGCTGCCAAAAATATCACTGGGATATTACTGGTCCTTGGCAGCGGAGAAGCCTGTAATACAGTACTGTATTAGGAGTAATGGAGGTGGATTACTGCAGGCCTGGCCTGTTAGGATGGGACCAGACAGGATAAGATGATTACCATCAACCCTATAACAGGGCTGTGGGGTTTCCACTTGGTTAATGACTGTATTCTAACATTACCCTACAGTTGGTGGATCATTGGGCTGCTAATAGTTGGTTGCGAGTGTTTACAGGTCTGTGATATATGGAATAGGATTTGGTTGAATCAATTTGAGTTTGAAGTACGGCCTGACTAATGATATGAGATTAGTTATGAAGTTTATGTTGCAATAATATTGTTAGTTGACGTCCTTGTGAAGTTGAAATTTGTCTCATGCTCTAGTAACCTTTGAACACCAGTAAAACCAGAATACAACCAAGAAGTAGCCAATGGTGTAAAGTACTTGAGTAAAAATACTTTAAAGTACTACTTAAGTCCATTTTTGTACTTTACTTTACTATTTATATTTTTGACAACTTTTACTTTTTATTCCACTACATTCCTAAAGAAAATAATTTACTATTTACCTCATACATATTCCCTGTCACCCAAAGTATTCGTTACATTTCGAATGCTTAGCAGGACAGAAAAATGGTTCAATTCACGCACTTTTCAACAGAACATCTGCCTACTGCCTCTGATATGGCGGACTCACTAAACACACATGCTTTGTTTATAAATTATGACTGAGTGTTGGAGTGTGCCTGGCTATTCGTAAATAAAAAAAGGAAGAAAATTGTGCCGTTTGGTTTACTTAATATAAGGAATGTGAAATGATTTATGCTTATACTTTTACTTTTGACACTTTAGTATATTTTAGCAATAATATTTATTTTTCATACTTAAGTATATTTAAAACCAAATACGTTTAGACTTTTACTCTAGTAGTATTTTTCTGGGTGACTTTCATTTGTACTTGAGTCATTTTCTATTAAGGTATCTTTACTTTTACTCAAGTATAACAGTTGAGTACTTTTTCCACCACTGGAAGTAGCCTAGTCATCACTACTACTGTTTAACTTTTGTTAGCTATTCAGTGAGTCTGAAGTATACACTTGAATGACCCCGGTATCTGAAAAACCTTAGATAATCATGTTTCTCTTTCTTTCAGGTCACACAGGGCGCCTGCTCAAGTCCCTGTGCTTCACAAGTATAGCCTTCCTGCTTCTGCACATCATCTACCAGGTCACCGTCAACAGTCTGCTAGCAGGAGACAACCTAGAACCCAACTTCAACTGTGAGTATCAACCTTCTCTACTACACTCCCAGCACAGTGTGATGTCAGGTCTACCTCGTTTACACACACGCACATGTGTAGGAATGTACAAACACGCATACGCGCACACACACACACAGCTGTCTCACACCTGACCCTTAACATTGGCCATAATATTACATGCTTTCCCAAAGGATTGCTAGGGGTTGAAAAATGTTCTTGACCAGGAATGCAGTATTAATGCCACTGGTGGCTATTTGCTGGTTCCAAATGGATTGATTGGATTTACATGTCGATATGCTGTATATCCCACATTGATATAAATGACTTGGAATACAGCAGTACCTAGGCTGAAGTCTGTGAGCAGCCACCCCAGTAAGTGGCACCTGGGCTGGTTGGGGCTGCAGGGTGGGGGTGAGCAGAGGTCACAGCCCAGCCCACGCCTGGATCAGGTTACCCACTGGCCCCGACACCAGGGTGTTCAGACCAGAACCCGAAACCCGGTCTGGGCCGCGGCCCAACACAGACCCCGCTGTTGCTGCTGCTGCAAACTACTGGCACAACTCTCCCTGAGTAGCAATATAAAGCCACAACATCTGCACTCAAGATGGGGATAAACATAATGAAAACAAAAAACTCCCTAACTCGCATGCTGTCCTGACAGAAGTGCATTCAAACCCCCCACCGAAAATTCAGAGTGAAGGCTGTCTGTTTCACATGTGCAGAGTACAATCATAAAAATTGAAGGGCGGTGTCTTCAAGTTGCATAAATACCCCTTGAAACGCCAGTCTGGACTCGTCCCCAGTGTCAGTGTGCACGGTGTTATGTCAAAAGATGGAACGAAAACAATCGATCAAGGAACTTCAGCGATTCACCAAGTTTTGAAAAACCAGAGTGTAACTTTGTGTGCGATGTGTAAATAGTCTAGTTCTTTGATGAAAGGTTGGAACTATGTATCAACTTTAAACCCTGTCTAGACAGGACAATGCTGTGCTGTTGTAAACGGCTGTGTTAACAGCCTTTTTTCTGTCAAATACCCCGTGACAATTCCAAAATACTGATGAAAATTCGCTGGCAAACACAGTACAGTGGGAAGTTGTGCCAATGCTGGAGTCAGTTGTAGTCAGAATGCAATTAACAGATATGAGAAGAAATAATAGTGGACACTATAGACAGTGCTTTTGGGTAAATAATAGTGGACACTATAGATGATACCAGTCTCCCGGGTGGCGCAGTGGTCTAGGGCACTGCATCGCAGTGCTAGCTGCGCCACCAGAGTCTCTGGGTTCGCGCCCAGGCTGGGCTGGGTTCGCGCCCAGGCTCTGTCGCAGCCGGCCGCAACCGGGAGATCCGTGGGGCGACGCACAATTGGCATAGCGTCGTCCGGGTTAGGGAGGGTTTGGCCGGTAGGGATATCCTTGTCTCAGTATGTAAAAAATGTAATAAAAATGTATGCACTCTACTGTAAGTCGCTCTGGATAAGAGCGTCTGCTAAATGACTAAAATGTAAATGTAATACTCTTGGGTAAATAATAGTGGACAATATAAAGACGGTACTCTTGGGTAAATTATAGTGGACACTATGGACAGTGATTTTGGGTAAATAATAGTGGACACAATAGATGGTACTCTTGGATAAATAATAGTGGACACAATAGACAGTGCTTTTGGGTAAATAATAGTGGACACTATAGATGATACTCTTGGGTAAATAATAGTGGACAATATAAAGACGGTACTCTTGGGTAAATTATAGTGGACACTATAGACAATGCTTTTGGGTAAATAATAGTGGACACTATGGACAGTGATTTTGGATAAATAATAGTGGACACAATAGATGGTACTCTTGGGTAAATAATAGTGGACACTATAGACTGTACTCTTGGGTGTGATAAAAAAGTCAAACAGAACAATTACGCAAAATCCGCTCAGTGCAATTCATTGTGAAGTATTGACTACACTTGCCCGAACAATTCATTCATTTCATTATTTCTAAAGCAGAAATCAATCAGAGCTCTGAGGAAATAGAAGTATTTGTACTAGGGGCAAAATTACAATACTGGCCCTTCCAATCCTTATGTACTGACCCTTCCCTTCCAATCTTTATGTACTGGCCCTTCCAATCCTTATGTACTGGCCCTTCCCTTTCATTCCTTATGTACTGGCCCTTCCAATCCATTCATTATGTACTGGCCCTTCCAATCCATTCATTATGTACTGGCCCTTCCCTTCCATTCCGTATGTACTGGCCCTTCCAATCCTTATGTACTGACCCTTCCAATCCTAATGTACTGGCCCTTCCAATCTTTATGTACTGGCCCTTCCAATCCTTATGTACTGGCCCTTCCCTTTCATTCCTTATGTACTGGCCCTTCCAATCCATTCATTATGTACTGGCCCTTCCCTTCCATTCCGTATGTACTGGCCCTTCCAATCCTTATGTACTGACCCTTCCAATCCTAATGTACTGGCCCTTCCAATCCTTATGTACTGGCCCTTCCCTTTCATTCCTTATGTACTGGCCCTTCCAATCCTTATGTACTGACCCTTCCAATCCTAATGTACTGGCCCTTCCAATCCTTATGTACTGGCTCTTCCCTTCAATTCCTTATGTGCCCTTCCCTTTCAATCCTTATGTACTGGCCCTTCCCTTCCAATGCTTATGTATTGGCCCTTCCATTCCTTATGTACTGGCCCTTCAATTCATTATGTACTGGCACTTCACTTCCATTCCTTATGTACTGGCCCTTCCAATCCATATGTACTGGCCCTTCAATTCATTATGTACTGGCCCTTCACTTCCATTCCTTATGTACTGGCCCTTCCAATCCATATGTACTATCCCTTCCAATCCTTATGTACTGGCCCTTCCAATCTTTATGTACTGGCCTTCTGAAACACTCATTACAATCCTCAACAGTAGCTGATTGAACTCCATTTGTTAACCAGAATCATAATGAGGAACATGGTCTCTAATGGGTAGCTAAGTTTACCACTATGTGAACCAAACACAAACCCTTACCCACGTCCAATGCTTCTAAAGTTACACATTGAGTTATACTTCGGTATTGTTGTTTGGCCTGACTGAAACATCAGTGAAAGCAACTGTGACCCTTCCACACACACACACACACATACATTCTTGCCCATTCACCCTCTGAATTGTACACATGCAATCCATGTCTCAATTGTCTCAAGGCTTAAAAATCCTTCTTTAACCCGTCTCCTCCCCTTCACCTACACTGATTGAAGTGGATTTATGAAGTAACATCAATAAGGGATCATAGCTTTCACTTGGATTCACCTGGTCAGTCTATGTAATGGAAAAAATCAGGTGTTCTTAATGCTTTGTAGTGAGGGGAACCAGTACCATCATATGGGGCTTCAAAACAAACATTTTAGTGCTCATTTTAAGTATTTCGCACCATGGTTTATCATGAGGTTTGGCATTCCTACTTTTATTGCTATTCATAGCTGTTGAGTCTACTATTTCATATTGTGTCACGGGATGTTTACTGCTGACAGGAGAACCTTCCATTGATCCTGGTTGGTTGCGGATGTACTGTGCTGTATGGAGTTGCAAGGGAGGCAGCGTCCATCAAATTCACACCTTACTAATCTTGCACTGCGGAAAGGGGAGTTTCATATGATCTTGTCATGATTACACAATTTGTTGGTATTTTCTTGGCTCTGTAACATATATTGTTGCAATACAAGTTTTCCAAAGCGTGCATTTGGTTGAATTACCAGCCTTTCAATTGAGCTATGTGAGATGTGAGATATGCCCATATTAACTTTCACTTCTGACAGCATTTGATGCTCTGTATTATGTTTAGTACCCCTGTTAGTAACCACCTATGACATCACAGCGCTAGCTAGGGGGAAGCCAAAAGAAGAAGCTCCTTCACACAGGGAAGGTTATCTGATGGTTCAACAGTTCCTTTGTTTCTACATTCCCCCCAGGTCCAAGGGGCCTTTGAGTGTGTCGTGGCGGTGAGTCTACGGCACTGTAAGGGGATTTGAAGGGGGAGGGGTGGCCAGTCAACATGACCTCAGATTAACACAAGACACTAATAAAACTTTAGGAACATTTCACTGATCACCCTCTCCACTCGGTCCACAGCCTGTTGGGTGACATGTCCTCACTGCATCCCCACGTGAGGTTGGTGCATTTTTTGGGGCTGTGCCAAAAATGACATCTTCCTCTCAGCGATGGCTGTTGGCAGGGGATAAATCTCAATCTCCACCGTAAAAATGTGCAGCTGCAAATGCTGCCGCTGCCGGTGTGGCCCTTAGAGTGCAGAGGGAAGTTCAGGAGCGACGTAGGGAGCGAAAACAAGCGGTCCTTCTGTGGAGGCAACCTGAGGTGAGGTCAGAGATGAAAGAGGGATGAAAAATGACCCTGGCTGCTAAAAGAGAGTGTTGTGGCGAGAGAGAGAGGGCGGCTATGTGAAGGCAGACACTGTGAAGGCAGACACTGTGAAGGCAGACACTGTGAAGGCAGACACTGGCCCAATTACTGGAAGTATACAGTACATATACTGTGCAACCGAGATAGTTTAGTCTACAGAACTGCCCTTGTAATGTGAGGTAAGATGAAAGTAGTGTGAAGCATCCAGTCAATACTTATGCTGGAAGTACATTTCTAGTAGTATACTAAATCCTCCCTCGAGAAAGCCATATCCATAATGTGGGGTAAGTTAAGTTCATTTCAATAAGTGAATTTTGAAATGGTAAATAAGTCTATTTTATTGCGTGCCAACCCTTCTCTTTGTTATTATTAAATAGTATTAGAAATGGTAGAAGTGTAGCAGGAAGCGGGTACAGAATAAAGAGTGCTTTTGGAACTGTATGTGTACTGTGTAGGCGTCTCTGTTCTCTCTCTGTGTGCCTTGTCTGCATTAATAGTCCTTTGTTTTGTGTGCGGACTCAGTTGAGCTTGTTCAGACGCCAGCAACAAGACTTTTTCATCTGTCATCACATTGAAGAGCTGCCAGCAAAAATAACAAACGTCCAAAACATGACTCCTATTTTCTTGTTTTGTGTTTGTCGTCAATAGCTCTGCGTCTCCTGCGATAAGAATCATCTTCCCCAGGATGCGCAGCCCAATCACTCTAAAAATACATATAACACCATGGCCCACATTTCATAGGTACGCAGGTAGCAGTACAGATGGTTACAAAGGAGAGGATACAACTTTCAATTTCCAGTAGCTACTAATGTAAACAATGTGTCAAACGCAATAACAACATTGTAGACATGTCCCACAGTAGGCTGTGTGGAGGTGGGAGGTGAAAGGCATCTCTGTCAGAGCTTCAGTCGTATCTTCTATATCTGCATTTCACCCCTTGTCACGACTAATAACCAGAGAAGAGTGGTGAAATCTTCAAAACATCTTGTTTCAAATGATCGACTAAGTGGCCCCAGCCTTGCCTTGAGTGGGCCCCTCGGTTTTGCCCTCTACTGACTTAGCCTAACTAGGATGTGTGCTTGGTCAGTCAGCGAGCAAGCGGCAGCCATGTTTGCCAGGTGTACATCCGTCCGTTTGTCAGTCTGTCCCATGCTTGATTTGGGCAGAAGCTCACCGGAACTGAGGACCGGCACCTCAAATCTTCTACAGCTTGATCTCCTGTTCCTCTTATAGAATATTATCTCCTAAGTATTGTGGAGCTCCTGCACCTAAATATAAACAGTACTGGCACTCAAAATGAGTACCGGTACATATTTCAGTCAAATACTGAGAAGTAGAGGTTAGGATGAGGTCAGTAATAAGAGACTTCTAGGAAGGAAGAGGCCTTTATGTTTTACGTCCTCCTCCACCGACATAAATACACTAAAACTCAATGTCTGTTCCTCGACCAAAACACTATTAGCTCTTAATTCAGTAGCTAATATAGCCACGGAGGACCTCTTTCTATGATATTCCCCCCCCAAAATAACCTAATTGCAATTGAATCCCACAATGCACATAAACTGAAAGCATTTCCTTGGTAGTTGGAAGTTAGCAGGTTTTTACAAGGTGTCTCATCCGCAGTTTGCTTACATTGTCGAAGCATTATGGAGGCGTGTAGAAGTCTGGTTTAATATATTTCTATGATGTTCTGTAAGACTTTTAGGCATAGTTTTACCCGAACAGCCATCATCTGTAAAATAACCCATGTTCAGCCATATGAAAACATTCACCTCCCTCTCAGCAGAAAGAAACCGCTGCCGGGGAAGTTGAGGGATTGTTTTTAGACTGTCTTTGCCACAGGTGTTTCTGAATTGCTCATTGTTATTTCGAAATGAACTGTTGCAAGCTGTCTCGAATGAACACATCGCAAATAAAACTCTTTTCATCACCCTTGACACATCACAAATTTAGGATTTTCCTGGGTTTTGGCGTTTTTATTTGAGGGTCCTTTCGTGCTTCCTTGTCCTTCCTACCTTCCTTGTTTCCTTCCTATCTCCCGTTGCTCTATATGGAAACACTGGATCCCTCATTTTCACTCTTTTATTGGCTACCTCCTTTGAGCTAACCATTTGACCTAATACCCAGGTGACTTCCACCATTTCTGTGACCATGACATCATAGAGAGATAGAGACAGAAAGGCTAAGGGGAAGTAGCAGTGAATCTGTGCTATACTCACGATGTACAGTAATCAGTGTTAGGCTAATCCAGGTATGTAGTGTGATCTAAGCAGGGGCGTTGTATCGCTGTTGACAGACAAATGTTATAATTACTACTTCTGAGGCTTCGCTGATCCACCAGACTGTTTGATGGGCAGCTTGTGTCTAATTGAAGTGCTTTCTCCCAGTGATATCCAGATGGGATTACCACACCGCACTATAGTCTACATATGGCTTCTTCTAGACAGGTTGCTGCGTCTGCTATTCTAGTCGCCACCATACAGTTTAAACTACTGCATTAAATGTGTACATATCAGCTATCAAAGAGAAAAGACTATGAAAGAAAATAATGGTCATGAATGGTAATTCAATTTCATGATTTAAGTGGTAGACAAATCATTATTACAAAAAATGTGCAGTTAATACAACTATAGTACGAGGCATTGTTTAGAAATGGCTGGTTCATTTCATTGGCTACTGTTCATAACAAAAGTAACAGATTGTTTTAATTTCAACCGGGTGAAAATACACAGGGGATTTGCAGTTTTAAAATCCACAATTATGTATTTGAGCACTGATGCCATGACTAAATATTATAGCTGCGTTCAATGAGGTGTTTCTTCACTAATGAGCTGAATTGTGGCTGGTGTGTGTAATGTGTGTTTGTGTGTGTGTGTCTATTTGCGCTGGGGGCTGTATAGGCTCATTGCCTGCGCTCCATTGCCTGCAGCCCTGGACGTTATTACAACGCTACGTTATTCCCGCGGCACCACATTATTGCGCTCCCTCATTTCCCGAGCCACTGCACCCATCTGCAGGGAGCTGCCAAACAGCTCCTGTAACCACAACGTTGCTCCACAAAGCCCCCACTCACTCTCTCTCCTTCCTTTCTCTCTCTCTCTCTGTATACATCTCTCTCTCACACTTTCACCTCTCTTTCTCTCTTTCTCCCCTCTCTCTGACACTCTCTCTTTCGTGTAATGTGTAGGCCTATACTGTAACTTTAGATGCAGCTTACTAATGGAGAATGCTAAGAAAAGTAGCACCTGTTGGTTTGCCTGTCTGGGATATTAGTAGGCAGGTCACCCGTGATACAAGTCAGTATTTGACGTCCATCCATGTCTGAGGACATCGGGAGATGTTGTTGAAACCGGCCACTAGGGGCAACAGTAAGCGCTGTTACCTTCAAATATGCCTTGGTGTGGCTATGGCGTTGTGGAGGGGGATGATGGATAGGCATAAGCATCTGCCTATGGTTCCAAAGGTTGCATTTTTGAATCCAGCGATAGAAAGTTGTTTTGATATTTTTGTTTAAAGCCTATCCCAAACCTTAACCCTTACCTTAAGAATTCTGAGTTAATGGCTCAATTTATCCTTGGAACAATACAGAGAAGTTACCAAACACTTTGAAATTTGACATTTGAGAAACGTGGATGAGCCTCTAAATCTGACGTGAGCCTGTGAGACAAACATTACGAGCCAAATTTAGAGGTTATTTTTTACCAGAGCTTTGTAAATAACTTTTTTATAGTTTTATATTGTAAATCTAAAGTTGGCCTATCCTGTCAGCCCAGTTTTTTGCAACTCCTACTATAAGTGTCCAGAAATATAAACACACAAATCTAAAGCAGCGCAAGGCCCCACTCCTCATGACTCCTGTGACGGCTGGAGTTTCAGACGTTGAAAACCTGGACTCGCTACGTCAGATTGAGTCAGACAACCTCCATGCATCGTAGTTAGAAAAACAACTTGTTAAACACGCATGACATTTTCCCATGGCCCGGCATAAATCTGTGTCTGTAATATTGTATTAATGCGAGAATAAATTCATGTGGATATATGATCTTGGTTTGGCTCCATTTCATCATTGCAGTACGTTGTGGTTGTGGCCTTCTCTTATAGACAATGTCCCGGCTGTATTATAACCATAAAATAACAGGGAGAAGGGAGTGAGGGAGGAAGTGGAGAAGAAAAGGTGCAAATGATGTAAGCGAGAAACTGTCGTAAAGTAAACTGTCTATGAAACAAACGCGTGTGCCCCTTCCTCTTTATTAGCTTAGCCATGGCCTCTGCAAGGGAACAATATACAATGTGGAATCCTTAAATGAAATGTTCATGGTCCGCTGTCTAGCTGCCGATAGCAACACATACAGCAACACATACATTGCTCATAGTATACCTCGCCATAGCACAGGTGCTGTATCCATCACAGGGAGAAACAAGTACTTGCTGGTAGCTGGCATCAAAACAGCTGAGCCAGGGAGGTTCATTTTGAGGATAATGACTAGAATGTTAGCTAGTCCCTCAGAGTGTGTTTTTTAAAATAATTTTTTATTATTAACCCCTCAAAACACCAGTCTAAAAGTCAACAGTGACGAAGCGACTCCGGGATGCTGGCCTTCCAGGCAGAGTTCCTCTGTCCAGTGGCTGTGTTCTTTTGCCCATCTTAATATTTAATTTTTATTGGCCAGTCTGAGATATGGCTTTTCTTTGCAACTCTGCCTAGAAGGCCAGCATCCCAGAGTTGCCTCTTCACTGTTGACGTTGAGACTGGTGTTTTGCCGGTACTATTTAATGAAGCTGCCAGTTGAGGACTTGTGAGGCGTCTGTTTCTCAAACTAGACACTTTAATGTACTTGTCCTCTTGCTTAGTTGTGCACCAGGGCCTCCCACTCCTCTTTCTATTCTGGTTAGAGCCAGTTTGCGCTGTTCTGTGAAGGAACAGACTAAAATGACATTTTCTTTAACTGCAAATCAGTTCAGTATATGCATTACCTGCCTTGTGTTGCTCTTGTTTTGATTGTACACAGCGTTGTACAAGATCTTCAGTTTCTTGGCAATTTCTCGCTTTCATTTCTCAGAACAAGAATAGATTTTCAGAAGCAAGGTCTTTGTTTCTGGCCATTTTGAGCCTGTAATCGAACCCACAAATGCTGATGCTCCAGATACTAGTGTAACGGAAATGGCTAGCTAGTTAGCGGGTACGCGCTAGTAGCGTTTCAATCAGTTACGTCACTTGCTCTGAAACCTAGAAGTAGTGTTGCTCCTTGCTCTGCAAGGGCCGCGGCCTTTGTGGCGCGATGGGTAACGATGCTTCGTGGGCGACCGTTGTTGATGTGTGCAGAAGGTCCCTGGTTCGCGCCCGTGTCGGGGCGAGGAGACGGTTTAAAGTTATACTGTTACATTGATGCTGTTGACCCGGGTCACTGGTTGCTGAGGAAAAGGAGGAGGTTGAAAGGGGGGTGAGTGTAACGGATGTGAAATGGCTAGCTAGTTAGCGGGTACGCGCTAGTAGCGTTTCAATCAGTTACGTCACTTGCTCTGAAACCTAGAAGTAGTGTTGCTCCTTGCTCTGCAAGGGCCGCGGCTTTTGTGGAGCGATGGGTAACGACGCTTCGTGGGTGTCAGTTGTTGATGTGTGCAGAGGGTCCCTGGTTCGCGCCCGTGTCGGGGCGAGGGGACGTACTAAAGTTATACTGTTACACTAAGACTAGTCTAAAGAAGGCCAGTTTTATTCCTTCTTTAATCAGCACGTCAGTTTTCAGCTGTGCTAACATAATTGCAAAAGGGTTTTCTAATGATCAATTAGCCTTTTAAAATTATAAACTTGGATTAGCTAACACAACGTGCCATTGGAACACAGGAGTGATGGTTGCTGATAATGGGCCTCTGTACGCCTATGTAGATATTCCATAAAAAAATCTTCAATTTCCAGCTCCAACAGTCATTTACAACATTAACAATGTCTACACTGTATTTCTGATCAATTTGATGTTATATTAATTAATGGACAAATTTCTTTTTTTCAAAAACAAGGAAATCTCTAAGTGACACCACACTTTTGAACGGTAGTGTATGTGCTATGCATTTCGCCAGGATTTTCGCATCACAACATTGAAGTGTTACAGACTTCCAGTTTTATGAATGGACTGGGTCTTTATACTTACTAGTAATGAAATCAGACCTTGTTGAGGACCTGAAAGTCTACCATTTGTATAAGAGTAATTAAACATGCAATAATGGATCTTTGAGTACATCAAAAAAGGTCTGATATACCTCTACTGGTATACCGTCAAGCCCTGGTGTTTTTCCAGGCTGAAAAGATTATATTGCCTCTAAAAGTTCCTCTTCTGTAAGTTGGCCTTCACACAGGTCTTTCTGTAAATGTGTTAATTTTACATTATTATTATTATTATTAGTAGTAGTAGTAGTAGGAAAGAAATCCTTACAGTTAACATCATTCAGTGGAAATGGAGGAGACTGAAAAGAAAACAAATGCTTAAAATATTTTGCTTCCTCTTTCAAAATATAATTTGGTGAATCACAGATAACTCCATCATTTGTAACGAGTTTCTGTAAATTCCTTTTGGTAGAATTTCTCTGTTGAAGATTCAAGAAAAATGTTGTGCATTTTTCACCATTTTCCATGCAATTCGCTTTATTTTTGTATTACATTACACTTGATCGTTCTTGAATAAGTACCTCCATTTATTTTTGTTTTTCCTCTAACCTATTTTGTGCCTCTATAGTACAGTTTCCATTACCGTATACCTGCCCTGTTACTTCCTCTATTTCCTTTATTAGTCAAATCTCTTTTGATCTAAACTGCTGTGGTTTTAATGATGAGTATTGTATTGAATGGCCTCTAAAAGTACATTTGAAAGTGTCCAATACAATAAGGGGATTTTGCTGTGCAAAATAAAGTAAATTCTGAATTATTTTGTCTTAGTTAAGAACAAATTGCCAGCAAGAACGAGACTAGGAAGTAATCAAGACGGCTAGCTTGATTAAGCCTCCTCCATGTACGTATATCTCACTAGGTCAGGATTTTTCAACCTCCATATATCCACTAGTTCTAATGTATCCATGATCTTCGTGATATGCTTAAGTGTTTGAGGGTGATAGTTTGTATAGTTTGAGCTATATACAGGGTCAGTGAGTGATTTCCTTTATGATAGGTTGAGGTACTTAAAACCGTATTATAAGCTCCAACCATAATAATTGATTATTTCGTTGCTTGTGAGCTCAATAGATTATTATATATATTTTAGAAGAAGTATGGATCATCATTATTTGTCCCATATAGATTAATTAGCCAGATCTGTTTTGGTCCAATAGCATATTTAAAGTAATCCATCTTCCTTGCGGATCTGTTTGCACAGTTTGCACAATCTGATCAAAATTTGTGTTCATTAGTATAAATCACCCCTTTTGAGTTTCTTTGCCCATGACAAAAATATATTTCTCCCTCCCAGTCCTTTTCCCACCCAATCTCATCTATATTTGTAGAATGAGTTTCCTGTAAACAATAGATATTATATTCTTTCTCTTTTAGCCATGTAAAAATGTGTCTTCTTTTTTTATGATCTGCTAAGCCATTACAATTATAACTGGCTATACTTATTTCCCCACTTACCGTAATGATACCCAAGTTTCAATTATACTTACCACAACCAATGTTTGTAAACTTACCGTTAAAAAGCACCATGATGATAGTGTGTTTTAGAGAAATGGCTACGCTCTATTAGCATGTTATTACAAATGAGTTACTAATATGTAACTACATGTTAATACAATGTTGTTACTTCAGTTGTTACTGTTTAGTTACATAAATATAAAGGCAACTTAAGGTAAAGTGTTACCAAGAAATGTATTATTGATAAAGTTGAATAATTTCAAGTTAAGTACAGAAAGTACTTTCTCAGTACTTTCTCAGTTAAATTCCTTTTTTAAACAGGAAGTGGTCATCAGTCATCCCAGTGGTGAACTTGTCTTCTCATCCGAGTAGGGCTTATTAACCAGGCAGTTAACGAGCTAATGACAGAGCTAATTAGCCGCCTGAGCACTGACTCATGGATCTGTCGTTAGGGTAACTATCCTCAGATCAGCTGAAGGGGGGCGGTGTGTTGGGAGTTGGCACTTGGCTGTAAGACAAATCTCAACTCCCGTCCAGAGGGGGGCCTCCACACACCTGGAACTGTCTCTGTAAACAAAAAGCCCAGAAGTCCAAAGCCTTTCAAGAACATTTTTTTTTCTTCCCTGAGTCGTTAAATCAACGTGCGGGTGGACAGCGGAGTTTCGTGTCATAAACACACAGAGGCAGAAGAGAGGAGAGAGAGGAGTTGTCTGCCAAATGCATGAGTCATGTGAGTCACAGGATGACAACTAACTGTGAGACGGAGGGCGTTCCAAGTGGCTGTCGATGGTGCACGGCCGCCCCTGTGTGTGTGTGTGTGTGTGTGTGTGTGTGTGTGTGTGTGTGTGGTTTACCTTCGCTAACATATGGTTTAGATCTGTGTTTACCGTCCTAAGGAGGGTCAGTGTGCGTGTGAAACGATTGGATTCAAGGTTAAATTATTCATGTAATCTGTATATCATTTGAAAGATCTGCCACATTGGTGTCAGAAGTGGGATTGCATCCCTGTGCAGACATAGAAAGTTTATCGAGTCAAAGATGGATTGGTACAACTTCAACTTTTCAGTGTATTCTAATGGGGCTCAGGCTGTCAACACTCCAGGTTGAATGATGGGGAGGCTCTGTGGGATAACAGAAAGTGCTTCATGAAAGCCTGCCATTTGAGCAGCTGCCATCTTAAGTCCACCTCAGGAGTTTGGAATAATGGTCCACTCTGTTGAGCGAGGATTTTGACGTCTATATTTTGTGTTCTTTTCAGGTTCAACATGGGAGAAGTCGGTTCGACAGCTGGGCTTGGAAAGGTAAGAGACCAAAGCTTTCACATTAAAATCACTGTACATAGCTCAGTTTGATTCCCATATATATTTTCATGGTGTTTGTGTGGTAAAGTGGGGAGTATCCTCCCACACCCCACAGAGGACAACAAGAAGGTTTACTTGTTCTATTGTACGTCGCTAAAATCCATTCTATGGCATAGTGCCATAGTACTCGTTCAATTGAGCTCAACTGAATGATTACATTTCACCCAATACACTCAGTCATTTGGCAGACACTCTAATACACTAGAGCAAGTTAAAACACAGCAGCCAAACAAAACAATCCATGTTTCATTCTCATCTACTTTCATTGCCATATGAACCACTCAGGTAGAGCCCTCATCGCAGCATACAAATGACTGTTTTCCCAAGTGGGTCATCCATAAGGTTTTTAATCAGGTAAACGCTCATAAGGCCGCAGGGCCGGACGGTGTTCCAGGGTGCATTCTCAGAACATGCTCAGAACAGCTGTCAGGCATATTCACAGACATTCTCAACCTCTCCTTGTCCCAGTTTGTAATCCCCACATGTTTCAAGCTGACCACCATCATTTCTGTTCCCATGAAGTCTTAAGACTACCTGCCATAATAACTACTGCCCTGTAGCACTTATGTGATCATGAAGTGCTTTGAAAGGCTGATTATGGCACACATCAACTCCATCATCCCAGACACCCTAAAGCAGGGGTGTCAAACTCATTCCATGGAGGGCCTAGTGTCTGCTGCTTTTAGTTTTTTTCTTTCAGTTAAGACCTAGACAACCAGGTGAGGGGAGTTCCTTTCTAATTAGTGCCCTTAATTAATCAATCAAGTACCCCAGGGAGGAGCAAAATCCATCAAACACTCGGCCCTCCGTGGAATGAGTTTGACACGTGCCCTAGACCCACTCCAATTTGCATACCGCCCCGACAGATCCATACTGTAGACGATGCAATCTTCATTGCACTGGAAACGTCCTCACACACCTAGATAAGAGGACTACCTATGTGATAATATTGTTCATTAACTACAGCTCAGCGCTTAACACCATAGTCACCAAGCTTGGGATGCTGGGCCTGGACACCTCCCTCTGCAACTGGATCCTGGGCTTCAAGTTCCTCTGTGTCGAAATCAATAAGGATTTAAAATGGTCCACACACACGCAAACAGTCGTGAAGAAGGTGCAACAGAGCCTCTTCCCCCTCAGGAGGTTGAAAAGATTTGGTATGGGCCCTCAAATCCTCAAAAAGTTCAACAGCTACACCACTGAGTACCGGAGAAACAAGTCTGACACAAACAGGCTCCTGAACAGATTCTATCCCCAAACCATAAGACTGCTATATACAGTTGAAGTCGGAAGTTTACATACACCTTAGCCAAATACATTTAAACTCAGTTTTTCACAATTGCTGACATTTAATCCTTGGAAATATTCCTAGTTTTAGGTCAGTTAGGATCACCACTTTATTTAAGAATGTGACATGTCAGAATAATAGTAGAGAGAATGATTTATTTCAGCTTTTATTTCTTTCATCACATCCCCAGTGGGTCAGAAGTTTATATACACTCAATTAGTATTTGGTAGCATTGCCTTTAAATTGTTTAACTTGGGTCAAACATTTCGGGTAAGTTGGGTGAATTTTGTCCCATTCCTTCTGACAGATTGTCCCATTCCTTCTGGTGTAACTGAATCAGGTTTGAAAGCCTCCTTGCTCGCACACGCTTTTTCAGTTCTGCCCACACATTTTCTATGGAATTGAGGTCAGGGCTTTGTGATGGTCACTCCAATACCGTGACTTTGTTGTCCTTAAGCCATTTTTCCACACCTTTGGAAGTATGCTTGGGTCATTGTCCATTTGGAAGACCCTTTTGCGACCAAGCTTTAACTTCCTGACTGATGGCTTGAGATGTTGCTTCAATATTTTCACATAATTTTCCTCCCTCATGATGCCATCTATTTTGTGAAGTGCACCATTCCCTCCTGCAGCAAAGCACCCCCACAACATAATGCTGCTCCCCCCATGCTTCACGGTTGGGATGGTGTTCTTCTGCTTGCAAGCATCCCCTTTTTCCTCCAAACATAACGATGGTCACTATGGCCAAAGAGTTCTATTTTTGTTTCATCAGACCAGAGGACATTTCTCCAAAAATTACGATCTTTGTCTCCATGTGCAGTTGCAAACCCTAGTATGGCTTTTTTATGGCGGTTTTGGAGCAGTGGCTTCTTCCTTGCTGAGCGGCCTTTCAGGTTATGTCGATATAGGACTTGTTTTACTGTGGATATAGATACTTTTGTACCTGTTTCCTCCAGCATCTTCACAAGGTCCTTTGCTGTTTTTCTGCGACTGATTTGCACTTTTCGCACCAATGTATGTTCATCTCTAGGAGACAGAACACGTCCCCATCCTGAGCGGTATGATGGCTGCGTGGTCCCATGGTGTTTATACTTGCGTACTATTGTTTGTACAGATGAACGTGGTACCTTCAGGCGTTTGGAAATTGCTCCCAAGGATGAACCAGACTTGTGGAGGTCTACTATTTATTTTCTGAGGTCTTGGCTGATTTCTTTTGATTTTCCCATGATGTCAAGCAAAGAGGCACTGAGTTTGAAGGTAGGCCTTGAAATACATCCACAGGTACACCTCCAATTGACTCAAATGATGTCAATTAGCCTATCAGAAGCTTCTAAAGCCATTACATCATTTTCTGGAATTTTCCAAGCTTTTTAATGGCACAGTCAACTTAGTGTATGTAAACTGTGATACAATGAATTATAAGTGAAATAATCTGTCTAAACAATTGTTTGAAAAATTACTTGTGTCATACACAATGTAGATGTCCTAACCGACTTTCCAAAACTATAGTTTGTTAAAAATACATTTGTGGAGTGGTTGAATAACTCGTTTTAATGACTCCAACCTAAGTGTATGTAAACTTCCGACTTCAACTTTAGCTAACAAAATGGCTACGCAGACTCTCTGCATTGACTGCAGAGTCATTTTGCACTGGCTCTATGCACTCTACACACTCTCTCTATGCACACTACACACTCATACTCACTCTATGCACACTCTACACACTCATACTCACTCTATGCACACTCTACACACTCATACTCACTCTATGCACACTCTACACACTCATTCACACACACTCACACTGACACTCCAACACACACACAAACACACACATTTAATTTGTTCACACACTCATTCAGACTGACTCTACACACACGTTGCTACTCTATTTATCATATATCCTGATGCCTAGTCCACTTACCCCTATACGTGTCTACCTCTATCACTCCAGTATCCCTGTACATTGTAAATATGGTATTGGCACTGACCCTGGAACTGACCCTGTATATAGTTTACTGACCCTGGAACTGACCCTGTATATAGCTTACTGACCCTGGAACTGACCCTGTATATAGCTTACTGACCCTGGAACTGACCCTGTATATAGCTTACTTATGTCGTCATTACATGCTGTTCAAGGCTTTGTTGATGTGATCGAATGCCTCAAAGCGAGATACGTGCAGGGGAGAATGACTGCCCCCTCTCATTGAAGCCACGAAGTTCAAAGGCCGACAGCGATAGCTAATACTGCGCATGTTATGGTTGCATAAATCTCCGACAGGAGACGCCATCTTAACCGATTTCGTTGGCTTCAAATGCGCTATTGAGTCTTCACAGAGAAATGAATGGTGTCACTTGATCAATGGCTTTGTCCATTCATATATACAGTTATTGGATACATGCTTCGTCCCCAGCTGTGGTTTGAAAGAAAGGCTAGCTGTAAAATAATAGACTCAACAAACCAGAGATTTTGTGTTTTTTCAGGTCTGAACCTTTACTACATTGTGTCATGACGAATTGAAGTGGGCGTTTATTTTCACAGCATCGGCTGTTATGGTTGGTGCGGCCGCCGGGTTCACAGAAATTATGGTTGTATAACTTTTGCACATATCCTTACAGCATGTGTGGCGTAAACATAGTAAATTAGCCCAGTCTTCTGCGCTGTGCTGCGTCTGTGTGCTAGGTTAATTAGCAGAGCCATTTCAGGGTTCCCGAGGTGATCCATAGCTACAGGTGCGGTGATGTCACCTTCCAAGCATTGGAACGTGTTACTGCTTACTGGGTTAAAGAAACAGCAAATGGGGGAAAGAGCCAACCCGAATGTTTAGAGTCACGGTAATGCCACCATGAGGGAAGCTGCTGGCATTCCTCAGGTGTTGGATACAGTGATATTGTAATTTTGTCTGGGAGAGAGGGAGTTCCCAGCAAGGCTCGTTGGGTGGTAACTATAACAGCCCTCTCCATGGTCCTCTCTGTCTGTCTGTCTGTCTGTGAAATTAGCAGGACAGAAAGATGGCTCGTCAGTGTTTTGACTACTTCTGGTGACATATGGGGCTTAGCCTAATGGTCTTGTTGATATCATTTGGCAAATATGCCTGACCTTTTGCACACTAATAACAGATTTATAACAGATATTTACTCAACTTATGTCACACTGTAAACACAGTTCTCACAGGTTCAAGACTGGAAGTCTATTGGCCTCTACGAGCATGCTAGCAGATACCCATATACTTCCAGTCATTGGGCTAACGCTAGTTAGCAATGGCTTTTGAAACGACCTCTAACTTCCTTTGTACTGGACACAGAGACATACAAATGGTATCCCCTAGTTCATCTGACTCTGGGGAAGTAGATAAAGGGCATCATTGCTAAAATCGCAAAGTATCCCATTAAGTTTAGGGTTAGGGTTAGGTTTAGGTTTAGGTTTAGGGTTAAGAGTATGGTTAAGGTTAGGGTTAAGGTAAGTGTCAGTTTTAGGTTTAAAGTCGGTTTAAGCGTCAGCTGTGTTCTTGTAGTCTCTCCCGCTCGGGTCTGTCTCAGCCCTGATGCTGCTGCTACGGCGCCTCTCCTCCTGTTGCTTTGTGGGAGTCTGGGAGACAGGTGAGTGACGGTGATGAATGTGTACCAGACAGGAGCCTATGGAGCCCACTGAGTGATGGGTCCTACTTACACCCGGCTCTGGAGTGGCCTAGCCCCCTAATGGAGCTCCAGTTTCACATGACATACAGCACTGGAAAGCGAGACTGGGAGCGCCTGTAATGAGGGAGGACCATTACAGACAAGGGAAGATTCAAATGAATGTGACACTAGTGTCCTTTCCTGGGGACTTATCAAAGAATCCTTGGGAAATCTACTTTTTTGTGTTATACATAAAAAATGAATCAGAATGTCTGTTATTGTGTGGAAAGGTTGTTAGTCACAATCTCAAGTGTATGAGGCCAGGTGTAAATTTGTAAATCTTCATTTTCTTGACACTGGTTATTGGCCTAGCCTTCATTGACTACTAGTCTGTCATATTATTTCACGGCGAAGGAGTGTGTCTGAACTACATTACTTTTTGGTAGTTCCGGCATTCCAGCTTTGCCCCCTTTTGATTATGTAATTTAACCTGGCTGGCTGGGAAGAGGTTGTGAGTGTGTGTGTTTGGCAAGAGGCTGGGGCTTCGGTATGAGCCATGTACCTGGCTGGAGCCTATAGCCAACCAGTAGTATTAGTAGTTTACGTAATATGACTGTCTGTCTGTCTGTCTGTCTGCTCTGTTATCAGCACCATACGTTAGTGTTAATCAAAATCAAATTACATGTTATTTGTCACATGCGCCAAATACAACAGGTATCACCGTGAAATACTTACTTACAAGCCCTTAACCAACAGTCAGACAGTAGCTGATTCAGACTGTGGAGAGGAGAGGAAACGTCACTGTCTATCATGTACATTTCTGTGTAACAAAGACCTTTCTGTCAGGGTCAACATCAGTGTCTGGCATCCACATTTTTAGGTTTATAATAAAAGGACAACCCTTTCTGTCAAATTAGAACCTTAACTAGATTTAAGTTAGACTTTGATGTATTCACTGTAACACACAGTTGCTGTTGTGTTCCCCTCAGTAGAGTGAGATGAATTGACTTGGAATGAGCTGGGTCCTCTTGGCTGACGTTCAACTGTGTGACGCAACAGTGAGGGGAATAACAGCGTGGAATTTACCCATCTCATTTTGTATTTCATTGTTTCTTTCCTTGGCAGAGTCGGTCAAGCTGGTCTACATAAATGGTTTCTTTTCTGCGGGAAAGATTTCTTACTAACAATGGGCATAAAAGCTTGAAATGTGGTCACTGGTTCCCATAGGAAATGTGTTGCACCTAGAATAACCACATGAGAATGGAGATTTGTTGAGAGGGATGTACTGTACAGTGCCTTCAGAAGGTATTCATACCCCGAGACTTATTCCACATTTTGTTTTGTTACAGCCTGAATTCAATATAGATAAAACATTTTCTTTCTCACCCATCTACAAACAATGCCCCATGATGACAAAATGTAAACATGTTTAGAAATGTTTGCAAATGTAATGAAAACGAAACACAGAAATATCTAATTTACATACAGTTCCATTCAAAAGTTTGGACACAACTACTCATTCAAGGGTTTTTCTTTATTTTACTATTTTACTACATTGTAGAATAACAGTGAAGACATCAAAACTATGCAATAACACATATAGAATCATGTAGTAACCAAAAAAGTGTGAAAATATATTAAAATATATTTTAGTCTTTAGATTCTTCAAAGTAGCCACCCTTTGCCTTGTGGAGGCCAGGTCATCTGATGCAGCACTCCATTACTCTCCTTGGTCAAACAGCTCCTACACAGCCGGGAAGTGTGTTTTGGGTCATTGTCCTGTTGAAAAACAAATGATATAGTGCGACTAACCGCAAACCAGATGGGATGGCGTATCGCTGTAGAATGCTGTGATAGCCATGCTGGTTAAGTGTGCCTTGAATTCTAAATAAATTACCGACAGTGTCACCAGCAATGCACCCCTACACCATCACACCTCCTTTTCCATGCCTCATGGTGGGAACCATACATGCGGAGATCGTCTGTTCACCTACTCTGCATCTCACAAAGACACGGTGGTTGGAGACAAAAATCTCTAATTAGGACTCGTCAAACCAAATGACAGATTTTCCCGTGTCTAATGTCCATTGCTCGTGTTTCTTGGCCCAAGCAAGTCTCTTCTTGTTATTGGTGTCCTTTAGTTGTAGTTTCTTTGCAGCAATTCGACCATGAAGGCCTGATTCACGCAGTTTCCTCTGAACAGTTGACGTTGAGATGTGTCTGTTACTTGAACTCTGTGAAGCATTTATTTGGGCGGCAATTGCTGAGGCTGGTAACTCTAATGAATTTATTATCTGCAGCATAGGTAACTCTGGGTCTTCCTTTCCTGTGGCAGTTCTCATGAGAGATAGTTTCATCATAGCGCTTGATGGTTTTTGACACTGCACTTGAAGAAACTTTTAACATTTTTTAAATGTTCCGTATTGACTGACCTTTATATCTTAAAGTAATGATGGACTTTTGTTTCTCTTTGATTATTTGAGCTGTTCTTGCCATAATATGGACTTGGTATTTTACCAAACAAGGCTATCTTCTATATACCACTGCTACCTTGTCACAACACAACTGATTGGCTCAAACGCATTAAGAAGGAAAGAAATTCCACACATGAACTTTTAACAATGCACACCTGTTAACTTCTCTGGGATATGTGGGACGCTAATGTCCCACTTGGCCAAAAGCCAGAAAAAATGCAGCGCGCCAAATTCAAATATATTACTATAAAAAATCAATCTTTCATGAAATCACACATGAAAGACACCAAATTAAAGCTACACATGTTGTGAATCCAGCCAACATGTCTGATTTCAAAAAGGATTTACGGCGAAAGCAAACCAAACGATTATGTTAGGTCAGTACATAGCCACAGAAAAACACAGCCATTTTCCCAGCCAAAGAGTGGAGTCACAAAAAGCAGAAATAGAGATAAAATTAATCACTAACCTTTGATGATCTTCATCAGATGACACTCATAGGACATCATGTTACACAATACATGTATGTTTTGTTCGATAATGTGCATATTTATATCCAAAAATCTTAGTTTACATTGGCGCCATGTTCAGAAATGCCGCCAAAATATCCAGAGAAATTGCAGAGCCACATCTAATAACAGGAATACTCATCATACACTTTGATGAAAGATACATGTTTTACATAGAATTAAAGATACACTTGTTCTTAATGCAACCGCTGTGTCAGATTTCAAAAAAACTTTACAGAAAAAGCACACCATGCAATAATCTGAGACGGCGCTCAGATATAACAACATTTCTCAGCCATGTTGGAGTCAACCGAAATACGAAATTACATCATAAATATTCCCTTACCTTTGATGATCTTCATCAGAATGCACTCCCAGGAATCCTAGTTCCACAATAAATCATTGTTTTGTTCGATAATGTCCATTACTTATGTCTAAGTAGCTACTTTTGCTAGCACGTTTAGTGCACATGTCCAAACGCTCGCGCAGATGCAGGCGAACTCGGACGAAAACTTCAAAAAGTTATATTACAGGTCGAATAAACTGGTCAAACTAAGTAGAGAATCAATCTTCAGGATGTTGTTATCATAACTATCCAATAACGTTCCAACCGGAGAATTCCTTTGTGTCTCTAGAAGTAATGGAAAGCAAGACGATATCATTTGGAATACGCATGACATTTACATTTTACATTTACATTTAAGTCATTTAGCAGACGCTCTTATCCAGAGCGACTTACAAATTGGTGCATTCACCTTATGATATCCAGTGGAACAACCACTTTACAATAGTGCATCTAACTCTTTTAAAGGGGGGGGAGGGGTTAGAAGGATTACTTTATCCTATCCTAGGTATTCCTTAAAGAGGTGGGGTTTCAGGTGTCTCCGGAAGGTGGTGATTGACGGTGGTGATTGACCAGGAACTGGCATTCTGCCAGACCAATGACTGAAACACCTCCCATCCAGCTCAACATCACAGTAGAGGCTTCATTCCACGTTCTACAGACTGTTGACATCTAGTGGAAGGCGTAGGACGTGCAAACAGATCCATATCTTACAGGGAATTGAATAGGCGATGAGTTGAACATCGACCAGCCTCAGAATTCTCACTTACTGTTTGGATTTTTCTCAGGTTTTTGCCTGCCATATGAGTTCTGTTATACTCACAGACATCATTCAAACATTTTTAGAAACTAACTTCAGAGTGTTTTATATCCAATAGTAATAATAATATGCATATATTAGCATCTGGGACAGAGTAGGAGGCAGTTCACTATGGCCACGCTATTCATCCAAAAGTGAAAATGCTGCCCCCTATCACAAAGAAGTTAATTGAAATGCATTCCAGGTGACTACCTCATGAAGCTGGTTGAGATAATGCCAAGAGTGTGCAGAGCTGTCATCAAGGCAGGGTGGCTACTTTGAAGAATCTCAAATATAAAATATATTTTGGTTACTACATGATTCCATATGTGTTATTTCATAGTTTTGATGTCTTCACTATTATTCTACAAAGTAGAAAATAGTAAAAATAAAGAAAAACCCTTGAATGAGTTGGTGTGTCCAAACTTTTGTCTGGTACTGTTAGTATTCACACACCTGAGTCATTACTTTGTAGAATCACCCGTGGCGGCGATTACAGCTTTGAGTCCTTTTGGGTATGTCTGTATCAGCTTTGCACGTCTCGATTTGGGGATTTTCTCCCATTCTTCCTTCCAGATTTTCTCAAGCTCTGTTAAGTTAGACGGGGAGCGGCGGTGAACAGTAATCTTTTCACAGATTTTCAATGGGATTCAAGTCTGAAGCCACTCCAGCATTGCTTTGGCTGTATGCTTGGGGTCATTGTCCTGTTGGAACGTAGATCTTCGCCACAGTCTAAAGTTGTTTGCACTCTGAAGCAGGTTCTCATTAAGACTTTGCCTGTATTTGGCTTCATTCATTGTTCCCTCTATCTGCTGAAAATACATCCCCATAGCATGATGCTGTCAGCACAATGCTTCACGGTAGGGATGGTGTTAGATGGGTGATGAGCTGTGCCTGGTTTTCTCCAGATATAGCGCTTTGCATTAAGGCCAAAGAGTTATATTTCTGTCTCATCAGATCACATAATCTTTTGTCTAATGCTCTGAGTCTTTGATGTGCCTTTTTGCAAACTCCAGGTGTGCTCTCATGTGCCCTTTTTCTCAGGAGTTGCTTCCGTCTGGCAACTCTCCCATAAATCCCAGATTGGTGAAGTGCTGTAGGTTCTCCCATCTCAGCCAAGGAACTCTGTAGTTCTGTCAGAGTGGGCATTGGGTTCTTGGTCACCTCCCTGACCAATGTCCTTCTTGTCCAGTTGCTCAGTTTGGTCGAACGACCAGCTCTAGGCAGAGACTGGGTAGTTCCATATTTGTTTAATTTCCCAATGATGGAGACCACTCTGCTCTTGGAAATTGTTTGAAACCCTTCCCCAGATATATACCTCATCGCAATCTCGGAGATCTACAGACAGGTCCTTGGACTTCATGGTATAGTTTATGCTCTGACATGCACTGTCAGTGGGAACTTATATAGACAGGTGTGTTTCTTTCTAAATCATGTCCAAACAGTTGAATTGGATACAGATGGACTCTAATCAAGTTGTAGTGACTTCTCAAGGATGATCAAAAGGAAATTGGATGCACTTGAGCTCAACTTGGAGTGTCATACAAGAGGGGTGTGAATACTGATGCACACTGTATTTCTGTATTTCATTTTCAATATATTTGCAAAAAAATTGAAAAACCCGTTTTCACTATAGGGTATTGTGTGTAGATGTGTAAAAAACATTTTTTTAAATCCATTTTTAGTTCAGGCTGTAACACAACAAAATGTGGAATAAGTCAAGGGGTGTGAATACTTTCTGAAGGCACTGTATGTATTAAGCAAGTGACCTCCGTCATGTGATCTCCATCGTCGCTTCAGGGCAGCACTTATGTCCTTCTCTATTCCTCTTTGGGAGCCTTCTACCCATAATACCCATAACCATGTTTTGTGGTGGTTGGTGCATCGAGGTAAAAGTCACTTTTGTTTCCTTTCTCATGGAGATAAGCTTAGGATCATGTTCACAATCTGATGTTTGTGTGTGTTAAGTCCAACTGGGCTTTTGTATCTTATGTTATTTACTCTTGCTTCATTGTCTACATTGAAACAAGATTTCCTCTTTATCATATCGACATCCCCTCACTATTGTTCCGAGGGCAGCTGAGTATTGTGCAACATTTCTAGAATCCTATTCCCTGATAGAATCCGGGAATATCTCCAGACGTGGTTTGATTTTGTAACGACTACTGTTTATTTAGTCTGTGAAACAAGACGTTTTACGTGGTGAAACCCAGCGCACTCAAAGACTCCAGTGTCTGCTTTCTGTTCCTCTGACTACTACACAGTCCAACAGTTTACATACTGCATGATGGTGCTTTGAACTGTGACATTTCTATACTATGTTGTTGTTATTCGGGGAAAAAGAGTCATGTTCACACACCCAAACTAGCGTACAGTAGCTGAGATGGATAAATCTAGTCAGATTTCCAAGAGCTGTCTGGGTTGGAGCAGGTGGACTATTTCAGAGCTGTGACTGTTCCTTGTTCCTCAATGAAGTCCACTCAGTGCAGCCACCATCTAATTACCATATACATCTCTAAAGTATAATCTACTGCTCCACAAATACCCTAATCTATTAATTACACATTTATTTCTGTTAAACACTGGGTCACAAAACATTTTCCGCCCTCTAATGTATAATTCTCAAATCAGTAGTTAAACTCCAGGTCTTTAATAATGTTGGGCTGGATATTGCCAGCCGGCCAGGTGCTGGCCTGGAATATAAACCAGTGATATGTGAGGCCTGAATCGTGCCACTGTGCTGCCCTGTTTCTCTTGGCCCGACAGGGTGCCCGACGGTCTGTGGTACTCTGTGGACGCTGCCAGCCTTGCCCGGACCTCGCCAGGACCGCGCCGTACTCTGAGGGCTGCCGGGGGCGACGCGCCAAACGTCCTCTGTTTACTGTACAAACAATTAAAGCGTAATTGCTGTCTAGCGACGGCCCAGAGCATATTGGCCGACTTGAAACAACCCGGTTAAAGGGATTTACAGGGGATTAAAGGTGAAGTGGGGAGGAAGTGTTGAATGTCCTGAGAGATACAGTACCAGACAACCAGATAAGCAGGATATTGTCGGCGGGGATCAAGATTTTGCCTAGAACAGATCGGTAGGAACACCTGTTGTAATTGAGTATGAGCATATCTGAACCACCTGTTACAACCACGTGTCACCTGTTACAACCACGTGTCACCTGTTACAACCACGTGTCACCTGTTACAACCACGTGTCACCTGTTTCATTCACAACTTTACCTTTCCCTTCTTCAGTAGTCAACAACTATATATTTTTTGTATTCGAGAATGAAGGCTTACACCAAAAAGTGCTTGTACAAGCGACGGACAGAGGTATAAAAAGAAACTGGGTTGTACTGTGTTATTTGGTGGTCTGTGCCTCTGGTTGCTTCCTGATGTGAATTGTGGCTTTTTCTCCCTCCTTCCCCCCTGCTCGATGACTCAGAGTAAACAGCGGGGCTAAATTAATCAAACTCACGACCTGTCCTCCATTTTGTGAGGAAGTAGTTCTAGTAAACAGATCCAGACTACCCTCCTTAATTAACCCCTTGTGGTACAGTCTTCTTTTAATATGCTGGACGTGATTGGTTGAGTTCCATCATTAGGCCCCTGTGTCCAGTGTTGTGACCCTCTGGAGTAGGGCAAAGCGCTGCCTCAGCTCCGCTTCAGTCCACTCTCCACTAGGCAGAACAAAGGGGAACTATACTACGATGGCCAAGTGTTGGCCGTTTAGCCATTCCAGACAAAACGATTGGAGACAGACTTGTATCTGACATTTGAGACATTCTTTGTGCTGCCAGAGTAAAATTTCACAGTTTTATGTTCATCGATATTGGAATACTTTCTCCGAAATACGTAGCGTCTCAGACAATAGTAGAAAACATTGTCCTTCCTATGTATCACCTCCTCGACTGGATGGGACCCTTTTTTAGTGTGTGTTTTATAACTGGATGCCATATAACAGTTACCTAACCATGCTGGCTTCTGGTGAAGACCTATCTCTGCCATTAGGTGTGTCACTTTGCAAACAGCTCATCCTTCCCACAACCTTCCTTCAACCTTCCTGAGGCCTCACGGCCCTAAGTCGACAATTGCAGTCTGTCTGTGTGTCGACTTCCTAATCATCCCGTTAGCTGTGGTTTACCTAAGCACAGGAACAGTCGACCAGGGCATCGACTTTCAGGTTTTTATATTCTATATGAGAGGATGGCGGCACAACCGTTTACCATTAACCCTCCCTTGTTATTATCGTTCACCTCGAAGCTTGATGATGAATTGAATTACGTTTGAACCATTCTAGTTGTGTGTCGTTCAGCCTGACATGGATATTACTGTATGTTAAAGTGGGGTTTTCTAAATGACAGTTGGCAGATTGTTTGAAGGAATAACAGTTTCAATGGCACAGGAACAGTTTATTATTGCCATTTGGGAGCTGGAGTTGGCATCCCTGCTCTGTGCGTGTGTCTGTGTGTCTGTGTGTCTGTGTGTCTGTCTGTCTGTCTGTCTGTCTGTCTGTCTGTCTGTCTGTCTGTCTGTCTGTCTGTCTGTGTTGACATGTGGCAGGAGATGGTCTGCTCCAGAAACTCAAACTAAAGAGAGCACCTTGCCCCCTGACACTCGTAAATACATCTTTGCTTATGTCAATTAACCATCTCCATGTTTGGATTCCATAAACAAAACCACATTTTGTGTGCGTGTAAGGTCCATGATATTCAGGACATTTGGATTTGTTGAGAGATACTAGCTGATGATTATGGTATTCATGTTAAACAGTCTACTGAAGCCGTGCGGCTAAGGGCTTGGATCCGAATCGTATGCTGATCATGCACAAATCCGTGGCTTACAGACAATCCTTTCAAAGTATAGGTATCAAAGCACTTAAACCTGGGTTGTTTTTCTCTATACTTAAATCCACCCCAGCCACATAACTCCTGGGCTACCGACTTATTCACATAATTGTTAAATATGATCTGTGTTCACATTTCCTCCATCTCCTTTGATGAACGACATGCTCTCCCAGCTCTGATGTGTCTGAGGAAAGCCCAGAAACTTACCAAGGACTCCATCCACCCAAGCGGTACACGAGCATCAGGTCTCGTACCAACAAGATCTGAGACAGCTTCTATCTCCAAGCAACTGGACCGCTGAACAGCTAATCAATGACTACCCGCTCTAGCTGTATGGAATATCTGCATTGATTCTACCTGCACTGGCTATATGCATACTCACAGGTGTCTATCCACACACACACACACACACACACACACACACACACACACACACACACACACACACACACACACACACACACACACACACACACACACACACACACACACACACACACACACACACACACACCATATATGCTGCTACTTCTTTTTAATTTAAGTATTATATATCCTGATGCCTAGTCACTTTACCCCTGCCTATGTACAGTGCATTCGGAAAGTATTCAGGCCCCTTGAGTTTTTCCACATTTTGCTACGTTACAGCCTTCTTCTAAAATTGATTAAATAATTTTTTCCCCTCATCAATCTCCACACAAAACCCCATAATGACAAAGTGAAAACAGGTTTTTAGAAATGTTTGCAAATTTATAAAAAACTAAAAGCAGAAATACCTTATTTAAATTAGTATTCAGACCCTTTGCTATGAGACTCGAAATTGAGCTCAGGTGCATCCTGTTTCCATTGATCACCCTTGAGTGGTTTCTACAACTTGATTTGAGTGCACATGTGGTAAACTCAATTGATTGGATATGATATGAAAAGGAACACATCTGTCTATATAAGGTCCCACAGTTGGCAGTGCATGTCAGAGCAGAAACCAAGCCATGAGGTCGAAAGAATTGTCCGTAGAGGTCCAAGACAGGATTGTGTCGAGGAACAGATCTGGGGAAGGGTACCAAAAAAATGTCTGCAGTATTAAAGGTCCCCAAGAACACAGTGGCCTCCATCATACTGAAACGGAAGAAGTTTGGAACCACCAAGACTCTTCCTAGAACTGGCCACCCGGACAAACTGAGCAATCGGGGGAGAAGGGCCTTGGTCAGGGAGGTGACCATGAACCCAATAGTCACTCTGATAGAGTGCCAGAGTTCCCTGTGGAGATGGGAGAACTTTCCAGAAGGACAACCATCTCTGCAGCACTCCACCAATCAGGCCTTTATGGTAGAGTGGCCAGACAGAAGCCACTGGAGATGTTTTTCAGCGACAGGGACTGGGAGACTAGTCAGGATCGAGGGAAAGATGAACGGAGCAAAGTACAGAGAGCTCCTTGATGAAAACTTGCTCCAGAGCACTCAGGACCTCAGACTGGGGCGAAGGTTCACCTTCCAACAGTACAACAACCCTAAGCACACAGCCAAGACAACGCAGGAGTGACTTCGGGACAAGTCTCTGAATGTCCTTGAATGGCCCAGCCAGAGCCTGGACTTGAACCCGATCGAACATCTGTGAAGAGACCTGAAAATAGCTGTGCAGCGACGCTCCCCATCCAACCTGATAGAGCTTGATGGATCTGCAGAGAAGAATGGGAGAAACTCCCCAAATACAGGTGTGCCAAGCTTGTAGCTTCGTACCCAAGACTCAAGGCTGTAATTGCTGCCATAGGTGCTTCAACAAAGTAAAAAGTCTGAATACTTATGTAAATGTGATATCAGTTTTTTATTTGTAAGAATTTTGCTAAAATAAAAATAAAAGTTTTGCTTTGTCATTATGGTGTATTATATGTAGATTGATGAGGGGGGGGGGAACGATGTAATCCATTTTAGAATAAGGCTGTAACGTAACGAAATGTGGAAAAAGTCAAGGGGTCTGAATACTTTCCGAATGCTCTTTACATATCTACCTCAATTACCACATATTCCTGCACATTGATATGGTATTGGTACTCCTTCATTTTTATATGTTTTATTTCTCATGTGTTTACATCTTTTTTTTCTTCTTCTTGAACTCTGCATCGTTGGGAAAGAGCTTGTAAGTAAGCATTTCACTGTGGTGGTTGTAACCTGTTGTATTCGGCGCATGTGACAAATACAATTTGATTCAATTTGATGGACCTGGAACAAACAATAGTGGAAACCCGCGATAATTCATTAGGAACTTGCACGAGAGATCTGATTGCATTATGGGACAACCAGATATCCCGCTAGGTCGTTGAGATACGTTCAGTCAGGAATTTCAAACCTATTCACTCAGATGTCCTCCAGTCAATGATCTTAGTGGTCTGTCATTATTGGGTCATGGACTCCATATTATCACTCTCATGGGGTGTTCTGGTACCGAAATCAATGAATTAATGAGATTCCTCTTTGGGAAATTGTATTTAATGACTTTTCACAGTGCATTCGTTAACATGTTCCATGTGCCAATGCAAGCTGTTGAATGATTGAGTTGTAGTTGACTGTGATTGAAAGAGGGGAGGAAGCAGATCATGTTTTTGTGTATTTGTGAATTAAATACATTTGGCATGTCGAGTGTAGAGCAAACAAAAGGTACAATAGTGGAAGTAGGTGAAAGCAAAGTCCTCCAAGATCTTTTAGGATCTTCTAAGCTATTTTAACAATAAAAAAAAAACACCAAGAGAAATAATCTTCTAAGATCTAGAGTCAAGATCCTTGATCATTCTAAGTTTGTCATCGTGATTGCAGTAATTTTCTTCAAATCATATTATTATTAGGCCTCTATGAATTGGAGTTCTTTCTATTCTGATGTGGGTAGTTTTGATATCTTCAAAACTAGATGACATGTGTATTTTGAAATGGTTAAATGGTTACTGTAAATGCAAATAGTTGTGTTGAAGACTTTCTAGGATTCAGGTTGAAATCCATATCACAGGTTTGTGTGTATTAGTTTGAACAACCTTGTCTTGGCTGTACTCTGAGCTGTCTATTCCCTCTCTGGCACCTTGGTGTGTTGGAGCCCTGCTGGGCACCCTGGAGAGCCAGGGGCCCACAGTCTACTCCTATGCCCCATTGATAGATGTGCCAGTGTGCCCTCAAGGCCACAAGTCCAGTGCCAGTTAGTCTCTCATAACAGCTAAATCGAGTTAGCTCGCTAGCTAGTGCAACATTTTGTTATGGCTTCCGAAATTAACTGCCAGTCAACAGATAGCTCTGTTCACTCTCGGTAGCAGCCTGTCACTGTATCCATCAACCAGTTACATTTCTTCTTCTATGAAGACAAGATATCTTTCCAGAGATGAGACTGACAGGCTAAATCTGTACAGTTCATCTAGCCACATTGATGGCCTCCCCTTTAATGCCGCTTCCTGGAGTAGAGATGGTTAAAGGTGGTTATTTATCACACCCGTATTATCTTCGGTCCCAAATCAATGCCATGTGCAAGGGTTTCTGTTGCCAGCTCACAACTCCACAGCTCTGTCTTTATGAGCAGGACTGAGATGAAAGACTCTTTAAACGGCGAGAGAGAAGCAAACCGTTTAGACACAGAGAGGCTTCATTACAAAGAGCTTTTGTTGACTCTGCTATTTGGGCCCCCGTTTTTTTCATGTGTTTTTATCTAGTGTGTTAACTAGCGCCGTCTGCAGCTTATAAATGTTTTTACGAAGGCAAATATCGCTCGGTTCAAAGCGTCTGCGTCTGTGCCCTCCCCTGGCCGCTCGCCTTTGAACGTAGGGGTTCATGCGGAGCGAGCACCATGGGAATCCAAACATTTGTTTAACGTTTTATGCAACACAACAACAAAGCAAAACAAGCATGCGAAAACTCGGATATCCATCTACTGCTTGTGGCAGTATATCCTGAATATCCTGAGATTATACAGCCATTTCTTCTAATACCATCACAGGGGCCCAACTGCCATTGGCCTCTTGGGGAGAGGTTCCTGTGCAATGGCTACCTGCTTTTTAAAAGTGCCTTCCTTGACGCCTTCAAACTGATAACAGAATCCAATTCCCTGTCAGTCTTTCTACCCTACCTTTAGACTCGGTCATCCCTTCCAAACTAACTGACTGTTTACACACTAATATATAGATTGGTTTTTTCTTGTTTGACCTTGCTCTTTTTCGGAACATCATCACTAATGTTAAGCTCCTTGTGCTCTCCCACGGTGTCCCTGGCCGTGTGTCTGGTGATGTCTAGGTCCCACCCAGATCACACAGTCTCCCAGAGTGCATTGCACTATGACTCACCAGAAATACCAGCCTCCTGAGCTGTCTTTGGTTCATAGAGGGTGTACTGTGTTGTGTGCTCCCACCGCGGCCTCTTATGAAAAGCTCCCTACCAGCCAGAAGCCAGCACTGCGCACCCACACTCCCAATTCACTAACAGAAAATGGAGCTCAAAAGGTTTCTCTGAAAATGTAACTTCAGCTGTTTTTTAAAAACTTTTCTTCTCTCTCACATCTGCCTAGTGTTGCTGCTCACTGCTTTGAACCTGAGCAAATAGAAAAGTTGAGAAGTTACGCTTTTCGATTGAAATTGGGGTTGGGGCGGTGGCATTGAAAGAAGGCCATGGTAAGGATTGGATGGTTTAATTTCATTAGAGATGTTTTTTGGGCCAATAGAGGGGGACCAGAGTTGGGCCCACTGTAACGGATACAGCACAGCATACACTTCCAGAGCATGGGAAATAAGAACCAGCCGGACCAGCGCTGTAACAGGGAGGACAGTGGGAATAACCCACGCCTTTTCTGTGGAACAAAATGTTTTCAGTGTATTTTAAGAGGCTAGCGCAGTGCACTACTGAGCAAAGGGCACCCGTAAAACTTAATTTCATCTCAGGCGTTATTTTAGCTCGAAGGGGGTTTTGGAAGTTAGAATGCACCTTTTTTATGACATTTGTTAAAAATGTAATACAGGCCATGCTTTTATTGGTGTGGGTGGAGAAAGGCCTGTAAAACATTGTGTATAGTACACATATAGTACACAATGGATAGTACACAATGTATAGGACACAATGTATAGGACACAATGTATAGAGACGATGTATAGGACAATGTATAGGACAGTGTATAGTACACAATGTGTAGGACACAATGTATAGAGACGATGTATTGGACAATGTATAGTACACAATGTATAGACCAGCTGTACTTTGACGTTATATAGCCATTTCCTTATACCTACTTTGTTTACCTTTACATTGAGCCTCTGATTTACTTCAATAACCAATCCACCGTGTTTTGCGTGAGAAAACAATTCCTGTCAACAATATTGGAATATGAATGAATGTGGTTGGCCTTCATTTTGTTACCAGTCAGGTATAAGAGGAAATACTGCACCCATATATTTATAGAAGAGGAATTCAGACTGTAAACTATTTAACGATTACTCTACTTTGTTATGATCCATAAAAGCCATTAAGAGGAATGTTTTGCATTATATATAAACTAGCTCTTAACCACACCACGTTGTGTTTACCATCGTTTCGTGGTAAAGACATAGATTGTAAATGTACAATTGAAGTATAATTGGTACAGTTTTCATTTTATCAATGCTGGCGTCAAATATCGACACTCAACTTACAGGAAACCTTATAAAACAATACAGTATAGGCTACTGCATCTGAAAATGACAGAATAACACTCAAAGCATTTATCCTCATCTCATCTATCCTGATTGGCTTACAATTTTTCCTTGTTTCTCTCTGTCCGTGTGTGCAGTGTCCGAGGTGCCGATGCAGGGAACGGGATCCGTGTGTTCGTCCCAGACATCGGCATGTTCGTGGCGGGCCTGGTCACGTGGCTGCTGTGCCTGAGTCTGGAGGAGAAGCAGCAGGTGAAAGACACGTCGCAGCAGCACAACGCCAATTGCGAGCCAGATCAGGTGAGCTCATCATCTCTCTACAGACAAACGTTGGGCCCTGGTCTATTTGGATTTAGATGGGAACCCTAAACTCCCAACAGCCTTATCAATGTCTGACGTAATACAGCGCAATAAAGGCCAGGAACTTACAGAAGAGTAATGACAAGACTAACAGAACCCGAAGAAACAAATACTTTAACTTTGTCTTGTAAAGATAAACTCACTCCAAATACTCTGCTGTCCTCCGTCTGTCCTGTTCCGATATTTTTGGGTAAAATTGGGCTTACACTGAACTTATCTGGGGTTAGAGTAGAGAATTCCTGGGGCAGCTTGGTTACCACAACAGAAAGTTGTGCAATCAGTGAAAGTGTAAGCTCTTAACTCCTTAACATTACATGTTAATCCTCAGTAATCCAACCAAAGACTCCACCCTTCCTCATCTTGGGGATATGTTTGGTCATCAAAACACACACACACTGTCTCCAGTGCGCTGGTCTCTCAGCGAGCTGCAATCCGTCTTCCTATTTTATAGCAGGGGGGCTGTTGGCTGCTCACTTCCAGGTGCACTAAATTAGACCTTGCAGCTCCGGGAGAGCGTAATAAGTGAAGCACATTACTGTCTGGATGAATACCAAACAGCCATCATTTGTGTGCGTGTGTGTGTGTTTGTGCATGTGTGTGTGTGTGTGGGGGGGGGGATTTTTCCCAGGACTGTGATTCTCTCTCTTTCCCTAGTGAAGGGGGACTACTGCTGTGTTTGATCAGCCTCCCTGAGTGTGTTGGAAAGCTTCTTTCCCTCTGGAGCCACTCTGTTGTTCTGGCAACACACACACACACTGGTGGAGCCTGTTCATCTGGCAGAACACCGGCCACAACACAGATGTAGGTCTAGATGAAATGCCTCGGAGACGAGATAGCTGTTGTACAAGTGAGAAACGAAAGAGAGGGTGGGGATAGGTTAAGGTCAGTTGATGAGAAACACAGCAACTCTCTTGAAATGGGTCCCGGGTTGGGTCTCGGCAGCCAAAGAGATTGCATTCGGCAGCCGAACAGGAAATTGGGGGGCTTTGTCATATTCCTCAATGCGGATGTGAATTTGTCTTTGTTCATTATGTTTTGTGGGTGATGGAGGGGCCATTCCTACAATGGTTACTGTATAAAATGGGTCATTCCAACAATGGTTACCGTATAAAATGGGTCATTCCAACAATGGTTATCATATAAATGGGTCATTCCAACTGTGGTTAACCTATAAATGGGTCATTCTAAATGTATATTGCTGTACAAGACTCTAGATATCTAGATTTAGTTGACCATGTGGTTTTTACTAAAGTTGAGTATCATCAGTCTAAAGGATTCTTTCGGGCAGTGGATAATTAAGGAGTGTTGCACCAGCTAAACATTGCATTGATATACCCAATTATTAATGCAGTAAAAATGAAACGCATGTAATCTTATTGTAACCATTTTATGGCATTAAGTTCAGTACTTGGAACTGTTTGAACTTGATCGCTTGATTCAATTTAAGAGCCCCTTATTGTAAAAAAGTCTCCACCAAGCGGTTCTCCAAATTAAAGTTATGACAAAGGCCTGATGTTCTTTTTCCCTCCCTCAGAATAAGAATGTTGTGTTTCTCTCAGCAGCCGTGAAGAAAAGGTCATATTTTTGTAGTCACTTCATTCGGCTGTTGGCTAGTTGGGGAACTGTGAACACATGTCCAATTTGGGCCCTTTGGTTCTTGTTGTAGCCTTGTTCTGCTGGCCAAGACCATAGCAGAGAGAGTGACGCCCATACAGTGCATTCAGAAAGTATTCGCACCCCTTGACTTTTTCCACATTTTGTTGTGTTACAGCCTGAATTTAAAATGGATTGAATTTAGATTTTTTTGTCACTGGCCTACACACAGTACCTCATAATGTAAAAATGTTATGATTTTTTCTAAATTAATTACAAATTAATTAAAAATGAAAAGCTTAAATGTTTTGAGACAATAATTATTTAACCCCTTTGTTATGTCAGGCCTAAATAAGTTCAGGAGTAAAAATGTGCTTAACAAGTCACATAATTCTCTGTAAGGTCCTTCAGTCGAGCAGTGAATTTCAAACACAGATTCAACCACAAAGACCATTGAGGTTTTCCAATGCCTCACAAAGAAGGGCACCTGTTGGTAGATTTAAAATGTATAAAAAATAGCAGACATTGAATATCCCTTTGAGCATGGTGAAGTTATTAATTACACTTTGGATGGTGTATCAATACATCCAGTCATTACAAAGATACAGGCGTCCTCCTAACTCAGTTGACGGAGAGGAAGGAAACCACTCATGGATTTCATCATGATGCCAATGGTGACTTTATAACATTTACAGAGTTTAATGGCTGTGATAGGAGAAAACTGAGGATGGATCAACAACATTGTAGTCACTCCACAGTATTAACCTAATTGACAGAGTGAAAAGAAGGAAGCATGTACAGAATAAAAATATTACAAAACATGCATCCTGTTTGCAAAGAAAACACTAAAATAATACTGCAAGAAATGTGGCAAAGCAATGAACATTTGCCCTAAATACAAAGTGTTATGTTTGGGGCAAATCCAATACAAAACATTACTGACTACCACTCTCCATATTGTCAAGCATAGTGGTGGCTGCATCATGTTATGGGTATGCTTGTAATCATTAAGGACTGGGGAGTTTTTCAGGATAAAAATGGAATGGCGCTAAGCACAGGCAAAATCCTAGAGGAAAACCTGGTTCAGTTTGCTTTCCACCAGACACTGGGAGATGAATTCACCTTTCAGCAGGAAAATAACCTAAAACACAAGGACAAATCTACACTGGAGTTGCTTACCAAGAAGACAGTGAATGTTCCTGGGTTGCCGAGTTACTGTTTTGACTTAAATCTACTTGAAAATCTATGGCAAGACCTGAAAATGGTTGTCAAGCAATGATCACCAACCAGTTTGCTTGAATAGTGGGCAAATGTTGCACAATCCAGGTGTGGAAATCTCTTCGAGACTAACCAAGAAAGACTCAGTTGTAATCGTTGCCAAAGGTGCTTCTACAAAGTGATGTTAATACTTATGTAATTATATATCTGTATTTTATTTTCAATACATTTGCCAACATTTCTAAAAACATGTTTTCACTTTGTCATCTATTTAATAAATGTCTTATTCAGGCTGGAGCAGAATAAAATGTGGAATAAGTCAAGGGATATGAATACTTTCTGAAGGCACCCCCTCTCCTGAACCCTGGTGACCCTCTGCGACCTTGGGCTTGTGTGACTCGGTTCTGCTCGTTGACTTTAACTCGAGTACCGTCTTCCACAATACCTCGATTGATCCATAGCTCCCTGGCACCTTCGCTTGGCCTTCGTTATGTGGCCCGTTCCCTGCAACTCTCTGTTTTTTTCTGCCTTCATTTAACACACACCAGCGTGCGTCCTGTTCCAAGGTCGAGCTGTTTTCGGCCATGTGGCTCAGACCAGCTTTTGCAAAAAGTCTTGGAGTCCTGCTTATTTTTTTCCTTATTCTCTGATTTTGGCGTCTCCCCCTCTGTCTCATAGGCCAGTATTTGACCTGGCTGCTAACACTCTGCTTAGTTTTCTCCCCCTCTGTCTCATAGGCCAGTATTTGACCTGACTGCTAACACTCTGCTTAGTTTTCTCCCCCTCTGTCTCATAGGCCAGTATTTGACCTGGCTGCTAACACTCTGCTTAGTTTTCTCCCCCTCTGTCTCATAGGCCAGTATTTGACCTGGCTGCTAACACTGCTTAGTTTTCTCCCCCTCTGTCTCATAGGCCAGTATTTGACCTGGCTGCTAACACTCTGCTTAGTTTTCTCCCCCTCTGTCTCATAGGCCAGTATTTGACCTGGCTGCTAACACTCTGCCTAGTTTTCTCCCCCTCTGTCTCATAGGCCAGTATTTGACCTGGCTGCTAACACTCTGCCTAGTTTTCTCCCCCTCTGTTTCATAGGCCAGTATTTGACGTGGCTGTGAACACTCTGCCTAGTTTTCTCCCCCTCTGTCTCATAGGCCAGTATTTGACGTGGCTGTGAACACTCTGACTAGTTTTCTCCCCCCTCCCCCTGTGTCATAGGCCAGTATTTTACCTGGCTGCAAACACTCTGCGAGGTTTTCTCCCCCTCTGTCTCATAGGCCAGTATTTGACGTGGCTGTGAACACTCTGACTAGTTTTCTCCCCCCCCCCCTGTGTCATAGGCCAGTATTTCACCTGGCTGCAAACACTCTGCCTAGTTTTCTCCCTCTCTGTCTCATAGGCCAGTATTTGACGTGGCTGTGAACACTCTGCCTAGTTTTCTCCCTCTCTGTCTCATAGGCCAGTATTTGACCTGGCTGCAAACACTCTGCCTAGTTTTCTCCCAACGTTTTGGCATGTCATGTGTTTACTCTTGATGGTTTTCTCCTCCCTCCTTGAGCCACATCTTGTTTTGCAATCACTGTCGTATAGATGGCCTGCTTTGACACCAGCCTGATTTATGTGGTGCCAGGGTGAGTCACAGTTATTACATGTATGGGATGCCTCTGAGACCGTGACACAGTGACAGGTGAGGCACCAGACTGATTGACTGTTGGCAGGACACAGGAAACACAACATTAATATCCACCGCCTAATGTCTTTTACTCTAAGTGGAGTGTGTGGTTCATGTTAGGTCTGACTCTGTCTGACTCTGAGACATAAAAGCATTACCTTTATTAAAAAGATGCTCGGCTCCCAATGTTGGGCTCCTGTCTCCATGGGCACAGCTCTCCGTCTCTCTCTCTCTCTCTCTCTCGTTGGCTGTCCATCTGTAATTCAATAATTCACTTTGACTGAAGTCTGGGGTTCATTTTTCATGCCTATTAATAATTGTAGGGATGTGTTTGTGTAATCCCCACCACTACTCATTTTGACTTTCTCTGTGTGTTAATCACCAAGCTGTCTAAACGCCAACCGACTAAACCCCAACCTACAGGTGTCGGGTGGCGATTGGATTTTGAATTGAATATTTTATTAGGTTTGTTCATATTCTCTCCTATGCCGATGGAATCGTGCGGCCCTAAACCGCAAGAACACATGCCTTCGGAAAGTATTCAGACCCCTTGACCTTTTCCACATTTTGTTACGTTACAGCCTTTTTCTAGAATTGATTAAATAATCTACACACAATACCCAATAATGACAAAGTAAAAACAGTTTTATTAAAAATAAAAAACAGAAATACCTTATTTACATTAGTATTCAGACCCTTTGTTTCCATTGATCATCCTTGAGATGTTTCTACAACTTGATTGGAGTCCACCTGTGGTAAATTGAATTGATTGGACATAATTTGGAAAGGCACACACCTGTCTATATACAGGTGTGCCAAACTTGTAGCGTCATACCCAAGAAGACTCGAGGCTGTAATCGCTACCAAAGGTGCTTCAACAAAGTACTGAGTAAAGGTTCTGAATACTTATGTAAATGTAATAGTCCAGTTTTTTTTAGTTTTTTTATTAGCAAACATTTCTAAAATCCTGTTTTTGCTTTGTCATTATGAGGTATTGTGTGTCGATTGATTAAATGTTTTTTTTCTTCTCCAATTTTAGAATAAGGCTGTAACCTACCCAAATGTGGAAAAAGTAAAGCGGTCTGAATACTTTACAAAAGGCACTGTAAACCTGCGAAAATCCTAATTCGTGCAACATTAGTCTTAGCTCAATATTTGTGTTGCCGCGGAATGTGCCGCTCACAGCGCACCAGCACTTCCTAATCTTTGTCTGTTTTGCTCCCATTAACAATACATTTGCATTCCAGCGCCAGGGGAAGGAGACACATCTGGTCGACATTAGCTGGTGTTGTGTTTTCGACAGCGGCAGTGCTACATTTCACATTAACATTTTAGTAATTTAGCAGACGCTCTTATCCAGAGCGACGTACAGTAGTGAGTGCATACATTTTATTTTGTGCTAGGGTTACCAGACTCCTCTCTTTCTTACCTCTCCCTCTTTTACCTCTCTCTTCCTGTATGTCCTTTCCTCTCCTCCTCTCACGTTCTATTATCTCCTGTCCTCTCTCCATGCCTCTAGTCTTCTATAGTTTCCCCTTATCTCCTATTAACCTGTCTTCTCTTCCTCTCTTATCCACTCTGTATCATCTCTCACTCTGCTGCCATGTGCTTGGTGGATTGCATCTTCACTGCTCCGCATCTGGTGGCTCGTATCTTCGCCGCTCCTCATCTGGTGGCTCGTATCTTCACCGCTCCTCATCTGGTGGCTCGTATCTTCACCGCTCCTCATCTGGTGGCTCGTATCTTCACCGCTCCTCATCTGGTGGCTCGTATCTTCACCGCTCCTCATCTGGTGGCTCGTATCTTCACCGCTCCTCATCTGGTGGCTCGTATCTTCACCGCTCCTCATATGGTGGCTCGTATCTTCCCCGCTCCTCATTTGGTGGCTCGTATCTTCACCGCTTCTCATTTGGTGGCTCGTATTCTCACCGCTCCTCATTTGGTGGCTCGTATCTTCACCGCTCCTCATTTGGTGGCTCGTATCTCCACCGCTCCTCATTTGGTGGCTTGTATCTTCACCGCTTCTCATTTGGTGGCTCGTATTCTCACCGCTCCTCATTTGGGGGCTCGTATCTTCACCGCTTCTCATTTGGTGGCTCGTATTCTCACCGCTCCTCATCTGGTGGCTCGTATCTTCACCATTCCTCATCTGATGACTCGTATTCTCACTGCTCCTCATCTGGTGCCAGTGAAAGAATCTCAGTGCCAGGACAGAGCTCCTGCTCCAAACTTGCCCTCTCTCTCTCTCTCTCTCTCTCTCTCTCTCTCTCCCCTAATAAAAGCAGTGTGGGGACGTGTTCTCTCCAAGTGTACAGCGTGTTGTGGAGTGGTAATGAGTTGGTATGTGCCCCCCCCCACCCTCCCTTGGCAGGGTCCTTTACAGCTGTATGACTCAGGGGCTAATTAGAACCTCACCACCATACTGCCCCGCTGTACTCCTTTCTGCTCTGCTCTGATCACTGGCTGGCTCTCTCACAACTCCACAGCCTAGTCATCACACTTGCCAATGTACAGGCTCACTGTGATGCTATAGCTAGTCCATGGACCTGTGGGCTAGTCTGTAGGCTAGTCAATGGTAGTGAACTAGTTACAGATGTAGCTAGCTGATACTAGCTAGAAGCTACTGTAGGAAAGGGACAAGACAATGGTGGCCGCTACTGATGCCTACTGAAACCCACCACTCTGATCCTAGACTTCACCCTTACAGGGTGGCTCCACCTATAGTTCACTCTGCCTTAAATCTAGGGGCCCCTCTTAGTTTGATATCTTTAGGGTGTAAGGTTAATGAGTCGCTATGTTACTGATCCCATATACAGTGCATTCGGAAAGTATTCAGACCCTTTGACTTTTTCCACATTTGGTTACGTTATAGCCTTATTCAAATGTATTAAATAACAAAAATGAAATATCACATTAACTTCTTATGGCTGAAGGGGCAGTATTGAGTAGCTTGGATGAAAGGTGCACAGAGGTGCCCAGAGTAAACGGCCTGCTCCTATGTCATAGTTGCTAATATATGCATATTATTATTAGTATTGGATAGAAAACACTCTGAAGTTTCTAAAACTGTTTGAATTATGTCTGTGAGTATAACAGAACTCTTATGGCAGGCAAAAACCTGAGAGGTTCCACTTCCTGTTTGGATATTTTCTGGGGGTGCCAGATTTTCAACCAAGCTCTCATTGAAAATACAGAGAGATGTGGATGGGTTTTCACTTCCTACGGCTTCCACTAGATGTCAACAGTCAATAGAACTTTGTCTGATGACTCTAATGTGAAGGGGGGCCGAAGGAGACAGGAATGAGTAATCACTTCCATGAGGTGCCCACGCATTGAACTGGCGCCTTCACGTGAGAGTGAGCTCCGTTCCATCGGTCAATTGAAGTCAATGTAATTCTCCGGTTGGAACGTTATTCAAGATGTATGTTAACAACATTCTAAAGATTGATTCAGTACATCGTTTGACATGTTTCTACTGACTGTAATGGAACTTTTGGACATTTCATCATGTTATAGTGGACGCGCTTTGAGACTTTGGTTAGGGCATTTGGTAAACAATTCGAAAGTAGCTAATTGGACATAAATAACAGACATTATCGAACAAATCAAGCATTTATTGTGGACCTGGGATTCCTAGGACTGCCTTCTGATGAAGTTCATCAAAGGTAAGGAAACATTTATCATGTATTTTCTGGTTTCTGTTGAGTCCAACATGGCGGCTAATTTGGCTATTGTTCTGAGCTCCGTCTCAGATTTTTGCAGTTTTTTTTAAATCTGACACAGCGGTTGCATTAAGGAGAGGTATATCTATAATTCCATGTGTATAACTTGTCTTATCATCTACATTTATGAGGAGTATTTCTGTTGAAACGATGTGGCTATGCAAAATCACTTGATGTTTTTGCAACTAGTGAATCTAACGCGCAAATGTAAACTCCGATTTTTTGTTATAAATATGAACTTTATCAAACAAAACATGCATGTATTGTGTAACATGAAGTCCTATGAGTGTCATCTGATGAAGATAATCAAAGGTTAGTGATTAATTTGATCTCTATTACTGGTTTTTGTGAAAGCTATCTTTCGCTGGAAAAATGGCTGTGCTTATTGTGGTTTTGTGGTGACCTAACATAATCGTTTGTAGTGCTTTCGCTGAAAAGCCTATTTGAAATCTGGAAAAGGGAAAACCTCCAAGACTCTCCCTAGAGCTGGCCGCCCGGCCAAACTGAGCTATGGGGGAGAAGGGCCTTGGTGAGGGAGGTGACCAAGAACCCGATGATCACTCTGACAGAGCTCCAGAGTCCCTCTGTGGAGATGGGAGAACCTTCCAGAAGGACAACCATCTCTGCAGCACTCCACCAATCAGGCCTTTATGGTAGCGTGGCCAGATGGAAGCCACTCCTCAATAAAAGACACATGACAGCTCACTTGGAGTTTTCCAAAGGGCACCTCAAGGACTCTCAGACGATGAGAAACAAGATTCTCTGGTCTGATGAGGAAACCTGGCACCATCCCTACATTGAAGCATGGTGGTGGCAGCATCATGCTGTGGGGATGTTTTTCAGCGGCAGGGACTGGGAGACTAGTCAGGATCGAGGGAAAGATGAACGGAGCAAAGTACAGAATGATCCTTGATGAAAACCTGCTCCAGAGCGCTTAGGACCTCCGACTGGGGCAAAGGTTCACCTTCCAACAGTACAACAACCCTAAGCACACAGCTAAGACTACACAGGAGTGGCTTCGGGACAAGTCTCTGAATGTCCTTGATAGGCCCAGCCAGAGCCCAGACTTGAACCCGATCGAACATCTCTGGAGAGACCAGGAAATAGCTGTGCAGCGACGCTCCCCATTCAACCTGACAGAGCTTGATGGATCTGCAGAGAACAATATGAGAAACTACCAAATATATGTGTTCCAAGCTTGTAGCATCATACCCAAGAAGACTTGAGACTGTAATCGCTGCCAAAGGTGCTTTTCACAAAGTACTGAATAAAGGGTCTGAATACTTATGTAAATGTGATATACGTTTTTTTATTTTTTATACATTTGCACACAAGAGTGTTTTTGCTTTGTCATTATGGGGTATTTTGTGTTGATTGATGAGGGGGAAAAATATTTCATCCATTTTAGGATAAGGCTGTAACATAACAAAATGTAGAAAAAGACAAGTGGTCTATATAATTTCTGAATGCACTGTATCATTATGATTACACCTTCAGTTTTGTTTGGGGCTCATGAAAAAGCAGCCAGTTTGTACGAATAGTTCTCTATTCTACTGTATGTACGTCTTTCTGGGGTAGGGGTGTTTCTTTGACCATTGCTATATCAATATGGTTTCTTGCTAGGATATCAAGCAGGACCACCGGATGTTATTGTTCATAGGAGCCTTAGAAGCCTCAAGGTCTGATCTGGTTATTTGTGGCTTTACCAATAGACTAATTTACAGGGCACTGGCCTAACAGCTGAATGGCTCCCAATGCCTTTGGTATGGTGTTTCCCTTGGGTTTTATATGTGTCATTTGTAAGGTACTAAACTGAGGCTTGTGGTTGGGGATATAGAATTGGATTCGGCCTTTGTGGCTTCACTCGACAGGCCTGCCCACTTCTTGCAATATCCCTTAAGTTTTTCACAAGCTTAAAGGCTTAGTGAAAGCAAATACCCTCGTTGTTTTGTGGCAAAAGTACAAGGCTTGATAGGAAAGTCATGTTGTACGATGATGCAGTAGTACGCAATAGTAGTCTGACAATATTTTTGGTCAGTTGAAAACAGAAGCTGACCAATGACCAACCAAGTATCCAACTAGTCATGATACTGTACAGTGAACCGGCAGTATGTACTAGTCATGATACAGTACAGTGAACCAGCAGTATGACTAGTCATAATACTGTACAGTGAACCGGCAGTATGTACTTGTTATAATACTGTACAGTGAACCAGCAGTATGACTAGTCATAATACTGTACAGTGAACCGGCAGTATGTACTTGTTATAATACTGTACAGTGAACCCGGCAGTATGTACTAGTTATAAGACTGTACAGTGAACCGGCAGTATGTACTAGTCATGATACTGTACAGTGAACCAGCAGTATGACTAGTCATAATACTGTACAGTGAACCGGCAGTATGTACTTGTTATAATACTGTACAGTGAACCGGCAGTATGTACTAGTTATAAGACTGTACAGTGAACCGACAGTATGTACTAGTCATGATACTGTACAGTGAACCAGCAGTATGACTAGTCATAATACAGTACAGTGAACCAGCAGTATGACTAGTCATAATACAGTACAGTGAACCGGCAGTATGTACTTGTTATAATACTGTACAGTGAACCGGCAGTATGTACTAGTTATAAGACTGTACAGTGAACCGGCAGTATGTACTAGTCATGATACTGTACAGTGAACCGGCAGTATGTACTAGTCATGATACTGTACAGTGAACCAGCAGTATGACTAGTCATAATACAGTACAGTGAACCGGCAGTATGTACTAGTCATGATACTGTACAGTGACTGTACAGCCTCCTCAGGAGGCTGAAGAAATTCGGCTTGTCACCAAAAGCACTCACAAACTTCTACAGATGCACAATCGAGAGCATCCTGTCGGGCTGTATCACCGCCTGGTACGGCAACTGCTCCGCCCACAACCGTAAGGCTCTCCAGAGGGTAGTGAGGTCTGCACAACGCATCACCGGGGGCAAACTACCTGCCCTCCAGGACACCTACACCACCCGATGTCACAGGAAGGCCATAAAGATCATCAAGGACAACAACCACCCAAGCCACTGCCTGTTCACCCAGCTATCATCCAGAAGGCGAGGTCAGTACAGGTGCATCAAAGCAGGGACCGAGAGACTGAAAAACAGCTTCTATCTCAAGGCCATCAGACTGTTAAACAGCCACCACTAACATTTAGCGGCCGCTGCCAACATACTGACTCAACTCCAGCCACTTTAATAATAGGAATTGATGGAAATTATGTAAAAATGTACCACTAGCCACTTTAAACAATGCCACTTAATATAATGTTTACATACCCTACATTACTCATCTCATATGTATATGTATATACTGTACTCTATATCATCTACTGCATCTTGCCATCTTTATGTAATACATGTATCACTAGCCACTTTAAACTATGCCACTTTATGTTTACATACCCTACATTACTCATCTCATATGTATATACTGTACTCTATACATCTACTGCATCTTGCCTATGCCGTTCTGTACCATCACTCATTCATATATCTTTATGTACATATTCTTTATCCCTTTACACTTGTGTGTATAAGGTAGTAGTTGTGGAATTGTTAGGTTAGATTACTTGTTGGTTATTACGGCATTGTCGGAACTAGAAGCACAAGCATTTCGTTACACTCGCATTAACATCTGCTAACCATGTGTATGTGACAAATAAAATTTGATTTGATTTGATTTGAACCGGCAGTATGTACTAGTTATAAGACTGTACAGTGAACCGGCAGTATGTACTAGTCATGATACTGTACAGTGAACCGGCAGTATGTACTAGTCATGATACTGTACAGTGAACCGGCAGTAGACCTACCAGGGGAGGTGCTGATGTCTAGACTGGCTACAATAAACCCCACTGACTCCAACCACCACCTCCATCATCTTAGTGTGGTAGTGATATGGTATGTTTCAGTAGGCGCGGCCTGTGGACAGACTGAGAGCCTGTTTGTGAGAGCCGGGAGGACGATGTGGAATCTGATCCCTCAGGAGGTTCATTAGGGAGCCGTTGGTTATTTCGCTGCCTCCTCTGTTGAGCATTGGGGTTTGAACTCCCAGCTGCAAGCTGCATTGGCGCGGCCACCCGACGGCCACATGGGAGCAGTTGCCGCGGTTAAATAAACCGGGCTTCATCAAACGGAACTTGTTTGATCAATTATGATATGCCACGGCCGATAGTGAGCAGATTACTGACTTTGGTATTTTCTCTCAGGCTCTAGCGAGAAAGACTTGTTTGTGTTACTCTGTGGAGATTTTGCGATAGGGCGGCGAGTGATCGCACAGAGCGCTCATTCATTGTGGTGGTATAATAAATATAGAGTAGGGGAAATATGTAGGCAGATTTCATTTTTTTACCATGTAGGCCCCTTTCAAATAAACAAGTGATTAGGCTGCACTAATGTTTTTTTATTTCAGTTCTGTAATTGCTGACTGCAGTGTAGATATTAAACCAGAGTGTGCTGTTGAAAGGATCAACCTGGTTTAGATATGGTTTAACCATGGTCCAGGTTGAGGTTCCCACCACAGCAACAGTGACTGAACGAGGGTCTCGAGTTCTCAGCCGAATCCCCAAAGATTCTTTCATCTCACACGTTGGACTATTATGTGTCTATATGAACCATGAGAGAATAATGTTTTTAGGAAATTATGCCAATTAATCTCAGATGACCACATGTACCCATATGACAACACTTTTTTCTGAGGAATAGTTTAGTTTTTTAGCAATAGTTAGCTTTTTCTGTGTTCAGAAATGGGAGCTTTTTATCTAATTAGTGATGTCTGTTTCTGAAGCAAAACTTTCTTAGTTTTTCCTTCAAATTGTATTTATTATGATAAATATCAAACATCGAACTATTCCAATCCAGGGCCCTTTGAATTTCCTTTTTTGTGGTAATTTTGGATTTTGCCAATCCAGAAATAACATGTCTATGCCCAGAAGCCTTTGTATTGCTTTTGTTTCCCTTCCGGACGAGCAGAATTGGATTTCCTCATAGTTATGACTTCTTTTTATTGTTTATTTGGAGTGATACATTGGACAGTGAACCTATGATTAATGCCTCTAGATGTAGGCATCAAAGCCTGCTGTATAAATGAAATGATTGTTATGACTTGAGTGCATATCATTCATATTATGTTTGAACAATATCCACAATGTTACTTGATACATCTTTTGTGCAAAGTATGTAAAAGAACAGGTGCGTTCAATTTGAATCTCCATCACAGTTAAATTTTATACCACTGCTTTAGTTTTTTACGGTTGTGTAAAATATTGCTTCTTGTGACATAAATGGTATACTTTTGTCCATTGTCTGCTACCTTGTGGTCATTTCCAGTGTTGAAAAGGATCCTAAAACCTATGTATTTATATAAGTAGGTTAGGTATAATTACGGTGTAAATACATATTGTTACAAAGTTACAAACAGGTAGGCCTATAACAGTTGTAACTACTATGTAACTAACATGTATATTTTTAAACACTTTATCTAAAGTGTTTCTAAATGTCCTTGTTTCTAAATTGAATTAACTTCACTGGGGTAGGGGGGCACTATTTTCACTTCCGGATGAAAAGCGTGCCCAAAGTAAACTGCCTGCTACTCAGGCCCAGACGCTAGGATATGCATATAATTGGTAGATTTGGATAGAAACACTCTAAAGTTTCCAAAACTGTTAAAATAATGTCTGTGAGTATAACAGAACTGATTTGGCAGGCGAAAACCTGAGAAAAATCCATCCAGGAAGTGGGATTTTTTTATGTTCGTAGTTTTCTATCGAATGCCATTACAGTGTCCATTGACTTAGGACTCAAATTGCACTTCCTATGGCTCCCACTAGATGTCAAGTCTTCAGAAATTGTTTCAGGCTTGTATTCTGAAAAATTAGGGAGTAAGAACACTCTGAATGAGTGGACCATTCAGTGTTCCAGAGCTTTTTCATGCGCACGACTGAGAGCATGCCTTTCTTGTTCACCTTTTATATTGACGACGTTATTGTCCGGTTGAAATATTTTTGATTATTATGACTAAAAACAACCTGTGGATGTATTATAAACATTGTTTGACACGTTTCTACGAACTTTACGGATACTATTTGGATTTTTCGTCTGCCTGTTTTGACTGCGTTTGAGCCTGTGGATTACTGAACAAAACGTGCGAACAAAACTGAGGCTTTTGGATATAAACATGGACTTTATCGAACAAAACAAACATTTATTGAATAAATGGGAGTCTTGTGAGTGCAACCATATAAAGATCATCAATGGTAAGCGATTCATTTTATCACTATTTCTGACTTGTGTAACTCCTCTACTTGGCTGGTTACTGTTTGTAATGATTTGTCTGCTGGGCGCTGTTCTCAGATAATCACATGGTATGCTTTCGCCGTAAAGCCTTTTTGAAATCTGACACCGTGGTTGGATTAACAAGAAGTTAATCTTTAAACCGATGTATAACACTTGTATGTTTTATGAATTTTTATAATGACTATTTCTGTTTTTGAATTTGGCGCTCTGCAATTTCACTGGATATTGGCCAGGTGGGACGCTAGCATCCCACGTACCCTAGTGAGTTTTAACAACTGACATTTGAAGTACATATGATAAAAACATACGTTAACCGATGTTGAGCATCTACCACAGTTCGGAGTCAGCTAGTCTGTCTGCTGCTTTTGAGGTGAAGCCCACATTCTGTCTCGTCTCCAGCGTCCCACACCTAATCGAATTTCTCTTAATGCTCATCCATCCTGTTATGTCCCAGTAGATTCATTTATGTTCACCTAACCTCGTTAGGAGAGTCTTTCGCCTAACGCATGTCACTTTATAATCTAATGCACAGACAAACAGGCTAATAATTAGTCTTTATGTACATTTGAAATGCACCTGTTGACATATGTATTATTTATAAATGGGAGAAGGAGAGCAACATCTATAATATAGTACAGAAGATACCAGCAATGACGCAAGGTCAACATATATTGTTTTCCTGGGATTTATGTTATGAATACACAAAACAATCTCTTAAGCTTTTTCCCTTTGTTACCTTCACCATATGGCCTGCTATTGAAACAATGTTATTTTCTGACATTATTAAATGCAATGAGACACTATAGCTCATGGCTAATGTAAACCAGAATGCTAGCTAACCATTTACAATCCATATGCCTTTTTCCTGGTTTGCATGACAGCAGTCTTAAATAGCCAACAGTATAATTGCTATTTAAATCAAAACACGCACTGGCTGATGTTTAGTGAAAAGTGCAGGTTTGCTGAATTGGAGGCAGTCGTTAGACTTGTTTAGTCGTTTGATGCCTTAAAAAGAGACAGCTAGTTAAAATGGCTGGAGTACGGTCCTGCTGTATGTCACTGTCAAACAGACCTGTAATCTCTCCTCTAACCCTTCTCATTAATCATTACAATGGGACGTAACTCCTCGGACCCTCCAAAAAAAAACTCTATCAGCAGCTTCACTGCAACAAGGTTCTGCATCAAATGCTTGACAGGGTTTTTAGCTCAGCTCTGTTGTCTCTACACAGAAACACTCAAAGTATCAGACATATTGGCAACACAATGACTTCATCCAATACAATGTCTTCACAGTCTATTGGATTGATTTCTCTCAACAAAGCAGGGCTACTCAGCAAAGCCGTTTATACTCAATGGAGCAAGGTGTGCAGGTTATTAATTTCTGCGTTGATACTCATTGTATTCATCTTCTTTCCCCAGGAAAAGAAGGAAGACGAGGAGGAGGAGAAAAGGGAGGCGGTGGAGGAGAAAAGGGAGGAGGTGGAGGAGAAAAGGGAGGAAGTGTGGTTGGAGGAGGACGACCTGGTGTTCGAGGAGGAATTTGAACACGGGGATGGAGAGATGACCGGGGACGAGGTGGAGGAGACAGGAGAGGGGGAAGAAGAGGAAGGTGAAGAAGAGGAGGAGAGCACTAAGATGATAATCCTTCGTCAGATAGCGGCGGTGGCGTCCAAAGTCAAGGAGATCATTGGGAATCTTATTACCACTGCAGGGAAAGTAGTGGTCACCATATTACTGGGCCTTACAGGTAAGTGCCCTCACTCAAACGAATGACTGACAATCCCAAACGTATCAACAGAGCAGTGCAGTTACTCAATTTCTAATTTGCTTGAATTGACTTGAATGAATCATTGATTGAACTTAATGACGTTTTACCTGGAAACATTCAGTATTCAATATAAAAAAATTGCATGAGACAATACACACATTAATGGTTAGGATGAACCTTGTTTCCCAAAGCCTTACTGAATGTAAAACTTCCTTACCTAGAATGGTACCATATTTTTCATTCTCTGGTGTGAAACGTAAAAATCTGAGATGCGATCGGACAACAACGTAAAGTCAATACTAGGAAATACAATGCAAACTGCTCCATCCAGTCTCACTGGTGATGTTCTATCAGCCACTATGTCCTCCTCTGCTTCTGTGCTGTTCCAGGCATCATGCTGCCCTCCCTGACCTCTGCGGTGTACTTCTTCACCTTCCTGGGCCTGTGTACCTGGTGGTCCTTCTGTCGGACCTTCCACCCGCTCATTTTCAGCTGTCTGTGTGTCCTCATGGCCATCTTCAGTGCTGGACACCTGGTGGTTCTCTACCTCTACCAGTTCCAGCTCTTCCAGGAGCTCATCCCACCCGGGGATAGCTACGCCAGGTGAGAAAGTGTGCTGTGGGTGTGTGTGCATGTGTGTATTTTCAGGGGAGGTGTGGCTCAGTTGGTAGAGCGTGGCAATTGCAATGCCAAGGCCGTGGGTTCAATTCCCATGGGGGACCAATGTGAAAAAGTATGTCAAATGTATGTACTCACTACTGTAAGTAAACCTAAAGAGAGTGTCTACTAAAATGTAATGTGAAATGTTTTCATGTAGCTAAAGGCAACCCACCTACATTATTCAAAAAAGCGACACGTCTGTATACATGATCATTTTGAATCACAGCAAATCAGGATAACATCTTCGTGTGTAATCACTTAGCTGTATAGGAATACAGGAACACTGAGGCTCTGACTGTGACCAATAAGATTACCCCTCAAAAAATTGTCTAGGGGATAAAATACACCAAAATAAAATCAAGAAATCCAAGTCTCAAAGACTGAGCCGATTGCATGTGTCAGAGTCGGTGTCAAGTGTCCGTCCGCTGGCTTTGGTCGTATCCGGCGTCACAGCGGGTAAGTTACAATCCGACCGTGAAAGCAATGGTATTTCTTGTGGAAGAGATTACTTGTGTCAAGTTGAAAGGGTGAAGAATTATCTCTCCCTTCCCCTCTCTCTCGCTCTCTCTTTTCTCTCCCCCCTATCTTTCTCTCTCTTTATCAAAACAAAAGAAAGGGAGAGGAATTCCTATGAAAAGCAGCACTGGGAGTTGTCAGTGGACGGTGCACCTTTAAGATTAAAGGGCCCTCTGATAAAACATGTGCATCGTCTGCCTCTTCGCTCCAGACAACACACAACAATGTGTTTGACATCTGCTGGAGGCTGTAGATCATGGTGTATTTAATCTGGCCCCGGCATCAGACACTCAGGCCCGCTCCACCCGCCAACAACTTTACGGAGGATTTTTGAACGGGAATAGCAGTTGGGATGTTGTCATGCCATGGGAATTTTATGTTTTGTGTTTAAAGGAGTGGAGTTGAGCTTGGTATTGACCCAAGACGTTATGTAACGTATTTGGATGTATTTGGGCTTAACTTATAGAGAAGTAAATTAAGGTTGTCAAGGAATGATATAACATACTCAGTGGTATCTCTTGTTGTTTTTTATCTTTAAAGAGGCCATTGCCCCTGGGTCGGGGTGCTCCTGAGCCAAAAGGTATTCCCTAAATAACTAAAGAGTTGTGGTTTCATGAGTTAAGAAATAGACTAATATTACAGTACCTTCAGAAAGTATTCACAGCCGTTTACTTTTTCCATATTTTGTTGTGTTACAGCCTGAATTTAAAATGTATTAAATTGAGATTTTTTGGTCACTGGCCTACACACAATACCCCATAATGTCAAAGGGGAATTAATTAAATTAATTAAAAATGAAAGCTGAAATGTCCTGAGTCAATAAGTAATCAACCACCTTGTTATGGCAAGCCTAAATAAGTTCATTGCCAGCCTAAATAAGTTCAGGAAAATGAAAATGTGCTTAACAAGTCACATAACAAGTTGCATGGACTCACTATATGTGCAATAACAGTGTTTAACATACATTTTTAATGACTACCTCATCTCTGTACCACACATTAAATTATGTAAGGTCCCTCAGTTGAACACATTATCAACCACAAAGACCAGGGAGGTTTTCCAATGCCTCGCAAAGAAGGGCACCTATTGGTATTTGGATAAAAAAAAGAAAAAAATTAAATATCCCTTTGTGCATGGTGAAGTTATTAATTACGCTTCGGATGGTGTCCTGAATACAACGTGTTATGTGAGGCAAATCCAATACAACAAATTACTGAATACCACTCTCCATATTTTCAAGCAGTGGTGGATGCATCATGTTATGAGTATGCTTGTAATCATTAAGGACTGGGGAGATTTTCAGGATAAAAATAAACTAAATGCAGCTTAGCACAGGCAAAATACTAAACCTGGCTCAGTCTGCTTTCCACCAGACATTGGGAAATTAATTCACTTTTCAGCAGGACAATAACGTAAAACACAAGGCCAAATCTACACTGGAATTGCTTACCAAGAAGACAGGGACTGTTCCTGAGTAGCCAAGTTAGTTTTAAATATGCTTGAAAATATATGGCAAAACCTGAAAAATCATCATCTAGCAATGATCAACAACCAATTTTACAGTGTTTTAAGAGTTACAGTTTTGACTTAAAATCTATGGCAAGACCAGAAAATGGTTGTCTAACAATGATCAACAACCAATTTGACAGAGCTTTTTTAGGAATAATGTGCAAATGTTGCACAATCCAGGTATGGAAAGCTCTTAGAGACTTTTCCAGAAAGACTCACAGTTTGCCAAAGGTGATTCTAACATGTTTTGACTTAGGGGGTTGAATACTTATGTACAGTTGAAGTCAGAAGTTTACATACACCTTAGCCAAATATATATAAACTCAGTTTTTCACAATTCCTGACATTTAATCCTAGTTAAAATTCCCTGTCTTAGGTCAGTTAGGATCACCACTTTATTTTAAGAATGTGACATGTCAGAATAATATTAATTAATTAATAATAATATTTCTTTCATCACATTCCCAGTGGGTCAGAAGTTTAAATACACTCAATTAGTATTTGGTAGCATTGCCTTTACATTGTTTAACTTGGGTCAAACATTTCGGGTAGCCTTCCACAAGCTTCCCACAATAAGTTGGGTGAATGTTGGCCCATTCCTCCTGACAGAGCTGGTGTAACTGAGTCAGGTTTGTAGACCTCCTTACTCGCACACGCTTTTTCAGTTCTGCCCACACATTTTCTATGGGATTGAGGTCAGGGCTTTGTGATGGCCACTCCAATACCATGACTTTGTTGTCCTTACGCCATTTTGCCACAACTTTGGAAGTATGCTTGGGGTCATTGTCCATTTGGAAGACCCATTTGCGACCAAGCTTTAACTTCCTGACTGATGTCTTGAGATGTTGCTTCAATATATCCTCATAATTTTCCTCCCTCATGATGCCATCTATTTTGTGAAGTGCACCAGTCCCTCCTGCAGCAAAGCACCCCCACAACATGATGCTGCCACCCCCGTGCTTCACGGTTGGGATGGTGTTCTTCGGCTTGCAAGCGTCCCCCTTTTTCCTCCAAACATAACGATGGTCATTATGGCCAAACAGTTCTATTTTTGTTTCATCAGACCAGAGGACATTTCTCCAAAAAGTACGATCTTTGTCCCCATGTGCAGTTGCAAACCGTAGTCTAGCTTTTTTATTGTGGTTTTGGAGCAGTGGCTTCTTCCTTGCTGAGTGGACTTTCAGGTTATGTTGATATAGGACTTGTTTTACTGTGGATATAGATATTTTTGTACCTGTTTCCTCCAGCATCTTCACAAGGTCCTTTGCTGTTGTTCTGGGATCGATTTGCACTTCGCACCAATTTGCACCAAAGTACGTTCATCTCTAGGAGACAGAACGCATCTCCTTCCTGAGCGGTATGATGGCTGCGTGGTCCCATGGTGTTTATACTTGCGTACTATTATTTGTACAGATGAACGTGGTACCTTCAGGAGTTTGGAAATTGCTCCCAAGGATGAACCAGACTTGTGGAGGTCTACAATTTTTCTTCTGAGGTCTTGGCTGATTTCTTTTGATTTTCCCATGATGTCAAGCAAAGAGGCACTGAGTTTGAAGGTAGGCCTTGAAATACCACCACAGGTACACCTCCAATTGACTCAAATGATGTCAATTAGCCTATCAGAAGCTTCTAAAGCCATTACATAATTTTCTGGAATTCTCCAAGCTGTTTAAAGGCACAGTCAACTTAGTGTATGTAAACTTCTGACCCACTGGAATTGTAATACAATGAATTATAAGTGAAATAATCTGTCTGTAAACAGTTGTTGGAAAAATTACTTGTGTCATGCACAAAGTAGATGTCCTAACTGACTTGCCAAAACTATAGTTTGTTAACAAGAAATTTGTGGAGTGGTTGAAAAACGAGTTTTAATGACTCCAACCTAGGTGTATGTAAACTTCCGACTTCTGTAATCAAGATATATTAGTGTTTTGTTTTTCATATATTTTTTTACAAATGTTGGAATTTTTCTTCCACTTTGACATCACAGAGTATTTTGTGTAGATCGTTTACAAAAAATGACAATTAAATCCATTTTAATCCCACTTTTGTAACACAATAAAATATGTAAAAGTCAAGGGGTGTGAATGCTTTCTGACGGGACTGTGTATTATATGTGTATTTGAACCATACAGGCAACACTTAAGCTAACATTTGAAGTAAATAATTAGCACCTAAACTTATGTACAGACTACTTTGTGGAGTAGGAGTCAGCAGGTAGCCTAGTGGTTAGAGCGTTGAACTAATAACTGAACGTTTGCAAGATCAAATCCCAAGGTAAAAGTCTGTCGTTCTGCCCCAGAACAAGTCACTTAACCCAGTGTTCCTAGGCTGTCATTGAAAATAAGAGTTTGTTCTTAACTGACTTGCCTAGTTAAATAAAAAAATAGTCAGAAGGTGACTCTGAGTAACAAAGACAAGTCACAAGAAATGAGGTCTGTGTTGTATGTAGACTATTTTTATGCTGCCTCTATCCTATCACAGGAACCATCATAAACATTTTACACAAATGGGATCTCCATTTAATGGGAGGCAAAGAAGTGTCACAATGATAAAGAAACAAGATATCAGACCAAAACCTCAAATTAAAACTCTCAAAGTATTTTCGTGATCTACCTTGTCTCTATGGGCATAGTATTTTGTATTTCAGATCATAGGTTTTCATTTCTTATGTGACATTTCCCGATGGAGGAAAGTGTAATAGAAATGAGAGATTAACGACCAGTCGAATCGTTTAGAATTTTACAACCAAGAGATTATTCTCAAAGGTACGGATCATATACTTGATTGCGTCATTCTGTAGCCCGGCTCTAAAGTTTGTGCTGGCAGCATTCTTAGGTTATGTTCTGAAATCTGAAAAGTTATTGTACGATGACAGGGGCGCAACTTTCACTGGGTACGGGGGGGACATGCCCCCCCCCCCCCCCCCCCCACATTCTGAAATTGCATTTTTGTCCCCCCCAGGTTTATCATTGGAATGTGATTTTTTTGTGTGCTTTAGGACCATGCGGATCCCTACGAGCAGTCGGGTAGGCTGTTTGGAGGGTTTACCCCCCCAAAAAGTTATAGTAATAATAATAATCCCCCACTTTTAAAACCAAAGTTGAGCCCCTGTACGATGATGTGCAACCACTGAGCATCAGGAGACTACCGTAGGGTAAATAGATTTTTAGATTGTGACGGGTTTAATGTGTTCCAACTAACCACTGTATTTCAACTAGATCTTAGTTAAGGGTAACATCGGTATCCCACAAATCACTGTACTCTGCTCATTTCCTCACACAATCTATCCCCTTATTTAGGCCCTGCAGTTCCATAAACTCAGAATACCTCTACTCTAGATAAGCACACACACTTCAACCCCCACTCCCCCAACACACACACACACACACACACACACACACACACACACACACACACACACACACACACACACACACACACACACACACACACACACAGTTTGTGACCCATACTGACACACACACACAATCCCACCCACTCTGTGACCCAGGGCATCTAGACAAGTAGTACCCCCTCCCCACACACACACGCTGCACTCACACACTCTGACCTGGTACATTCCCCAAGCCACCCACTCCCATTTCAACCTAGGTCAAGGGCATCTAGACAAGTAGTCGTCGTCGTCCCCCCCACACACACACACACACACACTCCCCCAGCCACCCTGTGACCGAGTCGGGTGCATCTGGCCCCTCCATCCACCCAGCCCCTATCAGGGCCCAGAGAGAACCAGACCAGGGAGAGGTGGCACCGGCCGGCCCAGCTCCGGCTCCCCTCCGCTCCACCGACCCAGGTGGTTCTCATTACGCCAGCCCATTCTTGGCCCGCTCAGAAATTACACAGCTGGTTTCAGGGAACTCGACACGAATTGTGGGAGCGAGCGAGAGAGGGAGAAAAAATCTAAGCTGACTGGTTCAAAGAGAGAGAGACAGAGAGACGGCGAGAGAGAGAGAGAGAGAGAGAGAGAGAGAGAGAGAGAGAGAGAGAGAGAGAGAAGTGAGCCCCTAAGTAAAGTAGATGCAATTTATCTAAATTAGGGCATGATCAGACTCTTTTTAGATGGAGAACGCTGTAACAATGCTTGAACTACACCAACAGGCAGTCCTGGGGAGGGATGGTCAATATAGTGTTACTGTTGCTTGGTGCCGGTAACATTGTTTCAGAAAGGCCTTAGTGAAGGATACAGGACTAATTGCTGAAAGCGCTCGTTCACCCTGAAATGTGCCCCCCAACTAGTTGGCCAAATCTGTAACTGACGACAGAACACAAACACCTTACAAACCAGTTGTCAGAGAACTGCTTGTGTGTGTCTGTGTGTGTTCATGTGGTGGGGAGTGGTCCAAAGGCTGTTCTGTATTTGGAGTTTGCTGTAACGCTGTATATTATTGTTCTTTATACAACGGGTGGGTCTAATCCTGAATGCTGATTGGTTGAAACCGCATTCCAGCCGGTGTCTATTCCACAAGTTACCACCGGCGAAATCTATGATGTTAAAATGCCTATTTACTCTGTTCCATCTGACAGCGCAATGGACTGTCTCATCAGCTCAGCCAGGGAATTTATAAGCTTAATCTCTACTATACTGTACAAAGCATCTAGCATCGGAGAGACAGACAGCAAGGTTTATACAAATCTCCTCTGTTGAAAACGAAATGTTATTCTAAAAGAAACGTGAGATACAGAACAAAAAGACTGAACGACTGGGTCACGTCCATAGATACAGAACAAAAAGACTGAACGACTGGGTCGCGTCTATGGCAACCGAACAAATAGAACGAACGACCAGCCGGCTTGGGTAGCAACCCTAACCCTAGATTTGTGTCGGGACTATATCTTGTGGAAGGATGAAATAATATGAATACATTTATCAAAATAACTTTTTTAATGAAAATATGTAAATCATTATTTGAATATGTTGGTAACCCGTCGTATAAAAGTGATAATAAGTGTGTGTGTGTGTGTGTGTGTGTGTGTGTGTGTGTGTGTGTGTGTGTGTGTGTGTGTGTGTGTGTGTGTGTGTGTGTGTGTGTGTGTGTGTGTGTGTGTGTGTGTGTGTGTGTGTGTGTGTGAGGGGAGGGGTATTCTGTGACATAACAGTACAAATAAACACAATGCGATCGACCTTCAAGACCGTCTTGCTTTAATGTGTCGAACGTTAGCACCCCATTCGCTCTCTCAAAATCACCAGGAACGACATTACATTTCATGCAAACTCCTAAAAAAGCATTTTGAAACAATACAGTGTTATGTGAAAGACTTAAGACACAGAACACCCCAATGCTGTGAGTTTATATTTGTACTGAAACATATTTCTCCTTGGAAGTACAGTGAAAGAAGAAGCAAAGGGATGAGAAATAAATGAGTGGGGTTGGGATCTTTCTCTATACGACTACACTCATTTCTTTAATGAAACCCATTATTCTACCACTTGATCAGACCATTTTGCTGAATTGGGGTTGGTCTATGAGACAACGGCCCAGGAGTTAGTCTATGAGACAAAGGCCCAGGAGTTAGTCTATGAGACAAAGGCCCAGGAGTTAGTCTATGAGACAAAGGCCCAGGAGTTAGTCTGTGAGACAAAGGCCCAGGAGTTAGTCTATGAGACAAAGGCCCAGGAGTTAGTCTATGAGACAAAGGCCCAGGAGTTAGTCTATGAGACAAAGGCCCAGGAGTTAGTCTATGAAACAAAGGCCCAGGAGTTAGTCTGTGAGACAAAGGCCCAGGAGTTAGTCTGTGAGACTAAGGCCCAGGAGTTAGTCTGTGAGACTAAGGCCCAGGAGTTAGTCTATGAGACTAAGGCCCAGGAGTTAGTCTATGAGACAAAGGCCCAGGAGTTAGTCTATGAAACAAAGGCCCAGGAGTTAGTCTGTGAGACAAAGGCCCAGGAGTTAGTCTGTGAGACAAAGGCCCAGGAGTTAGTCTATGAGACAAAGGCCCAGGAGTTAGTCTATGAAACAAAGGCCCAGGAGTTAGTCTGTGAGACAAAGGCCCAGGAGGTAGTCTGTGAGACAAAGGCCCAGGAGTAAGTCTGTGAGACTAAGGCCCAAAATATTCCCCAAATTGGTACGCTGCCCACCACTAATAGTTACAGTACTGGGCTGATTCTGTGCAGCGTTGTCTTGCCAATGGGCGAAAACAAAGAACCCTCTGACAATCAAATAGTCACAATCACTACCAGCTTTGTAATTTGACATTTGCGGGTGAGGATACCGTTTTGGTTACTACCCGAGCTCTAACCGAAATATGTGTGCTTTTCAATTTAGACCCAAACTGCGGAATAAAAACTACTTGAAAGTAGCCCATAAAATGCCAAATGGGTTTTTTGCTATAAGTGTTTATCACAGCGTCAGCGCAAGAATGGGTGTATCAATGACTCAGGCGTCTGTGTGTGTTCTTGTTGTGTATCCAATCGGTGTCGTTTGCATGTAGTAGTGCTTATGACTCGACAAATTACATATTTGATCTCCTGCAATCCCTGTTGTAGATTAGTTCTTATTTCTGAACCACGTTCGCTGACTATCTTCCTTGGGAAACCATGACAATCCATGGCAGATTAGAATGACCCATACAGTGCCCTGTGGCATTTGATTCCTCGTTTCCTATCTCCTCATCGCCTCTCCTCTGACCTCCTCCAATGTGTTTTGAGAAGGAGGCGAGGAGAGAGGACATGAGGAATCAAATAAATACTATTGACATTCACCCTATGCCACTTGATTGAAGACACACCAGTAGTCAGTGGTTAGCATTCCCCAGCTGTGGCAGCAGTGCTTGGGCATGAAAGCATCTGGTTCGGAGGCTGGCTATGCCAAGGAGGCAGAGGATATAACACATTTATTCCTTTGGCCAGTTGAAAAGAGCCACGCACCTAAACCCATCGTGTTACTAAGTGTGTTCTAGGTTCTATTTCTTATTAATAAAAGCTGCAGTTTTAGAATGTTTGTGCACCTCAAGGCTCATAGGCCGACCTACTCCTAACAGGACATGACGGCCGTGATCCCAAAGACAACTATTCTGGTCGATTATAGCGGCATGATATAAATCCAAAATGAAAGACTGCTGGAGTGACTATTGTGCACTTTGGCATCTCTCCCTCTCTTTTCTCTCGTTCTGTCTCCCTTTCTTTCCTTTCCCCGGGATACATCTGTTGTTGTTTTGCTTGCGGACTGCCTTCTTTAGTGTTATTAAAACAGGAGAGAGAGAGAGAGAGAGAGAGAGAGAGAGAGAGAGAGAGAGAGAGAGAGAGAGAGAGAGAGAGAGAGAGAGAGAGAGAGAGAGAGAGAGAGAGAGAGAGAGAGAGAGAGAGAGAGAGAGAGAGAGAGAGAGAGAGAGAGAGAGAGAGAGAGAGAGAGAGAGAGAGAGAGAGAGAGAGAGAGAGAGAGAGAGAGAGAGAGAGAGAGAGAGAGAGAGAGAGAGAGAGAGAGAGAGAGAGAGAGAGAGAGAGAGAGAGAGAGAGAGAGAGAGAGAGAGAGAGAGAGAGCATAACATTGTTACTGCTGGTGTAAATTGAAAGTGTTTCTGAGAATACTAAGATGTTATGCCAGGGAATTGTGGGTTTTGTGGTTCCGGAGACATGCTTCAAGCAGTTGCAGTTGTTTATACCAGTGACTTTGTCTTGGTGGGTCCCCAGCACTGGGCTGCAGCCCATATTCATACTATCTACATTCATTATCTCATCGAAAATACACAGCATTATAGAAACATATCAAATCAAATGGTATTAGTCACATGCGCTGAATACAACAGGTTACAGTGAAATGCTTACTTACGAGCCCCTAACCAACAATGCAGTTAAAAAATATATGGATAAGAATAAGAAATAAAAGTAACAAGTAACTAAAGAGAAGCAGTAAAATAACAAAAGCGAGATTATATACAGGGGGGTACTGGTACAGAGTCAATGTGCGGGGGCACCGGTTAGTTGAGGTAATATGTACATGTAGGTAGAGTTATTAAAGTGACTATGCATAGATGAAAACAACAGAGAGTAGCAGCGGTGTAAAAGAGGGGGAGAGGGGGGGCAATGCAAATAGTCTGGGTAGCAATTTGATTCGATGTTCAGGATTCTTATGGTTTGGGGTTAGAAGCTGTTTAGAAGCCTCTTGGACCTAGACTTGGCGCTCCGGTACCGCTTGCCGTGCGGTAGCAGAGAGAACAGTCTATGACTAGGGTGGCTGGAGTCTTTGACAATTTTTAGGGCCTTCCTCTGACACCGCCTGGTATAGAGGTCCTGGATGGCAGGAAGCTTGGCCCCAGTGATGTACTGGGCCATTCGCACCACCTCCGTAGTGCCTTGCGGTTGGAGGCCGAGCAGTTGATGCAACCAGTCAGGATGCTCTCGATGGTGCAGCTGTAGAACCTTTTGAGGATCTTTTCAGTCTCCTGAGGGGGAATAGGTTTTGTTGTGCCCTCTTCACGACTGTCTTGGTGTGCTTGGACCATGTTAGTTTGTTTGTGATGTGGACACCAAGGAACTTGAAGCTCTCAACCTGCTCCACTGCAGCCCCGTCGATGAGAACGGGGGCATGCTCGGTCCTCTTTTTTCCTGTAGTCCACAATCATCTCCTTGATCACGTTGAGGGAGAGGTTGTTGTCACACTGTCACACTGTCTTTCAAGTCTTGTCCATGTAAAAAGTGTGTGTTTGATCATTTATGGTATGTGAGTATATGACTTGGGAGAACTAATCAAATGTACTGTCTGGTTATGCTACTCATCAGGGTTACCATTCCAGAGAGTGCTGTACCAGTAGAAGTTCATTTTTTACATGTAGCCAACTGCCAAGATGCAGAGGGGGGTAATTGTAATTAAAGAGGGAATAAAAGTAATGGAGGTGTTTCATTCTGTAATATCCTCTGTGCTACTGCTGACTGCTGCTATTCTCTAATTCTCAGAATCCCTTCCACAAGTATTTGCTTGCCTATTCAGTAATATAATATGCCCCATTCTGGTTATTTCTCTCTCTCTCTGTCTCTCTCTCTCTCTGTCTCTCTGTCTCTCTCTCTCTCTATTTCTCTCTCAGCTATACATGGTGAATGGCATGTCAATAGAATGTGGCTGGATTGTTCTCAGATTTTTAAGAGCACTTCAAGATCACCGCACAACTGTGCAAGAAATAATGCTCTCCCCACCCCGCCTTTCTCCCCCTCTCCATCTGCCCGTCCTTCCCTCCCTCTCCATCTGCCCGTCCTTCCCTCCCTCTCACATTCCTCCCTCCACCAGTCTGTTTGGCATCTCGTCGGTGGTACAGACTGACTGTTCCTACACCTGGATGTTCCGGGTCAACCCGGCGCTGGCCTGGCACCACTATGTCAACCCCATCATGCTGCTGGTGCTCTACTACACCCTGGCCACGCTTATACGCCTCTGGCTCCAAGACCCCACAGACATGGTGAGTTAAAGTTATTATAACACTGTGGCCATATTGGGGCAGGGCCCCGGAGCTACATGGTGAATTAACTTTGCAGTAACACTGACGCCATTTTTGTTCAGGGCCCTTTGGTACACTGTGCACTCCATTACAGAATCCACGCTGCACCAACATGGTGGCTGTCTAACTGTATAGGGTCTACTGTAAAACCACTACCATTTTGGTGCAGTGTAGCTGTGTTGAACTGTATTTTTATAATTGAAAGGGGTATTTTAATTTGTGGTTCAAAACATGGGCGTATCCATATTTACTGAATGAGTCACTCATTCAGCATGCGTCAAACTAAATTGACACAGAGGAAACCTGCATATTCTTCCTCACATCCACAGTTCTTGGAAATGGTTGGATCTTACGAAGCTGTGGAGGATGACTCACTACACAGATGAGACACATGTACACAGACATCCTGACTATGTACAGAAGTTATATTACGCACACCTGTACTGTAATAATATTACACACACCTGTACTGTAGTAATATTACACACACCTGTACTGTAGTAATATTACACACACCTGTACTGTAGTAATATTACACACACCTGTACTGTAGTAATATTACACACACCTGTACTGTAGTAACATTACACACAACTGTACTGTACTGTAGTAATATTACACACACCTGTACTGTAGTAATATTACACACACCTGTACTGTACTGCTGTAATATTATACACACCTGTACTGTACTGTAGTAGTATTACACACACATGTACTGTAGTAATATTACAAACACCTGTACTGTACTGTAATAATATTACACACACCTGTACTGTAGTAATATTACACACACCTGTACTGTACTGTAGTAATATTATACACACCTGTACTGTACTGTAGTAATATTACACACACCTGTACTGTAGTAATATTACACACACCTGTACTGTAGTAATATTACACACACCTGTACTGTAGTAATATTACACACACCTGTACTGTACTGTAGTAATATTACACACACCTGTACTGTAGTAATATTACACACACCTGTACTGTACTGTAGTAATATTACACACACCTGTACTGTACTGCTGTAATATTATACACACCTGTACTGTACTGTAGTAGTATTACACACCTGTACTGTAGTAATATTACACACACCTGTACTGTACTGTAATAATATTACACACACCTGTACTGTACTGTAGTAATATTATACACACCTGTACTGTAGTAATATTACACACATCTGTACTGTACTGTAGTAATATTACACACACCTGCACTGCAGTAATATTACACACACCTGTACTGTAGTAATATTACACACACCTGTACTGTACTGAAGTAATATTATACACACCTGTACTGTACTGTCGTAATAATATACAGACCTGTACTGTAGTAATATTACACACACCTGTACTGTAGTAATATTATACACCCCTGTACTGCACTGTATTAATATTACACACACCTGTTCTGTAGTAGTATTACACACACCTGTACTGTAGTAATATTACACACACCTGTACTGTAGTAATATTACACACACCTGTACTGTAGTAATATTACACACCCCTGTACTGTACTGTAGTAGTATTACACACCCCTGTACTGTAGTAGTATTACACACCCCTGTACTGTAGTAGTATTACACACACCTGTACTGTAGTAATATTACACACACCTGTACTGTAGTAATATTACACACACCTGTACTGTACTGTCGTAATATTACACACCCCTGTACTTACTGTAGTAGTATTACACACACCTGTACTGTAGTAATATTACACACACCTGTACTGTACTGTAGTAATATTACACACACATGTACTGTACTGTAGTAATATTACACACACCTGTACTGTACTGTAGTAGTATTACACACCTGTACTGTACTGTAGTAGTGTTACACACACCTGTACTGTACTGTAGTAATATTACACACACATGTACTGTGCTGTAGTAATATTACACACATGTACTGTGCTGTAGTAATATTACACACACATGTACTGTAGTAATATTACACACACCTGTACTGTACTGTAGTAGTATTACACACACCTGTACTGTACTGTAGTAATATTACACACACCTGTGCTGTAGTGTACTATATTCTTTCATGGCCCTACAATGTCCTGTAATGTCCATGTGTAAGCCAATACTGTCACTGGTCGTGTGTTTGTAAGCAAACACTGAGTATAATATGAAGGCAGTCTTAATTACATGTTATTTTTTTCTAGTTTAATTCCACCCAAGATGGATACAGCACATCTGAGGTTAGTAGGCTATTCCTTTCTATGTTGTAACTTGTAACATGATGCAACATTTATTACCTCGTTTTGAGAGTTTTTGAGTTGCTCCAACAAACATCAAATAAATAAAAGCTATTGGACAAGCAAAAACAATGATGATAACGCATACATAAACTTACTCACGCTATTCTGAATCTCCCTGCTAAGTGCGTTTTTCTACCCCAGGTGTTGATAGTAACCTCCAACGGGTCTCGTCCGGACTATGTCCCCACCAGCGGGCCGCTGGGACTGGACCAGTACTACACACCGCAGTACAAACCAGACCAACCAGGGCCAGACCTGGGTTAGTATCACCCACATACTGGGAATAACACAGGTTGGAATTTATTGCCATGAATTTTGCCCTGGAGGCAGCAATGCAGAGTGGTCACTAGCTGGCACAGCCACAAAGTCATCAAACCTGGCCCTATCCTTAACCATAACCTTTACCACACTGGTAACCCTAATGCCTTACCCTAAACTTTAAATGAAGACCAAAAAATTAAAAGCTGGCTCATCTAGCGGTAGTTGCTCAGTTTCGGCCTACCACCGTCAACCTGCCACACACACACACAACTCGTGATGGAAAACAGCAGCACTGGAAAATAGGAAAATCACAAGGAGTGTGAAAAAGAGGAGGCTTTGCTTCTCAAGGTTGACAGCAACTATTAGAGGATAATTCACATCCGGTTCTTGAGATGCTGAGAGCTCTCTCCCTCCTTCCTCCCTTTCCACCCCTCCAGCAGAGAGAAAGGACAGCAGTGTGTATGAGGTGGCGGGGGTGCGTGGCGAGGGTTCGGGAGAAGAGACAGCGGGAGGGGCGAAGGCGACTGCGCCAGAGGAGGAGGGGGGATCGCCACGAGCAAACGCCGCGGTAACAACCTTCAGGTTCATCATGAAGCAAAGCTACATCTGTGCTCTCATCGCAATGATGGTGAGTCGTGTGTGTGTGTGTCCGTTATGTCTGTCAGAAGAGCAAGGAACAGTCTGCCTTTTCAGTCCCAGACGACGGCGGGGGCTTCAGGATACACACACGCACACACAGCCTCCCGGTGGCCAATCTAGTTATTAGTGGTGACAGCTTAAAGCCAGCCCCTGTGGACCCTGGGTAATGTGTACCATGTAGTTCCCAAGCTGATATTGGACTTCAGAGAGCAGGGGGTGGGGTAGGGATGGGGGGTGCTCCTATTGTTTTACCTTATACACCGCAGAATAGATGTATGTTCTTTCTCCATTGGTAGTTAGTTAGTGGAGGCCTGCTGAGGTCCTTGGAAGGTTGAAAGGTGGTGGTGGGGGTGGATGTGTAGAAGGCTTCCCTCTCTCTAGAAACATCTCTGCACTCTGTTTTTCATATGACTCAGATCACTTCATGTGATCTGCTGGTTAAAGGATATTGAGTAACCAGTCTAGGCCACCGGCTGATCTCACTAAAGTGATTTCTTTAGTAACACCATTGACACCAATGATATGTGATGCTTAACTATTATTCACAGTGTCAGTCCCTAATGTGAGTGGCTTGATGATCTAACTTGATGATCTCTCTCTCTCTCTCTCTCTCTCTCTCGCTCTCTCGCTCTCGCGCTCTCGCGCTCTCGCGCTCTCTCGCTCTCTCTCTCTCTCTCTCTCTCTCTCTCTCTCTCTCTCTCTCTCTCTCTCTCTCTCTCTCTCTCTCTCTCTCTCTCTCTCTCTCTCTCTCCCCCCATCTCCCCTTCCCTCCCTCCCCAGGCGTGGAGTATCACCTACGTGAGTTGGCTGACCTTTGTGTTCCTCATCTGGTCGTGCACGCTGTGGATGGTGCGTGACCGACGCAAGTACGCCATGATCACGTCCCCCTTCATGGTGTTCTATGGGAACCTGTTGATCATCCTCCAGTACATCTGGAGCTTCGAGATCCTCCACCCCGTACCTGGGCTCTTCTTAAAGAAAGAGGTGCCCTTCCGGGAACTGGGCTCCAAGATGCTGTGTCTGCTTAGTTTCTGGCTGCTGCTGAGACAGGCATTGACAGAGAGGAAGGAGAGCCAGAGAGAAGAGGAGGTGCTATTGGACATCAGGGTCATCCATGCCCACAAGAACGGTGAGTCTGTCAGTCTGTCAGTTAGTCAATCAGTCAGTCTGTCAGTCAGGCAGTCCGTCTGTTCGTCCATCTGTCTGTCTGTCTGTCTATCCATCTGTTTGTCTGTCAGTCTGTCTGTCTGTTCGTCTGTCTGTCCATCTGTTTGTCAGTCTGTCTGTCTGTCTGTCTGTCCGTCCGTCCGTCCGTCTGTCCGTCTGTCTGAGAGTTCCTGGTGAGAGTATGTACAGTTCTAGATGAAGGCATGTAATGCAAACTTTCACATACATCTCCAGTTGACATCAATTCATGATATAAACCAAATATAAGCATGGGTCTTGAATTAGGATTCTACTCTATGTGAATAACCTCACAGGTGTCAAGAAAGACAATCATTAAAGTAGCTTTGTTAGCTTATCCTGATGTTGGCATCGTGGCTGTTGTCATTGTTTCAGCTCTTCCCTCCCCTGTGTTTCCTACAGAGAAGGAGGAGGAGGTGGATGAGAGCGGTGGCCACAGGGAGATGATGCAGGTGCTAGGCAACACGCTCACGGCCATGCTGAACAAGTACTGGATCTACATCTGCGCCGGCATGTTCTTCTTTGTCAGCTTCCAGGGACGCATCGTCATGTACAAGATCATCTACATGATGCTGCTCCTCTTCTGCGTGGCCTGCTACCAGGTACTGTTACTGTAGGCTTACTGTACCTTCCACTCTGGCTGGCTCTGTGCAGGTTTTTGATCTAACCCAGCGCTGATGTGTCTTATGGGACTTTTCCTTTGGTTCCGTACTACTGGGGGAAACTAAATCACGTGCACTCCAAATTCACTATTTCTGTACTACACATACTACAAATAGTGAATGGTCCTATGAAGGTATATATAGGATTGTGTTTTTGGAATATAAGTCGTAGGTTTGTAACAGCCTACCTCTCTGGTCATCAGGTGCACTATGAGTGGTGGAGGAGGATGCTGAAGTACTTCTGGATGTCTGTGGTGTTCTACACCATGCTGGTCCTCATCCTGGTCTACACCTTCCAGTTTGACTCCTCCATCCACGTCTGGTCCAACATGACCGGCATGAGTAAAGACAAGTGAGTAGAGAGAGAGAGAGAATGTGTTTGTGTGTGCGTGTATGTGTATGTGTGTGTGTGTGTGTGTGTGTGCTTGGCTGTATGCACAAACACACCTCTTCGTGAATGTGTGGGTGTACGTGTCTTTACCACCATTTCGTGTTAACCGCTCTCCTCCCCCTGTCTCTCCCTCCTCCCCCTGTCTCTCCCTCCTCCCCCTGTATCTTCCTCCTCCCCCTGTCTCTCCCTCCTCCCCATCTCTCCCTTCTCACCCTGTCTCTCCCTCCTCCCCCTGTCTCTTCCTCTGTTTCTCCCTCCTCCCCCTGTCTCTCCCTGTCTCTCCCTCCTCCCTCTCTCTCCCTCCTCTCCCTGTCTCCCCCTGTCTCTCCCTCCTCTCCCTGTCTCCCCCTCCTCCCCCTGTCTCTCCCTTCTCCCCCTGTCTCTCCCTTCTCCCCCTGTCTCGCCCTTCTCTCCCTCCTCCCTTGTCTCTCCCTCCTCTCCCTGTCTCTCCCTTCTCTCCCTGTCTCTCCCTCCTCTCCCTGTCTCTCCCTCCTCCCCCTGTCTCTCCCTTCTCCCCCTGTCTCTCCATGTCTCCCCCTGTCTCTCCCTGTCTCTCCCTCCTCCCTCTCTCTCCCTCCTCTCCCTGTCTCCCCCTGTCTCTCCCTCCTCTCCCTGTCTCCCCCTCCTCCCCCTGTCTCTCCCTCCTCTCCCTGTCTCACCCTTCTCCCCCTGTCTCTCCCTCCTCTCCCTGTCTCTCCCTTCTCTCCCTGTCTCTCCCTCCTCTCCCTGTCTCTCCCTCCTCCCCCTGTCTCTCCCTCCTCCCCCTGTCTCTCCCTGTGTAGACTGGAGGACCTGGGCCTGGAGAAGTTCTCTGTCCCGGCTCTGTTCATGAGGATCTTCATCCCCACCTCCTTCCTGTTGGTCTGCATCCTCCACCTGCATTACTTCCACCAGCACTTCCTCCTGCTCACTGACATCAAGACGGTGGCCGACAAACAGAAGAGCACAATCACTAGGTGGGTCTCACACATAGACTTAGATAGACATAGCATCATTGTATCTGTCCCATTATGTCAGCGAGAGCATGGGCAGTGCCACTGAGGCCATCTCCATTTTGAAGTAGTCCATTTTCTTCTTCTACTACTTCTAGTAGTTGGTAAACAAACTGAAAGGGTGCATATTGCCACCTAGAGTGTATTGTTTGATCAGTTATAAAGCCAAGGTTGGCAATTTACTGCCAGCTACAGTTATGGAATTTTTCCTCACTAGTGACCTGGATGGAATTATGTGACCCTTCCTTAACCCATAGGAAGTCCCACCCAGTTGACTATTTCAACATGAAAGTCCTCAATGGCGCTGCCCATGCTATGACAGGCTTTTGGGCACTAGAGTCTATCTCTATGATGTGGGTCAGGAAAGTAAGATTTGACTTTCTAGCAGTGTCCATGGAATAGATCGTTTTCCCACCTGATCCCACTGAGACCACTAAGTCTCGCAGAATTCAAAATTATTTGACCAAGGGTCACTCCACCCCATGATCAATCAACTCAACAGGTATTTCCAAGCTCTAATTCAATCAATATCCGTGCTATTTTTCTTCAACAAATGTGTCATATTTGAGGCAAACCTGATACGAGTGAATTCTGACAATGGATGCCTTGACAATCCATACAATGTATGGTCGTTTTCGAAATCATATACACTTGAAGTGATTGTCGCAGATGCCTTTTTACCTATACAACTTCTCATGATCCCAATTGACATACAAAAATAACTACAATACAATTTCACTGTATCAGCAATTTTGCCTGGATGGTATACTGGACTGGTCTTAGGCTGTAGTAGCCTCTAATTGAATTAAAACTGTCCACACTGTCCCGCAAGGGTTTCCTTTAATTGATGTGTGAAATCTATCATGGCTATCCATTCTCCATGCCCCTACTGGCTGGCAGTGGAACTGTAACCCCTCCTCTGTCTGCTCGTGTTCAATCCTTTACTTGTTGCCTGTTGTACCCTTAGCTTTAGGGCACCTGTTTTAGCTTTAGCTAACTTGGTTGTGTTTATCTTGTATACACACACAAACACACAAACACACACACACAGACACAGACACAGACACAGACACACGCACGCACACACAGACACAGACACAGACACAGACACAGACACAGACACAGACACACACACACACACACACAAACACACACACACACAAACACACACACACAGACACAGACACAGACACAGACACAGACACAGACACACACACACACACACACACACACACACACACACACACACAGACAGACACAGACGCACGCACACGCACGCACGCACGCACGCACGCACGCACGCACGCACGCACGCACGCACACACAGACACACACACACAAGCCCTCACCATGGAAAGCTAGTGTTAGTTGTCCATAAGGGATTCTAAGTACATACCATGCTTTCCCTCATTGTGGAGGGAAAACAGCCCATAGTTCAGGATGACTAAGTGGTGCCTTACTGCCTCAGACATTAGCTGCTTGCCTGGGCAAGCCCTCTGTTTTACTGTGTAGCCTCCCTAGTCTTTCACTCTGACCCATTTCCATCTAACTCTGACATGGTGTCAAGTTAAAACACTAACTACACACCTCTGAACTGTGTTTTACGTGTATCACTGCACAAGGTGCAAGTATGGGTGGAATGCAATGCAATGTCATCACATAATATTTTATTGAAAGCATATTTTGATTTGGGAGATTGCGAGTGAATGGTAAATGAGCTCTCCATAAGTTGGAATAATTTTTAAGGTACAGAACAGTACAGAACTTGTCACATGTTATGAGAAGGAAGAGGCCTATGGACTGGATAGGTCTCTCCGTTGTTTACACCTGTTACTTTGAGACCAGTGGTCATGAAGGGAAGGAGACAGAACAAGTACTCTCTTGATTACTACAGGGACCCAGCCTGACAGTCTCTCCCATAGAACTAGAATTAGAGGCTTTGTCCATTCTAGTAATTCTGTTTCTATTCTGGTCCTGCGTGGCTCAGTTGCTAGAGCATGGCAGATTGCAATGCCAATTATCCTGAGTTTGATTCCCGCTAGGGACACCTAAATGGAAAATGTATGCATGCTTTGGATAAACATTTCTGCTAAATATATATATATATATATACAGTACCAGTGAAACGTTTGGACTACTATTTTTGTCTTATTGTGTACATTGTAGAATAATAGTGAAGACATAACTATGAATCAACACATGGAATCATGTAGTAACCAAAAAAGTGTTAAACAAACCTAAATATATTTTAGATTCTTCAAGTAGCCACCCTTTGCCTTGATGACAGCTTTGCACACTCTTGGCCGTCTATCAACCAGCTTCACCTGGAATGATTTTCCAACAGCCTTGAAGGAGTTCCCACATATGCTGAGCACTTGTTGGCTGCTTTTCCTTCAATCTGCAGTCCAACTCATCCCAAACCATCTCATTTGGGTTGAGGTTGGGTGATTGTGGGGGCCAGATCAGCTGATGCATCACTCCATCACTCTCCTTCTTGGAGAAGAATCTCAAATATAAATATATTTTGATTTGTTTAACACGTTTTGGTTACTACATGATTCCATATGTGATATTTCATAGTTTTGATGTCTTCACTATTATTCTACAATGTAGAACATAGTAAAAATATAGAAAACCCCTTGAATGAGTAGGTGTGTCCAAACTTTTGACTGGTACTATATATATACAGTGGGGAGAACAAGTATTTGATACACTGCCGATTTTGCAGGTTTTCCTACTTATAAAGCATGTAGAGGTCTGTAATTTTTATCATAGGTACACTTCAACTGTGAGAGACGGAATCTAAAACAAAAATTCAGAAAATCACATTGTATGATTTTTAAGTAATTAATTTGCATTTTATTGCATGACATAAGTATTTGAACACCTACCAACCAGTAAGAATTCCGGCTCTCACAGACCTGTTCGTTTTTCTTTAAGAAGCCCTCCTGTTCTCCACTCATTACCTGTATTAACTGTACCTGTTTGAACTCGTTACCTGTATAAAAAGACACCTGTCCACACACTCAATCAAACAGACTCCAACCTCTCCACAATGGCCAAGACCAGAGAGCTGTGTAAGGACATCAGGGATAAAATTGTAGACCTGCACAAGGCTGGGATGGGCTACAGGACAATAGGCAAGCAGCTTGGTGAGAAGGAAACAACTGTTGGCGCAATTATTAGAAAATGGAAGAAGTTCAAGATGACGGTCAATCACCCTCGGTCTGGGGCTCCATGCAAGATTTCACCTCGTGGGGCATCAATGATCATGAGGAAGGTGAGGGATCAGCCCAGAACTACACGGCAGGACCTGGTCAATGACCTGAAGAGAGCTGGGACCACAGTCTCAAAGAAAACCATTAATAACACACTACGCCGTCATGGATTAAAATCCTGCAGCGCACGCAAGGTCCCCCTGCTCAAGCCAGTGCATGTCCAGGCCCGTCTGAAGTTTGCCAATGACCATCTGGATGATCCAGAGGAGGAATGGGAGAAGGTCATGTGGTCTGATGAGACAAAAATAGAGCTTTTTGGTCTAAACTCCACTCGCCGTGTTTGGAGGAAGAAGAAGTATGAGTACAACCCCAAGAACACCATCCCAACCGTGAAGCATGGCGGTGGAAACATCATTCTTTGGGGATGCTTTTCTGCAAAGGGGACAGGACGACTGCACCGTATTGAGGGGAGGATGGATGGGGCCATGTATCGCGAGATCTTGGCCAACAACCTCCTTCCCTCAGTAAGAGCATTGAAGATGGGTCGTGGCTGGGTCTTCTAGCATGACAACGACACGAAACACACAGCCAGGGCAACTAAGGAGTGGCTCCGTAAGAAGCATCTCAAGGTCCTGGAGTGGCCTAGCCAGTCTCCAGACCTGAACCCAATAGAAAATCTTTGGAGGGAGCTGAAACTCCGTATTGCCCAGCGACAGCCCCGAAACCTGAAGGATCTGGAGAAGATCTGTAGGGAGGAGTGGGCCAAAATCCCTGCTGCAGTGTGTGCAAACCTAGTCAAGAACTACAGGAAACGTATGATCTCTGTAATTGCAAACAAAGGTTTCTGTACCAAATATTAAGTTCTGCTTTTCTGATGTATCAAATACTTATGTCATGCAATAAAATGCAAATTAATTATTTAAAAATCATACAATGTGATTTTCTGGATTTTTGTTTTAGATTCCGTCTCTCACAGTTGAAGTGTACCTATGATAAAAATTACAGACCTCTACATGCTTTGTAAGTAGGAAAACCTGCAAAATCGGCAGTGTATCAAATACTTGTTCTCCCCACTGTATATTATTGATATTTTCTATTCTCCATTCCCAGGCTGGTGCACCTAGATGGCAGTCTGGCAGACATCTCTCTGATCAAACCCACCCTCACTGTGACCACCAAAGAGGAAGAGGCTGGGGAGAAGGTGCAGCTGGAAGAGGAGGATGAGAAGGAGGAGAATAGAAGTTATGAGGAGGAGGAGGAGATGAGGAGGTATGAAGAACCACTGGAGCACTGCAGCAAGGCGGAGAGCTACCCCAGCCCCCCCAAAGCACAACCAGAGTCTCCGGTCGACGAGATGTCAGGTACAGACAGACAGACTCACACAGACATGCACATGCCACACATGCACAGGGATAACAAATAAACCTTTTGTGACTATCACAAAAGGTTGGATCAGTTTGCAAGCACCTTCCTTCATCCAATAAAAGTTGATGTATCTCATTCAGAAGCCTTCATCTAAAATAATTAATTACCTGGAATAATTTGATAAGTAAACATTGTACGTTGGCGGGGGTAACCTATAAAACAGTTGATATCTTTTAATTTTGACGTATCCCGCTAGGTAATCCGTATGAATAATTTGCCAAGTACATAGACTTTGTATTTTGTTGGAGTGTAATAAAATCATTGATTAGATGTGATTGTGACATATCCCAATACGCTAGGGCTTTATTGGAGTGACGTGAATCAGGCACGGAGAGAGAGGAAGACAGTAAACAGATGGGAATGAAATTGTCTAGACTTGTTTGATGAACTAACAGGCTTGGTGTTTAGTCAGAGCCATGCACCTCTAGGATGTATCATTTATTATGGTACCCTGAATACACTTTTTTCTCAGAGGTATTTTCTCATAGGTTCTCATTATTGTTACACTGTGCTTTATGCAATAGCCAAACGCTAAGTTGCTATCCATAGTAAGTATGGAGGATTTGGGTTGTTGAACTCCCATACAGTGGAGAGACTACATGCGATCCAATTCTCTAGTAGTCTTTTCCGAGTGAATGATGTGTTAATTTGATGCTGGCTAACTTAATTTGGCTTTGATTGTCTAGTGAGTGAGAAGAATTCTTCCTCTGTTTGACCGTGTGTTTAGTTTAGTTTATTAGGATTCCCATTAGCCACTACACATGCAGCAGCTACTCATCCTGGGGTCCACATAAAACATACAAATACATGACAAAGTACAGCACAGTAATAGACAAGAACAACATAATATTTGATTAATATATTTGAATTTAATGGAATAAGTTATACATAGGAAAGACACCCAAGAGACAATAAAAATACTATTTACACACTATTCATATACAGTACCAGTCAAAAATGTAGACACACCTACACATTCAAAGGTTTTTCTTTATTTGAAGACATCAAAACTATTAAATAACAGATATGAAATTATGTAGCAACCAAAAAAGTGTTAATCAAATGAAAATCTATTTCATATTCTTCAAAGTAGCCACCCTTTGCCTTGATGAGAGCTTTGCACACTCTTGGCATTCTCTTAACCAGCTTCACCTGGAATGCTTTTCCAACTGTCTTAAAGGAGTTCCCATATATGCTGAGCACTTGTTGGCTGCTTTTCCTTTACTCTGCAGTCCAACTCATCCCAAACCATCTCAATTGGGTTGAGTACAGGGGTTTGTGGAGGCCAGGTCACTCCATCACTTTCTTTCTCGGTTTAATAGCCCTTACACAGCCTGGAGGTGTGTTGGGTCATTGTCATTTTGAAAAACAAATGATAGTATGCTTCATGGTGGGAACAACACATGCGGAGATCATCCGTTCACCTACTCTGCATCTCAGAAACACAAAAAAAATATTTAAAAAATTACTCATCAGACCAAAGGACAGATTTCCACCAGTCTGATGTCCATTGCTCGTGTTTCTTGGCCCAAGCAAGTCCTGTTCTTATTGGTGTCCTTTAGTAGTTGTTTCTTTGCAGCAATTCGACCATGAAGGCCTGATTCACGCAGTCTCCTCTGAACAGTTGATGTTGAGATATGTCTGTTACTTGAACTCTGTGAAGCATTTATTTGGGCTGCAATTGCTGAGGCTGGTAACTCTAATGAATTTATCCTCTGCAGCAGAGGTAACTCTGGGTCTTCCTATCCTGTGGCGGTCCTCATGAGAGCCAGTTTCATCATAGCGCTTTATGGTTTTTGCGACTGCACTTGAAGAAACTTTCAATGTTCTTGACATTTTCTAGATTGACTGACCTTCACGTCTTAAAGTAATGATGGACTGTTGTTTCTCTTTGCTTATTTGAGCTGTTGTTGCCATAATATGGACTTGACCTTTTACCAAATAGGGTTATCTTCTGTATACCACCCCTACCTTGTCACAACACAACTGATTGGCTCAAACACATCAAGAAGGAAAGAAATTCCACAAATTAACTTTTAACAAGGCACACCTGTTAATTGAAATGTATTCATCAAGCTACTTTGAAGAATCTCAAATATAAAATATATGGTTACCACATAATTTGGTTACCACATAATTCCATATGTGTTATTTCATAGTTTGATGTCTTCACTATTATTCTACAATGTAGAACATAGTAAAAATAAAGAAAAACCCTTGAATGAGTAGGTGGGTCCAAACTTTTGATTGGTACTATATATATATAAAATATATATATATATTTTCTTAAATACAGTTAAATTCGAATTTTTCAAAGAGGAACGAAATCAGTGAAATGCCTTCGATAAATGATCGTTATGGTCGGTGTCGATCATTTTCAGTTTATTGACCCAGCTCTAGTGTGTGTGTGTGTGTGTGTGTGTGTGTGTGTGTGTGTGTGTGTGTGTGTGTGTGTGTGTGTGTGTGTGTGTGTGTGTGTGTGTGTGTGTGTGTGTGTGTGTGTGTGTGTGTGTGTGTGTGTGTGTGTGTGTGTGCGTGTGTGTTTCTGAACCCTGACGCTGTCTCAGAGTCTTTACAGAACACTGCTTGGGCTGCTCAACATCTGTTTCCTGATGATGTAAGAATGAATTTGAATATGTTAAAGGTGTTTGTGTGTGTGGGTGTGTGGGTGGGTTTGTGATGACACATACTGCCACAGTTCCCAGAATGTGCTGAAATCCACTCAGCCCAGTCTCACATAGTCGAGGGGAGTAAATCACACTTACAAGTGACACAACTGTGTCTGTCAGAGGTGTCTGTGTGATTTATCTCTATCTGCTCCTGTTATGAAGACACTGATCTTATCTGCCCTGCTGTTAGCTATCAGAGAGTTGGATCTGAAAAGGTTTGCTTGTGGTTGTGAAAGGGTATTCCAAGGTTCGATGAAAGTATCACTTGTTTGTAAAGCATCATGCCAGATGGCACTCTACACTGACTGTTGAGAACTGAATGATCTTTCCATGTTGTTCGCCATCCACCACCATTCAAATTGAACAGCACCCTCTAGTGGTATTCTGGCTCACTGTCTAATGCTCTGCACTTGGAACGGGGTCCCCGTCTGTGTACTGTAGGCAAGCGTGCTTTATGTCCCCATTTACAGAGTGATTTGTCTATGCCTTAATAATGCTTGACAATTGACTGTAAACAACCTCAGGTTAGCTCTTGAACAAGGTGTTTCCATTTCTAGCCATTAATGTGAAGTGCTCTCTCTCTCTCTCTCTCTCTCTCTCTCTCTCTCTCTCTCTCTCTCTCTCTCTCTCTCTCTCTCTCTCTCTCTCTCTCTCTCTCTCTCTCTCTCTCTCTCTCTCTCTCTCTCTGTATCTCTGTATCTCTGTATCTCTGTTTATCTCTCTCTCTCTCTCTCTCTCTCTGTATCTCTCTCTCTCTCTCTCTCTGTATCTCTCTGTCTCACTCTCTCTCTCTCTCTGTATCTCTGTATCTCTCTCTCTCTCTCTCTCTCTCTCTCTGTATCTCTCTCTCTCTCTCTGTATCTCTCTGTCTCACTCTCTCTCTCTGCCGCTCTCTGTGTCTCTCTATCTGTGTCTCTCTCTCTCTCTCTCGCTCTCTGTCTCTCTCTGTCTCTCTCTGTGTGTGTCTCTCTCTATGTCTGTCTCTGTCTCTCTGTCTCTCTCTTTCTGTCTCTGTGTCTCTCTTTCCCTCTCTCTGTCTCTCTCTCTCTCTATGTCTGTCTCTGTCTCTCTGTCTCTCTCTTTCTGTCTCTGTGTCTCTCTATCTGTGTCTCTCTCTCTCTCTCTGTGTCTCTCTCTCTCTCTCTGTGTCTCTCTCTCTCTCTCTCTCTCTCTCTCTCTCTCTCTCTCTCTCTCTCTCTCTCTCTCTCTCTCTCTCTCTCTCTCTCTCTCTCTCTCTCTCTCTCTCTCTCTCTCTCTCTCTCTCTCTCTCTCTCTCTCGCGCTCTCTCTCTCTCTCGCGCTCTCCCTCTCGCGCTCTCTGTCTCTCTCTGTCTCTCTGTGTGTGTGTCTCTCTCTATGTCTGTCTCTGTCTCTCTGTCTCTCTCTTTCTGTCTCTGTGTCTCTCTTTCCCTCTCTCTGTCTCTCTCTCTCTCTGTGTCTCTCTTGCTCTCTGTCGCTCTCTCTCTCTCTCTCTATCTCTCTCGCTCTCTTTCTGTGTGTCTTTCCCACTCTCCCTCTCGCTGTATCTCTCTCTCTCACTGTGTGTCTCTCTCTCTCTCTCTGTATCTCTCTTTCTCTGTGTGTCTTTCCCACTCACCCTCCTCTCCCAGACCTGAGGAGTAAGTGGTATCTGGTGGTGGACCGCCTCACGGTGCTCTTCCTCAAGTTCCTGCAGTACTTCCAGCAGCTGCAGCTGACCGTCTGGTGGCTCCTGGAGCTCCACATCATCAAGATTGTCTCCTCCTACATCCTCTGGGTCTCCATCAAAGAGGTGAGCCGACCTATTCAGACGCTTTCTCACAAAGATTGCAATGAGAATACTAGCATGAGATGCTAACAGTCCTCACAATCACTGACTGTTAATCAATTGTGTGTGCACAGTCTCACCACTTTTCACTTGATCTCTCTAAATGGTCTTTACATTGTAACAGACGAATCTCCCCCTCCATCAAAATAGGCTTTCAAGATCCCATGTATGGACAGTCACACTGTATTTTGAGAACACATACTCTACCTTGAGAACGTTAAGGTGTCTTTAGACTGAATCTGTTCTCCAGGTGTCTCTGTTCAACTACGTGTTCCTGGTGAGTTGGGCGTTCGCCCTGCCCTTCAGTCAGTTCAGGCCCCTGGCATCCAGCGTCTGTACTGTCTGGACCTGTGTCATTATCGTCTGCAAGATGCTCTACCAACTCACCTCTATAAACCCCTCTACATACTCCAACAACTGCTCCATGGTGGGTTAGTGGAAAGGGGGAGTGGGTGTGTGTGAGTTGGTGGAACGGGGGAGTGGGTGTGTGTGGGTTAGTGGAAAGGGGGAGTGGGTGTGTGTGAGTTGGTGGAACGGGGGAGTGGGTGTGTGTGGGTTAGTGGAAAGGGGGAGTGGGTGTGTGTGAGTTGGTGGAACGGGGGAGTGGGTGTGTGTGAGTTGGTGGAAAGGGGGGGTGGGTGTGTGTGAGTTGGTGGAAAGGGGGGGTGGGTGTGTGTGAGTTGGTGGAAAGGGGGAGTGGGTGTGTGTGCGTGCAGGGTGTACAATATGTTTAACTTCTGATCTTTCCTCAGTATTTATTTTCTCTCTCTCCTTTCTCTCTCTCTCTCTCTCTCTCTCTCTCTCTCTCTCTCTCTTTCTCTCTCATTTCTCTCTCTCATTTCTCTCTCTCTCTCTCTCTCCTTTCTCTCTCTCTTCTCTTGCTCTCTCCTCTTTGAGTGTCTCCTCTAGGGGGTCAGTCTGACCTAAAACAGTCATTATACTCTGGTGTGTTGTGCGGGGCTGTACTAGTTCAGTGTGTTAATGACACTCCTTTGCTCTCGTCTGTAGCCTCTGAACTACACGGATGCCCAGAGGAGTGAGATGGCCCACTCCCTGCTCTACAGCGCCCCTGTGGACCCAGCCAACTGGGTGGGCCTCCGCAAGTTCTCCCCCCTACTGGAGAACCTGAGGGTGAGTGGAGGAGAGACGCTGCACTGGGAACCTGACTACACACACACACACACACACACACACACACACACACACACACACACACACACACACACACACACACACACACACACACACACACACACACACACACACACACACATACAGTACACATACAGTATAGCCTGTCTTTCTCATGTATACCTACAACTACTGTAATTATGTTACATTATACACTAATATCATCTCCCGGTCATCCCTTCCAGTGTTCGAATGACATGTAACTCTTGGGGGTATCCTTGTAAACAGTGTGTTAGACCTATACTGGAAAATATGTTTATGTCATTAACACATACACTGTCATTTGAACCCTGTCCCCTTTATCTGTCCTATCTCCATCTCCAACCAGAACAACCTGTTGATACTGGCCCTGCTGGCGTTCGAGGTGACCATCTACCGTCACCAGGACCTGTACCGCATGAGGAACAACCTCACCACCCCCGTCACCAGAACCATCTTCCATGACATCACCCGGCAACACCTCGACGACGGCATCCTCAACTGTGCCAAGTACTTCCTCAACTACTTCTTCTACAAGTTCGGCCTGGAGGTATGATGTCATGTCACTGTTGAGTTTGACTATGCAAATACATTCTTATCAGTTTTTGGACTATAGCAAAGTGTCCATGTTTTTTCCTTGTGCGATAGTTGGAATATGTACAAGAATATCTTTGTTTTGAAATATCTGTTAAGAGTGTTAAAGTAATTGTTGAGTTGTCTTATTATGAATACTGGTATACCGTTATGGATCCACATCCATACCGGTAACGATATTTGGATACAGTGCTAAATTAAATGAAATTAAAAGTTCTACAAATTCAACTACTTCACTGTCAGTAGTTTTGTCCTAGTTTGGTTGAGTATAAAACCATTAGAAGAGAGACCATTAAAATCACCTAGAATTCATTTGTGATCATTCTAGGGTAAAGCTCTAATCATTAAACATATTTAGAACTTTTATTACTCAGATACTGCCATACAGTCAAAAATGAGAAAAATATTACGATATGATATTTTGACCATATCGCCCAGCCCTAAGTTTCCTACATGACTGAGACATAACTCCTACTTCCGAACTCCATCTTCGTACTTCCTACCCGTAACCTTCTGTAGACCCAATATAAAAGTCCCTTGAGACTAAAGCTTCCTAAACATTAACTATTGTCATTGTTATTGTAAGACATGCTTCCTGTTAGCGGTGAACGTGATTGGCCAGAGGATGGACTTCTACGCCATGCTCCATGCCTTCGGCCTGATCGCGGTCATCTACCGCCGGCGGCGAAAGGCCATTGCTGAGATCTGGCCTAAGTACAGCTGCTTCCTGGCCTGCATGCTCACCTTCCAGTACTTTGTCTGCATCGGCTTCCCACCGGCCGCCTGCAAAGGTGGGTGGAGCAACAGAAAGATAGCAAACACATAATTTTGTATTGCATTGTATTATATTGTATGTAGGGCCATTTACCTCTATGGCCGGACCTGCTGCGTCCATTTTGTTTCATTTAATGTCTCTCCTCGATAGTTAGAATACATGTGTCAAAGTTAGTACATAATCTTGCACAGGTCATAACAGACTGTATAATAATAGTGTTAAAATGGATCCATTCCCTCTCCTCGTGTTCCCAGACTACCCATGGAGGTTCCCCTCATCCTCCACAGACTCCAACGTCATCAAGTGGCTCTATTTCCCTGACTTCCACACCAAGCCCAACCCCCTGTTCCTGCTCTGTGAGTACAGCCTGTATTTACTGAGCGTTTGCCATTGGGATTGTTGCTACTGGGACTGGGACTGGGACTGGGATGGACTTGAAATAAGTGTGTTTTTCTTCTTCCTCCTGTTTTCTGTTCCTCCTGTTCCTCTTCCTCCTCCTGTCCTCTCCCGCAGATGACTTCATGCTGCTGCTGTGTGCCTCACTGCAGAGGCGGGTGTTTGAGGAGGAGAACGAGGCTGCCGTGCGCCTCTTGGCCGGGGATAACGTGGAGATCTGCAGGGACCTGGACGCCGCCTCCTTCAGTCAGCACAACCCCGTTCCTGACTTCATCCACTGCAGGTAGTCTATATGAAACACAGTACCAGCCAGGCCCAGGTCTGGTGCACAGGTTGTGCCTGATCAGGTATCGAACCCGTGACTCGAGAAAGAGTTAGCCTTATGTACTAAAGTCCATGTGTTTTTCTCAGAGTGCCAGCACGAGTCGTTTGGTCTTAGGCAAGTTTTTGCATTCACTGTCATGTTATTCCATCTCTCTAAGTCCCTGTCCAAAGTGTCTATTATAAAGTCATGTTATTCCATCTCTCTAAGTCCCTGTCCAAAGTGTCTATTATAAAGTCATGTTATTCCATCTCTCTAAGTCCCTGTCCAAAGTGTCTATTATAAAGTCATGTTATTCCATCTCTCTAAGTCCCTGTCCAAAGTCCCTATTATAAAGTCATGTTATTCCATCTCTCTAAGTCCCTGTCCAAAGTGTCTATTATAAAGTCATGTTATTCCATCTCTCTAAGTCCCTGTCCAAAGTGTCTATTATAAAGTCATGTTATTCCATCTCTCTAAGTCCCTATTATAAAGTCATGTTATTCCATCTCTCTAAGTCCCTGTCCAAAGTGTCTATTATAAAGTCATGTTATTCCATCTCTCTAAGTCCCTGTCCAAAGTGTCTATTATAAAGTCCCTTTAGACACTTTTCTTGGGTTCCCATTGTTTTCACATGTGAAGAGTATTAAATGAGCACATTGCCAAACACCTGTGTTTTCCTTCCGCTCTCACCTCTCTTTCCCTCACTCTTTCCTGGTATCAGATAACTCAGGGATGTTAAAACAATCACTCCCTCACAAGCCTTGAACCGTGTCCTGTGAGTGATTCGAACATGGCTTTCCATGTTCCTGAAAAAGGGGGAACCGTTCTGACACGAGTGGCCTTTAAAACAGCTGGCCCTTTGGAACAGTCAGCACGAGGTCGTATCAGAAATGCCCCCCCCCCTCCAGACTTAGTCAAAGTCTCTGACATCACTGCTCCTCCAGTTCACATACATCTGCCTGTAAAAACAACAGGAGCTGGTGACCGTAGTGATGACAATGTGTCAACAAAGTTGTAATATTGAATGAATGAAAATATTGTGTTGTAGAATAAAATACACAACGTATCTCTGCTCATCTCTGTATGGATATAAAAAAGCTTGTATTTGGACATGTATTGTTCCAGAATATATTTTTGTTGAACGTTAGCTTTGCTGCTGTGTATGGCAACTGCATGTTTTCCCCATAGTCTGGTTCAAAACCCAATTTCAAATTTGATGATTTGAATGACAGATTCCAAACAAATGACTTTTGCTTTGAATGTTGTCATTCCCTCACTTCAATAAGTCTTTATTCATTCATTTCCCTCTTTCAGATCCTACCTGGACATGCTGAAGGTGATCATGTTCAGCTACCTCTTCTGGTTCGTGCTCACCATCATCTTCATCACGGGCACCACGCGCATCTCCATCTTCTGTATGGGCTACCTGGTGGCCTGCTTCTACTTCCTGCTCTTCGGGGGTGACCTGCTGCTCAAGCCAATCAAAAGTATCCTGCACTACTGGGACTTCCTGATTGCCTACAACGTGTTTGTGATCACCATGAAGAACATACTCTCGGTAAGTTTTGGCATCACTAGATACAGTGTTATTGAATACTAGGATTACTGGGAATTCGGAAACTCAGTTTGGGCAGCCATCTTGGCATCAAACGTTATAGTAAGACAATGAGATTGTAGTTAGAATGCAACATTTACAAATGTTGTTATTGTGGGTTTTTGGAGCCAAACGGGAAGATAGTTTGCCGAAGTCTGGCTCTGGGCGCAGTATGGTGACACATACCTGCCTAACAATTGAAAAAAAGTCAAAAGAGCAATGCTACTCCAAATGAAAACAAAACAGTACTGCTGTTCTGAAACACGGGGCAGGATTCAATCCGATCGCACTTGATCAACAATGAGGCTTTTAAAGGCAATGTTCCCGCGTTTGCGGAGATTGCATTAACGGTAAACACTGCAGATGAATTGGGGACATTTTGGATTAGTTCGGCCGGCTGGCCAGATAGGACAAGTTCAGCTGATCAGACCTCTGCAACAGCAGACAGTAATCTAGGTGTTGTGGTGTGTTCGGCTGCCGCCGTGTCCTGTTTTAGCTGACTGGTTTGTCCTCTCGGTCCTCAGATACTAGCCTGTGGGTACATAAAAGTCCTGGTCACCGATCACTGTTGGCTCATTCAGCTCTTCAGCCTGGCCTGCACTATAAAGGGCTATTCTAAACGTAAGTGACCCTATTACCAATGTAAAGCAGCGTGCCTTTGGAAACTCACTTTCTTCGTGTTGATATGTGACAAAAATGTAACTCACTTGAAAGGATTTACTAAACATTATTCAGTTACATTTTCAGAAATGGTTGATGATGACTCCATCAGAAGGGGGTGGGGACTGTACTGTATAATTTGAGTTGAGAAGATTTATTTGACTTTCTTCTAAATATAAAGAATCCAAAAATTGAATTAATTAATATTTGATGATTCATATTTTTGAAATCCTTGCAGCTGAGCAGCACAGCCACAAGCAGTGTGAGTTGCCTAGCGACGAGGCAGGCATCATCTGGGATAGCATCTGTTTTGCCTTCCTGTTGCTACAGCGACGTGTTTTCATGAGCTACTACTTCCTGCACGTAGTCGCCGACATCCGCTCCTCACAGATCCTGGCCTCCAGGTAAATTGTACTATTGTTTGGTTTAACCTCGTCTACTATCCAGCTCTCTCTCAATAGAGCCTGGGAATAAGGTTTACTTTAATTCACTTTACTTTCACAATGACCATCACATTTTATTTTTAATAGAAAATCAAAGTTGACTGTTTATTCAGTCAATTTATTTGTCAATTGATATGAAAAGTATTGTGTTTGTTGTGTTAGAGGGGCTGAGCTGTTCCAGGCGACCATAGTGAAAGCTGTCAAAGCCAGGATCGAAGTGGAGAAAAAGTCTATGGACCTGCTGAAGAGACAGTGAGCACATTTTCTACACAGATATAATATACACACATTACACATATGACGTACATACAGAAATATAATATGCACTAAAGCCATAGACTGTTATCTCTGCCTCTGAATGGCAAGTGGTACCGGAGCAACACGTCTGACACCAACAGGCTCCTGAAAAGCTTCTATTCCCAAGCCACAAGACTGCTAACAAAATGTCTACACAGACTACCTCCATTGACCCTTCTATTTAATTTTTGCGCTGACTCACAGTTCTCTACACACACACACACACACACACACACACACACACACACACACACACACACACACACACACACACACACACACACACACACACACACACACACACACACACACACACACACACACACACACACACACACACACACACACACACACACACACACACACACACACACACACACACACACACTTACTTACTGGCTTTACAAACACACACTCACATACAATCATCATATATGCTGCTGCTACTCTGTTTATCGTATATCCTGATGCCTAGTCCCCTTACCCCTTTACATATCTACCCCTATCACTCCAGTATCCCTGCACATTGTAAATATGGTATTGGCACTGACCCTGGAACTGACCCTGTATATAGCTGACTTACTTTCTCATGTTCTTCTTCTATTTCTTGTGTATTTTTGTTCTACTTTACTTTATTTTATAGTACTATACTGTATATTGATATTGATTACTGCATTGTTGGGAAAGAGCTTGCAAGAAAGGCATTTCACTGTACTTGTGCACGTAACAATAACAATGTCAAACTATTTAAACTATACAGTGAAGTCCAAGAGTATTTGGACAGTGACAAATGTTTTGTTATTTTGGCTCTGTACTCCAGCACTTTGGATTTGATATCGGGTGAACTGTTTTGAAATTACAGCCCTTTTTGTACATAGTCCCCCCATGTTAGGGAACCAAAAGTATTTGGACAAATTCACTTAATGGGTATTAAAGTAGTTCAAAGTTTAGTATTTTGTTCCCATATTCTTAGCACGCAATGTCTACACCAAGCTTGTGAATGGATGCATTTATTGTTTGTTTTGGTAGTGTTTCAGATTATTTTGTGCTCAGGAGAAATGAATGGTAAATAATGTATTGTGTCATTTTGGAGTCACTTTTATTGTAAATTAGAATAGAATATGTTTCTAAACACTTCTACATTAATGTGGATGCTGCTATACATCTCCACACATCCTGACACCAAGCCAAACACTAACCCCTATTACATCCACACACGTCCTGACACCAAGCCAAACACTAACCCCTATTACATCCACACACGTCCTGACACCAAGCCAAACACTAACCCCTATTACATCCACACACGTCCTGACACCAAGCCAAACACTAACCCCTATTACATCCACACACGTCCTGACACCAAGCCAAACACTAACCCCTATTACATCCACACACGTCCTGACACCAAGCCAAACACTAACCCCTATTACATCCACACACGTCCTGACACCAAGCCAAACACTAACCCCTATGTCCCATCCGCACCCCGCACCAAATTACCATAACTTTCTCAGAGATTTCACTGCAATCTCACAGACAATGAATCAACAAAGGATTGATTCATTGTCATTATAAACTGGGTGGTTCGAGGCTTGAATGCTGATTGGCTGACAGTCGTGGTATATATATTTTTTAATTTTTAATTTAACCTTTATTTCTATCAGACTATATACCACGGGAATGACAAAACATATATTTTTACTGCTCTAAGTTGGTAACCAGTTTATAATTACAATAAGGCACCTCGGGGGTTTGTGGTATATGGCCACGGCTAAGGGCTGTATCCAGGCACTCTGTGTTGCGTCGTGCATTAGAACAGCCCTTAGCCGTGGTATATTGGCCATATACCACACCCCCCGGGCCATATTGCTTAAATATACAGTGGTCAGAGACTATTGGTCATTTGTGATCGTTTCTGTCTCTGTGTCCAATCAGAATGGACCGCATCAAGAGTCGGCAGCAGAAGTTCAAGAGAGGCAAGGAGAGGATGTTGAGCTTGGTGCAGGAAAGCGTAGACGCCAAGGATGATGAGGAGGAGGATGATGAAGGTGGGACAGCAAGTGGGCTTTGAGTAACGAGTGCACTGACAGCCATGTTTGGATGATCTTCTATGTAGGCCTATACAGTTTTGCATTGATTGAACAATAAGTCTGTTTGAAGACACTCATCACAGTCCCACAACAATTACATATACAGACACATTCCATTCACATCATCAAGTACTTTGAAAGCAAAAAAAATCTTTGTTTTTCAGATAAAGAAAATACCGACAAAGAGAAGAGCAAGGGGAAGACAAAGAAGCAGTGGTGGAGGCCATGGGTGAACCATGCATCCAGTGAGTAAACTTCAAGCTTTCTATTTCAATATTCCAATTCAATAAGATACTGTGACTGTAGTTACATGTAAACAAATTAGGCACACTCTTAGAAAAAAGGGTTCCATAAGGGTTCTCCGGCTGTCCCCATAGGATAACCCTTTTTTGTTCCAGATTGAACCATTTTTGGTTCCACGTAGAACCCTCTTACATGGAACCCAAAAGGGTTCTACCTGGAACCAAAAATGGTTCTTCCAAGGGTTCTCTTATGGAAACAGCCTAAGAACGATTTTAGGTTGTAGAAAGCTCCTATTTTTCTAAGAGTGCATGAATTCGTTATTGACACACAAGATGAATACCATATCTGATTTCTGTTTGTCTTTACATTCATATATGTGTGTACAATGTAATACACAGGTGGACTAGTGTAAGTAGGTAACCTTTAACCTTGTCTTTCACTCCCTTCTCAGTGGTGAGAAGTGGTAACTATTACCTGTTTGAGACTGACAGTGAAGAAGAGGAGGAAGAGGAGGATAAAAAGGAGGAAGAGCCACCCAAGAAGTCTGCATTTCAGGTACTCAAACACAGGAAATGACCCCTTTACCATTGTCCTGTATTGAGAATATAGAATTTTGTCCAGCGAAACCAGTTGGACTGTTTTTGATTTTATCTGTATCGGTTATTTAAAAGGGACTGCTTGCTTCTATTTCTGTTAGGACCGATTTCTAATGTGTAATTGTTCTTACAACAGACAAGTAACAAGTCATTCTTTTGCTAATTCCCTGATTTTGTTTGTTCTTTCGGCACTTAACAGTTTTCTTTCTTTTTAACTACTAACTGCTAACATCCTTTGTCGTGAGTTGTGTTTATTTGACCTTTATTTGCGACAAATGTTATGTTCTCTAACTCTCACCCCTGCTTTGTCCTCCATTGTAGAGAGCAATCCGAAAGTTTGCCTCTGCCTCGTTGGCTTTACCAAAGTCTATCATTAAGCTGCCCAAAACTGCTCTGCAGTATATAATGAGGGCAGCCAAGGTACTCTCACTACTAGGTCTCCATCTTGTATTTCCCTTTTGTATGCTGTGTGTATACTCTTTCCCCCTTGAGTACTCCAGTCCAAGCCACTTTCTCACGACGTTACACGCATTTTCCACTCTCACTCCAAAACATCACCACGATGTCAATAAAGTTCTGTTCAAAGACCACGGCCCCGCTCCATTTCACAAGATGCTGCTGAGTCATGACAAAATGGCCACCGCTGATGATGCATGGAAATGCAGTGAACTGTTGCTTTGGGAGAGAGATATGCATGTGTGGTGGTGGCTTTTCTTCCAGGGTAATTCTCTGTTGGGATTGGTCTGTGTCTCAAGCAGGTTTGGGGTCAATTTCAGGAAGTAAACTGAAATGTACTGAACTAAAATGGAACTGACCCCAACCCTGGTCTCAAACTAGTAATTGTTGGTGGTGTTCATCTTGAGGGGTGCTTTATTCCATTGTAAATCCATTTTTTGTCCCGTTGACATAAACACATGCCCTTACATTCCATTTCATTGGATCAAAACACCCCCTGAAACTGTATTGTGTACTTTGTCAATGGCTTTTACTTTTACCTGTGAGTTACTGGTTGGTTGACTAGATTATTTCCTCGTTGGCTGCCTAATCCTGACATTTCCTACACTCATCTCAACTATTTTGTTTTGCGTGTGTGAACTTAATTTGAGTCCCATTGCTTTTGATTAAACACTTGCTCACCAATGGCAAGTTTGTCAACATGAACCAGACGCACTAAGATCAAATCTCTTAACGGTTGTTCAATATATAGCAGGGTGGGTGTCACAATTAAGCAGCCAAACATCCTTTCAACAGAATCTCTGGACACACTGTGTTTGATCACCAGTCCACAAGTGTGGCTGTTAACGTTTTCTCCCCACAGTTTGTGTACCATGCCTGGATCACCGACTCCAAGACGGCTATGAAGGAGCGCAGCAAGGAGAAACGCCGCTTCTGGAAGAAATACACTGAAGGGAGCAGCAGCAAGCCACGGGAAGAGGACCTGAGGGAAGGTATGGAGGAGGACCCAAGTTCTCATTCAAAGCAGATGACTTAGGCTTTCAGTCTCCTCTGTTTCCAACCTTAGCCTGGTTTAACCAGACTGAACATTGTGCAAATGTCAAACATTGGTGAGTGCAGCATTCAGTTTGGTTAAACCAGGCTAATCCAACCCAGTGTATGAGATTTAATATGCTAGCAGTGTCACGTATACTCCTGCTCCCTCTCTCCAGTGCTCGACGTCGCCAGTTTACTCATTATTACTCACACCTGCCACCATCGTTACGCGCACCTGCGCCTCATGAGACTCACCTGGACCCCATCACCTTCCTGATTACCTCCCTTATATATGTCACTCCCTTCGGTTCTTTCCTCAGGCGTTATTGATTATGTTCCTGTGTTTTATGTCGGTACGCTACTCATGTTTCTTGTTTTGTTTAATTTATTATTCAATTCACTCCATGTACTTGCTTCCCGACTCCTAGCTTACACGTTACAGAATAACACCTCCTTTAACAGGAGTAAATTGGACACACCTGAGTGTCGTTAATGTCTCTAGGACGGTCTCTGCCGCCCTCTGGTGACAGGTGGAACCATTACAAGCAGTTCCTCTGGGAAACAAGCCCCTGCCTCTCAATGTTTCCCATCAATGTTTCCCATCGTCTCACGCCATCTGTCTGTCCATCACTTGTTGTGTTACAGTAAACTCTGTAACACAAGGCACTATCTAGAATCTTAAAGGGTTCTTCGGCTGTCCCCATAGTAGAACGATTTGAAGAACCCTTTTTGGTTCCAGGTAGAACTCTTTTGGGTTCCATGTAGATGTTCTACTGTACTTGGAACCCTAAAGTGTTCTATCTGCAACCAAAAAGGGTTCTCATATGGGGGCAGCCGAAAAACTATTCTGGAACCTTTTTTTCTTAAAGTGTACGTTTCAAACCCTGAGGATTTCTCTCAGCCTCCGTGACGGGATGTTATAGGCTCTAGACCACTCATGAATGGGCATCTTGTGCCCTTTTTTTGCGTTGTTCAAGAGCACCTACTTAACGATTTACTGAAGCCTTAACGGGAGCCATGCTGTGTCCAGTCCACAGTTCCGCCAAGTCTTCCCCCTTCTACCCTCCCTCCCTCCTTTCCACAGCCCAGCTCCAACTCCAGTCAAGGCCAAGGAATTTCTGGGTCTGAAATATAGGATGCCATGTTGAATTAGATATGGTCAATTCATCCCATGTGACGGCTGGACTGACTGTGGATGTGGCTGGAATACAGTACGGTCTCTCAGTTTAGCCAAATCGTTTTACATGAGGTCTGGGAGGGGACAACAATGTATTGGATAGGCTATTTAGATAGAGAACAACTTGTTCTGCAATAAAAAAGTACCCTTTCAATGGGTTGTCAATGGAGCGTCCTTTGTTTGGAAGGGTACTTTTGGGTTGCAGCTTTGTGACTTTACAGCAAGGGATATGTTTATTTTTAAAATGTTATGAATTTCTTGAAACATTCTATTTTCAATCTCTTTTCTATCCAGCTGTTCATGTTGCTGTTGAAGTGGAGGATCAGAAGGAGATGGAGGAGAAGAAAGACGGACCAGGTAGGTGCCATTCAAACCAGGGTTGGGATAAATTGTATTGTATTTCAGTCACTTCAGGATGTGGAATTGAAAATTCAAAAAGGCACTCGCACATCTGAGCTATCTTTTGTGCAGGTGCATGGAAACAGTTGGATAAGATGAGGGAAAAGGAACCCGCACACTGCTCTTGATAGTATTACTGATCTTTAAAAAGCTTTACGTATCGGCCTCACGGCCTTCGTCAGAGCTGTTGTGAGATTTTTAAATTAGCACCCTTATGTAGACCTAGCTCCATGCATGGAAAGGGGTTGGAAAGGGGTTGGAGGCGAAGGAAAAACAAATAAGTGCTACCAAATATAACAATATGCATTTCATAAATATTCAAATAAAGTGTGTACATAAAACGTATTAAACACGTCTGTAACACCACAATCAGGACACCAACTTACCAAGCAAGTTTTCCTAAATCATTGGGTACAGCATAAGAAAAACGTCAGAGTAATCTGAAATAGGGGCATAATTCATGTTCAAATTTACAACATAACATACATAGGCATTTCATCATTAAGACCTTTTAGGAAATAGTGTCTGGAGGGTTAAAATCCCAAAACATTATCTTTTACTCAGAGTATTATTAATATCACCTCCCCTGTCTGATATCTTAACTTTCTCTATGCCACAAAATCTAAAGGTAGAAATGGATGTGGAATTGGAAATGGAATTTCAGTTTACTTCCTGGGTTAGGTTCCTTGACCCCAACCCTGTTTGAAAAGTTAACCCAACCCATGGCACATGGCCCTCTGCATCAATGAAGTTACAGTTGTACTGTAAGTCACAAAGAATAAAGACTGATGTGGACTTGGCTATTAAAGGACGTGTGTTGTCTTCCTCCTCATCCACAGACAACATCCTGAAGCGAGTCTTCAACATTGTCAAATTCTCCTGGGTGTTGTTCCTGGCCATGTTGGACAGTTTCACAGCCTGGATCAACTCGATGTGTCAGGAACACCTGGACATCTCCACCGTGCTGCGCATTGAGCGCTGCATGCTCACGCACGAGGTCAAAAAGGTAAGGTCACGGCCAGGGGGTTTAGACTATTCTGATTATTTATTTTGTGATGCTTATTGTACTATGAGGCATATTACCTGATACCTCAGGTGTACAGTTCAATGAGAATCCAGCTTTTTGAAGATTGCCTGTGAATAAGTGTCTCTTCCTAGTAACAACACCATTTGGTGCCACTTAACATTGCATAATTATTTAACATTTCATACGGTTTAAAACCATGGTAATTATTTCTAGTGCCTATTTCTAGTAATAGCATAGTAATAACATTGGAATTGCCTATTTCCAATGTTATTACATTGTTATTACAGGCTATGCAATATGAAGTGGGTGTAGGGCAAACAATTCTAACAGACATTCTTGGTTGTAATGTTCCAGGGGAACAAGCCTTCGCGGGAGAGCATCCACGTGTACTACCGCAAGCAGATGTGCAAGGCTGCGTCCATTGAGTCTGGCCTGGAGAGAACCGAGGAGGAGACGTGCCAGGACTGCATCCCCCACAAGGCCGAGCGGCAGAGCTGTGTCTATCTGGAGAGCCAAGACCCTATGGTGTCTCATGACAGCCTGTCCAGGTAAGGGAATTGAGGAAAATACACTTTTTATTACAGTTATATTACTACTTAATTATATAATTATTGTTACCTTTTATTACATGTTTTACTTTTGTTTATTTAGTAAATATTTTCTTAACTCTATTTATTGAACTGCATTGTTGGTTAAGGGCTTGTAAGTAAGTATTTCACTGTAAGGTCTACACCTGTTGTATTTGGCGCATGTGACAAATGACATTTGATTTGATTATTCATACTCATAAGAAATGATGAGATTGATTCACCTCTTGTCATCATTAAAGTACATCAAGCAGAGGAAATCCTTTTCAATATGATAGCTGGTGATAGCTGAGGAATCAGTAGACCAGGTTGTTCAGCTGCTTCTTGATTCTCCAAGGATATTATAGTAAACACACACTTCTTACTATCATTCAGTTATAATACTCAAAACATCAAGGGAGACTAAATAAAAGAATCCAAACAGACTCTAGAATCAGGTGCAAGATATTGCCTGTTTTTGAAAGATGTCATGCTGTGCAGATGACAGTAGGTCAGATTGGAATGTTGAGGCCTCCCGAGTGGCCAGAGGTCTAAGGCACTGCATTGCAGTGCTAGCTGTACCACTAGAGATTCTGGGTTCGAGTCGCAGCCGGCCGCGACCGGGAGACCCATGGGTCTGCGCACAATTGGCCCAGCGTCGTCCGGGTTAGGGGAAGGTTTGGCCGGCAGGGATGTCCTTGTCCCATCGTGCACTAGCGACTCCTGTGGCGGGCCGGGCACAGTGCACGCTGACACGGTCGCCAGGTGCACGGTGTTTCCTCCGACACATTGGTGCGGCTGGCTTCCGGGTTAAGTGGGCATTGTCAAGAAGCAGTGCGGCTTGGCTGGATTGTGTTTCGGAGGATGCTATCGGCAATCGGGATTCGCCTCTCCCGAGTCCGTACGGGAGATGCTGTCACGCCCTGACTTTAGTTATATTTTGTTTTCTTTATTTTTTGGTTAGGTCAGGGTGTGACAAGGGTGGTTTGTTTAGTTTTTGTATTGTCTAGGGTTTTTGTTTATCTATGGGGATTTTGTATGGTCTAGGGGTATGTAGGTTTATGGTGGCCTGAGTTGGTTCCCAATCAGAGACAGCTGTTTCTCGTTGTCTCTGATTGGGGAGCCTATTTAGGTTGCCATTTTCCATGTTGGTTTGGTGGGTAGTTGTTTTCTGTTTTGTGTTGCTGCACCTTACAGGACTGTTTCGTTTTCGTTTCACTCTCTTTGTTATTTTGTTTAGTGTTTCTGTTCTAATAAAAATAACATGAGCACTTGCCACGCTGCGCTTTGGTCCGATGACTACTCTTCATCCGAAGACGAATATCGTTACAGATGCAGCGATGAGACAAGACTGTAACTACCAATTGGATACCACGAAATTTGGGAGAAAAAAGATTGGAATGTTGCGGGTGGAACAGATAATTGAACGATTTATTTGCATTCTATCCGTGTGTAATAAAACCCAAGTCTTGCTCAAGTTATCCCAGCATGGACACCATTACGTGATAAACACTTACATTACATTACCATTTGACAGAACAATTATTCAATATTCAGTGGTTATGTTTTGGTGTTGTGTTGATTTCACGCTGCTTGTTGGTACACACGTTGCCTGTTTTAGTCATAGTTTGTTATTTATTTGAGACTGAAGAGTGCCAGGCTCCCGGTATGTGTTGGAGTGTTTATGAAGGGTTTAAAACCAGCCTGGCACCTTGAAACTGCACAGCTCTGTTCTGGGTGCACTAGTGCCCACGGGGAATTCTGTTCTCTGTCTAGACTCTGGCCTAACGCACACACTCACACACACTCACTCACACACACTCACACTCACTCACAGGCACCCTGACATACACACAGGCAAGCAGACAGACAGAGACATGAAGGCGTACACAGATAGAAACACAGATACCCAGAGGTGCAGGCGCACACACACTGTATGAGTTTATGCATGGTCCATAGTCTGTTTAGACCATTCCACAAACTCCATCTGTCTGTGTGTGTTTCTCCAGTGCGTACACAGAGAACACCCTGCTCTGCTCCTGTCGTTCCACACTGGACCACACTGATATGGGTCCTGACAGCATCCAGATGCCCAGGACCAGCGAGCGTGCCCATCCTAAACTCTGCAAGATGGAAGGCCTAGACCTTGAGTCCACCTCCTCAACCGACAGCAGAGACAGCCAGGCCAGGTAAGAAACTACAAACACACAACTACTCCTTCTACTTCTCTCCTCTCATCCCTCACTCTCTACACTTCTCTCTTCTCATCCCTCACTCTCTACACTTCTCTCCTCTCACCCGTCACTCTCTACACTTCTCTCCCGTCATCCTTCACTCTCTACACTTCTCTCCTCTCATCCCTCACTCTTTACACTTCTCTCCCGTCATCCTTCACTCTCTACACTTCTCTCCTCTCATTCCTCACTCTACACTTCTCTCCTCTCATCCCTCACTCTCTACACTTCTCTCATCCCTCACTCTCTACACTTCTCTCCTCTCATCCCTCACTCTCTACACTTCTCTCCACTCATCCCTCACTCTCTATACTTCTCTCCTCTCATCCCTCACTCTCTATACTTCTCTCATCCCTCACTCTCTACACTTCTCTCCTCTCATCCCTCACACGCTACACTTCTCTCCTCTCATCCCTCACTCTCTACACTTCTCTCCTCTCATCACTCACTCTCTACACTTCTCTCCTCTATCCCTCACTCTCTACACTTCTCTCCTCTCATCCCTCACTCTCTACACTTCTCTCCTCTCATCCCTCACTCTCTACACTTCTCTCCCTTCATCCCTCACTCTCTACACTTCTCTCCCTTCATCCCTCACTCTCTACACTTCTCTCCCTTCATCCCTCACTCTCTACACTTCTCTCCCTTCATCCCTCACTCTCTACACTTCTCTCCCTTCATCCCTCACTCGCTACACTTTTCTCCTCTCATCCCTCACTCTCTACACTTCTCTCCCTTCATCCTTCACTCTACACTTCTGTCCCATCAACCGTCAGTCTTCTCTTCCCTCACCCCACATCTCTTCTTGTCTCTTTCCTGATCCCTCACTCACTTATCTTTCCCCCCTTCACTGACTGTAGACAATGAGGCATCTTTGTTACTTTGTCTTTTGTTGGCCTATTTACCATTTGTGTCACTAACCGTGATGTATTACCTTGATCCAAAAAGCTAGTGGTACTAGTGTGTCTCATATGGGTAAACCACTGTAAACCTCATCTCTCTTTGAAGAGCATTTCTCAGGGCCACTCTATTCCTCCCTCTGAATCCAAGGCTTAGATTGTTGGCAAGTCATTTTCTTGTCATCAAATCCACTTCCTGGCTACAGGACTATAGTCCTAAAGCTGCCTTTTCTCTTAGCGCTGTTCAAACATGTCATCTGCGACTGTAGTGTAAACTGTAAAGGGCTTTATTGTCTGTTAGTCAGTGCAGGTGTCAGATTATATTGAGAATAAGGAGAGAAAAAGGGGGAGTAGACATGAGGTGGGTGATTGTGTAGTGCTGTGTGCGGTTACCATGGTGACTCCCTGATACAGTGCTGACGGACAGCCTTTGTATCTAGTGTGTAAGTCTGTCACGACCCCTCTCTCTCTCTCTCCTCTCACCGCTGAACAAACGCTATTTCTGTGTCATTTCATTATCTTGAGTAAATTAGGTTATACAATGAATAGTTCCTGTTGTGGATGCTGATTGGCTGATACCTTGTTCCACATTTATTTCATGATAAACCATGGCAAATACATGTATTACTGTTCTATCTGAATTATCACTACACATCCATACAAATATTTCCACTGTACTTCCTCTCTATGGCCATCCAGGCAATTCATAAATCTCTTACACGGGTTAAACACTGCCCACTTGTGGACAGATGAGTTCCAGAACATAACCGCTCCATTCTCTTGTCTCTCTCCACACTAGTGAGCACACCCAGTGCATAGCCACCTGCTCCTGCCAGGGGACCACCAACACCATCAAAGTGACAGGAGAGGAGCCAGGCCAGGACCTCCAGGACCCACACTCCTCCTACACCGAGACCCCATCCACCTCCACCTCCATGGGGCTGTACCTGGACCATGAGGGGAGTCTTCTCTCCAGGTCTAGGGGAATGGACTGGGACAGCCGGGACAGGGTCCTAGAGACCGAACGGGCAGGGTGGGGGAGGGGACCGTGCTACGCCCACCACAGTGAGCTCCAGCTCTACCAGGCAGACCTCTCTGGTACCACCCCCACAGACACAGACATCCCCCCCTCATACAGCAGGGCCACGGGCCTGGACAGGGAGGGGGCCGAGCAGGTCTCATCCAGTAGGACCCATCATGAGAAGAGGCTAGTTGTGGTGACGCCCGACGAGAAGTCCGATTTTCTGTCGGGCGTCACGAACACCACGTTTCCCTCGCTCACCCACGAGCTGACCGCCAGCGATCTGCTACGCAATAGGTATTGTATTTAGTCACAGCTAGTCTTGTGTTGCCAATTGCATGACCAAATACTGTTAATCGCTCGGCTATCAGAAAGCCGGAAATCGAGGTTCAGATTAGTTTGTTTATTTGACAATTCCAAAGGATTTAGGTTTTTAGAGTTCACCTTGATAGACCCTCGCTCCCTTTTTCTCTCTCTCCATCAGGATGTTCTACGACGAGGAGCTGGAAGACTCTGAGCGTTTCTACGGCAACCAGCCGGCGCTGCTCCAGCTGCTCTATGCTCTCTACAACATGCTAGTGGCCCACTCAGAGATGGTGTGTTTCCTGGTCATCATCCTCAACCACATGATCTCAGCGTCCGTGGCCACGCTCGTTCTGCCCATCCTCATCTTCCTCTGGGCCATGCTGTCTGTCCCAAGGCCCAGCAAACGCTTCTGGATGACCGCCATCGTCTACACAGAGGTATTAACACAGAAGCACTTAGTCAGGTTCTTATCAATGTAAATCTGCCCCTACTCCTTGTCCCATGCAGTATTAAAGGGATAGGTCACCCAAATGAATCAGGATGAACAATACCTTTAATATTTTAAATTGCACATTTTCATAAATATATTTGTTTTATCCAGCTATGAAAATGCAATTATTGTTCAGGGTGGAAATAATGCTCTTTTATGATATAAACTCAATTCTACTACACTGTACTCAATTAATAGTGTTTATAGAGACATGTTATGAGTCATGCATCTATATATTTTTAAGGTTTTCCCCGATCTCTCTATACCACCAGGTCACCATCGTGATCAAGTACTTCTTCCAGTTTGGTTTCTTCCCCTTCAACCAGAACATTGAGCTGGACATGTCCAAACCCTTCCACCCTCCCAACATCATCGGTGTGGAGAAGAGGGAGGGATACGTGCACTATGACCTGGTTCAGCTGCTAGCTCTGTTCTTCCACAGATCTATTCTCAAGGTGCCCACTAAGTCTTTAGCTACATGGTTATTCTTTTAAGGGAGTTCACTTTTTTCGAAAATAAGATACAATTTTTAAAAAGTGGACTACCCCTTTAACTACATTGTTAATTGTTACTTATTACCTGTATTGATACAGTTATATTTAGCACACTGGTGTAATAACCATTCTATTCCTTGCTCTTAACCTCCAGTGTCATGGGCTGTGGGACGAGGATGACCCCAGGGGAGGAGGGGGAGAAACCCCTAAGCAGCACCACCCTGACAGGGAGAAGAGGTCCAGCTCCAGGCGTGTGGAGAAGCAGGCCTCGGGGGGCAGTAGCTCCCTGCTGGAATCGGTACGCGCCCGCTTCCCCCGCCGCTTCCACTCCCTGTCCACCTCCACCCAGCTGCGCCGCAAGAGCTCCAGCGCCGCCTCCCACCTCTCCCAGCGCACCCTGCGCTCCGGCCACTCCAGAGGAGGTGAGGTCACACTGGCTCCTAAGTGCTGAAGAATAACTCTCTTATTGGGCTCGTTTGGGGGAAATGTCTAGACTTTTAATTATGTAATTTGTGAGGCCAATGTCTTCCAAACCTCACCAAACCTAGTCACTCCACAGACAGCGTGAGCTCAAGGCAGAGCCTACGGAGAGGGGACAGTGTGCGGAGTGTCCAGCAGAGGAGCAAGAAGGAGAAGATCCTGGACAAACTCAGAGAGCAGCTCATCAAAGCCAAGAGCTTCATTGTCAAGAAGTAGGTGGTCTGGATGTCATGTTTGAATATCGACTTGAAGGTGCCATATTATACTTTTATTCGGCTACTAACTGGCAATATTCAGTCACTTTTCAGGATAATAAATTGTTAATAAAAACAACATTGTCTGTTCATAAAGGTATTTAGTTTACATGAACAGATCATTGTTTGTAAATCTTTGCCCATTCTCTGTTAAGAACTCTAGAGATGTACATCCCCATCCGTCAGTTCTTCTACAACCTGATCCACCCAGAGTACAGTGCTGTGACAGACGTCTATGTGCTCATGTTCCTGGCCGACACTGTGGACTTTATCATCATCGTCTTCGGCTTCTGGGCTTTTGGGGTAAGTTTGATATATACAGGGCCTTCGGAAAGTATTCAGACTCCTTGACTTTAACGACATTTTGTTACGTTACAGCCTTATTCTAAAATGGATTAAATACATAAAAAATCATCAGCAATCTATACACAATACGACATGATGGCGAAGTGAAAACAGATTTTTAGATTTTTTGAAAATGTGTAATAAAATAAAAACAAAACCTTATTTACATAAGTATTTAGACCCTTTGCTATGAGACTCGAAATTGACCTCAAGTGCTTCCTGTTTCAATTGATCATCCTGGAGATGTTTCTACAACTTGATTGGAGTCCACCTGTGGTAAATTATATTGATTGGACATGATTTGGAAAGGCACCTGTCTATATAAGGTCCCACTGTTGACAGTGCATGTCAGAGCAAAAAATAAGCCATGAGGTGCAAGGAATTGTCCGCATAGTGTCGAGACAGGATTTTGTCGAGGCACAGCTCTGGGGAATGGTACCAAAACATTTCTGCAGCATTGAAGGTCCCCAAGAACACGGTGGCCTCCATCATTCTTAAGTGGAAGAAGTTTGGAACCATCAAGACTCTTCCTAGAGCTGGCCGCCCGGCCAAACTGAGCAATCGGGGGAGAAGGGCCTTGGAGGTGGTGACCAAGAACCTGATGGTCACTCTTTTTTTCCTTTTTTTTTTACCCCTTTTTTCTCCCCAATTTCGTGGTATCCAATTGGTAGTAGTTACAGTCTTGTCTCATCGCTGCAACTCCCGTACGGACTCGGGAGAGGCGAAGGTTGAGAGCCATGCGTCCTCCGAAACACGGACGACGCTGGGCCAATTGTACGTCGCCCCATGGACCTCCCTGGGCTCAAACCCAGAATCTCTGGTGGCACAGCTAGCCAGTGCCTTAGACCACTGCGCCACCCGGGAGGCCACCCGATGGTCACTCTTACAGAGCTCCAGAGTTCCTCTGTGGAGATGGGAGAACCTTCCAGATGGACAACCATCTCTGCAGCACTCCACCAATCAGACCTTTATGGTAGAGTGGCCAGAAAGAAGGAACTCCTCAATAAAAGGCACATGACAGCCCACTTGGAGTTTTCCAAAAGGCACCTAAAGACTCTCCTACCATGAGAAACAAGATTCGCTGGTCTGATGAAACCAAGATTGAGCTCTTTGGCCTGAATGCTAATCTTCACATCTGGAGGAAACCTGGCACCATCCCTACAATGAAGCATGGTGGTGGCAGAATCATGCTGTGGGGATGTTTTTCAGCAACAGGGACTGAGACTAGTCAGGAATCGAGGCAAAGATGAACGGAGCAAAGTACAGAGAGATCCTTGATGAAAACCTGCTCCAGTGCTCAGGACCTCAGACTAGGGCCAAGGTTCACCTTCCAACAGGACAACGACCCTAAGCACACGGCCAAGACAACACAGGAGTGGCTTCTGGCCCAGCCAGAGCCCGGACGTAAACCTGATCGAACATCTCTGGAGAGACCTGAAAATAGCTATGCAGCAACGCTCCCCATCCAACCTGACAGAGCTTAAGAGGATCTGCAGAGAAGAATGGGAGAAACTCCGCAAAAACAGGTGTGTCATACTTGTAGCGTCATACCCAAGAAGACTCGAGGCTGTAATCGCTGCCAAAGGTGCAACAACAAAGTCCTGAGTAAAGGATCTGAATACTTACATAAATGTAATATTTCAGTTTTTAATTTTTAATAAATTGATAACAATTTTTAAAAACCTATTTTTTGCTTTGTTATTATGGGGTATTGTGATTGATTGAGGAAAAACAACAATTTAATCAATTTTTGAATAAGGATGTAACCTAACAACATTTGGAAAAAGTCAAGGGGTCTGAATACTTTCTACTATAAACTGTCCTTATTCATTGTGTTTGTGATTGAAACCAAGTGCAATGAATTGAAATTTTCCCTAAATGGCCAAGAACACATTTGAACTTGAAACATTGAAGAAAACAAAAACCTTCCAAATGAATAACATGACTTCCTGTCTCTCATAGAAACACTCTGCCGCAGCTGACATCACTTCCTCCCTGTCGGAGGACCAGGTTCCCGAGGCCTTCCTGGTGATGGTACTGATCCAGTTTGGCACCATGATCATCGACCGAGCACTCTACCTCCGCAAGACTGTCATGGGAAAAGTCATCTTTCAGGTCATCCTGGTGTTCGGCATCCACTTCTGGATGTTCTTCATCTTGCCTGGAGTCACAGAAAGGTATGAATGTGGAGAAATAACATTAACATTTAGTCATTTAGTCATATAGTCATAACCAGCTCCCTCTTTCTTTTAAATACTGTATATTGCTTACTAAATAGTTTCTTCATTAGTAAGTAATGCATAATGGTGAATGTTTTCAAGGTACTTCAAAAAATTCTTCAAAACATTTTTTCCATTTTAAACACCAGACGGTTCAGTAAGAACACAGTGGCTCAGCTGTGGTACTTTGTCAAGTGCATCTACTTTGGCCTGTCGGCCTATCAGATCCGCTGTGGCTACCCCACCCGTGTCCTGGGCAACTTTCTCACCAAGAGTTACAACTACCTCAACCTATTCCTCTTCCAAGGGTGAGTGCTCTGAAGACTAGTGTAACTACAATCACAAAACGACAGCATAATCAAGAATTGAATGAATTTATGAAAAAGGTATGAGACTAATTTCATCAGTGATGGCACATGCTCCCAATACCTGCCTGCCATAAGCTGGTTCATAACCTATATTGGTCCTAACATTGTCCTAAATATTCCTGATTTCCAGGTTCCGTCTGGTCCCGTTCCTGACAGAGCTGCGAGCGGTGATGGACTGGGTGTGGACGGACACCACTCTCAGCTTGTCCAGCTGGATCTGTGTAGAGGACATCTACGCTCACATCTTTGTTCTCAAGTGCTGGAGGATGTCAGAGAAGGTGAGGGACCACGGCCCGCTGTGTTAGTTCTCTAGGACCTCCCTATCCATCTCTGAATGAGGCTTAGAGGGGAAGAAGATAGTATGTTGTCAGAGAGGCTTTGTGGAAATGAGATACAGCAGGTTTGAGTTTTTTTGTTAGTACTTTTATTGTATTATTTTATGATGTGAAGCACTTTGTTACTTGCGTTGAAAAGCACTATAAAAATAAAGGCACCAATTATGTAGGTTCGCCAAAAGTTAACAAATGTTCATAAAAACTGTAACTAAACTTGATAATGTATTTCCCTGAACAGTTTGTTCTATTCAGAGGCTTAATCCTGTATGTGTGTTGTTTACCAGAGGTACCCCCAGCCTCGCGGGCAGAAGAAGAAGAAGGTGGTGAAGTATGGGATGGGAGGTTTGATCGTCATGCTGCTCATCTGCATCGTGTGGTTCCCCCTGCTTTTCATGTCGCTGGTCAAGTCCGTGGCCGGGGTGGTCAACAAACCTCTGGACGTATCGGTCACCATCACCCTGGGAGGCTTTCAGGTATGAAAACTGTGTCAAAGGGTTTGGGGCAACTCCATTTATTTCTGTTTACCTAATGAATTGACTGAATTTAAATGGAATTGACACCCTGGTTGACAGTATCAGTTCTTTATTGCCATTTGTTAATTTTAGAATTTGACACATTACTATCTGATTTTAGTATCTTAACCTTGGTATCTCCTCCTTCAGCCCATCTTCACTATGAGTGCCCAGCAAAATCAACTGAAGGACATCAGCAAAGCAGATTTTTCAGACTTCATGAATTCGTACAACTACATTCCGGTAAGAAAACCACCCATTTTAAAGCTTGCTTTCTGAATCTTAATTTTAGGTCAGATTTTTCAAGCTTTCAAATATCTTTTGATGCTATAGGTTTGAACACTATTACATTCTGGTTTGAATATATTACTGTGTATTACTATAATTAAGGACGTTCTCCTCCCACTCACCAGGCACTTGCAAATGTAAGTATTGTGTGTTTTAATATTTCCATACTTCTATCCATGCAGTCAGCGATGCAGTTCTTGGAGGCATACACGTCAGAGGATGTGACTGTGGCGGAGCTGGAGGGCAGTTCCAATTCCTTGTGGACCATCAGCCCCCCCAGCAGGAAGAACCTTATGGATGTTCTCAGCAAGGAGGAATACTTCCCTGTCACCATGTCCTGGACCATCCAGAGGTAAGAGAACCAGGGCCCTGTTCATTAGTCACCAAAAGGGAAGAAAACAGACTGAAACAGTCCAATAAGATACTCATTTTCATTAGCGTTGCAAAACGCTTTCAACTGTTTTCCGTTGCGTGCCCTAATGAACACTACGCTGGAGGAACCAATACTCGAATGCACACATGTATGGAAACATACTCACTTACTATCGGAGTGAGAACCAAACCTCTATTCAATCCGCATCGTGGAAGTTCGACTTTACACAGTGATGTAAATTTAAAGGCAATGTTCACGCTTTAGCGGAGGCTGCATTCACGGTTAACGCTGCATATGTCGGCTCAATCGGAAAGTACCTTTTACATTTCTATCGGGGAATCTGTAACGCAAGACTGAATAGAGCCACTATACTCACACACTTCTTAGAAACTCAAAAGTGTTTTGAACTGTAACTTGGTAAAATAACTTAGTAACTACAGTGTTGTGTAGCTCCACATAGATTACATAGTACTTTAGAGACGTAAAATATCTGTTGAGATATCTGCCCATTTACGAGTGCACAAAGTAATATGTATGGGAAAGAATGTGTGGTGTACTATTTTTGACTTGCAAAATATCTACTGTCTGTAATTGGGATTTTTCTCTCTTCAACAGGAATCTCAGTCTTGGAGCCAAAGCTGAAGTTGCGACAGATAAACATGTAGCATACCTTGATATGACAACACGACAAGAGTTAGTAGATCTACTGAATGGGACCAGAAACCAGGCTGTGTGAGTAGCCTATGCTAAGGGAAACAGACTACGACTTTTCAGGCTTAATTAAGCCTTCATAACCCTTTCATAAGGTCTTTTATAGATGCTTGATCAATCATTCATAATTAAAGTGATGCTCCACAACTTTGTATAATTTGAGCCAGCAGTTTTGAAAGTGGTGCTCACGAGCCAAAACGGGACCCAGTTTGAATTGTGTACTACATCATCAAAAAAACAACATTTGCAAGTCGTATGAAATGTTACAAATCCAACTCGTACAATATGTTCCATTTTGTTGAGATAAAGATCCCGGACTGCATCTTTAAATGTCATGTCTCTTTCTCTCCTCTCCAGGGTCATAGCACAAGTCTTCCCATGCTTCCTCAGAGCTCCCAGTGACTCCAATGCCAAACCTATAGAACAACTCCATAAAGGTAATGCACAAATCCTTAAACCTGGAATGACTTCATATGGATAGAAACATTTATACATTTACATCGTCCTGAAATGAACACTTCTGTTTTGAACTGACACATTACCCTCTTATTACTGTTGATGTATCGTTGATGATATCTCCATTTCAGACAATGGCTACAAGAACATCCTGCTCGACCTGGAGAGAACCCACAACAGCAGTGGTGAGATCCAGGAGTGGTGGATCGTAGACCAGCCATCGGCGGGACAGATCCAGATGAGGGGTGCGGCGGTGGGGAAGAAGAGAGAGGCAGGCCTCCAGCTCTACGTGTTCAGTGACAAAGTCAGCCCGCCCAGTCTGGGCTTCCTGGCAGGATACGGGTGAGTGGAGGATATCTAACGGTCTGACTTGGGTCATGTAACTCATGTTCAGTGAGACACACAATCATCATTTTTGATTGTTTGTCAGGCAGTACCAGCTCATTTCAAAATGTTGTGTTGTGCTTACTGGACACAACCCTGGTGTTGCTTTCTAAAAGATTTCCTGCATTTATAATGCTTTATCACTTGTCATAAGCATGTATGTGCCTTTTTAATGTATTATAACAAGGCTTATAATGTGTTATTTTGTATCTCACCGACAGGATCATGGGCCTGTATGCGTCGGTGGTGCTGGTCATCGGCAAGTTTGTGCGCGAGTTCTTCAGCGGCATCTCCCATTCCATCATGTTCGAGGAGCTGCCCGCCGTGGACCGCATCCTGAAGCTGTGTACCGACATCTTCCTGGTCAGAGAGACGGGCGAGCTGGAGCTGGAGGAAGATCTATATGCCAAGCTCATCTTTCTCTACCGCTCACCAGAGACTATGATCAAGTGGACCAGGGACCAAAAAACTAAATGACAGTGCCACCTAGTGGGGGGCAGAGACATGAAAAAAGCACAATCCAGCAGGAAGTCGCTAGCTCGCTACGCTCCCTGTATTTTGGTGGGATGGTAATAAGGGACCCTCTCCCTATCAAGCCTGCCATGAAAAACAATGACCTATACATGAAAGGTGACTTTGAAGAACAGCGGTGGCTGGTGGCACTTTAAATTAGGAGGACGCGCTCATAGTAATGGCTGGAACGGAATTAATTTAGTGGTATCAAACACCTGGTTTCCATGCGTTAGATAGCAGTCCAACCATTATTATGAGCCGTCCTCCCCTCACCAGCCTCCTATGTAAGAAGCAGTTTTTTGTTTGTACTCGTTTAGTACAACTCTGAAGAATTGCAGCCATCAGTCAGTGTGTTTGAGATGTCACAGACAGACAGGGAGACAGACTGCAGCTGTCCTGCCTGCCTCCAGACGTCTGGCCTTTTTCCTATTGGGAAATATGAACCAAGGGTTGTGCAATATACTGATAGCTGGCTGTAAACTTGAACAGACATGTTTTCTTGAGCTAACACGGGAGAAGGGAAAAGCGAAGTAAAGTGGGCAGCGACTGAGAGACACTAGACACTTTGATTTTCCAAGATATTTCCCTTTACAGTAGCCTACCTGGAAGTGTTTTGGCTTTTCCAGCAAGACAACAACGAGAGGTTGAAGACAACCCACTGGGCACACACTGGTTTAATCAACGTTGTTTCCATGTAATTTCAATGAAATTACGTTGAACCAACGTGTAATAGACGTTGAATTGACGTCTGCGCGCAGTGGGAAGTTACAATAATTTGTTGACGTTATTTTGTTTCTACAGAGTAATCAAGGGACCTGTGGCAGACATCGTTCTCAGGAAATGTGTATCATCTCACCAGAAAGGGATTACGTTTTTGGTTTTGTTTGAACCTGTAGTACACCTAGGAAAGAGAAACAATAAAGGGAAAAACAGTGATGTGATGAACACTGTAGAGCATAGAATGATATTTCTATATTATGGAGCACCTATAAAGACCTATGAATTGAGGGCCTAAATACAGATACTGTCGTTGATGTGTGTAACATGTGTCGGTTATATTTGATTGCTTGAAAACCCCTTGTTTTTGACATTGCATGTTAGTGTTATTTTAAATCTACAAGTTCATATGTTCAACCAAAATGTGATCAAGGTCATCAAATCTATGCATAGGAAAATGCAGCACCATGTGTAAGTGAATAGATTGTTTTCATGTGTAAGGAATCTAGTTTGTGACGTTATCGAGGTTCAGTGACCAGAATGTAACAAATGTTTGAAAGCTGACCTGCTGCCATTTTATTCCATTCCATGACTTGATTCAGTAAAAACACTGAGGGCATGCCACAAACATCAAGCCTGCATACTCCACAAGACTTGACACACATTTTAAGATTAGTTGTAAACATGAATCATCATCTAGCTTTCAGTCAGTTCCAAAGTACAGGCATAACATATAATACAAATGGAAAGGCATTCTGAAACCTAGAAGAAACTAAAGTACAATAATATACCAATTACACAAATGTATTATTTTCTTAACATAAATTTGATTCATTATAAGTGCCTTCACACACAATCGTAACTGAAATGGCTGCTTTCAACACTTCATACTGTACAAATTCAGAAATCGTCTCATCCACCCCTTTACGCATCAAACATTGAGGCACAGAGTTTGATATTGTAAGGTGAACGTGCAAATCATTATTTTCACACTGAGTATCTTGTTGCATACTGTTGTAGATTGAATGAGAAAACACCTTGATGATCCATTGAGGCAAATACAACAAATACATTACCAAACCTAGATCAACATTCAAAATCAAATGTTTTATATCACTTCAAATGTAGCAAAATATACATTATTTTACAATCGCAGTAAACCCCAAAAGGGACAAATAATATATTCAAATCTTTAAGTAGTGTTTGATTATTTTCCACAGTGATATTATATTACCATGCTTATGTTATTGTTATGAGCATAACTCGTTGTTATGCTTGATGGTTAGTGCCTACAGTTGTTTTCTAGGATACATCTGGCGATGGGAGGCAAGGCAAAGTTCACGACCTCCTGGCATGCTGAGAATGGGAGGGCTGTGGAAGATTCCGACACCCATCCTTAACAGGTAACTGGAAGTGCTCTGGTCCAGACAGGAAGTCCAGGTTCTGTGGCTAACATAGCCCACCAGCGTACTCATCCTCATCAGCCTCCCCTGCCCCCGCTCCTCCTTCCCCAGCATCGGCAGCTGAAGCAGGAGCCTTCTTCTTACCCCCCCCTGGAACCCTCAGGCTGATGGACAACTTTGCATACTGCAAGACAATTGGCACTGTGGTCAGGTTATGGCAAGTTTTCTCTACAGTATTTGTTTGTCAGAAGTGTTTCCTAAACCTCTCATTGAGTACCCACAGCCAGTTCCATGGTTTTGATCTCTTCCTGAACTAGCACAGCAGATTCAACTAATGAACCAATCAGAAAACCCTTGGTTAGTTTGAGTCAGGTGTGTGTGTGTCTTTCTGGAATTGATCAGGAAAGGTTTAAGAAATAGCTCTAAAGAAATGTAAAAGATAATAAATCGTACAAAACAACACAAGAAAGCAGGGTCTAGAGGGGTGACGCAGGTAAGCAAGCAGTTGGACTGCTATTGTTTCTATTAATAAATTACTCTGTATTATTCAGGCTAGCCTGGAAATGCATCTATGGGGTGGCTAGGAGAGAGGTTTCATAAGGAAAGGACAGCTCATGATTCCATACCTTTTAAAGACCTTAAATGTGATCAAAGGAGACAACAGAACACAATTGAGAGAAGTAGATACTCAAATGATGTGATGACATGCTTTGAAATGAATGATGGTTACATACAGTATAAGCCACAAGGCAGAACACTCACATCATTGTCCATGTACTTGAATAAGGGCGAGTTACAGACGCAGTGCACTTGGTCCTCATCCTGCTCGTCGTAGCCCTGCAGGAGCTGCTCCAAGGCAATGCAGTCCTCACTCCCACTGAAACCTGGCAGACTAGGGTCAAAGGTTAGAATGGTCAAGCATAGGGTTGCAAAATTCCGGTAACTTTCCCAAAATTCCCAGGTTTTCCAGAAATCTTTCCAGAAATTCCGCCGGGTGGAGTATTCACAGATTCCGTGTTTATTACCTCCTGACTCCAGGAATATTCCAACCCGGGATTTCTGGAATTGGGGGTAAGTTACCAGAATTATGAATCCCTAGTCAAACATAACAAAATTCATAACCTTCATATTTACCTTTTAGTTAGACCAATGTAAAGTCAATACCTGTAACTCTCTCGAACACATTTATCTGCTGCTACGAAGTCATTTCTGTGAAGGTGGACTAGCACTTGGGCAATGGTTTTCTGAAGAAGAAAATACACAGGCAACCATTTGGTTTTAATCTTCACAACAGGGGTAATAATAACACAGTCTGCTCACTTTTGAACACGGTCAATTGTCTTTATCAGGCTAAATAAGTGAAAGATCCTTAAACACACCTTAAAACACGTTGGGTAATTCTCTATTTCTTTATACATGTTCTTTTCCTTCTGAATCGACACTGCTGCTTCATCAAGCCTGACGGGCCAAAAACAACAGTTAGCTGGAAGGGAATGAGTAGGAAAGGTAGAACAATCTGTAAAGCAGGTGAGAATTTACTTGTGTTGCCTGACGAGAAGTCTTGATGCTTTCCCCAGCATCTCTACAGCTTGACGTAGACGGTCTTCATTCTGCAGAAATATACATTCATCATATCAACAATATTTTGATTGATTTGGTCACTTTTCATCACATTAATATATATCCAATATCAATGAAATAAGACTGAGATTCCTGCAGATGTGTCCCTGAACTGAGGCTGTGGCTTGGAAGCAACTCAATGATTGGTGTTCTCTACTATCAAAACTTCAAGTCGTACCTCAAATACTGATGCAGCTTTCTGGTACAGATCCACTGCTTTTGCTAGATCCTGTGATTCGATTAGCCTGAAAAAAGAAAAGGGCAACTTAAGTAGCCTAAGCATCAAAACGAGGAATAACAACGAGCATCATCATACGTTTACAGTGACATGCCAATGTTGACAGGGAATTCATTTTGAGAGACCGTCTAAGATGATCAATATTGGCTACCGGTACGTACTTTCCAGCTCTGTCGAGGGCCAAGGCTGCAGTGTCTGGTGTGCCATTCTCTACATACATCATGCTTGCTCTCTCAATATACTGGATAGCCTCTGGTATCCTCTGCATGTCCTGGAGAGAAAAAAACATGTCTGTCAATGATTAGCATTAGTAGCTAGTTAATATTAAAACAGTAGTCATGTCATGTGTCAAAAGCATCTGGCTAAAAACAAAGCCTTTAATCTAGAAGGGGGCAACAAAAACTTTAAAACTATGGCATAAACGCAACAGTAAATGTCACTCGACCTCTGATAAACATTAATGTCAATCATATATACTTGTTATCACATTAACACTAACCTTGAGCATCATACCAGCTGCCTCAAGTGCTCTGTAACAGAAAGGTCTCCTTAGCAACATTCAATACAACCAGACATAGACAAATCAGTGTCATTCTGGTTCTTTTAATATCATTACATAAGATAGGCCTAGATCTTTTATACTCACTTGGCTGCATGGAAAAGTCTGTACATTGAGTTGAGTTAAAGAAAACGTTGATGTTGTTATCAGATCTTTGTGGGCCACGATGTTCAAATACAGCATATACAATTACCTTGTTCAAAACAAACCTGCAATACCATTTATAAGCCTCCCTCCCCATTGGCAGTGAAAGGATACGTTTTGTTGTTGGTATGTGCCTCTGCCTCTTGCAGGTATGCCTCCTTCGCTTCTTCAAGCATCTTGGCATTTTTAAAGGCAACAGCTGGGCGAAAAGGGAATGCTTTATTATGCATTTATAATAAGCCAAATCACAAGACAACTTGAGCAACACTTCTGCAATATAGCCTAATATTACTGACAGTGTGCTATTGCCCAACTAGACTATCAAATGTTGTTGTAGTAGGGGACATGCATTCAGGTCCAAATTGTTGCTGCATAGAATGTATGAGCCTTTGGGATACAATACCTGCTTTTGAGTACTCTGATGCAGCACTGTCATAGTCAGGCTTCCATTTCATGAAGCTAGTCTTTAAACTGTGGGGAAAATGCATCATATTTCAGTGCCAAACATTACAGCAGCATTGCCTCTGAAAAAAGTTACAATCATATGGATTTGCCATAGGATGTAATACAGGTATGGACGCCCTAGTATTGATGAAGTGATACCGACAGGCTTAACTGCGGTGCAGCTCAGCTGGCTTCCTATCTAGAATGGCAAGCTAGCTTGCTAAATTGAAAATACCATTCCTATGCTATTTGCTTTATATATAGGTACTTTACAATACACGATTACCAATACTATGATCGTGGCTGACTACCTACTGTAATAGCTCAAATGCAAGCTAGCTAGCTAACGTCATCTAGCTAGCGAGATTTCCTTACTATTTTTCAGCCTTGGCAATGTGGTCGTGCGCCTCGTTGATTTTCGCAGCCATCTGGTCCAGTGGCAGCTCTGCTGTGTAGTCTACTAGTAATGTAATGAAACAGTTATTAATATTTAAGTTCTCACTGGCTAAAATGTAGTGAGATGTTGCCGTTACTGGTTTCAGGAGACCTTTCCTTCATCAGTGTGTTGACTACGGAAGTTCGTGAGTTGCATTTTATTTTTCTACTCATATACTGCGACAACGTTACAATGTTGCACCTACTGGGCAATAATGTAACAGTTCTTTTTTTTCTCAGTTGAACGCCCTTCCCTAGAAAGGCCCTTCCCTAGAAAACTAGTCTTATTTCATCAATTCAATTCAAGGGGCTTTATTGGCATGGGAAACATATGTTAACATTGCCAAAGCAAGTGAGGTAGATAATATAGCAAAGTGAAATAAACAATAAAATTCATCTCTATTTGCAATGCATTATGAAATCTCCAGTTATTCATTTATATAGCCTACAAATTGTATAATATAATTCCTCTATTATTACATGTATTTTATAAAGCCGTTTTACACCAGCAGTTGCAAAGTGCTTTACAGATACCCAGCCCAGAACAAGCAATGCAGAGGAAGAAGCAGTGGCCAGGAAAAACTCCCTAGAAGGAACCTAAGAAGAAATCTAGAAAGGAACTAGGCTCAGAGTGGTGTCTAGTCCTCATCTGGCTATTATTATCAGTGAACAAAATTGTTGCTACTATTTTTTATGTGATAAACTAATAAATTCGTATAGCCCAGTCGAATATATCACTGCCAAACCAGTAGACATGGCCTATCACATGATACCAATTGACAGAGTTCTTGGCTCGGGTTCACCTGAGCAGGGCTCCTGTGTCTGAAATAGTAACTGTATCTTTAAGGCGTTTGCCTACCCCTGTCTGCTTTGTGTTGTGTAGCGGTGTGGAGAGTCACGCCATCAGAACATGCTTTAATTCTGAAAGGTAGAGGTGGAAAAGGGGTTAAGAAACTTTCACCTTTGGAGCAACAATCGACAAGTTGGGCAAGGTGAGTTTGATTACTACTTTTATTATATTGTTAATCAGTGTGTGTTCTTTACCAAGACAAAAAACGGCATCCTTTCTTCCTAGTTGGTTGATGTTGAGAAAAGGTGTTTATAGCTTTGGATATGCCTCTCCAAAACACGAGGTTTGTTCATAAACGGCGCTTGAAAAGTGTCAGACTTTTCATACAATTTATCCAAACTAAGTGTTTAATTTTAGGATAAAATGTAACTTCCTTTCCTTATGTAACCCTGAGGTCTTTAAGAGGGTTGCGCTACTGGCATGATCAACATGCTATTATTGAATTAGATTACCGTAATAGCTATACAACGTTTGAACATCGATTTTAAATGTATTCAGAGTTTAAGATTAAATGCGCAGCAACCTTTATGTAATTTAGTTGCCAGCAAGCGGGAAACCAATGTTTGCATTGCAGTGGGTCTGACGACTTGCGGATTGTGGTTTGTGTAGAAAGGGAATAATGCCCCTTTAAAGCAAACGGCCAATTTACCATAACAATTGAATCAAAGGGATGGTTCCTTGACACGATTTTGCCTGCGTTTTAGTAGTATGTTTATTGAGTCCCGATGACGTCTAGGTATTTTGCTGATGTTGAATAAGGGGTACATTCCAAATTCTTGTCTGACTCTTTGTTTTGTCGGTGCAGGATACCGTTGTTTCGTGCGTGTCGGAAATGAAGTCTACTCAAATTTTACTATCCACTGCACTTATTTTCCTTCTATCTGGACTTTCCATGATTACCGCCTGCAACAAGGCTCTCTGTGCCAGTGATGTCAGCAAGTGCCTCATTCAGGTAAGAAGGCTAAGCTCTTAGTGCGTTTTTTAAAAGGCATTCGGTTTAGGTAAACTTTTGTCTCACTAATACAATTTTTCTGTTACTAAATCACTTTGAGAGAACTCTATGGAATTTCAATAAGGAATCTCTCACGTCTTTTCAGAGTAAATTGCCACTGCCATAGTGTTATGCCAATATTTTATTTCTTGGAATTCAGCTAAGACTTGATGAACTTCCCACTATGCATTTCCACTGTGTGTATGTCATTTTACATGAACCTAAAATCTCTACATTCTCTCTACTGGAAACATGCATACAACCGTAATAGTACCTGTAAACTAAATAAACCTGTCTGAGAACACTCAACTAACAAAGCGGAGATACTAAAAATGTACTCCGAAGTTGTCAGGGCTTACAATCAAGCGCATGTTTTACATTTACAGCCACACAGTGTCTTCAAAGGATGTAGCCTAGTCTACCTTGGCTGTACATGCGATGGCCAATGGAGATTGATATCTGTATACCTTCCATGGTTGCTGTTGCAGCCACAACCACACTTGACTGTTAGCTCCATCCCTGTGCACATCTGGAATTTGACCTCTGCTCTCCCTTTGAACTGCCCTCCCAGCCACACTGGAGGAGTCACAGAACAGGCATCTTAAGGTCGGCCCACTCCTCAAACATACGCAGTTACACACACCCGCCCGTAGTGATTTCTAACAGGATATGTATGGCTTATTTTCTTGAGTCAACCATGACGTGCTCAATACACAAAAATAATGTTATATTGTTTTGGCCCTCATGTAACGACTAAAGCCAGACTGAGACTACTGTATTGAAAGAATGTTTGCACAACATGATAGAAGGCTTAAATGCATATGCATTTGTGTGCATGCTATGCAAATGTGCCACCCTCACTGTCTATTGCTGAATTTCTCTCTTACTTGTGAGTTATCCACTTATGTACATCAGTCCTGCCACGTACATAAAATGTGACCATGTTATAATATACATTGTGTGTTTTGTGATGTACAGGAGCTGTGTCAGTGCAGGCCCTCTGATGGGAACTGCTCATGCTGTAAGGAGTGTATGCTCTGTCTGGGCACGCTGTGGGAGGAGTGCTGCGACTGTGTGGGTAGGTGCCAGAGTTGTACAGTTGTGGCCTAAAGTTTTGAGAATGACACAAATATTAATTTTCAAAGTCTGCTGCCTCAGTTTGTATGATGGCAATTTGCATATACTCCAGAATATTATGAAGAGTGATCAGATGAATTGCAATTAATTGCAAAGTTGCTCTTTGCCATGCAAATGAACTGAATCCCCCAAAAACATTTCCACTGCATTTCAGCCCTGCCACAAAAGGACCAGCTGACATCATGTCAGTGATTCTCTCGTTAACACAGGTGTGAGTGTTGACGAGGACACGGCTGGAGATCACTCTGTCATGGTGATTGAGTTCAAATAACAGACTGGAAGCTTCAAAAGGAGGGTGGTGCTTGGAATCATTGTTCTTCCTCTGTCATCCATGGTTACCTGCAAGGAAACACGTGCCGTCATCATTACTTTGCACAAAAAGGGCTTCACAGGCAAGGATCTTGCTGCCAGTAAGATTGCACCTAAATCAACCATTTATCTGATCATCAAGAACTTCAAGGAGAGCGGTTCAATTGTTGTGATGAAGGCTTCAGGGCGCCGAAGAAAGTCCAGCAAGCGCCAGGACCGTCTCCTAAAGTTGATTCAGCTGCGGGATCGGGGCACCACCAGTACAGAGCTTGCTCAGGAATGGCAGGTGTGAGTGCGGCAAAGACTTTTGGAGGATGGCCTGGTGTCAAGAAGGGCAGAAAAGAAGCCACTTCTCTCCAGGAAAAACATCAGGGACAGACTGATATTCTGCAAAAGGTACAGGGATTGGACTGCTGAGGACTGGGGTAAAGTCATGTTCTCTGATGAATCCCCTTTCCGATTGTTTGGGGCATCCGGAAAAAAGCTTGTCCGGAGAAGTCGAGGTGAGCGCTACCATCAGTCCTGTGTCATGCCAACAGTAAAACACAGCCATGAATAAAGAATGGTACCAACACATCCTCCGAGAGCAGCTTTTCCCAACCATCCAGGAACAGTTTGGTGACGAACAATGCCTTTTCCAGCATGATGGAGCACCTTGCCATAAGGCAAAGCGATAACTAAGTGGCTCGGGGAACAAAACATCGATATTTTGGGTCCTTGGCCAGGAAACTCCCCAGACCTTAATCCCACTGAGAACTTGTGGTCAATCCTCAAGAGGTGGGTGAACAAACAAAAACCCACATTCTGCCGAACTCCAAGCATTGATTATGCAAGAATGGGCTGCCATCAGTCAGGATGTGGCCCAGAAGTTAATTGACAGCATGCCAGGGCGGATTGCAGAGGTCTTGAAAAAGAAGGGTCAACACTGCAAATATTGACTCTTTGCATCAACTTCATGTAATTGTCAATAAAAGCCTTTGACACTTATGAAATGCTTGTAATTATACTTCAGTATTCCATAGTAACATCTGACAAAAATATCTAAAGACACTGAAGCAGCAAACTTTGTGGAAATTAATATTTGTGTCATTCTCAAAACTTTTGGCCACGACTGTAGAATCGAGTCTGACTCATGTCACAAATTTGCTTTGAGACTCGACATGATAGAAAATAAAAACTTGAGACTTAACTTGGAGCCTCGATTTGATTAATGACTTGAAATGATCTGGCCAGGTTTTGTCATTTTGTGGCACGGAGACTCCATGGATTACTCTCCACGCAGCCAGAGTAGCCGCAGGCATCACACTTGCAAAAAAAATAAAAAGTTAGAGAGGATTGCCATAAATATACAGCTCCAAAAATTGTTTGGGGATCAAGCATATAAACTGTTTACTTTGCCATCTCACCAGCAATGGGGCATCAAGCAACAATTACTAGCATAGGTCTTTTGTTAAGTCAAAATTGCTTAATATTGATCTTATGAAGCTTGCGTTTGGAATTAGTTAAAATGTATTATTACATAATCAAAATGTGTTGTGGACAAAATAATGAAAAGGGCTGTCTGCTAGCCTCAATAAATAGACAAAGATTTGTAGTTGATTGATGTCATTGCATGTCTCGACTATTTTTTTTACTTGACTTGAAATAACTTGGCTCAGCTCAACTTGCTCCTAAAATGCACGACTTGGAATTGACTCTAGACTCTGCCAGTTCTACTTAGGACTTGAAACTTTGACCATTTGACTTGAAAAGAGCAAACTACAACCAGGGTCAGAATGGATTAATGAGGATGGGTATTTGGTATTTGCATCATATTGAGCGCCTCCAAATCCTTCCTTCCATTATTCACTGATTGTTCAAGGTAGTGCACCCAACCTATTTTACAAGTGTGGTGCAGTGAATGTTGAGTATCATATGAACAAATAGTGGTTTATTGATGATCAGTAATTTATTGTAAAAGTATTTGATTTATTTACCAATTATCAACTTGTTCCCTGCATCCCATCACACAGGGATGTGTAACCCCAGGAACTACAGCGACACTCCGGCTACCTCCAAGAGCACGGTGGAGGAACTCTACCGACCCATCCCCTCACTGTTCCGTGCCCTCACCGAGGGTGAAGCACCCATCAACATGATGGTAGTATCCTTCCCCGTGGCTGAGGAACTATCTTACCATGAGAACCTGGTGTCTTTCCTGGAAACTCTGGAGGACCAGCACCAAAATGTCTCCCTGACCGGGAACAGTATCCACGCCAGCTACGATAACACCCAAAGTACTGAAGGTAGGGAGGGATGAACGGGTTGAATTCTGGGAACAATCATAGCTGCTGGGTATTCCATAATAAGAGAATAAACAGAGCGTGGGTACGTCATACAGTCTTACAAAGATACCTTTTATCAAAGTATTAGTTCATCAGAAGACTCTGAAGATTCTACATAGTTTAGCATTTGTAGCAAAAATACCATTCAAGTCACGGGACCGATATTGTCATTTTTCACACATCGTGTCTAAACGTTTCTATTGTGAAGCTCTACAAGGTCACATAGGTAACAAGATGCTCACGGGTTATGACTGTATGAACTACACATTGAAACATCCAGCCCAAAGCGGGAAGTTTAAATAACATACTTACTAGTCGCCAAAGTTGGTTTGTCCGGTGTAGGCCGTCACTGTAAATAAGGATTTGTTCTTAACTGCCTAGTTAAATACAATTTTAAAGTTCTGGCAGATTGGCCACCCCCGTAAGTGCTAAAGATATGAAGTTTGGTCCAGCCCACTATTTTAGGGAATCCCCAAGAGTCAACGAATAGCTCAAATCCCCGACAGACTGTATATTGTTTTAGGAGAGGGAGAGCTATAATGAAGTCATCGCTAAAACTGCTTTGATCCGAGCTCGGTGGCTAGACCCCTCGATAAAAACGTATGCAATCTCGGGCTGTCTTTTGATGGGTTTAGTGGGCTGCTAGCCCTGCAAATTGAGTAGATTGCTACTGCTGCTGGCCTTGTGGACTTTCATGTGCATCCACTCCATTTGTCTTCTACTCAGCTCAGCAACCGGTCCTAGTGATTTGTAATTGACTAGGAACCTCTGTGTGTGTGTGTGTGTTCATGCAGCTTTAGTATTCTGATCATATTTCTGAGCAGGGAATTCCGAACGAGTCATGCGGCTATGCCTACATTTTTAAATATGTCCAGTGTGTCCGGATTCCCTTTTCCCGGGGGGCAAAGACAGAGTTTGCGAAACCCTGCTTTAGAGTACCTTCATAAATGTAAAGTGAAGACTAAGCATGTTTTCTGTAAGTTTTTCCAATGGATAGTGGTAATATTTGCCTGTTGTATTCCTTGGAGAAATAAGCCTTTGAATGCCATGTCTTTCCCCTCCACAGATAACATGTGCACTGTGGTGTACTTTGACGACTGCGTGTCCATCCGCCAGTGCAAGCAATACTGCGAGTCCATGGGGGGCTCCAAATATCGCTGGTTCCACAATGCCTGCTGTGAGTGTATCGGCCCAGAGTGCCTCGACTACGGCAGCAAAACCGTCAAGTGTATGAACTGCCTGCTCTGATTGAAGCCAATGGGACGGGCCACATTAGGGTACTGTGTTCAAACTGCCACAAGGGGGCACTATCTGGAGTAGTAGATGGTGAAGGTTAACTGAGGAATATGACTTTCATAATGCTTCAGTATTTTTATGAATTATTTTTGCTCATTTTTATATTTTATAGGTTCTCTAGCAAATTAGAAATATATCATTTAAAAAGTTTTTTTTTTTAAATAGTTAAGAGAAGAGGTTGATGTTTTAAAATGTGTAATGAAATGGCATTTTATTTTTGATGTCATGGAAAATCAGAGTAAATGCTATTTGTATAATTGTTTTATCACGTGTTATTTTAGGAAACAATGTCCATATTCAATCAAACTAATAGCCAGCTGTTCACATATTTTATATGTGCAGTTAAAATGATTTGTTTCATACTGTAAACATGATTTAAAATCTAATAAAATAATTTAAGATAAGTTCGGCCAGACATATAGGACATGTTTAGTACAGATGGGTTAAGTTCAGCTGGCCAGACAGATGGGACATGTTTGGCTGACCAGATAGGATAAGCAGGGTTTGTACGGTGATGGAATTTTAAGTGTTTTTCAGGCCTGGAAAAGTTGGGACAAGTTTGGCCAGATATGATAATTTCAGAAATAAGTTTGGCCGGCTGGATAGGTTTGGCCAAATGAAACTAGTTCAGCTGGCTGGCACAATAGGACAAGTCATCAAGACAGATGGGATATATGTTCAGCTGGCTGGACAGATAACAAGTTCGGATGATTGGCCAGATAGGTTAAGGTCAGCTCGCTGGACAGATGAGACAAGTGCAGCCAGATAAGTTTGGTCGGCCGGTCAGACAGATAAGTTCACAACCGGGGATCCGAGCTTCATCAGCCAACACTAGATATTGGTTAATCAAATCTTCCCATTCCGGCTTAATTTGGCATGCCTTCTAAAACAGCCAAGGTCGAACTATGTGTGGAAGGGGAGAGAGGGGCATGCATCCCACATCAGTTGACAAAAATGTAGAATTCCTACTACCAGCCATTATGGGTAGCACTCATTATTCGTCAATTGTGGGAATAAATTAGGATATGCATGCATGTTTGTTTTTTTATATACAGTATATAGTAGATGCAGTACAACTGAGGGGAAGGCGTTTGAAATGATGTTGCGGATCTGGTTCTGTACTGTAGGTGGCACCATGTGCTCTTCTTAATGGATGAGCCCATCTCTCTTGGAAAGGCCCTAGGATCCATGTGTACAGGGTTGGTCAGACATTCACTGGAACGACAACCCTACAATTATCATGGTACTTCTTAATGGTAAGTTTACAAACATGGCAAGTGGTGAAATAAGTATAGCTAGTTAAAATTGTAATGTAATGGCTTTGCAGATAATAAGACAGTCTGTCTTTATCTGGCTAAAAGAGGAGGAATATAATATCTATTGTTTGCAGGAAACTCTTCTACACCTTTAGACGAAGTTGTATCAAAGCCTACTGGACGACAGATTGTTTTTAACCAAGATAATAATTTACAACTTACTTTTCCCCTATATAACATAGATACAGCAGATCCCCTTATTGTATGGGACACTTTAACACTGAACAAAAATATAAACGCAACATGTAAAGTGTTAATCCCATGTTTCATGATCTGAAATAAAAGACCACAGAAATGTTCCATATGCAAAAAAAGCTTATTTCTTTCAAATGTTATGCACAAATTTGTTTACATCCCTGTTAGTGAGGATTTCTCCTTTGCCAAGAAAATCCATCACCTGACAGCTGTGGCATATCAAGAAGCTGATTAAACAGCATGATCACATAACACAATGCCACAGATGTCTCAAGTTCTTGGTCACCTCCCTGACCAAGGCCCTCCTCCCACGACTGCTCAGTTTGGCCGGGCAGCCAGCTCTAGGAAGAGTCTTGGTGGTTCCAAACTTCTTCCATTTAAGAATGGCCACTGTGTTCTTGGGGACATTCAATGCTGCAGAAATATTTTGGTACCCTTCCCCAGATCTGTGCCTCGACACAATCCTGTCTCGGAGCTCTACGGACCATTCCTTCGACCTCATGGCCTGGTCTTTGATCTGACATGACTGTCAGCTGTGGGACATTATATAAACAGGTGTATGTCTTTCCAAATCATATCCAATCAAGTTGTAGAAACAGCTCAAGGATGATCAATGGAAACAGGACGCACCTGAGGTCAATTTCGAGTCTCATAGCAAAGGGTCTGAATACTTATGTAAATAAGGTATGTTTTTTATTTTTTAATACATTAGCAAACATTTTTTTTAAACTTTTCGCTTTCTCAGTATAGGGTATCTGGCCGAACTTGTTTTGTTTTATCTGGCAAGCCGGCCAAACTTATCTTATTGGACCGAACACCAAATTCGTCCTGCCCGGCAGGTCAAACTTTACTCACCTGTTCAGCCAGTCGAATTTGTCCCATCTGTCTGGCTGACCGGAACGGCCAAACATATCCAACTAGACGTTGGAACATTACTGCAGGGACTTGCTTCTATTCAGCCACGAGCATTAGTGAGGTCGGGCACTGATGTTTGGCTCGCAGTCGGCGTTCCAATTTCTCCCAAAGGTGTTCCATGGGGTTGAGATCAGGGCTTTGTGCAGGCCAGTCAAGGTTTTCCACACTGATCTCGACTTAAGCTATCTAGAACTTATCCTAGCCGGCCAGACCCGATCTGACAGCTACACTAATAGACAGCTACGAAGAATATAGATACACTCTCTTGGTAAATACAGCTGTGGTCTACAGCTGTACAAGCCCCATAAAGCTGCCAGAAGGGCAACACACAGGAGAGGCAGGAGAGGAGTGGGGGAAGTAAGGTGACTTCCGTGTAGTTGGAGGCGGTGCCCGAGCTAAGACGAGGGAGTTTGAGTTTGTGTGCCCAACAGGATACAGCAAGAGGAGTGCACATTTGTGGCCTGCTGGAGGTCATTTTGCAGGGCTCTGGCAGTGCTCCTCCTTGCACAAAGGCGGAGGTAGCGGTCCTGCTGCTGGGTTGTTGCCCTCCTACGGCCTCCTCCACGTCTCCTGATGTACTGGCCTGTCTCCTGGTAGCGCCTCCATGCTCTGGACACTACGCTGACAGACACAGCAAACCTTCTTGCCACAGCTCGCATTGATGTGCCATCCTGGATGAACTGCACTACCTGAGCCACTTGTGTGGGTTGTAGACTCCGTCTCATGCTACCACTAGAGTGAAAGCACCGCCAGCATTCAAAAGTGACCAAAACATCAGCCAGGAAGCATAGGAACTGAGAAGTGGTCTGTGGTCACCACCTGCAGAACCACTCCTTTATTGGGGGTGTCTTGCTAATTGCCTATAATTTCCACATTTTGTCTATTCCATTTGCACAACAGCATGTGAAATTTGTCAATCAGTGTTGCTTCCTAAGTGGACAGTTTGATTTCACAGAAGTGTGATTGACTTGGCGTTACATTGTGTTGTTTAAGCGTTCCCTTCATTTTTTTGAGCAGTGTATATTGTATATTTGAGATTCGTCAAAGTAGCCACCCCTTTGCCTTGATGACAACTTTGCACACTCTTGGTATTCTCTCAACTAGCTTCACCTGGATTTCCCCCCCCCCCCCAACAGTTTAGAAGGATTTCCCACATATGCTGAGCACTTGTTGGCTGCTTTTCCTTCACTCTGCGGTCCAACTCATCCCAAACCATCTCCTTCATTACCCGCTTCCCTGCCCAAAGCTACACAAAATGGTTGAATGATAAAAACACTTTTCGTGTGCTCTGGCACCGCTTGCCATGCGGTAGCAGATAGAACAGTCTATGACTTGGGTGACTGGAGTCTGATCCTGACACCACCTAGTATATAGGTCCTGGATGGCAGGAAGCTTGGCCCCAGTGATGTACGGGGCTGTACGCACTACACTCTGTAGCGCCTTACGGTCGGATGCCGAGCAGTTGCCATAACAGACGGTGATGTAACTGGTCAGGCTGCTCTCAATGGTGCAGATGTAGAACTTTTTGAGGATCTGGGGACCCATGCCAAATATTTTCAGTCTCCTGAGGGGGAAGAGGCGTTGTCGTGCCCTCGTCACAACTTTCTTGGTGTGTTTGGACCATGATAGTTTGTTGATGTGGACACCAACAAACTTGAAACTCTCGACCCACTCCACTACAGCCTCGTTGATGTGAATGGGGGCGTGTTCAGCCCCCCTTTTCCTGTAGTCCACAATCATCTCCTTTGTCTTGCTCACGTTGATTGAGAGGTTGTCCTGGCACCTCCTCCCTATATGCTGTCTCATTGTTGTAGGTGATCAGGCCTACCACCGTTGTGTCATCAGCAAACTTAATGATGTTGTTGGAGTCGTGCTTGGCACGCAGTCGTGGGTGAACTAAGTACGCACCCCTGAGGGGCCCGTGTGTTGAGGATCAGCTTAGCAGATGTGTTGTTGCCTACCCTTACCACCTGGGGGCAACCCGTCAGGAAGTCCAGCATACAGTTGCAGAGGGAGCTGTTCAGTCCCAGGGTCCTTAGCTTAGTGATGAGCTTTGTGGGCACTATGGTGTTGAATGCTGAGCTGTAGTCAATGAACAACATTCTCACATAGGTGGTCCTTTTGTCCAGGTGGGAAAGAGCAGTGTGGAGTGCGATTGAGATTGTGTCATCTGTGGATCAGTTGGGGTAGTATACGAGTTGGAGTGAGTCTAGGGTTTCCGGGATGATGGTGTTGATGTAAGGCATGACCAGCCTTTCAAAAAACTTCATGGCTACCAACGTGAGTGCTACGGGGCAGTAGTCATTTAGGCAGGTTATTTTCGCTTTCTTGGCCACAGGGACTATGGTGGTCTGCTTGAAACATGCAGGTATTACAGGAACCACCTACTGTACGGGGTAGTAAAAAAAATGAACAAATTGTACGAATTACCCCCCCAATTTAAAAAAAAAAAAAACAAATTCACGATACTACCCTGAATTTCAAACAAAAACTGTACTATTCAGATCCCTACACAGACTCAGGAACCTGGGAGGTGTAAACTCATATTCAGTACTTCCCATAACATTTCGGCTGTAAGTCCTGGAGATCCAGAAATCTATTTGCCGCCTTCACAATGATTTTTTATCAGTTTGACTAGTGCAATTTATCACTTGGGCTATAAAACGCAACAAAGTCCACCTTCTTCACTGTTAGTATGTCGTGATCCTTCTCCTGCATGGCATTCACTGTAGACTGTTGGCCATCCACTACCATCTCTCTACGCACTTCTCCACATAGGAGACCTGCTGGATGGCACCGATCCTAGCTACTGAGACCTTCTTCATCCTCAACAGGGCACTCCGGGAATGTGATTCCCATCACAATAACAACATGCTTCATCTGACTCTTCAACTACTACATATTTTTTCATTCGACAACCACACAGCCTCTATATACAACGAAACACCTGAGATGACACCTTTAACCGGTGCCCTACTCTGAAAATCATAACTTTTCACATCTTGTTGAGCCACAGAGCTTTCACCTTTTGCGCTGTTGACACAAATGAACTTCAGCATCATACCGCTCCTGGTCACTCGAACCGATTCCACTTCACCATCTCTGAGACCGCAAACAGGTCACCCCAAAAAACAATTTATTGTGGATCGCACTGAAACCATAAACTGCTGTGCATTTCCAACTTTAGCCCTTTTCAATCCCCTCTTTTTCACCAACGTCCACTCATTCTCACCAACTGTACTTAGGCCAAGAGAATCGCAAAATACTTCCGCCATTGCACCCCCAGTCATCCCCCCGGACTCCCTCGCCCTTTGCTGTGAAAGATGCGAGAGTTTGTGTTCTCGAAGTATCATCCATATTGTTCACATTACAGCACAGCTGTTGCGTCACCATCTTTTTCTCAATTTCCCCAATTATCTGCACTACTCGCCGCCATTTCCCTTCCTGACTTCCCTTCGCCGAGCAAATTCTTTTGACAACACCAAAAACCTGTTACCGCCATCTTCCTCACCTATCAAAGTTGTTCAAGATCTATGTAATAAAGCTTTTATCCGTGGCAGTGCTGCTAGCGCCGTCTCCGGCCCACACTCCAGCACAGTAGGTGGCGTTAATGCATCAACGTTGGATGCCAATCACCCCAACGAAGGAGGAGGCTGCTAGCTAGGCTAGGGGAAACTGGTACAGTGTCCTTCGCCCCCGCCTGCCAAGCACTGCCTTCCCGCAGTTCTGTTAACGTTATTGGAACTGGCTAGTGACACTGCCTGGTACATGCTAGCAGACGGGAGTGAACGACAGTGTGTGCCGGTGTAGCAGCCTTAACAGCATCGCAGGGGGCGTGGCATGTAGTAAATGAAGCGTAGTGGGCACAGCATATAGTAAACGCGGTCTGCAGATAGACCCTGCTCGTATAATTAGCTACCCTCAGACCAAGGAACATAGAGATGTATGTTACTAGCCTAAGGCCGGTCTGGGTTGATCGAGGATTGTGTTTTGTTCGTTTTCCAGACAGGAACTTGAGTTTTTATTGAAACAGAGTTGAGATGTCTTCCTTTTAAAATAAACTGTACATTGATTGTTTTTGTTTATGCCTTACTTTAGTGCAAGGGATATTTAATTGGTGTGTATTTCAATGCTGTGAAGGCATATTATATTTCCTAGTGGTAACTATACACTCAGTGGCCAGTTTATTTTGTACACCCATCTATACTAAACACATCTAAAGTGCGGTTTCCATGTTTCATGAGCTGAAATAAAAGATCCCAGAAATTTTGAATACGCACTAAGAGCGTATTTCTCAAATTTTGTGAACAAATGTGTTTACATCCCTGTTCGTGAGCATTTCTCCTTTGCAAATAATGGCATATTAAGAAGCTGATTAAACGGCATGATCATTACACAAGTCCACCTTGTGCTGGGGACAAAACAGCAAGTTTTGTCACAACACATTGCCACAGATGCCTCAAGTCATGCTGACTGCAGGAATGTCCACCGGAAAGGTTGCCAGGTAATTTAATGTTAATTTCTCTACCATAAAGCCTTCATAATTTTAGAGAATTTGGCATCTGACGTCCACAGACCACATGTAACCAGGCCACGCCAGGACCTCCACATCCGGCTTCTTCACCTGCGGAATCATCGGAGACCAGCCACCCGAACAGCTGATGAAACTGAGCAGTATTTCTGTCTAACAAAGCCCTTTTGTGGGGAAAAACTCCTTCTGATTGGCTGGACCTTGATCCCCAGTAGGTGGGCCTATGCCTTCCCAATCCCAACCATAGATTAGGGTTTACTGAAGGGGCAGTATTGAGTAGCTTGGATGAAAGGTGCACAGAGGTGCCCATATTAAACGGCCTGCTCCTCATTCCCAGTTGCTAATATATGCATATTATTCATATTGGATAGAAAACACTGAAGTTTCTAAAACTGTTTGAATTATGTCTGTGAGTATAACAGAACTCACATGGCAGGCAAAAACCTGAGAAGTTCCACTTCCTGTTTGTATTTTTTCTGGGGGTGCCAATTTTCAACCAAGCTCTCATTGAAATCACAGAGAGATATTTATGAGTTTTCACTAACTACAGCTTCCACTAGATGTCAACAGTCAATAGAACTTTGTCTGATGAATCTAATGTGAAGGGGGGCCGAAGGAGACAGGAATTAGTGAGCTCTGGCAGGAGGTGATCACGCATTGACCACGCGCGTTCACATGAGAGTCAGCTCCGTTCCATCGGTCAACTGAAGTCGATGAAATTCTCCGGTTGGAACGTTATTCAAGATGTATGTTAACAACATTCTAAAGATTGATTCAGTACATCGTTTGACATGTTTCTACTGACCGTAACGGAACTTTTGGACATTTCGTCACGTTATAGTGGACGGTAGTGGACGCGGTTTGGCGTTTGGTAAACATGTCCAAAGTAGCTAATTTGACATAAATAACAGACATTAACGAACAAATCAAGCATTTGTGGACCTGGGATTCCTAGGACTGCATTCTGATGAATTCATCAAAGGAAACATTTATCATGTATTTTCTGGTTTCTGTTGAGTCCAACATGGCGGCTAATTTGGCTATTGTTCTGAGCTCCGTCTCAGATTATTGCATGGTTTGTTTTTCCGTAAAGTTTTTTTGAAATCTGACACAGCGGTTGCATTAAGGAGAGGTATATCTGTAATTCCATGTGTATAACTTGTATTATCATCTATATTGATGAGTATTTCTGTTGAAACGATGTGGCTATGCAAAGTCACTTGATGTTTTTGCAACTAGTGAATCTAACGCGTCAATGTAAACTCAGATTTTTTTATATAAATATGAACTTAATCAAACAAAACATGCATGTATTATGTAACATGAAGTCCTATGAGTGTCATCTGATGAAAATAATCAAAGGTTAGTGATTCATTTTCTCTCCATTTCTGGTTTTTGTGAAAGCTATCTTTCGCTGGAAAAAATGGCTGTGCTTATTGTGGTTTTGTGGTGACCTAACATAATCGTTTGTAGTGCTTTCGCTGAAAAGCCTATTTGAAATCGGACACTTTTGGTGGGATTAACAACAAGATTACCTTTAAAATGATATAAAACACATGAATGTCTGAGGAATTGTAATTATGAGATTTCTGTTTTTTGAATTTGGCGCCCTGCACTTTTTTTTGTTTTTGTCATATCGATCCCGTTACCGGGATTGCAGCCATAAGAAGTTTTAATGAATGTATTTAAATTGACTGATTCCCTTATATGAACTGTAACTCAGTAAAATCATTGTTGCACGTTGCATTTATACCTAGGCTATTGACCACTGATTCCATATGGTCTCCAACATTACGGGTAATCACACTAAATGGTAGAAAGTGGATCTTTAGTCCCTCTGTTGAAGTAGGCCTATGTACGTTTTAATTCCTATTTCTGAAAACTGGGAATGGCTTTACATCATACTATTCAATAAGGATACAGCTAAATATCTAGGACCTATAAATGTTGCTATGCACACTCCAGAATAGAACAGTTGATGGTAATAAACAGGGTTGGAAATTAACACCAGCTGGTAGATTTTGGCATTGACTGGTAGAATGTCAATTCTTAATAGCCTCATTTGCGGGTGGACATACTGATTGGGAGAGGTTTCTTTTTTCTCAATCCCAAAAAATGGTGTACATGTCAGCTCTGGAAGATTGAATCTCAACATTAGTGTTGAAAGTGGGGTACAATGTTGTTTTCTGTGATTTATCTTAATTATTTTCTTTTGGGGGGGGGGGGGATTATGGCTCGTAAAATATTTGAATGGCTGGTAAAATTAGGTTCTGCCAGCCACTGCCGGTGGTGGCCTAAAAAGTAAATTTATCACCATGGTAGTAAAGGTTGTTTGGCGTGATCTGGTTTTGGCCAGGACTGTGTTCCACTGGCGGTGTTAACACAGGCAGCCCAATTCTGATATTCTTTTCGCGAACCAGTCAGATCAGCTCTGAAAAAGTTCTGATGTGAAAAGAGCTGATTTGATTGGTTTAAAGTTTGGGAGCATACATAGGCTGTGTTTAGACAGGCAACCTGTGAGGTGTAAGTCATGCCACAGAGGAATCTGGTCATTACTGCCCCATGTCTTAGCAATGCTTATTAAAAGGCCTGCAACATTTGGTTTCAGTATGGCTGCGTTTACACAGGCAGCCCAATTCTGGTCATTTGACCAATCACCTCAGAGCTGATCTGATTGTCCAAAATACCAATTAGTAAAAAAAAAAGATCAGAATTGGGCTGCATGTGTGAACGTAGTCTACAGGCCACCAAGGCTGTCAGGGAGCCCAGAGGCAAGCAAAACTTTACTGCAATGTCTCTAACCTTATTCGTCTATTAGGAGGTCATATCCAACATTCAATCCATTTGTTTAACTTACTTAGCATTTGTGTTCTTATGCTGGATCTCACTCCGCCTCATATTTGCTTATTTGCTTGAACATTCAAGTATTTATAGTTTTCATGCAGCCAGTAGGTCTTGTGAAACAGACAATGTTGGTTATTTGGGCCTGAAATGGTACAGAAGTAGAGCAATGCAGAAAGAGTGGGTTATAGGAGTGAATAGGTGTTATGTCAGCAGTGAGGTACTTTAACATTGGGAGGAGCATAAGGACAAATGGCTTTGAATAGTTACTGTAAATGCAACAGGAAAATGTGTATATACACATCCCATTTTCACTTTAACTGCAAAAGTAAAATACATATTTTATGTGCAATATAGTGAAAGATAAACATTTACATTTCTACATTTACAGTTCTCACAGGAGCATTCGATTCCTACAAGGAGCAATCTTCCCTAACAGTTCCTTGTCATCCTGGGTGTTCTGAACCCGTTCACCACATAACCCCAGGTGTCCCACTTCTCCTGAAGCGAGAAGAGGAAAGGAAGGGGAGACACGAGAAGAGCATGTTGCTGGCTCACATAGCCAGTGCCCAGCTGGCGGACAACAAAAAAAAAAGTATCGCCGGCTCACATAGCCGGTGGGCAGTGCCCAGCTGGCGGGAAATAAAAGTGTTGCCGGGTAGTCTGGTAAATCCCAGGCCTCACAAAGAAGCCTTTCTCCAATTTCTGAGGATGGCTCTGGTCACGTGACGCATCTGTTCTCCTGGCATGGAGGGCCTGCCAAACCTACAGTCGATGATCAGGGATGCGTGCAGGGCAGGCAGAAATCCTTGTTGCAGAGTTGGACAATGGTGCCATTGTGACGGTTGTAAAAGCAGAGGGGCACCTTATGATAGACATTAGGGTTTGGTTTAGGCAAATTATCTCTGATAGTCAAAGGAAACTGGTTCATGGACATGACAGTGGTGGGTTAGTTGTGTTCTTTTAAAGGCTTGTTTCTAACGAGTCCTTTGTCCTGATCTTGTCCACATTCAGATTGTGCCCACATTTTTGGACAGGTGTAGATTGATGATTTAAAATAAAGAGCTATGTAGTGCTGAAGATCCACGCTAGAGCACAATATACATTTAAAAGGCAACGTTCCCGCAGAGACTGCATATGGTCAGCTCAATCTGAAATGCCCTTAATTTCAAAATGTACTACTTTACAACATGCAACTCTAGCAACACAGATTGGAATCGAGACCCTACTTCTGTAACCATAGTTTGACAAGTGTCGGGATTCAATCCAATTGCAGGTTATAGGCATTGTAGCTTTTCAATGCAATTTCCGATTGAGCCGACATATGCAGCATTTACCGTAAATGGGATCTCCATGAACATTGCCTTTAAAAACCGCAATGCCTATAATCCACGATCTGATTGAATCCCAGCCAAGGCATGGCACCGGTTGTGCACAAAAATCCTCTTTGGCCTTAAAAAGGAATATTACTCAAATGTTTTGCATGTCAGCAGTCAAGTTGTCAAGATATTGGACTTTCAAGAAGTGTCTCCAGCCACATCACCATGATGATTTCTTCTTAAAATGTCCCAATATCTTGTTTTTCATGTCAGCAGTCATTTTGGGACTGTATCAACAGTGGACTAATGAAACACATACTAAAAGATAGTTTGAGTGAAATTCCCCTTTAAGTCATGAGACATCTGTTCCAGAGCCTCAGTCCCCATCCCTCCCCTCTACACACAAACCAAATACACCTACACGTTTTAGTGCCTGCTTTTTATTTCATTTCATGTTGAGAAAGGTAAAACAGAACAAAATTGTATCACAATTCTATTCATGATCGTTGATCAAAATGGAAAAAGGTTACTAGAGATATGTACAGATAAGGTATAAGGGAGAAAAGGGGGACGGACAAAGCAAAAAGGAGAACTGAGGGGGGGGGGGGGTCGCAGTATTTTATTCTCAGGTTAAAATACCCCGTTTCAAGTGAGTGTGTGCTGACCTTTTACAATTGGATCTCTCTGCTTGCTTAAAGGCCGCAAACCAGACAGCCATAATATTAATAAAAAATACAATAGTTATTTTTCATTGACAACAGGAACCCCCCTGCATGCCAGGGGGTGGACCTCTGTCTATGGGTACAACAATGTGCTGCACTAGAGTTAAAACAATGGAGGCAGGAGCCCTGTATTCCAAACTCTGCATTTCCCACCGACAGCTCCCCCACAGCCAGGCTGTGATAGTACAGATGTTTTTTGTTGATATGCAGGATAAGTCATTTATACAGTATCAAAGAGGAAAGCAATTACAGAAACTTTGTTTAAACATTTTGAGTTGGATAGAGTCATCCTGCTATGTGCTTCCATAAAGCTTGTGAGATACTGGCTTTTCCACTAAGTCTGGGGAGGATTCTATCGAGAGAACGAGAGAAGCCGAGGGGGAGAAATGGTCCTTATAGCTCCGTTTCCTGTGCGTTTCTTTCCATTCGTTGTGTTTTTGATCCCAAATCCATCTGGACATTCAAGTATTTTCACGTTTAAGGAAGACACGTAAGGCTTCTGTGGCAAAAAATATATAAGCAAACCACAAAATAAAAAATAAAAATAGGTTGTAGTGAGTCGAGTTGTGCTGCACTGCATTGGGCGACTTGTGTTGTTGCGCAGGTCCTTCGCTTGTGTATGTATGGAAGTCTAAGTGCCCGTAGAAGAGGGCTACATCAAGCCCTCGGCCCCTACCTGGCTTGAGTTCAGTAGAGCAGATGGAGTGTGTGTTTAGAGAGATGGGTGGGAGTGCTCTGGGCTCAGTAGGTCGAGGAGGTGGTGCTCATGGCATCCTCACTGATGCGTGTACTCCCAGGATGGACGCTGGCAAAGTACTTGACGTCCTTGTCCAGGTCCATCTGCAGGGCCACCAGGGTCTGCTCCAGGGCCTCCTGGTGGGAGTTGGCAGAATGCAGGAAGTACTCTGCATGGGAGGACAGAGAAATATGGAGGACAGGTGTGATAAGGGTTCAGCTGCCGATATCTGGGAGAACATTAACATATGTTGTAACACTACAGATTGATGCAGTCTTTGCCGTGTTTCCTCATTGGGGATTAATAAAGTGGCTTTTAAAATAAAATAGTATTCCTGAGCTACAGAAATCAATCAAATCTGAGTTGATAGTGGTTTCAGGGTAGTGGTTTCAATTCCCGGGACCACCCATACGTAAAATGTATGCACGCATGACTACGTTGCTTTGGATAAAAGTGTCTGCTAAATAGCATTTCATCATCTTTAACTTTATCGTATGTTTATTTTAGCTTTAGCTAATACTATGCTTTTTGAGGGCCTCAAACTGTAGACGTTTATAAGAAAGACCTTAAGACACCTTTTTAGCTGTGCTATTACATAGGGTGGTTTTAGTCATTGTCTATTTTATCCCACTCTATATACACAAAGGTATGTGGACACCCCTTCAAATTAGTGGATTCGGCTAGTTCAGCCACACCTGTTGCTGACAGGTGTATAAAATTGAGCAAACAGCAATGCAATCTCCATAGACAAACATCAGCAGTAGAATGGCCTTACTGAGTGATGTGTAAAATATATATATATGTTTTTTTTTTTTCCCCTTCGTTTTTTACAACAAAATAAGCCAGAATTGCTTGTCCTTGTACTAACTATGGAATTGGTAAGCTCAACATGCCAGTGTGTGTATGCATGTACCTCTCTCCACCAGGCTCTGGCGGATGGTCTTGGCCAGCAGCACCCTGACGTTGGCCACGGGGTCAGAGGCCAGCTGTAACAGAGGGGCCAGCAAGTGCTCCGAGAACTGCTCCAACGACACACAGTCATCCTCAATTACCAGCTGACAGACAAAAAGAGAAGGAGGATGGTCAGTGTGTGTGTTTGTGTGTTGAGAGCAAGAGTGGCAGAAGGTAAGTGTGTTTGAGACATACAGGGAGCATGTGTGAGCATGAATGAGACCAAACAAAAGGAAGTGCGCACACACACTTGACCTCTCGGTCACACACACTCAGAGGCATCATGATCTCTTTGTCCTCCCACACAAGAGACATTGTGGGACGGAGAATGGGGCCATTCATAGAATCAAATAAAGTGCTTGGTACACTGTCAAGTGGCCCATTGAAAAACAGTGTCTTCTTCGCTACCAGCGCCACTCCACTCACGGTATAATATTGTAGGATGGAAACTAAAAGGCTCTTCAATAAAACTGACCTTAATAAAAAACATCATTAAATCTTGGCAGATATCCCAGCAACGACCAGGTGTCAGAAATATTTTACCTGAGTGTCATAATCTTACTTTATGAGAAATAAATACAGGAGAACTTATTTGATTGTATTTTTTAGGATCTTTTACAAATCACCCTATGGTTTATTAAAAAAAAAATATATATATTATTTCACCTTTATTTAACCAGGTAGGCTAGTTGAGAACAAGTTCTCATTTGCAACTGCGACCTGGCCAAGATAAAACATAGCAAATCGACACATACAACAACAGAGTTACACATGGAATAAACAAAACATACAGTCAATAATACAGTAGAAAAATAAGTCTATATACAATGTGAGCAAATGAGGTGAGATGAGGTAAAGGGAAAAAAAAGGCCATGGTGGCGAGGTAAATACAATATAGCAAGTAAAACACTGGAATGGTAGATTTGGAGTGGAAGAATGTGCAAAGTAGAAATAGAAATAATGGGGTGCAAAGGAGAAAAATAAATAAAATAAAGTAGAGGAAGAGGTAGTTTGGCCTAAATTATAGATGGGCTATGAACAGGTGTAGGAATCTGTGAGCTGCTCTGACAGCTGGTGCTTAAGGCTAGTGAGGGAGATAAGCGTTTCCAGCTTCAGAGATTTTTGCAGTTTGTTCCAGTCATTGGCAGCAGAGAACTGGAAGGAAAGACGACCAAAGGAGGAATTGGCTTTGGGGGTGACCAGTGAGATATACCTGCTGGAGCGTGTGCTACGAGTGGATGCTGCTATGGTGACCAGTAACTGAGATAAGGCGGGGCTTTACCTAGCAGAGACTTGTAGATAACCTGTAGCCAATTGGTTTGGTGATGAGTATGAAGCGAGGGCCAACCAACGAGAGCATACAGGTCGCAATGGCGGGTAGTGTATGGGGCTTTGGTGACAAAACGGATGGCACTGTGATAGACTGCATCCAGTTTGTTGAGTAGAGTGTTGGAGGCTATTTTATAGATGACGTCACCGAAGTCGAGGATCGGTAGGATGGTCAGTTTTACGAGGGTATGTTTGGCAGCATGAGTGAAGGATGCTTTGTTGCGATATAGGAAGCCAATTCTAGATTTAATTTTGGATTGGAGATGCTTAACCTGAGGATTGATTATAAAAAACATTTGACATGTTTCTACAACCATTACGGATACTTCTTGGAATTTTTGTTGAACGGAACGAGGCTTTGGTTTTCTGAACATAACGCGCAACCCAAATGGCGTTTTTTTGTTATAAAAGTAATATTTATTGAACAAAAAGAACATTTGTTGTGTAACTGGGAGTCTCGTGAGTGCAAACATCGAAAGATTATCAAAGGTACGCGATTCATTTTATTGCTTTTCTTACTTTCGTGACCAAGCTAATATAAGGCTAACTGTTCTAGCATTGATTGATACACTCACAAAAGCTTAGATTGCTTTCGCTGCAAAGCATATTTTCAAAATCTGACACGATAGGTGGATTAACAACAAGCTGTGCTGTGTTTTGGTATATTTCACTTGTGATTGCATGATTATAAATATTTTTTGTAATATTTTGCGCCCTGCAATTCAGCGGTTGTTTAGGAAAATGATCCCGTAAAAGGGATCCGTAGCGCAGAGAAGTTAACTTGGCTTTCGAAGACCTTAGAAAGACAGGGTAGGATAGATATAGGTCTGTAGCAGTTTGGGTCTAGAGTGTCATCCCCTTTGAAGAGGGGGATGACCACGGCAGCTTTCCAATCTTTGGGAATCTCAGACGATACGAAAGAGAGGTTGAACAGGCTAGTAATATGGGTTGCAACAATTTCGGCAGATCATTTTAGAAAGAGAGGGTCCAGATTGTCTAGCCCGGCTGATTTGTAGGGGTCCAGATTTTGCAGCTCTTTCAGAACATCAACTATCTGGATTTGGGTGAAGGAGAAATGGTGGGGGCTTTGGCGGGTTGCTGTGGAGGGTGCCGGGCAGTTGACCGGGGTAGGGGTAGCCGGGTGGAAAGCATGGCCAGCCATAGAGAAATGCTTATTGAAATTCTCAATTATTGTGGATTTATCGGTGGTGACAGTGTTTCCTAGCCTCAGAGCAGTGGGCAGCTGGGAGGAGGTGATCTTATTCTCCATGGACTTTACAGTGTGTTGGGGATGAATCAGAATTAGTTGGGTAACATAGATAAGATGTTATTTTCATCATATGCTTGTGAGATACTTGTCATTAGAATGGTTCCCTTTGGACTATAGGGTTGGCAGTTGCAGTTATCACTTCTCAGCTAGGGCTTAGTCACTTGGGGCCCAGAGAGGGGAGAGGTCAGGCTTGTCTTCATATGTGAATGTATCTGTTAAACCATGTGGTGCTATGTAGAATATCAGAAGGGGAGAACGACAGAATGGAACATTGTCTTCTTATGGGAATGTGTCTTAACTATTCCTAAACCATGTGAAGGGATGGCGTGATTAATGGGGAACCAGTTAGTTCTCATACAATGTCTGTACGCCAGTCACTCCCTCCTTTTCTCATTGGGGGGAGGAGTATGGCAGTGTCTGGAACCATTGTATGTCCCCTCTGAGGTTGCCCTTATCTTGACCTAGTATGACCTAAGAGGCTCACTGTCTTCAGTGAGTTTGTCCAGGTTTGGGTGTATTTGAGATGGGAGTATCTAGAATTGACAATTGATATGCCATTGGATGAGGTAATGTTTTGGTACTCTGAAGTACCAAGAATGAGATTAGAACCTTGTTTAGGAGACCAAACTGAACGATAATTTATAGCGAATGCTGTCTAGCTATGGGATACTCCTCTCTCAAGTAAAAGTCTTTCTTTGTGAAGCAATTCCTATTATCTGTGGTTTGTCATGTCGACTAGGGGGTGGATCTTTGCTATAAAAGATCTGTTGCCATTATGTTGGCCACTCAACTTTTCATTAGAGATACTGAAATGTTGAAAGTCAAATGCTATTGCAAAAGCTTAATTATTAAAGGTGAAGTTTAAGTATAACTGACTGGTGTGTGGTTTGCTCTCTCATCATTTGATAATACAGGAAATTGCCACGAGTGTCACAGAACTTTTTTTGAGTTAGTACTACAGGATGCAAATTTGTTTGAAAAAGCTAGCCTTAGCTTTCCTAACTGCCTGTGTATATTTGTTCCTAACTTCCCTGAAAAGTTGCATATCACGGGGGCTATTCGATGCTAATGCAGAATGCCACAGGATGTTTTTGTGCTGGTCAAGGGCAGACAGGTCTGGAGTGAACCAAGGACTTAATCTATTCCTAGTTCTATTTTTTTGTTGTTGAATGGGGCATGCTTATTTAAGATGGTGTGGAAGGCACTTTTAAAGAATAGCCAGGCATCATCTACTGACAGGATGAGGTCAATGTCATTCCAGGATACATCGGCCAGGTCGATTAGAAAGGCCTGCTCGCAGAAGTGTTTTAGGGAGCGTTTGACAGTGATGACGGGTGGTCGTTTGGTCGCAGACCCAATACGGATGCAGGCAATGAGGCAGTGATCGCTGAGATCTTGATTGAAAACAGCAGAGGTATATTTGGAGGGCGAGTTCGTTAGGATGACATCTATGAGAGTGCCCGTGTTTATGGATTTGGAGTTGTACCTGGTAGGTTCATTGATAATTTGTGTGAGATTGAGGGCATCAAGCTTAGATTGTAGGATGGCCGGGGTGTTAAGCATGTCCCAGTTTAGGTCACCTAGTAGCACGAGCTCAGAAGATAGATGGGGGGCAATCAATTCACATATGGTATCGAGGGCACAGCTGGGGGCAGAGGGAGGTCTATAGCAAGCGGCAACAGTGAGAGACTTGTTTCTGGAAAGGTGCATTTTTAGAAGTAGAAGCTCGAAATGTTTGGGTACAGACTTGGATAGTAATACAGAACTCTGCAGGCTATCTTTGCAGTAGATTGCAACACCGCCCCCTTTGGCAGTTTTATCTTGGAAGAAAATGTTATAGTTAGCAATGGAGATTTCAGGGTTTTTGGTGGTTTTCCTAAGCCAGGATTCAGACACGGCTAAGACATCCGGGTTGGCAGAGTGTGCTAAAGCAGTGAATAAAACAAACTTAGGGAGTAGGCTTCTAATGTTAACATGTTGAGCAAAGGTAGAAAGTAATGTTTTGTGGTTACTGGATGATTATTGTGTTTGATAGGTCAGGAGAAGACGAGAATAATAACGAACATGAAGAGAAGATGTCCTCACCTGACATACGAAGGTGAAGGCCTGTCGTCCCGACCACTTGTGAGAGTGGCAGAACTTCTCCACCAGCTCACTCAGGAAGTCTGTCAACAACACCTGGCACGACGCCACCTTCCTGATGATCTCACTCACCTGACAATGCACAAAAGGAATACAGACTTTGTTGATAGCTACTTTGAGGAAGAATTATTTACTACGACATGTAGTTGTCCCACCTAGCCATCTTAAGATGGATAGGAGCGCTCTGGATAGGAGCACATTTTGGAGGGAGAACAGGGCGGAGCCCATTTTGGAGGGAGCTGTCTGGGTGACGTACCAGTTTGTAGGAGGTCCAGCGTACAGAGGACACTCGGTCCGTACACAGGCTGAAGGACAGGGGACGAAGGTAGTCATACACATCCTGACCACTGTACAACTCCAGTAGCAGCACCAGCTGTCTGAGAACACAGAGGGGAAGGTCACTCACTGGTCAGCTTTCAAAAAAGAGAGTTTACCCAGAGAACCAAATGTCACCAAGAGTCAATCTTTCAAAAGGCTATATCTATGTTTAACTCTCTCACCTACACACAGTAAAGGAAGGCATTGGCACAACTCACTGGTCCTCATATTTACTGTAGGTCTGAGAGCGCAAACAATACCTAGGGCTACCACCATTTGTCTGGGTGGTAATGGTGTGTGAGACAACTAAGTTCACAGGGGAAATCAATTGATTAATAAAGTGTGGTAACAGACAGATAACCTACTCAGCCAGCTCTGATCGGAAGCGCCAGTTTCGGCTGTTGTCTGTGACCAGGAACTCCTGGAGCTGGTACAGGTATTTACGCCGCGTCTCCTGGTGCAGCAGCTAGAGGGAGAGGGACAGGGTGAGTGCTGACAGAGAACAAGGGAAGGAATGAGAGATAGAGGATGAAAGGAGGGGGGGTGAAAGAGGCTCTTTGACCACACAGCAGAAGAGTGAAAACTCTACACTGCATAACAGAAGACACTGCAGGTGTCCCTAGATACCATCACCACACACAGCAGCACTATTGGAAATATGAGCCATTTGGAACAGTAGAAACATTTCTGCTGCAGTCAACTAATTGATAAATCAACAGAAAGCAGGGATGTGAAATGGGACAACCGCTGGGCAATGACAGGCTAGCTATCCATTCTAATAATACAAAGATCTAAGAAGAGATGGTACTCTTGAGCAATATTAATTCTTTATACTGATCTGCTGACTGACCTTGAGGAAGTCGTAGAGGTGTTTGAGGACCCCTACCCGCACCTCGTCCAGGTCCTTGAGGAAGCTGTTGAAGATGGGCACCAGGTCAGCTGCTGTCAGCTGGTCCCCCAGGATCAGGGCCAGCTCGTGGATGGAGAAGGCCAGCGTCCGACGCACTTTCCACTGGGGGAGGGAGAGGGACAGAGATATTAGAGGCCAGGCAGGCCCAGATGTGTTAAAGAGTCAGAGATTCAGTTAGCCGGTAATTTACTGATCAAATTGAGCCGGCCAATTGTCCGGAAGAACAAAAAATTCCATTGTGAAATAAAGCTTTAGGCTATTCATAGATGAAAATACATTGACTGGTCATGCAATTTAAAAATAATAATAATAATCTGCCTATAGGCTCATTTGCATAATTTAGTGAGATTAAATTGGCGCATGTACAGTATATTCGTTACGCATCTTATTTTATCACACACACGTACAGAATACAGACCCTTTGAGCAGAAAATGTGTCAGCGCAAGAGCTGCTGCTACAGCATCTCAAAACAGCAAATGCCTAGGCAACGGAAGACAGGCTTCATCAGCGCGTCACACACCACTTTGAGTGAAAGGCAGTATGCATTTTGAAAACATATACTTAATTGTTTTAAACCTGAACGGTTTTACTACATACGAGGCATACCTTGCTTCAAAGTAGCCTTGCCAAAATCAGACCATATTCGTGTAGGAAATTTTAAAAACTTTCATTGTCCTGTAGCCAAAGGCACAATCCTAGTCGTATTAGCAACCCATGTAGTTGTTGCATATTAGATCTCCTCTCTTTCTAATGGATATTTTCATCTCTGTCACATGAAACCGCAGCGCTTTTGAAGAGTTTTCCCGCTAATTGCATTATGGAACGAACATTTGAGCATAGCTTACCGCCTTGTGCGCTTTGCTGCGCTTATAATGTGAATAAATAACAGTTTATCAACAATAAGATAAAGGTTCTGATCTACTGCAGACTAATTTATTTTTATTTTTTATGTAGTCTAGGCTACTGGTTGTATGAATTTGGGATCTATCATTCCACAACTGTACCACAGTGTTAGGAATAGGCCATTTCGTTCTCAACAAGCTGGCCAATGGAATAGGTAAACTTTTCTACTGTGGGGGATAGTAGATTGACATAACCTAGTGATTTTGTTGTTCATTATTCATCTTGTTGACTGAGGAAAAGTAATTATGGACAGTTATTCTAGCGTCTTCAAAGTGCGCATCAGAATTAGGTAAGGACTGCACATTGTTGCATCCTTGACATGTTCTGTTAATATGAATGACCATAATCTAAATCTGATTTCTGTCAGTCTAAACACTGTGGGTGGACGCCCTAATCGGGTTACGCACCCAATGCATATGGGTCCGGTAAATTTCTCAAAATGACCAGTAAACTAAAATGCTGCCGGTCAAATGTCCAGCGCTACATTTTCCTAACAGAAACCCTGGTAGGAGTGTGTGTGGAACACAGGGATCTGCCAGGTGGAGACAGCAGCAGACACGTACACAGGCCTCACATGGGTGGGAGGGGGAGTCGAGCCCTTTGGGCTGCGGCGCCTGAGGAAAAAGTTGGTCCTTTGCAGGCATGCAAACTCTGGGGTTGAGGACTGAATGGTGAGGGGACAGGAGCTTGTTTTTGAGGACTGCAGTTGGGAACCCAACAAGCTAAAATAAGATCCACACATTGGGCTTTGGAGAAACACAAATGAATTAAAAAAAGGTGCTGGAGGAACAGCAGAAATAAGAAGTAAACCTGCCCCATGCTCCAGTCTAGGTCCTGTCTCTGTCTCAGCACCCACCACGACAACAACCAGCTGGCGGAGGAGGAAACAGACCAGTGACAGAGAGCACTGGGCATTACACCGCTACATGCTAAACACACCAGGGGTACGTTCAGATACTGTAGAAACGTTGCCATTAGAGCTAATGTGAATAGAATCAACTCTACAAGTGAGCGAGGTTCTACACAAGCTATGTAAAAAGTCCCATAATGTTGCGTTCTACTGAATGTGTTCACCACCTTAGGTCGAACATTTGATGAGAAAAACACGTCCACTCTAAAACGTGTACAGTAGAATTGACAGAGGGGGTGTGTACGGGAGACAGGGTGTAGAAAGAGTGTAGACCTACCTGCATGTCGGAGGCCAGGGTCTCGTAGGTATCCCGGAGGCAGTGCCAGTTCTGTCTGCCCAGGGTCATGGCCACACCGGGCAGGCTGTAGGCACAATGCTTGGCAATCTCCATGTCCACCGTCTGGGCTCTGGAAGGGTCCGTCATGGACAGGTACTGGTCCAGCAGGGCCTGGGGTATCACGTCCTGATGCTTGGATTTCTTCTCATCCTCTGGACTGAAGCTGCTGTCGCTCAGCTCAGAGTCATCACCGTGGCTCATCTGCAGGGTCGAGGTTCGGCTCTACACAGATACACACCAAGATTAACCACGGTCAAACATGACAACCGTGTACCCTTTTCTCTGAAGGCGTGACATCACCCCCCCAACCCAAAAAGGTAGGCCTCCACCACCCATTCCCCCTCACCTCCATGTCTGAGTGGTCTCCTATGAGGGCCATTTGGTGCACTCCAAAGGGGTTGTCGTGGTGGTGTCCCCCCTTGCTGTCCTGGGGCTCCAGGAAGGCATCCTCTAGGTGAGAGTCCATGGTGGTGGCTCTCAGAGCAGCCGTCAGGACTTCCACTTGTGCTGCAGGTTAGGGAAGGAAAGGAGACATGGATGAGAGTGTATAAACTTTGAGGCATGTGTGTGTGTGTGTCTTTGTCAAACAGGCGTTCTCTGTGCCGTATTTACACATCCTTCATTAGACAACAGTAGGCCTTTATCTGGGTGTCAGATAGCTCAGCTGTATTGCGTATCCAGTATTCCTAGATATTATGAAAGGTGTACCAAATGGGTCCATTGTGGGTCCTGTACTTTTTACATTAACAATATCGACTTGTCCCTATAAACTTGTAACCGTCATGCCGATGATGCTGTTGTGTATGCCATTTTCCCCATGGTTGACCCGGCTATATCTGAAATACATTATGCCTACATTGTATCAGAAACACTTTGACCTGAAGTGAGGTAAACTAAATACATGTTCTCTAGAGCACAAAAACAACTGGCGATTTAAGCATATGTACTTTGGATGGTATCAGTATTGATCGTGTGCCTGCTTACAAATATTTGGGCATCTGGACAGATGAAAAGCTGTCTTTTAAAATGCATATTGATGAGTTAGTTAATAAGCTGAGAATCAAAATGGGCTTCTTCTATAGCAGGGTTTCCTAACTCTGTCCTCGGGACCCCAAGTGTTGCATGTTTTAGTTTTTGCCCTAACACTACACAGCTGATTCAAATTATCAAAGTTTGATTAGTTGAATCAGCTGTGTAGTGTATTACAGAGGACCGAGTTTGGGAAACACTGTTCTATAGAAATAGGTCCTGCCTCTCCCTAAATAGTAGAAAGCAGATTATTCAGTCAACGTTCCCATCGGCGCTAGACTATGGCGACATCTACAATCGTGGCCAAAAGTTGAGAATGACAAATATTAATTTCCACAAAGTTTGCTGCTTCAGTGTCTTTAGAAATTTGTCATAGTGACCCTTTTTTTTTCAAGACCTCTGCAATCCGCCCTGGCATGCTGTCAATTAACTTCTGGGCCACATCCTGACTGATGGCAGCCCATTCTTGCATAAACAATGCTTGGAGTTTGTCAGAATTTGTGGGGTTTTGTTTGTCCACCCACCTCTTGAGGATTGACCACAAGTTCTCAATGGGATTAAGGTCTGGGGAGTTTCCTGGCCAAAGACCCAAAATATCGATGTTTTGTTCCCCGAGCCACTTAGTTATCACTATGGTCTTATGGCAAGGTGCTCCATCATGCTGGAAAAGGCATTGTTCATCACCAAACTGTTCCTGGATGGTTGGGAGAAGTTGCTCTCGGAGGATGTGTTGGTACCATTCTTTATTCATGGCTGTGTTCTTAGGCAAAACTGTGAGCCCACTCCCTTGGCTGAGAAGCAACCCCACACATGAATGGTCTCAGGATGCTTTACTGTTGGCATGACACAGGACTGATGGTAGCGCTCACCTTGTCTTCTCCGGACAAGCTTTTTTCCGGATGGTTCTTTTGTGGCAAGGCTGAAATGCAGTGGAAATGTTTTTTTGGGGATTCAGTTCATTTGCATGGCAAAGAGCAACTTTGCAATTAATTGCAATTCATCTGATCACTCTTCATAACATTCTGGAGTATATGCAAATTGCCATCATACAAACTGAGGCGGGAACCACACATGCGGAGATCATCCGTTTACCTACTCTGCGTCTCGCAATGACACGGTGGTTGGAACCAAAAATCTCAAATTTGGAACAAGGACAGATGTCCATTGTTTGTGTTTCTTGGTCCAAGCAAGTCTCTTCTTATTGGTGTCCTTTAGTAGTGGTTTCTTTGCAGCAATTGGACCATGAAGGCCTGATTCACACAGTCTCCTCTGAACAGTTTATGTTGAGATGTGTCTATTACTTGAACTCTGAAGCATTTATTTGGGCTGCAATCCAAGGTAACTAATGAACTTATCCTCCGCAGCAGAGGTAACTCTGGATCTTTCCTGTGGAGGTCCTCATGAGAGAATGCCAAGAGTGTGCAAAGCTGTCATCAATGTGCCTCCTTGAAGAATATATTTTCATTTGTTTACCTCTTTTTTGGTTACTACATGATTCCATGTGTTATTTCATAGTTTTGATGTCTTCACTACTACTCTACAATGTAGAAAATAGTAAAAAAGGAAAACCCTTGAACGAGTAGCTGTGTCCAAACTTTTGACTGGTACTGTATGCGTGCATGTTTTTTTGGGTTGGGAGCAATCCCGCCTCGCAGGGGCTGTGGAGGTGCTTGCTACGCCACTGCTTATAACTATACATTAAGTAGAACTATAAGAAATCTAAGATGTGTCAAATTATATCCAGCTCTGTAGTTGAAATAGTGCCCCTTGTGCGCACATTTGGTAATACCGTACACCCCCAGTATGGTACAGAAACCGTATGAAAATCTGGATCCCGCCCAACCCTAACACAACCAAGTTGAATATGCATTGTTCATCAAGCCAATGCATTTCTTACCTGCCACTAGTGCGAGATCATGTAGAGAAGTCATGTGTGCCCCATTTTAGAAACGGAAAATCTCAGGAGAGACTCCACTGGAATTGAACTGCTATAATGATATTTCCCACACAGTAGTGATCTGTAGTATAGGCCTGGCCTATGAGTTGAGTTTTTCCATGCAGTATGATGGATTGCATCTAAAGGCAGCACAAGTAGGCTCACAAATACAAGAGGATTGCAGGAAAAGCTGTGTCATAAAACAGCTTTAGTTTGAAGCTTCTTTCCAGTGCTTTTTTGTAACCTCTGACAACACCCTTAGTTTCATTGTGTGATTCATGACATCAATATACTGGTACACCTCTCACAATTTTTCTATTTACTGCCTCTCAGTCCCAAAAATATCCTCCCGTTTGTATTGTGTAGAATAGCCAGGCGCCAGCAGGCTGCTAACCTCAGTGCTAACCTCACATGCCAAAGCGACATCAAGGGTTTCCTTCCACCGATAACACAGTTGACTGGACTCGAGGTCTAACCTCTCAAAGCGTTGGCCTATAGCGCTAGCCTCTGAGCTCTACCACCCAAAACTACATGTGAAACATTGCTGAGGTTAGCTTGGAAAAGACAGGTTGTCACTTTATTGCCCAAGGGAATTCACACGCCATGACAACTTCTTCCTAACAGAATTACATACAGCCTACAACACACTAATAGCCACTGTCTCTGAATGGACACAACCCCACGTATTTCAAGTGACCAAAATAACCACCTCGAGTTAAATTATATGGTGTTTTAGTAAGCAGCTTATCTTGACCCCAGCTGTAGTGTAAACCTCTAATAGTGAAGTAAAGCTGAAGCTTCATAGACACACAAAGCTCACCTTTCACGTCAGGGTCATCAATATGAGGCTCCAGGTTTTCAATCAGCTCTTCCAGCTGTTTCCGGTCCAGGACGGGTGCCGAGGCCTTAGTCTTGCCCTGACTGGAGGAGCCATAACTGGGGGACTCCTGCTGGCCGCTTTCCCCATGCTGGAGAAGCTCCATGTCCAGGTCCATCTCAGCGATGGGCATCCTCCAGAAGTGGAAGGAGTTGTAGAGCTCCTGTTCGGGGATATTGTCCTGAGGACTGACAGATGGGGATTCCTCTACTGGCTCAGACAAGGATGAGGGCTCAGATATGTCTGCTGGTGAGTCATCCTTCTCAGAGGTTGTGTGCTTCTCAGGTGGCTGTGGCTCATTCTCAGTATCCCCTGAAGGGGCTTCCTCCTCCTCCCGAGCACCTGCTGTGTCAGAGGAGTCGGGGGTTAGCGAGGAAGGCTCCTTCTTGCGCTTCTCGCCACAGAGGCACTCTGGAACTATGTCGGCATCCTCGCAGCACGGTCCACCGTCCGAGGCGTCCATCAAGGCCTCCGCCGCCTGCTCCCCACCCCCCTCCTCTGCCACATCCACTCCTTCTACCTCCTCTGTCCGGCACAACACCCCCTCCCCCAGGTCCCCTGTCGAAATGCAGTCCTGCTGTGGACAACCCTCCTCTTGGTTGCCATTTGTGCATGCAGGCAAGTCCTCCCCCTGCCTCTGAGAGTAATTCTCTGTGTTAGCCCTTAGGGAGGGGTCTGTAGAGTCTGGGTTCCGTGGTTTCTCTTCAGTACTGGGGGAGAGAGAGGAAGCTAGTTACAAACAAAGCAGTTCAAATCTCAAGCTTGGTGGATTTTCTTCAGAATGAAAGGATCCAGCCATTCATGTAAATTCCCTTTTAGATGCCTGCTCAAAAGACCAACAATAGCTGCACCTGTTCTGTGGGTGGACACAGTAGCACTCGCCCACCTCCCCCTCTCTGAAGTACTGGCCCACACTGTTGGGGCTGGCGAACGTGGAGATGAACTGGCCCAGCGACTGGAAGGCAGCCTGACGCACCTGAGAGACACACACAGTAAGAGACAAGAGGTCCAGGAACAAATGAGTACGACAATTACTTCCACTCATTTAGCAGACACTCTTGTAGAGAAGTAAGTAGCCAAGCTGTGCGTTCAAATAAGGAGGCAGAGAAAAGCATGTCATGGCATGTCAGCCGTGCTTAAAAAAATAAAATTAAACTCCCTGTCAATTTTCCATAATGGTGGGAAAACTGGGCTAACTATTGTTAAATAATCCCTACTACCACCAGGCCTTGCAGTAAAACACATTTTCTCTAAAAAGTGCTTTACTTGCAGCATGAACAATGTCATTCTAGCCCCAGGTCAATGTTTAATGCCTATGCTAAAAGTATTTACCAACGGAGGGGTATCCTACGAAGCAGGTTTTGAGGAGTTAGCGAGGTAACTTTGGTCAAATCTGTGTTCAACACATGGTAACAGGTCATACGAAAGTGGCTGACTTTTTAGTCAGGTAAATTTCTATGGCAACAAATTCTTCAGAACTAACATGCTCCGGGGAAGGCTAACTCCACTTAGCCTGAATGAAATGACTGAGCCATGAGTTGAGGACCAATGAAATCAGATTCCCCCCTCTTGCAAAGACTGCATTATCATCCCCTTCATTTGAGGAAGACTGATTAAATATTTCATTAAATCAAAAAGGTTTTTTTGTGTGTTAAAAAATACTGAAGTTAAAATCACATTACAGATTTAGTGATGACAGAACGCCTTTTAAACTTCATGCACAGTAAGAACTTAAAGGAATTCAATAATTTTATCGATAGGAATAAGGGAAAAGGTGGTTGTGCATTAAGCACACCAAAGTCGGCACTTCAACAAGCCTATTTCACACCATAGCCTGATGAATTTGCAATTTAACTTTTCTTTCATTTCAGCACAAATTAAAATGTGGCACTGACTCGCCCATAGATTGATGTTCAGCATTGTCTCAATGAAGAGTTCAGTGTTCGACTAGCCACGTGCAACATGCATGCACAGTTACAAGCCTGCTAGAGTGAAACGGCAGGCTGGACGAGCAATATCCAACTCCATAGTACGGATGAAACCTGAACTGGAATGTCAAGCTAACAAGCTGGTTAGCTTTTGAAAACCCAGAGTAAATCTAGATTGCTTCGTAGGATACCCCTCAGGTTGTGGGTTGCCAAATGGCAGAAATCCCCCTTTCTGTTGAGTGCTCACCCAACGGGAGGGGTCACTGATGAGGCTGATGAAGAGCGAGGAGAGCTTGGTCCTGCGCACTTCCTGCGAGGTGGATGAGGAAACGGTCATGAAGCACTCAGCACAGGCCTTCCTCACCCCCCACACGTTGTCCGAGCAGAGCTGGAAAAAGCGGGGCAGCTGGACAGGAAAGGAGAGAAGTGGGAGAGGAAGGGAAGGCAGAAAAAAAAATAACAGTTTCAGTTAGTCAGAGCTTGAAATGCCCTTTCCTTGTCGCACACACACACAGAGAGACAGAGACAGAGAGAGAGAGAGAGAGACAATGTGTCACCCGTTACAATCTCAATGCCACAATACAGTTGCAACAGAGAACAATACACAGAGTGCAGAGAAATACTGACAATAGTGGCAGTTGGGAATGACATTAGGAGCAATAGTAGCTTCTGGCTGTCAGATAACTCATGAGAGTAAACCCTGGTGTGACAAGGCTAACAAGTCAGTTGGCTGAGAATGAAACCAAAAGAGGTCAACATGTACCAGGAGTTCCTCTGTCGCATCTCCTCCGACAACACTGCAAATGTCGCCAAAGTTTGCTGCACAAACCTGCCATAAAACACACAGAAAAACAAACATCTAAAACATTGACTTAAAGCCCACGCAGATGTAACAATACATTAAACAAAAAAGCTGAAAAGACCAATAGACAGTGGGACAACCACTGCCTGGGAGTGGTCTAATCCAGGGTTGTGTTCATTACGGCACACAACAGAAAGCGTAAAAAATTGTAACAGATAACAATTTCAGGTAGTCCCTCGTGTTTCAGTCCGTTTTCATCCATTTGGTGGCGAATGAACACAACCCTAGACTCTACTGACCTTGCGTACGTGGAACATCCTGCAGTCGCAACACATCTCACAGAAGCGGGGCAGGAAGAGGCGCTCGGTGATGTCCTTGCCCACCATGGGGGCCATCTTACAGATGATCTACAGACACATATGCAGAGAAAAAAAATCAAGTCTGTCAGCATCCTCACACTGCATGAGGTTAGCCCATATCACAAAAACACTACCTGTGTCCTATGGACAGCTTTGAAATACTCTTGCCTTGCACTATCTGCAGAAGGACAAACATTCATTTGTATGCTGGCTGCAGCCTACCTCTGTATATCACATCTATTGTAAATAGCAAGCCAGATAAAACAAAGGGGTCAACCTCATGACATAAAATGCTAATGTTTTAAAGTAGCATATCTTAAAGTGGCACACTGATTGCTTGGTAATATAACAATGTGGTGTGAGCATCATGTTACGAAAAAACTGCTCCATACTACATTTCCTCACACTCGTACTTCTGAATTTTTTTTTACTATTCCCTATGTAGTGCACTACTTTTGACCAGAACCCATAAAAAAAGTACTTAAGTAGTGCACTATATAGGGAATAGGGTGCCACGTGACTCACGGCCATGGCTTCTGTCTTGACGTCGTCATTGCTGTCGGGGGCGGTCAGGTCCACCAGGACAGGGCACACCAGGGTCTCAATGTCCCCCCTCTCAATCAGCTCCTGCTCCAGCAGCACCAGCAGGGCTGCCTGGCTGGTCTTTCTGACCTGGGGAGACATCACAATCACTATATAGAAGTTATTAATAACATTAGTAAAATATTAGATTTGCAATGAAATGTTTCTTTTCACAGCTTAATTCACCATTCAAAAAAGTTAAATAGGTGTACATTTAACGTGTCAATGGCCATATACAGGCATCTGAAAAGTTGAACAGGTAAACTCAGCAAAAAAAGAAACGTCCTCTCACTTAACTGCGTTTATTTTCAGATAACTTAACATGTGTAAATATTTGTATGAACATAAGATTAAACAACTGAGACAGAAACTGAACAAATTCCACAGACATGTGACTAACAAATGGAATAATGTGTCCCTGAACAAAGGGGGGGCTCAAAATCAAAGAGTCAGTATCTGGTGTGGCCACCAGCTGCATTAAGTACTGCAGTGAATCTCCTCCTCATGGACTGCACCAGATTTGCCAGTTCTTGCTGTGAGATGTTACCCCACTCTTCCACCAAGAAATCTGCAAGTTCCCGGACATTTCTGGGGGGGGGGGGAATGGCCCTAGTCCTCACCCCCCGATCCAACAGGTCCCAGACGTGCTCAAAGGGATTGAGATCCGGGCTCTTCCCTGGCCATGGCAGAACACTGACATTTCTGTCTTGCAGGAAATCGCGCACAGAACGAGCAGTATGGCTGGTGGGTCATGTCGGGATGAGCCTGCAGGAAGGGAGCCACATGAGGGAAGAGGATGTCTTCCCTGTAATGCACAGCGTTGAGATTGCCTGCAATGACAACAAGCTCAGTCCGACGATGCGGTGACACACCGCCCCAGACCATGACGGACCCTCCACCTCCAAATCGATTCCGCTCCAGAGTACAGGCCTCAGTGTAAAGCGCATTCCTTTGACGATAAACACGAATCCGACCATCACCCCTGGTGAGACAAAACCGAGACTCGTCAGTGAAGAGCACTTTTTGCCAGTCCTGTCTGGTCCAGCGACGGTGGGTTTGTGCCCATAGGCGACGTTGTTGCCGGTGATGTCTGGTGAGGACCTGCCTTACAACAGGCCTACAAGCCCTCAGTCCAGCCTCTCTCAGCCTGTTGTGGACAGTCTGAGCACTGATGGAGGGATTGTGCGTTCCTGGTGTAACTCGGGCAGTTGTTGTTGCCATCCTGTACCTGTCCCGCAGGTGTGATGTTCGGATGTACCGATCCTGTGCAGAGGTTGTTACACGTGGTCTGCCACTGCAAGGACGATCAGCTGTCCGTCCTGTCTCCCTGTAGCGCTGTCTTAGGCGTCTCACAGTACCGACATTGCAATTTATTGCCCTGGCCACATCTGCAGTCCTCTTGCCTCCTTGCAGCATGCCTAAGGCATGTTCATGCAGATGAGCAGGGATCCTGGGCATCTTTCTTTTGGAGTTTTTCCAGAGTCCGTAGAAAGGCCTCTTTAGTGTCCTAAGCTTTCATAACTGTGACCTTAATTGCCTACCATCTGTAAGCTGTTAGTGTCTTAACGACCGTTCCACAGGTGCATGTTCATTAATTGTTTATGGTTCATTGAACCAAAGTGTTTAAACCCTTTACAATGAAGATCTGTGAAGATTTTTACGAATTATCTTTGAAAGACAGGGTCCTGAAAAAGGGACGTTTCTGTTTTTGCTAAGTTTATGATAAACACTGAGGGATAATGTAATGAATTGTCACACGCCTCCTTTACCTGGTTGTTCTGGTCAGCCAGGTATCTCACGACGATCGGTAGCAAGTATTTAGAGAAGGCAAACGGAATGGAAGGTCTGTTCTCTTGACAGAAAATGGCGATGTGAGGAACTTGCTCCATTAGCTCTGCTCTTACAGTGGGCTCTGAAAGAGAAAGGTCATCCATTTAAAAAATATATATATATATTTTATAAACAGTAGAAAAGGGCCCAATGAAGTCTGAAGATCAAAGGCCTTTTAAAAACAAAATAATCTGGTTTCATCAGACAGCAGCACAAGTGCTCAACAATGAGTGAACCCTGGCTGGATGATGAAACCAGATCCTTTGGTCATTTAAAAAAGGCCTTTGGGGACACAATCTCTCTGGACAAATATAATGATATCCCCCTCTGTCCATAGGGAGGATATAATTTGTCCTGACAGAGAGATTGTCTGCAGAAATAGTTACATTTTCTTAACTTCTGATGTGAATTTAGGTAGGCCTACATTTGAATGAAATACATCAATCCCCACTAATAAATAGAGTGGGTTTAGGCTGGGTTTCTGTACAGCACTTTGAGATATCAGCTGATGTAAGAAGGGCTATATAAATAAATTTGATTTGAGTAGAATATTTCCCAGGCTTGCCCAACAGCACACCCACCCACCTGAAACACTAGGGGAAACACATTTTTTTTTTTATATGTACATTATTATTAACGATATTCATGATGAAGTTGTTTTAAAACATGTCCACTGACTGACTAAGGTCCCCTCTGGTCAGTGTACTCCAGGGTTGAGGGCCTTGGTTGCTGCTCTAATGTATGCATGCACCATTAAGCAGGGCTTATGTTCTGTTATAATCTCCACCCGGCACAGCCAGAAGAGGACTGGCCACCCCTCATAGCCTTGTTCCTCTCTAGGTTTCTTCCTAGGTTCTGGCCTTTCTAGGGAGTTTCTCCTAGCCACTGTGCTTCTACACCTGCATTGCTTGCTGTTTGGGGTTTTAGGCTGGGTTTCTGTACAGCACTTTGTGACATCAGCTGATGTAAGAAGGGCTTTATATATAAATTTGATTGATTGGCTACTGCATTACGCCATCATGCCATGCGCTTACAAGGACACTGCTAGTCCACTAGCCTACATTCAGGGAATGTACAAAAAAAACTGAGTTATCACAGCTAATAACACCCAATCCCTACCACTTCCCCATGGCCCTAACACTTCGATGTCTGACTCCAACAGGCTCTTGAACAGCTTCTATCCCCAAGCCATAAGACTGACAAATAGCTAACAAAATGGCTACACAGACTACGTAAAGTATTTGTCCCATGTTTCATGAGCTGAAATAAAAGATCACAGAAATGTTCCATACGCACAAAAAGCTTCTCTCAAATGTTATGCAGAAATGTGTTTACATCCCTGTTAGTGAGCATTTCTTCTTTGCCAAAATAATCCATCCACCTAACAGATTCAACAGCATGATCATTACACAGATGCACCTTGTGCTGGGGACAATGAAAGGCCACTAAATATTTGCAGTTGTGTCACAAAAATGCCACAGATGTCTCAAGTATTGAGGGAGCGTACAAATTGGCATGCTGACTGCAGGAACGTCCATTTCTCTACCATAAACTGCCTCCAACGTAATTTTTGAGAATTTGGCAGTATGTCTAACTGGCCTCACAACCGAAAACCACTGCTGGTGTCAATGTTGTGAACAGAGTGTCCCATGGTGGCGGTACGTTTATGGTATGGGCAGGCATAAGCTACGGACAACAAACAATTGCATTTTATGGATTTGAAAGCACAGAAATACTGTGACCAGATCCTGAGGCCCATTGTGAGGCAGATGCATATCTGTATTCCCAGTCATGTGAAATCAATAGATTAGGACCTAATGAATTTAATTATTTCAATTGACTGGTTTCTTCATATGAACTGTAACTCAGTAAAATCGTTGAAATTGTTGCGTTTATATTTTTGATCAGTATAAATATGGTATTGGAACTGATCCTGTATATAGTTAACTTACTTTCTCATTTTTGTTCTACCTTGTGTTATTTTTAGTACTACATTGATTACAGTGTTGGATTTAGAGCTTGCAAGAAAGGCATTTCACTGTACTTGTGCACATGACATCAAAATGTGAAACTTGGCCGATCTGAACGGCCTGGATAGGTAGAAGCAGTGGTGCACCTTCCACTATATTGCTTAGCATGCCTCCACCTTACAGATCTACAAACATCGAAGGGTTAGGGCCAAGGGGGGGTTGAACAGGGACCGGCTGTAAAAGTAAGGCCCGAATGCATTTCACCCGTTTGAAATGGCAGCCAGGTGCAATAAACAGTCAGTTAAATACACCGCTCCATCAAACATTTATAGGCCTCTCTCTGCACTGGTGACCAGCTAAGGAGAACAGGCTGGCTACTTAATGACACAGAAATAGGGGCATGTCCAGAGCATGCAGACACACGACAGACACAGGTTTGGCGTTTTCAATTCAGTGAGCTGTTAAATATGAAAACAGACACGTCTCATTCAGCAATGGGGTCTTACCTGAGTCATCGGCCAGTCGGCCCACTCTCTCCAAGACAGTGATACAGTCCCGCTCATCCTCATTTACAGCTTTAAGCGTGTCCAACAAACTTCGCGCCACCATTTGTCTGGAATTCACACAATAACAAGCAGGCATAAAAATAAACCATTTTACTATTATCCAGAATAAATGTAAAAAGTCTGCAAAAGTGTATGTTCTAATAATGTTCCATTGGATAGCTACCTGTTAAAAATGTTTTCGCTAGCCACGTATTTATCCAATCTTCCAAGAGGAGTCAGCATCTCATCTTGCGATACAAAGTCCAAGGCTGAAGGTATAATAATGATGTCAGACTCTGAGCTGTAGTCATCCACACCAACTATTAAAGACATTGGAAATATTGTGCATGAGAGGCACCCACCACCACCCAGACAGGCCGGTGAGTGACAGTGATGAGGAACAGTGAATAAAATAACATGACATGCAGTAGTGGCAGAAGCTTGGCACCAATGCTAAAACCATTAGCATATCAGCAGTAGTTAAAAGAATAAGGTCCAACACAAAAAAAGGGCACAGTGAAAATGACAGATTTGGTGAGAAGAAAACATATGAAATAGGCCTACAATGAACACATCTAAAAATGACAAAATGCACATAGCTTAAAAGCAGGTGTGGATCTGTGGAAGGAAGGTAGTTATATGTAGGTGGACGCATTGCATTTTTACTGTTTTCACAATGGTATGGGTATGTTGCATGATGCACTATTGAAACAAAGCAATCCACCCTCTTGCAACATAAACAACTAGCTTGTACTGTAACAGTGTCTAGTTACTGCAATATGGCACTGCTGGCGGGCGCATGCACGCTGACTTCGGTCACCAGCTGTACAGTGTTTCCCCCAACACATTGGTGCGGCTGGTTTCCAGGTTAAGCGAGCAGTGTGTCAAGAAGAAGGCTTGGTGTGGTTGTGTTTCGGAGCACGCATGGCTCGCGACCATTGACTCTCCCAAGTTCGTACGGGAGTAGCAGCAATGGGACAAGACCAACTACCAATTGGATATCACAAAATTGGGGAGAAAAAGGGGTAAAAATTACAAAAATAAAATATATGGCCCGGCTGGGTGCGTCAATGTCCCACTTTTGCCAATCTATATTGGAAAAAAAACAAAAAACATGTAAAGTGCTGGTCCCATGTTTTATGAGCTGAAATAAAAGATCACAGAAATGTTCCATACGCACAAAACGCTTATTTCTCTCAAATGTTGTGCACAAATTTGTTTACTTCTCTGTTAGTGAGCATTTCTCCAACATAATACCTGACGGGTGTGGCATTATCAAGAAGCGGATTAAACAACATGATCATTACACAGGCGGACCTAGTGCTGGAGACAATAAAAGGCCAGTTGTCACAAAACACAATAGATGTCTCAAATTGAGGGAGCGTGCAATTGGCACACTGACTGCAAGAATGTCCACCAGAACTTTTGCCAAAAAATGTAGTGTTAATTTATCTACCATATAAACCGCCACCAACGTAATTTTTGTGAATTTTGTAGTATGTTCAACCGGCATAACTACGCCAGCCCAGGACCTTCACATACAGCTTCTTTCCCTCCGGGATCCTCGTAGACCAGCCACCTGGACAGCGAATGAAACAGGAGTATTTCTGTCTGCAATAAAGCCCTTTTGTGGGGATAAACTAATTCTGATTGGATGGCCTGGCTCCCATGGCTGCACCCCTGCCCAGTCATGTGAAATCCATAGATTAGGGCCTAGTGATTTATTTAAATTGACTGATTTCTTTATATGAACTGTAACTCTGTAAAATAGTTAATTGTTGCATTTATAATTTTAGTTCAATATAGCTAGTTGGCTAGTTATGTTTTCATACTAATTTAGTTTGGCTAGCAAACCAAATAATCCAAACCCATTAACATTCCACATCAGAGAGGTTCAGGTTGAGTGACTAGAGTCAAATGGCCCTGAGCGAATTTCATATATGTACGCTAGTCTTTGAAAATAAATCAACAACCTCCCTTCGCTGAGGTAGCTAGCTATCGTGCACGGAAGCTTGGTGGATTGGGTTTGGAACCTAGAGTGCGAGATGTTCAAAATCAAATTGAATACAAAGCAGTGAATCGAAACGTGTATTACTGTTAATCTGCTTTACCTGAGCTAGGTGGCATCTCTCAAACGGCTAGCTAACTAGCCAATTAGCTTGCTAGCTAGCTGGTTAGTTTATGACCTAACTTCAGCGTGCGCGTGACATAGCGTTAGCTGTTCCAAAACGACTTTTGCAAGCATTTAAATGTATGATGTGAATATACCTCTTTACACATCGAAGAACAGTTCTGTAAATTGCTAAGAAAGGTGACAGTCCAACCCGTATACCCAAGGCCCACTCAGACGACCCACCCATGAACTCCATTGCCGACAGGGCAATTATGTAGCAAGCTAGTTAGTACCCCTAGCAGTAAGAGTTCCACACTGAAAACAGAGGGGAAAACTTACATCCGTCCAACTCCTCCTGTGAATCCTCTTTGAGCAAAGATATATCTGTAAAAACAACCAAAAACGGAATGAAAGGATACTCAATCGATAGCTTAATTGTACTTTCACTCGAAACTTTTAAAATATGGGACGGAAAAAATGTGTTAATAACGCATTTTCCTGAAGCTAATGTAAATAAAGGCTACGTACCCGCCATCTTGTCCTGGTCCTACATTTAAAGTGGTATGGGCAGATGACGCTTCAACTGGAGAGGGAGAAAATTGGAGCCGCCGTTAAAAACTGAACAACGAGCGGCTCGGATAGTATCAAATCGGTGAACAAATCACCACTCCACCTAGAGGCGTTGATTGTAAAGTACAACGCCCAATGCATTTTTTTAATCAATTGCTTCAAATTCTGTTCAGTGACTGAATAATAATGTTCTATCTTGTGATATTGTAATTGCTTTGCTTTATCTTGGCCAGGTCGCAGTTGTAATGAGAACTTGTTCTCAACAAGCCTACCTGGTTAAATAAAGGTGAAATAAAAAATATATAAAAAATAAAACATAGTCAAATATGGTGGATTAATTAAGAGTGTTCACTCAGGCCATTTACCAGCATCAATGTGTGAATGTAATGTAATGCATGATTCTACTGGTGGAAGTGATCATTTCCCGATATCGTGTACCATGAACGTTGATGTTACTATTCCAGACAGGGTACCATTCAGAAGATGGGGTTTTCATAAATCAGACTGGGAAAAGTTTGGTGATCATTGCTTAAAGTCTGTTGGAGAGTTGTCTTTAGAGAGGCCGGTTGATGTACTGGATGTGCTGCCTCTGTGACCTCACTGATTTTGAGTGCTGCGAATTTATATGTACCAGTAAGTGAAGTGGGTGAGAAAAGGAAGGTGGTCCCATGGAGCACTGAAGAATGCACTGTGGCTATTCGAAAAATAAATATGGTTTAGAGTGTTGCAGAGGAATATGACTCCTAAGAATCTACTTGATTTCTAAAGGAAGAATGCTTTAGTACGTAGGATCATTAAGTCTGTCAAGAGAAATGCATGGAAACAGTTCTGCTCTACAATAGGCAGGTACTGAACTGGGGGATGTATGATCTATGTTGAAGAAGATGACTAGAGGACGCAAGTCCACTCTAATTCCAGTTTTGGTTATGGGTATAAAAATGGCCGTAACTGATAAAGGAAAAGCTGACTTGTTGGGGAAGACATTTGCTAGGGTACATAGTGGGTTACTTTGGATGAAGTATATAAGCAATGCAGATGTGAGATTTTAAATGCTCATGTTAATGTGTATAAGAAAAGGGATACTGTTGACTCTTCTTTGGATGCAGTTTTTACCATATATGAGATGTGTTCAGCCTTAATAGGCTGTGAATATACAGCCCCAGGTCATGATGAGTTGTGCTATGTAATGTTTAAGCATCTACCTGAAGAGGTCATTCATGTTCTCCAGGGATTATTTAATATGATTTGGAGTGAGGGAGTTATACCTTCTGGTTGGAAACGTTTAGTAATGTTACTTTTTGTAAAGCCTGGTAAGGACCCTTCATGTGCTGATAGTTAGAGACCAATAGCACTGACCTCTAACATGTGTAAAATTATGGAAAAGATGATAGTCAACAGATTGTCATATTTCTTGGAACATAGAGGTTTATTGAGTCAATGTCAAAGTGGTAAACGTAGATCTACTTTGAATGCATTAGTAAAGGTGAGCAATGATGTTTAAAAAACTCTGGTCATGAAAGAAGTAATGGCTACTGTCTTTTTTTACATTGAAAAGGCTTATGCCACTATGTGGAGAGAAGGCCTACTGATTAAGATGGAAATACTTGGTATTGGTGGGAGATTATATAACTGGGTTTTGGCCTTCTTATTTAATTACTCTTTTTGGGTTAAAATAGAATACATTTTATCTGATGCCTATGGAGAAGACACGGCAGTGCTATCAGCAGTTGTGCCCCACCTGTTTTGAGCCCTACATTTGTTTTTTTCTTGGGCTTGCCTGTTTTGCATGTTATTTTGGCATTAATACGTGTCACATATCAGTTTGTAAACAATGTAAAAGAAAAGATATATCATTGAGTTCATAAACCTGCATACAAACATGGTCTTTTTTTGTTTTCTTGAGTAAGGCAGCTCCAAAATTCAGGTGTTTCAGCCTAGCTCAGTGCTTTCTGTGGTGGTGGGGCAAGCCAGCAGAAAATACAGAGCATTGCGCCAAGTCTAAGGGTAGGGATAGAAAATTCGAGCTCCTTGGGTGCTGCCATAGAGTTACATTAGAAGTACCCATCCAAGAAGGCTCAAGGTCATTGGCCACAAATAAAATAACATCAAATCACGTTATATGTACAGTAGCTTTGATTGGACTGATCATGTCAACATCATACTTTCAAAAATCTTAGCTAGCAGTCATCATCATGAATCAAGTCAACAATCTACTGGCAAATCCTTTTTAATCCTTGTCATATGAAGAGAAATAATGAAGATAAATTATAGATAAACATAAACATTACACAACAAGTTGTAAATTGCAAATTCAACAATGAGTTGTTTGGAAGGAATCAGTGAGCATTGCATTGCATTGCACTGCAAAGCAATCACTAACCTGCTATTCAGTGGAGTGGCTCTGTGGTCCCAAATCTGGGATTAAGGGTCTCTTTCCCAAGTCAAAGAAGCATGATTTGAGCCACGCTCAAAACAACTGTTAACTCTGAACTGCGAAAACTTGACTTCTGTGAGTTCAAGACAACTGGGAAGTCAGGAATAAACGAGCTCCGACTGGGAAAATATGTTTTGAATGGTCATCCAACTCGGAATTGTAAATCTGGCCTCTCTCTAGAGCTACAAAGATCAATGACGTCATCATGATTCGACCTTGTTTTTTTCTGAGTTCCCAGTTGTTTTGAAAGCACCATATATCCAGAGAATGGCAGACATTGATGACAAAATGTGCCCAAGAAGGACCGTCACGCAACCTTCCTATTCAAGTGAGCACAGAACAACAAGGTGAGTCCAAAAATGTATTCTATGCTGATGCATAAATTATGTATTATGCCAGGGAGCAATGTATACTGTAGCTAAGAAAGTAATACTAAGTGTATGTTGTGTAGTAAGATGTTAGTAGCCCATGTGCCTCACCCTAATAATTTGGTATGTTTATCCTTTAATTTTGCCTACTGTTCTGACTTGGTGGTGCACATGTAGCCTATAACCTGTTTTAGAGAAATGTAATCATTGAATATTGTAAGAGATTTCATTGTCTGCCTGATATGCCCCCTTTATTTATTTATCTCACGGTTCTGACTTGGTGTACAGGGAGAACACTGTAAGAATGGCCAATGTTCTGAATTCTGTCGATGTACAGTAGGTTTCAAAAGTGCTATACACATAATTATATTGACTACGTCCGTCCTAGCTCGCTCATTAATGTCTTAATCGAAATTACTTGTCTGCTTGTTGTTCGTTCCCTTATGCCATAGTTTGTACATCTCAATTGTCATTAGAAACCACACTTGTTTAAGCAAGTCAGCCATCTCAGCTATGTTTTTTTAATAGCCAGTAAAGGAGGCTGAATGAACTGTTTTGCTGCCAGGCAAGGCTCCGCTGATAGCCAGGTGTAGCAGTGGTAAAATGTTGGGACAGCTTTATGTAGGCCATTTGTGGGCACCGTTTGTTACTGTTATAGTGCAATTAATGTATTGTTTAGTGTTGTGTGCTGCAGTGACTTTGCTGGCATGCATCCCACCAATATTTACATCGCCACTGGCTATCAGTCCTATTTTGTACAACATTATGATTAACGATGTGTTTTCGAATGTAGGGAGGGGTATTGGGGCTTTGCTATATGCTGATGATGGAGCTATTTGTAAGGTGGGAAGGAATGTCTCATGTGATCAAATTTATAGTGAATGTTGAAAGGTTGTCAATTGACTGGGGTTTTAAATTGTCAGTGGCGAAGTCTTGTATGTTCTTCTTGAAGAAAAAAGTTGCTGATAATATACAGTTGTTTCTGTACGGACAGCCTGTGAGGAGGGTTTCTAAGTATAAATATTTGGGTCTATGGTTCAATGAGCGATAGACATGGACAGATGTAAGAGGTGTAAGAAGGTGATGAATGTTATTCGCTCGGTCTCTGGTTATGAATGGGATGCTGATAGACAACCGTTGATGGATATTTATAGAGCTCTGATCAGGAAGACACTTGATTACGGGTGTATAGTTTATGGAACAGCGGCGAAGACTTGGCTTCAGAGGCTGGACAGAATCCAGTATATAGCTTTAAGGATATGCATTTAAATCAACATCTGTATGTGCCTTACTAGTGGAGGCAGGTGAGATGCCTTTGGATATACGGCGTAAAATAATTGTCATTAGCTTATTGAGTTAAGTAAAATCAAATCAAATTGTATTTGTCACATGCCCCGAATACAGCAGGTGTAGACCTTACCGTGAAATGCTTACTTACAAGCCATTTACTAACAATGCAGTTCAAGAAATAGAGTTAATAAAATATTTAAATAAACAAAATAAAAAAATCGAATCAATGAAAAAGTAACACAAGAAATGTACATAACAATAATGAGGCTATATACAGGTGGTACCGGTACCGAGTCTATGTGTGGGGGTACAGGTTATTCGAGGTAATTTGTAAAGTGACTATGCATAGATAATTAACAGTGATTAGCAGCAGTGTAACAACAAGGGGGGCGGGGGGTCAATGTAAATAGTCCGGGTGGCCATTTGATTAGTTTAGTTGTTCAGCAGTCTTATGGCTTGGGGGTATAAGTTGTTAAGGAGACCTTGCTTCTAGACTTGGCACTCCGGTACCGCTTTCCGTGCTGTACCGGAGTGGGTGACTGGAGTCTTTGACAATTTTTTGGGGCCTTCCTCTGACACCTCCTAGTATATAGGTCCTGGATGTCAGGAAGCTTGGCCCCTGTGATGTACTGGGCCATACACATTACCCTCTGTAGCGCCTTGCGGTCAGATGCCGAGCAGTTGCCATACCAGGCGGTAATGCAACCGGTCAGGATGTTCTCGATGGTGTAGCTGTAGAACTTTTTGAGGATCTGGGGACCCATGCCAAATCTTTTCAGTCTCCTGAGGGGAAAAGGTTTTGTCGTGCCCTCTTCACGACTGTCATGGTATGTTTGGACCATGATAGTTTGTTGGTGATGTGGACACCAAGGAAGTTGAAACTCTCGACCTGCTCCACTTCAGTCTCGTCACTGTTAATGGGGGCCTGTTTGGCTCTCCTTTTCCGATAGTCCATGATTAGCCTCTTTGTCTTGCTCACATTGAGGGAGAGGTTGTTGTCCTGGCACCACACGACCAGGTCTCTGTGTTTTGTCCTATATTTTTATTACATTTTTTATTTATTTTTAATCGCAGACCCCGTTCCCGCAGGAAGCCTGTTGCCTTCTGGTAAGCCGTCATAAATAAGAATTTGTTCTTAACTGACTTGCCTAGTTAAATAAAGGTTAAATAACTAAATGAAGTAAAAAAACAGGTGTAGCCTGAGGCTCTTGGACTGTGACTGAATACACCTTGGCCTGACACCTGGATGTGCCTGCCCCAATCCTACCTGGCCCCACTCTACCTGCTACCTGCCTGTTGCTGCCGCCACTGATTTTACTGCTTGCGTGAGTTACTTGATGTGGAATAGAGTTCAATGTAGTCATGGCTCTATGTAGCCATGAGCCCCACCCTGCCTATTGTAAACCCTTTCTCCATACCATTCCCCCTGTTAAGCAAACGAAAGGGAGAGGCTGTGACTGTAATTGATGTAGTCAATTATTTTTCCAGTCAATTACTTTATTTGATAAACACCCTTTATTGTGTATGTGAGTCCATTTTTGAAGGTTTAATAAAACCTTCATTCAGCGCATGAAATCCATATTTTCATTTATGAAATATTCAACAGACTGAACAGTCATGTACCAATGAGATTAATTAGTTGCATTGCAGTTGTGTGTGGTGTTGTTACCATTCTGTCACGGATACCTCCGGAACTTTCATCACACACACCTGTCCCCTATTCCCACTGATTAGTATTTGTATATATGTGCCCTTTGGCTTCGATTGGGCTGTCCATTATTGTTCCAATGTCCGTTGGTAGTGTGAGTACCTGTGCTATGTTGGGTTGGCTTTCGTGCCACGTATATTGTGCAGATGATTACGGGTCTCGTCCGGTGTGATAATCATTGTGCGATTGTGTATTTATTCGAGATACTCCTCACTCTTTTGTTTGGGTTTCTACCCTGTGTTTTGTATACGTGTTTGTTTGGTCTTCGTCCCCGTGCCTGTACATGGCACGCTGTAAATAAAAAAAACTATTACGCATTCCTGCGCCTGTGTCCCGACCCTTTGCACCAGCGCGACACATTCAGCCTCATCTAGCGATGGTATGGAATAACGAATAACTGACAAAGTACCTCAGTCTTAGGAAATCTTTGGGGAAAGAAGTTACACTTCCAGTTTGCACAAATCTTTATTTGATTTGGTGTGATACACATAGTATAAAAGCATACATTCAATCTAAGCATGTTTTAATTGAAAATGAAAGCATAGTCTTTCTTTATTCACCATTTAAATAAGGGCAATACCTGTATGAATGACAAGCAGGCTCAGACAATATCCATAATGACTATAGAGAAAGTACTCACACTTCAAGACTCTATGAACAGATATCTTTTCATAAAGTCATATGGTAAGTAATGAAATACAAGTTTTTGGGTGTGTGGGGAGTGGGTCAGTGACTTGAGGGGGAGAAAGAATTAGTGGAGGCAGCAGCAGGCTGGTAGAGGGGGGGCAAGGTGGAATTGGGCCAGGCACACCCAGTTGTCAGGCCATGATGTCTTCAGTCGCAGTCCAAGAGCCTCAGGTCCTCCGGAAGGAGAGACCGAGAAAGATAAAAGATGAGGGTTAGTAAGAGCATGGCTAAGACCATAGTACACCACGTACACTGGGTAATCTAACACACACACACCTGTTTGACCTCGCTGTGATACTGTGGGCCTACTTATGGGGGGAAAAAGTCAATTCAGGAAGAATTTCGTGTCCTGCATTTGTGTTAACCATGGCAGCCAGCATTGTAAGTAAAGACATGTGCAGGAAGATAATCAGCCTCTGTGTCTTTGTATCCCTTCCTTTAGTTAATTTTTTATGTAAGCCAAGGCCATCTTTTCAAAGAAACGTCATTTATTTACATTTTTAGTTGAGTAAGGAGTTTATTGCTTCAGTCCTTGAATAGTTTTCACTTCTTGTTACCTGGTAAAAACCAACAACCATGGATAATCACAAGGAGAATAAGGTGAAGAAACAGTCCATGTCAGCCAGGCCCATCTTTTTAAAGAAACACAATTTACTTCAATGTCTAGTTTAGTAAAATAAGTAGTTTTGTTCGGGTCACAAGATAATCCAGACAATTGCAGTAAACAGCGCCACACTTAGGCAGAATCTTTGAAACATGGTACAGGAATGTGTAATGACTGTACAGTAGAGGAAACGATTTAACATATATTATTTTGTGAAATGTATGATGTAGAAAGGGAGCAGTAGTTTGACAGGATTTGAGAGGTTGGACGGGAGTGGGGAGTGGGTGGTATTTTGGGAGGAGGTGATGGGAGTAGTGAGGTTTGTAGGGAATTATTACATTTTATTAGAAATTCAGGGTTAGTTAAGTATAGATGGGTCGTGACTGGCTTCACACTCCAGTACAGTAGGTGGCGGTGTATGCACCTGTCAGTTGTTTGCAATTCGGCAATAAAACTTGAAGGAGAAGATGAAGAATTCCCACAGACGTTATAATACGCATGCCCTCCCCACCTGAGGATCTGTCTTCTCAGCCTGTGTTTGAGGGGTGCACAATATTCTAGTAATTTAAATCTCACTGGATTGATTGTTTTTATTTTGCTCTTTCATATTCCTGCTTGTGCCAGTAGTTTTTTCCCATTAACGTTACGACCGAGGAAATGTTTGTAATGACCTGTCAAACACACCCGGTAATGTCGGAAATACGCTCAATGGAATACATTGTCTTTCCAGTGCATCTAATAATGCTAAACGCTTAGTCAGGGATTTAATGCTTAGTCTCGACACTTATGGCGGCTTATGGTAGAGAAATGAAGGTTCAATTATCTGGCAACATCTCTGGAGGACATTCCTGCAGTCAGCATGCCAATTGCACACTCCCTCAACTTGAGACATCTGTGGCATTGTGTTGTGTGACAAAACTGCACATGTTAGAGTGGCCTTTTATTGTCCCTAGCATATGGTGCACCTGTGTAATGACCAGGCTGTTTATTCAGCTTCTTGATATGCCACACCTGTCAGGTGGATGGATTATCTTGGCAAAGGAGAAATGCTCACTAACAGGGATGTAAACAAATTTGTACACAAAATGTGAGATAAATAAGCTGTTTGTGTGTATGGAACATTTCTGGGATCTTTTATTTCAGCTAATGAAACATGGGACCAACACTTTACATGTTGCGTTTATATTTTTGTTCAGTGTGTGTGTGTGTGTGTGTGTGTGTGTGTGTGTGTGTGTGTGTGTGTGTGTGTGTGTGTGTGTGTGTATATATATATATACATACTGTGTATCTATTTACTTTTCTGCTCTTTCGCACACCAGTATCTCTTCTTGCACATGATCATCTGATGATTTATCACTCCAGTGTTAATCTGCTAAATTATAATTATTCGATTTATTGCCTACCTCATGCCTTTTGCACACATTGTATATAGATTCTCTTTTTTTTCTACCATGTTATTGACTTGTTTATTGTTTACTCCATGTGTAACTCTGTGTTGTCTGTTCACACTGCTATGCTTTATCTTGGCCAGGTCGCAGTTGCAAATGAGAACTTGTTCTCAACTAGCCTACCTGGTTAAATAAAGGTGAAAAAAAAAAAAAAAAAAATTATATAACATTCCAACCTGGTTTAGCATTATCTAGTCCAAATATGGCACTATTTGTATCCGTTTCGATCCGTTTCAATGGGGGGGATTTTATTTTGAAGGAGAACACAGGTAAGAGCACTTATTTCGCGGTGACGTGCATTTTGCCCTGCTGCGCGCTTCCTTAACAACTCAACTGTACTCGTGTTCACGTTTATTGGCTCAGAGTGACTCGTTTCCCATATAGGTGATTTTACACTGACCTGGCTCCTTGGAACGGTTTCCAACAACACAATTCACACGAAATGTCTAAATTGGAGCAGGTCCTTGATCTTGAACCACCGTATGATCTCAAATTTAAAGGTAAGATAAGAATACTGTCAGTAGCTAGCTAACGTTACCACCTGTACTGCTAACGTTACAGGCTGTAGTAGACGCTTTCGGGAGTGGTAGCTATCGTTACCACTACAGCTCCCTGGACCGGGGATGTGTAGCTACAACAACCCCACTGACACCGCTCGTATACCGCCGCCATTTTGAGATTGGAGCGAGGATATATGGGCCTGTACCGAGTTACAGAGATATCACTTTAACAGTACTGTACTTTCTAATATTCTAACCAACCCACTGGTTTTGGAAGGCGTATACTCTCTAGATCGGTATGCTAGCTAAGCAACACATTCTGATTCGACCAGACATTCACTTGTTAATTTATTTGCTAGGGTCAGTGGCAAGGCTGTAATTGCGGTTGTGAATGGGAGCAAGCTGGTTGACTGACAGCTCATATGCTAGTTATCCCACACATTGCATACACATTGCATACCACATTTTGCTATGCCCAGATAGTGCATGCATTGTTATAGCTACATATTTATCTGAGCCTAGATACACTCTGTTTTCAATGGGTAATTTTACTAAACAGTAAACAAACTTCCATAATGTGTAGCAACTAGTCTGTTGGTTGTCAATTTTGTGCCCGTGTGCCATTTTCACGTGAATCCATTGACCATCAACACCATCTCCTCTCCCATGCAGGACCCTTCACAGAAGTAGTGACCACAAACCTCAAGCTCAAAAATCCCTCTGACAGAAAAGTATGCTTCAAAGTGAAGACGACTGCACCTCGCCGGTACTGTGTACGGCCCAACAGCGGCATGATTGAGTCAGGAGCCACTGTTACTGTCTCTGGTAAGGCTTTGTATTTGCAGACCTTTGTCAGTGTGCTGCCAAATATGTGAGAGTATCACTCAAGCAACCCCGTTTTGTCAACAACACTAAACAAGAGCAAATTATATCCTGTCACTATTTCCACTATAATTCATTGTGTGGCTTTGTAAATGCAGAAGAATCAAGCATGTACATGTCAAATGCATCTACCAGTAGGCATAGTTGTTGACCCAATTTTGACCCCATATCTTCTGTCTCCACAGTAATGCTCCAGCCCTTTGAATATGACCCCAATGAAAAAAGTAAACACAAATTCATGGTACAGACAATCTTTGCACCATCCACTGCTACAGACATGGACGCAGTGGTACGTTTTCCTGTCAACATTACTACCAAATACACTTTGTGCTTTATTCTAGTGGCTATGTCATCAATGGAAAACCTGCTTTTGTTGATCCACAGATTTCAGTACTGTATTTAAATAGTTCTTTGTGATTTCTCCAGCAGAGGGCAGCAAATAGCATATTACACAGCCCCTGAGTGTTGCATGTTTATTGTTATTCCATCAGCGGTCCCTGTAATCAATTAATCCTTCTATGTTTACCTTATCTTGTACTTGTTGAATCGCCACAGTGGAAAGATGCGAAGCCAGATGATCTGATGGACTCCAAGCTGAGATGTGTGTTTGAACTGCCCTCTGAAAACGATAAAATGGTAAGTAGTGTGTCTAGTAGTAGAAAATAGAACTTCTATCAGCGGCCTTCCAGGGTTCTGGTGTTATACGTCCAATGTTGTACTTTTGTCACGGCCACAGTTCAGTGTTGTCTGTCAATGCATCTTTTTCACATTCTCATAGAGTCTACATGGCTTTCGCTCTCTCCTTACTGCTGTTTGTTCCTTTCTCTGCCTTTTATGTAGGTACAGATTGTTGCCAATATGCGATCTTGTGGATTTTTGTGTGGATAAACTGTAATAACAAGCATTTCTACCTCACAGCTCTCTATGGTCACATCTGAAACACTCACATCATGTAACAATTAGAACTTGTTCCTAGTGGTGACAGGTCAGTTTTGTTGGTTCAACACAGTCATTTATAGCAGTGTGTAATTGGAGTGTATAATGTTTTACCCTACAACCAAAGCAGCAATTGAGAACCACTGAACGCCCCAAAGTTAAAGACATGACCTCTATATATCTATGATCATGCATGCTGCGTGTGCTCCCCCTCGTGCGATAGCCTAGCGGTAGTGCCAGGGAGACCCGTGGTAGCATCATGGCATTCACCACTCCTGGGCAGACCCCCAAGCTCAGCGCCAGGCACCTGAGGGACAGGGCAGCCCCCACCCCCGGAGAGTACCGCACTCCCCTGTGCAGCTGGCACCATCTGGCAGCCCGCTACGACTCCAGCGATCTCCCAGAATTCATGTCAGCTCCCAGCTCAGTGAGAGGCAGGCAGTGGAAGGTTTGTGGCAGAGCAGGAAGTGGCTGTTCAGGGGCAGATTGGGAAGTGTAGTTTACTCACCGTAGGTGGTCACCTCTCTTCTAGTGTAAATTCTGATTGTAGTAGAATAGTTGTCTGATCAGTGCTAAGTATGCTGTACAGGTATGGTTGTAGCTGTGTAACAATGTAATGTTGGATAATGGTTATAGCTGTCATTTTGCCGTTAGGCCCCTAATGACAATGTATCACCTCTTCATACTAATTTCAAACAAATTAAACACGTTTTTAAAAATGTATTTCCATCGATGTAACGGTTTCATGACATTTTGTCTACTCAAAAGCGTGTTGAGTTTATTTGGTTGGCATGTACAGCAATGTCGGGAGGGAAACTAGGTTCCTGGTCACTTTTGTATTTTTTCACTTTGGCTGCTTCCAGAATGATGTCGATGCAACCAAAGCTGCACCCGTCCTCAACTCCAAAGCAGATGGCACGTCGGCGCCAAGGCCCAGCAGCGCGTCCATGGATGACTCTGAGATGAAGAAACTGATGGCTGAGTGCAAGAGGCTGCAGTACGATGTGGGCAAACTCTCAGACGAGAACAGACAACTCAAGGTATGGTCTTAGGTTGTGTGATGTCTAGGGTTGGGGTGATATTAGGATAGTATTATATATTGGTGATAAAAGGTAATATATCCTCATGGCATGGAGACTAATGTTCTTGTAAGATGATATTGGCCTGGGGCTTTGGCTGTGGTAAAGAAGGATGTGTTTATCTTCCTCTCAGGATGAGGGCCTGAGGATGAGGAAGTCCCACCGGTCAGACGACATGGTCACCGGCTCGGGCGCCATGATGAGCAAACAGCACTCTTCCAGCTCCCTCCCCTCGCTAATGGTCGTCATAGCAGCTATCTTCATCGGATTCTTCCTAGGGAAGTTCGTCTTGTAGGAGTGGGGAGGGGGTGGGAGAGAGAGAAGGAAAGCGGGCCGGCATAGCCTCTCATTTGTCTCCCAAGACCCTCAAGGTTAAAGTGTGTGTTATCGTTGACCTGCCATTATCAGTGATAGTGTCAGCTCACTGCGTATGTACATATGTTCTGTGTACCCGAATAATAAACTGGCATCGCCTTTTACAATCTCACACGGTTAGTACACATGTGTGGGAAAACAGAGAGGAATGAGCTTTCTCTGTTTTTTTTTTGTGTGTGTGGGGGGGGGGGGGGGGGGGTGTTCTGTTCAGACGTTCTGTTCTTTTTCTGGGGTGAGGCATCAGGGGAGGGAGGTTTTCTTAACTCAAATTTTACACTTGTTAGAGCATCGATAACAGGCGATTCGGGGTACTGGGTTCAAGACTTTGGTTGAACAATTCTAATGAGTTCTCTTTCACTCTGTGGTTTTAATAAGAGTTGGAATGTTCAGTGTCTTGTATGTTATTTTAATCATTTTAATAAAATGGGATGGGGGGGGGAAACCTTCCAAGCAAAAGACTGCTACATGTTGCTGGATGGCCTCTTACATTGAAATGTTCACTGAATTCTTAAATCCTTAATTTTTCTTGAGGAATGTGAAACAATACAGTATGCTGGGAATATAGGTTTCTCCTTCCATGGACATTTCCTGTTTCCTACTGACACACACAGAATTATTATTACATTTCTTTCTAGATTATTTTTTTTCTTTACACAAATGATATATCCCTCGTGAGGCAAATGTTGACTGAAAAGATCTCTCTGTTCTTGCAGTCCTGTCCCATGGTATTTAACATTGAAATAAAATGTTTAACACTATTTTTGTGGCAGTTTGTCATCTTTGTGCATCTTTTGTCTTTGAGGAAGAGTGAGGCTCGATTCCATTTGTGTTTGGTGTCCTCCATTCCTTTTAACTCAAATTGCATACGCCATGTGATTAACATGCAAATGTCATTGGAGTGAGCTGCATGATACATAGGCTGAGGTTCAACCCCATGGGGCTTGTAAAGGCAATGTTCACGGTAAGTGCTGCATATGTCGGCTCGACATTCCTTAAAAACACGCCACTTCGATACAGCGCCAACTTTTTTTCTAGCAGGTTAGGAGTGTTAAGTTTCAAATCCACAAGCTTGTATATTGACAACCATCATGACTACCTACACAGAGAAAGGAAGAACCCAGTAATAGGGCAAAGAGAGAGAATGCCGAAAAGTCACTTGTATCGAAGTGGCGCGTTATTAGGATGTCCCATGTCGGCTCAATCGAAATTACTTTTAAATGGCATTGTCGACAAAGCGTGATTGGATTGAATCACGGCCATAGACAACTTGTGTTGGGTCGTGTTCTTTAGTGCACACCGTACGAAAACAAGCATTTTTAGTACAGTAGATCATCGTTTCACCTGTCATAGTGTTTCATGCCTACTGAACACGACACTGAATGATAGAATGTAGCAACTCAACATTAATTACATACACTGTATTAAGAGTCTAAAAGTCCAATGCACAGTCAGTGCTGCTCCACAACATGCAGCCACTGCTAACCCTAGCTGAGATGCAGAACGGGTATAGCTGCAATAAGCAGTACTTTGACCACATCCAGCACGCCACCTCTTTCTCCCTGTTTGCAGCAGCTACTCCCCAGCCTATGGAGCTGGTCGGCTTCCCTCCCCCAATCCGTTGGCCCCTGGCCGGCCCCTGTACACTGCACTAGGGGAGCCTGGTAGGAGGTGGCTGTCTTATGGGGCTGGTTAGGGCTGGAGCCATCCGTGGGCCTCTGGCCATTGAAGAGAAGGAGGTGGTCCGCCGAGTCTCGATCCATGCGGAAGAGTTCGTACTCGGTGTGCGGAAGCCGGATGCCCAGGGCGGCACACCCATGGGTGGGGGTGACGTCCTGCTCCAATCCCTGGCGCCATGAGCCCTCGGCCCCGCACTCATTACCCCGGAAGATATTGAGCAGGGAGGTGGTGGCCTGGTCCATGGGGGTCACCCTCATGTGGTCCACTGTGAAGACCAAGAGGGGATAAGGGAGGTTGTTATGCACACTTTAATAATGGCATGATAAGCTGTGATCGTTCATGTATTTTTTCTTTTGACTAACGCCTACCTGTGAAGACAAACTCTGTCCCTCCCAGGACCCTGGTGGAGAGGACTGCGTGGCTGTAGTGACCCCGTGCGTACAGGCTGAATGTGGGGTGTCTGCACACTGGGTCAGAATAATGCCAGTAGTGGCCCTCCCAAGTGCGGTTGTGGTTGTGGAAAACAAAATGGCGGGTGAGGAAGAGGACCCCAGGGCGGACCTCACACCGCTGGCTTACCCATTGGCCCTGTAGTTTGACGGATAGGTTTTCTTCGCAGGGCAGGATGGGAGGATGATGCTGGTCCGCCCTGGCGATGACTCTGCAGATAAGGCAGGTACGCTCATGGTTCTGCAATGGAGAATGTTTTTGAATGTTACATATTGTGAATCAAGAAGGAGAAATACACACACCTGCAAAAGACCTGTGGATGTTGAACCGCATCCCATTTCAATGTGTTACATCCATTGGTGAAATCCAAGGTGAAATAGATATGTCAAAGCAGTTTAATGAGTTACAGCATGGTGATAAATAACATCACTCATGGAAACTGAAATGTCAACAGACAACCAATCATGATGATGAAAAACACAAACAAGGCCATTCAAACTGGAGTCTGTTGTCTGACTCTGACCTGCCCAGCCAACCCAATAAAGGAGAAGAGTGCTGGCTTGGCAGACTGTTTTCTCATGTGTTACTTGGGAGTGTTCCTGGCCCCACTACACATCCTAAATTGATGGCAGCGATGAAAACAATCACCATGGCAAAGAAACAAAAGCTTCTCCCTGGCCTGGAAACTGCACTTGGTGATGGGGCTACTACTCCTCTCTCTCGTCTCTGGACGCGGCTCGTTGGACTTATTAAAAGCAGTGGGTGCCTTCTGTGCCTTGCTCTCAAGTCCTTCATCATCAAACAGAATCAGCCACAGGTGTGTGAGTTTCAAAATGACAATAGCTGGGAATATGGAGATACAGTTGAATAGACAAATAAAATAAGATATTTTCACATCCAAAGCCTCTGTTTTGGATTATTCCAAACCTTTCAACAGTCTGGTTTAGACAGTTCGGGTCTCAATTGTTTTCTCAAGTACACATTGGACTCAAAGATGAACATCAAAGATGACCCATCATACACAATGACTGCTTTTATGGTTTTCGATCCCTGTTTACACTCATTGGGCTGTGCATGCAATCTAGTAAAAAGCCCATCAAGCCCCTCTTATGTAGGGAGCCCATTTTAGAGTGTACTCTTAGTGGTTGAGCATCAGATTAACGCCTTAGCTGAGCGTACTGTATTCATTCAAGGCTGGCTGTAGCTCTACCACCTCCGCTACCATAGAATGAATGAATCACTTTCAACATAACTCGCCTCAGCTTTGAACTTTTAACTAGAGCTCATTTACATTGCCCTGACACATTATAGGCTGGGAGTTGTTTGTGTTGGTTAAAAAAAGACATGCTGGTAGATATATGGGTAAATGCTGCGGGGAGACATAAAAGGGATGGATCCTTTTGTATGACGGAGGAGAGGGAGGAAAGGAGGGAGCTTCTGAACTGAAGGCCTAGTTCCATCTCTCTGGTCAGGCTCCAGTTTTATCCCTCTGCCCTCGATACAGCCTCAGGCGCACACACACTACCACAGAGTAAGGGCAGGAATTCAGAGCACAGCATACTGCGCCACTATTTGCTATTCTCTTTGAAGAGCGGCTGTGGAAAACCAACCAACAGATGATCACTATCGTCCGTGGGTCCGCTCTGCCGCTGGGTTTGCACAATTCATATTCTCTCCCATTTCGTCCAAAATCAAACACAGAAAGTTGTCGTGTACAAGAAGCTACAGACAATACTGTGATTGTTGAAAGAAAATACAAGTACACAGCACTGAAATATGATGTATCACTTACTGTATATGTGTGGCATCAATGTTGCAACAGTTTGTCATCTTCAACATCCACAATACTTTTCAGTTAGTAGGGATTTGATACTTGAAAATGAAACTACAGTATCTGCCAAAAGGGATTCTATCTCAGTGGGTCTCAGTATGTAAGTGATGACCCTGAACATAAAAATACAGTACAACAGATAGAGAATAATATACATTATATATCTCTATGACTCTGACCTTGGTGTTCTGCAGGGGTGGCTGGTAGCTGGAGGGTTTGTGGTGGGTCCTCTGGGCTTGCTCAGTGTGGACATCCCCCAGGAAAAGCTCTTCAGTGTGGTCATCAGGGACCCGGATGCCATGATGGCGGCGCTGCTCCACACGCACCAGCTGCAGCTCATTCATAGTGAAACCCAGCCTGCGGGCACAATCCCTCCCCCGCTCCTCCTCCTCGCCCCACAGGTCATAGCTGATATGGGGCTCCCAGGGCTCCCACGACTCCCCTCCAACCAGGGATGGAGCTCCGCAGCTGGGCTTGAGCCATTGGCTGAGGTTCCTGGCTACCTCAGGGCTGTGGAACACAACCTGGACGCTGTGGAGCTGGTAGTCGGCCTCGGTGCCTCCGCGGACCACCCAGGAGGCCTGGCGCAGGTGCAGCTGGCCCCGGGCGAGAATGGTGTAGGTGGGAGAGAAGCAGCGGTTGTCCCTGTAGTGGAACTGGAGGACCTGGAAGGTGTGGTTGTGGTGGAAGAGATAGGATCTGGTGATGAACTCTGGCCCAGGCCTGACCTCACAGCTGACAGGGGGAAAAGAGCAAAACATGAATGATATTAGCTTAGTGAAATTATTCACTTTTCCAGTATTATGCATTGAGTCAGGTGGGTAACTAGAGTCAAAACTCAACCTTAATTTTACCAGCCAGTTCAACATCTAATCTTTTACCCTAAGAGGTCTAAAGCTGAACCTGGTGTTGTGCCAAGTAGGTTTACATACAGAATAGTATTGCAGTGAACTTAACCCAACACCTAGCAACCTCCTCAAGAAGTGTAGATCTCATGTGTCTACAGCTGCAAGGTCCCGGTTCAAGCTCCAGTCAGGTCTACCCCCTGACTTCGCTACAATATATTGACTATACATTCTTAAAATTATGTACATATTTAATAAAGATTAATAACAAACCCTTTAATGGCGCACATTACACAGTAGATTACCTGGTGGATACCCAATGGCCTGCAATGTTGGGTGGCATATACACTGAGATCTGTCCTCCACCATGGAGGTGCTTGAGCATGTAGTGACACTGGGACGCAACAATAGCGGCATGTCGATCATGCTGCTGCCCATGTTTCCTCCCCAAGGACATGACACTGGCTCTTATGTCAGAGTGAAGCAGAGAGCCCTCACAACCACCTGTAGGAACAGTGGATAAACTGGGATGTCATTAAAACACTTTTAAACAGTTAGAAAACTTGCAATTATGCATTTTTTAGTAGTCTATTATACATTTATGAAAACTATATTATACAAAATAACATGACACTGCATGCTTTGCAAAACATCTATTGCTAAATTATAGAAAATAAAACAAGAATCCACATTTAAAATCGCGTTTTCAAATCATATACGTTTACATTATAGGCTATATCGCCGAATATAGAATATAATACAAATATTTAGGATACATATTAACTTGCAAATACTTCCACCTTAATGTTAAAAACTCACCATTGAAAAGAAAAGCAGTAGAGATAATCAATTTGATCAGTAACATTGTTAGTCTTGACTGAGACGACACTTAAAAAAATATTTAAATTAGGGAAGATTCACTCCAATTTCCATTATAAAGTATTGTTCATCGTCAATGAATTTTATTCCTTCCCATTTGAGTCGTTCATCACCAACCGTTCATTCCAGAATAATCAAATAGATCGTTGAAAATTCCGTTGTCAATCATTCTAAGAAACGTGGCTTGCTGCCCCGATACGAAATCAAACGAGTTCCTTTCAACAATATAGGCTATCAATTCAGCAGTTCTTCAATGTTGCTCTTAGAGAAATGTTATTCATTTTGTTATGTTTCCTCTATCCGATTTTTGTATTTTAAATGGACAGGCGCACTCCTCTCTGTCCTCTGTGTCATAGTTGGAGAACACACACATGAGTAATATTTTCGTAGGAGGGCACTATCATGCTTTGACTCAGTGCCCCCCATCAAACCGATGAGTCAAATCCTAAAGTGAACGTGAGCAAAGTAAACTCCGGCAAGCAAAAAATAACCAGTGATATGCTTGGGCAGTTTAAAAACAACTGTACTATTAGAACACCTAGGTCTGCACTCACAGCACTGTGCCACTGACAATTTGAGCAAAAGTTACAAGATATTTTATAAGGAGCTTTTTCATTTTTCACTTTCATTTTTCACTTGCTGCTTTGGTATCGCATTCCAGACCAGTGGTATAAATGATTATTGATATAAAATACTACACATTCAAATAAATAAATGTTCAAGACATTGCCACAACATACATGAATGCACTGTACAGTAATACAGCAGACACATAATTCTACGTTCTACATTTGACATCAGGCTATTGCAATACAAATGCAATAACCAATGCACTCACTATTTTTATTGAAATCTCCTGGGTTATGAATTATTTGGTGGAATATAAATATGCCTTGCAGTTGAGTAGTGAGAAGGATATTTGTCAGTGTGTGGTCAAAAATACCTCTCACTCCAATCTGTCCTCATCTGTATTTCCTCAGTGACCTGATGGGTTTTTCAGCCACATAAATCATTTATCAGTTTGGTTGAGTAAAAACATACAAGAAGCCTACAGTATGAAATCCTGCTCCTGAAGTAAACAGTAAAGTCGATGATCCACCCAAGCTTTTTATCCTAACATTGTGAAGTCCAATAGCAAGATTCTGCAAATGGATTCCTCTTTCTTTCTTTGTTTCTGTCATTTGCCCTCTCCATTATAATGTTATTGCAGTTAGAGAATCAACGCATGCACTGAGATAATATATATTTTGATTCATTGTGTCCGCACACATTTATAATGTATCGATGTAAATAATACATAGTGGGTTCTAAATAATTCTATTTACAATATCACTACCAATCATTATGGCCAACCTGGTCTCAAAGCATTTCGTATTATTCTGTACGCAAATCAGAGACACACCATTTAGTATGATTTGTTACGTTTCGTATGGTATGTCTTAATTTGTGGATGCCCATCACACATTTTGTATGATATGTTACAAATTCTAATTAGCTGGCTAACGTTAGCTAGGCTTGGTGTTAGGGTTAAGGTTAAGTTTAGGAGTTAGGTTAAAGGGTTACGGTTAGGGTTAGGGTTAGCTAAAAGGGTTAAGGTTAGGGTTATGGGAAGGGTTAGCTAAAAGCATTAGGGTTAGCTAACATGTTAAGTACTTGCAATGTAGCTAAAATGCTAAAGTATTCCATGATGAGATTTGAACTCGCATCCTTTGGGTTGCTAGATGATCGCCTTATACGCCCACCCATCCATGCTGACCAAACACTCTCTCATTTTGCCTTAAGTAACCATCTGTCTTATATAACCATACCAAATGTAACAGATCATACCAATTTGAGTGTCCCCGGATTTACATTGTCTATGAGACCAGGGTTTAAAATTTGATATTCATGTTCTAAAAGGTGCTGCCTGGTCAATCCGACGTCTACATTGGCCATACAGCATTTACTGTGATGCGGCCTTCACAGACGTCAGAACAAACATACCTTCTGCGCTTCGCGGCGCATCACAGAGCTGTTGTGAAGGAAGTTGTCAAGGAAGTGAGTCTGTGTTTATACAGGACCTACCCCTCTCACCTACCTTCAACCAATCATGTCAATGCAGAGCTATATGGAGTCCTCTGCATTGTTTAAAATTTAAGAGGAGCACTGCAATGTGGTACGGAGATCAATTTGGCCTCTGAGTGCCTCCTGAGGCTCCGCAATTGCGTCACACCATCCATATGGCGCCTCCGGCCACATTTTCGGATCAAGCATAAATTGGATTTAAGTCGCAGAAGGTCTCACCTTAGTGTGCGTATGTGTAGTGGGAAGAGACTGCTCCTTGTGCTCACTGGGCGCCTGCCAGCCTGCTAGCACAGCCTAGCACTGGCTCGCCCAAACCCTTAAGGGAACCTAAGCATATTTAACAAGACCAAAATATACTTACTATGGGCATTTGTGTTGCTAAATGAAAACATGCTTGCGTTGGACGCCACTTTGATGCTCAAAGGGGTAAAATGCAACACGAGAAAGTAGAAAAATAAAATTTTATGTCCATGACTGGGAATGTCTTGAATGAGCACTGAGTATTGGCATTGATGAAGGCATTGAAAGGTTCTGATATCAAAACTCAGTTTGTGGTGTAATTAATTGAGGCGTTAAAAATGTTTCCTCAATGGACAAAGAGCTATTAAGATTAGTCAACCAGCTATAAAGTCCCAGTGTTTAAACCCACACCAATCACTGACTGACATCCAGCCACATCTTCTCCATCCCCCATCCCTTCCTTCCACATATTGATACATTTTTACCAATACAGTGATGTAGTGGTGACTGGAGAAGTGTGTATACTCTAATTTTGTCCAATTCTTTTTTAGAGTAGCTACCCTTTAATTCAAGTGCGCAGGCACCTAGTACTGTTGTTTGATTAGCGTTGTTTTTGTAGCACATGAGATGGAGTTTTCAAAAGTATGGCGTATACCATCCACTACACCCCTGCACCAATGTTTCAACTTGTTTCAATGAAACAAGGATTTGTGAATTACCACTACCCATTTCATAATGTTGACTGTTAGGTGCACTTTGGGCTGGTTTCTTGGACGCTGGACACAAAATAATCTTGGACTTACTCCGTTGAAGGACAAGAGAGAGTGTGAGTGAGTGTCTGTGAGGAGATGAAAAGAGCAGCTGTGTCTGTGGTTCCCCACAGGACTCCTCTCCACTCGGGGGGATCTGGAGGCCGATTAGGGATGGAATCCTTGTGGCCTTTGTCGTTGGGGGTGACAGGACCCAGAGATCAAGGGTCAGTCAGCCCTCACAGATGGGAGTCAGTTGACCTCATCTTCTGGAAGGCAGGAATTGTGGATGGATGGCAGATATATAGATGGATAGATATACCACACTGGTGTTGAACATTGCAACCCAATCTGAAGTGATTTGAGGTCTTACTGAGCACAAACTCGTTGAATCAATATCATTTGTTTTATTTAACTAGTCAAGTCAGTTAAGAACAAATTCTTATTCACAATGACAGCCTAGGAACAGTGGGTTAACTGCCTTGTTCATGGGAAGAACGACAGATTTTTACCTTGTCAGCTCAGGGATTCGATCTAGCAACCTGCCACCCCAAAATTTGTCAAAGTATTGTGACATGGAATGTATGTAGAAAATACATTGGATTTGCAAAAACTCAACAACGTAAACTGTTGTTTTGAGGATGAAATTTCAACAACGGGAGTATGTCATCATTGTAACCGATTTTCAACATAGACAACGCTTGTATAAAATATGATGGATTTGTATCTTTGAAACAACGTCAGATCTTCAACGTTTATTTGCACTATATGTTAATGATTTAACCCTACAAATCAAACATGCTAAACTTGGTGTTGAAGTTGCAGATATATTTCTGGAGATCTTGTTGTATGCTGATGAAATAGTTATCTTTGATGAGACAGAAGATGACCTCCAGAAAATGTTGAATATTGTTAATTTATGGTGTACTAAATGGAGACTAGCGATAAATCAAGAGAAGACCCAGATTGTTCATTTCAGAAAGAAGGACGTGTAGAGAAGTGCACACAACTTTTATTTTGGTACAACCTCATCATTCTACACTGGGCTCTACAAATACCTTGGTTTCACTCTGGATGAACACATGACCTTTGAAGATCACATTAGATCACTAGCAGATTCTGCAGGTAGAGCCTTGGGGTCAGTTTTAAACAAAATGAAAATATGTGAGGATCTTGGTTACTGTGCTTATTCTCAGCTGTATAAATCCTGTGTGTGTCCAGTGATGGACCATGCTGCTGGAGTTGTAGCAATGTTCAAAACAGAGCAATCTGCTGCTTCTTGGTGTGCACAAACTGACTCCAAACCTGGTCATCCGTGGAGATATGGGCTGGTAACCATGTGAGACAAAAAGATGACATGGTATGTCTATAGAACAGACGGATAAATATGCCAGAACACAGAATCACAGAAAAAGTGTTTGACTGGGACCTTACGCATAGATATCAGTGGGCTAGAGCATTTTTATAAATGTTGTTGTGAAACTGATTTGCAGTGTACACTGAGTGTACAAAACATTAGGAACACCTCCCTACTATTGAGTTGCACCCCCCTTTGCTCTCAGAACAGACTCAATTAATCGGGGCACATGAACTCTACAAGGTGTCAAAAGCTTTCCACAGGGATGCTGGCCCATGCTGACATGCCTCCCACAGTTGTGTTAAGTTGGCTGGATGTCCTTTGGGTGGTGAACCATTCTTGATACACATGAGAAACTGTTGAGCGTGAAAACTCCATATCCCTTTCAAAGGCACCTAAATATTTTGTCCTGCCCAGCGGTGGGTATATGCAGGTATACGCCGTATACCCAGTTATTTTTCAGTGAGCATTCCATATACTCACTTCTTAAACCCTATGATGCATATCAATGTAGTGTAGTGCAGCTATACGCTGTATCAATTAATAGGGCTGATGGAACAGATCGGAATGTTTCGTTTAACATTTTTATAAACTATTATTTCTCACATTTTCAGCTCAGTAGCTCACAGTAGCTCATAGGCAGTAGGCCTCTGCGTGAATGCTCCAAAATACAATTTGGGAAAAAACTGTTCTAAAATGCACACAACACATGCAAGCGGTTTCATGGACAGAGATCAAATCAAATTTTATTTGTCACATGCGCCGAATACAACAAATTTAGACCTTACAGTGAAATGCTTACTTACAAGCCCTTAACCAATAATGTTTTAAGAAGTTTTAAGAATAATAAGTGTTAAGTAAAAAATGGATAAGTAAAAAATAGAAAATAAAGGTGACAAATAATTCAACAGCAGCAGTAAAATAACAATAGCGAGGCTATTTACAGGCGGTACCGGTACAGAGTCAATGTGCGGGGTCACTGGTTAGTCGAGGTGATTGAGGTTATATGTACATGTAGGTAGAGTTAAAGTGACTATGCATAGATAATAAACAGAGAGTAGCAGCAGCGTAAAATAGGGGTCTGGGTAGCCCTTTGATCAGCTGTTCAGGAGTCTTATGGCTTGGGGGTAGAAGCTGTTAAGAAGCCTTTTGAAGTAGTCTGGTTACGGGACGAGCAGAGGCTTGAATTTTGTTTCAGACAGGGCGTGTTTGAGATTGCTTAGTTTGTTCACAATGCCTGGAGGAGAAATGTATTGTTTGTGTAGTGTGGCTAGATGGTATCTGTACTTGCCATGGTTATTGTTTGTATATAATTTGTTAAATGTTATTTTGTTTTGAGTACAAGGGAAATGTTACTGTGTTTACTAGTGTCTTGTAAACCTGTATGGGCTGGGCACCGGTAGGTTTATGACACTTAAATAAATAATATCAATCTTTATCCACTATCAGAAAAAAAAAACTATAGGCTACGCAGCACCTCCTACTGGAGAGTTGGTATACCTACAGCTACCTACCCCGGCCAAAGGTAGTTGATCGACCTACCCCGGCCAAACCCGGACGACGCTGGGCCAATTGTGCGCTGCCCTATGGGACTCCCAATCACAGCCAGATGTGATGCAGCCTGGATATAGGCCTAGGGTTTCAAGCTTTGGTTGATTTCAAATGTAATATTCAAGTTAATAATTTATATGGGGATTCATGTCTCCATCTCAAGCCAAAACCTAAGTTAAAGAATAGGACTAAATCAAATCAAACTTTAAAGTGCATTTAAAATTTGATTGAGTCCTATTCTTTAACGTAGATCTTTGGTTGAGATGGAGATGTGAATCCAACATATCAATTCATCATTTTAGAAAAACTGAAATTAAAGCAGACTAAGTCAGTAGCACAAAAGATACATCTCCTTCAAAGGTTGATATTTGGTTGGGTTGACAACCAAACACAATTCAACATCACCTTTGCAACACAGTAAATAGCCTATTAACAAATGATATGTTTGATTCACGTCTCCAACTAAACCAAAAGTTAAAGAATAGGATTAAGCTAGTGGCACAGATGTAACTATCCAAGCATTAGATACAACTGCTTTAAATGTTGATATTTGGTTGCGTTGTGAACAAAACACAATTCAATACGACTTTTGTAACACTATAAATAGCCTAAAGTTAAGGCTATCTTAAAAACGAACGTAACAGTATTTATTCAACCTTAAAATGAGTAACACATCCATGGCCACAGGTTACTGTAACTATAAAAATATTCTTATGTAGGCTAATCATAGAAAGTGTGCATGTTCAAGATAGCATGCAAAGGTCCCAGGTCTGTGGAGATCTTCACAATTGCTATAATAATCTGTGCAGATTCTTGAACAGCATTAATCACTTGCACTATGTACTTTTAATGGTGTCACGGCCGTTGAATGAAGTGGACCAAAGCGCAGCGTGGTGAGCATACATATTCCCATTTATTTAGGATGGCGCCGACAAAAACAATAAACAATACAAAAACAACCGTGAAGCTTAAGGCTATAGTGCCACAAACAAAGACAACTTCCCACACTGAAAGGAGGGAAAAGGGCTACCTAAGTATGGTTCCCAATCAGAGACAACGATAGACAGCTGTCCCTGATTGAGAACCATACCCGGCCAAAACATAGAAATACAAATCATAGAAAACAAAAACATAGAATGCCCACCCCAAATCACACCCTGACCAAACCAAATAGAGACATAAAAAGGCTCTAAGGTCAGGGCGTGACAAATGGAATCTTAACTGCAATCCAGGTCATTTGGTTGTGCTATTAGATGAAACAGTGATAACACATTAACTCATTGTATAAATACAAAATATCTGACATTGTATTCCCATTTGAACTTTTTTGTGCTTTCAGATGGTTGAAAGCATAGTGATTACACATTGGGAATTCAACAAACTTCTGGCTGTCTTTCTGAGTGGGTGAATAATGGTTGAAATCTCATTGATCAACGTCTCAAACGATTATAACCCAAATTTCCACATTGAAATGATGGTGTGAGCCCAGTGGGGTGTATTAGGCACCAGAAACATCAACTCAAATCATACATGCAGATACTGTAGCTTCTATGACTGAGAGTAGAAAGACAGTAGATGGGTAACAAATAATTTATTCTTCACAAATAAGACAATAACCTATTTATGTGAGAACTGGGAATGCTTTAGAGAAAAATATCCACAAGCCTCAAGTATTCTTTTTTAGACAGGTCATCTCTGTTGTCTGGTCAGACAAAACCAGAAAAAGTTGATGTTTCATCCTCAAGGAAACAGTTTGAAATGCTAAGTGTCTCTAAATATTTGAAGAAGAAAAAATATGCAGTGTGTTCCCATGGAACATTTCCATGTGGGGCTCATATGGGTTAATGAAGGGCTGTTCCACGGGTCACATGAGGGAAACCCAACAGTGACCCACAAAGTTATCCTCAGCATCCATGTTGGCCTCAATGTTAACCCAATTGGGTACCTGCTAAGATAACCAATTAGAGCCCTTGCCCAGTTGAAACCCATTTAAAACCCAGGTGGGGCCCACCTGTACATGTTGGCTGGGGTTGTTGCTTGAACATCTCAATGTGGTGGACATATGGTGCATTGACGACCAACAAGAGAAGACAAACACACCCAGGTATAGGGGAAGAAGGAATGTCGTTCTGGCTCTGGGGTTCCAAAAACGTTCCACACGTGCAAAGAAATCTGTGTCGAGTCCAATTGGAGCATCTCCCCCCACTGTGCAAAGCAATTATAATCAGTCATTAATAATAACCCTAATTTAAGAAATGTAGTCCAGAAAAAGAAAAAAAAGAGAAACCACAGATGATCAATGGTGCATTAGTAATAAAAGTCCCAGTAGCAGTTGTGAGGAACCAACCCTTCCACATCCATAAATGGTAAACTGCCATAAAGTAGGCTGTGATTGAGTCATTAATAACTCTAATAAAAAAATGTAGCCCAGAAAAGGAGAAAAAGGAGTCAAACCAATGGCAGATCAGTAACAAGCATCTCAGTAGCAGTTTGAACCAACCCTTCCACATCCATAGATGGCAAACTGCCATTAACAAGAGTATGGCAGGTCAAGTCCAATAGGCGGTTATTCTACATTGTCTTCCTGCAAGCCCAAACTTCAAACGCGGGCCTGAAACAATGAGAATTCTGACTGGGCTTCCTGTTTCCTCTGGGGCTTGTGAAGTTCACAACACCAACAGCGAATTAAAGCCCCTGAGTGATGGAATCACCAATCCAGTCAGAATAAGATTTTTGTCTCTCTCCCTTGCAGAGAAAAATGGTCCAAACACTGAGCAACAAAGTTTCCTGTAAAAAACACCATCAATTTGATTTCACAAATTTGACAATATCTCTAGGATAGAAATCCCAGGCCTTGGCTACATATAATCCTACAATTTCTCCCAGGTTCTAGTTTCAAGGTTCACAAGCTCTTTCAAACCATGGCCTTAGAAGCATACTGGGTTCTGTGAATGCCTATTATCTTACATTGGCATATTTTCCCCATTTTGTGTTTACACTCATTACTTCTGCTGCTAATCCCTAAACAAACCGAGAGGGAAATCCCAAATCCTTGTCCCAAAGAACTCCCTCCGTCTGGATTAGATTAGTGAAGAACACCGGCGAATCGAATCAGACTGCAGCAACACAAAGCAGGGATCAAAAGCTTAGTACTGAGACAGAGCCCAATAGGCTACGGCCAGATCTCAAGATTGCTATTGAAAGGTAGAGGAAATGTGTAGACTGCAAGGGCCCTCCGGGAGAAGAGCTGAGAAGCGTTCTTTTTCACATTTTCAGCATATTAGGCCACACAACACACTGCAGCAATGTTAAATAAAAAGACTGTTGCATGATTCATTGGTGGCCCTGGCCTGCAGCATGTGTACTACAGTGAATAATTGAACATCTATGTCTGGCATGGTGGTTAAAGAAACGTAAACTCTGTTGCAGCAACAAAGGTTGAGTGAGGAGATTGCGTTCAGAGACATCACAGAAGTTGCTCAATGACAGAAGTTGCTCACGTTCCATTTGTGCAGGGCGGTAGGCAGTCAGGCAGCAGACGCGGTGCAGTCTAGAGGAATTTGTCCCACATTTCCTGTCTCTCTTTTTCAGAGGAGCTGCACACAGAGTTTTGATGTGGCGCGTTGCAGTCTACTGACCACAGTCCTGTGGGAAACCACATGAGTCTGGCGTCACTTGGGGCTATAGCAGCTCATCCATATGAAAAGGGAAATAACAGTCACATCAGCACTATTCACTAATGTAAAAACACTATGGTTTGTATGCTTCACAAAAAAGGTACAAAAAAGGCTCCACATGTAAAGACCTGATGATGAATACAAAACAATTGTTGTACTACATTTGCTTCCAGCTCTAAAACATCTCCCGAGACAGCGTACATTACATCTCCATGCCAGTGGCGCACAACAGAAAAAATCTGTTTTCGTACACTACAGGCGAACTTTGGAAGTCCACGCATGTTCTTTGGCCTGGTGACATTTACCTATGCTAAAAAGGCTGGTAAAACACGAGGGACTGCAATCCAGCCAGTATGACCAGAGGCAGGTTTTGAGGATTACATTCTGAGAGGATCGGAGAACTCAACATGCCATGCTAACACAGCCCAACATATCACAGCTTCAAACTGCATAAGACAATATCAAATCTGGTGCATTCCTGCATCTTTTATATTTATGTTGGTATATTAATATGATTGTATATATAGATTTTTCTTTATACTTTGAAGGGCTGTAGGAATTCACTCATGAGTAAGGCAGCAACAAAAACTAAACATATCAATGAAAAGGTATTTCATTTCACACATATATTTTTGTTAACAAAGGAAACAAATCTTATCAAACACAAAATGTACCTTGTCTACTATTGCTGCTCAATTCTCACAGTCAGAAAACAAACACTGCTGGTAACCAATAACAAATAAGGAAATATGGAGTTGCAAATAAAATAGTGAACATTAGAAAATGCCACATAATTGTTTAAAAAAAAAAAGAATACAAAAGCAATGAGGTGTCACAGTTCAGAACTGAAAATATTTTACAGTCATATCAATGGCCCAAGCAAACTTGCCTCCTTGCGTTTTGTTGTAGATCTTGTCGATTGGCATTGCATTTCCTACACCTGACATGAAGAGTAAACAAAGAAAATCATGTTTACACATGCTACAAAAATACACAAAGTGAAAACATATTTTTAGAGAGCAACAATAAGTGTTGTAGCATTTCACTCTGAAACTGACAGAGGTCGAGGATAAATGTTAGGCTAAATTATCAATGTTAGGCTAAAGTCTGTTACCAGACAACTGATATCCTTAGGTTCAGGTAGTTGAGTTTGGACGTGCCCAGAGCGATTACCTTGTTCTCCTCCCTGTCAGTCATCTGTAGCTAGAGCTTCTTCAGCTGTTCCTCCAGCCTCTTCACCACATCCTCCTTTTCAACCAGCCTGAGGAGAGCAGAGGAGACCACACCTGTGTTTAAATATTATTTGAAATAATTTAAAATTATTGATCTGTGCTTGACTGAGCTTGCTTGACTTAATTTGACCAAGAGAATGGTCTCAAAACAGACAAACCACCACTGGTGGTGGTAAAACAATGGAGGCCTAAACAAGCATCTCAGTAGCAGTTTGGATCAACCCTTCCACATCAATCGTGGGTAAACTGCCAAGCTGGGTTATGAAAGGTCATGTCCACTAGCTGTTATTCTACAATGTTTTCCTGTAAACGAGGAACTGTAGGGTGAAATGTGAACAGTAGGGGTCAAATGCACTCACTTTCAAGTCCTATCAGTTCCTTCCTTCTTGTGTTCATTTTATGCCTCTTTCAGCTCCTTCTTGGTCACATCCAATTGCTGCTGCTTCTGTGCAATCTTGAACAATAAAGGGACAATGTTAGACTGTGTTTTACCTTACATGCATAATTAGTATTTCAACAGAAATTCACAAAAAATTCCATATAGAATGTAACGACTACCAGGACAATGTGTATATATACTGTATATATATATAATATATACACTGCTCAAAAAAATTAAGGGAACACTAAAATAACACATCCTAGATCTGAATGAATGAAATATTCGTATTAAATACTTTTTCTTTACATAGTTGAATGTGCTGACAACAAAATCACACAAAAATGATCAATGGAAATCAAATTTATCAACCCATGGAGGTTTGGATTTGGAGTCACACTCAAAATTAAAGTGGAAAACCACACTACAGGCTGATCCAACTTTGATGTAATGTCCTTAAAACAAGTCAAAATGAGGCTCAGTAGTGTGTGTGGCCTCCACGTGCCTGTATGACCTCCCTACAACGCCTGGGCATGCTCCTGATGAGGTGGCAGATGGTCTCTTGAGGGATCTCCTCCCAGACCTGGACTAAAGCATCCGCCAACTCCTGGACAGTCTGTGGTGCAACGTGGCGTTGGTGGATGGAGCGAGACATGATGTCCCAGATGTGCTCAATTGGATTCAGGTCTGGGGAACGGGTGGGCCAAATCAAATCAAATCAAATTTTATTAGTCACATACACATGGTTAGCAGATGTTAATGCGAGTGTAGCGAAATGCTTGTGCTTCTAGTTCCGACAATGCAGTAATAACCAACAAGTAATCTAACCTAACAATTCCACAACTACTACCTTATACACACACACAAGTGTAAAGGGATAAAGAGTATGTACATAAAGATATATGAATGAGTGGTGGTACAGAACGGCATGGCAAGATGCAGTAGATGGTATAGAGTACGGTATATACATATGAGATGAGTACTGTAGGGTATGTAAACATAAAGTGGCATAGTTTAAAGTGGCTAGTGGTACATGTATTACATAAAGATGGCAAGATGCAGTAGATGATATAGAGTACAGTATATACATATGAGATGGGTAATGTAGGGTATGTAAACATTATATTAAGTGGCATTGTTTAAAGTGGCTAGTGGTACATTTTTACATAATTTCCATCAATTCCCATTTTTAAAGTGGCTGGAGTTGAGTCAGTATGTTGGCAGCGGCCGCTAAATGTTAGTGGTGGCTGTTTAACAGTCTGATGGCCTTGAGATAGAAGCTGTTTTTCAGTCTCTCGGTCCCTGCTTTGATGCACCTGTACTGACCTCGCCTTCTGGATGATAGCGGGGTGAACAGGCAGTGGCTTGGGTGGTTGTTGTCCTTGATGATCTTTATGGCCTTCCTGTGACATCGGGTGGTGTAGGTGTCCTGGAGGGCAGGTAGTTTGCCCCCGGTGATGCGTTCTGCAGACCTCACTACCCTCTGGAGAGCCTTACGGTTGTGGGCGGAGCAGTTGCCGTACCAGGCGGTGATACAGCCCGACAGGATGCTCTCGATTGTGCATCTGTAGAAGTTTGTGAGTGCTTTTGGTGACAAGCCGAAATTCTTCAGCCTCCTGAGGTTGAAGAGGCGCTGCTGCGCCTTCTTCACAACGCTGTCTGTGTGGGTGGACCAATTCAGTTTGTCCGTGATGTGTACACCGAGGAACTTAAAACTTTCCACCTTCTCCACTACTGACCCATCGATGTGGATAGGGGGGTGCTCCCTCTGCTGTTTCCTGAAGTCCACAATCATCTCCTTTGTTTTGTTGACGTTGAGTGTGAGGTTATTTTCCTGACACCACACTCCGAGGGCCCTCACCTCCTCCCTGTAGGCCGTCTCGTCGTTGTTGGTAATCAAGCCTACCACTGTAGTGTCATCCGCAAACTTGATGATTGAGTTGGAGGCGTGCATGGCCACGCAGTCGTGGGTGAACAGGGAGTACAGGAGAGGGCTCAGAACGCACCCTTGTGGGGCCCCAGTGTTGAGGATCAGCGGGGTGGAGATGTTGTTACCTACCCTCACCACCTGGGGGCGGCCCGTCAGGAAGTCCAGGACCCAGTTGCACAGGGCGGGGTCGAGACCCAGGGTCTCGAGCTTGATGACGAGTTTGGAGGGTACTATGGTGTTAAATGCTGAGCTGTAATCGATGAACAGCATTCTCACATGGGTATTCCTCTTGTCCAGATGGGTTAGGGCAGTGTGCAGTGTGGTTGCGATTGCGTCGTCTGTGGACCTATTGGGTCGGTAAGCAAATTGGAGTGGGTCTAGGGTGTCCGGTAGGGTGGAGGTGATATGGTCCTTGACTAGTCTCTCAAAGCACTTCATGATGACGGAAGTGAGTGCTACGGGGCGGTAGTCGTTTAGCTCAGTTACCTTAGCTTTCTTGGGAACAGGAACAATGGTGGCCCTCTTGAAGCATGTGGGAACAGCAGACTGGGATAAGGATTGATTGAATATGTCCGTAAACACACCAGCCAGCTGGTCTGCGCATGCTCTGAGGACGCGGCTGGGAATGCCGTCTGGGCCTGCAGCCTTGCGAGGGTTAACACGTTTAAATGTTTTACTCACCTCGGCTGCAGTGAAGGAGAGCCCGCAGGTTTTGGTAGGGGGCCGTGTCAGTGGCACTGTATTGTCCTCAAAGCGGGCAAAAAAGTTGTTTAGCCTGTCTGGGAGCAAGACATCCTGGTCCGCGACGGGGCTGGTTTTCTTTTTGTAATCCGTGATTGACTGTAGACCCTGCCACATACCTCTTGTGTCTGAGCTGTTGAATTGCGACTCGATTTTGTCTCTGTACTGGGACTTAGCCTGTTTGATTGCCTTGCGGAGAGAATAGCTACACTGTTTGTATTCGGTCATGCTTCCGGTCACCTTGCCCTGGTTAAAAGCAGTGGTTCGCGCTTTCAGTTTCACGCGAATGCTGCCGTCAATCCACGGTTTCTGGTTTGGGAATGTTTTAATCGTTGCTGTGGGTACGACATCGTCAATGCACTTCCTAATGAACTCGCTCACCGAATCAGCATATTCGTCAATATTGTTGTTGGACGCAATGCGGAACATATTCCAATCCGCGTGATCGAAGCAGTCTTGAAGCGTGGATTCAGATTGGTCGGACCAGCGTTGAACAGACCTGAGCGCGGGAGCTTGTTGTTTTAGTTTCTGTTTGTAGGCTGGAATCAACAAAATGGAGTCGTGGTCAGCTTACCATCCTGTCCAGTCCATAGCATCAATGCCTTCCTCTTGCAGGAACTACTGACACACTCCAGCCACATGAGGTCTAGCATTGTCTTGCATTAGGAGGAACCCAGGGCCAACCGCACCAGCATATGGTCTCACAAGGGGTCTGAGGATCTCATCTCGGTACCTAATGGCAGTCAGGCTACCTCTGGCGAGCACATGGAGGGCTGTGCGGCCCCCAAAGAAATGCCACCCCACACCATGACTGACCCACCGCCAAACCGGTCATGCTGGAGGATGTTGCAGGCAGCAGAACGTTCTCCACGGCGTCTCCAGACTCTGTCACGTCTGTCACATGTGCTCAGTGTGAACCTGCTTTCATCTGTGAAGAGCACAGGGCGCCAGTGGCGAATTTGCCAATCTTGGTGTTCTCTGGCAAATGCCAAACGTCCTGCACGGTGTTGGGCTGTAAGCACAACCCCCACCTGTGGACGTCGGGCCCTCATACCACCCTCATGGAGTCTGTTTCTGACCGTTTGAGCAGACACATGCACATTTGTGGCCTGCTGGAGGTCATTTTGCAGGGCTCTGGCAGTGCTCCTCCTGCTCCTCCTTGCACAAAGGCGGAGGTAGCGGTCCTGCTGCTGGGTTGTTGCCCTCCTACGGCCTCCTCCACGTCTCCTGATGTACTGGCCTGTCTCCTGGTAGCGCCTCCATGCTCTGGACACTACGCTGACAGACACAGCAAACCTTCTTGCCACAGCTCGCATTGATGTGCCATCCTGGATGAGCTGCACTACCTGAGCCACTTGTGTGGGTTGTAGACTCCGTCTCATGCTACCACTAGAGTGAAAGCACCGCCAGCATTCAAAAGTGACCAAAACATCAGCCAGGAAGCATAGGAACTGAGAAGTGGTCTGTGGTCACCACCTGCAGAACCACTCCTTTATTGGGGGTGTCTTGCTAATTGCCTATAATTTCCACCTGTTGTCTATCCCATTTGCACAACAGCATGTGAAATTTATTGTCAATCAGTGTTGCTTCCTAAGTGGACAGTTTGATTTCACAGAAGTGTGATTGACTTGGAGTTACATTGTGTTGTTTAAGTGTTCCCTTTATTTTTTTGAGCAGTGTATATATAATCTACATTGGACACAATATTGTAAAAGAGGCATCCTGTCTGGGTTGGCGCCCCCCCTTGGGTTGTGCCGTGGCGGAGATCTTTGTGGGCTATACTTGGCTTTGTCACAGGATGGTAAGTTGGTGGTTGAAGTTTTCCCTCTAGTGGTGTGGGGGCTGTGCTTTGGCAAAGTGGGTGGGGTTATATCCTGCCTGTTTGGCCCTGTCTGGGGGTATCATCGGATGGGGCCACAGTGTCTCCTGACCCCTCTTGTCTCAGCCTCCAGTATTTATGCTGTGGTAGTTTATGTGTCGGGCGGCTAGGGTCAGTCTGTTATATTTGGAGTATTTCTCCTATCTTATCCGGTGTCCTGTGTGAATTTAAGTATGCTTTCTCTAATTCTCTCTTTCTTTCTTTCTCTCTTTCTTTCTTTCTCTCTCTCGGAGGACCTGAGCCCTAGGACCATGCCTCAGGACTACCTGACAGGATGACTCCTTGCTGTCCCCAGTCCACCTGGCCGTGCTGCTGCTCCAGTTTCAACTGTTCTGCCTGCGGCTATGGGACCCTGACCTGTTCACCGGACGTGCTACCTGTCCCAGACCTGCTGTTTTCAAATCTCTAGAGACAGCAGGAGCGGTAGAAATACTCTTAATGATCAGCTATGAAAAGCCAACCGACATTTACTCCTGAGGTGCTGACTTGTTGCAACCTCGACAACTACTGTGATTATTATTATTTGACCATGCTGGTCATTTATGAACATTTGAACATCTTGGCCATGTTCTGTTATAATCTCCACCCGGCACAGCCAGAAGAGGACTGGCCATCCCCCATAGCCTGGTTCCTCTCTAGGTTTCTTCCTAGGTTTTGGCCTTTCTAGGGAGTTTTTCCTAGCCACCGTGCTTCTACACCTGCATTGCTTGCTGTTTGGGGTTTTAGGCTGGGTTTCTGTACAGCACTTTGATATATCAGCTGATGTAAGAAGGGCTATATAAATACATTTGATTTGAAATGTGATTTGCATAGAGTATTTTAAAATGGCATAAGAATGGCACTACTAGCTACTACATAAATCTGAGAACGCAAATATTCCAGTTACCTTGCCCTGCATGTTTTGCATGGATTTCTCAAAGGTATTAGGTGCTGCCCTCTGGTGGTTACAGAGAATGGCCACAGCTCTGTTGGCTCGGTTATAGGACAGCAGACTCATGTCAGCTGAGGAGGAAAACAACAGGCATATATTTCATTGGTGTACTCTCTTTACTATAAATCTGCATGTTTCAGAGATTCATGTAGTCATGACACGGAGAACATTTGAGTAAATTATTCTATATTTTTCCCTTCAGACCTGATCGAGGGAAAAAACAAAGGTTTCCACAAGGGTTGCAATGTTATTGCTCCCCCTAAAAAATATATTTAAAGTCTTAGTATTTAGTTTGGGGACTTTGTAATCAGTTACCTGTTTGTTCTCTCGCTTTCTTCTCCTCCAGAAATTATTTCTTGATGTGCGTGAAATCACACTGACAGCTTCTTCATCTGCTCCCTCTCCTCTGCTGTCATTTCCTGTTTAATCAGTCTCAGGCTGTTTTTTAAATTTAAATCAGTTGTACTAACCTCTCTCTAGTCCGTAAATAAGTTATCTTGGAAGGCACTCTTTGTTGTGTACTCATGGTCCAGCATCTTGGCGTAAAACTAGGCTACTTCCTCAGCAGCCAAACTCTGTTTTACAGCAAAGCTGTATGTATGTGGTGGTAACTCACTATTATAAAATAAAGACATTATTGGGTAATGGTTCGTATTCTGGTGGAAAGAGTGGACCTTTGAGCTTCAACGTTGTCCATTTCTTCCCATTGTTGTAATGACCTGCTTCCCACCGGACAATAAGCATATCACAATTTTGTTACAGCACAGAAAGCCATAAAATGTTTATGCAGGTTTAAATCCAACTCAAGTGATAGATACAATAAAGATAAATACAACACATCTCTAGCTGCCAGGCCAGATCTAGCTAATATAGCTAGCTAGTTAATGTTACCCCTTTTCATTGACAATGTGTGGCTAGCAAGAATTCTTCTTCTAGCTAGCTAACTAGCTAGAAGAAAATTATTAAAATTTTTGGTGTTTTCCTTTTTCACATCAGTTAATATTTTTATTGTTATCTGTAGTATACCATATTAGAGTTACTTTTGGAACTACAGAGAAAATGAAATAAGAGACTTTTGGAATGACTTTACTGAACAATACTGAACAATTTCAAAGATTTTATTGAGCTCCAGTTGATATGAGTAAATCAGTCAATTGAAATAAATAAATTTGGCCCTAATTTATGGATTTCACATGACTGGGAATACAGATATGCATCTGTTGGTCACAGATACCTTTAAAAAAAGGTGGTGGTGTGGATCATAAAACCAGTCAGTATCTGGTGTGCCCACCATTTGCCTCATGCAGCACGACATCTCCTTCACATAGAGTTGATCAGACTGTTGATTGTGGCCTGTGGAATGTTGTCCCACTCCTCTTTAATGGCTGTACGAAGTTGCTGGATATTGGCAGGAACTGGAACACGCTGTCGCACACATCGATCCAGAGCATCCCAAATATGCTCAATGGGTGACATGTCTGGTGAGTATAAAGGCCATAAAAGAACGGGAACATTTTCAGCTTTGTTTAAGAACATTTAATTATCTGGAAACAGCTCTGGTGGACATTCCTGCAGTCAGCATGTAAATTGCACACTCCCTCAAAACTTGAGACATCTGTGGCATTGTGTTGTGTAATAAAACTGCACATTTTAGAGTGGCCCTTTGTCCCCAGCACAAGGTGCACCTATGTAATAATCATGCTGTTTAATCAGCCTCTTGATTAACCACACCTGTCAAGTGGATGGATTACCTTGGAAAATGATTAATCTAAAAGGAATGTAAAACAATTGTGCACAAAATTTGAGATAAATATGCTTTTTGTGCATATGTAAAATTTCTGGGATCTTTTATTTCAGCTCATGAAACATGGGACCAAAACTTTACATGTTGCATTTATATTTTTGTTCAGTGTATTTAGTGGACAGCAACAGATGTTTTCAAAAAGAGTTCCATGTCTATACCTATGGGCACAAGCACTGTTCATGACACAAGCTGTTCACACCCCTCTTGTTGGTAGAGAGACATTCTTGCAGGTTTAAAACATATTTCCTGCAATACTATTAATTTTGCCATGTCTAATGCGTATTCATGTGATTTAAATGACTCAAACATTACAACAAAATCTATGGGCTAAAAAGCTTTGGCTGACATGGACTAGTGGATCTGGACATTTCTGACAAGCAAAAAATAGCTCTAAGTTATGCAATGACTGACATGATAAGAGAAAAACTGATGATGCACTAACCAATTACGAAATTGCTCTTTGTGCATTCTACTATTACAACTTTCAAGAGTGAGTTTGAAAGCCGAACTGAGATCCTTAAAAAAATGTGCACCCTCTGGGGGCGCGCCCCACAGTTTGGGAACCACTGCACTAGAGAATAGCAACAACCATACACAGAGTATGAAGAATTTTTACTGTGGAACTTGACAATTAATGTTGTTCACCTGTTAGTTTACAAACTTATTTTTGCTAAAAAAAAGTATCCTTGTCCATCCGGTGGTATCCCTTTTTGCTATTCTTAGATTTGCGCTACATTGACATAACAATGGGTGAGAAATTACATAAGGGAAGCAACACATCACCAATCACAAAATGTTCAAGCTAAAACATTTCCTGTATCATTTTTCTCCCATCTGATTCCTTTTCCTTGGCAGATATATTGTTGTTTAAGTCAATGTCATTGCAAATAAAGAAAACCTCATCACCAACATACTGTATCTTACTCTCTGTTTACATTGAAGTCAGACTTTACTTTTGGTGTGAATAATTTCAGCAATAGAAGAAAAACATACTCCTTCCAGAAGGTGGTGATGCATCCTGCGAGAGAAAGACAGAGAAACACCATAAATAAACATCTACTATATTCTGCTAATACAGGGATATGCAATAATTGGGCCTGTGTATATCATGCTATAGTCTTGTCATACCATGTCTACACCGTTGGTCTCCACATCTGCATGGCCACTCCCCAAGACAGATTTTAAATTCCCCGAATTGATAAAGGAAAGACAGAATAAGTCACACGCTCACAAATGAACCCACAAGATAAATCAGATGATTGCTAAACTGGAAGCATTGCCTAACTGTGGTAATTTATAAAAGGTGACCACTGACTTACATAATGAAACAGAGCACATTGTAAAATTATACTACACCCTTCATTGTGAATGAAGACATGTAAATTGGAGATTGTAATTAAGGGTGCTTTCACATAAACCCTGTACGTAAATGTATCTGAGGAGACTGATCTGTCCATGCTCACCTTGTGATTTCCGGCTCCTGCAGAGGTTTACAAGGGTGTTAAGAACTGGAGTGCTTCGCCTATGAAATCAAATAACCATCAAGTGTGTGTGTGTGTGTGTGTGTGTGTGTGTGTGTGTGTGTGTGTGTGTGTGTGTGTGTGTGTGTGTGTGTGTGTGTGTGTGTGTGTGCATAAGTGAAATGACTGGTCCATGTTACCTTGTGCTTCCTCTGTGTCCTTTCTTCCTCTTTTCCCCCATTCTTACTCCTCTTCCTGCATTGGACCATTGGGAAGTGTGACTTTTCACAATAATAAACCTACCTAATGGATAAGCAATACTCTACTAACTTGTCATTGAGAAAGATAAGCACCATGACACATCACCAAAGTTACACCCATAAGATCTATGATCATATGAACCTGCCCCAATCAGCATGACAACCTGAGCATTTCTATCCCAGGACCAGTGGTAAAGCCGGGCCAAATTCAGGACACGCCTGTCTGTAGGGCACCCATCCCTCTTGGATGATGATGCTGTTCTTTTCCTGCTGTATGTTCTGGCTTCACCATGTCCTTCATTGTCTTCCAGTTTCATTACTCAAGTTAGACTGTACAAATGTAGATGTAGTGTTGACAATTAGTCAATTACAAATATTGTTTTGTTCGTGACATGTTTAATTCAGACCATTATCAACAAACGATGTCAAATTAAGTACGGATGGTTCTTTGTAGATCAATAAAAATAAAACAAATTAAATCACGCTTTGAATCACTGATGGAGTGATCGAAATTCGCTGAATAAATTGTTTAATTAGATTGTCAAAATAATTTTGTTCCGGTAGACAAACATTATCCAACATATCATAAAGTATTTGCATGCTTTACCTGTAAGCAGAGTTGTCCTGTTCTCAATCGCGTCAATTAGGCTCCTCTTGATGTAACCGATTAAACTCAACTCCAAGATTTACGAACACACACCAGACAGTAGCAAAATAAATATACTGCGCATGCTTGAAAGCCAAGGGTCAAAATCAAATCAGCGAATCAGCCAAAACAAATACACGATAGGCATAAAAATCCAATACAGTGTCTGTGTAAGACTTGCTTAGATATAAAATAATTGAGCATGGCAGCAAATAGATCATCAAATGACTGAATATGCCTATAATAACATACCCTTGATGAACATACAAGTAGTAATAGTGGCATTGATTATACAGTGTACAAAACATTAAGAACACATTCCAAATTTACTTTTTGCCCTCAGAGCAGCCTCAATTCGTCTGGGGGCATGGACTAGAAGATGTGGAAAGCGTTCCACAGGAATGCTGGACCATGTTGACTCCAAAGCTTCCCAGAGTTTTGTCAAATTAGCTGGAAGTCCTTTGGGTGGTGGACCATTCTTGATACACACAGGAAACTGTTGAGCATTAAAAACCCAGCAGTGTTGCAGTTCTTGACACAAACCAGTGCATTTGGCAGCTACTACCATACCCCTTCAAAGGCTCTGAAATATGTTGTCTTGCCCATTCACCCCGAATGGCACACATACACAATCCATGTCTCAATTGTCTCAAGGCTTAAAAATCCTTCTTTAACATGTCTCCTCCCTTGGATTTAACAAGTGACATTAATAAGGGATCATAGATTTCACCTGGATAGTGGAAAGTGCAGGTGTTCATAATGTTTTGTACACTTAGTGTGTCATAATAATAATACCATTCAGCAGACGCTTTTATCCAAAGCAACTTACAGCAAACTTATTGGCTGGTCCTGGGAATCGAACCCACAACCCTGGTGGTGCAAGCGCTCTACCAACTGAGACTGTATGCTTGCATGTCAATCGATGCAAGCATAGTCTGCACAAATTACAGCTACAATTTATTTCCAAAAATAATGCAAAGATATGATTTGTTGGCAGTTGAGGGTAGCATTTTTATTAAAGCAACACATATTTTGATGTGCTAAATGTACATGTCAATTACACTAAGAGTTGTGTGTGTAACACAATGGAATATTTAACCATCAAACATGTAGTAGTTTGTAACCATTCTTTTTCATACATTTTACAAATCAAACATTTTATTTCCAGTTTTCATTATAAAATCAGTACTGTATAACAGCACTAATATATTGACAACCAAAACCAGGTAGAGGCAGTAGTCAGAGCATTTTTGTCCATAAGGCTGCCATAAAATTTACACAAACACATTTGGTATGATCATTCCTACCAAAACAAAATATTTTAACCATTTACAATATAATCAAGAAAAAGATGTCATACCACAGAACAGTGCAAGAAAACCTAAATTACATGAAATAAGTCTGAAAATATATGAACGCATTCAAATCCGACCTTACTTCACTATATCCTCGAGAACAATTCTCAACATCAAATCTATGTAATTATTGGAGTATTTAGGCCTCCCAAAAGAAAATACAAAATGAAACATAATCGAAAAACTCAGATTCTTCTAATTTTGTCCATGACAAGTGAGGTACAAATGTTGTGTGCTATGAGCACGCTATGGACTCCAGTTGTTGCTCGGCCTCAGCGGCCATGGCTGCTGCCTGCAGCTGTTCAGTCTCAGTTTGCAGGGTGCTGGGCGGCATCTGCTTCCTCTCGCTGTGCATGTTGTTCTCATGTCTCTTTAGGTCCGAGGCTTTGGCAAAGGCCTTGGTGCACGAGCCGCAGACGAAGGGCTTCTCGCCCCTGTGGCGCCTCTCGTGGTCCTTCAGGTGGGACTTGTGCTTGAAGGCCTTGTCGCACATCTGGCAGCCGAAGGGACGCTCGTTACTGTGGACCCGCTCGTGCTTTTTAAGGTCGGGTGCTCGAATGAAGGACTTTCCGCATACATCGCAGCGGTAGGGCTTGAAGCCTGTGTGGATCTTCAGGTGCTCCTTCAGGTGGGCCTGTGTAGTGAAGGCTTTGCTGCAGATCTCACAGATGAATGGACGTTCTGCCGAGTGCAGCTTTTCGTGTTTCCTCAAACGGTTCTCATCGATGAAGGTCTTTCCACAGATCTGGCAAGCGAGCTGTTCGCGGTGGCCGTAGAGGAGGTACTCGAACTTCATGTCTGTCGTGGATGTGGACCACCCAGGGGGCTGCTCGTCCTTCACCTCGCCGATGCTGTCAGCAAACGTCAGTGTGGTGGTGGCGTGACCCGCCAGGTCTTTTGGCTCCGTGTCCATGGGCTCCACGTCCTGGTCGTAGCAGCTCACCTTGTGCACGTCCTCATTGGCCAGCTCTTTGAGAATGGCCTCCTGCACTCTCAACGCCGTGTTTGGCGATTTGTCCAAGTCGTGATTGGCCGTCGGCTCTTCCACAAGGTCGTCAGTGGGAGTGTCATCATGGTCACCTAGCACCTGCACGTCGTTCTCCTGGCCCAATGTAGGGTCATCAGTAGGGAGAGCCATTTTGACAATATCATAGGGAAATGGTTTGGCATTATGGACATTATTTTCTTCAGTGGACATATCACGCTTCTGTGAACAGAGTTTGTCCAGAAATCGGATTCCGAGTATCTGGCCCGAAGACATCAGCAAATTCACATCCTTTTTCTTCACAGTAATCTTGGCTGTGTACATGTAGTTCAACACCTCCTCGAAGATGTCTGAGCGGATGAAGTCAATTTCTATGACTGAGGAGTTGTCGACTTCATGTTTCTTGAACAGCTTTTTGAAGTAGTTGCTGCACGCCGCTAACACACAGCGGTGGGCCCTGAACTTGACATCTTCAACCACCACTGCAATGTCGCAGTGTTCACCCTCCAACCGTTGCTCATTTAGTATTTTCAGGAAGATGGTCTTGTGTTCATCATCCATGTACTTCACTGTTTCTGACATCGTGGACTGATATTCTGTAACAAATTAGAAAGAATGTTATTAGATGCAGTTTACACACTTGAACCATTGGGAAATAGGCCTACAGCAGTATACTTATACTCATGCACTGTGTGCCATGGCCCGATATATGTTGTTCCTTTGGATGACACCATAATTGGTCTTGCGGGCAGAATAATGACTGAAAAGGCCATACTTTTTTTTCAGCATTTATTATCATATCGACCTAATAAATGTAGTAATCTGTGTACATATGTCTGGGATAAGAGGGCATTACTGTGATCGTAGCCTATTTATGCTATCACTTAGCAAGCTTTTAATATCCCCTCCTGACATGCATCACATGACCAGAGGGAAATATACTAGGCACATTGTTGAATCATTTCATTGAACGGCTTTCGCTTTTTTTTTTACAAAACAATATCAATCAAGGTTTGTGGTGGATGAATGTTGTTTGGGTACATTTAATCTAGGCAGATTCAATTGATGGGCAATTGTATGACTGATCATTTTCAACCCCCCAAAAAAACTATTCTATAACGTTGCACATGATAAACTGGTCACATTATGCATGTTTGCTTAATAGCAATACATCTCATTTGCGAGTTAGCTAACTAGCTTGCATGCATACAGTAACGTTAAACAGATTCGAAAGCTAGCAAAATAGCTTTAGATTTGGGGGAGGGTAGCTAACTGGTTAGCTAGCCTCGATGCTAACCTTTAGTTGGCTATTGTTTGCATCCACCTGGGCTTACATTGGTATTGTATTCAACAGATCATGGCTATGATGTTTATCTTGGTTTTAGTACGGTCGTAAAATCGTAATTTATGTCGATGTAAATGACAATAACACCATCCGTCTCATTATGAACGGAGGGCGAGAGGGGTGCCTATCCGACTAACCACAAGCACGCGAGGAAGCGCCTGTCACACTAGCACGGAAAAAGCCCGAGCAGCCATGAACACTCCTGAAATGACGAACTCGAGCTTTTGCTGAAACCGTGAGCGCGCAGGCATCTTGGTTAAACGTTATGCAATATTTCGGAAACGGATCTGATTCTCTAAAAATATGTTTCTTACCTGTGGTACAATATGTTGTCCCCTTGAGAAAGTCTCCAATGAATGTCAAGCAGTCCAAAAAGAATAATACACTTTGTGTGTCGTTTGCCTGAGGACGAGCATAAGCGGAAGGACGCGCTGCGCCAGCACGGAACTGCAGAATTTGAGTGACTATGCGCGTAAGAACCATAGAGATAGATAGAAGACTCATCATGGATATAACCCAGTTTAGCACAGAGCTTGCCAATGACGGCTTCCACCATTTTAAAGTAGTCAACTGGGTGGGAATTTCTGAGTTGGGAGCAATCAGCCAATGATAATACAATTGACTACTTTAAAATGGAGCTGCCTATTGCTGTCATACAGCAATAGGCAGCTATTTTAGAGGGCACGAAGTGTAGGGCAAGGGGGGGATTTAAATGGATAAAAAAAATTATCCTCAGCAATCTACGCACAATAACACATGACAAAGCGAAAACAGGTTTAGATTTTTTTGCAAATGAATAAAATAAAATAAAAATACTTTATTTACATAAGTATTCAGACCCTTTGCTATGAGACTCAAAATTGAGCTCAGGTGCATCCTGTTTCCATTGATCATCCTTTAGATGTTTCTACAACTTGATTGGAGTCCACCTGTGGTAAATTCAATTGATTGGACATGATTTGGACAGGCACACACCTGTCTATATAAGGTCCCACAGTTGACAGTGCATGTCAGAGCAAAAACCAAGCCATGAGGTCGATGGAATTGTCCGTACAGCTCAGAGACACAGATCTGGGGGAAGGGTACTAACATTTCTGCAGCATTGAAGGTCCCCAAGAACACAGTGCCATCCATCATTCTTAAATGGAAGACGTTTGGAACCACCAAGACTCTTCCTAGAGCTGGCCACCCGGCCTAACTGAGCAATCAGGGGAGAAGGGCCTTGGTCAGGGAGGTGACCAAGAACCCGATGGTCACTCTGACAGAGCTCCAGAGTTCCTCTGTGGAGATCGGAGAACCTTCCAGAAGGACAACCATCTCTGCAGAACTCCATCAATCAGGCCTTTATGGTCGAGTGGCCAGACGGAAGCCACTCCTCAGTAAAAGGCACATGACAGCCCGCTTGTAGTTTTCCAAAACGCACCTAAAGACTCCCAGACCATGAGAAACACAATTCTCTGGTCTGATGAAACCAAGATTGAACTCCTTGGCCTGAATGCCAACCGTCATGTCTGGAGGAAACCTGGCACCATCCCTACAGTGAAGCATGGTGGCAGCATCATGCTATGGGGAAGTTTTTCCAGCGGCAGGGACTGGGAAACGAGTCAGGATTGAGGCAAAGATGAATAGAGCAAAGTACAGAGAGATACTTAATGAAAACCTGCTCCAGAGCGCTCAGGACCTCAGACTGGGGTGAAGTTTCACCTTCCAACAGGACAATGACCCTAAGCACACAGCCAAGTCAACGCAGGAGTGGCTTCGGGACAAGTCTCTGAATGTCCTTGAATATCCCAGCCAGAGGCCGGACTTGAACCCGATCAAACATCTCTGGAAAGACCTGAAAATAGCTGTGCAGCAACGCTCCCCATCCAACCTGACAGAGCTTGAGAGGATCTGCAGAGAAGAATGGGAGAAACTCCCCAAATACAGGTGAGCTTGTAGTATCATACCCAAGAAGACTTGAGGCTGTATTCGCTGCCAAAGGTGCAACAACAAAGTACTGAGTAAATGGTCTTAATACTTAAGTAAATGTGATATTTCAGTTTATTTGTAATAAATTAGCTTTTTTTTATTTTTTATTGTTTTTGCTTTGTCATTATATGGTATTGTGGGTAGATTGATGAGGATTTATTTTTTAATACATTTTAGAATAAGGCTGTAACCTAACAAAATGTGCGAAAAGTCAAGGGGTCTGAATACTTTCCAAAGGCACTGTGTATACAAAAGTATGTGGATACCCCTTCAAATTAGTGGATTTGGCTATTTCAGCTACACCCGTTACTGACAGGTGTATAAAAATCGAGCACAACGCCATGCAATCTCCATAGACAAACATTGGCAGTAGAATGGCCTTACTGAAGAGCTCAGTGACTTTCAACGTGGCACTGTCATAGGATACCACCTTTCCAACAAGTAATTTCGTCAAATTTCTGCCCTGCTAGAGCTGCCCCGGTCAACTGTAAGTGGTTTTATTGTGGAAACGTCTAGGAAGTGGTAGGCCACACAAGCTCACAGAACAGGACCGCTGAGTGCTGAACCGCATTACACTTGACTGCCTCTGGAAGCTTCATAAAATGGGTTTCCATGGCGGAGCAGCCTCACACAAGCCTAAGATCACCATGCGCAATGCCAAGCATCGGCTGGAGTGGTGTAAAGCTCACCGCCATTGGACTCTGGAATCACGCTTCACCATCTGGAAATCCGACGGATGAATCTGGGTTTGGTGGATACAAGGAGAACGCTATATGCCCCAATGCGTAGTGCCAATTATAAAGTTTGATGGAGGAATAATGGTCTGGGGCTGTTTTTTCATGGTTCGGGCTAGGCCCCTTAGTTCCAGTGAAGGTAAATCTTAACGCTACAGCATACAATGACATTCTAGACGATTCTGTGCTTTCAACTTTGTGCCAACAGTTTAGGGAAGGCCCTTTCCTGTTTCAACATGACAATGCCCCCGTGCACAAAGCGAGGTCCATACAGAAATGGTTTGTTGAGATCAGTGTGGAAGAACTTGACTGGCCTGCACAGAGCCCTGACCTCAACCCCATCAAACACCTTTGGGATGAATTGGAACGCCGACTGCAGGCCAGGCCTAATCACTTCAGTAGTATTTTGCTATGTGACTTTCACTTGAGTCATTTTCTATTAAGGTATCTTTACTTTTACTCAAATATGACAGTTTAGTACTTTTTCCACCACTGAGCATACCTCTTTACCTGTTCAATTGTCATTTTAATGATTGCTTCATTCTGACTGCTGTAAATCACACATCTCAATAGACTTCAAACATGCCTAGGATATTACATGTACAGTTTGTGGGATGCCTATCTAAACTGACCTCTAGAGCAGTCTGCATCCTCCTGGCTTTTTTTTATGTTTTAAGAAACTAAATATGCTTCTCTGCAAAGAATCTGGGTAAAAGATGAGTCTTCAGTACATTTAGTAATTGCTTGCTTTTCTAAAGTCTAGCAACCTTGCCAGTTAAGATAGTTAGACAAGGTACTCAACCTTGACTGATAGCATGAAATGATTTGGTAGCTAGTTATGAGAGTGGGTATCTACAGTAGCTGGCTAGCTAATGCCAACTTCATAAAATTGCTAGTTGGCTAGTATTACAGAGAAAAAAACGAATGATTATCAAGGAAGGAATCAATAGGTGCATAGCTTGATCAAATGTATTTCCAAACAACTTCTGCGAGTCCTGACCAGCTACAATCAAAAACTGTGTGTATCACTCTACTTTGCTCCATGGTGCACCTCGGAATGAACCACTTAGGGAGAATAAGGGGGTACAGTTAATGTGCCCTCTCCGCAAAATACCGCTAACAGATTTTTATAAATAATTATAACGTGGGCTTAAAAAAAAGTTTAGTAATTAATTTATCTGAAAATGTTGAAACAGGATAAATCTATATGTATGCCAGTGTCACAGACGCTATAATGGCACAGATACAAAGATCTTACCTCATCTCTATGGTACGTACGTAAATTGTAAATGGATGCGGCTACGTTCAAAACGTAAATACAACACAACACGCAGAAACCACACTGATGACTGAACATGCTTGCGCAAATTACTGATGAAAATAAAATCTCTGGAGCGCGAGGAAAACGGTACCAGATTTGGGTCGCGAAACGCTTTTTACTTAGATTATAGTCATTGGATGATAGATTCAATAATTCGAGTTGTACACGTGTGCACGCACGGAGTGTCAAACTAGTGTTCTACATGGCATCACTCATAATATTTAGATAACGGTTGACTTTTTTTTTTTTAACCTTTATTTAACTAGGCAAACCAGTTAAGAACAAATTCTGATTTACAATGGCGGTGGGTTAACTGCCTTGTTCAGGGGCAGAACGACATTTTTACCTTGTCAGCTCGGGGATTCAATCGAGCAACCTTTCGGTTATTGCCCAACGCTCTAACCACTAGGCTACCTGCCGCCCAAATGCCACATCAAATGTTGATTTTTGTGAAGCAGTAACCGAAAGGGCGGATCGACCAGTAAATTGACATACAGAATGTTCTGGTGCTCACCTCTCTTAGAGGCTTTTATTTACAATATTAACAGGTGTAGGACTAATTTGCCAATCAACTTTGTACAGAAAATAACACACAGGACGTTGACAAAGATTTGAATAAATCAAACATATTATCAGTATAAACTATAAAGGCAACAACTCTTTGCCTATAACAAAACTCGGGTGTAGTTCTACTCTAGCCAACCTAGTCCCCCCAAGGCAAAGGCCAACTGAGCACATAAATACTCTTTCCAGGAACACTCTTCAGCGGGTGGGCATAATTTGTGGAACGTTCCAACAGGAATCTGTTCCAAAAACGTCGTAATTAACAAGGTTGCCAACAAACAATGCATACAGGATTGTAAAGGGGCAGATTAAGATACCGGGTAGGGAGTGGGCAATTTAATAACGTTTTTCACTTACCACGTTTATTCCGAAAAATGTCTATCCTCACTCTGGTAGCCTATGGACAAACATTAAGAATAAGCTACGTGGTGAGTTGATGCCTATTCGGCATTTAGTTAACTAGGTGAATTGATCATGCTACTTTGTATGCGTTGTTTGTTGGCATCCTTGTACGTTACGAAGTTTTTGGAACAGATTCCTGTTGGAACGTTCCACAAATTATACCCACCCTCCTTCAACTAGGAATGTTCCATCGTGATATGCGTAATTTCCCATGGACATATATCACAAACAACGGTTTTACATAAACACACACACTTCAATAACTTGTGCCATAACTTATACTTTTAGTCACAATATACATTCATGAAGTAATTCACCCCCGCTATAATGAATAACTTTGGTTATTCCTGTCATATTATAAATATTCCTCGATGACACTTAGACTAATTTGCCTCATGCATAATTCACACCAGCACTTCAACAAGGAAACAGCGCAGCGCTTCAGACAAACACACGAGGTAGGTTAAATTAAATGATTATACTCTACCAACACAACTATCGTTATTCTAATAATATATTTCACATTACAATACTGTTTTAATAATAAAATCCATATCGAGAAACTATTTTCACAATGGATGTACCCCTAAATAGTTTATCAGGATTATTTTCACTTTCTGATGGTCCTCAATTGTAATGGAGAAATAAATGGACATTGGTAATTGGATGGCATGGTTCCCTTCAGTGGCATTCTATTGGTATTCTAAATGTAAATGCATAAATTACATTAAAGCAATATTCTTTGTCTCCACTGCAATGCAGTAATTAATGCTAATTAGAGATGCCACATTGCATAATGATTCCTAATGTAGTATATGTCAGGGAAGTGAGATATTAATTCCGGGGTGTCAATGTAAATTGTCAGGTGGCGATTTTTATGAATTGTTCAGCAATCTAATGGCTTGCGGGTAGAAGCTGTTGGGGAGCCTTTTGGTCCTAGACTTGGCGCTCCGGTACCGCTTGCCGTGTGGTAGCAGAGAAAACAGGCTATAACTTGGGTGACTGGAGTCTCTGACAATTTTATGGACTTTCCTCTGACACTGCCTATTAAATAGGTCCTGGATGGCAGGAAGCTTGGCCCTGGTGATGTACTGGGCCGTACACACTACCCTCTGTAGCGCCTTACGGTCAGATGTCGAGCAGTTGCCATACCAGGCAGTCATGCAACTGGTCAGGATGCGCTCGATGGTGCAGCTGTAGAAACTTTTGAGGATCTGAGGACCCATGCCAAATCTTTTCAGTATCCTGAGGGGGAAAAGGTTTTGTCGTGGCCTCTTCATGACTGTATTGGTATGTTTGGACCGTGATAGTTCGTTGGTCATGTGGAGACCAAGGAACTTGAAACTCTCGACCCGCTCCACTACAGCCCCGTCGATGTTAATGGGCGCCTGTTCGGCCCGCCTTTTCCTGTAGTCCACGATCAGCTCCTTTGTCTTGCTCACATTGAGGGAGAGGTTGTTGTCCTGGCACCACACTGCCAGTTCTTTGACCTCCTCCCTATAGACCGTCTCATCGTTGTCTGTCAGCAAACTTAATGATGGCGTTGGAGTCGTTTGGCCACGCAGTCGTGGGTGAACAGGGAATACAGGAGGGGACTAAGTACACACCCCTGAGGGGCCCCAGTGTTAAGGATCAGCGTGGCGGATGTTTTGTTGCCTACTCTTACCACCTGGGGCGGCCCGTCAGGAAGTCTAGGATCCAGTTGCAGAGGGAGGTGTTTAGTCCCAGAGTCAGTCTAGGCTTAGTGATGAGCTTCGTGGGCACTATGGTGTTGAACGCTGAGCTGTAGTCGATGAACAACATTCTCACATAGGTGTTCCTTTTGTACAGGTGAGAAAGGGCAGTGTGGAGTGCAATTGAGATTGCGTTATCTGTGGATCTGTTGGGGCGGTATGCGAATTGGAGTGAGTCTAGGGTGTCCGGGAGGATGCTGTTGATGTGAGCCATGACCAGCCTTTCAAAGCACTTCATGGCTACTGACACGAGTGCCACGGGGCGGTAATCATTTAGGCAGGTTACCTTCGCTTCCTTTGGCACAGGGACTATGGTGGTCTGCTTGGAACATGTAGGTATTACAGACTCGGACAGGGAGAGGTTGAAAATGTCAGTGAAGACACTTGATAGTTGGTCCGCACATGCTCTGAGTACACGTCCTGGTAATCCGTCTGGCCCAGCGGCTTCGAATGTAGCCCTGTTTAAAGGTTTTGTTCACATCGGCTACCGAGAGCGTTATCACACAGTCATCCAGAAGAGCTGGTGCTCTTATGCATGCTTCAGTGTTGCTTGCCTCGAAGCGAGCATAAAAGGCATTTAGCTCATCTGATAGGCTCGTGTCACTGAGCAGCTCGCGTCTGGGTTTCCCTTTGTTGTCCATAATAGTTTTCTGACGAGCGTCAGTAGGATTCAATCTTAATCCTGTATTGACACTTTGCTTGTTTGATGGTTCGTCTGAGGGGATAGCGGGAATTCTTATAAGCGTCCGGATTAGTCTCCTGCTCCTTGAAAGTGGCAGCTCTAGCCTTTAGCTCGATGTGGATGTTACCTGTAATCCATGGCTTCTGGTTGGGATTTGTACGTACAGTCACTGTGGGGATGACGTCATCGATGCACTTATTGATGAAGCTGATGACTGAGGTGTTGTATTCCTCAATGCCATTGGATGAATCCCAGAACATATTCCAGTCTGTGCCAGCAAAACAGAGTAGCCAAATGGAGGGTGGGGGAGAGCTTTGTATGGTGGTCTAGGATTTTTTTCCACCCCTGGTTGCACATGTGACATGCTGGTAAAAATTTGGTAAAACTGATTTAAGTTTGCCTGCATTAAAGTCCCCGGCCACTAGGAGCGCCACTTCTGGGTGAGCATTTAATTCTTTGCTTATGGCCTTATAGAGTTGGTTGAGAGCGGTCTTAGTGCCAGCTTCGCTTTGTGGTGGTAGATAGACGGCTACGAATAATACAGATGAGAACTCTCTTGGTAGATAGTGTGGTTGACAGCTTATTATAAGGTACTCTACCTCAGGCGAGCAATACCTCGAGACTTCTTTAATATTAGACATTGCGCACCAGCTGTTATTGACAAAAAGACATACACCCCCACCCCTCGTCTTACCAGAGGTAGCGTCTCTGTTCTGCCGGTGCATGGAAAATCCCGCCAGCTCTATATTGTCCGTTTCTTCGTTCAGCCATGTCTCGGTGAAACATAAGATGTTACAGTTTTTAATGTCCCGTTGGTAGGATAATCTTAATAGTAGGTCATACATTTTATTTTCTATCGATTGCACGTTGTCAAGGAGAAAGGAAGGCATTGGGAGTTTACTCACTCGCCTCGGGATTCTCAGAAGGATCCCTGATCTGCATCCCATTCTCCGGCGTCTTTTCTTCACGCAAAAGGCGTGGATCTGGGCCTGTTCCAGTGAAAGCAGGTTATCCTTCTCGTCGACTCGTTAAAGGAAAAGGTTTCTTCCAGTCAGTGGTGAGTAATCGCTTTTCTGATTTCCAGAAGTTATTTTCGGTCATAAGAGACAGTAGCAGCAACATTATGTACACAATAAGTTAAAAATTAAGTTACACAAAATGCAAAAAAATAACAAAATTGCACAATTGGTTGAGAGAATGTAAAACATCAGCCATGTTCTTTGGCGCCATCTGTTTCGCATCTGTTTCATGTATTGAGATGCACATCTCTTCAACCATTGGATTGCACCATCGACATACACTGAGTGTACAAAACATGACAGACAAACCAGGTGAAAGCTATGATCCCTTATTGATGTCACCTGTTAAATCCACTTTAATCAGTGTAGATGAAGGGGAGGAGACAGGTTAAAGAAGGATTTTTAGGCCTGGAGACAATTGAGACATTTTCGTGATATCCAATTAGTAGTTACAGTCTTGTCCCATCGCTGAAACTCCCCTACGAACTCGGGAGAGTCGAAGGTCGAGAGCCATGCGTCCTCCGAAACACAACCCTGCCATTCCGCACTGTTTCTTGACACACTGCTCACTCAACCCGGAAGCCAGCCGCACCAATGTGTTGGAGGAATAAACATCCAGCTGGCGACCGAAGTCAGCTTGCAGGCGCCCGGCCTGCCACAAGGAATCGCTAGAGCGCGATAGGACAAGGAAATCCCGGCCTGGCCAAACCCTCCCCTAACCCGGATGGTACTGGGCCAATTGTGCGCCGCCCGAATTGAGGCTGTTCTGAGGGCAAAAAGGGGTACAACTCAACATTTGGAAGGTGTTTCTTAATGTTTTGTACACTCAGTGTATTTGTTATGGTTTGTGTTCAGAGTACCCTATCTTGAAGCCTATAGGGGAATTACAAAAACCAACACGATGCTTATCCAGCCATTGGAACAATGTCCCTATCTGCCTCATCATGCCAGACCAGCTGTGCCTTCACAGTTGACTTCATGTTGCATCTGAATTGGAGCAAAGTCAAATCCAATATGCCATAAAAAGCTAAATCTGCTATGTAAAATACATTGTGGGTACTGGATAGATTTTTGATACACCAAAAACTATTTTGCAGAGCCAGAGAGACATTTGACACATTTCTATATTGCATAACTTCCGCAGGAACAAGTGTGTATTAACTCTTACTTAACTGGGTTGAGAACCCTTTCAGGTCATTTCAACCATTTCCATTTCAGTAGCTTCAGACAAGCACTAACATAAAAAGATAGAACATATATCTATCTACTGTACCTAACACATACTGTTCAAAAGCCTAATTGGATTCGTGACAAACAGCTGTAACCATCCAGCATCCTTTGAGCAGGGCAATCACAAAGTAGTCTGACTGGAAGCCTGAATACAGGCCCTGGTTTCTGACTGGTTAGGATCCTCTTTAGACAATGCTGTTGTGTAACTGAATTATCACATATTACCAAATACTGCTTCTCATATGAGTCATTCAAAGTAACTGTCTTGCTGATGGTCATTTGACTTGGTTATTATTATTTGTCTCTCACACAGAACCAAAGTGATTTACACCACATGTAACACTTGACCACCCATTTTGTCACACCTTTCCTTTCAGCGGGGTTCCTTCCATCAATAATTAGCAAATCTTTAGAAGAAAGGAGACGAGTGAAAGAGGACTTTATGGTCTAGTGTCACTTAAACTTGTAAAAGTCATTACCTTACTGTAAATGGTTTCACTGTAGAGTTCCTGCCATGAGTTTATGAAAGCATAACAGAAATAGCATTTCAGCGATTGACAAAGATCCAACCCAATGTATTTATCATTTTATTTATCTTGTGGGAAACACATTCAACATGGATGATTTTGCAGCTGATGAGTCGAAGGAGTGGGATCAGAGGCATCATGCTCTTAATATTTCTGAGGGGGGACCGATGACCAAACATATGTCTTAGTTTTTATTTTATATAAGACACTACTAATGATTCATTCTCATCCCAGTTGTTTACATTGAGGGGAGCATGTCACCTCAGGTTCAATGAGCATGATACCCCTGTGTTGGATGGCCGCTGACACATCGGCCTTGGAGAAATCAAACACACATTGCAGGGTTGTACTGGAGGTTGTCATTCTTCAGTTTTAAGGCTTGGATGTGCCACACATGGATGAGAGGTGCATTCTGGGTATGATTTAAGAATGAGCAAGACTGTCTAAAATGGCACTCTATTCTCTATATAGTGCACTGCTTTTGACCAAAGCCCACTATATAGGTAATAGGGTGTCATTTCAGATACAACCCAACAAGAACGTTCAATCCACCGACCACCATGTGAAGACATATATTATAAGGGTTTTCTTGATCAACTCTGAAGTCACAGTAATGGAGTCTGTTTAACATTCCCTTCTAACACAATTCTACGAGATTTTGCCTCATTATACTCATCTTTACTTTGTAATTGAAGGAAATCCAAATGAACATATTTACAATTAAAGTAAAATCAAAATCATCTTTGAGGGTATATGGTCTACTAAGCAAATGTACGTACCATACATATTATTTTAGCCTTTTTCCAGCAATACTGTATGTAAAATGGAATAAAATCAGCATTGGGATAAATAAGGGGACGTATGGCAAGATGAATGTCACATCTATTGCATGGATAAATATTGTGCCATCATACACGTTCAGCCTAGCTACTATTATTGTAGTTCGATAATAAATAAAACAGAGTATACTATCATAAAACTCAAAACTGTCATGACATACATTCTTCTCCCTTCGAGCCTGAGTGCACAGGTCAAGTAAAACATGTATATATTTTGATATTTCCTCCAATGTATTTGTTTTCTCCTTTACAAAATGCAGAAATGATCCCTTTTCATGCAGTATACATGTTCCAATGAAGGGCTGGCCAGCTTTGGAGGTCTGTGTTTGCCAGTAGTGTTGGTGAGTGTGGGTTAGGTTAGTCCGGTAGTAGTCAGACGGAGTAGTAGTAGTGTCCTCTACAGTGGTGTGTTGTCTGTTGGCAACGTCACTATCCTGCTTGCATCTCATACTCTGAAGAGCGTGAAGTAACGTTAACAGAATGCCCCTGAAACGTCGGTGAACCCAGTGATCCTTCAATCCTGAAAAACAGAGAGGTTATCCTTATAGAGCACATGCTTAGATGAAAGAATGCCGAGCATTCACATTCTCTTACATCTTTTTCAGAAGGATGGAAATGAAATAAATGTTTTCTGTTACTGCAGCTACTATGGCTGAAGATAACCCTTATGGAAAAACCACATGAATTTTACGTGAACACACGTGAAGTGTTCCAAAAACACGTGTTTTTATGTTATCACATGTGATCTTAATGTCAAGTTAATGTGATAACATGTAAAGCAACATGAAATTTGAAAACATGATCGCATGTGAAGTGTTCCAAAAACATATGTATTCACATGATTTCGCATGTGAAATTTCATGTGAAATCATGTGATTTTCCTTTAAGGGGAAGAAGCTGTTATGACTGGAGATTAAAAGCAGAGCATGAGAGGGGTCCTGTGAAAGACAGTCAATGTTTTGTCTGTTATCGGCAGAAAACAACTTTTTCCATCTAAACTAATACTTATGAGACACGTACAAACACAGTATCATACAGGCTGCATGCTAAGACATGACAAAAATAAATGAAAAAGGTTAATGCACAAGCACAAGCTCCGTCCGGTAACATGCCTCTGCTACAATGTACAGAAACCTAGATAATAAGAAATGTAAAATGGTGTCTCTTTCCTCAGCATCATGCCATAACAATAACCAGAAAAGAATGACCAAATCAGATAATGTTGCTCAATACACTCTCGAAATAACCCTTTATTTAATAGGAATGAGACAAACTGGCAATTTGAAAACTGTACTGTCGGTATTTCCAGTACACTATAAACAGTACCAGAGACATCCAGCAGACAGCACTATAGACATCAATCAAAACCCACCTCTACATTTTGACAAAAGAGAGTAAAAAGAAAATGCACACACCAATGAGCAAACGCACAACGTTTTAATTGCTTATTGTCAATAACGGTATTAGAAGCTGAAAGGAAAAAGCAAACATTCGCACTAAGAACATTTCTAGAGCAGGCATTTCAGCGATAGAAGCCAGCCATGGAAGGCTATACAGGATATAGACTCCATCCACACAGAAGGAATTATGATACTGCGCGGGGCACAGATGAATGTGGAGTGAAAGCTGAAAGCATAAAAACTAAAAGCAGCCTCAGGTTAGTAGAGCTAGCTGTATGTCAAGCAGCCTCAGGTTAGTCGAGCTAGCTGTATGTCAAGCAGCCTCAGGTTAGTCGAGCTAGCTGTATGTCAAGCAGCCTCAGGTTAGTCGAGCTAGCTGAGTGTCAAGCCGCCTCAGGTTAGTCGAGCTAGCTGTATGTCAAGCAGCCTCAGGTTAGTCGAGCTAGCTGTGTGTCAAGCAGCCTCAGGTTAGTCGAGCTAGCTGAGTGTCAAGCCGCCTCAGGTTAGTCGAGCTAGCTGAGTGTCAAGCAGCCTCAGGTTAGTCGAGCTAGCTGAGTGTCAAGCGGCCTCAGGTTAGTCGAGCTAGCTGAGTGTCAAGCAGCCTCAGGTTAGTCGGGCTAGCTGAGTGTCAAGCCGCCTCAGGTTAGCAGAGCTAGCTGAGTGTCAAGCAGCCTCAGGTTAGTAGAGCTAGCTGAGTATCAAGCAGCCTCAGGTTAGCAGAGCTAGCTGAGTGTCAAGCAGCCTCAGGTTAGCAGAGCTAGCTGAGTGTCAAGCAGCCTCAGGTTAGTAGAGCTAGCTGAGTATCAAGCAGCCCTATCGAGAAGGCGGTGACTGTAGACAACAAAGGAGCCAGAGGGATGAGGAAGGAATGGAGGGAGGTCAGTGTCCTGTCAGCCAGCCCCAGCCGTCACTGACCGACCGACGTTGTCCCCTTACCTGCGGTCACTCTTCGCCCTCCTCGGGCGTGATCTCAGTCTCTTTGTGGACCACTACTTTGGTCACTGACATGTCAGGGTGCTGCTCTTTGGCCTCTTTTATGGCCTGAGCCAGGGCCTAAAGACAGTACGCCAAACACCCCATGGAGGGAAACAGAGAGGAAGGTGGAATGGGTATGATCAGAATCACAAGTGTAAGGGTTGGACTAGTCACAGTATGTGTTTGTGTACACCTCAGTCACTGTGTTTGTACACGTTCGTCACTCTGTTTATACACGTTTGTCACTGTGTGTGTACACCTCCCGGTCACGGACCTCAGCTGTTGAGCAACAGAGCTTTAAGTCACTTAAAGGCAAAGCATCTCTCAACACAGTACCCAGCAGGCATAATATATAAATTATTTCAAATTTACGTCATTTTCTGTTATTCAGGTTGAGAAGCGGCCATATAACCAGATTGCAACCAACTGGTTTCTGTAGCAACCGGGTAAAGACGTATTGTTCATGACGACATTAACACGTGAAAGAAAAGATGTCAATTTGTTATCTAGTCAGATTACAACCAGATAAAGACGTCTTTCTGGTTGCTAAAAAGACAACTAGTATACAGCCTGACCATGACGTCATAAAAGACGCTATAATGATGTTATTGCCCGCTGAGTAAGGAACCCAATATTATCAGCATTGTAGTACCACCTGTGATGTTAAAATAGCTCTGCCTATTTAATAGCTGTAAGGCTACTTGCATGCTAAAGGACACACAGGGTAAGAGTGTCTTCCTACCTCGTCATGGTCAATGTCTGCATCCCCCGAGATGACGATTCTCTTCTCGATCCTCGTTTCCGAGATGCCTCCTTTCACAGTCTGGTAAAAAATCAAATGTAATTTAAGGGACATTTCAGTCAAGGAACAACTAAGTAAAACTATATTTAAATATATTTGGTATACAGCATGTTGGAAGCGGGAAGCAAACGCCAAGCTCAAACCAAATGAGCCATAGGAACCACCTTGGTTAAATTCTATAGCTACACCACTAACAGACCAGTAATATCTATATCCTCTATTCAAGGCTTCCCCAACTGGCCCCCAAGTTTACTGAGCAATTATTTCATTTCTTGTTTTGTTGGACATGAAAAAAAAATGGTAAAAACACCAGCAAATCAGCTTCAAGTAATTTTAATTTTGGAAATCTGTTCCAAAGTATTCCCACGCATAATAGAGATATACATGTATGTGATTGTATACAAATGTAGGCAAGGTTTGAAACTATTATCTGTTTGGGCTTCTTGCAGTCAATTTGCAGTCTACAAATATTTGTAATTATGTTCCGGACCCCTGAATATCCACTCAAGAAAAAAATCAGCCTGCGGCTGAATCTATACTGAGCACAAATATAATTGCAACATGTAAAGTGTTGGTCCTATGTTTCATGAGCTGAAATAAAATATCCCAGAAATGTTCCATCTGCACAAAAACCTTATTTCTCTCAAATTTTGTGTACAAATTTGTTTACATCCCTGTTAGTGAGCATTTCTCCTTTCATAAGATAATCCATCCACCTGACAGGTGTGGCATATCAAGAAGCTGATTAAACCGTATGATCATTACACAGGTGCACCTTGTGCTGGGGCCAATAAATGGCCACTCTAAAATGTGCAGTTTTGTCACACAACACAATGCCACAGATGCAATTGGAATGCTGACTGCAGGAATGTCCACCAGAGCTGTTGCCAGAGAATTGAATGTTAATTTCTTTACCATAAGCCGCCTCCAATGTCGTTTTAGAGAACTTGGCAGTACGTCCAACCGCCCTCACAACCGCAGACCACGTGTAACCACGCCAGCCCAGGACCTCCATATCCGGCTTCTTCATCTGTGGGGTTGTCTGAGACCAGCCACCTGGACAGCTGATGAAACTGAGGGTTTGCACAACCAAAGAATTTCTGCACAAACTTTCAGAATCCGTTTCAGGGAAGCTCATCTGCATGCTCGTCATCCTCACCAGGTTCTTGACCTGACTGTTTGAGGTCGTAACCGACTTCAGTGGGCAAATGCTCACCTTCGATGGCCACTGGCATGCTGGAGAAGTGTGCTTTTCACAGATGAATCCTGGTTTCAACTGTATCGGGCAGATGGCAGACAGTGTGTATTGCGTTGTGTGGGCGAGCGGTTTGTGGGGTTATGGTATGGGCAGGCATAAGCTATGGACAAAAAATACAATCGCATTTTATCGATGGCAATTTGAATGCACAGAGATACCATGACGAGATCCTGAGGCCCATTGTTGTGCCATTCATCCACCGCCATCACCTTATGTTTCATCATGATAATGCACAGCCCCATGTCGCAAGGATCTGTACACAATTCCTGGAAGCTGAAAATATCCCAGTTCTTCCATGGCCTGCATACTCATCAGACATATCACCCATTGAGCATGTTTGGGATGCTCTGGATCGACGTGTACGACAGCGTGTTACAGTTCCCGACAACATCCAGAAACTTCGCACTGCCATTGAAGAGGAGTGGGACAACATTCCACAGGCCACAATCAACAGTCTGATCAACTCTATGCGAAGGAGATGTCACGCTGCATGAAGCAAATGGTGGTCACACCAGATAATGACTGGTTTTCTGATCCACGCCCCTACCTTTTTTTAAAGGTATCTGTGACCAACAGAAGCATATCTGTTTTCCCAGTCATGTGAAATCCATAGATTAGGGCCTAATGAATGTAGTTCAATTGACTGATTTCTTTATATGAACTGTAACTCAGTAAAATCTTTACAATTATTGCATGTTGCGTTTAGTTGATGATCCCTGCTCTCTTCACTCATGCCCCTATTCATTCATGCTGATGGTGAATGAGAGTGGTGCCCCACTGAGGCCAGGTCAGGTAGTACCTACCTTGGTGATATGTGTGGTTGTGGTGGTGCTGCTGGTCTCTGAGGTGATGGTCTGGGCGCTCATCAACACCCCCGCCTCTGGATCAATGTCAGCGTCACCCTGGCACAACACAGACACAATACATCCTCTCCATTGAGTGCTTCAAAGCTGGGACTGAGAGACTGAAAAACAGGTCATCAAAAAGAAAGGACCAAGGCACTCTTCATATAATTAATTAAAATGCCTTTATTTGTATGGCATGTTCATTAGAAACAAAGTTTTACATTTAAAAAAAAAGTTGTTTCTATTGAACATGCCGTACAAATAAAGGCATTTTAATTAATTATATGAAGAGTGCTTTGGTCCTCCTTTCTTTTTGATGACCAATTCACCCCTTCTACCAAAGAGCACCTTCTGTCTACCAAAATGTACTATTGTGTACCTTTAGTAGCGCTTCCCTTCCTCTTACTACGAGATTGAAAAACAGCCTCTATCTCAAGGCCATCAGACTGCTAAACAGCAATCACTAACTCAGTGGCTGCTGTCTACACTGAGACCCAATCACTGGCCACTTTATTAAATGGATCACTAGTCACTTTAAACAATGCCACTTAAAATAATGCCACTTTAATAATGTTTACATATTTTACATTACTCATATCACATGTATATACTGTATTTTATACCATCAACTGCACCTTGCCAATGCCGCTCGGCCATTGCTCGGCCATCGCCCATATACTTATATGTACATATTCTCAATCAACCCTTTAGATTTGTATGTATTAGGTAGTTGTTTGGGAATTGTTAGAATACTTGTTAGATATTACTGCACTCTAGGAACTAGAAGCACAAGCATTTCGCTACACTCGCATTAACATCTGCTAACCACGTGATTGTGACCAATAACATTTGATTTGAAGAACAGGGTCGTGTTTATTTGGCACCAAACGGAAGAAAACGGACTGAAACAGAGGAATTCCCAGGGCTCTTTTTTGTTTTCTGTTGCAAAACTTTAAAAACTTTTATATTGTGTGCCCTAATGAATGAGGTTGAAAAGATGCACATTGGAGTATATGAGAGGAACCAGTACAGAGCATGAGCCTGAACAACCCTGACGTTTTGTGAGGACCTTTACCTCCAGTGACCGGTATGTGATGGTTTTCATTTCCGTGTGTATTACAGGTACCTCCTGGGTCACCAGCATCTCTGTCTCCTCCATCACGTCTGCCCTGTTGAAGGTCAGGACCTCTGGAGACTCCAGCACAGATGTCTGAGAGAGAGGAAGAAGGGTGAAATGGAGAGAGACAAAAGGAGACTGGTGCAGAAAGTTAGATCTTTATACCTTATGGTCACACGCTAGCGTACATCTACGCACAAACATGTTCATGACCACACACACACACAATTACAATTTCACCGTCTGTCTACAGGACATACACAAGCAATTTGTTTATTGGAAGGTCATATAAAATGCAGGAGAAGAAAATGGGAAAAAAGTTTAAAGAAAAGATTCACCCATTTTGAATATGATTGTTTTTGTGCATCTCTGAGCAATGTTCTATCACTTCCCTGGGACATCTCATGTGTATATTTGCTATTGCCGTTTAAGCAGGAAGAAATTCTGCCGGTATGACATGGCACTGCGATAAAGTCACTCTCACTAACCTGGAAGTTAATCGGAATACAACTTTTAGATTGTGAAAACGTCTGTCATACATGTCAGATTTCAATACTGGCCGATGTCAAAACGCAGGAAGTTGTCTTCTTTCGAATTAGCCATTGATCATATTTTTGATATTCCTACCTCAAGAAATGTGTAATTTAACGGATGGTCTAGCACATTTCTCCTATTTGACTGCCTCTTCAGTCCAGGGTGCATTGCATGGTGCCGTTACATGGCCATTGCGAATGTCAGACTCCACTCTGAGGCACATCGATCTGCAGGTTGAACATGGTGAGATTGTAAACTCCTAAATTGATAGTGCAGTTTGTTTCGGCGATTTTACAGCTAACTAGCTACTTCACATGCCGATATTGACTTTGATATCATTGTGTGTAGCTACGTTGGCTAGCTAGCCAGCCAGACAGCCAGCCCTAAGAGAGAGCATTGCATTGTAGGTTTTGTAGTCGACTTAAGCTGCAACAGATTTCCATAACGATTTTCACATGTTGCTACCAACCTTTTTATAACGACAAAATAACATATTTGTTCACAAAAAATATTGTTCTCACATATCAGTGTTATTTAACACTGTAAATTATAGGAATGAGTGGCTTTGGGTGGATAATTGTGGATCATTCATGAGATGCATGCTCTCTGATAAAATATAAAAAACTTCAATAAATGAATCAACATAAATGATAACACAAAATCCCAAAGCACAGAATAAGGGAGAATTTTGTGTTACAAAGAAAGTAAGAAAATGTCAAATGTTTACAATAACAACAACAACATTTGTTTTCCTGATGAAAGAGTTGTGTATCACCCAGGTCCCTTTGGACCCTGACCAAAGAACAAGGCAAAGAGATTTTCACTTCAGCCAGTCTGTGTCATGCATGACAGAACTCAACAGTGTTCACCACTGAGTAAGTCTTATTTATCTGAAGCTTTATATGGATGTGTGGAAGCCTATTAATTCATTTTGGAGAAGGCCAAATCGGTCTACCTGGCAGGATTGTACGTATTTATAAACAATTCCTGTTGCTTTCACTGAAACGGTCCATATCATTGAAATTGGCTGTGGACTTAAAACTTAATTGATAGCAACAGACTGCTATCTATTTAAGCTGTGCTTCTCATAGACGCGTCCATAAAACATTTAAATTATTGCCACTCATGATTGCCACAAAGGTAATCTTTGGGAACATTGGGGAAATGAGGCAGTACTACCAGGAAGGGATATGCACCATTTCCGCTGTGAAACTGTGTACATGTGCAGGTCGAAATATTCGAATTGAACGTTTATATTGCTGCTCCAAGAACAAACACTAACAGGCACACACACACACACACCTCCCTCTATGCAATCTTCCACTACAGTTTTCAATACTGCTCCTGGGTAATACATACAGTAGCGTGTATCTGCAGCTTGCAGTGTTTACAGCCTGCCTGGCCAGGGTATTGATTTCCAATAGAAACCCCAGTGTGCAGAAACAGGGACAGGAAACAGGAAACAAGGTCATTGTTTTCCCCACCTGCACATCACTACACACACAGCTCCACAGGCTGTAATGGCTGACTGGTATTATTGGTGAAGAGGAGGGGCAGGACTCGGAGAGTTGGGTGGCTTATCCAGTGGTAATACTGCTTATTACAGGCAAATGGGAGGCCAATATTGGGATAATTTTGGGAGGCTCGAGTGCAATTACAGGCGATTGTAAGGGTAAGCCTCGGCTAGATTGAGCACTTTCTAAGTAGCATGGGAAAAAAGGAATGTGAGACCAAGGTAGTTTCAGCTAGCTTTTCCAGTGCTAATGCAGGCGAGTGGGAAGAAGGGTTGAGGAGGTACTTACGGGACAACTAGGGAAAAGGTTGGGGCTCTTTGGGGTGTTACCTCTGAGTGAGCTCTAGCAGCAGCTACCTCCCCACTGAGACTCTGCCAGGATGCTCCTGTAGGAGAGGGGGACACAAAGCGCCCTCTCCAGTCCAGGCTGTTCTCTTTCTCCTCCTCCTCTGAGACTGACCCTGAGGACACCTCTCCCTCTGACGGACTGTCCAGCCCCAGGCCTCCACCTGAGCCTGCGGTTGGAGTTTCCTCCTCAGTCTCTGTCTGATTCACCGCCGCCCCTACAGCCTCGTCCACAGCGGCCTGGGCCGCGGCAGTCAGGGCAGACCCCGCGGAGGCTATGCTAGCGGTGCCGCTAGTGTCACTCGCCTCGCTGGGCGTGTCCGAGTCATCATGCATGCGCGTCCCTGTAAACCCAAGCACGGACTGAGGCCCATCATCCTTTATCCCTCCCAATGAATCTGTCTCTACCTGCTCAGGCTGCTGACCAGCTTGTTTCTCCATGTCGTCAGGCCGGTCGTCAGGCTGTTTCTCCACCGGCTGCTCCTGGTCCTCTGCCGGCTGTTCTTTCGGCTGATCCTCAACCTCTTCTGTTTGCTGGGATGATACCACCTCTGTCTGCAGCACGATACACTCCAACTTCTCTGTTGTCTAGCAAAGGAAACAAACAAGACGTCACAGTCAGTCTCCTTGAACCTGTGTGGGCACTTCAATTACTGTAGGCCTAGTATGGAATCAAATGCTAAAACAAAGACAAATAGCATGATTGTGTTTCCATACCGCAGGAAAGGGTTACTTTATATGTTAGTACCGACGGTGATCTTCTGAATGCATGTTGTCATTTAACATTGGTTGCATTGCATGATCGCTTTGTTTTCCACTTTGAGGTATTGAAATGTTCTAAAAGAGGAGTAGGGTTGAAAAATCAAATATGCGCCCGAATAAAGCTCTCACATTCCTCCTCAATAAAGTCATAGGACCATGTGGTACCTCTGTCTAGACAAACCATGTCCTCATAAACCTGTGCTTAACAATGTGTCCTCAAAGCTGTCCTAAACCATGTGTCCTCATAAAGCTGTCCTAAACCATGTGTCCTCATCAACCTGTCCTCTGTTTTAATGATCGGGAGGAAGGACGGACTGACAGGGAACAGGCAAGTGGCGATGACAGAAATGCCTGACAGACAGCATAGTGGCTAGAGCGACAACATTTCCTCACCAACAAGGACAAACGCATCAGGGACAAACAGTATAGATACTGAACAGGTCTCTTACAAAAGAGATGTTATCTCAATGTGAATAACCTGTATATGTAAAGTTGAAATCAAATCAAATAAATGATAACTGCTGTTATCCCATTTGTTAAGTTGTATATTGTCCATAGGGCGTAAGAGGCCACCTTGAGCAGGGACTGACTATGGGCAGGCGAGGCAGTCCAACCCTGCGTGCTGGTCTGATATCGGGCTGACTGTAAGAGAGCGGTGAGCTCCGGGGACATCTCCTCAAAGGTCGGCTTAGGCTGAGCAGACAGAGAGATGGGGAGAGTACACACACACACAGGAGTAGAAGAGACACACACACACACAGTTAGATACTGTACATACAAAGGAGGAGAGACACAGACAGACAGGCCTTTGACACAATGCCCAGACACAAGCTCAGGGGACGGGGTTTGTGGGGATTATTCATAAGAGCATTGAGGTGAAGATTGATCGCTAAGAAGGGTCATTTTAGAAGATTGGGTTTGAGAAGATAGAATACTTTAAGAACACTTAAGAATCTAGAGTGATTTCAATGGTTTAAAGTGATCATATGACAGTGTTTATCAAATGTGTTTTTTAATCCATGTTTGTATGCTATATTACGCAAATCTGAGCAATTGATAGAAACACCACCCTGTGACATGTCAATCACTTTACTAGAGCTTTTATACATTTATAGCACTTCTACAAAAGAGTGGAGCATCGTCAGCAATTCAACTTTACTAGGGAGACCTTATGGCAGCTCAGTACTTGGCTTTCATCTCTTGAGAATGTCAATCACAAAGGCAATAGATGAGACAGACAAGTATGTCTTGTGAGTCGGGATGTCTCCTCTTATGAATAGGGCCCATATCATAATCTCAGATCAAGCAGCCGAGAGTTCATAGAGGGCATACCAAGGGAAGTCAAAAGTAAATGTGGTAGGGCTGAAGCAGTCAGTGGCATACAAACCATAGTATACCGTACCGTACAATAAGCCAAAGTGTAAAGCATTAATTTGGTGTGGCTAGCAGCATGGGGAACCAGCTTAAAACGAAACACAATTTCATTTACATTGAAATGAAAGGGGTAAACAAATGCCAGTGCCCATGAGGCAGCAAGTTTGGCTTAGGAAAGCAATAAACAAATTACACCAAATACCGTGGTTAAGGGATTTGTGTCCAACTAAAAAGAGCAAAGGATAGAAAGAAAGAGACTCCCAAGCGATTCCTATAAACATTCAGTCGAGTGCAAAACAGAGCCGGGTCCAGGCTTGTTGCAGTAGATACGAAGACCAGGCAGACAGGGGCGGGATTAGCTTGAAAACATTTTGGGGGGCTACAGTAGGGAGGGAGAGGGGGGGGGCTTCAGGCATTTTGGGGGGGAGGGGTGTCATATCATCCTACCACTTTGGAGGGCGATGGGGTTCTGGATAGATAGGACACGGGGCCGGGGCTCAGACGCAGATCCGCCATTGGAGGCTTGGGCATTGTCATGGGAGACTTTGCCATAGGTGACTTGGCCATGGGGGAGCGCGGCGAGAGAGGTGTGTGAGGCGCAACGGGGGTGGTGCTCCTGTCTCCCAGGAGAAAAGTCTCCCTCAGCTGCCTCCTGCTGTCCGCTCTCGCGGCATCACTGATGTCCTGGCTGGAGCGGATGGACACCACGGTCCGCACGGCGCCCAGGCCCAGGGCACCGTCGCTGGGCTCGGATGGAGAGGGTGTCCTGGCCTCCTTGATGGTAATCATGGGGGGTCCGATTCCCTCCTGGGGCGGGAGACCCATGTGGACAGACACCGGCATCTCGTACTCAGTCGACACCGGGATGATCTTCACTGTGGTGGTGGATTGGTCTGCTGCCCTCTTCAGCTCCCTGGCAAACGCTGCCGGAGCAGCCGCCACCGCCTCCCCACCATCTTTGGCCCGCTTTGTCATTGTCACAATCTTGCCTGACATGGTGTCGTAGGACTTGCCCAGGGTATAGTTCTTCTCTCTCATCTCCTCGGGTTTGGAGGGGAGTTCGCTGCGGAAGCTCTCATACGCTTTCAACTCCTTGCCGACTATGCCACCACTGGTGCCGGCGAGCGCTCCTTCGGCCACAGTGTTAGTGACGGTCATAACTTTATAGTTGACAATGTTTTTCTTTTCGGTTACCTTAGGAGGGACTTTACTTACTATTACCCACCCGTCAGAATCCTACATACAAGATACATACAAAGACTGGGGTTAGCCAGTTCAACGGCAGGTTGACGTTAATTGTAATGAATCTTGCCCTGGAGGCCATTCCGCTTGATGGACCAGCTGCAAAGTCAAAATTGTCTATACGTAAAAATTTGGGTTAGGCATAATTTAAGGTTAGGGTTACACGGAACCCAAACCGGCTGCGCCCCCCACACTAAATGCGATCACGACACGCAGGTTGAAATATCAAAACAAACTCTGAACCAATTATATTAATTTGGGGACAGGTCGAAAAGCATTAAACATTTATGGCAATTTAGCTAGCTAGCTTGCACTTACTAGCTAATTTGTCCTATTTAGCTAGCTTGCCGTTGCTAGCTAATTTGTCCTGGGATATAAACATTTAGTTGTTATTTTACCTGAAATGCACAAGGTTCTCTACTCCGCCAATTAATCCACACATAAAACTGTCAACCGAATCGTTTCTAGTCATCTCTCCTCCTTCCAGGCTTTTTCTTCTCTTGACTTTATATTGCGATTGGCAACTTTCATAAATTACGTGCATTACCGCCACCGACCTATTTTGTCTTTCTCTCACCCACGTGGATATAACCAATGAGGAGATGGCACTTGGGTACCTGCTTCTATAAACCAATGAGGAGATGGGAGAGGCAGGACTTGCAGCGCGATCTGCGTCAGAAATAGAACTGACTTCTATTTTAGCCCTTGGCAACGCAGACGCTCGCGAGCAGTGTTGGTGCAATAATTGAATAACATATATGTCTAAATGTATTTCACAACACTCGCACACGCGACACGAGCGGTGTAGTTGGCCTGTTAGGCATTAGGGTTAGCAGTGTGGTTAGGTTTAAAAAATATTTTATGACTTTGTGGCTGTGCCAGATAATGACCACTCTGCACCGCTGCCTCCTGGGAAATATTCATAACAATAAATGCCAACTTGCAGTTCAATAGGGGGAGAAGGACTTCCAGTGGCAGTCCCAAGAAGAGCAATTCTTAAAGCAGCAACTTTAAACTTGCAAGCAACATAGATCATAGACACTATTAACATAGACAGCAACATAGATCACAGTTCTTAGTTGTTAGTGTATTGTTAAAGAGTGACGGCCTTTAAAAAGCAACAAATCCCGTTGAAAACGGCCTTTGTGGCATCGACATGAGTCAGAAAGAGTTTTAGTGTCAAAATTGACTACAAAGTGTAAATAGGAATAATTTGTCATAAAGTCAGTCTCGTCTAAAACAGTGTTGATTTGACAATGTCCATTTGCGCACTAAAATGGGGTGAACAGCTGCGGTGATTGCTCTCTATCCAATAGCATAGACAATGAGACAGACCTGCCCAGCAGCCCGATTTTGTTTACATAAGACAACATGTCGCCCATTTTTTAACTTGAGAAATATTGCACAAAACACCTTAGTTATGTGTTAAACTTAAACTAAAGCATCCTCTGCAAAAACTGAAAAATGTATTACAGATTTCTTGAGTAAACTTAGATTCATTCTGGGGATTTTGAGCAAGTGAAATAGGCTTCCGCGGCTACAGTGTCTCATCGGGGACAAACATCATTAACCAAACGCTGAATCGGTCAGGAAACACACCTCCAAGACAGAAATCTCGTTTTCTAATGAGCAACAGAAAAACACATGTGCCAATCGGCGTGTTCAGTGGCTATTTAAAACCGATCTCTATGTATAGCTAATTTACAGTAGACCTACATACAGATTCAAATTCTTCTCATGTTGTCATCCACTGCTGACAATGAATAACATAGGATTCTAGTCCTACACTCCCAAATGGATCTTTGGTTAAATATGTACAGTAAGACATGTTAATAATTCATAGACTTAGCTGGGTCTAATTTAACCAAGCAGCAGAGATGAAGGTGTTCCAATCACACAGAGATAGCTAGACCAGCATACATCCTGGCTACCTACCACAGTAGTCTTAGTATCCACAGGGCTATGGTTGATCTCCTCCTCAATGCTACCGCCTGCATCCATGGCTCTCTCATCCTCTCTCTCATCCTCTTTGCTCTACATGAATAGAAAAGAAAAACAAGACAAACAAACAGCCCGGCATGAATGAAGTAGAATGGAAAGTAGCTTTGAGGCGTACGCGTGTGGGCTGTATCCTATTACGGATATCATTACTCATTCTGTTTGATAAGAGTGTGTGGGATATGAGATTTCCATAAAACATGGCACAACAGTGTGTAACGATGGGACTTAAGTATCTCTCCAAACATACTCACACTATGAGGTTGATAACAGAGATAAGGGTCTGGATTAATGAGAACATTCTCTGCAGACACAATCCCTCTTCTTCCAGTATCTCACAAATAAAGAATGGGTCAAGGTTGCAAGACTTGGCTGAGGGGTAAATTGGCTCCTTTCCACACCTACTTTAATCACATCCAAACAGTCATAAAAAGAAATACTGGCAGAAATATGCAATCGTCGCTGCTACATGAATAAAATAAAAAATCCCCTTTCCTTGGTTACATCATCATTGCCGTTCTCCCGACCGCTTGATGTTTACACACACACACACACACACACACACACACACACACACACACACACACACACACACACACACACACACACACACACACACACACACACACACACACACACACACACACACACACACACACACACACACACTCTGCATGCAGAGGGGTGGGGGTTACTTCCTCCCTTTTGAAGTCCCTGCATGCTTTTCCATAGCAGGGCTGTGGTTGATCTTAGCCCTGCTAAAATGCTTAGCCGAGGAGGATGTTTGCTTCCTTGAGTCTCTCCCTCCCACCTCCATTTGGCAAGGTTACAGCACAAGGATTTATTACTCATTCACAGGCCAGGCTGCTAAAAATCAATCCAGCCCTATATTGATGTCACACTGTAAATTGTCCCCTGGTACTTTCAACCGGTGCTCCTTGTATCTACTTTTGGCTTCAGCGGTTGGATTTTGTAGTCTACACTTTTTGTCTGCATCAAGGAGCTGCCTCTGAATCACTTCCTTTCACAGTGGCTTAACTTCACTTGAAAAACTGCTTGATGCTTGGTAGCTACTTGAAAACGTCACTGGAGAAGGAAGGGTATAGGTGTCACATGTCATAATGAGGCAGCAATTATTTCCTAACATCTGTCCCTCTATCTCCAGTAGTGGGGTGTTAAGCACCTTCCTCCACCTGTATAGATTATTGAGTAGCTTTTCAAGGAGACACGGTAGAGGCCCCGGTCTCCTGAGATTTGGCATGGAGAGGAGGGATCTCATTCATTGCAGCAGGCACATCTCAAACTTCTCACACTGCAGCAGGCACATGTCAACCTTCTCACACTGCAGCAGGCACATGTCAACCTTCTCACACTGCAGCAGGCACATGTCAACCTTCTCACACTGCAGCAGGCACATGTCAACCTTCTCACAATGCAGCAGGCACATGTCAACCTTCTCACACTGCAGCAGGCACATCTCAACCTTCTCACACTGCAGCAGGCACGTTAACCTTCTCACACTGCAGCAGCCACATCTCAACCTTCTCACACTGCAGCAGGCGTATCTTAACCTTCTCACACTGCAGCAGGCACATGTCAACCTTCTCACAATGCAGCAGGCACATCTCAACCTTCTCACACTGCAGCAGGCACATGTCAACCTTCTCACACTGCAGCAGCCACATCTCAACCTTCTCACACTGCAGCAGGCACATCTTAACCTTCTCACACTGCAGCAGGCACATCTTAACCTTCTCACACTGCAGTAGCCACATCTCAACCTTCTCACACTGCAGCAGGCACATCTCAACCTTCTCACACTGCAGCAGCCACATCTCAACCTTCTCACACTGCAGCAGGCACACGTTAACCTTCTCACACTGCAGCAGCCACATCTCAACTTTCTCACACTGCAGCAGGAACATGTCAACCTTCTCACACTGCAGCAGCCACATCTCAACCTTCTCACACTGCAGCAGCCACATCTCAACCTTCTCACACTGCAGCAGGCACATCTCAACCTTCTCACACTGCAGCAGGCACGTTAACCTTCTCACACTGCAGCAGGCACATCTCAACCTTCTCACACTGCAGCAGGAACATCTCAACCTTCTCACACTGCAGCAGCCACATCTCAACCTTCTCACACTGCAGCAGGCACATCTCAACCTTCTCACACTGCAGCAGGCACGTTAACCTTCTCACACTGCAGCAGGCACATCTCAACCTTCTCACACTGCAGCAGCCACATCTCAACCTTCTCACACTGCAGCAGGCACATCTCAACCTTCTCACACTGCAGCAGGCACGTTAACCTTCTCACACTGCAGCAGGCACATCTTAACCTTCTCACACTGCAGCAGGCACATCTTAACCTTCTCACACTGCAGCAGCCACATCGCAACCTTCTCACACTGCAGCAGGCACGTTAACCTTCTCACACTGCAGCAGGCACATCTTAACCTTCTCACACTGCAGCAGCCACATCTCAACCTTCAAATCATGCCCTATCAAAAGCAAGGATGCTATTTCTCTTTAAGTCAGGATAGTAGTGTATGTACTTCCAGCAGTTTTAAACTTGACTCAGCTTATCAAGGAGCTAATGAGCAGCTGATTAGTAGAACCAGGTGTGTTAGAGCAGGATGGAACAAAAAGCAGCATAATGTCCACCCATGGATTACATGTTACCGGATTTCTAATTCTACGTGTTTTCACCCACTGAGGTTCTACTAAATGTGTAATTAAAACACAGGGGTCTCTAAACGCTATATGGATGCCACCCCCCCTCTCTATTCAGTCCCTTTACAATTTGACAGTGAATTTACCGGTACTTCATCGAGCTCCAGTGGTTCGATCATAGGGGCTTCGTCGAGACGCAGCGAGCGCAGGGGGGACGAGGACAGCCTCTTCTCCCACTCGGTGAGGCCGGCCGTGTCGGCGCCCGTCTCCAGGAACGACCTCTTGAGCTCGCTGATGTTGGTCGCGTGTTTCAACAGCTCCTCTGGCGTGCCCACTGTGTCCTGAGGAACAGAAAGAGAAGTCATTTGACTGATGCTACTGCTAATACTAGATTTTAAATGTGTATGGATATCAATTTAACGTAGTAGCATTGTGTCCTGTTCTTTCAGGCTGTTTAACGTTTATGTCCATGTTTTGAACAATACTGAAAATAACATTCTATTGAAAAAATTATGCTACTGGACGCTAGTCAGCAAGCTACAAATCAATCCTTTAAAAACAAAATAAGGTAGTGAATGAGTTCTGCAATGCAAACGCAATAGGAAATCAACGGTGTACTATGAGACGAAATTACAATTCTGAATCTTTGTGAGTGCAGCTTGTGTGCTGCTTTTGAAGTAGCGTGGCTAAGTATCGTCTTGGTGACAGATTGACAAACATAATGTCCAATAATTTGATGTATGTTTATATTATGTTCACAGGTGCAGTGCAGTGTAATGGGCTGTATATACAGGATAATCTATCCAAAACAGGCAGAACATGCATTCAAAAGAACACTGCAATGCATTTGCCTCTCTTGTATACTTATGAATTATCCACATTTTGTGGTGAATCCTAAGGTCGAATTTTCACTTAGTCTCACATTGACATCAATGCATGAATAAGTACAAATTTAACTGAAGTGAAAGTTAAGATTCACCTCTTTGTAAAGAAGTATTCATAGACATCAATTGAACCTTAATTCATCGTATTCTCTATTTATAAGCAATAACTCCCAATCTAGCATATCACGTTAATGTATTACAGCAAAAACTAAATCACCCCAAAAACACTCCATGCTTACTAAGTATGTTAGCTAGTGAATCAACATTGGACAGTTCAAAACGATATGTTATTGTGGTCAAAATGGGAAATCCACTGTTACTGTCCAAACCTAGTCCTTGACCAAAATGTCACCAATCTCCATGCACTAGCCTGGCGTTCCATACTGTACCAACCTCTAACATCAGCACACTATGTCTGACAAACACATTCTCTCCTTTAATTCGCCTTATGAAACTGTTCTGGAAGGGAAATTACAGTCATTTAGATGTTGTTGCATATAAAATCCACATCTCCTCATAGATTGCAGATCTTGATTTTGGAGCCTACAGTGATTTTGAATCCCAGGTTCACAGGTTGTGGATGAAATGGTCGTTTGACGAGCTGTGGATGAAATGAGTGTTAAGGCACCATACACTAGTTAATATACCTGTGTCTTTAACTCAGACTCGTCGTCTTGGTCCGACTGGCAGCATGGGAAGCACAGAGAGGGAATTTGATATCAAAACCGCAATACAACACAACAGGTTATAGCTTATAAGAGAAACTATCAAATAACGCATTGAATGGATAATCAGACAATCCGATATTGTTGAAATAGAAATATGGAACTAAAGAACGTAAGACTTCTACAAGAACAGATGAGAGTTGAGGTGAAGTGTCTACCCGTGGTACAAACCTCAGTAGCTGTCAGTTCACCATCAACACAAGTGTCAGTCAGTTCCGTCTGTTTAGTAGTAACACAGTAGAACATCCAATGGACAAGCGTGAGGAGAAAGAGAACCGTGGCTGTTAGGGTTGAATGTAGGATTTCCCAGAACTCATATTTACCAAAACATTAGCCATTAGCAAAGTGGTTCAACAAACTAGTGATGGTAAATCATTTTCGGGGTAAAAAAACAACAGGAAATGCATTAAAACATATTCAGAAGACCTATGTCAATATCATTCCATTAGAATACATTACAGATGACTCCACCAGCTTGAGGTTGCTCTCCTGCCTTCTCAATTTTCATCACAAATTAATTTACAGTTAGCAGGTTGCCCTTTCACAATAAGCAATTAGGACTCTACTAAGAACTCTTCTCCTAGGTAACGAGTAACTATAGACATTACATCTGCCAAAGTTAATTAAGTTTAAGCTCCTCGTAATCAACTTTCACAATGAATGAACATCACGTCTAAACAAGCACTTTTCATTTCTACATTTGAAATAGTCAGAGTCTGTTTCCGAGTCTTCTGGCACTGATCTGAAGTCGCCATTCAGCCAGAGTAGAGACGGTTCAGGTTCGGGGACTCTGAGTTATCCATTAGTGAGTTATCAGGGCCCTGCCTACCTGATAGAGAGCGTGGCAGAGCGTGAACGCACAGGACGGCATTCCCAGACAATGAGATTTGTGCTGCTTCACTACCTTAGAAAAATGATGACCACCTGGCTCTAGTCTGTCTGAATAGCTCTGGCTGGCATAGCTAGGTTACACTCTGGGCTCCGGCATTAAACAGCTTTCATTTTCAGAGTGGAATCTGGGCACTCAGAGGAATTTGTTTTAATGTATTATAGAGAGAGCTCAGGGGTGGACTGAGGACAGAGATAATTGATTGGGTGTGGAGAACTATACCTTATCATGTCGAATGGGAGAGGTTGGACTTGGCTGAGACATCTCGGTGGCTTTCGTGGTCTCGTCTTCCTCCTCCACCTCCACCTGCACCTCTACTTCCATCTCTTCCTCCGCCTTCCTCTCCTCCACCTTTTTCTCCGGTGTCACCGTGGTGATGAGGTCACTCACGGCAATGCCCTTCGCCCTTCCGTATAGATCCGAGCCCATCTCTGAAGCATGCACATAGACGCACATGCATGCACACGCACGCACACAGGCACGCACATACACATACACACACACACACACATCATTTTGCATTAAGGAATTGTCATTTTCCTCTAACTGAGGCAACATTGCAGGTTAGCAGGTTGGAGCGTGAATGTAATAAGCTGCAGGTTGTATCAGCATAGTCATCACAACCATTGACTCATGGAAGATAAACCTAAAAACACGCATTAAATCCCATTCCCATTGATAATAACACTATTATTATCAACGTCAGAGCTTTTCATTCAGATATTAGCCTTGATCTGTAATTAAAGCCAATATTCCATAATCATTGTGTGGTTTGAAATGAAAAGCATCTCATAAGCAGTATTATATATTAAAATCGATACCATCAAGGGTTTCAGTCACAACAGTAAGCACCTAACGAAATACCACGCTCCAGATTTATGAGAAAAGGCTATATATATATATATATATATATATATATATATATATATATATATATATATATATATATAAATTGCTATCAGTTTCCATGCAGAGGTTTAAATGCTAGGGTGACTACCCTCATCATCAATTTTCAATTAACATTAGACAGCAATCCCTGATAAGCGGTCATTTTTCAGCTCCTCTATGGGCCGGACTTACAAACATTCTCTAACTGACTGCAGCTTTTGAATTCCTCCCATTGACTGATAATGAAAGGCTCAAACTGCATGCACTTAAATACCAACATAAAAACTACTGCGTCAGAACCTAAACGAGAAAGGGGGAAAAAATATGCAGTTGGCAGATGATATGGTATTGGATGTGCTGGTAAATTAGAAACGTTTAATATTCCATCATTGCTATGAGTCAGCTCAGACAAAACATGCACTGCATCCCTGCTGTGAACTTAGAACACAGCTTATTAGCTTTGTTGATCATTCAGGACATTAAACAATGACTACTGTAACTATGTTAACTTATATCATCTCCCTACGTCACTGAAAGCACAAGAATCATTGTAACGAGCTGGGAGAATGAGCGAGCGATTGCTGAGTCTCTTTATAGATCCAGGCCACATAAGCCATTAGCGGCCAAGCTAACACAACAAGGCTGGGATTTTTTTCTCCATTCTTTTTGAAACAAACAACTACAAGTGAACAGCTATGAAGGGAGGGCCATGGTGCGTTCACATGCTAGACGGGGAGCCCCCCCCCAATCAGCATGGGAGCATGCAGCGCAAGCCTGATCAGCACCGAGGGGTGTCTGTAACCAGCGCCCAAAATACAAAACAAAATGGCTACCGTCGGAAAAAGGAAAGAAGCAGAGATGGGATCATTAACTAGCAGGCATAGCTAGCTCAGGGGCTACATCTACTGTTAGCACGTACAGAGAGACACAGTGCATAATATCTACCTGTTGGTTTAGTGCCGTTTAAACTAGCAGGTGGTTTAATTCTCGGTGATACAGTTTTTTGGGGTGAACTCCTTTTGGGTGAACTCCTATTGGGTGTACTCCTTTTGGGTGTACTCTGCGGAGCTGAGGAGGATTGCATAGAAATTCAATATTACGGGGGAAGATTCAACATTAACATGACACATAATATTATTCAAAGCTGAGCATTAGGTAGTCAGCTGAGCACTTGGGAGAAAGAGGGAGAGAATATTGTTTGTTTATATAATAATTTTGTAGAGCTATTGACTATGGATTTGAATACATGAACGTTAAAGAATGTGTAAGTTGTCTGGTTCACAGTATTATGGAAAGCCTCTTAAGACTAAGACACTGAATGGATACACTTTCTGATGGGATGAGAACAGACAGTCAGACACTAAACTTTCTCCCATCAATGAAGAGTTGAGACAGAAAAATCAATGTTGCCTTTTAGGTCCAATGATACTGATGGAGTCTGAAACTAATATGGGCCCCGGGGCGGCTCATATTCAATTGATATCACAGCCAATTGGCCGAGTCTCTCTTTCACGTCAGTTAGCTAGTGAAATCCCGCCAAAAAAGCTCTTTATTCCTAAATGAAACAGCAACATTTGCATTCAAACAGACAGGTTTTCGTCACAGCTCAGATATGACATGGGAGGGGCGGGGGGCGGCAGCATAAATACAATAAAAAACGTAATTCTCCAATTAATCAGCGAACGGGGGAGAACAAAAGCAGAGGGTGCATCGTCAAGCGAAGATGACAAAACAACACAATGGGGTGCCTGGTAAATCCCTGTGGCGATTATCCGTTCCCTCAGAAGGGGGTATAAAATAAACAATCTTTTCGATTCTCTCTGCATACATAGCCGTCGTCACTACGAGCCATTTATCTGCGGCTTCCTCTGTGAGCTGGCTTGAAAAATAAAGGACTTTACCCGTGGTTTGGGACTGGTTGATAAAGACAGGGGAGTGAGGGACGGCCCTGGGTGCTTTCAGGGGATGAAAAGGCATTGTGAGTGCAGAGCGGCGAGGATAACAATGGCTAAAAACTGTAATTAGTCTGAGCGGCGTACTGAGGCTTTAGAGCCTTCACAGCATGGCTGCTTACGGAGGTTCTCTTAAGCTTTCATGTAGACTAGGAAATGTTGAAGCTGTCAAGCAAGCGACCACTTTCAAGACAAACGGCGACCAAAATGGCTCTGTGGAGAATATCAACTATCGTTCTAGGGATATTCAAGGGAAATTATTCCCTATTCACGCCAGTGACACTTGTAAGTCAATGACAGGTCTGGGAGGACTTGAGTGAATTTCAATGTTTGTGAAGACCAAATCAAGTGTGATTGATTGACAGATGTTACAAGGTGTGCAGTGGTATGGCCATTATGACAAATTAGTGCATTGATTGATTGGTGCCTGAGATGCATGTAAAAACATCTCTGGATACTGTAAATCCCTCTGACTTGGACAGCTTAGAAACAAATACTTCAGAAAAGTGCGGACATGAACACGGAGGACAAGGGCAACATATGATTTTCATAAGTGCGATGATTTAGGTTTGGTTGTTTAATAATGTCCTGTAGCTTGCTTTGTCCTGTAGTATGCTTCCCCAACTCAAACTCTATGGGGAGAAATGTGATACAATCCTCCTTCATTCCTAACCGCTTCAAAGAGAAAGGTTGATGGGACTACAAACCTCCATCCAGGCTGCGAGACATGATGTAGCGCTTGCTGGTGGAGCGCTCAAAGCAGGGCGCCGGGCGGACGATCTGGGAGCTCGCTCGTCGAGTCTGGGCCTGGGTTCTCCCGCTGTAGCGGAACTTAGAGCCCAGGTTTAGGAACTTCTTGGGGGGAGTTTCTGGAGACACCAACCTAGAGGACAGAGAGGAATGTTGAGGGCAGGAGAACAAAGAGGAGACATTAATCTACCTAGCGGTCAAGAAAGACACACAATTACAGCAGGGATGGGCAAATGGTCCTGGAGGGAAGCAGTGTGTGCAGGCATTTGTTCCAACCCAGCATGAAGTTAACCAAGACAATGTTCAATAACTATGGATTTACATCCAAAACCCTCCACTGAAATGGCAGATGTCTACACGTTGAGGTGGTGGCCCAGGTCTCACCTGAAAAAGGTGTGGTGCTCCACGCAAACCTTCCATAATCTCTTGGCCGCCCTATGGTTGGGGAGCTTGAACCCAATTGTACTTTCAAACTGCTCAAACTGATGACAAAACATACAGAAAAAAACACACAAACACAGGGATCATCAACTAGATTCAGGGACAATTTCTTTCTTGAGCGGATGGTCGGGGTGCCGGAACATATAATTTGTTGACTGCAACAAGTCCAAACAGATATGTTAGATTAAAAGATAATCATTTCAAACCTTGCATACATTTCTATATGATCATGTGTCTCTCTCTTATGCGTGGGAATACTTAGGAACAGATTTCTTAAATTAAAATCACTTGGAGCTGATTTCCTGGTGTTTTTACAGTCTTTTATTTCCAACAATAAATGTTGTATTTATTTTTGCTCAGAATACTTGGAGGGCCAAATAAAACCACACGGGCCAAATTCGGGCACACGGGCCACCAGTTGGGGAACCCTGTTCTATGTGATGCTATTCTATGTGATGCCATTCTATGTGATGTGCATACTACCTTCATACATGAAACAGGATCTGGACATTGCTTTCATGTCAGCAGGGCCTTATACTGATATGCTTACCTCTCCAGGGCGTATTTTGATGTAGAAATTATTCCTTTTGTAGGAGATCTTGAGGACCTTGGGCCAGGCGAACCTGTTGATGCGCAAGCGATCGCGGTAGATCAGAAGACCACTGGAGCACACGCCCAACATGATCTCAACACCCTCGGAATCCTGGGAAGGAATGTCAGGAAGCGTGGTTAACAACCTGACACTACTCAAACGAGACTCCGGGTTGCAAAATTCCTGAAACTTCCACAAAGTGGGAGTTCTGAAAAGACCTGGGAACTTTGGTCAAGTTTGTGGAATTTTGTTACTAATCTCACATTGAGGAAGCCTAGGTGTCAGTAAGTTTTGGTTTTAGTCAGCTCACCTATTGGTTGTTGTCTGCAGGGCTATTCAACTTCATGCCTGAAGGGCCAAAGGGCTCCTGGTTTTGTTTACTAACTAGTAATTCATTGATTGATTGAATGTCACTGATTGGCCCAGAAAGTACAGAAGTGTTTCGTTCCTCCAGGCCTGGAGTTCTAATAGCCCTGGTCTACAGTATGCCCATAGACTTATTCCTAATCTTTTCTAGACTCTACCAAACATGATAACGGCAGAGTAGTTAACTAATGCCAAAACAGATTGACAACCAGGCTAAAAAAAGTTTCTGATTGTTTACAACAACAAAAAAAGTTGACATTATCAGACACCACCACTTTCTCCTACAAAGAAGTGAGGCAGCCTGAGATGACTGGCGATACGGCAAGCCAAATACAATGCATTATTCAATGAAGGATTCAAATGAGCTTTCTAAAAAAAGAATAATTGAAATGAAAACATAATGAGAGTTGTCGTAATGTTGATGAACATATTTCACAAACCGTCGCAAAACCAAGAACTCAAGAGACAAGAAAATGACCTACATTACCGGAAACCAATTATTTATCCTAAATCGCCTCTTTTCACAGCTCCTACTTTCACTAGTTATCTGTCTGGCTTATCCAGGAGCAAGTATTGGGCTCTTTCTCGATTGTCTAAAAAGTCTGTCCTCTCCTTGCCTCCTCTCCTTCATTGCACTCAGCTGAAAGAACTGAACAGGTGAAAGCCAGCCTAATCATGATCTTGCACCATATTGTTTTTACCTGTCACGTTCCAATCAGTGCAGATGAAGTTAAGGAGATGAGGGGAGGGAGCAATTGAGAGCCAATTTACAGAGCACAGTGATGTACGTGTCTTAGCTATGTAAATGTAGTTTAGGGTAGTAATGAGCAAAGCTGAGGTATTTTCAGCTGGGCTGTACAATGAACTGTGCTCCTTTTTCATGATCCATGGATGCTGAAGGTCTACAAGGCTGCAGTGGGAATTTTGTCTAAACATTCATTCATACAACTACGTACATCACAATATGATGGCATTGAAAGGACAGTGAATGTTAGGGTGATGGAGGAGTCTATCACTCCCGAGGCGGAGTCTGTTACTACAATGACATCTACTCTGTCTATGACATGTTCCAATGTCCACACTAGCATACCACATGCCTAGTTGCTTCATTCAAGAGGCATGTTAATGTGGATATTGGATGTAGCCTAAATGTGGGGTTAAGATGGCGAATACTAGTCACATGACATCACAATGATGAGGCCTTCCCCAAAAGGTCTTAAAGTCTGCAGATGAGCACAGTCGGGCTGCCACAGAGCAGATGGGGGGACAGAGGGTGGTCTACAACTCCCTGTGTGTGGGATATGAGCACTGGGGCTATGAGGGGATGCAGTATACCATGGGGGGGCGATATCCTACACCTCACAACAGCCACCTAAGAAATTACAACTACAATCATCCACAATGTCAACTCAAAATTGTGGTGAGACAAACCCACAGCCCTAAACGATGGACTCTAACAGTCCATGGTCATGCACAAAGACAGGGGTTTTCAGACAGGGACACATGTAACATACATGTAACTATACGTACACACAAACAAAATGCAAGCCTTACCTCGCCCTTAGCTGGAGACAAGCACTCAAACAGGCTTCCTACCAACTAGGCCATTCAGTAAGAATAAGACAAGAAAAGATAAAAACAGTCTGATCTGACCAAACGGAGGGAAGGTTTCCATGCCATCAGTGAGTCTGTTATGAGTGTTTTTATGTGTTCTCTCTTATTTGGTTATGAATGAAAATCATAAGTGCTTGAGTAGCATGTCATTATTTCCTGTTTTTTTTTTTCATGACAAAACACTATGTTTACTCTCTGATGCAATTGGTGCTAGGAGGTGTTGTGAAACGGTTTTTGGTGAACGATTTTTCCTCATGGTTGGGGTTGGGGTTACATAAGGTCAGATGATATAACCCACATTACATAGCTGGGTCAGGCTATATTTACATGGCTGGCAACAGAAATACAATTTTCCAAACAATGTTTCTTCGATAAAGACAAAAAATAACCATATTTGTAAAAAGTTCAGCTAAAATCTAAAATAAGCTCTTTCTCCTCTCCTATTGCTTCTTGAGTATATTCAATCTGACAATGTTCTTTTATCTAACCGTGCCATGTCCATTCAAATCTATGCCAGTTTTTGATTTGCTTGGTTATATAACAGTGTTGTGTAGATAGGTGATTAGTTAGTCCTAAAATGTCATTCCCAGCTGACATTGCAAACAACATTAACCAACCGAGGCACAAAGTAACAACTAGAACAAAATTGAACACAAAACAGAGAGGACATTAGCTAGTGATACGTAGACCATAAAAAGTGTACGCACCTTTGACAGGCAAAAAAAATGAATTTGGTAGCAAGGTTAAATTAGTTAATTTCAGAGCCTATGTAAGTGATATCCTTCATTCCCTGCACTTGTGGGGTTTGAGGTGTCACTTAGGGCAGTACATAACACCATGGTTTGGATCTAAGGATTCAAACAACAAAGATCCAAATGGCTATTCAAGCTGCTGGCGGTCAAAGGACAGGGAACCAGGCAGAATCATGCAGGTCATAACAGGGCTTTTTCAATTCATGGCAGGGCAGACATTTTGAAAAAAAAAAAAAAACGACAGGGTTGGGGTCAATAACAGGTAGCCTATGTTTGTATAAGTTGAATACGGCCCCTTTACCTTGGCATGGTGAAGGTCCACTCCGTACATGGACAGCTTCTTCACGTTCTCGAGGAAGTGCATCTCAGCCTCAGCTGGCATCATTCCTCTGGAGAGAGACAAACACACACAGAGGGTTTTGTATGTTTTTTTTTACAGTAACTGTTCATTCCATGAGCGTCTCTTCCAATAGGTTATATAGACAGAAAGACAGAAAAATGTAGACAGACAGACAAACAGACTGACTTGTAGTTCTAGACACAGAAAAACAGACTGACTTGTAGTTCTAGACAGACAGAGACTGACTTGTAGTTCTAGACAGACAGAGACTGACTTGTAGTTCTAAACAGACAGACAGACTGACTTGTAGTTCTTGTGCAGGTCCATGACCTTCTCCTCCAGCTCCTTGGTCTGGTTGGGGGCAAAGCGGAACTCGCTGACATAGTCTGTCCCAGACTCCTCTGGGTCGTAGTCCCCCAGCTCTGATTGGACCGTGTAGGATCCCAGCACCGTGTGGGTGGCAAAGGAGCAGGGCAGACGCCCCGACACCACGTCATCTCTCAACTGGAGGCACAGGTAATATCTGAGAGTGAGAGGGGGAGGAAGGGTGAGGGACAGAGAAAGAGGGGTGGGGAAGAGAAAGGGGAGTGAGGAAGGGAGTTTGTCGTAGAAAAAGAAGTGTGAGAGAAAGGAGAAAAAAAAGAGAACGAGAGAGTTAATTGGCAGCCAAATGCACAAAGCACAGTAATGAATTGATTAAAAAATGTGTCATTATGCTAATGTAAAACCCTGAGGACAGAAGAATAAAAACATCCCAGGTGACTCAGACAGCTATTTGGTGAATGTAGACATCCCAAAGGTACAAATATAGCAAACCTCTTGAAAAAGGACCTAGTGGACAGCTTCCCGAAGGTGAAACTAGAGAAAGTGTTACCTTGTAATATCCTCAGACAGCTGGGCAGGGTCTGGAGGGTAAAACTTCACGTTGAATGAAAAATTCCAGGCAACTCCTGGAGAGTACAAAAACAAGTGGTTCATTGAAATGACCATTGAACAGTTGGAAAGACCCTTTCAGCCTGAGTAACTAGCATGCTGGCTAACATTCAAACCATGCAGAGAAATAATATCCAAATACCCATATTCCACGCACCTCTGATCTGTTTCTTCATCTCCTTAGATGGGTCTAACCAGTTCTGGGAGAATTCAAGAGGACAGTGTCAATTCACCTCTACAAAACAACCAAAATACCCCTAATTACACAGAAAAATCTAAGAGAAATTCCACCTTTTGGTTTTCGATATCCCGGAATGTGATGCCAAAGTAGTCCTTTTCCAGGAGGTTAAGCTGCTCACAAACTTTGTGGAATAACACATGGCCTCTCTCCCGTTTCTGCACAGAAAAGCACATGAAAAACTCTTATTCCAGAAATGTTACAAACATACATTGGACAGATTACTGCGGCAGACCATTTTTCTATTATCTAACCCCTCCTGAATGATAATGGTGTGTCACTGCGCTAAATTGTGATGTATTCCTCCAACGGGGTCAGGAGCCATTTAATGAAAGATAGGCACTGGAAAGAGTATTCAGACACACACACACACACACACACACACACACACACACACACACACACTCACACTCACACTCACACTCACACACACACAGTCATGTCTGCCGCTGTGGGTGCCAGTCTTCCTACCATAACTCCCCTCTCTACAGGGGGAGGGGGTCGCCTGTCAAAAGGGCTTCACTCCCACCTCCCAGCATCACACCATGTTGTGTCACATCATGATCACTGTACTAATGGCTGTTACCCTGCCTGGCCCTCAAGGCTTTCGGAACCACGATACGTCAACCTGTGAGGCTCCTATTGCTAGCTCTAAATTAGCAACATGCCTTAATGCTTTGTAAAAATAGCCCAATTAAGTCAGGAGTAAAGAGGGCTGACACAGTAGACTTCTTCCAAATATGTCACCTTGAAACGGAGAAAGATTTGAAGGGTTATATTTTTTAACGTTTTTTGTAGAGGACTAGGTGTGGTAAAACTGGATTATTTTGTAGTGTTTCTGGAGTAGTAGCTAGGTGTGTTAAAACAAACCAAGTGTCAGAATGAATACTTGAGATGGGCTATACAGAAGTTATTCCATCCAAGCTAAACAAAGTACAAAATAACTGTGTGTGTGTGTGTGTGTACGAATGTGTGTGTGTTTGTGCGTGTCTGTGTGTGTGTTTGTGTGTGTACAGCAAGAAACACACAGGAGACAAGAAAATCCCAAATTTTCAGTGTATTCGGAAAGTATTCAGACCCCTTTCCTTTTTCCACATTTTGTTACGTTACAGCCTTATTCTAAAATGGATCAAAAATATATATATATATATATATATTCTCTTTGTAAATTCAATTGATTGGACATGATTTGGAAAGGCACACACCAGTGCATGTCAGAGCAAAAACCAAGCCATGAGGTTGAAAGAATTGTCCGTAGAGCTCAGAGACAGGATTGTGTCATTGAAGGTCCCCAAGAAAACAGTGGCCTCCATCATCTTTAAATGGAAGAAGTTTGTAACCACAAAGACTCTTGCTAGAGCTGGCCGCCCGGCCAAACTGAGAAATCGGGGGAGAAGGACCTTGGTCAGGGAGGTGATCAAGAACCAGATGATCACTCTGACAGAGATCTAGAGTCCCTCTGTGGAGATGTGATAACCTTCCAGAAGGACAACCATTTCAGCAGCACTCCACAAACCAGGCTTTTATGGAAGAGCGACCAGACGGAAGCCCCTCCTCAGTAAAAGGCACATGACAGCCGGTTTTGAATTTGCGAAAAGGCGCCTAAAGAACTCTAACCGTGAGAAACAAGATTCTCTGGTCTGATGAAACCAAGATTGAACTCCTTAGCCTGAATGCCAGCGTCACGTCTGGAGGAAACCTGGCACCATCCCTACAGTGAAGCATGGAGGCAGCATCATGCTTTGGGGATGTTTTTCAGCGGCATGGACTGGGAGACTAGTCTGGATCAAGGGAAAGATGAACGGAGCAAAGTACCGAGAGATCCTTGATGAAAACCTGCTCCAGAGCACTCAGGACCTCAGACTGGGGAAAAGGTTCACCTTCCAACAGGACAATGACCCTAAGCACACAGCCAAGACAACGCAGGAGTGGCTTCGGGACTAGTCTCTGAATGTCTTTGAGTGGCCCAGCCAGAGCCCGGACTTGAACCCAATCAAACATCTCTGGAGAGACCTGAAAATAGCAGCGCAGCAACGCTCACCATCCAACCTGACAGAGCTTGAGAGCGTCTGTAGAAAAGAATGTGAGAAACTCCCCAAATACAGGTGTGCCAAGCTTGTAGCGTCATACCCAAGAAGGCTTGAGGCTGTAATCGCTGCCAAAGGTCCTTCAACAAAGTACTGAGTAAAGGGTCTGAATACTTATGTAAATGTGATATTTCCGGTTTTGCAAATATTTCTAAAAACCTGTTTTTGCTTTGTCATTATGGGGTATTGTGTGTAGATTGATGAGAAAAAGACAAAGGATGTAATCCATTTTAGAATAAGGCTGTAACGTAACAAAATGTGGAAAAAGACAAAGGGTTGTAAATACTTTCCGACTGTACTGTATAAATGAGGAAAATGCTCATCTCCGTGATTTACTGTGAAATGCAGTCAAGCGATTTCCCAGGTCGTACGACCTCTTGGGGTACCACTTAACCACCACAACCTTATTAAACACCCAGTAATATAGGAACAATATAAACTATGTGCATTAGCCATGGGCAGCTAGCGGCTAACGCTAAAGAGGATCATCTCTGCAGCCTTCATTTCCCCTTCCAATCACCAGAAGGAGCACTTCAGCGATGTCACTCACTGTCTGAGTGACACAAACAACATCCAAACAAAGAATGTAGCTCCTGAACAATGAGGACAAACAGAGATGGAGAAAAAGGTGTTTCCACTTCCCTAGGTCCTCTACGTCGCTACATCCATTACTAGGGCTCAATCTCAAATCACTCCCTCCCCTTGGCCCTCCATTTGCTCGCTCCCGCGCGCCTCCGCCAAATGCACAAGTGTCAGAAATCTGAGGGACTGAAAATGATCGAGTGTTTCGGGGCTAATTAGACCTTCTGATAGCCGCTTCGGCCAAACCAGCAAGGCTTCAGAGTGAAGTACTATCCCGACACGCACTGCAATATCTATGGAGTTGGCGCAATTTGACACTAAAGAATGGAGAGGCGTGCCTAATTATACGCCACATGCATAAGTTTATGTCTGATTTTGAGACTTGACACATGAAGCTAACAGATGAAATACCTCCCAAATTAAATGTTGAACTGTTACTGAGTTTATATCTTGTAAAACAACAGGGGGATTTGTTCATTTGGATTTCATGCTTTTTTTACTATTTAACGAGTGTGACCCGAAGTTGATGGGTTTATTGATCCCATCGCCACTCACTGGAAGTCGTTCTCAGAGTTTTGTCAGCAACACGTGACAACGGAGGGTCCTCCGAGCGAGTCGGTAGGGGGTGATTTGGATTCACTATAGGAGTGTTGTCGTGGCATTGATGGGGCTGATGGGTAGTTAAGTGGAATGTTGTAGAGTTGACTTGGGAGGTTAGAGCGACATTGATGATTCAGACCATGTGACCCAGAAGCGGAGTGGCCTGTGACAGACGTGACACTGTGCATGTCACTGCGAGAGAGGAGGGGATGTCACGCCATCACCCGCTTCTCTCTTTTTATCCCCTCAGTAAACTTGCCCCTCTCTCACCTCTCTCTAAAGGTACTATCTACAATCTAAAAGGGTTCTTCGGTTGTCCCCATAGGAGAACCCTTTGAAGAACCATTTTTGGTTCCAGGCAGAACCCTTTTGGTTCCAGGTAGAACCCTTTTTGGTTCCATGTAGACCCTTTCCCAGAGGGTTCTACATGGAACCCAAATGAGTTCTATCTGGAACCAAAAAGGACAACCAAAGAACCGTTTTGGAACCCTTTTTCTACGAGTGTATCCATCTCCCTTATCCCCTCAAGCCTTTCCACTCTCCTCTCTACCTCTCCTTTCCCCTCTCTCCTGACCTCTATCCCCTCACTCCTACCCTCTATCCCTCCTCTCCTGTCTCCTGACCTCTATCCCCCCAAAACATTACCATATCTCTCCTCCCCTGCCTTATCCCCTCTTTTCCTTTTCTGTTCTCTCCTCTGTTCTCTCCTCTGTCCTCTACTCCCCTCTCTTATCCACCTTTCTCCCCCCTATCTCTCCTCTGTCCTCTCTGCCAGGGAAAGAGCCAGTCAATAATCACTGCAGCATGTTTAGCCCGGAGCCACACCCCTCTCTTCGCAGTGTCGCTTTCCCATGGCCACCAACACAGAGCAACCAACAAACGACCAAGCCAACCGGCCACAATGCTTTATCTTTTTCCATTGGATGTACCGACTAATCTGGCCATATCCAGCCTGGGGCTCAAACTGCACTAATAGATTGGTTTCTCTCCAGTAGTTGGTCGACAGAGTTGGCTGGAAGCTGAAGAACAGAACCTCTGTTTTATGTGGAGACAAAGCAGTAAATGTGTAGGAATGGACAAATTTATACAGAGTGATGGATGATGTCTGCTTAGAGCGAAAACGGCGGTGTTGGCCAAAAAACTGTCTGATTATGTGCCAGTGGGGGATGGGGTGTTTTCAATGTATACAGCCAAGTATTAGGTCTAAGGGGAGTTTATTACAATAACGTTAAAAGCAGAGTGAATTCCATTGTGGCAAGCTTCCATAGTCTTTAATTATGTTAAGATCAGATAATACAGGAAATAAAGGAAGAGCCATGCATATAGATAAGCTTGCTAACCTATATTGTCAGCGTTAGTCTTCCAGTAGAACAATACCATTAATGTCCACTCAGTTCATGTAGACAGAGGTGACTTTGTAGAAGGAGACGTCATCAATTCAGCGTGATAAAAAACCATCTCATGCCAACTTTGAGCCAACCCCACAAAGTATGACTTGAGAAAGAAATTATAAGTCAGTGAGACTAACTTTGATAAATACATGTCCTGCCCCCTCTGATCCCTGGTGAACTCTGCAACACACACACACGCATGCACGCACGCACGCACGCACGAACACACGCACACACCAACCCATCCCTACACGCACGTTAACCCACCTACCTGCTAAACTCCCCTCAACCCCAAGCGGTGACCCCCACCACCCACCTCCACCACACAGGTGTAGTCGGAGCCATCAAGCAGGGTGACCTTGCACTGCATGGTCTTGTAGCTGCGGACGCTCCGGCCTCCACCGGGGGACCTGGACAGCTTACTGGTGGACGACCTGTGTGAGGTCCTGTCCTCCTCCACCTGCGATGGCTCAAGCTGATTCTCCTGTGGGACCACGCCTCCCTCCGCTCTCTCACCGTTCTGGACAGGGGGGGCACAGGTTTTAACATAGCACTGTGATGAGAATGTTAAAGTGGTATGATTATGATAATGTGTTGTTTTGGACCCAACAGGTTGTGACACGAATGGTCAAGTGGAATAAATAGTTGGCGGGCCGGATGAATGTGATGGAAATGTTAAAGGGATACTTCTGGATTTTGGCAATGAAGCCCTGTATCTACTCAGATTAACTTGTGGATTCTATTTTTATGTCTTTGCGTCAGAGTGTGAATTACATCATGACATTCAGGGGGGGGGGTCAAAAAAATGTATGATCCTAATAATAAATACATAATTTAAATGGGAAAAATAAATTACTTTTTAATGTGACTTGAACACAACCAGTCATGATGCAGTAGATAAAGGGTTTATTGCCAAAATCCAGAAGTATCCCTTTAAGGAGAAATTATTTGGACACTTGTTTATTATAAACCTGAATAGTACTACTGTGGCTGTTTGATATTGTATAAAATGTTTCAAATTTAGCCATTTAAAGCCTATTCCCACGTCATTTACTGTATAGGCTAAATGAGGATGACGGTGCCAAAGACAGTACAGTATGAAGATAGGCTTCTCCAATAGAAATACACGATCATGCTTGTAGGCGATGTCATAGCAACGCTGGCTAGCTACGCTCATGCTCAGAAACAGGTCATCAGGTCTAACGGCCATCTTGTGCCGGACTGCGCATGTGCAGGCCATTAAATCAAAGGCACTCCTTTGATATAGTGTTTTTTGATGAAAATTAAAATGTTTTAGATTGTCACTTTCACGAGGTTGGAGTAATAACACGTTTAACTACTTAAGTCATTGACTCGAATCTAGGTTGTGCCTTTAGATTTAGAGAAAATTAACAAATAAGGAATAATTTTTCACTTCTCTCATTAACTTCCCAAACCCCGGCCGTGTCTACTTGGCTTGCTTCACAACCGTTCCCGGAAGTCTCGCGATGTTGAACCTCTGGGTTTAGAAACTCTGTGACGGTGCTATTTTTTGTGGGTGTGGCTAACCTGCTTCTTCCTGACAGGCGTGCTGTGGGCGGCGGCCGGGGGGAAAGAGTCCGCCTCCAGGAGTGGAACCGCACTGGCCTCCTGCTGGTCCGCGCTGGACTCTGAATTTGGTTCTGTCGTCATGATGATTCACCCTACAACACAGCAAATAAATACACACAAAAGAAGATGGAAGAATTTCGACTGAGACCAAAAAAATATTCAAATTCAACACAAGACAACAGTTACAACACATGAGCTAAACAAATTGAAAATGAAATGCTATAATAATATGTACCCTGAATACTTTCTGCAATGCAGAGACATAATCATATTTCCAACCACCACACCGTCAATCTGAGGAAGAGATCCATATATGTGTTAAATCAATAAAGAATAACCTGCATAGCAATGAAGTACACTGTCTCACTGCCGACGCCAAACATATCTAGGACAACAGCCATAATAAGAAGCTCTTGTAATGTGAAAGTCAGCATTGATTTGACTACTAATGTATTTTACATAGCTTCAAGGTTGAAACAGAGGTGACACTACAGTACTTCTCTATATAATAAGCTTCTTTGAGACAGCAGTGATTCAACTCAGATTATATCAGTGAAGAGTTGTGAGACATGTCACACTCGCCCCAGCATTAATATACCTCAATGTCTCATTGTGACAGTCCATCAGTGTCCACCAAGTGTCTTTCAAATTTAAATGAATCGAGGTGTAACTGGTAACTACAACAGTGCAGTACAATTTACAGTACTCTATTTTTGATATGCATGATGATGGCCCCATTTTCCATTGACAAACCATAAGGACTTAGAATGTTGTGTATATGGGTTCCCCTGAGAACACACTGTAATGGTAAAACCACTTCAATATATTCAGCTGTCTGAAAGGACAAAGTCAGTCAAAAATATCAAATGCGTCTTTATTCCGTAAAGAAAACTCTACACGCCATTACAGTTCATTCGCTTATCATTTGACACCTTATAAACAACCTATTACCATTTAATAATTCCCACGTGCTAACTCCAAAATAATCACAATGAATATGTATTAATGTCATTAAGATGTATCCATGCTGTAATGAATCTGTAATAAATCTTAGTAGTAAGGAAAGGGAGACGTTAGTATGTGAACTTTAGCCAGCATAGCTGGAAGTGTTTGGCTGGGGAAGTGTGGCTTTCACGCACGCACGCATGCACGGCGCGCACGCACGCACGCACGCACGCACGCACGCACGCACGCACGCACACACACACACACACACACACACACACACACACACACACACACACACACACACACACACACACACACACACACACACACACACACACACTAACAGTGGGCTGTGGCAGGGTTGTCAGAGCTTTAGGGCTATTTATACTGTATCACCAGTGTTTACCCACAACATGGGACTGGGCTCAGTTACCCCTTCTGGTCTCCACACACATGGTGCAGGGGTTCCAGTATCACACACATACATACACACAGACACACATGTGCGCACACACACACACTAATGCACAAAAACATGGGCAAACACACAGACATTAAACGTAAACATGCTGAGGCATGCACACACAAGCACGTAGACAGGTGCCATGACACCCCTACCCACACGTGGCCACTAAGGCCCATGGCAGTCAGAGTATGCAGGGTTCAAATATGTACCACACCCAATCAGCTACTACTGTAACGGCCAGTTAAGAGTGATGTTCTTTACTGCTTTCTCCCTCAGAAACTAAGTCAAAGTCACACTTAAGTTGTTTGAACATCTTACAAAAACATGCCCTCAGCAACACATCATGAACTGGCGTTGAACTCACTGCGTTCATTCCATAATGCTTTAATTCAATTAATGCTCAGCGTTGCGATGAATACAGATAATACAAAGACTCTGTGAGGTCCACCAGATACACATCCCCTAGAGAAACACTTTTGAGAGTATTTCATTCTTCCTCATTCAACAACGGGTTTATCCTAGCTGGGTTTGAAATGGGCTCTGTGGGCCGTAAGCCTGTGGAACCTTCTCTTGGTTTAATCTACAATCTCTAATATAGGTCAGTGTGCACTGCTGACCAGGCAGAAGGGTGTCAGACACACTATAAGCTCTCCATCCGTTTATTCCAACCAAAGAGGTGACGGATTGGAGGAGGCCAGCTATGAGGACCGGACCCTGTTGCCATGAAAACCATAGATAAGCAATAAAAACGTCAATACCAATCTCCAAAATGATTTTCCATATCCAAGCTTCAGGACAAAGCGGATGTAAAAGCTGGAAGGGAAGGGATGTAGACTAACTACGACATGATTATGTCTCTGCATAATGAACAAAATACAAAAAAAAGAGAGCTGTGGCGGTCATGAAATTTCATCAGCCGGTGATTGTCAAGCAAATAACTGTCGGTCTCACGGTAATTGACCGTTAATTAACATAAACATATTTAGCATCTCCTGGCTTCCACACATAGCCTACAAGCCACTGATGCAGACCTTTGGAACATTTCCATTTTAAAAAGTCTAATAAATCCATGTAATATAGTCTACACCATCACAATAAATCCATTATTTATTTTAGAGAGGTCTAAAGAAGCATCATATAAAGAAAATGTAGTCTATTTCAGAAGAACAGAATAGCATACTCTGAGTTTCCCTTATGTTAGCATACTCTTAGTTGTCCTCATTTAGCAGACAATATGTGCTTAGAATTCTGTGGCATTATTTTATATTATTTAATAGTATGAAGAATACAATTGAACAAAGCTGAATAAAATATAAATATTTTCTCCAACCGATTTGAGGGAGTGCGCACATGCGGCTACTCTGTGTTGAGTGGATAACAAAGAAATAGTTACTCCTAAATGTTTAATTTAGAGATATTAATGTAACTTTAGTTGGGCTATATGTTTTGATTTTGAATACATTTTAAGGCTGCATGATGAGACTCCAATGATGATTTGTAAAAAGTCGCTTGAAATGCATGAGCTCTGCTTTGTTTTTTTTGCATAGGCTGTACACACTCCAATAGTCTCTCATTCACAATTTGACAAGCACTTGATAATGACTTGAATTTCGCAGGGGCATCCCCTTTGTGGCCATAATGCACCCTAAAAAAATCAATGCCTTTGCTGTGCCCTTCTCCCTGATTGCTGCACGCTCTCCATCACGTGATCGGGTCTTTCTCACAGGCTACAAGTGAAGACAGACACATCGGGAACGCAACTGCGCTCGTCCTTATCCAATTCTGAGGAGCATATTGAAGATATTGGAAGAACTGTCCACACTTACTTTTCGAGAGCCAACAAGATGGGAAGGCCTAACGAACAACAAAAGCACTAGCCTATGTCAATCTACTATCCCCCATAGTACAAAAGTCGACCTATTCTATTGTGTGCGAGAAATAAATATTCCAAACATAGTCTGGGACAGTTTTAATTAATACAACCACTAGCATCAAAAAACATGTTTTATGCAATGTGGCTGACACAACAGATTAGAACGTTTCGCTTAAAATGTTAATAAGATATTAGGCTATTCCTTCACATTATACGCGCAGCAATGCGCACACGGCAGTAGGCTATAAGCAGGAATGTTCCATTAGCGGGAAAACACCATTATCAAAAGTGACTACAAATGCGATTATTATAAAGGTGCATTTTTATGGTGAAAATGATCTTCCCTAAACTTGAAAGTCACGCACTGTTTATGTATGCCAGGTAGGCTCTAAACGCCTTGTAAAGCAAATGAATGTGCTTAATTTAAAGAAGTGTTTTGGCCACTTTAGTTGTGATATAAACCTTATCAAAACATATAGACCTATAGGCTAGGCTACTTGATGTGTGCAACTATGATTCGAAAAAGTCAAGAGAAAAAAAAGGCTGTTTCTTATGCTGGACATCATTCACAAGTGATAATATATAATTCACAAGTGATAGGCTAATATTGTCACCCATCAGACTATTCTTGATTTAATCTTGTCTTTACATATACAAAATAATATATGTGTGAAATTTGCTTTGATTTAGAATGGACCATTATCATGCACCTGTATCGAAACAGTGGCAGCGGGAAAAAAATACATGTCATCTATGCACTTAAATAGCAGATGGAGGACGCTTTTCCCGTGATTAATTTTCATGCCAGCCAGGTAGGCTATACTCCTGTTGTAAAGATAAGAAATGTGCTTAAAATTAGGAAAGTTGAGAAATAAATATAGTAGGCCTAGCCTATTTAGTAGAGACCATCACTCTGTTTTCTCACCAATTGCATAGCCTATGGAAATGTTGACCTCATGAAGTGTTTGATTCCATTTTCGAATAGATTTGCATTGATGTCAGAGTGATTAGAGGGACAATAGAGTGCTGAGTACCAGGCAGTTAGCACATTTGGTAAGCTACTAATGAGCAGCATCAGAGTTTGGATAAAGACTAATTACTGTGACTAAACGGTCATGTGGAATTTGACTGCCTTCATGACTTGTGGCCGCCGGTGTGGCGGTAATACGGTCACTGCAGCAGCCCTATGTAGGCCTAATGCAAATTCATCATCATAATGCAAAGACTCTTGTCAGAATGCATTAGCATCAATTTGTAAAAAGATGCCATATTACCTGCCAGTGTGGATGTAATCAGAAAAATTATAGCGTAATGGTAAATTATTATAATTTTTTACAGGAAACAATGTTTCCCTGACTTGCATAACCGTAGCTTCATTAACCTAACATTGACTGCAAATATTGTATAATCTATCGACATTTACATATAGTGAAAGAATGTGCATTTTCTTGAAAACAGTACGCATATTTTTTACCTCTAAAGATGACAGAAATAGTAAATTGGCCAGGCAAAAAGTCAAGGTTTAAACTAAACCTTCAAAGAGGTAAAAAGACCGTGAGCGGATAAACGCTAATAAAATTTACGGCCACACAACAAGGGCATTAGATTTTGAAATGAACCGCTCCCAAATGTGGCCTGTTCATGTGTGCAGATGGGGGAAAAATATCTCGCCAAAAGTGAAGGAGGACGGGTGAAATTGGAGATTGGAACATAATTTTTTTACTTTATAAAGGGTTTATAATTAGTTTACAGACTGTCAGTTAAACACATTTAACTCCTTTGCTACAATTGTGAGATGAGAAAGGACATATGAGAAATAGATTACGCACACAAGCCCCTACCAATGATACCAACTGAAAACAGAATAGGAGCATAGATTGCGGAGAAGCTTGGATGAGGTGAGATCGACTAGCAATACAATAAAGTCAAGAGTCAAGCACCTGTCGCCCCCTTCCCCAAACCCCCCGCGCTACACCACCATATTCTATTAATCTGCTGTAGGAGTAGTGATGAGTCTGTATTATTCATCTGCTGTAGGAGTAGTGATGAGTCTGTATTATTCATCTGCTGTAGTAGTGGTGAGTCTGTGACATAGAGACCATGAAAGGAATGAGCTGACTAAACACAACCTGCCAGGCTGAAATTACAAATATTAGTGTGTGTGTGTGACTTTTTTATACATTTTTTCATTTAACCTTTATTTAACCAGGTAGGCTAGTTGAGAACAAGTTCTCATTTACAACTGCGACCTGGCCAAGATAAAGCAAAGCAGTGTGACACAAACAACAACACAGAGTTACACATGGAATAAACAAACATACAGTCAATAACACAATAGAAAAAAGTCTATATACAGTGTGTGCAAATGAGGTAAGATAAGGGAGGTAAGGCAATAATAGTAATAATAGTGTAATAATAGTGGCGAAATAATAAAAATTTAGCAATTAAACACTGGAATGAAAGATGTGCAGAAGATGAATGTGCAAGTAGATATACTGGGGCGCAAAGGAGCAAAAATAAATAACAGTATGGGGATGAGGTAGTTGGATGGGCTATTTACAGATGGGATATGTACAGGTGCAGTGATCTGTGAGCTGCTCTGACTGCTGGTACTTAAAGTTAGTGAGGGAGATGTGAGTCTCCAGCTTCAGTGATTTATGCAATTCATTCCAGTCATTGGCAGCAGAGAACTGGAAGGAAAGGTGGCCAAAGGAAAAGTTGGCTTTGGAGATGACCAGTGAAATATACCTGCTGGAGCGCGTGCTACAGGTGGGTGCTGCTATGGTGACCAGTGAGCTGAGATAAGGCGAGGCTTTACCTAGCAAAGACTTATAGATGACCTGGAGCCAGTGGGTTTGGCGACGAATATGAAGCGAGGGCCAGTGAACGAGATCATACAGGTCGCAGTGGTGGGTAGTATATGGGGCTTTGGTGACATAACGAATGGCACTGTGATAGACTGCATCCAATATGCTGAGTAGAGTGTTGGAGGCTATTTTGTAAATGACATCGCCCGAAGTCGACGATCGGCAGGATAGTCAGTTTTACGAGGGTATGTTTGACAGCATGAGTGAAGGATGCTTTGTTGCAAAATAGGAAGCAGATTCTAGATTTAATTTTGGATTGGAGATGCTTAATGTGAGTCTGGAAGGAGAGTTTGCAGTCTAGCCAGACACCTAGGTATTTGTAGTTGTCCACATATTCAGAAGTCAGAACTGTCCAGAGTAGTGATGCTGGACGGGCGGGCAGGTGCGGGCAGCAATCGGTTGAAGAGCATGCATTTAGTATTACTAGCGTTTAAGAGCAGTTGGAGGCCACGGAAGGAGAGTTGTATGGCACTGAAGCTCGTCTGGAGGATAGTTAACACAGTGTCCAAAGAAGGGTCAGAATTATACAGAATGGTGTCGTCTGCTTAGAGGTGGATCAGAGAATCACCAGTAGCAAGAGCGACATCATTGATGTATACAGAGAAAATAGTTGGCCCGAGAATTGAACCCTGTGGCACCCCCATAGAGACTGCCAGAGGTCCGGACAACAGGCCCTCCGATCTGACACACTGAACTCTGTCTGAGAAGTAGTTGGTGAACCAGGCGAGGCAGTCATTTGAGAAACCAAGGCTGTTGAGTCTGCCGATAAGAATGTGGTGATTGACAGAGTCGAATGCCTTGGCCAGGTCGATGAATACAGCTGCACAGTATTGTCTCTTATCGATGGCGGTTATGATATCGTTTAGGACCTTGAGCGTGGCTGAGGTGCACCCATGACCAGCTTGGAAACCAGATTGCATAGCGGAGAAGGTACGGTGGGATTCGAAATGGTCGGTGATCTGTTTGTTAACTTGGCTTTCGAAGACCTTAGAAAGGCAGAGTAGGATAGATATAGGACTGTAGCTGTTTGGGCCTAGAGTGTCTCCCCCTTTGAAGAGGGGGATGACCGCGGCAGCTTTCCAATCGTTGGGGATCTCAGACAAGAGAGGTTGAACAGGCTAGTAATAGGGGTTGCAACAATTTCGGCTGATAATTTTAGAAAGAGAGGGTCCAGATTCTCTAGCCCTGCTGACTTGTAGAGGTCCAGATTTTGCAGCTCTTTCAGAACATCAGCCATCTGGATTTGGGTGCAGGAGAAATGGGGGAGGCTTGGGCAAGTTTCTGTGGGGGGTGTAGGGCTGTTGACCAGGGTAGGGGTGGCCAGGTGGAAAGCATGGCCAGCCGTAGAAAATGCTTTTTGAAATACTCAATTATTGTGGATTTATCGGTGGTGACAGTGTTTCCTAGCCTCAGTGCAGTGGGCAGCTGGGAGGAGGTGCTCTTATTCTCCATGGACTTTACAGTGTCCCAGAACATTTTGGAGTTTGTGCTTCAGGATGCAAATTTCTGTTTGAAAAAGCTAGCCTTTGCTTTCCTACTTCACCCCTCCTGCTGTGAAGACCACTGAAAATACCAATTAAGTGTAAATGACGCTGTGAAAACAAGCACATACTGTATGTGTTTCCCACTCATCCCATGACTCATGTCTAATGGGTCACTGGCTGGTTAACTCATCCAGGCCCAGATAGACTCAACACTGCATCACCACCAGGGAAGCCCGGTGAGGCTACAGAACATCTCTGATGTAGTCAGGAAATGCTATGTGTTGATTATGATTTCAATCATTTTAATCTGGTGTTTGAATTGGGAATGACTCTGAGCACTTATTGGTTCAAGCTGGTCGGTCTATTGAACAGGTTGACAGCACGTCAACAGACTAACTGACATCAGCTTCACTCCGATAAAACAGTGAGCCACAATCATCTCTCTCTCCTGTCAAGCTTGTTTGATGTCTGCCACTGCCTCAGGGTGATTCTAGCTTTGTTTGGGAAAACAGAGAGTTGACTTTGCTTTACGGAGACTAAACACATCCGGGGTCAAAGAGGACGAAAGACACTACAGCCCAGATATAAAAGAATAATGCAATCAAACAAGAGAGGGAGGGGCTAGCGAGCGAGATAACGGTTGAGCGAGTTTTAGATAGAAGATTAAAGCTTACAAAAGCTCAGGACAATCTCATCTCAATTGCGTTTTACACCACATCAAACAAATGTGTAGCAAACAGGAAGAAGGCAACGGCTGAGTTTCCTCTCGTTCCTTTCAGTGAGCAAAAAATATCCCACAGCATGCTCTGCTTCTCAGAGGCTGATAGGTACTGATGGGAGCTGCTCCGAGCACTCCACCAAAGGGGATATTGAGAAATATTCTGAGACAGCCCCACTGACCCCTGGAGAGAGAGAAATGGGACGTGTCCCAATCCTCTAACGTAGGATTTTATTTCCCCCATGTCTCTTTTCTTCTAATGCGGTTCAGGGATGAAATCAGGCACACAGAGTGAAGACTGTTAGATAGGTGCTATCTAGTACTAAAAAGGGTTCTTCGGCTGTCCCCATAGGAGAACGCTTTGAAGAACCCCTTTTTGGTTCCATGTAGAACCCTCTGTGGAAAGGGTTCTACATGGAACCAAAAAGGTTTCTCCTATGGGGACAGCCGCAGAACCCTTTTAGAACCCTTTTTTCTGAGAGTGTAGGAACCCTATTCAATCAAAGTAAAGAATGTTTACTTTACAGTTTCAAGTCAACTGCAAAACATGCTTTTCTGCTGTGCAAGGACTTTCTGGTAATTTATTACTAGGTTTTATGGAAGTAGGGTGACCACATTTAAAATACCCAAATGCGGGAGGATTTTGCGGAACATTCGCGGGACAGTGTAGCCTACTATAATATTTTGTGGGCAGCCCCCCCCCCCCCCCAACAAAAATACCCCTCCCGCTGCACCGAATGATCCATGGTAAGTAAATTCCACTCTTGAGAAAAAATAAATAAATTGGATTCATTACACTTAGTAGTAATACTACTCAGCTATACAAGGTTTGCTGACATTGCTTCAGTCCAAATTATACTGTCTAAAGAAGAAAGTATGTAAAATGCAATACTAAAGACATTACATAAGTGTACAGATATAGGATCTTAATTTGATCACCCTGTTGCAGGATAACTTGTAGTGCATTTGAGGTTTAAAAATACTTCTGAATTTTGTAATTTCCACTATGTCAGACTTGATTTTCTCTTACGAAAAATGTATCAACACTTACAAAAATGCCCATTAATTATAATCCACATAATTCATATTTCCACATAATAATTCATACTTCCTAAGATCCTACATCTGTAGCCTACTGTGCATCACATTTTCATAAAATATTATCACGATTGTCCATGCTCTGCAAAACACCTTGACAAAAGGAGCCCCCCAAAAAGACACAAATGTGGCCAATGTTGTGGTAGTTACTATGGCAACATTAAAGATAGTCCAGGCTAAACAGCAGGAACACCAGTAAACTGCAGCCCAATTTAGGCCAGCATAGCAGTCTTCTGTTGGACTAATATTAAAGCAGCAGAGAAAACAGAACAAACAAGAAAGATCCCGTGAAGGTCAGGAAATCCTTTCTAGCCATACTGATACAAGGAAATTAGAATCCTCAAATGTTGTAAATGTTCTGTATTTTTGTTTGAAAAATCATGAGACAAATTTGCATTTCTCTACGTTCGTAGTAAGCAGAAATCTGAATTATTCAAGCCATCATCTGAAGGTCATTTATTTATCAGAAAAAGGAGTAAAAATTTACTTGACAAAGGAGCTGATATTTCAACCAGAATTAATCAACTTTCATGGCCAATGAAGCAAGGGGGGGAATTCAAGAGAAAACAGGATTTCACCACTACTGTGGCCAGTAGTTCCACAAAAAATAACATGTCATCCATACTGAACAAAAATATAAATGAATTACAGTTCATATAAGGAAATCAGTCATTTTCAGCTTTCAGGAATTGTGTTCAGATCCTTGCGACAATGGGGCTCAGGATCTCATCACGGTATCTCTGTGCATTCAAATTGTCATCGATAAAATGCAATTGTGTTAGTTTTCCGTAGCTTACAGTATAGTATGTCTGCCTACGTTTGCACATTTTGGGGAATATTCTGAGGTGGAAACTTTCCGTGGGAATTAACAGGAATATATGGGAATTAATGGGAATACATAGGAATTAACAGAAATATATGCAAATTAATATTAATTCCATTTAAATGTAGATGTTTTTTGCATTGGATATATTTACCATATCATATGGAGACAGAAACATAAACCTTTTACCTTATCATAAGTAGACATAATTGCAAATGATTAAATAGTTCCAATAGAAAGAAATAAAAAATGTAGTTACGAATTGAACTTAAATTAAATTAGTTTGTATTTTTGTATTTATTATGGATCCCATTTGCTGCTGCCAAAGCAGCACTTCCTGGGGTCCAGCACTTCCTGGGGTCCAGCAAAATGAAGGCAGTTTATACAATTTTAAAACATTACAATACATTCACAGATTTCACAGCACACTGTGTGCCCTCAGGCCCCTACTCCACCACTACCACATATCTACAGTACTAAATCCATGTGTATGAATAGCGTGTGTGTTATTGTATGTGTGTGTGTGTGTATGCATGTGCCTGTGCCAATGTTGCTTCACAGTCTCCGCTGTTCCATAAGGTGTTTTTTAATCTGTTTTTTAAATCTAATTTTACTGCTTGCGTCAGTTACTTGATGTGGAATAGAGTTCCATGTAGTCATGGTTCTATGTAGTACTGTGTGCCTCCCATAGTCTGTTCTGGACGTGGGGACTGTGAAGAGACCTCTTGTGGCATGTCTTGTGGGGTATGCATGGGTGTCCGAGCTGTGTGCCAGTAGTTTAGACAGACAACTCGGTGCATTCAACATGTACCTCTCATGAATAAAAGTAGTGATGAAGTCAATCTCTCCTCCACTTTCAGCCAGGAGAGATTGACATGCATATTATTAATATTAGCTCTGTGTACATCCAAGGGCCAGCCATGCTGCCCTGTTCTGAGCCAATTGCAATTTTCCAAAGTCCTTTTTTGTGGCACCTGACCACACGATTGAACAGTAATCACGGTGCGACAAAACTAGGGCCTGTAGGACCTGCCTTGTTGATAGTGTTGTTAAGAAGGCAGAGCATCGCTTTATTATAGACAGACTTCTCCCAATCTTAGCTACTACTGCATCAATATGGTTTGACCATGCCAGTTTACAATCTAGTGTTAGGCCAAGTAGTTTAGTCATCTCAACTTGCTCAATTACCACATTATTTATTACAAGATTTAGTTGAGGTTTAGGGTTTAGTGAGCATTTTGTTCCAAATACAATGCTTTTAGTTTTAGAAATATTTAGGGCTAACTTATTCCTTGCCACCCACTCTGAAACTAACTGCAGCTCTTTGTTGAGTGTTGCAGTCATTTCAGTCGCTGTAGTAGCTGACGTGTATAGTGTTGAGTCATCCGCATACATAGAAACTGTGGCTTTACTCAGTCAGTGGCATGTCGTTAGTAAAAATTGAAAAAAGGAAGGGGCCTAAACAGCTACCCTGGGGAATTCCTGATTCCATGTGACGAGTTGACTCTTCACATGGGATGATTTCACTGAACAACAAAAGAAAGGGACTATTGAATGATCCCCAATGATCCATCGCCTCTCCGAAAAACAGTGTTTAACATACATCTTTAAAATGATAGTCTAGAAACTAAAGCTTTGGTTGTCTTCCTCTCAGGCTTCCATGTCTTCTCCCTGGACCTGGACCTGATGGCAACAAATTCTTCAACCCTTGTATTGGTCAGCCTGTTGCGTGCTTTGGTGTGTGTGTTCCCAAACAAGGACCAGTTGCGCTCTGAGGCGGCTGATGTTCGTGGGATTTGGAGGATGATGGAGCCAACAGGGGAAAGATCCTCAGATCCACAAAGTCCCTTCCACCAGGTGGTTGATGAGATATGTTGGCACGACTGCCATATCACATCTCCATCCCAAAGCCCTTGCTTGGAAGTGTACTTCGCCAGACTGCCAAGAACCTTTCCCTCATCCAAGCCAAGGTGGCGAGACACGGTAGTGATGACCCCATAAGCCTTGTTGATCTCTGCACCAGACAGGATGCTCTTGCCAGCATACTTGGGGTCCAACATGTACTCTGCGGCGTGTATGGGCTACAGGCAGAAGTCTTCACGCTTCCTGATGTATTTCAGAACTGCAGTTTCCTCTGCTTGGAGTAACAGTGAAGTGTGCAGAGCAGTACGGATTTCTTCTCTTACATCTGCAAGCAGAGTCTGAACATCACAGATGCGTGCAATGCGTGCAGATGCGTGCAATCCGTGCAATGGCTACTGCTATAGGTTTCAGGAGTATCAGGCTGCTTACCACTCTCTCCCAAAATACATTATCCAGGAGGATCCTCTTGATGGGGCTGTCCATATCAGCAGACTGTGATATAGCCATTTCTTGGAGAGACTCCTTCCCCTCCAGGAGACTGTCAAACATGATGACAACACCACCCCAATGGGTGTTGCTGGGCAGCTTCAATGTGGTGCTCTTATTCTTCTCACTTTGCTTGGTGAGGTAGATTGCTGCTATAACTTGATGACCCTTCACATACCTAACCATTTCCTTGGCTCTCTTGTAGAGTGTATCCATTGTTTTCAGTGCCATTATGTCCTTGAGGAGCAGATTCAATGCATGAGCAGCACAGCCAATGGGTGTGATGTGAGGGTAGGACTCCTCCACTTTAGACCAAGCAGCCTTCATGTTCGCAGCATTGTCTGTCACCAGTGCAAATACCTTCTGTGGTTCAAGGTCATTGATGACTGCTATCAGCTCATCTGCAATGAAGAGACTGGTGTGTCTATTGTCCTTTGTGTCTGTGCTCTTGTAGAATACTGTATGAGGGGTGGAGATTATGTAGTTAATTATTCCTTGCCCACAAACATTTGACCACCCATCAGAGATGATTGCAATACAGTCCGCTCTCTCTATGATTTGCTTGATCTTCACTTGAACTCTGTTGAACTCTGCATCCAGCAAATGAGTAGATAAAGCATGTCTGGTTGGAGGGGTGTATGCTGGGCAAAGAACATTCAGAAATCTCTTCCAATCCACATTGCCTGTGAGCATCAGAGGTGAACCAGTTGCATACACAGCTCGAGCAAGACATTCATCAGCATTTCTCTGACTACGTTCCTCCATTGAGTCAAAAACACTTCTGATTCCAGGAGGACCATGAGTTGTTGCTATCGATAAAGTGTCTGATTCATCATTTTCACCTCAAATAGAAGTAGAGGGACTTTTGTCAGAGTTTGCTTGTTGTGAGCGCTGAGGGAACTTTATGCACTTTGCCGGATAATTCTGCATCTTGTTGCATTCTTCACATATGATTTAGCACAGTATTTGCAAATGTACACACCTTTTTCTTCTACACTAGCTGCAGTGAAATGTCTCCACACATCAGATAGTGCCCGTGGCATTTTCCTGTAAACATTAGAAAGAAATACAATTTCATGTACAGATAAATAGTTAAGTAGTTAAATGAAACAACTCCTTTGTAAGATAAATGTTTTAAAATGAAACATCTATGGAAACAGGTGAATTAACACTCCTCAGTTAGTAGGCTCAACCAAGCTAAAACTCACATGGTAGCAAAAACTAACTAGCAGAAATTGTTAACAAGTTAGAAACGATTTAAACACACTTTGCTGTAGGCTACTATTTACTAGTTAACAAAAAATCATGTATGTCATATAAGATATATTCACCCCACCCAGTATTGTAATCAAAACTTACCATAAAGCATGTAGTCCTTGGCTCAGACAGTGTAGTAGTGTGGGCTCAATAGCATCTCATTAGTGTGCAAGATCTTGAGAATCAGCTGTACATGTGATGGAAGAGTGCATTGTACATGTGAAGGAAGAATGCACTGTGCATGCAGAGGGTTGCAATTCCATTGAATTGGGGATAGTTTAACCAAAATATGCCACAAGACCTAGAATTGCCTTATGTTTATCCCACAAAAAAGGTTCACTGTTATCGGCCAACGTTTTTGATGAATTTAAGCAAAATTCCTCAAATTCCAGGGCTTAAATTCCCATGGAAATTTACCGGAAAGTTTTCGACCCTTTGCAACCCTATGTCTGCCCATACCATAACCCCACCGCCACCATGGGGCACTCAATTCACAACGTTGACATCAGCAAACCACTCGCCCACACGACACCATACATGTGGTCTGCGGTTATGAGGCCGGTTGGACGTACTGCCAAGTTCTCTAAAACGACATTGGAGGCAGCTTATGGTAGAGAAATTAACATTAAATTATCTGGCAACAGCTCTGGTGGACATTCCTGCAGTCAGCATGCCAATTGCACGCTCCCTCAAAGCTTGAGACATCTTTGGGCATTGTGTTGTATGACAAAACTGCACATTTTGGAGTGGCCTTTTATTGTCCCCAGCACAAGGTGCACCTGAGTAATGATCATGCTGTTTAATAAGCTTCTTGATATGCCACACCTGTCAGGGGGATGGATTATCTTGGCAAAGGAGAAATTCTCACTAACAGGGATGTAAACTAATTTGTCCACAATATTTGAGAGAAATAAGGTTTTTGTGCGTATGGAACATTTCTGGGATCTTTTATTTCAGCTCATGAAACATAGGAACAACACTTTACATGTTGCGTTCAGTGTAAAACAAATGAGTAGCTTCTTCAACCTCCGGTGAACACTGATGTATGTTCTATTTCAGAAAAAGCCCCTTGCTAAAGCCCCAGTGGAAAACGTCTTTCTGGGCTACCATTGTATCATGAATGATGCTCTCTCTCTTTACTGGTCTCTCTCCCTTTACCTCCCCCTTTCTCTCTCTCTATCTGTGTCTTTCTCACCCGTTGGGGCCTATAATTAGCAAGGATGCCAATATGGGTTGGGCACAGCTGTGCAGAGAATGCATGCGTGTACTGGTATCTTTTACACACAGAATGCCGACTGCTGTCGAAAAAGATGGCCGCTCTGACCTTTTCTGACACTTACTGTATCTGGAGTGTCCTCATCAAAAGACTGTCCGTCTGTCTGTCTGTGGACCTGTGGGAATCTTCTAGAGAGCATATAGCATCAAACAATGGCCTGTCTTCTAGTAAGACAGACCTGGGTTCAAATGGTGTTTGTTTTTGTTCAAATTCTTTAGTTGCGCTTGATTGAGCTTGTCTGGAGAAATGGAAAAGGCCCAAAAGTGCAAACCCCGCTTCTTTGGCATTTCAGGTAGGCTCAAACAAATGCTCAAAGTATCTGAAGGAAAACAAACAATATTTGAACCCAGTGTGTCCTCTAGTTCTGACTACACATCCTCTTTATGGACAGTATTACCTTTGAATAGTCTCCTCTCCTCTGACTAGATAACATCTGAACCGTCCTGTCTCTATTTACAGCACAGAGAGTACGGACTAGTGCTGAACGATTAACCGAAATGTCTGTTATTTTTCAGTTTTCAGTCTTATGAACAATCCTCCTTTTTTTTATCAACAAGTCTGATAAATTCAAATATTCTTTCTACAGCTTATCAGAGTACACCCAATATGTTCCCACTGTTGATAATGCTTATTGTGCATTATGGTTGAACCAAAAGATTACATGTAACAAAAATGAAATTGGAAACAATTAAATATATACTGTATATTACATTTAATTAAATAATAATGTACAGTATGTTGATGCTAATATTATGTACAATATCTAATTATGTTGACATATGATAACATTAGCCTAATATATTCAACATGTTGTAAACTATTGTCCTTTAACAGTTTCACACAAATCATTCTCATCAAACTAATAATTGACACACCCCTCAATATTGTCATTGCCAACATAACCGTTGGTGGTTTACAAAATAAATTACTGGGAGTTTATATGTAGAGTATATAGCTTACAGTTTATTTGCCATTAATCAGCACCTCTACACTAAATAATTTCTCTGCTTTTTATTTTTCCGTTTTTAAACAACTAATTGACTGACGTCAGTTCAATTATTTATATTCCATTTAGTTCTCCGTTTTTGGGGGGAGCTTGATGCTCAGTTTCTGTGGAGAAAAATCTGATCTAGCCCAAACTCTGCGATGTAGTAGGGAATTATAGTTTCCAACAGGCCAATATTCTACATAGTTTAGCACAGGAAATGTGGTAATTAACTCCAATAACCATAATCCATTGCACGTCCGCTTACTTGTCTGGTCTCGGGCTGTGTGCAGCACGCGAGAGAGATAGAAAGCAGTTGCATTGCGGGGCTTTCTCTACCTACAAATACATGATCTAGGTGATTGATAGTTGGTATTCAGCAGTCATAAAAGTGGCTAATTTACTTTGAAGAACTACTAAAATAGTGAATTTGTCAGGCTATATAGGCAGCAGCTCTATAGAGATGAGATGTTGACTTGGAATTAAATAATAAAGTCATCGAATAAAACAAATATTTAACTAATGTGAATAAATTATGTTAATAAGTGATAAGCAGTAATGAGCAGTCACTACCATCATTGGACTTTTATTATTTGTTTTATTCTGTATTATTACAGCATTCAACCCACAAAATGCATAGTGCATTTAATGTTAAAAAAATATATAATCAAAAAAGAAATCAAAAACAGTGATATTTTTTTTATAGTCGAAACGACCTCAAAAGCACAAATCGCTCAGCACTAGTACCGACAGAAGTCCTCTTCAGATCTTATCTTACGTTTGCTTCCTCCGACTTATTGTTCTCCCTTGAATTATTCCCAAATAACCAGTGTCTCCTTCAATCTGATTGCATTGCTTTCTTCCCCTTCAGCTAATAGAGCCGGTTGGGCCGGCAGTGGACTGGCAGAGTCCAGAGACCCCCCAAGCCAATTACCCAGTTCACCGCCACAGCTGGTCCTCTTTACCAAACAGCCCTACAATTTAACCATCCACAATACCAGGATTCAACCCAGACCACCCAGGGAGATGGGGGAAAGCAACAGTAGCCCACATGAGTGAGGGCACACATTTCCACAACGAATGACCTCCCTTAGGGAAATTAGAGGAACAAACAGAGGGAGAGCTAGCTATCAACACATCTGTGTTCCCCCATCACAAAGCATCCGAAAGTGTGAAGTAGAACAGACACACTGGAGGGAGTTGATTCTGTCTGTCACAACGCGCTCAATGCCTATCACAGAAGAAACCTGTTTTGTCCAAGTAAATAACCCCAGGGCAGATTAGAAAGGATCTCGAGGGAACCATTGACCTGGATGGGAGAGGTTCAATCAGCTGACACGGTTTAGATGTGCCTAGTTACTTATTGTATGGCTCTCCCTGGTAGGTGGATTAAAGACTTTATACTCAATCATTGATGACCCAAAACAACACTGCTCATGAATAAAGAATACGTCTAATATTTGACATCTACACAACCATTGATAACGTATTTCCTGAAATTAAGAGAATATTATTACAATTACAAAAACAATGTTTTTTTTATGAGGTATCATTAACAGAATCAGCTACTGTAACCTAGAATGTTTTTCCATTCAACTCTACCCCTTTGAAGCCAAAGCAAACAAGCCTGGAACTGTAATAACAGTGTTTCATGTGGCATAATATTGATGATATTAAAGAGATAGTTTGGGATTTTGGCAATGAAGCCCTTTATCTACTTCCCCGGAGTCAGATGAACTCGTGGATACTATTTTTATGTATGCTAGCTGTACTCAAAGACTTCCACTCTTTGTGCTATGCTAGTTAGCATTGGCCCGTGAAACTAACTCTAACTTCCCTAATACTGGACGCAGCTCTGTACTGTAAGTCGGTCTGGATAAGAGCGTCTCCTAAGTGACAAAAATGTAAATGTTAATGAGAAATATGAATTATTCAATCAGGTCCATCTAAGAGCAAACAGAAACCTGGTTAAGATGAGAAAATTCTAATAATTACAAGGGTAAAAGAAATTGAGTTTAGATCCCAATTAAAATAAGGCATGTACTGATCTGATCTGCATACTGAGCTCCAATAGTTTTTTTCCCCCTTTGATAGATGTTCTCATCATAGAATCTCCCATGGACTCTAAAGCAGGATCGCACCATTATATTACTGAATGATACAGTACTATCCACAGATCCACACAATTACAGAGTATAGTACTTAAAGGCTGTCATTCAAACATCTAGGACAGCCGCTAGGCATACTGTGAAAATTATGATACATCGATATAGGCCTATGCACTGTCTATAGGCCTATACACTGTCAGAGTATTATGATTATAAATGGAGAATACAACTTCCAAAAACCTAAATACAACCTCTATAAAATGTTTGATAACACTTCACATTTACCATGGAGTAAAGTGGTAATAACATGGTTAAAGTATATTATAAACTGGGTGGTTCAAGCTCTGAATGCTAATTGGCTGACAATCAGACCATATCAGACCATATACCACGGGTATGACAAAACATTTATTGTTACTGCTCTAATTGCATTGGTAACCATTTTATAATAGCAATAAGGCACCTCAGGGGTTTGTGATATATGGCCAATATACCACGGCTAAGGGCGTTCATTCGTGCCTAAGAACAGCCCTTAGCCGTGGCATTTTGGCCATATACCACACCTCCTCGGGCCTTATTGCTTAAGTAACACGTTATACAGTAGTTGTTGCTGTTTACAACGTAAACAACCTGACTTCTATATAATCAGACTTGAACTCCTCTAAACTGCTCATGGTTCAACTCATAGGCCAGGGGTAGTCAACTCTGACCCTACGAGGTCCGGAGCCTGCTGGTGTTCTATTCTACCTGATCATTAATTGCACACACCTGGTGTCCCAGGTCTAAATTCGTCCCTGATTAGAGGGGAACAATGAAACAATGCAGTGGAAGTGGCTTCGAGGCCCAGAGTTGAGTTTGAGGGTCATAGGCTATATCAAGGAAAGGAATGGCAATGTTTCGCAAAAAACCTCAGAGAATTTTTTTTGCTGAGTTACTGCATATATCTCTTTCAATGAGATTGAATTATCCTGATGACAAAGCAGCAGCAAACTTACAAGGCTTCCTGATTGACATTCAGTAGCCCTTCTGTTATGAGAATAATAGGCTTACAACAGTGGTATAGGAGTTGAACTGGGCCTGACTGTCTATTATTCAAAGTCTGTGTCGCTGTCCTTGGTGCTGTTGCAATGCTAAAACACAGCTCCTTGAGTCACAAACAAGTTCTGCTTTCCTCTTTTACATAAAACATGCCTGCTCTTGTAAATTAGTCTCCATGCAGTAATCTGAGTGACTGTATACTTACACACAAGGCAGTCTTTTTTTAACTCTCTTGACTATGCGGGGGCATGTAGCCTAGCAGTTAAGAGTGTTGGGCCTGTGACTGAAAGGTCGCTGGTTCGAATCCCTGAGCCGACAAGGTGAAAAGTCTGCCGATGTGCCCTTGAGCAAGGCACCTAACCCTAACGGCTTCTGTAAATCAGTCTGGATAAGAGCGTCTGATAAATTACTGAAATGTAAATGTACTAGAGGTGCACAACCAAAGGACTTTACCCTGCTATTGATAGAAAAGTCCCTTGGTATCTTCGTATTCTTTCTGCTTTGCTCTGAATAGGCTGCTGCTCTGTGACTTGTTCCACTGTAGCCTAGATCCAGTGATTGAAACACTCGACACAGAGGCCAAAAGCCACTGGCCCATATATAGACTGAGAAATCCATTTCAGACAAGCCAAGCATTGTTATTTGGCCCCCACTGCTCCACCACAGTACTACCCTACATATCACACTATAAATCTTGTATTTTGTGTTTTTACTCCCAGGGTGACCAGTACGAAAATGTATGCACTCACTACTGTAAGTTGGTCTGGATAAGAGCGTCTGCTAAATGACCAAAACTCAAAATGTTATGGCAAGAGATGCTGTATGTGTGACATTCTCCCATGTAACCTTACACCGCTGCACAGTAGCAGTATTGTTGCAGTAGTCCGTGGTCAGCATAACACACTTTAAGCCATCCATCAAAGTCATATACTGTAGGACATAAGGATGATACACGTCCATGAGAAAAATGGAACCCATCCACTGATCCTGGACTGAAGAGCTTTACAGAAGGTTTAAACACAGCATGGCTTCAGCAGCTGGACTGAAGAGCTTTACAGAAGGTTTAAACCCAGCATGGCTTCAGCAGCTGGACTGAAGAGCTTTACAGAAGGTTTAAACACAGCATGGCTTCAGCATCTGGACTGAAGAGCTTTACAGAAGGTTTAAACACAGCATGGCTTCAGCATCTGGACTGAAGAGCTTTACAGAAGGTTTAAACCCAGCATGGCTTCAGCAGCTGGACTGAAGAGCTTTACAGAATGTTTACATTTACATTTAAGTCATTTAGCAGACGCTCTTATCCAGAGCGACTTACAAATTGGAAAGTTCATACATATTCATCCTGGTCCCCCCGTGGGAATTGAACCCACAACCCTGGCGTTGCAAGCGCCATGCTCTACCAACTGAGCCACATGGGACCTATGTCCCGGGGACCTAAACCCAGCATGGCTTCAGCATCTGGACTGAAGAGCTTTACAGAAGGTTTAAACCCAGCATGGCTTCAGCAGCTGGACTGAAGAGCTTTACAGAAGGTTTAAACCCAGCATGGCTTCAGCAGCTGGACTGAAGAGCTTTACAGAAGGTTTAAACCCAGCATGGCTTCAGCAGCTACACTGCTCCTTTCTTCTATCCAAGGCCTTATAACCATATGTTGAATCGAAAGCTATTTTGCTAATATTGACCAATGGTCGGCTGAGCTCTAGCCAAGATAAAGGATATTGGGCAGGTATTAGTGAAAAGCACAACAGAAATCTGCAGCAATATGTTTATTTGTTTACTTCTCTGTTAGCCTCAACAGGCTGGGAGTGAGTCACTTTCTGAGGTGTGGTCACTGGTCAACAACACAACCCTAGCATGCAGCTCACATAAAGGAAACCATGATAATCACTATTCTGTGGACCATACCTCCATGTCTGCTATTTGGAGAGAGTAAGTATTGGTATGGACACACATTGATGCCCTACCTCTTCAAATACGCTAAGAAAATAAATCAAGTTCCAGATAGACCTATCACTTTAAACATTCCAAGCAGAGTGGTGCAGACATTATCATAACCATTTAATTTCAAATCAATCATAGCATTACCTTGTGCTGGAGTTTGCAGTTTCTACATCATAAATCAAAATGATGATAAAAACAGACAAATAGCCAACATGTACCAATGTAAACAGTTTATTACATTTACACACAAACATAGTTGTACATTGTTGGCCTATTATAACCCATTTCTGATGTCCCATGGTGACAGATGAGACCAAAATAAAACACATCCATAAAATAGTAAACAATGGACCAGTATAGCTACATGTTCTGACCCATGAGCTTGCACAATGCAGCACCACCTGTGTCTGTAACATGTGCCCTCACTTTGCTAACCATGATGTGGGCTGAAAAACGCCCCGTCGGGCGAGTAAACCAGCTGGCAGAGCGGCCACAAGACGCTCTCCTCTCCTCCTCTCCTCCTCTCCATCTACCGAAGTCAGACCACACCTACCGCATTGCAGAAACACATACCGAAAACCGAGACAGGAACTTCGGGATTGCAAGTCATAACTGTCATACACCGGTGACAGTCTACCAATAACTTATCAAAACCGCTAGACGTTACGCATACCGCCATAGTAAATTGCACAAAATAGCGCACAACTCCCACAAAATAATACAACGGACAACTTTTCCTTTGATGCGCAAGAATCCATGCGTAATCCAATTATTAGACACTTTTTAACCAGTCGCAACTAGGCATCGGCCGTTTTGATCACATGGCCATGATACTGTATCCAGAGGAAAATTATACTCATATGATACAAAGTAGCTTATGCAGAAAGCATGATTTCTCAAATTACAACGAGGGCTACGGGATACAAAGATTCAATAAAAATTAACATATCTCTATTCGTCTTGAATGTTACTATAACTAAGTTATCCATGAGCAGTATTTTTTTGTACAAGGGAATCGCATCGTCATCTCCTGTAAATGATGCAACGGCCGCACGTCACATTTTCAGATGAAAACATCGATAATGAAACTATTTTCTCTCTTTCCACAATTCATGTGCGACTACTGAATTCAATACATGAGTCCCCTTTATGAAATCCGGAGTTACTATTGTATTACCGGGTATCCTGTGTCCTCCAAAATCCGTTGTCTGGGTACAGTTTCTCCAAGCTTTGGCTGCTGACTCCGGTAGTCCCCCTATGTCATCCTGCCACTGCCTGCAGTAGCCAAGCTAGCTTGCCACCGTAGGCTACACCGGGCACACGGAATTCTGGGATAGCCAAGAATGCCCACTTTATGAAAAAAAATCTGGACAAAACAGACCCAGAGATGGATAATACCTGGTGTTGAATTACGTAATTATACCTCTACAAAAGTATACCTCTACAAAATCCCTGAAGTTTAGGTCCTAATCACAAGGAGCTATCACGCACTCACAAAGGACATTCGGGGAATACATAACCTACTTATTCAGACTTCTGTAGTGTTATTATTTTCTATATCGATGATAAAAATCATTAAATGTTTGAACAAATATTTTTGCTTACACTTATTTTCATATTGATATAAGCTTTGCACTACAACAGAGTGTAGGATCATAATATTTTTGTTATGAGCAATTTGGTGATCCTATAGTGAGTGGTATTAGTGCCCGCACCACAGCTGAGCATTAGGGACTCCCCTGGCAAAAGTTCAAGTTGGAGCTCTTCCATACAACACATACAGGTACACATATCCTTGAAGCTTTGGAATAAAAACAGAATCTGCCAGAGACCATTGTAAACAAATTGCTAGCTGTAAAGTTGTTTTATTTGGCTCTCAGTATGCACTTGGTACAGTGGCAGCTGGTGGAAAAGTTGGGGAGGAGGATGGATGAAAATTATGTTTGTTGTTGAAAATTATGTTAAAAAAAATAAACTGATGTCTTTAGTTTTACAAGCCATCCTCTATCTAATGTGCAGGTTGATGCATGCATAGAACAACAACACCGTTTAAATAGTCCATGAGAACACAACTCAAAACTACTACATGAAACTACAGTATACACAACACACAAAACAGATAACACAATGTCTGTTTACTGTCAATGTGCAATGGCGAAGGCTCCCGAGTGGCGCAGCGGTCTAAGGCACAGCATCTCACTGCTAGAGGTGTCACTAGAGACCCTGGTTTGATTCCAGGCTGTATCACAACAGGCTGTGATTGGGAGTCTCATAGGGCGGCACACAATTGGCCCAGCATCGTCCGGGTTCGGGTTTGGCCGGGGTAGGCCGTCATTGTAAATAAGAATTTGTTCTTAACTGACTTGCCTAGTTTAATAAAGGTTAAATACAAAAAATAATAATAAAGTGTCGTAATTCAGATATGACGTCATTGTTGGAGCACTATTCGCAGATATTTTAAACTACAGCACACGATATGGTTCAATGCGCTAATAAATCAGCATAACCTACTTTTTCGGTTTGCAGGCGTCTTGGAGCTAGAATTGGGATCATTTATACTGTGCTAATGCCGAAACAAAAAAAGGGTAACAGAGAGCAATGTACAATACGGCGAACTTAGCAAACGAGGCATTTGTGGTAAGAGTATGGAGGCCGCCATCTTTATGCACCTCTGCTATTAACAACCTGAATCCTGACCTTCAGTCTGGTGAGGACCTTCAGGGGGCCATCTGGGTCCATTTCCATTCAGCCAGATTGGCTTGATTATATTTGCGATATCCATTTATATTAAAATGCCCCAGAAAATGCATTTATGATGCTCTGTAGACCTGAGTGCATTAGCGGATACGGTCTGATGGTACTAATGACCATCAGAAGTAACCTATCTGTCACGACTACTGCCGAAGTCGGCCCTTCTCCTTGTTCGGGCGGCGTTCGGCGGTCGACGTCACCGGCTTTCTAGCCATCGCAGCTCCATTTTTCATTTATCCATTTGTTTTGTCTTGTTCCCTGCACACCCGGTTTTCATTCCCCAATCACACCTCATGTATTTATTCCTCGGTTCCCCCTCATTTCTTTGTGTGAGATTGCTTTGTGTTACGTGTCTATGTTGACGCGCTTTACTGGTATGCGTTTATTCCGTGTTTTATTTCACGAGGTATGTTATTGTGTTTATACTATATTATTGTGACTGTTTGCGCGTTTGCACTTTTGCATTGGCTGTTGGTTTCTCCTGCCTAAATAAAGTGTGCGCCTGTTCACAACTCTCTGCTCTCCTGCACCTGACTCCGCTCCCAGTACGCACACCGTTGACACTATCAAATTATAAATCAGTTTAGACTCCTCAAAATTAAGATTCATAACAGTAACTTTAGTATAGATTACTTAGTGTAAGGTTCTGTATTTATTTTCTTAGTCAACCTTGTGTTCTGTTTCGTTGTGTTCTTGAACGTAGCCCTGTTTCTTTGTGTTCTTGAACGTAGCCCTGTCTTTCATTTTTGTTCATTGATTTCACCTGTGTTAGTTACTCACTTGGTCTCATCAGCTCTATTTAGTTCCGTTCATTCTGTTCGTGCCTTTGTGAGGTATTGTTCGTTTTAACTCTAATAAGTCTTTTCCTAGCTCGTTTGTGAGAACCAGTTATAGCCTTCAGTCCTAGTTTTGATTCACCTGCCTGTTTGCCTACCTGTGTATGACCATTGCCTGCCTGTGATCACGATTCCTGCCTTCTGTGAAGGCGAAATAAACACCTACCGCGCTCTGCGAGTGAATCTATACCTTTTTCTCACTGAGTATTCATTACACTTAGATTGCAAGTTGAATTATGAAGCCAGCAAACTTTATTAAATGTACAAACATTTCAGGTCATATTACCAGATCAAACGACAATGAAACCTCCTATGAAGAGCATCCATGTTTTTGAATATGCTAAAAAGTTATTATTTTATTAAATAATTTGTATGGCGGGCATATTATCAAATAGCTGAAAAACCAACCCTAAAATAAAACAAAGAATAGTAAATAAAGATCCTATATTTTTTCCTTTGACGTATCTGACTTGTCGTTTTCCAAGTGAAGATGTTATATCATTGACTACCCGGGACACCTTCCCAAAAGCACAAGGCATGCATTGGTAAACGACAACCTATTAAAGTCATCCAGTCTGATGTATCTGTGTTTGAATTATAATCTTTACCATGGTCTGACTTCTGACTGTCATCTCTTCTCCCCAAGTTCCATACCTGCCTACATGTACATACAGTGCATTTGGAAAGTATTCAGACCCCTTGATTTTTTCCACATTTTGTTATGTTTCAACCTTATTCTCAAATGGATTAAATCGTTCATCAATCTACACACAATACAACATAACTGGTTTGTATAAAAACATTTAAAAAAGAAAATAATCACATTTACCTAAGTATTCAGACCCTTTACTCAGTACTTTGTTGAAGCACCTTTGACAGCGATTACAGCATCGAGTCTTCTTCGGTATAATGCTACAAGCTTTGCACATCTGTATTTGGGGAGTTTCTCCCATTCTTCTCTGCAGATCCTCTCAAGCTATGTCAGGATGGATGGGGATCGTCACTGTACAGCTATTTTCAGATCTTTCCAGAGATGTTCGATCGGGTTCAAGTCCGAGCTCTGGCTGGGCCACTCAAGGACATTCAGAGACTTGTCACGAAGCCACGTCTGTGTTGTCTTGGCTGTGTGCTTAGGGTTGTTGTCCTGTTGGAAGGTGAACCTTTGAGCCAGTCTGAGGTCCTGAGCACTCTGGAGCAGGTTTTCATCAAGGATCTCTCTGTACTTTGCTCTGTTCATCTTTCCCTTGATCCTGACCAGTCTCCCAGTCCCTACCACTGAAAAACATCCCCAAAGCATGAGGTTGCCACCACCATGCTTCACCATAGGGATGTTGTCAGGTTTCTTCCAAACATGACACTTGGCATTCAGGCCAAAGAGTTCAATCTTAGTTTCATCAGACCAGAGAATCTTGTTACTCATGGTCTGAGTCCTTAATTAACCTCTTGGAAATAGGGGGCGCCATTTCGACTTTGGGAAAAAATCGTGCCCAATTTAAACGGCCTCGTACTCTGTCCTAGATCATATGATATGCATATTATTATTACTATTGGATAGAAAACACTCTGAAGTTTCTAAAACTGTTTGAATTATATCTGTGAGTAAAACAGAACTCATTTGGCAGCAAACTTCCAAACAGGAAGTGAAAATTCTGAAAATGGGTGTGTAAGGCCTTGCCTATTCAATTGCCTTTTATTTATGGATCTGTATGCACTTCATACGCCTTCCACTAGATGTCAACAGGCAGTAGAACGTTGAATGAAGTCTCTAGCCTTCTCTGGGACCGAATGGGACTCGTTGGAGTGAGAGGTCAGCCATATCGGTAGTACTTGGTGACGCACAAGGATTTGTCATATGGTTGGTTGCAAATCATTTGGTAGACACGAGGAAATTCTCCGTCTGGGACGTTATTGGATGTATTTCTTAAAAACATCCTAAAGATGGATTATCAACTGAGTTTGACCATTTATTCGACTTTTATTTTGACTTTTTGAATTTTTCGTTCATGCGTAAAATCTTTGTGGAAACGCGAGCTCCACCATGCTAGCCAAAGTTGCTAATTCGACAGACGTAATGGACATTCTAAAACCAAACAACGATTTATTGTCGAACTAGGATTCCTGGCACTGCATTCTGATGAAAGTTCATCAAAGGTAAGGGAATATTTATGATGTTATTTCGTATTTTTGTGGAATATGTTGACTCCAACATGGCGGAGAATGGCTGAACGCTGTCTCAGATTATTGCATGCTGTGCTTTGTACTAAAGTTATTTTTTTAAATCTAACACAGCGGTTGCATTAAGAACAAGTGTATCTTTCATTTGCTGTACAACATGTATTTTTCAGCAAAGTTTATGATGAGTTTTTCTGTTAGATTACGTCGTTGTCTAAAATGTCTCCGGACATTTTGGTGCTATTTGTGACGATGGCTGCATTGTAAAACCAGGACTTGTAGCTATAAATATGCACATTTTCGAACAAAACATAAATGTATTGTATAACATGATGTTATAAGACTGTCATCTGATGAAGTTGTTCAAAGGCTAGTGATTAATTTTATCTCTATTTGTGGGTTTTGTGAAAGCTATGTTTGCGGTGAAAAAATGCCGTTGTGTGTTTGGCTATTGTGGTGAGCTAACATAAATATATATTGTGTTTTCGCTGTAAAACACTTAAAAAATCTGAAATATTGGCTGGATTCACAAGATGTTTATCTTTCATTTGCTGTACAACATGTATTTTTCATAAAAGTTTTATGATGAGTATTTATGTATTTCACGTTGCTCTCTGTAATTATTCTGGCTGTTTTGGTGCTATTTGTGATGATGGCTGCAATGTAAAACTACGATTTATACCTATAAATATGCACATTTTCGAACAAAACATAAATGTATTGTATAACAAAATGGCGTTGTGTGTTTGGCTATTGTGGTGAGCTAACATAAATATATATTGTGTTTTCGCTGTAAAACATTTTAAAAATCGGGAAATGTTGGCTGGATTCACAAGATGTTTATCTTTCATTTGCTGTATTGGACTTGTGATTTCATGAAATTATATTATATGATATCCCTGTGGCGCTAGGCTAGGCTATGCTAGTCAGCTTTTTTGATGACGATGATCCCGGATCCGGGAGGGGGGGTCCGTAGAGGTTTTTAAGGTGCCTTTTGGCAAACACCAAGCAGGCTGTCATGTGCATTTTACTGAGGAGTGGCTTCCGTCTGGCCATTCTACCATAAAGGCCTGATTGGTGGAGTGGTGGAGAGCTGCAGAGATGGTTGTCCTTCTGAAAGGTTCTCCCATCTCCACAGAGGAACTCTGGAGCTCTGTCAGAGTGACCATTGGGTTCTTGGTCACCTCCCTGACCAAGGCCCTTCTCCCCCGATTGCTCAGTTTGGCTGGGTGGCCAGCTCTAGGAAGAGTATTGGTGGTTCCAAACGTTAAGAATGATGGAGGCCACTGTGTTCTTGGGGACCTGCATTGCTTGCTGTTTGGGGTTTTAGGCTGGGTTTCTGTATAGCATTTTGTGACATCAGCTGATGTAAAAAGGGCTTTATAAATACATTTGATTGATTGATTGATTGACCTTCAATGCTGCAGAATTCTTTTTCAGTTTTGTCACACAACACAATGCCACAGATGTGTCAAGTCTTTAGGGATCGTGCAATTGGAATGCTGACTGCAGGAATGTCCACCAGAGCTGTTGCCAGATAATGCCAGATAATTGAATGTTCATTTATCTACCATAAGGTAATGTCAATGGTGGCGGTGGGGTTATGGTATGGGCAGGCATAAGCTACAGACAACGAACATAATTGCATTTTATTGATGGCAATTTGAATGCACAGCGATACCGTGACAAGATCCTGAGGCCCATTGTCGTGCCATTCACCTGCCGCCATCACCTCATGTTTCAGCATTATAATGTATGGCCCCATGTCGCAAGGATCTGTACACAATTCCTGGAAGCTGAAAATGTCTCAGTTTTTCCAAGGCCTGCATACTCACCAGACATATCACCCATTGAGCATGTTTGGGATGCTCTGGATCGACGTATACTACAGCTTGTTCCAGTTCCTGCCAATATCCAGCAACTTTGCACAGCCATTGAAGAGGAGTGGGACAACATTCTACAGGCCGCAATCAACAGTCTGATCAACTCTATGTGAAGGAGTTGTGTCGCGCTGCATGAAGCAAATGGTGGTCACACCTTATACTGACTGGTTTTCTGATCCACACCCTACCTTTCTTTTAAGGTATCTGTAACCCACAGATGCATATCTGTATTCCAAGTCATGTTAAATCCATAGATTAGGACCTAATACATTTATTTCACTTGTAAGTGTAAGTCTTGAAATTGTTGCATGTTGCGTTTACATTTTTGTTCAGTATAGCTTCCTCTCAATTTTTATTTCTCGTGTTTTTTAAATTAATTATCCTATTTGATATTGAATACTGCATTGTTGGGTAGGGTATGCAAGATAAGCATTTCACTGTGCTTGTGCATGTGACAAATAAAACTTGAAACTTCAAAGAAGAGAGTGGGTAGATGGTTGGCTGTTTCGTCATAGCCCCCCTCCTAACCCCCCTTGGGGGAACTAATAATCCACATAACAGATTAGTAGGGGGATGAAAAGGAAATGGTTTGGAAGGTTTCCAGACACTGAGCACTCTGACTCAGAGCCTTCAGCAAATTGGAAGTGTTGCCTGAGCGGCGCCGACTCCAAGTCTCATTTACTGTTTGATGCATTTCTGTGTAGGCCAATCTCACTCCAACTGGCAACCTGTTTTCGAATGGTGAGCCAGCATCCTGCAAGTGGGACTAACGACATTAAGTAGCACTCAAGAGCGAATTCTAGCTGTTTTAGGTTCATGTCTTGCTATGTGTAATGATACTCATAATATTATTCACATGGAACTATTCCACAGCAGAGAGTATATGGTGGCTTGTGGAATTGCACCCTGTAACACCCTGTTGCCGTACTCTTTTAAATCACATTTTTATTTGATGCATGCTATCATCATCAGGTCAAAGAAATCAACTATAAAAACACCTGGGAAGCAACTACATTGTGAATGGATTACAACAAAAAAAGTGAATGCCTTACATTCTGATGAATAGAATTCCTCAACCCTATCAGTACTGTTTAACACGTGGCTCTATAAAACAAAATGTCCCTTACAAGCGAAAAGTTCATGCACCACTATACAGTACCTCTGCGCTCCATATGGCCCCTTCATATTAAAGCAGTAATGCACTTTGCATGCTGATGGGAAGCTTTAGTCCCAGAGGCTTCGGCTCCACGCCTGCAAGGATATTGTTGTTTGTTAAGTGTCATCGCCGGGTGAGAGCCTGGGCAAGGACACTGAGGAGCTGGAGCTTCACAGATACACAACGAAAACCATGGTCGTTTCCATTCGGCACACTAACGGAAAATGTTTTAAAACGTTTTGCAATGGAAAACTAAAATGAGAGTTTGTTATTGTACAAGTCCAGGTAGGCCCTCCATGTTTCAGTCTGTTTTGTTACGTTTAGAGTCTAATGAACACGACCCTGGCCACCAATGAGATGCCAGTCAACTCCGAGGTATGACTCATTACCACAGACTCCTAATTATCGGATGAAAAATAGACAAGCCGATGGAGATTCATTAAACACTCGACTGCTTCTGACGTGAGGGGCAAGTCAATCACTGTTTAATCAGGAACTGAATTTTAATGACTTTAAGTATGCTTCAAGAACCAACTGTCAAAACAAAGATGGTAAAGGTAAAAATTAAAAGGCAAGGAGGAGGAGCAGCCATGGCAGAGATAAGAACATTGCATTTGCTTTTTTAATTGTTTTCAAAGCCAGACAACAAACTGTCTTCTGAAACATGTTTAGTCTGAGCTCAGGACGACCATGCAAAACCCTTTGTTGTGTTAGTGTTACTCTGGATAAGCCTTTTTTCTGCCATAAGTGCTTAATCCATAGAGGTAGTTTTCTCTCCACAACTGGAAGGAAAATGTGACTGTTTCTCCTGTGGGGCTATTCAGCACAGCAGCAATCAGGGCACATTTCAAGACTTCTTTATTCAGATTAAAAGCTTCCATGACGACATGTTTCAACTGCAAGTCTTTCAGAACAAATATAGTAGAGTTGTCATGAATGAGGGTGATGCTGTACAATTTTCCCTTCATTTTGGAGAGACTAGGCCTATTAAGCCCAGTTGTTACTCTTGCTGCTTTCACATTGGATTTACAGATTTTGACTGTTAAAGAAATGGGGTAATGTTTATATGACCCCCTTACAAACAGGCCCATTTTTACCACATTCTTGCCTGCATATGCCTTTTATACCTACCGTGCGCATGCCGGCATGCTGGGGATGAGTGGTAGTAGTGGTGTGACAATGTTTTAATAAATCCATTGAGAATATACACCATCAAAAATAAATGGCATATTTTTTGTTTAATTATGTTATGCCCAAATTAAATCAATAGTTCATTATTTTGTTCATTAAACAGACAAGACACACCTACCCCAATCACAGTCAAACACACATATATTTTGTAGTAAGAATATAATGGAATATAACAGAATAAAATACAAATAATATTTTTCCCACACAACTTGTGTCACGGGAAAGTGTGAAACCGCTGTCATATAGTATCTTCATCATGATACCCATAGAAAACAATAGCAATCCTATTTTCTAAAGTATGTGAGTCTCGTGTTCATATTTCACAACCTCCAAGGGCTTTTGGAGTTGCCTATACGCGATCCAGCAAAATAATAGGCCTACACTTGAGTTAGGCTACATTATTGCATGCTAAATGTTTCTGATTAGTGATAGATGAGCAAATGAATAGATGAGCAATACCACCTCCACATATTTGCCCAGACAGAAACCAATTAACCAAATAGCCTATACAGACAGAGATTCAGTGAAACAAAATCACATTGATTGAGACAAGTCAAGACACACTGAGACAAGTCAGTGGTCACAGTCTTTTGGTCAGGATGAGCAAAATAATCCACTTGTTAAACTACATAACATGCTGGCAAAATGTTCTAACAAATGAGCCAACTAGAAAAGTTGATCATGAGCAGCACTCACCTCAACTTAGCTAACATTTCCCCAACTAACTGTAGCCTAACCAATATCTAAACGGAGATTCAGTGAAAAGTCAAATCTGACATTGATTTATCAAGACGAGTCCTCACGCTTGTCTCAAAGTAGGGCGATGGTGGTGTCCCAATCAAAACGGTGCTGAAACTATCATCTAGTTGACCACACACTGGTAGGCTATTGCTTCAAATTTATTACAATGGTTAGATGACTTTGGGAGTTTCAGTAAGCAACAATTTGAAACATGCCTTCAATTGCATTAAGATGCTTTATTCCAATATTTTTCTCATTCAGTTATATTTATTCCCACAATAATTCTTTATGGATCCATCCAGTTGTGGTTAAGAAAACAGTGCATGCTTAGTGGTGGGCTATGCAAAGAGATTTGACCAGTGACATGCCAGGCAAAGTTTAGAACTGGCAGGAGGATGGTTAACTGGTACTGCCTAGCAACCATACACGAGTTTAACGGCGTAGTGCCTGCCAATGCCACCTCAGCATTACGGCTACGTTTCATACTAAGCCGTAGGCAGAAGTTGACCTAAATGATTACTAGGTTGCTAGGCGGAAATAAAAGTTTCAGCTTTGATACCGGCAATACCTTTCAGATATAAGGAAAAGGCGAAAAAACAGTTGCCGGTATGTCAAAGTTGCCGTCAAAACGTCTTAGTGTAAAAGGGATATATGTAACATGGGTTTGGTACTGTAGGCCTACACAGCAATGTTTAACCAAACATATGAGGCAAACTTCAGTAAAAACAGAGATCTGCACCACATTCTACACCAATAACATCTAATCAAGAATTCTGTTTCAAATCCAAAGTAAGTCTTCACAAGATCCAAAATGGAAACGATGCTCAGCCGAACACAGTCGGCCCACAACAGCAAGAGAAATATCCATTGAATAAGTGAGAACTCCACAAAGACCTAATTATCTTGCAATCAAAGACAATGTAACAGCGCGTCTCATAATGAATTCATATTTCAACAATGGCGAGCTCTTTGTGAATCTCTCCTAACAGTGTTTACAAAAGGGTAAAAGGAGGGGAACGAGTAAAATTAGGCTACACTGTGATGTTGACAGAAAGTTATTGGGGCAATTAAGCTTTCATATCATGGAATTACTAAACTATGCTTAATTACACAGCGTAAGGATACAAAAAGGGATACAAAACTACATCAAATCTAACCCTAACCCATCAAATCTGTAAAAACAGTGTTTATTCCTCCTATTATCCAATGAGACAAAGTCAAATATTTAGTCTCCAAAAGATTTCAATGTTCCACTGAAGATCACAATCATTCTAGCCTGACAGTATCCCACCAGTCAGTAAAATATTTAGAAACCCATCACATCACCAATCACACTTCAGACTCTGTGTGTGTGTGTGTGTGTGTGTGTGTGTGTGTGTGTGTGTGTGTGTGTGTGTGTGTGTGTGTGTGTGTGTGTGTGTGTGTGTGTGTGTGTGTGTGTGTGTGTGTGTGTGTGTGAAACGAGTATGAAATAACGGAAGAGAGAAGATGAAGGGAGCCCTGAATCATATTATCACTGGCTGTTCTGACAGGCAACTTAACCAGCGCGCCGGAGAAGACATGATAACGGCTGTGTGGGGCAAATTGAAGGACTGTTTCCTGAGAATATGTCCGCACAACACTATGTTCGTTTAGTTTCGTAAGAATTCCATCTCACGTTATTGATGTGTTGCTGATCAGACCGGTATATCCATCTGCTGCCAGCAGGTTATTTGCATAGCCATGTGCTAATGTGAAGAGGTTGTAGGAGAGATCTAAATCAATTTATACGCACTACTACTTTTACAGATCCACTGCCCAGCCATGCAATTTATAAACTTGATATCCACTATGAAAAGAAATTAGAAATTATGTCTGACGTTTTTGTTGCAATATTGAAATTCGATGTCCACTGTGTTCCATAATAATGAATGTGTTGGGAGTCGGGACGAGACAGACAGGCAGCGTTTCTCAAGTCAAAATGAATCAGTATAATATTAATGGATATATACCAACAACAAAAAAATCGATGGAAAAACAGGTAAAACTAAACCAAATGCAGCTAGTTTTGCTGCCTTTCAGTCTGAAATGATTGTGTTAGCTGTGTAGTTGGCTAGCTACCAAGGGGGAAGAGCCTCCATAGCAACCATTTTTGTTTGCCCTAGCAACCTGCAAAGTCCTGGAACTATCAACCAGCACTTGAGTAGTTTTGATTTACATGGCAGGCAATACAAATAGAACTAACGACCAGAGAACACCTAAAATTGCACTTGACAATCAGTGTTAGTGAATGTAGCATCACGTTTTGTTGAAAATGTTATGGTTTGGGAAAGAATGTTGCTTTTTAATGCTGGTAACTCATTCTATAAAACCAATAATATATTAGTAATACATGAGAGGCCATGTGTTATGACATTTTTATCATGGCTGTGGTGGTCTCCTCGGCTTCGCCTCGTGGCTATGACCACGTCGCAGCCATGATAAAAATGTCATAACACATGGCCTCTCATGTATTATTGCTTAAGTGATGGTGCTGTAGGGGTGCCCAAGGCTTGGTGGGCCACTCTCCAGGGTCAACCTATTAGCTACAAGCCTATATCATCACTTAGCCTATACAAAAATAAGCCCTCTGTACACAGACCATCTGATGTGTTAGCACGGTCCAAGTTTAGATGCACTATCTCACTGTCATCAACATTTAACAACATTCAATCAACATTCAACACCTCCCGGCTGCTCTTAATGAGTATGCTGTTGCTTCACACCCTGCAGAATCAGTCCAGGCAATGACCAATCCGCCACACATTGTCCAAAACTGGGATTTAGCCAATGGATTACAGCTAATCTGTAGTAAACCCCCAATCCCTCGCAGCCAACGGCTTATGGTTCGATTTCAAATTAACACAGTCACCTACATTACTGTTGCACATTACTGTGCCCCTTTGTCAAGGATGGATGCAAGAATGAAATGAAAAACACATTAGTACATCAGTGACACCAAGATATATCTGATCAACCAGGAGGGTTAGGATCAATTTTGTTGACTACAAACTGTTGACAAAAACAGTGATACATTAACTACGTGTGGCCCATGCGGGAATCAAAACCCACAGCCCTGGCGTTGCCATCACCCCACTCTAACCCACGGAGTCATTGAAATTACAACTATTAAAAAAATATAGAACAGGGGAGAAAGTGTAACATCCGAGGGACAGATTTATTCGCTAGACGGTGAGAAGGGAAAGCAACAGAGCTATAAAACAACATGGCAGACAGGCGGAGAGACAGAGGGCAGTCCCAATGACTGGCCTGCTTTCCCCATCCATCCTTTGTATGGGCCCAGCAGCTGAACTAGTATGTTAGAATTCTCCTCAGATACCCTTTCTCCTGCCTTCACAGGACTGGGCTCCATACAACCATCACACCACCATTAAGTGACATGCATGTTCCGCTACAATGCAGTCCCTGAAGCCTATAGGACTTCACCTACCATTAGAAATGCAAAGCTCACAGATATCTACACTGTAATTAAACTGACTGTACATGGCTATTTACATGTCATTACCATGTTATAAGTCATGGTTAGGCTGATAAAACACCACTGCAGTGAGGCTTCTTCTCCTTGTCTCCTCTCCTTCATCTTTACTGAAAACACAGGCTAAGTCAAATCAATATGGATGATGCACACCGATTTACTTTCACCTGTCTAGTTCTTGAATGTCACTGTATATGGAGGAAAGGAGAAGGGGATGATGGAGGACGTCACTTCACACTATTGAGATGCACCCTAGGAAACAGATAAAGACCGGAGCAGTAGGTGGGTGGGATGCTTTATCTGTCCTCGCACCTGAGTCCGCCCCACACTGGTTAAATAGATCCTAAATTATTCACGACCAGGGGGGAGTCCAAACGCCTCAGGCTAGCCGCCCGCCATAAAGCAGACACGTGTATTCATGCAAAGCCATACAACAAAGAGAGAGATGCCTTAACTGATAGCTACTGGCTAATGTGGTGTGTGGTAATTGGTCATCTAAGCGGGAAATAGCGGGCTGGTCGTGTGTGTGTGTGTGTGTGTGTGTGTGTGTGTGTGTGTGTGTGTGTGTGTGTGTGTGTGTGTGTGTGTGTGTGTGTGTGTGTGTGTGTGTGTGTGTGTGTGTGTGTGTGTGTGTGTGTGTGTGTGTGTGTGTGTGTGTGTGTGTGTGTGTATATGGAGATATTGCTGATGAGTCAGTCACAGAGCAGACAAGGCCCATGGCGAGGAGGAGAGAAGTAGCTTAGCGTCACAGTCTAGCGACGGGTACACACACAAGCTTAGTCATACAAACACATATAGACAAGTGCACACCAGAGCTGGCTTCAAATACATGTGTATTTAAGTATTTGTCATTGAAATACTTCTGTGTATTTGAGTATTTTCAAATAATGTGGTGCAGAATCAACTACTTCTATTAGTTATTTGAAAGTATTTTCAAATAATTTCCAATAAATAGCCAACAATTTGAAACTATTTTCAAATATGTGTTTCCAAATACATTATAGGACCAAACAATAATCCTAGGACCAAACAGAACTGAGCTGAAATGCCTGGGAGTATTCACATATTTCAATATTTGTATTTGAAAATACTTTGAAATGTAAGTGAAAGTAATACAAATAAATATATAAATGTTTGAACCCAGGTCTGGAGCACACACACACACTTGTGAAGTCACACACATGCATGTATGTGCACACATACACAAACTGACAGGTAAATTCACACAGAAACATGCAAGCGTGTACTTGAGCTGGTAGGTTAAACCGAAAGTTATCGACACTGACTGAACCGACCATCATCATTTACCAGATATCATTCACCACAAAAAGTAGCCTTTACTAGAGATATGTGAAATTTGAAATAAAATATGTTTGCTAATGTATGAGTGTTAATGGGACAATTGAAAGCTACACCATTCAAAGTAGTAGCAGTATTATTATTTGTACTTACTCTTTTTTCTCAACAACTTCGTGATATCCAATTGGTAGTTACAGTCTTGTCCCATTGCTGCAACTCTAATACGGACTCGGGAGAGGCAAAGGTCGAGAGCCATGACTCCTCCGAAACACGATCCCGCCAAGCTGCACTGCTTCTCGACACACTGCTCTCTTAACCCGGAAGCCAGCCGCACCAATGTGTCGTAGGAAACATCGTACAGCTGGCGACCAAATTCAGTGTGGATGTGCCCGGCCGCCACCAGGAGTCACTAGAGCATGATGGGACAAGGACATCCCAGCCGGACAAACCATCCCCTAACCCGGACGATGCTGGGTCAGTTGTGTGCCCGCCTCATGGGTCTCCCGTTCGCGTCCGGCTGCGACATAGCCCAGGATCGAACCAGGATCTGTAGTGACACCTCTAGCACTGCGATGTAGTGCATTAGACCGTGGTGCTACTCGGGAGGCCAGTAGTAGTAGTTTTAAGGGGAATGTAAAAATAACTATGTTACACATTAATGTTATACAAACATATTGTTAAATGTATCATTATCGTGATAATTCAGTCAATTTATCATGATATGGATTTTTGCCCATATCTCCCAGCTCTAGTGTGCACACAAACATACACAGACACACACACAACACCCCCCACACACATCTTCTTTGCCTGTGATAGGTTTTAAGCTATATAATGTTTGTCAGATCCATGCTAATAACATTCTAACAAGGGAAAGCTAAAAAAAAGTTCAGAAAAAACACCCAGATCTATTCAGCGAAGCCCTTCCAGAATCCATCACTGACGCATCTACAGAGGGCATTCACTCAGCAGGGGGGATGAATCACAAAGTATTTCTACGAGCTGAAGAAGGCACCAGGGACAATTACTGCAATAGAATATCTCACACAGAGTAAAAAGTAGTGGCTGTTTTTTTTGTGAGGCAATAGCAAAAACATTGCCTCTATGTGCAGCCATGCGGGATCCGTAATTAAAAAAGGTCTTAACTGCGGCATTTTAAGATCGACTAGAATGCTAGGGCTGTGACGCTAATGGAATTTTGGATGACGGTAAATTGGCCAGCCAAATGACCGTGGTCTCCGTAATAATGGTCTGAATAACAGACAAAAAAATTATTATAATTTTCTCTCCTCCACTCCTGACTGCATGTGCTGCCATAGATTATATTTCTGTGTTCTGCTGCTGCACCTCGCTGGCACCTTTCTCTGTGTTCTGCTGCTGCACCTCGCTGGCACCTTTCTCTGTGTTCTGCTGTTGCACCTCGCTGGCACCTTTCTCTGTGTTCTGCTGCTGCACCTCGCTGGCACCTTTCTCTGTGTTCTGCTGCTGCACCTTGCTGGCACCTTTCTCTGTGTTCTTCTGCTGCACCTCGCTGGCACCTTTCTCTGTGTTCTGCTGTTGCACCTCGCTGGCACCTTTCTCTGTGTTCTGCTGCTGCACCTCGCTGGCACCTTTCTCTGGGTTCTGCTGTTGCACCTCGCTGGCACCTTTCTCTGTGTTCTGCTGCTGCACCTCGCTGGCACCTTTCTCTGTGTTCTGCTGCTGCACCTCGCTGGCACCTTTCTCTGTGTTCTGCTGTTGCACCTCGCTGGCACCTTTCTCTGGGTTCTGCTGTTGCACCTCGCTGGCACCTTTCTCTGTGTTCTGCTGTTGCACCTCACTGGCACCTTTCTCTGTGTTCTGCTGTTGCACCTCGCTGGCACCTTTCTCTGTGTTCTGCTGCTGCACCTCGCTGGCACCTTTCTCTGTGTTCTGCTGCTGCACCTTGCTGGCACCTTTCTCTGTGTTCTGCTGCTGCACCTCGCTGGCACCTTTCTCTGTGTTCTGCTGTTGCACCTCGCTGGCACCTTTCTCTGTGTTCTGCTGCTGCACCTCGCTGGCACCTTTCTCTGGGTTCTGCTGTTGCACCTCGCTGGCACCTTTCTCTGTGTTCTGCTGCTGCACCTCGCTGGCACCTTTCTCTGTGTTCTGCTGCTGCACCTCGCTGGCACCTTTCTCTGTGTTCTGCTGTTGCACCTCGCTGGCACCTTTCTCTGGGTTCTGCTGTTGCACCTCGCTGGCACCTTTCTCTGGGTTCTGCTGTTGCACCTCGCTGGCACCTTTCTCTGTGTTCTGCTGCTGCACCTCGCTGGCACCTTTCTCTGTGTTCTGCTGCTGCACCTCGCTGGCACCTTTCTCTGTGTTCTGCTGTTGCACCTCGCTGGCACCTTTCTCTGTGTTCTGCTGCTGCACCTCCCTGGCACCTTTCTCTGGGTTCTGCTGTTGCACCTCGCTGGCACCTTTCTCTGTGTTCTGCTGTTGCACCTCGCTGGCACCTTTCTCTGTGTTCTGCTGTTGCACCTCGCTGGCACCTTTCTCTGTGTGCTTGTTTGCTACAACACCCGGTTTGTTTCAGCAAGGAGCAACAACGCTTCATCACGTTTTTAAGAGACCATGTTACCGCAGAAACGGACACAAATTCCCGGCCGCCCAGTCAGCTGTTTGTAAAAATAAATAACAAAAAAGGTTAAAAGGTTATGACGGTTATTTTATTTTCACGACGGTCTTCATCCATAACCGTCAGATACATGGTTATACGGTAATTGTGCCAGCCCTATAGAATGCATCTGCACGCTGAAAGCTAGACAGACAATTGCATGGAATCCTACAGTCCTGTATGGAGGGTGGTGACTGTGAAATAGGCCTGCTCAAGAGACAGACTTCTATACTAGATGTTCTGTCTCTGGAACTGGGCCAATACAACATGCACACACATTCAGTTAGGCATGCCTCAGATAAGAGCAGCATGAAAAGAGTGGTACTGATCCACAGTATACTGATAGACAACATGATCTACAGTAACTAATATAGCCTAGATCTGGGCTTGCTACATCCAACGCTGTGCTGCATTGCTATTGCTCAGTATGTGACTCAGTATACTACTCAACTGACTAACCTAGTACACACTGTACATGTTTGTGAGAGAGGAGTTTGTCTGCTGTTTTGATTTGCAAGTTCCCTCCTTCACCTGCCGCGGGCATGCAGCCAAACCTGACAGATCTGCTGTGGGAACACACACACACACACACACACACACACACACACACACACACACACACACACACACACACACACACACACACACACACACACACACACACACACACACACACACACACACACACACACACACACACACACACACGTCTTCAAAGCTCCAGCCTTCATTCCTTGTCTATTGGGCTGTTTTTCAACCATTGCCCTGCACACTATCTAATATGACAGAGACTATAATTGCTTTGCTGAGCAATTGGGCTCTAGCTCTGGCAGTCCCTCAACACAGACTTTTAGGAAAATCATCTTTAATGATGTCTGAAACCTCAATCAGACTTTTACAGTGGACTCAACGTGAAGAATGGGCACACTTTGCTGGAGAGAAAGCCATCACAGCACAGCCAGCCAAATGAGCAGCACTGAGGCAGAGTCGAATCTACAGCGGACACTCAAAATGCCTCGACTCGGGTGTCTCGACATAGTAGGCAACCCTATCATCTTAGTGGGTAACAATTAAGTACCTTACTCAGTTAAAGTGGTCAAAAATAGCTTCTTAGCAAAGAGCAATTTCTCAAGCAAGAATTTTGTTCGGACTGTCTGGGAGTGATGTCACCAGGCAGGCCAAAACTCCATCCCACCAAAATAGGCTGAAACTTCAGGCAGTCTTTTCAAACAGCCCTTACACAAAAAAAGCATTATCATCATTTTCACAATTACACAGTATTATTCCAACCTCATAGTGTGGAAATATATATAAAACACAGGGAAATCAAGTTTTTGACTCCACAGACCTGGCACTCATAAAAGGCAGGAGAAAAGCGTGTTTTTGTCATGAACAGCCATCTAATACCCATTTGCATTCATTATGTAAGCTGTTGATGCAGCTGTGTAGACACTGAAAAGCTTTTTGGATGACATTTGAGTGTATAGATACATTTAAAAGTCCCAAGCTAAGGATACAATGGTTTACCCATTCCCCACTAAATACATAACAGGCATCATTCCACAGACGGTGGTACATTGTCAGTGAGGTTATGTCATTAGTGCTGCCTCATACTTTTCTGTTACCCACGCTCACTTCCTGTTTTACACAGCACTCCCGGCTATTAGTGAAACCTTTGGCCGTGATATCAGAAATCCAGTGTAAATGCACTCAGGGGAAGACTTGACAAATCATCCAAAACTAGGATTTTATAAGAAAATGTCATGCGAAAGATAGGCTACTTAGTCATACCCTGTCAAAGTAATTATCATTGCGACCGCATGACTTGGAACAATGATCTTTCAATCCCTGATATAAAAGGCCGGAGATAGAGGAAGGAAGAATATTGACTCAGGAGATTAGCTTTTGTTTATGGCCATTACATCAATAAAAGAGAAGTGCTTTTGAGGCCAAAGATTTCAGACAACGGTCAATGAACAACCTAATCATCGATGACCATTATTTCTGTTACAGTCAGCGCGCAACACTCATCACACAGTGTATGATAAGGACCTAGCAGCACTGAGTTAACTGAGACCTACTCACTGAGCACAGATGTCAGTTCAATGTTCACTTTTGATAGAGATTTGATAAGACTTGTCAACAAACAACTGAACGAGTTCAAATATTGAGGCCAGCTATAGCGCTTTGGTTTTAAGTTGGGTACAAAAGGCAAAAAATGTCTGTTGATGACTATTTTGTTTTCCATGTTGGTAGAACTGTAAAAACACTGTAATAACAATGTAACATGATTAAAATAACTTTGTGAAAACAACATTGAATCCACCTGTTTGAGCACAGTGGGCAATGGGCAGGCTACATCTGTTTTCTGAGCCTGATTTACAATGCAATTGACATACAACTGGGCCTGTATTCCCACTGTCTCACAGTAGGAGTGATGATCTAGGATCAGGTCCCCCCTGCCCATGTAATCTTATTCAATATGTTCTAAAAGGCTAAACCGATCCTAAACCAGCACTCTTACTCTGAGACGCTTTGTGAATAGGGGCATCTATCCATTGCAGTTTCATTCATCACGTTTAAAGCCCCTCATCAATACAACATAGCCCTGAGTCCAGGGTGAGGGATGCTTCAATAAGTCAACCTTTAGATTAACATAGGCACAAGCAATTGGTTAAAGGTTAAAAAAAAAAGTGTTTCTTTGAATCATTGAGTAGACCAGTGTATTGCGTATGGAATCAACTTTTGATCTTGGCCAGTGTGAGATGTAGCAGATTTGTAATTACAGTGAGAGTATCAATGGAAAAATATCAAACAAGATGTGGAGGCCTGCTCCCCTGAGTACTGCTGGTGTAGACTGGCATAGTTTCGAGTGTTAATGTCTGTGTGTAGCATTTGTGCCTGCATGTGTGCGTTTGTGTTAAAGCTAAGATGACAGGCAAGATTTTTTGGCCAACCCCGGCCAAACCGTCCCCTAACCCGGACGATGCTGGGCCAATTGTGCGCTGGGACAATTATTTTTTATTTATTTTTTTCTTCACATTTTCAAACAGTCCATTTATATTTTCCAACGGGGCTATACATTTGGGTTAGGTTTTTTTCTCGCATGAGTGTCACGACTTCCGCTGAAGTCGGCTCCTCTCCTTGTTTGGGCGGCGTTCGGCGATCGACGTCACCGGCTTTCTAGCCATCACCGCTCCATTTTTCATATATCCATTTGTCTTGTCTTGTTTCCATACACACCTGGTTTTCATTTCCCCAATCAATCTACTTGTATCTAACCCTCTGTTTCCCATCATGTTTTGTGTGTAATTGTTTCATGTTATTGTGGTGTTTTATTACGCGCTTTACTTTTGTTATGTTCCGTGTTTTGAGCGCATTTGATTTATGTAGTGCTCTCGTTTTGGAACTAAAATAAAAGTGCGCATGTTTACATCACTCTACTCTCCTGCACCTGACTTCGCCTCTTATACACTACACTCGATGACAGAGTAACCTCGTTTCACTGCCAAAAATCTAGTATTCAGCGAAATAACAGCACAACGTCAAATATAGGTAGCCTAGTCAAATAATGAACATCCAATCACATTAATCGTTACTGTCTCGCGTATGTAGCCAAATGTAGCTGCTGCTCATTCCGTTTGCTCGAAAATTGATAACTGGTTAAAAAAGGTAAGGCCCGCATCCATAGAGACACATACCAGCTCTACTGCTAGTACTGCTACTACCAGCAGTACTACACCTGCACCTGTAGACGACACAAGTTGTTCTGCTTCCACGAGCACATCCAATGCTAGCATCAGTAATTCTACATTTGTTGTTAGCCCAGCTAGTGTGGACTCTGACAGTTGTGAATCTGATGCAGCCGAAGAGCTACTGCCTCCTTATCCGGGAAAGCACCGAACAACAGACAGGGATGTTGGACCATCGAAGAGGCGCAAATATGATAAGAACTACATTGATTTGAGGTTCACTTATATTGGGAGTAGTGCCTTTCCTGAGCCACAGTGTGTTATATGTGCAGAAGTACTATCTCACAACTCAATAAAACCTTCACTCTTGCGCAGACATTTAGAAACAAAACATGCCAATTTGAAAAATAAGTCACGGGAGTTTTTTTGAGCGAGAATTATGATGACTTTCAAGTAGTAAGACATGTATAAAAGCAACAGATCCCATTAATAACAAGGGTCTAGAAGCGTCTTATATGGTGAGCTACCGAGTGGCTAGGACAGGCAAGCCCCATACTATTGTGGAGGACTTAATTATTCCTGCTACTGCAGATATGGCTGGGGGAAAAGGCCAAAAGAACTATACAGACAATGCCTTCATCAAACAACACTTTCACGACGCATCAGTGATATGGCAAGAGATGTTTTGAAACAATTACTGCTTTGCATACAAGCCAGTGAATTCTATGCGTTACAGCTGGATGAGTCAACAGACGTAGCGGGCCTGGCACAGCTCCTGGTATATGTCTGTTACGTTTATGGGGGGTCAATTAAGGAAGACATCCTCTTCTGCAAACCACTGGAAACCAGGACAACAGGGGAGGATATTTTTTAAGTACTGGACAGCTTTGTGACATAAAAAGGACTTTAGTGGTCAAGATGTGTTGGTACCTGTACTGATGGTGCTAAAGCCATGACAGGGAGACATAGTGGAGTGGTAATACGTGTGCAAGCAGTTTCTCACATGACTGGCCTATCTGGGTGATGTTTTTTCTCGCCTGAATGATCTGAATCTAGGATTACAGGGACTCTCCGCAACTATATTCAATGTGGGGGACAAAATTCAGGCTATGATTAAGAAATTGGAGCTCTTCAAAACACAGGTCTTTCCATCATTGGATGATTTTTTTGTGTGCAAATGAACTCAAGCTTACGGACAATGTCAAATGTGATATAGCGAAGCACCTGAGTGAGTTGGGTGCACAATTACACAGGTACTTTCCCGAAACAGATGACACAAACAACTGGATTTGTTATCCCTTTCATGCCCTGCCTCCAGTCCACTTACCGATATCTGAACAAGAGAGCCTCATCGAAATTGCAACAAGTGGTTCTGTGAAAATTGAATTTAATCAGAAGCCACTCCCAGATTTAGGATACTGACAGAGTATCCTGCCTTGGCAAATCGCGCTGTTAAGACACTGATGCCTTTTATAACCACGTACCTATGTGAGAGTGGATTCTCGGCCCTCACTAGCATGAAAACTAAATACAGGCACAGACTGTGTGGAAAAAGACTGAGACTCTCTCCAATACAACCCAACATTGCAGATTTATGTACATCCGTTCAAGCACACCCTTCTCATTAACCTGTGGTGAGTTATTCACAATTTGAACAAATAAGGTTTTATATGTAAGATGGCTAAATAAAGAGCAAAATGATTGATTATTATTATTATTTGTGCTCTGGTCCTATAAGAGCTCATTGTCAATTCCCACGAGCCGGATTGTGACAAACTCACACTCATTCTTATGTTTAATAAATGTATTGTATAGTGTGTGTGTGGCAGGCTTACAATGATGGCAAAAAACAACATTTGAGAGTGCGCTGACCCTGGTGCTAGAGGGGGTACGCAGCTGGAGGTTGAATGTTTGAAGGGGTATGGGACTATAAAAAGTTTGGGAACCACTGGCTTACGGAATGCATTGTGCATAGCCTATAGGGTTCTTCTAACCTTCTTTCATGAGCTTCTATATTAGAGGGAGAGTGCAGTGCAATCTGAGATTCTATTTTACAATCTCGAAAAGTAAATATAACTATTTAATCAGTGCATAACAATCTTGCAGTCAGGGGCGACTATATATATTGCTTTACAAAATATAATCAGGAAACTGTAATGTGAGTACAGAGGTCTTTGCACCTAAGTTTAATTAAAAAGACTATATGCACAAAAGCCCTGACAACCTGAAACAGTGGTCGTTTTCTCCCAAACTACAAGGCAGGGGGAAGCTACACTGGAGCAGACATAGCCAGGGTATTACAATCAAATATTTACCAAGCTGAGTTGATACTTTGACTTTCATAGCACTTAAGCATTCATAATCATCCCATAAGTTTGGCTACATGAAAACTGTCTGTTCAGTAGGCATGAGTCATTCTGGTAATGGAGCACTTTATGACTGCTGCTGGGAAAGGAGGCTGAGTCTGAGTTATACCTGCAGATCAATAAGGATTATTTTTGCTTTTGTTGTATCGTATTGCAGGAAAACACTTCCCTGAGAGAAAGAGACAGAGAGAGAGAGAGGAGAAACAGAGCTAACTAGAACATATTTTGGCCCTAAACAGAGAGTACACAGTGGCAGAATACCTGACAGACTCAGTGAGCATTGCCTTGCTATTGAGAAAGGCTGCTATAGGCAGACCTGTCACTCAAGAGAAGACAAGCTATGTGCACACTGCCCACAAAATGAGGTGGAAACTGATCTGCACTTCCTAACCTCCTGCAAAATGTATGACCATATTAGAGACAAATATTTCCCCAAAATTATACAGACCTACAAAGAATTTGAAAACCAACCCACTTTTGATCAACTCCCATATCTATTGGGTGAAATACCACAGTGTACCATCACAGCAGCACGATTTGTGACCTGTTGCCACAAGGGCAACCAGTGAAGAATAAACACCATTGTAAATACAACCCATGTTTATGTTTATTTATTTTCCCTTTTGTACTTGAACTATTTGCACATAATACGACATTTGACATGTCTTTATTCTTCTGGAACTTTTGTGAGTGTAATGTTTACTGTAGAAATGTTTTTTGTTTATTTCACGTCTGTTTATTATCTATTTCACTTGCTTTGGCAATGTAAACATATGTTTCCCATGCCAAAAAAGCCCTTAAATTGAATTGAGATAGAGAGAGAGAGAGGAGAGAACCAGAGGCACATCTGCCTAGCAGTAACTGAACTTTTCCCCTAGGGAATGGACAGAAGAAGCCCAACGATATAAATAGGAAGTATCAGCTGCACAAAAAAATACAATAACAGCACGCCAGACCGAAGACTGACAGACATTTCTGTAGTATTTTAATAGCTTAGTGTTTCTAGTGCTGACTGACATTTGCTGTGGTTAATCCACAGCTTTGGGGGGTTCGGAAGATTAAATACGAGACAAATACCGGTAGGTTAAAACCCAAACAGAACAGGCTGTCCTTGCCATAGCAAAAGGAAGGGATGCACTTCGGCATCCTGGCTGTAGTCAATTCACCCCAATTCAACTCTCTCCGAGTCATACCTGCAATGCCATTTGCTGGGGTAGGCTAGGCTATGCATTTATAGCCTCCAAGGCATTTGGCAATCGCAAAGGAGCCTAACAGTTGTAGCCTACAGTAGACTTAAATGTCCCACAATGTGTTGATAGTTGACAAGGGCAGACCCCTCCAACAGGTTATATTCCTTTTGTGTGAAAATGTAGGAAGTATTTATTTGTACTCACCATGATAATTCATACAGCACAGCCAGGTTCCATCCAGAATTGCATTCAAGTTGATCCAGAGTGATGTGGGGGGAAAAATGTAATAAAAGATAAGATGTCCAACACTCAAAGTGCAAAACATAACCAACATAACCTTGAGATCAAATAGGCTACACCAGTATAACATTTGTAAAACAGTAATAATTTAGGCTACATCAATATTTGTAGGCCTACAGCAGTGTTCATTCCAAACTCCAATCAAAACAGGCGCCAATGTTTTTGACAGTGGCACGCGCCTGCAGTGAAGCCAGCCATCTGTACACGACAATCACCGCACATTAACATTCTTGACTGCAGAGACTGAAATCGAATATTTTCCCTACAGCCTACTGCCAAAGACCGGTGTACTGCTGCAGATATTAATATATTCACTATTACAGTATGCATGAAAATAAGTAACGTGTTATTCGCTGTTTCAAAATGAAACCATTCTACAGAGTAGCTTACAGCGACTGGAGAATGAATTCCAGATGTAGAATACAGTAGCCATATGTCTATCCTCAAAGCTTTACGCACAGGATACTTTGTATCAACAGCTGTTGAACGCATGGAGACCTGATCCAGTAAAATACAGTAGCCTAAAAGGAGAAATGGTCATAATTCAAGGGAATATATGTAATATCTCCCTCGCACGGATGTGGGATATTGTTGTAAAAACCAGTCATTTTCGCAAATAATGTAATGCGCATATGGCAATACAGTTCGCTCAAAAATGTTTAGACAACTTCTAATGGGAAATATGTATACCTGCAACAAGGTAAACTTTCAAAACACTCATCGATAGAGCTTCACAGTAAACACACTAACATTACTCAGTGACCCAAAACAAATCGAACAGACATTAGGCTACTCTCATTAACATTAACGCGCTAAAGTCCGTCCCGAATGAACTATATAGGGTACTTCACTTGAAAACGTGTTTACCTGATTCCTGTAGCTATTTTTGTGCTCACAGCCAACTGATACAATCCGCTCAGACAAATACCGTTATTTCTGAAATGTCTAGTTGGCGGGTTGCCGTAGCCTAAATGCAGTTCAGCAGAGAGTGCCTCACCTGCAAAACCGTCCTCTCGCTCTCCACAATAGAACCAAGCGTTCCACACATTCACGCCCCCTATTGCGAAATTAAGGAAACGCTTTAGGTCAACCCTCATAGGGCAAGGTTACTGTCAGTTAAACATATGTGGGCTGGCTGTTGGAGCTCAATTCCAGTTGCTTTATTGAGTGAGATTAAAGCAGTTACTGTCCCTCTGGACTACTGTATTCAGACAAATGTCACTCCTGCTGCCTAATGCAACGGCAGGGAGAGTAGTATCTGTTATAACTATTGAAATGGAGGTGCGTGCACTACTGAATAACTAAGCTTGCTGGTTATTTCAGGGCAAATGCCTATATCAGTCTCTATGCATCTGATTTTGAGGGAAATTCAGAGGCAAAATGCTGGAGTTGATCAATATAATTTTAGGCTAGTATTAACAGGCCAACTGGCTTTGGGTATGACAAGTATTCCCTTTAGAGTGTAGTAGGAGTTACAAAGAATGTCACGGCGACACATCAGTAGACTACATCTTCTTAATACACCTCAGACCACACATATCTTTACCCGATCCTTATGAAGGGTGTGTTCCAACTGTCTTATGCATTACTGAATGTAAACCTGTCACCTGGAATAAATGCCTCCCACCCTCTCCCACACACAGAGATATAATCTCTGGAAAGTAATTATTTATATTATGGATAACTACAGTATAGCCATCTAACTTGATCTGGAGCATTGGTGTGTGCACTACTTTATTAGGGCATATCCACAGGGCGTTATGACATGTAAATGGCTGGAGTATTGTAACAGAAGGTAGATTCAGCTAGTGTGTGGTCAGATTGCAGTAACATAATCATTGGAGCACATTGCTTTTCACTGCCATTGCTTCTTAGACTGGCATCTTGGTGTGAAGTGGAATACTGGCTTCATGTGGCTATCAGTGGAAGTGCAGCTGAAAACAGCTTTCACACAGACAATTCTGATTTATGTTTCTGAATGATATAGAACACAATGACACACGACACTTAATTAAAATGGATTTACAACATTAGCTAATAAATAAAGAGATCTGATATCAGTGGTGTACAGTATTTAAGTAACAATACTTTAAAGTACTACTTAAGTAGTTTTTTTGGTATCTGTACTTTACTTTACCATTTACACTTTTGCTTTTACTTCACTAGATTCCTAAAGAAAATAATGTACTTTTTACTCCATACATTTTCCCTGACACCCAAAATTACTCGTTACATTTCAAATCCTTGGCAGGACAGGAAACTGGTCCAATTCACGCACTTCTCAAGAGAACATCCCTGGTCATCCCTGCAGTGTCTGATCTGACAGACTCACTAAATGCAAATGCTTCGCTTGTAAATGATGTCTGAATGTTGGAGCGTGCCCCTGGCTATCCTTAAAAAATATATTGTGATTTACACTTTTACTTCTACTTTTGATACTTAAGTATATTTTAGCAATTACATTTACTTTTGATACTTAAGTATATTTAAAACCAAGTACTTTAAAACTTTTACTACTGGGTGACTCACTTTTACGTGAGTCATTTTCTATTAATAAAGGTATCTTTACTTTTACTCAAGTATGACAATTGGGTACTTTTTCCACCACTGCCTGACATTGAAGGCCTGATATGGTAAGTCTTTCACATCGTTTGCATATACAACGAAAGTATATCACAAGAGAGTATAGGCCTACCAGTCAAGTCAGCCATAAGATACAGTGCCTTCGGAAAGTACTCCGACCCCTTGACTTTTTCCACATTTTGTTATGTTACAGCCTTATTCTAAAATGGATTGAAAAAAAAAATTCCTCAGCAATCTACACACAATCCCCCATAATGACAAAGCGAAAACAGATTATATATTTTTTTTGCAAAAAAAAAAAAATCTAAAACAGAAATCCCTTATTTACATAAGTATACAGACCCTTTGCTATGAGACTCGAAATTGAGCTCAGGTGCATCCTGTTTCCATTGATCATCCTTGAGATGTTTCTACAACTTGATTGGAGTCCACCTGTGGTAAATTATATTGATTAGACATAATTTGGAAAGGCACACACCTGTCTATATAAGGTCCCACAGTTGACAGTGCATGTCAAAGCAAAAACCAAGCCATGAGGTTAAAGGAATTGTTCGTAGAGCTCCGAGATAGGATTATGTCACGGCACAGATCTGGGGAAGGGTACCTAAAAATGTCTGCAGCATTGAAGGTCCCCAAGAACACAGTGGCCTCCATCATTCTTAAATAGAAGAAGTTTGGAACCATCAAGACTCTTCCTGGAGCTGGCTGCCCGGCCAAACTGAGGAATCGGGGGAGAAGGGCCTTGGTCAGGGAGGTGACCAAGAACCCAATGGTCACTCTGAAAGAGCTCTAGAGTTCCTCTGTGGAGATGGGAGAACCTTCCAGAAGTACAACCATCTCGGCAGCACTCCACCAATCAAGCCTTTATGGTAGAGTGGCCAGACGGAAGCCACTCTTCAGTAAAAGGCACATGACAGCCCACTTGTAGTTTGCCAAAAGACACCTAAAGACTCTCAGACCATGAGTCAAAGACTTCAGCCACCCTAGTCATGGACTGTTCTCTCTGCTACCGCACGACAAGCGGTACCGGAGCGCCAAGTCTAGGTCCAAAAGGCTTCTTAACAGCTTCTACCCCCAAACCATAAGACTACTGAACAGCTAATCAAATGGCTACCCAGACCAGTCTTTTACGCTGCTGCCACTCTCTGTTTATTATCTATGCATAGTGGGGTGGGTGAGGGGATTCTATGGGCCTGTGACTGACAGGGGCCCTAAACAATTATTAGAACATTAGGCTAAAAAAATTCAATAGTACATTTCATCATTAATATATTTTATTTACAATGTACTAATAAAACTAACGGTTTCTTTTTCTTTTCTTGTTTTTGGCAAAAGTAAACATCCAGAGAGCCTCTGTATTGCCCCCCCCCCCCCTCTCTTTTTCACAAAGGAAGGTAGGTGTAGTCCATGATTGGTGGACATTTGGAAATGAACCTGTTAGCTTAGTCCATAGTGAAATAGGCTACTTTTGCTCCCCTAACATTAGTTACTTAATATCTTCACAGAAATGTCTGAGTGTTCACATTTCGCTCCTCTTTTAGCCGACATTTAATCAATGCAGGCAAACCTTTAGCAAGCTATTTATACTTAATCAGTTGTCCCTGCCCCTGCCCCTGCCTGGTGCCAGGCCCAACAGATGCAGCTTCAGGCTCCGCAGCCCTGTCTCCCCATCGCCATACCCCTGAACCAGCCCCACTCCCAACTGAAGAAGGAGGTGAGCAGCATTGTATTGAATGACATGTCAGTTGACATAATTGCAGGGACTGCAATGCATTGAGGACAGGAATGTGATTCTCCAGTCAGGAAAAATCTCACTTGACAGAGAGGCAGCCAATATCAGAGCCTTAAAGGAAGAGATGCAGGCTCTTAGAGATGGATGGGAGTCTCTCCTGTCTGAGGCAACACTGATTGCTACGCAAATGGATGTTGCACCTCAATTTAGCAAGGAACACAGCCGCCAGAGGAAAGGAAAGAGATTCCATGATGAGACCTCTTAAGAGGAGACAGCTCAGGACAGTGATGCAACGGTGTTTCGGAACAGTGTTTTTTACTGCTATGGACAACATCATAAGTGACTTGGACACTAGGTACCACACCACTGCAAAAATTGTAGAATAATTTTCTGCTGTTCTGAAAGTTGGGCAGATTAGTGAGGATGAAGTCCCTTCTGTGTGCCAACCACTGATCGTGAAGTATTCCAGAGATCTTACACCTGAGTTTCAAAATAAAGTAAGACACCTGAACACTGTATATGCTGCCATTTCCCCCCCTAACTTGTTCCCTCTTAGTCTTCTGAATGCAGTTTGTAAGAATTAGCTGCAAAGCATTTTGGAGAAGTGTGCATTGCTTTCCGTATATTTTGCACACTGCCTGTAACTGTTACTGGTGGCGAGAGAGCTTTCAGTAAGCTAAAACGGATACAAAAAACTATTTTAGGTCCACTATCTGTCCCAGGACAGACTTTGCAGTCTTGCCATGCTTTCCATTGAAAGTCAGATAGCTGGACTTCAAAGACTTAATCAGTGACTTTGCTAGCAAGAAGGCTGGGCGCTGGGCTATTGGTAAGTAAGGCAGAGCAAGGGCCAGTGATAACTGTTAAATGGCATGGCTATGGATATTGGATCACTACACACATGATGCCCACAGGCTGAGAACAGACTGAGAACAATATATATCTCAAAGTAATGGCTGGATTGTCATAAAATTTGTTGTGCACAATCAAGACCCCAAGTGGAAGAAACCTATTGATTTGGTGACCACTTGACCTTTCCTCTAGCGCCACCATCAGGCCTTTTCATTTCCATTTCCACTTTGTTTTCCATTTTCCATTTCCACTTAACAGCTGCTTATTTTTTAGTTGGTCTGTATACTTAGTTCAAAAATCTGCTTCTGATTTTATTCTGTTTGTTATATCATTCTATAGATGATAATGTTAATTTATTTTAATTGAAGAGGTTAATGTATATTTAAGTTGTATTTATTTTAAGTTATTCATAAATTTTCCGTTCAGGAACTTTACCATTAAAATTACATTTAGACTGTAAAAGATGGCTTTTAGCACATTTCTTATAGAGGGTATTAGTCTTGCATCAAATAGTGAATTCCACTGTATGCAGAATGTTGCATGCATTTCTGCACAGTGTTATATTTTCACAGCTCACTCTCAGTAAATATTGGACTACAAGAGAGTTGCAAGCCTGCAAAGGTAGAGTTATTTAAAGCCTTGAATGGGTCGATTGGCTTCTGGAGGTGTGTGGTTACAGCAATTGCGCAAGGTTGATGTGGCCTGTGGTGGTGGGTCGCAATGTGATATCTTTCATGGGGCCCAAAATCCCTGGCGCGCCCCTGCCTACATGTCCATATTATCTCACCTAACCTGTGCCCCAGCACGTTGACTCTGTACCGGTACCCCCCTGTATATAGCCTTGCTATTGTTACTTTACTGTTGCGGTGTCATTATTTGTCACCTTTATTTTAAAATGTTTACTTGTCTATTTTTTACTTAAAACTTTTTTTCTTAACTTCTTAAAGCATTGTTGCTTGTAAGTAACCATTTCACTGTAAGGTCTATATACCTGTTGTATTCTGCGCATGTGACAAATACAATTTGATTTGAAAAACAAGATTCTCTGGTCTGATGAAACCAAGATTGAAATCTTTGGCCTGAATGCCAAGCGTCACGTCTGGAGGAAACCTGGCACCGTCCCTACGGTGAAGCATGGTGGTGGCAGCATCATGTTTTGGGGATGTTTTTCAGCGGCAGGGACTGGGAGACTAGTCAGGATCGAGGGAAAGATGAACGGAGCAAATTACAGAGACATCCTTGATGAAAACCTGCTCCAGAGTACTTAGGATCTCAGACTGGGGTGAAGGTTCACCTTCAAACAGGATATCGACCCTAAGCACACAGCCAAGAAAACGCAGGCGTGGCTTCGGGACAAGTCTCTGAATGTCCTTGAGTGGCCCAGCCAGAGCCCAGACTTGAACCCAATCGAACATCTTTAGAGAGACCTGAAAATAGCTGTGATGCAAAGCTCCCAATCCAACCTGACAGAGCTTGAGAGGATCTGCAGAGAAGAATGGGAGAAACTCCCCAAATACAGGTGTGCCAAGCTTGTAGCATCACACCCAAGAAGACTCGAGGTTGTAATCTCTGCCAAATGTGCTTCAACAAAGTACAGAGTAATGGGTCTGAATACTTACAGTTGAAGTCGGAAGTTTACATACACCTTTGGCAAATACATTTAAACTCAGTTTTTCACAATTCCTGACATTTAATTCTAGTAAAAATTCCCTATCTTAGGTCAGTTAGGATCACCACTTCATTTTAATCATGTGAAAAGTCAGAATAATAGTAGAGTGATTTATTTCAGCTTTTATTTCTTTCATCACATTACCAGTGGGTCAGAGGTTTACATACACTCAATTAGAATTTGGTAGCATTGCCTTTAAATTGTTTAACTTGGGTCAAATGTTTTGGGTAGCCTTCCACAAGCTTCCCACAATAAGTTGGGTGAATTTTGGCCCATTCCTCCTGACAGAGCTGGTGTAACTGAGTCAGGTTTGTAGGCCTCCTTGCTCGCACATGCTTTTTCAGTTCTGCCCACAAATGTTCTATAGGATTGAGGTCAGGGCTTTGTGATGGCCACTCCAATACCTTGACTTTGTTGTCCTTAAGCCATTTTGCCACAACTTTGGAAGTATGCTTGGGGTCATTATCCATTTGGAAGACCCATTTGTGACCAAGCTTTAATGACTGATGTCTTGAGATGTTGCTTCAATATACCCCATAATTATCTTTCCTCATGATGCCATCTATTTTGTGGAGAGCACCAGTCCCTCCTGCAGCAAAGCACCCCCACAACATGATGCTGCCACCATCGTGCTTCACAGTTGGGATGGTGTTCTTCGGCTTGCAAGCCTCCCCCTTTTTCCTCCAAACATAACGATGGTCATTATGGCCAAACAATTCTATTTTTGTTTCATCAGACCAGATGACATTTCTCCAAAAAGTACGATCTTTGTCCCCATGTGCAATGCAAACCGTAGTCTGGCTTTTTTATGGTGGTTTTGGAGCAGTGGCTTCTTCCTTTCTGAGCGGCCTTTCCGGTTATGTCAATATAGGACTCGTTTTACTTTGGATATAGATACTTTTGTACCTGTTTCATCCAGCATCTTCCTTTGCTGTTGTTCTGGGATTGATTTGCACTTTTCGCACCAGAGTACGTTCATCTCTAGGAGACAGAACTTGTCTCCTTCCTGAGCGGTATGACGGCTGCGTGGTCCCATGGTGTTTATACTTGCGTACTATTGTTTGTACAGATGAACGTGGTACCTTCAGACGTTTGGAAATTGCTCCCAAGGATGGACCAGACTTGTGGAAGTCTACTATTTTTTTCTGAGGTCTTGGCTGATTTCTTTTGATTTTCCCTAACCGACTTGCCAAAACTATAGTTTGTTAACAACGAATTTGTGGAGTTGTTGAAAAACGAGTTTTAATGACTCCAACCTAAGTGTATGTAAACTTCTGACTTCAACTGTATGTAAATGTGATATTTCAGTTTTTTATTTTTAATAAATTATCAAGAAATTCTAAAAACCTGTTTGTGCTTTGTCATCACTGGGTATTGTGTGTAGATTGGTGAGGAAAATGTTTTTTTTTAATCAATTTCATAATGAGGCTGTAACCTAACAACATTTTGAAAAAGTCGAGGGGTCTTAATACTTTCCAAAGGCACTGTAAGTCAAGCTGCAGAGAAAACGTCAAGGGGTCTGAATACTTTTTGAAGTCACTGTAAATCAAGATGCAGAGAAAAAGTCAAGGGATATTAAAGCCTTCCTCCCAGTGCTATTTTTTTAGAAGCATATCTGCTATAATCTTCCCCATCTCCCTGCATTTCCCCTTCAAATATAAATCCCTGTATGTCTCTTCACAGGCTTTCATTCCCAGTTCAGTTTCTTCAATCAGGCTTGTCTGGCTTGATCAAAGTGAGGTGTTATACACATTAAAATGCAAAGCTATCCTCTGAGTAAAGAAAACAGCCACCATGATGCACTTTTTCACTCGTTTCAATTCTGAATATGCAGGGTTGGTCTGAATAGGCAGGGTTGGGGAGTAACGGATGACATGTAATCCTTTACATGTATGGGATTACAAAAAAAGTATACCTGTAATCCGTTACTTTACCAGCAAAAATATTGTAATCTGATTACAGATACTTTTGAAAAACTACACAATTACTTCAAAGATTACTTTTAAATTCAGAAAGGATGTTTGCGAGAAAAAATCTTTGACACTTCTCTGTTTTCTCAATGTCATTCAAATCAGCATTGAAAATAGGCTCAAGTATAAATTTGTTCCACCTGAGCGAGTCTGATCACAAATCAGAGGCCACTATGATGATACACCAAATGTGGATCACGGGAAACGAGCAGGAATAGGCTTTTGTAGTCTACAGTCAAAGCTATGTCTTCCAGTGGTGCGACTGCTGTCGGCATCCAAAGATTATCCAACTTGAATAAACGCTTGGAGGTAAGGATGACAGCAGTGATGTAGTCTACGGCGATACGGGTATCACTTATTATTGATTTTTTTAATTTTTTATTTTTTATTTCACCTTTATTTAACCAGGTAGGCTAGTTGAGAACAAGTTCTCATTTGCAACTGCGACCTGGCCAAGATAAAGCATAGCAGTGTGAACAGACAACACAGAGTTACACATGGAGTAAACAATAAACAAGTCAATAACATGGTAGAAAAAAAGAGAATCTATATACAATGTGTGCAAAAGGCATGAGGTAGGCAATAAATCGAATAATTACAATTTAGCAGATTAACACTGGAGTGATAAATCATCAGATGATCATGTGCAAGAAGAGATACTGGTGTGCAAAAGAGCAGAAAAGTAAATAAATAAAAGCAGTATGGGGGGTGAGGTAGGTAAATTGGGTGGGTAGTTTACAGATGGACTATGTACAGCTGCAGCTGATATCTACATAGCGCATTGATGTGAATCACACTGCTGCTCTCTCATTTACCTATTTGCGCCCTACGGATTGTAGTTGTTGTGGATGGCTGTTCACAAATCTAAATATGTATTTGAACCCAATATTGGTTGAATTCAAGAAGTTTAAGCTGCCTGTCAATCATTGTTTCTGAAACCAGTGGACAACGAGTGAAAAATGCACTCTAGCAACAGCTGCCTTGTGCGGATCCAAGCCTATGGAATAAAAGTGGGGCTTTTATTGCTCTTCCTAGTTCATGCTGATCATTTTTTTCCTCCATAGGCCTATTGGACACGTGCTCAAACTTGTACACTTTTGATAGACTTAAAGGGGCAATCTGTAGTTGCTACATCAATGTTTGGACTTTATGGACTATATTTTTGGACTATATATATATATAAACACTACCGGTCAAAAGTTTTAGATCACCTACTCATTCAAGGGTTTTTCTTTATTTTTACTATTTTCTACATTGTAGAATAATAGTGAAGATATCAAAACTATGAAATAACACATATGGAATCATGTAGTAACCAAAAAAAGTGTTAAACAAATCAAAATATATTTGAGATTTGAGATTCTTCAAATAGCCACCCTTTGCCTTGATGACAGCTTTGCACACTCTTGGCATCCTCCCAACGAGCTTCACCTGGAATGCTTACCAACAGCCTTGAAGGAATTCCCACATATGCTGAGCACTTGTTGGCTGCTTTTCCTTCACTCATCCCAAACCATCTCAATTTGGTTGAGGTAGGGAGATTGTGGAGGCCAGGTATAACATTTATTAGAATGACTGGAATTCTGAAAGACTTTGGTTTTTAATGTAACGATATAATTTAATTGTATTATTATATGTAGTAGAAAGCGATGGGTTAGAAGAAGCCTACCTAACCAACCCATAAAGTAAAATGTTACATCCAGGTATGTAAACTTTAACATTGATTTATCCTGCAATAGATGTCGTTCAATTGGTAACATACATTTTTGTCTTCTTCTAATGCCTCTTAAGGGGAAAGTAGTCTAAAAGTAACTGAATGTAATCTGATTACTTTACTGCGTTTGGGTAATCCAAAAGTTGCCTTACTAGGTAACTAGTAACTATAACGGATTACATTTAGAAAGTAACCTACCCAACCCTGTGAATAGGCACCTGACAATGTATAGCATCGTGCATTGGGAAATTTAACATTAATATAATACATTCTTTGTTATTTGTGTGCTTTCTCTTACTTTTATGTATGTTAGAGAAAGCTACTTTGTGAAACTAGGAGGAAATCAAAACATGTGTGTGCATTATCAAACTGTGAGAGGTTTCAAGTTTAAAATGAAACTGTTGCTGTTCTTGTCCATATATAGGCCTAGATATGGCAAGCACCAGTGGCGGATATGGGGGGGGGTCGCCCAGGGAGCCATACAAGCTAGAACCGCCACTGGCAAGCACAACACACAAACATCACCCCAGAAAGTACAGAAAACATGGCAAAAAATTATAAAAAGTAAACTATTATCAACATGTAACCATAATATCACCACTGATAATGCTGAGGATCTGTCAAAATAAGAGGATTTGGGCTAAGCAGAGGGCTGAAAGGTTTTACTCTGCTGTGAAGAGGCCAGCTCCTCTGTACTTTATGGCTTGTGTGCCATAACTACTCTGGGCTCGTATTGACAAATTGTCTCTGAGTAGGAGTGCTGATCTAGGATCAGGTTCCCCTTGTCCATATAAGCTCATTCAAAAAATGATCCTGGACCAGCACTCCTTCCCTATGAAGCTTTCTGAATACTGACCCTGATTGGGTTTGTGAGGGGAATAGATAAGGCAACAGGGGGAATACGTTTACAGCTCTTTCATGACTGCTATTTTCCTCGACCAGAGCACCAACAGATCCCAGGCTCAAGAAGGGCAGATTGTGGCAGCTGACATTTCAGCAAAATGTCAATAAATGACAATAAAAGACTCACTAAGAAGAGCTGGAGCTCACAAGACCGTCAGGTAGGTTAATACAGAGAGGACACAGTCACGAAAAATGTCAGTGAGCTTTGTAAGGGCTAGATACTATCCACTGGGCTTCTGTTTTTTTCAGTAAACTAAAGGGAGAATCTGGTACCTTGTCCTGACTCACCATCAAAGGAGTTAGGGTGAGCTGGTTTACTATACCAGATGAGCGCAAAAGTGGCAGATCTTCAGATATCAGATATAATGGGCCAACTACAAGAAATGGTACATACTGTAGATATGGTGGCTGGTAAAATGTTTAAATATGGAGGAAAATGTGGTTCTGCTGCCACCTTATGGTCAACACACAGACTAATATGGCCTCTAGATGTGTCTTACAACTAACAGAGGGGTGATGGCTGCAATGCACATTTCTTGTCATGATCACTGTAGCTGAAACAGCCGAGGCCAGTAGAATAGGTTTTTTATTAGTCATGCTGTCAACCATGGTGCATTTGATAGGAGTTATAGAAGATAGGGTGCAATCATTAAATTAAAATAATCAATCAAATGAATCAGATCCATGATTTAGGACTATGTGTTAGGACAGGGTGCCACTAGTATTTTATGTGTTAGGACAGGGTGCCACTAGTATTTTATGTGTTAGGACATGGTGCTGCTAGTATTTCATGTTCTGCTCTACAAACCCCACAAGTGTCAAGGGACTCGTTTGAAGTCGATACCGTCGATGTGCCAACTTCTGTTTGGAGCGTCCAAACCATTTGGCCTACAAACTAATGTGAAGATAACTGGAAGTATTGGGCTACAAACGAGTCTGAAAGTAACCGGAAGTATGAAGGTAGTTTTGTGCCCACTGAAAAAAGGGGTTATATATGTGAAGAAAAAAAACGTTAAATAATGTATGTCTCCTAGATATAGGACTGTAACGTATATGCTAGGAGTCAGGAAGCAGGTGAAGAAGGGGAGTTTAATAATGAGAATAAGCAGATAAACAAGCCAGGAGAGCCACACTGAACATGAACAAAACCAATACTGCCTGAAGACTGAGGCTACTGAAGGCTAAATAAAGGGGAAGTAATAAAGGTCATGATGAAGTCCAGGTATGCATAACGATGGGGAGCAGGTGTGCATAATGATGGTTGCAAGGTGTGCGTAATGTGGGTTGCCAGGACCGGTTATTAGTAGACCGGTGATGTTCAGAAAGTTGTGTGCGTTCATAAATGATCATCACACACACAGCAGTGTTAATATCGTCAACTAAATAGACCCAGAAAAAACTATTACTAAACTAAAATTATTTTTAATTTCAGTTGACAGACGAGATGAGACAAAATTTGCTATGTGACTAAAATCTGATGGACTGGAGTTTTTGGAGAGATTGAGAGCTTTTCAGTGATAAGCATTAGCAGAACAGATGTGCAGGGCAGTTCTGTTCAGCAGTGGGAAGGAATTGTCACATCCGGCAAACAGCCTACATCAGCTGGTGAGCTGCCGGGGAGTGTGGGCAGGGCTAGCCTTTTCGGGGCCCTAAGCGAGATTTGGTTTTGGGAAAAACTGTTGAAGGCAGAGATATAAATGTACGTTTTAAAGTGAATTTCCTGGAATTCTACACATTTTGCAATGTGGCAGAGAGAAAGTTTTTCAGTTTTAAAGCACATTTCCTGCAATTCTATGTGGTTTATGTGGGCAGAGAAGACATTGTCTTTGAATTTGTAGAATTTGTATTCTCGCTCAACCCTCTCAGTTTTCCCACTGCATTTAATATCCAGGTTCTGCAGCCGATGTAGCCAAGTCTCTCTCATTTCCTAAGAGATAATGGCTTGATTCTAAATCAAAAGACATGACCCATAATGGCGCAATGTTTTTTCTTTCTATTGTGCATTGGTGGGCCGCATTTTCACATTCATAAAGCATATCACAGGCTGTCCTAGAACTAGGATACATTTGTTTAGGATACACCTTGTTTAGTCATGTTAACTCAAAAGTTGGCTATAGCTAACAACCTGGGGGCGCTTTCAGCATATGCTATGTAGAACAAACATGCCTCTCTGGCATGATGAATAAGGAAAAACATTGGCTCTGTTCATGGAATTTCTATGTGCAAACTTGGAGAATGTTTTTCAACTGAATGTGGCCCTGGTAACATTACCAGTAGCCTACAGTTGAAGTAGGATGTTTACATACACTTAGGTTGGAGTCATTAAAACTTGTTTTTCAACCACTCCACAAATATCTTGTGAACAAACTATAGTTTTGGCAAGTCGGTTAGGACATCTACTTTGTGCATGACTCAAGTAATTCTTCCAACAATTGTTTACAGACAGATTATTTCACTTATTATTCACTGTATCACAATTCCAGTGGGTCAGAAGTTTGCATACACTAAGTTGTCTGTGCCTTTAAACAGCTTGGAATATTCCAGAAAATGATGTCATGGCTTTAGAAGCTTCTGTTAGGCTAATTGACATCATTTGAGTCAATTGGAGGTGTACCTGTGGATGTATTTCAAGGCCTACCTTCAAACTCAGTGTCTCTTTGCTTGACATCATGGGAAAATCAAAAGAAATCAGCAAGACCTCTGAAAAAATTGTAGAGCGCCACAAGTCTGGTTCATCCTTGGGAGCAATTTCCTAACACCTGAAGGTACCACGTTCATCTGTACAAACAATAGTACGCAAGTATAAACACCATGGGACCACGCAGCTGTCATACCCCTCATGAAGGAGACGAGTTCTGTCTCCTAGAGATGAACGTACTCTGGTGCGAAAAGTGCAAATCAATCCCAGAACAACAGCAAAGGACCTTGTGAAGATGCTGGATGAAACAGGTACAAAAGTATCTATACCTACAGTAAAACGAGTCCTATATCGACGTAACCTGAAGGGCCACTCAGCAAGGAAGAAGCCACTGCTCCAAAACCGCAATAAAAAAGCCAGACTACGGTTTGCAACTGCACATGGGGACAAAGATCGTACTTTTTGGAGAAATGTCCTCTGGTCTGATGAAACAAAAATAGAACTGTTTGGCCATAATCACCATCGTTATGTTTGGAGGAAAAAGGGGGAGGCTTGCAAGCCAAAGACATCATCCCAACCGTGAAGCACGGGGGTGGCAGCATCATGTTGTGGGGGTGCTTTGCTGCAGGAGGGACTCGTGCTCTTCACAAAATAGATAGCATCATCAGGAAAGAAAATTATGGGGAGATATTGAAGCAACATCTCAAGACATCAGTCAGGAAGTTAAAGCTTGGTCACAAATGGGTCTTCCAAATGGACAATGACCCAAGCATACTTCCAAAGTTGTGGCAAAATGGCTTAAGGACAACAAAGTTAAGGTATTGGAGTGGCCATCACAAAGCCCTGACCTCAATCCTATAGAACATTTGTGGGCAGAACTGAAAAAGCGTGTGTGTGCAAGGAGGCCTACAAACCTGACTCCGTTACACCAGCTCTGTCAGGAGAAATGGGCTAAAATTCACCCAATTTATTGTGGGAAGCTTGTGGAAGGCTACCCAAAACGTTTGACCCATGTTAAACAATTTAAAGGCAATGCTACCAAATTCTAATTGAATGTATGTAAACTTCTGACCCACTGGGAATGTGATGAAAGAAATAAAAGTTGAAATAAATAATTCTCTCTACTATTATTCTGACATTTCACATTCTTAAAATAAAGTGGTGATCCTAACTGACCTAAGATAGGGAATTTTTAATAGGATTAAATGTCAGGAATTGTGAAAAACTGAGTTTAAATGTATTTGGCTAAAGTGTATGCAAACCTCTGACTTCAACTGTATGTGCAAACATTTGGTGGGACAGAAAGAAAGAAAAAAGGATAGCAAACAATTTATTGACTAAATTCCTCTTTTATTTTCTATATTTATTTAACTTTTATTTAAATCTTACCACTATGCTATAGGCTATCCGACTGGTTAAATAACTTTATTTTGAGTGAAAGTGGACCCAGTGACTCAGACATGAGCACTTGGACCAGGACTCAAGCACTGGGACTTTAGCCATAGGGACTCGTGACTCTGACTTGGACTCAGGCAGCGGGGACTTGGGACTTGATTCGGACTGGAGGTTGAATGACTCGACTACATCACTGGGTGAAACAGTCATTAGCCCCCGTTCTACTTCTGGATATCAATGAGGCTGCAGTGTCTGTGGAACATTGATAACAATGGCAATGATGTGATGGAGGTGCAACCCATACTACTTTGCCAGTACTTTGAGGCACCATCTGGTGATTATGCCTCTCTCTCTCTCTCTCTCTCTCTCTCTCTCTCTCTCTCTCTCTCTCTCTCTCTCTCTCTCTCTCTCTCTCTCTCTCTCTCTCTCTCTCTCTCTCTCTCTCTCTCTCTCTCTCTCTCTCTCTCTCTCTCTCTCTCTCTCTCTCTCTCTCTGCACTTGTGTGAGTCTATTTTTTGTATGTAATGTGTAATATCTATGTAGGCTGAATTGGGAATTTACATGGCCAGATAATTATTATATAATATGATATTCTTCTTCTATATATTTGTCATATGAATGCTGTTGGAAAGAGAATAGGGTTGTATGCAGAAAAATATTTTGGTAGGACAAGGCTGTATGTTTGTGCACATGGAAGTCAGTGATTTATGTTTACTATAGGTTAATGAGGCAATACAAATGTGATGTGACTCAAATGTGACAAACATTAAGGGGCATTTTAGTTTACTAAAATGGCCACTGTTTTCGTCATTTTGACAATACCTAGATGAAATCCTTATTCAAACTATAAAATTTGAGTAAAACGTAATGGTATTTTAGTAAAAATGACTAAGATGAAAACATTTTTTTAAACATAGGTAAAGATGAAAACATAAAAGCAACTTTGGTATAGTACTGTATAGTCCCACCTGAGGGGCTGCATGAAAAAAAAACATTAAAAGAATTACCACTAGATGGTGCAAAAAGACAGCAGCGTTTATTTATCGAAGCCTACGCAGCCTTTTAAGACAGCAGCCAATGCATGGCCATCCAGGAGTTCATTACAAGATATCATGCTTTTCCTCCCAATTACTAGGCTACAAGTGACTCACATTATTAGATGTCCACATGTTTTTCGCGTGCACACACTGTCAAATTGATATGCGGTATGTATAGAAATGAAGCTGGGTATGACGAACACGAGGAGTCATACATCAAAGGAGCTATTTGTAGACCTGGAGGGCGTCCAGGCCCACTGGTTGTTATTCAAGTGAATGTGTGGGATGGTGAATGGCTGTTTTTAGCGAATAATATAAGTTGTAATGTGCACAGCGCTTGGATACGAGCTGTTGCGCTGTGCCGCGATAATCTGCAAGTGATGGTGAGAGAGAGGTAGGGGAGATGCTGCTAGATAATTGGGCGTCGTAAATAGCATCTGTTGTTACATAATCCAACTCAGGTTATAGCAGAAACCCCACTGTACATCTTTTGGATGTATGGATTCCCCCCCCCTCTTCCTTTTTCTTATGTCAGAGACCACCTGCTATTGTTGAGGTCGTTGTCTAGGCCTATGGAAATATCTGACATACACTCTTAGAAAAAAATATGCTATCTAGAACCTTAAAGGGTTTTTCAGTTGTCCCCATAGGATAAACCTTTGAATAACCCTTTTAGGTTCCAGGCATAGCCTCGGGAAGTAGTGGTTTTACTCACGGTCGACAGCACTCCCCACCCCAAAAAATCTTCCCGCCGCCATGGTTCCTTGTAGAACCTTTTTGGTTACAGGTAGAACCATTTTCAATTCCATGATGTAGAACCCTTTCCACAGAGAGTTTTTACATGGAACCCAAAATAGATTTTACCTGGAACCAAAAAGGCATCCCCTATGGGGACAGCTGAAAAATCCTTTTGTTTTTTCTAAGTGTACAGTCGTGGCCAAAAGTTTTGAGAATGACACAAATATTAATTTTCACAAAGTATGCTGCCTCAGTGTCTTTAGATATTTTTGTCAGATGTTACTATGGAATACTGAAGTATAATTACAAGCATTTCATAAGTGTCAAAGGCTTTCATTGACAATTACATGAATTTGATGCAAAGAGTCAATATTTGCAGTGTTGACCCTTCTTTTTGAAGACCTTTGCAATCTGCCCTGGCATGCTGTCAATTAACTTCTGGGCCACATCCTGACTGATGGCAGCCCATAATCAATGCTTGGAGTTTGTCAGAATTTGTGGGGTTTTGTTTGTCCACCCGCCTCTTGAGGATTGACCACAAGTTCTCAATGGGATTAAGGTCTGGGGAGTTTCCTGGCCATGGACCCAAAATATTGATGTTTTGTTCCCCGAGCCACTTAGGTATCACTTTTGCCTTATGGCAAGGTGTTCCATCATGCTGGAAAAGGCATGACTATGAAATAACACATGAATAAAAAAAAAATGTCATCATTACTTTAAGGTCAGTCAATCGGGAACATTTCAAGACCTTTGAAAGTTTCTTCAAGTGCAGTCGCAAAAACTATCAAGCGCTATGATGAAACTGGCTCTCATGAGGACCGCCACAGGAAAGGAAGATCCAGAGTTACCTCTGCTGCAGAGGATAAGTGCATTAGGGTTACCAGCCTCAGAAATTGCAGCCCAAATAAATGCTTCACAGAGTTCAAATAACAGACACATCTCAACATCAACTGTTCCAAGGAGACCATTACTAAAGGACACCAATAAGAAGAAGAGACCTGCTTGGGCCAAGAAACACGAGCAATGGAAATTAGACCGGTGGAAATCTGTCCTTTGGTCTGATGAGTCCAAATTTTTTATTCCAACCGCAACGTCTTTGTGAGACGCAGAGTAGGTGAACGGATGATCTCCGCATGTGTGGTTCCCACCGTGAAGCATGGAGGAGGAGGTGTAATGGTTGTGGGGTGCTTTGCTGGTGAAACTGTCTATGATTTATTTAAAATTCAAGGCACACTTAACTAGCATGGCTACCACAACATTGTGCAGCGATACGCCATCCCATGTGGTTTGCGCTTAGTGGGACTATCATTTGTTTTCCAACAAGACAATAACCCAACACACCTCCAGGCTGTGTAAGGGCTATTTGACCAAGAAGGATAGTGAAGGAAAACGAGACAACAAGTGCTCAGCATATGTGGGAATTCCTTCAAAACTGTTAGAAACGCATTCCAGGTGAAGCTGGTTGAGAGAATGCCAAGAGTGTGCAAAGCTGTCATCAAGGCAAAGCGTGGCTAACACTTTTTTGGTTACTTCATGATTCCATATGTGTTATTTCATAGTTTTGATGTCTTCACTATTATTCTACAATGTAGAGCATAGTAACAATAAAGAAAAACCCTTGAATGAGTAGGTGGGTCCAAACTTCTGACTGGTGCTGTATATTTTCTCACTTTAAAAAATATCTGCATTGTTGGTTAAGGGCTTGTAAGTACGCATTTCAAAGTAAGATCTACACCTCTTGTATTCGGCACATGTGACAAATAACATTTGATTTGATTTGATATATGGCCCTAAGCATACCTTATAGAAAGTAATTTGATCACAGTCCAGGGTTTGGTAGGTTACTTTCTAATTGTAATCCATTACAGTTACTAGTAATCTGTCCAAAATTGTAATCAGTAATGTAACTTTTTGATTACCCAAACTCAATAATGTAATTACTTCCCATTATTTTTGGATTACTTTCCCCTTAAGAGGCATAAGAAGAAGACAAAACACATTTGGTGTGTCATCATAGTAGTGTCTGACTTGTGGCTAATTTGAATGTCATTTCAGAAAACTGAAAGGTGTCATAATGTATTTTTTTGCCAACATTCTTTCTTAATTGAAAGTAATCGAAGAAGTAATAATCTAGTTTTTCAAAAGTATTTGTAATCTGATTACAATATTTTTCCTGGTAACGTGACTGATTACAGTTTTCCTCTTCTTTTCAGATTACATGTAACTGGTTACATGTAATCAGTTACTCCCCAACCCTGAATCACACTGTAATACAGTGCCTTCAGAAATAATTCATACCCCTAGATCTATCCCACATTTTGTTGTGTTACAGCCTGAATTCAAAATGTATTAAATATTTAAGAAATCTCACCGATCTACACACAATACCCCATAATGACAACGGGAAAACAGTTTTTTTTTAAATGTTGGCACATTTATTGAAAATGAAATACAAATATATCTCATTTACATAGGTATTCCCACCCCTGAGTCAATATTTTTTAGAAGCACCTTTGGCGGTGATTACAGCTGTGAGTCTTTCTGGGTAAGTCTCTAAGAGCTTTGCACACCCTGATTGTACAATATTTACCAATTATTCATAAAAAATTATTCAAGCTCTGTTAAGTTGCTAGACAGCCATTATCAAATCTCGCCATAGATTTTCAAGACGGTTTAAGTCAAAACTCAAGAACGTTCAATGTCATCTTGGTAAGCAACTCCAGTGTAGATTTGGCCTTGTGTTTTAGGTTATTGTCCTGCTGAAAGGTGAATTTGTCTCCCAGTGTCTGTTGGAAAGCAGACTGAACCAGGTTTTCCTCTTGGATTTTGCCTGTGCTTATAGCTGTATTCCGTTTATTTTTATCGTAAAAAACATGGTGCAGCCATCACCATGCTGTAAAAATATGAAGAGTGGTACTCAGTGATGTGTTGTGTTGGATTTGTCCCAAACATAACACTCTGTATTCAGGACATTTTCTTTGCCACATTTGTTTTGCAGTATTACTTATGTGGCTTGTTTTCATACTTTTCACTCTGTCATTTATTTATTTATTTTTGATTTAATAAAAAAAATCACATTTATTTAACCAGGAAGGCCATTTGAGAACAAGTTCTCATTTACAACTGTGACCTGGCCAAGATAAAGCAAAGCAGTGCGACAAAAAACAACAACACAGAGTTACACATGGGATAAACAAAAGTACAGCCAATAACACAATAGAAAAATCTATATACAGTGTGTGCAAATGGAGTAAGGAGGAAAGGCAATAAATAGGCCATAGTAGCGAAGTAATTACAATTCAGCATATTAACACTGGAGTGATGATGTGCAAGTAGAAATACTGGTGTGCAAAGAGCAAAAAGTAAATTAAAACAATATGGGAATGAGGTAGGTAGTTGGATGGGCTATTTACAGATGGGCTATGTACAGCTGCAGCGATCGGTAAGCTGCTCAGATAGCTGATGCTTAAAGTTAATGAGGGAGATATAAGTCTCCAACTTCAGCGATTTTTGCAATTCGTTCCAGTCATTGGCAGCAGAGAACTGGAAGGAAAGGCGTCCAAAGGTGGTGTTGGCTTTGGGGATGACCAGTGAGACATACCTGCTGGAGCGCGTGCTACGGGTGGGTGTTGTTATGGTGACCAGTGAGCTGAGATAAGGCATAGCTTTGCCTAGCAAAGACTTATAGATGACCTGGAGCCAGTGGTCTGGCGACGAATATGTGGCGAGGGCCAGCCGACGAGAGCATACAAGTCGCAGTGGTGGGTGGTATATGGGGCTTTGGGTTAGTACTGTGGAGTAACTACAATGTTGTTTATCCATCCTCAGTTTTCTCATATCACAACCATTAAACTCTGTAACTGTTTTAAAATCACCATCATCCATATGCTGAAATCCCTGAGCAGTTTCCTTACTCTCTGGTAACTGAGTCAGGAAGGAGTGACTGGGTGTATTGGTACACCATCCAAAGTGTAATTAATAACTTCACCATGCTCAAAGGGATGTTCATTGTCAGCTCTATTCTACCAATAGGTGCCCTTCTTTGCAAAGCATTGGAAAACCTCCCTGGTCTTTGTGGTGGAATCTGTTTTTGAAATTCATTACTCGATTGAGGGACCTTAGAGATAATTGTATGTATGGGGTAGGGATGGGGTATTCATTCAAAAATCATGTTAACCACTAACCGGAATGAGTTCATGCATCTTATTATCCGATTTGTTAAGCACATTTTTACTAATGAACTTATTTACAGTAGGCTTTCCATAACGAAGGGGTAGAATACTTATTGACTCTGGACATTTCAGCTGTACATTTTTTATGAATTTCAAAAATCCACTTTGACATTATGGGGTATTGTGTGTAGATCACTGACTCAAAATCTCAATTGAATCTATTTTAAATTCAGGGTGTAACGTAACAAAATGTGGAAAAAGTCAAGAGGTGTGAATACTTTCTGAAGGCACCGTATATTCACACTTCGTATATTGCGACTTGATTTCCTCTGTGAGTCACTGACACTACATAGTTTGATGCAAATGTTTACCAAGCTGTCAACATTAAACACAGGCTTATTTTGCAGCTCGGCTGTTAAGATGATAAACGTGTACTACGTGTTGATGGGCCAAGCTGATTTTTGATGTTGTTTACAACAAGTGCAGGGAGCTTGATTCCTTCTGTCAGTGGGATGTCAGGAGCTCTATGAGGATGTCATTTAGATCAGATGTTACAAACGTTGTGACTGTGGATACTCTCATTCCGTCCCGTCAAATTTACTGAGACGAGTTGAACATGGGATAGGATGTGTCCGCTTTTATCAGTGTCAAATAGATCCAGGCGAAGAGATTCACGAAAGGAAAATGCATTACAAAGTAGGTCTAATGAATAAAATATAGTAGGGATTACTTGAGTGCTGGCCCTGTAGCATTAGCCTTTGTGTGGCCTACATTAAGCTGAAGTAAATGTGTTTGTGTACCTTATCTGAATGTAGACAGGGCAAGTGAAAGGGCAAGGATTTAAACAAGCGGTGGAAATAAGCCTAGGATTTAGGTCAAATGTAACATGAGGAATGTATTTCTCTTCAATGTGAGGTAGCCTATATGGCCAGCGATCGATATCATATATGGCATTGGATTTGGCCTTCAAAATGTGTATTAATCCTATCCACTGAGATGTGATGTTTCATTCTGGTTGTTGTAATTAATCTCACTTTAATGACAATCGTCAAGAGGACTTACAGCTCATTATCTTAATGAGCAAAGAATCACCATGTCAGCTGAAACAGTCTTAAAGAATAGAGGAAAAACACTCACCTCTGGTGAGAAACAGTACCCAGGAGACTTGATAAGTGAATTTGCAGGAATAGTGGGGTAGTCTACATATGGTAGGCTTTACCAATTATATAACCGCCTGCCGTTAAAGACAACTGAGCAATAACACTGTTAATTAGAGGTTTAAAAAACATATTACTCCAGTGCTAGCCTCGCTAAACTGGCTTCCTGTTAAGGCTAGGGCTGATGTCAAGGTTTTACTGCTAACCTACAAAACATTACATGGATTTTCTCCTACCTATTTCTCCGATTTGGTCCTGCCGTACATACCTAGATGTATGCTACGGTCACAAGATGCAGGCCTCCTTATTGTCCCTAGAATTTCTAAGCAAACAGCTGGAGGCAGGGCTTTCTCCTATAGAACTCAATTTTGATAGAATGGTCTGCCGATCCATGTGAGAGATGCAGACTCTGTCTCGACCTTTAAGTCTTTTCTCTTCAGTAGGTCCTATGATTGAGTGTAGTCTGCCCCGGGGTGCGAAGGAGAACGGCAAGGCGCTGGAGTGACGGACCACCCTTGCTGTCTCTGCATGGCCGGCTCCTCTCTGTCTCTCCACTGGGATGCTCTGTCTCTGACCTTATTACGGGGGCTGAGTCACCCCCCCCTCAGGCTCGTACGGTGGAGGAGATCTTGGTGGCCTATACTCCGCCTTGTTTTAGGGTACTAAATTCCTGGTGGTGTGGGGGCTGTGCTTTGGCAAAGTGAGTGGGGTTATATCTTGCCTGGTTTGCCCTGTCCGGGGATATCGTCGAACGTGGCCACCGTGTCCCCCGGCCCCCCTTTCTCAGTCTCCAGTATCTATGCTGCAATGGTCTATGTGTCGGGGGGGGGGGGGCTAGGATCAGTCTGTCCTATCTGGTGTAATTATCCTGTCTTGTCTGGTGTAATTCTCCTGTCTTATCTGGTGTCCTGTGTGATCTTTTTAAGTATGCTCCCCCCCCCCCCCTCTCTCTCTCTCTCTCTCTCTCTCTCTCTCTCTCTCTCTCTCTCTCTCTCTCTCTCTCTCTCTCTCTCTCTCTCTCTCTCACTCTCTCTCTCTCTCTTCCCTCCTGGTGCATCCTGACCCCTAGGACACAGGAGGTTGGTAGCTCCTTAATTGGGGAGGAAGGGCTTGTGGTAATGGCTAGAGCAGAATTAGTGGAATAGTATCAAATATATAAACACATGGTTCCCATCTGTTTGATGCCATTTCATTCGCTCCGTTCCAGCCATTATTTTGAGCCGTCCTCCCCTCAGCAGCTTCCTGTGCCCTAGGACCATGCCTCAGGACTACCTGTCCTGACAACCCCTGGCTGTCCCCGTCCCCAGTCCACCTGGTTGTTCTGCTGATCTAGTTTCTGATGTTTGCCTATGACTATACTATGGAACCCTGAACTGTTCTCCAGGCATGCTACCTTGTCCCGGACCTGCTGTTTCGACCCTCCATCTCCCTCTCCCTCCCCCTCCCGCTCCCTCTCTCTCTCACTCTCCCACCGCCTCCCTCTCTCCCTCTCCCTCCCCCTCCCGCTCCCTCTCTCTCTCACTCTCCCACCGCCTCCCTCTCTCCCTCTCCCTCTCCCTCCCCCACCGCCTCCCTCTCTCCCTCTCCCTCCCCCCTCTCTCCCTCTCCCTCTCTCTCTCTCTCCCTCTCCCTCTCCCTCTCCCCTTTTCTCTACCACACCTGCTGTCTCAATCTCTGAATGTTCGGCTATGAAAAGCAAACTGACATTTACTCCTGAGGTGTTGACCTGTTGCACCCTCTATAAACGCTGTGATTATTTTTTGACCCTGCTGGTCATCTATGGACATTTGAACATCTTAAAGAATGAACTGGCCTCCATCGGGCACAGCCAGAAAAGGACCGGCCACCACTCAGAGCCTGGTCGGTCTCTAGGTTTTTCCTAGGTTCCTGCCTTTCTAGGGAGTTTTTCCTAGCCACTTTGCTTCTACATCTGCATTGCTTGCTGTTTGGGGTTTCAGGCTGGGTTTCTGTATAAGCGCTTTGTGACATCTGCTGATGTAAAAAGTGCTTTATAAGTACATTTCATTGGTTGATTGAAGTAGTAGTTAAACATTGATGAGAAAACATTGTAATTTGAAATATAAGAAAGGGACTAGGTGTTGCTATGATTTTGGGAATAAGAAAGAGATAGACATTCTGGGATATGTTAGTGAGAGGAGGAGGGTTTGAGAGAGATGTTGGAAGATTCAGAGCTCACTGCAGGTCATGGAGAGAGAGAGGGGGATAGAGAGGGAGTGAGAGAGAGAGAGAGAGAGAGAGAGAGAGAGAGAGAGAGAGAGAGAGAGAGAGAGAGAGAGAGAGAGAGAGAGAGAGAGAGAGAGAGAGAGAGAGAGAGAGAGAGAGAGAGAGAGAGAGAGAGAGAGAGAGAGAGAGAGAGAGAGAGAGAGAGAGAGAGAGAGACAGAAAAACCGTAAATCTTTCACACATCTGCTTTGGCTGGCTGAGAGAAAGGTCAGACAGGTGGGGGAAAGAATGACTGCAGAGGTCAAGTTTGAATGCAGCAGCAGTGCAGTGGAGGGGAGAGGAAGGACGAAGCTGAATAAATGGATTTAATGTGCATAATCTGTTTTAGGGTTGAATTTATGTTGCTCTTGGATTGCTGCAGAACTAAAATAAATGAATACATGTTCAAAGAGCACACACACACTTCAAAGGCTCTCAAACGAATACAGTGGAGAAACATGCGGTGTCCTATCCACAGAAAGGTTAGATTAAATCCATAATAATCAATCAGAGCGGCCAGTCACATTTACATAAGACGCCCGACAGTTTGGGGATTGGCACTAAAATGTGGGGAATCGTTTTGCTTGTAATTGTATGCACGCTGGCACCGAGAGATGGCAGCTTCGCTTCGAGTTCTTAGGAAACTGCAGTATTTAGTTTTTTTATGTATTATTTCTTACATTGTTTGCCCAGAAAACCTTAAGTGTTATTACATACAGCCGGGAAGAACTATTGGATATCAGAGAGACGTCAACTTACCAGCACAACCAGCACTACGACCAGGAATACGACTTTCCGAAAGCGGATCCCTTGACTACACCTCCCAGGGCATTTGAACTGATCCCAGAGGCGACCCAAAACAACGCCGTCGGAGGATATGGTCCCGGAGCGGTCTTTTAGTGAGGCTTCGGATGCGCGCACGCCACCCACCGCTTCCGAGTATATTACTCGCTAATGTCCAGTCCCTAGTTAACAAAGTCGACGAAATTAGGGCAAGAGTTGCATTCCAAAGAGATATCCGGGATTGTAACATACTCTGTTTCATGGAGACATGGCTAGCTGGGGACATCCTATCGAAATCCGTATAGCCAACAGGATTTTCAGTGCATCGCGCCAACAGGAACAAACATCTCTCTGGTAAGAAGAAGGGCGGGGGTGTATGTTTCATGATTAACGACTCATGGTGTAATTGTAACAACATACAATAACTCAAATCCTTTTGTTCACCTGACCTAGAATTCCTCACAATCAAATGCCGACCGTATTATCTCCTCAGAGAACTCTCCTCGGTTATCGTCACAGCCGTGTATATCCCCCCGCAAGCACATAACAAGACGACCATCAAGGAACTTCACTGGACTTTATGCAAACTGGAAACCATATATCCTGAGGCTGCATTTATTGTAGCTGGGGATTTTAACAAAGCTAATCTGAGAACAAGGCTACCTAAATTCTATCAGCATATCGATTGCAGTACACAAGCAAGAAACACACTACAAGGCCCTTCCCCACCCTCCTTTTGGCAAATCTGACCATGACTCCATCTTGTTGCTCCCCTCCTTAGGTCTATCCAACACTGGTCTGACCAATCGGATTCCACGCTTCAAGATTGCTTCGACCACATGAACTGGGATATGTTCCGGGTAGCCACAGACAATAACATTGACGTATTTACATTTACATTTAAGTCATTTAGCAGACGTATACGCTGACTCGGTGAGCGAGTTTATTAGGAAGTATATAGGAGACGTTGTACCCACTGTGACTAATAAAACATTCCCTAACCAGAAACTGTGGATTGATGGCAGCATTCGCGCAAAACTGAAAGCACGTACCATCGCATTTAATCATGGCAAGGCAACTGGAAACATGACCGAATACAAACAGTGTAGTTATTCCCTCCATAAGGCAATCAAACAAGCAAAGCGTCAGTATAGAGACAAAGTGGAGTTGCAATTCAACGGCTGAAACACGAGACGTACAGTGGGGAGAACAAGTATTTGATACACTGACGATTTTGCAGGTTTTCCTACTTACAAAGCATGTAGAGGTCTGTAATTTTTATCATAGGTACACATCAACTGTCAGAGACGGAATCTAAAACAAAAATCCAGAAAATCACATTGTATGATTTTTAAGTAATTAATTTGCATTTTATTGCATGACATTTATTGCATGACATGCATGACACTACCTGTTGACCCATGACTGCATGGCCATGCACGCCTCCAACTCAATCATCAAGTTTGTAGACGACACTACAGTTGTAGACTTGATTACCAACAATGACGAGACAGCCTACAGGGAGGAGGTGAGGGCCCTGGGAGTGTGGTGTCAGGAAAATAACCTCTCAATCAATGTCAGCAAAACAAAAGAGATGATCGTGGACTTCAGGAAACAGCAAAGGGAGCACCCCCTATCCACATCGATAGGACAGCAGCGGAGAAGGTGGAAGGTTTTAAGTTCCTCGGTGTACATATCACTGACAAACTGAAATGGTCCAAGCACACAGACAGTGTGGTGAAGAAGGTGCAACAGCGCCTCTTCAACCTCAGGAGGCTGAAAAAATTTGACTTGTCACGAAAACCCTCACTAACTTTTACAGGTGCACAATTGAGAGCATCCTGTTGGGCTGTATCACCGCCTGGTTCGGCAACTGCACCGCCCACAATCGCAGGGCTCTCCAGAGGGTGGTGCGGTCTTCACAACGCATCACCGGGGCCTAACTACCTGCCCTCCAGGACACCTACAACACCTGTTGTCACAGGAATGTAAAAAATAGCATTCAGCATTCTTACTTAAAAATCATACAATGTGATTTTCTGGATTTTTGTTTTAGATTCCGTCTCTGACAGTTAAAGTGTACCTATGATAAAAAATTACAGACCTCTACATGCTTTGTAAGTAGGAAAACCTGCAAAATCGTCAGTGTATCAAATACTTGTTCTCCCCACTGTATATGTGACCAATAAAATGTGATTTTATTTGATTTTATATAAAGCTCCTTCTCCCCATGAACAGATGGAAACCAGGATTCCGTACCAAATGTGGGACTCTGTTACTCCCATTGACAGGAAAACACTTGTTCGTACACATACACTCAGCTCTCTTTCATGCTCCATCTCTCTCCCTCTCTTTCTAGCTTTCTCTCTCACGCTTTCCATCCCCCCTCTTTTTCTCTCTTCCGCTCTCTCTCTCTCTCTCGCTTTCTCTTTCTCCCTTTCTTTTTATCTCTCTCTCCCCTCTCTTTTTTCTCTTCCTCTCTCTCTCCCTCTCTTTCGCTCTCTTTCTCACACTATATCTTTCTCTTTCCCTCTCTTTCTCCCTCACACTCTCTATCTCTCTCTCTCTCACATTCTCTATCTCTAACTCCCTATCTTTCTTTCTCTCTTTCTCTCCATCTTTCTCTCTCTCTCGCTCTCCCTTTCTTTCTCTCTCTCTCTCTCTTTATATCTCTCTCTTTCCCTCTCTTTCTGCCTCACACTCTCTATATCTCTCTCTCGCTCTCTCTCTTTCTCCCTCACACTCTCTATATCTCTCTCTCTCCCTCTCTATATCTGTCTCTCTCACCCTCTCTATATTTCTCTCTTTCCCTCTCTTTCTCTCACACTCTCTATATCTCTCTCTCCATTATTTCTCTCCATCTCTCTCTCTCTCAGCTATACATTGCTGAGCTAATATTTTTAACACACTGGCACATCAAGATCTGCTTGGCTAGGCTGAGTACTCAATTTGGAGAGAGTGTTCTCACATCTCGGGTTGATAACTTGATTGACATGTCGGAATAACAGATGGCACAGATAATGAGACAGCTTCATATGTTTATTTGAAGACTGATTGAGCCATAGGACGACCATGGGATGGTTGAATTGACCATGGGCACCAGGAACAATTGGAATACAATTATTTACTGCAGGTGTGTTATTGAACAAGAACCAACTACAAAAACAATCCAGCTGCTTTTGCACAGGATAACATTGATTTGATAAGTATTTTTTCCACAGATGGTTACTTGTGCTAAGGTACTTAGGCTACTTGTACAGAGATACAAGTGTTCAGCTGTGAATTGTGCTAGTTAGTGTGTTGTTTTTAATTTCGCTCAGGCAAAAGCGATAGCAAAGATATACAGTAGATTCCTTAACAAGCAAGTCAAGACAGTTCTAAACAATAACATACAAGCCTTACTCAGAGAATTTAAAAGACACACAGGCAAATATGCCAACATTGTTTCCCCCACAAGCAAACAGAGATGGTCAATGATGTATTGCTATTAAAGTTTGAATTCAAACTGATAAAAACGGCAAAGACATTAAAGTACAAAATACATGCTGTTGAGACAGCAACTCTCAATCAATATACTACTACAGTATCAGTTGTGACAGTAGGTGGAACAGACACACTATATTTCTACAAATTAGAGAAACTATTACATCAAGTGGATGGTACAGTAACTAACTGTTCAATCACCATTTTAAAACGGGCCCTTTTTTGGTTAATGTTATCTTTTTGCTTTGAAACTCTTTCAGTTGGGTGCGATGCTTCCAACCTACACAAACAAACCATTGACAAAATACTATACACACAGTCTTCTGTTTTCATAGCCTCCAAAGACCATGTTCGGTTTTTGATCACATATCGATAATTGCATTTGCAACGAACCACAAGATCCTCTAGATCTCAGATCCTATGCAGTATTGTCATTGTCATAATTCCATTAAACAGCTCAAGTGTCTTAAACCAACTGCGAGTTATCCTGTGTCCATTTTTTTCAAATAAACTCAATCCACCAATCAGTAATTGTCCAATCATATCTCTGTGCTATCCACTTCCTCATCGTCCAAAACGGAGTCTGACTGAGAGATCATGAGAAGTTTCTCTTTGTTGGAGTATCGCCTTGAGCACCTGTCCTGTCGTTCCCCGGGGCTGCTCTCCTCCTGTTCATTGGCTACTCCTCCTTCCCTCTGACTTTTAGCCAGACCCTCCTCTGAGGTCACTCGGCTGAAGGCGGTCACCTCACATGACTCCCTTGACTCAAAGGACTCCCCCCCCAGGTCGCCCAGTTTGATGTACCCACCACCTCCCGGTACCTCTAAACGAGGGCAGCTGAGTCGCCGGGACCGTTCCACCTTCCACTTGGTGGGGGTGGATGGAGTGATGCCCAGATCGATGGACCTGGAGTAGTCCGTCAGGGCGCTGAGGGACAAGTGGGAACCCATCACCCTGGGGCCAGTGGGGGACGAGGGGAGCAGCTGGATCTGGGAGCCCTGAAGCGCCCCCTGGAGGCTACCACTGCTCTTGTACACCTCCACAGAGTCCTGAGGCAGGAGCATAGCCGTCTGCAAAGTCTCCACATTTGCCTGGGTGGTGGTTTCTGGAACACCGTACTCAACCCAGGCTTCGTCTTCTTCGCCAGAGTCACACAGGGCAGCCCTGCTCCTCCCTGCCTCTGCTTTGGCTGAAGGCCTGCGCTGATGCTGGTTGGCCCGATGGTTGGGTTTGGTCATGGGGAGAGTGAAGGCGTTGACCGAGGAGGCCACTATTGTCCGGGTCTCCCACCGTTTGGGGATGGAAATCGGGCTGCTCTGCTGGCCGGCCCCGCTGTGTCTGGAGATAGTGTAGACTGTGTCGGTGAACGTCTGCCTCTCTAGAGATGACACCCTTGACCTAGTCAGGGAGTGGCATCTGGAGGGGCCCAGGCTGCCCTCGTCCGGCGAACCTCCCGAGGGCCAAGTGCCTTTGGCTAGTAGGGCGGCGGTATATGCAGCACTAGGTTTGCCCTCCACCCCTTTGGACTGCATGTAGTTCACAAAACCATTGAGTGGCATGTTCTCCTTAGTCCGCAAGCTGTGGATGTCAATGACAGTGGAGTAGATGTCCCTCAGGTTGATGATTTTGGTCTTCTTATCGCGGTTTTCATGCAGCACCGCGTTGGCGCAGATAAACAGGAAGATGCCAATGCCCATGATGAGGGGACCGAACACCTTCAACTTGTCCGAGTACAGGTACTTATCCAAGAACTCAGCCAGGAAGCCCATGGACGGCTGCTCTAAACCTGTGCCGTTGGAACGATTGTTACTGACCAAATCCCCATCCAAGTGAAATCCGTCCTTCGCGTTGTTCGTCCAGTTGCCTGTCAGCCCTGACTCCTCCTTTTTGTTATAAATTCTCTGGATTTTGGGCGGATCCGGGTACAGTGGGCTCTCCCTGGGCCAGTAACCCAGTATGGCCATGGCAATGCCCACCAGTAGGATTAGAATCCCAATAGCCGCCACCACCCCCGAGATGGAGCACAGATTCAGCTTGCCCTTGACCACCACCACCTCATTCTTCTGCTTCTTCTTGGCTTTTCTCTTACGCTTGTTCTCTGCACGGCTCTTAGAGCGCAGCGAGTCCTGCCTCCTGTTGATCCGCAGCAGGCCTCCGGTGGCGATCATGGTTGGGACTCGGCAGACAGACTGCTCACTCACTCATCCTGAGGCTAGAGAGAGAGGGGGAAAGTGAGGGGGGGTGAGTGAGAGGGGGAGAGAGGGGGAGGTGAGTGAGAGGGGGAGAGAGGGGGGGGTGAGTGAGAGGTAGGCAGGGAGAGAAGGTCAGAGAAAGGGGAGAAAGAGAGACAGAAAGAGAAAAGGGAGAGGAAGAGACAGAAAGAGAAAAGGGAGAGGAAGAGACAGAAAGAGAAAAGGGAGAGGAAGAGACAGAAAGAGAAAAGGGAGAGGAAGAGACAGGGTTAGATAATAGACCTAGATTTGCAATACTGATGATGATACTCAAGCGGTCCATAATAGTTATTCCACTGCTGAATTTGATATGGTCATAAGTTTGTGATACATTTAGAGAAGACACTTGAACAAACGCCAACACAAACTACTACATTCCTATTCAGTGCAACAGTGCAGCATAGCGCAACACCTCCGCTATGCTCTGACTAATTTAGATCATCCCAGTGAAATATGCATGCCAAATTAAGCTCTTTCAGGATGAAGGAGGAGCAAAACAATGAGAATCAATGGAAAGTGAAGCCTGTTTTCCAGAGGCACATGCTCACTGGGTGACAGCTCCAGACGTGTGGGAGTGATGAGACTTCCGCCACAGCACAGGGAGCGGAGTGAGACACATGAATGTGCACACACACACACACACACACACACACACACACACATGCGCTCTGGGGTGAATGCACCAAAATGACAGAGCGGCATAGCAGAGTGGGATATGCAGACATTCTGTGGCTTCACAATACAGTGTTGCAAGAACAACAGGGAAATATAGAGCAACACACACATCTCACCGACTGCTTGCTCGCCGGCTATAAAGCCTAGAGGAGTGTGAAGAAAGAAAACAGCTGGTCGTCCGCTGCCACGCCACTTCAATTTCTACACGCCAGGTACCACCAGGTACCGCCAGGTACCGCCAGGTACCACCTTTACCAAATACTACGGTTGACAGCTGCATAGAGTAATGCATCATGAAACTCTACTACATTGTGCACATTGTGAAAAGGAACCCTATAGAAAACACTGAATACAGGAAGAAGACTGTCCCTTAAAAGCCTACACTGTATGTGTAGTGTGCTTACTGGCTCTTGCTATGCACGGCACATCAGGAACGGATTTGAGACTAAACCTTGGGGGATGCCTGCAGTTGGGTGATAAATCATTGGGCCGGAAAAGCTCTAAAACTTTGAATTAAGTACACCGTCACTATCAATAGCGAAACCAACAGCAATGCCAATACCTATACAATGAGTGGCGAAAGATACCACAGCTATCCCCTTGAGCTACAGGCAGATAACGAAACTAAAAGGAGATGTTTAAAAGCATCCAGTGAAAGTCAATGTGCCTGAAAATGTGGTCTAAAAAGTGTGTTGTTGTGAGCAGTCAGTGTTACCAGACATGGCGGTATTCTGGCCCAATTGAGCTTCTTTTGATGTTATTGTGCAACTGGTGATGGTGCGCATACAGCGAGCTAATGCACTACCTTGAAGAAGCCAAGCAGAGCCAAAGAAATTGAAGCTCCCAATACAGGTCTCCTCACCTCAACCAGAGAGGAGTAACACTCACACAAGACTGCTGCTGTCTCAGCTGACCTAGTCTACCTGGACACGTCACACTGTTATGCTTTGATACAAAGATCTTCGCCATCTGTGGAGATTTGCCATGGAAATGCTCTCCTTTCTCTGACTACTTCATTGACTACTGTGAAGAGCCAGTAAAATATGATTCTCCATAACATAGGCACATCGACCACCTCAGGAGGGCATATTCAAATGCATAATCCAAGACCTAAATCTTGTCCACAGGAGTTCTAATCATACAAAGGTTCATTTAGATGCATGAAGATTGGTGCACACTGCAGTTCCCAGCTGGAGCGAGTGACTCTCTGGTGGCGTGAAACAGTCAGTAGCCACAGGATGAATAATGCTAATGAGAGAAGGAGACGATAACAGTGTGATCCAGAGGGACTCACACCTCGCTCTGCCTGAAGGTGTTTCATTAGCTCACAGACACAGCTGATTATTGATGGTTACCAATCAACACATGGGTATAATGGGTTCAGTCTAATGGTAATTAGTTCCAATAGTCCCCCTAAAACAAACCACGATGTAAGGGTGAATACCAAGTCTAATAAATCAATCACAAATAAATCAATTATTCAATTATGCATTACACCCCCGTGTGCAACACAAAAGATGTTGATTGCACATACTTTATTATAAATTAACTCTCTTAACAAAGTAGTGAGAGAAAGAACACACCACATCCCTGAAATATGGCCATTTTGAAAGTGTACTTCAATCAAAAAGACTCACACTTTTATGCCCTAAAAAAACCTCACACGCTCAACAGAAATTAAATTAGAGGATACAGCTCTTTAGCTCGCTAATAAAAAAAACATGCTCCTGGATGAAAGATAAACCTATTTTAATTCTCCCCTTGCTGGCAAACAGATGGAGCAGAAAGAAGCACCTGGTGTCGGAGCTAATTCAAAGGGACAAATCAAATGGCTGCTGGGCCCACAGGAGCGCTTTCAGGGCTATACCCCTGCACGTGGCATCCTAGACCCAGCTGAGGCTTATCAACACAGCGAGTAGCGACTAACAAAATGGAGGAGTGAAGAAGCTAGCTAGTAGCTAACGCCTTCAGGGAGGCTCGGGAGTGTTTGTGTTTGTGTTGGCCTTTTTGTATTAACCCTTGGTCACAGGAGGTCAGTCCAATTAAAATGGCTAGCTGTCTGTAGGCTAGCTCATTTAGCTTAATGTGATCACTTCAATATTAGCATTGAAAAAAAACTCATCTGTTTTTTTCTCTCACTTCACTACCAGACATTTTTAGTCAGCTCACAAATGATGAGGACAAGGAACTCTCCTGTGAATTTGATCAGATTGGTGCTATTAACAGTGAATTACTGTATATTATTTAAAGATGTCCTCCAGTGATTTTTTTACTTTTACTGTTGAAAAGTGTTATCCCTGGCATAAATACAGTAAAGAACAAACACCAAACGGCAGAAATATATATATTTGAGCAAAATAGTGTTTTTCAGACATAACTGCAAACTTCAAGGAGTACGGCATTCAAGGAGTTGGTCTGATGGGAATTTGCGATGTCATCTGTCTCCCCCCTTGCTTGAGGAACAATAGAGAACGAAAGAGGAAAGGCCCACCCCCACACTTGTGCCATGTCATGAGGATACTTGGACCACTTACTGAGATGTGCCTTTTGTTAAGTAAATCAGGTGATAAATGAGCTGAAAAGGAGACTGGAGTAGCCATAAAATTAAATATCTCCCAGTTGTAAATCAGCAGGGAGCGAGAAAACACACAGTGCTGACATTTGGTGGGAATAGCCTCCTAGTTGTATATTGCAACTATAATTCTTCATTTGTGATGACAAATGTACTGTCCAGTTACAGGTCTCATTAAACCATTGTTGCCTGAGCTGCATACACACTCTTAGAGAAAAAGATGCTATCTAGAAACTAAAAGGCTTCTTCGGCTGTCCCCATAGAACCCTTTGAAGAATCCTTGTTGGTTCCAGGTAGAACACTTTTGGTTTCAAGTAGAACTGTTTTGGGTTCCATGTAGAACCCTTTCCACAGAGGGTTCTATATGGAACCCAAAAAGTTTCTACCTGGAACCAAAATGGGGTGTCCTATGGGGACAGATGAAGAACCCTTTTGGAACCCTTTTTTTATGAGAGTGCAAGCGTACATCTCTCCCATAGAGAAAATATAAGCTTGAAGGCACGCTTTGTAGGGGGTACGTGTGTCAGCAACTATTGCCTGGCACCTATGGGTGTAGCTAAAGCAATGTGTTCAAGTTGGGGACTGTGTCAATCTGTAGACAGAGGTGATGTAACCTGTCATCACTTTTCTGTCTTCAGTTTCTTGGCAATTTCTCGCATGGAATAGCCTTAATTTCTCAGGACAAGAATAGACTGACGAGTTTCAGAAGAAAGGTCTTTGTTTCTGGCTATTTTGAGCCTGTAATCGAACCCACAAATGCTGATGCACCAGATACTCAACTAGTCTAAGGCCAATTTTATTGCTTCTTTAATCAGGACAACAGTTTTCAGCTGTGTTAAAATAATTGCAAAAGGGTTTTCTCATGATCAATTAGCCTTTTAAATTGATAAACTCGGATTAGCTAACACAACGTACCATTAGAACACAGGAATGATGGTTGCTGATAATGGGCCTCTAAGCATATGTAAAAACAAACCGCTACTGGCACTGGTCTCAGAACATTCTTCTCCTCCCTGACAGAGAACCCATGTTCTTTACATCATCTCTCCACCTCCAACAAAAGGCATACCGGTCATTTTTCTGTGAAGACAGCAATTCAGTTGAATACCAGGGAATAAATATATTGGCAGGAATAAAACTGTACTATAATTCATATAGCACGGCAATCCATCAATAGCCAATGAGTCAGGCAGAGACAAATCGATTCCTGAGATTCCTGATTACATTTATTGTAAATTAGAAGAGATGTACCAAATAGATAAATAATATGACATGATCTCTGGACAGTAAATACATTTCTTGAGGAACTGAAGCATGACAGGGTTGTATTGTCAACCTTCTGTGAAGTCAATAAGGCCTTTATGGATCGTTGAATGAACCTTTGAACTGCAAACTGATCTGTAACCTCAGCGTCGCAGTGGGAGAATGAGATACATTTAAACTGTCACATAGGAATGACATGTGAGATCAAATAGAGTTCGTAAATCTAATCTCAAACAAGCACACTGTGCAATTTCACTCAAAGCTATGCATCATAAGGATGCAGGATTGGATCGAAGGCTGCTGGCATTGAAGCGCTGATGTGCTGATGTTTTCGCCCGCTATTCTATTGATCCCCTTAACTACTGTGTCAAATGATGTCTGAGATCATTAAACACATGAACGCTGGCACGTACACACACACACAAGTACAAGGTCATGCACACACACGCACTGTACACACACAACCACAAAAGCACTCATGCACACACACGAATGAGGGATTTATTCTATGCTTAATGAGAAGTAAAATACTGACATTCCAAGCATGTCAGTGCTGTAAAGGCAAACAGACTGTAGTCATCTTTGATTACATCTATCCATCATAAACTTTGACCAAAACTATAAAACCTGCATCATAACACGGTTGATTTCTCCTCCATTCTCCCAGAGCTGGTATATAAACAAGGGTGAATAGTAAACACATGATGTACATTATGATCTCAGAATGGGCACCTGATGTGTTGAAATTCCAATGACACAGGGAAACTTAACAGGCTAAATGTATAAGTCAGGTGACATTTTGGTGTTGAGGAAATAGCAAAGGGGTACCTTCGTACAATTGAGTTGGTCCTTTGATTCTGCCGACCTCCTGTGAGGCACTATTCTCTACCAGTCCCTCCAGCGCACCTTGGGAGCCTTCATGATGTTGGTAATATACAGTATAATGGTTATTTAAGTTCTGCTATTAATATCTACTACTCCCACACCTCCAAACTCTCCTTTTCATAGATAGATATACCCGCCACCAACACTCATCTTATCGTCCATCTCTCCATAAATAGCAACATAACTTGAAACATACCTCAACAGTCCTCAGCTTTTCTACTGCACTGTATCGGTCTTTTCACCATGTCTCACCAATAGAGTTGGATACACTATACTGTATTTATCTCTGTGGTCTCATCCCCCTCTGTCAAACACAGAGACTTGACTACTGTACCTGTATCCTATAAACATCCACATTCATCACCATTTAGTTCTTTGCAGTAAATTCACCAGGTCCATAGCTCTGTCCAACCTCAGAGAGCCTCTAAACACTCTCCATTGCTATAAATACACTCTACTGGGCTATAATGCTTGTGTGAATGACAGGGTTTGAACCCAGGTGTCTTGCTTGACAGAAAAGCACATTAGCCTGCTGAGCCGAAGCTTAAGCATTGTCTCTCCGCAGGGAGATCCTCTCTGACCCAGAGCAACTCGTCTAAGGCAAGCTTACTAAGGTCACCAAACCAACTCTATTGCACATGCATGAGGTCATGGTGCTAAACATGCCTTGGGGTTCTACAGGAGTCCTATGGCCAGGTTAGTTTACCCGTGGGGTGGTTCTGGGGAGGTGTTATCTCAAACTGTCTGGGGGAATAGCAGGAAGGAGTCTGTGTCTGTTTATCTGAGGGATTTTCATCATGTTTGCCTATGTTCCCTATGGCAATGGCCAAACACAATTGTCTACTTCATCAGAATTCTATTTGCTATATGATTAGGAGAATATTTGATCACCATGCATTTACATTGCAGCGAGTTATGTAGCAGGTTTTAGGATTATAGGATTTCAATGTCAGCTGTTCTCCCCAAACAATCTTAATCCTATTGTTTATGTTCAAGAGACAATTTCCAAACACATTTGATGCACTTTACAAAAAACCTGAGTATATCTTCACATTTTAATAATTGATTACATAATTAGCCTAATAATGACATGGGTTTAGTTCGCTCACTTGGTAACTGATCTCCAAATTGCTGTTAACAAAAGTGGGGTTCTGATTACGTGAATACTCCCTCTTTCAATCACACTCAGTCACAACGTATAGTGAACCACTGAACCCTGTCAAAGGCTCACTGTCCACACGCACACACACACACACACACACACGCACACGCACACGCACACACACACACAAAGACATACACTTGCAGATGCACGACAACACACACACACACACACATTATTACACACAGATGATGATGATAATAACAATTTGAGTCAAGAGGAACACTGGGGTGCCAGTGGCGAGGCAACCAGACAAAGCAGCTAGTCATGTGAGAATATCTATGACCATGCCACAGACTTTGATGTGAAACGCACCTACAGTGCCATTAAACAATGTTCACTTGACGCTACAAATGAGTTTAACTTTGAACTAAACAAAGAATAGTATGCCCACTGTAGCCGAGTATAACAACTATTCAGTATATAACACATTATGAGGACAGTCAGTAAGGCTTGTGGATTTCCAAGTATGGAAGGCAAGCTCATGTCATGATAACAGATGCGCATTGTGATTTTACCAGCACTCCACATCCAAATGCATAATGTCTGTCAATTATTCAGTCATCCAGTCCTAGGACAGGAAACTGAGTATTCATAAGTGCAGTTGGTGTATATTTAGTAGGCTGTTCATGGTTATGATAACATTACATTTTAGGCTCTATTGACAGGCCTATATAAAATTGTCAGATATGGCTATATTGATATAGTGCATTAGGCCCACTACATAGGTAGATAAAACATAAACAGAATGTCTTCAATTAAAAATACGGGTTTGTTCCCAATTGAGCAGGAGGAAAGAAATAATGTTCAATGGGCTTCCTGTGGTCGTGACAGGAGCTATCTATAACACATATTGAACAAGCACAGTAAAAATGCATGAAATTCAGATGAGCCGCTTATTCAAGCACTAGTAGGCTACTTCAGTATCATATCCAAACGCCTATATAATGGTAAGCTTACCATAGAAGACAGGCAATACAACCACATATTAAAAACCCTAAAAGAAAGTTTCGATCCCCGGGCGCGGATATCTCATGTCGTAAAAGGAAACTTCGTTTATTCCATGTAATTCCATTCTGGCAAAGGATCTGGCGATCTTCTTCAGCAAGAGGATCCAGTCACAGTCACTCGGCGATGTAGTTTTCATCGATGCTCAAGCCTTTCCAAGTCAACCTGCGTCTGGGAGAAAAATAGTATCCTTTTTATTCGGCGCACTCGCGCTCCTCTCCAGGGAGTGTCTTGTCAGAGAGCAGCGCGCCGAGTTTGTAATGGAGAGTTTTGTGCTGGCAGTCAGCGCGTGATACCGGGCTATTGTTAATGTTTTTCTAATTCTTGGGTGTTGTTGCTATGATACCACCACAGCAGCCATCGACTGAAATTGCTGCAGGATTTGAATAATTGCCTTCTTAACTATCCTCTCGGTAACGAACACTCCCCATCCATGTTTGGATCTGCAGCCGTGTGCTGCTGCTAACGTCCAGAGCGCGTGTGGTGAGACTTCTCCAACGTTTTTGGCTAGAAGTAGGACCGATGGACTAGTGTTCGTGTCTGCAACTAACCTGCGCAAGGCACCTGGCGCACTCAGAAACATCTACACAGAGCTTTCTATCTGCATCTTCACCACATGGAACCGCATCACCTAGGTTCCAAAATTGCGGGGGGTTGCGGCATCTAGTTATATATGGGAAGAATGGCTAGTGGTTTACAAATAACAGAGGCCAAATCGAAATATGCATTGCACAATTTTCTTTTAATTCTCAAACTGATTCTGGGGAAGATGAGTGCGCATTTTGATAATAGAGATTCTTTCTGCAGGTGGAGCAAGTACATCCAACCGATCAATTGCGCCCGAGATGTTAGGCGTATCAGTAACAAGTTTACCTACAGCTACTAGCTACTGCTGTACCAGCAGGGTTGTGTAGGTTACTTTCTAAATGTAATCCGTTACAGTTACTAGTTACCAGTTCAAAATTGTAATCAGTAACGTATCTTTTGGATTACCCCAAACTCAGTAACGTAATCTGATTACATTCAGTTACTTTTAGATTACTTTATCCTTATTAGGCATTGGAAGAAAAAAAAATGTATGTTACCAATTGAATGACATCTATTGCAAGATAAATCTATGTTAAAGTTTACATAGCTGGCCATATATGGATGTTCAATTTTACTTTATGGGTTGGATATGTAGGCTTCTTCTAACCCATCGCTTTCTACTACATATAATAATACAATTCAGTTATATCTTTACATAAAAAAAATCGAATCAAATTTTGTTGGTCACATACACATGGTTAGCAGATGTTAATGCAAGTGTAGCAAAATGCTTGTGCTTCTAGTTCCGACAATGCAGTAATATCTAACAAGTAATCTAACACATTCACAACAACTACCTTATACACACAAATGTAAGGGATGAATAAGAATATGTACATATAAATATATGGATGAGCGATGGCCATGCGGCATAGGCAAGATGCAGTAGATGGTATAGAACAGTATATACATATGAGATGAATAATGTAGGATATGTAAACATTATTAAAGTGCCGTTATTTAAAGTGACTTGTGATACCTTTTATAAGGTCCATTTATTAAAGTGGCCAGAGATTTGAGTCAGTATGTTGGCAGCAGCCTCTCTATGTTAGTGATGGCTGTTTAACAAAGTCTATCAGAATTCCAGTCATTCCAATAAATGTTATACCCCTTGATCTTCAAGAATTGGACTTGGAAGTATAGATGAGCCAAATTGTTTTACCTGAGCATAACCCCAAAACTAAGTGCTGAGCACTTGTTGGCTGTTTTCCTTCACTCTGCGGTCCGACTCATCCCAAAACATCTCAATTGGGTTGAGGTCGGGTGATGGTGGAGATGGCCGCCAGTTTGTCTCTCACGCGTCTTGCAGGTCTTGACTCGCGGTTATCAAATCGTAGCATTCTTGAGAAAGTGTGAAAGACTGTCAGTGGCATCGTGGCACTGAAAATCACCCTTCCACTCCCTGCATCCCAGAGACTACATGTAGCCTCGCCTCGGGACATATACACACCCACTAAGACTAGCAGCCCTATGTAGGCACGCAGGTAAATCTCATCCATCCTTTTCCAGTTGTCTCCATATTTACAGAAACCTTCCAAATTTGTCATCTCCAGGATGATTTTTTCGATGGCTGGTGTGATGAACATGTAGAATGTTGAGGCGATGTCCTGGGCATGGGCAACTGCATGTCTTGTGGGCCCTGGGGTCATCCTTATGACATATTGTGCTGCCATCCTGCCCTGGTTGTCATATGGTGACAAGGACCATGTTATTTTGCTGTTCTTTGACAAAAATGTCTCTCTTTCAGCTTGGGGGATTTCTTCTTCATCTGAAGATGATCCATCATGCTGTATTCTTCCCAATCTTCTTCTTCAGATACATCCTCTTCTTCTAAATCATTGTTCTCTTGTTCCTCCTGGCCATCAGATCTATGACCTGTTGGGCACTGAAACGTGCACTCATGGTTCAGCAAAGAGAGAACTGTGGGGACTGTCATCTGCAGCACCTTTATAGCCTCTGACTGCATTCCCCATTAGTTAACAATGCTTTCAAAAAATGTTTATTTTGTCTGAAATTGTTTTTATTTTGTCTGTGAACTTGAGTCACCTGTGGGGTCGTGGAGGGGTGATGCTGCACATGCACAAGAAAGTTTTAGTTTTGTCTGAGTTCAATCAGTAGCACACAATCTCAATGTATCGTTGTGTGTGTGTGTGTGTGTGTGTGTGTGTGTGTGTGTGTGTGTGTGTGTGTGTGTGTGTGTGTGTGTGTGTGTGTGTGTGTCTTTGTGGTTTTTGTTGTGTGTAAATGATTTTATAACTGCCGGGTCAAAAATGACCCTAAGACAATATTTGTGCCCTGATGGTGTACAGCTTTCCTGGAAATATGAACAAAGGTGATGTTTCACTTTTTCTAATTTGGGGTCACTCTAGGAAAAGCCATAACATTTAAAGTTGGAAAAATATCATTTAGCGGGTTTTCTCTGCTGTTAAAAACAGTGGCGGGTCATTTTTGACCCTTAAGACAACACAAGGGTAAAGTCTATCAAAAGTGTGCGAGTTTGAGCATGTGTCCACTGGGCCTATGGATATTTTATCAGCATGAATTAGGCGGCAGGTAGCCTAGTGGTTAGAGCGTTGGGACAGTTACCGAAACGTTACTAGATTGAATCCCAGAGCTAACAAGGTAACAATCTGTCAGTCTGCCCCTGAACAAAGCAGTTTACCCACTGTTCCTAGGCTGTCATTGTAAATAAGAATTTGTTCTTAACTGACTTGCCTAGTTAAATATTTTTTTTTTTTGGGGGGGGGGTTGAGCATTAAAAGCCCCACTTTTATTCCATATGCTGGGATCCACACTATGCAGTCGTTGCAAGAGGGAATATTTCACTGGCTGTCCACTGGTTTAAAAAACAATGATTGATAGACAGCTTAAACTTCTTGAATTAAACCATTATTGGATTCAAATACACATTTAGATTTGTGAACAGCCATCCACAACAACCACAATCCGTAGGGCGCAAATAGGTAAATGAGAGAGCAGCAGTGTGATTCACATCAATGCGCTATGTAGATATCAATAATAAGTGATACCCGTATCGCCGTAGACTACACCACTGCTGTCATCCTTACCTCCAAGCGTTAATTCAAGTTGGATAATCTTCGGATGCCGACAGCAGTCGCACCATTGGAAGACATAGATTGGACTGTAGCCTAAAAAAGACTATTCGTGCTCATTTCCCTCGATCCATCAAACATTTGGTGTGTCATCATAGTGCTCTCTGACTTTTGGTCAGACTCGCTCAGGTGGCACAAACTTCAATTTGCGCCTTTTTTCAATGCTGATTTGAATGTCATTGAGAAAACAGAGAACTGTCAAAGATTTTTTGTCGCAAACATCCTTTCTGAATTTAAAAGTAATCATCTAGTTTTTCAAAAGTATCTATAATCTGATTACAATATTTTAGCTGGTAACTGATTACAGTTGCTGTTTTTTGTAATCTGTTAATTGTACTCCCCAACCCTGTGTGCTCAGGACCACATGCACTATGATTATGATGCATTCATTATGTAATTATGTTATGTGGTATTTATTCAGTAGCCTTTATATTTCTAAAGAAATGCATGTGGGGGTAAGATTTTCTTTGTGGGAAAACAGGTAGCCTATTGGTATTGGTGAATAGACCCAGAACCCACAGAAAAATGCAGTAGGCATACTCTGTTCTGTGAAAGTTATGTCACCTGCATTCTACCTACAATAATTTAAGCAGTACAATACTGGTCCACATGAAGTTAGAATCCATTGGTGTTCTTCAGTACTGGTCTGAGCCATAGTATGTAGAGGCTTCTGATCCAATCCAGTGCTGACCCATCTGAATCAACTAAACATGTGCTTGCTAATTAGTTGAATTAATCATTAGTTAGTTTGTTAATTAGTCAATGCTGAGCCAGAACAAATGCATGCACCCAGTGTTTCACCAGCACTAGGATTGAAAAGACCTCCATCAGAGCAAAATGTAACCTTTATTTAACTAGGCAAGTTAGTTAGGAACTAATTCTTATTTACAATGACGGCCTACCCCGGCCAAACCCGGGTGACGATGGGCCAATTGTGCGCCGCCCTATAGGACTCCCAATTACATCCGGTTGGAATACATACTGGAATCGAACCAGGGTCTGTAGTGACACCTCTAGCACTGAGATGCAGTGGCTAATACTGCTGCGCCACTTGGGAGCCCAATATACATGTATAGGCAACTTATCTATGTACATGGTCATGACTGCAGCTAACTTTAAAGCAATTTATCAGGTAAAATCCAATTCCTCTGAAGTTTATATCATGGTGTATGGTCAAATGTGGCAGATATCTACTATAAATGCATTATTGAATGCTTTAAAATATCCATACTTAAAACCGAATAGGGTAGGATGGAAATGGGTATCCCTGTATTGGCATCTTATTAGCATCTGCTTTCATTTGCAGTGGGTTTTTCAAATAGATTAACTATACGTTAAAAAACCATATTGATACTCATACCACTGCACTTTCCATCCGCCATATGATAAAACCTACAGCATCTACAATGAAGCTGTCAAAACCTCCCTAGGAGAGGTGGGTGTGGAGTCAGGCGCAGGAGAGCAAGAATTTCAAGAAGGGCGTTTTATTTACTGGTCCACCAACAAAACAGGTTCAGGACCACAAAAGCAGCCACTAGAAAACAGGAACGCAGTCTAGTCGAAAACGGAGGAACACACTCCTCTACTAAACTAACGTGCAGGAAAAAACGTCTTGTGAAAAAAACGCAACCCAAGCCAACAACAGTAACACAAACAATCCCGCACAAAACCTAGCAGGTAGGGCGAGATTAAATACCCCACTGATTAGTCTAAACTAGACACAGGTGAACACAAGACAGACAAAACTAAACGAAAAAGAAAAGGGATCGGTGGCAGCTAGTAGGCCGGCGACGATGACCGCCGAGCGCCACCCGAACAGGGAGACGAGCCACCTTCGGTGGAAGTCGTGACAGAAGCCCTTTGAAATTCAACTCCACATAACACCAAGCCAGCAATTTACCCAGATAAGCTTGGATTCAAAGACGAAGAAGCTTGCTGGTAACAAGGTCCAGGTTGTTGAACCAGCCACTGGTGCTGTGGAAGCCATCTATGTGCCTAGAAAGAGCCTTAATAAAGCCAAACCTCCTCCGCCTTTGATGTGAGCAGCTTATGCTGCAGCTTATAGCCTCTGTTTGTCAGAACATACCGACAATCATTCATTCTCCTGCTCGCAGGTGCCCTCAATACCTCCAAGAACATGCACGTACACACGGCATTGAGCCCGCACGCACACACACAGACACACACACATATCTCAGGGGGTTCCTCTCTCTCCCCGAGGAGTCATGTCTGCCTTGCATTTCTTTCCACTAAAGCACCTGGGAGGCAGGATCCAGTCCACGCTAAAATGTGCTTGGTCTGATGCTTTGTACTACTGTTTCACTGCTGTACCCAAATCCTTGGCTCTTTCCTCCACTTCCACACAGCCATGGGAGATATGAGAATTAAAATGCCCTGCGGCCAGAATATTCCCATAGCACTCATAGAAAGACCTAGATCAGCAAACTCTCTGCTATTGACCAGGGCTGAAGGGAGGTTTGGTTACACATACAGTAGGTAGGTTATTCATGTTTTGCAACCTCGGGGATGTTGCCAGGGCACTCGTCAAATTCAAATGCCATTAATAAGTTGTTAATGTAAGTGTGAATGTGTGTGTGTAAGATAATGAGACCATTAGAGGGGTAGAGTGAGAGTGAGGAAGAAAGAGAGAGAGATTAAGAGAACGTGCGGGGAGAGAGAGAGAGGCAACAACAGGGAACATTGCATTGAGCGAAATTACACCATCAATTTCCCCACTTTACACCCGGAGTCATTTATTTCCATTATTTGTTGTCTACCTCCCCCATTAACCAACAGTTGAAAAAAAGCTATAACATTCATGGTCACTAGAGATTAACTATAAAACCTTTACCCCTGTACATTGTCTACCAGTACCTTTACCCCTGTACATTCTATTAGGTTACAGCCTTTTTCTCAAATTGATTAAATAATTTTTTCCCCTCACCAATCTACACACAATAACCCATAACGACAAAGCAAAAACAGGTTTTTAGAAATTTTTGCTAATAAAATAAATAAATGAAATATGACATTTACATAAGTATTCAGACCCTTTACTCAGTACTTTGTTGAAGCACCTTTGGCAGCGATTACAGCCTTGAGTCTTATTGGATATGACACTACAAGCTTGGCACACCTGTATTTGGGGAGTTTCTCCCATTCTTAGCTGCAGATCCACTCTAGCTCTGTCAGGTTGCTGCACAGCTATTTTCAGGTCTCTCCAGAGTTGTTAGATCGGGTTCAAGTCCGGGCTCTGGCTGGGTTCAGAGACTTTTCCCGAAGCCACACCTGCATTGTCTTGGCTGTGTGCTTAGGGTCGTTGTTCTGTTGGAAGGTGAATCTTAGCCCCAGTCTGAGGTCCTGAGCGCTCTGGAGCAGGTTTTCATAAAGGATCTCTCTTTCATCTTTCATCTTTGCCTCGATCCGGACTAGTCTCCCAGTCCCTGCCGCTGAAAAACATCCCCACAGCATAATGCTGCCACCACCATTCTTCACCGTAGGGATCGTGCTAGGTTTCCTACAGACGTGACGCTTGTCATTCAGGCCAAAAAGTTTAATATTGGTTTCATCATACCAGAGAATCTTGTTTCTCATGGTCTGAGAATCTTTAGGTGCCTTTTGGCAAACTCCAAGCGGGCTGTCATGTGCCTTTTACTGAGGAGTGGCTTCCGTCTGGCCACTTTACCATAACGGCCTGATTGGTGGAGTGCTGCGGAGATGGTTGTCATTCTGGAAGTTTCTCCCATCTCCACAGAGGAACCCTAGAGCTCTGTCAGAGTGAGTATTGGATTCTTGGGCACCTCTCTTCTCCCCCGATTGCTCAGTTTGGCCGGGAGGCCAGCTCTAGAGTCTTGGTGGTTCCAAACTTCTTCCATTTAAGAATGATGGAGGCAACTGCAGCAGCTACTCTTCCTGGGGTCCAGCAACATTAAGGCAGTTATATACAATTCAAAATATTACATGACATTACAAATCTACACAGATTTACAATACAAAAGCCATGTGTACGTGTGGTTGAATAAAAAAAAAATATACCAGTCAAAGGTTTGGACACAACTACTCACTCAAGGGTTTTTCTTTATTTTTACTATTTTCTACATTGTAGAAAAACAGTGAAGACATCAAAACTATGAAATTACACATATTTTTTTATTTAACCAGGCAAGTCAGTTAAGAACAAATTCTTATTTACTTGTTACTTACTTGTTCAGGGGCAGAACAACATATGTTTACCTTGTCAGCTCGGGGATTCAATCCAGCAACCTTTTGGTTATTGGCCCAACGCTCTAACCACTAGGCTACCTGCCGCCCCAAGACAACATATGGAATCATGTAGTAACCAAAAAAGTGTTAAACAAATCAAAATATGTTTTATATTTGAGATTCTTCAAAGTAGCCACCCTTTGCCTTGATGATAGCTTTCCACACTTTTGGCATTCTCTCAACCAGCTTCATGAGGAATGCTTTTCCAACAGTCTTGAAGGAGTTTCCAAATATGCGGAGCACTTGTTGGCTGCTTTCCTTCACTCTGTGGTCCAACTCATCCCAAACCATCTCAATTGGGTTGAGGTCGGGTGAGTGTGGAGGCCAGGTCATCTGATGTATCACCATCACTCTCCATCTTGGTCAAATAGCTCTTACACAGCCTGGAGGTGTGTTTTGAGTCATTGTCCTGTTAAAAAACAAAAGATAGTCCCACTAAGCGCAAGCCAGATGGGATGGCGTATCACTGCAGAATGCTGTGGTAGCCATGCTGGTTAAGTGTGCCTTGAATTCTAAATAAATCACTGACAGTGTCACCAGCAAAGCTCCCCCACAACATCACACCTCCTCCTCCATGCTTCACAGTTGGAACCACACATGTGGAGATCTTCCGTTCAAGGGTGGCTACTTTGAAGAATCTAAAATCAAAAATATATTTTGATTTGTTTAAACACTTTTTTGGGTTACTACATGATTCCATATGTGATATTTCATAGCATTGATGTCTTCACTATTATTCTACAACGTGGAAATATATCCACATAATTTTCTTTCCTCATGATGCCATCTATTTTGTGAAGTGCACCAATCCCTCCTGCAGCAAAGCACTCCCACAACATGATGCTGCCACCCCTGTGCTTCACGGTTGGGATGGTGTTCTTCGGCTTGCAAGCATCCCTCTTTTTCCTCCAAACACAATGATGGTCGTTATGGCCAAACAGTTCTATTTTTGTTTCATCAGACCAGAGGATATTTCTCCAAAAAGTACGATCTTTGTCCCCATGTGCAGTTGCAAACCGTAGTCTGGCTTTTTAATGGTGGTTTTGGAGCAGCGGCTTCTTCCTTGCTGAGTGGGCCTATTGCACCAAAGTAATTTGCACCAAAGTACGTTCATCTCTAGGAGACAGAATGCATCTCCTTCCTGAGCGGTATGACGGCTGCGTGGTCCCATGGTGTTTATACTTGCGTACTATTGTTTGTACAGATGAACGTGGTACCTTCAGGCGTTTGGAAATTGCTCTCAAGGATGAACCAGACTTGTGGAGGTCTACAATATATTTTCGGAGGTCTTGGCTGATTTCTTTTGATTTTCTCATGATGTCATGCAAAGAGGCACTGAGTTTGAAGGTAGGCCTTGAAATACATCCACAGGTACACCTCCAATTGACTCAAATGATGTCAATTAGTTTAACAGAGGCTTCTAAAGCCATGACATAATTTTCTGGAATTTTCCAAGCTGTTTAAAGGCACAGTCAACTTAGTGTATTTAAACTTCTGACCCACTGTAATTGTGATACAGTGAATTATAAGTGAAATAATCGGTCTGTAAACAATTGTTGGAAAAATTACTTGTGTCATGCACAAAGTAGATGTCCTAACCGACTTAGTTTGTTAACAAGAAATTTGTGGAGTGGTTGAAAAATTTGTTTTAATGACTCCAACCTAAGTGTATGTAAACTTCCGACTTCAACTGTATATATACACATACATATATACACTATATATACACACGTATATATAAATATACATACATATATACACACACTGAGTGTACAAAACATTAGGAACACCTTCCTAATTTTGAGATGCACCCTCTTTTGCCCTCGAACAGCCTCAATTCGTCTTGACATAGACTTGACAAGGTGTCAAATCAAATCAAATCAAATTTTATTAGTCACATACACATGGTTAGCAGATGTTAATGCGAGTGTAGCGAAATGCTTGTGCTTCTAGTTCCGACAATGCAGTAATAACCAACAGTAATCTAACCTAACAATTCCACACTACTACCTTACACACACACACAAGTGTAAAGGGATAAAGAATATGTACATAAAGATATATGAATGAGTGGTGGTACAGAACGGCATGGCAGATGCAGTAGATGGTATAGAGTACGGTATATACATATGAGATGAGTACTGTAGGGTATGTAAACATAAAGTGGCATAGTTTAAAGTGGCTAGTGGTACATGTATTGCATAAAGATGGCAAGATGCAGTAGATGATATAGAGTACAGTATATATACATATGAGATGGGTAATGTAGGGTATGTAAACATTGTATTAAGTGGCATTGCTTAAAGTGGCTAGTGGTACATTTTTACATAATTTCCATCAATTCCCATTTTTAAAGTGGCTGGAGTTGGGTCAGTATGTTGGCAGCGGCCGCTAAATGTTAGTGGTGGCTGTTTAACAGTCTGATGGCCTTGAGATAGAAGCTGTTTTTCAGTCTCTCGGTCCCTGCTTTGATGCACCTGTACTGACCTCGCCTTCTGGATGATAGCGGGGTGAACAGGCAGTGGCTTGGGTGGTTGTTGTCCTTGATGATCTTTATGGCCTTCCTGTGACATCGGGTGGTGTAGGTGTCCTGGAGGGCAGGTAGTTTGCCCCTGGTGATGCGTTCTGCAGACCTCACTACCCTCTGGAGAGCCTTACGGTTGTGGGCGGAGCAGTTGCCGTACCAGGCGGTGATACAGCCCGACAGGATGCTCTCGATTGTGCATCTGTAGAAGTTTGTGAGTGCTTTTGGTGACAAGCCGAATTTCTTCAGCCTCCTGAGGTTGAAGAGGCGCTGCTGCGCCTTCTTCACAACGCTGTCTGTGTGGGTGGACCAGTTCAGTTTGTCCGTGATGTGTACACCGAGAAACTTAAAACTTTCCACCTTCTCCACTACTGACCCGTCGATGTGGATAGGGGGGTGCTCCCTCTGCTGTTTCCTGAAGTCCACAATCATCTCCTTTGTTTTGTTGACGTTGAGTATGAGGTTATTTTCCTGACACCACACTCCGAGGGCCCTCACCTCCTCCCTGTAGGCCGTCTCGTCGTTGTTGGTGATCAAGCCTACCACTGTAGTGTCATCCGCAAACTTGATGATTGAGTTGGAGGCGTGCATGGCCACGCAGTCGTGGGTGAACAGGGAGTACAGGAGAGGGCTCAGAACGCACCCTTGTGGGGCCCCAGTGTTGAGGATCAGCGGGGTGGAGATGTTGTTACCTACCCTCACCACCTGGGGGCGGCCCGTCAGGAAGTCCAGGACCCAGTTGCACAGGGCGGGGTCGAGACCCAGGGTCTCGAGCTTGATGACGAGTTTGGAGGGTACTATGGTGTTAAATGCTGAGCTGTAATCGATGAACAGCATTCTCACATGGGTATTCCTCTTGTCCAGATGGGTTAGGGCAGTGTGCAGTGTGGTTGCGATTGCGTCGTCTGTGGACCTATTGGGTCGGTAAGCAAATTGGAGTGGGTCTAGGGTGTCCGGTAGGGTGGAGGTGATATGGTCCTTGACTAGTCTCTCAAAGCACTTCATGATGACGGAAGTGAGTGCTACGGGGCGGTAGTCGTTTAGCTCAGTTACCTTAGCTTTCTTGGGAACAGGAACAATGGTGGCCCTCTTGAAGCATGTGGGAACAGCAGACTGGGATAAGGATTGATTGAATATGTCCGTAAACACACCAGCCAGCTGGTCTGCGCATGCTCTGAGGACGCGGCTGGGAATGCCGTCTGGGCCTGCAGCCTTGCGAGGGTTAACACGTTTAAATGTTTTACTCACCTCGGCTGCAGTGAAGGAGAGCCCGCAGGTTTTGGTAGGGGGCCGTGTCAGTGGCACTGTATTGTCCTCAAAGCGGGCAAAAAAGTTGTTTAGCCTGTCTGGGAGCAAGACATCCTGGTCCTCGACGGGGCTGGTTTTCTTTTTGTAGTCCGTGATTGACTGTAGACCCTGCCACATACCTCTTGTGTCTGAGCTGTTGAATTTCGACTCGATTTTGTCTCTGTACTGAGACTTAGCCTGTTTGATTGCCTTGCGGAGAGAATAGCTACACTGTTTGTATTCGGTCATGCTTCCGGTCACCTTGCCCTGGTTAAAAGCAGTGGTTCGCGCTTTCAGTTTCACGCGAATGCTGCCGTCAATCCACGGTTTCTGGTTTGGGAATGTTTTTATCGTTGCTGTGGGTACGACATCGTCAATGCACTTCCTAATGAACTCGCTCACCGAATCAGCATATTCGTCAATATTGTTGTTGGACGCGATGCGGAACATATTCCAATCCGCGTGATCGAAGCAGTCTTGAAGCGTGGATTCAGATTGGTCGGACCAGCGTTGAACAGACCTGAGCGCGGGAGCTTGTTGTTTGAGTTTTTGTTTGTAGGCTGGAATCAACAAAATGGAGTCGTGGTCAGCTTTTCCGAAAGGGGGGCGGGGGAGGGCCTTATAAGCGTCGCGGAAATTAGTATAACAATGGTCTAGTGTTTTTCCAGCCCTGGTAGCACAATCGATATGCTGATAGAATTTAGGGAGTTTTGTTTTTAGATTAGCCTTGTTAAAATCCCCAGCTACGATGAATGCAGCCTCAGGGTGTGTGGTTTCCAGTTTACAAAGAGTCAGATAAAGTTCGTTCAGGGCCATCGATGTGTCTGCTTGGGGGGGAATGTATACGGCTGTGATTATGATTGACGAGAATTCCCTTGGTAGATAATGCGGTCGACATTTGATTGTGAGGAGTTCTAGATCAGGTGAACAGAACGACTTGAGTTCTTGTGTGTTGTTATGATGATCACACCACTTCTCGTTAATCATAAGGCATACCCCCCCGCCCCTCTTCTTACCGGAAAGATGTTTGTTTCTGTCGGCGCGATGCATGAAGAAACCAGCTGGCTGCACCGACTCCGTTAGCGTCCCTTGAGTTAGCCATGTTTCCGTGAAGCAGAGCACGTTGCAATCCCTGATGTCTCTCTGGAATGCTACCCGTGCTCGGATTTCATCAACCTTATTGTCAAGAGACTGGACATTGGCGAGTAGTATGCTAGGGAGTGGAGCGCGATGTGCCCGTCTCCGAAGCCTGACCACGAGACCGCCACGTTTTCCCCTTTTTCGGCGTCGCACAGGGTCGCCGGCTGGGATCAGATCCATTGTATTGTGTGGAAGGCAAAACACTGGATCCGTTTCGGGAAAGTCATATTCCTGGTAGGAACGATGATGAGTTGACGTTAATCGTATATTCAGTAGTTCCTCCCGACTGTATGTAATGAAACCTAAGATTACCCGGGGTACCGATGTAAGAAATAACACGTAAAAAAACAAAATACTGCATATTTTCCAAGGAACACGAAGCGAGGCAGCCATCTCTTTTCGGCACCGGAACTGAATGAAAGCGTTTCACAGGGATGCTGGCTCATGTTGACTGCAATGCTTCTCACAGTTGAGTCAAGTTGGCTGGATGTCCTTTGGGTGATGGACCATTCTTGACATACATGGGAAAATGTTGAGCATGAAAAACCAAGCAGCATTGTAGTTCGACGTTGATCTCAAACTGGTGCGCATGGCACCTACTACCACACCCCTTCAAAGGCTCTTAAATATTTTGTGTTACCCATTCACCCTCTGAATGGCACGCATACACAATCCACATCTAAATTTTCTCGAGGTTTAAAATCCTTCTTTAACCAATGATCTACACTGATTAAAGTGGATTTAACATGTGACATCAATAAGGAATCATAGCTTTCACCTGGATTCACCTGGTCAGTCTATGTCATGGAAAGAGCAGGTGGTTCCTAATGTTTTGTATACTCAGTGTATACAATGTCTTGCAAAAGTATTCAGACCCCTTGGATTTCTTCACATTTTATTGTCATAAAGTGGGATTAAAATGGATTTGTTATTTTTGGTCAACAATCTACACAAAATACTCTGTAATGTCAAAGTGGAGGAATTATTATTTTTTGATATATAAAACATTCAATAACTAAAATATGAGTATTCAATCTCTTTGTTTAGGCAAGCCTGAATTAGTTCAGGAGTAATTAACAAATCACATAAGTTACATGGACTCACTGAAATAATAGGGGTTGACATAATTTCTTTATGACCAACCCTTCCTCTGTCCTCCATACATACATCTAAGGTCCTCAGTCAAGTATTGAATTTCAAGCACAAATTCAACTACTAAGATCAGGGAGCTTTTTGAAAGCCTCATAAAGAAGGGCAGTGATTGGTAGATGGGTAACAACAACATATCAGACATTGAATATCTCTTTGGTCATGTTAATAACTATGCTGTGGATTATGAATTAAACCAGACGCATTAAAGATAGTCATCTTTCTGAACTGAGCTGCAAGACAGGAATGAAACGGCTCAGGGATGTTACCATGATTTTAATACAGCTACAGAGTTCAATGGCTGTGATGGGAGAAACCGGATCAATGGATCAACATTGTAGTGACGCCACAATAATGACCTAAATTACAGAGTGAAAAGAAAAATACATATACAGTGGGGAGAACAAGTATTTGATACACTGCCGATTTTGCAGGTTTTCCTACTTACAAAGCATGTAGAGGTCTGTAATTTTTATCATAGGTACACTTCAACTATGAGAGACGGAATCTAAAACAAAAATCCAGAAAATCACATTGTATGATTTTTAAGTAATTAATTTGCATTTTATTGCATGACATAAGTATTTGATACATCAGAAAAGCAGAACTTAATATTTGGTACAGAAACCTTTGTTTGCAATTACAGAGATCATACGTTTCCTGTAGTTCTTGACTAGGTTTGCACACACTGCAGCAGGGATTTTGGCCCACTCCTCCCTACAGATCTTCTCCAGATCCTTCAGGTTTCGGGGCTGTCGCTGGGCAATACGGACTTTCAGCTCCCTCCAAAGATTTTCTATTGGGTTCAGGTCTGGAGACTGGCTAGGCCACTCCAGGACCTTGAGATGCTTCTTACGGAGCCACTCCTTAGTTGCCATGGCTGTGTGCTTCGTGTCGTTGTCATGCTGGAAGACCCAGCCACGACCCATCTTCAATGCTCTTACTGAGGGAAGGAGGTTGTTGGCCAAGATCTCGCGATACATGGCCCCATCCATCCTCCCCTCAATACGGTGCAGTCGTCCTGTCCCCTTTGCAGAAAAGCATCCCCAAAGAATGATGTTTCCACCTCCATGCTTCACGGTTGGGATGGTGTTCTTGGGGTTGTACTCATACTTCTTCTTCCTCCAAACACGGCGAGTGGAGTTAGACCAAAAAGCTCTATTTTTGTCTCATCAGACCACATGACCTTCTCCCATTCCTCCTCTGGATCATCCAGATGGTCATTGGCAAACTTCAGACAGGCCTGGACATGCACTGGCTTAAGCAGGGGGACCTTGCGTGCGCTGCAGGATTTTAATCCATGACGGCGTAGTGTGTTACTAATGGTTTTCTTTGAGACTGTGGTCCCAGCTCTCTTCAGGTCATTGACCAGGTCCTGCCGTGTAGTTCTGGGCTGATCCCTCACCTTCCTCATGATCATTGATGCCCCACGAGGTGAAATCTTGCATGGAGCCCCAGACCGAGGGTGATTGACCGTCATCTTGAACTTCTTCCATTTTCTAATAATTGCGCCAACAGTTGTTTCCTTCTCACCAAGCTGCTTGCCTATTGTCCTGTAGCCCATCCCAGCCTTGTGCAGGTCTACAATTTTATCCCTGATGTCCTTACACAGCTCTCTGGTCTTGGCCATTGTGGAGAGGTTGGAATCTGTTTGATTGTGTGTGGACAGGTGTCTTTTATACAGGTAACGAGTTCAAACAGGTGCAGTTAATACAGGTAATGAGTGGAGAACAGGAGGGCTTCTTAAAGAAAAACTAACAGGTCCGTGAGAGCCGGAATTCTTACTGGTTGGTAGGTGATCAAATACTTATGTCATGCAATAAAATGCAAATTAATTATTTAAAAATCATACAATGTGATTTTCTGGATTTTTGTTTTAGATTCCGTCTCTCACAGTTGAAGTGTACCTATGATAAAAATTACAGACCTCTACATGCTTTGTAAGTAGGAAAACCTGCAAAATCGGCAGTGTATCAAATACTTGTTCTCCCCACTGTATATAGAATACAAAATATTCCAAAACATGCATCTTTTTTGCAACAAGGCACTAAAGTAATACTGAAGAAGAAAAAAAAACACAGCAAAGGAACACACTTTTTGACCTAAATGCAAAGAATATGTTCGGGGAAAATCCAACACAACACAGAGTAACTGCTTCCTTATTTTCAAGCATGGTGGTGGCTGCATGATGGTATGGGTATGCTTGACATTGGCAAATACAGTTTTTTTCCCCCAGGATAAAAAGAAACAGGATGGAGCTAAGCACAGGCAAAATCCTAGAGGAAAACTTGCTTCAGTCTGCTTTACACCAGAGACTGGAAGAGGAATTCACCTTTCAGCAGGACAATAATCTACAAGACAAGGCCAAATCTACAAGACAAGGCCAAATCTACACTGGAGTTGCTTACCAAGAAGAATGTTCCTGAGTGACCAAGTTACAGTTTTTAATTAAATCTGCATGAAAATCTATGGCAAGACTTGAAAGTTGCTGTCTAGCCCAGATCCCCAACATCTTGATAGAGCTTAAATCATTTTTAAAAGAATAATGAGCAAATATTGCATAATACAGTTGTGGAAATCTCTTAAACATTAGACTTACCCAAGAAGACTCACAGTTGTAATCAATGGGAAAGGTGTTTCTAACATGTATTGACTAAGGGAGTTGAATACTTATGCAACAACTATATTTTAGTTATTTCATTTTTTGAATTTGTCTTCCACTTTGACATTACAGAATATTCTGTGTAGATTGTTGACAGAAAAAAGACAACTCAATCTATTTTAATCCTACTTTGTAACACAAAATGTGAACATTTCCAAGGGGTCTGAATACTTTTGCAAGGCACTGTGTATATATATTTTGTTGTTGTTGTTGTAGTATATATATTTTTTATATAAACGAGCTTGGGTCCAAGGGCTCCTGGAGACAACCACCTACAATTTCTATAAGAGGATAACATGAATATAGCTTTGATACATAGGCTTACTGCACACACTACACCAAGAGAAAGAACATTAAATAAGACTCCTACTATAGAGCATCAGGTATTCAACTCTTACCTTCTGAGGTGCGGAGCCTGCTGGTTCTGTTCTACCTGATAATTAATTGCACACACCTGGTGTCCCAGGTCTAAATCAGTCCCTGATTAGAGGGCAACAATGAAAAAAAATGCAGTGGAACTGGCTTCAAGGTCCCAAGTTGAATTTTAGGGCTACAGAGGATTAAGCCTGCATATGATGTGGGATGTGCCACCATACTCTCCTGGGGTCAAATGCCCTTGGGGTTACATCAAAACACTCTATACCAGCCATGTTCATGTGCTTTCTATTTTTTTGAGTCAGTGTGTTTTCATGTAAGTATAGAAATATCCAATCTATTGTATTCAATTCAATATATTCATAATAGGTATTCATATGTCCTGGAGGCATAGTTCTGGGATACTGAACAAGCACATTGTTTTCTTAAAATTTTGTTTGAATAATGTATGAAGTATCTTGGTCTTGCATCATCAGTTCTGCTGCTTCCATGTATAGTACAGGACTGAGATGTATTTCTGTGAACCTGGTTTTAAGTAGAGTATGGGTCAATGTCATGTTGACCTTCCGTCCCTTTCAGGGTGGTCACAGAGAGAAATTGGAGTGCAAAGTGTGTTTGATTTTCACAGCAGTGTGTCCCTGAAATTGTCAGTCTGGTTTTGCAGCAGTGGATGACTGGTTTGCAGTCAGAACTGAATATGTCACACCACAGGACTGCCAGTATCTAAATTAACCATCCGAAACACGCTGCTGTGCAAATCAAATAGAAAGTGCCATCCGGAAGACCACTATCTGCAGTTGAATAAATCCCAGCCACAGTCCATTCATTTCCATTTTTGTACATAATGTCAAGGGGGACCTTGGAAATTGGAAATGGGCGTGCAGCCTTCGCACTGTAGTGGTCAAATAAACAATAAATAATGCAAAACTGTCTTGAGGAGAACTAAAACGGAGTGTGGAGACGTCAGGGACTTTGCACTGTTTATTTGGATTGTGAAGTCATGTGATCTGAATCCAATGAGTTGTACAAAGTGTAAATTCAGTGTAAGAAACAGGGTTTACAAATATGTACAACACATCTTTATGGTTCAATTAGTTGTCATTTTCATAGATAAGTGGTCGATATATGGAGGTAGATATCCGCCAAAATAGATTGTGAGTCTCCTAAATACGTGTAGAATATGTTAAGGGCAGATATCCAACTCCATATTGGAGGTTGTACCAAGATGTAGCAGTATTGTCCATGCACTAAACAGCAGTCCTGCAGGTTACAGCATTGAGAAAGACAAGCAGCATCAGAATAAAATACATTTCCGGATGCTTGACATTTTGGGATAGAGAGAAAGTCCCTATAGGAAAAAAGCAGAAAGTACAGTAAACGGTTTCTTCATATTCCTGAAGTTTCAATGGAGTTCAGTTGAAATTTAGTAGCAACATTTATATTAAGACTAGAGAACAAATGATATAGCACAGCTGTTTCAACATATAGCTTAACTTCCAAGTTATAGCAAAATATACGATTAAACTCTTAATTGTGCAGAAGATCAAGTATGCTGTTCTTTGATAATAAGAAAACAACTTCAACCTATCAGGACTGTGAGAAAACTTACCCCAATAGTAAAAAGGAGAGCAAAAATGAAAATGAAGGAGAACAAAAAATACAATATTGGTCCTTTTCAACGAGTATGGATCAAAAGGTAAATAATGATAAACGTACATGGCTATTGTCTCGAGCTGCAGTACCACAGAAAGTAAGACTACATAAGATATCTTAACTACCTTAACATTATAATAACATAAATTATACTTATTTAGACTATCTTCAGCTCAAAGCTATCCCATGGTTTTACATTTTCCAAAACTTAAGGTTATTTTTCGTTCTTCTAATGTGCAATATATTATCAAATAAAATGTAAAACAATTTGCTCATATATAATATATTAATTTCCTTCAACTATGCAAACACCAAGATATTTTTCACAATAAATATAGGTGAGTTGATATAGGTAGTGACATAACATTTATATAAAATAGAATCAAAACAAATCAAAATGGCAGAGACGTTTGGAATATGTATCCCTGTTTGAGTCGATAGACAGAGATCGTAAGCTGGTAGTACCAGAAGTCAACTCCAGTACTGTGATGTAGACTGTAATCGGAATACACATAGCACCGTGATGACCCAGAAAAAGCACAGTTTGTCATGATGTAGTACACGGCTTTGTACTGTTGGTGGTGATTGTCACTTCTTTGATCCTGAAGGAGAAAAGTAGAGCATGGAGAAGCTACAGTGTAAAAGACATAGAAAACTGTGCTGTGTAGCTGTAAATGCGGGTTTTGTTGAGTTGACCTTCATGACACCTACATTTGAGTATTAAAGGCAGAATTAGAGGCTGTGTCCAAGGAAGAAGACACACACACGCACACACACGCACGCACGCACGCACACGCACATGCACACACACAAACCTGAAAGTCCATCGGTCTGGACAGATCATGTAGCGGCTTTAGTTAAATTTATAGTCCTTTAACTAAAATGCCTGTAGGCCAAGGTGAAGGAGCAGGAGTCAGGGGTCAGGGATCTTGGAATGAATCCATACAGTAAATCTATGTGTTTGACAGACACATAGGGTGGGCCTGGTGGGTGTGGCTTCCAATGCTTCATGTGTTGGCGTTGCCAGCTGCCGATTGGTTGTCCTCAGCGTGCTTGAACATCAGGATGGAGTTGTATATCTTGAGGGCAGGACCGAGTTTCACGCTCATGATCTTGACGATGTCGCGCTGGGTCAGCAGCAAGAAGGCTTTCCCGTCAATTTGCTGTTGGACGACAACCAATCAGATTACAGCATGGGTCAACAGCTGATATGCAGTCAATTGAACCCAGTGAGACTTAGAAAAAAAATCCCTCTCACTCTCTAAAGGGCTACAGATCTTATCTGAGAGTATGAGCCTTTTGATAATTTATGAAACGGTAATCATGTATTTATCAGTTGGATCAGATGGTGAATGCTTGTTCAACGACTAAACGTGCAACTCACATCTTGTGTATGTAAAAATCACAACTGTGGAGTGTTAACTGGGATTGGTGAAAAAGGGATTTTAATGACCAAGAGAGCGATGGCAAATACTGTAGTCAGATTAGCTGAGGGAAAGATGGCTGTGCTCGGAATGCTAATCGCTACTGCTACTAGCATTTAATGAATTGCTTTGGATTCCTGTCATGTCTCCTTACCTTGGTATAATTATCAACTCAAACAAACCAAACATAGTGGACCAAACATAGTGAAGACGAAGGAAGAGAATCTATTTCTCGGAGTGTTTTGTTGCAGACAGCAGCCTAACAACTACACACGGGCAAAGGCTACTCCACACCTGTTTACCCTCATTAGTTTAGCCGTATGGTGGAGGGTTAGCATTAAAACTATTTAGATTACTTTGGACGGGGGGGACTAGAGAAGGACTAGAGGGGACTAGAGGGGGACATGAGAGATACCAGAGGGGATTAGAGGGGACTAGAGGGGGGCCAGAGAGATACCAGAGGGGATTAGAGGGGGGCCAGAGAGATACCAGAGGGGAGTAGAGGGGGGTCAGAGAGATACCAGAGGAGATTAGAGGGGGGCCAGAGGGGACTAGAGGGGGGCCAGAGGGAACTAGAGGTGGGCCAGAGGGAACTAGAGGGGGGCCAGATGTGATTAGAGGGGGGCCAGAGTGAACTAGAGTGTTTTGTTGCAGACAGCAGCCTAACAACTATACGGGCAAAGGCTACTCCACACCTGTTTCCCCTCATTAGTTTAGCCGTATGGAGGAGGGTTAGCATTAAAACTATTTAGATTACTTCGGACGGGGGGGACTAGAGGGGGACCAGAGAGATACCAGAGGGGATTAGAAGGGGGCCAGAGAGATACAAGAGGGGATTAGAGGGGGGCCAGAGGGGACTAGAGGGGGCCAGATAGAGACCAGAGGGGATTAGAGGGGGGCCAGAGAGATACCAGAGGGGGGCCAGAGTGGACTAGAGGGGGGCCAGAAGGGACTAGAGGACGGGGACCAGAGGGGACTAGAGGGGGGCCAGAGTGGACTAGAGGGGGGCCAGAAGGGACTAGAGGACGGGGACCAGAGGGGACTAGAGGGGTGCCAGATGGGACTAGAGGGGTGCCAGAGAGATACCAGAGGGGATTAGAGGGGGGCCAGAGGGGACTAGAGGGGGGCCAGAGAGATACCAGAGGGGACTAGAGGGGGACCAGAGAGATACCAGAGGGGATTATAGGGGGGCCAGAGGGGACTAGAGGTGGGCCAGAGGGGGGCCAGAGTGAACTAGAGTGTTTTGTTGCAGACAGCAGCCTAACAACTATACGGGCAAAGGCTACTCCACACCTGTTTCCCCTCATTAGTTTAGCCGTATGGAGGAGGGTTAGCATTAAAACTATTTAGATTACTTCGGACGGGGGGGGGGACTAGAGAAGGACTAGAGGGGACTAGAGGGGGACCAGAGAGATACAAGAGGGGATTAGAGGGGGGCCAGAGGGGGCCAGATAGAGACCAGAGGGGATTAGAAGGGGGCCAGAGAGAGACCAGAGGGGACTAGAGGGGGCCATAGGGGACTAGAGGGGGGCCAGAGGGGACTAGAGGGGGGCCAGAAGGGACTAGAGGGGGGCCAGAAGGGACTAGAGGACGGGGACCAGAGGGGGCTAGAGGGGTACCAGAGGGGATCAGAGGGGGGCCAGGGGGGACTAGAGGGGGACCAGGGGGGACTAGAGGGGTGCCAGAGGTGGACCAGAAGGGGACTAGAGGGAGATTAGAAGGGAACTAGAGGGAGATTAGAGAGGGGCCAGAGGGGTCTAGAGGGCAACTAGAGGGGGATTAGAGGAGGGGGACCAGAGGGTGGATAGAGGGTGTGTCATCTCTTACCTCCTCTTTGAACTGCTTGGCTTGTTCATCACAGCCGTGAAGAGAGTGGATGAAGTCAGCCACCTGGACAAAGACATGTAGAAGACAGACACACCGGTTAGTGTTTGGGAGACCATCTCAATGGAGAGCATCTGGTGGAGTTACCATAGTAACACTTTGTTTGAACCTTCCCAGTCATAAGGCCAACACCACAAGTCATGACTGGTTATGACATCCGTTATGTCATTGTTATGACAATGTTATGTAGGCCTTATGATGAGGGGTTGTAACTGTTAATGGAAAATCAACAGACATAAGGGGATCAGTGAGTGATGTGTGAAGCTACAGCCTAATTATTACCACTAAGAAGAACAAATCATGTTGATACTGAGAGCGTGTTTGCCTGTGGGCACTGACATTTCCTGATGCGCTAAAGAAGCTAGTGATATTGCCATTCCATCAATACAAAAAGACGGCTTAAAAAGCAGTCAAAACATGAACAAATCAAAGTGTAGACTCAAAGTGAAGGGATAGCGTTCAATCCAAAGCTGCACATATCCAGTGCCTCCTTGGGCTTCTATTGAACCACTTAAGCTACAGGAGTTGGAAAGAGTGAGCAAACTCAAACTTTCTGAAGAGGGGTTTGGAAACTTCCAATAATAGCCCAGGGTAGCTGGGGTTCTAGCGGGCCTGACTGCAACTGTTACTGGGATAACAGCCAAGGGAATAAAGGGGGGTCAGAGAGCGTAAGAAGCTCCTGTATGATGGATATCGACTGCTTTACAACAGAAGAAAATCTGCTGGAAGCCACTGACGTAAGACAATAGCCGTTAGAAAACCTGTATCCTGCCAAAACATTGTCAAATGAGGCTTTTAAAAAATCGAATGAAAGATGGTGAGGCGTAAAGTGCCACAGGACTTTCTCGTGAAAATGACTTAAATTAAGTACCCCAAAAAACAACAAGGTAACTCTTCCTCCTCTGTCAGGACATTCTTACCATAATGAAAACATGGAAATTAGTCATCAAGCTAAATTACCGGACACCAACGGAACAACCAGTTTATTCAGAGTCATATTGAACCATCTCAGTACAGTTGGCTGTAGCCTCGAGGTTAGAGAAATGAGGCCAGTAACCGGAGGGTTGTCGGTTCAAATCCCAGTGCTGACTGCAAATGTATCAATTCTGTGCAAATGGGTAAAAAAATATGTATTGTATTGAGCATGGCCCCAACAGCTAAAACAAAAGCCACACGTGAAGAGAACACCGGCTGCATCCGTGTTACATGAGGGTGTGATAAACAGCTTCACATACACTGCATATGCACACACAAATGCATACGGACAACACATTTACACTCATCATATGCTACTCTGTTATTTATTGTACTTCTCATTATTATGTAGCCTGATGCCTAGTCATTCTACCCTGCCTTCATTTACATAACTACCTCAAATACACTACATGACCAAAAGTATGTGGACACCTGCTTGTTGAATATCTCATTCTAAAATCACAGGCAATAATATGGAGTTGTCCCCCCCTTTCCTGCTATAACAACCTCCACTCTTCTGGGAAGGCTTTCCACTAGATGTTGGAACATTGCTGTGGAGACTTGCTTCCATTCAGCCACAAGAGCATTAGTGAGGTCGGGCACTGATGTTGGGCGATTAGGCCTGGCTCGCAGTCGGTGTTCCAATTCATCCCAAAGGTGTTCGATAGGGTTGAAGTCAGGGCTCTGTGCAGGCCAGTCAAGTTCTTCCACACCGATTTCGACAAACCATTTCTGTATGGATCTCACTTTCTGCACAGGGGCATTGTCATGATGAAACAGGAAAGGGCCTTCCCCAAACTGTTGCCAGAAAGTTGGAAGCACAGAATTGTCTAGAATGTCATTGTATGCTGTAGCGTTAAAATTTCCCTTCACTCGAATTAAGGGACCTAGCCCGAACCATGAAAAACAGCCCTAGACCAGTATTCCTCCTGCACCAAACTTTACAGTTGGCACTATGCATTCAGGCAGGTACCGTTCTCCTGGCATCCGCCAAACCCAGATTTGTTCGTTGGACTGCCAGATGGTGAAGCGTGATTCATCACTTCAGAGAATGCATTTCCACTGCAACTGAGTCCAATGGCGGCGAGCTTTACACCATTCCAGCCGACCCTTGGCATTGTGCATGGTGATGCGGCTGCTCGACCATGGATACCCATTCCATGAAGCTCCAAACGAACAGTTCTTGACTTGTTCCACATTTTGTTGTGTTAGTCTGAATTCAAAATGGATTAAATGTATACCCCATAATGACAAAGTGAAAAGTGATCATTGCTAGACAACCATTTTCAGGACTTTATGTCAAAACTGTAACTTGGCCAATTGGAACATTCACTGTCTTCTTGGTAAGCAACTCCGGTGAAGATTTGGGCTTGTGTTTAAGGTTATTGTCTGGCTGAAAGGTGAGTTAATCTTCCAGTCTGGTGGAAAGCAGTCTGAAGCAGTATTACTTTAGTGCCTTGTTGCAAACAGGATGCATGTTTTGGAATACTAGTTTTCTGTACAGGCTTCCTTCTTTTCACTCTGTCAATTAGGCTAGTATTGTGGAGTAACTATAATGTTGTTGATCCATCCTCCGTTTCCTATCATGGCCATTAAACTGTTTTAAAGTCCCCATTGGCCTCAAGGTGAACTACCCAAACGATTTCCTTCCTCTTCGGCAACTGAGTTAGGGCGGATGCCTATATCTTTGTAGTGACTGGGTGTATTGATACACCATCCAAAGTGTAATTAATAACTTCACTATGCTTAAAGGGATATTCAATGTCTGCTTCTTTTTATTTGTTACCCATCTACCAATAGGTGCCCTTCTTTGTGAAGCATTGGAAAACCTCCCTGGACTTTGTGGTTGCATTTATGTTTGAAATGTACAACTCAACTGAGGGACCTTACAGATAAATTGTATGTGTGGGGTACAGAGATGAGGTAGCAATTCAAAAATTATGTTAAACACTATTATTGCACAGAGTGAGTCCATTAAAGTTATGTGACTTGTTAAGCACATTTTTACTCCTGAACTTATTTATGCATGCCATAACAAAGGGGTTGAATACTTATTGACTCAAGACATTTCAGCTTTTAATTAATTTGTAAAAATGTAGAAAAACATCATTCTACTTTGATATTATGGGGTATTGTCTGTAGGCCAGTGACAAACAAATCTAAATTGTATTAATTTTAAATTCAGGCTGTAACACAAGAAAATGTAGAAAAATTAAAGGGGTGTGAATACTTTCTGAAAGCACTGTATATCTGCAATGCAGAATCCTGATAAGGCAGCGCCCAAAGCTGCCGCCTTGAAGCAACTGGCCAGTAGCCTGTACTGAGGCAGACCTGGGCTCAAGTAATATTTGGCTTCCTTTAAATATTTTGAGTGTTTGATTGAGCCTGCCTAGAGTGCCAGATGGGTGATGTTTGCATCTTTAATTCTATTTTTTCAGAATCCAAATTACTATTTGAACCCAGGTCTGCAGTGGTAGGTCTATTCGGGCTGAATTATTCTGCTAGCACTAGCTACAGAGGACTGCCTGCTACCTGAGTGTCATGTCAAATACCTGGCCTCAACATTAGAGAGCATAAATGTCAGTCTGTATACAGCACATTATAGTGAGGAGAGGCATCTGAACTGCGACACACTGTAGTCTCCAGGACAGGATTAGTAAAATTCTCTATTAGCTAAGTGCCATTTATGGAAGTTCAAAACATTCCATTACATATTTCTAGAGTGGGTTGGAATTCAATCAGAAATCTTAATTTGTGTCGGAATTATTCATGAACGGAAACAGTTCTCCAGTTCCTATGAGGATGTTATTAACAATGAGAATACTTTGCATACACAAATCACCCACTAACTACCAACAACATAAATTTGTAGCTTTTGAAGAAAAATCCCAAACAATCATATACAGTGCATTCGGGAAGTATTTAGACCCCTTGACTTTTTCCACATTTCGTTACAGCCTTATTCTAAAATGGATTAAGTTGTTTTTTCCCTCCCTCGTATATCTATACACAATACCCCATAATGACAAAGCAAAAACAGGTTTTGGAAATGTTTGCAAAAAAGCCTAAGTATTCAGACCCTTTACTCAGTACTTTGTTGAAGCACCTTTGGCAGCGATTACAACCTTGAGTCTTCTTGGGTATGACGCTACAAACTTGGCACACCTGTATTTGGTGAGTTTCTCCCATTCCACTCTGCAGATCCTCTCAAGCTCTGTCAGGTTGGATGGGGAGCATTGCTGCACAGCTATTTTCAGGTCTCTTGAAAGATGTTTGATTGAGTACAAGTCCTGGCTCTGGCTGGGCCATACAAGGACATTCAGAGATTTGTCCCAAAGCCACACCTGTGTTGTCTTGGCTGTGTGCTTAGGGTCGTTGTCCTGTTGGAAGGTGAAACTTAACCCCAGTCTGAGGTCCTGAGCGCTCTGGAGCAGGTTTTCATCAAGGATCTTTCTGTACTTTGCTCCATTCATCTTTCCCTCGATCCTGACTAGTCTCCCAGTCCCTACTGCTGAAAAACATCCCCACAGCATGATGCTACCACCACCACACTTCAACTTAGGGATGGTGTCAGGTTTCCTACAGACGTGACGCTTGGCATTCAGGCCAAAGACTTCAATCTTGGTTTCATCAGACCAGAGAATCTTGTTTCTCATGGTCTGAGAGTCTTTAGGTGCCTTTTGGCAAACTCCAAGCGGGCTGTCATGTGCCTTTTACTGGGGAGTGGCTTCCGTCTGGCCACTCTACCATATAGGCCTGATTGGTGGAGTGCTGCAGAGATGGTTGTCCTTCTGGAAGGTTCTCCCATCTACACAGAGAAACTCTGGAGCTCTGTCAGAGTGACCACTGGTCACCTCCCTGACCAAGGCCCTTCTCCCCTGATTGCTCCGTTTGGCAAGGCGGCCAGCTCTAGGAAGAGTCTTGGTGGTTCCCAACTTCTTCCATTTAAGAATGATGGAGGCCACTGTGTTCTTGGAGACCTTCAATGCTGCAGACATTTTTTGGTACCCTTCCCCAGATCTGTGCCTCAACACAATCTTGTTTATGAGCTCTATTGCCAATACCTTTGACCTCATGGCTTGGTTTTCGCTCTGGCATGCACTTTCAACTGTGGAAGTTTATATAGACAGGTGTGTGCCTTTCTAAATCATGTCCAATCAATTGAATTTACCACAGGTGGACTCCAATCAAGTTGTAGAAACATCTCAATGGAAACAGGATGCACCTGAGCTCAATTTCGAGTCCCATAGCAAAGGGTCTGAATACTTATGTAAGGTATCTGTTTTTAAAAAAATGATAAATTAGCAAAAAAATCAAAAAATCTGTTTTTGCTTTGTCATAATGGGGTATTGTGTGTAGATTGTTGTGGGAAATATTTGATTTAATCCATTTTAGAATAAGGCTGTAATGTAACAAAATGTGGAAAAAGTCAAGGGGTCTGAATACTTTCCGAAGGCACTGTAAATCCTGGTCAACACACAACTTGATCCAAGTTTCACCCTAACACACTGTACAATTCCTAGTGTGTGCTCCAGCACTACAAATGCAAATTGGGGAGCCAGCTAAGTGTTTCATCTGCCATCTTTGGGTGGTAAACTTCTCCAGCCAGTGTGCGTTAAAGTGTGACAGGAGTGGGTAGTGGACCAGGAAAAAGCCTGTTACAGAGTCCCAGATGACTCTGTAACAGCGGTCATGGAGCAGCATTTTTGCGAGGCTGTTCCCATGGCTGTTTTGTGACTACCAATACTCGCACGGAGGGTGGCACAAGAGATTCTTCTCCCCTGCCTCGGCTGCGGACACCCTCTCTTTTCTGCTCATCGGAAAATATGATGGGCTAGGTATCCAGGCAAACATTGACTTTTCCATTTGAAAGCACCACTTTTAAAGAACTTTGACTCTTGCTTTGAGAGTCAGAGAGAGAGAGTGAGGGGGGGTAGGAGTAGAAGGACAGGTGTAACTTTATTGGAATGAGTGCAATGATCCATATGTAGGATCTTAATTGGGATGGCAGGTAGGTAGCCTAGTGGTTAGAGCATTGGGCCAGTAAGGTTGCTAGATCGAATCCCTGAACTGACAAGGTAAAAATCTATCGTTCTGCCCCTGAAAAAGGCAGTTAACTCACTGTTCCTAGGACGTCATTGTAAATAAGAATTTGTTCTTAACTGACTTGCCTAGTTAAATAAAGGTTAAATAAAATACAAATAATTTGATCACTATTTTATTGCTGAGAATTTTCCTGTGCGGCAGGAAAAGAAAACTGTGTATTTGAGGTTTAAAAATGCTTCTAAAGTTTGTAATTTCCACTTTTCAGTTTTGATTGGCCCTAAGGAAACATTCATCAAACCCTACAAAAATGTCCATTAATTATAATCCACATAATACATGTACATTTCCTGTTGCTGTAAAATGTTATATCTGTATGACGGGGATTAAGGGCTGGCAGGATTATGAACCCAATGAATTAAAGACTAAGCCTTGCAGATAAACTAACTCCCAAGGAGATAGCTCCTGGGGTTCTTGTATCTTAATTAGAGTACGTCAAGCTTAATGTTGAAAGGAAATGGCATTGCTAGCAAACCAGTGTGATGTTAGCAACGCCAAGGCCGTGAGTTAAATTCCCACAGGGATCACATACACAAACTAAAAATATATGCTCAAGCTTTGGATGATAGTACAAAGTGCAATGCTAACCCCACCCAATTAGCTAGTGGTTAGGTTGGAGAAGTGATGGCTGATGGGTGATAGTGAAATGTGCCCATTCAGCACTGCTCAAGGCTATCAAGCTATAGGCTCACTTTATAGAACCTCGGCTAAGGACTTACTGAACTCCCTGGATTTAAGGGACGTGGGTGGTGAAGTATGGATACATCTGTAGTCTTAGGGGGGGTTAGTGGGTGTTATAAAAGCCTATATCAGCACTGCTCCTCTCCCTCTAGTCGATCCCTTTACAGTTCTGCTCTCTCCCTCCCTCTCTTTTTCTCTACTGCAATCTCGCTCCTTCCACTCTGCCAAATCCCCACAACCGCCAAGATAAAACATCTTCTGGTACAACTCAATGACATTCTGTGCTGCCCCCTCTCTGCAGGTTGCAGTCACAAGACAAGCCTGGGCACATTCGGTAGGCACAACACTGTTGCAGATAGAACTGACAAGATGCCTTTTTCTACATGTCAGAGTGGTTTGTTTTACAGTACATCATATAGTTCTATCTGAACGTGCCACAACACTGTGCATTGCTGTTGTGAGTCTTGGTTACCTCTACTGGACCATCTCTCATCAGTCTGTGCTCTGAGGGGACCAGATCCTTCAATCTTCCTCTCTCTCCTATCGCTCTCCTAACTATCTTCCCTGTAATGGTGCACATTGATACAAGTGTACAGTTTGCACATTGATACGTGTACTACGGTGCTTGGTTACTGTAATAAAGCACGGTTAACCCGTTTCTTAACATGGTGAACGAACGGGCTAACTAAAGCCACAGTTGCCTGTGTCTCTGTTCAGTGTGCCTGAGTGATGAACTGAAATGACGGTTACTGAAATTTCGCCGGTGGTTCCATTATTTGAATTCCATTATTATTATTTTTTTCTGTGAGCTCGATGCAGTTTCTCTAGAGATAAATCGGATCAAGCCCGAACTGTGCGATGTCGTAGGGAGTTGTAGTTCCAACAGGCCAATACTCTACATAATTGCCACGTTTTCTGCGCTAAACTAACTACAATGACCATAATCCATTGAGTGCCGGCCATTGAGAGACGGAGAGAAGAGCGCACGATCAAGAAAGGATAGACAGCACATGCTAAGCAGTTTCTTTGAGAGGTATCTCTACCTGAAAATACATGATCTAAGTGATTGATAGTTAGTATTCAGCAGTCATAAAAGTATGCCTTATTTACTTTGAAGAACTACTAAAATAGTGAATTTGTCAGACAACAGAGATGATGACTTGGAATGAAATAATAACATAATCAAATAAAACAAATGTTATATACACACCAAATGCATAGTGCATTTAATGTCTAAAAATATAATCGAAACCGTAATTGAAAACTGTGATACATTTTTTTGTGATCGAACCGACCTCAAAAAGCACTAATCGCTCAGCACTACTATTCAGTCTTAACATCTTAACATTCCCCATCCCTTCTCTCGCTCTCTTTCTTTCCCTAGGGGTACCTTGTTTCCCCCCCCCCCCCTTCTCAACACTGCCGTGGTGTTTGGAAATAACTCCAACCCGTTACAAATGGTGGGTGACCTATTTGTCGTTACCATTGGAGATTAGGATTGGGCGGTATCCAGACTTTAATATCATCATACCATCCTTCTCTCACCCTGGGATTTACGGTATTACCGGCTTAGTACACAAAGGAGCCCCAAAAACGCAAAAAAAGTCATTTGAACGTCTATTACTAAAATGCTAACAAAATTAGCACAAGTAATAGCGAATTTCCATGGAGGCTGCTAGCTAAATATGCTAACAATTGCCAAGTCAGGGAATCCAGCTCCTAAAGTTATACATATATAGGTAGGAGCTACCGAATGTCATTTCTGGTGAGTTTAGACAATTCTAAGCGAATGTGAACGAGAGACATTGTACAAATGAACAAAGTTTTGACGCATGCTTGTCTGAAGGAAGAGCAGTACTGGATCTCTAACAGCATGTCTACACACCATCTCTGTGTGGAGTCTGGAGTAGCTAGGGCAACGGGCCTGCCTGCTCTGCTCAGAGAAGATAGGGGAGGAGCAGATCGGCCAAGAACAGAGAGGAGAAAAAATGCAGGAAATCAAGATATCAGTGGCAGCTGTACAAATAATTCATCCAAAAGGGCTTTGACTTCTCAAACACGGCAGAAAGCTAACACAATATGATGCCGCGTCACCGTATTAATTTAGACACTTACTTAGATAGCAAGTTAAACTTAGTGGTTGTGTTAATGCAGAATTTTGCATTTTCACACAGGAAAAAATATAAATACGCATAAGAAATATCTTGCTGCGTTTCATAAACGCAGATCTAAAATGCTTCTTATTGTAATTGTTGCTCTGCATCAGACTTATTTTGTGCTTCAGTTATACTTCTAAACTCAGATAAGAATTCACAAAAAGGGTATTCTATCAGTAGACAGTGCTCTGACTGATGTGTTGCTACTTTTCTCTGTACTTTTCTCCTGTAGCCAAGTAAAGCCCCCCCCCGGCCAAACCCTCCCCTAACCCCGACGACACTGGGCCAATTGGGATCGAACCCGGGTCTGTAGTGACGCCTCAAGCACTGTGATGCAGTGCCTTAGACCACTGCACCACTCGGGAGGCCCCAAGATGAACTTTAAACAAAACATTAGGATAGGACTAAACATTAGAAATATGATGGCCATGCATCGTTTTTTGCAAAAAAGACCTTGCTTTTTCATTGTAAACTCATTTACTTGTTTGACTGCCAGCCAAATAGAGTTGAATTCTGTTGTCATCTGATGAAAATGAAGCTATTTTCTGCTGAATGTGTTGCACGAATGTATTTTCTGTGAAGGACAACTATAGTTGCATGTGCCTGATCACTCTATTGAAGCTAAAAAACACTTGACTTTCATTATTAAACAAGACCCCTGTCAATACACAGCTGGACTCACCTGCTTCAGCTTTCTCCGGTTGTGTTATTTACAAACAAACACGTGACTGGCTGAACAGTTCTGGGGAACTAAGTTTCATAATGTAAAATAATGTGCCAGGTGAAATGAAGAACGAAATCTGCTTTATCTTGTAACGCATTGCACAAGTTGACTGCAAGTATTTACTTAAACAATTGCTACAAATATTAAAATGTATTGAAAAACTTGATAGAAATATACTGAACAAAGATAAACACAACATGCAACAATTTCAAAGATTTTACTGAGTTACAGGTCAAATGAGGAAATCAGTCAATTTAAATTAATTAATTAGGCCCTAATCTATGGAATTCACATGACTAGGAATAAAAAAATGGGCCTCGGGATCTCATCACGGTATTTCTGTGCATAAAAATTGCAATCGATAAAATGCAATTGTATTCGTTGTAGCTTATGCCTGCCCATACCATAACCCCACTGCCAACATGGGGCACTCTGTTCACAATGTTAACATCAGCAAACCGCTCGCCCACACGATGCCATACACGTGGTCTGCGGTTGTGAGGCAGGTTGGATGTACTGTTCTCTAAAACGACATTGCAGGCGGCTTATGCTAGAGAAATTAACATTAAATTACTTGGCAACAGCTCTGGTGGACATTCCTGCAGTCAGCATGCCAATTGCACGCTCCCTCAAAACTTGAGACATCTGTGGCATTGTGTTGTGTTGTTTGCCTTTTGCCTGTGTAATGATCATGCTGTTTAATCAGCTTCTTGATATGCCACACCTGTCAGGTGGATGGATTATCTTGCAAAGGAGAAATGCTCACTAACAGCGATGTAAACACATTTTTGAGAAATACAATTTTATGCATACTGAACATTTGTCAGCTTTTATTTCAGCTCATGAAATAACACTTTACATGTTGCGTTTATATTTTTCTTCAGTGTAGTTTCAACGGTATTGAAAAACCATCCTATGGCTATTTTCAAATACCCCGGTATACGGTATATACTTTATGCTGTCCAAGCCTATTGGAGATGCTCTATAGCGGTGAGGAATGGAGAAGGTGTGGTGTGTATGTAGCGAAAGCTGAAAAATCACTTTGGGTCCGGTAGCCGTCCTCGTCTCATCAATCAACGTCACCCGTAGATGGAGAGAGTGCTTAGCAACCGCGGGAGGATCATGGCATGGGGCACGGCAGACCTTGGCATTGGCCACATCGCACATGCCATTTAGACCGGGACGTCGTGCATGTAAATTAATTCTTAGAGTGGAGCGGTGCCCGCTGAGGGATCCTGACATTTAATTTGTGTCTCGTATTCTAACCAGAGAGGGAAACATTCAAGGGTTGTTTTTTTTCTCGAGTGACAGCTGACATTTCAATTGATTTGGACTGATATCAATTTGGCTTGAAACAATATGAGAGGACTGACAGAGTATCAATGGAGTAGGCATACGATAAATTATGAAGCACAATGCATTGAACCACATAAATAAAACGGTTAAAAACATTATGATTCATAGACCTACACATTAGCGTCATTGCATTTCTCCTTATGTTCATAATTCATCAACTGAAATAAACAGTTGATCATATCTGGTATGAATAGACACAGCGACCCCAAGATTGCTTATTTATTCTGTCCACACACACACACACACACACACACACACACACACACACACACACACACACACACACACACACACACACACACACACACACAGAGTCTATTTACAACTAGGCTCTCTGGCTGCAAGGGTCAAAGTTTATGGTCACACCTGGTTGCTATGGTGTCAAGCTCTCTCTGGAGCGTGAAGACTGACATCAGCAGTAGAAGAGAAATGACAAAGTGGAAACAGACAGGACAGTACAGTAAGTGAGGAGAATCTGGTTCACTATAAACCCAACTGACAGACGACTGGGTTAAGGTTTTCTATAAGTGAAGTCAGAGGCAATAGAATCCCAGCACATTGCAAAGCCACATGTAGAGCAATCTCAACAATACAAGGATCTATACCAGATGATGAAACAAACTAAGGTGAAACAAACAAAGGTGAGACATCCTCAAGCATATGTCAACGGGTCTGTGTGTGTGTGTGTGTGTGTGTGTGTGTGTGTGTGTGTGTGTGTGTGTGTGTGTGTGTGAACTGTATGAGTTTATACAACAGGTGGGTCTAATCCTGAATGCTGATTGGTTAAAACCGCATTCCAGCTGGTATCTATTCCACAAGTTACCACCGGCTAAATCTATGACGTTAAAATGCCTATTTACTCTGTTCCATCTGACTGCGCAATCCACAGCCCAAACTTGACCTCCACTATAAAAAGCATATAGACATTATCTCACGTTTCTTTTAGACTAACATTTCGTTTTCAAAAGCAGAGATTTTTATAAACCTTGCCGTCTGTCTCTCCGACATTTTCAACATTGTTTCAATATTCAAATTCGATCTCCAGCTGTCCCATAGTAATGAAGGTGTCGGGACGAGACAAATAGGTAGGCAGCGTTTCTCAGCCGGTCGAAATCATGAGTCAGCTGGCATCATTTTATGGATATATACAAAGAAATGTCAATTGAAAAAAGGTCAAACGAAACGAAGTGCAGTTAGTTTGCTGTCTTTCCAGCTTCAGTTTGAAGTGAATGTGTTAGCTGTGTTGTTGGCTAGCTCCTTTGAACAACAGTGTACTGACAAGTGAGCCCATGTTCTATGCCAGGCGAAATTGCACCTCATTAGCTCAAAGTTATGGATGTACCCAAATAAATGTCACTAGAAAACAGATTCAACAAATGCAAATGCAGCTACTTTGCTGTTATTCTGCCTGCACTTTTTGACGTGACTGTAAGTCAGCCGTAGTTGGCTAGCTAGCAAGCAAGGGATAAAAACGTTGCCAGCCAGTATGGCAATGGAATATTTGGAACGGATGACTGGGTCACGTCCATAGATACAGAACAAAAAGACTGAACGACTGGGTCGCATCTCTGGCAACCGAACCGATAGAACGACAGCCAGTTTGGGTAGCAACCCTAGATTTGTGTCAGGACTATATCTTGTGGAAGGATGAAATAGTATGAATAAATGAATGAAAATAACGTTTTATTTATGAAAATATATCATAATATAATAATAATGCCCTCGAAGCTGGTGTTTGGAGGATATATTGGCACGTCTCGGGCCTAACAACACCCGAGCCAATATATCCTCCAAACACCGGCTTCTCGGGCATTATCACGTAAATGTGCCACGGCTTGTCCCTACATAATTTGAAACATCAATTTACAGATCCATGTGTGTATGTACGCAAGTACACGTGGATGTGTGTGTGCTCTCACCTCGTCCGCGGTCCAGTGGGCCACACGGCTGGCCTGTACTCCGGCCACTCCAGGCAGCAGCTTGCAGTGCTGCTCCCAGCATAGGGGCAGGTCCCGGCCAGGGTGGGCCGACATTGCCGACAGGAACACCGACTGGTGGAGGGCCTGCTGCAGGCTGTCCACGCTGTGCTCTGGAGGGGGAAGGGTGTACATGTCACTAGTGGGTTGCCAATGTGAATTTGTTAATGAGTGAGAAAGTGAGAGAGAAAAGGAAAAAGACGGTGGGGAAAGAAAGAGAAAGTGAGCTAGTGAGAGAGTGTGAGAGTGAGGAGAGCGAGAGTATTCACACCCCTTGACTTTTCCCACATTTTGCTGTGTTACAGCCTGAAACTAAATTGATTAAATTTAGATTTTGTGTCACTGGCCTACACACAATATCCCATAATGCCAGTGAAATTATGTTTTTATAAATGTTTACAAATTAATAACGTAAATCTGAAGTAAATAAGTATTCAATCCCTTTGTTATTGTCAGCCTAAATAACTTCAGGAGTAAAGATTTGCTTAATTAACAAGTCACATAATAAGTTGCATGGAGTCACTGTGTGCAATAATAGTGTTGAACATGATTTTTGAATGACTACCTCCTCTCTGTATCCCATACATTCAATTATCTGTAAGGTCCCTCGTTTGAGCAGTGAATTTCAAACACAGATTCAACCACAAAGACCAGCAAATTTTTCCAATGCCTCGCAACGATGGTCGATGGGTAAAAACCTTGAATATCCTTTTGAGCATGGTGAAGTTATTAATTACACTTTGGATGGTGTATCAATAAACCCAGTCACTACAAACATACAGGCGTCCTTACTAACTCAGTTACCAGAGAGGAAGGACACCACTCAGGGATTTCACCTTGAGGCCAATGGTGACTTTAAAACAGTTAAATGGCTGTGAAAGGAGAAAACTGAGGATGGATCAACAACATTGTAGTTACTCCACAATACTAACCTAAATGACAGAGTGAAAAGAAGGAAGCCTGTACAGAATACAAATATTCCAAATCATTCATCCTGTTTGCCACAAGGCACTAAAGTAATACTGCAAAAATGTAGCATAGAAATAAATGTTATGTCCTGAATACAAAGCGTTATGTTTGGGGCAAATCCAACAACACATCACTGAGTACCACTCCTCATATTTTCAAGCATGGTGGTGGCTGCACCCTGTTATGGGTATGCTTGCCATCAGCAAGTACAAGGGAGTTTTTAGGAAAAAAAACAGAATAGAGCTAAGCACAGGCAAAATTCTAGAGAAAAACCTGCTTCAGTCTACTTTCCAACAGACACTGGGAGACAAATTCACCTTTCAGCAGGAAAATAACCTAAAACACAATGCCAAATATATACTGGAGTTCCTTACCAAGACAATATTGAATGTTCCTGAGTGGCCTAGTTACGGTTTTGACTTAAATCAGCTTTAAAATCTTTGGCAAAACTTGAAAATGGCTGTCTAGCAATGACCAACCACCAACTTGGCAGAGCTTGAAGAATAAAAAAAATTAAAAAGTGCAAATATTGTACAATCCAGGTATGCAAAGCTCTTAGAGACTTACCCAGAAATAAACTGTAATCACTGCTAAAAGTGATTATAACATGTATTAACTAAGGGGTGTGAATACTTATGTAAATTAGATATTTCTATATTTCATTTTAAATTAGCAAAAATCTATTAAAAAAAACATGTTTTTACATTATCATGATGGTGTTACTGGGTGTTACTGTGTAAATGGGTGAGAAAAAACATGTATTTTTTTTTAAATTAAGGCTGTAAGAACAAAATGTGGAATACGTCAAGGGGTATGAATTGTTTCTGAAGGCACTGTAGAGGTAATGTACAGTACAGCAAAGGCCTGCTGGGATGATTAAAACAGTCTGCTAAGCTAGTTACTGTACATGACCTGCATACTAGAGTGGGAGTGTGATCACTGCAAGGTTGATAAGCAATGGTACAGGCTTTGCCCAAAGAATTCAACAAAAAATTACAAGCGACCAACCTTGACTTTTGTTCCATTTCTTCTTCCTTTTTTTGATTTTACTGTGCATCAACAAAACAAACTGTTTTGCTTTCAGCTTCCTTTCCTTTCTTTCATTTCCTTTCCTTATTGTCTTTCTTTTCTAATCCTTCATTTTCTAATGGAAGGATCCACTACCTAGTCCCTGATGTACTAGACTGATGGACTAGGGGAGATACCAAATGGTTATGTAATGACTGACTGATGGAGATGCCATTGCCAACCTATAATGCCCTACTATACCCCAGATGGACCCTCTGTCTTGGCAGGCAGCAAAGCAAGCTTTGAGGGGGTGGTGTGTGTGTGTGTATGGGAGAGAGCGAGAGAGAGTGTGTGTGTGTGTGTGTGTGTGTCTGTGTGTGTGTGTGTACAGACAGCAGGAACAGGGTCAGCTACAGGACATGTGGTTTTTCTTCCAGTTGTCTCCCAGCTATGTCTCGAAGGAGCAGAGCTGGGTTTAACATGCTTGTTAACCGTGGCATTTGTCTATGTTTGCTGCTCCGATGGCCAAACATGGCTAACATCTGTAACCCAAGCAACGCTACGATGAGTCCCCAAAGGGTTTTTAGTAGTTATTAAGAGGATTAGGATTAATAGGATTCAAATCAATGTGTTGTATTACACACAATCATACTGTATAATGCAAGTGGATTTCTGTGAGAACTTAAAACATGCAGATATACTACCCTTTCGAGTGCCTTGTCTGATATTGCCTTTCTATTGCACTTCTGCTCTCATCTTTGAAGCATTGAACCTATTACATTTTGTGGTGTACTCTGTTATTATTAAGAACAATCAAATAACTTGCAGAGACAACTCAGTAGCTTTGAAGTGTGGCCTAATTAAGATGTTTTTTTGTGTGTTTTTTTGCTAAATAAAAGAAGCAGCGTATGATGTCTGACATCTGCATGGTAGATCTTTATCTATTTGTTGGTCCATCATATCAGAGCATTCTTAGCAAGACGTTAAAAGGATTATGAGTACAGTGTGAGCCAAAAAACGCAGCAAGATGGAGCAGACTTTTCTTAAGAAAGCACTTTCTTTTGGAACGCCATAATTCTTCAACATCTTTCAGGTCTCCCTCGAAAAAGAAGCAGGTAAGCATTTTTCGTCATGTATCTTCTTCTGGAGGCAGCTTTGCAGAGTAATCACTAGTTGGCACAGCCACAAAGTCATAAAATCGTCATTTAAACCTAATCCTAACCTTAATCCTAACCTTTGTCACATGGCTAACCCTAATGCCTAACCTTAACTTTAAATTCAGACCAAAAAGCAAAAGTTTGTTTTCATGAATTTTGACAAAATAACCAATTTTGACTTTCTAAGGGGAAATCACTCAGTTCCACCTTCAGCACCTCAAGTAATTGGATCCTGGTTAAATAAGGGCTACATGACAGTATAATGTCACCAACATGAATGTGGATTTTGAGACGCTAAGACCTAGTACAATACAAAACATCAACAAAAAAAAGCTCAAAAAGTATTGTCAAATCAACTTTAGGGCTCCCTCCATTTAGCTGACTTCCTGCTGACAGCAGCCACAGCCACAAACCCCACCACAGCCTCAATGTGACATGGGAAAGCCCAGTCACCTCCTTCCTGTTTGTAGAAAAAGGGCGCGACACAAAAAGCTTTAATGTCACTACACGAACACAGGCCCACTTTGATCATAAAACTTTGATGATGGGGCCGTGGCACAGCACCCTCAGAGACAGGAAGTCCACAGCACAGCTCCATAATGTGTAGCGCACAAATACGCCACAACAAAATATCGGGCCAAAAAACTAGACAGGGATCACGGATTAGATCCCTGATTGGATCCCTCTAGCATTTTACCCTCCTGTTCTTGAACCAACATCCTCCTCCTGTGTTTTCTATTAATAGAACAGCCACAAGGTGTACCGTCACTTTGCTATTTGATTTGACAACAAAAGAGATTGATCAAATGGAAAAGGTATTAAGCTATGAAAAATACACTATCAATAATGGAAACATCTGGCGTCTGTATATTTAGACAAACAAATTCAATTAACCTGACCTATTTTGCTCCATCAAAAAAACAAGCTCGGGAGAAAAAAAGACTATGTACAATACTGTAGTTACCATGGCAATGTTTCCTTCAAAAGCAGCGACTTTGCTGTGTTGCGGATCTGTCTGCTGTGCCTCAATGACTAAAGTACACACACACACACCACTCTGAGTGAAACGGCGATTTCCCAGCTTGTAGGCTCTAGAGGCAGAGATAGAGAGAGCGCAAGAGCGAGAGAGAGGTGGAGCGACGGGGAGAGAAAAAGAGAGAGGTGGAGAGACAGAGAGTGAGAGATGGAGAAAGAGAGAGGGGGAGAGAGAAAGAAACAGGGAGAGCAGGGGAAAACAGAAAGGGCCTTTCACAGTATTTGGGCATAGCCCGGGAAGCGTCTCGCTAAAATGTTACTGGCGAGCAGAGCTGAATTTCAAAAGTGTGGAGAACCAAGAGACAGTGGGACTGGAGGACTGGGGATGTGTTAATGGGTTGGCTGCCATTTTCTGGGGCGGTATAGGAGTCAGTCAGTGAGCTGCAGGGGGGACAGAGTGGACATGGTGTGTCACACTAGAGAGACAGCCTGGCCCCAGGGAAGGGGCCAGTGTGTGTGTCCCCGTTTGTCTGTGTGTGACTATGTAAGAAATACCAGACAGTTTTGTCAGGAGACTGAAACTGCTGGTGTCCCGTGCAGTATGACATTATGGTTCGACCATGAAGTCTCGTCAAACACACATTTGTCACTTCAGTGACGTCTTTAAATTGATTGAATGTTCCGGACCGATTTCCATTCACCTACAGTTGAAGTCGGAAGTTTACATACACCTTAGCCAAATACATTTAAACTCAGTTTTTCACAATTCCTGACATTTAATCCTCGTAAAAATTCCCTGTCTTAAATCAGTTAGGATCACCACTTTATTTTCAGAATGTGAAATATTAGAATAATAGTAGAGAGAATTATTTATTTCAACTTTTATTTCTTTATCACATTCCCAGTGGGTCAGAAGTTTACATACACTCAATTAGTATTTGGTAGCATTGCCTTTAAATTGTTAACCTGGGTCAAACGTTTTGGGTAGCCTTCCACAAGCTTCCCACAATAAATTGGGTGAATTTTGGCCCATTGCTCCTGACAGAGCTGGTGTAACTGAGTCAGGTTTGTAGGCCTCCTTGCTCACATATGCTTTTTCAGTTCTGCCCACACATTTTCTATAGGATTGAGGCCAGGGCTTTGTGATGGCCACTCCAATACCTTGACTTTGTTGTCCTTAAGCCATTTTGCCACAACTATGGAAGTATGCTTGGGGTCATTGTCCATTTGGAAGACCCATTTGCGACTAAGCTTTAATTTCCTGACTGATGTCTTGAGATCATGATGCCATCTATTTTGTGGAGTGCACCAGTCCCTCCTGCAGCAAAGCACCCCCACAACATGGGTTGGGATGGTGTTCTTCGGCTTGCAAGCCTCCCCCTTTTTCCTCCAAACAAAACAATGGTCATTATGGCCAAACAGTTCTATTTTTGTTTCATCAGACCGGAGGACATTTCTCCAAAAAGTACCATTTCTGTCCCCATGTGCAGTTGAAAACCGTAGTCTGGCTTTTTTTATGATGGTTTTGGAGCAGTGGCTTCTTCCTTGCTGAGCGGCCTTTCAGGTTATGTCGATAAAGGACTCGTTTTACTGTGGATATAGATACTTTTGTACCCGTTTCCTCCAGCATCTTCACAAGGTCCTTTGCTGTTGTTCTGGAATTGATTTGCACTTTTCGCACCAAAGAACGCGTCTCCTTCCTGAGCGGTATGACGGCTGCGTGGTCCCATGGTGTTTATACTTGCGTACTGTTGTTTGTACAGATGAACGTGGTACCTTCAGGCGTTTGGAAATTGCTCCCAAGGATGAACCAGGTCTTGGCTGATTTCTTTTGATTTTCCCATGATGTCAAGCAAAGAGGCACTGAGTTTGAAGGTATGCCTTGAAATAATTGGAGGTGTACCTGTGGATGTGACTCAAATTATGTCAATTAGCCTATCAGAAGCTTCTAAAGCAATGACATAATTTTCTGGAATTTTCCAAGCTGTTTAAAGGCACAGTCAACTTAGTGTTTATAAACGTCTGACCCACTGGAATTGTGATACAGTGAATTATAAGTGAAATAATCTGTCTGTAAACAATTGTTGGAAAAATTACTTGTGTCATGCACATTGTAGATGTCCTAACCGACTTGCCAAAACTATAGTTTGTGAACAAGAAATTTGTGGAGTGGTTGAAAAACGAGTTCTAATGACTCCAACCTAAGTGTATGTAAACTCCCGACTTCAACTGTAAATCCGAAAATGATGGAGTCCTGTGAAGTCAGGGCAGTTTGTTTGTTTAATGCTGCGAGCCCCGCAGACTTCAAACACTTCACAAACACAAAAGAAAAGTGCTAAACATTTATTCCTGGCAAACACGTCTTCATTCAAAGAATCCCCTGTGGTGGTGAAACATGTGTCTTTCATCCCCCAGTGAGCGTGAAACTTCTCTCAGTCCAAAACAGACTGCTGCTACCAAAGCCTCCGCATGAGCTTTAACCGTATACTGACTACCTGCACCGTCACCAAGAAAACAGTTACTTACTGCCGTGCTAGAGCTAATGAAAGCTAATCTCGTGACGCTTCGCTCACTCGTGAATGTAGGAAAATCTATAAGCCGCTGACCCCTGGTTTCAAATTGGAGCCCACAACTCGAACCTACACCCATTATCATTCCCCCGGTGATGCAAGCAGTCTTTGTTGTCACTGGACTGATGTATTGATACCAGCACCGCCAGGCAGAAACCAGAACAATGTGTTTCGTAGCGTTAATTACACGATAGCGCCGACCTTACGCTGTGTATTTGAGTGTAACTATTAATCGTGATTAGTGAAACAAGATATTTGTTTTGAAAATGCTTTGAGGTTACTTACGCTAAATGAGATAGATGCCTATGGTTATTAGTAAGCCTAATCAATCGTGATGAAGTTAATAATAAAGTGGAGAAGCTTAAAGAGGCTTTGCATCCTCAAATAACACAGTGCAGCTCACACCGTTTAAAAATATTCACAGAGAGATGTGAACAGAGGGGTTGAAATGCGTATCAAGTGACTGCCTTAAGTATCCCCCTAACGGCCACATGTACTTGAGATAAGAGCGAGTGAATGAGAGCCAGGAGAGAGTGAGAGAGAGCCAGGACAGCAGAAAGGCCCATCCATGGTCTCAGAGAGAAATAACCTCTAAAAGGTTAATTAACATTCAACAGCTTCAAAATGACATACACTAGTTATATAAAAGGTATGGACACACGGGTGCAATTCCACAAAAATATACAATGTCGCAATATGTTGTATGGATATCCAATTAAAGTCCTGCATGGAGGGCATTAACTTGGTTTTTGCTTCTGTCTGGTAGTTAATTGCACTCACCTGGTGTCCAAGGTCTGAATCAGTACCTGTGGCGAGAATGAAACCCAGGTGTTTGGGCAAACCCGGTTACTCAACCTTGCACCTTAGAGGCTGCTTCCCTACATACATAGACATGGAATCACTGGCCACTTTAATAATGGAACCCTATCACTTTAATAATGTTTACATACTGATTTACTCATCTCAAATGTATATACTGTATTCTATTCTATTTTAGTCAATGCCACTCCAACATTGCTCATCCTAATATTTATATACAGTACCAGTCAAAGGTTTGGACACACCTACAGTGGTTCCTCCTTTAAAAGTTGCTAGCTTACACCGCGGGACTTAGAGGTACCCAGCATCACGGCTTCATTGCTCCAGAACACCACAAGGGAGAGTTAGAGCACTCAGTATGCATTTGGGCACCAAGGTTTTTATATGACCAATCATATCGAGTGGTTCCAATGACGAATTTGACGCGGGCCACCCGTCCCTGGTGACTTCAGCAAAGATGGCTGACAAAACATTACGGGGAAGCAAATGTATGTAGTTATAACGTCATAACGAGTCAAGCAAAACATGTACAATTGAGAGGAATATGTAAGTTAATGTAGAGACAAACAATTGTGCATATTTGTTTGTCATAAAGTTAATTTACAAAAATCGCTATTGAGCACGTTTTTTGCCAGCCATATCCAATACCAGGTGTATCAAACTCAATCATTATAGAAAGCAGGGAGCAGGTTTCGAACCATCAACATTCTAGCCTGAAGTCCAGCACGCTATTGACTGTGCCCAAATGTATTAATTGGGGTTGGGGCCGTTTGTGGCCCAAAAACACTTTATCAATTGGAATCTTTAACATGTGGAAAGGGGGAAAAGTATTATTAGTTTTCACAAGCATAGCAGGATGGTCTATTAGCTGAACAATAAACTATTTAACCTTTACTAAAGAATTGTCTAATAGCCAAGCTAGGTGTGAACCCCTCCACAACTTGAGCTAGGTGTGAAACCCCCCCTCCTCCCTAACTTGCAACAAATCATTTTCAGGACTTTTTAGAAAAAGCAGCAGAGAAGCGCTATAGGTTTCTAAGAAGAGGCTATTCTCCACAATGTGTGGATGAAGCGCTTAATTTGGCATTGGGGAAACACAAGATGAACTGCTACAAAAAATACCCCCTAAAGCTAAAGAACACTCTGTAATGTTCACAACTACATATACAGTGGGGAGAACAAGTATTTGATACACTGCCGATTTTGCAGGTTTTCCTACTTACAAAGCATGTAGAGGTCTGTAATTTTTATCATAGGTACACTTCAACTATGAGAGACGGAATCTAAAACAAAAATCCAGAAAATCACATTGTATGATTTTTAAGTAATTAATTTGCATTTTATTGCATGACATAAGTATTTGATACATCAGAAAAGCAGAACTTAATATTTGGTACAGAAACCTTTGTTTGCAATTACAGAGATCATACGTTTCCTGTAGTTCTTGACTAGGTTTGCACACACTGCAGCAGGGATTTTGGCCCACTCCTCCCTACAGATCTTCTCCAGATCCTTCAGGTTTCGGGGCTGTCGCTGGGCAATACGGACTTTCAGCTCCCTCCAAAGATTTTCTATTGGGTTCAGGTCTGGAGACTGGCTAGGCCACTCCAGGACCTTGAGATGCTTCTTACGGAGCCACTCCTTAGTTGCCATGGCTGTGTGCTTCGTGTCGTTGTCATGCTGGAAGACCCAGCCACGACCCATCTTCAATGCTCTTACTGAGGGAAGGAGGTTGTTGGCCAAGATCTTGCGATACATGGCCCCATCCATCCTCCCCTCAATACGGTGCAGTCGTCCTGTCCCCTTTGCAGAAAAGCATCCCCAAAGAATGATGTTTCCACCTCCATGCTTCACGGTTGGGATGGTGTTCTTGGGGTTGTACTCATACTTCTTCTTCCTCCAAACACGGCGAGTGGAGTTAGACCAAAAAGCTCTATTTTTGTCTCATCAGACCACATGACCTTCTCCCATTCCTCCTCTGGATCATCCAGATGGTCATTGGCAAACTTCAGACAGGCCTGGACATGCACTGGCTTAAGCAGGGGGACCTTGCGTGCGCTGCAGGATTTTAATCCATGACGGCGTAGTGTGTTACTAATGGTTTTCTTTGAGACTGTGGTCCCAGCTCTCTTCAGGTCATTGACCAGGTCCTGCCGTGTAGTTCTGGGCTGATCCCTCACCTTCCTCATGATCATTGATGCCCCACGAGGTGAAATCTTGCATGGAGCCCCAGACCGAGGGTGATTGACCGTCATCTTGAACTTCTTCCATTTTCTAATAATTGCGCCAACAGTTGTTTCCTTCTCACCAAGCTGCTTGCCTATTGTCCTGTAGCCCATCCCAGCCTTGTGCAGGTCTACAATTTTATCCCTGATGTCCTTACACAGCTCTCTGGTCTTGGCCATTGTGGAGAGGTTGGAATCTGTTTGATTGTGTGTGGACAGGTGTCTTTTATACAGGTAACGAGTTCAAACAGGTGCAGTTAATACAGGTAATGAGTGGAGAACAGGAGGGCTTCTTAAAGAAAAACTAACAGGTCTGTGAGAGCCGGAATTCTTACTGGTTGGTAGGTGATCAAATACTTATGTCATGCAATAAAATGCAAATTAATTATTTAAAAATCATACAATGTGATTTTCTGGATTTTTGTTTTAGATTCCGTCTCTCACAGTTGAAGTGTACCTATGATAAAAATGACAGACCTCTACATGCTTTGTAAGTAGGAAAACCTGCAAAATCGGCAGTGTATCAAATACTTGTTCTCCCCACTGTACTTTGAACTCGCAAAAAGTAGGAGATGCAGTCAGGAAACACTGGCATGTTTTATTTACGCGATAAATTGGTTCATGCAACTGCCAGCCACAAAAGAAAATCAGCCAGAATGTTTTGGGATTTTCACCCTCCAGACATTATTTCCTAAAAGGTCTTAATGATGAAATGCCTATGTACGTTATGTTGTAAATTTGAACATGAATTATGCCCCTATTTCAGATTACTCTGACATTTTTCTTACACTGTACACAATGATTTATGAAAACTTGCTTGGTAGGTCAATGTACTCATTGTGGTTTTACAGACGTGTTTAATACATTTTATGTACACACTTTATTTGAATATTTATGAAATGCATATTGTTATATTTGGTAGTACTTATTTGTTTTTCCTTCGCCTCCAACCCCTTTCCATGCATGGAACAGGTATGGGTGGGGCTAGGTCTACATAAGGGTGCTAATTTAAAAAAACTCACAAAAGCTCTGACGAAGGCCGTGAGGACGATACGTAAAGCTTATTAAAGATCAGTGATACGATCAAGAGCAGTGTGCGGGTTCCTTCTTTTTCCTCATCTTATCCGGCTGTTGCCATGCACCTTTTGGTTTTATTAATTTATTGCCACCAGTGTAACTGCTAAACTGCTTTCTGACTGTACACTGTACTGAATGATTGTAGCGGGTTTACTAATGTGTTAGTTGTAGTAGTTCTAGTTGATCATGACGAGACAACAATGTACCCTGTGTGTAGTGGTTAGCGGTCATGATATAAAGGTTTGGCTTGGAAAGGTTTTTTCGTCTGGTCACAGACAGCTGATGTGTCGTGCACTGATGTCCAGAAGCGAAGGGAAAAGGTAAGAGGAGAGGGTGTAGATAGCGAGAAGGAATTATATGTACAACCAGCAAAGTGACCATGCTGTATTTATGTGGCTGCTATGAAAGTGAACTGTTTGCGTGTGATCAGGGGTGTATTCATTCCGCCGATTCTGTTGGAAACGGGGATAAACATACCCGAATTTGTCCAATTGTCACACCCTGGCCTTAGTTATCTTTGTTTTCATTAGTATTTTAGTTAGGTCAGGGTGTGACATGGGTTAGTATGTGTTTTTGTATTGTCTAGTGTGGTTTGTATGGTTGAGGGGGTTTCATAGAGTAGATGGGGTTGTGTTCAGTGTAGGTGTTTAGAATTGTCTATGGTTGAGTGTAGTTGTTTAGGAAAGTCTATGGTTGCCTGATTTGGTTCTCAATCAGAGACAGCTGGTTATTGTTGTCTCTGATTGGGAGCCATATTTAAGGTAGCCATAGGCTTTAGGTGTTTGTGGGTAATTGTCTATGTCAATGTTCTATGTTGCATGTGTGCACTAGTTCGTTATAGCTTCACGATCGTTTGTTGTTTTTGTTAAAGTGTTTCGTGTCGTGTTCTTTCATCTTCTTTAATAAAGAGAAGATGTATCATTATCACGCTGCGCCTTGGTCCGTCTCTCCACACGATCGTGACACCAATAGAAACTCTCATTTGCAACTGTTGGACTAATGATTACACCCTAGATCAGCTAGATGCAGGCAAGAGTGTGCAGGGCAGTACTAAATGTGTCACTGCTTGTCACCTTGATTACTCAAATTCTCTCAACCCGTGTACCTACGTTGTAAACTTTCCTTCATAGGCTAGGTTGTAGCAACCTCATGTTGGGTACAGGGAGAATTTGAGTATCATTTAGTAGCCTAAACCTATCGATGTTACATTGAGCTGGGAAAATGGAATATGAATGACAGTCATCCAATTTGCTGTAATAGAAATAAGGCCATGCTCATTAAAAAAAAGAATCATCCTCCCTCATTTTAAATGGCAGCGACCGCCACTGGTATGTACTATGTTTTATTAACCACGGCGCTGGATGCTCATTTCCTCAAACAAAAACAATAACACATGCGTCTGGGGGGGGCAGTGACGCCGTTTGGCCTATCGTGGTTCTCAGCTTTAAGGAAACATTTTTGATGTACAGCAGCACGTCCTGCAAAGCGAGGCACAGTAATTAAATTACACTCCCGCTGTGGAGATGGCTACCAGTCAGCTCTGTTAAATCCATCTCTGCTCCTCCTCCCTCTCGCTCACAAAACAGGCCTGATCTGCCATTACAGGAGAAGAGGGAAAAGAGAGGGAAGAAGAATCCAGTGCTTCAGCCGATTTACAGCAGAGTCCGTGGCTTTATATAGTCACTCCAAATTCAACGGAACCTCAATCCCAGTTCGGAAAGGCTGCATCACCAAAGTCAAATGTGCTGAAGTAAATTAATGATGTGAAGGCGATATAACAGAATAAGGGTGAATTCAAGTTGAATTCAAGTTGAATTAAGGTTGGAACAGTCTTGACGTGGCACAAAGGGAAGACCTCCATACCACAGCCTTACTCGTGTTGTCTCCTTGAAATATGAATCTAATGATGCAACAATAAATAAGAAATGATGGGAGCAGCCAGAAAATCACTTTGAAGCTGAATCTCTGCTGCGGCATGATACGCCTTTCGCGTAGAGGGGGCATTTTAAAGTTATACTTGTCAATGCCTTTTCTGGAGGATAGGTATTCTTTTTTCTCATATAGAGAGACAATGCACATGATTTAAAGCACAATGAATACTTTATCATTAAGTTGGAACCAAAAATTACATATGCAACCATTTCACATATCATGGCCATGGCCATCTTTTTTGTTTTACAAAAGATAACTTGTTCTTGTTTTTTTTCACAGTATGTATGCTCCAAGGGATCTGCATCCACTGTTTAGCACTGATCTTTATTATTGTCTACAAAGAAACAACAAAGACAGTACAGTATGAAGATGGGCAGAACCAGCTTCTCCAATAGAAATCCCCAATCACGCTTGTAGGCGATGTCATAGCAACGCTGGCTAGCTACGCTCATGTGCAGAAACACGTCACCGGGTCTAACGGTCGTCTCGCGCATGTGCAGGCCATAAAATCAAAGGCACTTCTTCGATATATGTTTTTGACGAAAATGAAAACGTGTCAGTTTGTTACTTTCACGAGGTGGGAGTAATAACATGTTTGACTACTTAAGACATTGGCTCGAATGTAGGTTGTGCTTTTAGATTTCAAGAAAATGAACAACTAAGGAATCATCATGGGAATTCAGATATGCATCTGTTGGTCACAGATACCCTCCCAAAAAATAAGGGGAGTGGATCAGAAAAACAGTCACTATCTGGTGTGCCCACCATTTTCCTCATGCAGCACGACACATCTCCTTCACATAGAGTTCATCAGGCTGTTGATTGTGGCTATTATCATGCTGAAACATGAGGTGATGGCGGCTGATGAATGGCATGAAAATGGTTCTCAGGACCTCGTCACGTTATCTCTGTGCGTTAAAATTACCATCAATAAAATGCAATTGTGTTCGTTGTCTGTAGCTTATACCTGCACATACCATAACCCCGCCGCCACCATTGACGTCAGCAAACCGCTCACCCACACAACGCCATACACACTGTCTGCCATCTGCCCGGTACGGTTGAAACCAGGATTCATCCATAAAGAGCACACTTCTCCAGCGTGCCAGTGGCCATCGAAGGTGAGCATTTGCCCACTGAAGTCAATTACGATGCCGAACTGCAGTCAGCTCAAGACCCTGGTAAGGACAATGTGCACTCAGATGTGCACTCATCCCTAAGATGGTTTCTGCCCGTTGGTGCAGAAATTCTTTGGTTGTGAAAACCTACAGTTTCATCAGCTGTCCGGGTGGCTGGTCTCAGACGATCCTGCAGGTGAAGAATCCGGATGTGGAGGTCCTGAGCTGGCGTGGCTACACATGGTCTGCGGTTGTGAGGCCGTTTGGACGTACTGCACATTTCTCTAAAACGACATTGGAGGCGGCTTATGCTAGAGAAATCAACATAAAATTATTTGGCAACAGCTCTGGTGGACATTTCTGCAGTCAGCATGCCAATTGCATACTCCCTCAATACTTGAGACATCTGCGGTATTGTCTTGTGTGACAAAACTGCACATTTTAGAGTGGCCTTTTACTGACCCTAGCACAAGGTGCACCTGTGTAATGATCATGCTGTTTAATCAGCTTCATGATATGCCACATCTGTCAGGTGGATGGATTATCTTGGGAAAGGAGAAATGCTCACTAACAGGGATGTAAACAAATGTGTGCATAACATTTGAGCTAAATAAGCTTTTTGTGCGTATGGAACATTTCTGGGATCTTTTATTTCAGCTCATGAAACATGGTACAAACACTTTACATTTTGCATTTATATTTTTGTTCAGAATTGCTCATCTGATAAGCGTGCGTCACTGGGCAGCTCATGGCTGGATTTCCCTTTGTAATCATTGATAGCTTGCAAGTCCTGCCACATCAGACAAGCGTCAGAGCTGGCGTAATAGGTTATATTTGTATTTTTTATTACGATCTTGCCTCATCGCTGCAACTCCCTAACGGGCTCGGGAGATGCGAAGGTCGAGTCATGCGTGCTCCGAAACATGACCCACCAAACCTCACTCCTTAACACCCGTTCGCTTAACCCGGAAGCCAGCTGCATCAATGTGTCGAAGGAAACACCTTTCAACTGACGACCGAGGTCAGCCTGCAAGCTCCCGGCCCGCCACAAGGAGTTGCTAGAGTGCGATGAGCCACACTCCTTGCCCGGACGGCTCTGGGCGAATTGTGCGTTGCCTTATGGGACTCCCGAGCACGGCCAGTTGTAATACAGCCTGGGATCGAACCGTAGCGGGATAGCCCCGTAGCGGGATTTCTTATAAACGTCTGGATTAGTGTTCTGTTCTTTGAAAGTGTCAGCTCTAACCTTTAGCTCAGTACGGATGTTTCCTGTAATCCATGGCTTCTGGTTGGGATACAGTATGTACATACGGACATAGTCGATGCGCATCCCAGAATATATTCTTGTCTGTGCTAGCGAAACAGTTATTGGCTGTTACAGGTGATTAATCATTGGTAGTTCGCAACGCTTTTCTTAGAAAATATTATAAAAGACAACAAAGTGGACTGTACTGTGAATCTTAAATGAGCTATTCTACATCTAGATAAGTTACACCTCTTGACCTGAACACAAGCACACTACAAACAAACAAAAAACATATTTCAATCGTCGGGGCAATGAGATAATAGCCACATCTGAAAATAAAAGATCTGCTCATCGCGCTGAGCCAGTCTGTATGTGCATGGGTGTGCGTGTGTGTTCTCTGTGTGGCCAGCTGGGATTGTGTGACCCCAGCATACTCCTCTGTGGTAGCAGCTCAAACGTGTATGTTACGTGAAGACGCCCTGGGTCCTCTCAGCTGGGTACCTTGGGACGAACATGTCACATATTACACACTCTACACACTCTAGCACTGGCTGAGGCCTCCAGCCTCCAGCTAAACTCTAGCTGCTTGTGCCTGGGTGGAGAGAGAGTAGACAAGGGGAGAGAGTCGTACATGTCAGCCTGCCAGGCAGTGTCAGTGACAGTGGTATCCCAGGTAAGCTCCACTGCACTGCTAGCAGGCACACACAGAAAGGCCCTGGATATGATTGCCATGGCAACGGTCACAATGTATTACCTGGGCGACTACAGGAGGCTGTCGGCTTGTCATGGCTGGTTTTTTTGGTGCATAGATCTGTACCTCCCCAGGTAATGGGAACGCGTCACACTGTTGCCTGAGTGGCTATAACAAAGATGAATGGCTATGTATTATCATGGTAAATCACACACAAACAGATGACGTTGATCATAGCACATCAATAATCATCATTCTGATTGTACACACAAAGCAGCAGTTTAAAACCAATGTAATGATGACTGAAGAACTGTGTGACTGAGAAACAATTTTTCTTGAGCTTCTCTTCAAGAATAAAAGCATCAATGGACAGCTCTGCTACAGCATCAATAATGTATAATGTAAAGAGAAGAAACACCCCAGCTTTCCAACCAACTGCTGTGTGCCCTCAAAACGCTGTCCTCAAGGATGGGGGAATTTTAACGCAATGAGATATCACCTCAGCCAAGTGCCATCTTTAGAAGTGGCCTCTGCTTAAAAGGGGGAATGACTTGATGAATTGGACCCAGGGCCTCTGTCCAGGTCTGAATACATTTAAGGTAGGGAAAATGAAGGTTGAATCTCTCTCCCTCTATCCAGAGGAGACTGGCGAGAGTCCTGCAGATCTGCCCCTTCGGGTGGAAGACTAATAAAAGGAGCTGCAGTGGAAAATGTAAGGGTCCCAGGTTCACACCCCGGCGGAAAACCTAAATTCAGTTTTCCCAGAGAGAACCGAGTTCATCATTAGAACACATGATTGCCTCCGCATAGTTGGATGTGTAGCATATTCAAAACTTCATAGTCTATCGTTGTATTGGTTTTTACTTCCTAAAACAATAATTGTCTAACTCACGGTTCAGCCGTCGGAGATTTGAGCGCTAAATGTATCAGGGCATTGCATGCATATAGGCCTATACGCCTAGGCGTCCACTGCATGATATTCATATTTCTTAAATAAAATATTAAGGGAGACAAGCTTAGGCCAAGCTTAGGCCTAGCCCTAGAGAGATAGAGACAAAGATGGAGATACGCCGGCACCATGTTCCCGATATCGACATGGATTTCTTCATAGTTGTCAGATAGCAGCTACTACTGCTATGCAGATATAGGTGTACAGAAGGAATCTAATTCATACATTTCTGATCAGGATATTTGTTATAAAGATAATTATTAGATTATTAGATTAAAGGAGTAACACCTGATAGGCCTAAAACATTCTTCCCCACCTCATGTTCAACTGTCAGTTGTGCACTGCCTTCATAGGCCTACATAGCTAAGCCTGATAGCCATACCACACCTAAACAAAAAGTTTCTTAACTTTATTATGGTAATATCAAAAGTAAGTCAAGTCATTGTTTATAAGGAAAATACAAACAGGTTATTATAATGGGTCATTAAATTACGTTTTGCATCTTGCCCTCTTTGGTTTTTCCTTTTCATGGTTTGAATGTGAGTAGCATAGTAGGCCTCCCGGTAATTCTATTACATTGCGGCAAACACAACATTACAGCTGGAACTTCATTTGGCCAACGAAAATGGCTCAACAGAATAAAACCTTTTAGGCTAGGTCTATATGGCAGCTATTACCAACAAGGTGATTGCCTACCGTAGGCCTACCCAACAAATGACAGCAATAGGCTAATGCTATGTCTTTTACAACAGGCCTACTTTAACCTTAAACTAAATACAGAGCACAAAATCAAAAAGACAGTTACACCTTAATTTAGCCAACGAAAATGTCTCAACCAAATGAAACAAGACACTTTTTGCATAGGATATTTAAAGAACTGGTTTAGATTATCAAATAGGCCTACAGTAATAATAATGATTTACAATAATAATAACAACTAAACAACTGATAATAAATACAACAATAGATTAAGGAAAGGTCGAAAATTACATCGAACCTGAATAGCGAGTTGCACACAGTCCATTTGGCCGCGCCAACGTTCTTCTCATCTTTGTCAACTACAACATTTAAACTTGTCCCCGAGGACATTCCACTTGTCGGCTTCTTTTCACTATACTCTTTCTCCTTGAACTTTCATTTTACTTCAATAAAAATGAACTCCATCTTCGCAATCAAAAGTAGGCTAGCCTAGACCAAGGCTCCTTTAACTCACTCACTCTCTCTCCTCAGCAGCAGGCGCATGTGAGGTGAGCAACCAGTTGCAATTGGCTGACGCATAACAAGCTCGTGCAGTTCTCTTCCCACAAACACTAAATTAACAAAGTCTAATCGGGTCCGGTCGATAAATACATTTTAATTGCACTAGGGTTGACTGGATTTACTTGGCTGGTCGATTGTTTGGTCGATTTTTCTTAGTCCATCAGTGGAAAATATTTACAAAAAATGTTATGGAACACGAGACACCTGTCTGATTCACGCCTGTCTGAGTGGACTAATCCATTGCGGAGGCCACGGGGATGGCACACCAGTATCCCCAGTAATACATTTACCGTTAACTACCATCATTTCTAATCTACAATGTTCGTTGATTATGTAATTTCTGTTCATGCATTCAATATATTATTATTACAGTTACCGTTGGCATTTTAGGAGTAGACATGTTGTTTACAGAGCGCACAACCTAGGCTACACTTGTGAGAAAAACGTTTTGGTTTATTTCATTCCATTTATGAGTTGTCAATTCATGCATTGTCTTTTGTTTGGAGCGCTTCTGTCAATCTTGAGTAAGTACTCAAACCTGATTACGCGTAGAAGTATAGGTAGGCCTAGGCTACCTGGCCCTCGTGCAAATGTAGAGCTGTGTTCGAATACTCATACTAACCACACTATTTGTGACGTAAATTGAGTATGTAGTATGCTTATTGGTTACCCCCTTGGGTCCCGGGTCAGATCTTGAATTCCGAGTCTGTTGGCCCCATTAAGGCATCTAGTTTATAGTCAACGTTTTCACTGACTTTTCCCCCCAAGCATACACTTTGACTCAAACCGTTGGGCCATTTGAAGTTGCGTCTGGCTTTACAGAGACGATTTGTACAGAAAGTTAGCTACACTAGTCTGACTGAATGAGGCTGTCGGCTGACTGACTGTACAACAATGCTGACTAGAGTGAGTTTATGTACCCTCAACAAGCCATACCAAGTCCGTATCTGAGTCGGAGTGATGAGACATTTGTGTACCAGGCTCAGATCCATTTAAATAGCCTACAAAAATAACTGAGATCAGGTTGGGAAACGGACGTCTACATAAAACAAAAAGACAATAGACAAAATGTCTAAGTTGCAGCCATACTGACGTTACTCATCCAATTAGCCACTTGCTTTTTGGAAATTCTCTGTAGTCATGGTGTTGGGTTAGTGAGACTCTTAGTGAGTCGTGACACATATGCATTCCCCTTAGCACAGCATTTCCCCAGGAATCTCATGCTACATAAATGCCCTTTAAAGCACTCACACTTTGGAGTCAACAAATATCTAGGGAGCATTGATTATTTCAGGATTGCGTCACTACACATTTTTCAGCAGAGTTTCTCTGAAAAGCTTTGTCATGTCCCCTTGTCTCAATCGATCTTTCGTGTCTGTTCTTTGTCACTGTCTTCGACCTGTCACTGTCAGTCTTTGTCATCTTATTCATCATGAAAAACTAAAGTAGGGGATTAAAGGCTTTCTCCACATTCCTTTTCATTGCTGTCCATATAGATGTTAAATGAATAAACCCTTGATTTAAAATCAAAGTACTAAGGATATAAAATATGAAATAAAAGTTATTCTAGGTCCCGAGAATCATTATAGAAATACTTGCCTGAGGGCCTGAAGGCTTCCAAAATGCATGAGCAGTTCTGAGAAAAGACTATTAATCATTCGTCGCAACAAACAGAGAGACTGTCGGCAGGCAGAAGATAAATATCTCTGTTTGACAAGATAAGTAGGCTTTTCAAACCCACAGCCTGCATTGTATTCACCAGCATGGGGGTTTATATGCTCCCGAGTGGCGCAGCGGTCTAAGGCACTGCATTTCAGTGCAAGAGGCGTCACTATAGTCCCTGGTTCGATTCCAGGCTGTATAACACCCAGCCGTGATTGGGCGTCCCATAGCGCGGCACATAATTGGCCCAGTGTCTTCCGGGTGCGGCCGGGGTAGGCCGTCATTGTAAATAAGAATTTGTTCTTAACTGACTTCCCTAGTTAAATAAAGGTTACATTTTTATAGAGGGTCACAAGGACCGTTAGTGATTATTTGAAGTGTGTGGTATCGGTTTCTTAACTTCTAAGTTCTCCATGACAACTAATTACCCAAAGCCTCCTGTTAAATAAAGGTCAGGTGCTGCGTACCTCAAGAGATAACTGGGTAAGGTTTCGTAAAAAAACACGACTACAATAGGATAGGAACACGAACACGACTACAAATACTCTACACCTATAAAACATCACGGTCTCATGATCCATAGGGTAGTTCATGGCTTGCCATGTAACTACAGAAAAATACTGTTGATTTGTTGAAAAGATAACATTTTGGAAGAGTAGAAGCAATTCAATTAAATGTGGCTAGCTGAGGAGCATGGCTAGCATTAAGCCACTAAACCCAATTACATTTAATCATATATCCAAGTACCAGAATGACTCATTCATATGGCTGAATTAGTCAATTAGTGATTTACTTATTAGTGCTGAATGGGGCCAAATCCAACATTCATAATGCTGAACATTGTTGATCATTTACGAGGTACGATCGTAAATAATTGTATATTCCTTGCAATGACAAGACTTCAATCTGGTAAAGTCTCCCCTCTTCTCATACGCACCCACCCATTAATAGGCTAGCTTTTTCAAACAGAAATGTGCATCCTGTAGTTCTAACTCCAAAAAGTTCTGGGACACTCTAAAGTCCATGGAGAATAAGAGCACCTCCCAGCTGCCCACTGCACTGAGGTTAGGAAACACTGTCACTACTGATAAATCCACGATAATCGAGCATTTCAATAAGCATTTCTCTACGGATGGCCATGCTTTCCTCCTGGCTACCCCAACCTTGGCCAACAGCTCCACACTCCCCACAGCTACATGCCCAAGCCTCCCCAGCTTCTCCTTCACCCAAATCCAGATAGCAGATGTTCAGAAAGAGCTGCAAAACCTGGTCCCGTACAAATCAGCTGGGCTAGACAATCTGGACCCTGTCTTTATAAAATTATCTGCCGCCATTGTTGCAACCCAAAATTACCAGTCTGTTCAACCTCTCTTTCATATCGTCCGAGATTCCTAAAGATTGGAACGCTGCCGTGGTCATCCCCCTCTTCAAAGGGGGTGACACTCTAGACCCAAACTGTTACAGACCTATATCCATCCTGCCCTGCCTTTCTAAAGTCTTCGAAAGCCAAGTTAACAAACAGATCACTGACCATTTCGAATTCCACCATAACTTCTCCGCTGTGCAATCCGATTTCCGAGCAGGTCACGGGTGGACCTCAGCCACGCTCAAGGTACTAAACGATATCATAACCACCATCGATAAAATACAGTACTGTGCAGCCATCTTCATCGACCTGGCCAAGGCTTTCGACTCTGTCAATTACCGTATTCTTATCGGCAGACTCAACAGCCTTGGTTTCTCAAATGACTGCCTCGCCTGGTTCACCAACTACTTCTCAGAGAGAGTTCAGTGTGTCAAATCGGAGGGCCTGTTGTCCGGACCTCTGGCAGTCTCTATGGGGGTACCACAGGGTTCAATTCTCGGGCCAACTCTTTTCTCTGTATATATCAACGATGTCGCTCTTGCTGCGGGTGATTCCCTGATCCACCTCTACGCAGATGACACCATTCTGTATACATCTGGCCCTTCTTTGTACACTGTGTTAACTTCTCTAGGGTAGAGGGCAGCATTCGGAATTTTGGATGAAATGCATGCCCAAATTAAACTGCCTGGTTCTCGGGCCCAGAAGATATGATATGCATATAACTGCTATATTTGGATAGAAAACACTCTAAAGTTTCCAAAAGTGTTAAAATCGTGTCTGTGAGTATAACAGAACTGATTTGGCAGGCGAAAACCTGAGAAAAGAACATTCAGGAAGTCTTTTTTTTTTTTTGTTTGTTTGTTTTCTATTCAATGCCATTACAGTATCCATTGACTTAGGACTCAAATTGCAGTTTCTATGCCACTAGATGTCAACAGTCTTTAGAAATTGTTTCAGGCTTGTATTCTGAAAAATGAGGAAGTAAGAGCAGTCTGAATGAGTGGACCCTAAAGTGTCACAGAGCTTTTTCATGCGCGAGACCGAGAGAGTGCCTTTCTTGTTTACCTTTTAAATTGACAACGTTATTGTCCGGTTGAAATATTATCGATTATTTAGGCTAAAAACAACCTGAGGATTGAATATAAACATTGTTTGACATGTTTCTATGAACTTTGCGGATACAATTTAGATTTTTTTGTCTGCCTGTTTTGACTGCGTTTGAGCCTGTGGATTACTGAAGAAAACGCGCGAACAAAACGGAGGTTTTTGGATATAAAGAGACTTTATTGAACAAAAGGAACATTTATTGAGTAAATGAATGTCTGCTGAGTGCAACCATATGAAGATCATCAAAGGTAAGGGATTAATTGTATCTCTATTTCTAACTTGTGTAACTTCTACTTGGCTGGTTACTGTTTGTAATGATTTGTCTAGTGGGCTATGTTCTCAAATAATCGTAAGGTATGCTTTCGCCGTAAAGCATTTTTTAAATCTGACACCGTGGTTGGATTCACAAGAAGTTAATCTTTAAACCAATGTAAAATATGTTTTGTCTTCTGAATTTTTATAATGAGTATTTCTGTATTTGAATTTGGCGCCAAGCAATTTCACTGGCTGTTGAAGCGGTGGGACGCTAACGTCTCACGTACCCAAGAGAGGTTAACAAACCTCTAAACGAGCTTCAATGCCATACAACACTCCTTCCGTGGCATCCAACTGCTCTTAAACGCTAATAAAACTAAATGCATGCTTTTCAACCGATTGCTGCCCGCACCCGCCCGCCCGACTAGCATCACTACTCTGGACGGTTCTGACTTAGAATATGTGGACAACTGCAAATACCTAGGTATCTGGCTAGACTGTGGGCTCTCCTTCCAGACTCATATTAAGCATCTCCAATCCAAAATTAAATATAGAATCAGCTTCCTATTTCGCAACACAGCCTCCTTCACTCACGCTGCCAAACATACCCTCGTAAAACTGACTATCCTACCGATCCTCTACTTCGGCGATGACATTTACAAAATAGCCTCCAACACTCTACTCAGCAAACTGGATGCAGTCTATCACAGTGCCATCCATTTTGTCACCAAAGCCCCATATACCACCCACCACTGCAACCTGTATGCTCTCATCGGCTGGCCCTCGCTACATATTCGTCGCCAGACCCTCTGGCTCCAGGTCATCTATAAGTCTTTGCTAGGTAAAGCTCCGCCTTATCTCAGCTCACTGGTCCCCATAACAACACCCACCCGTGGCACGCGCTCCAGCAGGTACAGTTGAAGTCGGAAGTTTACATACACCTTAGCCAAATACATTTAAACTCAGTTTTTCACAATTCCTGACATTTAATTCTAGTAAAAATTCCCTGTCTTAGGTCAGTTAGGATCACCACTTTATTTTCAGAATGTGAAATGTCAGAATAATAGTAGAGAATTATTTATTTCAACTTGTATTTCTTTCATCACATTCACAGTGGGTCAGAAGTTTACATACACTCAATTAGTATTTGGTAGCATTGCCTTTGAATTGTTTAACTTGGGTCAAATGTTTTGGGTAGCCTTCCACAAGCTTCCCACAATTTTGAATTTTGGCCCATTCCTCCTGACAGAGCTGGTGTAACTGAGTCAGGTTTTTAGGCCTCCTTGCTCGCACGCGCTTTTTCAGTTCTGCCCACAAATTTTCTATAGGATTGAGGTCAGGGCATTGTGATGGCCACTCCAATACTTGTCTTTGTTGTCCTTAAGCCATTTTGCCACAACTTTGGAAGTATGCTTGGGGTCATTGTCCATTTGGAAGACCCATTTGCGACCAAGCTTTAACTTCCTGACTGATGTCTTGAGATGTTGCTTCAATATATCCCCATAATTTTCCCTCCTCATGGAGCTATCTATTTTGTGAAGTGCACCAGTCCCTCCTGCAGCAAAGCACCCTCACAACATGATGCTGCCACCCCCGTGCTTCACGGTTGGGATGGTGTTCTTCGGCTTGCAAGCTTCCCCCTTTTTCCTCCAAACACAAAGATGGTCATTATGGTCAAAACATTCTATTTTTGTTTCATCAGACCAGAGGATATTTTCCCACAAAGTACGATCTTTGTCCCCATGTGCAGTTGCAAACCGTAGTCTGGCTTTTTATGGCAGTTTTGGAGCAGTGGCTTCTTTCCTTGGTGAGCGGCCTTTCAGGTTATGTCGATATAGGACTCGTTTTACTGTGGATATAGATACTTTTGTACCCGTTTCCTCCAGCATCTTCACAAGGTCCTTTGCTGTTGTTCTGGATTGATTTGCACTTTTCCCACCAAAGTACATTCATCTCTAGGAGACAGAACGCGTCTCCTTCTTGAGATGTATGACGGCTGCGTGGTCCCATGGTGTTTATACTTGCAAACTATTGTTTGTACAGATGAACGTGGTACCTTCAGGCGTTTGGAAATTGCTCCCGAGGATGAACCAGACTTGTGGAGGTCTACAATTCTTTCTGAGGTCTTGGCTGATTTCTTTTGATTTTCCAATGACGTAAAGCAAAGAGGCCCTGAGTTTGAAGATAGGCCTTGAAATACATCCACAGGTACACCTCCAATTGACTGAAATTATGTCAATTAGCCTATCAGAAGCTTCTAAAGCCATGACATCATTTTCTGGAATTGTCCAAGCTGTTTAAAGGCACAGTCAACTTAGTGTATGTAAACTTCTGAGCCACTGGAATTGTGATACAGTGAATTATAAGTGAAATAATAATTATAAGTCTGTAAACAATTGTTGGAAAAATTACTTGTGTCATGCACAAAGTAGATGTCCAAACAGACTTGCTAAAACCATAGTTTGTTAACAAGAAATGTGTGGAGTGGTTGAAAAACAAGTTTTAATGACTCCAACCTAAGTGTATGTAAACTTCCGACTTCAACTGTATATCTCACTGGTCATCCCCAAAGCCAACACCTCCTTTGGCTGCTTTTCCTTCCAGTTCTCTGCTGCCAATGACTGGAAGGAATTGTAAAAATCACTGAAGTTGGAGACTTATAGCTCTCTCACTAACTTTAAGCATCAGGTATCTGAGCAGCTTACCAATCGCTGCAGCTGTACATAGCCCATCTGTAAATAGCTCAATCTGTGCAAAAGAGCAAAAAAAATAGCAATCTTTTTTTGCTCTTTTGCACACCAGTATTTCTACTTGCACATCATCTGCACATCTATCACTTCACTGTTCTTTTGCTAAAATTGTAATTACTTCGCTACTATGGCCTATTTATTGCCTTATCTCCTTACTCCATTTACACACACTGTACATAGATTTTTCTATTGTGTTATTGACTGTACTTTTGTTTATCCTATGTGTAACTGTGTTGTTTTTTGTCGCACTGCTTTGCTTTATCTTGGCCAGGTCGCAGTTGTAAATGAGAACTTGTTCTGAACTGGCCTACCTGTTTAATTAAAGGTGAAATATATATATTTTTTAAATAAAAGAATAGGCGGACGACACACTGATTAATATTGACGGAGGGCACACTGATTAATATTGACGGAGGGCACACTGATTAATATTGACGGAGGGCACACTGATTAATATTGACGGAGGGCACACTGATTAATATTGACGGAGGGCACACTGATTAATATTGATGGACGACACACTGATTAATATTGACGGAGGGCACACTGATTAATATTGACGGAGGGCACACTGATTAATATTGCCGGATGGCACACTGATTAATATTGACGGAGGGCACACTGATTAATATTGCCGGACGACACACTGATTAATATTGACGGAGGGCACACTGATTAATATTGCCGGACGACACACTGATTAATATTGCCGGACGACACACTGATTAATATTGCCGGACGACACACTGATTAATATTGACGGACGACACACTGATTAATATTGCCGGACGACACACTGATTAATATTGCCGGACGACACACTGATTAATATTGCCGGACGACACACTGATTAATATTGCCGGACGACACACTGATTAATATTGCCGGACGACACACTGATTAATATTGCCGGACGACACACTGATTAATATTGCCGGACGACACACTGATTAATATTGCCGGACGACACACTGATTAATATTGCCGGACGACACACTGATTAATATTGCCGGACGACACACTGATTAATATTGCCGGACGACACACTGATTAATATTGACGGAGGGCACACTGATTAATATTGCCGGACGACACACTGATTAATATTGACGGACGACACACTGATTAATATTGCCGGACGACACACTGATTAATATTGACGGAGGGCACACTGATTAATATTGACGGACGACACACTGATTAATATTGCCGGACGACACACTGATTAATATTGACGGACGACACACTGATTAATGGAACCAGCTCATGAACTAAAACTATCTGTTGGGTGTTTTATCAAATTACATTCACTTAAGACTAACTTTTATCTTTGTCAATGACAATGCTTTTGATATTCCTTTCACTGGAGTCCTAGAACAACTGATATGAGTTGTCATCACATTCAAGTAAAATCATTCTGTCAATCTAGATCAAAGGGCTTATAAGGCTTAATTTGGCCAAGTTTGCTCCCCCCCAGAGCTAAACCTTGGGAGAACTGTACTATGGAGAGGGGCCAGACATAATTCATCTTAAAGAGATCTCATTATTGTTACATAGTGGTATCAGATCTCAAACACATTTCCCTTTCTGCTTATAGTTCCTCATCAATTAACTGGATTCAACAGTTATCATCATCATGCCATGTATTTTTTTTAGGTGTTTATCATCAGGTGTTTGGTTGTTTTTGCTATCAGACTGACAGTTGCAGACTTCTGTTGCATGTGTTACCTCACCATCTCTGACAGTGTAATTGTGCCTAGATGGAGTCAGATGAGAACAGTACGAGACACTCCGTTCCAATCTACACCTTCACTTAATTTCCTGTCGCATTTCTTTCAAAAGCAACCCAGGTTCCTCCTCCCTCAGCTCAGAGCACTTCTAAAACAAGATTAAATTAAAGACAGCCTCTCGACCCATGGAGATGATGACGACAACGATGATGATGTGTTTCATAAAAACGTGCCCCCGTTGACATCAAGGTGGCTTTATTACTGAGGCAGCTCTGAGGCTCTGGTGTTGTAGATTAGCATAATTTATTCCTGTGGTTTCTACATGAGGGCTCAGCTCCGGGCTTTGATGCAGGAGATAGATAGGATCGCCGTCTCCACCTTTTATCTAGGCTAAACGCAGGCTAAACAGGAGAAGAGAGAAGAATGGAGGATACAGCCGCTTCAAAGAGGCGAGATGTCTAGATTTACAATTACTGAGAACAACAATATTGTCACCCAAGTTAGCAAATGCAGGGTGAAAGGGTATAGAGGGTGAAGGATTTAAAAAATATATATATTTAACCTTTATTTAATTAGGCAAGTCAGTTAAGAACAAATTCTTATTTACAATGATGGCCTAGGAACAGTAGGTTTACTGCCTTGTTCAGGGGCAGAACGACAGATTTTTACCTTGTCAGCTCGGGGATTCGATCGAGCAACCTTTCGGTTACTGACCCAACGCTCTAACCACTAGCTTACCTGCCGCCCTAGGCTACAGTTCTTCATGGAATCATCAGTGTATAAATTGGATGTGCTGTAAATGCCAACACAAAATATGTCAGATATTTGTCTTCTCTGGGGCTGAAGAGAAAAGTATAAAACAGCACCAAAAACTCAAATCAGCCTGTTGCATTTGTTCAGTGACAAAGAAGACCGTACATTTCTGCTTGTGCCAACAAAATATGCCCAGTCTACTTTTTGCCACTTGAAAACAAATAGCAACTTTGGAGAAGTTTGAAATATTTTCTCACCCCCTAAGACACTATCCTAATACAAAAAGACTACAACCATTTAATAAATGTCAAGTATTCTCTCCAACTGACAGCCTTTCGCACAGAGAAAACAGAGGACCAATTATGTAAAAACCAAAAAGTAGCCATTGTTACCACATCATTTCCTAGTCAATACCAGGTAAATACCAGTGGAAACAGTACTAAACTAAGTGCTACCCACAAAGTTTAACTTGAATTGTACAAAAATACAAATGACAAAATCATTTATCTTTCGTCTCTCTCCGTGTTTTCATAATTTTCAGTCAATTCGCACTGGAGAAATAATTTGAGCAAAGGAAACAGCGCCCCTCTGTCTCAGTATGTGTAGCCCATGTATCTGATGCTGTCTGGACCAAAAGAGTATCATTCGATTGATTGATGCTCTCTTGATTAAAAATATTAATAATAATTAGCCAATCAGAATTGAGCTGAGCTCAACTGTGGGTTGTTCTATTACAGAAAAATGCCCCCCCAAGGGAGACCAGTTTGGATTTGGCTTCAGACCAATCAAATCACCTCCTAAGCAAAACATCATTTATAGAAAAACTTGTCTGTTTCTGGTCTGCTTGTGTTAATGTCCTGCAGTATAACTTACTAAATAAGACCTTGATGTAGATTTGGACTTGTGGTGGATGGCATTGGCTTTCAACTAGTCTACAAGTAAAGTGAGTCAGAACATTTTGTTTTACTTGCAGACAGACAGACAGACAGACAGACAGACAGACAGACAGAGACAGACAGACAGACAGACAGACAGAGACAGACAGACAGAGACAAGTCAGACAGACAGAGACAGACAGAGACAGACAGACAGACAGACAGAGACAGTCAGTCAGACAGACAGAGACAGACAGAGACAGTCAGACAGACACAGACAGAGACAGACAGACAGAGACAGACAGACAGAGACAGACAGACAGACAGAGACAGACAGACAGACAGACAGAGACAGACAGACAGACAGACAGACAGACAGACAGACAGACAGACAGAGACAGACAGAGACAGACAGAGAGACAGACAGAGAGACAGACAGAGAGACAGACACAGACAGACAGACAGACAGACAGACAGACAGACAGACAGACAGACAGACAGACAGACAGACAGACAGACAGACAGACAGACAGACAGACAGTACCATGGACAGTCACATGATATTTAGCAACATTGATTGGACAAAATCGTTGTTGGTATCTTTAAGTTTGTTTTCAGTGTATAAACTAATCATATATAGCCTTGCTTACTTGATGCTGTTTAAATGGTGCTGGAATAGTGGAGGCAGTGCTCCTGTTGTGTTTGTGCTAACTTGCGGTAACTCCGTGGTTCTAAATCAGTAGTAGTTTAGTAAACTGTCAAAAAAATTGACTTGCTTGACCATGCTGCAGGTGATATCACATCCTACCATACCCTTGTCTGTACATTACGGCTGAATCTATTCTTCCGCGCCCAGAAACTCTTTTAACTCTCTGTTCCGAACACACTAGACGACCAGTTCTTTCAGCCTTTAGCCATACTCATCGAATAGCCCCCGCGATATGCAACTTTTCAGGGAAGTCAGGAACCAATATACTCAGTCAGTTAGGAAAGCTAAGGCTGGCTTGTTCAAACAGAAATTTCCATCCTGTAGCTCTAATTCCAAAAAGTTTTGGGACACTAAAGTCCATGGAGAATAAGAGCACCTCCTCCCAGCTGCCCAATGCACTGAGGCTAGGAAACACTGTCACCACCGATAAATCTACGATAATTGATATTCAATAAGCATTTTCCACGGCTGGACATGCGTTCCACCTGGCTACCTCTAACCCGGCCAACAGCTCAGCACCCCCTGCAGCAACTTATAACTCATAACCATCATCAACCTGGCCAAGGCTTTCGACTGTCAATCACTGCATTTTTATTGGCAGACTCAATAGCCTTGGCTTCTCAAATGACTGCCTCGCCTGGTTCACCAACTACTTCTCAGACAGAGTTCAGTGTGTCAAATCGGAGGGCCTGTTGTCCGGACGTCCAACTGCTTTTAAATGCTAGTAAAACTAAGTGCATGATCTTCAAACGATTGCTGCCTGCACCCTCACGTCCGACTAGCATCACTACCCTGGACGGTTCTGACTGAGAATATGTGGACAACTACAAATACCTAGGTATCTGGTTAGACTGTAAACTCTCCTTCCAGACTCACATTAAGCATCTCCAATCCAAAAGAAAATCTAAGATCGGCTTCCTATTTCGCAACAAAGCCTCCTTCACTCATGCCGCCAAACATACCCTCGTAAAACTGACTATCCTACCGATCCTTGACTTCGGCGATGTCATTTACAAAATAGCCCCCAACACTCTACTCAGCAAATTGGATGTAGTCTATCACAGTGCCATCCGTTTTATCACCAAAGCCCCATATACTACCCACCACTGCGACCTGTATGCTCTCGTTGTCTGGCCCTCGCTTCATATTTGTCGCCAAACCCACTGGCTCCAGGTCATCTATAAGTCTTTGCTAGGTAAAGCTCCACCTTATCTCAGCTCACTGGTCACCATAGCAACAACCACCCGTAGCACGCGCTCCAGCAGGTATATTGCACTGGTCATCCCCAAAGCCAACACTTCCTTTGGCCGCCTTTCCTTCCAGTTCTCTGCTGCCAATGACTGGAACGAATTGCAAAAATCTCTGAAGCTGTAGTCTTATATCTCCCTCTCCAACTTTAAGCATCAGCTGTCAGAGCAGCTTACCGATCACTGTACCTGTACACAGCCCATCTGTAAATAGCCCACCCAACTACCTCATCCCCATATTATTACTTACCCTCTTGCTCTTTTGCACCCCAGTATCTCTACTTGCACATCATCATCTACACATTTATCACTCCAGATTTAATGCTAAATTGTAATTATTTTTGCCTCTAGGGCCTATTTATTGCTTACCTCCCTACTCTCCTACAATTGCACACACTGTACATAGATTTTTAAATTGTTCTTTTCTTTTGTGTTATTGACTGTACGTTTGTTTATGTGTAACTCTGTGTTGTTGTTTTTGTTGCACTGTTTTGCTTTATCTTGGCCAGGTCACAGTTGTAAATGAGAACTTATTCTCAACTGGCCTACCTGGTTAAATAAAGGTTAAATAAAAAAAAATATATAACTTTGTTTGTTATAAGCAATATTTGCTTTATGGACTTCACTGAACAGATGTTGCTCTTCGGTTTTTGTGACGAAACAAACGTGTGTGTAGTTAAATTTATTCCGCCACTGTGTGACTGTTGTCTTTTTGTTGTCACTGCCTTATCGTATATCATGGTGGTGTATGAACAAATGGGTTAGAGAGCAAACAAGGCTTTTATCACAACATAGGTTGTAATATGTCTTTTTTTACTGGCTTGGCTTCCTCAGTGATTTTACCCACACACCACTACTGGTTGTTAATCAAGTGAAACCTCTCCTCAGACACTCTTTATAAGAGCCATCAGTCATGTCAGACAGAAGTCAGATAGCGGACCCCTGATAGGGGCCCTCTGCTCCACCAGAGGCCCACGGACAATCATCCAATCATCTCTAGCGCGCCACCACAAACGAGAGGGGAGCTAATCTGATTGGTTTACACAACAGCCCTCTCACCCTCTGCAGTGTGAGAAAGAGGGGGTGGGGGGGGCGATAAAATCGAAGAAAATAAACGATGAACATGTTCCTTCAGAGATGGCACTGGGCGAGATGGTGAGATAGGGAATGGGAAAAGGGGATACCTAGTCAGTTGTACAACTTCTGCATTTAACCCAACCTAACCTCTGAATCTAAGAGGTGTGTGGGGCTGCCTTAATCAACATCCACGTCATCAGCACCCGGGTTAACTGCCTTTCAGGGGCAGAACGACAGATTTTTTACCTTGTCAGCTCGGGGATTCGATCCTGCTACCTTTCGGTTACTGGCCCGCCAGGGTAGGTGCGTCTCAATGAGGTTAAGCAGTGTTTGAAATTGGTTCAGCATAAAACAATGATGTGAAGAATTACCATATGTGTACAATAACAACAACCACAGTATACCCTCTACCAGACTCAAGATATTATGACAAAGGCTACTGGGTACATAAGACTAGCTACACACATATAAAGCACTCAAATCAAGTCGGCAGTGTCACGTTGTATAAATGATTGGAGACAGGTGCAGGAATACGTAATGGGGAGTTTTAATACTCAACCCAAAAATACAACCAGCCATGAAAAGGCACGAAGCCCAAAACAAACATGTATAGAAAAACACAGGGATGTATCCCAAACAAAAGAGCGAGGTTAAACCTCTAATAAATACACGGGACGAGACCCGTAATAACAAGTACACAACAATATACGGGACGAGACACGTAATAACGAGAACGCAACACATGCAGCACGAAAGCTGAAACAACAAAGCACAGGTACTCACAAGACCAACAGACATGGGAACAATAACCGACAAGACAATGGGGAACAGAGGGCACATATATACAATTACTAATCAGGGGAAATGGGAACCATCGAGTGCGTAATTAGAAAGTTCAGTGAAGCCTAGAGGCCGGTGATGTAGACCTCTGGAACTGGTGCACGGAAAGAGCAGCAGTACCAGGGGGAATCCGTGACAGGCAGTCTACAAACTGCATTGCAATTACAGTTTTTGTAATTCACTAAGTCAAAATAAACAACTGTTCTGAACCCTGCACATGCACACTAACTCCCCACGCAGACACAAAGGGCTTGAGCAATCATTGATGCATGGCACGCAGGCAGACACACGCAGCACTATTGCATTGACACAGACAGCTCAGCAAAGAGACTAGTCATTACTAAGCATAACCAGTTCATGACCGCCTCCCTCCTTCTCCCCTCCTCAACCCGAAAGCAGCAGCTGGTAAGACATGCAGACCCTGTTTACCAGACCCTGTTTAGGTGGTGACTGGGTGGCGGTGGTCTCGCCCTAGTTATTGGTCGAGTTGGCCATACAATTCCCCCTCTGCTGCTATGGTAACAGACAGATTACACGCCGCTAGGGCTGCCTAATGCCGCCTAAAGCCAAAATAATGGTAATTAAAAATGTCATTGCTTATCCCCCTGTCCTCACAACAGTGACTGGCAATGCTGTCTATACCAACTTGGTATCAAAAATAGGATTTTCGTAGATGGCATAGCACTAGGGCTGACCCCATTTAGTTGACTGGTCGATTGTTTGGTCGATAGGCTGTTGGTCGACTAAGATTTATTTAGTCGAGCAGTCAAATATATATGTTTTTCTTCATGGTGTACAAGACACCTGTCTGATTTGCGCCTGTCTCTGTGGACTAATCCATTGCGGAGGCCACGGGAATGGCACAGTCCATCACTGTAAGACATGTGATACTGACATTGTATATGGTTATATTATGTAAAAATAATACATCTAATATTCTAACAAATGCAATTTTTCCCGCATTGGATACGGTCGCTGTCCGCGGTTCTGAAACAATCTTCAGTGCGCCGTAGAATTGCCGCCTTTCCCTATGTTGATGTGTGCATAATAGCAAAGTTAACCAACCTATTGGGAATGTGACCAATCCGGCGGAGGCAGCAGCAGCAGACGAGGAAACAGTCCTTGCCTTACATGCTGACCACACCGCTCGCGTCGTTGGCATTTTTTTAATGTACACATACATGTTATTCAATCATTGCGCGCGCCAACAAGCGTCTGCGTAGCCAGGCGCTAAAATAGAACTTGGTTCTATTTGTGACCCTTGCCACGCTGCAAGTCCTGCCTCTCCCATCTCCTCATAGGTTTTTAGGAGCATATACCCACGTGCCATCTCCTCATTGGTTTTTAGGAGCATATACCCATGTGGGTGATTGAAAGATTAACTCCAGTCCAGTTGGTATTGGTAATGCACCTTAAAGTTGGTTGCCAACCGCTATATAAAATCCAAAGAAGAAGCCTGAAGGAGGAGAGATTACTAGAAAGAAACTCGGTTTACCCATTTATCTGTGGATTCATTGTCGGAGTAGAGGACCTCGTGCATTTCAGGTAAAATAACAACCCAATGTTTATATCCCAGGACAAATTAGCTAGCAACAGCAAGCCAGCTGGCTAAATTGCCATAAATGTTTAATGCTTTTCGACCTGTCCCCAAATTAATAGTTTGTTTTGATATTTCAACCTGCATGTCCTGATCGCGTCTGGTGTGGGTGGACAAAATCAACATGCGCGCAATGGCAGACGCGCGCGCACGACCGGTGTGGTCAGCATGTTAGCCTTATTGTCTAAGAATATTGAGGAGAGAGGAAACCCCCAACTTAATTAGGTCTAGAATCAATAGCCTAACTGTTAAGATGTGCCTAGCTTTATAAATCATTCATATATATCAACAAAAATAAGACAGATCTTGCTTCTGTTGCCTGTTTGAGTGTTTATTTAATAGTCTACTGATTCCGTGAGCACCAAGCCTCATGTAACGGCAAAATGTTGGATAAAGCAATTTCACAGATTCGTCTGTTTTTAATCTTTGCTATGCTGTAATAAAGGCTTCACAATTTTTTGGGGTTAGAACAGACTGGTATTACTTATAATTGATTTAGTGTTGTTTACACTGTTCCAAACAGACATAAAAATAATACTGTAATCTAACAGCACCTCTTTGTCACACATAATATGCACACAGCTCTCGCTCCTATACCCTACTTTTTCTTTATCTTCTTATAGTTATTATTACAATTATTATTATGATCATCATTATAATAATAAGTCATGTAGTTGTCATTAGTAGGCTTGTATAATAGTCTTGTATAACCACCATCGAGCTATAGGCCTAAGAGCGCATCCTGTTTAGTCTTAATACCGTAACTTATTTAGGCCTATATTTCCATATATAGGCTACTGTATCAATCAATTATTCACTCATGCCATCACACAGCATACGAGACATTCATGCTTTGAAATACAATCAAGCATTTAAGTTTGAAAATTAAATAACAAAGGGAGCTTTGAAGAATTAGCATAAATAATAAATAAACCGCAATTCACGAATGCATGCAACTGTTTTTAGTCTGCTGTAATAAAGGCTTTATATGTTTATTTTAATTTTATAAGAACAGACTCTATGGTACTCTTATTTAGTGTTGTTTACACTGTTCCAAATGGTCAGAAAAAATATAAATATTGTAATCTAACAGCAACTGTTTGGCACATAATACTCACACAACGCTTGCTCTTATACCCTCCCTTTTCATGATCTCCAGTAGTTTCCACAACTAAGTCAAATGCCTTCCACAGATCTGACTTCCCCTTTCCCTCCTGAGCAACCAGTAAACATTCACCCATTTCAAGTTTCTTTTTCACGTCCTCCGCATCCATTTTGCTGTGACGTGTTACTGTGTTTGGAGTTTTTATGTGATTATGATAGGCTATAGGTCAGGCCCTATTGGTCACATGCATGAGATGTTTCACGTAAAGAGAACAAGGATTAAGGGAATAGGGAATGTTTTTCCGAAACAAATTATGGATTTCGGTAACAGAGCTTTTCAGACAGCAACAAGTAAGAAACTAAATGGCTGAAATGATTTTGCAGCTTCAGCACGGACAGCACAATAAACACTTGCTGTGCTGTGGTGCATTTTTGCTGCAGTAGGGAGGACAGCGAGACAACGTGCGCCAGTCACACAGGTAATCACTGTCATTTTTTTCAACACAGTGTGACCATCGGGCTCTTTGAGTTATTTGTGTGTCTTAATTATTCAATCAAACAGTGTGCTTACAGCATCAGACAAGCTCAGTGCATATGTAGTTTATTTTATTCAAACACAGAGTGTGTCTGTCTATATATGGAAAAATACGTTTAAACATTTCGACCAATCGATTGAACAGGACGAATCTTAGTCGACCATCATTTTATTTTATTTTTTCCGGGGACAGCCCTAACTAGCACTATGCCAACCAAAACATCCCTTCAAGACATGGATTTCACCTCAACCCTGAAATTCCAACTCCCTCAGAAGCTCAACAATAGCAAAGGCCTCACTGTTCCAAATCAGCTTGGTATGTAAACAAAGAGTCCCAGATACTTTTCATGTGAGACTAGACATTGAGGATCCCAGCAGCATTAGCCCATATTGAACAGCAGCAGGGAAATGTGAGCAGCCCACAGGAGGTGGGGGACACTGGCGCGCTAGAAAATTATTGTGTATGGGGTGGCTCTCTCTCCAGCGAGTGTCAGATAGCGACCATCTGTTTCCCTACACAGTTATGAGACTGCGAGACGACTTGCTCTTCACGATTGGGTGGAGAAAGAGAAAGCGAGGGAGAGAGAAAGAGAGAGAAAGAAAGAAAGAAGAGAGCAGCACATCACTTGGTGAATCTTCAAAATGGTGTAGAGTAGTGAGTGTGATAGAGTGACGTGTCATTCTACATGCGTGGAAGGCCCAATCAGACACATGAAAGACACATTATTTTTTCATATGTTCTGACATTTTGTGAAACAGCACCATTAAAAACATATGGCAAATAGAAATCAAACTGGATGGTCTTCAGAAATAGATGGGAGGAGATGAGGGTAGTGGAAGGATAGAACTAAAAACAAACAAAAGTTAACCAATGTAAAATAGATTGTGTCGGTAAAATTGAGCTGTAAGTAGAAGCGTTTTTGTTCATTAGTTCACTCCAACTACGGGGGTGAAAAATAATAAAGGAATTATATATTTTAAAAAGATGTGTATATACAGTGCATTCAGAAAGTATTCAGACCCCTTGACTTTTTCCACATTTTGTTACGTTACAGCCTTATTCTGAAATGGATGAAAACAATTTTTTTTTTCTTCTCATCAATCTATACATAATACCGCAAAATGACAAAGCAAAACCTGGATTTTAGAAATTATTACAAATGTATACAAAATAAATGAAATATCACATTTACATAAGTAAATTACATAAGTATTCAGACCCCCACATTGTTGAAGCACCTTTGGCAGTGATTACAGCCTCGACTCAGGGCGGCAGGTAGCCTAGTGGTTAGAGAGTTTGTTGTTAGATCGAATCCCCGAGGTAAAAATCTGTCGTTCTGCGGCTGAACAAGGCAGTTAACCCACTTTTCCAAGGCCGTCATTGTAAATAAGAATTTGTTCTCAACTGACTTGCCTAGTTAAATAAAGGTTATATAAAAAATATATATAAATAAAGACTCTTCTTGGGTATGACGCTACAAGCTTGGCACACTTGTATTTGGGGAGTTTCTTCCATTCTTCTCTGCAGATCCTCTCAAGCTCTATCAGGTTGGATGGGGAGTGTCGCTGCACAGCTATTTTCAGGTCTCTCCAGAGATGTTCGATCGGGTTCAAGTACGGGCTCTGGCTGGGCCACTCAAGAACATTCAGAGACTTGTCCTGAAGCCACTCCTGCATTGTCTTGGCTGTGTGCTTCGGGTTGTTGTCCTGTTGGAAGGTGAACCTTCACCCTAGTCTGAGGTTCTGAGTGCTCTGGAGCAGGCTTTCATCAAGGATGTCTCTGTACTTCGCTCTGTTCATCTTTCCCTCGATCCAGACTAGGAGTTCAATCTTGGTTTCATCAGGCCAGATAATCTTGTTTCTCATGGTCTGAGAGTCTTTAGGCAAACTCCAAGCAGGCTGTCATGTGCCTCTTCCTGAGGAGTGGCTTCCGTTTGGCCACTCTACCATAAAGGCCTGATTGGTGGAGTACTGTCGAGATGGTTGTCCTTCTGGAAGGTTATCCCATCTCCACAGAGGAACTCTAGAATGCTGTCAGAGTGACCATCGGGTTCTTGGTAACCTCGCTTCCTTGGTGAGCGGCCTTTCAGGTTATGTCGATATAGGACTCGTTTTACTGTGGATATTGATACTTTTGTACCTGTTTCCTCCAGCATCTTCACAAGGTCCTTTGCTGTTGTTCTGGGATTGATTTGCACTTTTCGCACCAAAGTACGTTCATCTCTAAGAGACAGAATGTATCTCCTTCCTGAGCGGTATGACGGCTGCGTGGTCCCATGGTGTTTATACTTGCGTACTATTGTTTGTACAGATGAACGTGGTACCTTTTCTTCTTTTGGAAATTGCTCCCAAGGATGAACCAGATTTTTTTTTCTGAGGTCTGGCTGTTTTTTTCCCCATGATGTCAAGCAAAGAGGCACTGAGTTTGAAGGTAGACCTTGAAATACATCCACAGGTACACCTCCAATTGACTCAAATGATTTCAATCAGCCTATCAGAAGCTTCTAAAGCCATGAAATAATTTTCTGGAATTTTACAAGCTGTTTAAAGGCACAGTCAACTTAGTATATGTAAACTTCTGACCCACTGGAATTGTGATACAGTGAATAAGTGAAATAATCTGTCTGTAAACAATTGTTGGAAAAATGACTTATGTCATGCACAAAGTAGATGTACTAACCGACTTGCCAAAACTATACTTTGTTAACAAGAAATTTGTGGACTGGTTGAAAAACAAGTTTTAATGACTCCAACCTAAGTGTATGTAAACTTCCGACATCAACTATATATATACTTATTATATATGAACGCAAGTCATGAGTCAAGATCTTCAATGGATGATATTGCAATCAGATCATTCTCACTAACACAATCATTCAGTACATTAACATAATTAACATTGTTCATAGAAATGGATTGTCCTGACACTCAGAAGTGTATTCAACTCTACGACAGTTATGAATGAATCAAAACCAGAATATGATTATCTGCTAGTGTGGGACAAGAAATGGAAACTACAGCTCAGTAATGAGCATTGCAGTACCACGTACACACATGTTTAACTAAAGTATAACTACCATATAAACTCAAAGTGAGTAATAACTAAATGCTATAACAACAATATTTGTTATAACTACAAAAAGTCCAGTGTGAAAAGTATGCTGTAGCCAGGGCCATGGGTGGACTGTCTCTTCCTGTACCAGGAAGATAGAGGAGAGGATGGAGGAGAGGAAAGAAGAAGAGCGAGGTAAGGAAAAAGGAGAGAGAAGAGGACAGGATGGAGGAGAGAAGGGATAGAAAAGAGGAGAATCGCCCTCTCATCTATCCCTTTCAGAAGGGATTTCAGCTGTAAAGGAGTCCAAGGGTGAGGTGACCTGGCAAGTCTCTTCTGATCACTTGCCATCCCACAGTTACCGAAAAAGTCCCACAAAACAAAGGAGGAAAGGAATGACAAGAATGGACATTCCTGCGGGGAGTGAGAAGAATGAGATTCTTCAGTGTTCTTTAGTTTAATTTCTCATTGTGTGGTGTTCTCTAACTATCTTATCACATTGCCAGTACAGAATGTACTGAATGAAATCCAGGTCCCAGAATCATCCTTCACAGTAGAGTACGGATCAGTTTGGTTAGTTCGTTGAGGCAGCAGAGAACAAACTCATGGCAGAAACAATTGGGTCCTTGTGGCCTGGAGTTAAGGCGAGTGTGGTATGGTTTGTGTGCACAAGTATGTGTTTGGGTATGTGTATGTGATGTGTGTGTGTGTGGCCTGCCTGGCTGGCTACTCCGGCTGTAGCAGTAATGCGTTCTGTCGTCACAACTAGAGCTCTTTCACCTCCTCTTATCGTCCTCACGGAGTTGGAAGAGCTGTCGTCGCGGGTAGTGGAGCTAAAATTAGTTATTCACTCCGATACACAGCCGGTGAAATGCGCTCGGCCTGAAAGGATACGAAACAGGGCTCCTTCCAGACTACGTTGTCTCTTTTTCCTTGGGAGAAACTAACAGCTTAACGGAAAAAATACACGCGCACACACACACACACACACACACACACACACACACACACACACACACACACACACACACACACACACACACACACACACACACACACACACACACACACACACACACACACATTCCCTGTGCCCCCCCACCTATCTCCTGCTGACGGACAGGTTGCCATGGAAACCACCCACCAAATCATAGCAATCAATGCAGCTATCCGAATAGATAGAGGAATCTAGATGTTATTGGGCCTCGCCAATGTATTGAAAAGAAAAACTAAACTAAAAGATCTGTGTTTTTTCCCCTCTAGGTTTTGAACCAGTCTCAAAACTCCATTACACCTGTGCTCACAGTAATCAAAATGAGTGACTACGAAGCCAGGCGATCCAGTGACTTAGGACTAATACTTCCTTGCTACTTGAAAACGCCCAATTTCACAGAGAAATCACCCCAGTAGCAACCGTGATTGACATCAATTACCTCAGGTGAAATTGGGTATCCAACTCTCCAGTGATTGCTCGCTCACACAACCAGCCATCTTCGTGGAGAGTAACTACCTGTCAGATGCTAAGCAGCCGGCAAGCCACTTACACAATTTAAAAATAAAAACCTGTCACTAGCTGAATAGCTTTGGGTGAGGAGACTCGACTATAAAAGGGCATTACAGTGTCATCATTAGTGAGTGTTTAGTGGCCAGGCAGCAATGAGTCTCTATCTCTCTCTCCCTCCACACTATGGAAAAACAACTAAAAGGGTGCCACAGGAACATAGATAGGTCTATGCTCTCGTTGCCTTGAGTCACTTGGGGTGCCGGCTGCCAGAAGGTACGGGGGGGAAATGACTGGAGGTAATGTAGTTTCTCCAGCCCATACGGCACTCCAAAGAGCAAGCAGAGCGAGGGAAAGCATCCAGGATGTCAATAATACCATTAACGACAACCTTTGAACCATCTAACCCAGCTGTTTCCATTACCTGTGATCATGCTATTCAAGTCAATCTCTTCCTCCTCCTCTTTGACTCGCAGATATTTTGTTGACTGGGAGAGCCTGAGGAGATAAAGAAAGAGAGAGAGAGAGATGATCTTACAGCGAGAAAGCGATTCACTATTGGGGCCAGAAGATTACCAAGCAAACAAGCATTGAGGTGGAACTGCTTTTAAGTCCTAACAACAGAGCGAATATAAACCTGAGATGGCTTACATAAAATCTATATATCGTCATGGTATAAAAATATATCCTATTATAAAGCACACATACGTATCTACTTTATAGCATTCACATCATTGTACCATCTTACAAACTGCTGTACATCGATGGGCCATGTGCTCTTGGCAGAGAAAAACACCAGTGCTGAGGATACAGTAATGATAGCTCTGTGGATAGTGGTTATGATAGCATGTCCACAGTGATTGGGTGCTAGCTGAAAGGGGGACTGTGATGCAGTTTGGCAGGGCAGTCTCTGTTGACAGTAAAGAACTGTAGGAGAAACACCATAGAGCCAGACCTGTCCCAGGTCTTTCCCATGAAGGTAAAACTACAGATTTTACAACTTATAAAGGCTTTATATAGCATACATAAAACGCTTCATAAGCACTACATAAAGGCTTCATAAACACTACATAAAGGCTTCCTAAATCATCTATAAGTGTATCCAATACTTTATAAATGGTGTATAAAGGATGACAACATTTACCACTGTAGGGTGATTTGCCAAGCGTGACATAAAACTTGATGTATTCTTGTACACCATTTATAGAGTATGACATATGATTATAGATGATTTGTGAAGCATTTATGTAGGGCTTATGAAGCCTTTATAAGTTGCACCTCATTTAAAGTGGGACTGTGTTCTCTATGAGAACTCAATCAATCAAACATTATTTATAGAGTAAAATCTCTTACAGGGGATGCATTTCAAAGTGCTTAACAAATAAAATTATAAAAAGGTGAGAAATATAAAACCCCAAAACGTATTCTAAATGACCTGGACCAGGTGTCTATGGTGACAAACTACAGCAGCGCACAATACTTTGGCAATGCAGGTTTAAAAAAGTTTTGTCTATGGTAATATGGATGGCTACAGAATTCTTCTTGTAATAGCTGCGAGACATCTTCTAGTACGTGCTTAGAGGCAATGAAATGAATGCATGTCCCGAATATGCCTGGGGGAACAATTGAGCTCAGGGGGGCGCATTAGAGTAGCATAACTAGAAAGGACACGGCTATATACATAAATTAAATTGACTTAAATGGGAATGTATGTTCTACAGAAGTAATTCTACGGCAGCACAACTTTTAATGTGTCTCCTCCGAAGGCATAACACCTGTCTGCTCCATTTGGGAGAAGTCCTCTCATTGTCATGTTCTATCAGACAGGGATTTAAAGGAGACTATAGTGAGCCTCTGCCCTTCCTCCTGGATAATGCTACCTCTATAGGAAGATATTGACAGAGGTCTAAGCAGTCAGAGACCATATCTGAATCTCCAATCAAATCTACTACACAATGCAAATCCCATCCACAGATACGGAAATGCTAGGCCCTACCGTTAAAGAGAATATAGTGACTGATGATGAGGGGAACAAGAACAGTTGGAATTATATCTACTACATAAACATGTGGCGAGATGGTATCTGTACTTGCCATGATTATTGTATGTACATTTGAGGTCTGAAGTTTACATACACCTTAGCCAAATACATTAAACTCCATTTTTCACAATTCCTGACATTTAATCCTAGTAAAAATTCCCTGTCTTAGGTCAGTTAGGATCACCACTTTATTTTAAGAATGTGAAATGTCAGAATAATAGTAGAGAGAATGATTTATTTCAACTTTTATTTCTTTCATCACATTCCCAGTGGGTCAGAAGTTTGCATACATTACATTAGTGTTTGGTAGCATTGCCTTTAAATTGTTTAACCTCTTGACGCTAGGGGTCAGATTTTTTTTTATTTAAAAAAAAAATAACGTTCCCAAGGTAAACGGACTATTTCTCAGGTCCAGATCGTAGAATATGCATAGAATTTACAGATTAGGATAGAAAAAACTCAAAAGTTTCCAAAACTGTCAAAATATTGTCTGTGAGTATAACAAAACTGATTCTGCAGGGGAAAACCTGAGAAAATCTAACCCGGAAGTGATTATTATTATTTTTCTATCTGTGTTTCCTGGCCCGTCTTTCTTCCATTTAAAGGGGTATCAACCAGATTCCTTTTCCAATGGCTTCCTCAGGCTGTGACCAGGCTTTAGACAAAGTTTCTGGCATTTATTTTGAAAAATGAGCGAGATTTTTCAAAAGTAGTCAGGTGTCCTCTGAATAGTTCCTGCGCGTGAGAGGGGAGCTCTCCATTTTCTTTTCTCTCTTATTGAATAGGTTACGGTCCGGTTGAAATATTATCGATTATGTTTGTTAAAAACAACCTGAGGATTGATTATAAAAAACATTTGACATGTTTCTACGACCATTACGGATACTTTTTTGAATTTTCGTCGAACGGAACGAGGCTTTGGTTTTCTGAACATAACGCGCAACCCAAATGGCGCTTTTTTGTTATAAAAGTAATATTTATGGAACAAAAATAACATTTGTTGTGTAACTGGGAGTCTCGTGAGTGCAAACATCCGAAGATTATCAAAGGTAAAGCGATTAATTGTATTGCTTTTCTGACTTTCGTGACCAAGCTAATATAAGGCTAACTGTTCTAGCATTGATTGCTACACTCACAAAAGCTTAGATTGCTTTCGTTGCAAAGCATATTTTCAAAATCTGACACGATAGGTGGATCAACAACAAGCTAAGCTGTGTTTTGGTATATTTCACTTGTGATTGCATGATTATAAATATTTTTTGTAATATTTTTGAATCTGATACGTTTGGGAATTTTCTTCTGCCTTTCAGCACCGGAACAAGGCTTTGGTTTTCTGAACATAACGCGTAACCCAAATGGCGTTTTTGTGTTATAAAAGTAATATTTATCCAACAAAAATAACATTTATTGTGTAACTGTGAGTCTCGTGAGTGCAAACATCCGAAGATTATCAAAGGTAAGCGATTAATTTGATTGCTTTTCTGACTTTCGTGACCATGCTAATTGGGGCTAGCTGTTCTAGCATTGATTGATACACTCACAAAATCTTGGATTTCTTTCACTGTAAAGCATATTTTCAAAATCTGACACGATAGGTGGATTAACAACAAGCTAAGCTGTGTTTTGGTATATTTCACTTGTGATTGCATGATTATAAATATTTTTTGTAAGGTTGTTTAGGAAAATGATCCCGTAAAAGGGATCCGTAGCGCAGAGAAGTTAACTTAGGTCAAACGTTTTCGATAGCCTTCCACAAGCTTCCCACAATAAATTGGGTGAATTTTGGCCCATTCCTCCTGACAGAGCTGGTGTAACTGAGTCAGATTTGTAGCCCTCCTTGCTCGCACACGCTTTTTCAGTTCTGCCCACAAATTTTCTATAGGAATGAGGTCAGGGCTTTGTGATGGCCACTCCAATACCTTGACTCTGTTGTCCTTAAGCCATTTTGCCACAACTTTGGAAGTATGCTTGGGGTCATTGTCCATTTGGAAGACCCATTTGTGACCAAGTTTTAACTTCCTGACTGATGTCTTGAGATGTTGCTTCAATATATACCCATAATTTCCACTCCTCATGATACAATCTATTATGTGAAGTGCACCAGTCCCTCCTGCAGCAAAGCACCCCCACAACATGATGCTGCCAGCCCCCGTGCTTCACGGTTGGGATGGTGTTCTTCGGCTTGCAAGCCTCCCCCTTTTTCCTCCAAACAAAACAATGGTCATTTTGGCCAAACAGTTCTATTTTTGTTTCATCAGACCAGAGGACATTTCTCCAAAAAGCAGAATCTTTGTCCCCATTTGCAGTTGCAAACCGTAGTCTGGCTTTTTTATGGCAGTTTTGGAGCAGTGGCTTCTTTCTTGCCGAGCAGCCTTTAAGGACTCGTTTTACTGTGGATATAGATTTTATTTTATTTATTTAGTTCACCTTTATTTATCCAGGTAGGCTAGTTGAGAACAAGTTCTCATTTACAACGCGACCTGGCCAAGATAAAGCAAAGCAACACGGAGTTACAGGGAGTTACACATGGAATAAACAAACATACAGTCAATAATACAATAGAAAAAGTCTATATACAGGGTGTGCAAATGAGGTAGGATAAGGGAGGTAAGGCAATAAATAGGCCATAGTGATGAAATAATTACAATATAGCAATTAAACACTGGAGTGATAGATGTGCAGCAGATGAATGTGCAAGTAGAGATACTGGGGTGCAAAGGAGAAAAATAAATAACAGTATGGGGATGAGGTAGTTGGATGGGCTATTTACAGATGGGCTATGTACAGGTGCAATGATCTGTGAGCTGCTCTGACATCTGGTGCTTAAAGTTAGTGAGGGAGATATGAGTCTCCAGCTTCAGAGATTTTTGCAGTTCGTTCCAGTCATTGGCAGCAGAGAACTGGAAGGAAAGGCAGCCAAAGCAGGAATTGGCTTTGGAGGTGACCAGTGAAATATACCTGCTAGAGTGCGTGCTAGGTGTGGGTGCTGCTATGGTGACCAGTGAGATACTTTTGTACCTTTTTCCTCCAGCATCTTCACAAGGTCCTTTGCTGTTGTTCTGGGATTGATTTGCACTTTTCGCACCAAAGTACATTCATCTCTAGGAGACAGAACGCGTCTCCTTCCTGAGCGGTATGACGGCTACATGGTCCCATGGTGTTTATACTTGTGTACTATTGTTTGTACAGATGAACGTGGTACCTTCAGGCATTTGGAAATTGCTCCCGAGGATGAACCAGACTTGTGGAAGTCTACAATTTTTCTGATTTCTTTGGATTTTCCCATGATGTCAAGCAAAGAGGCCCTGAGTTTGAAGGCAGGCCTTGAAATGCGTCCACAGGTACACCTCCAATTGACTCAAATTATGTCAATTAGCCTAACAGCCTATCTAAAGCCATGACATCATGTTCTGGAACTTTCCAAGCTGTTTAAAGGCACAGTCAACTTAGTGTATGAAAACTTCTGACCCACTGGAATTGTGATACAGTGAATTATAAGTGAAATAATCTGTCTGTAAACAATTGTTGGAAACATGACTTGTGTCATGCACAAAGTACATGTCCTAACCGACTTGCCAAAACTATAGTTTGTTTAGAAGACATTTGTGGAGTAGTTGAAAAACAAGTTAATGACTCCAACCTAAGTGTATGTAAACTTCCGACTTCAACTGGATATCATTTGTTAAATGTTATTTTGTTGAGTACAAGGAAAATGGAACTGTGTTTACTAGTGTCTTGTAAGCCCATGTGGGCTGGGCACCGGTAGGTGTATGACACTTAAATAAATCATATCAATAAAAAAAAGTCCAGACAAACATTTCTAGCACAAACTATTGAGAACCAGTGAAATGCACACTTTTAATTCAGACCTTCAGACTACAGTAAACTTCCCATCCTGCATTAGCTATAGCCAACTCTTCTATCATTGTCAATGGGAAGTACGGGATTTACAGCTTCAATAATCCGGTGATATAATGAAAATGAATAAACCAAAAGGCCATATTTATTATGTTAAAATAGACTTGAGTGTTATAACCTTAAATTCCCCACAGTAAGAACTAACCTTTTGAGTTGGCCATTTTATTCAAATATGTGCTAAAATGTCATATGCCTGTGTTACAGTTGATTTTAGAGTGTTCTAACATTAAAATGTCCAGTACAAATGCTTTGTAATCAGTGTGCAGTATGTCATGCCATACTCTGACAGAAGAGTTGGCTAAAGCACATACAGTACAGCACAGGTCTACTTCAGACTATGACACTACATACATCGTGTACAGTGAAAGCCATGCTTTTGAATTGATTGTGACAGTGAATAGGAGAAAAAGAAATTGAGGCACTAAAGGAAGTTCCCATGGAAAAGTCCTGTCAGTATTTCCAAGACTGGCCACAGATAGAAATAACCTTGAGGATCAGCCAAGTTGAAGCCAAAGCTATCTCAGAGGACTACGTTGTTGATGTTTCATAATACACAAACCAGCTCAAAGAGTATCAAGTTCATTATTTCAAAACTCTCAAGGGGTCTTGGCTCCCCGATTGAAAGTCGAGCTGACAAACATTGAATGATTAATGAGTCTCAACGTCTCAACGTCAACAGTGAAGAGGCGACTCCGGGATGCTGGCCTTCTAGGCAGAGTTGCAAAGAAAAAGCCACATCTCAGACTGGCCAATAAAAAGAAAAGATTAAGATGGGAAAAAGAACACAGACACTGGACAGTTGAACTTTGCCTAGAAGGCCAGCATCCCGGAGTCGCCTCTTCACTGTTGACGTTGAGACTGGTGTTTTGCGGGTACTATTTAATGAAGCTGCCAGTTAAGGACTTGTGAAGCGTCTGTTTCTCAAACTAGACACTCTAATGTACTTGTCCTCTTGCTCAGTTGTGCACCGGGGCCTCCCACTCCTCTTTCTATTCTGGTTAGAGACAGTTTGCGCTGTTCTGTGAAGGGAATAGTACACAGCGTTGTACGAGATCAACAGTTTTCAGCTGTGCTAACCTAATTGCAAAAGGGTTTTCTAATGATCAATTAGCCTTTTAAAATTATAAACTTGGATTAGCTAACACTGGAACACAGGAGTGATGTTTGCTGATAGTGGGCCTCTGTACGCCTATGTAGATATTCCATTAAAAAATAATTTCCAGCTACAATAGTCATTTACAATGATAACAATGTCCACACTGTATTTCTGATCAATTTGATGTTATTTTAATGTACTTTCTTTTTTGCTTTTCTTTTTTAAAAAAAGGACATTTCGAAGTGACCCCAAACTTTTGAACGGTAGTGTAAATCTCTGCTGCATTGCTGCACTCAAACAATGCACAAGAGAATAACGCAATACTGGGTTTTATTTTCACTGCATCTTGAGGGAGGCATGCCAGATCAGGAAATATTGATACAAATATCTTACATAACAAGCTCCAATGTATTTCGGTAAAATATAGCCGGATCAACCACGATGGTTATGTAAGGTAACTGTTCCTAATTTTAGGCTTGTGACACTTTTTATTTTCATTTTTTTTATATAACAGCAGCCTTACATAATGTTCAAGGCAAGCGGTAATCTTTCACAGGGTTTAGAAATCAGCTCCTCGTCGTAAACGTACACACAGGAGAACCTGGCTAGAGCGGGCCGTTTATGAGGGAAAACAAATTCAATATCAATCACACTGGGATGCAGGGTTTTCTAATCTGCTCGCTCTATACGGCATTACTGTACACACACACACACTCTCTCTCTTTCTCTGTCTCTCACCCCCTCCCCCCGTCTCTCCTGCTTCTCTCCCATCTCTCTCAACCGTCTCTTCCCCTCTCAACCATCTCTTCCCCTCTCAACCGTCTCTTGCCATCTGCGACAATATGGCTCTTTAATGACAGAGCATTTGTATTTCCAAGAGCTTTGGACGGGTGGGTGTGTGGGTCGTTGACATCAGTATGGTGACAGGGGAAGTGAAATCACAGTGGCCGAGTTATGATAGGGGTTAAAACACAATTTGAAGGGATCTGTAGCCATTTCATGGCTGAAGTTGTGATAAAGCAGACTGTGGCTATAAATATATTGTGGCAGTATTTGGTTTGACTTGAATCGATGCCGCAGATACAGTAGAGATCTGTTCTTTTTCAAATAGGTTTTGTGGGCTTAGGGAGATTGGAGGTTCAATTGAATCAATCCAGTGTTATGGGTGAGAGAGTGTGTGTGTGTGCGTGTATGTGTGTGTGTGTGTGTGTGTGTAAACTCCTGCCTCGTGTCTCTGATCTGCACTGCATCTCAGTGCTCTAAACACAGTAACCACAGAGACAGACAGAGCGAGCGTGGCCCCATGTACGGTTCTGGATCAGTGCCCTTGCATTAACACCATGTCAACCCGACCGAGAGGAACCCCAGGGGGGCCTCGCTAAGAGCCGGGTGGCAGAGCACGCGCCTGTCTCAAAACGCCCTGATAGAGAGTACAGAGAGTTGTGACGGTGACACAGAACTCTGAGACGCTGAGAGAGGAAATGCAGGTGGTGCTATATGAAGAGATGACTAACACTTTTATAAATTATTGACAGAACAGGAAATTGGACTTGGAGATGAAACCAATTCACAAAAAGTAAGATTCGGAAATCTCAGGAGTTTTTCTATGACAAGATGGCTGCCGTTTGGAAGATGTACAGTACAAATGACCAGGGCCTGGTTTCCCAAAAGCATCTAAAGGTTAAGTTTATTTTTTAAACCGTTGAGCCTTAAGATGCTTTTGGGAAACCAGGCCCTGACCTTCTGAACTACTGCTAAATATTTTAAAACAAAAAGAAAGCATGCTGATTTCATTTCAAGAAATTGAGCTCAGCAATGAGCTTCTCTCACTCAAAAACACATCACCTGCCACACGTATCCTAACAGCATGGTCAACAAATGCTATTGTATGGTTCACCAGAGAGAACGGTTTAATCTGAAGATGCAGAGTGGTGAAACGGTAGCCAAAGATTTGCATTACCCACCTCCACACAATTACAGGTCATATTATGGCAGCAGGTAGCCTAGTACTTAGAGTGTTCGGCCAGTAACCGAAAGGTCGCTGGTTCAAATACACGAGCCGACAAGGTGAAAAATGTGTCGATGTGCCTTTGAGCAAGGCATTTAACCCTAATTTGCTCCAGGGGCACTGTACTACTATGGCTGACCCTGTAAAACTACACATTTCACTGCACCTATCCGGTGTATGTGACAATAAAACATATATTTTTTCTATTCTCCCAGCATGGTGGTGATAGTAAGTAGGGAGATAGGAAGGCCTCGCGGTCTTGACCTGCTGTGAGTATGGCAATTAAGAAAGAAAAAAATCACTTATTTTGTTGACCCGAACCAAACAGTGCTGACTTGTAATATTCCTTTCACATTGTCCTTTGCAGCATGGTTCCAGCAACTATGGTGAATGCCTTACCAGGTCAGCTCAGTACAGCTTGGACGGCTCAGTAGTGTAAAACATTAAGAAGGCCTTATGGCCTGAGGTATAGTGTATAATGTACTGGGGCGGCAGGTAGCCTAGCAGTTAGAGGGGCGAGCCAGCCACCGGAGTTACCAGGAAGTGAACTGTCAACCAGTGGGTTGTTGGTATCAAAAATGAGATGCCATTGTCTGCCGTTGTGCCCTTGAGCAAGGCACTTAACCCCCCCCACAACAAGAGCTCTTCGGGCGCCCAGTGTGGCAGCCCCTGCACCTTTCCAAAACCTGTATATGAACACTACCAGTCACAACACCTACTCAATCAAGGGTTTTTCTTTATTTTTACTATTTTCTACATTGTAGAATAATAGTGAAGACATCAAAACTATGAAATCACATATGGAATCATGTAGAAACCAAAAAAGTGTTAAACAAATATATTTTATATTTGGGATTCTTCAAATAGCCACCCTTTGCCTTGATGACAGCTTTGCACACTCTTGGCATTCTCTCAACCAGCTTCATTGAGGTAGTCACCTGGAATTCATTTCAACTAACAGGTATGCCTTGTTAAAAGTTACATTTGTGGAATTTCTTTCCTTCTTAATGTGTTTGAACCAATCAGTTGTGTTGTGACAAGGTAGGAGTGGTATACAGAAGATAGTAGAGGTCGACCGTTTATGATTTTTCAACGCCGATACCGATACAGATTATTGGAGGGCCAAATAAAGTCGATACCGATTAAATCGGACAATTTCTTTGTTTTGTTGTAATAATGACAATTACAGCAATACTGAATGAACACTTATTTTAACTTTATATAATACATCAATAAAATCAATTTAGCCTCAAATAAATAATGAAACATGTTCAATTTGGTTTAAATATTGCAAAAACAAAGTGTTGGAGAAGAAAGTAAAAGTGCAATATGTGCCATGTAAAAAAGCTAACGTTTAAGTTCCTTGCTCAAAACACGAGAACATATGAAAGCTGGTGGTTCCTTTTAACATGATTCTTCAATATTCCCAAGTAAGAAGTTTTAGGTTGTAGTTATTATAGGAATTATAGGACTATTTCTCTCTATACCATTTGTATTTCATATACCTTTGACTATTGGATGTTCTTATAGGCACTTTAGTATTGCCAGTTTAATAGTATAGCTTCTGTCCCTCTCCTCGCTCCTACCTCGGCTCGAACCAGGAACACATCGATAACAGCCACCCTCGAAGCATCGTTACCCATGCAGAGCAAGGGGAACAACTACTCCAAGTCTCAGAGCGAGTGACGTTTGAAACGCTATTAGCGCGCACTCCGCTAACTAGCTAGCCATTTCACATCGGTTACACCAGCCTAATCTCGGGAGTTGATAGGCTTGAAGTCATAAACAGCGCAATAGCTGCTGGCAAACGCACGAAAGTGCTGTTTGAATGAATGCTTACGAGCCTGCTGCTGCCTACCATCGCTCAGTCAGACTGCTCTATCAAATCATAGACTTAATTATAACATAATAACACACAGAAATACGAGCCTTTGGTCATTAAAATGGTAAAATCCGGAAACTATAATTTTGAAAACAAAACGTTTATTCTTTCAGTGAAATACGGAACCGTAACGTATTTTATCTAACGGATGGCATCTCTAAGTCTAAATATTGCTGTTACATTGCACAACCTTCAACCTTCATCCCATCTGGTTTGGGCTTAGTGGGACTATCATTTGTTTTTAAACAGGACAATGCCCCAACACACCCCCAGGCTGTGTAAGGGCTATTTTACCAAGAAGGAGAGTGATGGAGTGCTGCATCAAATGACCTGGCCTCGACAATCCCCTAACCTCAACCAAATTGAGATGGTTTGGGATGAGTCCAACTGCAGAGTGAAGGAAAAGCAGCCAAGCTCAGCATATGTGGAAACTCCTTCAAGACTGTTGGAAAAGCATTCCAGGTGAAGCTGGTTGAGAGAATCCCAAGAGTGTGCAAAGCTGTCATCAAGGCAAAGGCTGGCTACTTTGAAAAATCTCAAATCTCAAATATATTTTGATTTATTTAACACTTTTTTGGTTACTACATGATTTCATATGTGTTATTTCATAGTTTATGGCTTCACTATTATTCTACAATGTAGAAAATAGTAAAAATAAAGATAAACTCTTGAATGAGTAGGTGTTCTAAAACTTTGGACCGGTAGTGTGTGTCTGTCTTTCAGAGGGGTTGGGTTATAAGCAGAATTCACATTTCAGTTGGACCTTGTGTACAATTTACAAATAAAGTCATCTTATCTTACCTGCTGGGTAGGCTTCTCTTCCCCAGAGAGAGGAGCTTCTGTCCCTGAGCTGTGGCTGGTTCCTCCCTGGGCTCTCTCTTCACCAGGGGGTTTGTTGGGGGTCGTCCTCTCAGACGACCAGCCCCCTCGTACCCTGACAACATAGCCCTGGGAGCGACGGAGAGAGAAAGAGAGAGAGGGAGCGAGGGAGTGCGAGAGAGAGGGGAAGGAGAGAGTGAGTAAAGGGAGAGAGTGAGTGAGGGAGGATAAAAATTAGAGAGAAAGAAATATAGAGAAAGCAAAAGGTAGAAACAGAGAGAAAGATAGGGTGAGTGGGCAGGGGGGAGAGAGGATAAAAGGGAGAGGTTAAGAGTGAAAGAGAAAAGGCATTGAACAGAGATGGTTACCACAGAGAGTCAGGACACCCATTTAATATCCCATCCGAAAGAGGGTATCCTACACAGGGCAAAGTCCCCAATCACTGCCCTGGGGAATTGAGATATTTTTTCTTTTCTTTTTTTATCAGGGGAAAGAGTGCTTCCTACTGGCCCTCCAACACTACTTCCAGCAACATATGGTCACCCATCCAGGGACCGACCAGTACCGACACTGCTTAGCTTCAATGGCAAGCCAGCAGTGCGATGCACAGTGGTAAACATACATTATCAGTAGTACAGTCCAATAAAATACTGTTCTGGATGCTGTAAAAAACTATCTAGACACCCCTGACAGGTGCCGCTATATATTTTTTTATTTTATTTAACTAGGCAAGTCAGTTAAGAAAAAATGATTATTTCAATGACGGCCGTAGTCCATAGTTCATTGTAATAGACGCATTTGCGTGTGCTTTGTTACTACCTGCCCAGACCAAAGATATATCTTGAAAGAAACATTTTCATGTAGTGTAAGTGATCAATAGTCACTTACACAAATGCTGACCTCGAACAAAACCTTTTCAGTATTTATATATGAGTAGAGTATGGCCTACTCTAACAGACTTCTTGGCAGGTACTACAACTTGACACCAATCCAAATCACATTACCAACACAGGATCACTTAGCTTCTGAAAACAACCTTCGGCAACGATTTATTAATAGAACAACGTACGATTACATCCGACACATTAAAGACTCCTCTGGCGGGAATTTAAAAAGTTGATAATCAAGTTAGTTTTATATTAAAACCGTTCATCACAGCTCGGCTCCCGCTCCGCTATTACACTTGACAAGCTTCCGACTGTAAACTCTGGCAGCCAGCCATCCACAGCCCGGCCAGGCCTAGACAAATAGAGCAAGCCCACTGCAATAGCAGAAAATCCTTCTGAGCAGTGCGTAAGTTAAGCCGATCGGCAGTGCTGAGTCGGCGTTTAACCCAACGCTTCTGATTCGAAACGCTTCTGATTCTGCTGTGGACATTGTGAAAAAATGCAATTTGCCACCCTTAAACCTCTCTGCCGAGGAGCCCACGGCACGTCATCCGCCTCGTCTCAGACTCCAACACTCTCACCTTGGAATAATTTAAATTTGCAGAGAGTTGTGCGCAGTCCTCTGTTATGACTTTAAGAAAAATACTTTGAAAATGTCAAGACAGCTGTTATTTTTCTAGTTTGGAACAGTGTCAGGGCATCTCAGTTGAAAGTGAAACAGAGGTTCAATGACATTGGGATTGCATTTAGCTAAGTCTCCTCTCCATCCAAGGCTGCAGGTCCAATTAGAAATATCTGTTGGGTGGCGACACTGACACTGTTTAAATCATTTGAAATTGCATTCTTCCTTTCTTCACTCCCTGATCTGACATGGCTGGATGGGTCCAATCATGTTAGATCAGTAAGGATGGAAACAGGGCCAGCTGGCCATCTTGACAAATCATCACAATGACATCACTTTCCCCCACCTGGTTTCCATGGGAGTGTCCTGGGGCGTGGCTTCCTCCTGTTCATCGGCAGTGCACAGCCTCTTGGTCTTCTGGACAAAGTGCACAGGGACAAAGGTGATCTGCTTTTCACCGCCCAGCCGGTCAGGCAGCACGGCCTCCTTCTTCATGTTGATGTCGGAGTAGGGACAGCCGAAGGCACTGTGGAGAAATGAAAGAAAATGAGGGGGAGGGGTGAGAGAGAGGGATAGGGATGGAGAGAGTTAGAGTGAGAGCAGAGAGAGAAGTAGACAGATTGAAAGATTGAGCCAGAAAGAGAAAGAGAAGAAAGAGCATGATTGAGAAAGAAAGAGAGAAAATAAATGGTGTTAGACATGGCTGTTAAAACATGCACTTCTCATCCGGCCAGATCATGCAGCAGGACATGTTTGTGTGTGTGAGAGTTCATTTGGCCCGGCATGTCACAGCGCATCAGTCAAACCATCCCTTCAAAATTACCATGTGGAGAAAGTCAGTGTGAATCTGGCCACAATGTGGTGCTGAGGTCCGGTCAACCAGAAACAGTAAAGAGTAGAGACACATTGCTATTGTGCTATTGTGCTCAAAGTAATTAATTATATAAATCTCTAGGCTTTGCTGAGCCAGAGCACTTTTCCTGCAGCAAACCACTGTTTTAGAAAATCTCTATCTCTCCCTATTGTCTCACTCTCCCTCCCTCTCTCTCTCTTATCATGCTTCTTTTGGTTCAGTTCAGCGAATTCTACTTTGGATCATGACTCACACGGAAGCAACATTCCACAAAACAACATGACAAACCTTGAAATGAACAAGAAATATTCATTACAAAACTTCAATGAAGAGGCCCAAAAAAAACATGATGAAGGAATGAGAAGATTAGGCAAATGAAGTGTGAAATGGAGTGAAAGAGAAAAAGAGAGAGCAAGAGAGAGAAATGCTTGGTGGTGCTTTTCTTGTCTCACACACAGGTACGCACACACAGACACACACGCACCCCTTGACACCCCGTCTAAATTAGTGATGGAAGATGATAGGTTGCATAAGTAATACCTCAAATATACTGCCCTTATAAACACAGAGGTGTGCAGGACACTGTTACCTATCCACACAGGCAGTTAGGATCACCACTTTATTTTCAGAATGTGAAATGTCAGAATAATAGTAGAGAGAATGATTTATTTCAGCTTTTATGGCACTGCATGATTTGAGTCCCTGGCGGCGTAGTGTGTTACTGATGGTAGGCTTTGTTACTTTGGTCCCAGCTCTCTGCAGGTCATTCACTAGGTCACCTCGTGTGGTTCTGGGATTTTTTGCTCACCATTCTTGTGATCATTTTGATCATTTTGCGTGGAGCCCCAGATCGAGGGAGATTATCAGTGGTCTTGTATGTCTTCCATTTCCTAATAATTGCTCCCACAGTTGATTTCTTCAAACCAAGCTGCTTACCTATTGCAGATTCAGTCTTCCCAGCCTGGTGCAGGTCTACAATTTTGTTTCTGGTGTCCTTTGACAGCTCTTTGGTCTTGGCCATAGTGGAGTTTGGAGCGTGACTCTTTGAGGTTGTGGACAGGTGTCTTTTATACTGATAACAAGTTCAAACAGTTGCCATTAATACAGGTAACGAGTGGAGGACAGAGGAGCCTCTTAAAGAAGAAGTTACAGGTCTGTGAGAGCCAGAAATCTTGCTTGTTTGTAGGTGACCAAATACTTATTTTCCACCATAATTTGCAAATAAATTCATAAAAAATCCTACAATGTGATTTTCTGGATTTTTTTCTTCTCATTTTGTCTGTCATAGTTGAAGTGTACCTATGATGAAAATTACAGGCCTCTCTCATCTTTTTAAGTGGGAGAACTTGCACAATTGGTGGCTGACTAAATACTTTTTTGCCCCACTGTATATACACCACTTGGATCTTGTTTCAGTAATAATGAAATCAGACCTTGTTGCGTATCCGATGATCTACCGTTTATATAAGAGTGGCTAAAACATGCTTATAATGGTCCTCTGGTACACTTCCACTGGTATGCCATCCAGCACTGGAGTTTTCCCGGACTAAAAGGCTTTAATTGCATCAAGAAGTTCCTCCTCTGTAATTTGGCCTTCACATGAGTCTTTCTGTACAGAAGTTAATTTTACATTATTAATAGGGTAAAAGTCCATACAATTACCTGAGGTTAGTGGAGATGGAGGAGACTGAAATGAAAACATATTCTTAAAGTACTTTACCTTCTCTTTCAAAATATCGTTCGGTGAATCATGAGTGAATCCATCATTTGTAACAAGTTTCAGTTTAAAAAAAATAATTGGTAGCATTTCTATGTTGAAAATTGAAAAAGAATTTGGTGCATTTTCCCCATATTCCATCCAGTTTGCATAATTTTCTTTATAATATATTACACTGGATCTTTCTTGTACAAGTTCCTCCATTTATTTTTATTTTTCCTCCAACTTTCTCTGAGCCTTTATCGTACAGTTTTTATTGCTATCTGTCTGTTCTGTTAGTCATTCAATTTCCTTTGATAATATGGACTCTAATCTGCAGAATTAGCTGACTCTATTTCTTTAAACTTGAGGCTATAGTTATCTTTTAAGGCCTTGGCTAACAGCGTGAGTGTATATATTTACAGATACAGTTTTGTATTTGCATTTATTAAGGATCCCCATTAGCTGCTGCCAAGGCAGGAGCTACTCATCCTCGTGTCCAGCATCATTAAGGCAGTTATATACAATTTAAAATATTACATGTCATAACATTTTTCACAACACATTAAGTGTGTTCGCTCAGGCCATCACTCTACTACCACCACTTATCTACAATACAAAATCCATGTGTATGTGTGTAGAGTGTGTGTCTTATGTGTATGTGTGCCTGTGTGTGTGTGTCTCTTCACAGTCCCTGCTGTTCCATAAGGTGTATCTTTATCCGTTTTTAAAATCTGATTCTACTGCTTGCATCAGTTACCTGATGTGGAAGAAAGAGCCATGGCTACATGGAACAATGTAGTACTGTGCGCCTCCCATTGTCTGTTCTTGACTTGGGGATTGTGAAGAGACCTTTGGTGGCATGTATTGTGGGGTATGCATGTGTGTCCGAGCTGTGTGCTAGTAGTTTAAATTCTCTGGGATAGGTGGCAGTATTTTCACGTCCGGATGAAAAGCGTGTCCAAAGTAAACTGCCTGCTACTCAGGCCCAGAACCTAAGATATGCATATTATTAGTAGATTTGGATAGAAAACACTCTGAACTTTCAAAAACTGTTTGAATCATGTCTGTGAGTATAACAGAACTTATTTGGCAGGCAAAACCCCGAGGACAAACCATTCAGATATTTTTCTTTTGAGGTCACTCTCTTTTCAATGGCTTTTCATTGGGAATCCAGATTTCTAAGGGACCTTCTTGCAGTTCCTATCGCTTCAACTGGATGTCAACAGTCTTTAGAAATTGGTTGAGGTTTTTCCTTTGAGAAATGAAGAAGTAACACTGTTCAGAATGAGGCTCGAGGGAAGTGTACTCTTTGTTAGAGGCACGCTACACTTTGTTTTCCTCCGGTATTGAACACAGATCATCCCTTCTTCAATTTTATCAATTATTTACGTAAAAAAATACCTAAAGTTGTATTCCAAAAGTAGTTTGAAATGTTTGGACAAAGCTTACAGATAACTTTTGAGATATTTTGTAGTCACATTGCGCAAGTTGGAACCGGTGTATTTCTGGATCAAACGCGCCAAATAAATGGGCTTTTTGGATATACAGTGGGGAGAACAAGTATTTGATACACTGCCGATTTTGCAGGTTTTCCTACTTACAAAGCATGTAGAGGTCTGTAATTTTTTATCATAGGTACGTACACTTCAACTGTGAGAGACGGAATCTAAAACAAAAATCCAGAAAATCACATTGTATGATTTTTAAGTAATTAATTTGCATTTTATTGCATGACATAAGTTTTTGATCACCTACCAACCAGTAAGAATTCCGGCTCTCACAGATCTGTTAGTTTTTCTTTAAGAAACCCTCCTGTTCTCCACTTATTACCTGTATTAACTGCACCTGTTTGAACTCGTTACCTGTATAAAAGACACCTGTCCACACACTCAATCAAACAGACTCCAACCTCTCCACAATGGCCAAGACCAGAGAGCTGTGTAAGGACATCAGGGATAAAATTGTAGACCTGCACAAGGCTGGGATGGGCTACAGGACAATAGGCAAGCAGCTTGGTGAGAAGGCAACAACTGTTGGCGCAATTATTAGAAAATGGAAGAAGTTCAAGATGACGGTCAATCACCCTCGGTCTGGGGCTCCATGCAAGATCTCACCTTGTGGGGCATCAATGATCATGAGGAAGGTGAGGGATCAGCCCAGAACTACACGGCAGGACCTGGTCAATGACCTGAAGAGAGCTGGGACCACAGTCTCAAATAAAACCATTAGTAACACACTACGCCGTCATGGATTAAAATCCTGCAGCGCACGCAAGGTCCCCCTGCTCAAGCCAGCGCATGTCCAGGCCCGTCTGACGTTTGCCAATGACCATCTGGATGATCCAGAGGAGGAATGGGAGAAGGTCATGTGGTCTGATGAGACAAAAATAGAGCTTTTTGGTCTAAACTCCACTCGCCGTGTTTGGAGGAAGAAGAAGGATGAGTACAACCCCAAGAACACCATCCCAACCGTGAAGCCTGGAGGTGGAAACATCATTCTTTGGGGATGCTTTTCTGCAAAGGGGACAGGACGACTGCACCGTATTGAGGGGAGGATGGATGGGGCCATGTATCGCGAGATCTTGGCCAACAACTTCCTTCCCTCAGTAAGAGCATTGAAGATGGGTCGTGACTGGGTCTTCCAGCATGACAACGACCCGAAACACACAGCCAGGGCAACTAAGGAGTGGCTCCGTAAGAAGCATCTCAAGGTCCTGGAGTGGCCTAGCCAGTCTCCAGACCTGAACCCAATAGAAAATCTTTGGAGGGAGCTGAAAGTCCGTATTGCGAAGTGACAGCCCCGAAACCTGAAGGATCTGGAGAAGGTCTGTATGGAGGAGTGGGCCAAAATCCCTGCTGCAGTGTGTGCAAACCTGGTCAAGAAATACAGGAAACATATGATCTCTGTAATTGCAAACAAAGGTTTCTGTACCAAATATTAAGTTCTGCTTTTCTGATGTATCAAATACTTATGTCATGCAATAAAATGCAAATTAAACAGACACCTCGGTGCATTCAGCATGTCAACACTTCTTACAGAAACAAGTAGTGATGAAGTCAATCTCTCCTCCACATTGAGTGTTATGGGATTTTTATGAATAATGATGTATACATTTAACGTAGAATTATAACCTGTCTGATGAAGAATGTTTGTCCATAAGAAAGAGGGAGAGTTAGCAGGCAAGGAACTGTGGCAGACAACTTGTGACAACTGTGGAACTGATAACAGGGAAGGAAGTCTCCCCACCCAGGGAGGGGGGAAACCTTGGGCTTGTAGTAGATTGTATAACAGGTGGCAGGCTATGTATGAAAAGGAGAAGACTTGTGAACTATATTATCATTGTATTAGAGGAGGAGGGACAGTTAGGACGAAATGTGAAGTATATAAACCAATATACAGGAAATGATAAGCAGAGCGCTCTCGTAAATACATTTTCTGACTATTGTGGCTGGGCCTCCGTCTGATTCATTTCAACCAGTTTCTTACAAATTCTGGGTTTCAGGCTGAGTAATTAATTCAATTGGATATTATGAACACTGAGAACAAAATTCTCGTGACATTGAGCCATGAGAGATATACATGCATATTATTCATGTTAGCTCTCCGTGTCCATTTAAGGGCCAGCAGTGCAACCCTGTAATTTTCAGAGGTCCCTCTTTGTGGCACCTGACCACACGACTGAACAGTAGTCCAGGTGCAACAAAAGTAGAGCCTGTAGGACCTGCCTTGTTAAAACCTCTCTAGGGTATGTGGGACAGTAGCGTCCCACCTGACCAACATCCAGTGAAATTGCAGAGCACCAAATTCAAAAACAGAAATACTGATTATAAAAATTCAGAAAACATACAAGTGTATTACATAGGTTTAAAGATTAACTTCATGTGAATCCAACCACGGTGTCAGATTTCAAAAAGGCTTTACGGCGAAAGCATATCATGCGATTATTTGAGAACATCGCCCAGCAGACAAATCATTACAAACAGTAGCCAGCCAAGTAGAAGAGTTACAAAAGTCATAAATAGAGATAAAATTAATCACTTACCTTTGATGATCTTCATATGGTTGAACTCAGAAGACATCCATTTACTCAATAAATGTTCGTTTTGTTCGAATAAATCCATGTTTATATCCACAAACCTCCGTTTTGTTTGCGTGTTTTCTTCAGTAATCCACAGGCTCAAACGCAGTCACAACAGGCAGACAAAATCCAAATTGTATCCGTAAAGTTCAAAGAAACATGTCAAACGATGTTTATATTCCATCCTCAGGTTGTTTTTAGCCTAAATAATCGATAATATTTCAACCGGACAATAACGTTGTCAATATAAAAGGTAAACAAGAAAGGCGGGATTGCGCATGAAAAAGCTCTGTGACACTTTAGGGTCTAGTCATTCAGACTGGTCTTACTCCCTCATTTTTCAGAATACAAGCCTGAAACAATTTCTAAATACTGTTGACATCTAGTGGAAGGCATAGGAACTGCAATTTGAGTCCTAAGTCAATGGATACTGTAATGGCATTGAATAGAAAATTACAAAAATAAAAAACATCCTAGTTCCTGGAGGGATTTTTCTCAGGGTTTCACCTGCCAAATCAGTTCTGTTATACTCAGATAACTTATTTTAACAGTTTTGGAAGCTTTAGAGTGTTGTCTATCCAAATCGACCAATTATTATGTGTATATCCTAGCCTCTGGGCCTGAGTAGCAGGCAGTTTACTTTGGGCACGCTTTTCATCCGGAGGTGAAAATAGTGCCCCCTACCCTAGAGAAGTTAAGAAGCCAGAGTAGCGCTTTATTATGGACAGACTTCTCCCCATCTTAGCTACTGTTGTATCAACGTGTTTTGACCATGACAGCTTACAATCCAGGGTTACTCCAAGCAGTTTAGTCACCTCAACTTGCTCAATTTCCACATTATGTATTACAAGTTTTAGTTGAGGTTTAGGGTTTAGTGAATGATTTCGCCCAAATACAATGCTTTTAGTTTTTGAAATATTTAGAACTAACTTATGCCTTGACACCAAATCTAAAACTAACTGCAGCTCTTTGTTAAGTGCTGCAGTGAATTCACTCCCTGGTGTAGCTGACATGTATAGTGTTGAGTCATCCGCATACATACATAGACAAACCGGCTTTACTCAAGGCCAGTGGCATGTCATTAGTAAAGATTGAAAAGTAAGGGTCCTAGACAGCTGCCCTGGGGAATTCCTGATTCTACCTGGAGAGCACACACTTTCTAGTAGGCTTAGATTGAAGATTTGGAAAATATGGGTGGCAATATCTTCAGTAATTTTCCATCCAAGTTGTCAGAACCTGGTGGCTTGTCATTGTTTACAGACAACAATAGTTGACAACTCTCACATTCTTTTGGCTGCAAAGAAATATACAGCAACGAGTAAATGAGGGGTCACTATAAGTGTAACAGCAAGCAAGTCACTGGGGTGTTGAAGGCCAACTGCTCTCATTTGTTGTACATGTTTTCCCCACCAAGATTACTTTCAAGGCTGGGCACCTCTTAAGTCCCCCAAAGCAACATCCAGGCCTGCTCTGACATGACAACTGTCAACCAATTGAGGCCAAACTCTATTAGCTGGGGGCCAACGGAGCTAAATGGGGGGCCACATCCGCCTATACAATGCTAAAGGAAACACTGGAACTTACAGCTGGTTTGGAGTGGGAGATCAGAGATCAAGAAAAGGTTGCTCTGACATCACAAAAGCCCACATCTTCACGCTCCATTACAGTCCATAAGCCCAGCCTATGCATCTCAAGGCCGGCCATGAATTTTACTGAGAAAAAATGTCCACTGGAAACAGAGTGTTAACAGGCATAGATAAGGAGACAATTGATTGGACCTGATTTGGACAGGCACACACCTATCTATTTAAGGTCCCACAGTTGAGAGTGCATGACAGAGCAAAACTAAGCCATAAGGTCAAAGGAATCGTCCGTAGAGCTCCGAGACAGGATTGTGTTGAGGAACAGATCTGTGGAAGCATACTAAAGTATTTCTACAGCATTGAAGGTCCCCCAAAACACAGTGGCCTTCATCATTCTTAAATAGAAGAAGTTTGGAACCACCAAGACTCTTCTTAGACTGGCCGCCCGGCCCAACTGAACACTCGAAGGAGAAGGGCCTTGGTCAGGGGGTTGACCAAGAACCCGATGGTTCTTGGTCAAACGTCCAGAAGGACAACTGGATTGAACTCTTTGGCCTGAATGCCAAGCGTCACGTCTGGATGAAACCTGGCACCATCCCTACAGTGAAGTATGGTGGTGGCAGCATCATGCTGTGGGGATGTTTTTGAGCGGCAGGGACTGGGAGATTAGCCAGGATCGAGGCAAAAATGAACGGAGCAAAGTACAGTGATATCCCTGATGAAAACCTGTTCCAGACCGCTCAGGACCTCAGACTAGGGCGAAGGTTCACCTTCCAACAGGACAACGACCCTAAGCACACAGCCAAGACAAGGCAGGAGTGGCTTCAGGACAAGTCTCTGAATGTCCTTGAGTGGCTCAGCAAGAGCCCGCACTTGAACCCGATCGAACATCTCTGGAGATCTGAAAATAGCTGTGCAGCAACACTCCCCATCCAACCTGACAGAGCTTGAGAGGATCTGCAGAGAAGAATGGGAGAAACTTCTCAAATACAGGGCTACAAGCTTGTAGCATCATATCCAAGAAGACTTGAGGCTGTAATCGCTGCCAAAGGTGCTTCAACAAAGTACTGAGTAAAGGGTCTTTCTTTATAAAATTGCAAACATGTCTAAAAACCTGTTTTTGCTTTGTCATTATGGGGTATTGTGTGTTGATGGATGAGAAAAAATTGAATACATTTTAGAATAAGGCTGTAACGTAACAAAGTGTGGAAAATGTCAAGGGGTCTGTAATATACTTTCCGAATGCACTGTCGGCCTGCATCTGTTGCCATAAATTGAGCCGACACACATACAGACAGACACAGACACGCTTCTACCTTGGGACCAACTAAACCGTAGCACGGGCCAAGGAAAAACACATACATCTGTGCATTTTGATAGGGGGATGAAACTGCGCTCTCAGCAGACCGGAGACTTTAAGCCGGGATGAGACAATTTATGTTGACGCCAGCTGTGGAAATCGACCATGCTTGCGTTCATTAAAACAAAATGCTGCATGATGGAACTACAGGCGTCTGAAGCTGCAGGGTTTTAGTAGCTCAAAAATAGATTGCAGCAGTAGTCTGAGTGTTGAGAAGCTAAAATTACGCTGTTCAGAGAGTGGTTGGTCGCCCCACTCTGTGCCCTTTCCTCCACTGCAGATGGTTTAGAGAGATAAGATCAATTTGTACTGCAGGAAAGAGCCGTGCTGGGCTGTTCTAATGCCCAGGCAGGGCGCTAAAGTGGGCACTTTCCATTCAAATGTTATCTCAATGGAAATGAACATGCCTTGTCTTTGTGCGGCATCGTATTCTGTAAATGAGTTGACCCTTTGAGGTCAAAAGTTAAACCCAAAATTATCGAAAGGTGAATTGTATAACACCCTGAAGGTCCCTCAACACATACAAATGTACATTTATTTTTCTTCAAAGTAAAGTAAGTCACCGTTTTATAAATATTCATGAGATTATTATAATGAGATTGCATAACACTCGACTCGAGCAGTAGATGAGCTCCCACACTCACAAACCTTCAGGCTAATACCAAAATTCAAACTAGGATAATATTACCTCTTCACCAATAACGCCTCTGGAATTAAAAATAATACTTTCATCAAAATCATTGAGGGTGCCGGAGCGTAATGCCATGTGGGGGTATGAAATAGCTCTCATCTTCCTGATTAGTTATTTTAATATGCATGTCGATTGATGGTTTTATTACCGTGCACTGCAGAGATGACTGAATACAGCTCTGTGTGTGTGTGTTCCTGGGCAGAAATGCCTTCTGGAACGTGTAAACTTTCATGTGCCTTAATAACACACTTGTATGCCATCTGTAAATAGGAATACAATTGTTAAATTACAAGACTAGTCGGTTTAGCCATGGAAAAAGACAGGAACCTTTCCGCTAGCCATGATTGGCTGAGATAATGGGTGGGCTGGACATGCCGAGAGATGAGTTCCGATTGTTCTGCCATGTAGCACGCTTCGGTCTATAACATGCGCATCAGTTTGTGTAGGTAATCCTTAGTAACAGAGCTTTTTTGAAAGATATCAAGTAGGAGAACTGCAAAAGTGTTGCTCTCCACTTTCTGGAGAACCGAGTTTTGAAATCAGTGGCATTAGAGTTTAATAGCTAAAGAAATTGAGAGAATTCTGGCTTTTTGATTGCAAATATGCAGACGGAGTCAAAAAGAGAACACACAGAAGGCTGTTGTAAACCAGAGACAGGTGTTTTGTACATCTTCAAACTAAGGGCAACCATCCACCCGTGAAAGAGGGAGAAGCATCCATTCATGTATACGAATTTACGAACGTTTAACGTTGAATATCTCCGGTGTCAGTAAACGTTGGAAAAAAGAGCAATTCAATTGTTGCCTGCAGCACAGTTGCAGTCACCAATGCTCTGGATAACATAAAAACAGCCTAAACAGCTCTGCTAGGGCGAGTAAAATGGTCAGAGTGAGCTGTTCCCTCATTTGTGTTTGGAAATTGCTAGCAAGCTAGCCAACATTAGCCAGTCAGCTTGGGTGCTTGACTGCTGTTGTTAGGTCATAATGCTCAGATCAACCCTACTCCTCGGCCAGAGCGTCCAATGCGCGCTCTGAACTCCCCGAGAGCGAAGCGCTCTGAATTTACACACGGACAATCTGACAACGCTCTGAGTTTATGAACGCCCAGAGCTCACTCTGAGCACACTCTGGCACTCCAGATTGAATTTACGAACACACCCGTAGTATAAACCAGCCTTTAGTCTTGAAATCTTTGGTTGTTTTGTACATGGCCTCACATGTGAATCCTTGAAGAGATGGGTGGGGCTAAGGCTTAAGAGGGTGTGAATTATGCTGGATGGGTGTAGACAAAGAAGAGCTCTCCAGTAGGTGTACCAAAACATTCAAGGTCCATTTTCTCAAAAAGTGAGGTTACAAGTTTATCAACATTTTCTAGCTCTGAGTCTCTACTTTTATCCAATGTAAAATACACCATTTGAATATGTTTATACCCACATATGTTATTCTACGCATAAAACTGAAGTTCTGAGTTCATGATAATTCATGCAGATGAAATTCAAATGAGTTGCTAATGAAGTTGGGTTAGAGCCACTTTTCTAGAGAGTTTTTATTTTGCTGCAGTAACAGGGCTTAAAGCATGGTACTGTGGTTGTGGAGGACTCTGTCACTGAATGTCTTTCCATTGGGCTGTGGAGAGGGGTGTGCAGGGGGGGGGGGATATGCACACTCCACTCTCATTCCATTCAGAGTTGATTATATCCTTGGAAAAGGTGAGGCACAAAAATAGCAGAGGGCGAGTTGAATCCTCAGACAGACGCTCAGTGAGACAGAGAGAGGGAGAGAGGGAGAGAGGGAGGAGCAGAGGGGTGAATGGAAGGACTACTATACTACCACTGTCGTATAGTATTGACTACATTATAAAAACAGAGTAAGATCTACAGTTTGTTTATTGAAAAAGTCAACTTTGACACCTGGCATTGTCAAAATATACCGCGACTAAAATTAATATTAGTCGGCATATTTCGATTTTTTTCACCTAAAGTGCCATATATTCAAAGACACATCCTCTTCCATAATCAAAAACTGAGAATTTCCACCAAGCACTCTGCAAAGCGGTGTGTTTTTGTAAAACAAATGGGTTAGAGAGGGCCATAACCTCAGTGGTATGACAGCCGGTGATAGACTGTGCGCTGCTGCTCTGGCAGTCAGTCAGTCAGGCAGAGTCTTGGCAGGGAGAAGAGCATGGAGCAGGCCTGCAAGCTGCAGGGTTAACTTCTCTAGGCTACTCGTATGTGAGCTCCGTGAGTGAACATGGTCCAGGAGTGCCTCTCCTCCATCATCCCTTTTTCTCCTCTCCTTTGTGGAGGTACCTCTGGCTCCCCTAGGTGAAAAGCTTAGAACCCGGCTGGCTGCAGCCCTATCTCGCCCTACAGAGAAGCCCAGGTCAGCTAGCCTGGAGCTAAATGCTAATGCTAGCAAGGATTCGTGCTCCAACGAGCTATCGCTGGATGTTAATGCTAGCAACATACTCTCACTGTTGTTGCATGGAGCCAACCAACAGGCCATGCAATGCTGCAGTTACAGCAGCATATATATTACCCACAGACAATGGCATCCACATCTCACCTTGCCAAAGCCAGCTGTTGGTGGATAATACCTTAATTTGTGTTATTAGTCCTTCCTGATCTGGGTGTCAATGGGCACACAGGAAGCAAATTGAGCAAACAAAATATGCCTCTAAACAATGGTGACATGCTATCAGAAAAGCCAAGCTGGGGATAGGTCTGGCCCAGAAACAATTCTTAGCCGCTACCCTCTAAGCACTTGTAGGGATTGGAAAGGATGTGTTTGATTTGATGGGTATAAGCAACATAGTGAACGTGCTACCAAGCCTATCAGAGAGCAAGGTGGAACTACTACCATACTGCTGATACCTTTCTAATCCCTTCAGATCTACAGGGTTTAGGCAATTGGGGATTTTTCTGGACCGGCGGATATTGTCAGACAATGTAGTCATCAACAGGTGTCTTACCTGTGGTGTCCTGTGTATTTGGCTCCTTTGATGTGGCCCACGCCCCTGCAGCCCGGAGTGGGGCACACTCCCTGGGTCATGGAGCTCTTAAGGTCAGAAGGTCCTGCGTGTGCTGGATGGGGATGACAACCAACAAACCAATCACAAGGCTTGCTTGAGGCTGGCAAGAAAGAGTTTTGAAGATAACGCATGCTTTTCATTGATTGATTTAGTCAACAGGCAAGTAGGTAAAATTGGGTCAGCATATATTAACTACATTCAGTGCCTTTGGAAAGTATTCAGACCACTTAACTTTTTCAAAATTCTGTTACATTACAGCCTTGTTCTAAAATGGATTAAATAGTTTTTTTCTCCTCATCAATCTACACACAATACCCCATACAGACAAAGCAAAAACAGGTTTTTAAAAATGTTAGCAAATGCAATAAAATAAAATAAACTTTAATATCACATTTACATAAGTATTCAGACCTTTTACTCAGTACTTTGTTGTAGCACCTTTGGCAGCTATTACAGTATTGAGTCTCTTATTGGGTATGATGCTACAAGCTTGGCACACCTGTATTTGGGGAGTTTCTCCCATTCTTCTCTGCAGATCCTCTGAAGCTCTGTCAGGTTGGATGGGGAGTGTTGCTGCACAGCTATTTTCAGGTCTCTCCAGAGATGTTCGATCGGGTTCAAGCCCGGGCTCTTGCTGAGCCACTCAAGGACATTGAGACATGTCCCGAAGCCACTCCTGTGTTGTCTTGGCTGTGTGCTTCGGGTCTTTATCATGTTGGAAGGTGAACCTTCGCCCCAGTCTGAGGTCCTGAGCGGTCTGGAACAGGTTTTCATCAAGTATCTCTCTGTACTTTGCTACGTTCATCTTTGCATCGATCCCGACTAATCTCCCAGCCACTGCTGCTGAAGAGTGGCTTCCGTCTGGCCAATCTACCATAAAGGCCTTATGGGTGGAGTGCTGCAGAGATGGTAGTCCTTCTGGAAGTTTGACCAAGAACCAATGCCCTTTTCCTCCGAGTGCCCAGTTTGGAAGGGCGGCCAGCTCTAAGAAGAGTCTTGGGAGTTCCAAACTTCTTCCATTTAAGAATGATGAAGGCCAATGTGTTCTTGGGGACCTTCAATGCTGCAGAAATGTTTTGTTACCCTTCCCCAGTTCAGTGCCTCGAAACAATTCTGTCTCTGAGCTCTACGGACAATTCCTTTGACCTCATCGCTTGGTTTTTGCTCTGACATGCACTGTCAACTGTGGGACCTTATATAGACAGGTGTGTGCCTTTCCAAATCATGTCCAATCAATTGAATTTACCACAGGTGGACTCAAATCAAGTTGTAGAAACATCAAGGATAATCAATGGAAACAGGATGCACCTGTTTTCGCTTTGTCATTATGGGTTAGTGTGTGTAGATTGCTGATTATTTTTTATTTAATCCATTTTAGAATAAGGCTGTAATGTAACAAAATGTGCAACAACAAGTCAAAGGGTCTGAATACTTTCCGAAGGCACTGTACAGGCCATAAACCTGACTTGAATTCCATAAGTTGTCATTCATTGTAACTTAATTTCAGATGGATACTCATCATGCAAGGGTTTTCACTGTAGGATAACTTAAACCCATGTTGTAGCCTATATAGCCTCATCGCCTATAACATGGGTTTTAGTTATCCAACTGTGCAAACCCATGCGTTATGAGTATCTATTTGAAATTAAGTTACAATGAATGAGACCTTACACATGATTAGCTGGGGTAGACCAATAAGTCTTTCGAGTGTCAGGGTAGACAAATAGCCCTTATGGTTCTGCTTATGTGTTAGATTGAGACATCTAGAGCAACACCAAACATTTCTGTTGCCATAATATATCAAGCACCAAACTTCTAAGACAAACCAAATAAGATATATAGAATTCAAGTCAGGTTTATGGCCTGTATTGCTGGTGCCAAGACAAAACTCTCTCTCTCTCTCTCTCGCACACACACACACACGCACACATGCACGTGAGCGCACACATGCACGTGAGCGCACACATGCACGTGAGCGCACACACCTCATTCGTCGTCCCAAATGTGTTTACCAAAAGGGGAAATTGAAAAGATTTATTCCACCAGTCTCTGAAGGAGACAAGTCCTCCACTTGAAATAAGATTAGAGTTGTGTTTTTTTTTTTTCTAACATGATTTCTGTTGCAGCCATTTATATTGTATCCCTAAATCACTGTGGAACTGTCAATGGTAATACATCAAGAAAAACAATCACAGCCAACATCGAAAATGAAGAAAAATGGAAGGCATTCTTCAAAGGTCAAGAGATTAGTCTGTGCAGACAAAAATACTTTTGTTGATTTCTCGCACTATGCCAACTTGTCAATCACAACGACTACTTTGCTATAAATGTAAGTATCTGTCCAGTGTTCCAGATTTTAAAACGAAATACAATATGAATTAAATAGATGTACTTCCAAAAAATTATCATTTTGGATGTTATAAAAAGTATATTTCCCTGTGCCCCTTATTTGCCTGTTCGGAAACAACAGAGAGTGGTTTGGGTGTATACTGGTACATTTTTTTTTACTGATTTGACTGCTCAGCCAATGAGACATGTATACATTTGGATATTCACATTAGCTCCCACATGGGGGCACTGGGGCAGACTGCCCGAGCCTGTCTGCACCAAGTCAAATAGTATGGATGGATTCAGAATATGGAAATGCACAATGGAACTACTAGGGCACGTCACTATAACAGCAATAAATGCAGGCTGATTATTTCACAAGTGTGAGTCATTTCTGTTCTTTACTTCACTGTCACTAAATTGCTGATATTTTTGTTGTTAGCTACGTAACTAGCTAGTCATGAAGCTAGCTAGCTACTACTGCTATCTATATCAGTCAACAACAGCTAACACAACCGCGTTCTCTTGACATAAAACTTTTAGCTACAAACCACAGGATTTAAAATAAAATGGAATGGCAAGATGGTTGTTGTGTGAAAGATCTCCTTTGACTTGCTTTCTTAGCTAACGATTGCTACCATTAGCATGCTAACCTTAGATAACTGCTTCTAAATAGCCAGCAGGCCAACTTTTACAAACCACATAACTTAAAATAGAAGTGACTGGCGAGATAGTTGTTGCATAGGCTTTGTCTTTTTTTGCCAAGACCAGCTGTGGATTGCTTGGCTTGCTTGCTAGCTAGCTACCTTGCCTGTGTGCAGTAAGCACATGTCTCCCCTAGTCTCGAGAAAGATCCTTCTCCCCACAGGAGAATTTGAAAAAAATTAAAAAGTTGCTGGATTAGTCACACACGCGTCTGTCTCCGCCAAAGATAATGATGTCATTATCCAAGCAAATTTCAAGTGTTTTTCTTTTTAACGTTTTGAGATAAACGTTTGAGGTGTGTTTTTATCTCCAATTTAGGCTTTGGCCAGAAATATGATTATAAGATGAGTCAACTACATTATTTGAGTCAACTACATTATTTGGATAAGTGGTAATATAATATCAACATTTAAAAGTGAGATTTTCACTGGACAGTTACTTTAAAGTTGTTTTAGGGCAGGGATACTGTGCTATTGGCTGTGGAGTTGTGGTTAGGATTTAAAGCGCAGTACAAAGCCTTGTGCCATAGAAAAGACTTTGCACCCATACATCAGATAGCTGTGCTCTAATGTCAGTGAGATTCACCTCTGAAAGGAACAAAATCAATAGTGGGGATTTAATGGATGGAGAGGTCCTTGAGAAGCATGGACGAGTGCATTGATTTGTGTGTACATGTGAGCGTTGAGTTGGAATGGTTAGCGAAGAGCACACACACACACACTGGGGTGGTGAACTCACAGAGGGGGGGTTCCAGGGGATGACCTGTCCGGGCACACCAGCCCACAGGGTGAAGGTCCGGCAGGTCAGAGTCCACCCAGAAGTCAAACTTCTCATGCCAGCCGTCAAAACGGATCTGAGTAATACAGAGAGAGAGAGCAAAAGAGAGCAAAAGAGAGAGACAGCCACGTTAGTACTAAAAATTATATCTGACATTCATAAAGGGCTTTTCACTATACAGAATAATCTCAAAGTACTGCACAGAAAATAAAACATTTAAACCAAATAGAAAAACATGTATTATAATGGACAATTAAACAGGCCAACATACACAAAGAACACAGCTGACGTACAGGAGACAAGGACACAAAGAACACAGCTGACGTACAGGAGACAAGGACACAAAGAACACAGCTGACGTACAGGAGACAAGGACACAAAGAGCACAGCGATCAACAGAAAGCCTTCCTAAAGACAGAGCGCTGTAATCATGTTTAAAATGCTCTTTCGATCGTATAAAGAGACAGTAACAAAAAAACGTTTTGAGACACCAGGATTAACGATAAGACCTAGTTCCAAATCCACAGTTGTTTCTGCTCCTAGTAGAGCACTGTTTGAAACTTTACTATTTTTTATTTATTTCACTTTTATTTAACCAGGAAGGCCAGTTGAGAACAAGTTCTCATTTACAACTGCGACCTGGCCAAGATAAAGCAAAGCAGTGCGACAAAAACAACACAGTTACACATGGGATAAACAAACGTACAGTCAATAACACAACAGAAAAGTCTGAATACAGTGTGTGCAAATTAAGTAAGGATGTAAGGCAATAAATAGGCCAATAGTGGAGAAAGTAATTACAATTTGGCAATTTACACTGGAGGGATAGATATGCAGATGAGGATGTGCAAGGAGAAATACTGGTGTGCAAAAGAGCAGAAAAACAAAAACAAATATGGGGATGAGGTAAGTATTTGGTTGGATGGGCTATTTACAGATGGGCTGTGTACAGCTGCAGCGATCGGTAAGCTGCTCTGACAGCTGATGCTAAAAGTTAGAGAGGGAGATATGGGTCTCCAACTTCAGTGATTTTTGGAATTCGTTCCAGTCATTGGCAGCAGAGAACTTGAAGGAAAGGTGGCCAAAGGAGGTGTTGGCTTTGGGAATGACCAGTGAAATATAGCTGCTGGAGCGCGTGCTACAGGTGGGTGCTGCTATGGTGACCAGTGAGCTGAGATAAGGCGGAGTTTTGCCTTGCAAAGACTTATTGATGACCTGGAGCCAGTGGGTTTGGCGACGAATTTGTAGCGAGGACCAGCCAACCAGAGCATACAGGTCGCAGTGGTGGGTAGTATATGGGGCTTTGGTTACAAAACGGAGGGCACTGTGATAGAATGCATCCAATTTGCTGAGTAGAGTGTTGGAGGCTACTTTGTAAATGACATCGCCGAAGTCAAAGATCAGTTTTACGAGGGTATGTTTGGCAGCATGAGTGAAGGAGGCTTTGTTGCGAAATAGGAAGCCGGTTCTAGATTTAACTTAGAATTGGAGATGCTTAATGTGAGTCTGGAAGGAGAGTTTTTGGCTAGCCAGACACCTACGATTTTATAGTTGTCCACATATTCTAAGTCAGAGCCGTCCAGAGTAGTGATGCTAGTCGGGCGGGCGGGTGCAGGCAGCGATCGGTTGAAGAACATGAATTTAATTTTACTATCATTTAAGAGCAGTTGGAGGCCACGGAAGGACTGTTGTATGGCGTTGAAGCTTGTTTGGAGGTTTGGTAACACTGGCCTACACACAATATCCCTGGCCTTGTCACTGGCCTACACACAATATCCCAAAATGTCAAAGTGGAATTATGTTTTTCAATTTGTTTTGAAAGCTGAAATGTTTTGAGTCAATAAGTATTCAATCCCTTTGTTATGGCATGCATAAATAACTTCAGGAGTAAAAATGTGCTTAACAAGTCACATAATAAGTTGCATAGACTCACTCTTTGTGCAATAATAGAGTTTAACATGATTTTTGAATGACTACCTCATCTCTGTATCCCACACATACAGATAATTGTAAGGTCCCTCGGTTGAGCAGTGAATTTCAAACACGAATTCAACCACAATATTAACTTAATTGACAGAGTGAAAAGAAGGAAGCCTGTTCAGAATAAAAATATTCCAAAAACATGCATCCTGTTTGCAACAAGGCACTAAAGTAATACTGCAATAAATGTGGCAAAGCAATTCACTTTTTGTCCTGAATAGAAAATGTTATGTTTGGGGCAAATCCAATACAACACATTGCTGGCCTCCTCACCCTGACTACCACCCCCCTCACTTCTTTCCACATGCACAACCTCCTCGCATCCCCTGCCTCACTCTTTCCTTTTTTCACTCTAAAAAGCTCTTCCTCTCGCTCTCATTTCATCTATCACTCATTTCCTCACTCCTCACTCCATTGTTCTCTCCCTAACCCCACCCCTTCACCGGGTAGGAGCGTTGGGTCAGTCACCGAAAGGTTGCTGGGTCGAATCCCGAGTTGACAAGGTAAAAATCTGTCGTGCTGCACCTGAGCAAGGCAGTTAACCTACTGTTCTCCTGGCGCCGATGACGTGGAAGTCGATTAAGGCAGCCCCCCGCACTTCTCTGATTCAGAGGGGTTGGGTTAAATGCGGAAGACAAATTTCAATTGAATGCATTCAGTTGTACAACTGACTAGGTATTCCCATTTCCTTTCCCTCACCTTGACCCTGTAGTCCTCAGTGTCTGAGACGGTGGCCACGCGGACCAGCATGGGGTTCCTCCTGTCCACCGCCTCCAGCTTCATGTTCACCTGGAAACTGTGAGGCGGTCTCTGTGACAGGGGAGAGAGGAAGAGAGGGGGCGGAGAGAGAGAAAGGGCGTTAGAGATGGCAATCAAGCCTGTCAAGACTCCCAAAAAGCCCCATACACTTCCCAGCCAAAAGAGAGGGAGAGAAAAAGAAGACAGGAGAGGACATGAGAAAGAGAGAGAGAGAGAGAGAGAGAGAGAGCGGTAGGGAGGAGGCGGAAGACAGGACACTGTACACATCTCTGAGAGAGAAGAGCAGAACATGCAGAGTGGAGGAGAGCAGAGGAGAGGACAGGCCCTGTCAGCCAGAAACTCAGCCAGAGGAGAGGATTTGAGGGTGTGAAATTGTGCTGTGCAGATGTCACAGGGGGAGAGGAGGCTGACAGTGGAGTTCTTTATGGGAAAGAACCGTTTTGAAACAGAAGTTTCTGAATGAGAAAGACAGGTCTGGGAAAGAGACAAACTAATGTCAAACTGAGAAAAACATGACTTGTGTCATTATTGTGAAAAGGAACTGAACCACAACAGTTATTAAACTGCTTTTAATTACAATTGTTCGTAGTTATTTTTAGACAATAAAAGGAATCATTATGAAACACGAAATCAGCCGTTAGATTGCAGCAGAGGCTGGGAATAACAATGGTGCTGTGCAACACAGGCTAGCCTGCTGTTCCATGCCTATTGCTTACCATACAGAAAGCCTGGCTTGGAACCGCCGTGGAACCATTGTCTTGTAAGTACTCCTCCCACAGGAAATGTTCTGGATTGGGGTGTCCTTGAACACAATCCAAAACACAAATCGAATTAATCACACACTTGCAAGCTCGCGCACGCACACACAAACACATGCAACAACTTCAAACTGTGACTGTTAACGGCTGTGACAATTTCATCAAAAGAAAAATGTGCTTGAAAACTTGAACGCGACACACACACAGATGGGTGCAACATATGCAGGGGACCAAATGTACACATATCGCCTGGTTGCGGAGATAATTATGGTTAGCTATTGGAGATTGAGTTGTGGAGGCTCCAATTAGTAAGTGATTGGCTCTACAGGACTCTGCCTCAGTAGTTTTTGTGGAACTAATATAGAAGAGAGGAAAATGACTGTACAGAAATAACGCACTCCAGTCCCAAGCCAGAGAGTAGTCAGAGGGAGTTAGAGGCCTTGGACATTTGAGCCAATCGCAAATGGTTCAATAATAAACTTGAATGGCTACTTGGGAACTGTTCATATATTGTGTCTTTATGATGAAACTCAAATTTGAAACTAGATTTCATTCCAGTAAAACATCCAAGAGAAAACGCATTTGTGCATCTCAATAGGCTAAAGTGGCTCCTTCTCACAAGTTGGCAGATGCTTCAGCCACAAGAAATTAATAAAACATTAAATGTATGTTAGACAAAATATGTTCTGTGCATAGAGACAGCTGGAAGTAGTGGTAGTAAATATGTTGGTAAAGTGCCTATAGATGCATCTATTTCAAAGTAATGAGAACTTTCACCTTCCCAGATTCTCAGGGAAACAAAGCTAGGTGAAAGCTATGATCGCTTATTGATGTCACGTGTTAAATCCACTTCAAATCAGTGTAGATGAAGGGGAGGAGACAGGTTAAAGAAGGATTTTTAAGCCTCTTGACGATTGAGACATGGATTGTGTATGTGTGCCATTCAGTCGGTGAATGGGCAAGACAAAAGATGAATATGCCTTTGAACGGGCCATGGTATTAGGTGCCAAGCACATCGGTCTGTGTCAAGAATGCAATGCTGCTGGATTTTTCACACTCAACAGTTTCCTGTGTGTATCAAGAATGGTCCACCACCCAAAGGACATCCAACCATCTTGACACAACTGTGGGAGTCAACATGGGTCAGCATCCCTGTGGAACGCTTTCGACACCTTGTAGAGTCCATGCCTCGACGAATTGAGTCTGTTCTGAGGGCAAAAGGGGATACAACTCAATATTTGGAAGGTGTCCCTAATGTTTGGTATACTCAGTGTATAACATAATAAAAGTAAGTAAACCAGAGCAGCAGTTGTTCACTTGATCTCAAATTCCTTGAGGAAAAGGATGTGACATCATACTGCACATGACAGCAATGATGAGTCCTTATTAAGTTAAAGCAAGGGATGTGGTTTCAACACATTCACTTCAAATTGATGTTTGATGCAATCAGTTTATGTACAACATATATTTTACAAGAAAAAAAACATTAGATCCAAAAAGACAGATACCATCATGTTGGTGTTCACTAAAGCCAGCCAGGCAAGCACCTGCATTTCAAGCTCTATCTCCAATTACCTCATACTGTATGCACCACTGTAACAGCTTTAGCTGAGCTAAGGTCTAGCTGGTCTGATAGGAGTTTGGCGAGAGAGAGACAGCGAGAGTGTAAACCTATTCCAAATGGTCAATTAAATGCTCTCTGCATAAGACAAGGCATGGATCAAGGAGTTACAATAATGTTTTACTTAACAGCTGTGATAACAGCTCTCTCTGTCTCTCTCTCATTTAACAGCTCTGCGTCACACTCGCTTTAAAGCACCAAAATTATGAAAAATCCTGTTTTATGACATACAGTTCACGGGGAGAACGTTAACCAAATGGCACAACTGAGCACCTCTGCATATTGGAGAACAGGAGAACGAGCGAGGGAACAGGAGAGAGCCTAGAGGGTTTCGATATCCTCAAAAGCTTCTGACCTGGATTCCTCACCATTTGGGTGAGTTTCACTTTATAGCTCCCTGTATGTAATTCCTACCCCATTACCATGACCTGAGCCGTACTTAATGTTGAGTCAGACAACACAATTACGACTGGGTGAAGGGGCTCAGTAGTGGCCCACTACGGCAATAATATATATGTAATGTTTATACCGGAAACACAAGGTGAAATTCTAGACACCTCCTGTTGCCTAGTCTCATTGAACGTTACACCGACAAACCCACCAACTTTACTTTATCATCCTAGCTACTGACTGCAGATCAGAGACTTTTAAATGATTGACAGAATCAGGACTGATGGGGTGCTGATCTGAGATCCTTGGTTTTATGTAAGTCAAGAGAGAAATCTTAGAGCTAGGCTGTCAAAGATGTCAACGGATCAACCGTTCCATATGATGAGATTAAAGGAGAGCTATGGGGCATGATGTAGCCTACAGTAACATCTACTGCGGAGGAGGAGGTGGAGGTGAATGCTGACAGGTGTGGTAAACATTACATCTGCTGATGTCTGGATTAAAACACAAGCTACACTTTGAATGGAAATGCAATTGACAACTAAGTCATTGTGATAACATTTTACATGATCTGATGTGTACCATGTTATTACCACTTTCTTCTGCGCTGTCATGGTATAGTTGAAGTCGGACGTTTACATACACTTAGGTTGGAGTCATTAAAACTTGTTTTTCAACCACTCCACAAATTTCTTGTTAACAAACTATAGTTTTGGCAAGTCGGTTAGGACATCTACTTTGTGCATGACACAAGTAATTTTTCCAACAATTGTTTACAGACAGATTATTTCACTTATAATTCACTGTATCACAATTCCAGTGGGTCAGACGTTTATAAACACTAAGTTGACTGTGCCTTTAAACAGCTTGGAAAATTCCAGAAAATGATGGCATGGCTTTAGAAGCTTCTGTTAGGCTGATTGACATCATTTGGGTCAATTGGAGGTGTACCTGTGGATGTATTTCAAGGCCTACCTTCAAACTCAGTGTCTCTTTGCTTGACAATCATGGGAAAATCAAAAGAAATCCGCCAAGACCTCAGAAAGAAAATTGTGTACCTTCACAAGTCTGGTTCATCCTTGGGAGCAATTTCCAAATGTATGCAAGTATAAACACCATGGGACCACGCAGCCATCATACTGCTCATGAAGGAGACGCATTCTGTCTCCTAGAGATGAACGTACTTTGGTGCAAAAAGTGCAAATCAATCCCAGTACAACAGCAAAGGACCTTGTGAAGATGCTGGAGGAAACAGGTACAAAAGTATCTATATCCACAGTAAAACGAGTCCTATATCGACATAACCTGAAGGGCCACTCAGCAAGGAACAAGCCACTGCTCCAAAACCGCCATAAAAAGCCAGACTACGGTTTGCAACTGCACATGGGGACAAATATCGCACTTTTTTGAGAAATGTCCTCTGGTCTGATGAAACAAAAATAGAACTGTTTGGCCATAAAGACCATCGTTATGTTTGGAGGAAAAAGGGAGGCTTGCAAGCCGAAGAACACCATCCCAACCGTGAAGCACGGTGGTGGCAGTATCATGTTGTGGGGGTGCTTTGCTGCAGGAGGGACTGGTGCACTTTACAAAATAGATGGCATCATGAGGAAAGAAAATTATATGGATATATTGAAGCAACATCTCAACACATCAGTCAGGAAATTAAAGCTTAGTCGCAAATGGGTCTTCCAAATGGACAATGACCCCAAGCATACTTCCAAAGTTGTGGCAAAATGGCTTAAGGACAACAAAGTCAAAGGTATTGGAGTGGCCATCACAATGCCCTGACCTCAATCCTATAGAAAATGTGTGGGCAGACCTGAAAAAGCGTGTGCGAGCAAGGAGGCCTACAAACCTGACTCAGTTACACCAGCTCTGTCAGGAGGAATGGGCCAAATTCACCCAACTTATTGTGGGAAGCTTGTGGAAAGCTACCCGAAATGACTAACCCAAGTTAAACAATTTAAAAGCAATGCTACCAAATACTAATTGAGTGTATGTAAACTTCTGACCCACTGGGAATGTGATGAAAGAAATAAAAGCTGAAATAAATAATTCTCTCTACTATTATTCTGACATTTCACATTCTTAATATAAAGTGGTGATCCTAACTGACCTAAGACAGGGAATTTTTACTAGGACTAAATGTCAGGAATTGTGAAAAACTGAGTTTAAATGTATTTGGCTAAGGTGTATATAAACTTCCAACTTCAACTGTATATAAACAAAAACAATTGTCAAGTAAATAGCTAATGTTTCGATTTTTGTTATGCATTGAAGGGCATGCATTACTAAAGAACAGCTGTGATGAAGTCTCATTCAGGATGATGCACGTGTCATACTGTACATAGAAATGAATGTCCTACTGATGTTCTATCTCCATACAATATGAGTTATGATTCTTTCAATGTCTTTAAAAAGTGTGTGGTGGAAGGGGGCAATTTACCAGCAAATTAGAGGGGAAATTAAATGAATAACTCATGATTTTACATGGAAGATGAAGGGGGATTTATGATAAAGGTTAATATCTTTGTACTAATATGGGGACTAAAGTGGAGAATAGCCAAACATGGTTGAAGTGGGGAGGAGACAAGGTCATTTTAGCAGACACTATTCAAACAGCATCCTCAATGACAGTATACTGTGTGTGCTGTGCTAGCTACCCACCCTGAGGGGCAGTGAGAGGTCGTCCGTGGTCCTGGCACCAGCCCACTGGGTGGATGTGAGGGCTGCTGGCGTCACACCTAAAACATACACACACACTACACTTTACCATAGCATACTTTACATTGTCTTCCTACACACACACACTTCCTCATCTACACACCCACACACCCACTTCTTCATCTACACACACACGTACAATTTGATTTCAATCCTCCTGAGGTAAGACATTACAACAACCTCTAAATTCAATTTACATGTACAATAACCGGTTTGTGACCGGGAGAATATTGCAATTTCACTTATTGTACAGGCCGGCTAGATTAAGATGTACCTACAAACACAATCAATCAGACAATACAATAAGAATTCCATTAATCTTCTGTGTGCTTTGAAATGACACAGCAGCTGTGTAATTTTGCAGAATAGCCAATCATGGGGCTTGCCATGTCCCTTGGGCCATGGTATTTGACCAACAGTTCCACACATGCTCCCTGGTGAGCCAGTGGAGTGTCTGAGAGAATGCAATTGTGTGCAAGGTGTGCGTCGTGTGTGCGAGTTTGTGAACGTGTGAGCATGCAACTGTGTTTGAGCCTGTGTGTAAGAGACACTGTGAGTGTGGGTGTACATGTCGAGTGTGTGCATGTGTGTGTGTGAATGTAATGAGCTGTGGGGAACCATGATTTCTACATGTCTTTGTAGGCAGTTAGGAGGCTAGGAAGCTAGGAGCTTCTCCTACTGGAAAGTCTCGGTATGACACAGGGAAAGAGGAAAAATACAGGAAAAAATGAAAAATAAAATACCCTGAAAATATCTCAGCCAGGCAACTCTTGAGAACAAACGTTTGTCTTTTCCCAGAGACGACTGTCAGTTCTCCTCTTCAACCATTACATCATATCTAATTACACAGCTTCTATTTTTCTCCCATATCAAGCTTTTCACTGGATGAATTGGGCCATGCGTCACATGATATGTAATCAATCAAACTCCTCTTAGCAATAGGCTGGTAAACTGTCACTGATTCACTGACGACAGAACTTCAGAGAGATCTTACATTGAAGATGATACATGTACACACACAAAGATTATGCACACATGTGCGCACCCAGCCACACACACACACTCTCTTCTGTCACTCTATAAGGTAACAAAGCTAATTATACACAATGTAATATAAAGTTGAATGAGACATGCACTACAGCTACAAAACAACATTATGGTGTAACCTATCAGTTACTGATAGCAAACATCAGTAGACAAATTATGATCACGTCTCCTCTGGCTAGAACACCTTAACCTCTGGTCTGATTTTGACAAATTCCTTCATTTAACATTCAAAGTAGCAACAAGATACCCAAAATGTAACGCTAGACAGACACTTCCTTTTAAACTTTGAGAAGACAGAACCAGATCCGCTGAAGTTTACTTCAGTTATATCAAAAATAGTGTCTCATAACAGTCTGAGAAGTTAAACTGAAATGACCAATTTCACACACACACGCACACTTTTTCATATTCTCATCAACTTCTAACTCACAAAAAGCTGAATTTAAAAGAATAAAAACAGTTTTAACCCTTTACACTCGTGCACGTGTTGAAAATGGCAGATTTGTGCATTGATAAGCGCCTAAATTGGAACACAGGGACTGAACAGTAACATGCTACAAATGACGTCAGAGCACAGGGAAATGCTATGAACTAAGAGGACTCGATTAATTATGAAAGCTGAGACGTGGAGGATTTGAGTAAATACTGCTTTGATGTAATACATGCAAGCCAAATGTGCCCTTCACATTTCCATATCATAAAACTCACGTCATATACAGTGGCAATGTTTATGATGGCCGTATACCCTGGTTTGTTCTGAACAGAATGAGCCTGTTTGTCTATTGTGAAGAAAATTTACCCATCGGAAAATGCACCTGAATGCACTCATGACTCCTTTCTATGCGCACCAAAATGACGATCCGTTTCTCTGAATTGCCTTGTGAAAGCCTAACACTATAAGAACCTATTATATAATTTAGTTAGTGATGTAGGTAACAGAACAAGCTTTTAAAATGGGCAGTTTTTGGATTGCGTAAACAACAACAGTAATTGTGTGATGGCAGGGACGGAGGGTTGTGCTCCACTCTAGTACATCTACTGTAGTAGAGTTATTAAAAAATGTTGGTCCTTATAGTTGAAGACTTTTTTTTGAGTCATAAGAAATTCCTTGAAATAACTTAGGAACTGTGCACACTTTGGAGAGGTGTGTGGCCACTTGAAGATACCAGTTAGTCTTCTCACTCAAACCTTTGTCATTTTTTTGTCTTATGTCGCACCTACCCCAACATTTTCCAGGAATGTTCTTATTTTCAGATTTCGTTATCAACAAATGTGGCGAAATGTACAGTAAATGTAAAATGCACATAAAATCAACAGTGTCATGTTTGGATTCAGTCTTGTGTCAGGAGAACTGTTGTGTCCCCCTAATCTCCAAACTGTTCCCTTTTAAATGCTACCATGCTTATGCATATGCATTTATTATTTCTTCTGTAAGACACATTTAAATGTAGCCCTATCCTTATAGGCCAATTCCCACAAGTGTAAAGGGTTAACTAAATTGTAGGTGTCTCACCAGTAGTCGTAGGTGTCGTCCCAGTTGTCAAAGTGAACCAGGAAGTGATTGTCCACGATGTCGGCCACCGAGGCCACACACACCAGGCATGGATTCTTTCTGTCCACTGCCTCCAGTTTCATGCCCACCTGAAACTTAGAGGTGCTCGTAGTCTGTTGACACAGAGAGACAAATCACAAAGGGCTTCATACTTTCTGACTTTAAACTTAAAAGAAGAAATCATGCATTCATGTCAATGGAGGATTTAAGTAAATATTGACATACCATAGCATACACAGATTCTACCCTTAACCCTGAAGAAAATACACATGAATTTCACACGTGATAACATGGTTTAATTTAAAGCAACATTTGCTAACTTGAAACTACACGTGACAATATTTGAGCACTTAACATGAAAAAAATATAAGCACATGCGAAAACCCAGGTGTCAAATGTAATTGAGAATATTTTACTTTTACTGCAGGTTTTGTCTAGTTCCCGGTTTTTACAGCGACGTCCCCATGATACTTTTAGGACATTCTTAGAATGCTGTGTCATGCTCCCCTGGAAGTTTTTGTGTAGTTACAGTGAAAATACAGCAAATCTACAATAAATTACTGTATTTTTACAGCTAAATTAAGGTGTTAATGTTAAAAGGACAGTAAGACAGTAAAACCTCACTTGGGATTTGAACTCACAACGTCTTGATTGCTACTGTAGCTTCCTCAAGTTCCTGATGTGCCACCACATCTATGGGTATAATGGATTGTCTATACAGTTCCCTCAGAAAGAATTCACACCCCTTTAATATTTCCACATTTTGTTGTGTTACAGCTTGAATTTAATATTTATACAATTTTGATTTTCTGTACAGTTGAAGTCAGAAGTTTACATACACCTTAGCCAAATACATTTAAACTCAGTTCTTCACAATTCCTGACATTTAATCCTAGTAAAAAATCCCTGTCTTGGGTCAGTTAGGATCACCACTTTATTTTAAGAACGTGAAATGTCAAAATAATAGTAGAGAGAATGATTTATTTCAGCTTATTTCTTTCATCACAATCCCAGTGGGTCAGAAGTTTACACACTCTCAATTAGTATTTGGTAGCATTGCCTTTAAATTGTTTGACTTGGGTCAAACGTTTTGGGTAGCCTTCCACAAGCTTCCCACAATAAGTTGAGTGAATCTTGGCCCATTCCTCCTGACAGAGCTGCTGTAACTGAGTCAGGTTTGAAGGCCTCCTTGCTCGCACACACTTTTTCAGTTCTGCCCACACATTTTCTACAGGATTGAGGTTAGGGCCAAGCTTTAACTTCCTGACTGATGTCTTGAGATGTTGCTTCAATATATCCACATAATGTTCCTACCTCATGAAGCCATTTATTTTGTGAAGTGCACTAGTCCCTCCTGCAGCAAAGCACCCCCGAAATATGATGCTGCCACTACCGTGCTTCACGGTTGGGATGGTGTTCTTCGGCTTGCAAGCCTCCCCCTTTTCCTTCAAACATAACGATGGTCATTATGGCCAAACAGTTCAATTTTTGTTTCATCAGACCAGAGGACATTTCTCCAAAAAGTACGATCTTTGTCAGTTGCAAACCGTAGTCTGGCTTATTTATGGCGGTTTTGGAGTAGTGGCTTCTTCTTTGCTGAGCGGCCTTTCAAGTTATGTCGATATAGGACTCGTTTTACTGTGGATATAGATACTTTTGTACCCGTTTCATCCAGCATCTTCTTTGCTGTTGTTCTGGGGTTGATTTGCACTATTCTCACTAAAGAACGTTCATCTCTAGGAGACAGAACGCGTCTACTTCCTGAGCGGTATGACGGCTGCGTGGTCCCATGGTGTTTATACGTGCGTACTATTGTTTGTACAGATGAACGTGGTACCTTCAGGCGTTTGGAAATTGCTCCCAAGGATGAACCAGACTTGTGGAGATCTACAATTTTTGTCTGAGGCCTTGGCTGATTTCTTTTGATTTTCCCATGATGTCAAGAGAAGAGGCACTGAGTTTGAAGGTAGGCCTTGAAATACATCCACAGGTACACCTCCAATTGACTCAAAGTATGACAATTAGCCTGCCAGAAGCTTCTAAAGTAATGACATCATTTTCTGGAATTTTCCAAGCTGTTTAAAGGCACAGTCAACTTAGTGTATGTAAACTTCTGACCCACTGAAATTGTGATACAGTGAATAATAAGTGAAATAATCTGTCTGTAAACAATTGTTGGAAAAATTACTTGTGTCATGCACAAAGTAGATGTCCTAAACAACTTGCCAAAACTATAGTTTGTTAACAAGAAATTTGTGGAGTGGTTGGAAAACGAGTTTTAATGACTCCAACCTAAGTGTATGTAAACTTCCGACTTCAACTGTAAGTGATCTACACCCAATACCCCATAATGTCAAAGTGGAATTTTGTTTGTAGAACATTTTTTTAATTAATAAATAATTTAAAGTTGAAATGTCTTCAGTCAATAAGTACTCAACCCCTTTGTTACGGCAAGCTTAAATAGGTTCAGGAGTAAAAATGTACTTGACAAATCATATAAGTTGAATGGACTCATTTCTTGTCCAATAATAGTGATATAGTAGTAGTTAAAATTATTTTTTAATAACTACCTCATCTCTGTACCCCACACATACAACTATCTGTAAGGTCCCTCAATCGAGTAGTGCATTTCAAGCACAGATTCAACCACAAAGACCATGGAGTTTTTTCAATGCCTCGCAAAAGAAGGGCACCAATTGGTAGATTGGCAACAACAAAAAAGTTGTTAAAAATATGCCTTTGAGCATGGAGAAGTTATTAATTAGGCTTTGGATAGTGTATCAATACACCCAGTCACTACAAAAATAAAGGCATCCTTCCTAACTCAGTTGCCAGAGAGGAAGGAAACCGCTCAGGGATTTCACCATGAGGCCAATGGTGACTTTAAAACAGTTAGAATTGAATGGCTGTGATAGGAGAAAACTGAGGATGGATCAACAACATTGTAGTTACCCCACAAAACTAACCTAAATGACAGAGTGAAAAGAAGGAAGCCTGTACAGAAATAAAATATTCCAAAACATGCATCCTGTTTGCAACAAGGCACTTCATTAATACGAAACAAAAAATTCTACAAAGCGTTATGTTTAGGGCAAATCCAACACAACACTGAGTACCACTCTTCATATTAGCATGGTGGTGGCTGCATCATGTTATGATTATGCTTGTAATCGTTAAGGACTGGGGAGTTTTTCAGGATAAAAAAAAAGTCTGCTTGTACAATCCAGGTGTGTAAAGCTGTTAGAGACTTACTCCAAAAGACTCACAGCTGTTATCGCCGCCAAAGGTGCTTCTACAAAGTATTGACTCAGGGGTGTGAATACATATAAATTAGATATTTCCGTATTTCATTTTCAATCATTTTGCAAATATTTCTAAAGACATGTTTTCACTTTGTCGGAAATAACCTGATATGTCCCGCGTGTAGATGGGTGAGAAAAAAACATTTAATAAATTTTAAATTCAGGCTGTAACAACAAAACGTGGAATAAGTCAAGGGATATGAATACGGCACTAGTTGAATACGGCACCAGATATGAATAAGGCACTAGTTGCAAGAAGACATTTTTGCACTTTGCCTAAATTATATACAACAACTTGAAGGTGTTATTTCATTACTATGACAGTGTGCTGCTGTATTCTGATTTCAATTAGTGTAAAACATATTGTATAATTTTGTACTGTGACCACACTTGGGCCTTAAAGGGATACTTCGGGATTTTGGCAATGATTGCATTTTTATGGCTCGGTGTCCAGTACCAAGGAAGTTAGAGGTAGTTTCACAAGCCAATGCTAGCTAGCGTTAGTGTAATGACTGGAAGTCTATGGTTATCTGCTAGCATGCTAGCATATACCCATAGAATTACAGTCATTGTGTTAATGCAAGTCAGCAATTGTGCTAGCGCTAGTTAGTAACTTCCTTCAAACTGCACGCAGAGACTTAAAAATGGTAACCACGAGTTCATCTGACTCTGGGGAAGTAAATAAAGTGCCAAAATCCCAAAGTATTCCTTTAACTGGGATTTTAATGGTCGGAAATAACCTAATATGTCCCGCTACAGTATGTCCTGCTACGCCACCAGGTCTATGAAAATAAAAGAGATCTGGCCACAGACTTATTGGCAATAATACATTCATGCCCTTTGCTAAAAACTTCCCAGAATCAAATAAATAATTGTCCATTTATCACCACAAACGTAACATCAACGTAAAACTAGCAGTGCTCAAGGACACTTGACAGAGTATACGTGGATGCTTTGGTAATTTGAACTTGCAACCTCTTGTTTGAGTGCATCAATGTTTCTGCAGTGCCACCAGGTTCATAGATATTGCTTGGAACATGTATTAACACACTATAAGGTTATGATTGGGTTACAGTGTTGTTCTCTGGGGTACAAAAAAGTCTAAGGTACACTTCACAGGCACACATATGAACTCAATTGGTATACAGTGATCCCTCGCCACTTCGCGGTTCACTTATCGCGGATTCGCTATTTCGCGGATTTTCATAATGCATTTTTTTTTTTTTTTTGGTGCATTGTGCTCTGCATTCTGATTCGCTAAAAACTCACTCCCGCTTCTTGTATCAAAACATGCTACGAATTGTGCTATCATTTTGTCGTCTCGTGCAGTTATGTGTACGTACATAAAACAGCTTGGCAAATTTACATTAAGTTGGCCAAATTATCTTGTAATTTCGAACATCTCCTAAACCCATAATGTCGACGAAACGGCCTGGACCGACAAAAGCACCTGCGGATGGGCCCAAACGGCGGAAGATGCTACCTATCTCAGATAAAGTTAAACTTCTGGACATGCTAAGGGAAGGTAAAAGCTATGCAGCCGTTGCTCGCCATTACGGAATCAATGAATCTTCCGTTCGTTACATAAAGAAGGAGGAAAAAAACATAAGGACGACAGCAGCAGTCAATTTTAATACGAATGCAAAAATTGAATGCTAATTTAAAAAAAAAAAAAAGTTTTCTATTTCGCGGATTTCACTTATCGCGGGTCATTTTCGGAACGTAACCCCCGCGATAAACGAGGGATTACTGTAGTTCGGTAACTTGTAGGTATAATGTGACATTTTTCTACCCAATATTTCTAATATAAAGGTACGATCATCACTGCGCTTTGATAAGTGGGGGCAATGTACTGGTGGGGCTCATTAGCATATTTTGTGGCGTGGTCAAATACGCCACAAAAAAAATTCAAATTTGGACTCATCAGACCAAAGGACATAATTTCACCGGTCTAATGTCTATTGCTCGTGTTTCTTGGCCAAAGTAAGTCTCTTCTTCTTTTGTGTCCTTTAGTAGTGGTTTCTTTGGAGCAATTCGACCACGAAGACCTGACACACACACAGTCTCCTCTGAACAGTTGATGTTGAGATGTGTCTGTTACGTGACCGCTGTGAAGCATTTATTTGGGCTGCAATTTCTGAGGCTGGTAACTCTAATGAACTTATACTCTGCAGCAGAGGTTAACCTGGGTCTTCCTTTCCTGCGAAGGTCCTCATGAGAGCCAGTTTTTGCAACTGCACTTGAAGAAACTTTCAAAGTTTTTGAATTGACTGTCCTTTTTGTCTTTAAGTTGCAATGGACTGTTGTTTCTCTTTGAGCTCTCCTTGCCATAATATGGACTTGGTCTTTTACCAAATAGGGCTGTCTTCAGTATACCCCCCCCCCCCCTACCTTGTCCCAATGCATTAAGGAAAGAAATTCCACAAATGTAACTTTTAACAAGGCATACCTGTTAGTTGAAATGCATTCCAGCTGACTACCTCATGAAGCTGGTTGAGAGAATGCCAAGAGTGTGCAAAATTGTCATCAAGGCAAAGGCTGGCTACTTTCGAAAAATCTAAAATATATTTTGATTTGTTTAACACTTTTTTGGTTACTACATGCTTCCATGTGTGTGATTTCATAGTTTTGATGTCTTCATTTTATTCTACAATGTAGAAAATAGTAAAAATAAAGAAAAACCCTTGATTGAGTAGGTGTTGTGACAGGCAGGTACGTGTGTCAACCGGCAGTTTAAGTGTTTGATGGTTATGCCGATGCAAATTGAGCACCTTCTTTGACATTGTCTGTTCTGCAACCTTTGTAAGAGCATTTGTCTCTTATGAACAGCACTGTAAATAGGTTATTGTGCATTTTCCAGCAACTTAATGGAAACTAGTTGAACTGGAAGCCATTTGTCAGTAAGTTTATGTAAAATTCACAATAACTTACTTGCAAAATGTTATCAGTAACATACAGGTGACCTACTGTACCTTTACTGACTCTTCTGTTGACAACATGCAACATTATTTGCTGATTGGCAGCATAGTGTCGCAGTGGCAGCCTATCAGAATATTGCAGGCGTGGTTTATTGGAGGTGTGTCTTTCCGCTAGTACTTTCTGGTCTCCCATGAGAGGGAATGTCATCCCAGTTAATGTGTTCTGTTGTATTCTGTTCATAAACACTAAGCTTGTACATTGTCAGTTCTCCAGTCTATGCAAATTATACAAAAGAGCCATACAATGTTCTGGTGACATAGCAAAAAAATTCAGGTTGCTAGCATCCCCTTATGTGAAAAATCACATGATTCACATGTTAAATTATGTGGAATTGTGTTTTTGGAACAATTCATATGAAATTTCACATGTGAAATCATGTGCTTTTTGAAACACTTCACATGAGAATATGTTTTTACATGTTGTCACGTGTAATGTCATGTTATCACATGATAAAATGTGTATACCCATGTCACATTTATTTTAACATGTGCTCACGTTGTCACGTTTCATTTCATCTTATCACGTTGCTTTACATAAGATCACATCATCACATGAAATTCATGTGTTTTTTCCTTAAGGGTGAGGATGTCCTCAAAACATTTATTTTACCAGTCGTCAGAATGTCACGCGATGGTCCCAGGTGTCCCAAACCATCATAAGTAAAGTAATGGTATAGGGGTTTTAAAGTAAGTGGTACGCTGTTCAGATAAAATATGACCCCACCTGGGACTTGAACTCAGAATCTATGGATTTGAGGTGCACTGATCTTTCTGCTGCACCACAGTGTCTAACATTCCCCCACACATTCACTAACTATTATACATCTCTGCACTTAGTGCCAGTTAATCTGACTATTGTCTCTCTCATCATCGATGTACTTATTTCAGCAATATAAGGGTTTTCTGTATAGTTGTCTAATGTTGGTGGGGCATATTATTCTGTTTCAATGTTACTTCTGAATCCCTATGATAAATATAATAGTTTTTCTTGAGTGTATTTTTAAGGAAGCTGAGATTTACTTTGAAATCTAAAGTGTCGGGAATACAGGTGAAATCAGTCATTTACAAGAGGTTGTGTGTTTAAATCCCACTTTGAATAATAATTACTGTATAAATAAAACATACACAATGTAGTCATGTATGTCAAAGTGTGTCAAATATGTAATTTGAAAACACTGTAAAAAGTAATGTGTTTATCATAATGACACATTTTTCCAAAAACACATTTTCACATGTGAAGTTAAATGTGAAATGTCACATGTGAAATGTCACACTTGAAGAGAAATGTGAAATGTCACACTTGAAGTGAAATGTCACATGTAAAGTGTTCCAAAAACACATTTTCACATGATTCCAGGTGTGAGATTTAATTTCCATAAGGGAAAGGCTTGAGCGCACAAACGTTGAGTTTTAACATGAGATATGACCATATAATTTATAATTTCCCTTCATCAATTTCCTTTCATTAAAATCAAGCAGTATCTCACATGCCTTCAACCCTCAGGGTAATACTACTTTGTACATGTGACAATATAGTGGAAATATTGTGGCATGATTTGAAAATTATCTACTACTACGACAAGTCAATATAAATTTCAGCTTTTGTAACTGTAAAAAACTACAGGAAGTAAAGTGGTGCATCTCTGCCGCAGTGTGGAGGGAGCTTTACAACAACCACTGGGACATATTGTTTTGTTCTGCTGTGTGAATGAAGGTCAGCATTTGGCCCCAGCTGTCTTTACAGGAGAAAGTAGAGCTAAGCCTCCATTGACTCCCGCACCCCAACCAAGCACTTACAACATTTTGGGATTTAAACAGATTCTTTGGTGCAGCTTCAGCATTGCAAGCCTCTTGGTATTTCTCCCAGTTAACCTCGCTTTCATTGTAGCCTGAAAATAAATGGTGCAGAGGGAGAGGGTGAGAGAAAGAAGTGGAGAAAAAAAATGGAGAGAGAGAGAAGGGTGGAGAAAGGAGAAAAAAAAACATAAAAAAAAACAAATGGGGATTAAAAATGACAAATATTGTTGTGCCAGGCGCCCAGCCGCTGGTAAATCGCCACTCCAGGAAATATCATTATTTATTTGAATTTATTGTATATTAATTTTGATATATTTTTTAAAATACTGAACAAAAATATAAAACGCAACATGCAACAATTTCTAATATTTTACTGAGTTTCAGTTCATTTAAGGAAATCAGAAAATTGAAATAAATTAATGAATTAGGCCCTAATCTATGGATTTCACATGACTGGGCAGGGCCACAACCATGGGAGGGCCTGACCCACTGGGGAGCCAGGCCCAGCCAATCAGAATGAGTTTTTTCCCACAAAGGACTTTATTACAAACATAAATATTCCTCAGTTTTGTCAGCTGTCCCGGTGGCTGGTCTCAGACGATCCCAAAGGTGAAGAAGTTGGATGTGGAGGTCCTGGGCTGGAGTGGTTACATGTGGTCTGCAGTTGAAGCCGGTTGGACGTAGTGCCAAATTCTCTAAAACGACGTTGGCGGCTTATGGTAGAGAAATTAACATTCAATTATCTGGCAACAGCTCTGGTGGACATTCCTGGAGTCAGCATGCCAATTGCACGTTCCCTCAACTTGAGACATCTGTAGCATTGTGTTGTGTGGCAAAACTGCACGTTAGAGTGACCTTTTATTGTCCCCAGCACAAGGTGCACCTGTGTAATGATCATGCTATTTAATCAACCTCTTGATATGCCACACCTGTCTGGTGGATTGATTATCTTGGCAAAGGAGAAATATTCACAAACAGGGATGTAAACTAATTTGTGCCCAAAATATGAGAGAAATAAGGTTTTTGTGCATATGGAACATTTTGGGGATTTTTTATTTCAGCTCATGAAACATGGGATCAACACTTTGTGTTTATATTTTTGTTCAGTATATATTTCTGCCGATACATGCTTTTACAGGGATAGTGCGAGATTTGGCAATTAAGATATTTTTCTTCTTACTCAGAGTCAGATGAACTCATGGATACCATTTTTATTTCTCTGTGTGCAGTTTGAAGGAAGTTGCTACCTAGTGTTAGCCCATTTACTGGAAGTGTATGGGAACAGCTAGCATGCTAACTGTTCCCATAGACTTTCAGTCATCTCACTTACGCTAGTTAGCAATGGTCGCGAAACTACCTTCAACTTCCTTCAAACTGCATGCAGAGACGTACAAGTTTATCTGACTCTCGGTAAGTAGTATAAGGGCTTAATTAGCAAAATCTTGCACTACCCCTTTAAGAATAGTGAGACAAGTAACAATGTATATTTGTTGCATATTTGTTGCGAGCAGTGGCACGAATAAAAGCCACGAGCACACAGCCACCGCTTCCTCCTCATCCTCTTCCTACAGTGCAGTGGCGCACATCAGTTATATTTCAGATGGTTTCAACATATCGTAAAACTTCAATTAATAGCCCAGGCATTTATTTGCTTAAATCACTAGACACAACAGGCGCTTATTGGAGCCAGGCTTCTATATAAGCCAGGCTTCTATATAAGCCAGGCTTCTATATAAGCCAGGCTTCTATTTCCTTAACTTCTTATGGCTGCAGGCGCAGTATTGAGTAGCTTGGATGAAAAGGTACCCAGAGTAAACTGCCTGCTCCTCAGTCCCAGTTGCTAATATATGCATATTATTATGAGTATTGGACAGAAAACACTCTGAAGTTTCTAAAACTGTTTGAATGATGTCTGTGAGTATAACAGAACTCATATGGCAGGCAAAAACCTGAGAAACAAATCCAACCAGGAAGTGGGAAATCTGAGGTTTGTAGGTTTTCAACTCATCGCCTATCGAATACACAGTGGGATATGGGTCAGTTTGCACTTCCTACGGCTTCGCACTAGATGTCAACAGTCTTTAGAACCTTGTCTGATGCATCTACTGTGAAGTGGGGCCGAAGTTGAGGGGAATGAGTAAGGTCTGCCATGAGCTGACCATGCTCTGACCATGCGCATTCATGTGAGAGCGAGCTCGGTTCAATCGCATTTCTGAAGACAAAGGAATTCTCCGGTTGGAACATTATTGAAGATTTATATTAAAAACATCCTAAAGATTGATTCAATACATCGTTTGACATGTTTCTACTGACTGTTACGGAACTTTTTGACATTTCGTCTGCTTTTAGTGAACGCGCTTCGTGACTTTGGATTTGTTTACCAAACGCGCTAACAAAAGTAGCTATTTGGACATAAATGATGGACATTACCGAACAAAAACGAACATTTCTTGTGGGAGTCCCAGGAGTGCATTCCGATGAAGTTCAGCAAAGTGAAGATTTATAATGCTATTTATGACTTTTGTTGACTCCACAATTTAGCGGGTAACTGTATGGCTTGCTTTTGTGGCTGAACGCTGTTCTCAGATTATTGAATATTGTGCTTTTGCCGTAAAGCTTTTTTGAAATCTGACACAGTGGTTGCATTAAGAACAAGTTTAGCTTTAATTCTATGTAAAACATGTATCTTTCATCAACGTTTATGATGAGTATTTCTGTTATTTGATGTGGCTCTCTGCAATTTCTCCGGATATTCTGGAGGCATTTCTGAACATGGCGCCAATGTAAACTGAGGTTTTTGGATATAAATATGAACTTTATAGAACAAAACATATATGTATTGTGTAACATGAAGTCCTATGCGTGTCATCTGATGAAGATCATCAAAGGTTAGTGATTAATTTTATCTCTATTTCTGCTTTTTGTGACTCCTGTCTTTGGCTGGAAAAATGGCTGTGTTTTTCTGTGATTTGGTGGTGACCTAACATAATCGTTTGTGGTGCTTCGCTGTAAAGCCTTTTTGAAATCGGACACTGTGGTGGGATTAACAAGAAGTGTATCTTTAAAATGGTGTGAAATACTTGTATGCTTGAGGAATTTTAATTATGAGATTTCTGTTGTTTGAATTTGGCGCCCTGCACTTTCACTGGCTGTTGTCATATCGATCCCGCTAACGGGATTGCAGCCCTAAGAAGTTTTAATGCACACAGCTTTAGCTCATTTGGATAGTTCATTGTTTAATTGCAGCATTTTCATATGTCTTAATTTCCTGCACTAATGTGTTATCATTTACACACTGTGTCACGTTTCTTTTGCCTTTGTATGCCTCCATAAATAACAAATTACAAAAAATTCCTTGACAGAATAATTATTCTCATCTTTGACTGTGCATTATCAGCAGTTCTTATCTGACGATTTTTGGGGGGTCTTTACTCCCGAAGTCGTTGACTGTTTTTGTGCTTGCCAGTTAGCTTGAGGCTGTTAGCAACCAATGGCTAGCAGTTTCTTACTGGCGATAAAAACTGATGATTGCCATAATTTTTTCAGAGTCATTACTGAATTATGTAATGTAACAAATCAAACTTTAAACCTTGTAAACAATTCATGGTAACTCATGGTAACCTCCTAAACAATTCATTTAGACTGGGTGTTCATTTGCTGAAATGTGTGCCATTGCCTGAACTATTAAAAGGGACAGGCGGCTATTTGAAACTCAGTGTTTAAGTTTTACTGTAATTACATTTGCATGCATTTTGGAGTAGAATATCCCATTAAGAAGTAAACAGAAGTGACCTTCTCACAGTCATTCTAATAAAACACTGTGCCAGGTACATTAAATTATGTGCTTTGTAATGCAACAGACTACCGTGTATTAGCAATAAATGCTGATGGTGTGGAAGTAAGATGAGGCCCTTGAAAGAACAATTATCCACGCATAGTTTATAGGCCATTCTCCTGTTCTGAAGTATATTTGATTACTATTAAACAAGCACAATCTCTTACAGAGAGCAGGACTAAGCTCAGACAAAGCAAGCTGTAATGAGCTGGCCTGGGTCAACTATAGTTGCTTGATTTGAACTATGTTGACAAGGACCATGTGAAAAGAATATATCAGAGAAGGCACAGTTTGGTTTGGGTCAGCACGATAGTCACGAGTCACAGTGAAATGGGTAAAGACAAAAGGGTAACAGTGTGCTGATCTGCTGTAGCTCACCTTTTGGTGGGTGGAGCTGGTGTCCTGTCGACTCGCACCATCCGGCTGGCCTGATATCCGGAGAGTCTGCGTTTACCCAGAAGTCATAGCATTCTGAGTAGCTGTCGATGTGGAGCCGTAATCGGTAACCAATCACCTTGGAAAACAAACCACAGTATTATGTATGGATGTACATGCGGTCACTATCCCAAACATCAATCCATGGCATGATGTAATTCTGCTTTGTATTCCCATGACCAATAGAGCAGGCTACTTGCAGGGTCTTGCCCTTAACAGCAATCATTTTTCCCACTGCAAATTTTATGAGACTATTACGCAAAATGATGTCTGCTAATGGAAATACAACAACAAACAGCTAATGTCAATCTTGTACATTTGTAAAGTGGTCGATGTCATACGTACATGCCAGGTGCTAAAGTCTTGTACATTTAAACACAAAAGGGATGACATCAAAAACAGATCGACAACACAAAACTACCAAGGGCTTTGTTAGTGACAGTTAAGGGCGATAATTTTCTCCACCCAATACAGTGGCGCCTGGACTGCAATCACAGATCCAATTACAGTGTGACCTGCCCAGTGTGCTGGGAGAGCCCTTGGTTGAGGCTGGTCTGGAGCTGGGCCAGCTCGCTGACTGCTGCAGCTCACCTCTGCCACAGACAGGATGCAGAACATAGAGGGGTGCAGAGGGTCGATCCCCTCCAGCCTCATCCCCGCCTTGAAACCATTTCTGCTAAGGGGGAACGACTGGGCCTGGGATGGAGGGAGGGAGAGAGGGATGAAGACAAAGTGAGAGAGAGTGTGGGAGAGGAGAAAAGAGAGCGTAACAGAGAGCGAATGTGAGGGAGACAGCAAAGGACATAGAGAGGGAAGGAAAGAGCAGAGAGAGCGAAAAAGGAGACCACAAAAATAAATTACAGAAAAGCAGGAGAATAAACCAAACATTGATGAATAAAATATCCTCTCCAGAAAAGCCATACATATAAGTCATGGCGGTTGGACCGCCACGCTCAAGTGTCTCAACAGCACGGTTGCCATAGAAACAAGTGTTTGTGCCTCCGACGGAACAGATGTCCCGTCAAATCCCTTCATAGAAAATTTCTTCCACCACACCTCGTGTTTGTAGCGGAGGAATTAGTTCAGCATGATTCATTGTCAGGGAGAGAGTGGGGGGGGGGGGGGGGACTGATAAACAGTGGAGCATTGCACCAGGCAGCAACTCTCCTGTAAGGAACACAGACCAAACGCAGTGCTGGTCCAAAGGCTGGATAAGTCCTACAATGTCATAGGAAACACTGCCCTACAAGTCTTGCATAGCCAGATCACATATCCTTGCATTGCCTCTGTATCCTTGCTCTCTAGGAGAAGCTAGAAGCCTGGCAGGTGAAGCTACTCCCCTTTAGACTATACAGGCTCTGGGGCAGTGGCACACCTTGATACTTTAACTATTTTAGTGCCAATTCTCAAATCCTTGCTTAATCTTCACTGCGGTCTAATAGGTGTGCTGCGACAGAAGTCCCACTGTCCTCAAAGGCAGTTATTAGAAACAATAGACACCCTGGTATCCACCATACACACACACACTGGGATTTTCTTCTATTTTACAGGCCCCCGTCAGCCCACTAGAAATAAGTGCTGCAGAAAAGCAGCAGGAAAGGCGAGGCTGGGTGTCGGATTTTTCTGCAGTTTTAGCACATTCTCCTCCCTCTCTCATCTGAAATCTGCCTGCGTGGCCTACAACTCCAGCTACTGAGATAGGGAAAGCCTTTAATGAAGGACAATGGCTTGCAATTTGATTTGTTTTGCTCAAAAGAAAACAGATACATTGACATTAATCACGTGGAGAAGATTGCATTGCAGTTCAAAATAAACCATGTACTGTCCTGCAGTTTAAGGTCCCCAACATCCTTCTTTTTAAATCAACAGACTATGTTTTTAACATCATGCAGCTGGCTTATGGCCTTAAAATGCAAATAATAGCTTTATTGCCTGTATAGTTTAGTAAATGACATCTCGGACTGAAAACAGAGGGACTACTTGAACTTGCTATGATGTGGACTGGAGTCAGGCTATAGTAGTAGATACAGTGCATTCGGAAAGTATTCAGACCCCTTCCCTTTTTCCACATTTTGTTATGTAACAGCTTTATTGTAAAATGGATTAAATAAAAATATAAATCTTCATCAATCTACACACAATGCCACGTAACGACAAAGCAAAAACAGGTTTTTAGAAATGTTTGCACATTTATTACAAATAAAAAACAGAAATACCTTATTTATATAAGTATTCAGACCCTTTGCTATGAGACTTGAAAATGAGCTCAGGTGCATTCTGTTTCCATTGATCATCCTTGAGATTATCAACTTGATTGGAGTCCACCTGTGGTGAATTCAATTCAATGGACATGATTTGGAAAGGCACACTTATAAGATCCCACAGCTGACCGTGCATGTCAGAGAAAAAACCAAGCCGTGAGGTCGAAGGAATTATCCGTAGAGCTCAGAGACAAGATTGTGTCAGTACCAAAACCATTCTGCAGCATTGAAGGTCCCCAAGAACACAGTGGCGCTCCAGGGTTCCGCTGTGGAGATGGGAGAACCTTCCAAAAGGACAACCATCTCTGCAGCACTCCACCAATCAGGCCTTTATGGTAGAGTGGAAACCACTCCTCAGTAAAAGGCACATGACAGCCCGCTTGGAGTTTGCCAAAAGGCACTTAAACGTCTCTTAGATCATGAGAAACAAGATTCTCTGGTCTGATGAAACCAAGATTGAACTCTTTAGCCTGAATGCCAAGTGTCACGTATGGAGGAAACCTGGCACCATCCCTACAGTGAGGCATGGTGGTGGCAGCATCATGCTGTGGGGATGTTTTTCAGCGGCAGGGACTGGGAGATTAGTCGGGATCGAGGGAAAGATGAACAGAGGAAAGTACAGAGAGATCATTGATGAAAAACTGCTCCAGAGCGCTCCGGACCTCAGACTGGGGCGAAGGTTCACCTTCCAACAGGACAACGACCCAAAGCACACAGCCAAGACAATGCAGGAGTGGCTTCGGGGCAAATCTCTGAATGTCTTTGAGTGACCAAGCCAGAGCCCGGACTTGAACCCGATCGAACATCTCTGGAAACACCTGAAAAAAGCAGTGCAGCGACACTCCCCATCCGACCTGACAGAGCTTGAGAGGATCTGCAGAGAAGAATGGGAGACAATACAAGTGTGCCATGCTTGTAGCTTGATACCCAAGAAAACTTGAGGCTGTTATCGTTGCCAAAGGTGCTTCAACAAAGTACTGAGTAAAGGGTCTGAATTCTTATGTAAAATGTGATATTTCATTTTTTTTAATAGATTTTTGCTTCGTCATTATGAGATATTGTGTGTAGTTTGATGGGGGAAAAAACAACAATTGAATACGTTTTTGAATAAGGCTGTAACGTAACAAAATGTGGAAAAAGTCAAGGGGTCTGAATACTTTCCAAATGCACTATATACCTACTGGTTGATGAAGGTGATGCTTACCTCAGTGAAGAGTCTTAGGGGAGCTGCTATGACCTTCTCCTCTCCCAGGTACTGATCCCACGACCATGCCTTCTTCTTACCCCTCACTGCTGCACACCACATTGATCTGAATTACACCTTTCCTTATAACACCATGGGTCAGATTCCCGGACCCAGATTAAGTCTAGTCCTAGTCTAAAAAGCATTCTCAATGGAGAATTCCTGTGTGTAAATTCATGTATGCAATCTAAATAGCATTTGACAGCGATAAATAATTTGATATGAATTTGAAAAAATGGTCTGTGCATTCATATCAATAAGCACTAATACTGTAGCACTCAGTAATGCTCTAATTGTTTTGTTAGTAGTGTTTACATTTCAAGAGTTTACCTTGTGTGCTTGTCACTTTGTTCTTCATTTTTACGGTGTCCTCATTTGGTCGCTCCTGAAATGACACAGTTGTTAGTTTGCTGACAGAAACTTGGGCAACACTTAACTTTTCAGCCAACAGGTGTAATGTTGTCAGGATATGATAATGAGCTCAGGTGCGGTCAGGTCAGGCCTACTCACTCTTAGACAATATTCCTCCGCCACGCCCTTGCTGAAACTCCTTTTCTTCCTATCCTCTGCCTGCATCATTTGAGACAGGATCGATTCTACAACAACATGATATACAAACGCAGGCCATTTGAATGCAAAAACAAATCAATTAGTATTTAAGTTCCACGGTGTGCGTCGCTTTAAGTTGAGACATCTCAATTTACTCCTATTTGTAAGAACATCTCTTGCATTCTATTTTCCCTCTGAACAGACTCAATGAAAGCCACCACCATTCCTTTTATAAAAACATAAAAGGCCTCTGAAGTTTACCCATATAATGCAAAGCAAATTACATTTTACGTCTTAAATTTACTTGAATTGTTCACTGGGCGCATAAGCAGCTTGGCTGTCTGTTGTAAGAGACAAAGTGAAATGTTTTTTCTCAAGGCCTAGTACAGTAACAACCCCATGATTATTGTATAAAGAGGAAATTAATGCATCTCTTTCTGCAGTATATGATGTAAATTCGATTGAGTTCCTGGTAAGAGATAAGGACTGCTTCCCATGAAAGTCAAATTAAGTGAGAGTTGGGTCTGTGGCGGAGGAGGCGGCCGCAGCTGGAGGGGCCCGGATTTCCCAGAAGGCAGTGGAAAGCAGCAACTGTTTGCCTTCCAATACAGATTAATCGATTGTACTGTAGCTGCCTGGAAACAAAATGGATTCACTGCACTCTGACTCCTGTATATTAATTACTGTATACAATAGTACACTCTTAAATAGGGTTTTGAATGGATTTACAGTGAATGTACAAAACATTAAGGACACCTGCTCTTTCCATGACAGACTGACCAGTTGAATCCAGGTGAAAGCTATGATCCCTTATTGATATCACTTGTTAAAACCACTTCAAATCAGTGTAGATGAAGGGGAGGAGACAGGTTAAAGAAGGATTTTTTTAGCCTTGAGACAATTGAGACATGGATTGTATATGTGTGCCATTCAGAGGGGGAATGGGCACGACACAAGATTTAAGTGCCTTTGAACGGGGTATGGTAGTAGCTGCCAGGCGCACCAGTTTAACTGTGTCAAGAACTGCAACGCTGCTGGGGTTTTCATACTCAACAGTTTCCCATGTGTATCAAGAATGGTCCACCACCCAAAGGACATCCAGCCAACTTGACACAACTGTGGGAAGTATTGGAGTCAACATGGGTCAGCATCCCAGTGAAACGCTTTATTTTTTTTAATGGGGGGGGGGTTCCCCCCCCATTTCATTTAATTAAAAATCAAGCATAACCTACCCACCCATTAATCTGTCACGATCGTGTGGAAGAGATTCGGACCAAAACGCAGCATGAGGAAAATAAGCCATCTTCTTTTAATAAATGACCGAAGATGAACATGAAACGAAAACACTATACAAACAAACCAAAAACAACAAATGATCGTGAAGCTAAATAACGCAAGTGCACAGACAAGCAACAAACGTTAAACAAGACAACTACCCACAAAAGCCTACTGCCTATGGCTACCTTAAATATGGCTCCCAATCAGAGACAAATGAATGACAGCTGTCTCTGATTGAGACCCAATCTAGGCAGCCATAGACATAACTAGACAACCTCACAATTATCTATCCCATACACAATACAACACCCATAGACTAAACAAAACACACACAACATACAATGCCCACCCCAACTCACGCCCTGACCAACTAAACATAATCAAAATAACATAAAAATGGGTCAGGAACGTGACATAATCAAGGCTGGTCTAGCAGCATCACATAGGTGTCTTTTTTTCCTGGCCATTAGCCAAAAGAAGCCTTAAATAAAGGGGTTTTAAATGATCTACTGAGAGTGCTTTGTAATATTTTAGGTTTTGCCCTCACACTTTTTCACATACCTGCATTTTGCTATCCGTACCCATTTTCAAGGAGCACCCCTCGTCCGATTACCAAAAATACACTCCACCAAACTACGCAGTTCTTCTATAATGCTATAACAACTGCAATTGTTTTTATGAATCTGCTTCGCACATAGGCAACGATACAAGTGACAAGAGCCTAGTATTTTGTATAGACTTGTGAATGTTATGCGTAAAGGCATTTTAGGCTTATGTGTGCACAGTGCCATGTAACTAGAGAAGAGATTTATGATATCATGCTTCTGATCCAATCCTATTTAGAAATATTGTTGTAGGTTTAAAAAAAAAAAAAAAACATTTAATTTGATCAAAAACCAAACTTATTAGAAAGACTCACCATCCATTGGTTTATGCTGAGAAAGTGCATGGCTGAATGCAATGGAATTTCGTCTGTTGTTTCTGGAGAAGTGCCAGTATGATCTTATAAGATGGTTCCATGATGTTTATAGAGCATTACATTTCTGAGCAGTAAATGGGTGTTGGCATTCCCCCTTTGTCTTTATATTGGATCTTTATCAAGCTCCTGTGAAAGGTTTGGATGTGCGTAAAACCATCCATAGACTAAGTTACCTTTTCTGTATTATACGCCCATGGGAAACAATTATGGTGCCTGTAACTGAAGACAGCATATTTTTTCATTTTTCATTCATTTTTCATTTCAGTTTCATTTTTTATTAGAATTTGATTAGAACCGCAGCTTTTACCCCCAAGCCACAAGACTGCTAAATAGCTAATCAAATGGCTACCCGGACTACCCGCATAGACCCTTTTTTTCACTAACTCTCTTGCACAGACTATGCACACACACTGGACTGTACCCACACACTCCCACATACTTATGGAACAGGTGTAAAATATACTTTATGTATTTCACTGATAATCCCTCATATATATTTTAATGTATTATTTTAAAAGTTATTTTGAGATGTATTACACTACTTTCAAGAGTGAATTATTTGATTGTATTTATTCTAAATTGTGTTAATGCTGTGATGTCATCAACGGGAGCCATGCTTTTTCTCCTCAGTTTGCTCAGAGCGTGAACAGGAGAGGTATGTGTTATGTATGCTCTGGTCTTTTGAATGTACATGTTCGCAAATGTTCACAAATGCACAAGAAATGACAAGGAAAAGTTATATCGTCACTGATTTAGTGTTGCATTACTGTTTATAGGAATATATATTAAAGGTGAATGGGAATAATGTTCGAGTGCAACTTTGCAAGGCTAGCCCAGCTACTGTTAGCTTTGTTGTAGGGGAGAGTCTCTTTCAGGTGCAGACAGCATGAGTTTTCTGATGATTTTCTTACGGGTATTCGGCACTGTCTTTTGTCAGGCAAATATACTTGTATGGGAGTCCAGACGGCAGCATTAACTTTTGCATTGTATTTGTACCCATTCCATGCAGGTATGTTGTGAAATGTGACGATTTTGTATTTCATGTTTAATGTGCCTAGTTACCTGTCATTCATTTTGTTACCTGTCCGGTCATTTAAAAAAATGGTGTTGTTGGTTCATTAGTATGCCTCAGGTATAATGGTACAATAGTATACTCTCTAAGAAATATTGAGCACTTATTAGCAGATTATTAGTGTACAACATTTATAAAATGAAATGAGCATTTTCTTGTTGATGCTTTTACTCCTGGGTGTGCTCAGAGCATGATGAGGAGAGGCAAATATACTTGTATGGGAGTCCAGATGGCAGCATTAACTTTTGCCTTGTATTTGTATCCATTCCATGCAGTCATTAAAAGAGAGACAACTGGCAGAATTGTGTCCAGAGCCTTATCTTCCATCTACACCTTACCAGAACACAATGCAGAAAGGTACCGGTACAGAGCAGGTTACACTTACATTACACCGACAACCCAACAGACACACACATACCTTCACACTCACCACATGCACTGCTGCTTGTCACTTTACCCCTACCTATATGTACAGTACATACAGTGCATTCGGAAACTAATCAGACCCCTCAACTTTTTCCACATTTTGTTAAGTTACTGCCTTATTCTAAAATGGATTCAATAGTCCCCCCCCCCCCCTCATCAATCTACACACAATACCCCATAATAGCAAAGCAAAAATGTTTGCTAATTAAAATTTTAAAAAGTTCAATACCCGTGCGCACTCGACTGGGAGACCCATGAGATGATTGTAGGTTTTTGTTTTTTCTCCCTCTAAAAACAGAAATAAATAATTCTAAATAACAAACAGGCTTTATTTACAAATTAGTAACAATGTCTCAACCCATGTTCAAGAATGGCCTTTTTCCTTTCCCTTTTTTTTATTTTATTGTTCATGGCTCCTGAGTGGCGCACAATGGGATTGCCTTGCAGTTCTCCAGCTGTCTGGATGAAAAGCGTGCCCAAAAGTAAACTGCCTGTTACTCAGGCCCAGAAGTTAGGATATGCATATAATTGGTAGATTTGGATAGAAAACACTCTAAAATTTCTAAAATTGTTCAAATAATGTCTGTGAGTATAACAGAACTAATATGGCAGGCGAAACCCCGAGGACAAACCATCCAGGGGGGGGGGGGAATTTGAGGTCATAGGATTTTCCAATTGTTTTCTATGGGATACCCTTATTATTAGGAACCTGGTTGCAGTTCCTATGGCTTCCACTAGATGGCAACAGTCTTTAGAAATTGTTCGATGTTTTTCTTTTGAGAAATGAAGAAGTAGTCCTATTCATTGTAAATATCACTCCAGGTGGGCTCTACTGTTTTGGTGCACATGAACTGGAGTGCGCTTCACGTTGTTTTTATCCGGTATTAGAAACAGTTTATTCCGTATTAAATTTGATCGATTATTTACGTTTTAGGGTACCTGGGTTTGGATTAGGATTAGGAACATTGTTTGAAATGTTTGGACCAAGTTTACAGGTAACTTATTAGATACTTTGTAGACATGTTGGGCGAGTTGAAACCGGTGTATTTCTGAATCAAACTCGCCAAATAAATGGACATTTTTGGGACATAAAGAAGGACATTATCGAACTAAAGGACCATTTGTGATGTTTCTGGGACATTTTGGAGTGCCAACAGAAGATGATCTTCAAAGGTAAGGCATTAATTATATCGCTATTTCTGACTTTTGTGGCGCACCTGCCTGGTTGAAATATGATTTTCATGTGTTTGTATGCAGGGCGCTGTCCTCAGATAATCGCATGGTTTGCTTTCGCCGTAAAGCCTTTTTGAAATCGGACACAGCGGCTGGATTAACAAGAAGTTTAGCTTTATTTTGATGTATAACACATATATTTTCAAGAATGTTAAATATTAGAATTTGGTATTTTTGAATTTCACGCTCTGCAATTTCACCGGATGTTGGCCAGGTGGGACGCTACCGTGTGTAACCGAAGATAAATACCACGGGTGGGCACAGAATATCAACTGGGATAGATCCCGAGGCAAATGTGGCTTACCAGTGAACAACCGGGTGTTCATCCTTAACACGGTGTCTCAGAAGTTTCTGTCCATGACTGATGCAACCCGAAAAATAGTTAATGAGTACTTGAGGTCATGAGAAAGTCTGAACATGGCCTGCTCTCCCTAATGTAAGGGATTTGGCACTTTCCCATGTTTACTACAGTATGTACTGTAGGCTATGTTTACTTGTCAGACTGCACAGTAGCCTAATAAACAAATGCAGGTAGCTTATATCTTCAAAATGCTTTAAATGCTTTATTGTCCAAATGTAAAAGCATATACTATACAGTATTTCATCAGCATCTTTTTGCTTTAGTTAATAAAATAATGATAAAAATACTCTTTCAAACACACACGGTCACGTTGTACAGCGCCATTATGGCTATTAGCAGGCCTATATTTGGGCCTTTATGGGCAGCGCACAATTGGCCCAGCATTTCTCTCCCTCTAAAAACAGAAATTAATGTTTTGGCCTTTACAAATATTATTTTGGCCTTTATTCAGATTACAATCGCTCACTTTCATTTTTTTTTTTTTATGTGCACATATTGTAAATGTAAATGTGCACATATTGTACAATCCAGGTGCGCAAAGCTCTTAGAGACTAAAAGCCAATTTATGCTTGAGACGAAAATGTGGTCAGAAGCGTTGTATGGAGGGTGTGACGCAATTGCGGAGCCTCCAGCGGCATGCAGAAGGCCAAATTGAGCTCTGTACCGCATCGCCGTGTGCTGCCCAAATTTTGTAACAATGCAGAGGGCTCCGTATAGCGCTGCATTGACATAATTGGTTCACAGTTGGTCCAGTATAAACACAAACTCACTTCCATGACAACTTTCTTCATAACAGCTCTGCTCAGCGAAGCGCAAGAAGTATTAATGCCCTGAATTCTGCATCGGAATGACCATGCAGAGCCTTTTACCAAGAAAGGCTCACAAATACCACATTTACATAAGTATTCACACCCTTGAGTCAATACTCAAGAATGTGAATACTTACGTAAATTTGTTATTTCTGCATTTCATTTTCAATAAATGTTTTAAGATTTAAAAAAATACATGTTTTCACTTTGTCATTATGGGGTATTGTGTATAGTTTGATTAGGGGAAAAAACAACTTAATCCATTTTAGAATAAGGCTGTACCGTAACAAAATGTGTAAAAAGTCAATGGGTCTGAATACTTTCCGAATGCACTGTATATCTGGGACTGAATGTAAGGTGGGTGAGATTTTTTTAAATATTTAATCAATTTTGAATTCAGGCTGTAACACAACATGTGGAATAAGTCAAGGGGTATGAATACTTTCTGAAGGCACTGTAACCACAAGATAACCGTGTATGACCCTGAAAGGGACTCAAATCATCATTCTGACCATTGACCACTGGTACCCTGTTAAGTGAACTCTCTAGCGGTTCTGTGAACCTCCAAAGTGACTCACCGTTTGGTATGTGCACCCGCCCAGTCTTTCGGCCAATCAGGGACTCCTTCTCCGAGCTTCCATTCCAATCACATTCTATGTCTTCACAGATCTATTAGAAGCCAGAGACTGAAAACAACAAAAACACATTGGTTCGGAAATGATAGGCAAACATGCAATAGTCAATTAATGCAATGCATTTTACTTTGTTTACACACCAATTCATGTAAACGTGCCATATTCTAAAAAGTAGAAACAACTACTTGTGAGGCAAAGTCCTCTGCTATCTAACATTAACAGTGTCCCCAAAACAACCTAGAGATTTCATTTTATATATATTTTTTTGTTATCAATAAGGTTTGTTTATAAACTACAGCTTAAATAATACTGCAATGAGGATTTGATTGAATGGCTCCCATATTCTCCCTCTAAATGCCACTGCATTCCCAGGCAGTCAATAGAACCTTCCATATTAGATAGGGAGGGCCTATTATTAATTGGTGGAGTGATGGGAAGGTCTCCAGGAGGTGTGACAGAGAGAGGGGGAAGGGAGCTAGTACTTGAGGAGGCCTGAAGGTGAGTGTGGATGATCTGACTGCAGCCTCTCTGATTAACTGGGAGAGGGTGGCTGCCAAGGCTCTGGGCATGGGGTGGCGCTGCGTGGCGTAACCCTCCCTTGCGGGACTACGTTGATCTAATTGTTTCAGTTGACAGTGAAAAAGCCACCAGGAGGTGTTTGATGTGTGTGTGCTGTACAGAAGAGAGCGGAGAAGACCAGGTTTGTGGGAGTAAAGAACTGAATCCTAAACTGCATGTGTGCATGTTAAGAACAGTAGGGCTAGCTCTTCATGTAAATATTGCATTGCACATCGAGTTTACATTTGAGGCATTTAGCAGAGGTTTCAGCCCACAGCATGTCCTTTGACCTTCAGTGAAGTGGTTGGCGACTGCGCAACCGTGTAAACAACATAGCCTTATTAAGCCCACCACAACACTAAAAGCTAAGCACAATTTATATTTTCCAGCCATCTCCACTGCTGTTATCCAAAGAGACAATTACACCCCAGCCCCAGGAGACCAGCTACAGCAACAGGCCTTTGTAATGCAGCATGAACTGTGTACCTGACAGGAATTAATAAAGTTATCAACAGGCTCCAATTCCATAGAGATAATAGGATGGATGTTGCCACCTTGACCTGATGCTAGCGGGGGGGGGGGGGGGGGGGGGGGTTATTAATGGGCGCTACCTAAAATAGATTCCATTTACCTTGATGGCGTGATGCACTACTCCTGGGTATTGTTCATTGGTCACAAATGAGCTCTGTTACACAAACATGCATAAATCTAATAAAGATAATGGCAGCCCAGCGGCCAATACAATCATACATCATTCTCCAGACAGAAAGAGAGGTGTGAGAGAAAAATAGAGAGATCTAGATAGAGCGGAAAAAAAGAGCGAGCGGGATTTTAAAAAAGAGTGAGGGAGAAAAAGAGAGAGAGAGAGACCTCAGCAGGATATGTATAGGTGTATTTATATGCCCACTACATGCATTTACAGTAAAGGGAGCCATTACGTGTTACATTGAAAAATCTAACTGAAAGTGGTGGCCATTTTCATGCCTCCACAATGAATCAGTCCAAGACAGATCCATCATAAACCCGGCTCCTTTATGTCACTTCTGAATAACAAGAAACTGAAATATCTGACACACAGAGGCTGGTCTATTTTTGTTCACAATAACAGAGCTCGCTAAGAGCATCCAATAAACACTGCACAAAAACAGAATTCACATTATAATGGAGACTCCACAAAAGTGTTCAGTGGATGGAAAAGGGAAAAGAGAAAGATACCAGCAGGGACATTGAGGAAAATATGTTCCTGGTTATCTGATGCTTTCAGTGCATTCGTGGCAAAAGGAGGGAAGTGAATCGGTCCTTTCTCAAAGTTTTAAGGCTTGGTGTTTGTAGTCAGTACAAGCCTTTCAACCTACAGTTAAACTCTCCCTTTGTCTGTTGAGCAGCTTAGCTCAGTCTCTCTCTATGTGCGCTGACAATGAGGAGCAAAACAAATCACTGTTCAACTGCCCGTGGGACAAAAGAAAGACCAATTGTAATCTCTGATGGCAGAGGCCCTGCGGTAGGCTGCCATACAGATAAAATATCTCTGAGACATCTATAATTGGTCTCCCTAAATTATTTGGGTTGCGACTCCTGCTGCAAGTGGATCCCCAATTATCTCCTGTGTCATCTGAGAATACACCCTGCGTCCGATAGTTGGGGATTCACAGAACGCTTATAGAACACTTATGGAATGCTTATTCTCGGTTCACTGGCACATTTGAATGCAGGCTGAATTAAATGTACAGGTATTATTAATCAATGCTGTCAAGTGTCAAATATAGCCTGGTAAATGCATACGGTCTGGAAAATAGAAAAGAAAAAGGGGAATTCATATCATCCTACTAGACACAATGTGGTGGCGTCAAACCCTTTTTCATACATTTACTGCTGGGGAATCATCTATTCCCTTTCCAAAATGTAATTACTACACAACAAATTTGAGATCAGAATTTTAGCACACAGTGTTAAATGTAGCACTTTCTTAGAAATGATATGTCACCCACCGAAACAGATTTAAACTAACACTTTTCAAAGTGTTCACAAACTAACACCCCTAGAGTGTTGGGCCTTAACACCATGAGTGTAGCAAATTCGGACTTAAATTAGGATTGTATTGAACAGGCAAAACATAAACTGTGTACGTGACCAATAAACTTTGATTTTATTTGATTTAGTGTTACAGTATTTTTGGGGGGTGTTGTAACATCACAGGTTGTAAAGCCTTATTTTAATATTTCCCAGCATGCCTTTCAAGTCAATGTGAGAGATACCAACCCATGACTGTGTTTGTTAGTGACAGAGAGATGCTTGTTGCATTCAATAACTCTTCATCCTGAAGCTGTCCAAGTACCTGCTAAAGTGAATATGTTTCAATTTAAAGTGAACCCTTCATGACCATATATTGTAAATTTGATAAGGTCTTTAATTATGAACTAGTTATCCTCAACATTGTGGTCTGAAAATCTTGGCTCATGGGCCATATCAGACCTGCAAGTCACAATAAGCTAGTTTGTGAAGTGATTAGTAATTCCTATCAGAATCCAGCAATAATTGGAATATTATAATCACCCACAACCTGCATTCAGAATGACTGCTATGGTGAAGGACTTGACAAACAAGACTGCCTAAAGCATATAAACTGGAACAACCATCTCAGTAACGGGTGCAATAGGTCCAACCCCTTACAGGTTGGATTAGTTTAGAAATTGTATAAGATCAATTAATCAAACAACATGCATGCAGAAACATAGATATAAAAACAAACTATTCTAAAAATCTACCTGCAACAAAGCATTCTGGGAAAAATGATAGAGGCCCCTCCTAGGTCTTTTTCACTCAGAGAATTAACGAAAATGAACTAAACACAGTGGAGTAACAACACCACGCAGTGTTGATTCCACTGTGATTCAAATAACACTTAATTTATTCACCACAAGTGGTGTCAATTTCGATCCCACTAGAATCAACACTCAGATATAACACTCACAGCACTTTTAACCTTAACACCGAGATTTTAACACTTGCAAATTTGCTGTGTATCTATTGCTTCTAAAGTTTTATTTATCCTATGCAAGGAAAAAAATTCTAAAGCTGTAGAAGAAGGCCAAAAGATACATTTAAAGACTAGCTTTATAGGCTTAAAACACATTTCTCCTATGGAGCCAATCACTTCATCCTTAGTTTCTATTTGAGGACTTTCTGTAAGCACAGTTGTTTTTGTCTACGACAGTGTACAAACACTGGAATGCATGAGGGCACTTTGGCTAAGGGTTTTTGGAGCTTTAGTATGCGGTATGCTCAGGGAATAGGGACCACCCACTCCCTCCTGAGTCTACACAGCATGAGGCTACACAAATTCGCACATTTTCCTGGACTTAGCAGATACCCGCGTCTCATTTGCTTCAACACAACAAAAGGAGAGAGCCTGGAGGCCATAGACAAACCGAGTCAACGGAGTGTTATTGTGCCCTGGGTTTTGATTTTTCATAGAAACTGGCTCAAAGAAACCAAGCAAGCTGGGATCAAATTTGTTTTGATTTGATTGGGAACTACCTATGGAAAATGCCTGGCGAGTGATGAATAGCACACCGACAAGTTGTGACAAAAAGTGACAAACACAATGATTGGATGACCACAGGGTACGACTACAGGGTACGTCCTGTTTTATTCTGTTGCAAAGGGAAAAAAGAGATTTGTTCTTAATCTAAACAATGCTTCCAGACTGCATGCTGGTGGCACTCTCAATATACTCCAATAAAATGGCTCCTGATTCAAAGTCAACGTAGGCTTGATCAATAGTCGGTCTCTGAGGCTGGTGAGAAAAATGTAACTGGCACACATTTACATTCTATTGAAACGGGAGACCTGCTGTTTCAAGACAATCTGCTTTGTCAATGCCATGAAGATATAAGCTTATAGCACACTAAGCACAGTATGAAATTGAGCAGTTAGGCTTAAATGTCCTTGGCATACAATGGCAACAAATGTCACCATGTTATCATAGACTACATCAGAGTGCATATATGAGGAGAATAAATATTATAGATGCAGAACTACACTCAAGACACACATTTGTCTCTCTCAGTGACATATACATAAGTATGTTCAAAATAATTATGCTGACACCCTTTTGTTCTGTACATGAAGGCCACATAATTTAACTTACTTGAATGTCAGACCAGCCTTGGCACTGACTAAGCTACTCAATTCAATCTCAAATCAAAATGAATAGGTCCAGTATCTGATAACACATAGTATCCATGAATGAAGAATCCATTAAATGACTGTGCATCATATACATTTTATCACCAGATTTCAATGACAATTCAGATCATCAGGATTTCATGACCTGAGGCAAGAGATGAATGGGATGGCAAAGTAGAAACTTCATGTCTACAGCATGTCTGTTGCGAGATTAAGTTGAGAAACTGGTCTTGATCAATTGAAATGACTTAACAACATCTATTATTGTTTTGTATATTGGTAGATAACCAGAAAGCACATTTACAACTGCTTTGGAAAGTCAGTGCATTCTCTTTCAGTAATCCTGTCAAAGAAAGATAAGAGTGTAATCCAAAACCAGAGAGACTTTTTCTATTTTAGGGCAATGCCTTCTCTATTTCAGTTGTGAATAACATTTGCAGATACGTACAGCATATATTGCTCAACCTGTTGCATAATCACATATTTAATGCACGGATTTGACTGAAATTATACACTTCAGTCACATTACTAGTAATGACTGGTTTCTATAATTGAGGCTAAACGCACAATTGAAATCAACAGTGTTTTCCCCTATTGAGGTTGCAAGCACGTTGCTCAAAAATGGCTGTGTGCCCCAGATCTGTGATTGGCTTTCCTCCTATTGAAATCTAAAACAATGGCCAACTAGTGCTATGTCCCAAAAAATGGACATACACAAAGAATTACATCCATTCAACATCGTTTTTAACAAACACAATAAAACTACAACTATAAACCTAAACAGAGGCGGTCACTGACATGTTCTGTGAAGGGAGAGAGCCAAGCCAATACCGCAGTACTGAAGTATTTAAGTTAACAGGATAGTCTACGTGACAGAAACCTCTGTAATACTTAACTGTGTGTATTGTACAGTGCTATGAGAGCAAATGATGCAAGAAAACAAATGGCTGGATGCTCATTAACACATTATTCAAGCTGAAACATTAGATGACAAAAAAACCCTAGGCTTGCATTACAAGTGTTATAGCATTGTTTATATGCTTTACAGTCAGTAAGAAATGTCTCTTACCCAGACAGTAGGCTACACAACCTGCAAGACAACTTTAAAGAGGAAAATACTTGATTTATGTTATAAAGTGTCCAACATTAGATGACAAAAAAACCCTAGGCTTGCATTACAAGTGTTATAGCATTGTTTATATGCTTTACAGTCAGTAAGAAATGTCTCTTACCCAGACAGTAGGCTACACAACCTGCAAGACAACTTTAAAGAGGAAAATACTTGATTTATGTTATAAAGTGTCCATGTAAGTAAATAAAATGTGCTCTCAGCCTCCAAAAAAGCCCTTGATCCATCAGCAAGAAGCATTTCCCCATCAGAAAGGAGAAAGTGTTCCCTTCACTCAAATCACATGAGAAGTGCACATCAAAGTTCAAGTTCAATACCATTTCAACAGATTAGAAAAATATCATTTTTCAGTTCATTTTTCAGTTCTACAACATTAATCTAATCATAAATGTAATATGACATACCATCTTAGCTTGACAGCAGAAGAAAAATGCAAAAACTAAGGGATGACTTCACAAAGCCTGTGCAACATTCTCTAGAGATCTTGAAGTCACAACGTAAGTTAGGATACGGTTCCACATGTTGTCACATAAGATTTACATTTACTAACACACCAGAGACAAAAGTCACAGTTTATGTGACTTGTTATTGTTGAATAGTTCTTCCACGGATACACATTAGCTGAATCGTGGATTCTCAAGCCAAAACAATTTATTCATGTTTAATCTGTGTGTGCTATAACAGGAAGTGTTGTGTGGCAGCAATAGAGCAGTGTGGAAAGCAGGAAGCAGATGAACACCTTCTCGACACTGACATCAAAATAAACACCACAACGATCTATCCTTTGATGTGTCTTTCTGACAATCACTCAGCAAGACACAAAATCACTCACCTTCAAAGTGAATGTAAATGATGAAGTATTGAATGGGAATGCCTGCCTATAGAATAAAAAGTGGACGAGTGCATGACGTTGTGATGCTATAGGATATACTAGACATAACCCACTGGGCACACACTGGTTGAATCAAAGTTGTTTCTACGTCATTTCATTGAAATGAAGTTGACTTCTGTTCCCAGTGGGAAGGGTTTATTCTCTCAGAAATTACAGCAAACAGAATAATGCAGAGGCTATTCCTTAAAACACTAATGAGTAGTGTTTTAGTGAGTAATAATAATTGAATGACTAGAGAACTAAAGGAAAAACTATATTTGAAAAAGCAACAAAACATAAATCGGGGTGTCTACTGCTATGTTTCAGGCTTATATATTCTTATTTTGTTACTTTAGTGACTGTTTGTTTGCCTGTGGTAACATTTTAATGCATAACATTAAAGAAATAAGCGCTTACATCATTCTTAACTCAACCGGTGTATATCATTCCCAATGTACCTATTTTTTCTTCCGTTTTCTTCAGGTGAAATTATAAGTGTGCATCAAAACATTTCATTTGAATAGGATAAGGGGTTGACAATTATTAGTTGGGTTGAATGAAGATCATTATTGTTAGAATAAGGAAACTAACCTTAATCTCGGGAATGAGATATTATTTTACATGCACTTTCTGGATAAATCGCAGGAATTAAACAAACAACGGTTGATGTTACAGTGTAATTGAAAAAACACTTGACAAGTTGACATTTAGGCCCAAAGTTTTACAAACAAAACATGACAAACCTTAAACCTGGTTGGTTCAAATAATCAGAAAATGTAGATGTTGTTCAACAAAATGTAGAGGTAATTTAAATAATAGGGCCAAACAACTATATAAAACTGACACTCCACCCAACTAGAAAACAACCTGGATGAGAAGATAGCCCTGAAGTCAAGGAAATAAAAACAACGTAGCAAAGCTTCATTAATAACTTTTTACAATTGTAACTAGTCTCCTCGCACAAAGACAGTTGTAACTCATCACGATGACACATTGTTACCTACACAAAATCCTAACGTGCAAGGTTAAGACGAAACATTTCCGAGAAAAATTATAGTTTCACTTAGCTTGACTGCCTTGCTGCGCATTGTTTAGCCTACACTATCGTGTCACATGTTTGGAAAACGTTACAGCAACAAATTGACGAATACATAGACAGTTATTTTACTTAATTTAGTGGGTCAGTAGTTGAGGGAAGGGGCATTTTATATGTTCGCTAGTTTAACAGGAGAAAACATGAGAGATTAGAGCGAGGATAGTCATCTCAACGTATCTGAACACGATGGCAAAACCCGACACGCTATTCGAATTGTTTTCGTCCCACATATTGGAGCACCCCTATAGTGTGTGCTTGATCATCTTTTAAAAACAAAGTGCAGTTATATGAAATGTTGAAGTCCTTACCCACACGGCTGTCGTTTTGCCCCTCAATGTTGTGACAGGCACTGGTGACAGGAGGAATAATGTTCTCTTGCTGCGGTTGTGCGCATGCTCTCGAACAGCCCTCTACTGGAAGAGTCAAAACGAAATATTAGATTGTGATCGAACAGGTGTGAAATATCGTGGCAGGGAACACGATATATGTATATATTTTTAATATATATATAAAATGTACATACTTTCTTACTGTAAATATAATTCTCCAAGAAAATATTAAAAGACTAAGCAGTTGACCTTTCCTTATCAAGTCACCTTCACCAAATGACCTATTTTCAAGTTTGTGTAGGCTACTTACTGTGCTGTTATTAAAATAATCTAATGCAGCTGTGTTTGATTTTATAACAGTTTTATTGATAGAAAGTTAAATTAAATGTAGCCTATGTCATATAATATGATTGTATAGCCTATATGATGCATACTGTATGTGCTAATCTATAAAAACGATGTTATGGGGTCAATTCAATTGACAATGTAATCTAATTGAATTACATGCAATCATGAAATTTAACAAATTTTGGCACACATCTCTATAACTATAGTGGCCTATATCCCACGTTACACCAGAGTTACAATAGAATAGACACCAGAGTTATAATAGACACCAGAGTTAGAGTAGAATAGACACCAGAGTTAGAATATATGACTCAAATCGGTTTTATGTAGCAACATTTTTAATTGTTTTTTTTTACATTGGATAAAAGTAGAGACTCAGAGCTACAAAATGGTATATCATACACTGCATTTTCGAGGAACAATGGGAAAGTAATTGTGCTTTGAAAGTTGATAAACTTGTAAACTCACTTTTGAGAAAAGGGCCATTGAATGTTTTGGTACCTACTGGAGAGCTCTCCTTTGTCTACACCCACTCAGCATTGTTCACACCCTCTTGTGTGAACAATGCTGCCCCATTCCATCTTCCAAATTAGAATTGGGAAAAAAGAGGAAGCTAAAGAGAAAGCCGGATTTAAATTTGAGTCATAGAAATCCCTCACCATTTTAATGGAAACATAGGGGAATTAAGTTAATTATAATGATCTCAATTCCCCTATGTTTCCAGTAAAATGGTGAGGAATTCCTATGACTCAAATTTAAATCCAGCTCTCTCTTTAGCTTCCTCTCTTTTCCCAATTCAAATTTGGAAGATGGAATCTATTCCTGGAAACAAAGTTAGAAGGAGACAGGAAGAAAGGTAGAAATAATGAGCTCATTCCCAGAAACATGTTTTTGTTGTTGTTGTTTCCAGGTAAAACCTTTTTGATTGTTCCACTTTTTCATCAAATGAAAACCCCTCAAAGGACCTTAAGGGACAGCCGAAGAACCCTTGATGTTTCTAGGTAGCCCCCCTTTTTTCTAAGTGAAGGAATGACTTGAATCAACCTTATTTCCATGTTAAAACAACACATTTCCACATGATGACCTGTGTGTGGACCCCTGTTACAGTATGTAACATAATGTCAACTAAATATATTATAAAATCATTCACCTGCATACTAAGACGAATGCAGTTAGTATTAATCATATTTGTGTGCTCTTTCTAGTCCTTTACAAATACCCAAACAACCTCCCTGATGTATTTCTGCCAGGTAGTATAAGAAATTAATATCGGTCTCATTGTTGTTCTGTTCATAAAGGAAGTGTTGCCCTGATGATATTGGCTGCAGCAATGTAGAAGCCTGAATAAAATATCACATTAAAGTAAATCAGATAAATAATGAAATTGGACTTGTGTCTTATGTAATTCTCTATTGCAGCTTCTGGTTCTGCATCGTCACTGCCAATCTGAACAACACACACATCATCATTATCTATCAAATGATTGACTGTTCCAATCAAGTCCAATCTTAGGCCACTGGAGCTCTTATGTGAGGCCTTTTCCTTTCCTTCCAGTGGGGTTGATATAACCATACAAATATTATTACTAGAAGAGACCCACAGGATACAGCAATGTCCATAGTAGGCTCATTATATGTTTTATGTTGTCGACTCTTTCATACCTCCCTGCTGATTACATCGTTGCCTCATCTTCAACCAGAGTTCCAGGAATATTTCAAATTAGAGAAATCCAGGTCATATATAGGAGTTCCCTAGTCAACACCGTTGGATAGATTTAAGGCAGTTTGTCCTCTCTTGAGCTCACTTGAGGGATGAGTACAAAGCCCAGTGAAATCCACTAAACATACATTTTGCACCATACTCATCGCAAATCCTCTCCAATGTCAGGGGTGAGTAAGTCCATGCTCCCTCTGGGGTTTATGGAGAAAAGCAGCCCACTCAGCCCACTTGGCCTTGCTTATCATTGAACAGACACATAGTGGTGTTCAACCCTAGACCAAACAACTACTGCCAAGCAACATTAGGCTTGGAGATCAACAAGTCTTCTAGCTTCTTATCTTGTAGAGGTCAGAATATCGGACGACTAACCTAAACGATACACATCGATTGCAGTATCTACATACAACAAACATTCGATCCACTCCTCTCAAAGAACCAAGCATTCCATAAAGATGTTGTTTTCCCAAGGGTTTTGATACAGCCCAACTCAGTGCAGTTCACACTAGTAATGGATAAAAGGAATAGATACATGTCGAGGATTCCCCCCAGACAGGCTGCAACAAAATGGAAACTTAAAAGATGTTCAGGGAGGCTTGAAGGAGACAGATGGCGGTTAGAGGAAGTGTCCAGTCCGTAGGGAGAGACTGGCTCCGCTATGGCAGCCTTAGGCCTAGCTTATTTGAGGAAGGGTTTTGTGTTTGGTGCAGTTACATTTACTTGGAACTCCAGGTCTGAGCCCTAGGCATGTATCCACAAAGCGTCTAAGAGTAAGAGTGCTGATCTAGGATCTGTCCATACAATCTTATTCATTATGATCTAAAAGGAAAAAATGATGGTAGATCAGCAATCCTCTGAGATGCTTTGTGGATACAGGACCTGCACTTTCCTGTGCTGGCAAACATCCCAATCTCATAGACAGGTGGCATAGAGCGTGTACACAATATCCCTTATGAAGGGCTTAAGTTGTCACCAGACTCTTCTACCTCCAACCTCTCAGGGGAAAGAGTGTTGGATGCTTGGCTACAGCGATGTCTACCTGTTTCCATGACTTCATAGACTGCACGGAGACTAAGGATGGAATTCAATAGTACCTGCAATAGCAATGGTTGTGCATTATGTTTATGTTTACAACTTGAAAACAGGGAAGCATCTATCTGTGAAGAGAGTAAACAGAAAAAAGTTTTCATGTACTGCAATGATGAACTGATTGAATTGAGCCTTCAGATTCTCTTTCGGTCGATGGACTGTGGACTGTGATGTACTTCACATGAAACATTCTCAAATGTTTTAGAAAAATTCGATTGGATGCTCTCTGGCTCCACACCAGGCTTTTAGATCTAAATGAGCAACAAGAGATATCGGTTACATAACATTATGATGCTCCGGTCTCATCCATCACAATCAATGACGGGCTATGACATATCCCGCGCCCGCTTAGAATCGGTGCCGTCTGTTCCTCAAGTCCTTTTGATGGTTCATCAGCCTGTAATAGAGCAATGAAGACGTGTCATTGGGGAGAGTTGAGCGACAACATCTGCCCTTGTGCCAATGCCCACTCAAATTCGAACCATTTACATAAATGAATTATTGAATATGCATCTGTAGGCCTATGCTACTAGAGGCAATGTGAATATGAATGTTCCTGCAATTATTCTTTATAAACAAATGTGACTAGTTACGGAAGCTATTGGGATGTTCTACATTGTAAGTTAAATGTGACTAGTATGTTTTTTTATGTTATGATAAGGTACTGAGAATGCCACCATTCCTGTCTGATTGATTTAGTTTTAAATAAACAGCATTGATTTCATCATGCTTCTCATTTTGCTTTTGACTGGGGAGAGTTGTGGAACATCACGCCGGACATTCCACCATTGCTATAACCTCATTTGGTGCCAAACACAGAACATAGGGCATGTAGGCCTACTGAAGTTTTCAGATGTTTTTTTTTACCTGTTCAGATGTCTCATTTTCAGGCGAACTGCCTGGAGTAACATGTTGTCATAGGGCTCTGTATGTTATTGTATTGTATAGTATTGTATTGTATAGTATTGTATTGCATAGTAACAACAGCACTTTCATCCCCTGCTGTGGATCCTTACCAGTCAAATAGGAGTGTATTTTCATCAGCTGTCATGTCTCTAATTTCTTTTTGGTCATTGAATTGAATTACTTCAAGCACAAGCCTCCGCAAACTATACACCTGGGCCCCTTTGTTAAAGTGTCAATGCAATGGTAGATTGTTGGGTTCTCTGTCACTGTCTGTCAGCTCAAAACACACTCTGTTTGTTCTCAAAACACACTGTTTGTTCTCCGCCAAGAGATTGCAGATCGACGCCCTTTGGTCTGTCAAACGTGATTTTGCCTTCTCTGTACTAGGTGATAATATACAATAGATGGAGTGTGTGTTTATTGCATGTGTGTGTGTGTGTGTGTGTGTGTGTGTGTGTGTGTGTGTGTGTGTGTGTGTGTGTGTGTGTGTGTGTGTGTGTGTGTGTGTGTGTGTGTGTGTGTGTGTGTGTGTGTGTGTGTGTGTGTGTGTGTGTGTGTGTGTGTGTGTGTGTGTAAGAGCGAGAGAGAGAGAGAAAGATAGAGATGTGACAATAAACCTACTTGTTTTTCTTCCCTCATCTGGCATGCTAATTCTGTTGCATTCAGTACTGTGCTCCGTGTAGGCTACAGACATATAAACACCAACCAAAACAACTGTGATAGTGACAGGGACACATTGTACTAAATAGTGAAGCCACTTCAGCAATACACAGCAGTTAGCAATAATGATCCTTGGTTTAAATATAAGTATATGATCATGGCAGATAGGAAAACACGTGAAAATAATGTATGTGTATATGGGGTAAACATTTATTAATGTTATTGTAAAAAATATTTTTGTAACATACAGCACCAGTCAAAAGTTTGGACACACCTACTCATTCAAGAGTGTGCAAAGCTGTCATTAAGGCATAGGGTGGCTACTTTAAAGAATTTGTTTAACATGTTTTTGGTTACTACATAATTCTATGTGTGTTATTTCATAGTTTTGATGTCTCCACTATTATTCTACAATGCAGAAAATAGTCAAATACAGAAAAAATTTTAATGAGTAGGTGTGTCCAAACTGTTGACTGCTACTGTACCTCGACAAATATGTTTTCCTTGACCTTGAGTAAAAGGCTAGGCATGTAGCCAACAGTATGATAACCCCCTATGAAATGTATGTCTGGCATCCTTAATACTCACAATACATACTTCCTGATCTTATGCTACAGAGATCACCTTCCCTGTCCTTCGAAGCACGATGACTTCAACTCTTTTCAAACAGAAAAGCCAACAATGGACTACTAAAGCAACAGTGACAAAATACATTTGACCTTCTGCACATGTCTCGAGCCTGCCTGTGTCTGGGGACTATAAAAAATTAAGTGAAATATGTCCTCTCGGGATCTTGTAAAATGACATACAGAAGGGCCTAGAAGCCTGGAAAGTGGCTAGCACTGCTGTAACCTCTTTTGACCACTGGTTGGTGCGCCAATAATGCTCTTAGCAGAATAATTATGCTGTATGAGATGCATGTCTGCTCTGGTTGATAGCTTGCTCAGAGGGGAGAAAGATAATGGCTGTGCTTACAGTATTTATTTATTTAACCTTTATTTAACTAGGCAAATCAGTTAAGAACAAATTCTTATTTACAATGACGGCCTACCCCGGCCGAACCCTAACCCGACGCTGGGCCTGGAATCGAATGAGGGTCTGTAGTGACGCCTCTAGCACTGAGATGAGGTGCCTTAGACCGCTGTGCCACTCGACAACAAAAGATTGATGAATGCAAGCAAATGACAACACAGGAAGTAGAATTCGTTTTAATAATTCATTTGAATGGAATCTTGGGATTTAAACAAATCATTTTCCATCAGATGATGCATAATTAGAGGATCTGATCATGACAACAAGCTTTTTTCATATACAATCTGAAAAATAATGTATCAAATAATGAATACTGTATATAATAAACTTCAGCAGCACCATAACAAAACCTTTATATCACAAAACCTGTAACACCTATTTCACTATGACAAGATCCTGGATAACCAATGATGGACAACCCAGTGTTAGAGAGCCTACTAAGGATGACTGATCACCAGCAGATGGCACTTGGTACATTGGTAATATTCACTCGTCTGAAGGTGGTTTGCGTCAATTCAAATACAGGCCCTTATTGTTACAGGCAGCATAACGATCATTTATTAACTTTTATTTGCATGTGTTTGTTTAATTCCATTTATTCCAATCGATCTCTTAAAATGATCCCATCCTCCTAATTTCCCCTCTACCAGCCTCCACTGGTGTGGCTGTCCAATCAGAGATGAAGGGTCTTTGGTGATCAACCAAGCAAACAGCAAACGTGAAGACACGAGACAAACACAAAACAATAAAAAATAAACACTGAACAATGACATTTTACACCATATATTGAGTAACTGACTCTGAATTGGAAATGTATTTCAATAAAAAGGGAATTGTTTTCCTTTGTATGTGCTTGTTAAAATGACTTTTAAAATGCGTTAAGAAATTAATTATTCAGATTGTACAGTACATGTGGAGAATGAAGTCAGTGCTTTTTACCTTGAAAAACATGGGTTTAAAAACATCTATCCATCAAATCATGAGGTAAACTATAAATTATTTATTTGAGTATTGATAGAAAATACAATACAGAAAACAATGCATTGTTTGCTGTTCATATGACTGTCAGGAATTCTTTCCTCAAACACTATTGTTCCTCAAACATTCAAAACAAGTGCCCCAGAAACATATTCATTCAACCTGAAACATTAGACTGACAGCCAAATATTACCTTGCCGCTAAGATTTAGTGGGCCAGCAAAAACAGCCAAGCCTGTGAGGATGTTAAATGGTCCATGAGTGTTTCTGGTGCCTTTATGACCGTGCTATTGCTTTGGGACAAGAATTGCCTTACATTTTCTAGGTGACAAAAGTAGGTCAGACTAGTTATACTGTTGGGCCTCTGTCAATGTTGCCATAGCTTCAATAGCCTCTGACTGACACAATCCATTTCTGGCGGGTAGGAGCGTTGGGCCAGTAACTGAAAAGCTGCTGGATCGAATCCCAGATCTGACAAGGTAAAAATCTATCGTTCTGCCCCTGAGCAAGGCAGTTAACCAACTGATCCCTGGGCGCCGATGACGTGGAAGTCGATTAAGGCAGCCCCCCGCACCTCTCTGATTCAGAGGTGTTGGGTTGAATATAGAAGACACATTTCAGTTGAATCCATTCAGTTGTACAACTGACTAGGTATCAGTTTGAGAGCTTGGGACTATAAGGTTCTATCTGCAAAAAGATAATTGTGAGGAAATTGGCTTTAAATTTCCAAACCCTCATTGGTTTGAATGGTGACAGCAATTTTAATCTTGTATTCTTTTAAACTTAACAACATGAATTGGGGTATTTAGAGTACTATATAGGTAGAGAACAATGAACAGAACAAGGCTATGTCAATAACTACATTTTGACAAAAAAATAACCTCATAGTCCCGAACTCTCGAATTTTCACTTCCGCTTTTAAAACTGGTTTCAATTGTAAGATAGCGGAAAGACAAAATGTAAAAGTTTTAAACTTAATTTCCTGCAATTCTACACATTTTGCCAAAAGGTGGACTGAAAATTGCGCAATTTTAAAACAAATTTCATGCAATTTGCCACAGGGCATGGAGAACATTTTAGCAGTTTTAATGATCATTTCCTGCAGTTCTATCCATTTTTCCATGGGGCGGAGAGACAGTTTTGCTGTTTTAAAGCAAATTTCCTGTAATTCTACACATTTTGCCATTACTTATGCCATGTTAATATGATATCTGAGTGAGACTAACAAAACCAATGGGGTCCTCTCTCTGTAGTTTTACAGGACAAAAACATTGTGAATCTCATTTTAGTGTCAGAGCTCCTTTCAAACCCGTTCCAGTGATCTCAGTCTATCCAATTAAGAGCTTGATCAGATATCTGCCCATGTTAAATTACTAATGTATTCTACAGAGGTGAACTGGGGCATAGACGTGATAATAGCACTCAACTGACTTATTGAACAAGCCTATAAATGAACATCAAAATAAACTTGATGACTATCATGATCATAACTCCACTATACTTTCACAATGCTGTTTTCAAATTAAACAAAATACCCTGCGCTTGTTTAACTTTTAGAATTAATTTGTTTGTCTTCCTTGTCTTCAAATCGTTCAAAGAGCAAGCACACCAGTGGAAAAGAGAAACGTTTAAAGGTCCTCTCTGTGCTGTTTGGACTGTGGAGAGTATCCTTGTCTCTCCACAGAGGATGTGTTGCTACTCACTTTCCATGCCAAAAGCAACTCTGTATACCAAACAATCCTCTCCAGGAGGCTTTGCCAATTGTAAGACCACTGCACTGTAGACAAGTGAAATCTTCAGCTTCTTCAATCTTAATCTAACCATCCTGGAATGTAAAATAATGGTCTTTCAGCACAATGTACAACAACCAACATTTAACAGACTATCCCACACTATAAGGAGCTGCTCCTTTCCTAACATGTTGTGAGGACACTGACCTATCTCTTGATACCACAGCGTGATTCATGGTAGAAAAGGTGGAAATGACTCCCCCCTAATCTACACCCCCACATCATCTACACCTCCAACATGTGTTCAGTAAGTCACACCGTGGCAAAAGATGTTGCAACAGAAAACAAAAAACGGTGTTCTTATTGGTCAGGTTCAGGTAGTGTCTCACCCTTTCAAACCGTTTTCTCCCTAATTGAACAGGACCCTGATTCAGCCCACACACAATAACAGGGGTGTCATGTAAAATAAAACTCAAGGGTATCGCTCATACACCACCTTGTAGACTGTGGCACAGTACCACTTCTGCCATAGTATTATCTAGCGTATAGCCGTAATTATAGCTGTAAGGATAATATGTGTCGGGTGGATTGACAGTAATGTTACAGGAGATCTGGTTGCCGTCAGAAACCATCCAGAAGTCAAGTGACTTTTTTCACTGTAAATCATTGTCACTCATCTGAGAGAAAGAATTGAAAAAAACTATTTTGTAACACTTTACTCAAAGCTGGCCAGATATTATGTATTATGATGTGCTTATAATACATTATAATGCATGCCATAAGCATTTATGATCCCCTTATCATCTCATAATGACCAGCCATTTTGAATTATTTGAAATGTGCTATAGAGATACATAACATTATTTGAGGCCTTATCATAACATGTTATCTAGGCTCATACAAGCGTTATACTTTCTGGCTAGCGAAGTGTTACCGAGAGAGAGAGAGAGGCATCATATATTGTTCATCAGACAGATCACGGGATGTGTGTCAACACTGAGCCAACTGAGCTAACACATTTGATTTGTTCTTGTAGTCAGTTCTTGAAATAGACAGATCAAGCACACAATCCTGTTTTTATTACTTTAGATAATCCATGCAATGAGTGTCTCTGGTCATGATAGGTTAAATGATTGGGATGCTCAGACAAGACAGTGTTTGCTAGAAAAGAAACAGAAACATAAGCCTATTTGACAGACAACTCCAATTTAGGATGTACTTGACAATGTGGCTCATAATCACTTATACTCCGAGAAACTGAGAAAAAAGTTTGATGTGGATGAAACTATTACAGAATGGCAGATGAATAAGAATAATATCCAAACACAAACGGATGACTCAACTGTGACCACAGCACAGACATGGAAAATCCCTCTCCCATCAAAGTAAACACTCAGCATTCGTATTAGAGGAGTTTTCTCTCATAACAAGGAGAACCATGCCTGAAGTGATAGAAGTAGACAGTGATAAATAGAGCTGCCATTGTCTCTGAAAATAATATGTTGTTGAGACATGAGCTGAGCTGCCACTGCTCAGGTTAGGGAAAGCAAATCACTCTGCAATGTGGACATATTTCTGTCAGTGAAAAAACATAGCATTTTCCGATACTGATTATCTGAAAGACATGGCCAGCATTGGCCACCATATGAGAGTATTGGAAGAAATTGTACGTGTCACATTGTTGTTGAGTACTTAAGTATAGCTGTAAGCAGAAATATTCCATTGACCTTCTGGCTATTGATTTTGAGGAAGATGTGCGTGTGTGGAAGGTTTCTGATAAATGCATGACCGTGTTTACCGAAACAGTGAATAATTCCACTTTAGACACACAGACAGATCGTAGGCAAATATGATACTGAGTGTGCTCAAACAAACTGTTCCGTTAATCAAACAGGAAATTAAACATAGCAGAATAAATTGAAAAAAATACACCGTGCTTATTATAAGAAATTCCAAATTCCAAGTACAGGTTTTGTGGTCCTGAATCCTGACATATTTTCTTTCATTGAACCTCATGTTGGTCAATCATCGGATGACAGAATGAACTTTGACAGGAAAATGTACGCTACAAGTGTGTGAGGTAAAACCTGATTCTGCTTACAGTGGGGGGGTTTTACCATGTAGAGCATTGTATAGCTAGTAAAGCTTTAAAAAGAAAAACAAGCCCTGAAATCTAGACTTGTTATGCAGATGAATGAGGACCCAAAAGCGACGTAATAGTAACAGAGTCTTTATTCCAGTATAAAACAAATAATGATTCTCCTGGATATAAATCAATGGTAATCCAAAACAGGAAACTGAAATCCTCTCGTCAATAGAGAGGAACGACTGGAGACGCGACCACAGACTGCAGGTCGCTTCAGGAAGGCACAGACCGTAGCTGACATAGACACCTGCTCACACGCAGCATCTGAAGAAGGCAAAAGAACACGACAGGGCGGAACAAGGACACAGAAACTGCAAACATCAAACAAGAATCCGACAAGGACAGGAGCGGAAAACAGAGGGAGAAATAGGGACTCTAATCAGAGGGCAAAATAGGGGACAGGTGTGAAAGAGTAAATGAGGTCGTAGGGAGAATGAGAAACAGCTGGGAGCATGAACGGAACGATAGAGAGAGAGAAAGAGAAAGAACCTAATAAGACCAGCAGAGGGAAGCACAGGGACAAGACATGATCAAAGACAACATGACAAGACTCTTTTAATAAGCACTGTGCAATCAGAGATGTCATCCTATGACAATGGAAATCCTGCTTGGCTTGTTTACATTAGTCTGTTAGAATCTGGAACTCTGTGTTTGGTGGGTGGCAAGTACATTAAAGTCATAAGGACTGAGGAGTAACTTTCCTATCCCTGAGCTTGGAGGTTAAAGTCTGGGGATTTGTAAGGACAGGTGAAACTTTGAACTCACTAGGACCCTAACAAATCACAAGATAGGGTCCCTCCAACAAGAGATCAATCAGTTAGAATAACAGTAGCATGCAGAGGCTTGACAGGGAGCTTATGAAAGTCAAAGCAAACAGCCCTGAGATATGGCTCCAATTTCGTTTGTTTTCAAAAAAGTACTTCAGATAAAAACAATGAAAGGCGAGTAACGGCTACTTTGCAATTTACATATTTTTTTGCTTTTAAATAAACATTGTAATGTAATTGCTAATTGTTTTGTCAGTGTACAAGTAGGCTTCTTCTTCTTCTTCTCTACAAACCCTCTTGTTACCATTTTCAATTAATTCACTTTTTTTGCATATAGTTCCGAAATGTTATCAAACATACCCACTCGACACAGACGTCATTGCAACGTCTAGTTTTGATTTTCATTTGATTGAGCTGATGTCATTGGATTTAGGTGAAAAAAATTGTGTGAAAAGAAAAAAAACATTCCTTTACGTTGATGACTTCAATCCAATCAGTTTCCATGTTGATTCAACGTCATCATATTGAATTGATTGAATTTGTTTGTTGAAATTATGTTGAAACAACATTGATTCAACCAGTTTATGCCCAGCTTGAGAGTTTTTCAGCAAACGAAAGGAACTCCTTATCTGGGAGGGTCTGTCCATTGAATGAGGGGTCAGAGTCCAGAGCTATATGTCAGTGGTTCTTATTATACCTCATTGGTTCTTAGTATACCTCATTGGTTCTTAGTATACCTCATTGGTTCTTATTATACCTCATTGGGTCTTATTTTACCTCATTGGTTCTTATTTTACCTCATTGGTTCTTATTTTACCTCATTGGTTCTTATTTTACCTCAGTGGTCCATACAGAGAGCGTTGGAAAGTCTGGACATTCAAGTGGAAAAAAGGTAGTCTCACATCAAGGAGTCTCCACACCCTGCCGACCCTCTGACACCCCTCCCCTCTCTACTTCCCACTCTCATCACCCCCTCCCTCCCCCGCCAACACCCCCTCCCCCCATCCCACTGTGCCACCAGCTGCTGTTCCCTCTTCAACAACTGCCACTGTGTGTCACTAGGGACAAGAGACAGCATAGCCAGCACAGCCACATATTAATTCACATCTATACTGCATGTGGCCTTCAAATTCACTGCATCTCAGTGAAATGATTTTGTTTTCATAGATACCGTACGCAAGACATACTCTAAGTATTTAGAAAAAGATAACATCTGAACTGCCTTTTATGCACACAAAGTATTGCCTTGAAGTTTTTCTTGTCTTGACATCTGACTGTTTTCCCACTTAAAATGAATCAAGAAACAGCATATCAGTTAATTATAATAATCAACATCTCTGGACAAGAATATGTTAGCTAACCCATTATTTTCATGCACTGTTTAGGGCCAATGAACCCCAAACTTTCCATCGAAACAAGCTTTCAACTCTGAGTTGTTCCGTGTTTATGTGGTCTAGCTATGCCACTACTGTGTTTTCTGAGTGGAAGGATTGTCAGAAAGGAAAGGAAAGGTCTGGTTCCCTCGACCTATAAAGGAAGCAGGCATAGCGATCCTGCCATGGTCGACCGTGGATACACTGGATTGAGTGCCTCAGTGCCTGTAAGGTTGCCCCGCTAAGCGAAAAACCTTCTGGGTCGGCCCGGTTTGCACGGTCAGCTCGAGTTTCCCACAGCCGCGGTGCTCCTTTCATTCGCCTAGTTTCCAGCGACGAGTTACAAGGTATGCTGTGCTATCTCATGGCTGTGTCATCATGCCACCGCACCCATTGATAGTGGATTGTCCCAAACCAACTGATGAGCCAGAGTAACCATTTTTTCACAACACAGATACTGGTGTTGTGTGATACAGATATTTACACCACACTGGTGTTATGTGATACAGATATATACACCACACTGGTGTTGTGTGATACAGATACTGTATATACACCACACTGGTGTTGTGTGATACAGATACTGTATATACACCACACTGGTGTTGTGTGATACAGATACTGTATATACACCACACTGGTGTTGTGTGATACAGATACTGTATATACACCACACTGGTGTTGTGTGATACAGATATATACACCACACTGGTGTTGTGTGATACAGATACTGTATATACACCACACTGGTGTTATGTGATACAGATATATACACCACACTGGTGTTGTGTGATACAGATATATACACCACACTGGTGTTGTGTGATACAGATATATACACCACACTGGTGTTGTGTGATACAGATATATACACCACACTGGTGTTGTGTGATACAGATATACACACCACACCGGTGTTGTGTGATACAGATATATACACCACACCGGTGTTGTGTGATACAGATATATACACCACACCGGTGTTATGTGATACAGATATATACACCACACCGGTGTTATGTGATACAGATATATACACCGCACTGGTGTTGTGCGATACAGATATATACACCACACTGGTGTTGTGTGATACAGATATATACACCACACTGGTGTTGTGTGATACAGATATATACACCACACTGGTGTTGTGTGATACAGATATATACACCGCACTGGTGTTGTGTGATACAGATATATACACCGCACTGGTGTTGTGTGATACAGATATATACACCACACTGGTGTTATGTGATACAGATATATACACCACACTGGTGTTGTGTGATACAGATACTGTATATACACCACACTGGTGTTATGTGATACAGATACTGTATATACACCACACTGGTGTTGTGTGATACAGATATATACACCACACTGGTGTTGTGTGATACAGATATATACACCACACTGGTGTTATGTGATACAGATATATACACCACACTGGTGTTGTGTGATACAGATACTGTATATACACCACACTGGTGTTGTGTGATACAGATATACACACCACACTGGTGTTGTGTGATACAGATACTGTATATACACCACACTGGTGTTGTGTGATACAGATATATACACCACACTGGTGGTACACCAGTATCTGTATCACACAACACCAGTGTGGTGTGTATATCTGTATCACATAACACCAGTGTGGTGTATATACAGTATCTGTATCACACAACACCAGTGTGGTGTGTATATCTGTATCACACAACACCAGTGTGGTGTATATATCTGTATCACATAACACCAGTGTGGTGTATATACAGTATCTGTATCACACAACACCAGTGTGGTGTATATATCTGTATCACATAACACCAGTGTGGTGTATATACAGTATCTGTATCACACAACACCAGTGTGGTGTGTATATCTGTATCACACAACACCAGTGTGGTGTATATATCTGTATCACACAACACCAGTGTGGTGTATATACAGTATCTGTATCACACAACACCAGTGTGGTGTATATATCTGTATCACATAACACCAGTGTGGTGTATATACAGTATCTGTATCACACAACACCAGTGTGGTGTGTATATCTGTATCACATAACACCAGTGTGGTGTATATACAGTATCTGTATCACACAACACCAGTGTGGTGTGTATATCTGTATCACACAACACCAGTGTGGTGTATATATCTGTGTATATACAACACACCAGTGCTGTGTGAGGGGATGTCTATGGAATGATAACACCGGGGATCTTTTTCTATTTTTGAGTTAGCAAGGGGCAAGGTTGGACATGAAAGATGGATCGGGGTGGGGCTGACAAGATGGCAAGTGTGTGTGTGTGTGTCTGTCGTGTGTGTGTGCACACGCGTGCGTGTGTGTAATTTGCAGACAGATGCTACTTAGAACAGGATACCCACTCAGCTTTGGGACACTAAATATATCGACAAACTGTATTTCCCATTACATTCATCACACATATACATTTTCTTGAAGAAAAAAACAGAGTTCTCTCTGGACCCTATTGACAAGGACAGATTTAGATGACTCACAGCAGAGTATGTCAGATGGGCTGGGGATTAATTGCAATCAAAACCATTCATCTGAATAATTTATGTGCCGGGCACTGCTGGCTTTCCCTGTCAACAAAGACATGAATATTCTCTCCACTCTAAACATTTCACATTTTAAGTTGCCTGATTGAATAAATTTCAAGAACTAAGAAATGAACGTAGCTGGCCTAAAAACATAACTTGGGTTGTACATTTCCTCATGTGTCATAAAGTAACTTTTTCCCCCATTTTATTTGAAAAGTCACTTGTTGGTACTTTACACTGGGGTCCTATTTGTCTATGATGGAAGCTTAGTCTGACCAAGGACCACTGTCTCAATGATTTATCATGTCTGGGGCTTATGTTAGCTTTTCTATACTCCTGGTTCTCTCAACACCCTTCCATACACACACCCTTCCACACATACACATACAAACACACACACACACACACACATCTACGCACACACACGCTGGACATTTCAGCACACTGAAGAGGCTAATTGTTAAGGACAGACAAAGGTCTGCTGTGAAAAAGATGACCCCCTTCTCTGTGGTACTGTTTTCAGAAAAACCTCTCACATAGTTAGCAGATTGTTTGTCTCCAGCTGTCCTCGACTTGCGCCACCCTATCATTACCCACAAACCACTGCCTCATACAGAGCAGGGCAACGGACGGGTCGCACATCAATGGAGATGTTTTTAGTGAGGCGTTTCTTAGCCCCGAAAGGAAATGTTTTGATTTAATGAAGGGGAGATCAGTGAGGCTCCTCTTCACCTGCTGGGACAAAAAGGGGGAAGATTGAGGTAAACAAAATGGTCCGGAAGCTAAGGTTACACCTTGAGACTAGAACCGGTTGACTTACCACAAAACGCCAGATAGCATCTTTGCTCTGCAGAAAATGTATTTTCTGACTGTTCCTCGTCGTCGTATGGCTTTCAGTTCCTTCAGATGTTGTCCTATCCTGTTACCTGTGGGATAGCAGCGATTAAATACCCGGGATATAAAGGACTGTCTCTCCCTGCCATACATACACTGAGAAACATTGAAATAATATTACACTTGATCTTCTCACTATCCCCAATAAGTCAACAAGATAGACAGAAGTGTTTAATGCCCACGACCTTTGACTTCAACAGGAAGACGAGAACAATGTCTTAGGAAATATGATGGGAGCTGGGAAACAAACACCAGTGCTACTTATTTTCCAGTTACATCAACTGGGAGTCCTGCCAAGTGCTCGGAAGGTTGGATAGAAGGATCTTTCCACCTAAATGGGTTCACATTAAGATTTCATCAGGGATTACAAGAGTTTGTTGTGGAGGCCAGTGTGGCTGACAGTTACAATACATCTCAATCGACAGTCTCAGAGAAAACATTATTGATCCATTTAAGGTATTGCCGTTTGTAGCAGCATTCCTTTGTACATTATGGACCCTCGAGACACCATTTGTTATTGGCATGCAGTCCAATGACTGAAAAACAATATCCAGTTGCGTAGGCCTGCAAATAGCACATTCATTCATAGACTACAGTGAATGTCTTCCTCACAAAGAGAAGCAATGATGAGGGCACTTAGGTGAATAAGTAACTGTACCTACGAGCTGGGCCTCGTGGGACATTCCTCCCAGTTCCAAGAATTCCTCTGGGTGTAGTGCCTTAGTTATGTAGGTCACCGGGCTACAGGATTTGTGTTTGTTAGTCAAACCCCTGGCTGTAGTGCTTGTTCAGTGGTGGAGAAAATTGGGAGTTTAATGTACTGTAGTGAACGTGGAGTATTTAAAACATGGCAAAGCTCCAGCATTACTCAGTTGGGATGAACATACAGTACAAATCAAAAGTTTGGACACACCTACTCATTCCAGGGTTGTCATTTATTTTTTACTATTTTCTACATTGTAGAATAATAGTGAAGGCATCAACACTATGAAATAACACATATGGAATCATGTAACCCAAAAAGTGTTAAACAAATCAAAATATATTGTAAATTTGAGATTCTTCAAAGTAGCCACTCTTTGCCTTGATGACAGCTTTGCACACTCTTGACATTCTCTCAACCAGTTTCATGAGGAAGTCACCTGGAATGCATTCAAATTAGCAGGTGTGCCTTGTTAAAAGTTAATTTGTGGAATTTCTTTCCTTCTTAATGCTTTTGAGTTGTGTTATGACAAGATAGGGGTGGTATAGAGAAGATAGCCCTATTTGGTAAAAGACCATGTCCATATTATGGCAAGAACAGCTCAAATAAGCAAAGAGAAACGACAGTCCATTACTTTAAGACATGAAGGTCAGTCAATGCGAAATATTTCAAGAACTTTGAAAGTTTCTTCAAGTGCAGTTGCAAAAACCATCAACTGCTATGATGAAACTGGCTCTCATGAGGACCGCCACAGAAATGGAAGACCCAGAGTTACCTCTGCTGCAGAGGATAAGTTCATTAGTTACCAGCCTCAGAAATTGCAGCCCAAATGCTTCAGAGTTCAAGTAACAGACACATCTCAACATTAACTTCAGAGGAGACTCCGTGAATCAGGCTTTCATGGTCGATTTGCTGCAACAACAAAAAACACTACTAAAGGACACCAATAAGAAGAAGAGACTTGCTTGGGCCAAGAAACACAAGCAATTGACATTAGACCGGTGGAAATCTGTCCTTTGGTCTGATGAGTCCAAATTTGAGATTTTTTGTTCCAACCGCAGTGTCTTTGTGAAATGCAGAGTAGGTGAACGGATGATCTCTGCATGTGTACTTCCCACTGTGAAGCATGGAGGATGAGTTGCCTGCTCCTTTTGACGGTTGACCATGACCCCGAGCTTCTCTATAAAGGCTCTCCATACCCGTGATGTGAATTGGGAGCCATGGTCGGAGACTATGTCCTCCTGAAGGCCATAATGCCAGAAGACCTGCTGGAATAGTGCCTCAGCGACTAAGCAGTAGAGAGACCAGAAACATTTTTAACGACAGGATTTTGAAAATCTTTCCACAAACAACAAAATGGTGGTGAAACCGTCAGAGGGGAGATCAGTAACAAAATCAATGGATAGATGGGAACAGGGACGCTGAGGCACGGGAAGGAGTTTCCCTGCTGGAGGGTTCCAGGGGGATTTGGGTTTGGGCACATACGGAACAGGAGTTGATGTAACGAGTGACATCCTGCGCCAAAGTGGGCCACGAGTACTTCTTAGAGATAGATTGGTTAGTGCAAGAAATACCTAGATGTACAGCGACAACAGCTGTGTGTGCCCAGGTCAGCAGCCGATCCCTTATCCTCGTGGGAACGTAGATGCGCTTGGGAGGACAGTTAGTGGGTGCGGGCTCCCTCTTCAGAGCCTGGCAAATGTCCACATCTACGTCCCAGACCACAGGAGCTACAGCTCGGGAGGATGGGATTATAGGTGCATTCTGGACAGGACCCTCTCCCGAATCATAGAGACGGGACATCTGCCTTGGTGTTTTTTTACCTGGGCGATAGGTCAGCGTGAAGTCAAACCTTGTGAATTAAAAGGCCCACCTTGCTTGGCGTGCATTCAGCCTCCTCGCTGTCTGTATGTACCCCAGGTTCCGATGGTCGGTGAGGATGACGAATGGTTCCTTGGCGCCCTCCGACCTGTGTCTCCTATCCTCTAGTGCCAACTTCGCGGCCAGGAGCTCTTGATCACCGACGTCGTAATTCCTCTCTGCAGGGGACAGTTTCTTAGAATAATATGCACACGGATACAATTTCTGTGGATTACCCTGTCGTTGAGACAGAACTGCCCCCACGCCCACCTCTGAAGCGTCTACCTCCACAGAAAAAAATTGTGGGACCTGGGGGTTTGAGCAATGGGGAGGAGGTGAAACGTCCCTTCAATAGGCGGAATGCCTCATTGGCTGCTGGGCTCCACACCAACCTACGTGGACCACCCTTGGGGAGAGAGGTGAGGGGCGGCGATGGAGCTGAAGTTCCTGATGAAACGCCGGTAGAAGTTGGCAAACCCCAAAAACCGTTGTAACCCCTTTATGGTGGTTGGGACTGGCCATGGCCTGACGACATCTGCCTTCTTGACGTACATCCGCACTCCCTGTGGGCTGATTTGGTAGCCTAAGAAGGAGACAACCTTCTGATGAAAGTGGCACTTCTCAGCCTTGACGAACCTTGACGAACAGGTGGATAGCAAGGAGGCCATCCAGGACTGCTCGAATGGGAGTGATGTGATCCTCCAGGGTAGCTGAGTAGACCAGGATGTCATCGATATACACGACCACCTGCCGTCCGAGCATGTCCCTGAACACCTCGTTAGCGAACGCCTGGAACACTGACAGAGCTAAGCCAAATGGCATCACCAAGTACTCGTAGTGGGCAGACATCGTGCTCAACGCAGTTGTCCATTCATCCCCCTTCCGGATGCGGATGAGATTGTAAGCACTCCGCTGGTCCAGTTTGGTAAAGAACCGGGCTCCGAGGAGCTGTTCGATGGCTGCCGCACCAACGAGAGAGGGTAACGGTACTTTGTGGTAATTTCATTGAGTCCTCTAATCAATACAGGGACGTAACCCTCCATCCTAGTTGGCCACAAAGAAGGAAGCAGCCGACGCAGGAGAAGTGGATGTGCAGATGAAACCTTGTTGGAGCGCCTCTTGGATGTGATCCTCCATGGCCTGGGTCTCAGCCACCGAAAGAGGGTAGATGCTTCTGCGCGGAAGCGCAGATCCTGCCAGCTGGTCGATGGCACAGGACCAGAGGCGATGAAGAGGAAGACAGGTAGCGCCGGTCTTGGAGAAAACCTCCCACAGGTCCTGGTATACTTCTGGGATGTTGGGCTGAAGGGCAACCACAGGACTCTCAACCGACGTGGAACCACAGGGGATGGGGAAGCAGGTCCTCAGGCATTCGGGTGACCAGTCTGTGATTCTCACCCCCACCATGAGATGGTGGGGTTATGGCGTTGAAGCCAAGGGAGGCTGAGGATGATCTTGTGGCCTGGTGCACTGGTGATGAAGGGGATGTTCTCCTCTTGAACGGACTCCACGGTGAGGGTGAGTCGTTGGGTGATGTGTGTGATGGTTCCGGATCCTAGTGGCCGATTAGCGAGAGCTTGAAGTGGGAAAGGAGAGGAGAGTGGGTATGAGATGATGATGTTAATAGAGGAGGCAAGCGGGAGTAGACGTGACAGTATGGCAATGTAACATTAGTGATCTGTCTGTTTCCCTAGCTAATTCCCTACTTTTCACACTGACAAAATAATAAGCATCTCTAACATTACAGGCTTCACTGTCAGTCATGGTGCACAGTAGAGATCTAGGGGGACCGATCCCGCCAGCAACTCTCACCGGCTACCGCAAGAACTGGTCCCAAACCCAACCGCAGTCCCGCAATGTTATTTTATGCGTAAGTGATGCAGCTCACTTGCCAGCCATGGTCTTAGCAATGTTGCACCCTATAGGCAATAACAAATGCACAAAAATAACTTAAGAAATAGGTTAAATTACCAGAGATTTCCACATGGCCCTTACATTGTATTACTGGGCTATATCAGCAATATGCTAGATGTAGTTTGAAGAGAGCAGAGTTGGAGAGACTTGCACTTTCTCTTGAGCTATTTTCATAGCCGACCTTTTAGGAGTGGGAAGATTTTCAGAGGGAGAAATAAGGGTGATCAATATTTAGGCTATGTAGTAAACTATAGCCTTATCATAGGCTTATTTAGGAAGTATATTTCCTCGGAAAGACAACTGCTCTGTGCCTCTCCACACATGCATAGGCTATTAGCCTACTCTATTTAATGGAGACCACAATTACACCTGATCTTGCAGGTAAGGCTACTGAACTGGAAGCAGAAAGAATGATGGCAGAGACACTTGCTACATTTTGCATAGGCCTATAGGATATAGCCTACTTTAAGGAGGAGTATTTGCAGGCAGAGACAAATAAATGGGTATTCAATACTCATTGAAAATGAAAAGACGTTGTGCCTTTTCATTTTCAATTAGTATTGATCACCTATTTTTTTTTGTACTTCGACTCACGTTGGTCGAGCGCCCTCCAATTCTTTCCATTATCAATATTTATTTACAGACACTGTAGTAAACTACGGTCTAGTCATGCTTAAGTTAATTTCATATTCAAGTTAACTGCCACGTGATTCTCCGCACTTGTAGGCAGCCTACTCTATTTCAATGAGACTGCACATACTAGGCGCACTTGAACTCTCACGCCCAACTAGCAGTGAACTCTGAGTGTGTGAATAATGTGAAAAAGATGTGCTTTTAATATAATAGGTAGGCTAACGCATACAAAGCAGAAAGAGGAATGTTCCCAAATAATCTGTGGCAAAAAAATAAAAAATCATCCCAAAGTCGTCTGTCTGACCGGCCACTCCCTCCAACCACACTGATCTCCTTGGGCATCCTGCATGAATGCAGCTCTCTAGTGCAGTCAGTACACAACACTATGCTCATCAGATCATCAGGTCTTAGCAGGATCAGAAGGTGACAGGGGTCCCAGCAGGGTCAGACAGCCAGGGATGACCAGTCTATGAAGCTCAGGTGAATTCTGCCGTATATTAACAATATCAGTGAATGATACAAAAAGTTCCATCTTGAATTGATGGCTAGATCTACAGTAGCTACAGGACAGCAGTTTAATCTTAAAGCTACAATCTGGGATCATGGACTAACGGTAATTTCACTTATTGAACCAATGATTCTATTATTGGATAATATAATGTATAAATGTACACCAAGGTAATTATGCCTCATTTTAGGAGGATCAGATGGTGACAGGGGTCTCAGCAGAGTCAGGCAGCCAGGGAAGACCAGTCTTTGAGGAGGTGATGTGAATCTTTGCAGATACAACACTTTATTCTCTCTGTCTAGCAAACACTGGACAAGCCAGATGCTATTTTACGGCAGTCTGACAAACCTCCAAAGTTGATTTCCAAACTGCATCAAGGGTTGATAGAGGCTTTTCCCGATGACACAAAACATGTAAAACAAAAATGTGAGGAAGACCTGGTAGAAGCTATTGATGATAATGAATGGATACAGATGTGTTTGAATGCCCAGTCATGTTCGTATCATCTCAGACATAAATTACTGCAGTTGAAGACCATCCATAGAACATAGTATATGCCAGTGAAACTGAAGTACATGCACTCAGAAATGTACTTCCTCTGCTGGAGGTGTAAAACACAAAAGGGGACATATTTGCATATGTTATGGTCTTGTGAATGCTTTCTGAATTCGGGAAAATAGTTATTTTGTTCCTTTATCGCAGCATGTCTACAGATTCTCCCTTCTCCCTGTTTTTGTGTGCTTGGAAATGTTGATACTGGAGACTGTTATCTGAAGAAACTGTGTAACCAAGCATTTATAGCAGCTAAGAAATGCATTACCATTAATTTGAAGCTTGGTTATCCTCCCCCAATATCAAGTTATGTATAACTAGATTTGATTTATTACAAGATTAAGGCTATACTATATGGAATACAGTCCGACTAAAGGAGTATGTATTGAAAACATGCCCAAGTTAGGGGAGATAACCATTTAGGAAATCCCTAGCTGCCGGGCTGCTCAGTCCTGGCCCTTGGGGTCTGCCGTCCTGTGGGTTGTCTCTCTCGCCTTGACCTAACACACCCGACAGCAATAATGAACGCTTCACTAAGATCCTAAAGCTGAGTGGGGTGTGTTGGTTTGGGGCGCTGCAGTGTGGTGGACCCATAGGGACAAAAAAAGAGCTCTAAAGTACTCAAAAAGAGCTCTAAAGTACTATTAGTCCTATGAGATTAATTATATGGAGGATTTGCTGTTTCTGCGTGTAAATGTATATTTGAGGTGTATGTGGTTATTTTTTGTATTTTGTATTTGATTTTTTCAAAATCAAAGGTGTGAACTGCGAAGGAAATTGTGTTGGGGGAGAGTTGAGTTATTGACTAGTCTGGTGGGGGTCTAGCGTGCAGGCGGCTTGGGCAGGCTGGTCGATCTGGCTGAAATTTAATATAGAGGATGTCTTAATAAAGACAATCAAAAGACTTTGTATTTTTTTCAAGAGTTCATTTGTTAGGCTATTGGTTCAATACCATTGGCATAAGGAGGGTCACTACCTATCAGGTAACTTGTGTGAGAGCTTGCTGAATAAGGGGGGAAACACCCCACGTGGACCTCTCTTCTGTCATCACAGCATTTATTATTCAACTTGTATGGGATGGTACATACTTTTCCCATTATGTGAATTTAAGGGAGACCATAGCAGCACAATGACAGGTGAGGTGGTGAGTTTCTATAATCTCTCAACTGACTGAATGTAAACAAAGCAACTGCACATATAAAACATTTATGAAGAGGGATAAGAAAGATACAAGGGGGCATACAAAATCTCCACTGACCTTTCAAATCCTGTCACTTAGTGAATTATATATTTATTCAGCTATATGGAAAGTATCTAGAACAATACACAAGAGGTTGAAGCACGAGCTAAAATAAACACGTGTACTAATGTTGACATTTGCCCATAGGCTTATCTAATTTACATATGGAAGCGAAACGTTTTACGCAAATAAGCCGATTGGACGTGCGGCTCGACCCATTGGTGTCGGATTTCACCGTGAGCAGGCGAGAGAGTGGCAGCGGTGGATCGCTTTATTTATTTTCTGTAAAGAGTAGCGTAGCGAGTGCCCAATGCGAAGTACACTAAACTCCGCCGGTTACAATTGCCAGGCGCCTACTTTGGTATGATACTTTGGCGGTCAGGGATGGAAATCATAGACTCGGGCAGTGTGATTTTAACAGCTTACCATTCATACGCATCGTCCAGGATACATTTGGTGGATGAGGGCTGTGCTACTCCGCTGTCTCCAAGACACTCTCCTTGCAGGTAACTGGCACGCCACCGTGTCTTTGTTGTTGAAAAAAAACTACAGGATAAATTAACAAGATGTATATGAACTGTTTAACCACTACCATGGTGTTAGTATCCATATTCTTTGATGTAGCTTTTAAACAGATAGGACTGGGTAAGGTGCTCTGAGAGCGTGGGGAAAAAAATTGGGTCTCTGCAGTCAGTTTATTGCCTCGCTACTTGCGGTGATGATGAGTAGGCTAGCCTAGATCTATCCAAAAAGCTTTAAAGATGTTAATGCATTTATGGAATTGTTGCATTGGTTTCTACTGAAATGTCTTGTTGGTTTCTGTATACAACCACCATATATATGGGATTGTAACATCTTGGGCATAGTTCTGACCCCCTCAGGACCTGAAGCGCTTTTCAAGGGTATCAAACAAACATGTGCTAATAAGAAGACACTCTATTGGAAGCAATAAGAAGACACGCTATTGGAAGCAATAAGAAGACACTCTATTGGAAGCAATAAGAAGACACGCTATTGGAAGCAATAAGAAGACACTCTATTGGATGCAATAAGAAGACACGCTATTGGATGCAATAAGAAGACACGCTATTGGAAGTAATAAGAAGACACTCTATTGGAAGCAATAAGAAGACACGCTATTGGAAGCAATAAGAAGACACGCTATTGGAAGCAATAAGAAGACACGCTATTGGAAGCAATAAGAAGACACTCTATTGGAAGCAATAAGAAGACACGCTATTGGAAGCAATAAGAAGACACGCTATTGGAAGCAATAAGAAGACACATGCAGGATGATGTTACTTGCTGGCACTGATTTTTGAAGTCAGTTTTACATTGTAGGTTCTGATGGGTATAGGTCACTAGGTCAGGATTTGGGTATGGTTACCTGACCTCAAATCAACAATTTGAACAGTAGGATATCTCAATCTGTTCCGTCCTTGTTGAACCTTCCATCTACATAGTCTGCAATTCAATAACTTTACAAAAAAGGAAGGCTATACAACATACCATTTAAAAACCCTGTATAATTATGTATCCTGAATATTTAATCAAAGGAGACTGACAACATTGTTTAGATGGGGGGGAAAGTATACCTCACTTTCAGGTCAGTCCAACAAGACAGTCACTTTGCAGACAGTCACTTGGCAGTCGCCCCACAGAGCACAAGGTGGCATTTAAAAACGCTTCTGTCTGGGTACGACCATTGAACATAACAACCGTAATTATGTGTATTAAATCATTACAACTAGCCAATTTCATAGACACACGTAAATAAAAGGAATAGCAAATTGTTCAGGTTTCAGTGGTGGATTTAACACGCCAATATTTTATGATTGCTGGGGAGTAGCCTAAACTAAAATCAGCGTTTCTTATGAACGAGTTCAGGAGTCCCTCCCTGTTTCAATCCATTTTCTTCTGTTTGTTGCCTAATGAATACGACCCTGGACTGTTTGGACTGCAAACTGACTTAACCTAGCTGTGTGTATGTTAAAGTTGGCTGTATTTTACGTCATTGGCAGAGCTACATTCATTTGCCATTGAACTCGAATATTTATTGATGGAGTGCTCTGTGTCTGTTATGGTGTTTGGAGTTGGAAAGTAACCACTGTACTGTAAATGTAGTCTTCAAACAACTTTCATGGTCTCTCTGGCTCTCTCCTCATTCTAACTATGAATTCATTACATCAAGGGGTGTGTGTGTGTGTGTGTGTGTGTGTGTGTGTGTGTGTGTGTGTGTGTGTGTGTGTGTGTGTGTGTGTGTGTGTGTGTGTGTGTGTGTGTGTGTGTGTGTGTGTGTGTGTGTGTGTGTGTGTAAATATTAGACCAAAAGAAGGAAGAATAAATATTACTTGTACCTAAATCAATTTTATTGAACCTAAATCAGACCATGAGCCAGGAAAATGAACTCGCGCATGTCATTGACTAGATGTTCTGTTATTTCAACACTTTCTTTAGAATTCACTCTATTTCCAAGGATCTGTGTGAGAGCTGTTAACTTGTACTGTGGTGGGTACAATACATGATGTCTGCTGACAGTATGTTCCATTTGCTGCCCCACCTGAACAACTCAAGAACATCTAATCTCCCAGCATGGCCAGTTTGCCCAGATGCTTGCTTTGTTTGGCCACTTGTTCCCAGTGTGCGTGCCTGTGTGTCATCGGGGGGTGATGATAGTGATGTCAGCCCCGAGCTACCCAGGGTCAGGCACCGACAGGGGAGCCAGCCTCGTCTTGTGTGGCATGCCAAAAAGTTGGCGCGCCCACATCCATTAAGTCTGAAAATATTTACATTATCCGAGACACATTTGGTGTTTACCCTTAGATATTTTGAGGTCCTTAGATATGTAAAATCGGTCTTGCTCTTGAATTAATTGATGCTTTTTTGGTGTGAAAGATGATCTGTTTTTCTGTGGGTATTATGGCGAAAATTGTCTAAATATTTTGGAGTGATCATATCATAATCTGATGGCGGTTGTGTGTTGATAAGACAAAAAATGCTACCTGTTTTCACATGGAACTATGCTTTGGCTACCAGTACAAGGTTGGATAAATATTAAGGGCATGGTGGTCTCTGCTGTTTATACAACTGTATCAGAACAGACAGTAGGCAATCTCTTATGTTCATTTTGTATGTATCTACTGTATGTACTGAAGCGACTATCAGAGGAATTATTTTTTAAGACAGCCATTAGTCATTATGAGTGATTCCGTATGAAACCAGGACAAAAAAATAAGGATCTCTGCTACTTTTTAAAGTTTTGATCCAATTTGTACACATTACCAACAGAGTGAATGGGAAAATGGATTCAAAATGGTCGCCCTCTGTTGGTGATTTGCTAAATGTGGCATGATACAAGTAAAAAGTGGGCTGTGATGGGTTGCATAGCCAGTTGTGCCAATTTCTCTGTATAAAATGGGCCATCATTTTAAAACTAGCAAATATCGCACTCTGGAACTTTTACATGGCTGTAGAGTATATTCTGTTATGTATATTATGTTCTCTATATATATATATTTTTTTTTTTCAAGAATTAATGATTTCTTTTTTAATTTGAATTATTTTAAAATTATATATATATATATATATACACATACACACACACACACACAAGTATGTGGACACGCTTTCAAATGCGTGGATTCGGCTATTTATATGGCTTTTCATGGTTGAGCAGCCGCACACAGGCCTAAGATCACCATGCGCAATGCCAAGCGTCGGCTGGAGTGGTGTAAAGCTCCCTGACATAGAACTCTGGAGCAGTGGAAACGCGTTCTCTGGAGTGATGAATCACACTTCACCATCTGGCAGTCCGACTAACGAATCTGGGTCTGGAGGATGCCAGGAGAATGCTACCTGACGCAATGCATAGTGCCAACTGTAAAGTTTGTTGGAGGAGGAATAATGGTTTGTGGCTGTTTTTCATGGTTCGGGCTCGGCCCCTTAGTTCCAGTGAAGGGAAATCTTAACACTACAGCATACAATCACATTCTAGACGATTCTGTGCTTCCAACTTTGTGGCAACAGTTTGGGGAAGGCCCTTTCCTGTTGAAGCATGACAATGCCCCCGTGCACAAAGCGAGGTCCATATAGAAATGGTTCGTCGAGATCGGTGTGGAAGAACTTGACTGGCCTGCACAGAGCCCTGACCTTAACCCAGACCTCAACCCAACTCCATATTAATGATCTTGGTATGAGATGTTTGACCCGCAGGTGTCCACATACTTTTGAGAGAGCGAGAGATGTAGAACCTACAGATGAAACATTATGGAGTACTTTGATTCAGTATTTCTCAATTAGGCTTTTAGATGCAAATGTCAACAAACCTTCCTTCAAAGGACCATTCTATGGATAAAATGTAGTGAACAATAAAAAATAATTGTCCTGGTTTTGTATGCAACCATTCTTATGCCATCAAGCCATTAAAATTGGATTACTAGTCATCTCAAGATTTGAGAAATAACTTTTAAGCAAGGAGAGAGTCTGTCTAAGAACAGAAGTCTGTCTGGAATCAAGTTTGCCATATTACACCAGGACAATTCATCAAAACATCATTGACACTCACTGCTTTAGCTGTTATAGTTGTATTTCATCCAGGCCACTGAAGCCAGTGCTTTTGGGAAGGGGAGAGCTTTAGGAGAGCTCAGCTTTCACTCTTGACTGGTTTATTAGCCCACTTCATGAACCATTTGATTTATAGTCTCAAATTAATCTTCCTATCTAACACTGTCTGAAGTGGCACAGAAGGAAACGATTGTTGGCCACGTAAATCAAAGGCTATTTATTGTAAAGGACACAGCTGGTCATACCACCACGACTGATGATGTGATAAAATAGAAAAGTGGCACAAAATAATTTTACTCATTGGATCAGATAAAACAGAGGAGTGTGCTGCTATACACTGACATTGTGTGTGTCTCACTTCCAGGTAACATAATTCCCACATGGCTGGAGATGTTTGTGTGTGTGTGTGGGAGTCTGTGTACCTTTTTGATGTGTGTGCTGACGTTCGTTTCAGCACTGGCACGTGGGTAGGGGCATTTGGGTCACCGGCAGGATTACTTTCAAAGCTTATTCCCATAGAGTTGTGTGTGACACACAATGGTAACCTCTGGTACTCGGGTGTCTCCCTATGAATGTGCCTATTGTAGCCGGTGAAAGGCAAGCTCTCCGCTCTCAACCGCCTTTGTGATAATTAGTCGTATTGATGGCTGCAGGGTGTGCTGTTGGGACTTCAGAGCTCTCTTCTCACACACACACTACTGACATATGTGGACATCCATATTGGGTGGCTATTTTTGGTGTTTTGATTACTTTTTTTAGGGGGGGTGACTGTTTTGGCCTTTTGAATGACTGTGTTCTGGTTTTGGATGACTGTATTTGGATGACTATTTTAGGTTTGGATAACGTTTAGATGACTGTATTTAGCTTTTTGGATTTCTCTATTTTTGGGTTATGCACATTCAATGACTGACTTTGTCAATAAACTCTTTAATCGAAAAGCCATCCTGGCGCCAATCTATTTACAGTTGAAGTCGGAAGTTTACATACATTTAGGTTGGACTCATTAAAACTTGTTTTTCAACCACTCCACACATTTCTTGTTATCCAACTATAATTTTGGCAAGTCGGTTAGGACATCTACTTTGTGCAAGACACAAGTCATTTTTCCAACAATTGTTTTATAGACAGATTATTATACTTATAATTCACTGTATCAAAATTCCAGTGGGTCAGAAGTTTGCATACACTAAGTTGACTGTGCCTTTAAACAGCTTGGAAAATTCCAGAAAAGGATGCCATGGCTTTAGAAGCTTCTGATAGGCTAATTTACATAATTTGAGTCAATTGGAGGTGTACCTGTGGATTTATTTCAAGGCCTACCTTCAAACTCAGTGCCCCTTTGCTTGACACAATGGGAAAATCAAAAGAGATCAGCCAAGACCTCAGAAAAAAATTGTAGACCCCCACAAGTCTGGTTCATCCTTGGGAGCAATTTCCAAACGCCTGAAGGTACCACGTTCATCTGTACAAACAATAGTACGGAAGTATAAACACCATGGGATCACGCAGCCGTCATACCGCTCAGGAAGGAGACGCGTTCTGTCTCCTAGAGATGAATGTACTTTGGTGCGAATAGTGCAAATCAATCCCAGAACAACAGCAAAGGACCTTGTTAAGATGCTAGAGGAAACAGGTACAAAAGTATCTATATCCAGCTCAGCAAGGAAGAAGCCACTGCTCCAAAACCGCCAAAAAACAGCCAGACTACGGTTTGCATGGGGACAAAGATCGTACTTTTTGGAGAAATGTCCTCTGGTCTGATTAAAAAAAAAAAAAGGGGGGGGAGGCTTGCAAGCCGAAGAACCTCATCCCAACTGTGATGCACAGGGGTGGCAGCATCATGTTGTGGGTGTGCTTTGCTGCAGGATGGACTGGTGCACTTTACAAAATAGATGGCATCATGAGGAAAGAAAATTATGTGGATAGATTGAAGCAACATCTCAAGACATCAGTCAGGAAGTTAAAGCTTGGTCGCAAATGGGTCTTCCAAATGAACAATGAACCCAAGCATACTTCCAAAGTTGTGGCAAAATGGCTTAAGGACAACAAAGTCAAGGTATTGGAGTGGCCATCACAAAGCCCTGACCTCAATCCTATTGAAAATTTGTGGACAGAACTGAAAAAGCATGTGCGAGCAAGGAGGCCTACAAACCTGACTCAGTTACACCAGCTCTGTCAGGAGGGATGGGACAAAACTCACACAACTTATTGTGGGAAGCTTGTGGAAGGCTACCCAAAACGTTTGACCCAAGTCAAACAATTTAAAGGCAATGCTACCAAATACTAATTGAGTGTATGTAAACTTCTGACCCACTGGGATTGTGATGAAATAAATAAATGCTGAAATAAATCATTCTCTCTACTATTATTCTGACATTTCACATTCTTAAAGTAAAGTGGTGATCCTAACTGACCTAAGACAGGGAATTTTTACTAGGATTAAATGTCAGGAATTGTGAAGAACTGAGTTGGAATGTATTTGGCTAAGGTGTATATAAACTTCCGACTTCAATTGTATGTCCTATACTTCAACAAACGTGTCAGTTGTCGATTGTAGCTTTTCTGTAAAACACTTCCCATTTCAATGTAGGGCAATTCCACGGTGACAGAGTGATGCTGAGACAAACTTTTTTCACTTTAAAATGTATGCCAAACAAAACAATTGATTGCTAAGTTTAACAAACCATACACCCATATGCAGAAGTTTACTTTTAACAATTGCCACAAAATTTGACTAAAACACACTTGAGGAACAGTGCAGATGCTAAGTTTGGAAACAGAATGACAGTCAAATCTCCCTTAGTTTGTGACCATGTTTTAAAAAATAATGTTAAATATCTATTCTGAATTAAGATTCGAAGAAAGATTGTGGTGTCAGCTATGATATGAAAAATCTCTTTCTGTTATTGAACTACTGTAAGTGAAGTAGATCAACACCCGGTAACAGAATGACTTCATAGGTGTACTCAAAGGTAGAAACATTTAATTATCCTCCTTTTCATGTTTGGGTGTTATTCTACACATTATTCTAATGAGCTCCCCCTCCCCCTTTTATTTTTATTGAATATCCAAAACATACAATATACTTCCAGTGAAGCCGCTCAACAACTACACCACACCAGTCATCCAACAGACTCCCATTCAGAGCGACACAAAGAAGCATCCAGGATCAACGCCCTGCTCAAGGGCACGTCGACAGATCTCCCATAAGGGACAACCACAAAAACGGGTACGCAAACCCTCGAAGATTCCCCCCCCACACAGTTCCCCATAGCTGTCCCTCAACCATCCGAGAACCCTCCCACAGTCACCCCCCCCCCCCCCCCCCCCAATAATAAAAAAGAAAATTAATTCCATTCCCCACCCCCAAGAACCCCTCCAATGTACCAACAACCAAGAAAATGAATTCATGAGAAAAATAAACAGAAAACAACAATACAAAAAAAAACTAAGGACATCAAGGACGACTAAAATCATAACAGCAAGGCCAACTGTATATGTTTGAGTGCATGTCTGGCACTATTTACATACGTGTGTATATGCATATGTACAAACTAGAGGTTGACCGATTTAATCAGCATGGCCGATTTAATTAGGGCCGATTTTCAAGTTTTCATAACAATTACATAATCATAACGATTACATTGGACTCCGCGAGGAGACTGCGTGGCAGGCTGACCACCTGTTACGCAAGTGCAGCAAGGAGCCAAGGTAAGTTGCCAGCGAGCATTAAACTTATCTTATAAAAAAACTATCAATCTTAACATAATCACTAGTTATCTACACATTTTAACTAGCTTGTCCTGTGTTGCAAATAATCAATGCGGTGCCTGTTAATTTATCATCGAATCAAAGCCTACTTTGCCAAACAGGTGATTTAACAAGCACATTCGCGAAAAAAGCACTGTCGTTGCACCAATGTACCTAACCATAAACATCCATGCCTTTTCTTAAAATCAATACACAAGTATATATTTTTTTAATTGCATATTTAGTTAAAAGAAATTCATGTTAGCAGGCAATATTAACTAGGGAAATTGTGTTACTTATCTTGCGTTCTGTGCAAGCAGTCAGGGTATATGCAGCAGTTTGGGCCGTCTGGCTCGTTACGAACTGTGTGAAGACCATTTCTTCCTAACAAAGACCGTAATTAATTTGCCAGAATTGTACATAATTATGACATAACATTGAAGGGTGTGCAATGTAACAGCAATATTTAGACTTATGGACGCCACCCGTTCGATAAAATACGGAACGGTTCCGAATTTAACTGAAAGAATAAACGTTTTGTTTTGGAAATGATAGTTTCTGGATTTGACCATATTATTGACCTGAGGCTCGTATTTCTGTGTGTTTATTATATTATAATTAAGTCTATGATTTGATATTTGATAGAGCAGTCTGACTGAGAGGTGGTAGGCAGCAGCAGGCTCGTAAGCATTAATTCAAACAGCACTTTCCTGCGTTTGTCAGCAGCTCTTCGCAATGCTTGAAGCACAGCGCTGTTTATGACTTCAAGCCTATCAACTCCCGAGATTAGGCTGGCAATACTATAGTGCCTATAAGAACATCCAATAGTCAAAGGTATATGAAATACAAATGGTATAGAGAGATATAGTCCTATAATTCCTGTAACTACAACCTAAAACTTCTTAACTGGGAATATTGAAGACTCATGTTAAAAGAAACCACCAGCTTTCATATGTTCTCATGTTTTGAGCAAGGAACTTAAACGTTAGCTTTTTTACATGGCACATATTGCACTTTTACTTTCTTCAACACTGTGTTTTTGCATTATTTAAACCAAATTGAACGTTTCATTATTTATTTGAGACAATAGATTTTATTTATGTATAATATTAAGTTAAAATAAAAGGTTTCATTGTTCATTCAGTATTATTGTCATTATTACAAATATATATATATAAAAATCAGCTGATTTAATCGGTATCGGCTTTTTTTGGTCCTCCAATAATTGGTATCGGCGTTGAAAAATCATACTCGGTCAACCTCTAGTACAAACACCTGCGCGGCATCAGCCTCAGGCAAACCGGCATTAGCTGTAAAAACACTGCCCCTCAGTGTCATTCAAACTCACTTTTTTTAAAAATTTTAATTTTGACTTAAAGTATAAAAAATTATCTTAGAATGATGGTCAATCTCCTGCCCAGCAACCCCACTGCCTCTTGTCTCCAATTCCACATCCCAACCCTCAGCTTCCCTCAGCCCATCCCACCTATCTCTGATGGCCACCCTCTTCGGATTTCTACGCAATATACACTATCGTTCAAAAGTTTGGGGTCACTTAGAAATGTCCTTGTTTTTGAAAGGAAAGCAAAAAAAAAATGTCCATAAAAATTGCATCAAATTGATCAGAAATTCAGTCATTTACAACATGAACAATTGTAGCTGGAAACGGCAGATTTTTTTATGGAATATCTACAAAGGCGTACAGAGGCCCATTATCAGCAATCATCACTCCTATGTTCCAATGGCACCTTGTGTTCGCTAATCCAAGTTTAACATTTTAAAAGGCTAATTGATCATAAGAAAATCCTTTTGCAATTATGTTAGCACAGCTGAAAACTGTTGTGCTGATTTAAACTAGTTGAGTATCTGGAGCATCAGCATTTGTGGGTTTGATTACAGGCTCAAAATGGCCAGAAATAAAGGACTTTCTTCTGAAACTCGTCAGTTTATTCTTGTTCTGAGAAATGAAGCCTATTCCATGCGAGAAATTGCAAAGAAACTGAAGATCTCGTACAACTCTGAGTACTACTCCCTTCACAGAACAGCGCAAACTGGCTCTAACCAGAATAGAAAGAGGAGTGGGAGACCTCATTGCACAACTGAGCAAGAGGACAAGTACATTGGTGTCTAGTTTGAGAAACAGACGCCTCACAAGTCCTCAACTGGCAGCTTCATTAAATAGTACCTGCAAAACACCAGTCTCAATGTCAACAGTGAAGAGGCGACTCCGGGATGCTGGCCTTCTAGACAGAGTTCCTCTGTCCTGTGTCTGTGTTTTTTTGTCCATCTTAATCCTTTCTTTTTATTGACCAGTCTGAGATATGGCTTTTTCTTTGCAACTCTACCTACAAGGCCAGCATCCCGGAGTCGCCTCTTCACTATTGACGTTGAGACTGGTGTTTTGCGGGTACTATTTAATGAAGCTGGAATCTTTAACGTGGAAAGGGGAAAAAGTAATATTATTAGTTTTTCACAAGCATAGCAAGATGGGCTATTAGCTGAACAATAGACTATTCGACCTTTACTAAAGAATTGTCTAATAGCTGAGCTCGGTGTGAAACCCCCTCCTCCCCAGCTTGCAACAAATCTTTTTCTGGACTATCTAGAAAAAGCAGTGGAGATGCGCAATAGGTTTCTAAGAAGAGGCTATTCTCCAGCCTTTTCTCAAAGCTCTTAATTTGGCATGGGGGAAAACACGAGATGAACTGCTACAAAAAAAGACCCGCTAAAGAACACTCTGTAATGTTCACAACTACATATACTTTGAACTCGCAAAAAGTGGGAGATGCAGTCAGCAAACACTGGCATGTTTTATTTCCGCGATAAATTGGTCCATACCAACTGCCAGCCACAAAAGAAAATCAGCCAGAATGTTTTTCAATTTTCAGACATTGTTTCCTAAAGGTCTTAATGATGACATGCCTATGTATGTTATGTTGTAAATTTGAAAATGAATTATGCCCTTATTTCAGATTACTCTGTTTTGTCTTACACTGTACCCAATGATTTATGAAAACTTGCTTGGTAGGTCGACGTCCTCATTGTGGTTTTACAGACGTGTTTAATACGTTTCATGTACACACTTTATTTGAATATTTATGAAATGCATATTGTTATATTTGGTAGCACTTATTTGTTTTTCCTTCGCCTCCAACCCCTTTCCATGCATGGAACGGATGTGGGTGGGGCTAGGTCTACATAAGGGTGCTAATTTAAAAACTCACAAAAGCTCTGACGAAGGCCGTGAGGACGATACGTAAAGCTTATTAAAGATCAGTGATACAATCAAGAGCAGTGTGCGGGTTCCTCATCTTATCCGGCTGTTGCCATGCACCTGCAAAAAAGATAGCTCAGATGTGCGCAAATTTGACTTTGCAAACAACAAGAGGGCATAATTGGGGTCTATTTCTTTGGAGCCTAGACCTATTTTAAATAACTTAGCCCACCTCAGCCAGTTATGAGGCTTATCTGCCTAATAGAAGTAGGATTTTTTTGGGGGCCTACTTATAATTGCAACTGGTCAAATATAGCATCCTACATAAAACAATCATTTAAAGAAAGAAGTCTGCACGCTTAAACAAAAACAATGTACCAGAAAAGAATGTGCACATTTCTCAGTCCCAAACTCTAAAAGTAATTGGAAAGGTAGATACAAATTATGTGTGACATTGTGGTTACAATAAAGAATGTAGCCCATCATGCAAATGATTCCTATGAGCGGGACAATAGACTTTTTATAGCCTGGCTACTGTTGTGGATATCCCTCAACTTGCAATGTATTCGATGCTTAAGTACTCTAAAGTGTTTCATTTCTAACTCAAAACAGCATTTATTCATCAACATCTTTATGCTTTCGAAAATCTTCTTGATCTTCTTCCTTTTTTTCTGTAGTAATTTTGAGCAAATTGCTCAAGGGCAACGGCTGATTCGTCTGTGAAGGTGATGTTATTGAATGTCTCGCCAGCTTTGATTCATGCCTGGGCCTGCAGGACGCAAAGTTCTTTGTTTGTCAGACGAATCATTGGGTCAAAACTACAGAACAGTACAAAACAAGCGAACACACATGGTTAATGTTCTGAGAATGTTTTTTAAATAATATATATACATAAATAAAAACATTTCTTACCGAGCCGTGATGCCTGCAGATTACAGATTGCCTTTGATGATCGCTCATCATCTTCATTCATCAGTGAGTCACTAGCATGAATAGTCTTTGACTCACTCGCGCGTTGAAAAGTAAAGAGATGGCGTCGCAATCCATGCCAGGCACACCTTTGAGCTCTGGAACTCCACCTCCGACAGGCAGAGTTAACATACAGTACGTGGTGGGTTCGTCAGGTTTTCGGGTTCACCCTGACATTTCCATTCCTCTTCTGACAACAGAACTCGACCAACTGCTCACAGGGCACAGCAAGGGCCGCCCGGACCGTTAGGCTGTTCTGCTATTTCAAGGATGTGTAACCGAAGAGAGATGAGTGGGCACAGAATACATAGCCTTCCCACTGTGGCAGTCTATTTCACCACCGTTTCGCGCTGCTCTGAGACAAGCATGGAGAAACTAAAATGTTCAAATATTCCATGATATTCTTAAGATATGTGTTGACTGAATATAAGCAAGTGATGTCTGCTAAATAATCAAGTTAGGTTTCTCCAGAAATAAATAATTCTAATAACTGGCTCTATTTACAAATTAGTGATAATGTCTCACCCCATTTTCAAGAATTGCCTTATTGTCGCTCGCTCTAGGTTAAATGAAAACGAAATCTCCAAAATATCCTTACTTTTTACACAAAGCAATTATTATTTATTAATTAATTTAGAATGATATAAAATCCCCTTAGATATTCTCACAGATCCTAACGGAAAATGCCCCTTAGATATTAATATGGAGTCCTACAATCCTCTAAATGTAATCATTGAAAAAAATATTTTTAGATATACTGTCAAAAGTGGTGCAGGTCTTATTTATTTAAAGAGCATATTGAAGTTAAAAGCAAAAGCCTACAACTATATTAGCACTGTTTCGTGCTGCTCTGAGACAAGCACGACACAGGGATTCTTTAGCTAATTAGCCCAGTACTGTACTGCCGGACATCACGTTGTACAGCACCATATTTTCCCTTCCATCCTAACAGGAACCCAGAGGGTTTTTCATTTTTCATGGAATAGGTACACCATAATATTAATCAAATTAATTAAGCAAGTACCAGTCAAAAGTTTGGACACACCTACTCATTCAAGTATTTTTCTATATTTTTACTGTTTTCTACATTGTAGAATAATAGTGAGACATTACAACTGTAGCAGGTGTAGCCCATCATGCAAATGTTTCCTATTAGCAGGACAATAGACTTTTTATAGCCCTGCTACTGTTGTGAAAATCCCTCAACTTGCGATGTATTCGATGCTTAAGCACTCTAAAGTGTTACATTTCTAACTCAAAACAGCAGTACAGTATTTCTTTATCAACATCTTTATGCTTTTGTTACTAAAATAACAAGAAAAAGGACATTCAAATGTGGATGTTTATATTTCACTTAATCTCCATTTGGGTATTGGTTAGACAAGAATAAGGAAATTAGGGTGCAGAAATTTATGCTCTTAGTGTAACATTTATTTAACTAGGCATGTCAGTTATGAACAAATTCTTATTTACAAGGACAGCCTACTACAAGGACTGCCGACCGACATTTTCTGTTCCAGCAAGTACCAGTCAAAAGTTTGGACACACCTACTCACTCTTTAAAAAAAATTTTTTTTTAAAATTCTACATTGTAGAATAATAGTGAAGACATCACGTCTATGAAATAACACATATGGAATCAGTTAAGAACAAATTCCTATTTACAGCCTACTATTTACAGCCTAGGACAGCCTACTCCTTCCTCCCCAAAGGGGATTTGAACCCTGGTCTCCCTTGTGCCCCGCATTCTGTAGTACAGACATGGCCTGCTCTCCCTTATGTAAGGAATTAGGCACTTTCCCATGTTAACTACAGTATGTATTGTAGACTGCACAGTAGCCTAATAAACACATTTCGTTAATAAAATAATGATAAAAAATACTCTTTCAAAATGCAGATGTTGATTTACTTATGGATCTATAACAAATTACTATGGGAATAAATATCACTGATTTACAGAAATATTGGAACAAAGTTGTCCCTTATGTAAGGAATTAGACTTAATTTTTTATCATTATTTTATTAAAGAAATGTGTTTATTAGGCTACTGTGCAGTTTACAATAGTTACTGTAGTTAACATGCGACTCTTTCAAAATGCAGATGTTGATTGTTATGGATACATAACAAATTTATATGGGAATAAATATCACTAATTTTAGAGAAATATTGGAACAAAGTTGTCTAATGAAGGCAAACAATTTAGAATCCTCAACTCCTATAGCCTACTCCCAACCGTCATGTTGTACATTGCCATATTTTCCTATCCATCCTAACGGAAACCCGGAGGGTTTTGTTTTTCTCTGAATAGAAACACCATAATATTAATCAAATTAATACATTTCTTTAAAATCAATCCCATATACTATGTTATTACAAAAAGGTTTTAAATTCTCTGGTAATGCCAATACAGACTACTATCAAATGCTTTTAAAAGATGCCCTCTGGTGGTCAAACTAGCAATAACTTGAGGTAACAGAAAAAATGTCTGAGAATGAAATGTGCCACAGAACGCTGCGGCAGCACACAAAGTGTGCCGCAGAAAGACACAGCTTTCACATTTACATTTAAGTCATTTAGCAGACGCTCTTATCCAGAGCGACTTACAAATTGGAAAGTTCATACATATTCATCCTGGTCCCCCCGTGGGGAATGAACCCACAACCCTGGCGTTGCAAGCGCCATGCTCTACCAACTGAGCCACACGGGACCACACCTCGTGTCCTTTTAAAGGAGGAACTACTGTAAGACATGACTCTCCTGTAGAATTTGTGAATTTTTTTCTCTTGTAGAATACATTCTATCCATTATACTGGATTAAGCGTACATTTTTGTTAACTGTAATTTCGTTCGTTATGTTCCAACACTCCCTCCATCTTGCGCCAATATCACTTATTTTTACTCTTGGTTCCAATAGTTAATTTTTTCCCTAAGAGATTGTCAGTTGGATAGGCTCTCTGCAAGACTTTGTATATCTAACCTATCATAAGGGTATCTTTTTCTGACTCAATAGGAATCCCTCAATATTGCTCTGATGTCCAAAAGCTTTCAGGTTGACATTTTGTGAAATAAAACGTTTAAATTGCATAGATTTGAAAATATCTACATTGGTCAGTCCAAAATGGCTTTTTAATTCTTTCATGGAAATAATTGGTGAATTGTGAAAAGCTATCCAAGGATTGTTCCATAGGGGTGTGTTTTTAGGGAGTGATATTTGTTCTTATAGAATGTGTTTCATTTTCTTCCATGTTATAGTGTTCTTAACTATGAGATATTAATGTTCCTTTTGAAAACAAATACGTTAAGATTCTGGGGATGAGCATGCGCATCTTCAATGTGTACCCATTGTTCCTCTTTTGTGCATTTAACAATATGTCGCAAGTAAAATCCTTGGGTGGCAAGTTGATACAATTCCAAATCTGGAAGGTTAAAACCCCCTCATTTTGTGACACTTTACTATTTATTTTATGAGTTTATTTCCCAGATGAAGTCTGTTATGGCCGAGTATACTTTTTTTAGAGAATTTCTTCGGTGGGGTAATTTGTATTACCGAAAATAAATATAAAACTTTGGGAGCCATGCATTCTATAGAAGCTTATTCTACCTGTAAGATTTATGGGAAGATTATTCCATTTAATTAGAAATGCTTTCATGTTGAGTAATGGGATAAAGTTATCTTTATATCACAGGAGGTTGGTGGCACCTTAATTGGGGAGGACAGGCTTGTGGTAATGGCTGGAGCGGAATTAGTGGAATGGATGGTTTCTATGTGTTTGATGCTATTCCATTTGCGCCGTTCAAGCCATTATTGTGAGCCATCCTCCCTTCAGCAGCCTCCACTGCTTTATGTTTTTGTTGTTTGTTGTCACTTTTATAGAATACAGGTTTGTAGTAATATAAAAAACAAAATAGTCTCAACAGCAGTGATTGCTGTAGATCATTAATTATAATTTTTTGTTTTCCTATTGCCATTATTTCAGTTTTTTCAATGTTAACTTTATATCCTGAGATTTTAGAATATTCTTAAAATATTTTTAGTAAAGGGGACATTGAGTTTTCAATATTGGTCAGGTATATCAAGAGATCGTCTGCAAATAAGTTTAGTTTATATTTGTCTTTACTGATACCTGTTACGTTTGGGTCCAGTCTAATTGTTTCTGCAAGCGGTTCAATTGCCAGTGCTAACAGGAGGTGGGGAGAGGACATCCCTGTCTCGTGTCCTTTTCAAAAGAAAATTCATCAGATAATATATTATTTGTGTATATTTTTGCTTTAGGATATTTACATAATATTTTTATGACATTTTTATTATTTCAGCTGTAAAGTTGAATGCTTCCAAAGTTTTGAATCGGAAAGGCCACTCAAGACAGTCAAAAGCCTGTCTTTTGGCATCAACAGCCATTATTGATAAATCAACATTGTTTTTTAGCATGTTATATTATACTAAAACCTGTTCTTGTATTTGTTTAAGTGTCTATTTTTAATAAACCCTGTGATTAATATGTATCAAGTACTTTTGCCATTCTGTTGCTTATGAGTTTTGTTATTATTTTATTGTCGCAATTTATTACATTTATGGGTCTGTAATCTGCAGGGGACTCCAATTTTTCCCTGATTTTAATATAACTGAAATAACTGTTTGATACATGGAACTCTGAAGCACTGAATTGAGTGATGTGTTGTCATTTGAGTAAATAGGGGCACTACTTTGTCCCAGAATATCAAATAAAATGATATGGGAAAGCTGTCCATCCCTGGTGCTTTTCTCCATGTGGACGTTTTAACAGTGTCTATTCTTTTTGGGTGATTTCCATTTCTCGTGATTTATTTTTTTATCTGCTGATAGTTGTTTCAGTGTTATTGAGTCTAAGAAGGCTGCTGGACCAGTCCAACTGTTATTTAATTGTGATTTATATAGATTTCCGTAGAATCTTTGAAAAGTGTTATTAATAGTGTTGTTTCTAGTTAAAGCATTTGAGTCCCTATCTTTTTAAAATTATAACTGGTTTGGCATGTATTCGTTTTCTGAGGGCTGTGAGGTGTTTACCAGGTTTATTTGTCAATAATTAGTATGCTTTATTTTGAGTTTAACCTGTAATAATAGTTCCTGTCTCGGTTTGATCTAATATAGCTAGAATTCAATTTAAAACACCAGGTTTGCCCCTGGGGGATATACAATGAAATCAATGTGTATGTTTCCCCGTGTAAGGTACAATTCAAAATGAGAAAACATCCTCCTTGGTCCATATGCTGGGAATATGTGAAAAGGGTGTATTCTTATTTATCAGGATTCTTCCACATCTGCTATTACTACAGCAAGTTGCAGCTTCCGCCTTCCAACCCAGCTCCCCTTTAAATATGTCTAATTGTTTTAAATGTAGCTCTTGCAGAAAAAACGTCTGCTGACAATATCTTTAAATGTTCAAGAACCTTATGCTTATTTTTTCCCTCATGAAGCCCGTGCACATTCCATGTGATAAGTTACATTTTGTTGGCCTTCAATTCTATACGGTTAAAAGTTAACCTTGTCTGTTCCGTCTGTCATTGAATTTTGTATACATAGTTGTTGTATACATTGCGTATTTAAAATGTGTGAACATGTAACCTGAGCAAACATTTAACGGAAAACACACAAACAACATAAAGCAAGTACTTCTTTGTACTTTGAGGCACTATGCCTTTTTTTGGGCTTTTAACCTCCTGTACCAAGTATCTGTGGATTATGTCATTGTAAATACATTGGAGGAAGACTGCCACTTAAATACTTGTGTACAGCTCAGCATTCAACACCATAGTGCCCTCAAAGCTCATCAATAAACTAAGGACCCTGGGACTAAACACCTCCCTCTGCAACTGGATCCTAGACTTCCTGACTGGCCGCCTCCAGGTGGTAAGGGTAGGTAACAACTAGATGATTTTTCAACACCGATACTGGTTATTGGAGGACGAAAAAAAGACAATACCGATTAATCTGAATTTTTTTAAATATATATATTTGTAATAATGACAATTACAATAATACTGAATGAACAATGAACCCTTTTATTTTAACTTAATATAATACATAAATAAAATCTATTTAGTCTCAAATAAATAATGAAACATGCTCAATTTGGTTTAAATCATGCAAAAGCACAGTGTTGGAGAAGAAAGTAAAAGTGCAATATGTGCCATGTAAAAAAGTGAACGTTTAAGTTCCTTGCTCAGAACATGAGAACATATGAAAGCTGGTGGTTCAATATTCCCAGTTCTTCAATATTCCCAGTTAAGAAGTTTTAGGTTGTAGTTATTATAGGAATTATGACGCGTCGACTAGGCACTATAGTATTGCCAGCCTAATCTCAGGAGTTGATAGGCTTGAAGTCATAAACAGCGCTGTGAAGCAAGCATTGTTAAAATCTGCTGGCAAATGCAGTAAAGTTTGAATGAATGCTTACGAGCCTGCTGCCACTTACCACTGCTCAGTCAGACTGCTCTATCAAATCATAGACTTAATTATAATATAATAAACACAAATACGAGCCGTTGGTCATTAATATGACGCACCAAGATGGCGTAGCAGTGCAGACGTTGTTGGTCGTTCTCCCGTGTGCATTTTATATGTTTCGTCTTTTTTTGTATATATTTCAATATATTTTCAAGCTATTTTTCAATTTTTAAATTAAATATACCTTCCGGCAACCCGCCTCACCCAATGTGATACGGATCTGCTATTTTTAGACCTTCTAGCCAGTACCTCCATCAGAAGCTAGCCATCATAAGCTAACCAGTTAATTAGCTACTAGCTATTTAGTCATTGTTAGCCACTGCTAGCGGCCCAGCCCTGAAGCTAGCCTTTAGCCAGGCCCATCTCCTGGCCTGCTCAGTGGACCCTATGATCACTCGGCTACACAGCTAATGCCTCCCGGACTCTTCACTGACACGACTAGAGTCCACTACACCACCGGATTCTTGCCGTAAGCTCTGACCTTTGCATCGGATCATTGCTGCTAGCTAGCTGCTACCGAGTGGCTATAGTGGCTAACGCCCTTGTCCCGAAGCTAGCACCAGTTAGCCGCGAGACAGGCGCATCTCCCGGCTAGCAAAGAAATTACTCCAACTACAATACCTCTTTTGCCAACTGGCCTGAACCCTTTCACACGGAGCCCCGCTGTTACATACCGACTGGTCTGCCGACGCAATTCCATCCGTTGTGCCCTCAACTGGCCTTTGCCGGACGTCGGAGCAGATGCTTCTACTAGCCCCGGCCTGCTAACTTTTACACTGTGTTTCCCGTTTGCAAGCATAGTAACAACTACCTAGCGGCTTCCCTATTTCATCTATTGCTGTTCACTGGACCCTATGATCACATGGTTACATAACTGATGCCTGCTGGACTGTAAATGAATCACAGTACTCCATTTTGTTTATCTGTCGACCCCAGCCACGAGCTCGGGCCCTGTGTGTAGTTAACTGACCCTCTCTGCCCATTCATCGCCATTTTACCTGTTGTTGTTGTCTTAACTGATTTGCTGTTGTTGTCTTACCCGTTGTTGTCTTAGCTAGCTCTCCCAATCAACACCTGTGATTGCTTTATGCCTCGCTTTATGTCTCTCTCTAATGTCAATATGCCTTGTATACTGTTGTTTAGGATAGTTATCATTGTTTTAGTTCACTGCGGAGCCCCTAGTGCCACTCAACATGCCTCAGATACCTTTTTTGTCCCACCTCCCACACATGCGGTGACCTCACCCAGCATAACTAGTGTGTCCAAAAATGCAACATCTCTTATCGTCACTCAATGTCTAGGTTTACCTCCACTGTACCCACACCCTACCATACCCATCTCTGTACATTATCCCCTGGATCTATTCTACCACGCCCAGAAATCTGCTCTTTTTATTCTTTGTCCCCAACGCACTAGACGGACAGTTTTGATAGCCTTTAGCTGTACCCTCATCCTACTCCTTCTCTGTTCCTCGGGTGATGTGGAGGTTAACCCAGGCCCTGCGTGTCCCCAGGCGCTCTCATTTGTTGACATCTCTAACCGTAAAGCCTTGGTTTCATGTATGTTAACATCAGAAGCCTCCTCCCTAAGTTTGTTTTACTCACTGCTTTAGCATTCTCCACCAATCCTGATGTCCATTCCGTGTCTGAATCCTGGCTTAGGAAGGCCACCAGAAATTCAGACATTTCCATCCCCAACTACAACATTTTCCGTCAAGATAGATCTGCCAAAGGGGGAGGAGTTAGCCTGAAGAGTTCTGTCATGCTATCCAGGTCTATGCCCAAACAGTTTGAGATTCTAATTTAAAAAATGAATCTCTCTAGAAATAAGTCTCTCACTGTTGCCACCTGTTATAGACCCCCCTCAGCTCCCAGCTGTGCCCTGGACACCATATGTGAATTGATTGCCCCCCATCTATCTTCAGAGTTCGTTCTGTTAGGTGACCTAAACTGGGAAATGCTTAACACCCCGGGAGTCCTACAATCTAATCTAGATGCCCTCAATCTCACAAATTATCAAGGAACCCACCAGGTACAACCTTAAATCCGTAAACATGGGCACCCTCATAGATATCATCCTAACCAACTTGCCCTCCAAATACACCTCTGCTGTTTTCAATCAGGATCTCAGCGATCACTGCCTTAATGCCTGCATCCGCTATGGGTCCGCAGTTAAACGACCACCCCTCATCACTGTCAAACGCTCCCTAAAACACTTCTGCGAGCAGGCCTTTCTAATCGACTTGGCCTGGGTATCCTAGAAGGATATTGACCTCATCCCGTCAGTAGAGGATGACTGGTCGTTCTTTAAAAGTAATTTCCTCACCATCTTAAATGAGCATGCCCCATTCAAAAAATGTAGAACAAAGAACAGATATAGCCCTTGGTTCTCTCCAGACCTGACTGCCCTCGGCCAGCACAAAAACAACCTGTGGCGGACTGCACTAGCATCGAATTGTCCCCGCGATATGCAACTTTTCAGGCCACGGAAGGAGAGTTGTATGGCATTGAGCTCGTCTGGAGGTTAGTTAACAAAGTGTCCAAAGAAGTGCCAGATGTATACAGAATGGTGTCGTCTGCTTAGAGGTGGATCAGATAATCACCAGCAGCAAGAGCGACATCATTGATGTATACAGAGAAAAGAGTCGGCCGGGAATTGAACCCTGTGGCACCCCCATAGAGACTGCCAGAGGTTCGGACAACAGGCCCTCCGATTTGACACACTGAACTCTATCTGAGAAGTAGTTGGTGAACCAGTCATTTGAGAAACCAAGGCTGTTGAGTCTGCCGATTTAAGAATGTGGTGATTGACAGAGTCGAAAGCCTTGGCCTGGTCGATGAAGACAGCTGCACAGTATTGTGTCTTATCGATGGTGGTTATGATATTGTTTAGGACCTTGAGCGTGGCTGAGGTGCACCCATGACCAGCTCGGAAACCAGATTGTATAGCAGAGAAGGTACGGTGGGATTCGAAATGGTCGGTGATCTGTTTGTTAACTTGGCTTTCGAAGACCTTAGAAAGGCAGGGTAGGATAGATTTAGGTCTGTAGCAGTTTGGGTCTAGAGTGTCTCCCCCTTTGAAGAGGGGGATGACTGCGTCAGCTTTCCAATCTTTGGGGATCTCAGATGATACAAAAGAGAGGTTGAACAGGCTAGTAATAGGGGTTGCAACAATTTCGGCTGATAATTTTAGAAAGTGAGGGTCCAGATTGTCTAGCCCAGATTGTCTTGCATGGCCTGCACAGATCCCTGACCTCAACCCGTTTCACCTTTAGGATGAATTGAAACGCTGACTGCAAGCCAGGCCAAATCGCCCAACATCAGTGTCCAGACCTCACCAATGCTCTTGTGGCTGAATGGAAGCAAGTATCCGCATCAACGTTCTAACATCTAGTGGAAAGCCTTCCCAGAAGAGTAATGGCTGTTATAGCAGCAAAGGGGGGACCAACTCCATAATAATGCCCATGATTTTGGAATGAGGTGTTCGACGAGCAGGTGTGTGACTCTGTATTTTTATAGCTTACAGTTTATTCACCGTTAGTCAGAACCTCTACACTAAATAATTTTCTCTGAGTGTGCGCCAGCTCATGCTTTGTTTGACGAGAAGTCATGTAGTGTACTTCAGGGAATTGTCTGATATCCCTCCCAGCTCCCCTGTCCCAATCCCTCAGAGTCCATCTCCAATAACCACCATTAGATCTTAAAGGAAAACTCCTCCCAAAAAGTATATTTTTGTATTTATTTCATTAGTCCATTGTTGACATGGTCCGAAAATGTTTTGCTTGTCAGCAATCCAAGTTTTTAAGATATGTAACTTTCAAAATACAGAAATCATACCCATATATACTGGCAAACAAGGAATAATAATGACCTGTCCTCCTCTCCTAATTTGGCCAGAACTCTTATTCCTTTTACATAAAAATGTATAAAACTACATAGTAGATAAATCCTTACTTCCCTCTTTCCCAAGCCAAGGGGATGCGCTTTAATCACATAAACAAAATTGTTATCAGTAAAAACTACTAACTAATTGGTAGGTCTACATTTACTTGTTAATTATGTGAACTTTCATAATCTGACCCCCATTAGGGAGAGAAATTGTGGGTTTTTGGTAATAGAATAACAAGACAAGACTTCTTACAGAAGGCAAATAATTCCTGCAAAACTAAATATACATGTTGATATTAGTTGTCAAGGACCTTCAACATAATTGTCTTCAAATATTTTTAAAACCATAAGACTTTTTCTAGTAGATGTTTTAGCCCCATTTTCCATGTATGTGACCAGAAATCAAAGCCTTTGCTTAGTCCCAATTTTAGGATGGCTGAATTCCTTCATTTATAGAAAAGTTTGGTCATACTCCCATCCTTAAAAACATAGGTGCTGGGCTAATAAAGAATACTAGTATAGAACATGAAGGCTTGCACACTGTTAAAGCTCCCAATTCACCGCAGTGTGCGGGCCTTCTTGTTCTATACTGAGTTCCTTCATTTCCCCAAAATATAGACTCTTAGCTTTCATTGGACATTTGATATGCTCTTATAAACTTCACGTTGGTGCTCATAGATCATTTAACATGGAAATGACCTGTCGTGTTTTACAGCGTGTTTTTCATTCAGGCAACGTGACGTGGAACTACAGTGACAAGCCTGAGGAAGTTGTTCTTCTGCTTGACTAAATGGATCAGCAAAACCCAATGAGAGTTTCTATCAATTGCTATTACTATCTGCACATTTCATAATTTCTGACATGCTCCCGTGATTGAAATGAATTAGAAGTGCATGCTTTGTAGAAATGAAAAAAATAACATGGTAAAGGGACACGCACTTTGATTGACTGGTTAAAGTCTGTGAATAGCAAAGTCAAGTGTGGCGCATTGCTTCTGACATCATTCCGCTCAGTGTTTTATTACCTAGTGAGTGAACACATCCCCTCAAGGCACTCATAACGTGCAGGATGTAGCCTTCAATGACGGGGTTCAAGAAAACAATAATGGAAATAAGGGTCTATAGTTCAGCATGTGCACAAAGGGATTATCGGAAACAAGAATGTGGGTACGAGTGAGTGAACTGAATTGTGTGTGGTCACTGAAACTGGCGTATCTGAACTTTACCCCTTATGATGACCGAAACAAAGTACACTATTCAAGTACCTCTCAAACTGACTCACTCAGTGTTGACATAGTGGAGTTGAAACCACCTACCTATGGTGAAGACGTCGGACAGAAATAGCAGCCTTAAAACACATGAAATAGGACAAAGATTACTTCACCAAAATGAAATGTCTAAGACGACTGACGGGAAGAGTGACTTCCTCCGTTGCCGTTTTGACAATGTTGCCTGTCCAGATTCCACTCCTCTATTCTCAGGTAGGACTGAGCGATATACAGAGTATACCTGTGCGTTCTGGCTGAGTTCCAGGCAGTCATCAGCTTCCGGAGCTAGTGGACTGAGCTATCCAGATCGTAACAGCTGACTTTAGACTATTTCTGTACCTGAGCAGTCTTAGACTGGACAGTAGAACGATTCTGATCCTCTCAATTGCTTTATTTCTACACCAGAGGGACTTTGAACATGTAAACGCACACTCATGTTCCCCTGTAACGTACACGGCTACTGTATAATATCAACAGTGTCTATGATGAGGGGAAGAAGTTGGACACTTAACAGCGACTCTGTTGTAAACAGTTGAGGGTGAGTGGTTGATTTATCAGGTGGAGAATTGTTTATTTGCTATGGTGGATTTATTGTTTTACCATTTATATGCAGCACGTAAAGGACAGACTATGCAATCCTTCCTCTCATGTCTGTATTCAGAAACGTGTTGTTTTTAAAAGGATGAGTTCAGACTTATGTTACAGTATGACAGGAATATCTGTTATACAAATTAAAAAAGGAGAGAAGGTAAACTGTGATTTTGTGAGATTAAAGGATACTTTGTACCTAGACTAATTTCTAAATGGAGAGTTGTGTGTTTTTACTGTAGCTCTGACTTTTAGGCTGTAAACAGCCCCTGAAGTCATAACATTGCTCTTGACAACAGTCTCAATGTGGAGATGATCTTTCAATCACAAGAGTACTTTGGATCATATCGCTTGATTTGATTATTTCTCTAAAGTAGGAAAGGATACTGCTGATGTGTGTGTGTGTGTGTGTGTGTGTGTGTGTGTGTGTGTGTGAGACAGTTTCGCCCTTGTTCCCACAAGAACTGCTTTGCATAGCACAGCAGGAGGTGTGAATTTGAAAGGGAAATAATCACTATGCAGTTGATGATAGCAGACTCTCACGCTCACACACACACACACTGTAATCTGTTACTGCATGTTGCCTAGATTTAGTCAGCATTATGTTGTGCAGTGCACTCTGTAAGAGATCGGGATGGACATGTAAGGCTGACCAAAACAGCAGACAGCTCTCATGGTGAAAGTGTATTTATGTTAAAGAGACTACAAAAGTGCCTCTCAAGCCTAATTTGATGTTCTGAATCTGTTTTGGGTTACAGATGGTCACCTGTGCCCCCCAGCAAACAGCTGAATCTTCTTAAAACTAGGAATGTTGTAACGATGGCGACGCATCACCATAACATACTCCAAAACCTGGAGTGCAATGTCATTCCAGGTTTTATTTAACCCCTTACAGTGCCTTCAGAAAGTATTCACACCCCTTGACTTTTTCCACATTTAGTTGTGTTCGAGCTTGAATTTGAAATGGTTTAATTGAGATTTTGTGTCATTGGCCTGCACACAAAATTCCACTTTGACATTATGGGGTAATGTTTTAACTTTCAATTTTTTTTGTATTAATTAGAAATTAAAAGCTTAAATGTCTTGAGTCAATAAGTATTCAACCCCTTTTTTGGGGAAGCCTTAAATAAGTTCAGGAGTAAAACATGTGATTAATAAGTTGCATGGACTCACTCTGTGTGCAATAGAAGTGTTAAAAAAAATATATGTATGACTAGCTCATCTCTGTACCCCACACATACATTTTTTATTTATTTAACCTTTTATTAACTTGGAAATTCAGATAAGAACAAATTCTTATTTACAATGACGTCCTACCAAAAGGTCTCCTGCGGGGACAGGAGGCCTTTTGTGACAAAACACACATCCTGACAAGAGAGACAACACAACACTACATAAAGAGAGACCTAAGACAACAACATAGCAAGGCAGTAACACATGACAACACAGCATGGTAGAAACACAACATGTTAGCAGCACAAAACACGGTACAAACATTATTAGGCACAGACAACAGGACAAAGGGCAAGAAAGTAGAGACGACAATACATCACGCAAAGCAGCCACAACTGTGAGTATGAGTGTCCATGATTGAGTCTTTGAATGAAGAGATTGAGATAAAACTATCCCGTTTGAGTGTTTGTTGCAGCTCGTTCCAGTCGCTAGCTGCAGCGAACTGAAAAGAGGAGTGACCCAGGGAGGTGTGTGCTTTCGGGACCTTTAACAGAATGTGACTGGCAGAACGGGGTGTTGTATGTGGAGGATGAGGGCTGCAGTAGATATCTTAGATAGTGGGGAGTGAGGCCTAAGAGGGTTTCATAAATAAGCATCAACCAGTGGGTCTTGCGACGGGTATACAGAGATGACCAGTTTACAGAGGAGTATAGAGTGCAGTGATGTGTCCTATAAGGAGCATTGGTGGCAAATCTGATGACCGAATGGTAAAGAACATCTAGCCGCTCGAGAGCACCCTTACCTGCCGATCTATAAATTATGTCTCCGTAATCTAGCATGCGTAGGATGGTCATCTGAATCAGGGTTAGTTTGGCAGCTGGGGTGAAAGAGGAGCTATTACGAGAGAGGAAACCAAGTCTAGATTTAACTTTAGCCTGCAGCTTTTATATGCGCTGAGAGGAGGACAGTGTGCCGTCTAGCTATACTCCCAAGTACGTGTATGAGGTGACTACCTCAAGCTCTAAACCCTCAGATGTAGTAATCACACCTGTGGGGAGAGGGGCATTCTTCTTACCAAACCACATTTGTTTTGGAGGTGTTCAGAACAAGGTTAAGGGTAGAGAAAGCTTGTTGGATACTAAGCTTTGTTGTAGAGCATTTAACACAGAATCCGTGGAGGGGCCAGCTGAGTATAAGACTATCATCTGCATATACAGTACATGGATGAGAGAGCTTCCTACTGCCTGAGCTATGTTGTTGATGTAAATTGAGAAGAGCGTGAGGCCTAGGGTTGAGCCTTGGGGTACTTCCTTGGTTACTGGCCGTGGCTGAGACAGCAGATTTTCTGACTTTATACACTGCACTATTTGAGGTAGTTGGCTAACCAGGCCAAAGACCTCTCAGAGACACCAATACTCCTTAGCTGGCCCACAAGAATGGAATGGTCTACCGTGTTAGATTTTCAAGACGATTAAAAAAAATTAAACTATGGCAAGACTTAAAAATGGCTGTCTAGCAGTGATCAACAACCAACGGGGTATGGTGTGTAGATGGGTGAGTTGCAAAAAATTATACTTGATACATTTTGAATTCAGGCTGTAACACAACATAATGTGATAAGTCATGGGTATAAATACTTTCTGAAGGCACTGTATATTTAACCTGTTGGCTTGATTATGTAAATTGAGTTAGATTCAAATGTTATCACATTTTCTAAACTCTCTAAAGTCTGTTTTGTTATACTGAATGCACTTGGTTAGGTTAAAATAGCTCCTGTAGCCTAACTTGATAGATACGAATTTACTCAATATGGTCCACAGCCACTCCTCTGCCCACAAGAGAAATGTCTATGGCTTGAAACTGGGAAGTGAATTTTTACTTCTCAACCCATTAACCCATTAACAATGTCACATTTTCATTAGGGAAATGTTCTCTTAAGGTTGTTTTTTACTTCGTTTTTTAGTCTATGGTTCATTGTATTATGGGCACATTTCAGTGGTTTTTCAAAGACTTACCTTTTTATTTTACCTTTACTTACCTTTATTTTCATTTTCAATTTTGTTTTGTCAACAGGGCAGGAGTTTACAGTCCAATGCCACTAAATCTCTAGTCTAGATAGATATGTTTTCTACAAGCGGTATTAGGTAACACTTTGACCATTTGGTAATGATTACACATACCATACTACGGCTATCTTTACAAGCCAAACAGGATGTACCTGCGGCTGCAGTCAAGTTCCCCCTGAAACATTATCAAGAGTAGCCTGTTTCTCACAATGGACCTCAATTCCATGAATAATAACACACACAAAATTTGCTGCTTTCCCTTCCGATTAACTGAATACATCTTGAGATGTTCCAGGCTGTGTTTGTAATGTAACTAGCGGCTTTGACAATAGAGGAAAAGGTCATTTGATTAGCGACACGCATTCCCCACCCACCTGAGGATCTCTCCTTTTCAACCATCTATTTTCTGTTTTGAGGGGAGCAAAATCCACTTGTCACTTAAATCTCGCTGGATTGATTGCTTTCATTTTGCTCTTTCCCACTCTTGTTTGTGCCAGTCGTTTTTTCCCGTTAACGTAACGATTGCGGAACCGTTTGTAATGACCTGTCAATCACACTCTGGTAATGGCTGAAATGGACTCAATGGAATACATTGGCTTTCCGTTGCATCTATAAGAACCCTAAAGCTTCGTCTGGGATGTAACTGTCGAGATGTTGCGTTAAATCACAAAAAAAGAGAAGAAAGATCCAGTAACTTTATTTTTGATTTAATACATTTAAAATGTTTACAACTGATATGTGCTGTAATGAAAGCAACTACCGAAAATGAACACTCCGATTATAGTGATATTATGTCTGATCTCACAAACAGTATAAAGTCTGAATGTTAAGGTTTAATTTAGAGCCAAGCATTTTGATTTTAAATCACATGGTTATCCTTCTCTTGACACACTTGTTGAATTATGAGAACATGACAGCGTAGGTAGGCCTAGAGACAGAGCAAGTTTTTGGTGGTTGAAGCCCTTTTCAAATCAAATCAAATTGTATTTGTCACATGCAACAGTGAAATGCTTACTTACAAGCCCATAACCAACAATGCATTTCAAGTATTAGAGTTAAGAAAAACATTTACTAAATAAACTCAAGTAAAAAATAAAATGAAAAGTAACACAATAAAATAATGAGGCTATATACAGGGGGTACCGGTACCAAGTCAATGAGTGGGGGTACAGGTTAGTCGAGGTAATTTGTGTGTGTGTGTGTGTGTGTGTTTTAAATATTATAAAAAAATTTACCATGTTAAATTATCAGTGTAATTACGCACAAATTGATGTCAGACATGGAGACCCACCCAATACTCTGTTGCTGATAAATGCAGGAGCAGATTTCAGGAGCAGGACAAGACACCCTCTTTGTGACTGATGACTGACATAAGGGCATGTATGTGACAGGCCTAAGTGGCTTATATGATTATGATGGTCATAATACTTCTTGACATTGTCATAAAGTGTATTTTTCTTAGTCCAAATAAAGTGACACAGGATTGTCATAATGCTTCATGAGTGTCATAAAGTGTTTTATACAATTGATTTGAAATATATGATGAAAAAACATGATTATAAAGAATTCATTACAACAACAATTTCAGAAACAAACTTTCAAACGAAGGGAAACTTCTTAGCAGGGAAAAAAATTATTTGAATAAATGTGGGTTGTGACACTTGTTATGTAGGTGTCATAACCAGACATAAAATAATGCAATATAATGTCACAACAGGTGGAAATATATGGGTTATGACCATATTATGACAGGTTGTCAGCTGTTATGACATGGTTATGACCATGTCATAATGTGTTATGACACTGGGTGTCAAGTAAAGTATTACCAAATCGTTTTTTAAACCTTTAAACAATTTCAGTTGACCGTTGCTACTTTGATGAAGAAGGATGAGCGTCCATTTTACAATATTATTAACGGCCATTTTCAATTTAAACAAACTTGACAGTGACGTAGCGCTAGGCTTATCAACAATAGAGATTGTGTTGGGGGAGGAGGACGTGAATTCATCCCGCAATACATGAGAATATTTGTCTGTACGTGTCCCAACACGATTTCTGGACTAAAGTGGACACAACACAAGATGATGAATTACCATTAAGAAGAGCCATAGAGTCAACATTAGTCATGGGCAGCCACTGTTAGTCAGCCTGACTTATGATGACGATCGCTTATGTCATGACCAGCATTTGAGCACTGACCAGGTCCTGAGTTCAGATCCATTATCTAACTAATGACCCTTAGAGACCCAAATCATTCCCCTATAACTTATAAAACATTACTGATGTGACTGGTTATCTTCCGCTCCTCACTCACACATAGAAACCCCCACCCGCCCACATACACCACTCAAGGAACCTATACATTCCAAATCAAGTGTATTAATCAGTGAGAGGCAGCCATTACAGCCTTGTTCCTATTGATCTGTTGTTTGAGGATGTAGCATGCTGTTAATGCCCCTGCTTTTAAACCAGCCCTTTACTGAAGAGGAGCGCTCTATGTGCTGACACAGCCCATCTTTAGTGTGTGTGTGTGTGTGTGTGTGTGTGTGTGTGTGTGTGTGTGTGTGTGTGTGTGTGTGTGTGTGTGTGTGTGTGTCGCTTATTTTAAGGCCATAATAACCATAACGTCCACAGGCAGATCTGTGGGATCTGAGAGAGGTTCGAGAGGGTCTGCAGACCTAATAGGGTGGCTCCTGGCCAGTGGCGCTAGACTAGACTTGCTGTGTGTCCGGCAGTAGAAGAATTGGCCCTAAGGCTCTTGCTCTTCACTAGCCAGTAACAAGGGCCTCTTGTGTGCATCTGCTGCTGACGTGGGGGCGGAAATTAGTAATGTAGCCCCACTCATACCAGGTGTGTTGGAAATGGACTGTGTCTTTTTTATGTCACCAAAGAGACTGTTGAAGAAATAGACAGAGAAGGCCTATAGCTGGTTGAGTAAATTATTGATAGCAGTTGTTGTTGGTTGGGTTTAAGCGTTATCCTACAAAACTGGTAGATGTAGGATAAGCTGAGTTGGACCATATGGTACCAGACCTCTGAGTTTATTTCTGGAAAGCCAGATGTTTTAGCCCCTAGCAGCCAGAGGACTAGTAGGCTTTTAGTTTCAACCTCTAAACTGATTTAAGACCAACACGTGTTGATGTTATTTGCACAGCTTTAAAGTTAAGAGGAAATGAACAATCAGTCTACATTTCAGACACATGTCCTAACGTCAGCAATTTGGCACGCACATGCTTTTGATTTCATCTATCCTAAAAGTGTATGGACAATTTAATCAATAAGAGAGATGGAAAAAGGTTTTAGCTGATTATCAACTTAGGAAGAAGAGAGAGGGAGACTCCAAAGTAGCTCTGGCAGATTTTGATGGCACACTTCCAATACTTCACCTTTCAGCAGTTGGGCAAGGACATTGGCTAGACAGGAGAGCAGTGTTGTTGGTCTGACATGTTTAAAGCTGCAGTGAGTGAGGCCAAACACATGTAAATGGTTATGCTTTTTGGGGGTATTGTTGTTGGATTGCAGACTGGGCTCTTTGGCCCTGGTGTTAACATTCTTTGAGGAATTAGGTGATGATTGGAGGGTCGCTGAGCTTTCTACTCCGATTACAGACCTTCGTTCCCTCTCTCTTTCTTTCTGTCTGCTCTCTACTCTCTGCTTTCTCTCCATCAAGCCCAGACCAGCTCCACATGTTTCCAGTTTAGTCTTTTCGTCACCGTTGACCTACATACAATGTTGGGGGGCCCGTGCTCCAATTTGATTTCCTGGAGCTGAAATTTCCGCTTTGGTCTTTAAAGAAATATGAAATATGATATTTTCTCTCTGATTTGAATGACTTTGGAGCGTCAGTATTTCTGAACCACAGTTCTCTACAGAAACTCATCCCACAGGGATGTTTTTCAAAACATTTTGAAGATATTTAAATGAAATTATTGTTTAGAGCAGAGCTTTTTGCAAGTTATTCACTTATGAAAAGACATCTGAGTGTAACAATGTTAATGTAATTGAAGTTTTTGGTATTCCCTGATTTTCTCATTTAAGTGTGCTCTGCATTTGTAGTATGAGTAGTCGAACTGTATAAACTAATTAGTGTATTTACAGGGATCTTATAAATAAATTACAATAGTATTGTGAGTGCTATTCCTAATTCGACTCATTATGGGTTAGGTTTGCCCTTAAATAGGCCCATTTCTTAAATGTACCACAACTGCCATTTTCTCTCTCTCACTCGCTCTCTCTCTCTCGTCAAAAAGAGAGGGAGAGGTGTTAACACGGTGGGCATGTAATGACCTATAAAGATGAAAGCAGAGAAGAGGAATGGTAACCAGTGAATGTGTCGAGAGGGAGCAGTACAGGGGAAAGGGAGAAGGGAACGGGTGAAAAAGAGGAGGAGGATTAGAAAGAGACTGGTGGAGTGAGGGGAGGAGGAGGGGAGAACTGGACACTGAAAACTTGTGCCTCCCGCAGAGGGGGAGTGTGACGGCTGGAGGGAGAGAAAGAGAGGGGGGGTGAGAGAGATGAGCTTGTGTTCCACAAAGACAGTCTCAGTCCATTGGAGGATATTCTGAGATTGAGTTGTGTGTCTCTCTCTCTGACTGACTTCAAACAGCTTTGTTTATATACTACACGCAGGCACCTCTCTCTCACATCACTAGAGTTCACTCGCTCTTCTCTTCAGCTGGATGAAGAACTGAAAGGTAATCTGCCCTTTCCTCCTCTGAAATACACTCGTTGTGTGTGTTATATTAATTGTCGTGAAGTGGAACATTAACATGGACTGTATGAGGTGTTGATGGTTACTTATTGTAGTCACTAAGGTATTTCCATTGAACATTCGTTACTTTGGTTTATAACCAGTGGTCTTAGATTACGACTTCTTATCTTGCGTTTTGGTATTTGTATGAATGTTTGATTTTTGAGGGGCAGAGATATTTCAGAGAAAGTTTTACATTTTTATTATATCTTACCACCTGAAGGGGTTGTACTAAATTCAATGTCTCTGAATTGACAATAGTGGAACTGTAGCCACATTGTTCAGTCATTTTAGCAGATGCTCTTATCCAGAGCAATTAGAGTTAAGTGCCTTGCTCAAGGGCACATGGACATATTTCACTTAGTCAGCTCAGGGATTCCAACCAGAAACCTTTAGGTTACTGGCCCAATCTCTTAACTACTAGGCTACCACCCAGTCATCCTCTCCCTACAGTACATCACTTGCACCTTAGTTAGGATTATCTCTGTCCAAAACTCTTACTCATGAACTTGAATTTCTTTAGGTTACTTGAACTTGAATTTCTTTAGGTTACTTGAACTTTAATTTCTTTACAAAACCTCCTTAACATGACCTAAAGGGAAATGGCTACCAAGAACTGTTTGTCTGTGTCATACATACCTTTACTGATCTCACACTTCTCTATTTGAGCATTATAAGGCTTCTTTAATTGTGGGCTTTAACCAGATGTGTTTATTGATGTTTTGAAGACCGGGGATGAACCACTCTGTGGTTCAACCACTCTGTGGATCAACCACTCTGTGGATCAACCAATGTGACTTTGTAGTGTGTCTACTATTGACTTTAGTTTTTTCCCCTCAAGGCATAAGCGTTGAAAATTGAGTACTCAAATAATAATTCTGTTTTAGAACAATAACATGGGCCTATATTCACAAAGTGTCTCAGAGTATGAGTGCTGATCTAGAATCCGTTTTCATCTTTACGCTCATAAGATTAATGGACAGAGAGGAGTCAGAGGCCCTTATCCTAGATCACCACTGCTACTCTGAGACACAGTGTAAATACAGGTCCTGGCCTTTTATATTACCTTACTTGCCAGCACCATAGCAGGTGATCTAGCTAGATAAAATACCCTGTTGTTCACAGGCAGTGTAGGGTGAAGATTTGTTGTGGTGCCGTCCACTGATGGGTGTAAATGGCTCACCATCAGAAGGCATTGGAGGGTGAACAGAGGCCTTGTATTGATGCCAATCACAGATCTGAATCCTTCCTTCAGCCTGTATGGCTGTGCCTCATAAAGCCAGATGCTTATCAAGAATAGATCTTGTTTTGAAATGAGGAATGAACAAGGAACACTTAGTCACACATACCCACACACACCCACACACACACACACTAATCCCATTGATTGGGGTGAAAGTGTGCAGATGAGGTATAGCATCTGAACCAGCTCTTCAACAAGTACAGCATATTTCTACATGTCAATAGACCAGCCCTACACCTGACACCCAATGCATTTTTATTTCATTCTGCTCACATGGAATCCTAGCAAAATGGTTTGTGTGTGTGTTCATTCAAATGTGTATGATATCTGCGTGAGGACACCTCTGTCATTAGGCCTACAATATATCAGTAGTGATAGTTAGAGGCTCAGAGTGTTCTAGCTGCTTAGCTAATACTTTGCCTTGGTGTGCTCTACAACCATCATACTAAGTACTCCTCCTGTAATGGAGAGCATAGGCCTATACTTTTGGCCATGCAGTGTATGTGGACACCCCTTCAAATTAGTCGATTCAGCTATTTCAGCCACACCCGTTGTTGACAGGTCTATAAAATCGAGCACACCGCCATGCAATCTCCATAGACAAACATTGACAGTAGAATGGCCCACTGAAGAGTTCAGTGACTTTCAACATGGCAACGTCATACTTTCCAGCAAGTCAATCCGTCAAATTTCTGCCCTGCTAGTACAGCTACGAAGTAGAAGGCCACACAAGCTCACAGAACGGGACCGCCGAGTGCTTTCCTTGGTTGAAAGACTCACTGCTTCTCGACGCAACGTCAGCACAAGAATTGTTCGTCGGGAGCTTCATGAAATGGGTTTCCATGGCTGAGCAGCCGCACACAAGCCTAAGTTCACCATGCACAAAGTCAAGCGTCGGCTGAAGTGGTGTAAAGCTCGCCGCAATTGGTCTCTGGAGCAGTGGAAATGCATTCGCTGGAGTGATGTATCACACTTCAACATCTGGCATTCTGACAGACGAATCTGGGTTTGGCAGATGCCAGGAGTACGCTACCTGTCCCAATGCATAGTGCCAACTGTAAAGTTTGGTGGATGACGAATAATGGTCTGAGGCTGTTTTTCATAGTTCGGGCTTAATGCTCCAGCATACAATGACATTCTAGACGATTCTGTGCTTCCAACTTATGGCAACAGTTTGGGGAAGACCCTTTCCTGTTTCAGCATGACAATTCCCTCATGCACAAAGCAAGGTCCATACAGAAATGGTTTGTCGAGATCAGTGTGGAAGAACTTAACTGGCCTGCACAGAGCCCTGACCTCAACCCCATCGAACACTTTCGGAATGAATTGGAACTGCGACTATGAGCCAGACCTAATCGCCCAAGATCAGTGCCTGACTTCACTAAAGCTCTTGTGGCTGAATGGAAGCAAGTCCCCGCAGCAATATTCCAACATCTAGTGGAAAGCCTTCACAGAAGAGTGGAGGCTGTTATAACAGCAAAGGGGGGACCAACTCCATATTAATGCCCATGATTTTAGTATGAGATGTTCAACGAGCAGTGTTTGTTATTCCTTGAAATCTCATGTGATAACATCATGTGTGTGAGGTAGAGGGGCACCCAGGGGAACAAAAGCCCATTAAAACAAAGTTCCTCTCTGAAAGCTCCATCCGGACCCCCAGCATGCACCACTCTAATCAATAATATCCCCCTAAGTGAGGCCAGGGCCAGCTTTCTGGTGCAGGCAAACACACTCACACTCACAATATTTGAGTACAAAACAAGCATGGGTTGGTTTTCCTGAACACTGATGTATTTGTGGCCCCTTGTGTTCTTGCAAACAACATTGTCCATTGTGCAGCAAAGTAACAAATACAATGTACATATTTTAATGAAATTGGGAAGGTTTTCCATGCTGACTAGATAGTAGGAAACAACTGAGAGGCCTGGGGAAGACCCCTTGAACAACCTCCTCGCCTCCTATTCATGTTCCTCCTCCAGTTGTGGAGGTGGAGATAAGGGCCTGTGTGTGAATGTTTGTGTGTTTTGACTGCCTGTCTGTGTGACACTGCCCTCAGTACTCTTCCACAGTCGTTTCCCATCCTATTATTTCTTTGGACCAGGAACCCCCTATCCCAGCATTGTCCTGGCCCATCAGATCAGACCCCACCAGACAGGGGGCCAGTTATACCGAGTAACAGGGCCGACAGGCCACATCAAGGTGCTGCTCTCCTGACTTCTCATAACTCTGCCTATCTGAAATGAAAGGGTCTGTGATGTGACCTTGCCCCTCTATAATTAGGGGGTTGTAATGAGAACCAGACTGTGACTAGAAGCTGACAGATCTGTGGGAAAGATATAGCTCTCGGTCTGCGAATGGATTCCATATGATGTACGGGGTTGTTTATGTCAAGGTGTGATCACACGTGTGCACACACAGCCTGCATGCTCGTACATGCAGGCACCCTCATTTGTGTTCATACACAGGCTATAGGAACGCCATCCGCAACTTGCATTTCTCCTTTTGATTTTGATAGTCATTAAAGTGACTTGTACGGCAGGTAGCCTAGTGGTTAGAGCGTTGGGCCAGGTTGGTGGATCGAATCCCCGAGCTGACAAGGTGAAAAATCTGTCGTTCTGCCCCTGAACAAGGCAGTTAACCCTTCTGTTCTTAATGTTCTTAACTGACTTGCTTAGTTAAATAAAGGTTCAATTAAAAAAATATAATAATTGATCATTGTGACAAGTGTGCTTGTTAGATGGTCTAGGTACCACTTTGTTTGAAGTGCATCTTATGAAGGCTTCATAAAGCATTCATACAGGCTTTATAAGCCTTTATGAACTATAATTCATGCTCTAGAAAGATTCATAATGTGGAATAACTGTGTGACATTTATTTGTTCACATTTATTCATCCTTTATTTAGAGTTGGCTTAACTGTGAAAAACTGCTGGATAAAAAAAAAATATTCACACTTTAATCTCTAAAATGTTGTGCACTAATTTGTTTACGTTCGTTCTAGTGAGCATTTCTCCTTTGCCAAGATAATCCATCCATCCACCTGGCAGGTGTGGCATATCAAGAAGCTGATTAAACAGCATGATCATTACACAGGTGCACCTTGTGTTTGTATTTATTATGGATCCCCATTAGCCAAGGCAGCAGCTAATTAAAACAGTTATACAAGGCAGGGATGGGGACAATAAAAGGCCACTCTAAAATGTGCAGTTTTGTCACAACATAATGCCACTGATGTCTCAAGTTTTGAGGGAGCGTCCAATTGGCATGCTGACTGCAGGAATGTCCACTAGAGCTGTTGCCAAGGTATTGAATGTTAATTTCTCTACCATAAGCCATCCTTTCAGAAAATTTGGCAGTACATCCAATCGGCCTCACAACCGCAGACCACGTGTAACCACACCAGCCCAGAACCTCCACATCCGGCTTCTTCACCTGCGGTATAATCTGAGACCAGCCACCCGTACAGCTGATGAAACTGAGGAGTATTTCTGTCTGTAATAAAGCCCTTTTGTGGGAAAAACTAATTCTGATTGGCTGGCCAGGTTCCCCAGTGGGTGTGTCTGGCTCGCCTATGCCCTCCCAGGCCCACCCATGGCTGCGCCCCTGCCCAGTCATGAGAAATCCATAGATTAGGGACTAATGAATTTATTTCAATTGACTGATTTCCTTATATGAACTATAACTCAGTAAAATCTTTGAAATTCTTGTATGTTGCGTTTTTATATTTTTGTTCCGGGTCACCAATACCAGCCTATTGACTAACTGACCTCCCCCTCCTCTCCTTCCCCACCCCAGGAAGGTGCAGTACCAGGAGATAGGCCTACTAGGCAGGATGAGTTCCAGAGGTGCCAGGCCCTCTTCTCCCCCCAGCTCGCTGGAGCGCCCGGTGTCACAGGACTCCCAGGACTCCATGGAGGACTACTGGAGCGAGGTGAAGAACATCGAGGAGGATGGCGAGCGGGGCCACGAGGACCTGCTGGAGAGGGGCAGCATGGATGGTCTGTACCAACCAGGGTTGTATTCATTCAGGCATGCAACAGAAAAACCATAGAGATGGTTACAAATGTAGATTCTGATCGATACTATATACTGATTTGTCTAAATTATTCTTCCTCCACATTCCAGAGGCCGAGCTTGAGGAGGCGTGGCTGCAGGAGGCGGGTCTGTCCACATTGGTGTCGGGGGAGTTGGGGGAGGGGCCTGCAGAGGCGCTGCTCTCCACGCTGACGCGCTCGCAGGCAGCCATGGTGAAGAAGCGTGTGGACAACTACACCCTGACCATGAGGAAGAGGAACAAGCAACCGGCCAGACACGTCCAAGACGTCTTCTCCACGCCAGATACCTTGGTGGGTGCTTTGGGTTACGGCAAGGGTGCTTTGAGTTAAGCACTCAGCAGTTGTGTTTATGGAGTTAGTCTGTATATTTCTGATTTGAAATCCTAACAGGAAACATGTTGACATGAAGTCTGTCTTATGTCTGGCCCTTAATAGGCTATAACTGGTGCTTCTGCCCCTTGGTCCCCCTATGGCCTAAATTCAACTAGATATAGAAACTTTGGTCATCTCACTTGTGCTACTGATCCTCTGGCAGAGCCAGACAAACCTCTGTAACCTCAGTACGTATCCAAATCCTGTGTGTCAGGGATGGGGGTCGGGGCCACAAAAAAAAATCTGATCTCATCATGAGGGGCCGCAGTTGCTTGCGGGTCAGCATACCCACATACATTTTTTTTAGCTGACTTGGCTAATTGACTGACTATCAGTAGCTAGGTTTCCATCCAATTTGCGACAGATTTTCATGTGAAAATTCAAGAATCTGCGTTAAACAATATGCACATTTTCCAACAGAGATGTTTCCATCAAACTGACTTTTTGTGGACAAAAGGCTTTACATGATGACGTAGTACACATAGAAATAACTGAGGCCTAATGCAAGTTAAATGGGTTTCCATTGCATTTTCAACTCAACTGATGGTTTTGTCACAAAAACTGTTGCGTTATACTGTATACCAAATGTGCCCACTTGAGTACACAGCCATGCAATGTCCATATACAAACATTGGCTGTAGAATGACCTTACTGAAGAGCTCAGTGACTTTCAACGTGACACCGTCATAGGATACCGCCTTTCCAACAAGTCAGTTCGTCAAATTTCTGCCTGGCTAGAGCTGACCCAGTCAACTGTAAGTGCTGTTGTTGTGAAGTGGAAACGTCTAATAACTGTTCGTCGGGAGCTTCATGAATTACGCTTCACCATCTGGCAGTCCGACGGACGAATCTGGGTTTGGCGGATGCCAGGAGAACGCTACCTGCCCGAATGCATAGTGCCAACTGTAAAGTTTAGTGGAGGAGGAATAATGGTCTGGGGCTTTTCTTCATGGTTTGGGCTAGGCCCCTTAGTTCCAGTGAAGGGAAATCTTAACGCTACAGCATAAAATGAAATGGTTTGTCGAGATCGTTGTGGAAGAACTTGACTGGCCTCCACAATCACCCAACCTCCATCCAATTGAGATGGTTTGGGATGATTTGGACTGCAGAATGAAGGAAAAGCAGCCAACAAGTGCTCAGCATATGTGGGAACTCCTTCAAGACTGTTGTAAAAGCATTCCAAGTGAAGCTGGTTGAGAGAATACCAAGAGTGTGCAAAGCTGTCAAGGCAAAGGCCGGCTACTGTAAACACTTTTTTGGTTACTACATGATTCCATATGTGTTTTGATGTCTTCACTATTATTCTACAATGTAAAAAATAGTAAAAATAAAGAAAAAGCCCTGAATGAGTAGGTGTGTCCAAACTTTTGACTGGTACTGTATATCATTTTATTTGGGGGGGATGGATCCAAGGGCCTTCAAAAGGGGCCACCAGTTGCCCGGTTGGCTAGAGTAAGGAGACGTGCTTCAGTAGACGTGCTTCAGACACTCAGGTGTGTTACCAACCAGTATTTAAACACCAACCCAGTTGGTATTGGCCAGAACCATTATAGACATATACTGTATACATGACTCTGGTACGGCCATTGTCAGATGAGGGGGTGGACAGTGGAAACACGATGTTCTCCTCCTCATGCTTGCCCAACCCTATAAAGCAGCTCTCGGCAGATAGCTGCCTCTTTCTCGGAAATAGAACTGGACCTCTGACTGACTATTAGCTGCAATCTGGATGAGCAACAGGCAAGAGAAGAGCGACGGGGAAGTCCCATACTGTTTTCAGATAGCAGTGTACTGCACGCACTGCTTTAGATCCAAGGACATCAAATAGCATAGCAGCATTGTAATATGTTCTGTAGAAGGGTTGGTGGTATACCAGGTAGCAAGCCCACAGAGTTGTCATGGGAATTTGGAACAAATATGCAAACTCCACCCTGAGTAGCTAGCTAGCTGCTATGGCTATTAAAGGCTGTTGTGTGGCTATGAAGTCTTGATCAAGATTAAGATATTTACAGCATGAAAGAATGGGGAGGGGTGATACGACTAATAAAGCGCCCACGCCAAAGAGTGCCCCAAGTGCCTCTGTCAGCACTGCTGTGTGGAGGTGGCAGTAGTCTCTAGGGTGAGTCACAGATCTGGCAGGGGGCACAGGAGTCATACGCACCCCTCAGTTCCATCTAGGATGACAGCTGATTCCAGGGCACAGAGAAAGCCTTCACCCTACTCCGGCTAGAATACTGACTTACTGGCAGGCTTCACAGACCACTGTTGATATTTTTTTTGTATGATTAAGGAAATGGATTTAGGCCCCAAGGACATGGAGTCTGGATCCATTAACAGGCCATTCAGTCTAAATGAGGATGGATTGAAGACCATGGCCAGTTGAAATTTGATAGTGGAAGATGGTGTCGTCTCTTTTTGTGTTTGGTTGGTTGAGTGTAATATTACAGCTAATGTAGTTATTTTAATTGCTTACCATTGAATTCATACGTAATGTATTTCGGCAAATGTTAGTATTTTGGTGACTATGAACTCAAGCTCTTTCTCAGACCTGTGAAATGCAATTTTATGTACATGAAACAGTATAAAGGCAACATTTCTATATCCTAGTGCTGCTGACTGGGGTTTGGTCCATGCTCTTTTCGCTGACTAGGAGGTGTACAACAAAACAAAACAGCCGGCTCTGTTGAACGTTCCATTGATACCCACTCTCCTCTCTCCCCATGTCAGCAAATGTACTGCACAGCCATATGGTAGAAGTGCATTGGAACGAAACAGCCATATCCCTCATTGCTGTTCACACATCTGGTACTATGACTGATGAGATGGTCAGCTGAACACAACGATAGTGTTAATTCAGTTCACTGCAATGCCTGGGATCGTTTAGAAGAATTTCACTCATTTCACCATAGTCAAATGCTAAAGCAGGATTCATATTTTCATGCGTCCCACTTCAAAAAGCTAATGTTTAGTTGTTGATAATACTTACTTTGTGAAACAAACTCCACAGACACCGAATGAGCATAAATGATGATCATGTATGTCCCCTATCCTTTTAGTTGGTTGATCCCATACCGCCTGTGTCCCCCAAGTCACCCAATGGACACATGCCTTCCAGATGCATCCACCGGACGTCTTCAAGAGGTGAGTCTATAGTCTCTCAATATGTTACCACCATTTAATGTCCCCTATTAGTTTGGTTAGATTTGGTCGGCTGACTCAACCGACTGTGAGGCTACCACTCCAGTGGGTTGAATCAATGTTGTTTCCATGCTATTTCAACCTAATTCTGTCAACGTGATTGGAAAACACATTGGACTGTGACCAAGTCGTCAACATAGATCATTTCCATCTGGTTGGTTGGACTCATGTCTTTGCATAGGGGAATATACTGGTGATGTGCCCATCATTCTGACTGTGTGTGTGTTCCAGTGCGGCCTGCTTTTCCCAGCTTCTCCCCGGTGGAGAGACGTGTTTCAGAGTGCCCTCCCCCTCAGGATACCTCTGACACCCTGTCTTTCGAAGTGCCTTACTCTGAGGGCGTCACTGCCCACCGCAGGGGCCGCCAGGGGGACTGCCAGGACTGCCAACGCATCCGCAGAGATGACCCCGACCTGCCAGTGAGTCTCACCTCTGTCCTTTTGGAACTCCAAAAGGTGTTTAAAAACAAATGAATGCAGTAGAAAATGAGAGAGCGACAGACACATGGAAGGGATTGTACAGGACAGAAAGTGGCAGAGCGGGGATTTGAACCCCAGCTGTAGGTGGCTGTGTGTGGTCTGGTCTGGAGGCAACCGTGTTAACCAATGGCTGACCTCTGGCAACCTGTTTGAATATATCAAATGTGTTGATGATCGATACTGTTTCTTATGAATGACCATGGTCTTGTCTTCTGTCTTGTATAGACATTTCAGCTGCCTAGGCCTAAACTAGGCCTCACCCACATCCAAGATCTGTCTTGTGAGGACATGAAGAAGATCGGCTACATCTCTCTGATTGAACTGACCACGTTCTACGACTGCCTGGGCATTGAGCTCAAACGCAACCGAGCAGCACGCAGCAAGGCCAGAGGTGGGTGGTTAACTGGGTCATGTTCATGTGGCAACAAACGAAAGAACCCCCACATAAACAGGGCGGAACTACCTGGAAAATAAAACATTTTGTTTTATGTTGCAAGATGTTTTAAGACATTTTCAGTTGCGTGCCCTAATGAACACAATCCTATTTTTACATAGACAACAGTCATTGGGGTTTTGAACTCTCTTTTTTCCCTCCCCTCCACAGAAAGTGGTATATTTGGAGTTCCCCTGACCACTCTACTGGAGAATGACCAGAAGAAATTCCCCGGGTCCAAGGTTCCTCTCGTCTTCAGAAAGGTACTGTATCTGATTGGTTCTATTTGTATTGGTAAAGCCCCCCTTACTTCTCCTTTGAAACCACAAGTGTCTCTCCCCTCTGAATATAGTTATCGAAATTATACTGGGAAATCCCTGCTTATTCCCCAATGGAAAATTATATGGGGTTATTGTGCGTTGCCAGTTCTCCTATACTTCTACGGGTCAGTTAAACTTTCCCTAAATCTCTCTCTCCCTCGTTTCCTTTCTCTCTTTTTGTCTCTCTCTCTCTCTCCCCTCTGTCTCTCTCCTCCCCAACTCCCTCCCTCCTTCTCTCAGTGCTACTCACACCTTGAGCTGGGCGATATTTACAAAAATTCATTATTTTTACAATAACAGAATTATTACAATAATAATAAATTGAACAATAAGTTTATAACATCCATGTGCACTGTTGTTTTTTTAATATTACCCTTAAAACTTCTACTAATACTTTGAATGTTGTACCTATCAGTTTTCCTATTAACAATCACCCATATTACAAACTTATTTCATTTAAAACTTCACATTTCTCTAGTAGGGCCCAATAGGTTATTTATCGTAATGAACGATATCAGAAAATGTCCACAATAAGTGGTCGGTATTGTCGTGTCGATATACATTTTTGGTTTATCGTCCCAGCTCTACTCTCCCCCTCTAACCCGTAGTATCCTGACCCTCATCCCTTCCATCATGCTTTTCCTACTGAAGCACCCCTTTCCCAGGACCCCTCACATCACTCCCTGACTCTTCCTCCTCAGCTGGACATTACTGCTTTGTGTTAACGTAATATGTGTCAGGGGATGCCCACACACGGACTGCTCCCTCCAAGTGCCCAAGAGCCTCTCCTGTTTCACTATCAGTACTAGAGTCAGCCTGGTTAAGCGTTGCTGTCACACGTCATCACAAAGACATTCCGGAGAGACTAAATGTCAGAAGTCCATCATATACTCCTTTTAAACCTACTGAGTAGGGGAGGGAGGAGAGTCAAGTGATGAACTATAAGCTATATATACTGATATTTTAATTTGTGTTGTCATGTCAGCTAGGGATGGATGTTAGTTATTGTTCATTTCTATCATAGAATATGTTATCTCTGACATTTTAGAAATATGTCTGGGATGGTATATGCAGTGCCTTCAGAAAGTATTCACACCCCTTGACTTTTTCCATATTTTATTGTGTTACAGCCTGAATTTACAATTGAATTTACAATTCACTGGCCTACACACAATGCCCCATAATGTCAAATTGCAATTATGTTTTTAGAAATGTTTACAAATGAATAAGAAATGAAAAGCTGAAATGTCTTAGATGTAATAGAATATGTTAGCTATTATAGCTCATGTATGTTAGAAATATATCTGGGACTGTATATACGGAGCTGTACTGAAAATAACATCTGACTGTTTAGAGTCCCAGCAGCTGCCAGTCAGTCAGCCAGTGGCACGGACCTAACCTTGGCATAGCTGAGGGTTAAGGCACAAATAACCCTGTTACCAGCAGTCAAATTCCAGTCTACGCAGAATTCGCCTAAAATAAGTCACATTGACTGACTACAATTACAGGCCACGTATAGTAAATGACTAGAGTATTGGGTATCAAGGTGATGTTTTATGGATTTGGTAGATAAGTGGCTTCTGAAAGGGAATTATAGGACTTTTCTTTGAAGCAATTGTTCACTGCTATATCAGTGTTGGTTTATCTTTTGCAGACCTGGAAAGTGGTTTCTGGAGGAGGACTTGATGAACAAGGTCAAACCATTGCTTCAGAATGCAGATTTTGTGCGGTCTAGTTAACAGATAGTTAGCCTTTAGGATTCAAAGCTTGTCATAAAATACAATTGTTGGGTTGCCTTACTCTCTCATATCTGTCATATTGGACTTGTGAAGATCCCTAAGCCCTCCTAAACAAAAATGATCAAGTGTTAGTACCACACAGTTTACAGTTGAGAGAAGTTACGGAGTGCACCTTTTTAAGGGACATGTTTTATCTAGTCGTCACTAAGAGGCAGGAAACAGAAGGGTTGTGTCTTTCTTTTGGAGTGGACCAGGTGTGTGAGAGATGGTGGGTCTGATAGCGTTAACCTCAGGTCGCTGACATCTTTCTGTAGAGACGAGATGACTGAAGTCTCCAATCCAGGTGTGAGTCATGTTCAATAGCGCAAAACAAGTTTGGCGATGGAGAACAAACATCAAGGGCCAGCGACCGAATCTGTGGGCGCTTTTATCTCTAGTTGTAAATATGAATTGAATGCTGTTTTGTTAGTGGTTTCATGACCTCCCTGTAAAAAGAAAGTTTGCACAAAAATGACTTCCCTGTCTGTGAAAACCGGGAAGAGGAAACAAATGCAGTCAGATTTGGTTGATTTTGTTTACAGGTGAGAGTCGAGTTCACATAGAAATGTCCCTCTTGGTTTGTTAAACTTGTGGTTTATAAAATGTGTATGCTTGTGTTTGCAGCTCTTGTCCAAGCTGGAGCAGACAGGACTACAAACAGAGGGGATTCTCAGAGTACCAGGGTCTGCATCCAGAGTAAAGGTAAGCCCCTCAGATACACACACCCCCTCTCCCTTTTCCACTAATGAAACTGGAGCTTTTCATACTTTAGCTGTCAATCACCAATCATAGAGCTATCTTGTTCTGTGTAACTCTAGCCTATGTCTACCATTGTAAAAACATTTCACTGAAGGGAAAGATATGTTTGTTCTTTGATTTAGTGCTGTACAAGCAGACTGAAGAGGGGATGTACCCCCCACTCCCCTCCATTTTGATTTGTTAGGTACCATGGCAGGTCACCCCCTACACACACTTGACATCTCAACTAGAGGAAGCATGTGGGTATTAGGTTCCCCAAACACACATGGTGATGGTTAGGGATGTGATTTGTTTTTATGGAGGGGTCAAAGGTGACCGTGCAGTTGAGATTAACCACAGGAGGAACCATTGTGGAGATAATGTGTATATTTTTGTTTTGGTGTTCGTATTTGCAGCATCTGCGCCAGGAGCTGGAGCAGAAGTTCAATGAGGAACGGTTTGACTGGGAGCAGGTGAGGCACAATGACGCAGCGGGTCTGCTGAAGATGTTCATCAGAGAGCTGCCTTATCCTCTGCTCACGCTCCAGCACTTACCGGCCTTCGCCGCTGCACAGAGTGAGTGCACACAAATGTAGGCCTGTACCTTACCATTAAGTGTATACATAATACAGTGCATTTGGAAAGTATTCAGACCCCTTGACTTTTTCCACATTTTGTTACATTACAGCTTTATTCTAAAATCGATGAAACTGTTTTTTGTCCTCTTCAATCTACACACAATACCCCGTAATGACAGGTTTTGTTAGCAAATGAATATAATTTTTTCTTGTTGATATATCACATTTACATAAGTATTCAGACCCTTTACTCAGTGCTTTGTTGAAGCACCTTTGGCAGCGATTACAGCCTCAAGTCTTCTTGGGTATGATGCTACCATCTTGGCACACCTGTATTTAGGGAGTTTTTCCCCTTCTTCTCTGCAGATCCTCTCAAGCTCTGTCAGGTTGGATGGGGAGTGTCGCTGCACAGCTATTTTCAGGTCTCTCCAGAGATGTTTGAACGGGTTCAAGTCCGGTCTCTGGCTGGCCCACTCAAGAACATTCAGAGACTTGTCCCGAAGCCACTCCTGCGTTGTCGTGGCTGTGTGCTTAGGGTCGTTGTCCTGTTGGAAGGTGAACCTTTGCCCCAGTCTGAGGTCCTGAGTGCTCTGGAGCAGGTTTTCATGAAGGATCTCTCTGTACTTTGCTCCGTTCATCTTTCCCTCGATCCTGACTAATCTCCCAGTCCCTGCCGCTGAAAAACATCCCCACAGCATGATACTGCTTCACCGTAGGGATGGTGACAGGTTTCCTCCAGACGTGACGTTGGCATTCAGGCCAAAGAGTTCAATCTTGGTTTCATCAGACAAGATCATCTTGTTTCTCCAAGCGGGCTGTCAAGCGGGCTGTCATGTGCTTTTTACTGAGGAGTGGCTTCCATCTGGCCACTCTACCATAAAGGCCTGATTGGTAGAGTGCTGCAGAGAAGGTTGTCCTTCTGGAAGGTTCTCCCATCTCCACAGAGGAACTCTGGAGCTCTGTCAGAGTGACCATCGGGTTCTTGGTTACCTCCCTGACCAAGGCCCTTCTCCCGATTGCTCAGTTTGGCCGGGCAGCCAGCTCTAGGAAGAGTCTTGGTGGTTCCAAACTTCTTCCATCTAAGAATGATGGAGGCCACTGTGTTCTTGGGGACCTTCAATGCTGCAGAAATGTTTTGGTACCCTTCCCCAGATCTCTCCCTCGACACAATCCTGTCACAATCCTGTCTCGGACCTCTACAGACGATTCCTTTGACCTAATGGCTTGGTTTTTGTGGGACCTTATATAGACTGGTGTGTGCCTTTCCAAATCATGTCCAATCAATTGAATTTATCACAGGTGGACTCCAATCAAATTGTAGAAACATCTCACGGATGATGAATGGAAACAGGATGCACCTGAGCTCAATTTTGAGTCTCATAGCAAAGGGTCTGAATACTGAATACTTGTAAATAAAGGATTTCTGTTTTAGATTTTAATACATTAGCAAACATTTCTAAAAACCTGTTTTTGCTTTGTCATTATGAGGTATTGTGTGTAGATTGATGAGGAACATGTTTTACTTAATCCATTTTAGAATAAGGCTGTAATGTAACAAAATCTGTAAAAAGGGAAGAGGTCTGAATACTTTCTGAATGCACTGTACATATACTAAAATAGCTCTCTGACACCCTTATCTCTACTGCCCTGTAAGCAGAGACGAATTATTCAGTCCTTCATACTATATATCACCATGGTTAGCATTGTTTACAGCACATGTAAAATACACTACATGACCAAAAATATGTGGACACCTACTCGTCGAACATTCCAAAATCATGGGCATTAATATGGATTTGGTCCCGCCTTTGCTGCTATAACAGCCTCCACTCTCCTGGGAAGTCTTTCCACTAGATGTTGGAACATTGCTGCGGGGACTTGCTTCCATTCAGCTACAAGAGCATTAGTGAGGTCAGGCAGTGATGTTGGGCGATTAGGCCTGGCTCGCAGTCGGCGTTCCAATTCATCCCAAAGGTGTCCGATGGGGTTGAGGTCAGGGCTCTGTGCAGGCCAGTCAAGTTCTTCCACACTCATTTCGACAAACCATTTCTGTATGGACCTTGCTTTGGAACTAAGGGTCATTGTCATGCTGAAACAGGAAAGGGCCTTCCCCAAACTGTTGCCATAAGTTGGAATTACAGAATTGTCTAGAATGTTATTGTATGCTGTAGCGTTAAGATTTCCCTTCACTGGAGCTAAGGGACCTAGCTCAAACAGCCCTAGACCATTATTCCTCCTCCACCAAACCTTACAGTTGGCACTATGCATTCAGGCAGGTAGCGTTCTACTGGCATTCGCCAAACCCATATTCGTCTGTCGGACTGTCAGATGGTGAAGCCGTGATTCATCACTCAAGAGAACTGGTTTCCACTGCTCCAGAGTCTAATGGCTGCAAGCTTTACACCACTCCAGCTGATGCTTGGCATTGCTCATGGTGATCTTAGGCTTGTGTGTGGCTTCTCGACCATGGAAACCTATTTCATGAAGCTCCCGACGAATAATGATTGTGCTGACGTTGCTTCCAGAGGCAGTTTGGAACTCGGTAGTGAGTGTTGCAAGCGAGGACAGACAATTTTTAAGCTCTTCAACACTTGCCGGTCCCATTCTGTGAGCTTGTGTGGCTTACCACTTTACAGATGAGCCGTTGTTGCTCCTAGACGCTTCCACTTCACAATAACAGCACTTACGTTTGACAGGGGCAGCTCTAGGAGGGCAGAAATTTGACAAACTGACTTGGAAAGGTGGCGTCCTATGCTGCTGCCACGTTGAAAGTCACTGAGGTCTTCAGTAAGGCCGTTCTACTGCCAGTGTTTGTCTATGGAGATTGCATGGCTGTCTGCTTGATTTTATACACCTGTCAGCAACAGGTGTGGCTGAAATAGCCAAATCCACTCATTTGAAGGGGTGTCCATATACCTGTGTATATGTTGCTAGTCATTTATGATTCATTTCCAATTTTTCTCATAAATGTACTCTTAACAATGTCAATAACAGTCAACAACACTTCCACCAATTCGTAAGGTATGTGTGTTTGCAGAGATATCAGTGTATTTTCCCCTCTGTCCCTCCTCAGGTGTCTCCTCTCCCAGACACCAGATCCAGGCCCTGCACCTCCTCATCATGCTGCTCCCTGAGCCCAACAGAGACACACTCAAGGTGAGCATGATCTTTGACTAATGACCCTAAAGATCAGGGTTCACATCCTTTGTAGCTATCCCAAGACTCATGATCATGGACTGAGAGACTACACTTTCAACTGTGACCTCACAACCCTACACACAAACACACACCTATCCCATATATCCAGTCCTAAAATAGCTCAAATAAGTGCAGGGGCTAAGAGTTTATTTTCAATTGGGCAACTGTGTCCAACTATGCATTCCTATGACTCATAAGCCAATAGTCACAACCATGAGTGACTAACATTTAAATATCGTCCCATGAATGGGTTATTGAATAAAGTTTAGATAAGAGGTTTTTGAAGGTGTGAAGGGAAAACGGGTGACAACCCCCTGACGTCCTCTCTTCCTGAGTGGACAGTATATAAAATGACGTGTGTAGGATAAGATATGAGAATGTGTTTCAGTATGGGCACATTTTGGATCAGTAGGCCAGAATTACCCAGTGATTGTGCCAGTGCAAAGGTTGAACCTGTTTGCTTGAAGGAATAAATCCGAAGGGCACACACACATACACACACACACAAAGACCCAGTCTAACCCCTCTGTGCCCCTGCAGGCCCTGTTAGAGTTCCTGAGGAAGGTGGTAGCCTATGAAGAGAAGAACAGGATGAGTCTGTGGAACGTGTCCATGATTGTGGCTCCCAACCTCTTCACCTACCGGGGCAAGAACGCCAAGCAGGAGGAGATGCAGGCGGCAGGCGGGGCGGCCCACCTCGTACGGCTACTAATCACATACCAAGAACTGCTCTGGACCGTGAGTTTGCAACACACGCGTACACACGTTCCTTGAACACATAGAGATGGGATACGTTCACACACACACACACACACTACACATTCACTACCCCCAAACATATCTCATCAACAGTCATCTGGCCTCATCAGGACAGACCAGGGTGCTATTCAACTACAGTAGGACTGCAATTTCCCAAATTGGTGGTTGATAGATTACATCTATACTGCTCCAGCATAGCATCTGCAATTTTAAGACTTCCAGTACAACTTCTGTAATTTCGCTGAACAAAAACCTCACTTTCAGTAATTCAAGACAATACAAGTTTTTATGTAGACCTTGAGCCTGGTTAAACAAGAATGAAAGCTGAGCTCACCATTTGTTTTACTGGGGGGAAAAATGTATGACAAAAACCCATGAGGGAAGTGATCCAGGCACGTTGTATGAAACGCAAAGAGACAAAGAGCAGCTTGACCCACATCTGGGGACTGCTGCCTGACCTATTAGAATACAATGCATAGTACAATGCATAGAATGCAATGTCACTATAGCCCAAATCATCAAGCCTCCGGGCAGACGGGGAGAAAGTGAAGAGAAAGAGACAGAGGGAGGATAGAGAGATTAATAGGTATATTGTTCTCTCCTCAGGTGCCCTGCTTTCTCATCTCCCACGTGAGGAAGTTGAATGAGGCAAGCAAGAAGCCGCCCAGCTCAGAGAAGACCAAAAGGAAGCTGCTACTGATGAGGAAGAGGAACGCTGAGAAGACTGAGAGGAGCGAGGTAATGATTACTGACTTTATGGACTCTAAACTACTTTAACCCCAACTTGAAATGGTCAATTAGATTTATTCTCAATGTTAGTTTGACTTGACAACAATATCATAGGCTATTGGGTGTATGCTTGCTCCTGACAGTACCTAATTGGATGCGGTCGCCAGTACCTTTCAGCATGAGGTTTACTCATGTAATGGGACTCGAATTGAAGTTGGGTCTTTTCTTTGTCCACAGTTGACTGACCTCCGAGAAGGGGTCATCAGGGTTCACGCCCCACTACACGCTAAGATCTCCATGGCGATCCAGTTGGACAACGAGACCAAGGCCAAAGATGTGATGGCGCGCTTCGATTATGAGAACGGGTCAGTGGAGGAAGAGTGATGATTACTTATTACTTCATTGCCTCTGTTGATGTTGCTGATGTATACTATAGGGATGTCTGGGTTTATTAAAATCATTATCTTTTTTTATCTCGCAGTCGTGGCACCAGAAGCACTAGCCAAAGGCCAGTACAGTATTTGTTTGAGGTCGGAGGAAACATAGGTATGTATGATTACATCCCTGTTTGACTCAAATTATTTTCAAACAAAGGATTATTGTAATTTCTGTCTTCTTTAATCGAACTAAAACAAGACTTTTCTCTCTAGGCGAGCGCTGCTTGGACCCTGAGACTCACCTACTAGACGTGTACCATGTGAATCCGCACTGTGAATGGCTTTTAAAACCCACGACAACATGAGAACTGAGGATTCACTCACTCAACACAGTCAGCAAACTGAACCACTGCCCTCTTGTGGTCGTCCTGGTGAACTGGGCATGCATGGAGGCCTTGTTGACTGTAGTTGAGATTTTATCCCAAGCTATGGACCACTAAAAAGAGCGAGAGCTGGAAGAGGAACTATGGAGAGAGACATTCTCCTCCCGAAGGAAGGACTCAGCATAGGCCATGTTTGTGGGATTGAACCTTATAACAAACTACTAAATAGGACAGAAGCACTATACTCTGACTAGCTGGGTTCTGGATGGAAGTATTTGGAGGTGGGACAGCTTTGTGAAGACATGCTCCACATACGTGACTGACGACATCCCATTGCTTGCCATTTGAATTTATTTGTGCCTTTTGAGGACAGTAACTTATTTTACACTAAAATGTCACTATTAGATGTTCAATGTTTCTTTTGACAAATTAAAACGAGTGTTCAGTTTACGTAACAGGATTGACCTTAAAATGAGGGACAGACTAATCACATGAAATAATAATCTTCAGAAATGACTTTGTCAAAGCAACAAAATAGCAAGGTTTTACAATGATGGTGAAATGTTGGGGTTATGTTGCTTAAAATCTTCCAAAAATCAGAGGGTGCATGGAGGGACACTAGCAAGTCTTTATTTATATAAAAAATCAGATTTATTGAATTTTCCATGTGGTCTATATCAAAGGGCACTTAATTTAATAAAACAGGGTTTTAAAATGCAATATTGTTGCACAATTTCTACATAAAATATCAAAAAGATGCAAAAGGAATTCTTCGTGGAACGACCCTGCTACAGAGGCCATGGACACAATAACAGACCATGTGTACATCTTCATGCAAGACCCAGTTAACATTTACTTGCTATATTTATACCACAAATGTATCCTGCTTATTGTATTATTACACATACTCCATATAACTTTTTTATCATTTATAAGAGCAGCATGTTGATTGCAAAACCATTGGGAGTGAGGAGATTCAGACTAGCAGTTTGGGTTGTTGAGTTCATGATGGTGAGGGACAAGTGGAGATGGGATGACCTGATACTGAATACAGACATTGGCTCCGTCTAAAAGGTTGTAACAACTTTGTTTCATGGTCTCCTGTCCTGCTGACCACTGATCTGTGTCTAGAACGGATCAGGACAAGGCAGGTGAAAACAACATAGTGGAAACCTATCCAGTCCTTTCACCTGTCAGTGGTCAAGGACATGAGATAAGGAGAGGAAGCGGTTTCAGAGTACTGAGGCCCACATCGGAACTGTGGCCAACGATTCAGGCCATTGTCAAGCCCACCTTTTTTGCTTTTTGGATTTGCATGTTGAGCAGTAATATAGAAAGGTTCAGAACTTATATATCTCCTCCTGACACATCTCCCCACCCCAACGGACTGTGAATGTTGTACATGTGACTTGTAGAAAACAATGTACACACTACACTATGACTCAACAACCAATCCTGTATGTCCAGTCTACATAAGAGACATGCATTACTAATGAACTAAACTGACCTTGCATGCCTGGAGAGTGCTTACAATACATCCTCTAATGAAGGAAAGGAGAAAAGGCATAGAGTGGCCATAAAAAAAGGCCCGTCATAGCAGTGTTAGCCTGGCTTCCAAACTGATTTCATTACATTTCACCATAGTTTTTTTTCAAACGATGGTAAGCGCAATGTTCAGTCTGGTTTAACCAGGCTAGCCCTCGCTTGGTTATGAACTTGTGAATAATGTTTACTTGCAGGGCATGTATGTTTTAGCCCGATCAACCTCTCTCCACTTTATTTTACTCTGTGGTCTTAGTAGTTCAATGTTTGCCTGTGCCTTGGTTGTCAGCCTGTGTTTTTTGTTGTTAAAGTATTCTGTGCTTCCAAATGAACCTGTAGCAAATGTATCAACAAGACAAAGGTCGTAATGTTGATATGGCTTTGCGCAGGACTTTTTTTTATTATTTTCATCCTTCCAAAGCCAGTGTGTAAACATTTTTTGTAAATGATTGTGCACCATAGACTCTTACTATGTGTGTATTTTCTGTATATAGAATACTGATTTAGCATTTTTTTTATTTGCATTTATTTTATGAATATTATTTGACCACTGTTGACAGTTTTGGCCAAGTGGCACAATGTATCTGACACAGTAACAACTGAATATAACGTCAAGTTAAAAATGGAGTTGTCTTTCTCTTGCCTGAACTGTGTTGTGAAATATGTTAGAAAAAAATCAGCTCAGTTTCTCCCCCAAAATAGCATGAACACTAGATGCAGAACATTCTTCTGCAGGTACTCCTGGGAAACTATGCAGAAAGACAAACAGACATGCTATAGAACGGATAACAGCTTTGGAAGCAGCTTTGACAAGTGTGTTATGCACTGCATAATATGTGGGCGGGCCTATAGTAATGGAGCCTACAGAGCAACTATGACTTCACTACAATACACATCTTTTTTTAAGTAAGCTATATTTTTTAAAGTATTTTATTAACAAATATTACTTTTCTAGAACATCACATATAAAAACTAAGACATTCTATTGTCCAATTAATTTGGGGGAGTCAAAATGCACAAAAGAACATGCACACCAACACTTGGAATCATGTTAGAAAATGAGTTGATAAAAAAAGAAAAGAAAAAAAATTGAAAATTCGCATTGATCAAACATTACTTCAATCTTTCTTTACAAAACATTACAAATGGAAGTCATTTCATAGGCCAAATTTCGATGGTCAAATCACAGGGTCATAGCGTTAGATATGGAATGGTTTGGTATGGCTGGTAAAGTTCTGGTATGGTTGTGGCAAGGTTATGTGGCGGTGCTAGGGCAGGAGTGGGGTGACACTCCTTGGAGAGTGAAGGCGGTACTGAAGTCCAGGATGTTGGTCATGTGACCCTTGATCAAGCGGATGTTACGCATACAACCACGGAACGGCATTCTGGATGTCAGGCAGTTCTGTTTCACGCCGACTGGGGGAAAAAAAAGAGAGAGAGAGGTCAATACATGGGTGCTAACAAATTAATTTACTTGACACTGAAATTGATCAACATCAAAGCAAAGGGGTGACAAAGGCCCAGTCCAGTGAAGTGTCTTGCATTTAGGGTCTAGGGGTTGTTTGTGGAAAGAGACAAGGTTTTCTAGAGGGGGAACGTACCGGGGAAGCCTCCCATGTAGACCGGGTCCTTGGTCTCAGCCGAGGTGGACTGGGGGTGGGGGTTGTCGGTGAGCACCGTGACTCCGTCCACGGTCAGACTCAGAGCGTTCTTGGTCTTCTTTGCCAGCAGGGTGTGCCAGCGGCCGTCACACAGCCACCAGCCCAGCCGCGAAGTGGCCGACACCCGCCCGGCACCGTTGTTCACGTGGAACACCGCCTGTCCGTTGGCTAGCTCCAGTCCGATGGCGTCCACCTTGGCGCTGCTGACCCCGAGGAGGACTCCATCCGGCACTGTGCTGCGGAACTCCAGAACCACCTCCATATCTGAGCCCACTTTGTACCCATTCTTTACTGCAGGGGACAAACCATAACGAACCAGTTTACATCACTATGTCATACAGTCAAGGGGGACACATTAAGGCACTCCCATTCATGTTTTTAAACATGTTAAATGTAGCTATGTATTGAGCTTGTTAAAATTATCTCATCTTAAGCATTATTCCGGTTGAAAATGTATCAGAAAGGATGTGGAAATGTTGACTTTTTAAATATAGTTGGCAGAAACATTTTAAATGGCTTTTTGTGTTTTTTGCTTCCCAGAGTCTTTGGCTTGAAGTATGGAGTGTATGGGTGTTAGTACTCACTCAGAGCAGCGTATCCGCTCCCATTGAAGAAGGTCCCGTCCTGGGCTGCGGCGAAGCAGTGCGCAGTGGATTGTTCAGACACTGGATTCTGGGTGTCCAGCTTAACACTGTTCAGCATCACCTTCTGGATGCAGCCTGCCAAGCTATGGGTCACCTGCATGAGGGAATATAAATATTAACATTTGGGGTTGTGGATAAACATTTACTCAGAAGAAAATGTACCACCTGCTTTCAACACAAACAATGATATAAAAATTATATTAAAGCATGAATAGGAAGTACACTGACTATACCAAACATTAGGAACACCTTGCTAATATTGAGTTCCACCCCCCTTAGCCCTCAGAACAGCCTCAATTCGTTGGGGCATGGACTTTACAAGGTGTCGAAAGCTTGCCACAGGGTTGCTGGCCCATAGTTGTGTCAAGTTGGCTGGATGTCCTTTGGGTGGTGGACCATTCTTGGTACACATGAGAAACTGTTGAGCGTGAAAAACCCAGCAGCGTTGCGGTTCTTGACACAAACCGGTGTGCCTGGAACCTACTACCATACCCGTTCAAAGGCACTTAAATCTTTTGTCTTGCCCATTCACCCTCTGAATGGCACGCATACACAATCCATGTCTCAATGTTTATAAAATCCTTTAACCTCTCTCCTCCCCTTCATCTACACTGATTGAAGTGGATTTAAGTGACATCAATAAGGGATCATAGCTTTCACCTGCTCAGTCTGTCATGGAAAGAGCACGTGTTCTTAATGTTTTGTACAATCAGTGCATGTTGTGTGTTGTAGTTTAACTTACGTTGCCTATCTTCTTGGCGGTGTAGGTCTGGGGCAGTCCTCCCAGATACAGCTTGTTCTCCACATCCAGAGTGTTTCCTTTAGCCGGCACTGGAGTTGACGGCTGGCCGTCTACACTGATAACCACACTCTTCTTATTGAAGTCTGTCTTCACCTGGACACACCCACAGATACATGACAGGGTTAGGGAGAGTTATGACAACCTGCATGGTAATATCACTGCTTTCAGTTATGATCTGAAACGAACTTGAATTGTGACATACTTGGGCTTTTGTATTCATTAATAATATTGTTATGCATCCCCTGAATCGACAACAAACACTGCAATCTACTATCGCTCTTAGCCCAAAAGGGTATAGTCACTAACTGTGTGCCACTGGCCATCGTTGACGGGTACAGGGAAGGTGGCGGTGGCAGGGCCGCTGCCCTTGTCACAGGTGAAGAACAGATGTCCTCCCAGCAGCTGCAGAGTGGCGTAGTCCATCTGGTTGGCATGGGCCATGTAGTAGATCAAACCACTCTGGGCATAGGTACGCACCGACAGCTCCAGAGAGAAACTGTCAGGGAGAGAAAGCGAGAAGAGATTTGAAGTATTTAAGCTACTGACAAAGATATATTTTGAGTTAGCTATGATTTACTGTAAGATAAAGACTTTTGTTAATGGTTTGGTAGACCTATATATAGGCAATGAATGGATATGACAATTTGTGGATAATTGTCAATAATGCACAATTGAAGTGGACACTTGTTTAGGAGTGCCAACCAATCTCATAATCATATATTGATGAATGCATCCACCAACCAAAAACCTAGCCAGGTCTCACCACATGTTTGGCATGACAGTGACAATAGGAGTTGGCAAGAGCACAGGCAGATCTGGGACCAGGCTAATTGAACTGTGCCTTCCTCTCAATCACAAACAATGTAGGCTACAGTGAAACACTTGAGAAGAGCTCTAGCTAAGTCAATGGGAATGTGTAACATTAGCCCTGCTCGTTTCCAAGCAGTGCCGGAGTGCCTCGTGAATAATACATATTTAAACAAAGAGAATGGGCCACAGCCGAGACAGGAAATTAGGTAGACCTTGGGGAGGCTATTATAATTCTTCTCTTTAATGAAGAGATATGCACTCATGCTCTGAGAAAAGCAATCAACGATGATGGCCTTAAGAGGGTTTTTTGCAATTCACTATCCTGTATGTTACACGGCATGGCCAAAAGTATGCGGACACTTGCTCATCGAACATCTCATTCCTAAATCATGGGCATTGATATGGAGTCGGTCCCCACTTTGCTGCTATAACAGCCTCCACTCTTCTGGGAAGGCTTTCCACTAGATGTTGGAACATTGCTGCAGGGACTTGCTTCCATTCAGCTACAAGAGCATTACTGAGGTCGGGCACTGATGTTGGGCGATTAGTCCTGGCTCGCAGTCGGTGTTCCAATTCATCCCAAAGGTGTTCGATGGGGTTGAGGTCAGGGTTCTGTGCAGGCCAGTCAAGTTCTTCCACACCAATCTTGACAAAGCATTTCTGTATGGACCTCGCTTTGGAACTAAGCGGCCTAGCCGAATCATGAAAAACAGCCCCAGAGAATTATTCCTCCTCCACCAAACTGCACAGTTGGCACTATGCATTGGTAGTGTTCTCCTGGCATCCGCCAAACTCAGATTTGTCTGTCGGACTGGCAGATGGTGAAGCGTGATTCATCACTCCAGAGAACGCGTTTCCACTGCTCCAGAGTCCAATGGCGGCAAGCTTGACACCACTACAGCCGACGCTTGGCATTGCGCATGGTGATCTTAGGTGTGTGTGCGGCTGCTCGGCCATCGAAACCCATTTCAAAAGCTCCCGACTCCACTTTTTCCATGACAGTCAACAGAGGCTCATCATAAGACACCCCTTCTTACATGTGTCTCTTAGGGTCAATCTTCAATGAGTTTAAGTTTATTTTTGTAATAAAACGTTGCTTCCAGTGACAGTTTGGAACTCGGTAAAGAACAGACCATTTTTACACGCTACACACTTCAGCACTCGGCGGTCCCGTTCTGTGAGCTTGTATGGCCTACCACTTTGCGGCTGAGCTGTTGTTGCTCCTTCACAATAACAGCACTTACAGTTGACTGGGGCAGCTCTAGCAGGGCAGAAATTTGACGAACTGACTTGTTGGAAAGTTGGCATCCTATGACGGCGCCATGTTGAAAGTCACTGAGCTATTCAGTATGGGCCATTCTCCTGGCAATGTTTTCCTATGGTGATTGCATGGCTTTGTGCTCGATTTTATAGACCTGTCAACAACGGGTGTGGCTGAAATAGCCGAATCGACTAATTTGAAGGGGTGTCCACATACACTGCATGGCCAAAAGTATAGGCCTATGCTCTCCATTACAGGAGGAGTACTTAGTATGATGGTTGTAGAGCACACCAAGGCAAAGTATTAGCTAAGCAGCTAGAACACCTTCCTACGCCATTTTAATGTACTGGAATGCTGGCTTGAACCTGTTTTACACAACTAGCTATGGGCCAACTGATATCAAGGCTAACATGACTCAAATTAGATACAACACTATGAAGTGAGAATCCCTAATAAAATGAATATAGAATTGTGACAATCATAGAAATTACATAGAATATGATCTATATGATAAAAACCATGCTGTGCAGGGGAGAGGGTAGTTCAAGGAGCCAGCTGTCAGTACTGACCTCCTCCTCACTGTGTTGGGGTTGATGCTGAGGACCATGTGACTGTGTCTGGAGATGCCAAACTGCTGGGCCTCTGGGATGGATGAGGTGTTGTCCATCGATGCACACTGGAGACAAACAGAGGGAACACAGAACGATGACGGACAACACAAGGATCTGTGACAACATGGTGACCTGTTTGAAGAGCTACAGCACAGTAAATCCCAATAGATAAGAGGTGTGTGTGCTGTACCGTGAGTGTGCCGGGGGTGAGCGCGTTGAGCTGGCCGGGGGGTGGTGGAGGGGTTCTGGCAGGGTCCGGAGTGGGCTCGGCCTCTAGGTCAGTGTCGTCAGGTAGGAGGACCCTTTTAGGCCTCTCCTCCAATAGACAGCTGTCCATGTCCACGTTGTGGTACCTCACAGCAGCTGACAGGTCCAACAACCTATAGGGACACAGCACAACACAGGTCAGACCAAAGAGTAACCACCAAGGCCCCAATTGAGAAGGGATGCCATACTCCTTGTTACTAGCAACCCCAAAAAATATTCCTCTAGATAATGCTCAGCCTTGCAAATGTACTTATGGCATCCTCGATTAAAAACATCAATTTCTCCAGCACAATGTGACAAATGAAGCATCATTGTGTATTGGGTGTGTGACTCACTTGGCGTCCAGGGCCAGGTTCCTGATGCAGCCGTAGAAGGAGGAGGTGGTTCGAAGCAGCCCGGCGCCCTCTCCTGGTGGGACCCCGCCCATGTACAGAGAGGTGAGGGTCAGAGAGGCCTTCTCTGAGGACAGACGTACCATCTCCTGGTGGTCCTCATCCACTAGTACAACCAGCATCCTGGATGGATGACACACACAGTGTCAATAATAACAACACAGTGCTATTCATTTTAGAATAGACTTCTTGTATATTATATCCTGGACAATATGATTATTAAAAGATACAATTTGCAATATTTACTGCTGTTCAATGGCCATTTCAAAGTTTATTTAATCCCATGGCAGTTGTTATATATATCCATCCTTTGTATCAACCGAGGGTAGGCCTATGTATAACATCAGCATAGAAAGTTCTTGAATAAGGTCACAGATAACACGATAAATGCAGAGATAATTTTGTGTGCGGAAGTATAATTTCAAATGACATCATTTATAATGACTGAGCCATCCATCAGCATAAAATCATGACAGATGTTACAGGTTAATCAGTCCCTCTTCCTGGTGCCACTCACTTCCTGTTCCTCTGCAAGATGACCGAGTGCTCCTGTCCGTCACTGAAACTCCCAGAGCGTGATTTGACCACAACCTTGTGGACGCTCCCGCCCTCTGCCATGTTGACATGAACCTCCAAGCGCCCCGAAATCAGCATGACTGCCAGGAAGGGCTGGACACAAACACACAGAAAACATGGTCAATATACGGTTGAACCATAAGTAATTTTGGCAACATTATAAAGATTTATTACTAATGAACATGTATGAGCTCTTATAATATCAAATTTTTTATCACAGTATATCTGTGGCCTTACCTGGCGAGCATGTCTGCTTTTGCGGGTGCCTGCCTTGCTGAAGCCTGCCAGGATTATGCCAGTGTCATTGCGGGTAGAGAAGGAGGCCAACAGCTCCCCCTGGGGGTCGAGAGACACAGACGGCAGCTCCACATAGCCCTCTCTCAGTACAGACACACTGCAGATGGGCTGGAACACACACACAAGTTACTCATAGGGAATATGGAAAGTATTTTTGCATTCAGTGTAAGATGACTCAACAATATGCCATTATCATGTACTGCTGGGCATCTTCCTCTTTACAGAAATCGACAACAGCAAAATTAAAATGCCAAGACTGTCACTGTCACTACTCACTCTTCCCAATATTGCTGAGTCTACCTTTAATTTGTCTAGAGAGGAAGAAGGCCCCTGAAGAAAGGTTCTTTACTTTCAGCCTTTCTTACCTCTAACACACAGCCTTTCTTACCTCTAACACACAGCCTTTCTTACCTTTAACACACTGCCTTTCTTTCCTCTAACACACAGCCTTTCTTACCTCTAACACACAGCCTTTCTTGACACCATAGGAGTCTCGGAGCAGGTCAAAGTTGGAGCGGGCAATCTCCATGTTTTTTATGCAGCCCACATAGGACCGTGCTACTACTTGTCTCCTGCAAAAATTATTAAATTCACAATTTACCTCGTTTATTTTATTTAATGTAAAAAAACTGAAAAAATACAAAAACACACCAATTCACACACTAAGCTCAATATTTACATAATGCAGTAGGAGCTCCAGCAAAAATATATTAATGACAGCAATACAAACGCATATCAACTAGGAATATCTTGCAGGTAGGTGAAGTATGCGCCAAAGTAGTTCCAGGTACCTGATAGGGCGAGACATGGGCAGTCCCCCGATGTAGATTGGGTCCAGGTCGGAGCGGTTGAGGTCGGAGGCGGTCCCAGGAGACTCCGCCTCCATGATCTCTTTCTCTGATGAGTTGTCTGCCGCCATCACCGCCATATAAACTAGGAGGGGAGAGATACAATACTTTACATGACATAGACATTATACCAGGTTAACTACAACACAATAGGGGTATGAATAGTGTGTCCATAAAGTGCAAGGGAGAAATGAGAAGAAGAATATGTGACCCCAACAATGTTTAGTTGTCAACTCTACCCTATAAATATGAGCCTATGACCTTTGACAAACCTTTGCGTTTGTTCCTCTGCAGGGTGATCTTGTACCAGCTGCCGGTGTTGTAGGCTTTGTTGGAGGTGAGAGTCAGAGGGCCAGAGCCCAGTTCAAAGGTCAGACGCACTTGGCCCTCCACCAGCTCAATGGACAGGAAGTCCCTCTGGAATGACAAATATACACATCAATCTATCAATCAATCTTTATTGTCCCGATAGGGGAATTTAGTTACATCAGAGAATAATAGCTGACCACTATGTGCTAACTAGGCTACAAATACAGACTGTTCAGTGTGGTTGTAGTGTGTGTGTGGGCCAGCAGGGGGCGTACCGTGCCGTTGGAGGCCAGGTAGAGCAGCAGGCCATTGGGGGAGAGGGTCTTGAACAGCATGACGATGGAGGTGGAGGTGGAGCGGAGGGGTTTCTCTACAACTGAGTAGCCACTGCCATCAAAGTGGAAGGACGTCTCCTCCGTCTGCGGACTCATGAAGCAGCCGCGACACTGGCCCTCCCTCTCAGCGTAGTTCCACAGCCCGATGTTCTTCTCGTTGAGCGACGCCTCCCCCATACAGCCCTTAAACTGGGTCATTTTCACCACAGAGGACTGTAGACACAAAAGAGATTGAATCAGTTGTTTTAGATTACACTGTTTTATTAGTGGAGAAAACATCATGAAAGATGTTGACTCAACTTGAATTGAATGAGTTCAAGTTCTCAAGGACCCAAGGTGCTGGCTAGAACCATGGCTGAGTGAAAAATACCAAAGACAGAGCTTAATACTGTACCTTGATCTGGCCTCCCAGGCCACCAACGAATATCAGGGTGGATTTGTTGACTTCCAGGATCGTAGTGGAGCCTGGTGAGGTGGTCTTGACCGCAGGCAGGGGTTCTGACTCCAGCTGGTGGACTGACAGCGTGCCGTGCCTCCCAAAGCGCGTGGCGTTGATGCGGTGCCACTTGTTGTTGTTGATCTGGACGTCGGGGTACTCCAGCTTGGCGTGGCCTGAACCCGCGTCCCACAGGTACGCCACCTTGCCATGCTGCATCTCCACCGCCATGAAGTCCACCTGATATTCAGCGTAAAATTAGACATTTACTTTACACATGTCAGATAGCCATATGGTTATAGTGGTTACACCTTACATTGACATGATAAAATGTTTGTGAAGGGTAGTTTATAGATAGTTATAAATCAACCATCTGGTTGGATGTAGATTATATACAGTAGACTTAAGTTTAAAACGGACTTATGGGTAATCATGATTAGGTACGTCATGGGATATTCAGTACGTGTCAGTGTGTGACTTACGCTGGAGCTGCTGCCCATGTAGAAGAGCAGGTTGTCAGGCTCGCTGGTCTTGACGGTCATGGTAAGAGTGTTGAAGTTACTGGAGGATACCTCAGGTTTGTAGGCCCTCACACAGTTTTTGTCTGCCAGCACTGCCACCTTGATCTATACAGGAGAGTGCAGGACATAAACAGTATTACAATTGAAAGCAGAGTGTGTGTGTGTGTGTGTGTGTGTATGTGTGTGTGTGTGTGTGTGTGTGTGTGTGTGTGTGTGTGTGTGTGTGTGTGTGTGTGTGTGTGTGTGTGTGTGTGTGTGTGTGTGTGTGTGTGTGTGTGTGTGTGTGTGTGTGTGTGTGTGTGTGTGTGTGTGTGTGTGTGTGTGTGTGTGTGTGTGTGTGTGTGTGTGTGGAAGTGACTAACAGAGGCAGCCTGTTTGCGGGCCTGGTTGATCATCTCTCTGATCTCAGACAGGTTTCTGCTCAGGTTCTCCCCCAGGGTCTTGAGGGGTTTGAGACGGTCATACAGTCTCTCTGTACGACTCTCTGCCTCCTTCAGCTTAGACTCAGCTGTACTGGCTGAGCGGGACAACAGATAGGACAGGTTCATGATACTTACGTCATCTTACTCATTCCTGTTAGTCACATAATATCTCTAGAAATTTGCCTCTATAGTGATATGACAAGATAACATGATAACAACATTTTACTAGCATTAGACAGGTATTTGGGGCACTACTTGACTTTAAATGTGGTGTCGTTTAATGTGGAAAGGATGGAAGCAAAGATGAAAAACGTTTCCATTACAAAGTTGCTGGCTATAATCTAGCTAGGACCATAGTTGGATGTCTGAATGATGTGTTAGTCTCACCAGTGGATTGTGAGTCGGAGAACAGCTGGTTGGTGTTGGAGATGCTGGTTCTGGCCTGGGCCACAGCCGTGCTGGACTTCTCCAGTCTGACCCGGAGCTCCTCCAGGCGCTCCAGCGCCCTCTGTAGGGAAGCGTTGGCCAAGGCAGCCTGCTCCTTGGCGTCCAGCACCTGCTCACTGGTGCCTACAGGGGGCAGCACAGGCTACGTCACACAAACTGTTTCCCCACTGTCTAGCGTGCCTCTGAGTTTGTGATAAAGTGTTAAATATATGACTTATGTCTACAGTATGTTAAAGCAGAAAGGATATATAAAAGGACAGTTGAGTTGACAGGGCAGCAGATGGCAGTGCCACTCACCGTTGGGCAGGCTGTGGAGCAGGGCGCCTTGCTCTGGGATGAGACGGCTGGTGTTACAGAGTTTCTCTTTCAGCAAGGCCATTCTATCTGTCACATCACTGATGTTAGCCAGGAGACCTAGGGAGGACACACATATATAATTTACTACCATAAGGCATCGTGTGTGTGTGTGTGTGTGTGTGTGTGTGTGTGTGTGTGTGTGTGTGTGTGTGTGTGTGTGTGTGTGTGTGTGTGTGTGTGTGTGTGTGTGTGTGTGTGTGTGTGTGTGTGTGTGTGTGTGTGTGTGTGTGTGTATACTCCAACTCACCCTCAGTGCTGTTTCTCAGGGTTAGACTCTCGGCCAGAATCTTCTCACTACGCTGCACAGCATCAGATCCCAGATCAGTGAAAGACTTCTCTGGCTGGACAGTCTAAAGTCAACACACACAGTTATTTACGATACTCCTATAGCTAACAGGTTTCTGACCCACAACACACTTCATATCCAATGTAGCAGTGGTCATTCTATAGCCTGGTCCCAGATCTGTTTTGTGATCATAGATCATGTGATCATATGACCATAGACAGCACAAACAGATTTGGGACCAGTTATTCTATTCTATTATTTGATGTTGATACTGATGTCCACTAGATTAGTGTTGACTCACCATATTGAGGGCCATAGTAGCGGTCAGGTTGGCTAGGTTAGCCATCTCCTCTGCAGGCTGGACGTTAGCTCTGATGTTAGAGTTGCCATGCTCTGCACTGGTGGCGTTCAGAGTGGTATTCATCACCTCCACTAGAGAGCTACATACAGGAAGAGGAAGTTAGGCTGATGTACTGTACATGTATGGACTAAATCGCTACTATATCTATTTAGTCTTTTTTCTATGGCCTAATGTTTGTGATGACGAGGCATTTTGAAATGCATAGACAAAGATACATATGTTGAAGTTCACGCACACACACACCCGCTTGACCGCCGACACACACACATACCTCTGCAGACCCTGGGCCTTCTTGCTGAGTTCCCGGGCGTGGTCCTCAGCCTTGTAGACCAGCTCCAGAGCATCTTTCTTCCTCAGCTCCATCACCAGCGTGTCCACATGCTTCCTCAACATGGGGTTCCACTGCTCCAGCTGGTCCTTGGCCCCCTCCAGCTGCTGTACAGGTCACACAGACACACACACACACACACACACACACACACACACACACACACACACACACACACACACACACACACACACACACACACACACACACACACACACACACACACACACACACACACACACACACACACACACACACACAACCAGAGAAACCAGTTCAAACACAGACTCTACTAGCAATACAGTCTTTTTAAAACACAGCACATTTTTTTTATGTAAAGTGACTTCCTGCTTAAATAAAGATTAAATCAACAAATTCACACAATAGGGGGATGCTACTTTATTGCAGTTATACAGTTTATCCACTTTATTTGATATGGATATGGTGGTAATGTGGTGTTATGGTGTGACTTACAGAGGTGATGTTGCTCATGTCCTCTGCTAGATTGACAGCATCCGCCAGGATGTCCTGAGTCTCCTCTAGTTGGGTTTCTGCTGTCTGCTTCAGCCAGCTCACATTCTGCTTCAGACCCTACACACACAGAGACAACACAGTCTAAATACTTCTACTGGAGAAATGTATAGACCCTCTTCAGTTACGATGTTTGAAGATGACCAAAAGTCCAAATCAAATCACTTCACAAAGTACATTTGACTATATTGTACATGTATATTCCTACATTTTAATAAAAGTGACCTGATATGATTTGGCATTTGGCACAGATCAACAATAATGGCAAACTCGACTACATGTTATTTATCTTAGGTTAAAGTACTCGAGTATAGTGAGTATAGTAAGTGTGAATACTGAGTACAGATATTATAGTAGAATAGAATATAATAGAATACATGTAATAGAATAAAACTTTGTCCATCCAGGATACACATATACACACATTCTTATATCAGAAACATTTAAACCAGTCAGTCCATCATGCTGCATACACTAACAACATAGAGGACATTAATACATCATCACATTTAAACCAGTCAGTCCATCATGCTGCATACACTAACAACATAGAGGACATTAATACATCATCACATTTAAACCAGTCAGTCCATCATGCTGCATACACTAACAACATAGAGGACATTAATACATCATCACATTTAAACCAGTCAGTCCATCATGCTGCATACACTAACAACATAGAGGACATTAATACATCATCACATTTAAACCAGTCAGTCCATCATGCTGCATACACTAACAACATAGAGGACATTAATACATCATCACATTTAAACCAGTCAGTCCATCATGCTGCATACACTAACAACATAGAGGATATTAATACATCATCACATTTAAACCAGTCAGTCCATCATGCTGCATACACTAACAACATAGAGGACATTAATACATCATCACATTTAAACCAGTCAGTCCATCATGCTGCATACACTAACAACATAGAGGATATTAATACATCATCACATTTAAACCAGTCAGTCCATCATGCTGCATACACTAACAACATAGAGGACATTAGTACATCATCACATTTAAACCAGTCAGTCCATCATGCTGCATACACTAACAACATAGAGGACATTAATACATCATCACATTTAAACCAGTCAGTCCATCATGTTGCATACACTAACAACATAGAGGATATTAATACATCATCACATTTAAACCAGTCAGTCCATCATGCTGCATACACTAACAACATTGTCACGTCTGCTCCCGCTCTTCCCTCCCCCTGGCGCTTGAGGGCGCCAGAATGCCTTGCATCACTCACTCCTGCCATCCATCACGTACACCTGCCTTTCCTTGTTACGCGCATCAGCGTTATTGGACTCACCTGGACTCTCTTATTACCTGTTCATTTCCTCCCCTATATGTGTCAGTTCCCCAGCTCTGTTCCCTGCTTCTGCATTGATTGTTTTTTCTGTTTGCTAAGCTGTTTATGTCTCGTTCCATGTCCGTTATTTATTAAATGTTACTCCCCGTACCTGCTTCGTCTCTCCAGCGTCATCCTTGTGATAGATCGTGACAAACATAGAGGATATTAATACATCATCACATTTAAACCAGTCAGTCCATCATGCTGCATACACTAACAACATAGAGGATATTAATACATCATCACATTTAAACCAGTCAGTCCATCATGCTGCATACACTAACAACATAGAGGACATTAATGCATCATCACATTTAAACCAGTCAGTCCATCATGCTGCATACACTAACAACATAGAGGACATTAATACATCATCCATTTAAACCAGTCAGTCCATCATGCTGCATACACTAACAACATAGAGGACATTAATACATTCACTCACAACCGACCACTGTCCCAACTGCACTAGATAGATAAGTACATATACTGATACAATTTACTTTGCATTTAGTAGTCCAACAGCACAAGGAACAAATTAATATTTGAGTACTGAATACAGTGATTATAGTAGGTTTGGTAGAGTGATTATAGTGAGTGTGAGTACTCAGTACAGTGATTATAGTAAGTGTGGGTACAGTGATTATAGTAGGTTTGGTAGAGTGATTATAGTGAGTGTGAGTACTCAGTACAGTGATTATAGTAAGTGTGGGTACAGTGATTATAGTAAGTTTGGTAGAGTGATTATAGTGAGTGTGAGTACTCAGTACAGTGATTATAGTAAGTGTGAGTACAGTGATTATAGTAAGTTTGGTAGAGTGATTATAGTGAGTGTGAGTACTCAGTACAGTGATTATAGTAAGTGTGAGTACAGTGATTATAGTAAATGTGAGTACAGTGATTATAGTAAGTGTGAGTACTCAGTACAGTGATTATAGTAAGTGTGAGTACAGTGATTATAGTAAATGTGAGTACAGTGATTATAGTAAGTGTACTCACCTGGTACTCTGGCAGGTTGGTGTGGATGCTCCCCAGCAGGGTGTGTGTGTGGTTGTTGTTCTCCCTGGCAGTCATCAGTAGGGCATGGGCATCCTCTAGCTGTTGGTGGTGTTCAGTCAGGGTGGTAGAGATGTTGAGGGTCTGGGACTCTATCGCCCCCTGGGGTTCCAGAATGTCCTTCAGCACCCTCTGGAGGAGAGCCTCAGTAGCACTGTGGTACAGGTGTAACCACAGCAGGATTAGTCAAATCAAAATCAAATCAAACTTTATTTGTCACATGCACCGAATACAACAAGTGTAGACCTTACAGTGAAATGCTTACTTACAAGCCCTTAACCAACAGTGCAGTTCAAGAAGAGTTAAGAAAGTATTTACCAAGTAGACTAAAGTAAAAAATTATAATAAAAAACAACACAATAACAATAACAATAACGAGGCTATATACAGGGGGTACCGGTACCGAGTCAGTGTGCGACAGTACAGGTTAGTTGAGGTAATTTGTACAAGTACTGTCAGTAGGGGTGAAGTGACTATGCATAGATAATAAACATCGAGTAGCAGCAGTGTACAAAGGGGGGGGGGGGGGATTCGGCTATTTCAGCCACACCCGTTGTTGACAGGTGTATAAAATCGAGCACAAAGCCATGCAATCACCATAGACAAACATTGCCAGGAGAATGGCCCATACTGAATAGCTCAGTGACTTTCAACATGGCGCCGTCATAGGATGCCAACTTTCCAACCAGTCAGTTCATCAAATTTCTGCCCTGCTAGAGCTGCCCCAGTCAACTGTAAGTGCTGTTATTGTGAAGGAGCAACAACAGCTCAGCCGCAAAGTGGTAGGCCATACAAGCTCACAGAATGGGACCGCCGAGTGCTGAAGTGTGTAGCGTGTAAAAATCGTCTGTTCTTTACCGAGTTCCAAACTGTCTCTGGAAGCAACGTTTTATTACAAAAATAAACTTAAACTCAGTGAAGATTGACCCCAAGAGACACACGTAAGAAGGGGTGTCTTATGATGAGCCTCTGTTGACTGTCATGGACAAAGTGGAGTCGGGAGCTTTTGAAATGGGTTTTGATGGCTGAGCAGCCGCACACAAACCTAAGATCACCATGCGCAATGCCAAGCGTCGGCTGGAGTGGTGTCAAGCTTGCCGCCATTGGACTCTGGAGCAGTGGAAATGCGTTGTCTGGAGTGATGAATCACGCTTCACCAAATCAAATCAAAAAATCAAATCAAACTTTATTTGACACTTGCGCCGAATACAAGAAGTGTAGACTTTACCGTGAAATGCTTACTTACAAGCCCTTAACCAACAGCGTAGTTCAAGAAGAAGAAAATATTTACCAAGTAGGCTAAAATAAAAAGTAATAATGAAAAGTAACACAATAAGAATAACAATAACGAGGCTATATACAGGGGGCACCGGTACTGAGTTAGTGTGCAGGGATACAGGCCAGTTGAGGTAATCTGTACATGTAGGTGGGGGAGAAGTGACTATGCATAGGTAACAAACAAATAGTAAGTAGCAGCTGTGTTCAAGAGGGGGGGGTCAATGTAAATAGTCCGGTGGCGATTTTATTAACTGTTCAGCAGTCTTATGGCTTTGGGGTAGAAGCTGTTGAGGAGCCTTTTGGTCCTCGACTTGGCGCTCCGGTACCGCTTGCCGTGTGGTAGCAGAGAAAACAGTCTTGGGTGACCGGAGTCTCTGACAATTTTATTGGCTTTCTTCTGACACTGCTATTATATAGGTCCTGGATGGCAGGAAGCTTGGCCATGGTGATATACTGGGCCGTACACACTACCCTCTGTAGTGCCTTAAGGTCAGATGCCGAGCAGTTGCCATACCAGGTGGTGATGCAGCCGGTCAGGATGCTCTCGATGGTGCAGCTGTAGAACCTTTTGAGGATCTGGGGGACCAAATCTTTTCAGTCTCCTGAGGGGAAAAGGTTTTGTCATGCCCTCTTCACAACTGTCATGGTATGTTTGGACCATGATAGTTCGTTGGTGATGTGGACACCAAGGAACTTGAAACTCTCGACCCGCTTCACTACAGCCCTGTCGATGTAGATGGGGGCCTGTTCAGCCCGCCTTTTCCTGTAGTCCACGATCAGCTCCTTAGTGTTGCTCACATTGAGGGAGAGGTTGTTGTCCTGGCACCACACTACCAGTTCTCACTACCAGTACCAGTTCCCACACTACCTCCTCCCTATAGGCCGTCTCAACATTGTTGGTGATCAGGCCTACCACTGTTGTGTCGTCAGCAAACTTAATGATGGTGTTGGAGTCGTGTTTGGCCACGCAGTCATGGGTGAACAGGGAGTACAGGAGGGGACTAAGTATACACCCCCTGACGGGCCCCAGTGATCAGCGTGGCAGACTTGTTGTTGCTTACTCTTACCACCTGGGGGCGGCCCGTCAGGAAGTCTAGGATCCAGCTGTTTAGTCCCAGAGTCCTGAGCTTAGTGATGAGCTTCGTGAGCTCTATGGTGTTGAACGCTGAGCTGTAGTCAATGAACAGCATTATCACATAGGTGTTCCTTTTGTCCAGGTGGGAAAGGGAAGTGTGGAGTGTGATTGAGATTGCGACATCTGTGGATTTGTTGGGGAGGTATGCAAATTGGAGTGGGTCTAGTGTGTCTGGGAGGATGCTGTTGATGTGAGCCATGACCAGCCTTTCAAAGCACTTCATGGCTACCGGAGTGAGTGCTACGGGGCAGTAATCATTTAGGCAGGTTACCTTCGCTTCCTTGGGCACAGGGATTACAGACTCAGGGAGAGGTTGAAAATGTCAGTGAAGATACTTGACAGTTGGTCAGCGCATGCTTTGAGTACACGTCCTGGAAATCCGTCTGGCCCAGCGGCTTTGTGAATGTTGACCTGTTTAAAGGTTTTGTTCACATCGGCTATGGAGAACGTTATCACACAGTCATCCGGAACAGCTGGTTCTCTCGTGCATGCTTCAGTGTTGCTTGCCTCGAAGTGAGCAAAAAAGCTTTAGCTCGTCTGGTAGGCTCGCGTCACTGGGCAGCTCGAGTCTGGGTTTCCCTTTGTAGTCTGTAATAGTTTTCAAGCCCTGCCACATCCGACGAGCGTCAGAGCCGGTGTAGTAGAATTTAATCTTAATCCTGTATTGACGCTTTGCTTGTTTGATGGTTCGTCTGATGGCATAGCGGGATTTCTTATAAGCGTCCGGATTAGTCTCCCGCTCCTTGAAAGCGGCAGCTCTAGCCTTTAGCTCGATGCGGATGTTGCCTGTAATCCATGGCTTCTGGTTGGGATATGTATGTACGGTCACTGTGGGGATGACGACGTCGTCTATGCACTTATTGATGTCTTCACTGTCTTCACTGTCTCAGCCTCCAGTATTTATGCTGCAGTAGTTTATGTGTCGGGGGGCTAGGGTCAGTCTGTTATATCTGGAGTACTTCTCCTGTCTGATGCGGTGTCCTGTGTGAATTTAAGTATGCTCTCTCTAATTCTCTCTTTCTCTCTTTCTTTCTTTCTTTCTCTCTCTCGGGGGACCTGAGCCCTAGGACCATGCCTCAGGACTACCCGGCATGATGATTCCTTGCTGTCCCCAGTACACCTGGCCATGCTGCTGCTCCAGTTTCAACTGTTCTGCCTGCGGCTATGGAACCCTGACCTGTTCACCGGACGTGCTACCTGTCACAGACCTGCTGTTTTCAACTCTCTGGAGACAGCAGCAGCGGTAGAGATACTCTCAATGATCGGCTATGAAAAGCCAACTGACATTTACTCCTGAGGTGCTGACTTGTTGTACCCTTGACAACTACTGTGATTATTATTATTTGACCATGCTGGTGATTTATGAACATTTGAACATCTTGGCCATGTTCTGTTATAATCTCCACCCGGCACAGCCAGAAGAGGACTGCCCACCCCTCATAGCCTGGTTCCTCTCTAGGTTTCTTCCTAGGTTTTTGCCTTTCTATGGAGTTTGTCCTAGCCACCGTGCTTCTACACCTGCATTGCTTGCTGTTTGGGGTTTTAGGCTGGGTTTCTGTACAGCACTTTGAGATATCAGCTGATGTAAGAATGGCTATATAAATACATTTGATTTGATTTGATTGATGAAGCCGATGACTGAGGTGGTGTACTCCTCAATGCCATTGGATGAATCCCGGAACATATTTCAGTCTGTGCTAGCAAAACAGTCCTGTAGTGTAGCATCTGCGTCATCTGATCCACTTCTGTATCGAGCGAGTCACTGGTACTTCCTGCTTTAGTTTTTGTTTGTAAGCAGCATACCACCCTGCATACCACTGCTGGCTTGCTTCTGAAGCTAAGCAGGGTTGGTCCTCGTCAGTCCCTGGATGGGAGACTAGATGCTGGTGGAAGTGGTGTTGGAAGCCCAGTAGGAGGCACTCTTTCCTCTGGTCTAAAAAGAATATCCCAATGCCCCAGTGTAGGGTGCTGTCTTTCAGATGGGATGTTAAATGGGTGTCCTGACTCTCTGAGGTCATTAAAGATCCCATGGCACTTATCGTAAGAGTAGGTGTGTTAACCCTGGTGTCCTGGCTAAATTCCCAATCTGGCCTTCATACCATCACAGTCACCTAAAAATCCCCAGTTTAAAATTGGCTCATTCATCCCCCTCCTCTCCCCTGTAACTATTCCCCAGGTTGTTGCTGTATATGAGAATGTGTGGGGGAGAGCTTTGTATGCATCTCTGTGTGTGCAGTGATGGTGGTCTAGGATTATTTTTCCTCTGGATGCACATGTGGCATGCTGGTAAAAATGTGGTAAAACTGATTTAAGTTTGCCTGCATTAAAGTCCCCGGCCACTAGGAGCGCCGCTTCTGGGTGAGAATTTTCTTCTTTGATTATGGCCTTATAGAGTTGGTTGAGAGCGGTCTTAGTGCCAGCTTCGTGCTGTGGTGGTAAATAGACGGCTATGAATAATATAGATGAGAACTCTCTTGGTAGATAGTGTGGTCTACAGCTTATTATAAGGTACTCTACCTCAGGCGAGCAATACCTCGAGACTTCTTTAATATTAGAGATTGCGCACCAGCTGTTATTGACAACAAGACACACACCTCCACCCCTCGTCTTACCAGACCTAGCTTCTCTGTTCTGCCTGTGCATGGAAAATCCCACCCGCTCTATATTATCCGTATCGTCGTTCAGCCACGTCTCGGTGAAACATAAGATATTGCAGTTTTTAATCGTAGGTCATCAATTTTATTTTCCATTGATTGCACGTTAGCAAGAAGAACGGATGGCAGTGGGAGTACTCACTCGCCTACGTATTCTCAGAAGGCAACCCGATCTGTGGCCCCTTTTCCTGTGTCTTTTCTTCAAGCAAATTACTGGGATCTGAGCCTGTTCCGGTGAAAGCAGTATATACTTCTCGTCGGACTTGTTAAAGGAAAAAGTTTCTTCCAGTCTGCGGTGAGTACATACACATACTATAGTGTAGTAACTATACTTAAATACAGCTTTACTAAACACCATTACAGCTCATAACTGTGTTACACAGTAGGCCTATAGTCAAATAATCCAGTATGACTAGAAACAGTATTACTAACATTAACTGACCTGAGTTCTGTAGAGACGCTGGCATTGGCCTGGGATAGGTTGACTAATTTGATGGTTTCCAACATGGCCGCCACCTGCTCCCATAGACGTGTGCTGTTAGCCTCGTCCTTCTCCACGTTCTCTGTCCTGTTCAGATCGGCAGCTTCCTCCGCCAGGACTGAGCCAATCACAGAGAGGGAGGGGCTTTGATGTTAACCATTTGTCTTATGAACAAAAATATTTCACTTTTACTCAACCAGGAGATATTACAAATATTGATCAATATCACAAAACATTAAATTGTTCACTAAATGGGCATACTTTGAAGTTACACATTTCCTATGGAAACCTAAGATGGAATATAAAAACATAGCAATGCATGTTGTGCTGTTGCTATTTGCTGTACCTTGTATGGCAGTGTGAATGGTGGTGATGTACTCCAGAAACTTGGCCCCCTGGGTAATGCTGTTCTCTGTGGACTGAGCCACTTCCTCTCCATCAGCAGACAGCCCTGTAGCCTTCCGTAGCAGTCCGTCTATGTCCTGGGTGAGATTTGTCGAGTCCTCCTCCGCCCTGTTCAGGTGATATGCTGGGCTACTTTCCCAAGACATCAGACTCTAGGAGAGAAATGAGGAAGTGTGAAGTGTGTTACAACAGTCTTTCTCACATTGAATGTGTACTGAGTACTTCTGAACTGACAGGGGATTAAAAAGCTGACTTCCTGACCTCCTAGACAGAGAGGTATAACATGAGCCCTCTTTTACCTTGACCTCTCGTGTGTCATTCTCCAGGCTGACCAGTGTGCTGTAGGGGGACAGGATGACCCCGGTCAGGTTGACAGACAGGAAGGAGCTCTCTAATGCATCCAGGTCATCCAGGAGGATCCCCGTACACTCATCATCACACGCTGAGGGGAGAGGGAGTAGGCAGGGAGGGAGAGGAAGGAGTTCAGGATATCTGATTTCAATTAGGACATTACTGCAGTTTTGTGTGTGTGTGTGTGTGTGTGTGTGTGTGTGTGTGTGTGTGTGTGTGTGTGTGTGTGTGTGTGTGTGTGTGTGTGTGTGTGTGTGTGTGTGTGTGTGTGTGTGTGTGTGTGTGTGTGTGTGTGTGTGTATGTGTGTGTGTTATATGAAAGACGCAACAGAGGTAACCGCTGGTACAAGTCTAAAACTGATATACCCCCAACATTTACACTAATGAATAAACCAATCAGAGTCTACTCTCGTCACGAAACATAAACAGTTGAAGTCGGAAGTTTACATACACTTAGGTTGGAGTCATTAAAACTTGTTTTTCAACCACTCCACAAATTTCTTGTTAACAAACTATAGTTTTTGCAAGTCGGTTAGGACATCTACTTTATGCATGACACAAGTAATTTTTTCCAACAATTGTTTACAGATTATTTCACTTATAACTCACTATCCCAATTCCAGTGGGTCAGAAGTTCACATACACTAAGTTGACTGTGCCTTTAAACAGCTTGGAAAATTCCAGAAAATGATGTCATGACTTTTTAAGCTTCTGATAGGCTAATTGACATAATTTGAGTCAATTGGAGGTGTACCTGTGGATGTATTTCAAGGCCTACCTTCAAACTCCGTGCCTCTTTGCTTGACATCATGGGAAAATCTAAATAAATCTGAATCATGAATTTAGAAGCTGTGAGAGGGGTGGCCCTGGTAAAGATTCAACATCTGCTTGCAAATGTGCCTCTTCCACAGAAGCTTCTGAGGAAGATGAATAACAGAACTGTTCAAGTGATGAGAAAGTGGCTCTGCTTCAACACACACCCACACGTGACGTTGTCTTCCTGAGCCAAAGAGAGGAGGGTTTAGGTGTCCCGAATATTGAGAGGATTTACACTGCTACCAGACTGACTCCCCTGTTGAACATGCTCAACAGTGACGATGTGACAGTTAAGGAGTTAGCCAGAGCTTCCCTCCTTCTGGACCTAAAATGGCGGAAGGTTCCACATACCAGGGACACTGAGGACAACTTCCTGGGCTTCAGTAGGAAGGCCAAATGGAAAACTGGACACTCGGGCTGCGGGCTTTGGTGTCTGGTCAGCCTGGCCGGACCTCAATGACCTGTGCAACCCGACTGGAGTGGAGCTCAGGTGGACACGGACTGATATGGAAACTGAGCCAGTGACTGCCTCTGATGCAGTTGTGGCAGATTGTGGTGTTGTTGTGGAGGCTTCTGTCACCCATGATGGAACATCTCATCCTACATCCAGGACAACAGACGGGATGCATCCTACATCCTTGGTTTCAGACGGATGCAGCTACTGCAACACTGGACTGTGCTGACCACTCTGTCTGCCATTCCATGTACCAGAATGCTTCCGTTGGCGAGGACATTCTCATCTTTACTGTTAAGGCGAGGCTGCAAGTTCTACCAACAAAATATCATCTAGCACTCTGGTACGCTTTAAACCATGAACCCATTTTGTATTCTACATAATGTTGTGAATGGCTGCTGTTCATATGAGGATTTGTACATTGCTAGACTTGACCGCCTTGTCGACCTGATAGCCGGTGAGACAAGTGGTCTCACCAACAGCACACATACATAAACAATCTTGTGTAAGGGGAATCTGGTTTGATGTTGATGATGATGTGTTTTTCTGTGTGTCAAATACACCAGATGTTGTTGTTGTTGGTGGTCTCGGCCACGTACACAGGCTTGCAGTGTGTGGCCTCCAGATTGCGGGCCTGATAAAAACTAGGGCAAAGCAATTGGCTAAGCTCTGCTCTGTTTCAACTGTCATGGGCCGCCTAGCTGTTTGGAGAAGGAGGTGCTTTCTGTACCCTTGAGTACCATGCATACAGGCATCCTTTTTTGTAAATTTGATTAGTGGATTCAAATAAAGTATTTAAAATGTGTGTGTGTGTGTGTGTGTGTGTGTGTGTGTGTGTGTGTGTGTGTGTGTGTGTGTGTGTGTGTGTGTGTGTGTGTTGGTAGGTACTCACAGACACACTGGTCCCCGTCCAGGACGTGTCTCGCCTCGCACTGGTCACACAAATGTCCCCTGACCCCGGCCTTACATTCACACTGACCCTTCAGAGAGTCACACACTAGATGGAGAGAACCTGCAGTACTACACTGACACGCCTCACACTTCCCTCCTGGACCAGACGGGTTCCCATAGTAACCCACTGAACACCTGAGAAAGGGAGGGAGGAGAGAGAGGAGGGGGGATGGCAAAGAAACAGTGAGTGGGAGAAGTAATGTAATAGAAAATGAAAATATAACGTTTGTCTCAGTCTGAGTTGTAGCGATGGCTTCTAGTGACAGAGACACTGACTTTGATCCAACAAGTCACACAGTAGCTGTGTAGTACTCTCTCTAACCTCCACAGTAGCTGTGTAGTACTCTCTCTAACCTAGCTGTGTAGTACTCTCTCTTACCTCCACAGTAGCTGTGTAGTACTCTCTCTTACCTCCACAGTAGCTGTGTAGTACTCTCTCTAACCTCCACAGTAGCTGTGTAGTACTCTCTCTTACCTCCACAGTAGCTGTGTAGTACTCTCTCTAACCTCCACAGTAGCTGTGTAGTACTCTCTCTAACCTCCACAGTAGCTGTGTAGTACTCTCTCTAACCTCCACAGTAGCTGTGTAGTACTCTCTCTTATCTCCACAGTAGCTGTGTAGTACTCTCTCTAACCTCCACAGTAGCTGTGTAGTACTCTCTCTAACCTCCACAGTAGCTGTGTAGTACTCTCTCTAACCTCCACAGTAGCTGTGTAGTACTCTCTCTAACGTCCACAGTAGCTGTGTAGTACTCTCTCTTACCTCCACAGTAGCAGTGTAGTACTCTCTCTAACCTCCACAGTAGCTGTGTAGTACTCTCTCTAACCTAGCTGTGTAGTACTCTCTCTTACCTCCACGGTAGCTGTGTAGTACTATATCTAACCTCCACAGTAGCTGTGTAGTACTATATCTATCCTCCACAGTAGCTGTGTAGTACTCTCTCTTACCTCCACAGTAGCTGAATAGTGCTCTCTCTAACCTCCACAGTAGCTGTGTAGTACTCTCTCTTACCTCCACAGTAGCTGAATAGGACTCTCTCTTACCTCCACAGTAGCTGTGTAGTACTCTCTCTTACCTCCACAGTAGCTGTGTAGTACTCTCTCTTACCTCCACAGTAGCTGTGTAGTACTCTCTCTTACCTCCACAGTAGCTGAATAGTACTCTCTCTAACCTCCACAGTAGCTGAATAGTGCTCTCTCTAACCTCCACAGTAGCTGAATAGTACTCTCTCTTACCTCCACAGTAGCTGTGTAGTACTCTCTCTTACCTCCACAGTAGCTGAATAGTGCTCTCTCTAACCTCCACAGTAGCTGAATAGTACTCTCTCTTACCTCCACAGTAGCTGTGTAGTACTCTCTCTTACCTCCACAGTAGCTGAATAGTACTCTCTCTAACCTCCACAGTAGCTGAATAGTGCTCTCTCTAACCTCCACAGTAGCTGAATAGTACTCTCTCTAACCTCCACAGTAGCTGAATAGTGCTCTCTCTAACCTCCACAGTAGCTGAATAGTACTCTCTCTTACCTCCACAGTAGCTGTGTAGTACTCTCTCTTACCTCCACAGTAGCTGTGTAGTACTCTCTCTTACCTCCACAGTAGCTGTGTAGTACTCTCTCTTACCTCCACAGTAGCTGAGTAGTACTCTCTCTTACCTCCACAGTAGCTGTGTAGTACTCTCTCTTACCTCCACAGCAGCTGTGTAGTACTCTCTCTTACCTCCACAGTACATGTGTAGTACTCTCTCTTACCTCCACAGTAGCTGTGTAGTACTCTCTCTAACCTCCACAGTAGCTGTGTAGTACTCTCTCTAACCTCCACAGTAGCTGTGTGGTACTCTCTCTTACCTCCACAGTAGCTGAGTAGTACTCTCTCTTACCTCCACAGTAGCTGTGTAGTACTCTCTCTTACCTCCACAGTAGATGTGTAGTACTCTCTCTTACCTCCACAGTAGCTGTGTAGTACTCTCTCTAACCTCCACAGTAGCTGTGTAGTACTCTCTCTAACCTCCACAGTAGCTGTGTAGTACTCTCTCTTACCTCCACAGTAGCTGTGTAGTACTCTCTCTTACCTCCACAGTAGCTGTGTAGTACTCTCTCTTACCTCCACAGTAGCTGTGTAGTACTCTCTCTTACCTCCACAGTAGCTGTGTAGTACTCTCTCTAACCTCCACAGTAGCTGTGTAGTACTCTCTCTAACATCCACAGTAGCTGTGTAGTACTCTCTCTTACCTCCACAGTAGCTGTGTAGTACTCTCTCTAACCTCCACGGTAGCTGTGTAGTACTCTCTCTTACCTCCACAGTAGCTGTGTAGTACTCTCTCTTACCTCCACAGTAGCTGTGTAGTACTCTCTCTTACCTCCACAGTAGCTGAGTAGTACTCTCTCTTACCTCCACAGTAGCTGTGTAGTACTCTCTCTTACCTCCACAGTAGCTGAATAGTACTCTCTCTTACCTCCACAGTAGCTGTGTAGTACTCTCTCTTACCTCCACAGTAGCTGTGTAGTACTCTCTCTTACCTCCACAGTAGCTGTGTAGTACTCTCTCTAACCTCCACAGTAGCTGTGTAGTACTCTCTCTTACCTCCACAGTAGCTGTGTAGTACTCTCTCTAACCTCCACAGTAGCTGTGTAGTACTCTCTCTAACCTCCACAGTAGCTGTGTAGTACTCTCTCTAACCTCCACAGTAGCTGTGTAGTACTCTCTCTAACCTCCACAGTAGCTGTGTAGTACTCTCTCTTACCTCCACAGTAACTGAGTAGTACTCTCTCTTACCTCCACAGTAGCTGTGTAGTACTCTCTCTTACCTCCACAGTAGCTGTGTAGTACTCTCTCTTACCTCCACAGTAGATGTGTAGTACTCTCTCTTACCTCCACAGTAGCTGTGTAGTACTCTCTTTAACCTCCACAGTAGCTGTGTAGTACTCTCTCTAACCTCCACAGTAGCTGTGTAGTACTCTCTCTAACCTCCACAGTAGCTGTGTAGTACTCTCTCTTACCTCCACAGTAGCTGTGTAGTACTCTCTCTAACCTCCACAGTAGCTGTGTAGTACTCTCTCTTACCTCCACAGTAGCTGTGTAGTACTCTCTCTAACCTCCACGGTAGCTGTGTAGTACTCTCTCTTACCTCCACAGCAGCTGTGTAGTACTCTCTCTTACCTCCACAGTACATGTGTAGTACTCTCTCTTACCTCCACAGTAGCTGTGTAGTACTCTCTCTAACCTCCACAGTAGCTGTGTAGTACTCTCTCTTACCTCCACAGTAGCTGTGTAGTACTCTCTCTAACCTCCACAGTAGCTGTGTAGTACTCTCTCTTACCTCCACAGTAGCTGTGTAGTACTCTCTCTAACCTCCACAGTAGCTGTGTAGTACTCTCTCTTACCTCTCACAGTAGCGTCCCTCATAACCAGACTTGCAGGCGTTACAGCGGAAGTCTCCCATCACTCCCTCCATTGCACAGGTAGGACTGAAGCTAAACCACAACACACACACATACACTGGGTCAGACAGTGCTAAACACACAACTATATCTCATCACTGCCCTCTGCTGGGAACAGGTCTGTATTACCAGAGGATACCGATTCACTAAATCCCCCTTGAACTAGAATATTGCCAAGCAGCAATATTCAAAAAAAAAAAAAATCTTATGCGATTGAATATGTGCTAGTGTGAAATCAATAGTTGGACTATCTCTTCAAAAGACATACTATGTGTGGAATGAGATATTATCGTTTCAACTCCAAATTCAACACGTCACTTATCAGAACATGCGACTGACAGGAGGAGAGTGAGACGGGTACCTGTTCTCTTTGAGGGGGCAGGCACACAGAGAGCAGTCACTGACGGAGCCCTTCACGTTCCCATAGTACCCAGAGCCGCACACGTTACAGTGCTCGCCTGCTGTGTTGTGCTGGCAGCCCAGGCATTCTCCTGTGTCCAGGTCACAGGCCTGGCTGTGGTTGTTACACTGGCAAGGCACGCAGGGCTGGATCAGGGGTCTCTTCCCCCGCAGGTTCAGATCAGTCACTGGTTGGCGGTAGTAGCCGGGGGCACACTCCTACACACACCACAAACACACACCACAAACACACACCACAAACACACACCACAAACACACACCGACGACAGAGACGAAGTGAAATAATAGACTCAAAACACAGTAGTAAGTAGTACATAATAAATGATGTTGTTTTTGGGGTGGAAATCTGTCTGACCTGGCAGGACAGTCCAGCGTAGCCAGCTGGACAGTCACAGGTCTCTATCAGACACGCCACCTCCAAACCCTCTGACCCCTCCTCCACCTCTAGGGCCGTATCCATGGTGATATTGGAGATTCTAGTGAAAGACAAATACAATATTGATATCATAGTCGCTTTATAGCGTCGACACAAAAATATGTGTGTGTGCGTGTGTGTACGCGATTATGTGTGTGTGCGTGTGTGTGTGTACTAACCTGCTCTGCTGCAACCCTGTACCATACGAAGCCTTGATGTTGATGTACTCGATGTTGCTCAGGACCGCCAAGAAGTCGGAGTGACTCACAGCTTTCTCTGACACAGAGTTGAAATACTTCCACTTGTGCTGATCAAGAGAAATCAAAGCAGATTTAATTATATTAATTCATTCGTAGGATTTGTAGGCTTTAGCTCAGCCGGATAACACAGTCTTGTAGCATGCAGGACATAATGGGTTCGAACCCATGGTAGTCAAACTAGTCCAGCTTTAGGTATTGTATCTGGTGTCCTCCTTACCTCGGTCAGTGGGACGTCCTGACGTGTTTTGACCCTGTTGTCAGGGGCAGGCATATCGATGTAGATGACCTTCTTTCCCAGATGACCCCCCCTCATCAGGACCTGAGGCTCGTAGTTGGCCAGGCCGGCCCCGTCCAGAGCATAGAACGCCACCACGTAGGACAGCTTCCCTCCATACGACAACAACTAACCAGAGAATAAGATGTTTATGATTCAGCATCGCTCTCTCACAGACACAAGTAACAGAGGTCTGAGATACACACCTTATTTCCCTGGTAGTGTTTGGGAAGCCTCCAGTAGTAGGGTCCAGGCAGTGTGATGTTTTCTATTTCCCTGGTGTCCAGCAGCATGTCTGAGGCCTGGTAGTAGACCCCTTCCACACTGCCCTGGGGGTCACTCTGACTGACCACATGCAGCAACTCTGGGTCAGACCCCAGTGTGATCTGTATGGACCGGTAAATATACACAAATGCATGAGCATGTGCATAGACATGCACACACACACACACACACACACACACACACAACACACACACACACACACACACAAAGATGCAGACACACATATTTGCTTCTCCTACAGTTCTTCATATCAAGAGATCTCACTATCGTGTCATTCAGTTTATTGCAAACTTTTCCCAATCAGTGAAGAACCACTCTTTTTCCTCACCCCCCCACAAGTAGGTCTACCGCCAGCTCAGCTGTGCCATCTCTTATCACTAATTAGTACCAGGAAATAAATAGCCCCGGCTAGCTACATCTGGGGTCCTTTCAGATTCCTCTGCCTGGGTGGCTGGGAGGGGGTGCCACCTCCGTGTGCCCACGCTAAATGGTACACAGGGCACGTGCGTCCTTGAGCCGGGCACCCAGCGGGCACACCAGGCTGCGAGCAGCAGGCACCGTATGTGGCATCACTAAGCAGCCGGCCCACAACAGATGGGCATCCTGTTTAGGCATCTGTCTGGGCATTTCATTTCCTCTTTATTGTGCCCAATTAAAATGAAGCTAATTAGGAGCATTCAGTTCACTCAAGAATAATGAGGATACAGACACTTTTCTTCATCCAGACACAGATGAGAAGAGTAGACAGAACACAGCTGACTAGTTACTGTGAGCAGGGACCAAGACATCGTCTGGATGACCTGACCAAATAGCTTAGAACTTCCAAATAACTTGTAGATGATAACTTCCTGGTCATGACACATTATCAGGAAAAACACCAGGCTCCAAGCATGAATCTTTAGATTTGACTTATGCCGTTGGTTAATTGGCTACAAGGTTATAAACATGCCAGAGAAGACGATTTTGACATAACCCAGCCAAATAGAAGCCAAGTTGTTATATTAATGCTTGTTATTTGAAGAATATAAGTGGATTACCAAACAAAGGTATTACCATCCCAAATGGAGAAAAGAAAGAACAAGTATTTTGTTTGAGAAATGTGCCGTAATTTCATATAGAGGTGGAGGAGGGAAGGCTGCTCAACCCCTTCAGACAATGATGGACGGTTTCTCTATCCTGTTAGCATAGCCACCCATCTGTAGAGGAAGCAGATGGGCGGGACTAAAACAGGAATCCTGAGCTGTATTCAGGGACCAGAAATGTTCAGAACGTTGCATATAGAAATAGAATGAATAGAGCTGACAATATTCACTATTCTATCCGACAGACCATAATATCTGTTCTACATTATACATTTCGATCTGAACCTTCTGTAATGTTTACCTCACTGAACAGACCCCAAGTTGAGTTTTGATAGACTTTACTCACCGGTACACGGACCATCCCACCGAGCTCCTCACAGTCTGAGGAGACTCCAAAACAGAAACAGGGGCTGCAGCCGGCCGGGTTAGGACCAGATAGGCCGAAGGATCCCTTCTTACACTCATCACAGCCTCCTCCGCCCACATTGTCCTGGCAACCACAGACCAATAAATTAAAACAGACAACATACTTCGAACGGACACAATAAAACAAAACACTATCGTAGGCCGTAACGGATATGATATTCCACCATGTGGGTTTACTGCTTGTTTGTTCAACCAGTTTTAGCAGCGGTTGCAGTACCTTGCACACACAGTTCCCTGGGGCCTCACAGCTGCACAGGCCCAGTTCCTTATCACAGAACTCCTCTCTGGTGCCGTTGATGTTGCAGTTGCACGCCGTGCATTCTGGGTAGCCCCTGTAGCCCATGGTGCACTGGTCACATTTCTCACTGGCGAAATCCGGGCGGCACAGGCACTGCCCATTGGTGAGGTCACACTGGGCAGCAGAACTGCCCGCCTCACTGCAATCACATGACTAAGGGGGGCAAAGATGAGCTTTTATGAACACCTATTATGATATGAATGTGCTTATGAAGCATCTATGTCGGCCTTAAAATAACATACATAGGCATTTGTTGGCATTATAAAGGCTTATAAAGCTTATAAAGTTGTGTTTATAGAGGTGTTTTACCTTACAACCTGCCACAGTGTCGTGACCCCAGTGACCTTCCTCACACAACTCACACTTCTCTCCTATGGTGTGGGGAGGGCAGATACACTTGCCTGTCGTCGCGTTACAGTTTCCGTGGGTGTGGGCACACTCACACTCTGATGGAGGAGAAGAGAGAAAAATAACAGACAGAGAGATATACAGAGAGAGAACGATACAAAGAGCGATAATGATACAAAGAGCGATAATGATACAGAGAGAGAGAGATACAGATAGATAGATAGATAGATAGATAGATAGATAGATAGATAGATAGATAGATAGATAGATAGATAGATAGATAGATAGACATCACAGCAGCAAGATTTGTGACCTGTTGCCACAAGAAAAGGGCAACCAGTGAAGAACAAACACCATTGTAAATACAACCCATATTTATGCTTATTTATTTTAACTTGTGTGCTTTAACCATTTGTACATTGTTACAACACTGTATATATATAATATAACATTTGTAATGTCTTTATTGTTTTGAAACTTCTGTATGTGTAATGTTTACTGTTAATTTGTATTGTTTATTTCACTTTTGTATAATATCTACCTCACTTGCTTTGGCAATGTTAACACATGTTTCCCATGCCAATAAAGCCCCTTGAATTGAATTGAATTGAATTGAATAGATAGATAGATAGATAGATAGATAGATAGATAGATATTTATGCTTATTTATTTTAACTTGTGTGCTTTATCCATTTGTACATTGTTACAACACTGTATATATATAATATAACATTTGTAATGTCTTTATTGTTTTGAAACTTCTGTATGTGTAATGTTTACTGTTAATTTGTATTGTTTATTTCACTTTTGTATAATATCTACCTCACTTGCTTTGGCAATGTTAACACATGTTTCCCATGCCAATAAAGCCCCTTGAATTGAATTGAATTGAATAGATAGATAGATAGATAGATAGATAGATAGATAGATAGATAGATAGATAGATAGATAGATAGATAGATAGATAGATAGATAGATAGATAGATAGATAGGGGGGTAGAGAGAATGAAGATCAGATCAGAGTGAAACTCAAATGAATATGTCTGTTAAAGTTTGGGTAAAATTTGTGGCCTTACGTGTACACCCGCTGTCCTGGTAGTTGAAGTAACCATGGTAACAGCGGTCACATTTGTCCCCCGCCACCCCTGGGATGCATTGGCACTGCCCCTCCTCCTCACATGCTGTGGACACAGATCCTGATTGGCTACAGTTACAGTCTCTGCACCCCTGTCCACTGAGAAGACTGTGGAAGCCCACCTGTAAAACACACAGAAGAAAATACCAATTGTTACTAACTTCTATCAGCTAACCATCTGAATCTTCTTGATTTCCCCTCAACTATATCCAGACATACAGATGTAGGATCTTCAGACTTGATTTTCCCTTACAAAAAATTTAGCAACCACTACAAAAATGTCCATGATTTATAATCCACATAATAATTCACATTTCCTGTTGTTGCAGGATTCTTTTCCTGCTGTAACAAACTGGCTCAAATTAAGATCCTATCTGTATCCTTGATAGAGAGCATGTGGCAGGATGCCAAGAGACACTAGAAGTAATACTTCTCCATGTCCAATGACATCATCACTATCAGCAGAGGGTCTCACTGTCACCAATCACCTCATAGTTACCATCTAACATGAACAGGCAGGAAGTATATCCCATCTCCTCTAATATTACTGGCGGAGGGCTTCATCTGTCTCTATCAGTCCTCTCTGCCAAAGCTGTCAACTCTCAGTCCACATTGGACCCAACGGAGAACCAGGAACCAGACAGCCAGGCCAGGACGTGGGTCAGAATTTACACCAGCCAGAGCATCTGATTCTGGGATTAGAGAGAAGCTGCTACCCCACCTTCCCTCCCCATCTCTCTATATCTACATCCCCAATTGGGTTAAACATTAATAAAACATACTGAAAGAGAGAGAAGCCCAAGACTGCTAGCTGTTCTCCCTAGATAAATATGATCTAAATTCATGAGCTTTTGGTTCCATTTGAACAGTCCTTTTGGTTCCATTTAAACAGTCCTTTTGGTTCCATTTGAACAGTCCTTTTGGTTCCATTTGAACAGTCCTTTTGGTTCCATTTGAACAGTCCTTTTGGTACCATTTGAACAGTCCTTTTGGTTCCATTTGAACAGTCCTTTTGGTTCCATTGGAACAGTCCTTTTGGTTCCATTTGAACAGTCCTTTTGGTTCCATTTGAACAGTCCTTGCACAGCCAAAGACCCCTCCCCAACCAAACAAACCAACTCTGCTCTAAATAAGCAACAAAATATTGTCTGTCTGTCTGTCTGTCTGTCTGTCTGTCTGTCTGTCTGTCTGTCTGTCTGTCTGTCTGTCTGTCTGTCTGTCTGTCTGTCTGTCTCTCTCTCTCTCTCTCTCTCTCTCTCTCTCTCTCTCTCTCTCTCTCTCTCTCTCTCTCTCTCTCTCTCTCTCTCTCTCTCTCCCTCCCTCTCTCTCTCCCTCCCTCCCTCTCCCTCCCTCCCTCCCTCCCTCCCTCCTTCACATATTCCCTCGCTCCCTCTCTCTTCCCTATCTCTCTTTGCCAGGGTGTGAGCAGACAGACAATCTGATCGTGCTAATGAATATATCCAAAACATTGGACTGCATTTTGACCAGCTGGGCTTTATTGGAAGGCGGGTGTGGGAAGCGGGACGCAGGGAGGAAAGAAGCGGGAGACCTTGGACACCCTCTGAGAACTAAGCGTTCCAATGGACTGGGCTGGAAACTTAGCATGCCTTTCCAAATTCCAAATACTAATTGCAAGGAGAGGTATGGGAATAGGGTGGAATTACACAGAAAATGGAGGGTGGAAGGAAGGGCCTGGAGTTTTTCTTGGTGTGACCATAGGCCATAACTAGGGACAATTGTTTTTTTTCTGGTAAGAAAAACTCTTGGCCCTATGGTATGTGAGTTTGAAGTTGTGAATATATTATGAAACAGAGAATGATATACAGTCTACATACCTGACACTGGTCACACTTCTCTCCCACTATGTTGGGTTTGCAGGTACACTGTCCAGTGAGCAGGTCACACATGGCCGAGTATGACCCATTTCCATGGCAACTGCAAGCTACACACAGGGGAGAAATAGGAGTAAAACAGTCGTTAACGTACATGTTTATAACACCAGGACACTTGCTCCAATTTTATGTTGAAAATAATACCGGTAAGTGGAGAGATATATCCTAAAATAATCATACAATTCTCAAAGCGCCATTTTGATAATAAAATACCGTTTTTTTTCATGTTTTATAGACATTATAAGATTTTAGAACGTTTACTGCAAGGAGGCTGACTTGCAGTATTACGATATTCCCCTAGATGTCACTCTATCCATTATAAAGAGCTCTTCTACAGTTGCCTTTCATAAGAAGGAAATACACACATTTTAAGTAAAATTGCACATCTACCACAATATTTTTGACTATGTTTGATGGTGAAATGAACGCCATTCTAGGTGTTGACTGAATCCATTACCAGTATCACATATCTCACTATGAACATTAAATTCCTATTCTCATAACATATATGCATTTTCAATGTTCTGGTATGCTGACATTGTCACAAAACCAGGTCTGGGAATGATGCATAATTACCACAATTCTTAAAAGACTTCATAAACTGTTCATAAGCTGCCTTGAGAGGGCAAGTCTCATACCATATCTTAACCAATTATTTATGTAAACACTATTTTTTACTCCCCGTAAGAAATATTGTAAAAAAATATTTTGGAAGCTATAGAAATGCATTTATTAATGTCTACATTTGTTTTTGACACGTTTATTATATTACAGACACCTTAATGCATACTTTTAAATTATATTATGGCAACTAAACATGAACATTTTCCTTAAAGTATATTATTTGAAACTACTGTTACTGTTCCCACTACAATAAAAAAGACATGCAATTTTGTCCTTTGTCCCATTTAATTGAAATGCTGTAGAATTCCATTCATTCCTATGGAGGACTGCTCCTTCTGGGGAGTACCAAAATGGACGATCGGTGGCTTCAAAGCCTCTCATTGGGAAATACATAGCATTAGCAATCCAGGGTTTATACACATCATTGTTCGTATCCCGGCAGGGATTGAGCCTAAACTTTGGCCTCCCAGTGCACTCCCAGGTAACATGTCTGGGTCTGTATTCACGAAGCGTCTCAGAATAGGAGTGCTGATCTAGGATCAGTTTAGCATTATAGATCATAATGAATGAGATTACATGGTCAGGGAGGACCCAATCCCAGATCAGCACACCTCTATTCAGAGACACTTTGTGAATACGGGCCCTGACCCATAACAGACCTTATTGTTAGGAACAGGTCAGACACGTGACGACGCAGAACTAGGTCAAAGTTGAGACTTAATCTGTGAATGGTTGGCCATGTCCTTCACTCAGCATTCCACTGACTGACTAAATGCTACTCAGAAACAAGCAAAAGTGTCTATTTCCTGTCTATTTTCACTGTGTAATCTCTGACCTGATTTGGTACATATTATAGATGCACTGCACGTCTAGGTGAAGGATGTTTCTTGTAGTAAATTTGTAACTGTGAGGGGATCTGTGGAAGAATCCTCTATAAGGACAATAAACATCATCATCATCACAGCTCTCTTACCCTGGCAGTTCTTGGCAGTGATGGCGTCACCATAGTAGCCGTCCTCACACCTCTCACAGTCGTCTCCGCTGGTGTGGCTGTGACACTTCAGACACACACCGCTGCTGGTGTCACAGTGACCCGGGTCCCAGGGGTTCACGTTTCCATTACACTCACACAGCACACACTCCTTGCCTGCCACCGCCGGGTCGCCATAGTAACCATTAGCACACCTGGAGAAGTTAAAGTTCGATATAATAAACTTAACCATACGATTCATGAAATGGTTGAGACTAGTATTGGTGTATACTGTAACTGAGTTTCACTTACAATACATATTTTTCCATACAAACTGTTAAGTGTAATTACTAATATGTACTTAGCAACAAGTGAAACATTTCTGATTATATAGTATAGGTCTAAGAAGTGAAGACAGGGTCAAACAGACAAGATTAGGTTTAAGAACATTTGGTCTACATACCTCTCACACTTAGTCCCAGTGTAGCCCTGCTGGCACTGGTCACATGTCACCTGTCCAGGGCCCTCCAGGAAACAGGTGGGGCTGAAACTGAAGAAGAGACCAGCAGTGTAAAAGACAGGAGTGTTAGGGGGAGTCTACATGACGTATCACTAAGAACTACAGATTTTATGATTATGATTTGTGTTTCTATAGGGCTTTTCTTCAACTTGAAGCATTTCATATTGTATGGAGGCAGAACTCACCTCTTAGCTCCACCACTAAAATTGTTCCACAACTACGTTTATGCTTCGTATCTATTCACACAATAAAATATCTGGGGCAGTTGAAACATTCTGTTGTTGACATAAGAACCTAGACTGAGTGCACATAACATTAGGAATACATGCTATTTCCATGACATAGACTGACCAGGTGAATCCAGGTGAAAGCTTTGATCCCTTATTGATGTCACCTGTTAAATACACAATCCGTGTAGAGACAATTGAGACATGAATTGTGTATTTGTGCCATTTGTCAAGAACTGCAACGCTTCTGGGTTTTTCATGCTCAACAGTTTGTTTAAAATACTTTTAAACTGTAAGAACTTGTCCCGATTGGTATTTTTAAATCACTGATGAATGATCTTGAGACTGATTCACTGACCTGTCAATGTTTTTAATTTGCTGTTTTTGATTTTGTTATACTCTTGTGAATTCTATGGTTTTTAATAGATTACTTGTAGTTTTTCATGTTGTTTGTGTGTAATTTTTGTTATGACTTGGTGCTGCCTATCTTGGCCAGGACGCTCTTGAAAAATATATTTGAAATCTCAATGAGCCCTTCCTGGTTAAATAAAGGCTAAATAAAATAAATGTTAAAAAATATTAAGAATGGTCCACCACCCAAAGGACATCCAGCCAACTTGACACAACTGTGGGAATCATTGGAGTCAACATGGGTCAGCATCTCTGTGGAACGCTTTCGACACCTTGTAGAGTCTGACGAATTGAGTCTGTTCTGAGGGCAAAATGGGGTGTAACTCAATATTGGGAAGATGTTCCTAATGTTTTGTACACTCAGTGTGTAACGGCCAAACTCTCTCCACCACCCAGCGCCCACGCACATGTGACCTATCTATCGCCATGGAGAGGGTTTCTAGAATCTGAATGAATGGTACATTGGCACAGAGTTGGCACAGTCACTCACTTGTTCGTCGCCACTATCAGCGGGCAGGCACATCTCTGGCAGTCCTCCGGGGTGCCATCTGAGGTGTCGCCATAGTAACCGGGAAGGCATTGGTTACAGTGGGGCCCAGTGGTATTGTGGGTACAGTCCTGGGGAATGATTTAAGGCAACAGTGTCCCGATAAAACTTCTTCCTGCTCTGACACACATGCCCTTACACTGCCATACACTCCATAGCAACCACAATGTCTTGGGATAAAACCTCCACTGCCATGTTAAAGGGATAGTTCACTTTTTAAATTTTGGATGACCACCCCTAGGTAAGTAAGATAAAACTTTGAAATGTGAACTATCCCTTTAAGTGCACCAAACTGCTAAACCTAACCGAATCAAAGTGAATCATCTTCACTTATTCAATTGAACGTAGTAGCTACTAGGTTTAGCATGCCTTTTGATTTACATTGTATATTGACAGAATGAACGCCTGGCAGTAGCCATTGGATAATCATTGCTTTGTCACACGCCATTTAAACACCTAACACAGCATTACTCAGGATTAACTTGTCATCCAATAGGGGAAGGAATTCATTTGAAACAGAGCCCAAACTGCGCACGCTGTTCACCATAAAGTCGTGCACTGTATAGGGAATAGGATGGTCGGCTCTAGCCAAAAGTCGTACGCTGTATAGGAAATAAGGAAGGCATTTCAGACGTAGCCAGAACAGTGACCCATCATATGGCTGTCAACAAACACAGCTCAAGCCAGGAAGCTTCATACTGAGGGTTTGTCCATTGGTCTAGCCTCTAGCTGTGAAGTGAAGCTCTAACTAGTTGAGAGGTTAGCTAGTGCAGATGTTAGGGTCAGATAAACGGCTGGATGTGACCATGTCCCTATTTTACACAGATGGTGGTGGAAGTAGATGCGATCACGCTTAGAACCCACAAACAAGCCATAGATGTATGGTATACCTATCCCAGGAGGTTGGTGTTACCTTAATTGGGGAGAACGTGCTCATCTTAATGGCTGGAGCGGACAAGGTGGAATGGTATCAAATACATCAAACACATGGTTTCCATTTGCTCCGCTCCAGCCATTATCATGAGCCGTCCTCCCCTCAGCAGCCTCCACTGATATCTATGGGTCATATTCCTACGTCTCTGGCCCCTGTCTAAACATGACGTTAGACAGATAGGTGACTCGCCGGACAGACTTCATTGACAGATGTATGGAATACATTTATGGTATATCTATTTCTCATATATCTACGTTTCTGGCCCCCTGCTGTCTAAACATGACGTGGGACAGATATGTGAGACTCACCAGACAGACTCCGTTGATGTCACATTCTGTAGCGTGGTCGTTACACTCACACTGGAGACAGTTACCTCCGAACAGGATCCCGCCGACGCGATAGAATCCAGATGAACAATACTACAAACACAGAGAAACATCATAATTTTGCGGTCACTTTTACCCAAAGTCACATAAAATAAGAACAGGTATTCAGACTATGTGGCACATACACTGAGTATACAAAACTTTAACAACTTTACACGACATAGACTGACCAGGTGAATCCCGGTGAAAGCTATGATCACTTATTAAATCCACTTCAATCAGGGGAGGAGGCAGGTTAAAGAAGGATTTTTAAGCCTTGAGACAATTGAGACATGGATTGTGAATGTTTGCCGTTCAGAGGGTGAATGGGCAAAAGATATGACAAAAGATTTTAGTGCGTTTGACAGGGGTATGGTAATAGGTGCCAGGCACACCGATTTGTATCAAGAATGGTCCACCACCCAATGGACATCCAGCCAATTTTACTGTGGGAAGCATTGGAGTCAACATGGGCCAGCATCCCTGTGGAACACTTTTGACACCTTGTAAAGTCCATGTGGCTGTTCTGAGGGCAGAATGGGGGAGTGTTCCTAATGTTTTGTACACTCAGTGTATGACATGATTTAGAAGTTGTGTTTATCTGAAGTGATCTATAGTAAACACATGTATTGAAAATATGTGGATTATGTGAGAATCGAACCCACAACACTGTTGCTCTTCTAACTCTAGCTAACTTAGCCATCTGAAATGCATAATGAGCTTTGCTTTTACAAAGGATGCTGACACAGCTCAAGTCATTAACTAGACTAGACATATACAGTAGTAAACAGTATCAACCTGGCCACCGTCACGTGACCTGGGTGTTTACCTCACAGGATGTGCCCAAGTAGCCCCAGGGGCACTCACACTGCTCCACGTTCCAGGCCTGGACTGGGTTAGCAGCCCTGATGTCTGCCATGTCCAGAGATACGGTGCTCAACCTGAGTGCCCCCTCTGCGCTGGCATTGAGGTGGCCTCTGATCCTCAGTCCGGCCAAGTCCGCCAGTACTGTCATCAGCTCGTCCCTGTCAACCCTCTGGCCTGTGTGTAGGTCTACGAAGCCCTGCGGTAGGAGCTCCACGGAAACAAGCTGCTCCCGCAGGGGCGTCAGGAAGAGCCGCTTGGGGGGCGTCTGACGCAGGGTTCTCCCGTTCCCCTGGGGACGCATCCAGCAAGGCATTTAGCAACACATCTAGATTTATATTAACGGGGGTTGGTAAGCTCAATCCTTAGGAATGGTTCTAGATTTAGGGGTGATTTGGGTGATTCCGTAATGGTAATCAAATCTATAATGGTCTAGGGGTTTCTTTTACTGTAAACTAGGTTCACAATCTTGCATTCCACAGCTAATATCACAGCCAGGTTGAATACATATCCAGTTAGCACAATATTAACTTACCTCAATAATCAAATCAAACTGTGATGGCAGAGAATTGTCCACATTGTCCACAGAAACATCATAGGCCACAGTGTAGTTTAAAAGCCCTCCGTATGATGTCAGCTTCACAAAGCAATGGGGAAAAACAAAAAGGGGAACATTGTAAAAATAGAGAAAGTGTTAGACTCAAGAAAACATTACCTACAGCAAATATGCAATAGTCGAAATTCGTTACACTAAATATTGAAGTAAAATCAGGCCCACAGGGATAATTGCTGCCTCTATCTTTCTCTCCCTCCCTCCAGATATTAAGGCCATGCCAGAAATAATGACTAATTCTAATTAATTAATTCTAATCACTGGAGGGACTAATGGGTACAGTAGAACACATACAACAGGGTTCTAATGAATGGAACCTCATTAATTTGGCGATTAATAAAGTGCCCGGCCCTACTTGACTATAATTACAGGGCACCCTGTATTAACACACAGTGGGAGGAAAGAAGAGGGGGACTACAAATGACGAGTGTAAAAAGAGAGAGATAGGGGGAGAAAGAGAAGAGAGAGAGGAGAGTGAAAAAGAGAGAAATCCAGTAGCAAGAGAGACAGAGATAAATCTATAGGGAGAACAGAGGCCTATTTCCTCCCTCCTGTGGGGATTGTGAAATCAATTTGTCCCAAGCTAATACATGCAGGTCATTAGCTAGCTGAACATCTCACTGAGACGGACAACTTTGAGTTCAGAAGGAATACGGGAACTCCGTAGGTGAGAGTTTAGCATTGGTAGCATAGGTACAGTATACTGTATGTCAGCAAAACGCTTACCCTGTTCCCCAGGAAACCCTCCGGAGCGGCCCAGGTAGACACAAAACGGTACGACTGGATCATGGTGATGCTGGGGACAATGAGGTTGTTGTCGTCATCAGTGAGGGGTGCCGTGTAGATGGAGACGCTTTGGGTAGGAAGGAGCCATCCATTGGAGTGAACAGTCTATGGGCCAGGAGAAAGGCCGGTCCAATTTACTGGTTATGTGTTATTGAGTTCAACAGCATCAAAGAGTTTAAAGGCTCCCAACAAAACGATGTGGAACCATTGGAGTTGGTTGCTGCATATTGTGGATATTCTTGTCCAAAGGAACAACTAAGTAATTAAATGGATGTGTGGATGAGAGTGTATTTGGATGTGGGAGTTGCGGTGTGTTACCTGAAACAAAGACCAGGGTGAACTCTCACACACGTCAGACACACCGAAGCAGAAACACTCTGTGCATCCCTCTGGGTTACGTTCCTCCAGGTTGTAGAAACCCTGCTTACACAGGTCACAGTTGGCCCCCATCACGTTCTCCTAAGTCACACACAGTGGAGAAGATCAGGTTAGGGGGATTAGTTTGGTAGGAACATTCAGGGACAAGGAGCACAAGACTGTCTTAGCCTGTTGAGCTAAAACCTAGGCATTAGCTCAGGGAGCTAACGCAAGTCTTCAGGTCTTCAGGCAAGGTTACTCATCATGCAAGTGTTACCCTATATTACCCCAGTGTTACCTTGCAGATGCACTCTGTGCAGGGGTCGATGTTGAGGCTGCCTTCCAGACTGCACTCACAGCGTGAACACAGGGGGAAGTCCCTGTAGCCAAAGGCACAGCGTTCACAGCGCTCACCCACAAAGCCCTCTTTACACAGACACTGGCCTGGGTTCAGACCTGCACAACACAGTCAATACAGCACAGTTAGCATTGAGCAATTAGCACAGTCAATACACCACAGTTAGCATAGTCTAGTTAGCACAGTCAATACGGCACAGTTAGCTTAGTCTAGTTAGCACGGTCAATACAGCACAGTTAGCATAGTCTAGTTAGCACAGTCAATACAGCACAGTTAGCATGGTCTAGTTAGCACAGTCAATACAGCACAGTTGGCATAGTCTAATGAGCACAGTCAATACAGCACAGTCAATACAGCACAGTTAGCATAGTCCAGTTAGCATAGTCCAGTTAGCACAGTCACAGTGCAATAAAATCAGTACAGTTCCGTGTTTGTACCTTTCTCCAACTTGGCGTGGTTGTCATCTCTGATGCAGGCAGGAGTCAAAGACCCCCTCATGTCACAGCCACACTCCACACATGGGTTCTCACTGTAGGGCGACACCTACACACACAGACACACACACACATATACACGCACACCCAGGAGGAAACAAATACACAATGACCATTCACATTCCACACAAGGTACGCACTGAAATTAAAACTTTAATAAATCGCCATTCATCCATCCAAGCAAGGACCATGACACCAATGTAGTTCCTCTCTACAGTCATTCTAGGACACAGCAACAAATAACTCCATTATCTTTCTTTGAGCCACAGAACCAAAACTACAATGTAGAAAGAGGAGGAAGGGAAGCGCTACTAAGGCACACAATAGTACATTTTGGTAGACAGAAGGTGCTCTTTGGTAGAAGGGGTGAATTGGTCATCAAAAAGAAAGGAGGACCAAGGCACTCTTCATATAATTAATTAAAATGCCTTTATTTGTATGGCATGTTCAATAGAAACAAAGTTTTAAAAATCCGATGCATTTCGGCATTTTAAAACTTTGTTTCTATTGAACATGCCATACAAATAAAGGCATTTTAATTAATTAAATGAAGAGTGCCTTAGTTGTCATTTCTTTTTGAAAACTACAATGTGTTTGTAATCAGGACCACACACACACACACACACTGATCTTATTGTCCAATCACAGACAATAGGAATGTACACAACTGTGCACAGAAAGGCGCACGCCACTAGGCAGGGACACAAAGGAAGACCAGGGGGGTCCTCAGGTAACGGGGACCATAGGGACACAAAGGAAGACCAGGGGGGTCCTCAGGTTACGGGGACCATAGGGACACAAAAGAAGACCAGGGGGGTCCTCAGGTAACGGGGTACATAGGGACACAAAAGAAGACCAGGGGGGTCCTCAGGTAACGGGGACCATAGGGACACAAAAGAAGACCAGGGGGGTCCTCAGGTAACGAGGACCATAGGGACACAAAAGAAGACCAGGGGGGTCCTCAGGTAACGGGGTCCATAGGGACACAAAAGAAGACCATGGGGGTCCTCAGGTAACGGGGACCATAGGGACACAAAAGAAGACCAGGGGGGTTGTCAGGTAACGGGGACCATAGGGACACAAAAGAAGACCAGGGGGGTCCTCAGGTAACGGGGACCATAGGGACACAAAAGAAGACCAGGGGGGTCCTCAGGTAATGGGGTCCATAGGGACACAAAAGAAGACCAGGGGGGTCCTCAGGTAACAGGGACCATAGCGACACAAAATGAAGACCAGGGGGTCCTCAGGAAATGGGTACCATATTGATGGATTGCATTACAGGGACCATAGGGACACAAAGAGGGCATCAGATTACGGGACAGTGAGGAGACAGTACCTCGTGGGGTCTGTAGAAGCCATCTGTGCAGGTCTCACAGTTGACACCGGCCGTGTTCTGGGTACAATTGATACACACACCCCCGCCATGAAAGTGACCATGCGAGTTCATGCTCATCTTGTGGTCGTCCATAGTTTGGTTGTAATAGCAGTCCTCGGCCTTGTTGTGGCAGTTACATTCTAGTGGAGGAGAATATTAAGTAGGTCAGATAACAACTAATGCATCTTATAGGTAGACTCAGATATTGCGATGAGGGAGATGCAGACTTCGCTCTCACACTGTCACACCCTGTCTCTGCACGTGCATGGGTTCGCTTCACACTGTTAGAGCCTGGTAGGTACGGGACCAAAACAGCTGACAAGTTTAGCTTCGCGCTTCACCGCTCCTAGTTGTTGCGGAAATTGACCCCCTATGCTGTTTACTTTGTGCACCAATGTCATATCGCTGAGTCTACCTTTAATGTGAGAGTAGTGAAAGGTTAGTTTAGATTAAGAATATACACTGAGTGTACAAAACATTAGGAACACCTTCCTAATATTGAGTTGACCCCCTTTAGCCCTCAGAACAGACTCAATTCGTTGGGGCATGGACTACAAGGTGTCGAAAGCGTTCCACAGGGATACTGACCCATGTTGACTGCAATGCTTCCCACAGTCAGGTAGATGGGGTGGCAGGTAGCCTAGTGGTTAGAGCGTTGGGCTACCAACCAAAAGGTTACTGGATCGAATTCCCGAGCTGACAAGGTACAAATCTGTCCTTCTGCCCCTGAACAAGGGTCTGTCCTTGTAAATAAGAATATGTTCTTAACTGACTTGCCTAGTTAACTGTAAAAAATAAAATGTCCTTTGGGTGGTGGACCATTCTTGATACACACAGGAAACTGTTGGGTTGTGAAAAACCCAGCAGGGTTGCAGTTCTGGACACACTCAAACCGTTGCACCTGGCACCTACTACCATACTCTGTTCAAAGGCACTTACATTTTCTGTCTTGCCCATTCACCCTCTGAATGGCACACATAAACAATCCATGTCTCAATTGTCTCAAGGCTTAAAAATACTTCTTTAACCTGTCTCCTCCCCTCCATCTACACTGATTGAAGTGGATTTAACAAGTGACATCAATAAGGGATCATAGCTTTCACCTGGATTCACCTGGTCAGTCCATGGCATGGAAAGAGCAGGTGTTCCTAATGTTATGTACACTCAGTGTATGCATGTTCATACACGTTTTTATTTGATTCTGTACTCTGAGTAAGCACAATTTATGTGCAATTTCATTACGGTGCTGAAACAGCTGAGATATGATGATATAAAATAGGACATTTACATAAAAAGCTTGTAAAAACCCATACAGTAGCAAACTCTGCTTCACAACTATTGATATTAAAATGTTTAAATTACTTCAAAAGTGTCGTATGGAATTCATCATAGGGATGGAAAACAAAAACCTCTTTCATGTGTGTCAATGAATAAGTGAGACAATCAAGTGGATTTAATTGAAAAGCGTGAACGTTATTTTATCTGGCACACTTTAAATCAAGTCTAAATCCAGCATGTAATTTCCATGTCTTCATTTACTAAGTGACAAACCAAGGGCAACATGCACAGTATGGTCTTCTACTTAAGATAAGGTTTAAACTTATTTCCCCTTAGGCCCAAAAAGACCAAGTGCAGCTTACTCTCGCATGTGTTGCCGTTGGAGAGGGTTCCCGGTTGCCACGGTTCCTGGTGGTAGCCGGGGCAACACTCATTACAGCTCTCCCCACACGTATTGTGCTCACACACACACTGCAACTTCTGAGAGGACAAAAGAGAGAGAGAGGTGAGGAGGAGCCACAGGAAGTGACCGATTGAATGCTTATGCTCTAGTCCTATTGCCAGCTGGGAGTGGGACACACACACACACACATTATTTTCTCATTTTTCCTTGTCAAACAAATAGCTGGTCCTATACAAGGTGTGAAGTGACACTTGTGTGTTGTATGCGTATCATGTTATGATGTTTGTGTGTTACAGATGTAGGATCTTCATTTGAGCCAGTTTGCTACAGCAGGAAAATAATCAGGAAATGTGAATTATTATGTGGATTATATTTCATTGACATTTTTGTAGGCGTTAATACATTTTTTCGCAAGGAAAAATCAAGCCTGAAATTTGAAAGCCTTTCTAAACTTCAAATATACTTCAAGTTTTACATTTCCTGCATTGCAGGTCAAATTAAGATCCTACATCTGTACGTTGGTGTGAAATATATGAGTGCATTTCCAAGTGGCAATTTGAAGGGTCACAGGATTAGTGCTTGCTTTCTCATCCTCTTGTTAAGGTGACATTCCCCCTTAATGAGGAAGGCAACCAATTCAACTGAGCAAGTGTTGGGCTGTACCATTCCTTCAGGGACTATAGGGGGAGCTGAGAATACTAAATTCACTTATAAAAACAATTTGCTTGGCAAATATATTTCTCATAAAGAAGTATTACTACCATACTTTGCATAACATTTATATAAAAGTACTCTTTAGAATAAGTGTGTACAGCAATTACAACAAATTAGTAATGAACCAATGTTGATCCGATAAGAGGAGCTTAATTGAGTCAAGATGTGACATGCTTAACATCTCACACAATATGTGAAAGGCAGTAAACAAGTTTTACACTAAACAAAAGCTGAATGACAGCCACCGTGTGAGGCTGAACGGGCAAAACTGAAGACGGCCTGGAGTTACCTTGGCAACGGGGTCCCAGGGGCAGCTCTGGGCGTGGCCGTAACAGATGCACATCCCGCCCACTGAGATGTCCTTGATGGAATAGTAGTACTGCAGAAGGAAACACAATGCCAATCAAGTTAGAATGACAAGACAGAAACAAAATACAAAGCCAATGAAGTTAGAACACTCAAATCTGCCTGGAGAGATGACAACTGATGTCTAAACTTTTACTTCAGACATTCTGATGCAAATATTTAATGTTTGTTAAAACCATAAAAATGCAATATACATTTTTTTTAAGCGTTTTTCAAAACGCACAAACCACATATTTTGAATGAATGACCAATTTGGTTTAACATAGTATTTAAACAGAAAATAGAACAGTTAGTGAGAGCTAGTGCTAGTACTTTAGCCATACCCGTCTGGTGACGATGGGGTCCACCTCCTTAGGGTCACGGTAGCTGAGGGTCATGAGGTCGGCGTTGAGCGTGCGGATCCTCTGCAGACGCAGCCGGATGTAGCGGGCTGAGGTGAAGTCTAGCAGCTCTGGGGTCAGTTGGTCAGCACTGGGCCGCCCGTTGATCAAAGACGTGTGGATCTGAATAGGGCAGAAAAAAATGGAAAGACTAGTGGCAAAAATGAACAACACACATACATATTGACTGAAATATGTCATTACGGTCATTTTTTCTCCGATATCACTTGCCAGTCAGACCACAGGCAAATGACATAACACAGGGCTAAACAATATAAGACACGATCAAGGATCTCACTGTGGGCTTTGGGGTGCATCTCAATAGTGGCTTCATCTCCTTGTCTCCCTAACCTTGTTAAACTACTGAGATGCACCCTCAGGGGCTGTGAGTAACCACAGAGTATCCTAACCACAGACGTTCATTACGGCTCTGCCTCGGCTAGAGTGACATTAGCCCAGCAGGCTGGCGTCTAGAAATCTGGGAAAGCAGGCTTTCATTATCGGAAGGACGGTTGAGTCATCCTCCTGTCTGGACTATAGGTGCTAGAGGGGGGCGCACAGAGCCCATTCTCATCTAATTCTCTGCCTTGAACCAGACCTAATAAAGCAGTGGTCTCAAACTCCCAGCCTGTGGGTCACCAACATGCAGCTCATGAGCTCAATGTGGCTTGCGGGCCGGGAGTTTCAGACCATTGTGGTAATGTAGAGTTGATATAAATAGATAACTACCTCTCCGTGCTCCAGGGGTACGAGACGTGAGTAGTAGGAGGTACAGATGACCTCGTCGTCTCGTTTGTAGGTGGGGGGTCCGAAGCGAGGGGTGATGTTGTAGCGGGTCAGACATTCTGTGTCGCTGATGGCGTAGTACTGCCAGGGTGTGTACTCCACACCGTCCATAGAACGCTCCAGCACCCAGTTACCGGGACGAGGGGAGTTGGCTGCCTTGATTATGATGTAGGCCACCTGGAAAATCTGTAGACACACACAGACAGACAGATTTTAATATTTCATATTTAACAGTGAGAGTACAAAGGACACATACACACACTCATGCACTCATGCACACACAGACACACAGAGTTATTCTCCCACCCATAATATTTTATGTCTGGATCTCCATTTTGTTGTGCATGACTGGAAGCTCAAGCTGTGCACCTTAAATACAAGGCTTCATTCATAAGAGCACAAATAAGTATTTGATTGACAAGGAGCACATATGCAACAGATCTGTTTTGACGTAATAACAGTGTACTGACACATTTAACCACTCAGTTACCGCAAGCTTTCTGTAACCCTCTTTCATGTGGTGTTGTCACAATGTTAATTGCATGTTTGATTGAATTCCAGTCTTAGTGCATCTGGCCCTAACAGCGCAGCGTCTGACCCCTATGACCCCATACACAGTCATAAGTTGGTGGTTGAAGATATCCCTCTAGTGGTGTGGGGGCTGTGCTTTGGCAAAGTGGGTGGGGTTATAACCTTCCTGTTTGGCCCTGTCCGGGGGTATCATCGGATGGGGCCACAGTGTCTCCTGACCCCTCCTGTCTCAGCCTCCAGTATTTATGCTGCAGTAGTTTATGTGTCGGGGGGCTAGGGACAGTTTGTTATATCTGGAGTACTTCTCCTGTCTTATCCGGTGTCCTGTGTGAATTTAAGTATGCTCTCTCTAATTCTCTCTTTCTCTCTTTCTTTCTCACTCTCGGAGGACCTGAGCCCTAGGACCATGCCTCAGGACTACCTGGCATGATGACTCCTTGCTGTCCCCAGTCCACCTGGCCGTGCTGCTGCTCCAGTTTCAACTGTTCTGCCTGCGGCTATGGAACCCTGACCTGTTCACCGGACGTGCTACCTGTCGCAGACCTGCTGTTTTCAACTCTCTAGAGACAGCAGGAGCGGTAGAGATACTCTTAATGATCGGCTATGAAAAGCCAACTGACATGTACTCCTGAGAAGCTGACTTGCTGCACCCTCGACAACTACTGTGATTATTATTATTTGACCATGCTGGTCATTTATGAACATTTGAACATCTTGGCCATGTTCTGTTATAATCTCCACCCGGCACAGCCAGAAGAGGACTGGCCACCCCTCATAGCCTGGTTCCTCTCTAGGTTTCTTCCTAGGTTTTTGCCTTTCTAGGGAGTTTTTCCTAGCCACCGTGCTTCTACACCTGCATTGCTTGCTGTTTGGGGTTTTAGGCTGGGTTTCTGTACAGCACTTTGAGATATCAGCTGATGTAAGAAGGGCTATATAAATAAAGTTGATTTGATTTGCTACCAAGCTAAAGTGTGGTCTGTAGCTAACAGTTACAGCTCCCCTGAACCCCACTGTGAGACCTTGCCTCCACTCTCTCACTGTCTCCTCAACACACCCATATAGGCCTTACACAGTCACAGGGCACTACTAGACTGCCATTGCAATTCCCTCTATTTCACCTCTCTATGACCCTCTCAGTGACACTAATAACAGTCTAGCCTGCCTCACATAAACGCACATAGAACCTGAGCTAGCCGTTATCGGCTTCTCAAATTGGCTTGTCAATGGTGCTTTTCCCCAGGGGCTGAGTGGACCCCCCCCCCCCCCCCCCCCCCCCATCCGTTAAATCCTCCCTAAAGGTTCCAGGCAGCGGCACGAGGCTGTAAGTCTAAGTTCCGGACAGGAGGCACACCTACTGGCGTGTTACAGCTGATTTACGGCTGATTCATAACTTCCTCAGCGGCGAGGGAGCGCGAGCGTTAGCGGGTATCGTCGCCAAGCCACACCGAGTCGTTCCAGTGCATCTAAATGTCAATCCCCCCTCAGGGCTGAGATAGATCATATGAAACAGAGAGCTGGTTGACTTCCCTCAGGTTATGTCTGATCCTTAAGTTACAGAATGATTCGCCCGTATGAGCTTCTGAAAGCTAGACAAGACGTTCGGTTCAAACATCTTTGGCTAAATGCCTTAGTCTGTATAGAAACCATGGGATTGACAGATTCTGAAATCCTCTCTACAGCCTTGAATGATTAACCTGTATGGGCCTCTAATGGCTAGACAAACATTTTTGGCTAAATGCCTCAAGGCCTTCCCACACTGAACGTCGGATTCAGTCATTTACATTTATTGCGTGTCACACTGTGCGATGTTACCAAATACAAATCTGGATATCAACCTGGCCAGATTGTACGATTTGCTTCCGTTTTGTCGTCACATTCTGCTATTGGCTTGCGTGGCTATGTTAGCCGACGTAGGCTACGTCAACTGCAGAGGTGTATTTGATCTGCTCATTTGGCAGCACCTGTAGCGCAAGCCTCCTTCTATGTTTACACGAGTGAAGTGAGTTTGGAAAAAGTATGCATCTTAGAAATAGTCTTCATATACAAACTTGATATGTCCCAAAAGAAGATTTTTGTTTTAATGATTTTTTTGCATTTATTAAAATCCCATCAGGTAGCCTGATTTCAGATGTGTCATGTAAACAAGATAATTAGGGAAATTGTTTTTCTTGCAAAGCATGTAAACGTTTAAATCAAACTATTATATTAATCTGACTATTCACAATAATCATATTTTTGTGTGTGCATACTCAGTGCCTATTGATTGGTCACCGGGATCAGCTCGTAACACCAGCCAAACTACACGATAAAGGCTCTAAAGTTCAGACACAGACAGAACTCTGGTCGAAGCCTACGACCGCACTTGGTGGTACTTAATCGGCTGACCTAGAAGCTGTCACACTGAACGAGCCAAGACTTCCGACAATCATTTACGACCAGAAGATTTGCCTATGATGGCAAAATTGTGGCCTAAGCTGGATGAAATTGTACAGTCTGTGCAGGCCTTTAGTCAATATGGGAATGTTTGGGTTGCCAGATTCTGATATCTTCCCATGTCCTTGAGATGACTAGATAGATGGATGGAACAGGAAAAAAGGTAATGTGATCAGTGAGGTTAACATTCCTGTCCCAGCAGCAGCTTTATCTCTCTGAGACTTCAATCTGTAGAATCCTTTTGACAGGAAGCATCTTTATTCTCATCAAGGAAGCTTGGTCACCAGAGCTTTCTTTGGTTCTTTGGTCACTGGCACAGTCTAGTCCAGAGTGTGTGCGGGTGCGTGTGCGTGTGTGTGTGTGTGTGTGTGTGTGTGTGTGTGTGTGTGTGTGTGTGTGTGTGTGTGTGTGTGTGTGTGTGTGTGTGTGTGTGTGTGTGTGTGTGTGTGTGTGTGTGTGTGTGTGTGTGTGTGTGTGTGTGTGTGTGTGTCAGTGACCTCCCTCAAATGAGCTTAGTGTTCTCAAGGCAAACAGATGCTGTGAATGGACTGGGTTAGTTATTGAAACGTGACCTAATCCTGATTCATGTGGACTCCAACAAATGGATGCAGACCTGAACAATTGTGGACAAGCTGCCTTTGTGCCTCAACTTAACTAACCAATTACTAGAACACTCCGTTTTGAGGATACAAGTTAGCTAACATCACCAGATATCAGTTATTTCAAATGTAAAACTCCAGCGACTCCTGTGCCGGGCCGGGCGCATGCACGCTGACACGGTCGCCAATTGTACATTGTTTCCTCTGAGACATTGGTGAGTCTGGCTTCCGGGTTAAGTGAGCAAAGTGTCAAGAAGCAGTGTGGCTTGGTAGGGTCGTGTTTCGGAGGACAATGGCTCTCGACCTTCGCCTCTCCTGAGTCCGTATGGGAGTTGCAGCGATGGGACAAGACTGTAACTACCAATTGGATATCACGAAATTGGGGAGAAAAAAGGGGTAAAAAATAATACTAATAACAAAAAAAATAGATCAAATCATATATCTGTGTCAGAAATTGAGATAGTTTACTGAAATTGTGATCTGAGTGCCACATTTCAGCAATATGTTTTGATGTGGCTAGTTACTGTGACTGCTAGAATACAGTGTTAGTCATTACTAGATGCTAAGCGCAAAGTTGTTCCCACTGTGTCTCTTTAGCCACCCAGGCATTACCACTAAATCCCATTCCGCCCAGTAGGACCCAAAGCCCTGTGTAATGGCGTGCCTCGGCTAATCTGCCTAGTCACTGTGACTGGCTGGCGGACTTTGATGTGAGCCAGCAAGACCTGGCTGCAAGTAGCTGCGGGAAACAGGCAGAGGATTATTTTTGTGATTAGCTGCCATTTTGGATCAGGTGGGGGGGGGGGGGGGGGTGGGGGGGTTGTCTCAAAGGATAAGTGAAACAGTCTGACCAGTGTGTTAGAAGACTGAATCGTGGGGTAATCAAAGGGTAAACTGTGACCTACCGAGACAAAACGAAAACACATACACTTACTAACACTTTTCCAATTGGAGTAACATTAAGTAATAGAAATGTGCTTCCCAACCGGTAGCCGGACAAGCCTCTGTGCCAGTTTGGCCGATGGGAGAGAGGGTAGAAAGATAACATGGCGGGAGAAAACAGTCATGGGGACCCAGCCAGTGGGAACGAGCAGAACCAGGCTGCAGGGGAGAGACAGGAGGATTACCCATCAGCCCCTAAGCCGTCAAAGGGGCCCAGTTCACCAGTTGAGCTTCGCCCTTGGCGGGGCCGGGGCTGTGGGGCTCAGAAAGCGGAGCTAAGTCCCCTCACTGGAGGGAGAAGCCTAAACCAAAAGTAAAGAAATATGGCCACCACTGACACTGAGCAGAGCTATGTCCTTCTTGCTACTAATCACCAACATGCTATAAAGACCTAACCTCTGGCTTGTTACAATTCAGACCAAACTGTCTGTGTGTGATAATATGTTAGACACAACGTTAGACAAAGTTGATTTAGAATATGTAAAATTGTCAGGTAAATTACATGAGTATTTAATAAATATTCAGACAGAAACAGGATGTCCTTTGGCTCCCCTCTTTTTTGTGTCTCTGACACTGAATAAAAACCAGCAAAATACTGAAAAGCAGTAAATTCTCAGGCCTGGTCAAGACCAAATTCCAGCAGTTTGAACATTTAAGATATGCTGTGGTGGCAGTAAAGTTGGAATCCAGACAATAGCAGGAGTAGTCATGGCTGTGGGTTCCGACCACATAAAAGAGGCTGGCGTTTGGCCACAGGCCTTTTTTGTCTAGAGGGTGGAGATGAGTAAGTCTTTTGTGTTGGTGGGAGATGGGAGATGGGGGAAGGGCGATGGGGGCCGGAGAGCCCCGTACACGACAGGACATGCACTCAGAGAGGCCCAGCCACACACCGGACAGGACATTGTGGATATCAGCCAGTATGAGCCAGTGTAGGAAACCAGCCACAGCCAAGGCTCTTTCACCAGAAACACTTACTGTAAGTTTAGAATCATATCACAGAGAGGTTTTCTTTTGAGGTTGGGGTCGGGGTCAATTCCGTATTGGAAAATAATTGGAAATTGGCCATTGGCTTCAATGATCCCCCCAATTCAGGATTTGTTAAATTCACATTTGAAAGTGAATTTTAACTGAATTAACCTATCCCCATCAAGTGTTATGGACGGTCCCTTCTCACCAATCACAACCCAAAGTAAGTTGACATGTTGACATAGCGGCGGGCCTTGCAGGTTATATTTTGTCAGAGGGTCATTATGATGGCTATTGTGGTGGACGGTGGCGGCATTGTCGCTGTAAAGGGACAATGTGGGCCAACACAGCTGGGCAGTGGGAACGGGGTCTGTTTGGACAGCAGCGCCTGCATTTGCCCCTCTCCCCCCCCCTCTCCCCCTCTCTCCTGGGGGGGCCCACAGGATGAGAGCTCCAAATGGTTTCCCCTCTGTTTGTTTGACTGGGGCCTGTTAATTGGATAAAGAGCTTGGTTGTGTGTGTGAGTGTGAGTGTGCGTGTGAGTGTGAGTGTGAGCGTGAGTGTGAGCGTGAGCGTGAGCGTGTGCGTGTGTGTGTGCATGTGCGTGTGTTGGTATGTGATGTGCTGGAATGGCATCCACAGGCAGATTAGCCCATCTAAATCCTGACACTTTGACACTGTTTCCTGTCAGGTTTGGACTCCTGTGGATACTGGTCAAACTAGTACTGTCTACCAGGCACCACACTGAGGGTTTTAATCAAGATGGATGCCACTGTTACCGAACCAAAAACACGTCTTCATCAAATAAATGAAAATACAGACATTTCACTTAACATAGAACGTATGTGCAACATACTGTAGCTTATATAAGAATATATTTACATCGTGGCACTGTAAACTTAATTTAAACCCTCTTTCGAACAGAGAATTTAATAAAGGAAGATATAGCCTAGATATAATGCTATTATTTCTTAGGGCATCAGTTATGAGAATCAGTGTTCTCCCACATGAATACTTCGGTATTGCGATGTAGCAGTTAGTTGGAGACACAAAGTATCTCAGCTCCTCAGAGGAGAGGGCAAGCTAGGCTAGCACAAAGTATCTCAGCTCCTCAGAGGAGAGGGCAAGCTAGGCTAGCACAAATTATCTCAGCTCCTCAGAGGAGAGGGCTAGCTAGGCTAGCACAAAGTATCTCAGCTCTGTCAGGACCCGGTGCGAGAAACAGTCACTAAATCGGCAGAACCCAGAAGATGAGGCAGACACAGCAGTACTAGAGATGGTGGTTTAATAAAAAATAGAAATCTTCCAAAATACAAAAGAAAATCCACAAAGTGGTAAAAACAGCAAGGGAAAAAACAAACCTCAAAAGATCAATCCAAAAATACACGAGAACAAAACCAGAGAACCTCTGGAAAATTCAACAAGAGAAAAATGTTCACAAAGGCTGGGGCTGGGTGCTAACATACAAACACTGAGCAAGGAACTGAGGAACACACAGGGTTAAATACTAACAAGGGAATGACTTACAGGTGCAAACAATAATTAGGGCAAGAAAAAACTAAAGGTACAAAAAAGGTGCAAGGGGGACATCTAGTGAACAAAACCTGAACAGTCCTGGCCAAAACCTGACAAGCTCCTCAGAGGAGAGGGCTAGCTAGGCTAGCACAAAGTATCTCAGCTCCTCAGAGGAGAGGCCTAGCTAGGCTAGCACAAAGTATCTCAGCTCCTCACAGGAGAGGGCTAGCTAGGCTAGCACAAAGTATCTCAGCTCCTCAGAGGAGAGGGCTGGCTAGGCTATCACAAAGTATCTCAGCTCCTCAGAGGAGAGGGCTGGCTAGGCTAGCACAAAGTATCTCAGCTCCTCAGAGTAGAGGGCTGGCTAGGCTAGCACAAAGTATCTCAGCTCCTCAGAGGAGAGGGCTAGCTAGGCTAGCACAAAGTATCTCAGCTCCTCAGAGGAGAGGGCTGGCTAGGCTAGCACTAGCTTATGGGAAATCTTGAGGTTTTTAGAGATGTAATGAATCAGTCAAACAAAGCTCCCATTGACAAGCTCATCTTTTCCATGTAGATGTTTATCTTTGCTCTTGAAACAATTTGAAGTCAGCTGCTCTAGTTTTGAGAAGTCTGAGTCATTTTCAGTTGGTTTACGAGTTGTGGTATTATGCTCTTTTTGAAGTCTGCTATTTATAATGTTGATTTATTGGCATGACACGCTTGGTTTTGCTTTTATTAACTTAATACAACTGTTTGTTTGATCTAGTGTGATAATATTAAATTATTGTTGTATGATAATGTTGCATGCATCTTGAGTAATTTGGCCTATACTGTGTATTCAGCACCAGATACATTTCCATCACTCACTACTACCATATCTCAGTGTTAAGTCTTGACAACTCTCTTTGTTAGCAACGATAGAACATACTGTATAATTACATTACCATATCAAAGTTATCACACGTCAGGAATCTCACTGGGAATGTTAATGAAACATCGACCTGTAATCCCGATTTCTCTCAGCCTTTGATTTTCCCTGTTTCTGCATGTGTCTTCACAATTTTTCCCTGATAACTCTCGAGGGGAAGGAAATGGAATCTTCTGCGGTTGCAAATGAAATGTGGAGATAAGTGTACGTTTACTGCGGAGTAGTCCCAAACGCTCATTTTGAATCTAACGCGCGAGATTAAAGTGACTGGCTCCGAGCTATATTCTCGTCACCACTGGCAGAAATGAAAAACAAATATTGATGGGTGGACGGGAACCTGTTTATTCCATTTTCATCTCCTCCATTGCTAAGCAGTGGATTAACATCACATCTCAAATGTTAAGCCTGCTGAGGTAGCCTATAGTGGTGGGGGAAAAAATTGATAGTTACATATCGGGATACTATTTTTGACGATATTTCTGTATTATTTTTTGCGCTACTCGGCTGTACCTGCACCACAACTCCAGTCTTTTCCCTTCATATCTTGTTCTCCATCTTCTTTTTAAATAGTGAGACCATTTTCAGCACTTATATTTACACCAGTACTTATATTTACATAACTGATCAAAACTCATTTTCTCATGGCTCTCTTTTGTCCCTCTGCAGGGAACATATGGTGAGCAATATGTGATAATATTATATCGTCAGGTTCCTGGCAATTCCCAGCCGTCGTATCAAAATTGAGGCTAAATCTAGATGGAGCATGACGTGTAATCTAGGCAGACAGAGCGTTGAAAGGTAGGTGAATGGCTACACACACGCACACTTTGAAGATTGTATTTTCACATGAAAACAATTACTGGGATGTCTACATCCAAATGAGTTCCATATGTGCATTCCCGAGGTCAATATAAGTTGCTGGAATTCCCAAGAGGAAGTGGGGAGGGGTTACATCTTAGCATTATATAGTGTGCACCTCTGAAACAGGTTGGTTAAAAGACAGCACCATCACAGCCGACTACTATAGTGTGTGTGTGGTGGCTCGATGAAAGAGGGTCTTGTTTCGAGTGCCTGTTGAAACAGGATTTTTTTAAGTAGCTGGCTCAGCTCAGTCCCCCCCCCCCCTTCCTTTGGGAGAGAGAGAGAGAATGTGAGAAAAAAGAGACATTAAAAAAGAGATGTAGGGAGAGAGACACCATCCAGACATAGCCCCCTCCCCCATTTTTTTTTTTATCAGCAGCACCCACGTTCTATTAGTCACATGTATAGGATACACATGGTATACACCGTCCAACGACATGCTTGCAGGTTCCTTCTCGACAACGCAACAACAATAAGAAATAAGAAAAGATAAGAATACGAACATAAAGTAAATGGCTCAGTAGAATGGAATAAATATTTTAGCTTAAGTATAATACAGGAAGGCACAATTTAGAGTGTGTGTGTTCCCAGCATGTAGCTAAAGAAAGCGGTGCAGTGTAAAAGCAGCAACATAGCAGTCCTTAGAATTCGTACCTGTCGTAAATCCAGAGTGATGGTCACCAAGTGGAACTGGCGGCCATTTTTTATGCTTGGGCTCTGCCACCACCCATTGGTGCCGTCAATAGCATTGGTGATTGGATGTTGCTCTGCATAATATCAAGAGAATAGCAAGAACATAAATACCACGAATCCACACCTGGAGTACTGTACTTCAGACAGATGACTCAAAGACAGTGAGACTGTGGAAGGTCAAACTGTCTGGAGCACTAGCCAGCAGGCATAACAGTAAAACCCCAGAATCTCCTCCCCAGCCCTCCCCTATGCATACTTAGAGGCTCTCGACTCCCGTACCTTTGGGGTTTTGACTCTGGGCATTACAGGTTCGACACTGGGAGTTGCGGATGCGTCGTCCTGGTACGTGTTCCACCAGTTTACAGTACATCTCTGGCTCAGGCTCTCCACAGGTGGCATTGGTGGTGATCTCTGCATTACTGGCCAGGTTGAGGATGGCAGGGAAGAGACCTAGCAGAGATAGAGATGGGGTTTCAGACCATGACATGCATCTATCTGCACACAGAGACAGGGTATGATAGAGTACATGGTCTGTCTATTCACATAAGCATGCACACACTAGAAAACACTCCTTCATACTTACGCATTATTTCATTTAATTTAGTAGACACTCTTATCCAGAGCCACTTAGATAAGCACACACAAGCACCTTCACATTACCCCCCAAAAAAGAGGAGTTGTATCTCTCCCTTCCAACCCCTCCCTATCTCCCACCCCCAATCTACACTCATCCTCATGATTTCTCCTCTGTGTATCTGCAAGGAATGTCTTTGAGGAGCACCCCCCCCACCTCCCAAACACACCCCTATCCCCCCACTCTCCACCCACATGTTTACATGGACCATTGATAGGTAAAATGGTCAGGTCGAGGAAATTGACAAAGGCTGGAGTCTATTGATGGGTGGTGTGGGCAGCTGTGGGCTGCTGTTATAACTACCCCAAGGCCCTCTGGGCTTCAAGGCCTTTGTCCCAAAGCATCTCTCCATCTCTGTCCCCTAACAGAGACTTCAGGAGGCTTATGCTAACAGATGAAATTCTACACTGAATAAAAAAAAAAAATGTTTTTGATGGTGTCCTTATAAGATGCTTGTCATTATATAATTTGTTAACCTTTAGTATAAAAATTAAAGGCCTGCTGGTCATGATTTATAAATGGTTTATACATGTGTTTACTAATGCTAATAAATATATTAACAAATGATGCTTACACTGTTTATTAATAGTTCATAAACTAGATGTTTATGAGCAAATCTTCAAAGAAGTCAAACCAAGTGTCACATTAAAACAACATTTCACTTATGGCCACCAAAAAGATAGAGACGGCTCTGGCTGCATGTGTGGTTATGGATGTGGGTACGCAGACCCGCGAGCCACTGCAGCCCCTCATGATGAGTTTCGATTTTTTTGTGGCCCCCACCCCCATCAAAGTCACCCATACCTGATCTAAAAGATATGTACGATTCCGAGGAGAACCTTGTGAGCTTGGCCTATGACTTAATCCTATTGAATTGAATGACCCCAAAGCATTCCTGAGAACACTGATGAGAACACTGATGAGCACTTCAGAGGCTCAAGAGATAAGGAAGCTGGGGGATGAAGTCGTTAGCCTAATGACATAGCAGCAATGAGACATCTGACCAGTGGTAGCATGTCTTGGAGTCAGACCCACTTATCAGTAGTGACCATTGGGACCAATCCATTTTCAGCGTATGAGCCAGTACCGTACGGTTCGGCTCTGCAAGATAGTGTGAAATCGGTATGACTGTTTGTCTGTTTGTCTATCTGCTGGTCGCTCGGTGGCTGCTGATTTCTCATTGACAGAGAGGCTTGACCCCTGTGCTCTGTGAGCTGGAAAGGGGACACCCGGTGAGAACGGTTTGGAAAGCAATTATCCGGTTCATGACTACTATTCATTAGCTTGTTATAATGCTTTTACCACAGCTTGCCTTAAAAAATAACTTGATATAATCTTAGAAACTATCCTGAGATAGAAAGAAACCTCAACCATGTTCTCTGACCACCAAACTCACAATGTCTTCATAGTTTGGAAATCAATTATGTTTATTGATTTTAGTCATCCTCAAAGCCAAATCTTAAATCTCAACGGATTTGATCCTGTGAAAGTGAAACACAATATTTATTATTTTGGCTCATGGTAGACCCAATCCCAAGAGGGCTATTTAACAGTACCTAGCTTTGACATGATTAAGCCAGGTGCCGATAACTGTGTGAAGGCAAGTGACACAGTGACAGCCCTGGTCAGCTGAATCAACACACCACATGGGTGGTATGTTATTGACACACAGCAACTGGTTGTGGACAGGGACAGTCAGTCAGGTCCTGGTATTTCATCAATAAATCACCACCTAGTCGTGATGTAACGGCACACTGCCTGTCCCTGCTAATCAGTGCTACTAAGCTGACTGACACATAGTCAGGCAATGCTGTCACACATAGATGTGGTAATTTGTGGTAATTTCAGGATTGTTAAGTCTATTAGCTGGGGCTCCTTTGCATTGGGGATGCTTTAGTCATCTGTCTGCGTAATCTGGGCTCCATAATGAACGTTGCCATATGGTGGAAAATGAAATCAAAGCCAAGCTAGCGTCCTTGTCCTACTTGTGTTTATTTTTCTATAATTATGGGCTTTAATCTTCTTTTGAACTGTTGATCAGGTACTGGGTGTCTTATTATATCCTGCCTGGTTGGCCCTGTCCGGGTGTATCGTCGGATGGTGTAACAGTGTCTCCCGACCTCTCCTGTCTCAGCCGCCAGTATTTATGCTGCAATAGTTTATGTGTCGGGGGGCTAGGGTCAGTCTGTTATATCTGGAGTATTTCTCCTGTCTTATCTGGTGTCTAGTGGGAATTTAAGTATGCTCCCTCTAATTCTCTCTATCTCCCTCCCCTCCCGGAAGACCTGAGCCCTGGGACTATGCCTCAGGACTTCTTGGCTTGATGACTACTTGCTGTCCCCAGTCCACCTGGTCATGCTGCTGCTCCAGTTTCAACTGTTCTGCCTGCGGCTATGGAACCCTGACCTGTTCACCGGACGTGCTACCTTGTTCCGGACCTGCTGTTTTCGACTCTCTCTCTCTACCGCACCTGCTGTCTCTAACTCTGAATGCTTGGCTATGAAAATCCAACTGACATTTACTCCTGAGGTGCTGACATGTTGCACCCTCTACAACCACTGTGATTATTATTATTTGACCCTGCTGGTCATCTATGAACGTTTGAACATCTTGGCCATGTACTGTTATAATCTCCACCCGGCACAGCCAGAAGAGGACTGGCCACCCCTCAGCGCCTGGTTCCACTCTAAATTTCTTCCTAGGTTCCTGCCTTTCTAGGGAGTTTTTCCTAGCTACCGTGCTTGTATATCTGCATTGCTTGCTGTTTGCGGTTTTAGGCTGGGTTTCTGTATAGCACTTTGTGACATCGGCTGATGTAAAAAGGGCTTTATAAATACATTTGATTGGCTATAAAAATACATTTATAAAAAATATTAGCCCCATAATCATCTTAATCAGTTTATCTGACATAACATATGAGAATGCTTAGCTTGTTAAATTACAGTTTTGGACTCTACTGCTTGATATCATGTGATGTAAACTAAAACTGGGCATACATTGGATCTGATTGGTCTGTTGGTTTGACCAATGTGCTCTCAACATCAGAGCTGTGAGGTTTGATCCCGACATTACTGACTGTGTTGCTTTGGATAAAAGCATCACCCAAATAACCATTCAATTTATACAGTATATACATCAAACATTGTCCTTTCCAGCACCAGTTCCAGCAACTATGGTGGGTGCGTAACCAGGCCAGTGCGATACAGCTAGGCTCGGCTCAGTAGAGTGAAAAGAACATCAGTCAGTCAGTGAGGCCTGGCCTTACACATAGACTTTGTAACTGTCCCATTATGGCGTCAGTGAGAGCATGGGTTGTGCCATTGAGGCCATGTCCATCCTGAAGTAGTCCATTCACTTCTTCTACTACTTCTATGACGGTGCACACAGCCACCTAGAGTGTGTTGTTTGATCAGTTCTAAAACCAAGGTTGGTGATTTTACTGCCACCTGCAGTTCTGGAATGTTTCCTCACTAGTATAATTAATTGGCTGATCCCTTCTGGTGACCTGGATGGAATTAGGAAGTCCCACCCAGTTGACTATTTCAACATGAAAGTCCTCAATGGCGCTGCTCATGCTAAAATTGACTTTTTGGCACTAGAGTCCTCTATCTATCTCTATGGCTTTACCCAGGATTACCAGGGGACTAATTCTGCTAAACTGCGAACATCTTTGGAATGCCACTGTCACTGAACACAAAAGACTAACGTTTCAACAGCTCAATCACTGATAGATAGCATCTGGGTCAATAAGGTAAAAATGCTGGCCATGGCTGAAGATGTTAGCCAATATGCTTGGGTGGGGTATTTGGGGGCTCCTGAGTGGCGCAGCAGTCTAAGGCACTGCATCTCAGCGCTAGAGGAGTCACGACAGACACTGGTTCGATTCCAGACTGTATCACAAGCAGCCATGATTAGGAGTCCGATGGCCCAGCGTCGCCTGGTTTTGGCCAGAGTAGGCAGTCATTGTAAATAATAATTTGTTCTTAACTGACTTGCCTAGTTAAATAAAGGTTAAAAAAAAAGACATTAAAAAATATATATACCGTATGCCAGGGTTTTTGGAAAAAGACACAGGATGGTTTTTCAATACCGTCAAAACGAGTTCTTTGAAGTTTTTCAACAAATGTGAATATTTATAGCTACTTTTTAAGTTAAAACCTGCTGTCAACTTGTGCAATACGTTAGAAGACAAAGCAGATTAGGTTTTCCATTTCACTTGTCACATTATCTTACATTATGAAGCTTACCGTAGTTCCCCAGAACAGTTGAGCCAGTCATGCTTTTGTTTGTATATAGCACAATGGGAGAAAGCGGGAGCTGGTGAGTCCATGGCTCACATGAGGTGATGAAGTTACACGTATGCAATTCATTACTAAATGTTTGCCATCAGATATCTTATAACGGCTTTCTGCTGTGTTTGAAAGTCAAAGAGCTCTGGATTCGTTTTTTCCCCTGTCCTTCAAACAAGAATTTATTTCTACTCCGTTCTTCTCCCCTCTGCTCCATGTACACATGCTGCTCTTCCTTTAGAAAAGCATGCATCACAACTTTGTTCATATTATGTACAATTTCTCTCGTTCACTTTCTCTTCTCAATGTCCACACTCACCAAAAATGACATTCGGTAGCTACTAGTTAGGCTTGTATAACTTAATGAGATGAATTTGCCTATCTTCACAATTAGTTTATGTTCATTTTCGCTCGTTAGCATTTAGCCAACATCATCTATGTGATTTTGCTATTAGTTTGTGCTAATTTTGTTAGCATTCTAGTGATAGAGGCAAAAATTATATTGTCTTGCGTTTCTAGCGACCCCTTGTGTGCTATGCCAGTAATAAAGTAAATCCCGGGATGAGAGAAGGACAGTATGACAATATAAAAATCTGGATACAGCCCAAGCCTATTAGCCAACTACCGTTTAGCAGTTCAGGTAGCATCACTCAGTGCTTAGCAGACTCGGGTTATGCAGAGAATGTTGTGTAAATAGGATGAGAGGGATTGTGAATTGATTGAACAGTAAAAGTAGTTTAACTGATCGATGCATTCTCTGTGTGGCACATATATTAGTAAAAGTGTTTATTTGAGGGTTTTTGGTTTATCTCCAGAGAGTTCGGTTGGAATGTTCTTGTTTGTACTATTTCCCTCCCCCTCACAGTCAATGGGATTCAGCTTATGCACTCAAACTAGCCTTCAAAAGCCCTTCAGTTAGAATCAATGCTCGAAAGTTTGGAGAAAAAGGCTGGAGGATGGCACACAATCATACTAAGTACTTCAATAACCATTTGAAAACACCTTACTACATTGCCTTCCACCACAGTCGGGTTAAAATGCTTGTCTACATTACCACATCTGCTTGTGACTTTGTCGAAAGTTTATAAGTCAAACTTTCACTTCAATAATTAACCACAGGTCATGAACGTGATTCCTTTCTAGATCAGGAGAGGTTGGTGACGTTGATTTCCAACCCCCCGTGGCTTTTTCCGCACTAATATCTAACCTGTTTATGGGCTACGACACACACACGCACACACACACACTCTCTTCAGGGAGTCAGTCAACGCAGCTGAGGACACAATGTAAGCGTATCCTCTTATGAACCATTATCAAGGTGTATGTACTAATGTTATAACACCCAGTACCTCTGACACTAAACCAGGAGGTAGGCAACTGAGTGGATCCAACAAGTCACTCACTCCATTCCAGCTACTCAGAGCCACTCAAAGGTGAGAAGATAATCACAAAAACTCTCTATCTTCAGCATCTCGTATTATTTGCTGTGCTTCCTCAAACCACCTTGAATCCTAATAGGCCCCTACTAAACGTAATCAGATGGGAGGGTGGACCGATAGCAACTAAAGAAGGTGACACAATCAGAACAATGGAGTGTCAACAATGCGGTAGACTGATAAGATATGCAGTCGCAGTGTGACTCAGATGACTAATCTCTGTATTGGAGAGTAGAGGTGTAATAATAAATGTAGAGATATGGAGCTGCTTTGTAATATAAGATATATAGCTGCTGGTTGTAGCTTGAGTCTTATTTGCACAAAGATAGATAGCAAGTAATTGATATCAAATCAAGTGGCATTTTGGTGGTATTTCAGGAAAAAAATAACCCAAGTATTGTTACAAAATGCTATTTCAGTAAAAAAATGATCCAAGTACTGTTACAAAATGGGAATAGAGGGGCATGAACAAACTACATGGCTGAATGTGTCCACACAAATAACATGTCTCAGAATTTAAGTCGGCATGTTCTTAAATGTGCCTAAAACCAAAAAGAACTTCAGTATGCCACTCTTGGTAACTTTTAATCGTATGCATGGTTACAGTACTAATTCCTGGGTGCACTACAAATCCTCTAGCTATCATTTTTACAACTGTCCTCCTCCAACTTCCCCCCTTCAGTGTGATGGTAGACCTATAGCCAGAGGGCATCCTAAAGAGAGAGCTCTGTCATTACTATAGTGCCAACCCATCCACCACGCCCTACTGTGGTCCAGACACAGATACTATAGCTGGATCCAGACACACCTGGCTCTATATAATGATGAGTTCACTTTGGAGGTGTAAAAGTCACTGTCTTAAAATGAGGCTTTAGCTACAATCAAAATCCCACAGTGGTGTGGTGCTATGAGTGTAAATCAATTCTTTCTCTCAGGTGCAGGGTAAAACGTATGCCAAATGGACCCCTGACACTGTTTTCTGCTACCAAAAGGGTTGATCATTTCCCAGAGGGAACAGTGTTATGTAGCACAGCTCGACTCAAGGTATCATTCATTAGATCACACTGTAGCAAAAAAATGGTTTCATATTGGACAAGTTCAAGTAGTCCATCCCTGTTTCAGTCTATTTTCTTCTATTTGGTGTATTAATGAATATGACACATCTTGGCTCTGTTGACCTCTTCACTGGGTCTCTGTCTTTCCCAGTGTCACATACAAATCGCAGGTGAGAAATCCTATTGGTATGGTAATGCTGCTTTGGATTCCATTTGGGAACCCTTGCATATTATTGTACCAGAGTGTTAACACCACCTAATGTTATGAGCTCTAATGAGATTTCACTCTTCATGCTGGGAGCAAATGGGATTGACACTTTTGCTTTGAATCTGTTTGATGTGTTAAATAAATGTAATAGATATATTTGTTGCATTTGGAGATCCCCAACATGGTAAGGCCAACAAGTAGGTACAAGCTTCTCCAATGGCTTTGGGGAAAGGAAATTCCACAGCTACTGGAATTACTCAAACTTTTTCACTTTAATATGTAGGCCAAACAAAAACCACTGATTTCAAAGTGTAACAAACCATACAACTCTATGCCCAATTACAACATTGAACAATTTACACAGTAAATAATACAAAGAAATGTTTTTCTGGAAAATCTGCGCAGATGCAAAGTTTGGTAACAGAATAACTAGGGCTGAGAATAGCCAGGGACACCACAATATGATATTTTCACGAAACTTAGGTGCCAATACAATATGTATTGCGATTCTCACGATTCTTACGATTCTATATGTATTGCGATTATATACTGTGATTTTATTGCGATTCAATGTTCCAAACATATTGCTCACCATGTGTTTGCTGCAGATGGACAAGAGGGAGCCATGAGCAAACAAGTTTTTATCAGTCATGGAAATAAAAGTCCTGAAAACAAATTGGGTCCCTATTTAAAAAGAAGATGGAGAACAAGCTATGAAGGAAAATACTGCAGTTTTGGTGCATGTACAGCAAACTAGCGTAAAAATAATATTATGATACTGTCAAAAGGATACGAAACGATATATCATAAAAAATGATATCCCGATATGTATACATTTTTTCCACCATCACTAAGAATAATGGAAAAACTTCCCTCAGTTTTATTATTTTACCAAACTTTGTTTCTGCACAGTTCTTCCTGTAAATATGTTTTTGTAAAATGTTTGTGCATAGAGTTATATGGTTTGTTAAACTTTGAAATCATTGGTTTTGGTTTGGTACACATTTTAAAGTCTTAGCATAATTCCTTCACCATGGAATTGCCCAGAAGTCTTCTACAAGCAAGCAATTATTCAAGTTCTCAAGTATTCAAGCATATCAATTAAAAGTGTGTTTCTTAAATGTGTTTAATAGAATGACGAAAAGTTTAACAGTACATCAAAATCTGATTTTGTCTCCAACACAAAGATATACAAAAAAAAAGACAAACCAAGAGGGCATGCAATGAAAGCTGGTCTATTTGAACCCACAAAACTGCACCTCAAACATTTTCTACTGATGACATGATTGTTATTGCAATTAGAGGCATTGAATTCGGGCTTGAGGGCGACCCGAGCATGTTAGCATTACTATGCTTTGGAGAAAGAGGCGTCAGCCATTGTCATACATTTCAATGACAATGGCCTGGAATTTCTGTCATGTGAACCTCTTGAGCAAAGACCGTTAGGAATGAAAGGAGAGTAGGTGAGAAAACTAATAACGTCAACGGTTTAACAAAGTAACTATCCCGTAGATTGGCCAGTAATATTAGTTTACTGGTGATGCAACATGTTGTATAATAAAATGGGTAGCCGACTTTCTAATGACTTGGAAAGCTCCTGTTTGTAAATTATAAAGTTAATGGCTGAATTATTATGCCACAAGTGTCCAATTTCAACACCAACACCCCATGTTTAGGCCTATTACTTTTCACTCAATTTATGCAATAAATATGGTTTATTCAGGTAAATGTAAATAACGGTAAAATAGTAATTAGGCCTACTCCAAGTGTATTATAGCCATCAATAAAACAAAGTATAAATTTACTATTTCTAATCCTCCACTTATGCTTTCCATTAATTAAAGTGCATATTCATTACATTGCATAAATAATTACAAAATGCTTTGCCTCGGATGCACTGAGACCTCGTGCTGAATGAACATTCAGTCAAAATGCAGTCAATTGGCAAATTATTATTTCCAGCTCACCTCTTTGCTGGCACTCCGCGGAGGATGCCCATAGCAGCACAATTGCACAGAAGAAGAGCTTCATCTTTCTCAACACATGTGAACGTTGGGTTCTAATAAATGTCTCCAATAATACGTTAGGAATATATTTTCTAATGTTTACAGGAAATGATAGACTAAAGTTGTTTAGTGTGTCCCCTCCTTTTTATCTCTCCTCTCATTCATTCGGCTAACTTTTCTCTCAACTTTTTCATTCTGTCCCGCTACAAAGTCGCTGGCTGGACCGCACCATTTGGTGAGGAGCAGAGGGGTGTGACCAAATTGCACAACTTTACAAGAGTAGCCCTTTTAACCTCTATACAAGTCAAAGGATACACTGGGTCAACTACATAGAAGCAGGCCTTTAGTATACAGTACCAGGTTGTAGAATTCTGCAACCATGAACTACAGCCCATGTAAAGTTTGAAGCATGATTATGAAACTGGAATGGAAAGCGTCAGTGAGTCACCATTATTTAGGGCATTCAATAACCACAATCAACTGTACAAAGTATATGTAATAAAGGCTTATGTTTGTATGAAACATGTCTTCCAGATTAATTTCATAATGTTATCAACAAAGAGAAACAAAACTAAGCAATTTATAATTCTGGATATTAAAAACTGTTAGCAAAATGAAAGTTTGATCCATTTAGCTACTTTACCAATTCCTATAGAATTCCTAGAGGGCCTCATTTTTGGGTCAGGGGTGTGTGTATTACTGCCCTCATGTGGACACAATGAATATATATGGGAATGATGATAGGGCCTACACTACTGCAGTAATACACTGAGTGTACAAAAACTGAAGAGACCAGCAGTGTGAAAAGACAGGAGTGTTAGGGGGAGTCTACATGACGTATCACTAAGAACTACAGATTTTATGATTATGATTTGTGTTTCTATAGGGCTTTTCTTCAACTTGAAGCATTTCATATTGTATGGAGGCAGAACTCACCTCTTAGCTCCACCACTAAAATTGTTCCACAACTACGTTTATGCTTCGTATCTATTCACACAATAAAATATCTGGGGCAGTTGAAACATTCTGTTGTTGACATAAGAACCTACACTGAGTGCACATAACATTAGGAAGACAAAAAATGTAAGTGCCTTTGAACGGGGTATGGTAGTAGGTGCCAGGCGCACCGGTTTGAGTGTGTCAAGAACTGTAATGCTGCTGGGTCCACCACCCAAATAACATCCAGCCAACTTAACACAACGGTGGGAAGTATTGGAGTCAACATAGAGTCCATGCCCCAATGAATTAAGGCTGTTCTGAGGGCAAAAGGGGGGCAGGATTTTATAGAAAGTATCTCTGCAATGTTTTATGTGACAATGTCCTCACATCTCACTCTTTTTGTAGAATGAATGACTTCAGTGACTTATTGATAAATGCCAATGCCATGCCATTGTGCATGATAACACCGGATGACAGAGACATAACAGACATGATTTTTCATCATACAGATAATCACATATGTGTCACGCCCTGACCATAGATTGCTTTGTATGTTTCTATGTTTTGTTTGGTCAGGGTGTGATGTTATGTCCAATCACCTTATATCTACCATAGCTTTGATTGGACTGATCATGTCAACATCATACTTTCAAAATCTTAGCTAGCAAGCTAGACAAGCAGTCATCATTATGAATCAAGTCGAAAATCTACAGGCCAATCCTTTTCAATCTTTGTCATTTGAATTGAAATTATAGATCAAATGTATCGGTGCTCATCGGCCATTGGACATAAACATTACACAACAAGTTGGAAATCACAAATTCAACAATGAGTGGTTTGGAAGGAATCAGTGGCTCACTACAAGCGTTGCAAAGCAATCACTAGCCTGCTATTCAGTGTAGTGGCTGTGTGATCCAAGTCTAGGTTTCCAAGCTTAAAAGGATAAACATTTACATACAACACCATGGACCAGAAAAGGTTGAATACATTGTCCATGCTGTCAATGTAACATGACTTCTGCCGCTTTCAAAACAACTGGAAACTCGGAACTGGGAAATCTCAGACTTCAGTGAGTTCAACACAACTGGAAACTCACTCTAGAGCTCCGACCTGAAGATCACTGACGTCATGATTCGACCTTGTTTTTTTCAGAGTTGTCTTCAAAGCACCATAAATCTAGAGAATTTCAGACTGGATGACAAAGTTTGATGAAAAAATTTGCCCACAAGAAGGACTGCCGCGCCACCTTCCCGTTCAAGTGTGCACAGCACAACAAGGTGAGTCCAAAAATGTATTGTATGCTGCTGCATAAATTATATAATATGCCAGGGAAAAATGTATACTATAGCTAGGAAAATAATATTAAGTGTGTGTTGTGAAGTAAGCTGTTAGTAGCCCATGTGCGTCACCCTAATAATTTGGTCCCTTTCCCCTCATAACTTAGCCTACCGTTCTGATTTGGTGGTGCACATGTAGCCTATAGCCTGTTTGAGAGAAATGTAATCATTGAATATTGTAAGAGCTTTCCTTGTCTACTTCCGAGTGACGCAGCGGTCTAAGGCACTGCATCACAGTACAAGAGGCGTCACCACAGTCACTGGTTCAATTCCAGGCTGTATCACATCCGTCCATGATTGGGAGTCACATAGGGCGGCGCACAATTGGCCCAGCGTCGTCCGGGTTTGGCCCGGGGTAGGCCGTCATTGTAAATAAGAATTTGTTATTAACTGACTTGCCTAGTTCAATAAAAATTGTATGCCCCTTTTACTTATCCTACGGTTCTGACTTGGTGTACAGGGAGAATACTGTAAGAACGACTCATGTTCTGAATTCTGTCGCTGTGCTGAACAAATAGTTATATTGACTACTGTACGTCCGTCCTAGCTCGCTCATTAAAGTCTTAATCGAAATTACGGATTGCCTCTTATCCATTCGTCGTTCTCTTATGCCATAGTTTGTACATCTCAATTGTCAGTAGAAACCACATTTGTTTAAGCAAGTCAGCTATATCAGCTAAATGAGGCTGAATGAACTGTTTCGCTGCCAGACAAGGGTCCGCTGATAGCCAGGTATAGCGGAGGTAAGGATTCACTCCATGGTGCTGGAAAGAAAGCTCTACTGTTGGGACAGCTTTATGTAGACCCTAACAGTTTGTGTGCACCGTTTGTCACCGTTATAGTGCAATTCATGTATTGTTTAGTGTAGTGGCATTGCTGGCATGCATCTTAACAATTTAGTTTGCCCCACCAAGATTTACATGCTAAAATCGACACTGAGTGATGCATGTTTTAACCAGGATGTTTAGTCTGTATCTGTATCTACAGCAGCTTCTATTAAGGAGGAACGTATTAGGCCAGACTGAGGAAAGAGGTTAGTGAGTATTGTATAAATAAGAGGGACATTGAACATAACCACCATAGATACAGACAGACAGACAGACAGACAGACAGACAGACAGACAGACAGACAGACAGACAGACAGACAGACAGACAGACAGACAGACAGACAGACAGACAGACAGACAGACACAGCACACATGGTTCTATTGATAAGGGGACAAGGGGTTAAAGCAGGTACACTACCATTGCTCCGTTCAGAAGATGTATTCTATTGTTATGCATTTATTGTGACCAATGCAATATACGTTTTTTTTTCTCTTCTGGTGTTTGACTGACTGAAAGTCATGTTAATGGTACTCATGCCTTCAAGGGTAGTCCTAGTCAAGCATTAAGATGTGGAGCACTGCTGGTTTCCTTTACCCCGATGGCTAGAGTCCATCGGGGTAAAGGAAGGGAAAGGGAAAGAAAAATGAAGGGAAAGAAATGAAGGGAAAGAAAAATAACTAAAGGAATAAAGGAAATAGCAAGGCTATAATAGTTTAAAAAAATATATATTTGCAAACATTTCAAATATTATTTCAACGAGATAAATAATAGTAATAAAGTTGCTTTCCGAAGAGGGGGTGTTGGCAGGCATAAAATACAAATAAATCCTTTCAAACCCAATAGACAAGCCTAATGAAATTACAATGAACTCTTATCGACTATGGAACATTTTTTAATACATAACAACTCAAAATATGACTGAGACATACAATACTCAACAGTGTGGTCCAGAACTGGCACACCTTACTATTATTACACAGTTTCCAGAGCAACTTGTTGGTGTACTTTCCATGTGGCCTTGTCTCCCTCCTGGCCATGTCCCCTGGACTCATCTACTGTTTCAGGAATGACCAGAGTCAGCTCTTCAGAGATAAGTAACTGAAAAGGAGAGACCATTACAGGCTGACTACACCGCTCGTGTCGCGTGCGTGAGCGTTGCAAAATAAATTTTGAAATCTATATTATTCAATTATTACACGCACACTGCTCGCGCGCGCTAAAGAGCGTCTGCGTTGCCAAGTGCCAAAATAGAAGTCAGTTCTATTTCTGACGCAGATCTCGCTGCAAGTCCTGCCTCTCCCATCTCCTGTTACTGCTTAGGTTACGCTAGCCCTTTCTGTCACGCCCTGATCTGTTTCACCTGTTCCTGTGATTGTCTCCACCCCCTCCAGGTGTCGCTTATTTTCCCCAGTGTATATATCCCTGTGTTTCCTGTCTCTCTGTGCCAATTTGTCTTGTATGTTTAGTCAAGTCAACCAGCATGGTTTTCCCATACTCCTTTTGCTATTCTCCTTTTTCTAGTCCTCCCGGTTTTGACCCTTTCCTGTTTCTGGACTCTGTACCTGCCTGCCTGACCATTCTGCCTGCCTTGACCATTCTGTACCTCCTGGACTCTGATCTGGTTTTGACCTTTTGCCTGTCCACGACCATTATCTTGCCTACCCCTTTGGATTATTAAACATTGTAAGACTCCAACCATCTGCCTCCTGTGTCTGCCTCTGGGTCTCGCCTTGTGCCATGATACTCTCAAGGAGCCACACAGTGGTCACAACCGCTGAGGTGTCACTATGCCTTCCTTTGCAGATTAGGACTGGGTTGGACAGGGCTAGGGCATGGTTACACCTCATTTCTAGGTTAGAGGATAAATGCCTTGGTTTGAGGGAAAAGTTGGAGCAGTCCACCATACTGGACCTGAGCAATCTGCACTCTGATCTGCTGCGCCATCTTGTGGTGATTTGGGATTAGTTGTATACATTCACTGTCATCATCAGTAGTACTTCAGAGTCATCTAACAACATGATTTCATTCCTAGACTGTAAAAATACTCAAACTTGACCTGTGTCAAGTGCTGTCTCTACCTCTTTCCTCCTTTTTCTCCATCTCTTTCTCTTGCTCTTTCTCTCTATCGTCTTTTTCAATGAAGTCTAATCACATCTGTCCCTACTCTATGTCTGTCTCTGTCTGGGGGGAATCAGAGAGTCATAATGAGTCAGGCTGAGGCTTGGAGGCTGCTCTTCATTAGCCACGGAAGCAGCAGCTGAAGCCCATTTGCAGATCCTCACCGTTGGCACCATTATCCCGCTCTGCAAGTCCTGCCTGGTACTGGCACCGACCTGCCGCTCTACCAATTTGGTTGCCCATGGGTAGTGGCCGCTTTTTCCAGCTGGTCCTCCACTACTAATGGCACCAGGGCAGTACCTGTGTGTATGCAGAAAGAGCCCAGGTAACTCAATCACATCAATCAGACGCTGAAGTGGAACTCCGGGAGCTGGCTCATTGACTCATCTGAGAATTCTAGTGTCTGTCAGGTGATGTCATTAAGATGGTTGAAGTCATGTGAAGTCCGGCAGACAGACAGAGTGACAGATTAATATAATGAACAGAGGTAAAACACAGCATATCTATCTACCTTCCCTCTCCGGTGAGGCTCCATGCTCGACTGTGTTTGTAATGTGTGTGTCTCCCCAGGTGGGGCCTAGTTAGGCTGCACAGCAGTACTTCATCATCATGGCGAGCGCCTGTCAGAAGAACAATTGGTTTTTATCCTCAGATGCTGTTTCAACAGTCCAAACCCGATTTGGGTACTTTGTAACTGCATTAACCGTATACTGTGGTCATACGTCACCTTCCCCCACCACCTCTCAGGGAACATTACAAATGGCATCTTTATGTTGTGTAATAGCCTGTGGGGCTTCCTTTCTATTCCTCATACCACTCTATCTGCACATTATTTTTATTCTATTTGCCTCTTGTTATGGCTGCAGAGCTAGATTAAGAAATTACATTTCAGATATTAAATAGTCCCCTGTTGAATATAGGGATGAATAAAAATGGAAAATATGGTTTAAGTCGTGGGAGAATGTGGGAAATTGAAAATATTTCATAGCTAATAGAATCAGTGCACCGGGAGACTGAACCATTACAGGAACTAAGAGGAATTGGCACAACTGTGGCCTAAGGTATAGATACTTGTCTGTTTCATCCATTCAGGGGATCCCCTTACTGTGCAGGCTGGCGTGCCTTGGGAGAATGGGTGTGGCGACCGTGGCCTAAACCAAAGTAGTAGAAACGAAGCTTCCCAAAGCATTGGGGCTTTCTAGCCAATTGTGTCGAAAATAGGTTAATTGCTCGAGGCTATGATCAACCTGATCTTCAAAATAATTTAGAGCAGCCAAATTATTCTAGATCAGGTCCCACACGCCCTAGTACGTGTGCAGCGTAGCCTTCTTGGTCACGTACACATATTTTGCCAATGTTATGCTTATGTTTCTAGCTCCAACAGAGCAGTAGACCTAACAATACAAAACAATACAAACAAATGAAGAAATATCAGAATGAGCAATGTCAGAGTCTGGAATATAAATATATATATAAATATGTGTGTGTTTGTATAAAATGGTGTGTATAGACAGTATGGACAGTATATGACTAGGAAAGGTGTGTACAGCAGAAGTTATATAGGATGAGCCATGACTGGAATACAGTATATACACATATGAAGTGGGTAAAACAGTATTTAAACATTATTAAAGTATTCAATGACTTTGTAAATAGGGCAGCAGTCTCTAAGGTGCAGGGTGGAGTACCAGCTAGTAACAGTGACTAAGTTCAGGGCAGGGTACTGGGCGGAGGCCGGTTAGTGGTGACTATTTAACAGTCACCACAGTCACCACTGTTAGATTCTGCCTGGAGATTCTGTTTCTGTTTTTCAGTCTCTCGGTCCTAGCTTTTGATGGTCCTCAGAGCATGTGCAGACCAGCTGACTAGAGTGTTTACGGACATATTCAATCTCTCCCTATACCAGTCTGTTGTCCCCCTTGCTTCAAAATGTACACCATTCTTCCTGTATCCAAGAAAGCAAAAGTAATTGAATTATCGCCCTGTAGCACTCACTTCTGTCATCATGAAGTGCTTTGAGAGGCTAGTTAAGGATCATATCACCTCCACCTTACCCACTACAATTTGCCAACAGATCCACGGATGACGCAATCGCCATCGCACTGCACACTACCCTATCCCATCTGGACAAGAGGAATACCTATGTAAGAATGCTGTTCATCGACCACAGCTCAGCCTTCAATATCATAGTGACATTCAAGCTCATCACTAAGCTTGGGGCCCTGGTTCTGAACCCCGCCCTGTGGAACTAGGTCCTGGACTTCCTGACAGCCCGACCCCAGGTCGGGCAACAACATCTCCGCCATGCTGATCCTGAAAAGGGGCCCCACCAAGGTGTGTGCTTAGCCCTCTCCTGTAATCCCTGTCAAACCATGACTGCATGGCCAAGCCCGACTCCACACCATCATCAAGTTTGCAGACGACACAAGAGTGCTAGGCCTGATTACCAACAAAGACGAGACAGCCTACAGGGAGGAGGTGAGGGCCCTGGTGGCATGGTGCCTGGAAAATAACCTCAACGTCAACAAAACGAAGGAACTGATCGTGGACTTCAGGAGACAGCAAAGAGAGCACGCCCCCATCCTCATCGACGGGGCTGCAGTGGAGAGGGTGAAAAGCTTCAAGTTCCTTGACGTGCACATCACTGACAACCTGAAATGGTCCAGCCACACAGACAGTGTGGTGAAGAAGGTGCAACAGTGCCTCTTCAACCTCAGGTGGTTGTTCGATGAAGCGACAATTTGGACGTCATTGATCACGTGCTTCTGATAAGGTGATACAGGCATTGGCACACTGCTTTGAAGTAAACTGTTCAGCCAAATTTCGACACATGCCTCAGAGCTTCGGTATCAAACGTAACATCACTACAGCAAAGTGATGACAATGGATTGTGAGTATTTTTATGGCAAGGTTGCCTGTAGCCACTGGTACCTGTTCCCCTTTTCTCATGGTGCGCCTTTGTTGGCCAGAAATAAGAATATCGATTTAAACGTAATACATTGATTGAATGTCTATGTGCTATTGAAACTCAGAGGATGATTTAACCTGTTGTGCTTATGTCCAGCAGCGTCAGCATTGATTGTACAGAGCGTTAGGCGCTGAAGATGTTGTCCATGAGAAGCTTTTATTGAGTAATTGAGATTAGGAATAAAACATATATTTTTGAATATTTCTGGCCTGATCATGCTCATATTCCACTCCCTGATGTAAAGAACCTGTGTATTTTAGATTAGTCCCAATGACCTCACCTCATCTATAAAAAAGGTGGTGGAGTAGGGCTAGTTATTTAATAGTTATTTATGGTTAAATCCCCCACGAAACATTTACTCACAGTGTAACCTGACAATTTTCTACTAAGGCCAAAATAAACTGACTGGAGAGAGAAAAAGAACAATTACCATAAAACCTGGATTTTGGAAATATTTAATCTTCGTCATGCTTTATAGAATTTCCTTGCTATAGACTTGTGTTGAGTGGTCGACTAAGGCAACCTCAACAGTTTGCTTGCGTGACTAATCTTCTTACCATTTGGCCTTGACACTGGTCACGTTCCCCTGCTCAGACGTTGCACGCATCAACCAATGGTTGCGTGCCACGTCATCGACTGTGTTCTCGACTGACAGATTGCTATAACATATGATGTGGTTAGCTGATACGTAAAATCAGCAACGCTTGGACAGAGGGACACACCCACTCTCCTCCTGATGTCTTCTTCAGACTCATTTGTGTTCCTCATCAGGTTTTTGTTTCACCAGAAGGCAAGCCATAGGGTTCAAACATAGAGCTTATCAGTAGCCAACCCTGCCTGCTTGTGAATGCTTGACCAATCTCCAAATCCCAGCAAAAACAAACACAAACCCCCATCAAACTTTCCCCAAAACTTGGCAAGGAAAGCTATGCAAATGAGGTCCTCAGTCAAGACACTGCACGTGGATAATTGGCATTCATAATTTCAGACAACACCAGAATAACTAGCTGGTAGCACATAATCCACTACCAGACACTCTTCCTTGTCTTGAATCTATTTCCCGGGATAAACACGGCGGAACGAGGCGGCTTGTGATCAGCCGCCGGTGGTGATAGCTAATCTGATCCCGGCAGGTACGACACCAACACAAACCATGCATGAACAATACCTTCAAAGAGACGCATCTCTCGTCTGTTGACTCTTAGTTTATTTCAGTCCATCCAATCAGAGACAGTAAGTTTATTTCAGTCCATCCAATCAGAGACAGTAGCCAGGGAATTGGGTGCTGCTTCTTCCAAAATCTTCCCCTAGGGAAAACAATGATCTGGCTCTGATTACGGGATTCTGGGATACCCCAGGGCCAGGAATAATCCTTCCTGCTTTTTTTCCGTCGGAGAGGGGGCATCCTGGGCTTATCAGTGGCACCATGCTCATTGATAGCCGAAAGGCCTGTGTGATAAGGTTCCTGTCTCTCACTGTCCTTCCGCATCAATACCAGCACCCTACCTGCAGACTGCTAGTGCTTACAGTATATGGCATAAACCAGAAAGACAGATCTTTGGATATACAATGTGCACCAGTAATGTTGTTGTTTTTACAGTGCAGTGCAATATTTTTATGTTGATCTCATGATTGATAAATTATTATTGAAAAATTGAGGATGGTGAAACTAAATCTGGAACAGGTATCCACTGTCTTCTCACCCAGGAATAACAACAGTAGAGATGCGATTATTTTGATAATTTTCTGTTTCTCAAAACTGTGCTCACTGGATTAGATATTAATTGATGAACATGACCTATATATTAATGTGTGTAGTCCATATCTACAGTTGAAGTCGGAAGTTTACATACACCTTAGCCAAATACATTTAAACTCAGTTTTTCACAATTCCTGACATTTAATTAGAGTAAAAATTCCCTGTTTTAGGTCAGTTAGGATCACCACTTTATTTTAAGAATGTGAAATGTCAGAATAATAGTAGAGAGAATGTAGTGGTCTGGGTGTAGCTGGTGCAGAGGAGTCAGGCACAGGACAGCAGAGATGAGTAACACAAGTAACTTTACATAAATATTCCAATAACATGTCGTAATACCGAGCCCACAATAACGGACCGAACATACATAAAACAATCACGCACAAAAACCATGGGGAAAACAGAGGGTTAAATAATGAACATGTAATTGGGGAATTGAAACCAGGTGTGTAAAACAAAGACAAAACAAATGGGAAATTAAAAGTGGATCGGCGATGGCTAGAAGGCCGGTGACGTCAACTGCCGAACGCCACCCGAACAAGGAGAGGGACCGACTTCGGCGGAAGTCGTAACAGAGAATGATTTATTTCATATTTTATTTATTTCATAACATTCCCAGTGGGTCAGAAGTTTACATACACTCAATTAGTATTTGGTACCATTGCCTTTGAATTGTTTAACTTGGGTCAAACGTTTTGGGTAGCCTTCCACAAGGTTCCCACAATAAGTTGGGTGAATTTTTGCTCATTCCTCCTGATAGAGCTGGTGTAACTGAGTCAGGTATGTAGGCCTCCTTGCTCACACACGCTTTTTCAGTTCTGCCCACAAATTCTCTATAAATTTGAGGTTAGGGCTTTGTGATGGCCACTCCAATACCTTGACTTTGTTGTCATTAAGACATTTTGCCACAACTTTGGAAGTATGCTTGGGGTCATTGTCCATTTGGAAGACCCATTTGCGACCAAGCTTTAACTTCCTGACTGATGTCTCGAGATGTTGCTTCAATATATCCACATAATTTTCCTGCCTCATGATGCCATCTATTTTGTGAAGTGCACCAGTCCATCCTGCAGCAAAGCACCCCCACAACATGATGCTGCCACCCCGTGCTTCATGGTTGGGATGGTGTTCTTCGGCTTGCAAGCATCCCTCTTTTTCCTCCAAACATAACGATGCTGCTCCATGTGCAGTTGCAAACTGTAGTCTGGCTTTTTTATGGCGGTTTTGGAGCAGTGGCTTCTTCCTTGGTGAGCAGCCTTTCAGGTTATGTCGATATAGGACTCGTTTTACTGTGGATATTGATACTTTTGTACCTGTTTCCTCCAGCATCTTCACAAGGTCCTTTGCCGTTGTTCTGGGATTGATTTGCACTTTTCTCACCAAAGTACGTTCATCTCTAGGAGACAGAATTCGTCTCCTTCCTGAGCGGTATGATGGCTGCGTGGTCCCATGGTGTTTATACTTGCGTGGTACCTTCAGGCGTTTGGAAATTGCTCTCAAGGATGAACCAGACTTGTGGAGGTCTACAATTTCTTTTCTGAGGTCTTTGCTGATTTCTTTTGATTTTCCCATGATGTCAAGCAAAGAGGCACGGAGTTTGAAGGTAGGCCTTGAAATACATCCACAGGTAAACCTCCAATTGACTCAAATGATGTCAAATAGCCTATCAGAAGCTTCTAAAGCCATGACATAATTTTCTGGAATTTTCCAAGCTGTTTAAAGGCACAGTCACCTTAGTGTATGTAAACTTCTGACCCACTGGAATTGTGATACAGTGAGGGGGACCGAGTGAAATAATCTGTCTGTAAACAATTGTTGGAAAACTTACTTGTGTCATGCACAAAGTAGATGTCCTAACCAACCATCCAAAACTATAGTTTGTTAACAAGAAATTTGTGGAGTGGTTGAAAAACAAGTTTTAATGACTCCATCATTTGTGTATGTAAACTTCCGACTTCAACTGTAGTCATCTTAGCCTTGACACCCTGCTTTATTGGTTCAGATGGCATATTCAGACAGTGAACTGCCTTGTTCAACTGCAGCGTTAAAAAGTCTTAAAGTCAAATATGTTTATTTTACTTCTCTGTTTTGGTTTGAGGGGGAGGAGGTGGGAGTGGGGGGCTAAGGGGATATATTTAAGGTTGAATGAGGCACTCAGTTTGTGGGTCAAATTGTCAAGTGAGTTGCATTTCCCGAGGAATTCCACTAACGCCGGTACCCAGGGTCCTTTGAGCTTTGACACACACAGTTAGTGAATGAAAATAACCAAAACCAAAGTTTGATTTAAACATGCATTGTATAGGCCTATAGAACGCTGAATAGTACAGTAAAGCGGTATAAAGTGTCTTACAAGTCTCCAATGGCATTTGAGATAATGAATAACTTCAATGACAGCAGGACACACTCTGAGATTTAGACTAATGCTCTTGGTTCTGAGCCAAATACCAGAGCCCCGTTTGTAACTCAGTGCATGTCTCTCCATACCTCCTGCAAAGATGGTGACTTTTGACTTTGATAATGACCTACTCCTAGTTCTATGTGTGCTTAGGGTTGAAGGACAAACTAACCCCAACTATCCAGTGGATTAGAATGGGACTTATACGTGACTCCAACATGTGTTAGATCCAAGACTGTCTATGTTCAATTCTACAGACCCATCACAAATGTGCAAATGAAATTAGCATTGAAAAAGCCAATGGAAATTGAATTATTGGTGCAAACAAGTGTGTTAATATTTATTTAACCTTTATTTAACTAGACAAGTCAGTTAAGAACAAATTCTTATTTACAATGACGACCAACCCCGGGCCAAACCTGGACGACGCTGGACCAATTGTGCGCTGCCCTATGGGACTCCCAATCACGGCCGGATGTGATACAGCCTGGATTTGAACCAGGGACTGTAGTGACGCCTCTGTGCCTTTGACTGCTGTGCCACTCGGGAGCCAAAGGAAATTGGTATTGGTATTTTTGGTATTTTATTTTATTAGTACACTATTGATACATTCCCAAAATCTTTCAAAGAAAATAAATGTCTACAAAGAAAGTCCTCTACCGTCTCCAACCCTGTTGGGGTACCGGACACCCCCGCAGCGGGGGGCCCACGAGCTCTGGGGGCCAATGCGCCTGTCTGACATCGATGTCTATACATTTTTTATTTTATAAATCATTTTGACAGTAACTCTCCAAAAAGTCATTTATAAACCTTTTTAATTTCCACATACTAGGAAGCTAAGTATTTAGCTCTTGGGAATCAAAAATGTGAAACAAAAAAAAAATTGACTAATTGAATTGATTGAAATTAAGGGCATATCGGTGAACAAATGCTGTGGTCAAGGCTACGACGGCGCCAGTGCAACGGGTGGACCTTACTCAAGTGTTCAAAAGTACATATCAGACTGAGAGCCTAATGCTTCTTAGGTACTTATTTTTTAGTTTTAGTTACAGGGATGGTTAGCTGTGTAAATAAAATGACTTTGGGCAAAAATGGCATCCTCGCACCCTCTGCGCAATTAAGGTTAGTTATCGCCCGGGCCGGAGTGCTGAAATGAGGCAGCTAAAGGGGGTGGATGATATGGGGGCGCGGGGCGGGAGGCTAGGGGTGAAACTTAGTGTGGCTGTGGTGGTGGTGCTGCCCAGTCAGTGTGGGCTAGCGGTTGGTTTCAGCCACCTGCTCCTTCTCTTGTCAGCACACTCCTCCTCAGATCCTCAGAGCTGTCCCCTGGACAAATACACACATTTTTACTGCTCTGCTACACTCCACTACACTTGGCCAGCACTTACAGAGTGGATATCCAGCGACATTTATTATCCAAAAGTGAGAATGTCCACAGTCTATGCTGACTGTCCCAGCTCTGCCCAAAGCTGCTTAGCTGCCAAACCTACTGGTCTAGGTGGTTCTGTAGCTAAGGCTTCCGAGTAATGCTCTTGGACATCTTGTTGTCTAGACATTGGGAATCCTGCTGAAGAAGCATCAATGGGAGCCAAGCAGTCCAAGGAGGAGGAGATGAAGAGGCAGGTGGAAGAGTGCCGGACGTGAGGACAGCTTGACGTCAGCGGAGCGGATCCGCAACCACACATACAAACAGTGGGGCTACAGCATGCTGAGCCTGGCCCGCTGCGGCCTCAAGGAACCCCCAGAGGAACTGTGGGATGTGACGGAGCTTGAGAAGCTCAATCTGTCGTTGAACTGCCAACGGGCTCTGCCCCCGCCCTTAGCATCCTCAGCAACCTGGTGGTCCTCAACCTGTGGGGGAACCAGCTGACCAGTCTACCCTCGGAGATCGGCCAACTCAGGCACCTCCGTGTCCTGTTCTGCTACCGCAACCGACTGACCGAGGTCCCAGAGGAGCTGGGAAACTGCACTAAGCTGGAGGTCCTCAGCCTGACAAACAACCAGATATCTGGCCTCCCCGCTTCCTTCACCAGCCTGACCTGCTTGCGCAAACTCAACCTCAGCCACAACAAAATTGTTCACATCCCCGTCTGCATCTACACCATGAAGAGTCTGGTGTTCCTCCACCTGGCCTGCAACAGGCTGGAGTGCATCGCCGAGAGCATTGCGGCGCTGGTGAAGCTCAAGATCCTCATCGTGGAGGGGAACGAGATCCACTCGCTCCCCAACATGATCTGCTGCCTGACGCGCTTGGAGCTTCTCAACGTGGACTTCAACGACATCCAGAATGTGCCCCAGGAGATGCACCAGCTCAGCAGGCTGGAGAAGCTGGCCTGCCACCCCTTGGATAAGGGGCTCCACATCATGCAAAAACCCCTTGCAGGAGCAAATCAAAGAAGTGCTGGAAGGAGGCCTCACCGCCCTGTTTAATTATCTGAAATCTAATTGAGACTGTTCCACAGAAGGACGGAAAATTCCTGGTCTTGATCCGTGAGCATTTCATCTGGGGACGCACTCTTGGTCTCCATAAGGGAACTAATGTACTTCCATTGTTGTTGCTCATGAGTAGGATACGATTTTGGAGTGATCCTCAACATGCATGAGAAAAGGATGAGAAAAAGCTTAGATTGCTATATTTTAACTTTCTGTAGATAACAAGACGATGCAAAAGACTCTGCAGCTGTGATTGTGCTAAAATGAGTAGGCTACTAAATAAATGACTGTAGTCCTGATTCTAAGGGTGCTTATGTAGAGTTCTACCTAGCAACTCTATTTGCATAAATTGGGACATGTTATCCTTATAAACTCCTTAAAGCAACTTACAAGTGAGTGAAAGGCTCAGTGGGGCTAAACACATTGTATTGAAATAGACTTGGACTGTTGGGAGGCCGGGTTAGAGGAAATAGCTTAACGTGTGGCGGAGCTCTGACGTCAGATTCCTCACACTCTCTACCAGAGGAGTCCAGAGACGGGAAGAGGCCATGTTTCAGGTCCCGAGTGAGAACACCTAACAAAGCCAGGGGCTGTTTGTTCTTAACAAGCATTGGATTTCTCCCTCATTTGTTTTGTCTTGCTGTTGGGGGAGCGAGCCTGGGCATTTCTCTGACCTGCTGCATATAACTTGCTGATCCCGGTTGACCTCCACTCCCCCAGCCTCTCGTTTAGCTATCTAAACTATCCTTCCAGGATCAAGATCGGGATGCTTCCATTACATCAACAAAAAGGTCAGCCTTGAGCCCAGCCGTGTTCGCTGTTGTAGTTACCGACCACTTCGTTTAAGAGCTACAAGCAAAATGCTGTTGCCAGGCTCCAACCCCAGCCAGCTTGAAGGATCACATGCTATACTGCACACAGTCAATGGACCTACAGTCTTATCGTGGCTATTGGATTGACATTTGGATTGGAGTAGCATTTACGTTTTTTAATGTAGCACCTCATTGCACTTGAAAAATAGCATTTACAAAACCAACCCAATTATGTGTTATTTGCTGCCTGACTGTAAAGTAAGCTATTTTAAAATGTAGTCTTATTGCCTAGGATTGTCTTTTAGTGTGGTTTGAGCGGCAAATGACTATTTTACCCACCTGTTCTTATATAAACTGAGGTGTAAATAAACACTAGAAATTTATTCCCCAAAACACTTTGCCTCAAATATTTATGTAAACTCAGAAATCTCACACAACACCAAATGGTTTAAGTAAAAGTGAATGTGTGTTTTAGAAACTTTGTATCAACATCATAGACATTCAACCTGTACTATTCGTGACTGCATCTCAGACAATCCATATAAAGACATCACACAGTGTATTTGTCACTTGCAGTAAATTGTAACTTGTGTGATATACACATTAACATTCTGATACATATAAAGAATGTCATTGGCAAGCTTGTAAAAGTCCTTTCCCTGAGATTTACTATTCATAATAACTATGTGGCTTGGGCAGTGAGGTGAGCCACTATGATTGCTGCAGGGTGGTACATTGAGTTACAGTGACCTCTGCTGACATGGCTCGTCTTGTGCGGTTGTTTGTTTTGAATGCAATTTAGATTTGGACATGAGTAAGGATTTTCTGTCAACCCGAATGACACCTCTACAACACTTATCAAACATTAAAAGCTAATCTTCATCGAGCAGTGGCCATTAATCTCAATTGCACACAGATAGAAAGAAAAGTTTGTCAAAGTTTTAATGCTATCCACCTTCACTCAAACACTGAGTTCTAGTGTTCCATTTGGCTAGTAAATCAGACTTGGCTCACCAAAGCCTGTTGCGTGCGCTGCAAACGAGACCCAGACCTCTCAATTACCATATACACACGCTTCTCCAAAAACAGGGAAGTCTTCAGGTTGAGGTAATGAGTGATTGATGAGCACTGTGTTTTGCCAAGACCTACAGGAGTGTGGTCTCCTGTTGGAATGGGCTCGACCTGTATGGTTTTTCTGGTACTAAAAACACACACAGATACTTTTACAGCAGACTAGACTTGGCAGACTCTCTCGCTATCCCTCTCAGACACATGCGTACACACACAACATTGAAAACAAATATAGACACCTACACTTAGGGTTTGGCCACCAAATGACAGAAATACCTTTCACTGGTAACTATGGATGAATGGTCCAGCAGCAGAAAGAAGTACATGTGTGTGCGTGCACGTGCGCGTGCACGTGTTTGTGTGTTAGCAGGTATTGTGTCAGTGTTGTTTTCTTGCTGGAAAGACAACTTCATCAGTGCTAGATATTAGTCCCTGAAACCTTCCTCCTAAACCAATTTTTTCCCATAATCCCCTCTGTCTTTAGTCCAAACATATCTGCTAGTGTACTGCACTGGATGATCTTCATGCAATGGGATGTGTTGGATGAAAACTCTCACAACCTCCAAACACCTTTCCGACACCCTCTCTGCTCTCTAAAGAAAAGCAAAGAGTGAATTAGACAGTGTGTGGTACAAGCTCGGACAAATGTACATTCCTCTCTGTCTCCTCCTCTCCGCCTCCTCAGGCCTTGTGTCATCCAGCCTCTGAGCGAATAATGAATGGGTTCCATTGTGTTCCGGCTCTTATCTAGGGGCTTTTCGCAAGGTTAAATGGACAGTCCCATCCCAGCCCAGGTGATTGCAGCACACTCAAGTCCTTCTTGTAGGGCAGCACGCTTTGTCCTGCACCCTCCTCGCTAGCCTGCATCTGTGTCCTAGCTTTTCCCCTGGGATGTGGCTCATGTTGTTTCCAGGAAGAGGGGTGGGGTTGAGGGGTGAGAGAGGGGGGAGCAGGGGGGCAGTTATCTGTGTTCTCTCCCTGGGTGAAGAGAGAAAGATGCTCCTGGCTCGCTATCTTTCGTCCATCTCTCTTCCTTGTTCCCTTTCTCCTGTTCTCTCAGGCCACTGATTAAACCACTTTATCTTGGTCACCCCGTGTTCCGTTGTCCTGAAGGAGCAGACCTGTTTAGTGTTGAGGTAACCTCTCCTCTCGTCCTTCTTTCACTCTCTCTCTTTCTTCCAGCTCATTCCATGCTTTGTGTCCAGTTCTAATGCCATGCCAGCACCCATTTATTATTGTATTTAGGACTATTAGAAGTCTAACGTTACTATGCAGTAGAGAGACTGCATGCTTGAGTTGGTTTAATGTCTGGTTTGGGTAATCAAAACGCCATAACATAAACGCTTCAACACTCAGTGTTAATTGAATTTTGTGATGTATACCTTAATTTATTTATCCACGTTTTCCTGGATACGGCATCTCAGCAAGTTTTTAATTTGCTGGAGACAATTCCAAATCATTGGAAACATCTTTTATTGTCAAGCTATCTCATTAAAGGGTATCCCTCTCATCCTTTACTTTAGCTGGCTATGTGTCTTGCATATAAATGAATCCCATCACAGCAGACTAAGTGACACAAAATGTGAGAACTACGCACCCTTGTGGTAGAGTTTCATATGGACAAAATTCACTCAATTAGGTTGCCATGGAGAACCCAGAACATTTCAAACATTGCCCTAACAAATCAGCACCCTTGTCCATCCCCTGAAATATTGGAGCCATTATCAGTTCACACAAACACGTGTCGATGTGTCTATAACAACTCAATCCTATCCATGTACAGTATCTCCTTTCAGAAGTTTTCAATCATCAAGACATGTTGTAATCTTTCTGCTATGGCGAGAGTCTAATTTATTTATTTTGTCTTGTCTGCATATGTCTGCAACCCACTGCTGGCAAGCTAAGCAGGGTTGGTCCTGGTCAGTATCTGGATGGGGGACCATATGCTGCTGGAAGTGGTGTTGGAGGGCCAATAGGAAGAACTCTTTACTCAGGTCTAAAAGAAATATCCTAATACCTCAGGGCAGTGAATGGAGACACTGCCCTGTGTAGGGTGCTGCCTTTTAGATGGGGCCTTAAACGGGTGTCCTTACTCTGTGGTCACTAAAGATCCCATGGCACTTATTATAAGAGTAGGGGTGTTAACCCTGGTGTCCTGGCTAAATTCCCAGTCTGGTCTTTGTACTGTACCATCAGGGCCACCTAATCATCCCCAGTTTACAATTGGCTCTTTCATCTCTCCTGTAACTATTCCCCAGGTTGTTGCTGTTTGGTCAATGTATAACTATGCCACTGTGAGCAATTCACTTAGCAGGAAATGCATCGCTTATTTGGTTTTGGTCGCACACGATGAGCTGTGAATCCTATGTGGTAGATAGTCAGATGATGGTGGGATACAAAAGAGAGCAAGAAAATGTCAGTGGCAGGGGCTGAGGATTTCACAGGACAGTCAGGTGACAGCACCAACATCAGCACTAGCATTGGGTTCATTATGCACCAAATGGAAGAAAACGGACTGAAACAAGAGGGAGGGACTACCTACCTGCATTTGTCCAATAAGAAATGTTCATCTTAATGTTCTCTGGCAAAATGTTTAAAAACATTTTATGTTGCATGCCCTAATGAAGACGATCCAGGGTCGTGTTCAGTATCGCACACAGCAGCAAAATGTTTTACAAAATTATTTTAAATCTGTGTTCTTATTGGGCAAGATCGGGTGATAACTCCCCTTTTCACTCAGTTTAAAAAAAAATGTCCCACCTGCTGAACAAGACCTCAAGGAATCTGGAGGGCTAACAACACTGTATAGGTCCTGAGATTATCACCATGAACAACATCATTTGTCTCACTGTGGTTTTACATGATAAGGAAGCACTGTTATGTCACCTTGACATTCAGATATTGTACCTTGACGGTTAGTTATCCACTGTATCCATACATTTTACAGATATCAGTGTAGGAATCCATAGTGATGAAATTGTCTGAAAATTGTCTCACCTTTTTGCTCGTCATTGTCATTAACAATTTCATGTTGTGTATGTCCTGAGCTCAATCTCATTATCCCTCACTTTTATCAGGAGGACATTTTAGTATTGATTTCCTCATCCAGAGTACGTAATTACATATGAAAATGTCACGGCATTATGCCCCTGAACAATTGTGAAGCAGGCGACTAGGATGACTAGGGTTTAAGCTGAGATAAGGTGAGGATGAGCAAGTCTGCTAATCAGTCTCTGCCTTCCTTCCTGCCTGCCTGGCCAGAAAACGAACTCAAGGACAAAACTGCATCACTGAGCAGTTAAAAATGAAGAAGAAGGATGCATTTAGAAGGGATTCAAACAGGGTTCTTCAGTTGCTCTATAGCAGGGGTGTCAAACTCATTCCACTGAAATGTGTCTGCAGGTTTTTGGTTTTTCCTTTCAATTAAGACCTAGACAATCAGGTGAGAGGAGTTCCTTACTATACTGAACAAAAATATAAAACGCAATATGTAGTGTTGGTCCCATGTTTCATGAGCTGAAATAAAAGATCCCAGAAATGTTCCATCCGCACAAAAAGCTTATTTGTCTCAAATTTTGTGCACAAATTTGTTTACATCCCTGCTAGTGAGCATTTCTCCTTTGCCAAGATAATCCATCCACCGGACAGGTTTTGGCCTATCAAGAAGCTGATTAAACAGCATGATCATTACACAGGTTCACCTTGTGCTGGGGACAATAACATGCCACTCTAAAATGTGCAGTTCTGTCACACAACACAATGCCACAGATGTCTCAAGTTTTGAGGGAGCGTGCAATTGGCAGGAATGTCCACCAGAACTGTAATGTTCATTTCATTTCTGTCTGTAATAAAGCCCTTTTGTGGGAAAAAAACTAATTCTGATTGGCTGGGCCTGGCTCCCCAGTGGTTGGGCCTGACTCCCAGGTGGCTGCCCCCCTGCCCAGTCATGTGAAATCCATAGATTAGGGCCTAGTGAATTTAATTAAATTGACTGATATCCTTATATGAACAGTAACAGTAACATTTTTGAAATGATGATGATGAGTTGGTAATTTGAATCAGCTGTGTAGTGCTAGGGCAAAAACCAAAATGTGCACCCGGGGGGGCCACAGGACTCTAGCATGAACAATTCCTGACTCATTCAGCCTGAATATTCCCCCTAGTGCATCAATTCCCCAGCAGAATGTCAACAAGCTGCCATTCACAGTAGTGTTTTTATGACTGAGAGACTATCTCTGTATGATGTCTAACTACACATCAGCCTGAGTCAACAGCTCTCATAAAAATGTGGACCTCCATAAAACAAAGTCAGATTTGTCTTTTATTGGGTCCTTGTTTGAGATGGTGTCAGTTTAGTCTGTCTCTGCTCCTTCTTTAGCACACAGCCCCTGGCCTTACGAGTTCACATAGTATGTCATGTACAAAGAAACGGTATCTCTCCAAATCAGTGGAGCTAGTAGCTACACAATAAAATCTGTTCATTTTGCATTACTCTACAACTCTGCAGATGACAGATACAGATATACTGTATAGGGTTGGGGTCCTTCTGAAGAAGTAAGATGCAATACCCCAAACCACCACCACATGCAGTGGGTCCAGGGAGCAAGCAGCCTGAGCTGAATGGAGCACTTTGAGCATTCTGTAGAACATGCATTTTTTCAATCCTAGGATCTGCTTGAGCCAAGCCCATGCTTATTTTCCATATTATGTGTCTAGGTGCTGTGATTTTATGGGACACGTAAATCTGACTGCCCTTTGCTTGGAGAGCTAAATAAAAGGGCAACAATGGTCTCAAGGAATCTCCTGGCAAAGCTATTAGAACAATTCACTGGCACAGTTGAGTATCTATTTTTACATCACACTTCCTAGTAGCCTGCTCTTATAACTATTTGGTCACATGGCTCTTGTGTTGCGGCTTACTTTTGAATTGTTTAGAAAAGTAGATCACTTTATTACTTGCATAATGTACTTGGATGATTGGCGATTAGATAACTTTATTACTTGCATAATGTACTTGGATGATTGGCGATTAGATAACTTTATTACTTGCATAATGTACTTGGATGATTGGCGATTAGATAACTTTATTACTTGCATAATGTAATTTAATTTTCAAGACATCAATTGTAGCAGTAGAACAAATATCACAATATCGGAATATAACTTCAAATAAAATAAATCAATGTAGGCTACAGCAGAACACACATATGACAATATATAGGCTTCCTGCCTATGTGATAATATGAAGCACATATTCAGATTACCTTCACAGTACCGAAACAAGTTTGTAAAGGAAAAAAAGTGCCCTACCTTAGTTTTCAAAACCTCCCACAATGACTCTCCCCATGTCAAGTCCATTTAACTCCTGAGAGTCAACTTCTTGCTCAAAGCCATGAGCGGGCCTGTGGCTGTGACATTTAGCCTCTTTCTAAGGCTGTTCTGAAGACTCTGGCTGTAGTGTCTAATTTTTTCATTCTGAGTGTTAACTACAACCTGGGTGTCCTCTTTAGCCTTGTTGACAAGGCTTGCTGCCACCAAATGCGCCTTGGTTCGGGCATGTTCAAAAACCTTTTTTTCTGAGGGCTCTTTGTTGTTGTTTTTTTTTATGTCTGAGTCATAGGATGTTAATTGACTGTACATCCCACCCACTCTATTGCCAGTTGAATCCCTCCAGTCGTTTCTAGACCCAAGCTCCCTACCTTTTTGCATGTTGTACAGCCAAACTTTTAAATCTGCATGACAAGCCAGAGGTTATACGTTTGCTTGTTCTTGAAAGGCAAATTGCACTTGCTCCAAGCAATTTGTCGGTGGGTGCACTGCGACGCTCCACTCCAGGTCCTCATCTCCCTCTCCCGCTGAGTCTGACTCGCTAGTAGGCCTACTAGCTAGTGGATGTGCCGGTGGTCATGCTGAACTGACGGGATTAGCAGTGTTGCTAACCTGCCTAAATGACTACCGACCCGTAGCACTCACATTGGTAGCCATGAAATGCTTTGAAAGGCTGGTCATCAACACCATTATCCCAGAAACCCTAGACCCACTCCAATTTGCATACCGCCCCAACAGATCCACAGATGATGCAATCTCTATTGCACTCCACACTGCCCTTTCACACCTGGACAAAAGGATCACCTATGTGAGAATGCTATTCATTGACTACAGCTCAGCGTTCAACACCATAGTGCCCTCAAAGCTCATCACTAAGCTAAGGACTCGGGACTAAACACCTCCCTCTGCAACTGGATCCTGGACTTCCTGACGGGCCACCCCCAGGTGGTAAGGGTAGGTAACAACACATCCGCTACGCTGATCATCACCACGGTGGCCCCTCAGGGGTGCATGCTCAGTCCCCTCCTGCACTCCCTGTTCACTCATGACTGCACGGCCAGGCACGACTACAACACCATCATTAAGTTTGCCAACGATACAACAGTGGTAGGCCTGATTACCGACAACAATGAGACAGCCTATAGGGAGAAGGTCAGAGACCTGACCATGTGGTGCACCGTGTGGTGCTCTCTCCCTCAACGTGATCAAGACAAAGGAGATGATTGTGGACTACAGAAAAAGGAGGACCGAGCACATCCCCATTCTCATCGACGGGGCTGTAGCGGAGCAGGTTGAGAGCTTCAAGTTCCTTGGTGTCCACATCACGAACAAACTAACATGGTCCAAGCACACCAAGACAGTCGTGAAGAGGGCACGACAAAACCTATTCCCCTCAGGAGACTGAAAAGATTTGGCATGGGTCCTCAGATTCTCAAAAGGTTTTACAGCTGCACCATCGAGATCATCCTGACAGGTTGCATCACTGCCTGGTATGGCAACTGCCCGGCCTCTGACCGGAAGTTACTAAAGAGGGTAGTGCGTACGCTCCAGTACATCACCGGGGCCAAGCTTCCTGCCATCCAGGACCTCTATACCAGGCGGTGTCAGAGGAAGGCCCAAAAAATTGTCAAAGACTCCAGCCACCTTAGTCATACACTGTTCTCTCTGCTACCGCACGGGAAGCAGTACCGGAGCGCCAAGTCTAGGTCCAAGAGGCTTCTAAACAGCTTCTACCCCCAAGCCATAAGAATCCTGAACATCTAATCAAATGGCTACCCAGACTATTTTAGGTATTTTCTTAAAACTGCATTGTTGGTTAAGGGCTTGCAAGTAAGCATTTCACTGTAAGGTCTACACCTTTTGTATTTGGCGCATGTGACAAATAAAATGTGATTTGATTTGATTACGTAGGGATTTGATTACTTCAGTAGCTGACCACCACTACCAAGACCTGTGTCAAGATCAGTTACTTACCCCACCGGCCCTACCCATAACCTCTATGTACAAATAAGAGAGCAGGTCTGGAATCAGTGTGGCAGGATAGGATGATTACACAACAGGATCACTGTGCTTTTACATGATGGTCTTTCTGGGGGGCGGGAGAAATAATGAGGAGGCAACTTGATTTAATGCTGATCGCTTTTATTAGAATGTCCAAAGTGCGAACAGTGAAACAATTAATAAATCATGCCGCGAGAAGTACTGGATCCAGGCAAATAGGTGCCGGCAGGATCCGGCTCAAATTAGGCACTGGTAGTCTGGAAAGGCCTATGGCACATGCATTTTGAAAGCATTACCTGCACATGGCCTTGCTGAGAACTCTCAACTCCACAATATAATGGAGTTGAGTGGCAATAAGTTTAGACATTTTTCTGTTATTTATTCAAAGTGTTGTATTTCTGTGATAGTCAGAGGCTGAGAAATTGGCGATTGAGCTAATGTGACATACTGGTAAGACCTAAAATGGTAACCGATATGGACGATGCCATGAGACATTTAGCTCTAACTTCGGAACACTATTGGCTATAAACTCAGTTCCAATTGCATCTTAACCATAATTCTCAACATGGTATAGAGACATTGACTGGAAGCTAAATTTGTATGTATATTTTTGTTCCACTTTATTTTGTTACAGTAGCTACCACGCCTCCCTAGGGGGCAAATCTGGGGTGGCTCCATATCTATATATTTCCAAAGTACATACAGCTGTACATACCTCTGTGCCAAATGTGGTGCTTTTATCACAAAGTGCACTATTGAGTCAACATTTTCATCTTAGCGCAGCACCACTAGTATACAAAAGGGAGATTATTTATCATCCATATTAACACAGAAATCATGGTAAATAGTTTTTTTGGGCAAAACATTTTAAAATATATACTTTAATTAACTAAAGTTACTTTGAAAAATTAGTTCACTACATTCAAACTAAGTAAAAAATTATCATATGTAAATCTGAAGTGTTACAGACTAGAAATTGCAAGAACAGATCACTCTGTTCAGATGTTAACAGAATGTGTAATTTAGCCTATTAAACACAACAAATTTGTTTCAAGTGAGAATTAGCCAGGTCTGATGCCGAACAACAAAGGAAATGATTGCCTACTTTACCCATATTTTATTTGAGCTAAAAAAAGCTGTGTAGTTCCACTAGTTAACTACACTGCTACATGTCAAAAAAGTAATTAAACACTGAAAACACTACCAAGATTTGAATTTAGTTCAAGCACCACCAAGCTACTACAAAATGTAGTTAAATTACTCGTTACACTACTCCCCAACACTGTGTAGTATGTAACTTTTTATGCCAGATGGGCATCTTTAAATGCCGGCTGGCCAATTCTTAGATCTTTGTTTGACATATTATAGGCCATCCTACACAGCGAAGTTTGCAAATAATTTCTCAGTACAGTATAAATCACACGCACTTGATTAGCAATCCAATATTTTAATTGTGTGACATATTGTATGCTCTGTCATTTTCTGATGAATGTGATGAAACACACAACTAACAAGAAGGCTAACATTCTGCCATCTAGAGACAGTCTAAAAGGCCTTTACCCTCAATCATTTGAAAAGCTATAGATCCAAATGTAAAATTCTCACAGATAGTGACTCCTCATTAAAATCTGTCGGTTTTAACACATTTCCTTCTGCTTCGTAAATCTTGCATAATTCTGGGACAAATGATGTGCAGCTTGAACCAAAGGGAGGAGCAGATATTCTCTCCAATTGGAAAATAAGGCTCAACTTCAGTCAGTCAAGCGGTGCATGGTTTGAAATAATAAGTGGTGCTGTAGATGGGAGGGGTCTTGCTTTTCTCCATTCATTTTTCCTTATATATTTTTTGTGTCTTTTTTGTTGTTGCTATTCTCCATTTATTATAGTGCTGATTTGACCATGTGTGGGGTCATGGTTAACATTGCTCTACAACTGAGCCACTGTCAACATAGCAGTGAGGAGAGCAGTGACTGATGCCACGTTCAAGACAGACCACTCAGAACTCATCTTTCTACAAAGAGTTTCCAAGTCGGAAATGTCTCAGTTTCCGAGTTGTCTTGAAAGTGTCATGACTCCCCTTTGATGTCATACAATTGGACAAAGGAGGTCAAATGTGCCATAGCCTACAATTATAACATAATAATAGGGTGCTCAGAGATATTTTAGTTTAGTTTGTTTATTTGCATAGAGCCAAAAAATGCAGTTCTGTCTTGCCTTCCTATTGCTGCGTTCACGTGCTCATTGAAGCTTCCAATTTCCTAGCTATGATGTCGGAAATAGGACGACGCTTAATTAATGTGCTTTTTGGTCGGAACAATTCACTAAGTTAGCTAGCTTGCTTAACATTGACAACATTATCAAACTACCCCATACAAACCTAATCAAAATTAGACTTAAAGTCATGCTAATTACGACGTAGTTTTATATCATATGATACTCAAATAAATTCGAAGCAATAAGATATACAAGATGCAAGGATTCTCCTATTAGGATCCTAAGGAATCTTCATTGGTCTGAAGTGGTGCGCCCCTCTCTCGTTACAACGTATCAACCACAGCTGTGCTTGAAACCAGGTTTACAGTATCTGAAAGTGAAACTTTGACTCCACAGTTTAAAAACGTGTAGGCTAGGCTGAAATAGAATCTATCCGTGGGTAAGTATTTCCCGCAGGAATTCTAGCAAATTGGGGGAAAGTATGAAAGAACCAATCACTCCATCTGGATACTGACACGGAGCTCATAATGACGCCTCTATTGGAGCGCGCACTGTCTCGAGCTTTTCTCCGAGCTTAGTGACGTCAGTTACCTCCTGGCAGCTAGCGAAGTCACTATCCGAGTGGAGGCTCTTGAAAGATACACAAGTAACCCAGTAGGAAAAGACAGACAGGGGAACACTCCCAGTAGGTACCGGGCACGTTAACTGTAAAACGGAATATTTTCCTCTGTCACAGCGGAAGAGTAGAATTGATCTTACCCCGGAGCTGGGGGTAACGTTCGCGATACTCTACCGCAATGGATAGACTTTTAACTTGTCTAATTGCTGCGGGCAGCGTATTGCTTACAGTTCGAGGAGAAGTATTCAAAGGTAAGACTCATCATTTCCTGTGTAGTGTATTTTGTTTGTTTGTATTGCAAAAAGCCCAGGAATTTGAAGTAGCCTATGATAACGGGTCTGTCGCGCTCTCCGTCGAAGAACGCATTCCGAAGTTCGTTGTCTTGAGGGCAGTCCAGTGTCTAACAGTACTACATTCAAGTTTTCTGGCGAAAAGCCTGTAAAGTTATAATGTTACTTCCTACGCATTTATTGTTCGACAGAGAAATTCGTTTATGGCTGGTTCGTATAGGATTGTTTGATGTCCCTTTGATCAGTAAATAGCTCTAGTGTAAACAGACCGACGTGCCCCATCCCAGCGCATTGGAAACTTTTATAATGTAGTCAGCGCTGTGGTACGCTATTTCACCAAATACACTGTCGCAGAATGTCGAATTGTTCTTCCATTTTGGATTATGGCTGTACTCTGGCAAAATGGCAATTATTTACATAATTCGGAAACACAATAGTTTTTGAATAGCTGTTAGGTACCCATTGGCAGCTTGTTTTGGAGAGGGAAATGTTCTGTGCGCTACTTGGTTATTCATTTTGTCCTATGCTCCTGATGCTATTAATTTCACGTCCGTTTCAAGTTGGTATACCATATGTTTATTGAATGGAACATTGTCTAATCTACACCAAGGGTGACTGTCAGACTGACACAGACTTGTCTGAAAAGTTTTGAGATCCTTTGAAAGCCTAAGCTTATCAAAGCAAGCCGTTACTTTTTATAGATGCTAATCTATTTTAATAAGCAAGGGACGTCTAATAATCTAACTTCCTATTCCTGCTTCTTGAAATAGACTAATTCATTTAGCATATAATACCTATATTAATGTAGTGTCAAAAGTGTCATTGGATATTGGCAACATTCCAAAGTGAAGGGCTGGGCAATTGTGAGTGGAGCGCTACATCTACACATGGATTGTTATACAGGTGCTTTGACATTATCTAGATTGCCTGTGTTTTGAATGGAAGAGAGCTGCATTTCGCACGTTTGAACTGTGGCTCATCTGAGCTTCATAAGAGCCATGTAACTATGCATACAGTAGGCAAGCAAACACATCTGTTTTTCCTCAGTCACGCTACAGTTGGCCATGCTTTTCTTACAGTAGATGTAATAATTAGGCTTAATGCCATTGGTATGTTCTTTTTAGTTATGCATGGGAGGATGATAGTTGTTTTGTTCAATGTAATGAAAGGTATTTTTGGTTTTTGCCCTAATGTGGTAGGCAAACTAACTGGCCTATTTATTCTAATTTAAATTCAACACAACTTTATATATCCCCTTATGGGCAATTGGAGTACGTTTTCTCACTCACATTTGTATTCTAATTGATTGAGCCAGCCAAATATCTATTTTTGTAAAGGTTTCCATTTGCTCGGCACAATATTTTGAATTCCATGTAATAAAAATGGATAAGTCCACTATTAGACAGTGCGTCCATGCTAGTTAACTACATCAGTAATCAGAGCTTTTTCTGATGTTATGCATGTACGTAGGCTTCCTACTAGTTTCTTGATTAGATCTGGGACCGCATAACACTATCACTGCCTCTCAATGCCTTTACGTGTAATGCCTGGTGGTGGCAGCATTGTACATACCGCCACACAATGGCTCTCTTGAGATTCAGGATTTGGTCCGCAACCTCATCGAATAACTTTTTCCACCGCCATCCATATCAAAAAGCACAAACAGTCAAATATTTGTTAAACAAAGAATGATTTTATAATGGAATGTAAATAACCATTTTTGTTTACTTGCCAATCAGGGAGTACAAAACCAGCGGTGGAATTACAAATGCAAATTAAGTGATCCTTTTTTAATTTAATGTACGTAATAGTTGTTGTTCTCCCAAAACGTTCAGTAATTGCAATCACATTCCCCACATTTATTCCTGATCTTAGCACTGATATTGGTGGCAACCATGCAAGGAGAGATTCATTTAAGGCGGTTGCATTCCCTGCTTGCATCAGTTAGTTATCCATGAAAAGTTAGACATACCACACGTCACTTTTGTAGAAGCCCATAGACATGCACTGAGTGATACACAGTAGACACAGATGGTTCAATGTTCAGTTTGGCAGTCAGTTCGAGCTGTCAAGGCAAACACTATATCATCAAAATATGTTTCTTGAAGTGAAGCCTGAATGGTTATTCTCTTGCTTTGCTGGAAGTAGGGCTAAATTGTTAGATTAATATTATAGTTTGTGCCCTTGACTGAGCTTTGTGTGTTTGGACACTGCACAGGGCCTGGCTGGAGTAAGTTTTCTGTAATGGACATTGTGTCTTGTGTGACCAATTTACCCAGGATATCCCCTGGCTCTCCCAGATGGATGGATACCCCATGCGCTGTTTCTTCCGTCCATTCACTGCTATAAATATATTTTTGTCGAGCTGCAGACCTTTGGTACATGCTGCATAATGTTCATTGTTCTTCTTGCTTGGACTCGGCCACACAGCCTTTCTGTTGACTGTTGCTGTGCCTCTTTCAACAATCCACTTTCAAATGATTTGCCTTGTCTTTTAAGACTGACTCCCAGCACACAAAGTATAACCAGTCAAATAGCTTGCTATAGAAACTGTAGAGTTACTGGTTCTTCATGTCGCCACATACAACCCAGACTGATGGAGCTTTGCTGGGATATCTGCACCAGTGGAGAATGAAATTAAAATCTCCACCCTCATCCCAAGATGGAAGAGTTGCCCTAATAATGATAACACACCGTCAATAATTAACTGGGATTATTAATGTCCACTATTGCGTTTCAGTCATACACACCTAGCTAACCTGACACAAAGAAAGTCTTCCATGAAATTGCAACCCCCCCCCCACCCCAAACCATTTTGCCTTAAAGCTATTCGGCTTTTGTGTTGTTTTTTTTAGCATCTTTCTGATACTTGCTCTGAAGGCCTAGTGATGAATTCCAGTCTGCCTCGCTGTATTTGTTGTGGCTGTGCATGGCAAACATTTCTAGCATTCTCCGACTCTCCGTGCTCTGTTTCTTTTTCTCCACAGTCCACCACCCACTCGGAACTAGCTGTGCTGATAATCCTGGTAGCAGGGTCAGGGCTTGACATTAACTTTTTTAATCACTTGTCCTTCATATTTCAATTTTTTTTACTTTCCGAAAGCTGAAGTCACTTGTCCAAACAATAAAAAAGGTCTGTAAAACCATATTCCAAAAGGGTGACTGATTTTCTGTGCTTGCCCATAGACTGTAATTTCGCTCACATGCTATGGGAGGGATGAGAGGAATCATTACATGACAAAATATGTTTAGTGGAGACACATTTTTTTTGAATGGCCTATTCCACGCTGGTGGAGCTCTGGCAAGAAAGACAGGCTTAGGCTACTACACTGTCTGTGTGTGCTGGAGCACGCAGAAGGAGAGAGTGACAGTCAACGAGCCTCATGTCTTGTGATGGGTAGTAAATCATCATGGGCTGCAGAGCCGGGCTGCAGAGCCGAGCTGCTAACTTGTTTTTCCAACCACTCCACAAATTTCTTGTTAACAAAACTATAGTTTTGGCAAGTCGGTTAGAACATCTACTTTGTGCATGACACAAGTAATTTTTCCAACAATTGTTTACAGATTATTTCACTTATAACTCACTATCACAATTCCAGTGGGTCAGAAGTTTACATACACTAAGTTGACTGTGCCTTTTAAACAGCTTGGAAAATTCCAGAAAATTATGTCATAGCTTTAGAAGCTTCTGATAGGCTAATTGACATAATTTGAGTCAATTGGAGGTGTACCTGTGGATGTATTTCAAGGCCTACCTTCAAACTCCGTGCCTCTTTGCTTGACATCATGGGAAAATCAAAAGAAATCAGCCAAGACCTCAGAATTTTTTTTGTAGACCTCCACAAGTCTGGTTCATCCTTGAGAGCAATTTCCAAACACCTGCATGTACCACGTTCATCTGGACAAACAATAGTACGCAAGTATAAACATCATGGGACCACGCAGCCGTCATACGGCTCAGGAAGGAGACGGGTTCTGTCTCCTAGAGATGAACGTACTTTGGTGCAAAAAGTGCAAATCAATCCCAGAACAACTGCACATGGGGACAAAGATCATACTTTTGTAGAAATGTCCTCTGGTCTGATGAAATAAAAATAGAACTGTTTGGCCATGATGACCATCGTTATGTTTGGAGAAAAAAGGGGGAGGCTTGCAAGCTGAAGAACACCATCCCAACCGTGAAGCACGGGGGTGGCAGCATCATGTTGTGGGGGTGCTTTGCTGCAGGAGGGACTGGTGCACTTCGCAAAATAGATGGCATCATGAGGTGGGAAAATTATGTGGATATATTGAAGCAACATCTCAAGACCTCAGTCAGGAAGTTAAAGCTTGGTCGCAAATGGGTCTTCCAAATGGACAATGAACCCAAGCATACTTCCAAAGTTGTGGCAAAATGGCTTAAGGACAACAAAGTCAAGGTATTGGAGTGGCCATCACAAAGCCCTGACCTCAATCCTATAGAAAATATATGTGCAGAACTGAAAAAGCGTGTGCGAGCAAGGTGGCCTACAAACCTGACTCAGTTACACCAGCTCTGTCAGGAGAAATGGGTGAATATTTACTCAACTTATTGTGGGAAGCTTGTGGAAGGCTACCCAAAACGTTTGACCCAAGTTAAACAATTTAAAGTCAATGCTACCAAATACTAATTGAGTGTATGTAAACTTCTGACCCACTGAGAATGTGATGAAAGAAATAAAAGCTGAAATAAATCATTCTCTCCACTATTATTCTGACATTTCACATTCTTACAATAAAGTGGTGATACTAACTGACCTAAGACAGGGAATTTTTACTAGGATTAAATGACAGGAATTGTGAAACTGAGTTTAAATGTTTTTGGTTAAGGTGTATGTAAACTTCCGACTTCAACTGTAGGTCGCACATGGCTAGATTAATATGGAAATAGGCCTACGCGAACTATGCATCTTTTCGTAAGATTTCCTAAGTTAAAATTTATTTTTATTTTTGACATTCAATTTTTCCATCTTGGTATAGTTTGCTCAATTTCACTTCTTGTCATTCAAAATAAATCTGTGATTGAGAATAGCATAGACTCCGAATTTCATAATTATTCCCTTTTTTTTTTTTTTAAAGCTTCAACTTTGGGACATTTAAACACTTATTTTTTTTGAATAGTTTGGAAAATACTCTTAACTTTAATTTGTCTTTAATGCTTTTATGATATTTCAATCAGTAGGATTAGGCTTTTTGGTTGTTTGGTTTGCAAGGATGGATTTTTGTTTTTTTGAATTCAGCCTTGTGTGCATGCATCATTTCACTTATAATGCTTTGCTCAACTGTAAGGTTTTTCAAATTTTGCAACAGATTTTTATATTTTGCTATTGTTTTTGCTATCGCTCTTATTTTTACCTTAAGCCTACCATGTTTTTGGGTTATTCAAAAACACCTTAAACTTTTGATCATGAAATAGTGCATCAGGAGAACTCTAGCATGTATTAACCTGAAATTGGCTTAATAGGCCAAGTCATATTCATATGAAATGTAGAGAAACTATAACATTTAGGCTTCTATAACAATAAGTCACCGGAGTGTCTGCTATAAAAGTAGACTTTGGCTATAGGCCCAGGTCATTTGAGAGAGAGAGAGAAGAAAAAAATACTAATACTATTCTGACCAGATAAAAGGCCAGGGATCATCAACTAGATTCAGCCACGGGCCATTTTTATTTATTTAAAATAATTGTTTGCTTGAGTGGATGGTCAGGGGGCCGGAACATAATTACAAATAATTTGTAGACTTCAAATTGACCGCAAGAAGCCCAAACGGATATGATATTTAGCTAAAACATAATAATTTCAAACCTTGCTTACACTTGTATATGATCACATGTCTGTTATGCATGAGGATACTTGAGAACAGATTTCCCCAATTAAAATTACTTGGAGCTGATTTCCTGGTGTTTTTAGTCTCTCTTATGTCCAACAATGAAAATGTTAAGTAACAATTTTATTTTATTTTGCTCAGAAAACTTGGGGTGCCAAATAAAACCACCCGTGAGCAGCCAGTTGGGGGAACCCTGAAATATGCTATATCAAATAGGAGTATAGACAATTTACTCAATGCCAGCTATGCACTGCCCTGCTTTGATATTGTGATTTGTGTCATTTTCTTTTCTTTTTACTTCGGACAACTGAAATATATAATCTGGTTGTCTGACCTTTTTTACATTTTTTTTAAATTTTTTATTACTTTCCCCGGACAAGCCTTAATGTCGAGGACTGTGGGTCGTGTTCATTAGGGCACACTGCAGAACAATAAAAACATGCTTGTTTTGGTTAAGTTCAGCTTTCTCTTTTAATTCTGTTTTCTTCAATTTTTGTGCCTAATGAACACTACCCGGCTAGAGGAGTCTATTTGCAGGACATTGCCCAGGAAGGCCTGGACCAGCCAGTGTTTTGGTTTAAAGTGCACAGGTATAGACAGTATAATTACCCGTTAGAAGAGATGCTGAGCAAACAGGGCCCCCTCTAATTAAACTCAGCTCTTCTGGAGACAGAGGGGGGACACAGGGAAAGGCTGGAGAACTCCTGAATCAGCCAGCACCGACATACAGTGAGGGCAATAGGGAGACCAGGTGGTCCAGTCAGCGTCTTGCGCTGTACACCACTGTCAGGTTTAACGAACCGCTGAGACTAAAAGAAGCTCTCGTATGATTACATATTCATTATTCCGATGGATAAAGGTGTTTACCGAATCTCGCTAGAGGCATTTCTAGGTGACTGTGTCAGTCTAAGCACTCAGGAAAACAACTAATTAATTCACCAAGGACCACCCCTGCCCCACTTCCAAGCCAACAGCATAGGACTTCTACTATTACTAGGATGTTGTTACGTACTGTAGGCTGGGTATAGGCTGTCCTCAGGAGTGTGTGTTTTTGTGTTTAGTTTTTTTCCTGCTTCCTTGCATGTTGATTTTCTGGAAGAGGAACCAGGTTACAGGAAGGGTGGCAGGTTAGTACACTGCTGCAGCTCCTCTTCTCTGTGTCCCTGCCTTGCATATATGAGAATATGACCACAGGCAAATCTCTCCATTACTGTCATCCTGCATCTGTGGCACTCTGTGGAGTCGTCATTATGGGTCATTAACAGTTTTGGGCCACGGTGTTCTTCTCAGTCATGTTCTTCTCCTCTGTGTCGTCCCCCCCCCCCCCCCCTGGTCTAATTTGTGACCAAAAGTCATTGTTGCTCCTAAAGGAAGTTTGAGAAACAACCTCCCTTTCCGACCTTCCTGGTCCAGGAGTTTTCTGAAGGAAAGGAGGCCCACGTTGGCTTTAGCGTGGCCTTTCACAGAGCTGCAGTGAAAACGACAACATCAGGGAATGATTCGCAGTGTAGGGGATCATCATAGTTTCTCTACTGCTGCGGAATCATTGGAGCTCCCTGAACCCTCCCCAGAAAACAACTTGTTTCTTGGATGAGTCATTTTTATTCCCCTGTATTGTGTTATTTTTAATAGTTGCCAAACCCTGATGCCCAGCACTAATCCCCATTTTTTTCTGTCTCCGCTAAATGGGGAAGGTATAAATATTTGCTCAGAACGCAAGGACCATGTAGTGACAATTTATACATTTATTTTTTATCATGTTTTAATTATTTCCCTTTTCACTTACTCCGCTGGTATTTATTGCAAAGCAAGCAGAAGGGATTTTTTTTTAAATTAATCTTTGTTAGTCATTTTAATTGGGGACGTTAAAAGGGGCAGCATTGCGTACCGGCTGGTCTTTAGCTCTGCAGCGTGATGAACTGTTTGGATGTTGACTGCTGAAATTTGCGGCTTAGCGTTGCTTTTCAAACTGAATTCCACCCCATTAGCAGAAGTTTGTCACATTCATCATCCCATTTGTCCTGGGTTCTCTCCATGTCTGAAAGACTTAATCAGCCATCTTGTCAATGGTAAAGAGACACCGATTAGAGTGAGACTGATGGAAAATTACAAGATGGAACTAAATAGCCAAGTTGTGTGTGGCCTTTATGTTTTACCCTAGATCTCCCAGCTTTTTTCTCTCATACATTTTTTTGAAAATATTTAAAAAATGTTGCTCCATATTAAGTTTGAAAATCTCCATGCCTTTTTGCCACAGAGCAGCCTTTTTGAAGTGTTTGACCTCTGTCCTAGTGTCAAACCCAAATCATATGACTTTAATAGCTCACAGCCTAGTCTCAAGGCCTTCGTCTTAAGCCAATTTAGGTTTATTCTGTGTTGGGCTGAGTGCTACGGCCCTGAGCAGGGTGAGACTGGCTCAAGGAGGAACATTTTAATGGTATTAATGGTCCCATCAGCATGTGGTCACATTGAAACTGTCAGCTCTCAGGGGCCCACTGGAAACACCAACAGGGGGAGAGAAAAAAAAGCTGTGAAACCAAAACCAGGCAAAAACAGCTCTTGTAGTAGAAGCTTGTTGATGTCGCGTTAGGTCTTTACTTGAGGTTTTAGCAATTTAAATAACCAGCTTTAATGCGTGTAGCCCCCCCGGCGAATAACCTTTTTTTTATTGAGCATGCAACTGTGCCAGACCTCCGACTATATTAACACGAGGCGTTGTTAAACACAGTTTATTGGAATCCAGGACTAGACGCTCTCTGTTCTCGGTCTTAGCCGTCACCCTAATTATTTTTTCCACCAACCCTGCGACAGCAGCAAAATCTTCCCCAAATATAGATAATGAAAGGATTTAAAGAAGAAACGACTCCTATGAAAAGCAGTCAAAGCTCCGCTACTAGTTGTGATGCGTTTTACAGTTGATCTTAAAGTCGCACCAAGCCACTGGAGGGGCCCGCATGTCTTCAAGTGGTCGGAGAACTTCTACAAATCAGATTTAGAGGAGGCTTAAAAACCCTAGCACGATAGGGGAGAGGCGTTCTGCGAACAGACGCCACCAGGGGAACATTGAGGTAAGAGCTTGCTGAATGTGCAAGTACAATCTTAGAGGGATTAATCGATATGAGGGTCACCGGCTCGCTGTATTAAATAATGTTGTCTTTCAGTCGCACACAAACCGTCCTAATCCTATAGCCGCCAGCCCTGTCTCAACACATGGTGGACAGATATTAAAACAGGCCAATATTAAATCCAGGCCAGCACAAAACAATAAGCCAAGGGAAAATGATACGGCTTAAGAATACACCCGGCAATCAGACAGACCTCTCTCCACAGGTCAGAGGAATTAAGGGGTCATCTAAATTATAATCTCGCAAAGAAGGGGGGGCTCCAACAAAAACTCTTCAGCTGTAGCCTCCTCACCGAAGGATTGTGATGAATTAGCATTGTGTTTAAGATGCAGATTTAACATTTACTGGAACACGCTGAAATATGCACATATCACATTAGATTTCTCAGCGGTATGTACTTTCCTCACTCCAAGTTGAGTGGATTCCACACAGTGTAGGAAGGCCTCTGGAAATTCTCTAAAAATCTTGAAATATGTTTTCAAAGGAGTGGAATGTAAATATTTTATTGGGGTATTATAATTCCATCTTTATCATAATTATCATAACAGCTGTCCTTGGAGCTTGTCCACGAGTGCTGCTGTGCTTTATTAAAATATCTGTGTGAGTTAAAGTGAGGGAGATGAAACAGAAAGCCATTAAACACCACAGGCATTAATGGGGAGAAGTGGTTAGGGAATTGGATATGTGAACAGCAGCACGCTGCCCGAAGGGGACCGAACTGCTCTCTTTATCCCCGGGAAAGGTACTTAACCTATATTGCAACTGTAAATATTCATAAGTGGGTAATACGTAAAATGTGGAGTTAGACTCAATACATATCTAACATTAACTTTAAGGAAATGGAGTATGAAATGAAGTCACTTTAAAGTGACATCAATCTTGTGACTGTGGGTTTGGGGCCTATCTCCCTGCGTGTATTTATTTACATGTGGTCCAGATTTGGTGTTGGTGTCGTTGGTGTCATTTCTGGGTCTGTTTATGAGTGTGGTGAGTTTTTGGGTCAGTGTCTGCCTTGCTCCTGTCCTCCACGTGTAGCTGTAAGTATTTCTGGAAATAATGAAGTGGTTACCCCGGGGTGGCGGCAGCAGCTCCTTTACCTTCCCATATTTCATCCAGGCTCTGATTGATGAGGTTCTATATGTATGTCATCCGTTTAGATGGGGGAGAAAGTGAGGGGCACATTTTTCAAGAAACATCCGAGTCCGACAAGCCCCCAGTGGGTTGTGCAATGTTAAGTGAGGTTAACAGAACGCTTAAAATTAGAGCAGTGTGAGCCTTATAGGGGCTAAACTAGTTATGAAGTTGGGCAAAGAGCAAAACCAAAGCAGACCAGGTTTCTTGAAGAGATGGCATGTGTTTTCTGTTGCAAATGGGAAGGTAGGCTGTAACTTCCTATTGATTGATGGACACTCTATGGGCAATCTTCCTGAAAAAGGATCTTTACTTTTGCTTTTGTGTTTTTACACACTTCACTTACTAATCAGGATTGGAGCAGTGCTATAGATGCAGACTTTAGCATGAAAATGCTTTTCCAAATATCCATATGGGTTCCAGCTGTACACCCTCAAAGAAAACAAAGAATGATGGATAGGAGAACTTATAGTGGGATACACAAAGTATCCCACTAGTAGCAGCACTGCTAGATTCTGGACAGCTAGGCTCCTGTGGTGAAGTGGAAGGGTTTTACATTTTAAGATTCTGGATTTTCCCTTCTTAGACCCAACAAATTGATGGCAACCTAGTCCCAACAAAGCATTGTTCTTCCAGCAGATTTCTACAATAGAAGTTTATGCCTCCATGATAACCAACCCAGCTCCGCCACCAGTGCATTACCTCGCTGGTAGCTCCACGAGGTTCACTGAGAAAGCACGAAATAAGCCCCCCCAAAAGAAGATAAACGAGGCAAATCTCAAATGGCCAAAATCCAATTGAATCCAATTTGGCCAAATCCTTGCTGCTTGGTTTTCAGATTGGTCTAAAAACACACTGTGTGGCATAGCTCAGCTGATATACCAAAGTCTTGTTTTGTTTTCTTAATCTTCCTCAAGTTTTGCTTTCTAATCCCCCTAATCCTCACACTAAACAGAAAAACAAATTGTCTATACCCAGACAGAAAAAACACAGCTTGTGAAAGTTTTTCTCCAGCCTTTTGTGCAGTAATATCAGAGGAGATGGATGCTCTCTGATGATTCACTAAGACCGACAACTGTTCATATTGTAGGTTGACTCTTTACTGCCAAACTGGGAGATTGGAGGCTGACTGGCTGGCAGGGTAGCACAGCCTTGTACGCAGAAAGACAGACAGGGAGACAGAGGGGTCTTAGATGGTTACATGGACTGCTTTGCGATTGAGATTGGCAGATGGGGAGGCAGGCAGGCCAATAGACAGTCAGCGAGGGGAATAGGGTAGGAGGCAGAGACAGGCAGGCAGGGCTGGTGGCAGGAGGCAGAGCCACGGAGCCCCGGGCCTTTCCAGAGGCACTGCATTAACAGGGACAGAGCTGGTAGGGGTGTGGGTAACATCTCAGAACTACTACTGCTCCTCCAGGACTAACCCCCTCACACCCAGCCCTGCCAAGTCTGCGACACGTCAACTCATCTGGGGTGAGCTCTCCAGCATGGAGCCCCTCTCATGGATGTCTTGGTAGAGATGTGGTACTGTGCTTTCACAGGTGTCATCTCACCTTTCAGTGTATTTGTCATCGGGGGGGGGGGGGGGGGTTGCGTTAGTCTAGTGGTCTGATTCGCAACCTGGTGTGTCAACAGCTAAATCTGTTCAGAGTTTAGAGCCAGCAGAGAGTGCTGCATTAACAACATTCTGTATCAGAGACAATGTCTTGTCTCTACTCCAGGGGTAGGTATGTTTCACTGGCTTGGTAATAAAGTGCATAAACTGGGTCATTGACCCCGCCCACCCCACCATCCCCTTGCCTGAATTGTTGACACCGCAGCCCCCAAAGAGAACCCAGCAGGCAGCGAACTCTCTCATCCTCACCCGATGCCCATCTAAACCCAGACAGCTCCCAACCCAGCCTTTCCAGACGGGGGGGGGGGGGCATGAGGGGGACAGACTGAGGATTTGTTGTTGCTAGCTTTTGCTAACTCACTAAAACCACTGCGACCTAATAAGCCCTCTCTCTCCTCTCTTCCCCACGACTCCTCTCTAACCATTTTACGGAGCTAAGTGCGCAGCAATCCAGAGGTGATTGGGCGTAATCCTTTAGCATGGGGGAATATTGTGTGTGGAAGTGAGTGCTGCCGAGTGTTGAGATGCAGCAAGGCAAATAATGAAGGCATGTGTTTACCTATAATTCCCTTCACCCAGGGAGATGGATTAGTGCGAACCGAGCGCTTGTTGTCAGATTTCTTAAGTTGCCTTCTTAAGAAAGCCCCCCCCCCCCCCCCCCCCCCCACTGGCCCCCGCGGAGGGTTTTAGTGTGCCGGGCCTGATGTGCCGGGCCTGAATAGGGGGGTCTTTCATGCCTAATAGTCCAGAGACTGAGTTTTCGTCCCCCCCGCCCCCTGCCCCGGCAGCCATTATAGCCCTCTTTAGTCACCAGAGGAGAGGCAACATCAAACAGCAGGAATCGCCTCATACTGTATAAGCTCCCGGGCTCCGCCAAGCATTGCACACACATGCTACTTTTCAACTGGAACACCGGTGTTACACTAGTGTATACAACCCTTATGTTATACTAGGAACGTTGCTTCCATAGCTAGGGCTGACAGTGAGGACTTGTGGATAGGGCTGTTACGGTGACGAGAGCCAGCTGCTCATAGCTGGTTGATGCATTGAATGAGAAGTGTTCCTATAAGCCCATGTTGCGCAACATTTCTATGGGCTATACAATTGCGTGAGAGAACAGCGTTTTGATGGCCTCTTAAAAAGAGGATCCTATCAGCTTTCAATAGGCTAGGAGTACTATATTGATTTCTTAATATTAAAGACATTGCTTTGCTTTACAACCGGAGTAGCCTACCTGGTTGGCATGACAATGAACCGTGGGAAAAGCGTCCTCCATTCGCTATTCAAGTGCAAACGGATGTCTTTTCCCCCTGCCCCACAGGGGCATGTTAATGGCCCATTCTAAATCCAAAACAAATTTCACACACATTATTTAGTATATGTAAAGACAAGATTAAATTGAGAATAGTCTGAGTGAGAATATTATCACTGGTGAATGATGCCCAGCATGTGCAGTCTAAGGCAAGAAATAGTGCATGCAACTTTTTCAAATCATAGTCGCATACATCATGTACTGTAGCCAAGCCCATAGGCCTATATGTGTTGAAAAGGTTTGCATCACAACTGAAGTGGCCAAATAACTCTAAGAGTAGCTAATGCTGGGCGATATGGCCAAAATATCATATCACACAATTTTTCAATTTTTTTCCGGTATTTTATGTTTTGAATAACACAAGTTATAAATTTGCTTTATGAGTAGTGTGTGACCCTAGGGTGGCAACACATACATTCTAACATAAGGATGACTGAATATGCTTTTCTGTTCTTCTGAAATAGTCTACATTTTCTTAATATCATAAAGTTTCTTTAGACCTGCCTAAAATAAATTATGGATTTATTGTGATGGTGTAGGCTAAAGTTAATGGATTTATTAGACATTTTAAAATGTAGATGTTTCAAAGGTATCAGTGGCTTGTAGGCTATGCGTGGAAGCCTGGAGATGCTAAACGTGAATGTTAATTAAGTCAATTACCGTGAGACCAGCAGTTATTTGCATGACATTTACCGGCTGACAAAATTTCATGACAGCCACTGCCCCACTTGTGAAGAGCAGAATCGACAACCTCTGCATAATCCAAAGTTGCTTTGTGAGAAGGTGTTAAAGTTCACAGTTAGCTATTGTTATGTAAATGCAAGCTGAAAAGTACCAGTGGCCTGGCTTTAGCCCCAAGTGAGAGTAGGTTCACTGGAGCCATGGCCCGGCGAGAAACGGGTGCCAGCCTGCGTATTTTTATTTTATTTAACCTTTTATTTAACTAGGCAAGTCAGTTAAGAAGAAATTCTTATTTACAATGACGGCCTTGTTCAGGGGTAGAACGCCAGATTCGATCTAGCAACATTTCGGTTACTGACCCAATGCTCTAACCACTAGGCTACCTGCTGCCCCAATAGGAACAGAAAAGTTTGATATTTTTGGGTAAAACACTGAGGTAAATCCTGAATGGAAATGCGCCAACAGACAAACCAGTACATATTAACACTTATAATAAACACACGCAGGCACATATCGATGCACTGCACACTCAAACACAATCTGCCCCATAAATTATTCAGGGGCCTCTGGCGGAATGTGACAAACATTTCACCCACCCTCTGCTCCAACCCCCCGCCCCCTCAATCCTCATTCTCACCCCCACCCCTCTCGCACTAGGATACAGCAGTACAACACATTCCACCCAGCTCAACCCCAACCCCCACATCTCCCTGGGACCATTTACTCCCCCATAACCCTGTGTGCCCCTCCATCCACCTGCAGGCCCGCTACCTCCAGTGGAATGGTGTGTGTGTGTGTGTGTGTGGTATTCTGTCTCTCTGTGACCGCCGATAACTAATCGTACATTTTTTTTTACCCCTTTTTCGTGATATCCAATTGGTAGTTAGTCTTGTCTCATCGCTGCAACTCCCGTACCGACTCGGGAGAGGCGAAGGTCGAGAGCCGTGCGTCCTCCAAAACACGACCCTGCCAAACCACACTGCTTCTTGACACACTGCTCGCTTAACCCGGAAGCCAGCAGTACCAATGTGTCGGAAGAAACACTGTACACCTGTCGACCGTGCAATGCGCCCGGCCTGCCACACTGCAATGCAGTGCCTTAGTTCGCTGCGCCACTCAGGAGGCCCAACTTGAGAACAAAGTTGACGACAAATACAAAAATGCCAATGTATAAAAATATGCTTCAAATGAAAACTGAGATGACTGCATTACAATATAAACAGTAGGCCATAGGCCTATTTCAATCATATTGGAATGAGTTTCATGTTCAATCGAGTTCTGTTTTGCTACTTGTAGGCTACTGTCTGTGATTTGTCTCAATATATTTCATGTGTAGCCTAACGTGCGCAAATCTGTGATTTAGTGCATTTTTATTTGGTAAGCATTAGAATAAGCCCCTCAATATTTGCAGCCGTAGGTGCTATTAATCTCTCTAGGAGCTGATCCGTTATCAGTATTGTAAAATATTTCTAGTGTGAAGGAAAGCTGTTGAGAAAGCTGATTTGAGAGCATCACTCCCTTTCTTTCGATCCTGTCAGTATCGACACATGGCCCAACGATACACTTGGCAACTGTTCTTTCTGCGTAATGTTTTGGGAAACACATGTTACATCTTTGGTCGTTGTAGGAAAGATGCATTGTTAAAACACTTGTAAGACTAAATTCTATCGGGAAACTGGGCCCTGTTTGCTAAAATTCGAATAGTTCGGCTAATTTCAGTTTGTGACAAAACAAGCAAACGAGTGTAGAGAATCATTGTACCATCTGAACCACTGTGAAATATTTTTTCAATAACCAAAAGTATTGTATTTTCAGCTGTTTGAAGCTGGTGTACAAAACTGAAAGCAAAATGCTGCAAAACGTAGAATAGAAATAGCGCACATAGAACATAACTACTGCTTCTTAGACTTGCTTTCAAGTCACTTTTTCTGTGCATTTGGTCAGGTTGCTCAAAAAGTTACATCTAGTATTTCAGCTTTAAAGCTCTTAGCAAGGTGCAAAGACCTAGACACTGATAGGCTCTCCCCACCTGGCCCTTTCTTCCCGCTCTAGTAAAGGAGAGGAGGAATCAAAATCCTATTTTTCTTCTCCTTTTGCCGATCATTTCCCCTCCATCTAAATCCTGCTCTTAAGCTCCCGGGTGGTGGGGGAGAAAAGCCCAGACGGCCTGCTCTCTCTTTCACCTGAATGTCATGAGACCTTAGAACCCCTCCCCCTTCTCACAGGGAGGTGGGCGTGTTTTCCTACAGACCTTAGGCTTGATGTGATCCCAGTGGCATTAGGACTATGGATGTTTCTTGATGTCTCACTTTTCCAGTGTAAACGTAGTAATCTTCCCACTCTCCTGACACTTTGTGGAATGTTGAGTATGAGGGAAAATAATCCTTGAAATACCACTTCAGAGAATGTGAAGGGTTATATAATAAATGTTTATGGTGGTAGACAGACATTATATATGATTTTATAAGCTTGTTGGGCGTACAAGTAGACGGTGAGCAATTGGTAATCATGTCGTCCCTGAATCTGTGTATCCTGAAATAACCTTTTGAAAAGCCACTGATATGCTGTCTGCGTCTCAGAAGATGCAATCACTTTGGTTAGTTTCCTTAACTTTTCCTCCATGTCTGTTTAGATGCAGGCAGCTGAACACTCCTTCTCCCACTCAGATCTCCCAACCACAGATAGCTTTCCTATTATATACTACACTGACTGTAGCTTTTAAAACAGATGCGTGAGTCTTCGGGGAGAATACGCTGACGCCTTAATGAAACTGTGCCACGACTAATTGCTGCCAGGGGGCCGGCGGGTACCCTGGGAGAGGTTGTCACCATGCCACATTGAGTGGCAGCAGACAATGGCACTGCCACTTCCTGAGTCCCCACACCCCGTCATCTCTAATTGTCCCCCTTTATGGAGCTCTGTGTGGGGTGGCAGGGGCAGGTCGACGAGAGGCTGCCCAAGGGCACAGGCCCCGCTTTTTCACGGGGCTTGTCCCCGCTGTCGCCCGCGCCCCCAGCCCCGCCCTCTCCATCCCTGAGTCACAGTGGAAGACATTTTCGCAGACCACCATGTCTTCCTGACACATAAATTGCCAAGGGGACGCGTGGCATCGAGAGAATGACAGTATGGCACTTATGCTGCCCGCTGCACACAGAAGAAAGGGCTCCGAAAGAGAAGAGCAGTGTTTTGAGAGTTAATTTTGCCCTTCCGTTTGTGGGAATATAATAATGGACAGGTCTGTTATTCCTGTCGCAGTATGAAGTGCTGCAACACTAGAAGATTATGAGGACTATTGAGGAGGAAACTGGTTCTGTTCTACCTATCTGCTTGAGCAAGTGCTGTCATACAGGTGCCCCCTTCCCCCGAGTCAATACTCTCTCAACATACCTGTTGAATAGCGTGCCTTGTTATGATTTATCCCCGCCGAGTACAAGCTCCCAACATATTGGCCTGTGTTTGGAGCGCTATGCTACAGAGAGCATTCACTCACTGAGAAGCCTAATTTCTGGGCGGTTAGATGGGAGATGTTCTATTCTGCATTTCATTAAAACCTGAGATCTGGAAGGGTCTGCTACGTAGGCCTAGTAGCACAGACGTGTGTGTGTGTGGGCTCAGTTGGTAGAGCACAGCGTTTACAACGCCAGGATTGTGGGTTCGTTTCCCACAGGGGACTAGTACGACAATGTATGCAGTCACTACTGTAAGTCAGTCTGGATAAGAGCGTCTGCTAAATGACGTAAATGCAAAAAAAGAAATTGTATGTGGGGGTAATAGCGATCTGACTCTGAGAAACAGAGATCGGTAATCTCGGAGCACATTCTCCTCTCCTGGCTTCTCGACTGCTTCTGTCTGACTCAGCTCCCCAATCAGAGGCCTCCGTTCTCTTTATCTCCCTGAGCCTTCATGTCAGTCAGCGACTCCAACTTCACACCCACTCCTCCCGCGCTCTTTCCTTCTATAGATCTTTAACCTTTCTTCCCTGGCACAAAGAGTACTGACCTTTACCCCTCTGTCTCTTTCCTTTCCCCCTCTCTCTTTACCTCCCGTAAGACCCAGAGGTTGTCACAACACGGGCCTTCGTCGTCCGACAACATTGTTTACCCCCGGCCAACCCCGTTCCAACGATATTCACGATACCAGGCGTGTTCTCAGTGGATCCACGGGGGAGGAGACCTTTGGGCTGCGGTGCTGCCAGGGTAGAGGTCTTTAGTGCGTCTGTTTCCCCCCCCCCATTCCCTCTGCCTGCTGGAGGCTAGTGATGACCTTCTCCTAGCTGCTACAGCAGGGGAATATCACTGCTTTCTCCCCCTCCAAACAAAGCGGGAGATTGTAGACTCCACACCGCACCCCGGTCTTCATCAGGGGAGTCAGAGGTGTCAGCCATGACCTTTTCTGGACGGGGTGTGTGTGTGCACATTCACGTAATGCATTCCCACCTGGTGTGTGCCTGGCAGGGTCAGATGCCCTACACACACACACACACACACACACACCTTTTGATCTTTTGAGCGGGGGCATTCAGATCCATCCTCTGGCGTCACAGTGGATATGTATTGACACGCCACGCATGTGACACATTTAGTCAGCCAACATTCCCCTGTTGAGTGGTGTGAATATGTACATGACTATTGAAGCACAGCTTGTTAGACCCATTTTACAGCAGTCGCTGCTGCTGCATGGCTAGACTAAAAGACTTTCCTCCTGCGGGAGGGGGGATATGTGTGTGTTCGTGTGAGACAGTTCCTGTGACGTCTCTGGCTGCTCTTGTCATAGTTTCCAGCCACACAGGAAGTAGCAGGGGGAGAGGGCAGGTGTGCCCGCTGATTGGCCCATCCTGCGTTCCCTGGTGAGATCAGTGTGATCTGGTTGAGGGCATGGCCAGGGCAGGGAGAGACACAGGAAGCCGGGCCAAAGGAAACAAAGTCAGGGCAAACCGCAACGGAGATCACATCGGCCCATGAGCTCACCGGGTGGGAGAGCAGAGGGGTTAACAATCACATTTGATCTTCTGATTCCACTCCCAGACGTAAACATTTCCCTATTGTTTTATATCTGCTATTCCATTTGATAGAATGACAACATTGGCTATTCATAGAGGCGCAGTAGAATTTAAACTGTTTAAGACTAGTTCAACTTTTAAGGTTTTATTGGTGTCTGTCGCTACTGTCGGTCACCACTGTGCAATGTCTGCTGGGAGTTTGATATTTTATATGTGCAATACCTCCAATTAGGCTTACATCAGAAATATTGAAACCTCTTGTTTTATGTGACTGTACATTTTTCTGCTTTGTGACCTTAATTCGGTGAAGCACTACTGAACTTGAGAAAAAGAGAGCGAGAGACAGAAGGGGAAAAAAGCTTTAAAGGAAAGGCTGTGGGGAGATTTAGTGACAATCTAGTGAGGCACTAAAACATGACACCCAAGTCCCACTGAATCTTATTTCATATCGATTAGGACCTGCCGCAGTCCTCAACTGGTAAAATCCGGGATTTATGATGATTTAGCGCTGTGCTGCTGCTGCAGCAGTTCAAGACTTAAAATGAGCCAGGAGAGAGAGTCTCTTGTTTTGTCTTTCTCACTAAAGTTCTTCTCCTTGTTCTCTCTTATTCTCTTTCTACCCCCCCCCCCCCCCCCCCCAGTGATCTAGCGTCCCCTGAGCATAGAAAAAAAGTGTCCATGTTCGGAAGCAAGATGGCTGAATGGCAAAGAGTACAGTTTGACCAGTGAAGAATGTGTGGAGGAAAAATTTAGAGAAACAGCACTATTTCAAGAGGGAGAGAGCATGACTATTCCATCTTCTATGAATGTATTCCTGAAATCCCTTTTGAAACCACAGCCTCCCTCCATCCCACTGCAAGATTTGCTGCAGACCATTAAACCAAAAGGGGCTTAACGCTGTCCAAGGCTCAGTTGTTTTAATTTAGTTTATTTTCTTTCACAAAAGGCTTTAAATAATGAATGAACGCAATGGAGTCAATTATGGAGCTTGTGCTTCATTTGTTTGCTGTATTGATTAACCCTCCCCGGGCCGCTAGTGTACTTGAAGCTGCAGGGACCTAGTGCTTGGTACGCGCAGGGTGGGGGTGGGAACATCTCCCCGTGGGAGGAGGTTCTCCAGGCGTTTATGACAAAGTAGGCCAATGAGTCAGATGGTCCCAGCAGACTGCTCCCTATAAACTGAATAGCGCTTTTTAATCCACCCATCGTTCTCCAACGCGAGGTGTGTGAGGTATGAAAAAACAATCACATCCGTCACTAGGTTGACTGGCCAGCTGTAATATATATATATATATTTTTTGTATCTTTCTCGTTACTAACATTTGCAGGCCGTCATGTCTCCCCAAATCTTTGGAAACGTCAAGATTAAGAATCCCCCCCCCCCTGGGGAAAGGGTGTGTATTTAAAATATTTTTTAATATTGTTCGCTATTCATGAGAAGCTATTTTCCTTTGATCCTTCTGGGTGTGTAGCATAAAGCCCATTCACAAAGCAGGTCAGGATTAAACCCTCTAGATTTAGTCTGCTTTGCCCAACTATTATCTCCTATCAACAGATATGGGGGGGGAAAGCAATTTTCAGAAACTCTCTTAATCTCGAAATTCTTAAGAAGCCCGGGACAGATTTAAAGTTTATCATAAATATTCTTAAAGGGGTGGTCCACCTTTCGTTTGGAGAGATTAAGTGAAAAACACATGGGAGGCCCCTCACCTCCTTATCTCCCTTTAAGACAGGCTCAGAGGAGCCCCGCAACAATGGCCCGCCACACGGCCTGATCCTCTTACAGGAAAGAGCTGACATTACACTCTAACTCTAATTCTACCTCCCCAGTCCTGTAATTTATGTTGAATGGTGTCACATCCCTCCAATAGAGCTCCAGACACTTGTAGAATCTATGCCAAGGTGCATTGAAGCTGTTCTGGCTCGTGGTGGCCCATGCCCTATTAATACACTTTATGTTGGTGTTTTGCTTTATTTTGGCATTTTGTCAGTGAGCTCTTGGGTTTACTTTTAGAATGTTGTGAATGTTTTTATTTGCAGTTGTGAAGAGTTAAAAACCAATGATACAGTTGAAGTCGGAAATTTACATACACTATAATGGTTGGAATCATTAAAACTCATTTTTCAACCACTCCACAAATTTCTTGTTAACAAACTATAGTTTTGGCAAGTTGGTTAGGACATCTACTTTGTGCATGCCACAAGTAATTTTTCCAACAATTGTTTACAGACAGATTATTTCACTTATAACTCACTGTATCACAATTCCAGTGGGTCAGAAGTTTACATACACTAAGTTGACTGTGTCTTTAAACAGCTTGGAAAATTCCAGAAATTGATGTCATGGCTTTAGAAGCTTTTGATAGGCTAATTGACATCATTTGAGTCAATTGCAGGTGTACCTGTGGATGTATTTCAAGGCCTACCTTCAAACTCCGTGCCTCTTTGCTTGACATCATGGGAAAATCAAAAGATCAAAATAAATTGTAGACCTCCACAAGTCTGGTTCATCCTTGAGAGCAATTTCCAAACACATGAAGGTACCACGTTCATCTGTACAAACAATAGTACGCAAGTATAAACATCATGGGACCACGCAGCCGTCATACCGCTCAGGAAGGCGACGCGTTCTGTCTCCTAGAGATGAACGTACTTTGGGTGTGAAAGTGAAAATCAATCCCAGAACAACAGCAAAGGACCCTGTGAAGATGCTGGAGGAAACGGGTACAAAAGTATCAATATCCACAGTAAAACGAGTCCTATATCGACATAACCTGAAAGGCCGCTCAGCAAGGAAGAAGCCACTGCTCCAAAACCGCCATAAAGCCAGACTACGGTTTGCAACTGCACATGGGGACAAAGATCGTACTTTTTGGAGAAATGTCTTCTGGTCTGATGAAATAGAACTGTTTGGCCATAATGACCATCATTATGTTTGGAGGAAAAAGGGGGAGGCTTGTTAGCCAAAGATCACCATCCCAACCGTGAAGCACGGGGGTGGCAACATCATGTTGTGAGGGTGCTTTGCTGCAGGAGGGACTGGTGCACTTCACAAAATAGATGGCATCATGAGGGAGGAAAATGATGTGGATATATTGAAGCAACGTCTCAAGACATCAGTCAGGAAGTTAAAGCTTGGTCGCAAATGGGTCTTCCAAATGGACAATGACCCCAAGCATACTTCCAAAGTTGTGGCAAAATGGCTTAACTTCTCTGGGATATGTGGGATGGTAGCATCCCACCTAACCAACAGCCAGTGAAATTGCAGGGCGCAAATTCAAAACAACAAATCTCATAATTAAAATTCCTCAAGCATACAACTATTAAACACCATTTTAAAGATAAACTTCTCGTTAATCCAGCCAAAGTGTCTGATTTTCAAAAAGGATTTATGGCGAAAGCACACCTTGCGATTATGTTAGGTCAGTACATAGCCACCGAAAAACACAGCCATTTTTCCATCCAAAGAGAGGAGTAACAAAAAGCAGAAATAGAGTTAAAATTAATCACTAACCTTTGATGATCTTCATCAGATGACACTCATAGGACTTCATGTTACACAATGCATGTATGTTTTGTTCTGTGAAGTTCATATTTACATCCAAAAATCTGAGTTTAGGCGGGACGCTACTGTCTCACTTGGCCAAAAGCCAGAGAAAATGCAGCGCATGAAACACATGAAAGATACCAAATTAAAGCTACACTGGTTGTGAATCCAGCCAACATGTCAGAATTAAAATAGGCTTTTCGGCGAACGCAAACGATGCTATTTTCTGAGGATAGCAACATTGTAAACAAAGAGAGAGAAGCATATTTCAACCCTGCAGGCGCGACACAATATGCAGAAATAAAAATATAATTCATGCCTTTGACGAGCTTCTGTTGTTGGCACTCCAATATGTCCCATAAACATCACAAATGGTCCTTTTGTTCGATTAATTCCGTCGATATATCTCCAAAATGTCAATTTTTATTTGGCGCGTTTGATCCAGAAAAACACCGGTTCCAACTTGCTCAAACGTGGCTACAAAATATCTGTAAACTGTAAACTTAATATCTGTAAACTGTAAACTTTGTAAACTGTAAACTCTGTAAACTATGCCAAAACATTTCAAACTACTTTTGTAATACACTTTAGGTATTTTTTTACGTAAATAATCGATAAAATTGAAGACGGGATGATCTGTGTTCAATACAGGATTAAAAGAAACTGTAGCATGCTTTCTGGTTAAGCGCCTCAAACAAAAAGTACACTTCACTCGACTCTCGTTCTGAACAGGGCTACTTCTTCATTACACAAAGGAAAAACCCTCAACCAATTTCTCAAGACTGAGAAAAAAAATCTGAATGGTTTGTCCTCGGGGTTTCGCCTGCTAAATAAGTTATGTTATACTCACAGACATGATTCAAACAGTTTTAGAAACTTCAGTGTTTTCTATCCAAATCTACGAATAATATGCATATCTTATCTTCTGGAGATGAGTAGCTGGCAGTTGAATTTGGGTATGCTTTTCATCCAAACGTGAAAATGCTGCCCCCTATCCTAGAGAAGTTAAGGACAACAAAGTCAAGGTATTGGAGTGGCCATCACAAAGCACTGACCTCAATCCTATAGAAAATTTGTGTGCAGAACTGAAAAAGTGTGTGCGAGCAAGGAGGCCTACAAACCTGACTCAGTTACACCAGCTCTGTCAGGAGGAATGGGCCAAAATTCACCCAACTTATTGTGGGAAGCTTGTGGAAGGCTACCCAAAACATTTGACTCAGGTTAAACAATTTAAAGGCAATGCTACCAAATACTAATTGTGTGTATGTAAACTTCTGACCCACTGGGAATGTGATGAAAGAAATAAAAGCTGAAATAAATCACTCTACTATTATTCTGACATTTCACATTCTTAAAATGAAGTGGTGATCCTAACTGACCTAAGACAGGGAATATTTACTAGGATTAAATGTCAGGAATTGTGAAAAACTGAGTTTAAATGTATTTGGCTAAGATGTATGTAAACTTCTGACTTCAACTGTTTGTATATCAACCCTGCATTGCTGATGCTATGTAATGGCCAATGAGAGGCTTTGAAGCCACGTGCCGCCATTTTGGTACTCCCAAGAAGGAGCAGTCCTTGATATGGAATTCTACAATATTTCAATAAACGTTTTCAAGGACAGAATTACATGTATTTAAGCATTTATTTGTTATAATGGGGACAGTTATATTAGTACTTATTTTTATGTATTTTTTTTTATTACCTGCATTAAAGTGTCTAATAGAATATACTTGACAAAAATGAATGTAGACATTAATACATGCATTTCTATAGCTTCCAAAATCTTTTTTTATAGTGGAGGAGAAATGCCAAGATGATTGCAAAGAAAAAGCCATATCTCTGTACCGTGTCTGTTCTTTTGCCCATCTTAATCTTTTATTTTTATTGGCCAGTCTGAGATATGGCTTTTTCTTTGCAACTCTGCCTAGAAGGCCAGCATCCCGGGTCGCCTCTTTACTCTTGACGTTGAGACTGGTGTTTTGCGGGTACTATTTAATGAAGCTGCCATTTGAGTACTTGTGCGGTGTCTGTTTCTCAAACTAGACACTCTAATGTACTTGTCCTCTTGCTCAGTTGTGCACCGGGGACTCCCACTCCTCTTTCTATTCTGGTTAGAGCCAGTTTGCGCTGTTCTGTGAAGGGAGTTGTACACAGCGTTGTACGAGGTCTTCAGTTTCTTGACAATTTCTCACATGGAAAAGCCTTCATTTCTCAGAACAAGAATAGACTGACAAGTTTCAGAACAAAGGTCTTTGTTTCTGGCTATTTTGAGCCTGTAATCGAACCCACAAATGCTGATGCTCCAGATACTCAACTAGTCTAAAGAAGGCCAGTTTTGTTGCTTCTTTAATCAGGACAGCAGTTTTCAGCTGCGCTAACATAATTGCAAAAGGGTTTTCTAATGATCAATTAACCTTTTAAAATGATAAACTTGGATTAGCTAACACAAGGTGCCATTGGAACACAGAAGTGATGGTTGCTGATACTCGGCCTATGTAGATATTCCATTAAAAGTCAGCCGTTTCCAGCTACAATAGGCATTTACAACATTAACAATGTCTACACTATTTCTGATCAATTTGATGTTATTTTAATGGACAGAAAATTGTTTTTCTTTCAAAAACAAGGACATTTCTCAGTGACCAAAACTTGTGTGTGTGTGTATATATATATACACTGCTCAAAAAAATAAAGGGAACACTAAAATAACACATCCCAGATCTGAATGAATGAAATATTCTTATTAAATACTTTTTTCTTTACATAGTTGAATGTGCTGACAACAAAATTACACAAAAATTATCAATGGAAATCAAATTTATCAACCCATGGAGGTCTGGATTTAGAGTCACACTCAAAATTAAAGTGGAAAACCACACTACAGGCTGATCCAACTTTGATGTAATGTCCTTAAAACAAGTCAAAATGAGGCTCAGTAGTGTGTGTGGCCTCCACGTGCCTGTATGACCTCCCTACAACGCCTGGGCATGCTCCTGATGAGGTGGCGGATGGTCTCCTGAGGGATCTCCTCCCAGACCTGGACTAAAGCATCCGCCAACTCCTGGACAGTCTGTGGTGCAACGTGGCGTTGGTGGATGGAGCGAGACATGATGTCCCAGATGTGCTCAATTGGATTCAGGTCTGGGGAACGGGCGGGCCAGTCCATAGCATCAATGCCTTCCTCTTTCAGGAACTGCTGACACACTCCAGCCACATGAGGTCTAGCATTGTCTTGCATTGGGAGGAACCCAGGGCCAACCGCACCAGCATATGTTCTCACAAGGTGTCTGAGGATCTCATCTCGGTACCTAATGGCAGTCAGGCTACCTCTGGCGAGCCCATGGAGGGCTGTGCGGCCCCCCAAAGAAATGCCACACCACACCATGACTGACCCACCGCCAAACCGGTCATGCTGGAGGATGTTGCAGGCAGCAGAACGTTCTCCACGGCGTCTCCAGACTGTCACGTCTGTCACGTGCTCAGTGTGAACCTGCTTTCATCTGTGAAGAGCACAGGGCGCCAGTGGCGAATTTGCCAATCTTGGTGTTCTCTGGCAAATGTCAAACGTCCTGCACGGTGTTTGGCTGTAAGCACAACCCCCACCTGTGGACGTCGGGCCCTCATACCACCCTCACGGAGTCTGTTTCTGACCGTTTGAGAAGACACATGCACATTTGTGGCCTGCTGGAGGTCATTTTGCAGTGCTCTGGCAGTGCTCCTCCTTGCACAAAGGCGGAGGTAGCGGTCCTGCTGCTGGGTTGTTGCCCTCCTACGGCCTCCTCCACGTCTCCTGATGTACTGGCCTGTCTCCTGGTAGCGCCTCCATGCTCTGGACACTACGCTGACAGACACAGCAAACCTTCTTGCCACAGCTCGCATTGATGTGCCATCCTGGATGAGCTGCACTACCTGAGCCACTTGTGTGGGTTGTAGACTCCGTCTCATGCTACCACTAGAGTGAAAGCACCGCCAGCATTCAACAGTGACCAAAACATCAGCCAGGAAGCATAGGAACTGAGAAGTGGTCTGTGGTCACCACCTGCAGAACCACTCCTTTTATTGGGGGTGTCTTGCTAATTGCCTATAATTTCCACCTTTTGTCTATTCCATTTGCACAACAGCATGTGAAATTTATTGTCAATCAGTGTTGCTTCCTAAGTGGACAGTTTGATTTCACAGAAGTGTGATTGACTTGGAGTTACATTGTGTTTAAGTGTTCCCTTTATTTTTTTGAGCAGTATATATATATATATATATATGTTACAACAGACATGCACACACTAATTGATTCATCCTAATTGCACACATTCTGCCAACAATTTTTCCTTGTCAAGACAGGCGATTTAAACAAATCCTTCTAATAAACAGATCTAGCATCTACCCTGGCATCTTCTCAACACCTTTCTGCGTCAGCACCACTGGTGTTGCTTCTAAAACGTCAAACACAAAAAGGCCCCAGTTAAGGAAAAAACGATATGGGACTCTGATGACCCAAAACACCCCAAACCAGGCTGGGGCCTGTCAGATGGAGGGATTCTGTTTCTCTGTGATGGTTCTGTCTCCAGGCAACAGTCAGGGCAGGGCAGGCATAAGGCCACCAATCCACCCTTCCTCTCTCCCTCCCTCCTTCGCCTGTTCTTTCAGCGATACTGTGCGATAAGCACAGCAGAAGATTGAGTGTGTGTTTGTGTGTGGAGGAGCGGAGCTGATGGGTGAGGACAGACCGCGTGGCCCAGGGGCCTGTTGCCTAATGTTGGGGTGAGGATGACCAGCAACCACGCCGCTGGTGTCCTCCCGAAGGTGCCACGTCTCGGCCCACACTGACCGATCAAGAGAGACAAGCGCCACACGGCGGCAGAAACACCTTGACCGGGGCGGTGCTCACTGTCATTTAACTGCATTCTCCCGCCTTTTAACAGCCTCTTCATCCCTTGCTCTTTCTCTCTCCCGCCGTCCCTCATCCGCCCAGGGTACATGATGGGAGGTAGGACCGGTCTGCGGCCAGTTTTCATCATGACGGCCGTGTTGGTACCAAACCGCAGCGAGCACCACTTAACTGCCCAAACTCAAAACCACCCATTTTCTGCTCTAATAAACGGCTAAGGACAAACATGGCATACATCAACATAGGAGCATATGGCACAGCCAGACGGAATAAGATATTAAAGGTCCAATGTAGCTGTTTTTGTCTCTATATCAAATCATTTCTGGGTAACAATTAGGTACCTTACTGTGATTGTTTTAAATAAAAATGAAACAAATAGCTTCTCAGCGAAGAACATTTTCTCAAGCAAGATTTTTGCTAGGACTGTCTGAGTGGGGAGGGGAAAACTGAATAATGAGTTGTTGGCAGAGAGATTTGGAACTCTCTTATTGGTCTATTAACAAATTTACCGTCTAGTGATGTCACCAGGCAGGCCAAAACTCTATCCCACCAAACAGTCTTTTACATTAAAAGTGCATTATAATTTCCACTATTTCACTATTATTTCAACCTCAGTGTGGAAATACAGTGCCATCAGAAAGTATTCACACCCTTTGACCTTTTCCACATTTTGTTGTTACAGCCTGAATTTAAAATTGATTAAATTGAGATTGCTTGTCACTGGCCTACACACAATACCCAATAATGTCAGTGGAATTATGTCTTTTGACATTTTTACAAATTAATTAAAAATGAAAAGCAGAAATGTCCTGAGTCAATGTATTCATCCCATTTGGTATGGCATGCCTAAATAAGATCAGGAGTAAAAATGTGCTTAACAAGTCACATAAGTTGCATGGACTCACTCTGTGTGCAATGATAGTGTTTAACATGATTTTTGAATGACTACCCCGTCTTTGTACCCCACACAACATTTTCTGTAAGGTCGAACACTGAATTTCAAACACAGATTCAACCACAAAGACCAGGGAGGTTTTCCAATGCCTCGTAAGGAAGGGCACCTGAATATCCCTTTGAGCATAGTGAAGTTATTAATTACACTTTGGATGGTGTACACCCAGTCAGTCACCTGATACACCTAGTCACAGTCACCTCTTTGCAACAAGGCACTAAAGTAATACTGCAAAAAATGTGGCAAAGCAATTCACTTTTTGTCCTGAATACAAAGTGTTATTTTGGGGCAAATCCAATAAAACACATACTGAATACCACTCTATATTTTCAACTATAGTGGTGGCTGCATCATGTTATGGGTATGCTTGTAATCATGAAGGACTGGTTAGTTTTTCAGGATAAAAAAGAAACTGAATGGTGCTAAGCACTGGCAAAAAAAATCCTAGAGGAAACCTGGTTCAGTCTGCTTTCCAACAGACACTGGGAGATTAATTCATCTTTTAGAATGACAATAACCTGAAACACAAGGCCAAATCTACACTGGAATTGCTTACCAAGAAGACAGGGACTGTTCCTGAGTAGCCAAGTTAGTTTTAAATATGCTTGAAAATATATGGCACAACCTGAGATCATCATCTAGCAATGATCAACATCCAATTTTAGAGTTTGAAGAGTAAAAAAAAAAAGAAAGAATAATCGGCACATGTTGCACAATCCAGGTGTGGAAAGCTCTTAGACACTTACCCAGAAAGACTCACAGATGTAATCGCTGCCAAAGGGGCTTCTACAAAGTATTGGATCAGGGGTGTGAATACTTATGTAAATGAGAGATTTCTGTATTTAATTTTCAATAAATGTGCAAAGATTTCTAAAAACATGTTTTCACTTTGTCATTATGGGATATCGTGTGTAGATGGATGAGCTAATTTTTTTTAAAAATATCTTTAATTCAAGAGGTAGGAATACTTTTTGAAGGCACTGTATATAGAAAACACAGGTAAATCATGTTCTTGACTGCATTGGGCCTTTAAGCTGAGTTAACTTTTTTTCCATTTGTCTTCATGTAATATTCAACATGTCAAACTGTTCACAGTTCATGTTTACTTTACAGGTCACGAGGCTGACTTTGTTAGTGACATAATTTTTTTCTTAAATGCTTGAAGAAATAAATTATAAGTCAGACCTACAGTGCATTCGGGAAGTATTCAGACCCCTTGACCTTTTCCGTTTTGTTACGTTACAGCTTTATTCAAAAATTTATAAAATATTTTTTTCCCTCACCAATCTACATACAATACCACATAATGACAAAGCGAAAAACAGGTTTTTAGAAATGTTTGCAAATTTATTTAAAAAATAAACAAATACCTTATTTACATAAGTATTCAGACCCTTGGCTATGAGACTTGAAATTGAGCTCAGGTGCATCCTGTTTTCATGAATCATCCTTGAGATGTTTCTACAACTTTATTGGAATCCACCTGTGGTAAAATCAATTGATTGGACATGATTTGGAAAGGCACACACCTGTCTATATAAGGTCCCACAGTTGACAGTGCGTGTCAGAGCAAAAACCAAGCCATGATGTCGAAGGAATTGTCTGTGGCCTCCATCCTTAAATGGAAGAAGTTTGGAAGCACCAAGACTCTAGAGCCGGCCGCCCGGCCAAACTGAGCAATCGGGGGTTAATTAAGGGCCTTGGTCAGGGAGGTGACCAAGAAACTGATGGTCACTGACAGAGCTCCAGAGTTCCTCTGTGGATATGGGAGAAGCTTCCAGAAGGACAACCATCTCGGCAGCACTCCACCAATTAGGCCTTTATGGTAGTGGTCAGGTGGAAGCTACTCTTCAGTAAAAGGCACATGATAGCCCCCTTGGAGTTTGCCAAAAGGCACCTAAAGGGCTCTCCGACCATGAGAAACAAGATTCTCTGGCACCATTCCTACGGTGAAGCTTGGTGGTGGCTGCATCATCCTATGGGGATGTTTTTTAGCGACTGGGAGATTAGTCAGGATCGAGGGAAAGATTAACGGAGCAAAGTTTCGAGAGATCCTTGATGAAAACCTGCTCAGGACCTCAGACTGAGTTGAGGGTTTACCTTCCAACAGGACAACTACCCTAAGCACACTGCCAAGACCACGCAGGAGTGGCTTCGCGACAAGTCTCTCAATGTCCTTGAGTGGCTGAGCACAAGCCCGGACTTGAACCCGATCGAACATCTCTGGAGAGACCTGAAAATAGCTGTGCAGCGATGCTCCCCAACCAACTTGACAAAGCTTGAGAGGAGCTGCAGAGAAGAATGTGGGAAACTCCCCAAATACAGGTATGCCAAGCTTGTAGCATCATACCTAAGAAGACTCGAGGCTGTAATCGCTGCCGAAGGTGCTTCAACAAAGTACTGAGTAAAGGGTCTGAATACTTATGTAAATGTGATATTTCAGTTTAATTTTGTTTTATCAAAAAATCTAAATATGTTATTGCTTTATCATTATGTGGTATTGTGTGTAGATTTTGGGGGGGGGGGACAATTTAATACATTTTAGAATAAGGCTATAATGTAACAAAATGTGGAAAAAGTCAAGGGGTCTGAATACTTTCTGAAATCACTGTCATTATTTATAAAGCACCGTAAGACATTTTCAACTGTTACTAAGTTCTGTAGTATGAATTAGTCTTTGGGTGCTGTAGCCAAGTCCTAAATTGTGTATACTCTGAATCTCCGTACTCTACACTGAGGGTCTCCTCAATGGCATAGAACACACTGTGAATTCCTCCTGTGAGGGAGACCACAGTCTGTCTGAGCCAGCCAGCCACCATCCAGCCACCAGCTCCACTGAGCACTCCCTCCCTAATCTCCTTCACACAAGTATCAGTGAAATGTCAACCGGCCTTCTGAGGCCTCCTGTCCTCCTTTACTCCTTTCATCCCTCCCTCCCATCTCCCTGTCCCATCTCATCCTTGCCAACTAGAGCAGGGGAGCGCCTGCCAAACCCAAAGGAAAATGGAGAAAAGGGGAGGAAGAAGAGAAGGGACATGGAGTTTGGGCAAAATAGGTCATTTGCATATTATTCTAATACCAATCAGAAATGACTGGGTTGGCATGAGAGCAGAATGAATCCAGTTCCTGGTAGCTTGCTACGCTCTCTCCCCAGTTGCCACATCCAGTTGCATGCCACTGTAATACATTATTCATAGTTGCCCGGAGGCAGTGAATCAGCCAGGCAAGAACTAACAAAATTAGCCACCAATTAGTGTGTATTTATGGTGATCATGTTTCTCCCCTTCAACTCATACCAAAGGAGGGGAAAAAGAAACTGCCAAGTGAACTTTGTCTTGTCTCTTCTTTCTTGCCCTTGAAAGCAAAAGGGATCAGAGAGATGGAGGAAGGGGGTTGGTTGGAAATGGTGTGTGTGTGTGCTGGGGGGGGGGTTGCTCCATATCATAGCATGTCTTCCCTGTGTGTAATTGATTGAAGTCTTCATCAGGCGTATCTGAGACTTTCCTCTCTTTATTTCTAAAGCTGTGATCATTCCTTGGTAAATAGGAGCCTAGTCTGTGTGGTGGAGGGGAGCTAGGAGAGAGTGGGGGTTGAGATCTCCTATCCCTCCAGGAAGACTCGCACTGTCAGCTGACCTGGGCCCAGGTTTAGTGGACCTGGATGGGCTGTCCCAGGGGCAGAGGCCTGGCAATCTGGGGGTCACCAGTAACACACACACACACACACACACAGATGCAACCCCCACCCCCTCACTTATGTGCACAGTGCACAGACTCTGGACCGCTGTTGAAGTGGCTCATTTTGAGAGGTCAGACTACAGGTAGGGTTGTGGATAGATTGTAACACACACACACACACACCACACACACACACACACACACACACACACACACACACACACACACACACACACACACACACACACACACACACACACACACACACACACACACACACACACACACACACACACACACACACACACACACACACACACACAGCAAGCTGTGTTGAGACTCGGATCGGGGGGATAGAGTATCTATTCCTGTTTGTGAGTTGGGCTGGGTGGAGTTCTGGCCCTATTTCCTGAACCTCGTCCACAATCAATGTTCCATTTCTAGAAATCAATGTGGAGGTTGGAGGGTGGGTGGGCCGTGGGCTAGGAGAGAGGAGTGGGTGGGGGAGGGCTGTTCCAACTTCCAGTAGTGGGAGTGGATCAGACTAGTGTTCAGTCCACATTCATTACACAGTGAAACATGAACCCCCTGCCTGCATACTCTACCTCTCAGCTGTGTTGGCTGGCAGGGACACGAGTCTGGTGAAAGCTGTGGAGAAAAAAATTAAAGGGCGGAGAGAGTTGTGTATGTGGGCAGTCCTATGTGTGTCACAATACACAAACGGGACTATAAAAAGCACTGCATGAAATGGTTTGAATAACTCACCCTCCCCTACTACCATTTCACTCTCTACTGATAACGCCTTTTTGTGCTGAAAAATAGCGAATGCATCCACTGGCCTGAAGAGAAACTGAGAGTGGCAGCCAAGTCTCACTCGTCTTGACTTCCTGACTGATTGTGTGACTGGGGTACAGAGTGTGGCTTTGTGCAGGGGAGAGAGGGCGAGAGGACATGAGGGAGAAAGAGAGAGGGGGGGACAGGAGGGGGAGAGTGACCAGCTGACGGACTGTCACATTGGGGGAAGAGAGGAGGGCTGAGACGCACGGCTGAGGCATACTATGGCTATGGAGACTGGCCCTGTCAGTCAATACTGATGTGTGTCTGCTGCTTTCAATGCAGAGCTTCCTCCTTTCTCATAGCATGGGGCTGTAGGTCAGGGACTGAGGCATCTTCACTAAGTGAATTTGACTTTTCTGTCTTCCCTCCTCTCTCTTACCTCCACTCATTGTCAGTGAGGCTTTCTGACAGACACCAGCTAAATGCCAGGGAAAAGTCTGAAGGCTTGGCAAACGTCTGACTGTCTGTCCATCTCCTTCTGAAAGTGACTGTAAGAGCATGTGGCTGTCCGTCACTTCTGCCCCCTCGTTCACTGTCACTTCCAATCCACTCTCTCCGCTTCCTGCAGCTCTCCCCCCTGCTCTCTTTCTCTCTCCCTCGCTCGCTCGCTCTCTCTCTCTCGCCTCGCAGCCAACTCCCCCAGGACCCGCTCACTGCCGATGGGGACGTGTGTCACGGGGCCATTGCCGTGTCAAAGTCAATCAGCTGTCAGCGCTGGTCGACACTCGGCTAGCGCCGCGCCTAGATGACCTCGGCTAATTACAAAAAGGGCCCCTTGTTGTTGATGCCCGCTCCTCCAGAAATAATGCAATTATGTCTCACTGGTGCCATGCTTATGGAGATGAGTTAGTGGAGGTGGTAAGCACCCTCTTGGGCTCATGAGCCGCTCCTCCACTGGAAAGAATGCTATCCGACATGAGGCGGGTGATCTCATGCCGTAGAAATGAGCTAATAGTGATTGGAGCGGTCCACTGTAATTGGTCACTGTGTAGCAATACACTTGGAGTGTCAACAAATCAAGAGAGGGAATAAATGGGCAAGGGAGAGAAGATATCGAGGTTGAGCTAGCACGTAATGACCCTGTTGTGGAGTGAGTCTGTGCCGTGTGTGTGTACATATCTGTGTATGCCTGTTTTGGTTTGCTTCAGGAAACACTGTTTTCCTTCCGTTGCTTGTTGTGCCTCCAGGGTCTAGACGACCTGCGACGAAGAGATTGTCTTGTAAAGGGAATATCGTAATAATGAAGATTGAAGTAAATACCCGGATTTATAGTTTATGGGTTGCAAATAAATGGCTTTTTTACAGAGCGACCTCCCGTGCCTCTAAACAGGCTGGCGCCACAGATGGGCCCACAAATGAAAACACAAATCTTCAAGTCAAATTGATGCTTTTTCTTAAAGATCATCGGGATTAGGGTACATTTAATCCTGAGTCGATGACTTCTGCCGGAGCCTCGTTTAATCAGGAAACATGCCTCGTACATATTCATCTCCTGGCTCGCTTCCTTGTCGGATGTTTTTAAGTGTCCCCCGCGCTCCCCGCTGTGAATATCTTCAATTTATTATCTCCGCTTCATAGGCTACTCAGGTCTACTGTCTGGGAATGCACTTTTGGATTCCTCAAGTAATAGCATTGGCTCTTTGTCCTGTTTACAATGATTTACAGTTGATATCACATCTTCATAATTTGTCTGTAGGTTTTATTGACCTTATGTTTTCTTGCTTCCCAGCAGTAGCGTATGATTTAGTCAGTGTTTTTGTATTTTTGTTTTGTAATTCAATATTCGTTTTTATTGGGGTTGTTAATGCATCATAAATTATAGACCGATATTGTACAAGTCCTTAGCCCCAACCCAGCTTGACTCGTCAGTATTTTATTATGAAACTATTTTATTTTCTGTTAAGCGTTGGACTTTTGCTGGCTCCCTCCCTGTCTGGTTTGGTGGATAAACACTCCTGACATGGCCCCTTTTTGTCAAGCTCACAGATTTCTTCTGCTCCTCCCTTTCCTCTCTCCCTTCATTCCCACTCTACCCCAGCCCAGTATCACCAGGAAACAGGAAGCAGGCATGGAAAGGAGGGATGCAGAAGGAGGGGAGGTTTCAGTCCCTAAGGGAACATCAGGAATAAAGACCAGAAATGACCTAATGACTAGCATGCATGTTTGGGGAGGCGATCTGAGGAAAGCGGTTCAAGGAAGCTAGTGTTACGCTGCAGCAGGGCCCCATCTGGTTATCTGCACAGTGAGAGGCCCCTGTGGTGTTCAGTTGACTCTGGGATGCCTTAATGATGTCTGTGTGAATAGGGAGACTATAGAACACAATAGCATGTGTATACTAGTGTGTGAAGAGTTCTCTGAAGGGTTTCAAATTCCAGAAACTTTTACAAAGTTCCCAGGTTTTTTCAGGGGGAGGAAATCCACCAGGGGGAGAGAAACCACCAATCCTCCAACTGGGATTTATGAAAAAATGTTGGGAACATTTCTGGCATTTTGCAGCCCTAGTTGTGTAATAGTTATCAGTAAGTGTATGTGTCAGCTTGTGTGAAATCCAAGGGAGAAATCTTTGCCTCCTGACACTTGTAGCAGTCGGCCCAGAACCAGAGGAGGAGGGCGGGTGCGGTTGGTTTGAGACGTTTGTGGGAGTGTGGGTAGAGATCTGGATGTTTCTCTAGCTGCATAGCCCCAGTCTATCAGTGCTTAACCAACTGTGGGAGACACGAAACAGAAACACACTTCGTATCCCTCCCCTGGTCCAATGGGTGTGTACACACTTCATCAATCTGAAACCACGGAAACCAGAGAAAACAACTGAATTGGATGGCCTTGATGCACCATGCTTATGATGAGACCATGTTTTCTCTTCCAGACAGACTATTTGAAGATCTTTATGGAAAGCTACACAGATGTTCTCTATCTTTGTCCGTGTCTCCTTTAATCTCATAAAGCCATGGTGATGTAGGCCTGGATGACTCAACGGAACAGTGGCTCCTTTGTGTGGCCCGACACTTTACATTTTTTATTTATTGCTAAGGATCTTTACAGATCCTACCTCTTAGATGCATTAAATGAAAACAATGCAGCATCTTCAGCGCATCCGAGGGAATAAGAGGAGAATAAAGTGCATGGTAACGCAACAAAGAACCTTTTGTCCATTGACATTTAAAATAGAGTCTGACTGGTAGGCTTCTTTACAAGACAGAAAATACCCAGTTGAATGTACAGGGCTTGAATCCTTGTATATCTGGTGACTGCTGTTTCTTTCACTGGTTAAGCAGCAGATCTATCGTGACACGAAGACAGCTTTATCATTTGATTCAGCAATTTCATCAAGGTTTTAGCGAGTCCGTAATGTTATCTATAGGGTTTTGTGTTACATAGTCTTCCTTAGTTAGTAAAGCAAAGTCTAGCTTTTTCAAACAGAAATGTGCATCCTGCAGCACAAACTCAAAAAGTTCTGGGACACTGTAAAGTCCATGCAGAATAAGAGCACCTCCTCCCAGCTGCCCACTGCACTGAGGCTAGGAAACACTGTCACCCACCCATAAATCCACAATAATTGAGAATTTCAATAGCATTTTTCTATGGCTGGCCTTGCTTTCCACTTGGCCACCCCTACCCTGGTCAACACCCCTGCACCCCCCACAGCAACTTGCCCAAGCCCCATTTCTCCTTCACCCAAATCCAGATAGCTGAGGTTCTGAAAGAGCTGCAAAATCTGGACCACTACAAATCAGCAGGGCTAGACAATTTGGACCCTCTTTCAAAAATGATCAGCCAAATTACCAGATTGGAAAGCTGCCGTGGTCATCCCCCTCTTGAAAGGGGGAGACACTCTAGACCCCAACTGCTACAGACCTATATCTATTCTACCCTGCCTTTCTAAGGTCTTCGAAAGCCAAGTTAACAAACAGATCACCGACCATTTCGAATCCCACCGTACCTTCTCCGCTATGAAATCTGGTTTCCGAGCTGGTCATGGCTGCACCTCAGCCACGCTCAAGGTCCGAAACGATATCATAACCGCAATCGATAAGAGACAATACTGTGCAGCCGTATTCATCAACCTGGCCAAGGCTTTCGACTGTCAATCACCACATTCTTATCAGCAGACTCAACAGCCTTGGTTTCTCAATGACTGCCTCGCCTGGTTCACCAACTACTTCTCTGATAGTTCAGTGTGTCAAATCGGAGGGCCTGTTGTCCGGACCTCTGGCAGTTTCTATGGGGGTGCCACTGGGTTCAATTCTCGGGCCGAATCTCTTCTCTGTATACATCAATGATGTCGCTCTTGCTGTTGGTGATTCTTTGATCCACCTCTACGCAAACGACATCATTCGGGATACTTCTGGCCCTTCTTTGGACACTGTTAACTAACCTCCAGACGAGCTTGAATGCCATAACTCTCCTTCTGTGGCCTCCAACTGCTCTTAAATGCAAGCAAAACAAAATGCATGCTCTTCAACGGGTTGCTGCCTGCACCTGCCCGCCCGTCCAGCAACATTACTCTGGAATGTTCTGACTTAGAATATGTGAAAAACTACAAATACCTAGGTGTCTGGTTAGACTGTAAAATTGAATCTAGAATCGGCTTCCTATTTCACAACAAGCATGCTTCACTCATGCTGCCAAACATACCCTCGTAAAACTGACTATCCTGCCGATCCTTGACTTCGGCGATGTCATTTATAAAATAGCCTCCAACACTTTACTCGGCAAATTGGATGCCGTCTATCACAGTGCCATCCGTTTTGTCACCAAAGCCCCATATACTACCCACCACTGCAACCTGTATGCTCTCGTTGGCTGGCTCTCACTTCATATTCGTCGCCAAACCCACTGGCTCCACGTCATCTAAGTCTTTGCTAGGTAAAGCCCCACCTTATCCCAGCTCACTGGTCACCATAGCAGCACCCACCCGTAACACGCGCTCCAGCAGGTATATTTCACTGGTCACCCCCAAAGCCAATTCCTCATTTGGCCGCCTTTCCTTCCAGTACTCTGCTGCCAATGACTGGAACGAATTGCTAAAATCACTGAAGCTGGAGACCCATATCTGCCTCAATAACTTTAAGCACCAGCTGTCAGAGCAGCTCACAGATCACTGCACCTGTACATAGCCCATCTGTAAATAGCCCATCCAACTATCTCATCCCCATACTGTATTTATTTTCCTGCTCCTTTGCACCCCAGTATCTCTACTTGCACGTTCATCTTTTGCACATATCACTCCAGTGTTTAATTGCTAAATTGTAATTATTTTGCCACTATGGCCTATTTATTGCCTACCTCCCTTATCTTACCTCATTTGCACACACTGTATATATACTTTTTCTCTATTGTGTTATTGACTGTATGCTTGTTTATTGCATGTGTAACTCTGTTGTTTGTCGCACTGCTTTGCTTTTTCTTGGCCAGTTCGCAGTTGTAAATGAGAACTTGTTCTCAAGTAGCCTACCTGGTTAAATAAAGGTTAAATAAAAAAAATAGAATAAAATAGTGTTGTCCCTCATCATCATCGGCAGGTAGCCCAGTGGTTAGTGTTGGGCCAGTAACCGGAAGGTTGCTGGATCGAATCCCCCGCCCTACATCTACTTCATTTAATTAGTTACATTGCAGAGAGCTTGGTTTATTAGCTTTCACCCTCACATACTAAATCCAAGCTATTCTGATCACTGAGGGAGGAATTTCCTTCGGAACAATCTAAACTAAATGCCATCGCAACCGTAGAATCCCATTTAACACCCAGGTCTGAATGTTTTTTTTGGTTTATGAGCTAGCTGTTAATTGACAAGTGTTAAGAGACAATATGGCAGAAGCTGTCATTAGTTTGGCCAGGGGACTGGGGAAATGGAGGGAAAGTGATGCTTCCCACCCAGACAGACAGCCTGCCGTACAGTGTCTCCCCCCAGCCCTTCCAGTAATCACCCAGGCATGCCATTGCCAAAAGCCCAAAGGCAGCCTCCCGCCAGGGGCCCCCACCCCGGCACGATTTATGGGGCCAGCATTTGTAGGGGCCGAACTCCCACAGGGCTGGATAACCCTCAGGAATCCCCAGGCCGTCACTGGGAGGTAGGCTACAATTGGAGCCGGGACATTCAGGAAGGGGAACTGGGGTGTCTGTTGGGGTTGGACAGTGTACATCAGACCAACTGTAGACTGGCTTTAGGACTTTAGGACACTTGCCTGGTGACCCCTAGAGGGGTTAGGGCACGGAAGGGAACCGGGGGGGGGGTCTAACAGCTGAAGTGACTTCAGAGAGATTGGAAGAACAAAGAAAGGCTGATTGAAGAGACTGCTCTGAGACAGTGGGAGACTGTTTTAATAGGCCTCTGGCCCTCTGCACATATAAATGATTGCATAGCTTATGCTAATGTTAGATTATTTGATAGGTATTAAAATGGTTATTCACAGTCTCTGGTTATGAACAAAGAGAAGAATGTTATTTTAATGCATGTCTTGATGTAGAAAACAGGCCTACTCTTTAAGTTGTGAAGCAGCACAGCAGAGTCAAGACTGATCGTTCTTCAAGTTACTCAACCTACTGTCCTTACAGCTGTATCCCAAATACATGGTCACAATGCAACATTAGCCCTTGTTAAGTTTTGTGTAAATGTTTATAGTTACTGTGTGTGTGCCTTGTAGAATGACTCCGGAATGTTCTGGCGTCCTTCCCTCATGGCTCCGATAGCAGACAAACTATGCGTGACCTCCACCCCGCTGTGCAACCCTACTTGTAAACCTGACTCCCAGTCCAATCCCAACACAAGTGTTAAACTGCAACCCTACAGAATACATTAGTTATTCCCCATAAAGACTAAGATGATTGTGGACTACAGGAAAAACAGGACCGAGCAGACCCCCATTTTCATGGACGGGGCTGTAGTGGAGCAGGTTGAGAGCTTCAAGTTCCTTGGTGTCCACATCACAAACAAACTAACATGGTCCAAGCACACCAAGACAGTCGTGAAGAGGGCACGACAATACCTATTCCCCTCAAGAGACTGAAAAGATTTGGCATGGGTCCTCAGATCCTCAAAAGGTTCTACAGCTGCACCATCGAGAGCATCCTGACTGGTTGCATCACTGCCTGGTATGGCAACTGTTCGGCCTCCGACCGCAAGTCACTACAGAGGGTAGCGTGAACGGCCCAGTACATCACTGGGGCCGAGCTTCCTGCCATCCAGGACCTCTATACCAGGTGGTGTCAGAGGAAGGCCCTAAAAATTGTCAGACTCCAGTCACCCTAGTCATAGACTGTTCTCTCTGCTACCGCACAGCAAGCGGTACTGGAGCGCCAAGTCTAGGTCCAAGAGGCCTAACTCTACCTACATGTACATATTACCTCAACTAACCGGTGCCCCCGCACATTGACTCTGTACTGGTACCCCACTGTATATAGTCTCGCTATTGTTATTTTACTGCTGCTCTTTAACTACTTGTTACTTTTTTATTTCTTATTCTCATCTGTATTTTTTTTAAACTGCATTGTTGGTTAGGGGCTCATAAGTAAGCATTTCACTGTAAGGTCTACACCTGTTGTTTTTGGTGCAATTGACTAATAACATTTGATTTAATGAAACCATCTTTCAAAGCCACAAAATTGCTCCTATTACTTTATTGTCACGATCGTGTGGAGGAGAGACGGACCAAAACGCAGCATGTGGAAAATAAGCCATCTTCTTTTATTAGAACGACGAAGATGAACATGAAACGAAACACTTATACAAACTATACAAAAACAACAAACGACCGTGAAGCTACAAACGCAAGTGCACACACAAACTACTTACGTTCAACATAGACAATTCCCCACAACCAGCTAAAGCCTATGGTTGCCTTAAATATGGCTCCCAATCAGAGACAACAATAACCAGCTGTCTCTAATTGAGACCCAATTCAGGCAACCATAGACTTTCCTAGATACCTACACTCAACCATAGACACAGCTAGACTACTATACTAAACATAAACCCAACTACTCTAATAAACCCCCTAAACCTTACAACCACCCTAGACACTACAAAAACCACATACATTCCCCATGTCACACCCTGACCTAACCAAAATAATTAAGAAAACAAAGAATACTAAGGCCAGGGCATGACATTTATTCATATCATAAACCTGTATTACTGTAAATTCAGTATTATACAAATCCCATTAATAACAGGTGCGATGATGATGATTATAATAAATATTGGCAAAGCCTCGCTTATTCTATTTGGCGCTTTCTAATTGTTTAATTAAGATTTAGTCTGTGTATGAGACCAGTATGAAAACGATGCAGTGTACATTAAACCAATCTGTGTAAAATATACTATATGTAAGACCAACATGACTCCTAAAAAGGATTACTCACTAGATTGAGTTGTGGTGGTATTTTCGTCGGGATAAAAAACGCTACGACTGTCTCGGCCTGACTGACATTTAACTTCACCAATCTATCAATTTACAAGACGGCTCTCGAAGCCATAATGATATTTCTACCGAAAGCTGCTTTTCCCTTCATAAATCCGTCTATATAATCCCCCTGGATAGGCAAGATGTTGCCCTGAGCTTTAGCTCTCTGATTGAGCGCAGGGAGAATCTATTAACATGCAGAAGTGGGTAAAACTAGACTGCTACTCACCGTTGTCTATTAAGAATAAAGGACGGTTTGTTAGCACATCACTCAGTCTCATCAGAGGAAAATGGGTCGACTCTGAAGGAGTTAGCCATCTCCCAGATAACAAGCAATTCCTATTTAAATTTGCCTAAGAGCAGAACACAGCACTCCTAGCAACAGCTTTACAAGCTAAATGAGTCTTGAGGTGTAAATTGGCGAGCAGATGCGCTGTTCTATTTGCATTATGTCATCTGTGCTGTGTGGATGTGCAGCGTATGATCCCCCCCACACACTGTTTTCTTCCAAACTTCCTACATGGCAATTAATTAATGCCACCGATGACTCGAGCTCAGGTTTGACAGATTCCTCAAGCTGCAGAGCGGGCTGCCTAGGTGACAGTTATTGCCAATTCAACACACAGCTAGGATTATGACGGATATGAGGGATTTCCACTATTTACCGCTACAGCTGATGTCGCAAAACCCCAGAAACTGTATGTATGGGTGGCTTTTTCCTTTTTGTGTGCATTGCTTTCCTGCTCATTCATGTGAATGGAGAGGGGAAGGGAGGGAGAGAAAATGCCTGACCACACCCAGGCGATCTGCCAGTGCTTTAATGGAGTCCATGTTTGGAAGGCAGCTACAGGGCCAGGACTGCGTGCAGATCTCTTCTCACAGAGGATAGGTCCAGGCCCAGCCAAGCCTCATGGACCCTGACCAAGAGGAGCTGTTTTGGCCGTGTCGCTCCGATCTGACTAGAACCCCAGAAATATTTCACCTCCGACACTCTGACCACAGCTGTCCATGCATCCAACTAAAAGTATCTTCTCCCTTCTATTTTTGACTTGGTGAATATGAATTAGGCCTTTGAAGGTTGCCTTGTGAAAACATTGATAGAAAATGGAGGTTAGTGTGTGTGTGTGTGTGGTATGGCCAAAATGCCTCTGGCCATTCATATCAGGCCTCTCTTATACTATTGGTCTCACTACATGGAGTGATTCCAGGGTTCGTCTTAGTATTGACTGAATTTTTGTCAATTATTTTTTAAATTTTTACTTTCTAAAACTGACTGTGTGAAAGACCACCAGTGAAATCTGAGGCCTCCTAAGAAAATGTTGAGTACATTCCTGTCTTTGGACTTTTTTCAGTGTTCAATGCGAAAATGTGCTGTGTCAAACTGAACCCAGGTTTTTTCCATTTGCAGGATGTTATGACAGTAGTAAAATTGGCCCAAAGTACTATCTGGCTCAACAGCAGGTCTCCATATGTACTCAACCTTGAAGTATTCTCAGTCTCTTACATAAAATGTTTTCTCTCCAAACCCAACAACAAAGCCCTTTTTTAATGTTGTTTACGTCCCTGATTGGGAGATCAAACACAATTCTTCCCTTCTGGAGAGGCATATTCCTGGGAGTAATTGTTGGCACGATAACCTCCAGGTTTGGACAAATTAGGCCTCTGGAACCTGCGGCGAGGCAGATGGAGAGATGTCTTAATGCGGCTTCAGTGAGAGGCCCTCGCTCTCTCTCTGGTTTGCTTGATACTAGGTTGTTGACTAAAAAAAGCCTCGTTTGGCCTGCCGGAGCTGGCGAGGGTCTGCTGCTGAGTTTTCTGTAAAACAGGAAGCTGAAGAGCGGAGTCAGTGAGGTGCTGTCCCAACCCCCCCACCCTTCCATCTACATCACACGGAGAGGCTCTCCTTTCATTCAGAACGGTGTGACCCTGGCTGGCCGCCCGCAGGCTAATCGAATGGTAACGGGTCTAGGAATAAATCATCTTTCAAGCCTCTGCGATATTGAGCCGTGGTGGCGTAGTGAATCAGTTGAGACAAAAATAAACATCCATCATGTCTCTCGCTGTCAGAGCTATGGGGAAGCAGGGCAGCGTTGGTGGTACATGTTGATTTGTTTGTGCCCCGTTTGTGGCCCGAGAAACAACGAGAGGGAGCGAGAGTGAGAAAGGGCCCCTGGACCTCGAATAAGTGCAACAGACAAAGCATCTGGAACACAACTGTGCAGTGGATGCATCTGCCAAGGTCTTGTTCAGCCTGCGGTTTTGTAGTCGTGGGTCTGCTGCTGATTTGCTGTTTTCCCCTTTTGTTGTTGGGTTTTTATTAGAGGCCTCGGCTGGGTCTATAAACGCAGCCTACAGTACCTTTTTAGTAAAATCGTGGACAAAAGGCAAGTTGACTCAGGCCACGTTTTCTGTGCGCTCCACTAGAATGATTAATATATTTTGCTTTGTAGCAACTGAATCAAATCAATAATGAAACCTGTATTGTGCCAATATGTATCCAATTCAAAACTCTACCCTGTAGCTTTGACATAAATGGGTTTATTTTTTTATAGATTTTTGTAGCCTACATATGTCCCTTTTGAATATGCTTAGAATGTAAATTATAGGTCTTTCTTTGAAAAAGCCAGAGTTATTTTATTTGAAGGCTATGGGTTAAGGAATAGTCAGAATGAAATCGTATCTTAAGAAATGCTCTTTAATAGAAAAATTACTTTAATGCTCCAAGTGAATGGAGTTGCTACAGGAACCTAATTGCTTTGACCCCCACGGTCTGGTGAAGTGCAATTCCACAGTAATAGAATTACACTGAGACTCAGATTTTTCCCTTTAAAATGTATGCCAAAAGAAAACATTGACCACACTAACCATACAACTCTATGCTCAATGACTACTTTGATCAATTTACACCCCCCAAAAAGTAAATTTACTGGAAAAACTGTGCAGATTCAATGTTTGGTTAAAGATTTACGATAAAATCTCCCTCAGTTCTTCTTGTAAAATGTTCAGTGGAAATTGTAAAACTTGTCCTTGTGCTTAGAGTTGTATGGTTTTGTTAAACTTCTCAATCAATGTTTTTTGTTTGGTATACTTTTTAAAGTAAAAAATCTTGTCCTGAAAATATCTTATTTGACATGCTATTACTAAGTCGTTCAATCCTTTGGAGAAAAAGTCCTGAAACCATAGCAACCCACAGAAAACAATGCAAAGGGAAATGGGATACTAACACCTTGCCCAAACCGGCTGCGCGCGTGCGCTATCGTGCATGAATTTATTTTGCCCCCCACACCAAACGCGATCACGACACGCAGGTTAAAATATCAAAACAAACTCTGAACCAATGACATTAATTTGGGGACAGGTCGAAAAGCATTAAACATGTATGGTATTTTAGCTAGTTAGCTTGCACTTGCTAGCTAACGTTAATTTGTCCTGTTTAGCTAGCTTGCTGTTTCTAGCTAATTTGTCCTGTGATATAAACATTGAGTTGTTATTTTACCTGAAATGGACAAGGATCTCTACTCCGACAATTAATCCACATATAAAACGGCCAACCGAATCGTTTCTAGTCATCTCTCCTCCTTCCAGGCTTTTTCATCGTTTAAATTATATGGTGAGCGCATCTAAACTTTCATTGTATTACCACGACTACCGGCAAAACAGTTTTCGTCTTTCTATCACCCACGCGGGTATAACCAATGAGGAGATGGCACGTGGGTACCTGCTTCTATAAACCAATGAGGAGATGGCACGTGGATACCTGCTTCTATAAACCAATGAGGAGATGGGACGGGCAGGACTTGCAGCGCGATCTGCGTCAGAAATAGGAACGACATCTATTTTAGCCCTTGGTGTCGCAGATGCTCGTTGGCGCGCGCAAGCAGTGTGGGTGCAATAATTGAATAACATGGGTTTCTAAATTAATTTTGCGACGCTCGCGCACGCGACGTGTCCGGTCTGGTCAGCATGTTAGTCAGTTGCACAACTGAATGCATTCAACTGAAATGTGTCTAGTGCATTTTCGCCCAACGCCTTAATCGACATACATGTCATCGGCACCCAGAGAGAGTAGTTGTTCTTGCCTTTGTTCAAGGGCAGAACGGCAGATTTTACCACCTTGGCGGCTCGGGGATTCGAATCATCAACCTTTCGGTTACTACCCCAACACTCTTAACCGCTGGGCTACTTGCCGCCGGACAGTATAATTGGGAAACATGTTCGGGCCCAAATAGAGACAAAACGCATGAATATCTCATTTCCTCTTTGGCGTTCATTTGCACAGAATGATCAAATCCCCTTGTCATCTTGAAAATATGCATCTGAGCGTTTTTTATGATTGCTCTGTACAGTGCATCTGTCAGGAATGCAGAGATGTTTGCTGTGCATTCCTTTTCTTTCGGGTGACGTCGAGTAAAGCGAACCATGTGGGATTTGTGCTTCTTTCCCCTTCGAGTCTCCATACAAATACTGAGGGGTTAAGCAAGTAGAGAACTCAAGTTCAGCACACTGCACTCTTGTGCTGAGGAATCTGTCAATTTCCAGAGGTCGTTGAACTGGCACCACTTGCGTTGGTTTGGCAGAATGTGAGGGGGGAGTTGAGAGAGAAAGTCCACTTTTTTTTTTTTATCTGCAGGCTCTGATTACAGAGGAAGTCTGGGCTGAATGAGCCATGGCTAGGAACAGGATTTATTGTTTTCATTTTTTTAAATACTGATGATTAGTCTCCTTTTCCATGTGAGTCAGACCGAACCACCCTTTCAATAGATACTTTCACATCACAAGTCTGTGTTTGATAGAATTGTATATTTTTCTCTTGTTTCCTACGCTCTCTTTTTATGCCAGTAGCAGAGCATAAAACAGCTCTATGGAGCCTGCCCCCTCTGTGTATTTCTATCTGCAGAGCTACGCAGGGCCTCGCCAACACGCAACCAAGTAAGGCGTGTGAGCCCTGTCTAACTGGGCTGCATCCAAGTGGTCCCCGTTTAACCTATGAGTTGCTATGCGGAGACCAAACATTCTGACTCTCCAACATAACTTGTCAAGACTTGGACTTCTCTGTCTAGTACCCTGAAATACAGAGGGTGGAGGTTCTGTGTCATACTGGAACTTTGAAAAGTATCACGTTTTCTCCCCTATTCAGTTAAACAGATGTAGGGTCTAGCTTCCCTGAACCTCCTTCAGCTGTTCATCACCTACACAGACAAACTGCATTGTCAAAATATCTACGTTGATCACTCTTGTACTCATTCACTCACTCTCATGGAATACTGCACATGTAGTGCAGTGAGTGCAAAAGGTCGCATTTGGCTCTTGGCATGGTTTTTATGGCTCAAACGGAGGCTCCAGAGGGTTTTCATTCACTCTCTGAAGTTCCACAGGCCAGGCTATAAATGTAGGCTAGTAGCCACCCTCCCCTCTCTCTGCTGTACCACCACACTAGTAAAATCACAAGCCACATTTAAACCACAAGCTCTAATTACCCCCAATGTAAGGGAAGCGACTGACTGACTGGCATCCCTTATTTTTGTCAGCTCACAAATAAGTTACTGGGTGTGTCGCATCTATTGGCAGGAGGTGTAGGGTCGATTCCTTAAACAGATGAACGCACAGTTTTGCAGCACAGTGCGAAATGTAAAAGCAGGATCATGGTCATTGTCTACCTAGTAGACATGCATGCATGCATGATCAGTCTCACAATTAGTTTGTCATAGGAATGTTTAGTGCAACGGGACCTTGGATATATTGTCCCTTGTCCGTGCAAAGCCTGATCACAGCTGCTTGCCGTCACATGGTATATAGCACCTCCGCGACACGCTCCCCCAATTTACAACATGCTTAGAATACGTTTCACTGCATAGCTCAATCACTCACTGTCAGTACGCTTGGCCAGCAGTGCACAGCTGTGTTATGTGACAAAATTAGTTACTCTGTCACAGTGCTACAGTACATACTCGCAATACCACCTCCCTTGTCTCACTGTCTGCAATCATCGTTGTCTCAGTGAGGCTTACTAGTCTAGACTCGTCCTAATTGAGCGCTGTTGTGGCCGTAAAGACAGACGGATGTAGTATAATTATGGCGTGGAAGTGAGTTAGTTTATGACAGAGCTTGGAAGACACGGTGAACGAGGAAGCGGCGTATCTTGTAGTGGTGAATCTCCCCGTCGCTCGGACGTCTCATCCATCATCATTTGGCGGCAGTGAGAGGACGGAGAGTGCCTGCCATCCCTCACGTCTCCTTAGCGGCCCGCTCAGGAGGCCGTTCCATCTGATTTCACATCTCCCTTACCTGGCGCTATTCACGTCTTCCTTCATCCTTCTGCTATCACATGGCCGCTGTGTTGTTTAATAGCTTCGTTGAGACAAAGAGGATGCTGTTACAGAGCAACAGGGACGCCTGGTTTCACCCCCTCTTGAATCTGTTTTAATGACCGCTTCTACGCATGTTGCAGCAAATGGTACAGTCTATGTCAAACACTTAGCTTCCTCTATTGCTAGTCCTACGTTGATTGGTTCATTGTATTTAAGCCAGTACTCTTTTGGCCCTCCCGGGGTACATGGCCCATCTAGATTTCCACATTTCTGTGTTTTGCCCCATGGCCTTGGAGGAAAGTCGCGACAAGTGATTTAGCCCCTTTGAACCCGGCTAATGAATTATATGGCCACTTTGATCCGAGAGGACCAAGGTAATCACAGGAGACTGCTGAAATGATGGTAAGATGGAGCCTGCTAAATTGGTTTTCTCCCTTCCTGTGGATGTATGGACGGTGGCTGGGGATGGCCAAAAAAGGCATTGGAAGAGGGTAAAGCCATTGATGGCGTGCTGAGGCTGCTAAAACCAGACTGCTATTTGCAATGTCTCCTATCCACCTGTGGAGAAATGGGATTCTTCTTCTCCCCGTTCCTCGGACTCTGTCCCATCTCTGCTGGGTTGTGTACACCGCTGCTACGTTTCCATTAGTAGGATGTCCGCTCGGCTGATCAAGTGTATCTCCCAGCTGGGAGGTGGGGTGGAGGGGGGGGTAGTATCGAGCGAGTGGCCTCCTGGTGCGTAAAGTGAATGGTTGGCGATGGGCTGCCAGAGTTTGTGAGAAGCTCGATATGAGCATAATATGATTAATTACTTCTGCTGTTCGGGTCAATGGGCCTGCGTTTAAACCGCGGGTCACCTCTCAGCCTAATGCATTTTAGATTCTCACCCTTATTGATAGAGAAATAATGAAGTCATGAAAAGCCAAACTCTCCCGTCAACGTTTCAACGATTATATGGTCTGAGAGGTAGTCTCCCAAGGTTTACAGAAAATGGCTGGCAGATGATGCAGAAACTTATGGTAGAATAGATTTAGAAATTCCACAACTGCAGTGTAGTGGAACAGCAATGGGCAGTTCCCAGTCTCTACATTTCAAGAGTAAAAACATTGATACAATTTCAGATTTTTTACAAAAAGTCCAGTGAAACTGATTCCGTATGGAACTAAACTCTTAAAAGCTGTTAGCTCTTACTACATTAGAACAGCCACAAAGTGAACCATGTCAGATGGTGTCATTAACTATAAAATGACACCTTTCAAAATAGCCAGTCAGTTGATGACATTGAAAGTGACTGAGAGTGCCATATCTTCAGAAATACACACCTATTACAATGTTCTCTAATGAAACGCATTTAAAGAGTGGTTGATGCAGCTGACAAACTTTCCCCCTCAAACTGTAATGAAGAGAATAGTCTTCATCTACTGAGATGGACATGATAGGAAAGGGGGATACTTAGTCAATTGTACAACTGAATGCCTTCAACTGAAATGTGTCTTCCGTATTTAACCCAACCATTCTGAATCAGAGGTGCGGGGGGCTGCCTTAATCGACATCCACGTCTTCGGCGTCCGGGAACAGTGGGTTAACTTCCTTGCTCAAGGGCAGAACGACAGATTTTACCTTGTAGGGTCCCGGATGCAGTGGTGGAAAAAGTACCCAATTGTCATACTTGAGTAAATGTCTTGCTAGGTGACAGGGTAAATGGGTGACAGGGTAAATGTACATTTTCTTTAGGAATGTAGTGAGGTAAATGTAAATGTAAAAGTTGTAAAATAAAAATAGTCTATTTTATTTTTTGGGGGATCTGGACTTTACTAAGTAGTACTTTTAAAGTATTTTTTACTTAACTACTTTACATCACTGCCTGTATGGCCAGTGGAATATGAGGTTGACTCGGAGCCATTCCTTTATCCCCCTGGGATCCCGCTCCCTTGTTGTTCTCCCAAATTATTTTGGGATTATCCTAATCTCCCTGACCTGGAGGCGGTCTGTTGTACTTGAGTTGAGGCCCGAAACTGTGAGGGCCTACCGGTCTGGCTGTTTGAGCTCTCTCTGCTGATGAAGGTACTGTAGATTGCAGCATGTGACATGCCCCTGTTGTTGATCTGTGATTTCCTCTCTTTGAACAGAGCCGCTGCAAATATTTTGGACCTTAGCTCACAGCCTGGCCGTACCGCAGGGCCCATTGCAATTCAGTGCCCCAGGGGCCCGTATACCGTTTGTAAAACACTGATTCCACACACCAGAGCACATAATTGCAAGGTGTTAAGGGAAAACATGTGGTGAGAAGCACAGGGTGTAAAGCTCTTGTCTTGTTTTTGTCTAGTCTTCCCAGAGAGTTATAACTTTGTGTTAGGCTGAGTTGCTGCGGCGACACGCAAGAGACAGTTTATCGCGGTTGCTCAAGAGTCATAAACGCATCGATGCAGAGATTGATGCATCTAATTCCCCCCGACTCTTTATTTTTTTTATTTCTGGGACCAGGCTGCTATCTGGATCAAGCTGGGGCAATACACGGCCTGACCAGCATCTCTCCTCCCCAATGGAAGATGTTAATCAGGGAAATCTCTCTGCCTCCTTATTGGTTTTCCTCTAGAAGGAGAGATGACATTGGGAGAAAGCGAGAGAAAAGTATTCTGCAACTGATGATGACATGTAAATTGACCGCATTTTAAAAGCCTTTCTAAAGGCCTCCCAAACTAAGCGGCATTCTCTTCAGACAGCCCATTCTGACAGAGCTAAGAAGGGTCCTCGACACCTGGCTAGCTCCCTCAGATAAACAAAAGCAAAAAAAACAAGGCCGCAATGGGCCCATCAGTCCCAAACGGGTTTAGCAGTGGGATTCTCAGGGCTCAGGCTCGTATCGGTGGCACAGCCGGGGAGAGAGAGTGGAGAGATAGCAGGCATCAGGTTTTAAATTACCTGAGATTGCTTTTGTGCCTGGTGTTCTCTGGGGGCTGAGGGGAAGACAAGATGCTCATAAAGCCAGGAACAGGCCACAAGGGACCACCAAGCCCAAATGCACACTCGGGGGTTTCCCTCACCAGAGAGGACGGGGTGTTGGAGGCCATGTAATTGCCCAGCTGGGATGGGGTAGGAGGATGGTATTATTTCTACCATCTCTGTGTGGAATTACCTGTTATATAGGAAGCTGTTACTGGTGGAACAGGCGCTGCTAGGATAGGGAATGGGTACGAACCACATCTGCTCAGGCCTTGCATTGTTGAATTTATCAGGACACAAGCAGGTAGGCTTATGGGTATGACTCCTTATCAAGAACTGCCATTGCATTTTTTGTTGTTGTTGTGGTGATGGACATCACATTTATAGTTAGCTTGTTTAGGCAGTTTTTCTCAATACTGTTGGTGTGTAATAGATTTATCAGGCAACAAAAGTGGCAGTTTTAGTCAGACACAAATGCACAAACTTTCCAGAATTATAAAAAATAACAAAGTGAACCACATATCCTCTGTTTAAGAATAACTACTGTAGTGGTACCGGGTCCAACAATAAAAGCCCTTTTAAGGAAAAACTTTGGAGGAATGGGTTCCATCATGAGGAGGAGGATTATTGATTGTGGCCGGTGGCTCAATGCCATGAAAAGACTGATGGAGTTTTAAAAATGCACAACATATCAGACTATAAAGGCCAATGGAGCGCCTCTCACACAGAAATCTGAAATATTTACCACATAAATCTTGTACCGGCTTTAGTGTAGCTTTGGTCTGTTTGCTTGTTTTATTTTCTTCTTGAAAGGCAGAGAAGATGACCGGGAAGAAGCGTTATCGATCGAGGAGGATGGAGGGAGATTGGGTCCTTTGAGGCCCCGTCAGACCCTTTCATGTACACCCCAACGTCTCGCTAAAGTATTGCTCACTCATTTGCAGAGGGATCAATTCAACTGGCTGTCCACACTGTTTACATTTACTTTTTGCCAGACTGGCTCTGGAGAGTAGGGTTGGGTGGGATCCAGATGTTCATATAGTCATACCGTCCTTCTCTCATCCCGGGAATTATGGTATTACCGGTTTAGTACACAAGGGGTGCCCCCAAAAAATGCTAAAAAGCCCAGAGTGCTAATATAATTTGCACAAGTAATAGCGAATGGAGGCTGCTAGCTAAATATGCCATCAAGTGCAAATTAAAATAAACAACATGCAAAGACCGGCAATCCATCTCATAAAGTTAGACATATATAGGTAGGAGCTAGCGAATGTCATTTTTGGTGAGTTTAGACATTTCCAAGTGAATGTGAACGAGAGACATTGTGCAAATTTAAGATTTTTATTTTACATTTTTATTATTCTTTTTATTTATTTGACTCCCTTTTTCTCCCCAAATTCGATCGAATTACGATCTTGTCTCAAATCTGAAACTCCCCAACTGGCTCGGGAGAGGCGATGGTCGAGTCATGCGTCCCCCGAAACATGACCCGCCAAACCGCGCTTCTTAACCCCTTTGTTATGTCAAGCTTAAATACGTTTAGGAGTGAACATTTGCTTAGCAAGTCACATAATAAGTTGCATGGACTCGATCTGTGTGCAATAATTGTGTTTAACATGATTTTTGAATGACTACCTCTGTACTCAACACCTACAATTATCTGTAAGTGTTGCCTGTGAATTTCAAACACAGATTCAACCGCAAAGACCAGGGAGGTTTTCCAATGCCTCGCTAAGCAGGGCACCTATTGGCAGATTGAAAATAAAAAAAGAAGACATTGAATATCCCGTTGAGTATGGTGAAGTTATTATTTACACTTTTGGATGGTGTAGCAATACAGTCACTACAAAGATACAGGCGTCCTTCCTAACTCAGTTGCCAGAGAGGAAGGAAACCATTTAGGAATTTCATCACGATGCAAATGGTGACTTAAAAACATTTACAGAGTTTAATGGCTGTGATAGGAGAAAGCCGAGGATGTATCAACAACATTGTAGTTTTGCCACAATACTAACCTAATTGACAGAGTGAAAAGAAGGAAGCCTGTTCAGATTAAAAATGTCAAAACATGCATCCTGTTTGCAACAAGGCACTAAAGTAAAACTGCAAAACATGTGGCAAAGCAATTAACTTTTTGTCCTGAATACAAAGTTTTATGTTTGGGGCAAAACCAACACATCACGGAGTACCATTCTTCATATTTTCAAGCATAGTGGTGGCTGCATCATGTCATGCTTGTCATCTGCAAGGACTAGGCAGTTTTGTCGGATAAAAATAAACAGAATAGAGCTAAACAAAATCATAGAGAAACCTGGTTCTGGGAGACACATTCACCTTTCAGCAGGACAATAAGCTAAAACACAATGCCAAATATACACGAGGAGCTTACCAAGACATTGAATGTTCCTGAATGGCCTAGTTACAGTTTTGACTTGAATCCCACCTTGTAACGCAACAAAATGTGGAAAAAGTCCAGGTGTGTGAATACTTTCTGAAGACGCTGTGTTCTAAAGATCTATTGTTGTGTTGTCGTCTGTGTCTTGCTACACCAAACAAAATGGGAGGTGATGGAGTGAAGTTGAGTTAAATTGCTATTCGCAGTACAATGCCAAGACCAACAGTCTGGGACTAAACACCTCCCTCTGCAACTGGATCCTGGACTTCCTGACGGGCCGCCCCCAGGTGGTAATGGTGGGCAACAACACATCTGCCACACTGATCCTCAACACAGGGGCCCCTCGGGTGCACGCTTAGTCCCCTCCTGTACTCCCTGTTCACCCACGACTGCGTGGCCAAGCACGACTCCAACACCATCATTAAGTTTGCTGACGACAACAGTGGAAGGCCTGATCACCAACGAGACAGCCTATTGGGAGGTCAGTGACCTGGCAATGTCGTGTTAGGTCACTGACCTGGCAGTGTGGTGTTAGGTCACCTCTCCCTCAATGTGAGCAAGACAAAGGAGATGATCGTGGACTACAGGAAAAGGATGGCTTAACACACCCCCATTACATCGATGGGGCTGTAGTGGAGCGGGTCGAGAGTTTTTCAAGTTCCTTGATGTCCACATCACCAACAAACTATCATTGTGAAAACACACGAAGACAGTTGTGAAGAGGGCAGACAACTCCTTTTCCTCCTCAGGAGACTTATAAGATTTGGCATGTGTCCCCAGATCCTCAAATAGTTAAACAGCTGCACCATCGAGAACATCCTGACAGGTTGCATTACCGCCTGGTATGGTAACTGCTCGGCATCCGACCGTAAGGCGCTACAAAGGGTAGTGTGTATGGCCCAATACATCATTGGGGCCAAGCTTCCTGCCATCCAGGACCTATATTCTAGGTGGTGTCAGAGGAAGACCCCAAAAATTGTCCGATTCCAGTCACCCAAGTCATAGACTGTTCTCTCTGCTACCGCACGGCAAGTGGTACCGGAGCACCAAGTCTATGTCCAAAAAGGCTCCTTAACAGCTTCTACCCCCAAACCATAAGACTTCTGAACAATTAATCAAATGGCCACCTGGACTATTGACCCTTCCCTTTGTTTTTACACTGCTGCTACTTACTGTTTATTATCTATGCATATTCACTTTACCCCTACCTACAAGTACAAATTACCTCAACTAACCTGTACCCCCGCACATTGACTCGGTACCGATAACCCCTGTATTTAGCCTCGTTATTGTTATATAATCTTATTGTTTTTATATATTTTTTCAACTTTAGTTCATTTAGCAAATATTTTCTTGAACTCCATTGTTGGTTAAGGGCTTGTAAGTAAGCATTTCATGGTAAGGTTGTGTTTGGTGCGTGTGACATAATTCATTGGTCGCCTTCAAATAAAAAATGGTATGCCTCTTGGCATCATTTTAATGTCAAGGTGTCAAAGCAAATTGCAGGAACCCAAGAACAATCCACCAGGGATGTCTGGTCTTTGTCCAACCCATTCAAAGCAGGGCCTTGGACACATGCAGTACCATCCCTCTTACATTAGAGCAGACCTGAGTTGTTGCCAGAAGAGTGACCAGAGCGCATGAATTACATTACATGACCAGTATCAATAGCAGACAGCAATGAATAGAAAAAGTTTAAAAACACAGTAGTGCAAAATGACCCTTAAAATATCTCGTAGATCAATCAGAGACTACCCTGCCACAGGTAGGATATCAAACTTAAGCAGCTGCGAGAACATTGCCTTTCAGTTTGTAGTCTCTATGTCCGCCTCATATCAGCGGGTCATTATTAAACCGGCGAACTGCCCACACCGCCAAATAGTAAATGTGTGTTTACCTCCCCGTCGTCAAAATATAATCACAGCGTTGTAATCTTAACCCCCGAAACAGCGTGTTCCGGGGAAAAGGCCCTGCGACCTGCCGTCTGCGTCTGCCGATAACGGGAGGAGCGAGATTTTAAAAACTGTTGCTCCTCACCGCTGAGTAATTTTTTAAATAGCACTATCCAGTCTCCCCATGGGGAAGGGAAGAGCAGCTTTTTTCTGAGGGGTGAATAGAATGGGCTAAATATCTTTGTTGCTGAATGTTTCCACCTCTCACTGCATTCTGTGCGTGTGGATTTAATGGCTCGATGTGGGTCCAAGTAAATTGATTCTACCATCGTGGGGTAAGGACACAGTGGCGGGCCACCAGTGGCGATGAATGAAAGAGCTATCGCCTGCAAGTCACTCTCCCTGCTCGCTGACTCCACTAGCACCACGCTGCTTCCAGTCATTTCAATAGAGAACACAACCTCACATTCACTGGCTATTTTTTTTCTCTCCCTTTGATATGGACCTGTGTATGTGTTTTTTTTGTGTGTGTGCGCTGCAGATGCAGCAGTGTAAACAGCAGAATAGGCCTAAACATCTCTCTTCCTGACTACCGATCTGTGTTTCGTGTGCCATGGTCCCTGTAATGTATCAGTTGAATGTTCTCAGTGTTGTTTCATATTACCAACATGTAGGTGTGACATGGTACACTAACTGATTAGCATTGCCTGCTTGGTCTTTGACCTACTAGTCTAGTTGCAGTGTGCTACAAGGCACCTAATTGTTGACCGTGTTTTAAATTGAGGCTTATGATCCTGTTGGAAATCCCCCCTATAGTTTCCACTCTTTGATAGTCTCTGATGTTACCCTTTGAATCTCTGCTCTAGGATATGTTGTGTACAGTAGACATGACAATAAGTTTCTCTCAGCACCAAAGACAACAAGCTTATCACTTCATCCTGTCTCTGAAAGCCCAAATGACTAGTTGTTCATGTAGAAACGAAATGGCATCAGAATGCAGAGATAATACAGGCTTCTGTCAAAATCAGAGCAAAGCAGCTCAGAAAATTGTTTTTTGTCGGTGTTGTTGCTGGCTGGTAGGCGATCAGTTTTCCCCCCGCACAGTACACAACAAGCGCTTAAATTACATGCATCTCAGAGTCATTACATCTAAACCTTGACAAGACGTCAAAGCCCATGGTGTCGCTAAAATATATTTATCCGCCGTCTTTTCAAGGAATTGAATCACACCCGTGCAGCCAAAGAAACACCGCTTAAGGGTAAGCACATGGAAAGGCGGGGATTTACTCACTTCCTCTTTGAATATGGCAATACTGAGCTTTTTGCCTTGCTTTATTTACTCCTTCCACGATATGTGGTTGATATGTTTTTTTGTTTTTTGTGTGTAAATCCTCTGTCAATTTACTGAATGTCACTCTGGGTTCTGAACAATATGTGAGCGACGCTCTGAGCCGTACTTTATTTTTTTTTACTACAAAGGCAGGCCTTTGTTCAATCACCTCAGAACTTGTTTATACACAGAGGACATTGCACATAGCAGCGTATTTATATTCTACCTGACCTGTTATATTCATGTAAGTGGAAGTTGAATCCAATCAAAGCCGGCTTCCCTCCATGGCTACTGCCAGGTATACAGATATCAGTTAGAAGCAGTTGTGACAGGAAAATCTGAAAGTGTTCTCAGGACGGTTGTCAAGTTGTGGTAGAAGCTGAAGTGGTGGTGTTCCTCTGTCTGTGGTTGTCATAATGTCAGGTTTGCCTGTTACTATTAGGCGTTTGTGGGTGTGTGGTGAGCTTTTTGACAGCCTCATAGTGGTAGTTCCGATGGTAGCATGACCTGTAGTGGCTGTGATGACATTGGAAAGCCTATGCTACTGTACAACACTAGATAATCAAGAGTATGTGGACACCTGCTCGTCGAACATCTCATTCCAAAATCTTGGCCATTTAATATGGAGTTGGTCCCCCTTTGCTGCTATAACAGCCTCCACTTTTCTTGGAAGGCTTTCCCGCTAGATACTTTTTAAATTTTATTACCCCTTTTTCTCCTCAATTTCATGATATTCAAATTGATAGTTAGTCTTGTCCCATCGCTGCAACGAGGCGAAGGTCGAGAGCCGTGTGTCCTCCGAAACGCGACCCTGCCAAGCCGCACTGCTTCTTGACACAATGCTCGCTTAATCCGGAAGCCAGCCACAACAATGTGTGGGAGGAAACGCCGTACACCTGGCGACCGTGTCAGCGTGCATTGCACCCGGCCCACCACAGGAGTTACTAGTGCGCGATGGGACAAGGACATCCCTGCTGGCCAAACCCCCCTTTAACCTGGAAGACGCTGGGCCAATTGTGCGGCAATTGCGCGGCCGGCTGCGACAGAGCCTGGACACTAACCCAGAATCTCTAGTGGCACAGCTAACACTGCGATAGACCACTGCGCCACTCGGGAGGCCTAGATGTTGGAACATTGCTGCGGGGACTTTCTTCCATTCAGCTACAAGAGCATTAGTGAGGTCGGGCACTGATGTTGGGCGATTAGGTCTGGCTCAGTTGGCATTCCAATTCATCCCAAAGTTGTTTGATGGGGTTGAGGTCAGGGCTCTATGCAGACCAGTCAAGTTCTTCCACACAGGGTTCTGTATGGAACTCGCTTTTTGCACAGGGGCATTGTCATGCTGAAAAAGGAAAGGTCCTTGCCCAAACTGTTGCCACAAAGTTGGAAGCACAGAATCGTCTAGAATGTCATTGTATGCTGTAGCGTTAAAATTTCCCTTCACTGGAACTAAGGGGCCTAGGCTGAACCATGAAAAACAGCCCCAGACCATTATTCCTCCTCCACCAAACTTGGCACTATGCATTCGGGCAGGTAGCGTTCTCTTGGCATCTGCCAATCCCAGATTAGTCCATCAGACTGCCAGATGGTGAAGCATGATTCATCACTCTAGAGAACGCGTTTCCACTGCTCCAGAGTTCTATGGCAGGGAGCTTTACACCACTACAGCCGACGCTTGGCATTGCGTGTGGTGATCTTAGGCTTGTGTGTGGCAGCTCGACCATGAAAGCCCATTTCATGAAGCTCCCGATTTTAACAGTTATTGTGCTGACGTTGTTTCCAAAGGCAGTTTGGAACTCTGTAGTGAGTGTTGCAACCGAGGACTATTTTTACACGCTCCGCACTCGGCAGTCCAATTCTGTGTGCTTCTGTGGCCTACCACTTCACGGCTGAGCCGTTGTTGCTCCTAGACGTTTCCACTTCACAATAACAGCACTTACATTTGACCGGGGAAGCTAGGCAGAAATTTGATGAACTGACTTGTTGGAAAGGTGGCATCCTATGACGGTGCCACGTTGAAAGTCACTGAGCTCTTCAGTAAGACCATTCTAATGCCAATGTCTGAAATAGTCGAATATGCTAATTTGAAGGGGTGTCCACATACGTTTAGATGTATAGTGTATGTATTACTGCAGACAAAGCTACAGGAGTTGTATTCTATAATTTGCTTCCTTGTATTTTCTCTCTCTTTCTGCCAGTGTTGAATTTTTTTCTATTTCTCTCCCTCTGTCCCACTCTTACATGAACTACACAGTATGCCTTATTGAATGTGTTGTGTTACTCCAGCACTGGTTCTAAATCCTATTTTGTTGTATTCCTCAGGTGACTGTAACTTTGAGGGGCCCTACACGGCATGCGGCTACAGCCAGGGTAAGGACGATGACTTTGAATGGGAGCAGGCTAACACCATGGAGAGGCCGTCGCCCAACCCCTGGATGCCCACGGGTCAGTCTTCATCCTCTTCCTCTTTCTCACCCCTCCCCCTCCCCACCCAAACAGAAAGCCCCTGAAAAACAGAGAACCCATTCAACCCAATGACCCACTCACTCAGCACTAAGCATTTGCTCTTATTGTATTATCAAGGGAACGTCTCCCAAAGAGAAAATCCCCCAACTGGGTATGACTGTGATCTCTTCTACATATAAGGTGGTTCCTTTTGAATGTTTACTCTCTTAAAGGAAACGTGGCAGATTTACACTCTGCTCAGCATTGGGCTGTATTCAATGTCATTACTCTCTCTTTGTTGGGCCCGCAACTCATCACCTCACTTCGATGGGGCAGCAATAGTCGCAGTGAAATGTTGTGCCAACGTTGAGAAATAGCTTAGTGATGGCACCCGCTTTGACCTTTCTAATGAGGTCTACAAGACAGTGGCTCTTCTGTGTGAGCAGAGGTTTCTGTGGATAGAATGAGCACAGGATGAAACGGTCTATAGTCTCCGACGGCACAGCCAGTGTGGATTCATCTATGGTATTCATGGAGGAATGATGTGTTTACAATGCCTCTGCAGGCCGGTTAGTGCTGGTTATTGATTAACATCTAGCCCAATAGTTGCCAGAGGAAGATTTAGCTACACTAGAGATTAATGATGTCCAGGGTAATTATTATCTATCTTTTTTTCATATACAGGGTTAACAAACGGCTTCCTTTTTAATCTGATGAATTTCATGAACACAGTTTTTGTTGTGCAGTTTGTCCGTATGTAGCTGTGGCTTGAAACGCCAACAATTTAATGTTTGATTTTGTAGGGCTATTGTCAGAGCCTATTTCATAGATAAAATAGAATTAAAATGCTCTTTCATATATCATGTTTTAGTTGCCATTTCTGATTTAAAAAAAATAAAAAACAAGAACCCCTTGTCAGAGGCTCTTCAATTATTTCACATAAATTGAATCTCCTCCACAATGACATTGAAATACATTTAAGAAATGTTCAATGCCTCTTTCATTTGCTGTACAATGAGCTCCCCCGGCACAGCATTGATCGCTTCCTCAATTTCAAACGGAAGAGTAATTGCCACAAAGGGAATCGACTAGCACCCTTTGATAATTGACTGAGGATAAAGAGGAGGCCACTCAGTCACTCGATAACAAAGGTGACGCCTTTGGACAAATGGACCCCTGTTTTCCCTCTTAAATCTGATAAATCAGAGGCCCAATTCGCATGAAAGCCACATCTCTTCGCTCTCACTTTCTCTGCTCTCATCCAGCTTGCCAACTGACAGCCAGGCTAGAATTAATTACCTGGACATTTGCTAATTTCATCTCTTTCCCACCTACTCCACGTCCATCGTCCAATGCCCTCTCTGTCTGAGAAATGACCTGACATAGCCAGGGAAGACGGGGAGGTGTTTACTTTGCCATTGGAAGGGTGATTTATGTGGCTACAATGGGGAGGCGGCGTAAGTTTAAAGCGTGGCTCGGCAGAGGGCTGTGACAGTCAGGCCCTGACTCCAGGACCTTTTTAATTGACACCCGCTATGGCGACGGAACTCTGGTTGTGGCGGTCCAGAGGCCACTGCATTAGCATCATATTGTTTTCTCTAAGGAGCATCCCTATTGAGATGCGAAGCTGCTTCTCTCCGATTGCAGCTGCCCCCCCCCCTGTTATTGCCTACCCTCAATATCCTTTGCCGTGATTTACACACCGGAGTATGTAGGTGCTGCGGAGAGCAATAAATCAAGCTTCTACCATTAAAAAAAAAAATTTACTCACCCCTCACGCTGCATTGTTGTCAGCGGCCAGTTAGGGCGATGTCATGCGAACGTGTGAATGGTTTTTGGTATAGTAAATGCTCAAAGCTAATTTGAGCGCAACTGACAACTGTTGAGATTTTTATATCTCTCTCTATGTATAACAGGTTATGTCAGTTGGGCCTGTGCCAGTCAGTATTACATATCCGTGTATGATTAAGGAGTGGCCTGTCGTAATAGTAGGACTATATATTCCCTCTCTCGTCTTACAGCTAAGTTCTATATCCAAATGTTTCCACCAGGCCACATTACGTTATGTCTTGCTCATAGAAGTAATTCTATTTCTATCATGTCTGCCTTCCATCCAGGAGAGGACAGGGGGGTGGCTGTGTTCTCTGCTCTGGGAGATAGAGTGCTAATTAAGAGCCATAAGAAGTCTTATGACCCCTGTTTGAGGAAGTGGGCCAAGCACGGCGAGGTCTGGGGAAAGGCACTTGAGGGCAAGAAGGACACAATGGCCACTGGCCTGACATGAAATCTAGGTCTGAATGACCTCTGACCCTGATGGCCCATAGCCAACTGCTGAGATGTAGGGGGAGGGTTGTAAGTGGGTGTAGCTACACCCTAGGGTGTCTTATAACATGTCAGAGGGACACACTGACTGGACACAATAGAACAGAGGTTATACATGCCATGTTAGTATCTCAATCATCCTGACCTATGGCTCTGAGGCGTTTGAAGAGTGGCCAAAGAGCTCAAACCCATCAACACAGCACGGCTCCTTGGATGAGGCTGGCCGTCAGAGTCAGTCTCAGAACTCACTGACTGGACCTCACGGTCTCCCAGTCTGTTGGCTGTATCTGGTTACCAGACTTGCTGTCTTTGAGGCTTGAAATTATTCCCCACCTACTGCCATAACAGGTGTAAACCCACTTTGTTGCTTTTAGGGTTTATCTATCCTGCTGCATCTCTCTGAGATCCAACCAGCGCTAATGGCATGGTAAATCCAAATGCTTGACTTCGGACTTCCTCCGTTACCAAAAGGATGGAGATGGAATTGACTCGGAGCTCTTCAATACAAGGTTGTAATGTGGTCAAGTAGCCTCGGAGAGTGTCCGACTGTCTCCCGTGTAGATAACGCAATTCTGAACCCATTACGTCTCTGTTGGCAATTCATCTTGGGCAAAACGTTACTGTTTGTTTCAGATGGAGAACAGAAGTGGCGAGATACCGTTAAGTTTTCTCCTCATTTAACCTTCTGATGGTCACGTTGTAAACATGTCTGTAAAATCAAATCAAATGTTCCTTGGTGTCCACAAAGAGAACCAGCCCTAGTAAAACATTTTTTTATTTAAGACCAAAGGGGAGGAAAGTGGCTTCACTAATGGACAAACCACCTCTGCATTTGCCGGCGTGCCTTTTTAGATGACGTGTAAAAGATGGACCCATATTCAGGTACAGCCCCCCATATCTAGGGAAACATAAGCTGGTGAATAATATGGTCTCTGTCTGGGTGAGAGGCAAACCGTGAGTGGGCAAAACACAGACGTTCACACATCCCTTCCGTAACAGTCCCATCATGCATTACACCGACAAGTATCGCTTTGCAGCGTGACAGAGGGAACTCATTCTGAAATGGCATTATTGCACGCCACTACTCTACTCATCCATCAACAGTCGAACGCAGAGCGATCTCACTGTCAACAAACAGACTCCCGGTGTATCCAAACCCCCAGTAAAGTTGTCTGTACTGTGGAAACGTTAATAACCTGTGAGAGTGCAGTAGGGCTAAGTCAGATGACCGTGCTGTTCTGCTCTAATGAAAGAATCCTATCGTACTGCTGTGACTAGCGTGTTATTCCAGCTTTGTGTAATGCGAGCGCCACCGTGGAAAGAAGGTTAAAAGTGAATGACCCATGTAACTGCTGACCTAGCTGGCCTATCAGATCTGGGTTTACTGTACTGAGCTACTTCTTCCTTCAGTGTGTGGGAGCGGGGAGCATGTGATGTTGATGTGATGTTTTTTTCTTTCTTTCGCTCTACTCTTGCTCTCTCCCTCCCCCCTTTCGAAACCCAGATAACGTAGTTATCATAGTTTGCACAAATGAGGTAATTGCCTCAGTGCTGTGTGCAATTTGCACTCTCTCTTTCCTCGCACGGCTCAAGTACTGTTAACTTTTTGGTTCTGAGATGAATGTCAATAATATTGTGTTTTAAAATAGTAAAAGTGTCATACTACTTTTTTAGCGGTTGACCTAGGGTACATGACTAGATTTACACGCTCCAGTGGAGCATTTTAACTGGTAAATTTCATAATGTAATTTTGTCATCATACACAGCTGGTCTATTCACAGACGGTGTCAGTGGGTCCTTGTACAGTAACTCTGAAAGAGTCATGGTAATGCTCCCTACAATATATACTGAACAACAATATAAACGCAACATGTAAAGTGAAAGATGACAGAATTTGACCGTACGCACAAACAGCTTCTTTCTCAAAAATGTTGTGCACACATTTGTTTACATCCCTGTGAGTGAGAATTTATCCTTTGCCAAGATAATCTGTCCACCTGACAGGTGTTGCAGGTAAAGAAGCTGATTAAACTACATGATCATAACACAGGTGCAGCTCAAGCCACAGATGTCTCAAGTTTTGAGGGATTGTGCAGTTGGCATGCGGAAATGCAGGAATGTCCACCAGAGCTGTTGCCTGAGAATTTGATGTTCATTTCTCTACCATAAGCCGCCTGACTTTTTAAAAAAAAGAAAGAATTTGGCAGTACGTCCAACTGGCCTCACAACCGCAGACCACGTGTAACCACGCCAGACTGGGACCTCCACACCCGGCTTCTTCACCTGTGGGATCTTCTGAGACCAGCCACCCGGACAGTTGCTGAAATTGGGGGTTTGCACAAACGGTCAAAAGAACGTCTCAGGAAAGCTCATCTGCGTGCTTGTCATCCTCACCAGGGTCTTGACCTGACTGCAGTTCGCCATTGTAATTGACTTCAGTGGGCAAATGCTCACATTCGATGGCCACTGGCATGCTGGCAAAGTGTGCCCTTCACGGATGAGTCCTGTTTTCAACTGTACCGGGTAGATGGCAGACAGCGTGTATGGTGTTGTGTGGGCGAGCGTTTGCTGATGTCAACATTGCGAACAGAGTGACCCATTGTGGCGGTGGGGTTAGGGTATGCGCAGGCATAAGCTACGTACAACAAATACAATTGCATTTTATCGATTGCAATTTGAATGCACAGAGTTACCGTAATGAGATCCTGAGGCCCACTGCCGTGCTATTCGTCCGCCAACATCCCTTCATGTTTCAGCATGATAATGCAAGACCCCATGTCGCAATTATCTGTACACAATTCCTGGAAGCTGAAAATGTCCCAGTTCTTTCATGGCCTGCATACTCACCAGACATGTCACCCATTGAGCATGTTTGGGATGCTCTGAATCAACGTGTACAACCGCGTGTTCCAGTTCCTGCCAATATCCAGCAACTTTGCACAGCCATTGAAGAGGAGTGGGACAACATTCCACTGGCCACAATCAGCAGCATGATCAACTCAATATGAAGGAGATGTGTCGTGCTGCATGAGGCAAATGGTGGTCACACCTGATACTGGGTGTTTCACAAACTGGATACTACCGTGCTCCGAGCACGCAAAATGGAGCACGGCAGGGTCGGCGTATGAGTCCGACTCAAAGTATGCGAAATGGCGCAGGGAAGGCACTTGAATACGTACTCCGTTTGTGTGCCTAATTTATTTTGAAGCACGCATCGATGCAAGCTTCAACGGAAAGTATTCAAAGGAACATGATGCAACCACGTAAAAAATGACTCACATTTTCTTAAAGTCAAAGACTGAAGTGAGAGAAAATATACTCCGACTTCAGAATTAAATGTTGCCTATTCACATCATCACATATGTTGCCTGACTACAATATTTTAGTTTGATACCTTAATTAACACAGCATGTATTTATTAACTGGTTAGCTGAACTTGGCCAGAAAGAATTGTTAGTTAGCTACCCACAAATAATTGACATCTACCTTGGATAACATTGATTTTAGGTCATTGTTGCCTATTATACTATCTGGTTAGCTACATTATTACGATTAACATAAACGTTTGCTTTGTGTATATCTTGTTTCATCTATTGCAATTGTCCTGGCTAGAAGAAGGAAGGTTCAGTGAATGGGTAAGTAGATAGTAAGTCAATAGGCTTAACTGGCTGGCTAGCTAGCTAACCATGAATAATTGTCATCACATATATCTAGCTGATAATTATGAAGTAAAATGTTTGCTTTGTGTATGTCTTGTTTAGTCTCTATTGTTGCCATTGTCCTGGCTGGAAGAAGGTTCAGTGAATGGGAGATGCAGCGTGAGGTAATACAGTAGGGGGAGTGTGAGTGCTTCTCAAATATGTTTTATGCGTTCTCCACACTCTTGTACTCACAAGAACGTACTCAAGAGAACGTCCTCGGAGAATGCACTTGGAGCATGGTAGTATGCATTATTGAGAAACACCCAATGCCTGGTTCTGATCCACTCCCCTATTCTGGTTCTGATCCACTCCCCTACCTTTGTTTTAAAGGTATCTGTGACCAACAGGTGCATATCTTTATTCCCAGTCTTTTACCTAGTCTGCTTTTACCTTTACTGCTTTTACCTCGGCCGTCTGGTATGTAGGCCTATTTGAACCGTTGTTATTGCAGCCAGCTCCAACAGGACTTTATAATATATAAATCAAATCCAGATGTATATTGACCTGGGCAAGGTTTCGATTGATAAATGTTTTAATGTTTCTCATTCTAGACCCAATCCTGCCTCTCTGCTCTCCATGTTCAAGACCTGATATGAACTGTCCAGGTCAGCAAATATCTAATCTGAGTCTGTCGAGACTCGCTCTGTGATTGGTTGGCAGTGACAGAGCTAAGAAGCTATTGTTTGTTTTTGTTTTTTTCCCCTCGCTACACAACTCCCCAATTCTGCTACTACGACAATTTAATTGCAGGGAGCATGTTTCCCCGGCTAAGCCCATGAAAAACAATAATCTGTGTTTAATACCTTTTTCCTGCGCTGCGACAGAGAAAAGAACCACTCCTTTCAGCAGAAAAGAGGCCTGGGCTTTGGCAGGGTATTACTGGCTCTGACTGTGGGCGGACTGTCAATAAACACACTACCTCAAATTAAATGTGGAAAATAATATTTGCCATTTCTTTCCAGGCTTTTTGTGTTATTATTTTTCGGTTGATGCTCTTAGGCTTATAGTCACATCAGAAACTAGTACTGTACTTTTCTGATGTGGCTTGAGTATTTTCACTTAGTGCTAAAACAGACACAGTCTTTTAATAATGATTTTCCACGGTAATCTCGGTTAACTCTATTTTAATACCACACATGGCCTTACATGGATTTAGTTTAACATATTCAGATTAGTCCTTTTCCTCTCACCACTGTAATGGTTCGACCTTCAATGTTAACCCATATAAATAGCATTCGCTGCACTCAACTGTGCATCACACTGGCATTAATACATGTAAAGAGGGACAGAGAATAAATATGAAAATGTGTTTACTGCTGAATACACAATGATCTGCTTTGGGTTCCACCATCCGAGGCCTGCGGGATACGACCCTTATCAGTCACACTCGCTGCAGAAATGGGAGCTGCCAAGGCGACCACGACAGAGTATCCTGGCTCGCACCACAGATTGATTGGCTCCAACCAGAACTGTCCCTTAATTACAGTAGAGGGTGAAAGGCGACAGTGAGACAGACCGTTTTAAATGCACACTGCCTGGCCAGTAGACATGATTTATGAATCGTTATTATTCGAGGGGGCGACCAGAGTCTGCGTAGTGCTCCTGTTATTAATATTTTAAATATGGCTTGTTTGTTATCAGGGCAGACACAGCTGCTCCCAGTTCATCTATGCACAGAGACCTGCTTTCATGTGACCGACAATTCAAGTTGTTACGCGTCAAAGCGACCTCACAACCACATTCCTTCCATGCAGTATTGTAAGCGTATATCAGACACAGCAGTACACCTTCAAAAGCGGTGACTGAAATAATATGGCTGCCTACCTCTGAGAATGGCTGGTTCTGTTGCTTGCGCAATCTCTCCTCTGTACTGTATATGCAAGGCCCAGACTCAGTAAGACAGTCTGAAGCGTCCGCCGCCTCTTTGCTCTGAAACTGAAACTAGAGCCCATGTTTGTATCCACCACCCTGGATGTTAGGATTTTAATCAAAGGGTGGCTAATAAACAAAGTCCGTCTTTGGAAGGAAACGCTGGACTCCAGCCTCCTTCATGTCAGTGATGACCGCCAATGTTTTGGAGCTGCAATCTGTCTGTGGGATCATTCATTGGACAGCTACTCACCAGTGTAAATGCAACATATTGCGCCAAGCCTTTTGCTACAGGGCTGAAATTAAACCAGAGCATTACTGTATTTAAAGGCCTTGGATATCCAGTCATGGTACTGTACACGTCACTCCTGCTTTTCAGGTTTGTCTGAAGTTTGTTCAGACGGTTGAACAATCCACAACTGTGGGCTACAGCATGACTTCACTACCTGCTTCTGTGTGTCACAGTTAGCCTGACCTCTGAACTCTATCACACTGATCTGTCTGACTGTTCTAAAAGGCTTGTTACCAGTTACTGCCCTCTCTGCCAGCCCAAATGAATTCACAGCAGTCTCGCTAACCCCCTGACGCACCGGGAACGGCGGCTAATTGCTCAGACAATGTTTGCAGAGACGACGGGTATCGTGTCCCTTGGCAAGGTTTCAGTGCATTATGCAGAGCAGTGGGAGGAGAGGGGGTAGAGGGGGACCGGCGCATCCCCTGGGGAGGTGACATGATCCCCATGGCGGGGGCGAGGGGGAGTAATTGGGACCAGCGAGTGAATAAAGACAACTTTATTACATTACAGACGGGTCAAGGCACACAGCACAGTCCTTGCCCGGCGTTCAGATAGAGCTGCCTGCTCACGCCCCGTGCACACACACACACACACACACACACACACACTGGGTTGTTTATCGGTTTACCTGCCCCTCTCTGTGATTAACACTGATCGCCACGCCGACGGCTCGAAACAGATTTCAGGCGGCTGTCATGCTTATGTCCCCTTTATCACTCTAATTTGGGGGGAAGGGGAGACTGTGTGGCTATGGCAGGAAAACATACTGTCCCCCATTACCCCCCCCCCCCCCCCCCCCCTCCTTGTTTTGTTCTGGTCAGGCCTAGTATAACCAGTTGAATCCTAATGACCTTGTTATTTTGATCCAACGCAGAGGCGACGGATTCTATTTGTTTCCCATCTGTCTCATCAATTAGTACCTGAAGCTGAGTACTTCATACAGCGGGTGCTGTTACAAGAAGCCACAGTGGAAGTAGAGTACGTGACTTGACTTCAGCAAGTTGCCTTCATAGTTTTAGCTCAAACTTTAGTTCCAGCATGGTTTAAATAGGGTAGGCTAGTTTGATGGCTTAAACTAGTATAGCACAATCTAATACCATTGGGAGAGGAACTGTTACCTAACCAATGTCATTGTTTACACATGTATATAAAGACATGTTTGTTTAAAAGCTTTGTGCTTAATTGTTATGTGGAGGTTAGCATAGCAAGGTTACGGATTGTCCTTGTTCATCCCTATGGCCTGGTTCTGATTGCTACCCTCGGCTCATTGCGGTGATTGGTTGGAGTCGGGCTGCGGTGCATGATGGTGCTACATGCTCCAGTGCCCCCATTGTGCCTCCCTGCATGGCAAAGCTGGATCCAGAGCAAGGCCCCCTTTTTGGAGATGTCATCACCACAGGCTGCCGTACCTACCGAGGCATGATTAGATATCCAGCCAACAAGGCTCAGATCATCTCATGGGTCATCATGGCCTTCATCCAAAAACTCATCCATGTAGTCATCAAAGAACTCATCCCAAAATTCATCTGAAGACAGATCTTAGGACTGGTCAACAATGTGGCTCATCCGTTCACTCAACTCAATTGGATTGTTGTTTAATTGAAGGGAGAAGAGATTGACTCAATTAAGGAATCGGTGAGCTCGTTTGCAGAAGCGACGATCTGTGTTTTTGAATAGACTGAGGACGGCCAGGTTTTGAAAGTTTCCTTTGAAGACACGCTGCCAGACCATCCGTCTGAGGTTTCTTTGATGAGCATCTGTCAGTTTCTGGAACCAGGTATCTCGTTTGGCAGCTGATCAACCGAGTATCATTTATAAAAAAACGGAGCATTGCTACACTGGATGCTTCTGAACCGGCGGGTTAATTTCCGTGTTAGAGGCTTATCGGTGTTGGCCACATGAGTGAGAGCAGCCAATCATGTCAGGCCTTTGAACACGACCCCTCCGCCAGTCAGTCAGTCACTGGGGGGTGGGGGTGTGTGTCTAGCTTATTTCACACTGCTGCCATGGGGACCGACTGTGATTACAAAGCCACCTATCAGTGCACACATGGCCGTAATTAAAACCTAGCCCACTAATTCCACGCAAACAAACACAGATAATGCCTACGAGGACCCAACCGGGACCATCTCTCCCCCTCCCTGCCCTCCCCTTGTCGCGCATCACTGCATATCGTGTTCAAGTTCATTATGACACTCTTTCTCTCTTGGCTGCCAGTTGCAAACTGTGCCGCTGTGGCGGACACATTTTTGTCAAAGTCAGGAAGTCTCTCACTCACAAACACATTATTGTCCTTCCACTTTTTTTGTGTACTTTCCAAAGGCTTTTTGAGTTTGTGTTGTACGACAGGCTCTCAGACTAGACCTCTATGTCAACGCTTTAGACAAATCCTACACACACACACACACACACACACACACACACACACACACACACACACACACACACACACACACACACACACACACACACACACCACCACCCCAACCCTTCCCTCACGAATAAAGTACAGAGCCCTCTTCTACACAATTGCACTGAGCAGGCAATGTCCCATCAGCTGCTGGTCCCAGCCCAGCCCCCCACCCTGACAGGAAACCTCTCTGTCAGCATATGTCCTGTAATGTGGGATTGGGGTGGGGGGGGGGGTCTGTCTTGATTTGATCTGGACCTTGAGGTTGGGCTGTGTCGGGGAAAAGGGGGGTGGGCACGGAGTGCAAGAGAAGCATGAGCGGCAGTGGGCTAGGGGTAGATGTTCACGTTCTGTAACCCTTGCCATGCAATCACATGGCCTGATGAATTATTTTATTCTGGCCAGTAGTGAGATTGGTATGTGAATATGGTGATTCATTTCTGTCACAACATGGAAAGGAAGAGGTGTTCTTCCTTTTAGGGTTCAGTATTTTTCAAAAGGGAAATTCCAGTAGAGAACATTCTATCATTGACCAACTAGAACAGTGCCAGAGCAATCCTGACTCCCATCCTAACTCCACAAAGCATGGTAATGAGTCTGTGGTCTGGCTGGCAGAGAGGAAGAGGCCGTCCTTTCCTTTACCTTACACCTTTCTCCCATGTCTGTTTACCCTACTGATCCAGACCTGCTATCTCTCATTCTGCTCCCGTCTGAGATTGACAGGCAGTGTCACCTTTAAACAATGTGAAGATCCACTTCGTAGGATGTTGATAAGGCACAATTGTAATGGAATCTGTCTGAAACGGGCCAGCAATCTTTATTACGATAGTGTTTTTACCCACACACCTTTTAAACAGAATCTGTTGTAAAAAGTCAGTGGCTATGTGTATTTCTGGCCCACTTTCCAAAAATGTAATTATGTGGAAGAGCAATTTTTTGTTGTTGTCTTTATTCTGTCACCTGTAAAATAAAATAAAAATTCAGTCTGAAACAAGACCTGGTAATTAAATAAACTCTTCAGTCTACTTCAGCTTGCCCCTCCATGTACCCTGTCTGTTATTGGGGATTGTCCCTCCATGTACCCTGTCTTGTTATTGGGGATTGTCCCTCCGTGTACCCTGTCTTGTTATTGGGGATTGTCCCTCCGTGTACCCTTCTTGTTATTGGGGATTGTCCCTCCGTGTACCCTGTCTTGTTATTGGGGATTGTCCCTCCGTGTACCCTGTCTTGTTATTGGGGATTGTCCCTCCGTGTACCCTGTCTTGTTATTGGGGATTGTCCCTCCGTGTACCCTGTCTTGTTATTGGGGATTGTCCCTCCGTGTACCCTGTCTTGTTATTGGGGATTGTCCCTCCATGTACCCTGTCTTGTTATTGGGGATTGTGAGCAGCATTAGATTTGTCTAATTTTCCAGTTTGTGAGTCCAGTCGAGCCGCTGTCGGCTGGTTAAATGGATCTTGCTAGCAGTAGGGCTGTTCAACTTCGCTGGCTGGCCCTGCCGCAAAGAGAATTATGGCCTGAAATAACGAGGACCGGAGGAGAATGAAACTCTCTGAATCAGGTGATGCTGGACTATCTCCTCTCTGTATTAATTAAAATATCAATTTATGCCCTGTATCAATTTATGGCTTATTTCTCTGCTATCTCTGTCACCTTGGCTTCATAACCAGACCCACACCAGCCCAGTAGTTTGCGGAGCGAGTCTCATTTTCGGGACGGCGTAATTTCCAAATGGGCATCTCTGCTTGAGATGGCGCCTCCTTAAATTGGATGGGCCGGTGATGGGGGTAAAGGAGCGAGGCGCTTCGCGGTGGCACAGGGGTGTGCCACCAGCCACCGCCTCTGCTTTAGAACATGATTTGTTGCAGGGTCACGTCCCATAAACCGGTGCTCCCCACAGTCACAGTCAGCAACAGTGTCTAGCGACAGAGAAGGAACTAGCTACAGCCGCAGCCCGAGGTTAGTGTTTTACAAATTGAAAAAAGTCCCAGTAAATCACTCTACTTTTTACCCCCTCCCCGGAGCCTTCTGCACATCACAGCCTTGGCTCCTTTTAATAGGAGAGTGTGTGTTTTGAGACTGTGTTAGTATGCACGTCTGCATCAGCTTGTGTCTATGAGTATTGGCACTGGTAGACTGTAGCACAATATGAAGGGACTCCCTGAAAACACTTTTCGTAGCAAGTTAGGAGAGCATTTCAGCTACCCTAACCTTCCTAAGCATAACCTAATTCTCATAACCTGTTGCGAAAAGTCACCATTATAAATGTGAATATTTTAAAATGACCCCATTTCCTGTGGTCCACTTCCTTTCGTCACTTCTCTTCAACCAGGAAAGTCTACCTGATGGGGTTCTGAGGAGGAGAGCTCGAGTGAGTGAAGTGATTTTGTTTTAATGGTAATAAGTGTACTCAGTGAAAGTAGTCCCTTTCATCGCAGCACTACGGTAATGAGACGCAGCCTCAGACGTCTCCTGCACTCCGTCTGGCCTCCGGGAATCACAGATGGAGAGTCCTAGGTACCGGGCTACAATTATCAGCCATTATCTTCAGTTTAGCAATTTAATAAGGCAATGACTGATCGAAGACGGGCACTTGAAAGCGAGTACTGAGAGAGGGGGGAGTACTTCAGCTCTTTTCTTTTGTCAAAAGGAGGGACCGTTCTGTGACTGTCCCGCAGCCGTGGAAAAACAGCTCATTATTTCCTGGCTAAATTGAACAAATCAAAGAATTCCCAAATGATGAAAGAAATAGGGCTTCCATTTATCTTCAACTCTAAAACCCCCCCCACCACCACTCCATCCCTCCTACCTGGATGCTTAGGCATCAGGATCAGGTGTGTGTGCCTGTGTGTGTGCATGTATGTTTGTTGGAGAGGCTAGGGGGCAAGAGGAGGAATGTGTCAAATCAAGCTTCTCTGAAGCTCAGGAAGACGACCACAGGAGTGATCCACTTACCCTGTCATAGTAGTTGGATAGGATACAAGAGACGAGGACCGGCCATACAGAAAAGACACCCGGAATCAAATCAACTGTTAACTGAGATTTCCACCAGGGGAAGGGTGGAAAAAGCGGAGTGAGTTTGGGTATGTGTTACTGAGCCCAGTGTGTGCTTTAGCTCTGTGCTAGCTGAGAGCGGCAAGAGGTGAGAAAGACAATCTTTCACACAATGAAAGAGGAAAGGAAATTGCTTTGGGTGCCATGTTGGACAAAGTCAACTTTATAATAATTTCCATAATCAGTGGGCTTCTACCTGAAGCCTTATCAATAAAAATGTCTCAACCTTCATGCATTATTCACCTACTGATAATCTGCATCATAAAACCACGACCCGTGAGATCAATGTGATGTAGAATTATTGATTCTACCTAATGTATAACACAATCAAACTTTGACAACTATACAATTCACGCCATCAGCTGCAAGTTTCAAACACACAGCCTCAAGCCATGAGAACTCTGAGGTGCCAGAAGAAAGACACTACTGCTCCTCTTCTCGTTTCTTCTCTTCGGAAATGAGCCATAAATAATCGACTGGTTTGACTTGATACTGTTGTTCCCTGAAGCGAAGGCTGCATACCTCTTATAGATCACAAAGATACAGGCTCTTTGCTATCACAAAGACCTCCCACATATCTGCAAATATCCCCTCTACCATGGCAGAGGAAGGAAGGGGTGAACATCGAGGCCCACGCAATAGAGAACTTACGACACACGTTATTGCAAATGCATATCTGATCAGAACACAATTTACTTTTCTGTGTCAGTCTTCCAAACCCCTATGCCCCCCTTGTTATTTTGACTAGAACTACAGTATCTGTTGGTTTCTAAGGAAACAGATGGTCAACATGGCAGAAACATTGGAGGGGGAGCGTTCACACAATCCACGAAAGCTGTTGACGTGTTGTGAGACTTTATTAGTTTCTAATGTGTGCGAGACAAGCACCGGCCAGGGTTACTGGAGACCTGGGTAAAGAGACGCACACCATTTAAAAGACCAGCCTTGACCAACTTGAGGAGAAACGACCTGTACATAATGGACTCTGATTAACAACTACTGGTCAACGGAGCTAATTTGTGTCATTTGTCACCTTGACTTAGTCACTGACTTGGCAGTGCAGGTGCCACGTTGTTTCTGCTGCAACTTAAGTTGGCACGTTGGGTGTTGTTCGTGGTGACTAATTACTTTTGTGTCAAAGGCTGAATCCTTAGAGACCATAGCCAACATACAAACTTGAGATGGGGATTCAGAAAAGTCTTGCTATGTTTTGATAATACACAGCAATCAGTGGGATCTTGTTGAGGATTTAGGCTTTTCTGTCAAGTCTCCACTTTTTGACTTTTTTTTTTCTTTGTTCTCCGTCGGGGTTGATTTGACATTGTGGCTCGAAAGTGCATGCTCAGCACAGACTCTCTGGGAGTGGGTTCTCAGCTAAGACTCTGGCTAACCTCAAGGTGCACAGCACCTGCTGAAACTCGTCCTCGTTAAAATGTGGAAGGGATTAGAGGCACAAATCCTGGAGTGGCGAGAGAGCTCGCTGCCACGGCCTCCACATCGCCCATTTGGAAAACATTGTTTGTTCGCCCCGCTCTGAGCGACCTCTGAGTGAATCATATTAGCGGACGGAGTTGAGTGCTCGAGGTGGACGGAGGAGAGGAGGGTTTGGGAGGGCTGTGTGGAGGGGGAACAGGAGGTGTGAAGAGTGGTTCTCTCCGGATGAAATCGAACCACAGTAATGATCTACAAGTTCAGGACCTGACAGCGTTCGGCCAAAATGAGCGCCGCAGTCATTAAGACAAATTACATCCAGCATGCCGCACTGGGCAGCCGGCCCCTCCGTCATTTACTGAAAAAAGCTAATTGAAAAAAAATATACCTCCAACCTCTGCTCTTTTGATTAGTACTCACTCTAGACTCCCTGTGAGCTAAATGAGTTGATACCGGGGAGATGTGAGAGCTCTTTTTAATGCAGTATTTAGTGGAATAGATGAAGTCATTGAGACATGGTAAAAAGGTAAAGGCTTCCAGCAGGAAATGGAGACATTTGGGCCAGTCGGGCTGGTGATTATGAAATATGTAAAAGGCAAGTTATGGACAGTCTTCCATACCTTGACTGCGTAATTAGAAACGATACCGTCGTCTAAGTGAATGGATTAGATTTGGCTTTTTTGGGGGGGGGATAAAATGAAATATGATAATGCTATTACTCCCTTACACATCCTCAAGGTTGAGGCCTATTTTCTATCAAGCTGGAAGTGTTTGGGGGGGAAAGGACGTCTTTAAACATCCTCCCTGTACTACACAACAATAGTTTAAATCAAATGTAATTGTATTTGTCACATGCTCAGAAACAACAGGTGTAGACTAACAGGGAAATGCTTACTTATAGGCCCTTCCCAACAATGCAGAGAAAGTAATAGAAAAGAATAACACAAGGAATGAATACATAATGAGTAACTAACTTTGATATACACGGGATACCAGTACCGAGTTCATGTGCAGGGGTACGAGGTAATTGAGGTAGATATGTACATTTACAGTGTATTCGGAAAGTATTCAGGCCCCTTAACTTATTCTACATTTAGTTACGTTACAGCCTTATTCTAAAATAGATTAAATTGTGTGTAGGTTGATGAGGAAAAAACATAATTTAGTACATTTTAGAACAAGGCTGTAACAAAATGTGGAAAATGTCAAGGGGTCTGAATACTTTCCCAAACGCATTGTAGGTAGGGATAACGTGACTAGGCAACAGGATAGGTAATACATATCAGTTTAAGATAAATCTCACAAAAATATCATCTGAAATATGTTTGCTCTAATGCATCGAGAGGCTCCAGATCCATAAATGAGCCAAATAATCAATCGTTCATGCAACACAGTCTGTACCACATTGATTAGTGTCTCCTTCTGCTGTGAGAGACTGAATCTTCTTTGATTGTTATGCAAGTTAGGTTTCAGAGAGTATAAGTAGTTGCACCGAGAAGGATCCATGACTGCACTGAGACAATGTCCTTGTGCCACTGGCATTTTACATGATTATTGTTTAAATCCCCCTTTTACCATAGTCTTGTGTTATCAGGGCCCCATTGAAAACAACTTCCTTTTCCTTTACAGCAGACACATGAAGGAAATCTGTGAGACAACATCAGGGAGCGATTGTGTACGATCAATGCAGCGCTCTCGACCACACTTCCTTCTGTCGACCAAAGCCTCTTTTCAAAAGGCTTCGCTGTCCTTAGTCACTGTGTGATTGTGTTCATTAGAGGGGGTTGTAGGCTCACATAGGCAGCGGAGTCACTCACTAGCCGTCTCAAGGTCCTCTTCCCTATTAAAACTGCTAATGTAGTCCAAAGGAGCTGCTCATGCTCGTTATATAAATGGTGTTTCAGGAAGAACAGAAAGAAACGTTTACAAAGTGTTTAGTTACGGGAAAATAGCAGGTGGATGACTTTCTATGTCACAAATAGCCTAACCCTGGCTGTAAAGGATAGCGGCTGTAGACCTGGCACAGTAAGGGAGAGGTTGGCACCTGTGAGGTTGGATGTTTGGTGGTGCCAGTGGCAGGCTCCTTACCTGGCCAACGCCACAGGTGCGGCCCTGAAGTCATGGACACCTGCCAGTCTGGGGAGCCAACCTTCCCAGAGTTCCACAGGGCCTCTCTCTTAAGAGGGAGAGAGATAGTGAGAGAAGGGAGGATGCTGCCTAATCATCTGGCTTGGAGCTGCTGGGTCTACTTTTCACCGTGTTGGTTACTTCATGAACTTAAGCGGGTAGTTTCGCATGCTCATTTTGTATTGCTGTTGACTGTCTCCAATTACCGTAACAATTGTAGAAAGTCCCTTGTTATACATCGCCTGCTAAAGTAATTATTATTATTTGGATTTTTTTTACAGTTTCATTGAACCCATTTTAGAGCAAGGCAAATAATGTTATTGCCGTGTTCCTAATTGCATTTTTAAAATGCATGTTGTGCTGGAACAGTTATTACATTCAAGAAGGGTTGGACAGTTTTGTGTCTATCCTTCGTTCAGCATGAATAGCTCATGAATGGGATGATTCCATACTAAGTTTCTTCATGCATCATTGTTGCTCCCTATTCCGGTGACCTCCTGGTAAAGGTCATTAGTATCGTGAAGTTCAAGTCAACTTTTCCTCATGAGGGCCTTTCAATGGGAAATGTCCACGTTCCTTGAAAGTATTTACACTGAGGTTCGTATTGAAATGAGGAGCCATTTCAATACGAACCATTTGAGGAGACATTTCAACCCCCCCCTCCGCCACACTCTCTGGCTATTCATCACCGGGTCTTACACATATCCCATTTCCAATAAGCCCAACTTCAATTTACAAAGTACTTTGCATGTGAAGGTTAATCAATAAGTGGAGAGAGAGCACATCCTTGTTACAAGAGCAGCACCTGCTTCTGCTGCTTAGCCCCATCCTCAATCATTTATTAGTCTGCACAGCAAAAGAGAACAACTTATCTGATTCTAAACAAATATGCTCATCAACGGAATCCCATGGGGAATGAACCGTCTGTGTGTGTGTGTGCGCGCAGGCGTGCATGAGTGCATGCAAGGTTATAGCAGCGCTTGTTTGCCATGGCAGAGTATCATTTGAAATCAGGAATTGTTATTGATTTGTGTACTTCAAAAAGTCAGTGAAGAGTAGAGATTAAAGTCGTGTGTTATAATAGATCACGTAGACCTTGAATTAGTCTGCCTTGTAGGACGTGGGCCTTTCATACCTAGACATCTGGCTGAAGGGAGGCTGGTATGCTCAGATTTGTTTCGGCAAGTCATCACGGCAGACATTGCTTTGTCAAGTAGTGACGCTAGAATTGATTCGAAATGAGGTTTTTAATCCTTTCAGTGAAGTTTTATTTTCTAGGTGCTCATCTAGATGTATTTTCCAGCATACTCTGGATCATGCTTTAAAATGTTGATGGAAAAAAGAAAAATGGCGTAGAAAGTTTGCTCTTCCTCAGCTCCTACAGTTGGGAAACAGTTGTTTAGCTGTCACATTCTGTCTCTAAGTCCCAAGATCCCTCTCTGTATTAGAATAAACTCTACTCCCAGTCCCCGCCCCAAATTTTTATGCAATTGCATGGCGCTTCCAATAACAGCGCACGGCCAAACGATTAAAATACACATTTTCTAATCCTTTTCCCAGTCGAAGGGCATTGATCCATGCTCTAAGTGAGAAATGATGTCTCCTCCCATGTAGAAAAATCTCATTACCAGTCATGCTGGCTCGCGGGGAGCTGTTTACATGCCTTAACAATTCTGCTGGAGTGGAACCAACAAGACAATTGCATTGACAATATTGTCTCCTCGCACCTCTCTCCCGCTGCCTTAGACCCCCCCCCCCCCCCCCCCCCTGCACTGATTCACTCTCTCTCACGTTTCATCTTTTAAATTGTGCTGAAATATTTAAGTGCTCGGGTGAATGTGGCTTGATGGCTAACGGCGCTCTCTTGCCACTCTTTTTTTCATGCATAATGCCTCTTTTAAACATGCGCTGGAACAGTGCTTGTTCCATTTAACCTGAAATGAAGGCCACTATTCCACTTGTTCCTATGCCTTCTTTCCACCGAGAAGGCCCCACTGCACTTAGCCCAAAATCAATTCAGCAGAGAAATTCATTGTTGAGAATTCATCCCTCAAAGAGCGAAGGAGGGAGGGAGAGGGAGGGGAAAAGTTGTTCTCTCCTTTTGTTGCATGTCATCCCACCAGAAAATGATTGATGCATGATCATTTGTGGGCCTAGGAAAAATTGGATTCGGGCAATCTGTGTTTGACCATTTTAAAATGCATGAGTCATTCTTCTCTCTCCCATGTCAAAAGCTCAATGAGGAAAAATAGAGTACATGAACATCATCAACTGACAAGGTCGATATCCGCTCATAATGGGAGCTGGAAATGGCAAATGTTTTTATTCATTTTTTTTTCTTGCACGCTCTCCTCTCCGGTCTCTCCTCTCTCCTTCCTCTCTCTCCTTCCTCTCCTCTGTTTCTCTCAATCCATAGAAACTTTCTGACCCTAATGTGCCTCTAATATAGTTAGAAAATTACGCAGTGTAAGCAGAGCCTTCATTGCGTGGTCACATTAAGTAAAAGGTGGAGAGGGATACGTTAAATAACTGCTAAGCTATTGAGATGGAGAAAATCTAGGCTAGCTAATGGGGTTTTTCATCACTGGTATGAGTTGCAAGGGTCATGTGTCTCACAGCTGTGTGAGGTGTATTTATATTGAAAGTGAGACTCGCTGTGTGAATTTCTGCATTAGTTAATGCTTTTTTCTATTTATATCATGTCATGTTTTCAAAACTCAGAAGAAACTGAAACGTGTGGTCTTGGCTTTTGGCTCTTAGGTTCCCAACTTAACTGGTTCAGTTTGATCCTCTTGACCTTAGTGTAAATAGTATGCTCGTTTTTCTGTCAGGTGAGATGGCGAGGATACCGATATAATGTAATGACAGGTGTTCAAGTAGTGCACCTACAAGAGATTCCTCCCTCTCTTACCATGCTGGTGATTTCACCCTTGGCGAACACTCAGAAGCCAAGAGCCCAAGGTCTCTACCTCCTGCGGTGTATCTCATGATAAATAAGACCCGTCTCTCCGGCAGCCCTTGAGCACCAAGGGTAAACTCAGTTGCGTCGGTTAGCGAGTGTCATCCTCGAGTGCAACACCACAAATGATGCCAGCAGAGGTGCTGATTTGGTGACAGAATACTTGTAGCAGACAAATCGACAACAGATTGCCTCCTTTATTTTCAAGGGTAAAAAAAATGTTTTGTGAGTCTAATGGGGGGACAGGAACAGCACATGCCAGGTGTGTAATGTTCTTCCCATGCCAAGTCCATTAGTTAGAATGCAGGCGTAATTGCCTTTTCAGAAAGCCAAGGTTTTTTCACATTTCTTACATGTTTGGCGCCACTAAAGGCTCTCAAGTGTATCAGAGAGCTTAGCAACTGGATTCAGGTCCAGACCACCTTGCACTAGAGGAGGCTGATACCTGCTATCATAACTACAGTGTTTGCTCCACTAAAAGTTTTGCGATTGTGCTGCAGGACTTAGAGGTAATTTGTGGTTTAGTACGGTACCCTGCGTCACCACTTCATTGCTCCAGACCAGCGCAAGGGGGAGTTAGAGCACTGATTATGCTTTTGGGTCCTACTGTGTCTCTAACTGACAATGAATGGGCAACATAAACCTAAATAGGAACTGATAATTGTGCACAACTTCAGTATTACTTACTAAAACTGTTGTTACACTAAGTTTTTTATTATTTTGCTCTTACTGTAGGCCACTCCCGACCAGTCACATTGTACAGCGCCTGAGTGGCGCAACTGTCTAAGACACTGCATAGCAGTACAAGCTGTGTTGCTACAGATGCTAGTTCAATACCCGTGCCGGCCTGGACTGGGAGACCCATGAGATGACTGTAGGTTTTTGGTTTCTCTCCCTCTAAAAACAGAAATAAATCATTATAAATAACAAACTGGCTTTATTTAAAAATGAATGACAATGTCTCACCCCATATTCAATAATGTCCTTTTTCTCGCTCATTTTACGTTATTTGAAAACAAAATCATCTTCAAAATATAATTTTTTAAACAAAGCGATTATTATTCATTTAGAATTATATAAAAGCCCCTTGGATATTCTCACAGATATATTATTAACCCTGTTATTAGCAGGACAATATATATTGGTCATGGCTCCCGAGTGGCACACAATGGGATTGTCTTGCAGTTCTCCAGCTGTATCCACTGAAAGTGCACGAGGGCAGGGGTCACAGGATGTGCCGCAGAGCTGCACACAGAAGAAGGACTTAGCCCATGGGGAAGGGAGGAGGGGTGGACCCCCATCCCACCACACTGGGTAGCACAGAGCAACACTAAGGGGCATTGCACTAATAATGGAGCTGACTAGGGAAACGTTCCCGTTGTTCTTAGTGCCAGTCTGGACGTTCAAACTAAAACAATGTAACTAGTAATGGCATCTTTATGCTTTCCTAAATATAATAATGATAAAAATACTCTTTCAAAATGCAGATGTGTATTTAGTTATGGATCCATAACGAATTACTATGGGAATAAATACCACTGAATTACAGAAATATTGGAACAAAGTTGTCTAATGAAGGTAAACAAATTGTTGCTTACTGGAAAATATTCTTTCAAACCCACACGGTCACGTTGTACAGCGCCATTATGGCTATTAGCAGGTAGCTGGACAAATAGCCTTACCTAGAAGGAGGTAGGGGGAGAATTCTATCGTCAAATGTATTTCTTAGTTAGGTTGGCTGTATCACAACCGCCCGTGATTGGTTGCAATTTCCGTTTAATCCACCAGAAAAGACAAAACCAATCATACAACAAAAAGTTGTTTATTATTGTTATGTATCACATCGGACCGTGATTGGGAGTCCCATAGAGCAGCACACAATTGGCCCAGCGTTTCTCTCCCTCTAAAAACAGAAATAAATGTTTTGGCCTTTACAAATATCATTTTGGTCTTTTATTCAGATTACAAATCACTCTCTTTCGTTTTTTTTATTTTTATGAAATAACCTCCAAAATATCATTATTATCAAGTTGATGACAGTCAAATAGCCAGCACCTATATAAAGCTGAGTGACTCACTCATTCATGTCTTTGGATCAAAAGAAATAAGTACCAACATTCTTTCTGAAATGTTTTGGTTATCCTGACCTGGACACCATGTACAGTATTATAATAGCCCATTATGGGCTATTAGCAGGACAATATTTTTCACTGCAAAATTCGTTGCTACAGATACCCGTGCTGGCCGCCACCGGGAGACCCATGAGGCAGCTTTTGGTTTTAATTTAGAATCCTCCAATCCTCTATATGTAATTATTGGCAGAGAGTCACGTCATGTCTTTCGATATACTGTAGGCCTACCGTAGGCGACATGTCTTACTAGTGTTGAGTAATGTGCTGTTAAAAGTGGTGTAGGTCTTATTTATTTAAAGAGCATATTGAAGTTAGAAGCAATATGATTTGAAGCAATAGCCTACAACTATTTTAGCACAGTTTCGCGCTACTCTGAGAAGTATTGGTCTTGATAAATCAATTAGATTTTTATTTTGACAATCTCTGTTTGGGTATTGGGTAGACTACAATTAGGGTGTAGAAATGTTATGCTCTTAGTGTAACCTTTATTTAACTAGGCAAGTCAGTTAAGAACACATTCTTATTTACAAGGACAACCTACTCCTGAAATAAAAGATGCCAGAAAAATATGCACAAAGAGATTATTTCTCTCAAATTTTGGAATATGAAATGAATTGAGAGAAATGGCTGACGCCGGTGACTTGGTGGCTGTGGGAACCTGTGCTCTGTCTGGAGCTTGGTCGTGATCATTGCCAGATGTACTGGTATCTGTGTAGGGACAGAGAGGGGTCATCTGAGCTTTGGAGGTCAATAGTATAACATGAGGTTGGGAACAGATTTGGTTGTGTTCTGGGTGTGTCTGTCATCCAGAAGATATCACACTTCTCTGTGTCAAGTAAAAGCAACATGGAAGATATGAGCCACCTCGGGAGGAGGAGGAGGAACCGTCAGCTGAACTGTTTTACAATGGTATTTTGGTGAGCACTGAGAACTTGTACCCATGAATTGAATAAACAGCTGTTGATACCAACTATGAGCGCAGTGGTTTTAAAGACTCTTAAACAGAGTGGGGGAACCACCAATTCTAAAAAGGATTACCGCACCAGACTAAAGTTCCTATCAACCTTAAACACAATCCCGGAGACTGTATGGGCTCCTTGACACAATGCCATTATTATTATGAGTGATCAAATGACCCCCCTCGGTGCTGCAGGCCAGAGGCAATCAACAATGGAGTTGCCTGGGAAATGAGAGGGCAGGGTGGTAATTCCACACCCTGGTCTACGTTTTAATCTGAATTAAGTGGGAAAAGGCACACTTTAATGCACAAGACTGGACATGTCACTGGAGGGGAGCCTCTGTCTTATTAATACTACAGCCAGGGACAGAGAGGTTAAATCATTGGATTGTCGTTTTCTGTCTAATTATATAGAGGAAGTGAGTCCGTGCATGTGCCAACCTACAGTACTGATGACACTGGCGCTAGGGACTGACTCATCTTGGATGACTGATTATTCCTCCTGTACTACAAGTTGGAGCTACAACTGCAGTACAACTTGTGGACAACAGTACATCTGCTTGTTAGCACTAACTCTGGTTGCATGTATAGAGCTCTTGAACATCTCTTTTGTTCACCACCTGAGTAGATGGCTCTTGTTGAAAATAATTTTACCTTCTAAGTTGAAGGCCTCGGATCCTTCAGAGTATTGCAAACAGTAGGGAGAGGTTTCATGTTTAAAGCCACAGCTCTGTTTACAGTGAACTAAATATACCTAAATGAGGGTGTTTGTTCCAACGTAGTACCCCAATTATCAAGAAAACATGACCGGCCTTGAATAACGTCAGAGATCCATTCAATGCAAACTCTTCTCGTTTCGCCAACCCTTTCACTGTCTAAGCTACTGCCTTGGTAATTAAAATGAGAAAATTGGAGAGCTTTTTCAATAACGGCCCTCAACCCAAAAAGCGGTGTGTGTCAAGGGCGCCCATCGGTCCCTACTGGATTTGTCCCCTGTGTACCCTAGACTACCTCTAGACTGTATCGATTCCTCCCACTCCTCCTCCCGCTCTGCACTCTAGGCCCGGAAGGCCAACGCCTGAGCACAGATGTACTAATGAGAGGGTTGCCGATGAGACGCTGCAGCCCCATGGGCTGAGCACTTCAACGTTGCCATGGCACAGCGCATTCTCCAGGTTTTAATGGAAGTGGGGATTGAAGGCCAGGGACGAAGTGACCTCTTCCCCGTTCTCTTCTCCACTCAGGGTCCCCCCCCTCCATCCTTCACTATCCCCATCATCTAGGCTTTTAGTGCATGACGGGGGACGTTAGAGACTGAGCCCTCAGTAGGGAAAAGCAGGGTTTCTGAAAATGGAGCTGTATACATTAGTGACACTTGAGACTTTTTTAGATTTTCCACAGTGCTGTTTGGGCATGCTGCACTTAGTAAGGAGAACTTATTTGAGAATTCTAATTCATTGTTGGCGGGCCGTACATTCCACACTATGTATGCCTCTGTGTAAATATTTGTTTTTTTATGTCACTCTTATTTTAGAAAAACGCTACAGTTAATGGCGTACAGGCGTACAGTACTTTAGAGCGAAATATAGACTTGTGCCTCGGCTCCAGAATACCAGTCGGTGTAGATAATGAACACCTCGTACACGAGCCAGAACAACGGCCAAGGGCTTTTTGCAGTAAAACAAACTCCACGCTCCACTTTTTGCCCATTAAAAAAAAAAAGTGTTGAAAAGGCCATGTTTTAAATGAGCTGAGAGTGCGCCGGGCCCTTTCAAGGCTCTGTCCACAGAGGACCCAGAGTCAATAGTCAGGATGGGTTGCCAGGATGGGTGAGGTTCTCTTAATGTCACATCAGGGTTATTCATTAACTGTTCTACTGACTGAGGCAGACATCCTCTCTTCACGCCTGTTTCCTTTTGTGTTGTGGTCTTGTAATAAAGACTGTCTGGAGTTAACAGTTCACACCTTTGTGCTCTTGGATTGAAACTGTATTCATTTATTAGCCATGATTTAGTCTTGTCATAATGTCAAGCCGTCCTTTGTCATCAACTTAAGTGGTAGACTTGGATACGGTTATAAAAATACAGTATGTGCCGTGTTCGCTGTTTCCTGTTTCTGAATCCAGCAGGTCAAGTTATCTTCTACAAACACGTAGCCTGCTGATTATGCCACGTTGAAAGCAGCACCTATTGTTCTGTACCTACCACCGGCTGTCAAATATGTGTTTGTTCATGACATGCCCATTCAGAAACTGTGGGTATTGGATGACCTCACCTAATGACTTGCCCTGTCTAATTAATATTTCGAACATAAACTGTCATAATTGAACGTATGAGTGTAACTCATGCTCATTGAAAACATGTGACGCTCTTATCTTAAAGGGGCAATCTGAAGTTGCAGCATTCATTTTTGGACTTTTAAATGAATGATATGTACCCATTTGATTCTTGAAGAATATAACTTCCTCATGAGCTTTGTTCAACTGTCGTACCCCATCAGAATCCAAAATATAAGCTTCCTTTATTTTATTTCACCTTCATTTAACCAGGTAGGCTAGTTGAGAACAAGTTCTCATTTACATCTGCGACCTGGGCAAGATAAAGCACAGCAGTTCGACACATACAACAACAGAGTTACACATGGAATAAACAAACATACAGTCAATAATACAGTAGAGAAAAGAAAAGTCTATATACAGTGAGTGCAAATGAGGTAAGATAAGGGAGGTAAGGCAATGAATAGGCCATGGTGGCAAAGTAATTACAATATAGCAATTAAACACTGGAACGGTAGATGTGCAGAAGATGAATGTACAAGTAGAGATACTGGGGTGCAAAGAAGCAAAAATAAATAAATAAGTAAATAAATACAGTATGAGGATGAGGTAGTTGGATGGGCTGTTTACAGATGGGCTATGTACAGGTGCAGTGATCTGTGAGCTGCTCTGACAGCTGGTGCTTACAGCTAGTGAGGGAGATATGTGTCTCCAGCTTCAGTGATTTTTGCAGTTCGTTTCAGTCATTGGCAGCAGAGAACTGGAAGGAAAGGCGGCCAATGAGGAATTGGCTTTGGGGGTGACCAGTGAGATATATCTGCTGGAGCGCGTGCTACGGGTGGGTGCTGCTATGGTGACCAGTGAGCTGAGATAAGGTAGGGCTTTACCTAGCAGAGACTTGTAGATGACCTTGAGCCAGTGGGTTTGGCGATGAGTATGAAGCGAGGGCCAGCCAACGAGAGCGTATAGATCGCAGTGGTGGGTAGTATATGGGGCTTTGGTGACAAAACAGATGGCACTGTGATAGACTGCATCCAATTTGTTGAGTAGAGTGTTGGAGGCTATTTTATTAATGACATCGCCGAAGTCGAGGAATGGTAGGGTGGTCAGTTTTACGAGGGTATGTTTGAGAGCATGAGGAAAGGAGGCTTTGTTGCGAAATACGAAGCCAATTCTAGATTTAATTTTGGATTGGAGATGCTTAATGTGAGTCTGGAAGGAGAGTTTACAGTCTAGCCAGACATCTAGGATTTTGTAGTTGTCCACATATTCTAAGTCAGAACCATCCAGAGTAGTAATGCTGGACGGGCGGGCAGTGATCGGTTGAAGAGCATTCATTTACTTTTACTTTCATTTAAGAGCAGTTGGAGGCCACGGAAGAGTTGTATGGCATTGAAGCTCGTCTGGAGGTTAGATAACAGTGTCCAAAGAAGGGCCAGATGTATACAGAATGGTGTCGTCTGCGTAGAGGTGGATCAGAGAATCACCAGCAGCAAGAGCGACATCATTGATATATACAGAGAAGAGAGTCAGACCGGAAATTGAACCCTGTGGCACGCCCATAGAGACTGCCAGAGGTCTGGACAACAGGCCCTCCGATTTGACACACTGAACTCTATCAGAGAAGTAGTTGGTGAACCAGGCGAGGCAGTCATTTGAGAAACCAAGGCTGTTGAGTCTGCCAATAAGAATGTGGTGATTGACCGAGTCGAAAGCCTTGGCCAGGTCGATGAAGACGGCTGCACAGTAATGTCTCTTATCGATTGCGGTTATGATATCGTTTCGGACCTTGAGCGTGGCTGAGGTGCACCCGAGACCAGCTCTGAAACCAGATTTCATAGCGGAGAAGGTACAGTGGGATTCGAAATGGTCGGTAATCTGTTTGTTGACTTTCGAAAACCTTAGAAAGGCAGGGTAGGATAGATATAGGTCTGTAGCAGTTAGGGTCTAGAGTGTCTCCCCCTTTGAAGAAGGGGATGACCGCGGCAGCTTTCCAATCTTTGGGAATCTCAGACGATACGAAAGAGGTTGAACAGGCTAGTAATAGGGGTTGCAACAATCTGGCAGATCATTTTAAAAAGAGAGGGTCCAGATTGTCTAGCCCGGTTGATTTGTAGGGGTCCAGATTTTGCAGCTCTTTCCGAACATAAGCTATCTGGATTTGGGTGAAGGAGAAAAGGGGGAGGCTTGGGCGAGTTGCTGTGGGGAGTGCAGGGTTGTGGGTAGGGGTAGCTAGTTTGAAAGCAGCCATAGAGAAATTCTTATTGAAATTCTCAATTATAGTGGCTTTATCGGTGGTGACAGTGTTTCCTAGCCTCAGTGCAGTGGGCAGCTGGGAGGAGGTGCTCTTATTCTCCATTGACTTTACAGTGTACCAGAACCTTTTTGAGTTTGTGCTACAGGATGCAAATTTCTGCTTGAAAAAGCTAACCTTAGGAAAGCTAACTGCCTGTGTATATTGGTTCCTAACTTCCCTGAAAAGTTGCATATCACAGGGGCTATTCGATGCTAATGCAGAATGCCATATAATGTTTTTGTGCTGGTTAAGGGCAGTCAGGTCTGGAGAGAAACAAGGGCTATATCTGTTCCTGGTTCTACATTTTTTGAAAGGGGCATGCTTATTTAAGATGGTGAGGAAGGCACTTTTTAAAGAATGACCAGGCATCATCTACTGACGGGGTGAGGTCAATATCCTTCCAGGATACCCGGGCCAGGTCGATTAGAAAGCCCTGCTCGCTGAAGTGTTTTAGGGAGCGTTTTGACAGTGATGAGGGGTGGTGGTTTGACCGTAGACCCATTATGGATGCAGGCAATGAGGCAGTGATCGCCGAGATCTTGGTTGAAAACAGCAGAGCTATATTTGGAGGGCAAGTTGGTTAGGATGATATCTATGAGGGTGCCCGTGTTTACGGATTTGGGGTTGTACCTGGTGGGTTCATTGATAGTTTGTGTGAGGTTGAGGGCATCAATCTTAGATTGTAGGATGGCTGGGGTGTTAAGCATGTCCCAGTTTAGGTCACCTAGCAGCACGAGCTCTGAAGATAGATGGGGGGCATTCAGTTCACATATGGTGTCCAGAGCACAGCTGGGGGCAGAGGGTGGTCTATAGCAAGCGGCAACGGTGAGAGACTTGTTTCTGGAAAGGTAGATTTTTAAAAGTAGAAGCTCGTATTGTTTGGGTACAGACCTGGATAGTAAGACAGAACTCTGCAGGCTGTCTCTGCAGTAGATAGCAACACCGCCCCCTTTGGCAGTTCTATCTTGTCGGAAAATGTTATAGTTAGGGATGGAAATTTCAGGGTTTTTGGTGGTCTTCCTGAGCCAGGATTCAGACACGGCTAGGACATCCGAGTTGGCAGAGTGTGCTAATGCAGTGAATTAAACAAACTTAGGGAGGAGGCTTCTAATGTTAACATGCATGAAACCAAGGCTCTTATGGTTACAGAAGTCAACAAAAGAGAGCGCCTGGGGAATGGGAGTGGAGCTAGGCACTGCGGGGCCTGGATTCACCTCTACTTCACCAGAGGAACAGAGGAGGAGTAGGATAAGGGTACGGCTACAGGCTAAAATAACTGGTCGTCTAGTACGTTCAGAACAGGGAGTGAAAGGAGCAGATTTCTGGGCACGGTAGAAAAGATTCATGGCATAATGTACAGACAAAGGTATGGTAGGATCTGAATACAGTGGAGGTAAACCTGTGCATAGAGTGACAATGAAAGAGATATTGTCTCTAGAAATATCATTTAAACCAGGTGATGTCACCGCATATTTGGTAGGTGGAACAGAAAATGTTAAATAAGGAGTATTGAGCAGGGCTAGAGGATCTACAGTGAAATAAGGCAATAATTACTTACCAAAACAGCAATGGACAAGGCATATTGACGTTAGCGAGAGGCATGCATAGCCGAGTGATCATAGGAGTCCAGTGAGTGGCTTCAGGCAGCTAGCGGGCCGTGGCTAGCAAGCTAGCAGAAGGGCCTTGGAGGGACGTCGCGACGGAAGAAAGTCTGTTGTGGCCCCCTCGTGCTATTACGTTGGCAGACGGATCAGCAGGGCTCCGTGTGGTAAACCAGGCCAAATGGCAAAATAGGTATAGTGGCCAAAGAATTTGTCCGATGGGCCTCTTAAGCTAACAGTCCGATGTGCTCTGGACAGCTAGCGGGACGCGGCTAGCAGGCTAGCGGATGGGCATTCAGGGGACGACGCGACGGTGGAGCCAGTTGAGAAAACCCCATCGGGCGATTCACGTCGGTGGTCCAGTCGTGATGGATCGGCGTTGTCCAGGCCAGTTGGCAAAATAGGTATTGTAGCCCAAGGAGTGGCTGATGGACCTCTTTGGCTAGCCGGGAGATGTGCCTAGCAGATGGGCCTAGCAAGGCTAGCTCCAGGCTAATTGGTTCTTGCTTCGGGACAGAGACGTTAGCCAGGAGTGGCCACTCGAATAGCGAGTTTGTAAACAAAGTAAATGTAAACAAACACTATCGCCTCAAAACATGGTTAAAACTATCGTTTTGATATCATGAATAGTCGGTCCTTGAATTTTGAGTGGTTACATTTCTCCAGCCTATTTTACCAAAACAAGGGCATGGGAGAAAGCGTTGTTTCAACTGCTGATTCCCGCTTTAAATAAATGTGATTTCTAGTCAAGTTTATTCATTTGTAGATATTATTTGTATTTTTTTAAGTAGAGGTCACGCTGTGGCCATCTCATGACTAACCCTGCTCTTCTCTCGCTACCCCACCCCCCCCCCCCTTCCACCCCCCCAGACTCTGCCTTCATAATGGTCAACACCAGCGGACGTTTCTCAGGCCAGAAGGCCCAGTTGCTCATGCCCCAGCTCAAGGAGAACGACACCCACTGCCTCATCTTCCAGTACTACGTAGCGGGACAGCGCGAGGGTGCCAACCCGGGCCAGCTCAACGTCTATGTCAAGGAGAACAACAGTCCGTTGGGCATCCCTGTGTGGAACGCCTCAGGGCCCGCCTACCCCACCTGGCGCCAGGTGGAACTGGCTGTCAGCACCTTCTGGCCCAACTTCTACCAGGTGAGATGGGATAAAGAAGATGGTGATGGGCTGTGTCTATAAAAGGAGCACATAGAACAAGGGGTAGGGTTGTCAGTGAGGGCCCTACTGTTCATCAAATGTAAGGTTTTGTTCAAGTCAAAGTCCTGTTGTACTGTGGGCAGTTAGGAAACGGTAGACATTGTGTTATTATCCTCTGTGGGCTGTACGTTGACTGATGAAGTGGTAATATTGGTGGAGATAAGAACCCATCAGATCGGGACATCTTCCCAGCACCAGAGCCATCTTTAAACACTGCCCATTAGCAGGGAATACTATTGAACTCTGACAGAGTCCATGTTTTCTCAGTGCGGGTCCATGGCAGTACAGTAAACACATTCTCCAAGGTCTCTGGAGGTCAAACCACTTTCTATTATCACCTCCCCAATATTTCTCCTCTCTGAAAATTAAACTCATTTTGTGTGCAGCATCGTGCCGTTAGGCAGCAGCGCTGTGAATTTCCAGCCGAGGCAATTACCGCTCACGCCAAATGTTTGGTTTCCTCCCACATGAGGTCAAAAACACACACACACACACTCGATCACAGGGTCAGTGTGTACTGAGGGACCCAGCATGTAAGCCCGTCAGTATGTCATCTGCCCCACGGATGACCCTCAGATTGAAGGCTGATGGTGTGTGTGTGGAGGGAGTTGGTGGGTCACGCCATCGAGCCCTCCTCCTCCCACTAACACACAGTGTTGGCTGATAGACACATTCTTTTCACACACGTGCCTGTGAGGTTTTCCCTAGCGAGACCGACGGTAAAGAGTGATAAATACATCTCCATGTTTCCCAAGAGAAATCACCGCCATCTGTTGTTTGACAGAGGCACCGTGCAGAAGGAGCATCTCTCTGTGACTTCCTATTACTCTTTCAGATTAACAATGGAAAGGCGGCATCTTCAAAGCTCTATACCCAATTAGCAATGTAGCAAGTAATTATGGGGTTTCTGTAATTGCACAGTATCTTTAAGTGTTTGTCAAAATGAAAACCACCTGGTATTCAGAAATTACTTTGTCTCTTATTTTGTAATTACAGCGTATGGTTTTCGCTCCCCTCAGTTTACAATGCAAGTCTATCAGCACAGGTCTAATTACATTGCAATGGTTGGGCCGCATTTTGAGAAACTTTTAATTAATCACGCCGTGCATTTCAAATATGGTTATTGTCTTCCCCAGCCCGGCACACTCTGATCTTGATCCTGCCATTTTGCGTTGTTCATCTCCACCTGCTCTGTTATTCCAATTCCATTTTTAGACACAATCACAATTACCAGGTGATCTGTAAAGGAACATTGGGGCGACATCGCATCAGTATTTAATGAACAGCGTGAGAGGGAGGAAGGAAGGGTCATTTCTTCCCTGTCTGCTATTATGTATGCATGAGAGGTCAGCCTTTTGTTCTTAGGAAGTTTCAACAACTTACTGACAAGACTTTTTGTAAAAGATGTGGTGAACCTGAAGTTGCACTAAGGACGCCATGAAGTAAAGCAACACACACACACACGTCGGAGGAGCACTACTCACATTCGCTTATGCATTAAAAGCAAACCTACTTCTCTAGCCCCCACAAGCCACATGAACGTTATCATGGCTAATTGAGCTCATTCACCAGGTGGAGCTAAAGAAGATAAACCTAAAAACACATGGAGGAGGGGGGGGGGGGTCCGCCGGGGTCGAGCGGGTTGCTTAGCATCACCACGGCGACAAACATTAACAACCTTGGTTTTAATCACCCCAGGCGGCACGTCGTGACATTTTGCACGCTGGCGTTCGCGTTTTTATTTCCTTTTTGCAAATTAGGCCCTTGTTAAAGGCGTAATTAGCGGCCGAGGCTTCTGCCGTCGCTCAAAAGCAAGAGAGAGGGGAGGAGAGGGACACAAATCTATTAAAACCCATCTGAATGGTTTTATTTAAGGCATCTCGTTTGGCCTCAGCTCAACAATGTTATTTCATGGCTAATGACTCATTTTCTATTTGTTCACTGGGCATTGGGACTGGTGCGGTTGGCCCTCCCTTGTAACACACAAAGGCCATATTTAAATAGGTTCCATTGTAGTAGGTATGGTCCCACAACAATACATCCTACAGCAGCTGATGTGGTAGGCATGATGAGGGGAGCCACGAGAATAGTAGACAGTAGATCCATTAATAATTGGGGCGGCAGGTAGCCTAGTGGTTAGAGCGTTGGACTAGTAACCGAAAGGTTGCAAGATCGTATCTCTGAGCTGACAAGGTAAAAATCTGTCGTTCTGCCCCTGAACAAGGCAGTTAACCCACTGTTCCTAGGCCGTCATTGTAAATAATAATTTGTTCTTAACTGATTGCCTAATTAAATAAAGTTGAAATAAAAAAATTAATACAAATAATTCTGGGCTCCATACGTCAGCTTGGTATGAGGTACGCATGCGCACATCTATGAAGCCTAGGGCTATGTCCCAAATTGCACCCTATTCCCTATATAGTGCACTACTTTTGACCAAGGTCCTATATAGGGGAAAGGGTGCCATTTGGGATGAATCCTACCATTCATAGGATCTGCTGTATTGAAGGAGTTTGAACAGAATCATGGCTAGAATTGTAGCAGTGTTTTCTTACAGGAAGTAAGTGTTGCTATCTCCTCTAAGTTGATTTGTGTCCTTGGGTATTGTAGTCTCCCCGGACATGTGGATATTGTAGTCTCCCCGGACATTTGTTTTGGTTTGCTATTTTTGCATCTACAAACCTGATATCTGGGCCCCACATAGTTCTATTATCTTAAGTGTTTGTTTTTGTTGTTCAGAAACTTTGAACGCTGCACTTTTCGTCCTTGATTGTATCTGTCCTCTTGCCCTTGACTGCCAACGGACCGTTTCTGTCATCCGTTACCGAGTCAAGTGAGATATTCAGGGTTCACTCACAACCATTACAGAGAGCGTGTGTTTCATACCAGAACGTTGTTCCCTTCCCTTCTGCCCTTGCTCCCATCACTGATCAGAATTTGGTACTGGAGAGTTTAAAACAATATGGTGGCAACTAAGTCTCAGCATTGTTTAGAACTGCCCAGTTGTCCCAAATCCATGAAGGTGAGTGAACAAGGACAAGAGGACTAGTGCATAGGGAACAACTTTATGGAATGAAATGACTGGGAACGAGGGAGGATCTCCAGAAAGCGAGGTCACATTGGCCCGTTTTCCGGCCCATAGAAAAGCTCTGATGTAAACCAAGTGGGTTGGGCGTGCTGCCAGAACCTCTGCGTGAACAGGAAGGCAGCCCCTGCGTCTTTAACCAGTTGTTTCCTGAGCGATAAGGGCCATGGAATGTGGTCTCCGTGGGGCCACTCCTCAGAAGTGGACCGCGAGGTCAGAAGTGTGAGAACCTGATTCGGGCCGCTCTATTCGTCACTGTGGTAACGCAACAGAGCGTCCCTCGCAGGTGCAGCCGTTAAAAAAAGAACACATGATACAGACACCCTGTCATAGAAACCATGACTCCAGAGTCCAGACAGACTCTCTACCATTCCCCTCCCTCCTCCCCGTGGGAAATGGAGGATGAGACTCTGTACAAGAAAACAACATCTTTCAAAAAAAACATTTAAATGATTAGGTCGATCTTTACGAGGTGTGTACCCTCAAACCGTTTTCTCGGATGAATTCCACTCACGGACTGTAACAGCACTGATGAAGAGGGGGAAGTGGGCTGGGGATCCAACCCATATCACATGCTTCCTAGCTAAAGCATGCTCTCTGGAAGCCATGATGATTCAGGGATATACATGAACCCAGTCATCATAGACCCAGGCCCCATTGTTTGAAATGGAAAGGCTCCAAGTAACAGTAACCCAATCCTTTTCCCCCGTCTGCCTCCCTGCCTCATGCCCCATGTTTGAAGCCTGAACGCGTGGGCCCGGGCCCCTTAAACTGTAGCAGCTGCCAGCTTCTCCCTCCTCTAACTAGATGTACAATGAATGGGAGCACAGGAGCATTGTCTATGACTGCGTTCCCATTCTCTACTCTTCTCCTGAAGTGCGCTTGCACATTCCCTGACATGGATTTATTAGCAATGGTGAAAGCTCCCTCCAACCGATGCTTACACCATTTTGATGTTCAAGACAAGTACACACTTTTAAAGTTGTAATAGTAGGATGCATAAGGTATACAATTTCAAAATGGGGTAGTGCAGCATCTGTTTTCCTCTTGTCATGTCAGTCATTGCATACCTTAGAGCTATTTATAACTTTTTAGCTAGGTTTTTAAGACCATACATTTTGATGTAATGTTTGAGTCACTAAAATATCACATGAATACACATTCGACATGGCAAAATGTGTAGAATTGCAAGAAAATGTGCTTTAAAACTGCAAAATTTTCTCTGCGTTCCAAGGCAAAATGTGTAGAATTGCAGGAAATAAGCTTTAAACCTGTTAAATTTTCTCTCCACCAACACGAGTGGTGTGAACAGTTTGTCATGAACAGTGCTTGTACCCATAGAAATAGAGGAGGGGCGCGGACACAGAGCATTGGGACACATTCTTGAATAGGATGACAGGAAGTGCACGGAGGATGCTGTTTATGTTTGTGTCAACCTCTTACCCACCTCTCTTTCTCTTCTTTCCTCCCCTCTGCAGATTGTCTTTGAGGCGGTGAGCACAGGACAAAGAGGTCTACTAGCCATCAAGGACGTAACACTGCAAGGCCACCAGTGCAGTAAGTCTCCCCCCCCCCCCCACACACAATGAATGTGCTATGTAGCACCCGTCCCTTTCGTGTCTCATAAGTCACCCACTACCACTGGGTTGTCACTCTTCAGGCACCCCCATCTCCCTCTTCTCACATGTTATTGCTGTCACCTACCGACCCATGTCTGTGCTATATAGCAAACTCAATATACAGTATATTCCTGGGCAACATATTTACAGTCCTGTGACACGAACGAAGCTAGAATATACTACACAAGCCGTCATATTAAATATGTCCTTTGAATCAAAGGCAAAAGGACTAGATGGTGGCGAGCTTCTTGTGTCCTTGCCCTCCTCTCCAGGAAACACTCCGGTTCCACAGTCCTCCCCCAGATTTGTGAAATTCCATGAGGAAGCTAGGCTAATTGCCTCGGATTGAACGGACAAATCTGCTTTGCCATTTAGCCAGGCACAGAGGAACACCACTCCACAAAGAATGTGGGATGATTGCAAGTGCGTAGTACAGCACACACATTATGTTGACTAAAGGTATAAACACGCATGAACCACTCACATTTTCCTTCGTCACATTTCAGTTCTGTTTAGTCGTTTTCCTAACAACGTCACTAGCCTAGACTCGTGTGTGACTTTCCAACGGCTCTCGACAGATTAAGTGTCAACAAAGAGGCTCTTTAAAGTTTGGCCTCTGTCCACATTTATTTTCCAGGTGAAGCAAGGCAATACCATTAGCCCTCAACTCCAAAGACTGGGGGAGTGCTGAGCTGGGAGATATCAGGGCCACCGCGTTACTTCACAAGAGTTGTTTTAATTGCCTACCGCACAGTTCCATGGCGCGCACTCTAGTGTACCTCGTCTCAGATATCAGAATCAAGGTCGTCGCCCACCACGGCCCGCGTGCCTCGAACACAGACAAGGGGGAACTAATTAAAAACGAATTTCCATAATTTCATTAGCATGGACTTTCATCCGTGCGTTAGTGAGGTAGTGATCCCACCTACCATTATGTATTCAGATTGACCCAGATTCCCCAGCCAAGTCAGATGTGTTGTTAGTTCAACTGGCAAACTATTAAGGAGTAAGGAGACAACCCACCATACGCACGCACCATATCAACAAGTTTACATAGAAGTGTGTGTTTTTGATAGTGGCCAAAATGCAGGGAGCTCTGAAAACTGAACAGGGGCCAGAAAAAATAGTTTATGGCTCCGTTTTGATTTGCAACCTGACCCCTAACCCCTTTTCCTCCCCTCCTCCCCTTTTTGCTTTATCCCTGTTATTGCTGCGTTGGTGAAAACTTTCTTCCAATATCCTTGAACTCTGGAGTCGAAAGGTTTATACTTTCCCCGGCTAAAATATTTCCCCACAGCTTGCCTCCTGACCTTTCACCTCTGTAATATCCTAATTGAAAACGCTGTCCCCGACACTCCTCCTGGGAAGAAGGTAAAAAGAAAAAGTGTAAGGATCCATTTTGTGATTGAATCTCGGCAGATTTCTCCCCCGCGTGGCTCAAGAGATCAGACCAAGGTTAGGCCAACGCCAATGGAGAATAAATGTGATTTGTTTTTGGTAGGATTGAAAGATAATTGGCCGTATTAGTATGAGTTGAGGCAGATTCCATATACGTGCTCAGTTTACTGGAGAAATTGAGAAAAGGGGAATTCGGGAGAAAAACAACCACCACAAATTCCCATTAATCTCAATAAGAATGAAACCGTTAGTCTCAAAGGAAATTAAACTGAAAGTGGATGAGACTACAATACATGCAAGTACTGTATTTAGCATGCTTAATATGGTTTTGGTAATTGTATACATCTCTCTCTCTCTCTTCCTCTCTTTTAGTGAGCACCCCCCACTTTCTCCATATCAAAGGTGTGGAGGTCAACGCCAGGCAGACTGCCACATTCCAGTGCACAGTTAACGGTCGACCACAAGACAGCCATAACCTCTGGTTACAGGTGAGTCCATTTTGACCTTAACACTCGGAACGCCGGAATTCCATTACTACTAGAATGGCCATGACGGTCATTCTGACAGTTGATATTTCAATTCAAATCAAGTTTATTTTATATAGCCCTTCGTACATCAGCTAATATCTCGAAGTGCTGTACAAACACCCAGCCTAAAACCCCAAACAGCAAGCAATGCAGGTGTAGAAGCACGGTGGCTAGGAAAAACTCCCTAGAAAGGCCAAAACCTAGGAAGAAACCTAGAGAGGAACCAGGCTATGAGGGGTGGCCAGTCCTCTTCTGGCTGTGCTGGGTGGAGATTATAACAGAACTATGCCAAGATGTTCAAAATGTTCATAAGTGACAAGCATGGTCAAATAATAATCATGAATAATTTTCAGTTGGCTTTTCATAGCCGATCATCAAGAGTTGAAAATAGCAGGTCCGGGACAGGTGGCGGTTCCATAACCGCAGTTGTGTACATAGTCCATAATAAGTAATACATTGCTAAATGAATGAATTTATTATGTTAAAATAGGTCATAAGAAACCTCAGGATTTCAAATGCAAATTGTAATCAATCAGAGAATGTATTGATTGGTCCTGAAGTGCATAGAGTGTTAATATTAAAATAAGACTACTGTGTATTTCCTGACTATTAGACAAGTTGCCTGCCCAGCTGGCCCATTCAAACTACACCTAAACTATATTGAAACTAATTTCACACATATAATGATAATAATAGATGTGGCCTAAAGACTAGATTAAATTGACAATGGTCTAATGGGTGACAATATTATGTAATAGAGAATGAAGAGACTGAAAACCAGCGCAGGGTGCATTGACAAAGGAATGGAGCTTACCAAATGGCACTTTTTCCATATCCTACAGAGCTCCAGGCAGGCCAGACATTTTGATTGGGGGGGCGGCAAGTACAAATTACTGTGCAACTATATCGTAATTTTCCATTAAGACAAATTGTTGAAAAGTATTTGTATAATTTTGTTGCAATGTTTTCATAAACCATGTCCAATATTGTTTGCCAATATATTTAAAAAATCATATTGTTGATGTCGGTCACATTACTGCTAACTAATGTGAGCTAGTTATACTGCACGTACTGTGCAGATCCAAAATAATCCTAATGGTGGCAGCCTAAACCATAAATTAATGTTTTACATGAAATAAAGTTGTAGTTGGGTGCAATATAGCAGGATTGGGATTTTAGGCTCCCATCCTTTTGGATTATGTTGGAACTGCGCAAACTCGCAGTAGTAGGCTTGTATTATAACTCTAGAGTGGGGGGGACAACTTTTGCAGAAAATATGTACTAATGCTGACATCAAACACGCTTGAAAATCATGATTTCATAATAGTTGTGGTAATAAATCACAGATTCCAAGGTCAATTAGCTACAGGACCATCTTTCTACCTAATTAATTACACCAAAACAAATACACCCGCTCCAACACCCCTGTAGTAACAACACTTCACAATGTTACACACATGTACAGACCAGCATACAATCCTTTCTAACTAAATATTCAGTGTTTGTGACTTATATTACACAGTACTAGGACGTTAGTCCATCCATAACGATTAGAAATGAAACAAAATCAAACTGTAGGTGCAAACCTGTCTGACTTCTCTTTCCCTAAAGTGTTAGTATGTATATTTCTGTCAATTGTCATGATGCATTCTATCTTGGGTCATTGGGCTCCTAAGCCAGGTGTGTAGACATCTTAATGCACTAGTGGAAAGATCTCTCACAGCTGCTAACTGGGATGGTCAGCGCTGCCTGTATGATTTGATTGCCTTCAGTGATAGGAACATATTAGAGTCTAACAGTTTATACACACACAGAACATGTCAGAAGTGGAGTCTTTCCTTTCTTTAAGAGGTAATGTTTAGCAGGAATATGCTATGTTTTTCTTGTGTGGGCCTCCCCTCTCTCTCTGATAGCTGGATGAACAGGCCGTGGCTCGGGTGGTTGATGTCTTTGATGTTTTTGGCCTTCCTGGTGACATCGGGTGCTGTTGGTGTCCGGGAGGGCAGGCATGCGTTGTGCAGACCGCACCACCCGCTGGAGAGCCCTGTGGTTGCGTGCGGTGCAGTTGCCGTACCAGGTGGTGATACACCCCGACAGGATGCTCTCAATTGTGCATCTGTAAAAGCTTCTGAGGGTCTTGGGGCCAAGCCAAATTTCTTCAGCCTCCCGAGGTTGAAGAGGCGCTGTTGCGTCTTCTTCACCACACTGTCTGTATCGGTGGACCATTTCAGTTCGTCAGTGATGTGTACGCCGAGGAACTTTAAGCTTTCCACCGTCCCGTCAATGTGGATAGGGGCATGCTCCCTCTGCTGTTTTCTGAAGTCCACGATCAGTTCCTTTGTTTTGTTGACGTCAAGGGAGAGGTGTCGTCTGCAAACTTGATGAAATTGTTGCACGTTGCGTTTTTATATTTTTGTTCAGTATATGTAATCACCAATTGTGAATGAAGAACAGGGCGGACCTTTCTATTGTATTCATCTATTCTAATTCTAATCTCAAAACGGTGTATGCCGATATCAGTCCACTGAATCCATGCAGTCTTATTAGTCTACTCTAGGCCTACTTGGAGTAGTGTGAGCGTGCATCATTTACAATGGCAAGAGCAAGACGAATGGATGCACATGCTGCATTGCGTTGCTACAAGATCTGAGTGAAAGTGACTCAGATGACAGAGGAAAAATGGATCATGACATCGCTGATTATTATTCTGGTTCATGCTGATCGACTTTCCATATCTGGGAAAGGATCCGTATCGGGCAGCGGGTGAGCGATACTCGGATAATGTAGTGATGAGGCTTGTGGAACCTTACATTGGCAAGGGGAGAAATGTCACCATGCTTCATCAACGGGGACACAACAAAGAGAGAACCGGCGACTATTACGCACTACAACCAGACAAAGGTATGTCAACATTACATACTATGCATCGCCGTAGATAAACTTATGCAATGCATTATGCTCTTCTGTATCACACGTTTGTTTTTCCTATGGGAATATAATCCTAACCTGTTCCATTCCATAGGTCGGTGTGGACGGCACGGCTGGACTCTGTGAAAGGAGGAACTCCCCGCTGGCCTGTTGCTGTGTTCTACAACATGCTTGACTTGGCTGCTATCAACATACACATGTTGTTCAAGTAGTGTATGAACAACACCATGAGCAGGACAGACTTCATGATGAGTCTGGCGCACCGGCTACGTGAGAGCCAAGGCCGCAGCTAAGGTTCCACTCTAGCCTAATTGTGCTCCGCTCCCGGCAAGGAGAAACTGCCAGGTGGGCAGATGCACTTGCAACAAAACCTACAACGCCTGTTTCAGCTGCAAGCGACTTATTTGTGCATGGTGTTGAAAGCAAGTGAAGGTGACCAATATCTTTGGTGAACGTTAGGACAAGGTATAACTGCTAAATTGGATCCAACTGCTGCGTGAAGACGCACACCATATTGTAAGCACGAGAGAGGCCACAAATGTGTCCAATAACTGACAATAGACTATTCTTGACCGGTGTCATATCGACACTTATATTTATCATAATGCCATTATTTATTTTGAGCTGATTTTCACTATTCACAAGCATGCTTGGCACTTAAGCAATTAGGCCCGAGGAGGTGTGGTATATGGCCAATATATCACTAACCTTATTGCTATTGTAAACTGGTTACCAACGTAAATACTGGAAAACTGGAAAATTAAATGTTTTGTCATACCCATGGTATACGGTCTGATATACCATGGCTTTCAGCCAATCAGAATTCAGGGCTTGAACCACCCAGTTTATAATGATGTTTAGGCTACTGATATATTCTTCATTGACCGGCGCGTCTTGTTGGTTTGGATAATTTTGATTTGTTTTGTCTTTATAAAAAATAAGCTTTTACTACTTTCCAATGCACATGGTTTTTGTTTCACAGTTTGTAACAAAGGCACTCCACAAATAAAATGTATTTTACTCTTGAAATTCTGTGTTTTAGTGGTTTTTAGTTTTTACATAGGGCTATAGCCTACAGTAAAATAAACAAATGAAAATGTTTTGTTCAAATATTTACTTTTTGTATTCTAATCTTACAATCATAAACACAACCAAATGACATGGTCACGAAGGGGTGTCCAACGAGGCCTGGCTTAAAATGATTTATTAGACTGGCGGTTATTGGAAATCCTTGAGGCCCGGCTAGTCTACTGTTAAATATGCATATGGTCATTTTGACTGTCATGGAAATTTGAGGATGAAATGCTCAGAACGTGTTTGTCTTGTGATAATTATACTGCTAAAAGTACTGCTAAAATACACGTACAGTATTTAGGAAAAGTCAGGCACAGGTTGGTTCAAGGTTTTTATTGAGATGAAAATGGTCAAAATGACCGTCTTGGAGGTTCTAGTGTTGAACAGTCCAGTTGTGGTCCTTTTCGATCCGAAGTGTCACCATGTTGCAGTCACATGAAGGCTACATGGAACTGCCGTTACCGGACTCCTGTGTGAGTTGGTCGTTCCTCTTACCGAACGCCTTTAATCCTCGTTAACGGAGGAGATGAAACACTAGCATTAAGTGAAATCCCCCGGGTGACATTAATGAAGAAATATTCCTGAAAACAAATGGCCCCAATCTGGCGTGTGTGTGTGCGGTCCGTGTGTGTGTGGTGACAGCTGTGGGGGGAGCCGGGGCTGTGTGTGTGCAAAGAGAAGAACAAACAGATCTGCTCTCGCTGACAGGATCCTCTGTCCCTCTCTCTCCAAACAGACCAGGAGACGAACACGAGCGCACACACACACACACACCACTTGTGGCATTGCCCTAAGCTGTTTTTGACCCCCCCTTCCAGTTTCATGCATCACATGAAAACAATAGGAGGATATCTCCTCTTCACATGAAGACCCAGTGCTCTGTTTTGTTGGTGTTCCTCTCCCATCTGAATTCTTTGACCGTTAACAGTTCAGTTTGACCTCTCTGACCGTCTGCAACGATGCGTTCCCCTTTTCCCAGTAGGACTAGACTAGCGTTGCCTGCCAGGCAGCTTCGTACACCTCTCCCATACATAAACACACCAGCTGTATGGAAACCTGCTGGTTAGCACAGGGAGAATGGCAGCGGTGGTGTTAGACCCCGTAGCCCGCAGGCGCTCTTCACTCGGCCTCAGCACTAGTGTTTACAGTATGCCGTGTGTGGAGATTTGAAATCACTACAATCTACAGTGCAATCTATTGTACTCTAGTCGACACCATGCTGGCAGTGTTGAGTTCATAAACAAAGTTTGACAAGAGTCACTGCAGAAGACACATTTTGTCATCCGTCAAATGAGGGGAACCATTTTGGATGGGTGATGTTTTTGACACATCATTCCTAATGTATATTTACATGAACGTGTGTCGCTGTATATTTCCCAACCAGGGCATTGCAGAGATACACAATATTTGTCACAGAGGGGAACCAGTTTGGATGTGGGGGTGTCACAACACTAGTAATGTACATTTACATGACCGGTTTGTTTGCTGTATATTTTCCTACCAGGGTATCGGAGGGAGACAGGCCCCGATGAGAGAGACCAAGCCGGTGAACTCCCGCCGCTACATCGCCACGTTCGACGTGGAGAACACCACCAAGGGAGACTCGGGCCGCTACCGCTGCATCGTCCACTCAGACAAGGGCGTGGGCGTGTCCAGTTACGCCGACCTGACGGTCAAACGTAAGTCACGTTCTGTTTGTACCTCGCAAAAGACTGGTTATGTTTCTTCAAAATTCACCCCAATTTAAGATGACAGCCAAAGAGTTATATGAAATTTCTCTCTCTCTGTGATGATTTGCTCTAATCCTGACAGGCTAGATGGAGACCTGTCAATCACTCTCAAATAGCCCCTGTGTTTGTCCACCAGCACATGTTGCCACGGCAGCAGACTCCGGAGGCAGCCTCACTGTCGGTCTCAGAGGAGAAGTGTATAGCTCACAGCAGTGTGTGTGTGTGTACTTGCCTGTGTATGTGTGCATATACGTGTACTACTGTAAAATGGTTATCTATCAGACCTGTCAATGCAAATGAGGCCTGGCGTGTTGGAGTGTGCCATAGTAAATCTCCCTCCACTAGGTTGTGTGGAGGAACGATGCATGATGGCTGCCTCCTTCACCATGTCAAATTATGCATCATCATTTAAACGCCATTACCAAAGACGCCCATCCTTCTTACCTAATTGGGATGTATTAGAACAGCTACAACCAATTCCCTCTTATTCCCTTTATTAGTTTAAATTGAGTCGTCGACATTTTTCAACCCAGCAGTTTGTCCCCCTCTCCTAAATGAAATATTAGATCAGTGAAATAGTACATTTTTATGCATTTGCTATCGCCGACTCGCTCCAGGGTCCTTTTTTCCCCACCTGTTTTTTTTCATCCAATTACTGGTGTTTTGTCTAGCGAAGACTTGTGGAGGCTGTGTCAGGGGAGCGCTACCCAGCTCTGCTCTATCTCGGAGTTGGAGTTAGTGACCTTACCGCCATGGGCCCGTATTCACACAGTCTCAGAGTAAGAGTGCTGATCTCGGATCAGTTTTTTAGATCATAATGAATAAGATTATATGGAGAGGAGGGCCTGATCCTAGATCAGCCCTCCTACTCTGAGACGCTTCTTGAATACGGGCCCTGGTCTAGCCGAGGACCCAGGAACAGTCTTTAACCCTGCTCTGGTCTTACAGGACTGAGCCTGCAGGTTAACAAGGCTGACCTTGGGACTGTGGAGGGCTGGGGTTGTAAATCATTAACATTGTACTGGGGCCTTCCAGGTCCCAGGGGGAGCCATTACTCTACCACTACTGCCAGTTAGAGGCCATTGTATTAATTTTATTTTACCAGGTAAGTTGACTGAGAACACATTCTTATTTACAGCAACAACCTGGGGAATAGTTACAGGGAAGAGAAGGGGGATGAATGAGCCAGTATATGATCTGACAGGCTATATGATCCACCTGGTACCATACCTACTGCCAGTTAGAGGCCAGTATATGATCTGACAGGCTATATTATCCACCTGGTATCATACCTACTGCCAGTTAGAGGCCAGTATATGATCTGACAGGCTATATTATCCACCTGGTATCATACCTACTGCACAGGTATATGTAAACCCTTTAGATACTGGCTTAGATCTGCACCTTTGGTTTTGGATGTTGATTATTTTAGTTGAGTTTGCAGTGAATGTCACGTTTTTCTCCGACTTTGGGTGTAGTTCATGGGGTTGAGACTTTGGGTGTAGTTCATGGGGTTGAGACTTTGGGTGTAGTTCATGGGGTTGAGACTTTGGGTGTAGTTCATGGGGTTGAGACTTTGGGTGTAGTTCATGGGGTTGAGACTTTGGGTGTAGTTCATGGGGTTGAGACTTTGGGTGTAGTTCATGGGGTTGAGACTTTGGGTGTAGTTCATGGGGTTGAGACTTTGGGTGTAGTTCATGGGGTTGAGACTTTGGGTGTAGTTCATGGGGTTGAGACTTTGGGTGTAGTTCATGGGGTTGAGACTTTGGGTGTAGTTCATGGGGTTGAGACTTTGGGTGTAGTACATGGGGTTGAGACTTTGGGTGTAGTTCATGGGGTTGAGACCTTGGGTGTAGTTCATGGGGTTGACCGCAGCCTCTTCAGGTGGACCGCTTGGGCAGAGTGTGGCCAGGTCACAAGGGAGGGATTGGCTTAGCGTCCAGCTCAGAACAGTTCCTTAACCATACCCTAATCACATACGGGAAACTCATGTATAATATATGTACATATATGCAGGGGAATTCAAACTGTATTTACATACAGTACCAGTCAAAGCTTTGGACACACCTACTCATTTCAAGTGTTTTTCTTTATTTTTACTATTTTCTACATTGTAGAATAATAATGAAGACATAAACTATGAAATAACACATGGAATCATGTAGTAACCAAAAAAGTGTTAAACAAATCAAAATATATTTTATTTGAGATTCCTCAAAGTAGCCACCCTTTGCCTTGATGACAGCTTTGCACACTCTTGGCATTCTCTGAACCAGCTTCATGAGGTAGTCACTAGAAATGTATTTAAATTAATAGGTGTGCCTTGTTAATTTGTGGAATTTCTTTCCTTATTGCATTTGAGCCAATCAGTTGTGTTGTGACAAGCTAGGGGTGGTATACAGAAGATAGCACTATTTGGTAAAAGACCAAGTCCATATTATGGCAAGAACAGCTCAAATAAGCAAAGCGAAACGATAGTCCATCATTACTTTAAGTCATGAAGGTCAATCAATATATGTCAATATACAGTGAGGGAAAAAAGTATTTGATCCCCTGCTGATTTTGTACGTTTGCCCACTGACAAAGAAATGATCAGTCTATAATTTTAATGGTAGGTTTATTTGAACAGTGAGAGACAGAATAACAACAAAAAAATCCAGAAAAACGCATGTCAAAAACGTTATAAATTGATTTGCATTTTAATGAGGGAAATAAGTATTTGACCCCCTCTCAATCAGAAAGATTTCTGGCTCCCAGGTGTCTTTCATACAGGTAACGAGCTGAGATTAGGAGCACACTCTTAAAGGGAGTGCTCCTAATCTCAGTTTCTTACCTGTATAAAAGACACCTGTCCACAGAAGCAATCAATCAATCAGATTCCAAATTCTCCACCATGGCCAAGACCAAAGAGCTCTCCAAGGATGTCAGGGACAAGATTGTAGATCAACACAAGGCTGGAATGGGCTACAAGACCATTGCCAAGCAGCTTGGTGAGAAGGTGACAACAGTTGGTGCGATTATTCGCAAATGGAAGAAACACAAAAGAACTGTCAAACTCCCTTGGCCTAGGGCTCCATGCAAGATCTCACCTCGTGGAGTTGCAATGATCATGAGAATGGTGAGGAATCAGCCCAGAACTACACAGGAGGATCTTGTCAATGATCTCAAGGCAGCTGGGACCATAGTCACCAAGAAAACAATTGGTAACACACTACGCCGTGAAGGACTGAAATCCTGCAGCGCCCGCAAGGTCCCCCTGCTCAAGAAAGCACATATACATGCCCGTCTGAAGTTTGCCGATGAACATCTGAATGATTCAGAGGACAACTGGGTGAACATGTTGTGGTCAGATGAGACCAAAATGGAGTTCTTTGGCATCAACTCAACTTGCCGTGTTTGGAGGAGGAGGAATGCTGCCTATGACCCCAAGAAACCATCCCCACCGTCAAACATGGCGGTGGAAACATTATGCTTTGGGGGTGTTTTTCTGCTAAGGGGACAGGACAACTTCACCGCATCAAAGGGACGATGGACGGGGCCATGTACCGTCAAATCTTGGGTGAAAACCTCCTTCCCTCAGCCAGGGTATTGAAAATGGGTCGTGGATGGGTATTCCAGCATGACAATGACCCAAAACACACGGCCAAGGCAACAAAGGAGTGGCTCAAGAAAAAGCACATTAAGGTCCTGGAGTGGCCTAGCCAGTCTCCAGACCTTAATCCCATAGAAAATCTGTGGAGGGAGCTGAAGGTTCGAGTTGCCAAACGTCAGTCTCGAAACCTTAATGACTTGAAGAAGATCTGCAAAGAGGAGTGGGACAAAATCTCTCCTGAGATGTGTGCAAACCTGGTGGCCAACTACAAGAAACATCTGACCTCTGTGATTGCCAACAAGGGTTTTGCCACCAAGTACTAAGTCATGTTTTGCAGAGGGGTCAAATACTTATTTCCCTCATTAAAATGCAAATAAATTTATAAAATTTTTGACATGCGTTTTTCTGGATTTTTTTGTTGATATTCTGTCTCTCACTGTTCAAATAAACCTACCATTAAAATTACAGACTGATAATTTCTTTGTCAGTGGGCAAACGTACAAAATCAGCAGGGGATCAAATACTTTTTTCCCTCACTGTATTAGGCTTCGGTATGGATCAGTAGCTTAGGCATTCACTGCACCCCTAGAATTAACAAAAGCTGTCTTTCTGAACAGACCTGACCTCCAAATTGCACCATTTAGTTGCACCATCACTGCCTGGGGTTATTTTATAACTACTGCATGTGCATCACACAGTAATAGTGTCTTCAAGTCCTTACCTAGGCTAGCAACAGGCTTAGTTTACCCTGTCCTCCTCCCTACTCATTCACTCCCTCTGAATTGTGAATGCCTAGCACTGGCACACTAGCAACAACAACTCACAGAACATCCAACATCTCTCTGACCCTGTTTCTAACCCCTCTCCAAATATTGAACCATAATCACTTCACCATAATGGGACCCAGAAGTGGAGTTTACATGAGCAAACACATCCCATTGGACAGGGACCAGTTCAAAGTCATCTGGGGAACCATGCGGGCTAAAGGGTTAGGTTGCACGGCGACCGACCAGCCAGTAATACTCTATATATAACCTGTTTAGGGTAGGGCCTTGTGGCCACTGGGGGGGTGTGGCTGGCAGCAGGTGCTAGCTAGAGGCACAGCAGCGTTTAGCTTATAGTCTCCGAGCCACATGGTCGCTGGCTGCTGAAAGCTGACTCTTTGAACAAGGGCACTCTTCTATGATCTCTGGGTTGTTGTATTAGTGGGACTTTTAGTTCAACTGTAAAATGGGACTTGTAGTTCAACTGTAAATATGAAGGAGGGCTCTTTGGACTCATCCTTTTTGTTTTGTTTATACTCCAGGTGGAATTGATGACATTTTCCTGGAACCAGCAGGATAGTCCCAAAAATGCAAACCATGCCCCTCTGGCACTTTCGGCAGACTCTATCAAGTGCTCGGTGTTTGAAAGAAAACAAGCACTCTTACCATACAGATTGTTGTCACCCACTCCAGCCCCAGCACTTTGATGCTGTTTAGTTATTACTGATGGTCGATACCCACGCAGAGTAGACAGGGAGTGAGGCCTGACACATCACAGGGTATCACAAGGTACCCATCAGTGCGATGTGGCTCCAACCTTTTGTTTTCCCATTCTGCTACGCGTCAGTGGCCGTGGCGGATCGATTGCCGGGCCCTCCCGACGCTGAAGGAGCTGATGCCTTATTTCTTTCTCTTTCACCCCCCCAACCCAAACAAAATGACAAATGTGGTATCGACTGACCGGAGATGTTGACTCGTCTCGCCACCCGAGCACCCGCTAGAACACCTTACAAGCCATGCTGTCTAAATCCGCCCCACAGCCAGATTGAACTGTCACCATCTCAAAGTAAATCTGAGGCAGCATTGCTCTCTCTCGCGCCCTCTATTTCTCGCTGTCTCTCATTCTCTCTTTCGCTCTCTCACTTTTTCCTTTGTCTCTCTCTCGCTGCTTCTGGAGACAATAAACATTTACTAATTGGGTGTGTGAGCGTCTACACCTGTTTGCTGTCTGAGAATAGATCAGTCAGTACCCCAGGGATCAGGACGGCTGGCTCGACTATGAGCAGGACGGCTGGCTCGACTATGAGCAGGACGGCTGGCTCGACTATGAGCAGGACGGCTGGCTCGACTATGAGCACGACGGCTGGCTCGACTATGAGCACGACGGCTGGCTCGACTATGAGCACGACGGCTGGCTCGACTATGAGCAGGACGGCTGGCTCGACTATGAGCACGACGGCTGGCCTGACTATGAGCACGACGGCTGGCTCTACCATTGCCAAAGAAAGACTATCTCGATCATAGAAATGGAATGAATAGAATTGAGTATAAGCTTGTCAGGTGCAATGCGACCAATAGAATAGTACCTAAACGTGCAAACCCTGCTGACATTCACACTCAGTGTAAACGCAGGTCTGATGTGTATAGAGTGGTGTGAACGGGACAGAGGAAGAGGTGTGATATGCAGGGAAGGTCAACAGGTGGGCAGCCATGACGTGTGTGTGTGTGTGATTTTAACATTTAAAAAAATGTATTTAACTAGGCAAGCCAGTTAAGAACAAATTCTTATTTACAATGACGGCCTACCAAAAGGCAAAAGGTATCCTGCAGGGACGGGGGCTGGGATAAAAAATATATATATATACAGTGGGGAGAACAAGTATTTGATACACTGCCGATTTTGCAGGTTTTCCTACTTACAAAGCATGTAGAGGTCTGTCATTTTTATCATAGGTACACTTCAACTGTGAGAGACGGAATCTAAAACAAAAATCCAGAAAATCACATTGTATGATTTTTAAGTAATTAATTTGCATTTTATTGCATGACATAAGTATTTGATCACCTACCAACCAGTAAGAATTCCGGCTCTCACAGACCTGTTAGTTTTTCTTTAAGAAGCCCTCCTGTTCTCCACTCATTACCTGTATTAACTGCACCTGTTTGAACTCGTTACCTGTATAAAAGACACCTGTCCACACACTCAATCAAACAGACTCCAACCTCTCCACAATGGCCAAGACCAGAGAGCTGTGTAAGGACATCAGGGATAAATTGTAGACCTGTACAAGGCTGGGATGGGCTACAGGACAATAGCCAAGCAGCTTGGTGAGAAGGCAACAACTGTTGGCACAATTATTAGAAAATGGAAGAAGTTCAAGATGACGGTCAATCACCCTCGGTCTGGGGCTCCATGCAAGATCTCACCTCGTGGGGCATCAATGATCATGAGGAATGTGAGGGATCAGCCCAGAACTACACGGCAGGACCTGGTCAATGACCTGAAGAGAGCTGGGACCACAGTCTCAAAGAAAACCATTAGTAACACACTACGCCGTCATGGATTAAAATCCTGCAGCGCACGCAAGGTCCCCCTGCTCAAGCCAGCGCATGTCCAGGCCCGTCTGAAGTTTGCCAATGACCATCTGGATGATCCAGAGGAGGAATGGGAGAAGGTCATGTGGTCTGATGAGACAAAAATAGAGCTTTTTGCTCTAAACTCCACTCGCCGTGTTTGGAGGAATAGAAGGATGAGTACAACCCCAAGAACACCATCCCAACCGTGAAGCATGGAGGTGGAAACATCATTCTTTGGGGATGCTTTTCTGCAAAGGGGACAGGACGACTGCACCGTATTGAAGGGAGGATGGATGGGGCCATGTATCGCGAGATCTTGACCAACAACCTCCTTCCCTCAGTAAGAGCATTGAAGATGGGTCGTGGCTGGGTCTTCCAGCATGACAACGACCCGAAACACACAGCCAGGGCAACTAAGGAGTGGCTCCGTAAGAAGCATCTCAAGGTCCTGGAGTGGCCTAGCCAGTCTCCAGACCTGAACCCAATAGAAAATCTTTGGAGGGAGCCGAAAGTCCATATTGCCCAGCGACAGCCCCGAAACCTGAAGGATCTGGAGAAGGTCTGTATGGAGGAGTGGGCCAAAATCCCTGCTGCAGTGTGTGCAAACCTGGTCAAGAACTACAGGAAACGTATGATCTCTGTAATTGCAAACAAAGGTTTCTGTACCAAATATTTAAGTTCTGCTTTTCTGATGTATCAAATACTTATGTCATGCAATAAAATGCAAATTAATTAATTAAAATTCATACAATGTGATTTTCTGGATTTTTGTTTTAGATTCCTTCTCTCACAGTTGAAGTGTACCTATGATAAAAATTACAGACCTCTACATGCTTTGTAAGTAGGAAAACCTGCAAAATTGTCAGTGTATCAAATACTTGTTCTCCCCACTGTATATATATATATAACAGAACGCACACCATGACAAGAGGGACAACACAACACTACATAAAGAGAGACCTAAGACAGCAACACATGACAACACAGGATGGTAGCAACACAACATGATAACAACATGGTAGCAACACAACATGGCAGCATCACAAAACATGGTACAAACATTATTTGGCATAGACAACAGCACAAAGGGCAAGAAGGTAGAGACAACAATACATCACGCAAAGCAGCCACAACTGTCAGTAAGCGTGTCTGTGATTGAGTCTTTGAAGAGATTGAGATAAAACTGTTCAGTTTGAGTGTTTGTTGCAGGTTGTTCCAGTCGCTAGCTGCAGCGAACTGAAAAGACGAGCGACCCGTGGGTGGGTGGGTGGGTGGGTGGGTGGGTGTGTGTGTGTGTGTGTGTGTGACTTTCATTGACTCCAGGATGTACAATATCCTGATGAGTGTAAATCACAATTGAGTCAGGCTTCACCCCCCAGTGGACACATTATAGACAGTGGTCTGGAGCTGTAATTCACAAAGTGAGTGCTGATCTAGGATCAGGTCCTACCTGTCCATCTCATTCATTGTAATCTAAAAGTCACAAATGGACCTAGATCAGCACTGCTACTGTGAGACATACGGCCCCTGGGCAGACAGAGACAGACATTCTGTCCTTTCCATCTCATAGAAAGGTGACACGTTATGAGGCCAGGCTTGCACCTGCCCCAGCCAGTCTGCCAGGAAGACGGATGAGCCATTATTTCACCAGTAATTGGGGTTCTCCCTGGTTCCAATCGATATCAGCGGCCCTGGACATGGTGTGTCTGTGTGAACTACACACACCTCCAGCGGCGACGAAATACTCTGAGGTCCTGTTTTTTTTACAAGTCTTGATGGCTCAATATCGTATGGGAATAAGATGACTGTTAAATACAGATGTAGGATCTTAATTTGATCACTCTTTTGTTGCTGAGAATTGTCCTACACCACAGGAAATGCAGATGAGCTTTGCGATTTACATAAATTCACTGAAAACCCACACACACACGGTTAAATTAACAGTATTGCACTTTTCATGTAGCCTACTTTTGGCTAGCTATCAAGCAACATTATGGACTCAATGTTCAAATCCTGTTGCTGCAGGATTATTTTGCTGTGACAATATAGGTCAAATTAAGATCATACATCTGTAATTGAATATACTATATTTAGGGAATGTCCTCATATGCACCTTCTATATAAAAAAAACTGTGTTATTGGAAAGAATCTGGAGAACTCAACTGGACTTTTCTAAGATAAAATCCTCACAGTGACATGAGTCACTCAGACTGATATCCAAGTCTTATCTATTTAGTTCCGTTAGGGCTAATAAATGCACCAGAGTTTTCAGACTTAGTCATACAGTCACCAGGACACCTGACTGGCTTGTCGGACAAGCTATCATCAGGGCAAAGACTAATTACAGGGCAAGTCACTAGCTGTGTATGTGTGTGACAGAAGGATTGACAGTCCCATTCGTGTGAGACATTCATCACGCAAGAAAAGAGGGAGAGGAGAGGGGCCATATCAAACTTCAAAGGCCAACACTGGGCTGTGTTTAGACCGAACATGCTGATGCTGACATGTAGTTACTAGTCATAGCTGTAGGACAGCGTCACACGTCCATGGAAGTCGAGCCTGTCACTCCCTAGACCAGACAAAGAAAAAAAACCTGACCCTTAGTCATAGAACAACAGACCAAAAAACGGTGAGAAAACATTCCCCCTCACAATGGACAGGAATTGTCTCATTGTCTTATCGTCGATGATTGAACACGATAGACTGGCTTTGGCAAAATGAATCCTTCTCAGAGGTCTCTTCGGGGAGACAAAGAGAGATGGGTGGAGGAGAGGAGAGGGAGATTATTGAAATGGGTCACGGGAGAAATGGAGCAGGACCGGTGGGAGTGATGAGTAATGGGATTCAGGTTGGCTGTTCTATCGGCAAAGGTCAGGAAATTAATTGGTTTAACTCATTACCTCGCTTTTGATCTCTCTCCGTTTCACCGTGCTCTCCGCTTCAGCCCGTTACTCCTGGCTTTGTGTGAGGCACCGCCACTACAATCACTTAATTGCTCTTACTTAAGATTTAAGCTTCCGATATCATGCTAACATGTTTTCTATTTCTCTACAGACTCAAGTTGGATGTAATTGAGAATGTTGAGCTCTATTCTGTTCTTTTTGCAAAGTAAACCGGTGGTATTTGCACAGTTTGTGTGTTTATCTATGCTCACTGCAGGTTTAGCGCAGGGTGCTATTTGCCATCTCCCTTGTATAGCAGAGTCAAGGTGAATCGTCAAGAAACAGAACACATTTTGCAATGTAATATCAGTTCCTGGAACCATATGAATGAAAGCCCCTAGAGAGTAAATATATATAGTGTCTCTGGGGATAAAATAATTCATATTATAAAGTATTAAAATAACTGGCCTGTTTTTACCAATTTTCTATTAAATATTACCTGTAATTAATGGCAATATGAGTGAAATAGTTTTTTTCCCATGACAACATCCTCTATAAGGAAGTAGCAAGCATTTTGAAACGGTCTGTTTGAGATACAAGTTCGAGGTGGGGTTTTTGAGTTGGTTTTTTTTCTCCTCCTATTTATGCTTTGGCCACATATGAGTGGTATTTATCTACCAATTGAAATGCCCATTTAAGACTCCTCATCTAACCCTAATCTCTTCCTCTTTGACCCCCAGAGCCCCCGGTGCCCATCGCTCCGCCCCAGCTCACCGCCGTGGGTGCAACCTACCTGTGGATCCAGCTCAACGCCAACTCCATCAATGGTGACGGGCCCATCGTGGAGCGGGAGGTCGAGTACCGCACGGTGGCGGGCAGCCTCATCGACAACCAGCCCGTGGACAAGACCACACACAAAATCGGCCACCTGGACCCCGACACGGAGTACGAGATCAGCGTGCTGCTCACCCGGCCCCTGGACGGAGGAACTGGGGCGCCCGGACCCCCCCTGAGGGCCAAGACCAAGTGTGCTGGTGAGTCCAATGCAAAGACACACACACACACACCCCATTAGAGGAGGAGAAGGCCCTTTCTCCGTGTAATACATTATGGTGTACAGTTACATACTAGCAGTTATACAGTACTTGGTGTAATGACACACTATTTTCAGCACAGTCATACATTATACAGTTGGACCCTGTCGCTATACAGTGGTGCTTACTTACGGCTGTTCATTGACATTTACTTCAGTGGGAGTGGTAAGTGGGGCAATACATACACCACTTTAGCTACACGCAATGTACAGTCAGTTGCAGTGAGGCCCTTTGATAAAGTGACACTGTCATGAAATGAATAGCCCGGGCACTATATACTTAACTTGTTATGCAATTACACATCTGAAGAATACTTTAGATACTCACATTCTACAAATTCAGTACACTTACTGGCAAAAACCATGCACTCATACTCAACATTTTAAACTACCTGTTTCATGGGGCAGACGTCAATACTCTACGTGAACCATGGGAATGTCTGAGTTAAATTTTCATGGATGGATCTCAGTTTCAGCCTTTAGGGGCTTGCAGTGTCTGGCCGTTCACTCTCCACCCACACACACAGCTTAATTTCCCCCTGGGTCTGGGTCTGTCTAGGTGACCACAGGGGCTGATGGGATGTGAGGAATGTGAGAGCGTCTGACTGCAGGAGAAGAGCGGAATCTCCTGTCTCCACTTTCCCTGTAGCAGGAGGTCCACTTTCCCTGTAGCAGGAGGTCTGGGTGGCCAGTGCCTCCTTCACAGTAAAGCATACCTTCTGGCTTAAGTCAAGTGTTTAACATTCCATCCCAAAGGGATGTACAACATCTATCAGCATGATATGCAAGCATACATTAGATTGTCTATTATAATTCTGGACTACCATGAACATGAGTGTGGTGCTGGATATGATCAGGGCTTGGTATGTGAGGCTCGGTAGTATACGTGATTAAAGTCGTATTATCTCTCTGTGGTTTGGTGACAGCTTGACAAGACATCACGTTTTCAGTGTCAGGCGGGAAAACGGACTATCCACAGCTCTTTTGGGATTGGGAAGAGGATATATTGCTTCCTCTCTTTTGTGATGGAGGTGGTTGCAGAGGGGAGGCTGACTGACCCAGGAGTGACACAAGGGTGATGGATGGCCCTACATGTCTCGTCTTAAAAGCTCTTCCTCTCTGTGGAGGATGAAACGTTTTTATATCTGATTTCCCTGACTGTCTCTGAGCTGCTAAAAGTTTCAGAGGAGGGTTGTTCCTTTGCTCCCCCCCCCCCCCCCCATATAACCACTATTTTCAGAGCAGTTCAACAGTTTTTAATTGAGCCAAAGTCGCTCTCACAAAGCCGTTCAATTTCAATCAAATCAAATTTTAATCAATGACACATTTCATTAGAGGAATTATGAATTGATTCTTCTCACTCCACACCCCCTGACCAATACCCATTAGGCATATCACTATTAATTATAGATTTTCATACAAAAACAATTAGATCAGCCTCCCATTCAGAATATCAGATAGTCCTACCCAAAAGAGACAAATGGTAGTCCTATTTAGTAGAGCTGAGCGATTAGTGTTTTTTGAGGTTGGTTCGGTTTCGGTTCGACTATAAAAAATTATCACGTTTTTTGATTTCGATATTTCGTTTTTTTTATATATTAAATGCATTATGAAATAATGACATTCAAATTATTAGGGCTTTTTAATGGAAATGCCAAAGCCAAACATACTGAACATTCAATTACCAATTCAGTTGTTTCTGTCAGGTCCACACATAGAAATAGGACATTTCAATAAATAATAAAATATTTCAGTTGTGTATATTACTTAGTTTTATGACTTTATAATTTTTCATTCCTTAAAGTCAGCATCTCTTCTCTGCTCAGGCAGTATCAAACAGCCCATACAGCCATCTAACATTATCTATATTCTCCCCATACTGTACTGTCTTTAGTCATCCTATTAAGCTAGGCTAGCCTGCCTAAGTATGCTTCAGAGCTGTCTGACAATCATTTTACCTGTTCTTCAAAGTAGATGAGGCATACTTTCATGAACTCTCTATTAGAGGTCGACCGATTATGATTTTTCAACGCCGATACCAATTATTGGATGGCCAAAAAAAGCCGATACCGATTAATCGGCCGATTGTAATTTTTTTATTTGTAATAATGACAATTATAACAATACTGAATGAACACTTATTTTAACTTAATATAATACATCAATAAAATCAATTTAGCCTCAAATAAAAAATGAAACATGTTCAATTTGGTTTAAAATAATGCAAAAACAAAGTGTTGGAGAAGAAAGTAAAAGTGCAATATGTGCCATGTAAGAAAGCTAACGTTTTAAGTTCCTTGCTCAGAACATGAGAACATATGAAAGCTGGTGGTTCCTTTTAACATGAGTCTTCAATATTCCCAGGTAAGAAGTTTTAGGTTGTAGTTATTATAGGAATTATAGGACTATTTCTCTCTATACGATTTGTATTTCATATACCTTTGACTATTGGATGTTCTTATGGGCACTTTAGTATTGCCAGTGTAACAGTATAGCTTCCGTCCCTCTCCTCGCTCCTACCTGGGCTCGAACCAGGAACACACCGACAACAGCCACCCTCGAAGCAGCGTTACCTATGCAGAGCAAGGGGAACAACTACTCCAAGTCTCAGAGCGAGTGGCGTTTGAAACGCTATTAGCGCGCACCCCGCTAACTAGCTAGCCATTTCACATCGGTTACACCAGCCTAATCTCGGGAGTTGATAGGCTTGAAGTCATAAACCGCGCAATGCTTGAAGCACAGCGACGAGCTGCTGGCAAAACGCACGACAGTGCTGTTTGAATGAATGCTTACGAGCCTGCTGGTGCCTACCATCGCTCAGTCAGACTGCTCTATCAAATCATAGACTTAGTTATAACATAATAAAACACAGAAATACGAGCCTTAGGTCATTAATATAGTCGAATCCGGAAACTATCATCTCGAAAACAAAACGTTTATTCTTTCAGTGAAATACGGAACCGTTCCGTATTTTATCTAACGGGCGGCATCCATAAGTCTAAATATTCCTGTTACATTGCACAACCTTCAATGTTATGTCATAATTACGTAAAATTCTGGCAAATTAGTTCGCAAACAAGCCAGACAGCCCAAACTGTTGCATATACCCTGACTCTGCGTGCAGTGAACGCAAGAGAAGTGACACAATTTCACCTGGTTAATATTGCCTGCTAACCTGGATTTCTTTTAGCTAAATATGCAGGTTTAAAAATATATACTTCTGTGTATTGATTTTAAGAAAGGCATTGATGTTTATGGTTAGGTACAGTCGTGCAACGATTGTGCTTTTTTCGCAAATCCGCTTTTGTTCAATCATCCCCCGTTTGGCGAAGTTGGCTGTCTTTGTTAGGAAGAAATAGTCTTCACACAGTTTGTAATGTACTAGGCGGCCCAAACTGCTGCATATACCCTGACTCTGTTGCAAGAGAAGTGACACCATTTTTCCTAGTTAAAAGAAATTCATGTTAGCAGGCAATATTAACTAAATATGCAGGTTTAAAAATATATACTTGTGTATTAATTTTAAGAAAGGCATTGATGTTTATGGTTAGGTACACGTTGGAGCAACGGCAGTCCTTTTTCGCGAATGCCACCGCATCGATTATATGCAACGCAGGACACGCTAGATAAACTAGTAATATCATCAACCATGTGTAGTTAACTAGTGATTATGATTGATTGATTGATTGTTTTTTATAAGTTAAGTTTAATGCTAGCTAGCAACTTACCTTGGCTTCTTACTGCATTCGCGTAACAGGCAGGCTCCTCGTGGAGTGCAATGTAATCAGGTGGTTAGAGCGTTGGACTAGTTAACCGCAAGGTTGCAAGATCGAATCCCCGAGCTGACAAGGTTAAAATCTGTCATTCTGCCCCTGAACAAGGCAGTTAACCCATTGAAAATAAGAATGTGTTTTTTAACTGACTTGCCTAGTTAAATAAAGGTGTAAAAAAATATACACTGCTCAAAAAAATAAAGGGAACACTAAAATAACACATCCTAGATCTGAATGAATGAAATATTCTTATTAAAAACTTTTTTCTTTACATAATGTGCTGACAACAAAATCACACAAAAATTATCAATGGAAATCAAATTTATCAACCCATGGAGGTCTGGATTTGGAGTCACACTCAAAATTAAAGTGGAAAACCACACTACAGGCTGATCCAACTTTGATGTAATGTCCTTAAAACAAGTCAAAATGAGGCTCAGTAGTGTGTGTGGCCTCCACGTGCCTGTATGACCTCCCTACAACGCCTGGGCATGCTCCTGATGAGGTGGCGGATGGTCTCCTGAGGGATCTCCTCCCAGACCTGGACTAAAGCATCTGCCAACTCCTGGACAGTCTGTGGTGCAGTGGCGTTGATGGATGGAGCGAGACATGATGTCCCAGATGTGCTCAATTGGATTCAGGTCTGGGGAACGGGCGGTCCATAGCATCAATGCCTTCCTCTTGCAGGAACTGCTGACACACTCCAGCCACATGAGGTCAAGCATTGTCTTGCATTAGGAGGAACCCAGGGCCAACCGCACCAGCATATGGTCTCACAAGGGGTCTGAGGATCTCATCTCGGTACCTAATGGCAGTCAGGCTACCTCTGGCGAGCCCATGGAGGGCTGTGCGGCCCCCCAAAGAAATGCCACCCCATACCATGACTGACCCACCGCCAAACCGGTCATGCTGGAGGATGTTGCAGGCAGCAGAACGTTCTCCACGGCGTCTCCAGACTCTGTCACGTCTGTCACGTGCTCAGTGTGAACCTGCTTTCATCTGTGAAGAGTACAGGGCGCCAGTGGCGAATTTGCCAATCTTGGTGTTCTCTGGCAAATGCCAAACGTCCTGCACGGTGTTGGGCTGTAAGCACAACCCCCACCTGTGGACGTCGGGCCCTCATACCACCCTCATGGAGTCTGTTTCTGACTGTTTGAGCCGACACATGCACATTTGTGGCCTGCTGGAGGTCATTTTGCAGGGCTCTGGCAGTGCTCCTCCTGCTCTTCCTTGCACAAAGGCGGAGGTAGCGGTCCTGCTGCCTAACGTAGAATGCTTAAAAGTGTATCCAAGCCGGAAAAGAACAGGTGTAATGGATTATGGTCATTGTAGTTAATGACCATATTTCCATGTTGAATATTGTTCCATGTTGAATATTTACACTGAAAACTACCCAGCGTTCCATAGTTTTTTTTAATTATTATTATTTTTAAAATTTTTATTATGAACACAACAAATACAAAAAAACAGAAATATACAAACAAGAGTACATAGTTCTTGACTTAATTTGTCTAGTGAATTATTTTATTTCCCGTTGGGCTCGCATGGCCCCCCCGAACTACAGTACCAGTCAAAGTTACACACCTACTCATTCAAAGGTTTTTCTTTATTTTTACTATTTCCTACGTTGTAGATTAGTAGTGAAGATATCAAAACTTTGAAATAACACATATGGAATCATGTAGTAACCAAAAAAGTGTTAAACAAATCAACATATATTTTATATTTGAGATTCTTCAAAGTAGCCATCCTTTGCCTTGATGACATCTTTGCACACTCTTGGCATTCTTTTATTTTATTTAACCTTTATTTAACTAGGCAAGTTGATTAGGAACAAATTCTTATTTTACAATGACGGCCTACCCCGGCCAAACCCTCCCCTAACCCGGTCAACTCTGGGACAATTATCTCAACCAGCTTCACCTGGAATGCTTTTCCAACAGTCTTGAAGGAGGTACAATATATGCTGAGCACTTTTTGGCTGCTCTTCCTTCACTTCGCGGTCCAACGCATCCCAAACCATCTCAATTGGGTTGAGGTCAGGTGATTGTGGAGGCCACGTCATCTGATGCATCACTCCATCACCCTCCTTCTTGGTCAAATAGCCCTTACACAGCCTGGAGGTGTGTTGGGTCATTGTCCTGTTGAAAAACAAATTATAGTCCCACTAAGCGCAAACCAGATGGGATGGCGTATCGCCTCAGAATGTTGTGGTAGTCATGCTGGTTAAGGATGCCTTGAATTCTAAATAAATCATTGACAGTATGACCAGCAAAGCACCCCCACACCATCACACCACCACCTGCATGCTTCACGGTGGGAACCACACATGCAGAGATCATCCGTTCACCTACTCTGCATCTCACAAAGACACTGCAGTTGGAACCAAAAATCTCAAATTTGGACTCATCAGACCACAGGACAGATTTCCACTGGTCAATTGTCCATTGCTCGTGTTTCTTGGCCCAAGCAAGTTTTTTCTTCTTATTGGTGTCCTTTAGTAGTGGTTTCTTTGCAGCTATTCAACCATGAAGGCCTGATTTCACGCAGTCTCCTCAGAACAGTTGATGTTGAGATGTCTTACTTGAACTCTGTGAAGCATTTATTTGGGCTGCAGCAGAGGTAACTCTGGGTCTTCCTTTCCTGTGGCGGTTCTCATGAGAGCCAGTTTCACCATAGCGCTTGATGGTTTTTGCGACTGCAATGGAAGAAACTTTAAAAGTTCTTGACATTTCCCGGATTGACTGACCATGTCTTAAAGTAATGATGGACTGTCATTTCTCTTTGCTTATTTGAGCTGTTCTTGCCGTAATATGGGCTTGGTCTTTTACCAAATAGGGCTATCTTCTGTATACCAACCCTACCTTGTCACAACACAACTGATTGTCTCAAATGCATTAAGAAGGAAAGACATTCCACAAATTAACTTTTAACAAGGCACACCTGTTAATTGAAATGTATTCCAGGTGACTACCTCATGAAGCTGGTTGAGAGGATGACAAGAGTGCAAAGCTGTCATCAAGGCAAAGGGTGGCTACTTTGAAGAATCTCAAATATAAAATATATTTAGATTTGTTCAACACTTTTTTGGTTACTACATGATTCCATATGTGTTATTTCATAGTTTTGATGTCTTCACTATTATTCTACAATGTAGAAAATAATAGAAATAAAGAAAAACCCTTGAGTGAGTAGGTGTGTCCAAACTTTTGACTGGTACTGTAAATGGAATTCAAGTTATTAACTGACATCGGTCAATTAAATTGGTTAATCACTCAGCACTACTATTTATTGTTATTCAATTCCAGTCAAACACAGCTCTAATTAATCATTAGCATCTAAGGTAGATACACTCCTCTGGTGTCTTCTGAGGAGTCTCACAGCTAACTGCTTTTAACTGGAGGTGCTGCTACATTAGCTGCTAGCTCATTAGGTGGCTAATGCTAAATTCATTAGTGCGCTGTGCAGAGGGAGCACGCCCCTATCCACATTGACGGCACCACAGTGGAGAAGGTGGAAAGCTTTAAGTTCCTCGGCGTACACATCACTGATGATCTGAAATGGTCCACCCACACACAGTGTGGTGAAGAAGGCACAACAGCGCCTCTTCAACCTCAGGAGGCTGAAGAAATTTGCATTGGCCCCTAAGACCCTCACAACATTTTACAGATGCACAATTGAGAGCTTCCTGTCAGGCTGTATCACCGCCTGGTACGGCAACTTCCCTATATACATAGACATGGAATCACTGTTCACTTTAATAATGTTTGCATACAGCTTTACTAAATTCATATGTATATACTGTATTCTATTCTACTGTATTTTAGTCAATGCCACTCCGACATTGCTCGTCTTAATATATCTTAATTCCGTTATTTTACTTTTAGATTTGTGTGTATTGTTGTGAATTGTTATATTACTGCATTAATGGAGCAAGGAACACAAGCATTTCGCTACACCTGCAATAACATCTGCTAAATATGTGTATGTGACCAATAAAATTGTATTTGATTTGCCACTCTACTCTACAGCCTATGGGCTAAAGAGGCTATGTAGCCGCAAGTACTCATAAGAGTGGAATTGCTCAATTGTATTTAGGTAAATCAGCATTTCATTATTTATTCAACTTGTCTCCTTTAGGAACACAGCCCCCACCTCAGTGATAGAATACTAGAAAAGACAGGCACGAGGGGGTTTGTTTGGGAGGGGTTGTTTGTCAACAACCTCCTCAGAAGTGAATCAATCACAGAAAGGCAGCTTGTGTTTTCTCCAGTTAGTCGTTAGCAAAGAGGAGATCTCTTAGTGCTCAGAGCTACAAGACAGACAGGAAAAGCCGAACCACCCTAACATGAATATGACCTTAACGATCTACTGTGCTTTAGTAATTTCATCTTTATGGACAGTTAGGAGTGATTAAATCTCAAATGGGGGAGAAGGAGAGCGAGCAAGGGAGTTAAACTTCAATAGGATGTAGAACGGGGAGAAGATAAGCTAGATGTGGGGACAAAGGAGGAGAACTTGGGATGGAAAGAGGGAAGTGCGTAGGGGAAGTGAGGGTGACTGAGGTATGTGAGGTGAGTGAGGGAAGATAAGTGGAGCACTTTTAAAGTAACTGTCCACTGTTGCCATATTTCTATGAAATATCACCTATAATTAATTACAATGTAAGTGAAATAGTTTTCCTTCCAAAAAATTGTAATTAAGTATGTTAAAAAGCAGCTTTTCTGTGTTGGAATGGTATGGGCGTACTCCAACAGGCTTATACCGGTTGCTAAAGATAGTAATATGAGTAGACATCTGATTGGCCAGCTCATCCTCCCCAGGAGCATGACATCATGCTAAAAAATAGCAAGCATTTTTTAAACTGTCTGTATGAGATACAAGTTTGAGTTGTTTTTTTTGGGGGTGTTTTTTCTTCAATTTTAGCTTTGGTCAGAAAATGCGAGTATAATATGAGTCAACAACATGTGGCGATGAGTTAACAGAATATAAACTTTTAAGTGACATTTTCATTGGACAGTTATTTTTAAGGAGAAGATGCACTGGGTGAAAAGGGTCAATATCAGGGGATATATTTCTGAAATTTTATTGGAAATAAGGAGTAGACGTGCTCCAGATACGCATGTCCTTAATTTCATATATTGAGCTAGGATATATTGTCAGTAATGGGACAGTTTCTACATGCATCCAGTCCGGACTTCAGAAATCTCCCTGCTACTGTATGAGTCCAGGGAGATATCGGGGTGAGATCCCTTCAAGATACGCCACTGATGTGAGTGCACCCGCTTACATATTTATAGAATATTTTAACTCCGGAAAGGTTATGTGTCAACATGCTGACATATCTAATCCTTTATACTTTGTAGGCTGGACAATAGAACGTGTCAAAATTCACCCAAGGCTGAAAAATAGCAAAATAACATTGGCTAAGCTGGAACACTAGTGTGAGCCCATAGCAAATGAATGGAATCGAACGTTCGCAGAGCCTGTTTTGACTGGAGTGATGCTTAGAATTCCATTTCGCCAAAAGGTATTTCTGGGCTAGCGTTTGATGTCAACGGAGTACACTGCCCAGCCTTACATAATTAAAAAGAGGAGATTATAATGTTTAAAATGGTGTCCCATTCGAAAAAATCTAAATATACACATTGCGAGATATTTGGCAAAATAGACAGACATACCTGTGTTTCCCTATAGTAAACAATGGGACGACCTCAGAGTTCCATGAGTCATTTTTTGTTTACATTTTAACTACAAACAACGTGGGCAGGTCTCATTGCCAACAATAGCAAAGCAGGCATTGTGACGTAGAACAATAAACTGGGAATAGAACATTCAGAAGGCGAGTTGGTGCCACGGTGCTCAATAGAACTAATAGGAGCAGGCAGGGTGAAAAATACCCTAAAATAAGGCCTGCTTTTTCATGATTACTTCAAAACTAAAGCAAGCAGCTGGGACATATAGTAATATTATGAAACTGGGCTCCACGGCGGATGCAATGAACTAGTTTTTATCCCCAAAAAAGTATTGTTAAAAATGTCATGTGTCCAGCCTATACTTAGGCATGAACGAATCCACATACTTTCAGAAATGTATCATATCTGTAGTCATTCCCTGATCATTTATGTATATGTATTTCTCAAAAAATGCATAATTTCAAAAGATATCCTTACATGATGTGTAATATTCCTCCTCATGTCTGATCGAAAATGGGCTAAATCCTACTCGTGATCAACGTCCAGCACCCAAATTATTTTATCTGTTCAGGCGCAAAAAAATCATTGTGCTTCTTCACATGAAGGTGACATAACTGAGCATACATTTGCAATATATTCAGGTGTAGGCTACAAGGTACGGAAAAGCAAACATCGTCATATTTAATCTAAAACACATCCCTGCTATTTCTCTTTAAAGAATGCAGCATAGCAAATCCAGAGCTACAATCACATGTTTTCTGTAAAGATGCAAACATAGGCCAATCTTAGCTAAAAATGTATTTAATTTTTTAACAGAAAAAAAAAAATGCACTCTCAATACCCCTGCCTGCCCTGTTTGTTATGGACAATGGGTGCAGATTGAATCGTCAGTGGCGGTCTCTCGCAGTCCAGGCCCAACGTGATGTTTTTCTGTGATCCACTCGAAACTGTCAATGCATAAATCATGAATCAAAATTGTGTCGATATTGCAAGAAAATATTGTCAATTCACATAAGCATACCACAAGGTAGCTACTCTACCTGCTTCATTCATGAGGAGAAAGATAACTGGAACATGCTAGCTAGCCAAGTTGCTAGTTAACACTAACTAGCTAATGTTAGCTAGCTAGCTAACTAGCTTATATTAACCAGTAATCAAAATATGCCCAAATGTTTTAAAACGTTAGCTGTCACCTTGAGGCTTGATAGGGGGGTAAAAAAAATCACTGAAGGGAAGGAAATGTTATTTGTTAGCTAACCCTACTACTGGCTGCTGGACAAATTAGCTAAAGTTTTTTGATTCTAGTTAACGTTACTAAGGTAAAATAAAACATCTAAAATTAACTTCTTTGATGTATTTACTGAACAGCTTCTCACTTCTTTGTTTCTCCAGTTGTCAGTTCGTCCACACACTATTTACAAACTCATTTGTGGCGCCCAAATTCAAAAATGACACTTTGAACTCCACAGCAGAAAATATGTGATTCTTGTTGCAAGGCTACCAGTTACAGTGCTTTTAGCTTGCAGTTTGTGTGTGCCTTTATGTAGATGTAATACAACAAGCTAGTGTCTGAAAGAATTATATGTATTTAATATTTGTCAAATTATGTCCTCGAAAGCATCAGAAAATGTCCTTATTTAGCATCCTGATATGGGGGGCGGAGCTAGCATGTTGGAGTGAACGGCTGTGTGTGAGAGGCTCCTGCAACTTTTTTGCGAAATAATCTAACTTAACCTACTTTATGACACTTTTTACAACAAACGTTTCTTTCTAATACAACATTGTAACTTTCTGTGTAAAAATGCCGAGTAATAAGCGACCAAAGGACAATAAATCCTTATCGGAGGCCTACTCCTCACCAAACAACGAGACAGACATGGCGGAAGGCACAGGCAAAAACGTGACACTTACAGAACTTACCCGGGCGTTGGGAGAACTACGTGTTGCTTTAGCTGAGGATCTTAAGGCTACTATTGCTGAACTGGACACCAAAATCGAGGGCACCATTCGAACTGTCGCGTCGCAGGGCCAGAGTATTGTGGACCTTGAGAGGGCTTCTGAATTCAACGCTGGTAGGATCGACGAGTTAGAGAGGCTGTGCTCGTCACTGCAGGGTAGGGTGCAGAGGCTCTCTGTGAAAGTGGTCGACCTGGAGGGCCGTTCCAGACGTAATAATCTTCGCGTTGTTGGTCTGGCAGAGGGGGTAGAGGCGGGCTCTCGCCCCACCGACTTCTTCGCCAAGCTACTGAAGGATGCAATGGGATCGGATGTTTTGGCTTCGGACCCCCAGCTGGACCGTGCACATCGCGCCCTTGTTCCGGTGCCTGGACCGGGCCAACGTCCTCGCCCAGTCATCATCTGTTGTCACAGTTTCAAGACCAAGGATCTTGTCCTGCGCGAGGCCCGAATGAGGGGCAACCTGTTACATAAAGGGCACCCCTTCCGTGTCTATGATGATTATGCGCCCGATGTGGCAAAGGACCGCGGCGCCTACAGAGATGTCATGACCAAGCTCTACAAACTCCATCTTCGCCCAGCCTTGCTCTTCCCTGCAAGACTAAGAATTACCCCGCCTTCCGGTGAGAAGATCTGGCTCTCCTCGGTTTTGGACGCAGAGAAGTTTATCCGGGAACATACGCCAATCCCCCGTACAGGTTAGAGTGCATTGTCATTGTGTGTTAGGGTCTGCTCATGGAATCGAATCCATACTATACCATAACGGGTGAAACCGTAATGAACGGTCTCAACGAGGGCTACCGAACATGTAAGATGCTGTGGAGGGCGGTCAGTTAAAGTCACTTTCATTCTGGCTGTGTTCAGAGCGATGCCTTCCAGGTTTGACCATTGACACTTTCGGTTGAACATACTTATATTCCCCCATTTTTTGTTGCTGTTTGGTTTCGTTATTTATTTTTCAATTCTTACATTTATTGTTATTACAATACCATTTATTTACTGCTTGCATGGGACTGGGGGTGACGGTTGGGAAGGGGCAGACACAGACACCTGGATAGCAAGTTGAAGTTTTGTGCCGTTCTGCCTCTGTCTTAGCCGAGGGCCGCTCTCCCGATTTAGACCCCCACCAGCCCTCGGTAGTGTCTGTATAGGTGTGTGTACATATAATTACTATTCGTACTTTATAATTATTTTCTCTTAGCATGTTACCATAATGTATGTGTATATTTTAAACTAGTGTAGATTATTATTCTGGGGCATGAATGTTTGTGTAGGTATGTGTATGTATGCATATATATGTATATATATTTTTTTATATATTCTTTTACATGTATTTTGGGTGTGGTGTGTGTGTATGTATATATATATATATATGTGTATATGTATGTGTGTATGTATGTATATATATATATATATATATATATAACCTTTTTATTTTTTATTTTATTTTCTGGTTGGGGGTACGTTTAATTTAGAAAAATTCTTGTTTCCTATCTAACCCACAATATGTAAATGTTCTGCTGTCTGTCGGTTGCTGATGGTTCATGTTTAGACCGGCATTGCTTAGCAATATAATCTTGTGCTGCTATATCTTGCTTATCTCAGGGATTGACCCAAGATGACGCTTAAGTGCGCAATATGTTTAAGTTGCAACTTATCCTCTTTAGGTTTATTAGATGTTAATTGAACACTTTACTCGCGGGAGCCTCCTCAGTTCATATGTTAGTAGAAGTTCTAGGATAGTGAGAGGTGAACGTATAGTTGGGATTTTATTTTTGTTTCACCTCTTGTTCGAGGTCGCGCCGTGCTTTTTTGGCATCGGCCAGACAATGTGTTTATTATTTTTATTTTTATATTTTTTTGTCTCCTATTTGTGTATGCCTGTTAAAGGTGGGTTGATCGGGGGGGTAAATGGTGGGGAAAGTAGGGGAACAGGGTGGGAAGTAAAGGTGCTTGTAGGGGGGGGGGGGCTGGTTGGACACTGCTCGGGTGTAGGTGCTACATATGCTGATCGTGACGGTTTGGTGCGCTTGCTTACCTTTTTACTGAGTTACATGTTATGCAGGCCACCATAGGAACTACAAATGAGAGGGGGGCGGGGCTCACATTCACTTCCTGGAATGTCAAGGGTTTAAACGAACCAATTAAGAGAGGCAAGGTCCTAGCCCACTTGAAAGCACTCTCGTCTGATATTATATTTTTGCAAGAAACCCATCTGAAAAATAATTCTCATAGCAGACTTAAATGTAGGTGGGTGGGGCAAGTGTATCACTCTAACTTCTCTGCCAAAACGAGAGGCACAGCGATTCTGGTACGGAAAGGAATTCCCTTTCTACATAAAACCACTATTGTGGATAAAGAGGGTCGTTATGTGATCGTAATAGGAGAGATCCACTCTACTTCTGTAACTCTACTAAATATCTATGGGCCAAACATTGATAACCCCTCTTTTTTCAAAAGAGTCCTTGCCCTGATTCCAGATATCTCCCACACTAACCTGGTCATCGGAGGGGACCTTAACTGTGTGCTAGACCAATACTTGGACAGATCCTCTACCCGGCGAACCCCCACCTCCTATTCAAGTGAATTCTTGAATACCTACATAAAGAATTCTAACTTATTTGATATATGGAGGATCACTAACCCTACGGGTAGGGAATACTCCTTTTACTCTCATGTTCACAATGTTTATACTCGAATTGACTACTTTTTGGTTGATGCTAAACTACTCCCCTATACCTGTAATGTGAGGTATCATGATATTATAATCTCGGACCACAGTCCACTCACCTTCTCCCTGAGATTGGCTGACATCGTACCAAACGAGAGGGTCTGGAGGTTGAATCCTCAGCTCCTCACAGAACCAACATTCTGTGAACATCTTAAAGACCAAATTGCATTTTTCTTTGATACCAACGACAACACAGAGACTTCCCCAACATTATTGTGGGAAACACTGAAGGCTTATTTGAGAGGCTGTATCATCTCCTTTCAGACTACCAGGAGTAGGCAAAACAGGGGAAAATTGGTAGAACTGGAGGGACAAATTCACTTACTGGATAGGGAGAATGCTAGACATCCATCTATGGAGAAACATAAAAAAATTACCTCTTTAAAATTTGAATATAATCAGATTCTCTCAGCTAAAATTGCTAAATCCTTTCTCTACGCCAAGCAAAAATATTTTGAGTTTGGTGACAAACCACACAAATTACTCGCCAGACAACTTCGAAAAAATGTGAGTGACCGAATGATTCACAAAGTTAAATCGACTTCTGGGGAATTACTCTCTTCCCCCAAAGACATCAATGACAGATTCCGACAGTTTTATGAGACTCTATATACATCTAAAGCAGATCCTAACCCCTTAATTATGCAAAACTTTTTGGAGGACTGTAATCTTCCTGCCCTGAACCAGGAAGATTCTAACTTCCTGAATAAGGAAATTTCTCTAGCAGAAATTCGAGAAACAATTAAATCTCTAAAGAGTGGCAAGACCCCGGGCCCAGATGGATACCCTGGTGAATTCTATAAAACATTCAGCAACATGCTCTCTCCCTACCTGCACAAAATGTTGGTTCAGGCCAAGGAGGAGGGAGCTCTCCCGTCTACTTTGGATGAAGCATTCATTACAGTTATACATAAGAAGGGTAAAGATCCGGAAGAGGTAGGGTCATACAGACCAATATCCCTCCTTAATACAGACCAAAAGATTTTAGCAAAAACCCTGGCTAACAGGCTTAGCACTTTAATTGGCAAATTGGTCCACTCGGACCAGACCGGCTTTATCCCGAACAGAAACTCATACTTCAATCTCAGGCGCCTCTTCAACATTATGTATTCTCAGAGGTTAACCAACATGGACCTTGCCGTGATATCTCTTGACGCCGAGAAGGCTTTTGACCAAGTTGAGTGGTCCTATCTGTTCAAAGTCTTACAGAAATTTAATATTGGAGATGGGTTCATAAATTGGATCCAGCTTTTATATAGGAACCCCTGTGCGAGAATACTCACTAACCAATCACTGTCGCCCCGATTTAACCTTTACAGAGGGACAAGGCAGGGTTGTGCGCTGTCGCCTATGCTCTTCGCCCTAATCATTGAACCTCTCGCTCAGGCGATTAGATCTGATCCAGCAATACACGGCTATAATACTAAAGATACTCTAAATAAGATCTCCCTATACGCAGATGACATTCTCCTCTATGTAACAGAACCCCAAGCTAGTATTCCAGCTATTCTTGATGTGATTAATTTGTTTGGTACCTTCTCGGGATACAGAATAAATTGGAACAAGAGTGAATTAATGCCCATACGGTTACAAAACACCTCCTGGCTAGAACATCTTCCAGTTAAGTTATCTTCAGAAAAATTTACCTATCTAGGAATTGTAGTTACCAAACAATACTCCTTACTATTTAAAGAGAATTTCCCCCCTCTGATGCAAAAACTCAAGACAAACATACAATTTTGGAGAACTCTCCCAATTTCCCTGCTCGGAAGAATTAACGCCATTAAAATGGTCTTCCTCCCACAACTACTCTACCTATACCAGAACATCCCAGTATTCATACCTAAATCCTTTCATAAACAACTGGACTCAATTATCAATCCTTTCATCTGGGATTATAAAACACACAGGATAGGTAAAAAACACCTCTGCAAATCCAAGATGGAAGGAGGATTGTCTCTCCCAAATTTTATATTTTATTACTGGGCCGCTAACCTCCGCGCAGTTACGTTTTTGCTGGATGACGCACGTCCGTCACCCAGCTGGCTTAGTATGGAACGTGAGGAGTGTCACCCCTTCTCTATCGGTGCTGTGATTTTGTCGCCTGTCAATCTGGAGAGGTCACTTTATCGTAACAATCCTATTATACATAGCACAGTCCGAATCTGGAAGCAAATCAAAACCCACTTCGAGCTTAGACCAATGTCATTCATGCTCCCTGTTGCCAGGAACCCCTCCTTTGCCCCCTCTAACCTTGATAACACCTTTGAGCAATGGGGAGAGTTGGGGATAAGTACCATAGGGGATTTATATATAGAAGGGACCTTTGCTTCCTTTGAGTTGCTGAGGGAAACTTATAATCTTCCCAGAAGTAACTTCTTCAGATACCTACAAATCAGAGACTATGTTAGAAAACACCTCCCAACATTCGGGAACGCTAAGCCTTCCATGTTTGACGGATGCCTAAAAACATCCCCCACCTCAGACAAACTGATATCTCGTTTATATGATGCTTTTCAATCTGTTAGCACACCTTCTACAGATGCCATTAAGGCAAAATGGGAGGAAGAACTAGGGACTGACATCTCAGTGTCAGACTGGGAAGATAGCTTGGAGTACATCCACACCTGCTCCATTAACTCCAGACACCGTCTCATACAATTCAAGGTATTACACAGATTACACTATTCCAAAACCAAACTGCATAGGATATTTCCTGATACATCCCCTATGTGTGATAAATGTCAGGCTGCACAGGGTACACTACTCCACTGCTTTGCCCTATGCTCTAGCTTGTATGGGTACTGGAGTGGAATTTTTAGGATCCTCTCGGAAGTTTTGGAGACTTCAATTGATCCAGACCCGCTTCTGATAATCCTGGGAGTGTCGGATTCCCTAAACGGATTAACCAACCCCCAAAAACAACTCATCTCTTACAGTCTCATTTCAGCAAAAAAATTAATCTTGTTGTTTTGGAAAAAGAGGGAAGCGCCCACTACCAAATTATGGCTCAGCGAATTGGCAAACACTGTACACTTAGAAAGAATTAGATATATTCTGAACAATAAATTATCAACATTTGATCAAATCTGGCAGCCTTTCCTCTACTACTTAGACCATGTGGCGCTTTGAATTTGTACTTTTTAACGCACTCTCAACTGTAATATTTGAATCCACCCTTGGTCGGCGTGTGCTGGCACCGCCACCCGAGCAGTGGGGAGGGTAATAAGGGGTAGGGATAAAGGGGGGGAAGAAGGGGGGGAGGGATAAAGGGGGGGAGGGGTAAGGGGGGACACCTACCCTCTTTCTTTATACCTGTCCATGTTCTGTATGTCTTGTTTTGTAATATTTGTTTTGTACCCGGAACCCTGGGTCTTTTTGTTTCTGTCTGCTATTTTATGTATAGATAAGAACTGTATACCTGGCTTTTATACCGATACACCATTCTTGTATGTGTTCAATAAAAAATATTTGAACGAGCATCCTGATATGGACCGACAGTCAAGTGCATATGCATTGTATGTGTTGAGAAAATATACTGTGTAGGCCTACTGTCAGTATTTGTCATCATATAGAGGAAAAAAACTATGTCAACATTTGGCCCCTCTCAGGATTTCTAATGAGTCCAAAAATGATTTGTGCATGAAAGAAAAATATGGATTTTATATTTGACAAATGATTGAGCATGTTCTGAAATGCATCAGAAATCGTCCTTATTTTGAGCATATCAAAAGGCATATCAAGATCTGGATATGAACCTCAGCCAAGAGAAACGTATCTGGAATCTGTATAGCGTAATGCCTCAAATGTGCTGAGAACACAGATATGCAATGTATACAGTCAGTATTTGTCATCATGAAGAGAAATAAAGATGTCATTTATCTCAGGACATTGAATGAGTTCATATCCGGTCATAGGAAATGTCCATGTGTGTTATTCAGAGTAATCCCAACCCAGCTGTCCATCCTGTCTCCCTGTAGCGCTGTCTTAGGCGTCTCACAGTACGGACGTTGCAATTTATTGCCCTGGCCACATCTGCAGTCGTCATGCCTCCTTGCAGCATGCCTAAGGCACGTTCACGCAGGTGAGCAGGGACCCTGGGCATCTTTCTTTTCGGGTTTTTCTGAGTCAGTAGAAAAGCCTCTTTAGTGTCCTAAGTTTTCATAACTGTGACCTTAATTGCCTACCGTCTGTAAGCTGTTAGTGTCTTAACGACCGTTCCACAGGTGCATGTTCATTAATTGTTTATGGCTCATTGAACAAGCATGGAAAACAGTGTTTAAACTCTTTACAATGAAGATCTGTGTTATTTGGATTTTTACAAATTATCCTTGAATGACAGGGTCCTTAAAAAGGGACGTTTCTTTTTTTGCTGAGTTTTTATGTATATATCTCTCAAAACTATGAAATAACACATATAGAATCATGTAGTAACCAAACAAGTGTTCAACAAATCTAAATATGTTTTAGATTCTTCAAAGTAGCCAACCTTTGCCCTGATGACAGCTTTGCACACTTTTGGCATTCTCTCAACCAGCTTCATGAGGTAGTCACCAGGAATGCATTTCAATTAACAGGTGTGCTTTGTTAATTTGTGCAATTTATTCCCTTAATGTGTTGGAGCCAATCAGTGTTGTCACAAGCTAGGGGTGGTATACAGAAGATGGCCCTATTTGGTAAAAGACCAAGTCCATATTATGTCAAGAACAGCTCAAATAAGCAAAGAGAAACGACAGTCCATCATTACTTTAAGACATGAAGGTCAGTCAATCCTGAAAATGTCAAGAACTTTAAAAGTTTCTTCAAGTGCAGTTGCAAAACCATAAAGCTCTATGATTAATCTGGCTCTCATGAGGACTGCCACAGGAAAGGAAGACCCAGAGTTACCTCTGCTGGAGATAAGTTAATTGGAATTAACTGCATCTCAGATTGCATCCCAAATAAATGCTTCACAGAGTTCAAGTAACAGACACATCTCAACCTCAACTGTTCAAAGGAGACTGTGTGAATCAGGCCTTCATGGTCAAAGTTCTGCAAAGAAACCACTACTAATGGGCACCAATAAAAAGAAGAGACTTGCCTGGGTCAAGAAACACGAGCAATGGACATTAGACCGGTGGAAATCTGTCCTTTTGGCTACTTTGAAGAATCTAAAATATATGTTGTTTTGTTTACCACTTTTTTTTGTTTTGTTACTACATGATTCCATATATTATTTAATAGTTTTCATGTCTTCACTATTGTGCTACAATGTAGAAAAAAGTCAAAAACATTAATGCTGAACTCCCTTGCCATACTTGAAAGTATGAAAAGTGATACTCAGTGATGTTGTTGGATTTGCCCCAAACGTAATTGCATTGTATTCAGTACATTACTTTTATTTCTTTGACAAATTATTTTCAGTTTTACTTTAGTGCCTTATTTCAAACAGGATGCATGTTTTGGAATATTTGTATTCTGTACAGGCTTCCTTCTTTTCACTCTGTCATTTAGGTTAGTATTGTGGAGTAACTATAATGTTGTTGACCCACCCCTCAGTTTTCTCCTATCACAGTCATTAAACTCTGTAACTCTTTTAAAGTCACCATTGGCCTCCTGGTGAAATCCCTGAGCGGTTTCTGAGTTAGGAAGGATGTCTGTATCTTTGTAGTGACTGTATTGATACACCATCCAAAGTGTAATTAATAAGTTCACCATACTCAAAGGGATATTCAATGTCTGCTTTTGAATTTTTACACATCTGCCAATAGGTGCCTATCTTTGCGAGGCATTGAAAACCTTCCTGATTTCTGTGGTTGTATCGGTGTTTGAATTTCACTGCTCGACTGAGGGAGCTTACAATTATCTGTATGTGTGGGGTACAGAGATGAGGTAGTCATTACCAAATCTTATTAAACACTATTGCACACAGTCAAAATCAAATTGTGTTTGTCACATGCGGTGAAAACAACAGGTGTAGAACTTACCATGAAATTCTTACTTGTGAGCCCTTAACCAAAAATGCAGATGGGGGAAAAAAAGTAATAACAATTTGCTAAATGAAAAGGATAAATAGAAACACAATAACGAGGCTATATACAAGGGGTACCAGTACCGAGTCAATATGCAGTGGTACGGGGAAATCGAGGTAATTGAGGTAATATATACATTTAGCCAAATACATTTAAACACAGTTTTTCACAGTTCCTGACATTTAGTCCTAGTAAAAATTCCCTGTCTTAGGTCAGTTAGGATCACTACTTTATTTTAAGAATGTTAAATGTCAGAATAATAGTAGGGAGAATTATTTCTTTCAGCTTTTATTTCTTTCATCACATTCCCAGTGAGTCAGAAGTTTACATACACTCAATTAGTATTTGGTAGCATTGCCTTTAAATTGTTTAACTTGGGTCAAACGTTTCGGGTAGCCTTCCACAAGCTTCCCACAATAAGTTGAGGGAATCTTGGCCCATTCCTCCTGACAGAGCTGGTGTAACTGAGTCAGGTTTGTAGGCCTCCTTGCTCGCACACACTTTTTCAGTTCTGCCCACAAATCTTCTATAGGATTGAGGTTAGGGCTTTGTGATGGCCACTCCAATACCTTGACTTTGTTGTCCTTTAGCCATTTTGCCACAACTTTGGAAGTATGTTTGGGGTCATTGCCCATTTGGAAGACCCATTTGCGACCAAGCTTTAACTTCCTGACTGATGTCTTGAGATGTTGCTTCAATATATCCACATAATTTTCCTGCCTCATGATGCCATCTATTTTGTGAAGTGCACCAGTCCCTCCTGCAGCAAAGCACCCCCACAACATGATGCTGCCACCCCCGTGCTTCATGGTTGGGATGGTGTTCTTCGGCTTGCAAGCTTCTCCCCTTTTCCTCCAAACATAACAATGGTCATTATGGCCAAACAGTTCTATTTTTGTTTCATCAGACCAGAGGACATTTCTCCAAAAAGTATGATCTTTGACCCCATGTGCAGTTGCAAACTGTAGTCTGGCTGTTTTTTGGCGGTTTTGGAGCAGTGGCTTCTTCATTGTTGAGCGGCCTTTCAGGTTATGTCGATATAGGACTTGTTTTACTGTGGATATAGATACTTTTGTACCTGTTTCCTCCAGCATCTTCACAAGGTCCTTTGCTGTTGTTCTGGGATTGATTTGGACTTTTCTTACCAAAGTACGTTCTAGGAGACAGAACGCGTCTCCTCCCTGAGCGGTATGACGGCTGCGTGGTCCCATGGTGTTTATACTTGCGTACTATTGTTTGTACTGATGAACGTGGTACCTTCAGGCATTTGTAAATAGCTCCCAAGGATGAACCAGACTTGTGGTGGTCTCCAATTTTCTGAGGTCTTGGCTGATTTCTTTTGATTTTCCCATGATGTCAAGCAAAGAGGCACTGAGTTTGAAGGTAGGCCTTGAAATACATCCACAGGTACACCTCCAATTGACTCAAATTATGTCAATTAGCCTACCAGAAGCTTCTAAAGCCATGACATTATTTTCTGGAATTTTCCAAGCGGTTTAAAGGCACAGTCATCTTAGTGTATGTAAACTTCTGAGCCACTGGAATTGTGATACAGTGAATTGATCTGTCTGTTAACAGTTGTTGGAAAAATTACTTGTGTCATGCACAAAGTAGATGTCCTAACCAACTTGCCAAAACTATAGTTTGTTAAAAATACATTTGTGGAGTGGTTGAAAAACGAGTTTTAATGACTCTAACCTAAGTGTATGTAAATGCTGACCTCAGCTGTACATGTAGGTAGGTGTGAAGTGATTTTAATAAACGAAGAGTTTCGTCAGCGTGTGTGAGTATGTTTGTGACGTCAATATGTGTGTGTATGTGTGTTTAGTATGCATTGGTGTGTGAGTCCAGTGAGTGTACAACGAGCCTGTGCAGGAGGGTTGGTGCAAGTAATAATAAAATAAGGGGGTAGTCATTTTTATTAATTGTTCAGCAGTCTTATGGCTTGGGGGGTAGACGCTGTTATGGAGACTTTGGTCCCATACTTGGCCCTCCGGTAGCACCTTCCATGTGGTAGCAGAGAGAACAGTCTATGACGGGTGGCTGGAGTATTTGACAATTTTTTTAGGGCCTTCCTCTGACACTGCCTGGTATAGAGGTCCTGGATGGCATGGAGCTCAGCTCCAGTGATGCACTGGGCCGTACGCACTACCCTCTGTAGCGCCTTGCGGTCGGATGCCAAACAGTTGCCATACCAAACGGGGATGCAGCCAGTCAAGATGCTCTCAATGGTGCAACTGTAGAACTATTTAAAGATCTGAGGACCCATGCCAAATCTTTTCAGCCTCCAGGGGGGTTTAGGAGTTGTCGTGCCCTACTCACAACTGTTGGTGTGTTTGGACCACACCAAGGAACTTGAAGCTCTCGAACTTAACCATTACAGCCCTGTCGATGTGAATGGAGGCGAGCTCGGCCCTCCTCTTCCTGTAGTCCATGATCAGCTCCTTTTTCTTGCTCAAGTTGCCAGGTCTCTGACCTCCTCCCTATAGGCCGTCTCATCGTTGTCGGTGATCAGGCCTACCACCGTTGTGTCGTCTGCTTACTTAATGACGGTGTTGGAGTCATGCTTGGCCACACAGTCGTGGGAGAACACATAGGGGGACTAAGCATGCACACCTGCGGTGCCCCCCGTGTTGAGGGTCAGCGTGGTAGGTGTGTTGTTGCCTACCTTCAGTCCAGGATCCAGTTGCAGAGGGAGGTGTTTAGTCCCAGGGGCCTTAGCTTAGTGACAAGCTTGAAGGGCACGATGGTGTTGAACGCTGAGCTGTAGTCAGTTAACTTCTTGCGGATCAGTGGGACACTAGCGTCCCATTTCGAAAACTTCCGGTGAAATTACAGAGCGCCAAATTCAAATTAAGTTACTATAAATATTAAACTTTCATGAAATCACAAGTGCAATACATCAAAATAAAGCTTAACTTGTTGTTAATCCAGCTGCCATGTCAGATTTCAAAATGGCTTTACGGCGAAAGCAAACCGTGCGATTATCTGAGGACAGCGCCCTGCACACAAATGCATAACAAATCATTTTCAACCAGGGAGTTGCGACACGAAAGTCAGAAATAGCGATATAATATATGCCTTTGAAGATCTTCTTCTTTTGGCACTCCAAAAGGTCCCAGTTACTTTACAAATGGTCATTTTGTTCGATAATGTCCTTCTTTATATCCATAAAACTCAGTTTAGCTGGCGCGCTTCAGTCAATAATCCACTCTGTTTCCTCCTTCAAAATGCATACAAAATAAATCCCAAACGTTACCAATAAACTTATCCAAACATATCAATCAACGTTTATAATCAAACCTTAGGTACCCTAATACGCAAATAAATGATACAATTTAAGACTGAGAATCATTATTGTCTTTACCCGGAGAAAAATACCAAAGAACGCGCTCTCATTCACGCTCTTGGAAACACTACAGCCAAAATGGGAGCGACCTAGAAAAACTACAATTTCTGGTTCATTTTTCCAAAAACCAGCCTGAAACTCTTTCTAAGACTGACATCTAGTGGAAGCCCTAGGAACTGCAATCGGGCACGATTTTGCCCTATTATAAAAGTGCCAGCCATTGAAATCAGTGGTAGGATGATTTTTTTTGGGGGGGGGGTGGTTTGTCCTCGGTGTTTCGCCTGCCATTTCAGTTCTGTTATACTCACTTACATTATTTTAACAGTTTTAGAAACTTTAGAGTGTTCTATCCAAATCTAGCAATTATATGCGTATCCTAGCTTCTGGGCCTGAGTAGCAGGCAGTTTACTTTGGGCACGCTTTTCATCTGGACGTCAAAATACCGCCCCCTATCCCAAAGAAGTTAACAGCATTCTCATGTAGGTGTTCCTTTTGTCCAGGTGGGAAAGGGCAGTGTGGATTGCAATAGAGATTGATTCGTCTGTGGATCTGTTGGGGCGATATGCGAATTGGAGTGGGTCCAGGGTTTCTGGGATGGTGATGATGTGAGCCATTTAAAGCATTTCATGGCTACAGATGTGAGTTATACGGGGCGGTAGTCACTTAGGCAGGTTAAAGCCGGTGTAGCAGGATTCGATCTTAGTCCTCTATTGACGCGTTACCTGTTTGATGGTTTGTCGTAGGGCGTAGTGGGATTTGTTATAAGCGTCCGGATTAGTGTCCTGCTCCTTGAAGCGGCAGCCCTAGCCTTTAGCTCAGTGCAGTTGTTGCCTGTAATCCATGGCTTCTGGTTGGGATATGTACGTACGGTCACATCGATGTCGTCAATGCACTTATTAATGAAGCCAGTGACTAATGTGGTAAACTCCTCAATGTTATCAGATGAATCCCAGAACATATTCCAGTCTTTGCTAGTGAAACAGTCCTGTTGCTTAGCATCCGCTTCATTGGACCACTTTCATATTGCGCGCGTCACTGGGACTTCCTGTTTGAGTTTTTGATTGTATTCAGGAATCAAGAAGATAGAGTTATTGTCAGATTTGCTAAATGGAGGCCATGTACCTTAGAATGTGACTTGTTAAGCCAATTTTTACTCCTGAATTTTAGGCTTGCTGTAACAAAGGGGTGGATTACTTATTGACTCGAGACATTTCAGCTTGTCATTTTTTATTAATTTGTAAAAATGTCTAAAACCATAATTCCACTTTGACATTATGGGGTATTGTGTGTAGGCCAAATTTAATCAATTTAAATTAATTTTGAAACAGTCGAGGGGTGTAAGTACTTTCTGAAGGCACTGTACATGCTGTAAACCCAATGAACAACCTCAATAGGGTTATTTTGGTGGTAAAATGCTGGAGAGGATTCCTCGAACAGGTCTCATTTGACATGTTGATTACAGCTTAGATTTAGATCAGTGGTTTTAAACCTGTGGTTGATTATTTAGATGTGTTTTATTTATTTATTTCTGAAATATAATAACAGCTGGGAGTATTATATTATTACTTTACTATTCAGAATGCAAATTGTTAATAATAATAATAATAATAGGCTTTTAATCTCTTACATTCACTGAAAACATTTATCAAATTTGACCACCAATATCAAATTCAACAACAAAATGCTGGTCCTCAAGAGCTTTTGACTTTGATTTGGTGGTCCCCGGTACAGAAAAGGTTGGGAACCGCTGATTTTAGATCACTTTCTTGGCCAATGTGCACCTGGCACCTATACCACACGGACCTTATCTTTGATCCAAAGACCTTATCTTTGATCCACTGACACATACGCAAACACACCCACACACATACGGTTTCCACACGCTTTTCAAGGTCAAAAACAGGTGGATGCTTGGGGTTCACATTACCACTAAGGGAAATAGCCCTCAAGATGGCTTCCTATTTATTGTTATAGTCAATCTGAGTGATGACCCTGACAGGCCTTTGTAGAGCTCCAGGCTAAGTACCATATCCTTTGTCACCATTGACAGGTAACTACTAGCTCCTCAGTAGAACCCAATGCTTTCCATCAGCTTCCCCTGATGCTGCAACATACAGTGCCTTCAGAAAGTATTCACACCCCTTTACTTTTTCCACATTTTGTTGTTTTACAGCCTGAATTAAACATTTATTAAATTGAGATTGTCACTGGCCTACAGACAATATCCCATAAAGTTGAAGTGGAATTATATTTTTGGACATTTTTATAAATTAATAAAAAATTAAAAAACTCAGCTTAAGTATTCAACCCCTTTGAGGCAGCCCTAAATAAGTTCAGGAGTAAAGATTTGTTTAACAGTCACATAATATGTTGCATGGAGTCACTCTGTGAGCAATAAATAGTGTTTAACATTAATTTTGAATGACTACCTCATCTCTGTACCCCACACATGCAATTATCTGTAAGGTCCCTCCTCCGAGCAGTGAATTTCAAACACAGATTCATCCACAAAGACCAGGGAGGTTTTCCAATGCCTCACAGAGAAGGGCACCCATTGGTAGATGGGAAGAAAAAAAATCCCTTTGAGCAGGATGAAGTTATTAATTACACTTTGGATGATATATCCGTACACCCAGTCTCTACAAATATACAAGCGTCCTTCCTAACACAGTTGCCGGAGAGGAAGGAAACCGCTCAGGGATGAGGCCAATGGTGACTTTAAAACATTTACAGAGTTTAATGGCTGTGATAGGAGAAACTGAGGGTGGATCAACAATATTTGTAGTTACTCCACAATACTAACCTAAATGACAGAGTGAAAAGAAAGTCTGTACAGAAAAAACATATTCCAAAACATGCATACCGTTTGCAATAAACCACTAAACTAAAACTACAACAAATGTGGCAAAGAAATTAACTTTATTTCCTGAATAAAAAGTGTTATGTTTGGGGCAAATCCAACAATACATCACTGAGTACCACTCTTCATATTTTAAATCATGGTGGTGGCTTGATCACGTTATGGGTATGCTTGCAATCGTTAAGGATTGGGGAGTTTTTCAGGATAAAAAATAAACAGAATGGCACTAAGCATGGGCAAATTCCCAGAGAAAAACCTGGTTCAGTCTGCTTTCCACCAGACACTGGGAGATTAATTCACATTTCAGCAGGACAATAACCTAATACACAAGGCCAAATCTACACTTGAGTTGCTTACCAAGAAGACAGTGAATGTTCCTGAGTGTCCAAGTTAGTTTTGACTTAAATCTACTTGAATATCAATGGCAAGCCTTAAATGGTTGTCTAGCAATGATCAACCAATTTGACATTTTGAAAATAATAGGCAAATATTGTACAATTTAGGTGTGCAAAGCTTTTACAGACTTACCCAGAAAGACTCACAGCTGTAATCGCTACCAAAGTGCTAAAATCATGTTTTCAATTTGTCATTATGGGGTATTGTGTGTAGATGGGAGAGGGTTAATCCATTTTAAATTCCGGTTGTGACAACAATGTGGAATAAGTCAAGGTCAAAGTCAACACTGTACGCAATAATTTTGAAAAACATAATGGGCAAATGTTGCACACTCCAGGTGTGGAAAGCTCGTAGAGACTTACCCAGAAAGACTGACAGCTGTAATCTCTGCCAAAGGTGCTTCGACAATGTATTGACTCAGGGGTGTGAATACTTATGTAAATTAGATATTTCTGTATTTCAGTTTCAATAAATGTACAAAAAAATAAACATGATTTCACTTTGTCATTATGGGGTATTGTGTGTAGATGGATTTTTTTTTAAATGTATTTAATCTATTTTGATACAGGCTGTAACACAGCAAAATGTGAAATAGGTCGATGGGTATGAATACTTTTTGAAGGCACTGTAATGGCCATTAATGGCTCATTGAATTAGCAAGGTTTTCTTCTTTGCGTTGAGCCCCCTCTGTCAGCCTTTGGAAAATTGCGTTCCGTTTGGGTTGGAGGAACGTTATGGGGGACGCTTTGAGGAGGTGGGGAGAGTGGTGTCTACCATAGTGTAGAATTTGGAAGGAGATTAGTTTATTGTGTGATATTTCAAGGACACAAAACAGATATTTGTGAAAGAACTTCGGAAGGTTTTGTGTGTGTGTATTAGTGTTGCACAAGTTTTCGATGTGATAAACAGAAAATAACCAAAGGAGATTAATTTAGAATATTTCAATATTTTCTAACTTGCTGCGAGTCGGTCTCTGCATTTAATCCACAAGATTGTTAGGCGTTCTTGAAACAGGACTACTCTGTGTAATCTGACAAACTAGAGAACATCAACCATGCAAATTGGATCTTTTTTAATCGCACAATGACACTTTTCCAGTATGTTTCTTTTTTTTTCTCCAGTTCTTTTTTTGTTGATTTATTTAGTACGATTTAATTATTTATCACGTGCCTTATGTCTTTTTTTTATTATCACAGAAACATGTTGAATTATAGATATGCGAATGGCCCTCATACACAAATTGAGACGTGGGCTCAGTGTGGGGTGTCTTTTAGTACGTCACTGGCTCAGATAATACACTGGCTTAATGGCTCTTTTCATCTATTTTCTGACCGCTTCAAAGGTGCAATTTTCAGTCTCATTTCAAACTCTACTCTGTGTGTGTGTGTGTTTGTGCACCTGTGTGTGTGTGTATTTGTGCATGCCTGTGTGTTTGCGTGGAGAGAGGCTGTAGTCTCATTGTTCCACCTAATCCTAGTCAATTGGACCCTTCTGTGTGCCCTAGCCCTCTGACTGCTAAACAGCTTGGCTGCCTAGCACCAGGCAAGTACTGTCACTCCCATTTACTACCACAAACTGGGTCTGCACCGGGCAGGATGCAACTAATGAGAACACACACACACACAAAACCCATTGTAAAATGAAGCGGTGCCTTTGAAGCAGTTGGAATGTACAACACACGTAACACAATGATTCATGTAGTTTCAGCAGGTCTTAAAATACTGGGCCATGCTGTGTGAATAGAGGTCTACGAAGGGTCCAATGGGAAGTTTGGCCATGGTTTTAAATGTACTTTATTTCCCTGAAGGAAGCAGAGAGGGGACAGTGAAACAAACCGAGGGAGGGAGGAAGGGGGGGTGAGATGGTTTCAGGGGACCAGAGCGTGAAAATCTGATGTGCAAAAGGGAAGAGGACACAAGTGGAGAGAGAGAGGAAATGGTGGAGGAACTGGAGAAAGAGTGATGCCAAATAAATAAATGGCGAGAGAGCCAGCCGAGGGAGAGGAGATACAATTGCGTACATTTTTGAGTGGGTATTAGAAAGCCCCATGGACATGAAAAACACATTTCAAAGAAGAGCGCTGGCCAGCTTTTAATGCATGTTCTCCTGTCGTTTTTTTTGTTGTTATTTTATTTTTGTCAGACGAGACGACACTTAAGCATGTCTAAGGGCCACATTTAAAGACTACTGGGCTTGTTGGGGAAGAGTTTTGGCTCGGACTCGTCTGTCTGCCGTTGACTTTTGCCAAGATGCCACCGTCGTTACAATATAGGGTCTTGCATTTTGGCCCATGAAACTACTGTAATGGATAATACGTATGTTATGTATCTGCTATTAAGTGTGTGTGTTTATCTGTGTGCAGGTGCAAATGTGTGTATGGTTTATTTGTGTGTGTGTACAGGCCCTCCTGTGTGTGAATAGGGTTTAGGGTGGCACTGTTGTGATGACTGGTGGGGGGAGAGAGGAGAGTTGAAAGCCAGGACGTCCTCTGAGCTCTCTCCCAGCAAGGCGCTCTCTCTCTCCCCTCAGGCACCACACTCCTCTCCTCCTTTCTTCCTCCTCTCCTCTCTCTCCTCCGAACTTCATTCCTCCCAGTAGGCAAATTAAATATGATGATCCCGCTGGAAATGAAATAGTAAATCTCTTATATGCCTCCCTGCCTTCTTCCCTGCCTGCCTCCCTGACTGGGGTAGAAACCCGCTCTTGAAAGTCACCTTCACCAATGACATCTGTTCCCTGGGAGAAAAATGATCAAAGTAAAGATATACAGAGGGGAGGTATCGCGCGCCTCCATCTTTTAAATCCCCACTGCGCGAGAGCTCACACTCTTATCAGTTCCTCCACTATGGATATCTACAGTACCAAGGAAGTGCCTTTACCTGAAGTGCCCCCCAAAAATAGGTTTAAAAGTATAGGTGAGTGTGTTTTTGAGATGCGTTTTGGGTGTTGATGTTGTGTGTGCCCACGTGAGACAATATCTCTCTCATCATCACTCAATGCCTAGGTTTACCTCCACTGTATTCACATCCTACCATAACCTTGTCTGTACATTATACCTTGAAGCTATTTTATCGCCCCCAGAAACCTGCTCCTTTTACTCTTTGTTCCGGACGTCCTAGAAGACCATTTCTCATAGCTTTTAGCTTTTAGCTGTACCCTTATCTGTTCCTCAGGTGATGTAGAGGTGAATCCAGGCCCTGCAGTGCCTAGCTCCCCTCCTATTCCCAAGGCGCTCTCTTTTGATGACTTCTGTAACCGTAATAGCCTTGGTTTCATGCATGTTAACATTAGAAGCCTCCTCCCTAAGTTTGTTTTATTCACTGCTTTAGCACACTCTGCCAACCCGGATGTCCTAGCCGTGTCTGAATCCTGGCTTACGAAGACCACCAAAAACTCTGAAATCTCCATCCCTAACTACAACATTTTCAGACAAGATAGAACGGCCAAAGGGGGCGGTGTTGCAATCTACTGCAGAGATAGCCTGCAGAGTTCTGTCCTACTATCCAGGTCTGTACCCAAACAATTTGAACTTCTACTTTTAAAAATCCACCTCTAAAAACAAGTCTCTCACCGTTGCCGCCTGCTATAGACCACCCTCTACCCCCAGCTGTGCTCTGGACACCATATGTGAACTGATTGCCCTCCATCTATCTTCAGAGCTCGTGCTGCTAGGTAACCTAAACTGGGACATGCTTAACACCCCAGCCACCCTACAATCTAAGCTTCATGCCCTCAATCTCTCACACATTATCAATGAACCTACCAGGTATCACCCCAAAGCCGTAAACACGGGCACCCTCATAGATATCATCCTAACCAACTTGCCCTCTAAATACACCTCTGCTGTTTTCAACCAAGATCTCAGCGATCCCTGCCTCATTGCCTGCATCCGTAATGGGTCAGCGGTCAAACGACCTCCACTCATCACTGTCAAACCCTCCCTGAAACACTTCAGCGAGCAGGCCTTTCTAATCGACCTGGCCCGGGTATCCTGGTAGGATATTGACCTAATCCCGTCAGTAGAGGATGCCTGTTTTTTTTTTTTAAATGCCTTCCTCACCATCTTAAATAAGCATGCCCCATTCAAGAAATTTAGAACCAGGAACAGATATAGCCCTTGGTTCTCTCCAAATCTGACTGCCCTTAACCTACACAAAAACATCCTATGTCGTTCTACATTAGCATCGAACAGCCCCCGTGATATGCAATTTTTCAGGGAAGTTAGAAACCAATATACACAGGCAATTAGAAAAGCCAATTAGAAAAGCCAAATTTCTGCTTTTTCAAGCAGAAATTTGCTTCCTGCAACACAAACTCAAAAAAGTTCTGGGACACTGTAAAGTCCATGGAGAATAAGAACACCTCCTCCCAGCTGCCCACTGCACTGAGGATAGGAAACTCTGTCACCACCGATAAATCCACTATAATTGAGAATTTCAATAAGCATTTTTCTACGGCTGGCCATGCTTTCCACCTGGCTACCCCTACCCCGGTCAACAGCACTGCACCCCCCACAGCAACTCGCCCAAGCCTTCCCCATTTCTCCTCCCAAATCCAGTCAGCTGATGTTCTGAAAGAGCTGCAAAATCTGGACCCCTACAAATCAGCCGGGCTAGACAATCTGCACCCTTTCTTTCTAAAATGATCTGCCAAAATTGTTGGAACCCCTATTACTAGCCTGTTCAACCTCTCTTTCGTGCCGTCTGAGATTACAGTCTAACCAGACACCTAGGTATTTCCGCAGCTGCGGTCAGCCCCCTCTTCAAAGGGGGGGACACTCTTGACCCAAACTGCTACAGACCTATATCTATCCTGCCCTGCCTTTCTAAGGTCTTCGAAAGCCAAGTCAACAAACAGATTTCCGACCATTTCGAATCCCGCCGCACCTTCTCCACTATGCAATCTGGTTTCAGAGCTGGTCATGGGTGCACCTCAGCCACGCTCAAGGTCCTAAACGATATCTTAACCGCCATCGATAAGAAACAATAGTGTGCAGCCGTATTCATTGACCTGGCCAAGGCTTTCGACTCTGTCAATGACCACATCCTCATCGGCAGACTCGATAGCCTTGGTTTCTCAAATGATTGCCTCGCCTGGTTCACCAACTACTTCTCTGATGGAGTTCAGTGTGTCAAATCGGAGGGCCTGTTGTCCGGGCCTCTGGCAGTCTCTATGGGGGTGCCACAGGGTTCAATTCTTGGGCCGACTCTCTTCTCTGTATACATCAATGATGTCGCTCTTGCTGCTGGTGAGTCTCTGATCCACCTCTACGCAGACGACACCATTCTGTATACTTCTGGCCCTTCTTTGGACACTGTGTTAATTAACCTCAAAACGAGCTTCAATGCCATACAACTCTCCTACCGTGACCTCCAACTGCTCTTAAATGCAAGTACAACTAAATGCATGCTCTTCAAACAATCGCTGCCTGCACCTGCCCGCCCGTCCAGCATCACTACTCTGGACGGTTCTGACTTAGAATATGTGGACAACTACAAATACCTAGGTGTCTGGTTAGACTGTAAACTCTCCTTCCAGACTCACATCAAATATCTCCAATCCAAAGTTAAATCTAGAATTGGCTTCCTATTTCGCAACAAAGCATCCCTCACTCATGCTGCCAAACAAACCCTTGTAAAACTGACCATCCTACCGATCCTCGACTTCGGCGATGTCATTTACAAAATAGCCTCCAATACCCTACTCAATCAATTGGATGCAGTCTATCACAGTGCCATCCGTTTTGTCACCAAAACCACATATACTACCCACCACTGCGACCTGTACGCTCTCGTTGGTTGGCCCTCGCTTCATACTCGTCGCCAAACCCACTGGCTCCAGGTCATCTACAAGACCCTGCTAGGTAAAGTCCCCCCTTATCTCAGCTCGCTGGTCACCATAGCAGCACCCACCTGTAGCACGCGCTCCAGCAGGTATATCTCTCTGGTCACCCCCAAAGCCAATTCCTCCTTTGGCCGCCTCTCCTTCCAGTTCTCTGCTGCCCATGACTGGAACAAACTACAAATATCTCTGAAACTGGAAACACATATCTCCCTCACTAGCTTTAAGCACCAGCTGTCAGAGCAACTCACAGATTACTGCACCTGTACATAGCCCATATATAATTTAGCCCAAACAACTACCTCTTCCCCTACTGTATTTATTTATTTTGCTCCTTTGCACCCCATTATTTCTATTTCTACTTTGCACATTCTTCCACTGCAAATCTACCATTCCAGTCTTTTACTTGCTATATTGTATTTACTTTGCCACCATGGCCTTTTTTTGCCTTTACCTCCCGTATCTCACCTCATTTGCTCACATTGTATATAGACTTATTTTTCTACTGTATTATTGACTGTATGTTTGTTTTACTCCATGTGTAACTCTGTGTTGTTGTATGTGTCGAACTGCTGTGCTTTATCCTGGCCAGGTCGCAATTGTAAATGAGAACTTGTTCTCAACTTGCCTACCTGGTTAAATAAAGGTGAAATAAAAAATAAATGTAAAAAATAATAATAGTGAAACACCTGAGCGGTTTCCTTCCTCTCCGGCAACGGAGTTAGGTAGGACGCCTGTAGCTTTGTAGTGACTGGGTGTATTGATACACCATCCAAAGTGTAATTAATAACTTCACTATGCTCAAAGGGATATTCAATCTCTGCTTCTTTTTTACCCATAAACCAACAGATGGTAGATGGGAGACACAAAGACCTCCCACTTTGACATTATGGGATATTGTGTGTCGGCCAGTGACAATCTCAATTTAATCCATTTTAAATGCGGGCTGTAACACAACAAAATGTGGAAAAAGTCAAGGGGTGTGAATACTTTCTGAAGGCACTGGTATGTATGTATGTATGTATGTATGTATGTATGTATGTATGTATGTATGTATGTATGTATGTGTAACCGGTGTGAAATGGTTAGCTAGTTAGCGGGGTGCGTGCTAATAGCGTTTCAATCGGTGACATCACTCGCTCTGAGACCTTGAAGCAGTTGTTCCCCTTGCTTTTCAAGGGCCACGGCTATTGTGGAGCGATGGGTAACGATGCTTCGTGGGAGGCAGTTGTAGATGTGTGCAGAGGGTTCCTGGTTCAAGCCCAGGTAGGGGCGAGGAGAGGGGCAGAAGCTATACTGTTACATATGTATGTATCAGAGCCTGAAGACAAGACACCCACAACTGTCCTGTCACACACACACTTTGGAGAGTAGACAAAAAGGGGGAAAAGTGCCATACGCTCATCAGAAGCTACATGTCAGGCCTGGCGAGCCACCAGGGAAGAGCAGCCATTCCGTACACTGTCAACATTGCGCAATTACACTCTCCTTCACATGCACTGTTACCCAATTGCTACTTTGAACAGGAAGGGGGTGGATGGAGGGAGGGGAGAGGACAAACGGAGAAAGAAAGCACCAGGAAGAGAAGAAGATAAGAAAGGCAAACCGGGGCCTGCCTGTCACTCTCCGTCACATTTTCCTCCGAGGGGTTCGGTGATGTTTCACGCATCATATTTTTTTCCCTCCTCCCCCCATTACCCCCACTGAGAAAAAACAGATTGTCTCCTCTCAATGAATTTATTTTTCTTCTTTACGGGACCGGAACAGCTGCCAGCTGAAGGGACGGAGACAGAGCACAGAGTGAGGTGTGTGTCTTTGTGCGTGTGTGTGTGTCGCAGAGTGCACATCCCTCCCCACCACGCTACACTGACCCCAATCACCACCTGAGGGACCAGTCCAACACTGACAGATAGCACAACCAGGCTGACACATGACAAATTGCTACTCAACGCACAACCCTATAGAACACACACACACACACGCAAATATATGCAGCAATGCACACACTGGTCCCCTTGCTACCTCAGGCCCCCCTATGCCTCTCCCCATTTCATTTAATACCTGTGTATGGAGCCTGAGATTACAGTGGGGCCCAGGCTATTGGATCAGACTGCTGGAAGTAGCTTCCCTTCGTTGAGGAAGATGTATAGATTGCATTCTGCTGGTCTACAGCCGTTCCCCGGCCCTGTTCAGATGAGAAGACAACAAAACCACACACATTGATACTTAGGCACACTGTATTTTTTTCAGCCCCCAGGTTTATTTGCTGATGGTGAAGGAAGAATCCCACACACGTCCACTGGAACACACACACCCATGTACCACCACCTTTTTATTTATTCTTCTGCAAGATAAGCCCAGACCAAACAGATTGTTGTTAGTGCGAGCCTCCCTCCATTATTGGATTATAAAGCAATGTGACATCTCTATTACTGTACCAACCGATCTCCCGTCCCCACTCTGCTGCAAACACAGTAATCCGGCCACTGATAACATTGGCAGCCGCACCACTCATTGTGTCCCCTTGGCAGACACAATATCCACAAGTCAGCTAACTGTTTACATCTTAGCTATTAGCGCTTCCTCCCACTGTTTATTAGTCTGCTCTAGCCCACCTAGGAGAAAAAAACGTATTGGATTGAGGGAAAAAGCTGACGCGTGGACGTATACCAACCAGGTTCTTACTCCTTACAGACTGTCTCCAATCAATCTGGAATGTGTTAATGGCTTCCCAAGATTGCTTTTCTCATATGAAATGGAATCAGTGACTAGTGTGACATGGACTTTAATGGTTAGCGGTGTGACTCCATAGGGCTGATGGTATCTGTTGCAGCAGTGTGGAAATATGAGCGTTCTCACCAGATTCTGTAGGCAGAGACTGTTACAGGAAACCAAAAATTATAATACACCATCTCCTGTTATATCATACCCCTGGGGGTGATGACAATCCACCTGTATCTGTCATTATGTGTTCCATCATAACTGAACCAGGAAGTGGACCGGTGTCTCATTTTACTGTGGCAAAATGAGAAACCAGTTTCTCCAACGGCAAGGGTCCACACGACTCTACAGTAGATGGGTTTTTTAAGCTATGCATTTCATTAATGGAACAAGAAAATGTGTTTTTTTTCTTTTCACTGCAGTTTTCTCTTAGCCGCCCTGAACACAATCAGAGTTTGGATTCTGAGCGGGACCTCTGTCATTTTCTGCTTGAAACATAATTTCTATAGTTATTCTCTCTCACTTTATTTCTCTCTCTCTTTCTGTACTCTTATTGGCCTATTGAACAGGCAATGCAATTTCCTACTCTTTCTCCCCTTGTCTCTCCCTCTTCCTCTCGTATGTGTGTGACAGAGGCTGTTAGACTCGGCACCCAAATGAAAGCCGACCAACTCTTGTTCTGAACTTTCGCCCAAGGAACGTCACACTGTTATCTGTCTTGACAAAACAAGCCTCAGATAGGTCTAAGTAGAGACAGTAAGGAAAATGGGGGGACGGAAAGAAAATGGAACAGACCCACAGGCATTTCTCGGCCGCTCTCATTTCAGTTCCGCCTACATCTCTGTAGAGGGTTTGTCACTGTTTAACCTCGTTATTCACCTCTCAGTGACGCTAAAACCCACCCTAACGCTCTCTGGAGCATTATTCATCCACCCCAGGTCATCTTTGGGAGGGCGCAAGCCGAGCTGGTTTCATCCGGTCTGCCTGGTTTATCGAGTTACATCCAAATGGAATCAAGAGAAAGAAAGAAAAGCTCTGAGGAGGATGGGGGAACGGCCATATTGTTTCACTCTCCTCTTCAATTAAAGGGCCTCTGTAATGACTTAGCCTTTGGTATACAGCACATATAGCACTCTAGCTGCAAAGCAGGTGAATCTACACACCAACCCTATTTGGTCCCTATTCACTGTTAATGTATCCATTATCTTCTTTATTACTAAGGAAGGCCGTTGACTGGGGCAATATTAACCGACACCTTGACAAGAGAATTTTCAGACTGTAAGTATGAATTCAAATCGAATTGTATTTATCGCATGCTTCGTAAACAACAGGTGTAGACTAACAGTGAAATGTTTACGTACTGGCCCTTCCCAACAATGCAATGTAAGAAGAAAATACAAAAAAATAATAACACAAGAAATAAATACACAATGAGTAATGATAACTTGGCTGTATACACGGGGTACCAGTACCAAGTTGATGTGCACCGGTATGAGGTAATTGAGGTAGAAATGTACATACAGTACCATTCAAAAGTCGGATGCGGTCGGATGCCAAACAGTTGCCATACCAAGCGGTGATGCAGCCAGTCAAGATGCTCTCAATGGTGCAACTGTATAACTTTTTGAGGATCTCTGAGGGCACGTGCAGACTTTTTTCAGCCTCCTGAGGGGGAAGAGGCGTTGTCGTGGCCTCTTCATGACTGTGTTGATGTGTGTGGACCATGATAGTACCTTAGTGTTGTGGACATAGAGGAACTTGAAGCTCTCGACCGGTTCCACTACAGCCTCGAAAATGTGAATGGGGGCGTGCTCGACCCTCCGTTTCCTGTAGTCCACGATCAACTCCTTTGTCTTGCTGACGTTGAGGGAGAGGTTGTTGTCCTGGCACCACTCTGCCAGTTCACTGACCTCCTCCCTGTAGGCTGTCTCATCGTTGTCGGGGGCGGTAAATAAACCAAACCTGCCTTTTATCGGTGAAGGAGGCCATTACCCCAACACGCACATGCACACCGCAAACAGCCTAATCGCCCCAGGCAAACCACTGCGAGAGTAGAGCGAGGTAATTGGTGTGGAGAACGCTCCTCACTTCTCTCAAATTAGGGTGTGTTTAGCCTCCTCTGCGATCATTAGAAAATAGACTGTTATTTCACACTACTTACCCTAAAAGCTTTAACCTCTAACCTCGAGAGTGAATGGTAAGTGTCCGAGTCCAGTTGGGTTCTAACATAATGGGGAGGTCTTTATTGACTCTGTCTATTGCCACCCTTAAAAATTAGATGATAGAATATTGTTTCCACACAGTACTTCAAATGGATACTCTGACGTTTCCTGTATTTGAATGGGACATTTCTCACTCAGTGGTGTTTTTTCTTGCACTTCAGAGAAACCGTGTTTGTCAAAAGAAGCCTTTGTTAAATAAAAAATCCTAGAAATCCCGTTGAATGATTTTATATCAGATCATTTTATGGTGTGTGGTGAATGTGAAGTCTGAGGCAGAGAGTGGGCTTGTTTTAGAAGTAAACTTTTCACATGTTCCGATGTTTCATACTTGACATTTCGTGTACATGCTCCTCTCGTGTAATTGGATAAGCAAAGGTAATAGTTGGGAAAGGCTGGACTTCAAACAGTAAGGCAATAAGGAGCGTGCAGTCACTGATTACCCCTCAAATCAGTTATACATCAGCAGCTATTCTTATCATCAGTAGGACTCTTTCCTTTGGCTTTGGTGTCTGTTTAATGTGTTTGTTTGCGTAGTGTGTGGGAGAAGGAGAGAAATATTTTATATGGGCTTGGGAAAGAGTTAAATATTTGTATTCTTGTGTGCACGCGTGAGACTGCATCTGTGCATGAGCGTGCGTGCGTGCGTGCGTGTGTGCGTGCGTGCGTGCGTGTGTGTGTGTGTGTGTGTGTGTGTGTGAAAGTGAAGATTCCCCGAGGGGACTCCAGAGCAGGGCTAAGGTCTTTGTGGCTGGGAGCCAGAGAGCTCCTCAGAGGGACCAGATAAGACCTCGGCTCAGGGACCCTGCCCACCTCTACTTCCCTGCAGGCCCTCTACTGCCCCCTTCTCCTTCCCCACTGTCCACCTCTCTTTCTCTACTGCCCCCTTCTCCTTCCCCACTGTCCACCTCTCCTTCTCTACTGCCCCCTTCTCCTTCCCCACTGTCCACCTCTCCTTCTCTACTGCCCCCCTCACCCTCCCTACTGCCCCCTTCTCCTTCCCCACTGTCCACCTCTCCTTCTCTACTGCCCCCTTCTCCTTCCCCACTGTCCACCTCTCCTTCTCTACTGCCCCCCTCACCCTCCCTACTGCCCCCTTCTCCTTCCCCACTGTCCACCTCTCCTTCTCTACTGCCCCCTTCTCCTTCCCCACTGTCCACCTCTCCTTCTCTGCCCCCCTCACCCTCCCTACTGCCCCCTTCTCCTTCCCCACTGTCCACCTCTCCTTCTCTACTGCCCCCTTCTCCGTCCCCACTGTCCACCTCTCCTTCTCTACTGCCCCCCTCACCCTCCCTACTGCCCCCTTCTCCTTCCCCACTGTCCACCTCTCCTTCTCTACTGCCCCCTTCTCCTTCCCCACTGTCCACCTCTCCTTCTCTACTGCCCCCCTCACCCTCCCTACTGCCCCCTTCTCCTTCCCCACTGTCCACCTCTCCTTCTCTACTGCCCCCCTCACCCTCCCTGCTGCCCCCTTCTCCTTCCCTGCAGGCCCCCTACTTCCCCCTAACACACAGCCATTTCCCCATTACTTGGCACCACCATTAATCACTGGCCAGCAGGAAGACACACCAAGTTGTGTGTGACTCCACACAGTAGTTGTGTTTAACAATAGAGCTGTAACCCCGATGGTGGTCCTTGGCCACGCCATCCATTACATCACAATCAGCCCATTGAGAAAACTGTCTCTCTTCTGCCCTGGAGGATTGGTAGAAATGAGGAGGGGTGTGTGTGGTCGTGGCCCTTTCCAAAAATGCTGAGATTTGTTTTTATCATAGAAAAATAATAAAACGAGTAATAAATACATAATGAGTACTGATAACTTTGCGATATACACGGGGTACCAGTACAGAGTCGATGTGCAGGGGTACGAGGTAATTGAGGTAGATATGTCCAGTTGAAGTTGGAAGGTTACCTTAGCCAAATACATTTAAATTCAGTTTTTCACAATTCCTGACATTTAATCCTAGTACAAATTCCCTGTTTTAGGTCAGTTAGGGTCACCACTTTATTTTAAGAATGTGAAATGTCAGAATAATAGTAGAGATAATTATTTATTTCAACTTGTATTTCTTTCATCACATTCCCAGTGGGTCAGAAGTTTACATACACTCAATTAGTATTTGGTAGCATTGCCTTTAAATTGTTTAACTTGGGTCAAACGCTTCGGGTAGCCTACCACAAGCTTCCCACAATAAGTTGGGTGAATTTTGGCTCATTCCTCCTAACAGAGCTGGTGTAACTGAGTCAGGTTTGTAGGCCTCCTTGCTCGCACACTCTTTTTCAGTTCTGCACACATATTTTCTATAGGATTGAGGTCAGGGCTTTGTGATGGCCACTCCAATACCTTGACTTTGTTGTCCTTTAGCCATTTTGCCACAACTTTGGAAGTATGCTTGGGGTCATTGTCCATTTGGAAGACCCATTTGCGACCAAGCTTTAACTTTCTGACTGATCTCTTGAGATATTGCTTCAATATATCCACATAATTTTCCCACCTCATGATGCCATCTATTTTGTGAAGTGCACCAGTCCCTCCTGCAGCAAAGCACCCCCACAACATGATGCTGCCACCCCGTGCTTCACGGTTGGGATGGTGTTCTTCGGCTTGCAAGCCACCCCCTTTTTCCTCCAAACATAACAATGAACATTATGGCCAAACAGTTCTATTTTTGTTTCATCAGACCAGAGGACATTTCTCCAAAAAGCACGATCTTTGACCCCATGCGCAGTTGAAAACCGTAGTCTGGCTTTTACATGGCGATTTTGGAGCAGTGGCTTCTTCCTTGCTGAGCGGCCTTTTAGGTTATGTCAATATAGGACTCGTTTTACTGTGGATATAGATACTTTTGTACCTGTTTCCTCCAGCATCTTCACAAGGTCCTTTGTTCTGGGATTGATTTGGACTTTTTGCACAAATGTACGTTCATCTCTAGGAGACAGAACGCGTCTCCTCCCTGAGCGGTATGACGGCTGCGTGTCCCATGGAGTTTATACTTGCGTACTATTGTTTGTACAGATGAACGTGGTACCTTCAGGCGTTTGGAAATTGCTCTCAAGGATGAACCAGACTTGTGGAGGTCTACAATTTATTTTCTGAGGTCTTGGCTGATTTCTTTTGATTTTCCCATGATGTCAAGCAAAGAGGCATGGAGTTTGAAGGTAGGCCTTGAAATTCATCCACAGGTACACCTCCAATAGGCTAATTGACATCATTTGAGTCAATCAGAAGATTCTAAACCCATGACATCATTTACAGAAATTTTCCCAGCTGTTTAAAGGCACAGTCAACTTAGTGTATGTAACTTCTGACCCACTGGAATTGTGATACAGTGAATTATAAGTTAAATAATCTGTCTGTCAACAGTTGTTGGAAAAATTACTTGTGTCATGCACAAAGTAGACATCCTAACCGACTTGCCAAAACTATAGTTTGTTAACAAGAAATTTGTGGAGTGGTTGAAGAATGAGTTTTAATGACTCCAACCTAAGTGTATCTAAACCTAAGTGTATCTACATCCGACTTCAACTGTACATATAGGTAGGGATAAAGTGGCTAAGCAACGGAATAGATAATAAACAGTAACAGCATCGTATCAAATCAAATGTTATTTGTAAAATGTGCCGAATACAACAAGTGAACCCGTTCCCAACAATGCAGTTAAAAAGTACAACAATTTTATTTTACAATTTTAAGGGCCTAACTCTGACACCGCCTGGTTTAATGGTCCTGGATGGCAGGTAGCTCGGCCCCAGTGATTTACTGGGCCGTACGCACTACTTTCTGAAGCACCTTGTGGTCGGATGGCAAGCAGTTGCTATACCAAGCGGCGATACAGCCAGTCAAGATGCTCTCAATGGTGCAGCTGTATAATTTTTTGTGGATCTGCGGACCCATGACAAATCTTTTCAGCCTTCTGAGGGGGAAGAGGCGTTGTCGTGCCCTCTTCACGTGTGTGGATCATGATAATTCCTTAGTGATGTGGACACCGAGGAACTTGAAGCTCTCGACCTACAGCCCCATCCATGTGGATGGGGGCCTCCGTTTCCTGTAGTCCACGATCAGCTCCTTTGTCTTGCTGACGTTGAGGGAGAGGTTGTTGCACATGGAGGCACGCACACACACACGCACACACCACATGCACACACAGCTCTGGCAGTCCAGGGGTCTGACCTTTAGAGGAAACATGGCCTCTTCCTGATGAGAACAGATTTGAAACATGTCTCGTCTCGCTCTGCAGAGCCGTGTCAGGGCGAGTGGAGAGGGAGAGAGGATGAATGGAGCTGACACTTCTCCTCCCTCCATCTATTCATCCATCCTTCCATCCCGTCAGTCTCTACATGTGTGTGGTCAGTCCATCGTCACATCACTGTGGTCGCGGCACATAATTCAGAAAGACAGAAAACGTCTGGAAGCTGGTTTGTGCTTTGCCTTATTTGACAGACTCAGACAAGCCATTTATTTCAACAATAACACGGCATGAATCCTTTTAAGTCTTAGCTTGTTTTAGCGATGACACGGTGTGATGGTGAGAGACGTCTCCTTAATTGAGGTGTTAATATGTCATGTAATAACATGAATAATAAATGGAGTTACACTGACAGACCCTAGTGGGACGATGGAAGAAGAGGATGTGTTCCACAACATATTCATCTGGTAATTTGTAAACTTCCCCTCCCTCGGCTCCCAGTCTGGATCTTTTAACGAGCTGCAGGTGTCACGGCCACGCTCTCGCGCTTACCACCAATGTAATGGTGACTCTGACTTCACCAAGGGTGACGCTATAAAGCCGTTCACTACAATGGATGAGGAGCCATACGCGCACACACGCGCACACACACACACACACACACACACACACACACACACACACACACACACACACACACACACACACACACACACACACACACACACACACACACACACACACACACACACACACACACACACTCCTCAATACCACCACCAATATCGGTTATAGAACCTCTAAACCATGGGGTGTATGTACAGAATGGGATTGGTGGTTTTAGTAGCAGATGTGCCTCTGTGTCCTCCTACCATTATGAATAGGGGAAGATCAGGGGGAGAGGAGAAGAGGGGATGGATAGCGGTATACAGGAGAGCACTCACAGAGAGTAATTGAGTTTTGATTGTCGGTTGTCAAAAAGCCGTCATTATTGGCTGCTTCCACCTGATCTGAAGCGGGGCTTTGATAAGGATGAAAGCCGGATGCCATTACCCAGATGGCTGTGTTGATACTGTTGAAATCATTCTGTCTGGGTTTTCAAAAAACAATAAATGTGTGTGTGCCGAGGTACTCTGAAGTGAATAGCACAGTAGTAGAGATGAGTGACAGTGAGATCAGGACGGAGGTACACCAACATGAAACGCACATCCAAGCGGAACAACACTCTTCCTGTTGTGTTGTCGTCGATACTAAACCCCTTTATTTTTTTTAAAGCACTCCGTACACACGCATACACACACACACAACCACACACAGACAACTGGTCTCAGTGACAACAGCTGTTCCTCTGTGTCTCTGGTATCCCTGGGAAGAATCAGTGACATCTCGCCATCTCCCTCTCCGCTCGCCTGCGCCGGAGTTTAGTCTCCGCAACGCTCGAACGCACCCATGAGAATCTGTGCTGCAAGGCTGTGCAGGGGTCTGACAGCGTATCACACATCTCGCCGGGTGTGAAAAAGAGGACGGCTGTCAGTCAAACACAGTGTTATCTCCCCCTGTGCTGTACCAGAACAGCTATGAAGACCTCCTAAGGTGGAGAACCAGACTAGTTTACAAGTTATCTATCGATCTACACTATATATACAAAAGTATGTGGACACCCCTTCAAATGAGTGGATTCAGCTACTTCAGCCACACCCGTTGCTGACAGGTGTATAACATCGAGCACACAGCCATGCAATCTCCGTAGACAAGCATTGGCAGTAGAATGGCCTTATCGAAGAGCTCCGTGACTTTCAACGTGGCACCATCATAGGATGCCACCTTTCCAACAAGTCAGTTCATCAAATTTCTGCCCTGCTAGAGCTGCCCGGTCAACTGTAAGTGCTGTTATTGTGAAGTGGACGCAACAACTGCTCAGCCGCAAAGTGGTAGGCCACACAAGCTCACAGAATGGGGTCGCCGAGTTTCAAAAAAAAAGAAAAAAAAAAGAACTCCTGTTCTTGAATGTATTGAAAATGTTTTCAATGCCAAGTTCCAAACTGCCTCTGGAAGCAACGTCAGCACAACAACTGTTTGTCGGGAGCTGGGTTTCAATGGCCGAGCAGCCGCACACAAGCCTAAGATCACCATGCGCAATGTCAAGTGTTCGCTGGAGTGGTGTAAAGGTCGCTGCCATTGGACTCTGGAGCAGTGGAAACGCATTCTCTGGCGTAATGAATCATGCTTCACCATCTGGCAGTCCGACGGACGAATCTGGGTTTGGCGAATGCCAGGAGAACGCTACCTGCCCCAATGCATAGTGCCAACTGTAAAGTGACATTCAATGACATTCTAGACGATTCTGTGCTTCCAACTTTGTAGCAACAGTTTGGGGAAGACCCTTTCCTGTTTCAGCATGACAATGCCCCCGTGCACGAAGCGAGTTCAATACAGAAATAGTTTGTCGAGATTGGTGTGGAAACATTTGACTGGCCTGCACAGAGCACTGACCCCCATAGAACACCTTTGGGATGAATTGGAACGCCGAATGCGAGCCAGGCCTAATTGCCCAACATCAGTGCCGACCTCACTAATGCTCTTGTGGCTGAATGGAAGCAAGTCCCCGCAGCAATGTTCCAACATCTAGTGGAAAGCCTTCCCAGAAGAGTGGAGGTGGGACCAACTCTATCGTTCTTCTAATGCAAAATCCAGAATGAGCCTGAGAATTGAGGCTGTCATTTGATACAAGGCTTCTGCATGCAGGATGAACTGGCTGCCTTTCTTGCTCGCTCACACACACACTAAGCCACACACACCCCTGTGTCGGGGTAGGAGCGTGGCTGCCACAGACACGGCCAATTTGTTTCCTCTCATCCGGGACTAATACCTTTATTCTCCCTCCCAGAGCACTTAGTGCATCACAAGAGGCCTGCTGCTGCTCCGTAACACTGCTCACAGCAGAAGGGAGCTTAGGTAGAAAGATGCACCACGCTACGCTACACTATGCTAGCTACACCATGCTAACTCTGTGCTATGATACAGCTACGCTACAGCCGTTTTTCTCTGGCTTACACACTTTATACATTCCTTACTGTTGTTTTTAAATTGAATAATTGTGATGCTTTCGGTTTTGTACACCAGCTTCAAACAGCTGAAAATACTATATTGTTGGTTATGGTAAATATATTTCACAGTGGTTTAGATGGTACAATTATTCTCTACACTATACTTGCTCTGTTTTGTCATATAAACTGAAATTAGGCGAACTACTAGAATTTTAGCAACCAGGAAATGGCGGAGTGATTTCTGCATATTGCACCTTTTTAAATTATTTGATTATACTGGTACAAGTGGGGGGTAAGGCCGAAAATCCCACCCCTGCCGACCCTGGAATGCGATGAATATCAATTCTCTGGCAGCGTCATTCCTCTCCCCATCCATCCCTCCCTCCCTCTGCCATTCAGAGATGTCCCTACCTGGAGGTTTAAGGCCGGGGTAATAGGCTTCATCCATCTTCTCCACCGACGAGCAACCTTGGCCCCTGACCCGCCATTTTGTATAATTATATGACAGGTGTGTCAAAGAAGGCTCGTCGTGCTCGGGCTCTCCAAGCTATTTGGCTATTACGTGAGCAGGAGAGCGTGGATTGGTTCTCTGGTGATTGGAGAGGATGGTTAAGGGGACCTTGGTACCCTCTGGGAAAGAGATGGATGGACGTTCTTTAAACTTCCAATCCTATTCAGACACACAGACATGTGCATGCGCTCACACACAGGCACACTTTCCGCCATACTCAAGCATACAGTTATTGAATTTTTGAGAGAAAAGTTGGTGTGTTCAAGAAAAAATGCACACACAACTTTGTAACTTAATTTCCATTGAGAGCGGTTTGCGCTTCAATACTCTCCCACCACCCCTCCTCGCCACTTGTTTTTCTCCCATAACCTCCTGTCCTACTGTAAACCTATTGTGCATGTATGATGCGGTGTGTGTCTGCGTGTTTAAGGCAGACTCGAATCCCCATCTTCCACGGCCATTGCCAGCAGTCTCTATTACCCCAGAGGGAGACTGCCATGTCCCAACAGATGTCAAGCCATTCTCGCTCTGACCCTCTCTTCTCCCCCTCCCCTATTTCACCCTAATTTCTCACAATCTCGATCTTACTTTCTCCTCTCACTCTTTCAGTCATGACATTTCCCCTCTGCCAGAGAAACTGATCCCCCCCTCTCCTCACGCTCCTCCAGCACGGCTGGTGTGAATTTCCAATGTAGCGAACGCATGTCACTACCCGAAGACACTGGCTAATTTGATTTCTCTGCCTGGCCAGCCGGCAATTCCTCCACGCTTTCAGCGGACCAGAAACGTATTCACCATCCGAGTCCAACCTCAATAGTTCTCCCCACAAATAGAGGGGGGGAGACAGCGGAGAGCAGGAGATGGTAGGGAGGAGAGAGGTGGGAGGGGTGGTAGGGAGGGAAGGAGGGCCCTAGGCCTGTTGTCTGAGAGCGATAAGTGTGGAAGTCGTTTCTGAGTTTTGTTTCCTTTTAACGGGGTGCGTCTTTGAAGGACCGAAGATAGCATTTGTTTTGTGGAAATTGCGGCAGCTTTTTTTTCACAGGAAGGATGTATTTCTCACTTCTTTTGATCAGTTTCTGTTTCCCTGAGCGAGCACAGGTTTTATCATACGCCGTATCTGGAGGATTTACAGTGGGGCCCTGCCACGTGTTCCTCACTTTAATCATTTGAAGTCTGGCCTTGATAACACTGAACCGGACCATTCTCACTGCGATAAAAGGCGACTTGAAGAAGAAAAGAGCCTGTAGTTCAATACTCACAGAGACAGCGAGAGAGAGTTATCGCTACTGGTCAGATGGTGTGTGGGGGTGCCTGTGCGGACCAGTACATGCTTTCATGTATTGGTCCGTGTCAATGTGTGTCTTCCTTCATGAAAGTTTGTGACTACAGGTGTGAGTCTGCATGTTTGTGTGCGTGTATGTTTGACTTTGATATCAGTCTCCGTATTTCATTGGTGGCCATGGAGTTTTAGCCCTTATCTCCCTGCCTGCAGTCTGGTCACTGGGCTATTTGTTTACCCACCAACAATCACATAGCAGCATGAGCCCTACTTTATACTGTCTCTCGGCTTTATCACTAACTCACAATACACTCCTAGACCTGATCGAGAGACTAGGTTCTTTATCAGCAACTCACAATACACTCCTAGACCTGATAGTCTCTTTGCTTTCTCCTCTATATACACACACACACACACACACACACACACACACACACACACACACACACACACACACATACATTACTTCCAGCAGCTGATTACCTGCGTAAATAAACCGTGATTTGTCTGGTGGGAGTTTTTTTTTCTGCGACGCGGGTTAATCGATAAGATTGTTAAGTCTTTTGACTGTCTCACTATCAATTACAAGGTAGGAAGAGGGAAAATCAATGTGTTCAAAATGTATTCCAGATATCCAGCCAGACAGACGGGAGGGTGCATTGTGCAAAGGAAGGCGCTTGTGAAGTCTGAAGGGCAAATGGCTCCTTGGGGGGGAAGAGGGAGATGATATGGGGGAGGAGGTGGAGGGAGGGAAAGAGGGATCGTAAACAGAAGGTCAGCTGATTTGGGCTGTCACCCACACAGTGGCAGGCGCTGCTTCTGGCTAGGATGACGTGTGTGTGTGTGGGTTGTCCCAATAGAATAGATAGAGGTGTATATATTAATTCAGTCATCTCTGTCCTCATATTTGTCATAGCAAGGTGTGACATGCTTAGTTTTGAAGTCATTTTCTGCTGATAGCATATCCAAGTTGAGTTAGGCCATGCAGACCCTACTGCTTTGTACACTGCCTGATAGGAGCTACTGTGTGTGGCCGACAGTGTCTCCCCTGTGTAGTTGAGATGTTGACCTCACTCTAAATGGCCAATTATAGACCCCCTCTCTACTGAGTTTTAATAGAGAGACGCTCTCTCTTTCTCTTCCTCCTCCATGCTGGGGTCAGGAGTCATCCTATAGGGCATTCATTAATTATTGTTTTACCACTGTCTGTTCGATGCTCGGGGAATTGGAAAGGGGCGGAATTATTGCTGTGGTCAGGACATAAGTGAAGTGTACACAACACCGCTCCCGTTGACTGGGAATGAATTCCCAGGTATCTGGAATGCTGGAGTTATTGATTTATGGGTGGAAGGGGGTAAGAGGCCCTGTGGGCTGTTTACTGTCACAACTCCCTTGCTCGCCTATCTATCTCTCTTTCTCTTTCTTGGCTAACTCTATATTTATCTGTCTTTCTATCACTATTTTTCTCACTCTTTCTTCCTCTTGGCTCTTTCAATTCTCTGTCTTCCTCTGCTCTCTTTTCTCTCAAACTCGCTCTCTCTTTTTACCTATACTCCTGTCTCTCTGTCTCATTCTCCCTCCTTGCTCTCTAAGATTCAGTGGTCCGGTTATGGTACGACATATACAGTCGTGGCCAAAGGTTTTGAGAATGACACAAATATACATTTTCACAAAGTCTGCTGCCTCAGTGTCTTTAGATATTTTTGTCAGATGTTACTATGGAATACTGAAGTATAATTACAAGCATTTCATAAGTGACAAAGGCTTTTATTGAGTCAATATTTACAGTGTTGACCCTTCTTTTTCAAGACCTCTGCAATCCGCCCTGGCATGCTGTCATTTAACTTCTGGGCCACATCCTGACTGATGGTAGCCCATTCTTGAATAATCAATGCTTGGAGTTTGTCAGAATTTGTGGGTTTTTGTTTGTCTACCCGCCTCTTGAGGATTGACCACAAGTTCTAAATGGGATTAAGGTCTGGGGAGTTTCCTGGCCATGGACCCAAAAATATCGATGTTTTGTTCCCTGAGCCACTTAGTTATCACTTTTGCCTTATGGCAAGGTGCTCCATCATGCTGGAAAAGCCATTGTTCATCACCAAACTGTTCCTGGATGGTTGGGAGAAGTTGCTCTCGGAGGATGTGTTGGTACCATTCTTTATTCATGGCTGTGTTCTTAGGCAAAATTGTGAGTGAGCCCACTCCCTTGGCTGAGAAGCAACCCCAAACATGAATGGTCTCAGGATGCTTTACTGTTGGCATGACACAGTCTCACCATGTCTTCTCCAGACAAGCATTTTTCCGGATGCCCCAAACAATCGGAAAGGGGATTTATCAGAGAAAACGACTTTACCCCAGTCTTCAGCAGTCCAACCCCTGTACCTTTTTCAGAATATCAGTCTGTCCCTGATGTTTTTCCTGGAGAGAAGTGGTTTCTTTGCTGCCCTTCTTGACACCAGGCCATCCTCCAAAAGTCTTTGCCTCATTGTGCGTGCAGATGCACTCACACCTGCCTGCTGCCATGCCTGTGCAAGCTCTGTACTGGTGGTGCCCCGATCCCGCAGCTGAATCAACTTTAGGAGACGGTCCTGGCGCTTGCTGGACTTTCTTGGGCTCCCTGAAGCCTTCTTCACAACAATTGAACCGCTCTCCTTGAAGTTCTTGATGATCCGATAAATGGTTGATTTAGGTGCAATCTTACTGGCAGCAATATCCTTGCCTGTGAAGCCCTTTTTGTGCAAAGCAATGATGGCGGGACACGTGTTTCCTTGCAGGTAACCATGGTTGACAGAGGAAGAACAATGATTCCAAGCACCACCCTCCTTTTGAAGCTTCCAGTCTGTTATTTGAACTCAATCAACATGACAGAGTGATCTCCAGCCTTGTCCTCGTCAACACTCACACCTGTGTTAACGAGAGAATCACTGACATGATGTCAGCTGGTCCTTTTGTGGCAGGGCTGAAATGTAGTGGGAATGTTTTTTGGGGGAATCAGTTCATTTGCATGGCAAAGAGGGACTTTGCAATTCATCTGATCACTCTTCATAACATTCTGGAGTATATGCAAATTTCCATCATACAAACTGAGGCAGCAGACTTTGTAAAAATTAATATTTGTGTCATTCCCAAAACTTTTGGCCACGACTGTACTGTACAGTTTGTATATCAGCTGTGAATGGGCGTTGTTGCCTGTGATGTCTGGTGAGGACCTGCCTTACAACAGGCCTACAAGCCCTCAGTCCAGCCTCTCTCAGCCTATTGCGGACAGTCTGAGCACTGATGGAGGGATTGTGCGTTCCTGGTGTTACTCGGGCAGTTGTTGTTGCTAGCCTGTACCTGTCCCGCAGGTGTGATGTTCGGCTGTACCGTTCCTGTGCAGGTGTTGTTACACGTGGTCTGCCACTGCGAGGACGATCAGCTGTCCGTCCCGTCTCCCTGTAGCGCTGTCTTAGACGTCTCACAGTACGGACATTGCAATTTATTGCCCTGGCCACATCTGCAGTCCTCATGCCTCCTTGCAGCATGCCTAAGGCACGTTCACGCAGATGAGCAGGGACCCTGGACAGTAGATAGGCCTCTTTTCTTAATTTTTTTCATAACTGTGACCTTACAGAAGGTAGGCACTTAAGCTGTTAGTGTCTTAACGACCGTTCCACAGGTGCATGTTAATTAATTGTTTATGGTTTATTGAAAAAGCATGGGAAACAGTGTTTAAACCCTTTACAATGAAGATCTGTGAAGTTATTTGGATTTTTACTAATTATCTTTGGATGACAGGGTCCTGAAAAGGGACCTTTTTTTGCTGAGTATATTAATGCTATAGCATACAATGGCATTCTAGAGAATTCTGTGCTTCCAACTTTGTGGCAACAGGTTGGGGAAGCCCCTTTCCTGTTTCAGCATGACAATGCCCCGTGCACAAAACGAGGTCCATACAGAAATGGTTTGTCGAGATCGGTGTGGAAGAACTTGACTGTCCTCTCACTAATGCTCTTGTGGCTGAATGGAAGCAAGTCCCCGCATCAATGTTCCAACATCTAGTGGAAAGCCTTCCCTGAAGAGTGGTGGCTGTTATAGCAGCAAAGGGGGGACCAACTCTGTGTTAATGCCCATGATTTTGGAATGAGATGTTCAATGAGTAGGTGTCCAAATACTTTTGGTCATGTAGTGTAGTTCTCTCTCTCTCTTTCCCTCTGCCTCTCACATACTCATGCCTCATTCACAGCGGTAACATTTCATGGGCTGTGGAGAGAGAGAAACATTTTTGTCTCCTCTTCTGTTTCCTGATTGGAATTGTTGTTCTGATTTAGGTTTCATCCTATACCTCTGTCACCAGCGTTTTTATCCTTATCTAATTCCTCATTATTCATTATTGTTATCCTTTTGAAAAGGAACTTTTGACCCCAAAAATGTTTTTGCTCTCCTGCTTTCCATTGGGACATTTTCAGTGGTATTATGCCGAAGTGCTCCAATTATGCTTTCAAGTATTCAAAGTTATGTTTTTCTATGCGCAATCAACACATAAAGGAAACAGTAAGCACTCTTCTGCGGCGAGGCCCAATTGCCATTGTGCTCTCCCCTCCTCTGGATTACTTTGAATGTCTCGCAGCATCGGCGGACACTTAGGCTGCAGCTCCTGAATAGTGAAGAAGACTAGATGTGCAGTGGAAGACTCCTCAGGCCTACTATCCAGCTGAGCTCCCTGTCAGTTAAGCCAGTGATTACCGTTTAGAACGGTGACAATGTTACACACAATGGGTTCTGGATTGCACAGTCGTACGAGTACAATGGGAAAGTGCACTGCAGACTTGGAAACTGTGGTTTAGTGAGAGGTACCTATCCTCAATCCTAGCGTTTAAGAGCCAAGTGGGGTCAGGTGAGTGAATGCTGTATAGGTGAGTAGACCATAGAATCACAGATGATAGATGGTGCTTTGTCATCAGCTATGTTCATGTGATGTCAACTGAAAAGTGCATTGAAACTATTGTGCTTATGAAGTGAAATGGAGATATCTGGCACAATTCCACCAGCACTTCCTATTAACAGAATATATATTTTGAGTATATTGGAGGACAATTGTCTTCCTGATCAACTGAGGGGAGTTCTGAATGGCCAACAGTGTCCATCTCTGTCCTTGCATTATCAGGCAGGCTACTCAACAGTACCTAAACCAAAGAGCCACAGACCAATGTAACCCGACTGTCATCACCAGAGACATGCTAGCCTGCTCTTCCGAGACCACTCACAGGCCCTTTGGATATGCATCAAAGACTAGAGGGAACAGAAAATACACTGTTGGCATTTTCAAGTCCCACACCTGCACCGCAACTGTCCCCCATTTTTTTTCAGCACGGGGAGTTTGTTGTGATAGATGCAGCCGTGAGCCAAAGAAGCTTTTAGTTCAGCCCACAGAAGCTCTCAAGCTCTCTCAATCACATCAACAGTTGAGGAAAGAAGAGAGGATGTGTCTTTTGTGTGGCAATTTTCGCCCCCCTTCTCCTTTTTTCTCCCACAATGCTGCTCTCGAATACAAAGACATCCCTGTCCTCTTGCAATCTACGTCTTTGATTTCGTAGAACAAAGGTTCGAGCCTTGCAGCGTACTCAGTGATATTAAGAGGTATTTCAATAAAGCATTGTTTTGTGCTTTAATCTTACACTTAGTATTGCGTTGTAAGGAGCATGCTTTGGCCTACAAGCTAATGTTGAACAACACGACAGATGAACGCAGGGTTTGATTCTGACTTGCACACGTGTCCTCCTGTGGTATAGCGTTTCTCCCCTTCTTCTCTTGACATTCCTCAGTTGGAGTGGCTCTAGGTGGGAGGTCAGCCATAGTCGTCTTTCTCCCCATAACAGTGAGTGTGACCTTGCTTTCCTGTCACGGTATATCACCTTCACACATTTCCACAACACAGCGCTCTGATCCTGTGTTTAGGAAATTGAATAGAGAGGTTATCTGCTAGCTTATGTCTGTATTCTTGGAAAATACTCCTCATCCTCCCTATATCCTACTTTTGTTTAGTAGAAACGGCACATGATTGAAGTTAGATGAAAATATCCAGCCAAATGTGGGATTACTATGATGGAATCTAAGCCTTGGACAATATTTGATTGATCAAAATCTATATAACAGACAATAGGAGATTAGTGGATTAGTCTGTCGTAATCAGAAAGGTCTTACTCCTTTGGGATGTTGCGCAAAACTGCAAAAGGAAGTGTAAAAATAGAGTAAGAGTGCTGTTAGATATCCTTTCATCCATCTCTTTTGTCTGATCATCTCTGTGATGCATGTAGTTGGCTGCACTTCTCCATTCAGCTGAAGTTAAAAGAAGTTAAAGACTTCACAGAGACCTTTCTGGAAGTGCGGAATGTTCGGATTTTAGTGATTAATGCCATAAATCTAAGGAGTGCGAGTGACTGGCTTGTCAGAATCTGATTTCTGCCTGTAAAACGCCTTCCCCGAGAGCTTTATTACAAGACTGCTGATTAAAAGGTGCTCCCAGCCCCCTTATTTTAATCTCGGCTCCCTCGTGCTCCGAATAGAAATACAAATTTAAAAAATGTACTCTGTACTTAGATACTTGGACATTCATATAAACCCAGGACAAAATAGAGTCCTGTCCATGAGCATGTTTTTTCAAGATGTCCTCTCAATGTCAGCAGAAAGAGAAGTGGACAATGTTAAACCACTGGGCATCTCCTTTTCTGTCTTTGTTGCCATGGCATTAAACCTCACAGGTTTTGTCTCTGACCTAATCTTTCTCACAGAGTCGGTGAACATGGAGAGGATTATACAAGTACAATTGAATGGGTTTTGCCCACTCATGGTTTCCATCCAGCTTCAATTGGAACTTGGTCTCCTTATCAGAGTCCACCCGGGCTTGCCAAATTGCCTATCTGGTGGCTCCCGTGGTCCGAGAGCAGCATGGCTCATGTAACTCTTAAGTGTTAGAGAGCTAAATTCCACAGAGATGGACTGCCAATTGAACCCAGGATGGAAATGTATCCTATTACAGTGCTGTGTGTGGCTGCCTTCACTTAACATGGGAGAGAGTAGAGATCAGATAGAGCAGGAACCATGGCTCTCTTATTAGACCTGATGGGTTCTAGAGGGCCTGGGGTGGCTGTCTGGACAGAAGTGTTGGGAACATGTCCTATTCCCTGTCAGAGTGGGGGTACCCCAAGGATCAGTGGTGGGACCATTACCATTCCCAGTCAGAGCGGGGAGACTAGGGGGTTACACAGTGCCACAGCAGGTAAAGGATGGGTAGCTAAGAGGATTGGGATGTTGTTTTTGATACTTGCCAACATTCCTAGCCTTTAGATAACAAAAAGCTATATTAAAATAATGGTGAAAATGTTTTAAATATGTGAAATAATCTCCATGTTTGACACAGGCTGCGATAAATTAGTGTTGATGTTATCTTTATGATTGACTAACTTTTCCCTTCCTGTCCCCTTCTCTAAAGACCCCATGCACGGTCCCCGAAGACTGGAGGTGGTGGACATCAAGTCCAAGCAGATCACAGTGCGCTGGGAGCCCTTCGGCTACAACGTGACCCGCTGCCACAGCTACAACCTGACTGTTCAGTACCGCTACCGGGCCGGCGGCAAGGAGGAGACCCGGGAGGAGGTGTGCTACGACACGCTGAGTGTGGCTCCGCAGCACACCATCCGGAACCTGTCGCCCTACACCAACGTCAGTGTCAAGCTGGTGCTGAGGAACCCAGAGGGCATCAAGCAGAGCACGAACGTGGGCGTGCTGACCGATGAGGATGGTGGGTGCATCCGAAAGAGGGAGACAGGGCGGGGGGAAAAAGAGAGTGGGTGGGTGGGTGGGGAGAGCGTGGGGGTGGGGGGAGCGAGCGGGTGGGGGTGTTGGGAGAGCGTGGGGGTGGGGGGGAGCGAGCGGGTGAGGGGTGGGGAGAGTGAGCGGGTGGGTGGGGGGAGAGAGAGAGAGAGCGCGCGCTCGAGAGAGGATGGTGGAGAGGGATGGGGGAGAGAGAGAATGGAAGAAGAGATAGGGGGGGAGAGAGCGGGAAGGGAAAAATAGAGAAAGCTTCTAAGAATTGAAATAGAGTTGATCCCAACTCTGCCCTGCCAACACTTCCAACATTCAGCCTTTCAAGGTCATCATTGGGGTCCAAGAGAGCACAAAAGCATGAGGGCTTGTGTTTCAATAAGGGAAAGATAGTTATTTGAAAGCACTTACATTACCTTCTTTTGATACGTACACCTACATCTACTTCTGTGATGCTTTATTAGTTTTTTTCCTGCTTTGGCGCTCAAGGCCATTTGAAGATTACATTCTCACTCTGCTCCTCAATAGCCCTTTGGAGGTTATTCAAATTGATATCAAACGTTCAAAGGACCTCTAATGGAATTATCTGCATGATAACAAGTTTAACTTTTCCAAATGAGTATAGGAGGTGCCTTTAAGTTGCACTGCTTTTCAAAAAGAAATGTAGAAACTAGAAACCTTTGACCCTGTTATGAGTAAGGAAATGTAATGGTTTGCTTTCCTTTCATTTCATTTTTTTGCCAGTTAGTCCGTACATTTTCTAGCTGTCCTTGACCCTAATGCAGTTTGTTTTGCTTCCGATTCAATATACAATGTGAGGACCCAGAGCTCTGTATCAGTTTACTGTAGTGTACCTACAGCCATGATGTAAAGCCTCTGTATCAGTTTACTGTAGTGTACCTACAGCCAAGCTGTAAAGTCTCTGTATCAGTTTACTGTAGTGTACCTACAGCCAAGCTGTAAAGTCTCTGTATCAGTTTACTGTAGTGTACCTACAGCCATGCTGTAAAGTCTCTGTATCAGTTTACTGTAGTGTACCTACAGCCAAGCTGTAAAGTCTCTGTATCAGTTTACTGTAGTGTACCTACAGCCATGCTGTAAAGTCTCTGTATCAGTTTACTGTAGTGTACCTACAGCCAAGCTGTAAAGTCTCTGTATCAGTTTACTGTAGTGTACCTACAGCCATGCTGTAAAGTCTCTGTATCAGTTTACTGTAGTGTACCTACAGCCAAGCTGTAAAGTCTCTGTATCAGTTTACTGTAGTGTACCTACAGCCAAGCTGTAAAGTCTCTGTATCAGTTTACTGTAGTGTACCTACAGCCATGCTGTAAAGTCTCTGTATCAGTTTACTGTAGTGTACCTACAGCCATGCTGTAAAGTCTCTGTATCAGTTTACTGTAGTGTACCTACAGCCAAGCTATAAAGTCTCTAATAGTTTACTGTAGTGTACCTACAGCCAAGCTGTAAAGTCTCTGTATCAGTTTACTGTAGTGTACCTACAGCCATGCTGTAAAGTCTCTGTATCAGTTTACTGTAGTGTACCTACAGCCAAGCTGTAAAGTCTCTGTATCAGTTTACTGTAGTGTACCTACAGCCATGCTGTAAAGTCTCTGTATCAGTTTACTGTAGTGTACCTACAGCCAAGCTGTAAAGTCTCTGTAATAGTTTACTGTAGTGTACCTACAGCCAAGCTGTAAAGTCTCTGTATCAGTTTACTGTAGTGTACCTACAGCCATGCTGTAAAGTCTCTGTATCAGTTTACTGTAGTGTACCTACAGCCATGCTGTAAAGTCTCTGTATCAGTTTACTGTAGTGTACCTACAGCCAAGCTGTAAAGTCTCTGTATCAGTTTACTGTAGTGTACCTACAGCCATGCTGTAAAGTCTCTGTATCAGTTTACTGTAGTGTACCTACAGCCAAGCTGTAAAGTCTCTGTATCAGTTTACTGTAGTGTACCTACAGCCATGCTGTAAAGTCTCTGTATCAGTTTACTGTAGTGTACCTACAGCCATGCTGTAAAGTCTCTGTATCAGTTTACTGCAGTGTACCTACAGCCATGCTGTAAAGTCTCTGTATCAGTTTACTGTAGTGTACCTACAGCCATGCTGTAAAGTCTCTGTATCAGTTTACTGTAGTGTACCTACAGCCAAGCTGTAAAGTCTCTGTATCAGTTTACTGTAGTGTACCTACAGCCAAGCTGTAAAGTCAATAAAATAAAACAAACCATGCTGTGCTCTCACAACAGCTTTTAGGAGGTTCCATCTAATGTGCCTTTATTGAAGTAGTTGAAAGAGACAACGGCAGAACCATGACCGCCCTGCGCCCCCATGAGACCTCAGTTGATCCTTTTCACCAAATCATTCAAGCTTGGTCTGGAGAAAGTTCGCCGCCAACCGCCCAATCTATGGGAATCACGATGTCGATTTATGATGGTGTTAGGATGTTGAAGTGGCTCAATATCGAAAATGGTCGATATTTAATTTGCTTTGAATTTATTTCCCCCTCGTTCCTCTCCTCCATAGTGCCTGGCGCTGTGCCACTCGAGTCCATCCAGGGGAGCACGTACGAGGAGAAGATCGCCCTGCGATGGCGCGAGCCTGTCCAGACCTACGGTATCATTAAGCAGTATGAGGTAAGATCTGAGAAACTCCCGAGCCCATTCGCCCACCCAGGCCCAGCTTCTCTCTCTCTTCCTCCCCCTCTCTCTCTCTTCCTCCCCCCCTCTCTCTCTGACTCTCTTTTTGTTTCTCGCTCTCAATTCAATTCAAATAGGCTTTATTAGCATGGGAAACGTGTTTTCATTGCCAAAGCAAGTGGAATAGACAAAAAGCAAAAGGGAAGTTAACAGTAAACATTACACACACAAACGTTTTAAAAGAATAGAGAGATTTCAAATGTTATATTATGGCAATGTACAGTGTTGCAACAATGTGCAAATAAAACTATGAAAGGGAAAATAAAGATCTAATTACATTAATGGTGGTTATACCCCACTGTTTGCCCTTTTCTTGTGGCAACAGGTCACACATCATGCTGCTGTGGTGGCACACTGTGGTATTTCACCTAATATATATGGGAGTTTATCAAGATTGGGTTTGTTTTCAATTTCTTTGTGGTCTGTGTAATCTCAGGGAAATATGTGTCTATTATTGCCATACATTTGGCAGGTTAGGAAGTGCAGCTCGGTTTCCACCTCATTTTGTGGGCAGCCTCTTTCAATAGCAAGACAATGCTCACTGACTCTGAACATAGTCAAGGATTTTCTTAAATTTGGGTCAGTCACTGTGGTCAGATATTCTGCTACGGTGCACTCTCTCTATTTAGGGCCAAATAGCATTCTAGTTTGCTCTGCTTTTCTTTCTTTTTTTTCCTCAATGTGCCAAGTAATTATCTTTTTGTTTTCTCATGATTTGGTTGGGTCTAATTGTGTTGCTTGACATTTGCTCAGGACATTGTTTTTACTGAGGAAATGTAGGAGTCTGCTATTAATGATAATGCAGAGGATTTCCCCAAGGGTGCTGTTGACTCATGTTTGTTCTTTGTTATAGGGCCAAAAATATTGGAGAAGTGGTTTATCCATCTCCATTTTGGATAGATAGCTCTTCTTGTTGTTTTTAGTGTGTTCCAATTTTCCCAGAAGTGGTTCGATTCAATAGATTCTTCAATTACATTGAGCTGATTTCTGACGTGCTGTTCCTTGTGTATTTTTGCACTGTTTTAGTGTTTCAACATAGAGTACCACAGTATGAGTCATAATACCCATAAAACCTAGCGTCAAACAAGGGAATGGTTACAATTTTTTCCCCACCATTTGTTTTTCTTCCTTATTTGAAGAAACACTTCAAATAAGGACTGTGTTTCGTGTAGGCTTACCCTTGTGTGACGCATTGATAAGCGGGTGACGTTTATCAATATATTCGCCTGCATTTACCCCCCCCAAATTAAATGCAAATAAGCTGCTAATGTGGCTATTATAAAGAACTACAAATGCCATGATGATCTGGATGAGACTGCCGAATCGAGGCAAAAGTAAGAATCTCTGGATTAACTATCTAATGTTAGCTAAATAATGTAATAAATAAATTGGCAAAATATATTTAAATGGACAATTCTGTGAACTGTATTGTGCAAGTTATAAAAAGACAATACCTGTTAGCAAAGGTGTCAGCTAGAGATGACGTGCAGAAGCTTGCAGGGATTTGTAGATTTTCTTGATGTCTACTTTGATGCTAATTAGCATTTTCGAATCTGAGAGTAAATAGAGTCAAATATATAGATAAAAGTCAGCTTGTCCGAGAGAGATTTACATGGTTATCAAAACGTAATGCAAGGTAAGCCTACACGAAGCACAGCCCTTATTTTAAGTGTTTCCAAAATTCCCTATGTTATAAATGAATGGTGGGAAAACAATTGGAACCTTTTCCCTGTTTGACCGCTAGGTTTTATGGGTATTATACCACCACCACTGTGGGGCTTTATAATGAAGTTGTAGGCTCAGGTTTGTCTCTTGTTTTTGGTTGGATCGGTTCCTAAATTCCTTTCTCAGGTTTTTACACTCTTCATCAAACCATTTGTCATTGTTGTTAATTTTCTAAGGTTGTCTGGTTGAAATGTTTAGATTTGATGGGGAAGCTGAGAGGTCAAATGTACTATTTAGGCTTTCTTCTGCCAAGTTTAACCCTTCACTTTTGCAGTGAAACATTTTGTCCAGGAAGTTGTCTAAGAGGGATGGAATTTGTTGTTGGCTAATTGTTTTCTGGTAGGTTTCTGCTCTCTCTTTTCTGTCTCTTTCTCTCTCTCTCTGTCCCTCTGTCTCTGTGTCTCTCTGTATCTGTCTTTCTGTCTCTCTCTCTGTCTTTTTCTCTCGGTCTCTCTCGCCCTCTGTCTTTCTCGGTTTCCCGCTCTCTCTCTCTAACACACATCCATCTTGTGCCTGGCAGGAGCTGGGCGGCTTCCATCTTTCATTCACTCCGGGCCCTTAATTATCTAATAAATCCAACCTAATAACCTTAAGGCCTGCATGCACTGAGGCTTGTTAACACAATCTATTACCCACTGAACCCCCTCCGACAGCACACCCAACACCAGCCCAGCCCTGTGCCCCAGAGTGGAGCTCCTAATACAACTGACAAGGAATTAAACGAGTTTCCCCAACAACCAGGGAGGAAATTAAAGTTACAACTTGGGGCCTTGTTCAATCAGACCCCCGTATCCCAAGTTTTGGGGATAAGTCAAAAGTATAATTGTTTCCCTGAGTTTGTGAGTATGCACATGTTGATTGATGCCCTCAACAGTACAACGTCAGCGGTAGAACTACAGTCGTAGCCAAAAGTTTTGAGAATGACACAAATATTAATTTTCACAAAGTCTGCTGCTTCAATGTCTTTAGATATTTTTGTCAGATATTACTATGGAATACTGAAGTATAATTACTAGCATTCCATAAGTGTCAAAGGCATTTATTGACAATTACATGAAGTTGATGCAAAGAGTCAATATTTGCAGTGTTGATCCTGGATGGTTGGGAGAAGTTGCTCTCGGAGGATGTGTTGGTACCATTTTTTATTCATGGCTGTGTTCTTAGGCAAAATTGTGAGTGAGCCCACTCCTTTGGCTGAGAAGCAACCCCACACATGAATGGTCTCAGGATGCTTTACTGTTGGCATGACACAGGACTGATGGTAGCGCTCACCATGTCTTCTCCGGACAAGCTTTTTTCCGGATGCCCCAAACAATCAGAAAGGGGATTCATCAGAGAAAACGACTTTTCCCCAGTCCTCAGCAGTCCAATCCCTGTACCTTGTGCAGAATATCAGTCTGTCCCTGATGTTTTTCCTGGAGAGAAGTGGCTTCTTTGCTGCCCTTCTTGACACCAGGCCATCCTCCAAAAGTCTTCGCCTCACTGTGCGTGCAGATGCACTCACACCTGCCTGCTGCCATTCCTGAGCAAGCTCTGTACTGGTGGTGCCCCGATCCCGCAGCTGAATCAACTTTAGGAGATGGTCCTGGCGCTTGCTGGACTTTCTTGGGCGCTCTGAAGCCTTCTTCACAACAATTGAATCGCTCTCCTTGAAGTTCTTGATGATCCGGTAAATGGTTGATTTAGGTGCAATCTTACTGGCAGCAATATCCTTGCCTGTGAAGCCCGTTTTGTGCAAAGCAATGATGGCGGCACGTGTTTCCTTGCAGGTAACCATGGATGACAGAGGAAGAACAATGATTCCAAGCACCACCCTCCTTTTGAAGCTTCCAGTCTGTTATTCGAACTCAATCAGCATGACAGAGTGATCTCCAGCCTTGTCCTCGTCAACACACTGTGTTAACGAGAGAATCACTGCCATGATGTCAGCTGGTCCTTTTGTGGCAGGGCTGAAATGTAGTGGAAATGTTTTTTGGGGATTCAGTTCATTCGCATGGCAAAGAGGGACTTTGCAATTAATTGCAATTCATCTGATCACTCTTCATAACATTCTGGAGAATATGCAAATTGCCATCATACAAACTGAGGCAGCAGACTTTGTGAAAATTAATATTTGTGTCATTCTCAAAACTTTTGGCCACGACTGTAGATACCTCTTTTATTGAAAATTATTGAAGTAGCTCTTCCTCTTGTGATATGTTCTCGTAAATCAATCGTGAGTCAGAGAATATACAGTGTGATCTTCAAAGATTGAAGGGACCAAACATGTATTATTGTAGCGAACACTGTTAAAATAGGCAGTTAAAAAAGTTAATCCTCAAACTGCTGGAATAGAAACTGGAGGCATACAGTACTTGAGCCTGGTTGTCATAGGACTTTAATTTGACAGGAGCGTGGGGCATACCTTAGACAGGGTAAACATGCTGCACTTAATCTGTCTGACATCATCCAGTATTTATAAAGATTGCAGCCTTTAAAATACCCTTCAACAACACTGTGGCGTCAAGACGGAAACATCTGGCCCTCTTCAACATTTACACAACCTCAAAAGCACCTTCACAACCTTAAAATAACTTTCACAACTTAATACCGGTTTGAGTCTTATAGCTGTGTGGTCTCCTATAATCCACATTTGTACATAAAACATCATTGTAAAGCACTGTTCATGTGAATAGGCTACTGTAGTACTACATGTTTCTCCCATCGCAGCGTTTGCCTTGCGTTTGACATGCACTTCCACTCTCTACACAATGCGATGTTAGAGGCTTTTTAGTGAGTTCAAAAGAGCCATTGTACCAGAACCCAATTTATGCTGAAATTCTCCAATTAAGCTGTCAGGTATGCACATAATGAAATTATATTCTGTCACCTCCACCCCCTGTAATTCTGAGCTGCTATTGTGATCAAGTTGGACAAATCAAAAGGTTTTTTTTCTGCCTCATTAGACTCTGATAAAGTCAACCCCATTATCATTGGCTGACATTCAGCTTGTCTCATATGCTCTTCAGTATTTGACTGTGAGCCATGCGTCTTTCACTCCAAAACAGCATTTTGTTCAGGGTTGGCACATCTTTACTGTGCTTTGTCTCAGTTTGGCAGTTGTAGTATGGGCTCGTTCTTTGGGGCTTTGCCTTGAAGATGTACAGCTGGCCCTTTGCGTTGAGACGAATTCAGGGCTATTCTACTATGACTGGTGATACAAGAAAACTTTTGTGTGTTGATTAATTGTCATAAGTCATTAAGTACTTCAATAGCTCTGTATGTAGTACTACGTAGGAGTTGTTCCCTAGGAAATTGTTTCTATGTCTGTTCATTGCATTCTTCAAGGTTGCCAAAGTGAAGGGGTCATCATACCATTCAGTGTTGCCTTGTGTGTCACTGACCAAAACATGACCACAGTCACCATGGCGACTTCCCCTGCTCCTAACTGAACCCTATCGAATCCTCCTTTCCCAACTGAAAATCCCTCACCCCACCAATCAGCCTTGTGTGTGATAATACTGCTCAACGCTAGCTATCTAGCCTTTTGAAATGATCCAGATGCGTTCCTCTCTCCCTGCCTCCCTCCCGCCCTGCCTGATGAAGACTAATGTCCCACCAGAGCCCTGAGCAGCAGCATTTCACACCTGATGGATACAAATGGCCGCCACCGCACTCCAACACTCCCCATTGTGCTTCTTAATTGGGAATCAGAACGGAATAATAATGGAGCTTTCCATTATGGGAGACCGAATGATTTATTTAAATGAAGCTTACTGAGAGAGAGGGAGAGCTGATAAAGTTATAAGAATGAGGGGAGGGATGAGGAGGGGTGTATTCTCCGCTCCGCTGCACTCTCTTTCAGAAAGAAATTCCCGGGGCCTCCAATCTCCTGCTCGATGGGGTGGGGGGTTTAGAATAAAACAAGTGTTCCCCCCCTGCCCAAACTCTCGCTCATTCAATCCATCACGGAAATGACATTGGAGCGGAGCGTTATCTGTCTACAGTTTTGCCCACAAGTTCCTCCCTTTTCAACGTTGTGACAGACTTGAATGAAGCTTCTATGGAAAGTTCAGGCCTAGTTTCACTATCAAGGGCTCTGGATGCAAACTCTAACTTTGTGTGCTAACTCTTTCAGTATTGTAGTACATTGTAGTTTTATAGATGTACGCCATTATCCTTACCATACACCAAAACGAACCATAGCTATGACCATAGCAAGCCTGACGCTAGATTTGAAACTTTGATATAAACTTGTCATATCCAATCATCTAATCTAGGTTGTGTGTCAATCCACAGATCTCCTACAAGGCCTTGAGCTCCTTCGACACGGAGTTTGACCTGAGCAACCAGAGCGGCAAGGTGTTTAAGTTCAGCAACGAGACGTCCCACATGTTTGTGGGTCTCTACCCCGGCTCCACATACTCCTTCACCATCCGGGCCAGCACCGTCAAGGGCTTCGGCCCCCCCGTCATCACCCAGTTCACCACCAAGATCTCAGGTAGGAGAAGCAATGACCAGGACCAAGTAACCAATAATCCTGGACAACTTACTGTAGAGCCCTAAATCTTCCAGGAGATCCTCAGTAATATATAGCTGTGTTCATTGTTCCTGGGTGTAGCGTTTGTCTGCGTTTGTGTGTACTTGCTGTTCTCTGTCTGTCTCTGTCTCCTGTCTGTCTCTGTCTTCTGTCTCCTGTCTCTGTCTCCTGTCTCTGTCTGTCTCCAGGTCTCCGTCTGTCTTTATTTGTCAGTCAAGTCACCATCTCCTGTGCTCATGTGTTCCCACCCCAGCTCCGTTGATGCCAGGCTATGACCAGGAGACTCCCCTGAACCAGACAGACAGCACGGTTACTGTCCTGCTGAAGCCTGCCCAGAGCAGAGGAGCCCCTGTCAGGTAGAACCATTCACACATCAAATAGCCCTACACACACACTCACGTCACACACAGTAATAAACACCCTGCCCTCACTCCAGCCACTGTCGTCCTCTCCTCCTCTCGCTCCCACAATTTCTTTCACCGCGCAAACGGCCCTCACAAACGGCCACCAACCACCACAGCCGTCTCCCTCTGACGGCCCTCCGTTCTAATTGATTGTAATTGGCTTGGGAGGCTGGTGATATTATCCACAACAACATATTTTGTTTTTTAACATTGTCAGCATGTATTAATGTGGGCATTTGATCTGATCAAGCAGCACTATTTTTGCCTTTTAAAGTTAAGAATAAAGCTGTTCTCTCAGACTCCAAAGATGAGCAGTCTCAATCTCCTCCTCTTTCTCTCTACTTCTCGATTCTTCCTTCTTCTGGAAGCAAAGATTGTGGTCAAGGGTGTCTCTCCTATGATTTGCACACCTCTGAAAATAAACAGAAATATGCAATACGCTTGCCTGGGAGCCTAAACGGTGGTTTGGGCCTTTATTTTTCTCTTGGTTGAGAGAGAAATCAATAACAGTGCTGGCAGGTTCCCACACCCCAGCTATGTTATCCTTCCTTCATTGGCCACTACTGCTAGTGCTGCCGACGAGTTCTCCACGAAACCTACGGCTGTCATTTGTCTGGCACTAAGTGTGTGTGTGTGTGTGTGTGAGAGAAAATGTGTACGCGGACTGCATGTGTGTGAAGACTGCAGATATGCTAGCCGGTTGGGCTGAGGTTGTCCTTCACACATAGACAGGATATCCTACTACTGTCCTTACTGTAGTTTGCTCTTTAGTCATGAAGTCCTTGCACTGCATTAAGACAACATTATCACAAGTTCTGTGCACTTTTAATCATTCATAGACCCACACAGAGACGACGGACACACACACACAGGGGCTGGCCAGCAGCTAGAGTGATTACATGTTTCAGACTGAGGAGATAACCAGTTTCTCTATGGGCTCACTCACACACACACACACACACACACACACACACACACACACACACACACACACACACACACACACACACACACACACACACACACACACACACACACACACAGGACAACCTGTCTCTGTTATCAAAAGGAAGGATAAAAGTATTTTAGTATGAAGAAACCAGCCGGTATAAATAAATGAGCATGTGCTTTAGCACCTGGTGGCCCATCATGAAGTATTTACTGTTCACTCCTGTCTGAAGCCACTTTAATGGCCGTTTGAGCAAAGTGACAAAAGACACTGAGAGAAACACAGAGAGGCCTCTCTCTCCACCTCACATGAATAGAGCCTAAGTTACATAGATGGACGGTAGTGATATTAGCCTTTTTCACCTGCCGATCACATTCTATAAAGGAATGCCCTGAGTACTGGAAGTTGCTTTGTATAAAAGCGTATTCTAAGTGGCATATTGTTATTATTTACATAAGGTAGACTGAGCCAAACACCCGCAAGGTATCCATAAAAAGTAGGACACTGGAATTCACTCTCCGTCAAACATGATCCTTTTAATTTAACAATTAAAAGAAAAACCCACTATTGTAAGTTAAGATTAACACCAAAAATGTGAAGAAAACTGTCAGCCCTGCTCCAATCCTCCAATCCAAACCAGGTACACTTTCTTTCTCTCCCTGATGACCCTTCGACGACTGTGTCACATGGGCCCGTCGTTGCCATCTTAATTACAGTTAACGGGTCTTAATGAAATCACAGGATTCGCTAATTAGCGCATTGAGGCTGTCTTTTGTTGACTGGCAAGGATTCGCTAAAAGATTAAAGAGGGGATTTGCCGGCTAAAATGTTCGCTGGTTTGTATAACTCCTTATAATCCCAGCACAATGTCTCACCAGGAAAATTAAGAAAACCAAAGGCTGTAAATTGGAGCGATATATGATTAATTTGGAATTATTTGTCATTTCATTTGAGAAATTCTGATATTGTATATTGAAGAGCATTATCAACTGTCAATTAAGTGACATAATATGTAGTACTACTGCATATAACAATAACAATGATTAAATATGATTCTCAATTTCTATGCCTTTGACGTTTCTTTGAGATTCCTAGGCCTTGGTCACCGCAGTGTTCTGGCTTGACAACACAGTGTGCATTTCCATTCAATAGGCGATTATGCTCATTAACATGCATGTATTTCAAAGGTCCATGACATTAAGAAGGGTCTCCTTCAAAGTGTAACTTTTGTGTGTCGAGCTACCACCATGATTTGTAGGAAGGTGATCTCGGCACTCTGAATCAAAGTGTGCGTGCATGCTTGCCAGCTACTCACTTGTTACATATGTAGCAGTCTGTCGAGAAGAAAGGTGACAAACACACTTAGTCAGGAGCTCCATATCCCTTCAAAAGAAGAGGCGGGTGGGCTGAGGAGACAAGAAACTAAGTTGAAAGTCAAGGAGAAAATAGAGGGCAGGAGATAAAGGAGGCTGTTGATGAAAAACAGGATTTGAAGGAGTCTCCTCTTTTACTCCCTCCAGCATATTATGACAGAATGACAGTGGAGAACTACACAGTAGGTCTCAAGAGAAAGAGTTAGTCAGAAGGAGAGAGAGAGTCAGACGGAGTCTCGGAGTCAGAAAGAGTCAGACGGAGTCAGAAAGAGTCAGACGGAGTCTCGGAGTCAGACGGAGTCTCGGAGTCAGAAAGAGTCAGTCGGAGTCAGAAAGAGTCAGTCGGAGTCAGAAAGAGTCAGTCGGAGTCTCGGAGTCAGAAAGAGTCAGTCGGAGTCAGAAAGAGTCAGTCGGAGTCTGAAAGAGTCAGTCGGAGTCTCGGAGTCAGAAAGAGTCAGTCAGAGTCAGAAAGAGTCAGTCGGAGTCAGAAAGAGTCAGTCGGAGTCTCGGAGTCAGACGGAGAAAAAGATTCATACCACACAGACATGCACAGACTGTCATAGCACAGACTGTCATAGCACAGACTGTCATAGCACAGACTGTCATAGCACAGACTGTCATAGCACAGACTGTCATAGCACAGCCTGTGGCTGAAGAGGTAATGCTCTGTTGCTACAAAGTGGAGTGAATTAAGAGAAACCATGTGAGCTTTTGAGCAATTCATTTTCATATGACACCGCTCTTCTTTGGAGATATTTTTCTCACTTTGTTTTAACATGGAGTCGGTAGCATTGGAGTTGATGTTGTTCATAACATGTTGGTTACCCTGTCAAAGGCTCAACGAGATCAAAACGAATACACCACACACTGTGTAAGAACATGCATACTTATTCGCCATAATGAGAGTCCTCCCTGGCGATGGGATTGAGCCAGACAGATTTTAATGTGAAATACCAGATGTTTTTCCGTGATACATTTCGTTAAGACTGCAACCCTTCAAACTGATTGTAAACGTTTGGTAAAAGCAAAGAGTCGGGACGCACACAAAAATACCTCTGTCTGTCATGTCGCATTTGGGGCATAATGCCTTGTGAGGGACTGGATCATTGACAGGCTGGTGTTTGAAGGGCGGTCTGTCTGGCAGCGTTACATATGTGTGGCGCTACAATGGCAGCCTAACCAGGGGCAAGTTACTCCTTTAAATGGATTACTGTCAGTCAGGTTCGCGCTCGCACTAATGTGTCGAATCTGCCGCACCAGGGCTAGGACACACACCACCCTGCACTCACACATGCTCAGACGAGCACACACACACGCATATAGACACACACACAAACCTCCTCACCCCCTGTGCCAAGACAAGCGTTTACCCAGCGCTGTGGAAAAAGATTTGTGACGCCTCCTAAACCCAACATCGCCCCAGCTACGGAGTCAAACCACTTTCTCTCTGTCATCTGTTTCTCTGAGGACAGCCAGCAACACTCCCGAGAGAGGGGGAGTGAGAGAGAGGGGGAGTGAGAGAGAGGGGGAGTGAGAGAGAGGGGGAGTGAGAGAGAACAGCCCACCTCAGACCCGCACCACAACCTCAACATCACAATGGGACACACAACACAGGACCCACCAACCCAACAGACCCCACCCCCTCCTAACATCCCTCCTGTCAGCTCCCTCGATAGCCCTACTGACAACCCCCCCCCCCCCCCCCACATCCACTGAGGACACACAAAAGCCAAAGATTGTGCTCCTCATTGACTCAAATGGCAAATACATTGAAGAGGACAAGCTTTTTCCCTAACACAAAGTAGCTCAACTCTGGTGCCCAAACACTAGGCATGTCCTGGAGCTGTTGTCAGAGGACAGACTAGGGTCCCCAGCCACATCACAATTCACACGGGCACAAATGACCTGAGGGCCCAGCAGGAAAGGGTGGCCACAGTAGTCAAGGGAGTGATTGAAAAAGCTTCTTCCACTTTCCCCAACGCACAAGTTGTTATCTCCACCCTGCTACCACGAAAAGACTGACCCTGCCACCATACAGTGGGTGAATGCAAGCTCTCGAGACTGTGCCTCAAAACCTAAAGTATACCTGGCCCACCACTCCACCATGGACTTGAACAGCCTTGACGACCAGGTCCACCTCTACAAGGCAACAATCCCAACTTTTGCCAGGACCCTGAAGGATGTCACCCTCAACTGTAGCCCCAGAACCTCACACAGGGGCAACAGAGCAACAGACACCCTGCCCAGACCAGTGAGAGACCCTTCCACACCGGCAAGACCCCCTCCCGAAGGACCTGCACCTGGAGAATCCATGCCAAGAGGACCTACACCCAGACCACACCATCACCAGCCACACCCCAACCAGCTAAGACCACCCCAAGCAAACCCTGGCCACACCCTATATAGGCCCCACCATGTCAGACCTATGCCTTTTCTGCCCACCCCATGCCCCTGCGGCAAGGACCTCAACATGACAGCAGGACATATGCCCAGGCCGTGAGCAGAGCAACAGGCCCAACCCCCACTATTACCCCTGCCCAAGCACCATCCTGTGACCTAAGAGGTATTTATCAGATGCTCCACATGCTCTGCTCACACCTACTTTGATGTTCCGGGCCTAAACCACACAAAAACAACACTAGACACTATGGAACACAAAGCTTTTACTATCTCATTCTGGAATATACAAGGACTGAGGTCATCTGCCGTTGGCCTAAAGAGCAGACAGACATTGTCATCCAACAAGAAACATGGTATAAAGGAGACGGACCCACTGGTTGCCTTCTAGTTTACAGAGAGCTGGTAGTCCCATCCACCAAACTACCAGATGTGAAACAGGGAAGAAACTCGGGGTATGCTAATTTGGTATAGAGCAGACCTAGTCAAAACAGGAACATTTTACATCTGGCTAGAAATTAATAAGGAAATGATCTCAACAGAGAGAAATGTCCTCGTGTGCTACCTATATTCCCCCAATAGAATCCCCATACTTTAACGATGACAGCTTCTCCATCCCAGAGAGGTAGATCAACAATTTACAGGCTCAGGAACATGTGGTAGTCTGTGGCAAACTAAATGCCAGAATTGGACAAGAACCCGACACCCTCAGCACACAGGGGGACAAACAGAACAGCATTCCCTCCCCCATATGCCCCCCTAGACACAACTACGCAACATAACCAACAAAAACGGGTCACAACTCTTGCATCTCTGTTGTGTGCTGGGTATGTGCATAGTCAATGGTAGACTTCGAGGACACTCCTATGGTAGGTATAGCTATAGCTCATCTCTTGGCAGTAGTACTGTAGACTACTTTATCACTGACCTCAACCCAGAGTCTCTTAGGGGTGTCAGTGGACTGACTGTGAACGTTCTATCAGATCACAGCAAAATCACACTCTACTTGAACAGAGCTATGCTCAATCATGAGGCATCAAAGCCAAAGGAACTGAATAATATTAAGAAATGCTGTAGCAGGAAGGAAAATAGTGTGGAAATCTACCCAAAAACTTTTAGGCAACAACAAATTCAATCCCTTCTAGACAATTTCCTGGACAAAAGGTTTCACTGTAATAGTGAAAGTGTAAACTTGGCAGTCAAAAACCTAAACAGTATTTGACCTCTCAGCTTCCCTATCAAATCAAAACAATTCAAGCAGACAACATAAGAAAATTAACAACAATGACAAATGGTTTGATGAAGAATCCAAAAACTTAAAGAAATTGAGGAACCTATCCAACCAAAAACATAGAGACCTAGAAAACCTGAGCCTATGGTGAATCACTAAAACAATACAGAAATACACTACGGAAAAAGAAGGAACAGCACGTCAGAAATCAGCTCAATGTAATTGAAGAATCCATAGAATCGAACCACTTCTGGGGAATAGGAAAACTCTAAACAAACAACAACACAAAGAGTTACCTATCCAAAACGGAGATGTATGGATAAACAACTTCTCCAATCTTTTTGGCTCTATAACAAAGAACAAACAGCAAAAACATGTACATGATCAAATACAAATCTTAGAATCAACTATTAAAGACTACCATAACTCACTGGATTCTCCAATTACATTGAAAGAACTATAGGACAAAATATAAACCCTCCAACCCAAAAAGGCCTGTGGGGCCAGCAGACTCGTATATTTCCTCAGCGAAACACTCTCACAGACCTGTTAGTTTTTCTTTAAGAAGCCCTCCTGTTCTCCACTCATTACCTGTATTAACTGCACCTGTTTGAACTCGTTACCTGTATAAAAGACACCTGTCCACACACTCAATCAAATAGACTCCAACCTCTCCACAATGGCCAAGACCAGAGAGCTGTGTAAGGACATCAGGGATAAAATTGTAGACCTGCACAAGGCTGGGATGGGCTACAGGACAATAGGCAAGCAGCTTGGTGAGAAGGCAACAACTGTTGGCGCAATTATTAGAAATGGAAGAAGTTCAAGATGACGGTCAATCAGCCTCGGTCTGGGGCTCCATGAAAGATCTCACCTCGTGGGGCATCAATGATCATGAGGAAGGTGAGGGATTAGCCCAGAACTACACGGCAGGACCTGGTCAATGACCTGAAGAGAGCTGGGACCACAGTCTCAAAGAAAACCATTAGTAACACACTACGCCGCCATGGATTAAAATCCTGCAGCGCACGCAAGGTCCTCCTGCTCAAGCCAACGCATGTCCAGGCCCGTCTGAAGTTTGCCAATGACCATCTGGATGATCCAGAGGAGGAATGGGAGAAGGTCATGTGGTCTGATGAGACAAAAATAGAGCTTTTTGGTCTAAACTCCACTCGCCGTGTTTGGAGGAAGAAGAATGAGTACAACCCCAAGAACACCATCCCAACCGTGAAGCATGGAGGTGGAAACATCATTCTTTGGGGATGCTTTTCTGCAAAGGGGACAGGACGACTGCACCGTATTGAGGGGAGGATGGATGGGGCCATGTATCGCGAGATCTTGGCCAACAACCTCCTTCCCTCAGTAAGAGCATTGAAGATGGGTCGTGGCTGGGTCTTCCAGTATGACAACGACCCGAAACACACAGCCAGGGCAACTAAGGAGTGGCTCCGTAAGAAGCATCTCAAGGTCCTGGAGTAGCCTAGCCAGTCTCCAGACCTGAACCCAATAGAAAATCTTTGGAGGGAGCTGAAAGTCCATATTGCCCAGCGACAGCCTCGAAACCTGAAGGATCTGGAGAAGGTCTGTATGGAGGAGTGGGCCAAAATCCCTGCTGCAGTGTGTGCAAACCTGGTCAAGAATTACAGGAAACGTATGATCTCTGTAATTGCAAACAAAGGTTTCTGTACCAAATATTAAGTTCTGCTTTTCTGATGTATCAAATACTTATGTCATGCAATAAAATGCAAATGAATTACTTAAATATCATACAATGTGATTTTCTGGATTTTTGTTTTAGATTCCGTCTCTCACAGTTGAAGTGTACCTATGATAAAAATTACAGACCTCTACATGCTTTGTAAGTAGGAAAACCTGCAAAATCGGCAGTGTATCAAATACTTGTTCTCCCCACTGTATATACACGAATTGGCAAGGGCACTAGAACAGTCTGCAGCACCTGGCCTCACCCTACTAGAATCTGAAGTCAAATGTCTACTGTTTGCTGATGATCTGGTGCTTCTGTCCCCAACCAAGGAGGGCCTACAGCAGCACCTAGATCTTCTGCACAGATTCTGTCAGACCTGGGCCCTGACAGTAAATCTCAGTAAGACAAAAATAATTATGTTCTTAAAAAGGTCCAGTTGCCAGGACCAGGAATACAAATTCCATCTAGACACTGTTGCCCTAGAACACACAAAAAAACTATACATACCTCGGCCTAAACATCAGCGCCACAGATAACTTCCACAAAGCTGTGAACGATCTGAGACAAGGCAAGAAGCCATCAAAAGGAACATAAAATTCGACATACCAATTTAGGATCTGGCTAAGATCACAAAATGGGACAACCAAGAATTCACAAAATGGGGCAAACACCAAATTGAGACTGCATTCAGAATTCTGCCAAAATATCCTCTGTGTACAACGTAAAACACCAAATAATGCATGCAGAGCAGAATTAGGCCGATACCCGTTAATGATCAAAATCCAGAAAGGAGACATTTAAATTCTACAAGCTCCTAAAAGGAAGCGATTCCCAAACCATCGATAATAAAGCCATCACCTACAGAGAAATTAACCTTGCGAAGAGCCCCCTAAGAAAGCTGGTCCTGGGGCTTTGTTCACAAACACAGACCCCAAAGAGCCCCAGGATAACAACACAATTGGACCCAACCAAATCATGAGAGAACATCAAGATAATTACTTGACACATTGTAAATAATTTACACAAAATTGAGCAAACTAGAATGCTATTTGGCCCTAAACAGAGAGTACACAGTGGCAGAATACCTGACCACTGTGACTAACCCAAAATTAAGGAAATCTTTGACTATGTACAGACTATGAGCATAGCCTTGCTATTGAGAGAGGTCACCAAAGGCAGACCTGGCTCTCAAGAGAAGACAGGCTATGTGCACATGGCCCACAAAAAGAGTTGGAAACTGAGCTACACTTCCTAACCTCCTGCCCAATGTATGACCATATTAGAGACACATATTTCCCTCAGATTATACAGACCCACAAAGAATTTGAAAACAAATACAATTTTGATAAACTCCCATAACAATGGGGGAAATACAACGGTGTGCATTCACAGCAGCAAGATTTGTGACCTGTGAAAAGGGCAACCAATGAAGAACAAACACCATTGTAAATTCAAACAATATTTATGTTGATTTATTTTCCCTTTTGTACTTTAACTATTTGCACATCATTACAACACTGTATATAGACATAATATGACATTTGAAATGTCTTTATTCTTTTGGAACTTTTGAGTGTAATGTTTACTGTAATTTTTTTAATTATCTATTCCACTTGCTGTGGCAATGTAAACATATATTTCCCATGCCAATAAAGCCCCTTAAATTGAGAGAAGGGGGGTGAGAGGGATGTGGAGGGAGAGGGATGTGGAGGGAGAGGGAAAGAGAGTCCCTTTCTGTCATCATTGATTTAATATGTTCCAATATGTTTGCTTTGGCAATGTATGTGGTTACACTTTCCATGCCAACAAAGCCTTTTGAATTTAAGAGAGAGGGAGGGAACAAGATCCCTTGTTTCTCTAATTTTGTGATCTGCTCTGCTCTATCACAATCAACCTGTCCTGTTTTACCATCCCCCCACAGGGGAGGTAACACATTTCCACCTGTCTTCTGTTTTATCCATCCCCCCAGGGGAGGTAACACATTACCACCTGTCTTCTGTTTTATACATCCCCCCAGGGGAGGTAACACATTACCACCAGTCTTCTGTTTTATACATCCCCCCAGGGGAGGTAACACATTACCACCTGTCCTGTTTTATCTATCCCCCCAGGGGAGGTATCACATTACCACCTGTCTTCTGTTTTATCCATCCCCCCAGGGGAGGTATCACATTACCACCTGTCTTCTGTTTTATCCATCCCCCCAGGGGAGGTATCACATTACCACGTGTCTTCTGTTTTATCCATCCCCCCAGGGGAGGTATCACATTACCACCAGTCTTCTGTTTTATCCATCCCCCCAGGGGAGGTAACACATTTCCATCTGTCCTGTTTTATACATCCCCCCAGGGGAGGTATCACAATCCACCTGTCCTGTTTTACCATCCCCCCCAGGGGAGGTAACACATTTCCACCTGTCTTCTGTTTTATCCATCCCCCCAGGGGAGGTAACACTTTACCACCTGTCTTCTGTTTTATCCATCCCCCCAGGGGAGGTATCACATTACCACCTGTCCTGTTTTATCCATCCCCCCAGGGGAGGTATCACATTACCACCTGTCCTGTTTTATCTATCCCCCCAGGGGAGGTATCACATTACCACCTGTCTTCTGTTTTATCTATCCCCCCAGGGGAGGTATCACATTACCACCTGTCTTCTGTTTTATCCATCCCCCCAGGGGAGGTATCACATTACCACCTGTCTTCTGTTTTATCCATCCCCCCAGGGGAGGTAACACATTTCCACCTGTCTTCTGTTTTATCCATCCCCCCAGGGGAGGTAACACATTACCACCTGTCTTCTGTTTTATACATCCCCCCAGGGGAGGTAACACATTACCACCTGTCTTCTGTTTTATCCATCCCCCCAGGGGAGGTATCACATTACCACCTGTCTTCTGTTTTATCCATCCCCCCAGGGGAGGTATCACATTACCACGTGTCTTCTGTTTTATCCATCCCCCCAGGGGAGGTATCACATTACCACCAGTCTTCTGTTTTATCCATCCCCCCAGGGGAGGTAACACATTTCCATCTGTCCTGTTTTATACATCCCCCCAGGGGAGGTATCACAATCCACCTGTCCTGTTTTACCATCCCCCCCAGGGGAGGTAACACATTTCCACCTGTCTTCTGTTTTATCCATCCCCCCAGGGGAGGTAACACATTACCACCTGTCTTCTGTTTTATCCATCCCCCCAGGGGAGGTATCACATTACCACCTGTCCTGTTTTATCCATCCCCCCAGGGGAGGTATCACATTACCACCTGTCCTGTTTTATCTATCCCCCCAGGGGAGGTATCACATTACCACCTGTCTTCTGTTTTATCTATCCCCCCAGGGGAGGTATCACATTACCACCTGTCTTCTGTTTTATCCATCCCCCCAGGGGAGGTATCACATTACCACCTGTCTTCTGTTTTATCCATCCCCCCAGGGGAGGTAACACATTTCCACCTGTCTTCTGTTTTATCCATCCCCCCAGGGGAGGTAACACATTACCACCTGTCTTCTGTTTTATACATCCCCCCAGGGGAGGTAACACATTACCACCTGTCTTCTGTTTTATCCATCCCCCCAGGGGAGGTATCACATTACCACCTGTCTTCTGTTTTATCCATCCCCCCAGGGGAGGTATCACATTACCACCTGTCTTCTGTTTTATCCATCCCCTCAGGGGAGGTAACACATTACCACCTGTCTTCTGTTTTATCCATCCCCTCAGGGGAGGTAACACATTACCACCTGTCTTCTGTTTTATCCATCCCCCCAGGGGAGGTAACACATTACCACGTGTCTTCTGTTTTATCCATCCCCCCAGGGGAGGTAACACATTACCACCTGTCTTCTGTTTTATCCATCCCCCCAGGGGAGGTATCACATTACCACCTGTCTTCTGTTTTATACATCCCCCCAGGGGAGGTAACACTTTACCACCTGTCTTCTGTTTTATCCATCCCCCCAGGGGAGGTATCACATTACCACCTGTCTTCTGTTTTATCCATCCCCTCAGGGGAGGTAACACATTACCACTTGTCTTCTGTTTTATCTATCCCCCCAGGGGAGGTATCACATTACCACCTGTCTTCTGTTTTATACATCCCCCCAGGGGAGGTAACACATTACCACGTGTCTTCTGTTTTATCTATCCCCCCAGTGGAGGTATCACATTACCACCTGTCTTCTGTTTTATCTATCCCCCCAGGGGAGGTATCACATTACCACCTGTCTTCTGTTTTATCTATCCCCCCAGGGGAGGTATCACATTACCACGTGTCTTCTGTTTTATCCATCCCCCCAGGGGAGGTAACACATTTCCACCTGTCTTCTGTTTTATACATCCCCCCAGGGGAGGTAACACATTACCACCTGTCTTCTGTTTTATCCATCCCCCCAGGGGAGGTAACACATTACCACCTGTCTTCTGTTTTATCCATCCCCCCAGGGGAGGTATCACTTTACCACCTGTCTTCTGTTTTATCTATCCCCCCAGGGGAGGTATCACATTACCACCTGTCTTCTGTTTTATCCATCCCCCCAGGGGAGGTATCACATTACCACCTGTCCTGTTTTATCCATCCCCCCAGGGGAGGTATCACATTACCACCTGTCTCCTGTTTTATCTATCCCCCCAGGGGAGGTATCACATTACCACCTGTCTTCTGTTTTATCCATCCCCCCAGGGGAGGTATCACATTACCACCTGTCTTCTGTTTTATCCATCCCCCCAGGGGAGGTAACACATTACCACCTGTCTTCTGTTTTATCTATCCCCCCAGGGGAGGTAACACATTACCACCTGTCTTCTGTTTTATCCATCCCCCCAGGGGAGGTATCACTTTACCACGTGTCTTCTGTTTTATCTATCCCCCCAGGGGAGGTAACACATTACCACCTGTCTTCTGTTTTATCCATCCCCCCAGGGGAGGTAACACATTACCACCTGTCCTGTTTTATCCATCCCCCCAGGGGAGGTAACACATTACCACCTGTCTTCTGTTTTATCCATCCCCCCAGGGGAGATATCACACTCCACCTGTCCTGTTTTATCCATCCCCCCAGGGGAGGTATCACATTACCACCTGTCCTGTTTTATCTATCCCCCCAGGGGAGGTATCACTTTACCACATTTCTTCTGTTTTATCCATCCCCCCAGGGGAGGTATCACAATCCACCTGTCTTCTGTTTTATCCATCCCCCCAGGGGAGGTATCACATTACCACCTGTCTTCTGTTTTATCCATCCCCTCAGGGGAGGTATCACTTTACCACGTGTCTTCTGTTTTATCCATCCCCCCAGGGGAGGTATCACAATCCACCTGTCTTCTGTTTTATCCATCCCCCCAGTGGAGGTATCACATTACCACCTGTCTTCTGTTTTATCCATCCCCCCAGGGGAGGTATCACATTACCACGTGTCTTCTGTTTTATCCATCCCCCCAGGGGAGGTATCACATTACCACCAGTCTTCTGTTTTATCCATCCCCCCAGGGGAGGTAACACATTTCCATCTGTCCTGTTTTATACATCCCCCCAGGGGAGGTATCACATTACCACCTGTCTTCTGTTTTATCCATCCCCCCAGGGGAGGTATCACATTACCACCTGTCTTCTGTTTTATCCATCCCCCCAGGGGAGGTATCACATTACCACCTGTCCTGTTTTATCCATCCCCCCAGGGGAGGTATCACATTACCACCTGTCTTCTGTTTTATCCATCCCCCCAGGGGAGGTAACACATTACCACCTGTCCTGTTTTATCCATCCCCCCAGGGGAGGTATCACATTACCACCTGTCTTCTGTTTTATCCATCCCCCCAGGGGAGGTATCACATTACCACCTGTCTCCTGTTTTATCCATCCTCCCAGGGGAGGTATCACATTACCACCTGTCTTCTGTTTTATCCATCCCCCCAGGGGAGGTATCACATTACCACCTGTCTTCTGTTTTATCCATCCCCCCAGGGGAGGTAACACATTACCACCTGTCTTCTGTTTTATCTATCCCCCCAGGGGAGGTAACACATTACCACCTGTCTTCTGTTTTATCCATCCCCCCAGGGGAGGTATCACTTTACCACGTGTCTTCTGTTTTATCCATCCCCCCAGGGGAGGTATCACTTTACCACCTGTCTTCTGTTTTATCCATCCCCCCAGGGGAGGTATCACATTACCACCTGTCTTCTGTTTTATCCATCCCCCCAGGGGAGGTATCACTTTACCACGTGTCTTCTGTTTTATCCATCCCCCCAGGGGAGGTATCACATTACCACCTGTCTTCTGTTTTATCTATCCCCCCAGGGGAGGTAACACTTTACCACGTGTCTTCTGTTTCATCCATCCCCCCAGGGGAGGTATCACATTACCACCAGTCTTCTGTTTTATCCATCCCCCCAGGGGAGGTAACACATTTCCATCTGTCCTGTTTTATCCATCCCCCCAGGGGAGGTATCACATTACCACCTGTCTTCTGTTTTATCCATCCCCCCAGGGGAGGTAACACATTACCACCTGTCTTCTGTTTTATCTATCCCCCCAGGGGAGGTATCACATTACCACCTGTCTTCTGTTTTATCTATCCTCCCAGGGGAGGTATCACATTACCACCTGTCTTCTGTTTTATCTATCCTCCCAGGGGAGGTATCACATTACCACCTGTCTTCTGTTTTATCCATCCCCCCAGGGGAGGTATCACATTACCACCTGTCTTCTGTTTTATCCATCCCCCCAGGGGAGGTAACACATTACCACCTGTCTTCTGTTTTATCTATCCCCCCAGGGGAGGTAACACATTACCACCTGTCTTCTGTTTTATCCATCCCCCCAGGGGAGGTATCACTTTACCACGTGTCTTCTGTTTTATCTATCCCCCCAGGGGAGGTAACACATTACCACCTGTCCTGTTTTATCCATCCCCCCAGGGGAGGTAACACATTACCACCTGTCTTCTGTTTTATCCATCCCCCCAGGGGAGATATCACACTCCACCTGTCCTGTTTTATCCATCCCCCCAGGGGAGGTATCACATTACCACCTGTCCTGTTTTATCTATCCCCCCAGGGGAGGTATCACTTTACCACATTTCTTCTGTTTTATCCATCCCCCCAGGGGAGGTATCACAATCCACCTGTCTTCTGTTTTATCCATCCCCCCAGGGGAGGTATCACATTACCACCTGTCTTCTGTTTTATCCATCCCCTCAGGGGAGGTATCACTTTACCACGTGTCTTCTGTTTTATCCATCCCCCCAGGGGAGGTATCACATTACCACGTGTCTTCTGTTTTATCCATCCCCCCAGGGGAGGTATCACACTCCACCTGTCCTGTTTTATCCATTCCCCCAGGGGAGGTATCACTTTACCACGTGTCTTCTGTTTTATCCATCCCCCCAGGGGAGGTATCACAATCCACCTGTCTTCTGTTTTATCCATTCCCCCAGGGGAGGTATCACATTACCACCTGTCTTCTGTTTTATCCATGCCCCCAGGGGAGGTATCACATTACCACCTGTCCTGTTTTATCCATCCCCCCAGGGGAGGTATCACATTACCACCTGTCCTGTTTTATCCATCCCCCCAGGGGAGGTAACACATTACCACCTGTCTTCTGTTTTATCTATCCCCCCAGGGGAGGTATCACATTACCACCTGTCTTCTGTTTTATCCATTCCCCCAGGGGAGGTATCACATTACCACCTGTCCTGTTTTATCCATCCCCCCAGGGGAGGTATCACATTACCACCTGTCCTGTTTTATCTATCCCCCCAGGGGAGGTATCACATTAGTACCTGTCCTGTTTTATCTATCCCCCCAGGGGAGGTATCACATTACCACCTGTCTTCTGTTTTATCCATCCCCCCAGGGGAGGTATCACATTACCACCTGTCCTGTTTTATCCATCCCCCCAGGGGAGGTATCACATTACCACCTGTCCTGTTTTATCTATCCCCCCAGGGGAGGTATCACATTAGTACCTGTCCTCTCTCATGAGGGTAACCCCTTTATTAGATTCATTCACGGAGGAAGAGGGTATTGTCCTCCTAGCGTTTTGTGTGGCGCGGTGTTGTGACAAAGAAAGTTTCCTGCTCTCCTCGTGATTCCTGTGTACGCGGACAGGAAACGTTGTGAAGAGGTTACATTGTGACAATGGCAGGCAGGGGCCTCCACACCCTTGTGTCCACACAGAACTCTCTATGTGTCAGCCTATCAGGCATAATGACTGATGTGGTGTAACCCTGGAGAGTGATACACGAGGGCTGGGCCCCGGTGAGAACTCAAGGGCCTCGGCCTCTGAAAACAAGGCTGTTGTTTCATGGAGAGTTGGTTGCTCAGTCACCCAGGTCAGAGGCTCACCCTTCCCCTATCCTCTCTCCTACGTGCTCCTGTTCCTGCTGAACTGAATGTGTTTGCATCAGGGGGGCACAGGCTATCACTAGATAGGTATATACGTTCCCTATCTCCCCTTATCTGCTCATCTCCAACCCTCTCTTCCTGCCCTTTCCTATAACTCTGTCATACCTCCCGGGTCCAGGCTCCATCCACAGTGGGAGCCTCCTCAGCAAGTTTCCCTGAGATTTAAGTGACATTTAATCTGTGCAGCTTGGCCTCATTTGTGTAGACCTGCTCCTACTTTATGGGGGAGGCGATAAATAAGGGAGCAGGGAGACAGGTGGAGGCTACAGGGGGAGGAGTGCTGTCGATGCTGGCCTCAGGAGATGGGGCCATGCAGTCCCTTTATCCCTAAATCAGTCACAGAGTGGAGGGGGCAGTACTGGACCACTGCCGGAGGGAAGAGTTTGAGATAACTGAAATGATAGTTTGGGAGGATCAATAGTGGTGGTATCGCTGAGTTGAGACTAGCAAGGGAAAACATTATGCAAAGTTAATTAGACCTCACTAGCCTCCTCCCTCACTTCTTTCCTTTCACCCCCTCATTCTGTTTTTTATTCTGTTCATCCTCTCCTCTCAAAGTCCCGGGTCACCATTGAGTCCATGCTAACGCGGAGGCTGTGTGTAATTGGTCTAGCGTCACGTGGGGCGCTACACTGAAACGGAGCAGGCAGCGTGGCACAAGGAGCCCTAATTGGTGTCAGCTGAGGTTGCCCAACTGAAACAGTGTTTAGCTTTGTTGCCTCTGCCTCTCTCTCTCTCTCTACCTTCTCTGCCTTTCTGTCTACCTCCCTTTTTTCTTTCTCTCGCTACCTCCTCTCTCTCTGTCACTCACTCACCAGGTGGTTGGTCTGAGTCGTTGGCTGTGGAATGTTTTCTCACCTTTCGTCTCTCTCAAAGCACACAGTCCCACTTCTCTCCCTGCTTTTATAATTACTATGACAATGTTTACAGTCTCTTAGCTGTCTCTCTGCTGTGTTCTGCTCCAATCGGTTCATGGCTAAGTAGAACTAGTTCTCCATAGGTGTATGCTCCCTGGCTGACTGCAATATATGACTGTTGGGTCTCTAGGCCATGTAGAGGGAGTGATTTACACCACCTTGGGGGAGACAATCCTCCCAACCTCTCCCTCAAACCTCCCTGCCTCTCCTGGACCAGTGTCAGCCACTAAAGATTGTCTCCCAGCCCAACCTCATTTGAATTCCTCTCAAAGGTTTCTCTCTTTTCCCTGGGTAGCTACGAAGTGGCCAGTTAATAGCCCCACTTCTCTTTCTCTCTCTAAGTATCCTCATTGATTGTTGTGGATTGAATGAAGGAGAGTTAATTGAACACTAAATAGTACTAGAACTACAAAAGTCAAAGAAAAAACAACAGTAGTCTGGCAACGATGTGATCTGTACAAACTTTTTTGCTTAGTTTTCAGTTGGTGTCTCAGCAGTTCCATCGCTCGCGGTAAAGCTAAGGCCAGAGGAGATTGTTGCCGATATTAAGCCCGCAGTGAGATCATGGAGACAGTTTTGCCATCAGCACTTTCCAACTCTCCTGAAGGAAAAATAAATGATTATACTCATAATCTGCCAACGCCCTGCTTTTAAGTATGCAGCACTCCAATATGTATTTTTCACTATGATAATCCTGATGGTTGTCCAATAAATTCTGATATTTTAGCTGGGAAGAAGGAATAGATGAGTGGGAGCCATTTTGTCCTGTATTGATGCACATTTCTCTTGATTTTCTTCCTATTCTCAGGACATTTACTAGTGCCCTGGGGGCACCGGGAGAGAAAAATATTTAATTAAGTGGGAGTTGTTTTTCTCAAAATGATATCTAGACGTTGCAGGTAGCCTTGGAGGAGCCATTTGTGCTGGGTTTTGTATTATTTATTGAAGATGCATCGTTCTTCTCCGGTTCCAGCCCCCGAGCTTATGTTTTTCTCTCTTTACTGGCTGTGCCCAGAAAGCAGACACATTTTTCACCCCGGTAATTTGCAGAGAAAATATAAACTTTTGACCTGTTGTCTGGCGGTAAACAGAATAGTGCTTTATCATAGCATTATCATAAATAGGCTTTTACTGCAACTGCTGTTTATCGGTTTATGCTGCTTGTTCTATTCAGACATATAGGCATTTTTTCCCTCGTTGGCATAATAATACAAAATTACAACATTTCAGTTGCTATTTCTTAGTCTGGATTTTCTCCTGGAGGGCTCAATTAGTTCCTAAACTTTTAGCCTGGTTTAACGAGACTGAATGCAACACTCACCGCATTGAGTTCAGTCTGGTTTAGCCAGGCTATAATGTACTGTACCTTCACAGGAGGATCTCTTGGTTAGAACTATAATGGGTAAGAACAATGGGAGGCATCTGTCCCAGAGGCACAGTCACCTGGTATACCTGGTGGAGGGAGGGATAAATCACTGCGGTGACAGCCTCTTAAAGTAATGGCTGGCCTTTAAGGAGGCCCTAAATCTGTGACTTAATGTTCTCCTCAGCTCCTCCTCTTCTCCCACTCTCCCACCTAGCTGCCCTCCACTTCTCTCTTCTTCCTCTTCATCATACTCATCCTCCACTCTCTCCACTCCTCTTCTTTTCCCTCCCTCCCTCCCTCCGTCTCTGCCCTGCCTTTGGTTCTGTGCAGTGTTCGTAATTAGCCCTCTTATTTCTCGCCTGCCTCTTCACCATAATTAATATTTTATTACATAGATTTTATCGTTAAATAGCGCTGCGCCAAGAGGGTTCGGGGGGCTCCGGAGAATGTCAGAAGGGAACTTATTGATGCTGGGGAAGTTCTTCTTGTCTGTAATGAGCTATACAGCTCAAAGAGCGGGGGCGACTAGCATATTCACAGGGACCTGCCCCAATATTCTCAAGCAGTTTATGACCGACCTACTCTCCAATGGATGTGGACTAAGCCAAGGGGAAATGTAATGAATATCGAATAGGCCCAACAATTTATAATGCAGCCTCCAGTTTGGAGAGCACTCAACCCAAAAAACGGTGTTATTTCCAAGACAAACATGTTGTTTCGGGGCTTTACACAGGTGTGGGCCGTCGGGAATTGTGATTGTGGCAAGTGGAGTCAGGACTCTGGAGCTTTCTCGGTTCTTGTTTGAAAGTATTTTCTTCTAGAGATTCTGCTCAGGTGAAAGCAGATGGTTACTTCCTGGAAAGGTCAGAGATCAGCTGAATTTGTTGTACGTTGTCTTTGCACCTCACTCCCCCTTCAGTTCCACTTGACTGTGCATGAGTAACACTCACGATAAACAGCTTTGAAGTTAGGTCAGCTTAACGTTATGCTCCATTTAAAAGTGCCGAAAAACAGCAGATGCTGTGCTGTACACTAGAGCAACCCAGTACAAGCTGCACAAATATTCCATTATGTTATATTATAAAACATCATGGTTAGTTATAAGGTTTGACAAAATTAGATGAGTTATGATTGTTGATTTGCTTTTAATTATGATTTGTGGGCTGACGGCTTCAGATATTCTGATTAGCCATAACATTTGATTAAATTAGCCATTTTTTCACATGAACCTTTTTGGGTTGCATTACCATCTCAATGAAAGGATTATTTTGAGCTAATTACAGCAATTATAGTTCTAATGTTGGAGTGTCACGAAGAGGACGGGGATCAAATCAGCAATATTCAAACTCCTATTCAATGTTCAAACTCATATTCAATGTTCTTACTCATATTCAATGTTCAAACTCATATTCAATGTTCAAACTCCTATTCAATGTTCATACTCCTATTCAATGTTCATACTCCTATTCAATGTTCAAACTCCTATTCAATGTTCAAACTCCTATTCAATGTTCATACTCCTATTCAATGTTCAAACTCCTATTCAATGTTCAAACTCCTATTCAATGTTCATACTCATGTTCATACTCATATTCAATGTTCATACTCATATTCAATATGCATACTCATATTCAATATTCATATTCAATAGTCATACTCATATTCAACATTCATACTCATATTCAATACTCAAACTCATGCTCAATGTTCATACTCATGCTCAATGTTCATACTCATATTCAATAGTCATACTCATATTCAATGTTCATACTCATATGCAATGTTCATACTCATGTTGAATGTTCATACTCATATTCAATGTTCATATTCAATGTTCATATTCAATATTCATATTCAAACTCATATTCAATGTTCATACTCATGTTCAATATTCATACTCATATTCAATGTTCATACTCATGTTCAATGTTCATACTCATGTTCAATGTTCATACTCATGTTCAATGTTCATACTCATGTTCAATGTTGATACTCATGTTCAATGTTAATACTCATGTGCAATGCTCATACTCATGTGCAATGTTCATACTCATGTTCAATGTTAATACTCATATTCAATGTTCATACTCATGTTCAATGTTCATACTCATGTGCAATGCTCATACTCATGTTCAATGTTCATACTCATGTTCAATGTTCATACTCATGTTCAATGCTCATACGCATGTTCACTGTTTATACTCATGTTCAATGTTTGTACTCATGTTCAATGTTTGTACTCATGTTCAATGTTTGTACTCATGTTCAATGTTTGTACTCATGTTCAATGTTTGTACTCATGTTCAATGTTTATACTCATGTTCAATGTTTATACTCATGTTCAATGTTCATACTCATGTTCAATGTTCATACTCATGTTCAATGTTCATACTCATGTTCAATGTTCATACTCATATTCTGTTAACTTATTATGAAAGGTAGTATCTGCTCTTGAATTATCAGAGTACCGATTGTATATCTGTTCACACACCTCAACCTCATTACCAATGACGCTGGTCCATTTGCCTCAATGCAAACTCCTCTCTCCCTCTCTACTCTGTCTACAACCAGACTTTGATAAAGGAGAAGTGAGTGAGAAGAGTGTTTTGACCTTTTAGGTGTTTGAATTATTTAAAGGACAAATAGTGGAGGCCAGGGTACTTTCGAGCTCATTTGTCTTGGTGCTGCTCTTTAGGAGTGAGAAAAGAGAGGCTGAATCGTTCCCTCTTATTTAGCTGCTTCTGTTCTGCTGTGTTGCGCTCCAGTGTTCATGGACTAACACACACACCCTGGACTAATATAGAGACCCACCTGGCTCACTCCCTGACTGCCTGGGCCTACTTGTCATTTCACCTCCATGTTCATTTGTTCCTTTCCTCCCTCCCTGCCAATATCCCAATCTATTGCATTGGAAAAAGGCTTTGGACTTGGGCTTACTTGATCCGTCACCCGCATACTGAAAAAGTACTTTGTCTCCTACCCAATCCTTATCCAGTTTCTATTAATATTGCCTATTGCCTCTGCCGCTTCCCACGGCTTTCTACCCTGCTCTAATTTCTCACCAGGAAGCCTGGTTCAGGGTTGGATCATGGATGCTCTCTTCTTATAATAAACTTAATTCCAGGCCTGACACGGAATAGGGGGCTGGTGCGCTAGTAGGAACCTTTTTCATATCATTATTATTTGGTACACACTTATAGCCGCGCGCTCATCCCCAGCCAGTGTCAGGGGTTCAGTCGTCAAATATCCTGGCAGAGAGCAAGCCGGGAACGCTTGCACAGTTCCCCCTTTTATTTCATGCCATTTAAATCCCTCCACATAGATGGGATATTGCCCGCCCGACTGCTATCGCTATAGCGCCCTGTAAATGAGATGGCGGTCTATTTCTCTGGGTTGCTAGGCTGCAGGCTTTACTGAGTTAATTAAAGCTGGGCTGTGTTCACTAAGTCAGAGAGAGAGAAAGAGGGAGAGACCCCCTTGCCAATACTAAAGCGTGTCACCACCTCCGCCAACCCCAAGTGCGTGAGTCTCTCTCATCCCAATGCTAACAGATTTTTACTTCTATTCAGTACAGTATATTATGGAAACCTATGGAGCATGTATTGTATAGAATACAAAAAGCGCTCATTGCAAGGTTAAAACACTACATTACGTAGACACCTGCATGTCGAACATCTCATTCCAAAATCATGGGCATTAATATGGAGTTTGTACCCCCCCTTTGATGCTATAACAGCCACTCTTCTGGGAATGCTTTCCACTAGATGTTGGAACATTGCTGCAGGGACTTGCTTCCATTCAGCTACATTAGCATTAGTGAGGTCGGGCACTGATGTTGGGCGATTAGGCCTGGCTCGCAGTCGGCGTTTCAATTCATCCCAAAGGTGTTCGATGGGGTTGAGGTCAGGGCTCTGTGCAGGCCAGTCAAATTCTTCCACACCAATCTCCACAAACCATTTCTGTATGAAACTTGCTTTGTGCACGGGGGCACAAATCAGCCTGACTAACCGTTGTCTGTATGTAGCCTCGCTACTTTTATAGCCTCGCTACTGTATATAGCCTGTATATAGCCTGTCTTTTAACTGTTTTATTTCTTTACCTACCTATTGTTCACCTAATACCTTTTTTGCACTATTGGTTAGAGCTTGTAAGTAAGCATTTCACTGTATTTGGGGCACCTGACAAATAAACTTTGATTTGATTTGTCATACTGAAACAGGAAAAGGCCTTCCCCAAACTGTTGCCAGAAAGTTGGAAGCACAGAATTGTCTAGAATGTCATTGTATGCTGTAGCGTTAAGATTTCCCTTCACTGGAACTAAGGGGCCTAGCCCGAACCATGAAAAACAGCCCCAGACCATTATTCCTCTTCCCACCAAACTTTACAGTTGGCAGTATGCATTCAGGCAGGTAGCGTTGTCCTGGTATCCGCCAAACTCAGATTTGTCCGTCGGACTGCCAGATGGCATGATTCATCATACCAGAGAATGCATTTCCACTGCTCCAGAGTCCAATGGTGGCGAGCTTTACACCACTCAAGCTGACGCGTGGCATTGCGCATGGTGATCCCATTTCATGAAGCTCTCGACGAACAGTTATTGTGCTGACGTTGCTTCCAGAGACTGTTCAGAACTTAGTAGTGAGTGTTGCAGCCGTGGACAGACGATGATGTATGTGCTACGCGCTTCAGCACTCAGCGGTTCTGTTCTGTGAGCTTGTGTGGCCTACCACTTTGCGGCTGAGCCGTTGTTGCTCCTAGACGTTTCCATTACACAATAACAGCACTTACAGTTGACTGGGGAAGCTCTAGCAGGGCAGAAATTTGGCGAACTGACTTGTTGGAAATGTGGCATGCTATGGCGGTGCCACGTTGAAAGTCACTGAGCAATCATGCTTTATCGTTTTACTTTTAACATTTGCATATGTTTTCTAATAAAAGGGTAGACTGCAGGACTTGAGGTTGCTCGTGAAAGTGTTTTCAGAGGAGAAACACAAACTGCAGCTTATGTAGACTATGCCCTTTGAACTAGTGGAAATGGGATTCTGTCATCGTTAATTAACATGTTCCGTATTTTTCTCAATCTGGTTCAGTTTGGCATTTTCATTAATACACAATAATGGGTTAAAGATACAACCAAGGAAAATCTAAACCTAGCAGGCAGAGATTTCTTTGATCCTTTCAGGTTTGAAAAGATGTGGCCTTGACATGCAGTATATAATGATGGGCCAGTAACTAAATAAAGACACAAATTAAACTGTGGAGTTAACATTCAGGTAACTGCCAAAATCATGGAAAACACTTGAGTAATGAGGGGTACAAAGTATATTGAAAGCAAGTGCTTCCAAACAGGTGTGATTGCTGAGTTAATTAAGCCCTTACGGTCATTTATCAAAATTCTAGGCAGACTATTATTTTGGCCATTATTTTGGCTATGCCCCCATAGGATGACAATGCCCCTATCCACAGGGCAGGAGTGGTCACTGAATGCTTTGATGAGCATGAATACGATGTAAACCATATGCCATGGCCATCTCAGTCATCAGATCTCAACCTAGTTGAACACTTATGGGAGATTCTGGAGCGGTGCCTGAGACGGCGTTTTCATCCACCATCAACAAAACACCACATTAGGGAATGTTTTGTGGAAGAATGGTGTCACATCTCTCCAATATATTTCCAGACACTTGTAGAATCTATGCCAAGGTGCATTGAAGCTGTTCTGGCTCGTGGTGGCCCAACGCCCTATTAAGACACTTTATGTTGGCGTTTCCTTTGTCTTGGCATTTACCTGTAAATTGACCTCTGCCGAGTCCCCAACAATCAAATCTTCTGTTTTTCAAGGGAAATGGAAAGGGAGTCTGTGCTGCGACTTCCACTCTTGGACGTTAACAAGGCAACACCGCATACTATCCATTATATTGACCAGATACTCCGCTCTAACAATGAAAAATGGCTTCAAAAATGGAAGGCAGTTGGGAGGAGGCAAGATCAGGTGGGACCATTCGAGCCAATGAGGGCAGATACTCTAGTTACCACAGCCACAAAGTCCAAATTTGCTCTATCGTAAAAATTCATGAAAGCAAACATTTTGCTTTTTGGTCATAATTTAAGGTTAGACTTAAAAAGGTTAGGTTTAAAATCACATTTTAAGAAGAGAAATTGTAGAAATAGGTGGGGATTATGGCTTTGTGGCTGTGGTAACTAGTGACGACCAGGCACAACTCCGCTAGTGGTTTTTCTCAAAGTTGCCAGGATGTCATGTGTTCTACTTGTATCAGTACACTCGTAACAACCTAATCATTATGAAACTTCTATTCGATCAAATAAGCCACATAGCAAATAAGCCATACAAAAAAATATATTAAGCAAATTCGACACTCATTGACCTCCATACAAAAACTCCTTGCTTGGTGAGCGAAATAAACATAAAAAGTCAACCTGCTGGAGAAGAGGTTTTGGGCCCAGTTATCTTCCTCTCTGGCGACACTCCATCTTAACTGCTCCTCCACATTTACTGGATTGGTTGAACAGTGCAGAAGAGAACCTCCCCCAACAGTATTATTATGTTTTCCTTCTCGTCAAGAACAGTATGTAGGGGAACATTTTCAGGCAATACTTTTGCACCTGCTACGTTATGTTACCTGTGAAATGTAGTCCTTATTTTACATAGATTCCAAGTCTTATTTGTATGGTTTTTTTTTTGGGGGGGGGGGGGATTACTGGGAAGCACTTCAATGTTGTTGTTAAAAAGGCTAAATACGTACATTTAATTGATTGATCTTTTTCTCCCTTTCCCCGGCAGTAAGTACCAGGTGGTTGTGGAGGAAGAGCGCCCCCGGCGGGCACGGAGGGTGGCAGAGATCCTGCGCTGCTACCCGGTGCCCATCCACTTCCAGAACGCCACCGTGCTCAACTCACAGTATTACTTCACGGCCGAGCTGCCCATGGGCGACATCAAAACCCCCGTACCCTTCTGCATCGGAGACAACCGCACCTACAACGGCTACTGGAACGCCCCCCTCCTCCCCCACAAGAGCTACAGCATCTACTACCAGGCTGTCAGCACAGCCAATGGGGTGAGTGCTTGGGGAGATGTTGGGGTGGGGATTGGCTGCTGGGATATGTTCCAGAGGCTGCTTATCGATTGGTTGGCTTGACATGTCAGTCATAGCTCGTTCACGCCCACAACAAGGTTGGATGTGAAACTGATTCAATGTCTTTTAACTGATGCTTTTAACAGCTTTACAAAAGCCCATTTTGAATTAATTTGAACTTATTGTTAATATCTGATATTGAACCCCTTACCCTAAATAGTCCTCATTTTGAAAAGAAAATTGTCTCATTTAAAAGCACCTGTAGAAATAGGATGTTCACGTCAATGTGGCGTTATGGAACCGTCTGATGGATTGCTATTTTTAAGTGCGTTCTTTCTTGGTCATCTACATTTTGTTCCATGCCCTCACAGCCAGGGTTAACATGACCACTCTCATCTGCTGTCACCTACTACTGTTGGAGACAACATTGCCACCAAAAACCTACATAAAGTCTAACCCACCACTAAAGTTCCATCATCCAGTTCCATCATCCATTCACAGCCACTGTGAAATCACCGGTCTGAAACAGACAGCAAAGCAAACTGTACGAGTGCAGAAAATGAAGATCAGTGAACAGGCACAACAAGACTCTCCTTCAAGGCCTATTTGATAACCAATCCTGCATCATAATGGTCAATAACCCAGTATTCCAACCAACCCTATTATACCCCCCCTCCTAACCGCTATAGTGCACTGTCAGTGGGGCCAGACAACCCTTTTATCAATGACCTGCTGCTCAGATAGTAAAAAATTCAAGTATGGCCATTCACAAATGCATTAGACACTTTGGCCTAATTGGAAAAAATGTAACTATCCACCATATCCCCTTTTAAATGCTAATAAATTAGTCCTAATGAAAAGCCCATCCTTTTTCCTCCTCTCTCTTCCTCTCCTCCGCTCTCTTCCTCTCCTCCGCTCTCCTCCTCTCTTCCTCTCCTCCGCTCTCCTCCTCTCTTCCCCTCCTCCGCTCTCTTCCTCTCCTCCACTCTCCTCCTCTCTTTCCCTCCTCCGCTCTCTTCTGCTCTCTTCCTCTCCTCCGCTTTCCTCCTTTCCTCTGCTCTCAAACTCGGGCCATTAGATAATTCACTGCCTCTAATTGGAGAAAGACTATCCAGGGGGGTTGGGTGGGTGGGTGGGGGTGAGACTAGGCTTGTCTCGTCTCGGTGCTCTGGTCTCACCTTCTGGTGGGGGGAGCAGGGATACACACTAACCCCCTAATGGAAGTCTGGGAGAGGAGTGGGATGTTACGCCGTCTGACTCCTACTACTGCTAATAGGGTGCTGTGGGGCAGTAGGGGAGCAGCTAGCGGTACAGCTCTGTGTGTGTATATGAGTCTCTGATAATACACACACATTACAGTTGAATCCTCTGTGTGTGTATATGAGTCTCTGATAATACACACACATTACAGTTGAATCCTCTGTGTGTGTGTATATGAGTTTCTGATAATACACACACATTACAGTTGAATCCTCTGTGTGTGTATATGAGTCTCTGATAATACACACACATTACAGTTGAATCCTCTGTGTGTGTGTATGTGAGTCTCTGATAATACACACACATTACAGTTGAATCCTCTGTGTGTGTATGTGAGTCTCTGATAATACACACACATTACAGTTGAATCCTCTGTGTGTGTATGTGAGTCTCTGATAATACACACACATTACAGTTGAATCCTCTGTGTGTGTATGTGAGTCTCTGATAATACACACACATTACAGTAGAAGCCTCTGTGCTGACATTTTAAACAGGAGACAGTTTCCCCACAAATTGCTGGGGAGGCTGGAGAGGAGATCAGTAGGCCCTGGGTCTCTCTTCTGAGGAGAGAGGGAGGGGGGGGGGATGAAAACGACAACATTTCCCATTCCCCTCAGCCTTTTGGCCTCAGTTCAGATCGGAGAAAGGACACCAGCCTCCATGAGGCAGACTGGCACATTGGAGGGAAAACGTCATTTAATACTGAATTTAGCTGTAAGACCTAACTGAAAATGGAGATGTTCACATTTTGTTAGTTTAAGCCAGATATTCTAATCCTAGATTCTAAGTGATCCGAATCATTCTAACTAAATTACAGCCAGCTATTCCATTTACATGCTAGTATCTCATTAAGTGCTGGTGTCATTTGCCATATGGCAGGATCTGGCTCCAATGTCATCAAGCAGCCCTAGTAGACAACAGTCTCTTCTTTTCGTTCCCTTGTTGCTCCAGAGCTTTCTCCACTCCCCACCTGAGTCCCACACTCACACCATCCTCCTGGTTGTTTTAATTATTCAGCACACTCCACAGTTTAATTTGTCTTCTCCTCAATAATGCAACAAGCCACACAAGAGCATTTTGCTGTCATAAAACACGGGGGGATTTAAGCATAAGCCCCAAGTCACTTTCCTCAACCGCTTGAATATTCATGCCGCGTTGCTTTTCTGTGTTTGTTGCTTCCACGTTTGTAAGACGAGCGAAAGCAAAACCGGGGTGGGTGAGCGTGTTTCAACAGTTATTAGGTTCCCAGTCACAGCCATACTCTGTCCACCATCAGCCTCCCCCTAATCCACCATCACAGTGTGATTTACTGTACAGCTAGCTCCACTATGGACATTTGAAGTGTGCACACCCACATCTAATGTATACTGTATGTGCATATGTTCCTGTGAATATCTCTGTGTACATACTGTATGTGCCCACTTGTATGTGAACATGTGTGTATGGAGCCTGAAGGTCGTGCTTGACTCTGGCTATAAACTGTAGAGAACACACAAACATGGTGTAGTTGCAGACTAGTCTCTGACAGCTGGCTGCTAGATGCCAAGCGGAGGTGCTGATCCACAGCCTCTCTCTCCCTCTCTCTCTCTCCCCTTTGTTTTACACCCCAGTCTGTCTCAGCAGATTGGAACGAGCACAGCCTGACTGAGGCAGCAGGCCCTACACAGCCCTGACAGCTACATATGTTGCAATTTGTTGTGGCTGAGAACTGATGCCTTTTCCCATTTTTGTCCCTCTCTTTCGCTCTCCTCTCTTTCTTTCTTTTTTTCTCCCCTCGCAGGAGACCAAAATCGATTGTGTACGAGTGGCCACTAAAGGTAGGACTGGCCCCATTGCATGAAAGTAATCTACCCACCGTTGATTGAAATGTGTTTCCCCTCTATCACACGCACACACACACCTGAACATTACCAAGGTTTGTTTTGGCGCGACCACAGGACTATAATGCTGTTCGCAGCTTTTCTTCTTATCGGCTACTCATGCTTTTCAGAGACTAATGTTTGGTCACTCACCTTACTTCCTCTCACTCAATTTGATAGTGTACTTGTGTAAAGTGTTGTTAGGTTCTAATTCTCAGAGTACAAACTCAACGGACACTATGAAAGCTCAAACAAAAGTTTATTCTTCCCAGAGGGTCAATACAGCTGCATTAGACAAAGACAGGGTTTCATCCGTGGTAGTATACATACCCCACTCCTCCTTATCACTACACATTGCATCCTTATTGCTAGGCAGGGACCTAAGTGATATGGGCCTAAAACGGTTCCTCCCCTTGTCAGTACTGCACTCAGCCCCTCCCAAGCTTCCTTATGGCACCCCTCATGTCTCTATTATACCTAATGATTAATAATATAACTAATGATTTAATAATATAACTAATGATTTAATAATAGTTAAAGCTCAGAAATCCAAACCTATCAGTGTTAAGTCATAAGCATTGGGCATTTTCCTATTAACAATGTCCTCTATGCAAAAGCTTAAGTCACATTAAGCACACAACAGTAGCAGATTAAGTTTTAAGTAATATTAATAGATTAAGTCTTAAGTAACAACTTAAGTCACATTTTTATCTTAGACCTTGCGGTATTCAGTCAAATACGTTTTTGTTTTCTAACAGAACCAAAAAATGCCCACCAAAATAAATTAAGTTACTATTCCACTCTAAAGACTGTAACCTGTCCATTAGTCAGTAGCACACCTACCAGTATGGTTGTTGGCTATACCATGTCTAGTGCCTGTAGCCTCCAGGCCATAGGACTGAGCTTTGCTAGCCAAAAGGCATGTGCCCAAACTTTCACAAACCGCCTCCCCATCACGGGAGATGTCTACCAATCGTAGGAAAGGGAAAACATTTACACTAACGGTCAAAAGTTTTAGAACAAGGTTGTTTTTTGTTGTTGACTATTTTCTACATTGTAGAATAATAGTGAAGACCTCAAAACTATGAAATAACACTTATGGAATCATGTAGTAACCAAAAAAGTGTTAAACAAATAAAAATATATTTTATATTTCAGATTCTTCAAATAGCCTGTATACCCCCCTATCTATTTACAACACAACTGATTGGCTCAAATGCATTAAGAAGGAAATCAATTCCACAAATAAATGTTTAACAAGGCACACCTGTCACATTTCAGGTGACTATCTCATGAAGCTGGTTGAGAGAATGCTAAGAGTGTGCAAAGCTGTCATCAAGGCAAAGGATGGCTACTTTGAAGAATCTCTAATATTAAATATATTTCGATTTGTTTAACACTTTTCTGTTACTACATGATTCCATGTGTGCTATTTCATAGTTTTGATGTCTTCACTATTCTACAATGTAGAAAATAGTAAAAATAAAGAAAAACCCTTGAATCAATAGTTGTTTTAAAACTTTTGACCGGTAGTGTAAATTGGCGGCAGATGGTCAGAGTTCTCATTTCCCCCCTATTTTCTGACCCCCCCCCCCCCCCCCAAACATTAGCATATTAGATTCCAGTGGTGCTACTTAGCAAGCCGCACCATCCACTTCTCTACCACTAGCCAGGCGTTGGTGCGCCGCTGCTCTGCAATGTAATTGTGTACAGATGGTAGATAATCTATTTGCCTTACTACATGCCATCTCTCTCTCACGGTGCCAAGACTGGGCTATAATGCTATATGCTAATGAGCGCTATCTCCTGTGTTGTTTCCAACACTTTTTAGCCGCGGACGCTAAACAAGTTTGAGTTTGAATCTCTCTTTTTCACATCATAGAAAGGACTGTTTTGATACTTTTTTTTGTTGTTCTTTGCTATCGTTTATGGCATTTAATTTGTTTTTATTGGACCTGAGCATTGTCACTTTAAGAGGAGCATCAGCTAATAGGTTCTCTGACTGGGGTACCTGCCAGTCATAGTGGTGTTAGCCAATCAGATCCCCCGAGGGGGTTTTTGGTGCGGGACTAACTGCCCGTACAGATGGCCATAAGCATGACAGTGAACTAAATATTGAGGCGATTAGCGGCTCATAGCTCCCTCAGGTTTGTATGAAATGCCTGTGTTAGTTCCCTCATGGTGTTCACGAGCACACAACACAAACAAGTCATCAACCAAGCTTCTGCGATGATTACTAATGTATAGAAACATAACCGTTACTTAACAAATGCCAAGTTTGTGAACGATACAGTATGTCATTTTCTGTTCCTCCCTGTGAGAGGTCTCTCTCTCTCTCTCTGAGTCTCTTGGCTTCAGCCCTGCCCTCTTCTTCTTCTCTCTCTTCCTGCATGTTGGCCTGGAACAACTTCTTCTTTTGCCTTAGCCGCCATAATCGTGACTCAGCTCACCACTCCCTACATACGCATCGCCCCCGCGGCTGGCGACAACCAACTAACAGGTCAGACCGCCACTACTACTGCCCAGCTCTCTCCTCTCCTGTGTGTGTGTGTGTGTGTGTGTGTGTGTGTGTGTGTGTGTGTGTGTGTGTGTGTGTGTGTGTGTGTGTGTGTGTGTGTGTGTGTGTGTGTGTGTGTGTGTGTGTGTGTGTGTGTGTGTGTGTGTGTGTGTGTGTGTGTGTGTGTGTGTGAGCATCCATTACCTTTTGTGTTCGATTTATAGTGTCTTTTGTTAGTGCCTTAACTTTTATAGCCGCTATATCTGTTTGTGTTACATTGTGTAGCGTGTGTCTGTTTAAGTGTTAAAAAACAGGATGTGCAGTGACTGACATGTTGTTTGGGAGACCGTCAATGGTTAACTAGGTTACCAGATATCTTGATTTCCACCATAGAGTTGACTTAATATTCATACCCGCCATTCGGTCAGTATTCATCGTATTCATATCCTACAGATAGTGTTACAAGGAGTTTGGTACCTGGAACACCTGGTTGTGTTGCAAAAACATAGAATTACATTTTCATTCAAGGGTGATGTACGAGTTAAGCGGGGGGGAAAAAATATCAATATGGGCCTCGGGAAGCGAGCAATAAGCAGAGAAGCTGCACACTGGCACGACAAAGCCGTCCTGCTTAACCTGCTGTCAGAAAATTACATTTCAATATTTACCAGGCAGCTGCAGCATCAAAGGAAAGATGAAAACTTTCCGCCTTCTGTTTATACAAGAAGTCATACGATTCTCCCCAGTCACACAGACACTGTGAAATGCAAAATGGTTTCCTGTAAAATATTTAACCATTGGATGTTTTTGGGTTGTAAAGCATCACAGGAAATGAACAGGACTTTTGAGGGGCAGAAAGGGGAATATTCGGAGGACATAATGTCAAAAGTACTGATGGAAAAGACAAATTGTTACAATATGCAACACCGTTTGACACTTACAATTTTCAGTTTCCACCAAAAGTTACGACACTCAACCAACAACTGCAGTTAACATGTATTAGGGTTGTCATGGTGCCAGAATCTCGATACTATGATACCTGGTTTTCGATGGCAAAAATGTCAACACAAAGCAGACTGAACTTTAAAAACCTACTGTATGTAAAATATTGTGTGCTATAGCTCTGGGTGACAATATAAGGCTGGTCGTTTCCAACACTAGGACGATACTGTTATCGTGACAACACTATGGTATTTATAATGACTTATTAAAGCATGAGTCAGATACAGCTCATTTCAGTACAGGCTGGATGGACAGCAAAATCAACAACATCGGTTTTGTCTCTAGAAAGCAGTGACCTGGCGGGGGTCGTTGACTATAATTTGTTTTATTTACAGTGTCCTGGGGACTTGTTGAGCTGAAAGCAGTGGAGGCCGCTGTGTGTTGTTAACCAGCTGTTGCACTGTTTCAGGCACTGACGTTGACGTTCCCTCCTACACAGAGCTACCGAGACCACACTATCCCCCAAAGCACCTCGCTTAGTTTGAGTTTGACATGAAACGGCCACGCTGAAAGCCCCAAAGCCCTGCTCCTTTCTTCAAAGCTGGAGATATCTGCCGTTTAAAGTTTTAAACTTAAAAAGAACCAGTGTTTTCTGACTCTCCAGGCATTCAGTTTTCTAATGACCCATAAACAGATGTCAAGGAGAGAACTTAGAAAAGTTTGGAGTGAAAGATAATAGTTGAAAAGTCCAACACAGCTGGAGATGTTTTTATGTTTCCCCAACACAAACTGGAGATGGCAAGGGTGTCAATCTGACCTTGCCTGTTCTGTCTTTACTTATTGAAACACTCTGTTCTCATGTAAACAACTGTTTTCTATCTTTTTGCACACACAAGGTCTACCTTAAAGTCAGTGTACAAAACATTAGGAACAGCTGCTCTTTCCACGACATAGACTGACCAGATGAGTCCAGGTGAAAGCTATGATCCATTATTGATGTAACTTGTTAAATCCACTTCAATCAGTGTAGATGAAGGGGAGGAGACAGGTTAAATAAGGATTTTTAAGCCTTGAGACAATTGAGACATGGATTGTGTATGTGTGCCATTCAGAGGGTGAATGGGCAAGACAAAATATTGAATTGCCTTTGAACAGGGTATGGTAGTAGGTGCCAGGCACACCGGTTTGAGTGTATCAAGAGCTGATACGCTGCTCGGTTTTTCATGCTCAACAGTTTCCTGTGTGTATTGTAAATAAGAATTTGTTCTTAACTGACTTACCTAGTTAAATAGAAATAAATGAATAAAAAACAAAAATTAAGAATGGTCCACCACCCAAAGGACATCCAGCCACAAGACAAAACTGTGGGAAACATTGGAGTCAACATGGGCCAGCATCCCTGTGGAATGCATTCGACACCTTGTAGAGTCCATGCCCTGACAAATTGAGGCTGTTCTGAGGGCAAAAGGGGGTGCAGCTCCATATTAGGAAGGTTTTCCTAATGTTTTTTCAGTGTATAACAGAGTCAGAAGTCCACCTTATTGCTTTCCTTGAAGGTTTTTCCCTCACCACCTTAATCCTCACCACCAAAAAACAGATCTCTGGTTATCCAGCTAAAAAGGCATCTTCGGTTTTATCTAGTGGTATTCACAGTATATGGAATAACGGATTAATTGGTAGCAGACATTTGCATTCTAAGAGACTGCCTGCCTGGTATGTGAATGCTCATGACTTTCTGTCCCCCTCTGGACTCAACATCTCATTCAAGGTGATGGTCAAGTCCACCTAGGTGTAGAACCTCGAGGGCGGCTAACCTTAGGACTCCAGAGCACGTGTCAAACTCATTCCACGAAGGGCCGAGTGTCTGTGGGTTGTCGCTCCTCCCTTGTACTTGATTGAGGAATTAAGGTCACTGATCAGTAAGGAACTCCCCTCCTCTGCTGGTCTTAATTGAAAGGCAAAACAAAAACCTGCAGACACTCGGCCCTCCGTAAAATGAGTTTGACACCCCCTTCTCAAGAGAGTGATCTGTGTGTTACCCATACTCTCACAGACCTCTGAATGGTCACCTCCTCTCTCCTAGGCCCTCTGTCCTCTAGGCCCGCCCTCTCCTCTCTCTCCTAGGCCCTCTGTCCTCCAGGCCCGCCCTCTCCTCTCTCTCCTAGGCCCTCTGTCCTCTAGGCCCGCCCTCTCCTCTCTCTCCTAGGCCCTCTGTCCTCTAGGCCCGCCCTCTCCTCTCTCTCCTAGGCCCTCTGTCCTCTAGGCCCGCCCTCTCCTCTCTCTCCTAGGCCCTCTGTCCTCTAGGCCCACCCTCTCCTCTCTCTCCTAGGCCCTCTGTCCTCTAGGCCCGCCCTCTCCTCTCTCTCCTAGGCCCTCTGTCCTCTAGGCCCACCCTCTCCTCTCTCTCCTAGGCCCTCTGTCCTCTAGGCCCGCCCTCTCCTCTCTCTCCTAGGCCCTCTGTCCTCCAGGCCCGCCCTCTCCTCTCTTTCCTAGGCCCTCTGTCCTCTAGGCCCACCCTCTCCTCTCTCTCCTAGGCCCTCTGTCCTCTAGGCCCGCCCTCTCCTCTCTCTCCTAGGCCCTCTGTCCTCTAGGCCCACCCTCTCCTCTCTCTCCTAGGCCCTCTGTCCTCTAGGCCCGCCCTCTCCTCTCTCTCCTAGGCCCTCTGTCCTCTAGGCCCGCCCTCTGCTCTCTCTCCTAGGCCCTCTGTCCTCCAGGCCCGCCCTCTCCTCTCTCTCCTAGGCCCTCTGTCCTCTAGGCCCGCCCTCTCCTCTCTCTCCTAGGCCCTCTGTCCTCTAGGCCCGCCCTCTCCTCTCTCTCCTAGGCCCTCTGTCCTCCAGGCCCGCCCTCTCCTCTCTCCCCTCACTTCACCCAGACTCACCCTTTGGAGTAAAACACAAATTCCCACTGCGGAATGAGCCCCCCGTTTGCCGGCCTCCCTATCCGTCACTGCGGTAACAACGATAGCCGCACGAGCTGCGAGTGATGGATGTTGTCACCCTTTGATTGAAAAAGTGGCGCTGGCAGGGAGGAATAGATTCGGGGGCCGGGGCGAATTGGAACGGCGTGTCCCGACTATTTTTCATCCCGAACTCATTTAGCGCGGGGAAATGGATATTTCATCGGGCCGCGGGTTGACGTTCCATCACATTATACAGTAAACAGGAGAGCAGGAGGCTCTTTCTATCTTTCTGTCTCCCTCCATCTCTTTCTCTCCCCCTCACTCTCCTCTCTCTAGCTCTGTCTCTCTCTCTCTTCTCTCTCTTTCTGTCTCTCTGCTTCCTCTCCTCCTCTCTCTCCCTCTCTTAAAGGAGGGGAAGGTCCCATTACTAGTGTTACACAGTGGCTCTGCTGCGAGAGGCCTGGTTATCTGATTGGAGCAGATATTAAATGCCCTGGCCATCGGTGTGATCACCTGTCACTTCCTACTTTGGGAATACATTTCTCCCTAGGAAGTAGTCCCCCTCTCTCCATTTTCTTGTCTGTGCACCGCCACTCACCGTACCACAGTAGACGACTCCGATTTGAATATCCAAAGGCAAGAGAGGCAACGTGCATATTGTGTTGCCCAAAGACAATAGGTGTGTAAAAATGCACGGTTAATGAGTTCATCAGGCACTCTCAGGTGCAGGAGCTGAGGCGAGGGCAAATGACTGCTTCATTTAGGGATGGAAGGGGGGGGGGGGGGGGGGGGGGTGGTGGAGGGATGGGGGGAAATAAGGTAGCTCGTAAGCAGGTCATCCCAGGAGGGAGACTGGAGGACAGACGGGGAATGCACAGCTGAAGTTTAGAGCAGCTGTGGAAGCCTGAGAGAAGATGCAGCCATATACTGGCCCTGCAATAGGAGAGCTGTGTAAATGTCACTGTCGTCACTCTAAAAACACTTTCTACGTTACATGACAATACATTTAACATGGAAAGAGCCCAGCTCAGCATGTTATGAAGTCTAATACAGTAAAGCGTCAGTAGTGCACACATTTTTTTGCCATCTGGAAAAAAGGTTGTTACTGGAGTTTTCCAACTCCTAACCGCAGAGTTAGACCAGAGTTAGACCAGAGTTAGACCAGAGTTAGACCAGAGTTAGACCAGAGTTAGACCACCCAGTATACTTGAAGACAGTGTTGTCATAATGAAGTATAACAACAATGTATGAATTCAAATTGTTCTCGTTTCAAGCCTTTCCCTGTAGTCTAACATAGCAACGCTCCACTGGCAACGGGTGTGGTCTTAAGTTCTTGATGAGAATGAAGTGTGTGGTAAATTATATGACAACCATGATGATAATGATGACATGGATCCAAAATGGCCACCTGGTGACCGTTGTTGCCCATACTCTTTGACCACCAGGGACTGCGACCAGGAAGCCTGACGCGGTGGAGCCGGAGAAGCAGACGGATCACACGGTAAAGATCGCTGGAGTCATCGCCGGTGTCTTGCTCTTCGTCATCATCTTCCTCGGTGTGGTGCTGGTCATGAAGAAAAGGTAAGAGACTATCAAGGTCCACTCAATAAATACATTGACTGTATGGAATGACCGTTTGAAGGTTTCCATTCCCTCATAGCTGGCCCCTGAGATCTAGCATTAAAGGGATAGCTCAGTGAGGCCCTTTATCTACTTCCCCAGAGTCAGATGAACTTGTGGATACCATTTTTATGTCTCTACGTACAGTTTGAAATGTTAGCTCAATTGCTAACTAGCGTTAGTGCAATGACTGGAAATCTATGGAAACAGCTAGCATAACACAAGTTCATCTGACTCTGGGGAAGTTGATAAAGGGCCAAAATCATTGCCAAAATCCTGAAGGGTCCCTTTAATCTGTGGCTTTGGAGGAGTTGTGTGCTTAGTGTAATTACATGATAGCACAAATCAAATGAATTCCCTCTGATTGTCCTTTCACCTTCAAAACCCTCTACATCGTCAACGTCAAGGCTAAATAATTGATTTGATGATACTGATAAGCGCCATTAAACTGTTTATGGCACTGGTATATGGTGTGCATTGAAATATTCATATTCCCCCCTTCCCCCCTCCACGCCGATACCGCCCTCCACTCAAACAAATGTCACTGTATTAATGACCCCGGCAATGGGAATAGGAAAATATTTGGAGCTTGTCTTGTGGCGGGAAAAACTAGCAAAGATAAAAGGGAATAATTTCTGAAAGCGCTTCATTATTATTATTTTTTTCAAAGAGCCAGAGATGCCTGCGGCTGTGTTGCTGCAGGCTAGTTTACATTAGCCCTAGTCCAATGCCAAAGGGAGAGAGGGAAAGGGAGAGAGGGAAAGAAGGGAGAGGGAGTGTCTTTGCTACACAGCATCCCCAGGAACTAGCGCCGAGCAAATAGCCAAACTGCCTACACACACACACACACACCACAGGAGGTTAGTGGCACCTTAATTGGGGAGGACAGGCTTGTGGTATTGGCTGGAGCGGAATAAGTGGAATGGTATCAAATACATCAAACACATGGTTTCCATGTGTTTGATGCCATTCCATTTGCGCCATTCCAGCCATTATTATGAGCCGTCCTCCCTCAGCAGCCTCTACTGAAACACACACACATAGCACAATGGGGAATTTAAGCAGATTTCTCTGGGGGTATGTGCTGGTGAATGCCAGTGATGCTAGACTATCTCCACCCTGCACTCAATATCTAGAGGATAGATCGTGGATACATACTGTGTGGTTGTCAGTATAGCTATTGTTCTGTATTTCAATCCAATGACTATTCACTGAATTCATGATGACCTCAGGAATGTTTTACTAGCCTGAAATCTTTTTTATTTCAACGATTCTAATCGTGAATCAGGGACCAAACCACATGAGCAATTTTTTGTTGTCTTTTAGAGTCACCAGTGGTGGGAAAAGTACCCAATTATCATAATTTAGTAAAAGTAAAGGACTCAAGTAAAAGTGAATGTCACCCAGTAAAATACTACTTGAGTAAAAGTCTAAAAGTATTTGGTTTTAAATATACTTAAATATCAAAAGTAACTGTAATTGCTAGAATATACTTAAGTATCACAAATAAAAGTATAAACCATTTCACAATCCTTATACTAAGCAAATCAGACTGCACAATTTTATTTTACTGTTTTTATTTGAGGATAGCCAGGGGCACACTTCAACGTTGACAATAATTTACAAACAAAGCATTTGTGTTTAGTGAGTCCGCCAGATCAGAGGCAGTACGGATGACCAGAATTCTCTTGATTAGTGTGTGAATTGGACCATTTTCCGGCCCTGCTAAGCATTCAAAATGTAACGAGGACTTTTTGGTGTCAGGGAAAATGTATTGAGTACAAAGTACATTTTATTTTATTTAGGAATGTAACGGAGAATAAGTAAAGGAACAGATACCAAAAAAACTACTTAAGTAGTGCTTTAAAGTATTTTTTCTGAAGTATTTTACACCACTGAGGGTCACATAGTGTATGTGTAAGAAAAAGTTGAGGCTTGTTTGTCAATATTGTGTGTTATTGCATACACACACTATCATTACTTCCCAATGTTTTGGATGAGTGCAATTTCCGGGATTGTCAAACAGTATATGTGTAAAAAATAGTAGAGTCATACAATTGTAAAAAGAATTAGTCACTGCTGTTGTAAAAACATTTTATTCCAGCCAGAGTTACAGATTAACTTGCTCTCTAACACGGCTCCATCGAGCTTCCTCTGTCCTCTTCCTGCAGTCTCTCACTCTTTAATAACACAATCCTCTCCTCTCAATGACAGCCCCTCACCTTCACTAAGACACTACGCTACCCACAATTCTCTCCTGCAGCACCTGCACACCTGACCTCGCCTGCCAATCAGCAGGTCCCACCTATCCCCTCTACACCCCACGCATGAGTTGTCGTCCCCAGCAACCACCTAGCAACCACCTAGCCTCAGTCGTACCGTAAATCGTCACTGTATGCCGCCATATCGTGTTTTTTTGTTTCATTTCTATATATTTTTCTCCAGTACATTAATATTTTTACTTTTTCTTTCCTTTCCTTCCATTCCATTTCCCCTCCGCTCCCCACCACTGCTTTTATCCTACCACCACCCCACTCGGCAGAAGAACCTATCACTCCTACACTTATTACCTGTAAGTAACCCACTTTGTGACTGAAAACGCTTAGTGCCATGCTTTCTCTATCTGCGACCACCGCCTTGATTTACCATGCATGAAACCTCTTGGTGACTTTCCTTCCTCTCCTTTCAAACTGACAGTCAAGGCTTGAGCTGTCTAACACTGGCTTAGCAGCTAACGCTTAGCAGCTAACGCTAACGGTTTGCAGCTAACGCTTAGCTAAAGTCTATTCTACACCTCAAGGTCCAATTTGAAGTCCAATTGCAAAGTGCTATTGCAAACATGTTTACAAGAGTGGATAACAGATAGAAGATAATTGATCTAAATCAATTGGAAAAACTGACGCTCAAATGAGACAAAATGCTCTGTTTTTAAATTGTGACGACACTCCAACCAATGCTTTAGTTTGAAAAGGGTCCTGGATCAGTCGCTACTATTCTAAACCAGTTAGAAAACCCATAGACGTAGATACTATATTTCTAAATACACATAGAAAAAAATTGACATCTCAGTTTTCCCCTTGCATTGTGCTTTCTAGAGTATATTGTGCTTTATTGACTAAGAGGGAAACTGTTTTCTCTGTAACCCAAGTAGCATTGCTCCATTGGAATGACCAACTAACCCAGCCCGACCCATTTCAGAATAGCTGTGCGAGCATGAGACAACGAGAGGGGGTCGGTTTTGTGTCCGATGCCTCTCGGCCTAACCCTGTCCCAGGATCCACCTAAACCCGCCAACTCCCATGATTCTCTCTGTCCGTTCTCATTTCAGCACATCTTTTAAATGTTTTGTTAATTTTCCTCCATGTTTTAGATCAGTGGTTTGTGCATGGCTCTGTTGATAGCATGTGAAATTCTCATCAGTATCCCGGTACAATAGTGCTAAAAATCTACTGTGATGGTGACGATAGCTCAGAGTTTGATTCTATGTACTCTGTGTGTAGCAAATGAGCAAAGAAGTATTGTAGCCAGCATCGTGTATTAGAGCTATGGATTATTTAACATGTACTAATATACAGTACCAGTCAAAAGTTTGGACACACCTACTCATTCCAGGGTTTTTCTTTATTTTAACTAATTTCTACATTGTAGAATAGTGAAGACATCACAACTATGAAATAACACATATGGAATCATGTAGTAACCAAAAAATTGTTAAACATATTTTGTATTTGAGATTCTTCAAAGTCACACTTTGCCTTGATGAAAGCGTTTCACACACTTGGCATTCTCTCAACCAGCTTCATGAGGTAGTCAACTGGAATTAATTTCAATTAACAGGTGTGCCTTGTTAAAAGTTAATTTGTGGAGTTTCTTTCCTTCTTAATGCGTTTGAGCCAATCAATTTTCTTGTGACAAGGTGGGGGGTATACATAAGATAGCCCTATTTGGTAAAAGACCAAGTCCATATTATGGCAAGAACAGCTCAAATAAGCAAAGAGAAACGACAGTCCATCATTACTTTAAGACATGAAGGTCAGTCAACGGAAAATGTCAAGAACTTTGAAAGTTTCTTCAAGTGCGGTCGCAGAAGCCATCAAGCGTTATGATGAAACTGACTCTCATGAGGACCACCACAGGAATGGAAGACCCAGAGTTATCTCTGCAGCAGAGGATACGTTTATTAGAGTTAACAGCCTCAGAAATTGCAGCCCAAATAAATGCTTCAGAGTTCAAGTAACAGACTCATCTCAATATCAACTGTTCAGAGGAGACTGTGTGAATCAGGTCTTCATGGTTGAATTGCTGCAAAGAAACCACTACTAAAGGACACCGGTAAGAAGAAGACTTGCTTGGCCAAGAAACACAAGCAATGGACATTAGACTAGTGGAAATTTGTCCTTAGGTCTGATGAGTCCATATTTGAGATTTTTTGTTCCAACCGCTGTGTCTTTGTGAGACGCAGAGTATGTGAACGGATGATCTCCACATGTGTGGTTCCAACCGTGAAGCATGGAGGAGGAGGTGTGATGGTGTGCTTTGCTGGTGACACTGTCAGCGATTTTGTTTACCCTTCAAGGCAAACTTAACCAGCATGGCTACCACAGCATTCTGCTGCGATACGCCATCCCTTCTGGTTTGCGTTTAGTGGGACTATAATTTGTTTTTCAACAGAACAATGACCCAACACACCTCCAGGCTGTGTAAGGGCTATTTGATCAAGAAGGAGAGTGATGGAGTGCTGCATCAGATGACCTGGCCTCCGCAATCCCCTGACCTCAACCGATTCGAGATGGTTTGGAATGAGTTGGACAGCAGAGTGAAGGAAAAGCAGCCAACAAGTGCTCAGCATATGTGGATACTCCTTCAAGACTGTTGGAAAAGCATTCCAGGTGAAACTGGCTGAGAGAATGCCAAGAGTGTGCAAAGTTGTCATCAAGGTAAAGTGTGGCTACTTTGAAGAATATAAAATACAAAATAAATTCTGATATGTTTAACACTTTTTTGGTTACTACATGATTCCATATGTGTTATTTCATAGTTTTGATGTCTTCACTATTATTCTACAATGTAGAAAATAGTACAAATAAAGATGTCTAGGTGTGTCCAAACTTGACTCGTACTGTATATCAGAGTCCTAGAGTAAGAATAGCTTCTGAGATTCCTTGGGTTAAATTGTGTCCTTGGTTTGCGATTTCCAAGTCTGTCAATTGTTCAGTTGATTTGCTTTGATTAAAAAACGGCAGTTATTTCATTATTATTTGCAGGTACTTGTTAAATACGCAGTCAATCAGAACATCTGTACATATAGCCAGAAATAAATTGTTATTTTTGGGACAGAGACAATGGCATTCATGCAGGAATGTGAGCTGGCTTCCGTGTGTGCCAACTTGTTTTCAGTAGGGGCGTGAGCAGCTCAGAGAAGCGCCACAGAGGAGAAGACCCCTCTGGCTAGGATTTGAATAAGACTCTGCTGAATGTCCATAGGGGGAAGAACAGAAGAACAGATAAATCCCAGATATGAAGACATTTTATCTATTTATATTCTAGCTATATACCCCCTCCTCTCTGTATTGGGAGCTCCTTGTCTAAATCTTCTCAGTGACTTCCAAAACATGCTTTTGGATTGGTATTTTTGAAGTGGGAGATGCAGTCCAGCTTTTCTCTTTCTCCATCTAGACCTCTTTCTCCCGCCTTCACTCCCTCTCTTTTTCTCTCTCTTTCTTTCTCTCTCTTCTCTCGCTCTCTCTCTCTATTTCTCTCTTTCTCTTCATTCTCTTTCTCTCCCCTCTATTTCTCTCTTCATTCTCTTTCTCACTCTCTCCCCTCTCTCCTTTCTCGATCTCTCCCCTCTCCTTTCGATCTCTCCCCTCTCCTTTCGATCTCTCCCCTCTCCTTTCGATCTCTCCCCTCTTTCTCCTTTCTCTCTCTCACCTCTCTCCTTTCTCTCTCTCACCTCTCTCCTCTCTCTCTCCTCTTTCTCCTTTCTCTCTCTCTCCCTCCCATCTCTCCTTTCTCGCTCTCCTCTTTCTCCTTTCTCTCCTTTCTCTCTCCCCTCTCTCCTTTCTCTCCTCTCTCTCCTTTCTCTCTCTCCCATTTCTCCCTATCTCCCCTTTCTCCCTCTCTCTCCCATTTCTCTCGCTCTCCTTTCTCTCTCCCCTTTCTCTCTCTCTCATTTCTCATTTCTCTCTCCCATCTCATTTCTCTCTCTCATTTCTCTTTCTCTCTCTCCTTTATCTTTCCCTTTCTCTCCTTTCTCTTCTCTCTCCTTTTTCTCTCTCTCCCTTCTCTCCTTTCTCCCCTCTCTCCTTTCTCTTTCTTCTCTCTCCCCTCTCTTCTTTCTCTCATCTCTTTTCTCTCTCCTCTCCTTTCTCTCTCTCCCCTCCTTTCTCTGTCTCTCTCTATCCCTCTCTCCTTTCTCTCTCCCCTCCTTTCTCTCTCCTTTCTCTCTCTCTCTCTTCCATTTCTCTCTCTCCTTTCTCCTCTCCCCTCTCTCCTTTCTCTCTCCTCTCCCCTCTCTCCTTTCTCTCTCCCCTCTCTCCTTTCTCTCTCCCCTCTCTCCTTTCTCTCTTCTTTCCCCTCTCTCCTTTCTCTTCTTTCTCTCTTTCCCCTTTCTCTCTCTCTCTCTCCCCTTTCTCTCTCTCCCCTTTCTCTCTCTCTTCTTTCTCTCTCCCCCCTCTCTCTTCTTTCTCTCCCCCCTCTCTCCTTTCTCTCTCTCTATCATTCTCTTTCTCTCTCTATCCTTCTCTTTCTCTCTCTCTTTTCTCTTTCTCTCTCTCGCTCCCCTCTCTCCTTTCTCTCCTTTCTCTCTCTCCCCTCTCCTTTCTCTCCCCTCTCTCCTTTCTCTCTCTCTCTCCCCTTTTTTTCCCTTTCTCTCTCTCCTTTCTCTCTCCCCTCTCTCCTTTCTCTCCCCTCTCTCCTTTCTCTCTCTCTCTACCATTTCTCTCTCTCCTTTCTCTCTTCTATCCCCTCTCTCCTTTCTCTCTTCTTTCCCCTCTCTCCTTTCTCTCCCCTCTCTCCTTTCTCTCCCCTCTCTCCTTTCTCTCCCCTCTCTCCTTTCTCTCCTTTCTCTCCCCTCTCTCCTTTCTCTCCCCTCTCTCCTTTCTCTCTCTTCTCTCTCCCCTCTCTCTTCTCTCTCCCCTCTCTCCTTTCTCTCTCTCCTTTCTCTCTCTCTTGCTCCTCTCTCTCTCCCCTCTCTCCTTTCTCTCCCCTCTCTCCTTTCTCTCCCCTCTCTCCTTTCTCTCTCTCTCCCCTTTTTTCCCTTTCTCTCTCTTCTTTCTCTCGCTCTCTCCTTTCTCTTTCTCTCTCTCCTTTCTCTCTCTTCCCTCTCTTCCCCTCTCTCCTTTCTCTCTCCCTCTATCCTTTCTCTCTCTCCTTTCTCTCTCTCTCCCATTTCTCTCTCTCCCTCTCTCCTTTCTCTCCTCTCCTTTCTCTCTTTCCTCTTTCTCTCTCTCTCATTTCTCTCTTTCCTCTTTCTCTCTCTCTCACATTTCTCTCTCTCCTTTCTCTCTCTTCTCTCTCCCCTCTCTCCCCTCTCTCCTTTCTCTCTCCTCTCTCCCCTCTCTCCTTTCTCTCTCTCTCTCCTTCTCTTTCTCTCTCTCTCCTTTCTCTTTCTCTCTCTCCTTTCTCTCTCTTCTCTCACTCCTTCTCTTTCTCTCTCTCTCCTTTCTCTTTCTCTCTCTCCTTTCTCTCCTTTCTCTCTCTTCTCTCTCCCCTCTCTCCTTTCTCTCTCTCTCCTTCTCTTTCTCTCTATCTCGCTCCTCTCTCTCTCCCCTCTCTCCTTTCTCTCCCCTCTCTCCTTTCTCTCTCTCTCCCCTTTTTTCCCCTTTCTCTCTCTTCTTTCTCTCGCTCTCTCCTTTCTCTTTCTCTCTCTCCCTTCTCTCCTTCCCTCTCTTCCCCTCTCTCCTTTCTCTCTCCCCTCTATCCTTTCTCTCTCTCCTTTCTCTCTCTCTCTCCCATTTCTCTCTCTCCCCTCTCTCCTTTCTCTCTTTCCTCTTTCTCTCTCTCTCATTTCTCTCTTTCCTCTTTCTCTCTCTCTCCCATTTCTCTCTCTCCCATTTCTCTCTCTCCTTTCTCTCTCTCTCCTTTCTCTCTCTCCTTTCTCTCCTTTCTCTCTCCTTTCTCTTTCTCTCTCTCCTTTCTCTCCTTTCTCTCTCTTTTCTCTCCCCTCTCTCCTTTCTCTCCTTTCTCTCTCCCCCCTCTCTCCTTTCTCCCTTCTCTCTCCCCTCTCTCATTTCTCTCTCTCCTTTCTCTTTCTCTCTCTCGCTCCTCTCTCTCCCCTCTCTCCTTTCTCTCTCCTTTCTCTCCCCTCTCTCCTTTCTCTCTCTCTCCCCTTTTTTCCCTTTCTCTCTCTTCTTTCTCTCGCTCTCTCCTTTCTCTTTCTCTCTCTCCCTTCTCTCCTTCCCTCTCTTCCCCTCTCTCCTTTCTCTCTCCCCTCTATCCTTTCTCTCTCTCCTTTCTCTCTCTCTCTCCCATTTCTCTCTCTCCCCTCTCTCCTTTCTCTCTTCTCTCTCCTTTCTCTCTTTCCTCTTTCTCTCTCTCTCATTTCTCTCTTTCCTCTTTCTCTCTCTCTCCCATTTCTCTCTCTCCTTTCTCTCTCTCTCCTTTCTCTCTCTTCTCTCTCCCCTCTCTCCTTTCTCTCTCTTCTCTCTCCCCTCTCTCCTTTCTCTCTCTCTCTCCTTCTCTTTCTCTCTCTCTCCTTTCTCTTTTTCTCTCTCCTTTCTCTCCTTTCTCTCTCTTCTCTCTCCCCTCTCTCCTTTCTCTCTCTCTCTCCTTCTCTTTCTCTCTCTCTCGCTCCTCTCTCTCTCCCCTCTCTCCTTTCTCTCCCCTCTCTCCTTTCTCTCCCCTCTCTCCTTTCTCTCTCTCTCCCCTTTTTTTCCCTTTCTCTCTCTTCTTTCTCTCGCTCTCTCCTTTCTCTTTCTCTCTCTCCCTTCTCTCCTTCCCTCTCTTCCCCTCTCTCCTTTCTTTCTCCCCTCTATCCTTTCTCTCTCTCCTTTCTCTCTCTCTCTCCCATTTCTCTCTCTCCCCTCTCTCCTTTCTCTCTTTCCTCTTTCTCTCTCTCTCATTTCTCTCTTTCCTCTTTCTCTCTCTCTCATTTCTCTCTTTCCTCTTTCTCTCTCTCTCCTCTCTCTCCTTTCTCTCTCTTCTCTCTCCCCTCTCTCCTTTCTCTCTCTTCTCTCTCCCCTCTCTCCTTTCTCTCTCTCTCTCCTTCTCTTTCTCTCTCTCTCCTTTCTCTTTCTCTCTCTCCTTTCTCTCCTTTCTCTCTCTTCTCGCTCCCCTCTCTCCTTTCTCTCTCTCTCCTTCTCTTTCTCTCTCTCCTTTCTCTCCTTTCTTTCTCCCCCCTCTCTCCTTTCTCCCTTCTCTCTCCCCTCTCTCATTTCTCTCTCTCCTTTCTCTTTCTCTCTCTCGCTCCTCTCTCTCCCCTCTCTCCTTTCTCTCTCCTTTCTCTCCCCTCTCTCCTTTCTCTCTCTCTCCCCTTTTTTTCCCTTTCTCTCTCTTCTTTCTCTCGCTCTCTCCTTTCTCTTTCTCTCTCTCCCTTCTCTCCTTCCCTCTCTTCCCCTCGCTCCTTTCTCTCTCCCCTCTATCCTTTCTCTCTCTCCTTTCTCTCTCTCTCTCCCCTCTCTCCTTTCTCTCTTCTCTCTCCTTTCTCTCTTTCCTCTTTCTCTCTCTCTCCCATTTCTCTCTCTCCTTTCTCTCTCTTCTCTCTCCCCTCTATTTCCTTTCTCTCTCTCCTTTCTCTTTCTCTCGCTCTCTCCTTTCTCTTTCTCTCTCTCCCTTCTCTCCTTCGCTCTCTTTCCCCTCTCTCCTTTCTCTCTCTATCCCTCTCTCCCCTCTCGCTCTCCTTTCTCTCTCTATCCCTCTCTCTCTCTCTCTCTCACTCTCCTCCTTTCTCTCTCCGCTCTCGCTCTCTCTCCTCTCTCGCTCCCTCTCCTTTCTCTCCCTCTTTCTCTCCCTCATATTCTCTCTCCTTCATGCTCTTCCCCTGCCTCTCCTTTTGTCTCTCCCTCCCTCTTTCTCTCCCTCTTTCTTTCTCTCCTCTCCCCCTCTCGCTTTCTCTCTCTCTTCCTCTCCCCCTCTCTTTCTCTCCCTCTTTCTGCTTCCCTAGTCTTCTGTCCTTCATGCTCTTCCCTTCCTTCTCCTTCTCCCCCTCTCTCTCTTCTTGGCCGTTTAAGTAGGAGTAATATGGTAAACGGTGTGAGATTATGCCTCTCAGTTCACGTCAGGGCCGCCGGGCCGTGAGCTCATGTTTAACAGCGCGTCGCTTGCCACTCGCCTCAGATTGAGCCGTCACGCGCGCCCGTCGCTCTAATGAAATATTGAATGCAGTTTGCCTTTGATCCGACGCACACTACAGTAGAGAGAGCAGAACAGGTGGAGGCAGGGGAGAGAGGAAGAGAGGTCTCTGGGGAGAGGTCTGTCCAGATTTTTACATTTGATTTACTAATGATACCATTGCTCCATTGGGATACATTGAAGTGGAAGAGATCAGGTAGTAAATGGTACAGTGTATGATCCTGTGTTCAAATGGACTCGCTGCTTTACAGTAGAAGTGTTGTATTATATTGAGTCAGGGCTATAATGTAAAGAGCACTTCTGTCTCATACAGCCCTCAACCAAATGCTGAGGCTGGTACTGGGCTTGTTCCCTCCCTATGCAGATAGACTGGGGGTGCATCCCAAATGGCACCTTATTTCCTATATAGTGCACTACTTTTGGTAAAATGCAGTGTGCTAAATATTGGATAGGGTGCCATTTGGGACGCAGCCTGTCTGTGTGAAAGATGCAGAACCGCCAAGATGCCTATCATTTCCCTGGATGCCTTTTTCTGTGAGAATGGTAAAAGGCAGCATAAGACATCTTGATAAAACAAGAGCGGAATAACTGCTTGGGATGAGGGATGAGCTGAGCGGGATGCTTCCTCTCCATCTCCTCTCCCCGACGATCCTTTTTCCCCCTCTTTCTTTCGTGTATACACACACACACACACACACACACACACACACACACACACACACACACACACACACACACACACACACACACACACACACACACAGAAAGAGAGAGAACCCATAGAGACAGGCACATTTAACTGTGGCCTTTCAGCAGCCGAGTGGAGCCCAGCTCGGCGCATGAAAAAGCCTTAATTAAATCCTACAAGGAAGGGCTCACACAGAACAAGAATCAAATGAATTGCAACAAGGGGATGCACATTTGTCTGGCTGACAGGCACCGTCATTCCGAAGAAGAGCAGGGAAGTTGGAAAAGGAGGCGGTAAAATAGGGAAAATGAGACGAGAAGACCATTTTGCTCGCCTGTTGTGGGACTCGACAGGGTTGTCCTTTAACTCCCTTTGTCATTAAGGTGACAGGTCATTCCCAGGCCACCTTCTGAGTCGACACTCCAGTTTTCTCTGACCCCCTTCCTGTGTCACTGCAACGAGATAAACGAGGGTTGTATTCATTAGACACCAAATGGAAAAAACTGATTGGAACAGGGAGGAACTACCTAGACAAACGTTCAATGTTGTGTTCCGTTGCTCAATGTTTTGCTGCTGTGTCCACTAATGAACATGACTCTGGCTACAGGGCTGGATATTAGATGCCACACTTTCCCCTGAAATGCTACTATTGAAGTGTTCACTTGGTATGCTTTGCCGAGCATCAAACAAACTTGTTGGCGTAATTAAAAGGGAACGCACTAGAGCGCATTGTGGGGAATTTACAGGCCGTTAGCCTAACTTTAGCTGTTAGCGCCCAACCAGCCATGCTAAATGGAATCAGCCGTACTATCAGATCCTTGTTACACGAGAGGTGGCTGAACTTACATGCCACAGCCCTATAAAGGCGTCTCTGGCGTGAACGCAATCACACACATTAACACAGACACACACACACACCTAGCGCGCCACCCTGAGATGCATTAGCATTAATGGCACTCATCCGCTTCTCATTCGATTAGCATACATAACCCCTAAAGTGCAGGTGTCTCACGAACTGCGTAGTAAGTGGTGTTGCCAAACCTCGTAAGGAGCCCATTAGAGTGAGTAACGTGATTATAGCATAGGATCTAAGTACTGTACTGTGTTCAGGAGTCCCTAGAGGTTCTCGATAGAACCGTTATATGATCCACTGACTGACACAACAAAGGGCAACTCCAGTTACATGGTAACTGGGCAATTCCAGTTAACTGGGCAATTCCAATCTGGTAACTGGGCAATTCCAGTTACCAGATTTAAAAACACGATCAAACATATTCCAGTTGATTTCCTGTAAAAGCGACTGTTTTCCAGCGGTCTAAATGAACTGGGTGAATGTAGACTGTTTCCAGTTTGATGGTTTCAGCAGCCAGTTATTACACCCATCCGACAACACCCAGTGTATCTATGCCACTGTGTCAGGGGTCGGGAGTCGTTTGGAGCATTCTTTTATATGGCGGCTCCGGGTCTAATGAAAGGTGTGCTGAAAGCTCGATGTCACACGGGTGCTCTTTCTCTTGGGTATAAAGGATGTGCCGCAAACACGGGTGACCCTCTGCGTTTATACACCGGTAAACGGTGTTGTGGGAGATCATACCATTTCTGAGAGCACCCGGTTTATTTCACCTCTGCCTCCAGGGTCAATTCAGAATAGATTTATTTGGCTTATTTGGCCCAAAATAGATTTTATTTTTGTCTGCAACAGGGTCAAGAGTGTTACTGGATCAGCCTCTTGTCTGATGCCGCCATTGTACGTTGGGGTCAAAGTGCAGATCCAAGTACAAATAAGAAATTACTGCTCCCACCACGAACGCAGACTTTTATTCAGCGACTATGTTTCCAGTTAACGGTGTGTGTTTGACCACCGCAGGGTGAGAAGTCCATTCAATTTAGTGTTTTTTCTCTCCTCTTTCTTTCCCCTCTCCCTCTCCTTTATTATGGACAGACTTCTCCCCATCTTAGCTACTGTTGATGTGAAAAGAACTTGACTCGCCTGTACAGAGCCATGACCTCAACCCCATTGAACACCTTTGGGATGAATTGGAACGCTGACTGCGAGCCAGGCCTAATCACCCCACATCAGTGCCTGACCTCACTAATGCTCTTGTGGCTGAATGGAAGCAAGTCCCCACATCAATGTTCCAACATCTAGTGGAAAGCCTTCCCAGAAGAGTGAAGGCTGTTATTGCAGCAAAGGGTTGATCAACTCCATATTAATGCCCATGATTTTGTAATAAGATGTTCGTCGGGCAGACCATGAAAAACAGACCCACACCATTATTCCTGCTCCACCAAACTTTATAGTTGGCAGGTAGCGTCCTCATGGCATCCGCCAAACCCAGATTTGTCAGTTTTACTGACAGATTTTGAAGCGTGATTCATCACTCCAGAGAACGCATTTCCACAGCTCCAGAGTCCAATGGCGGCGAGCTTTACACCACTCCAGCCGACGCTTGGCATTGCGTATGGTAATCTTAGGCTTGTGTGCGGCTGCTCGGCCATGGAAACCCATTTCATGAAACTCCAGACGAACAGTTCTTGTGCTGATGTTGCTACCAGAGGCAGTTTGGAACTCAGTAGTGAGTGTTGCAACCGAGAACAGCTCTCGACGGTCCCGCTGTGTGCACTTGTGTGGCCTACCATTTGACAAACTGACTTGTTGGAAAGGTGGCATCCTATGATGGTGGCACATTGAAAGTCACTGAGCTCTTCAGTAAGGCATTCGACTGCCAATGTTTGTCTACGGAGATTGCATGTCTGTGTGCTTGATTTTGTACACCTGTCAGCAACTTGTGGCTGAAATTGCCAAATCCACTAATTTGAAGGGGTCTCCACATACTTTTGTGTATATAGCAGAGGTGGGACCAAGTCATTGTTTTACAATTCACAAGTAAGTCTCAAGTCTTAGCACTCAAGTCCCGAGTCAAGTCAGGCAAGTCCGAGTCAAGTCTCAAGTCCTAAACTTTGAGTTTCGAGTCCTAAACAAGTCATAATGTGCTCTTCACCAAATGTAATACAATTTCATGTTTTTAACAAGAGTAGTAGTTAGTATATTAAATTTCCTCAAATCATGAATGCTTTTAAAAATATCTATATATTTATTACTTTCCAAATAAACGTTATATTTCCATGGAAATACATGGGTAGCCATAAGAAAGACCCCCCCCCCCCCCCCCACCCCCCACCCCAATAGTGATTGACAATCGAGGATAGCTATGGGGCACAATTGGGCGATGTAGGCTTGTACACAATCGCCAAACCTTAACACACACACACTCTCTGTGTGGTTACAGTAGGCTAACATATGTCAATGGTTTTAGGAACAGCAGTAACATCAGGCAGGATTTAGGCTACCAACTGCCTAGCCAGTTGTAGCTCAATCTTGGGTGCAATGATCACGTTCCCGCACTGACTGACTGTGTGGAGGCTCATTATTTAACGTTACGTTAGCCTACGTGATACACTAGTAAAGTAATAAAATATATAGCTGTTGGCTATATTAGCCACGACTTACCGTTCTTTGTGCAGCTTCAAATGTCGAACAAAGTTGGAAATTGTTGCGCCTCCGTCTGTAATTTTCTTCCCGCATGTTTTGCAAGTTGCAATCCGTTTTTTGTTGATACAGCGTCGTCTTTATATCCTAAAATAATAATTTGGGGTATCATCTTTCCAAGGGCTCCATCTGAATTCACCCGCCGACGTTCCTCTGCACTGCCCGCACAACTTTTTCTCAGCTGGCACAATTTGATTGGCTGCTGTCTGGTTCAAACTGTAATCCGTTAAATGAAGAGTGTTTGCGCTGCACACTTTTTTAAATAGCATAATTTTTAATATTTGGGCTTGGGGAGGGTATCAAGTCAGGTCGAGTCAAAAGGCTCAAGTCCAAGTCAAGTCACGAGTCATTGGTGTTAAAGTCAAAGTCGAGTTGCAAGTCATCATATTTGTGACTCGAGTCTGATTCGAGTCCAAGTAATGTGACTCGAGTCCACACCTCTGGTATATAGTGTAGCTTTCTTTGACCTCTAAAGGCTTTGACTGAGGCAATTTTAATGTCTTTATATATGACTAAATATCAAAAAAGTCTGTTGGTGCGTTAGGGGAGGGACGGTGCTGGAGGGAGAGGGGAAATATTAAAGATTTACTCCGGGATCCAACTTTGTAACATATTGCACGAGTTGGATTCCCAACGTATCACATGAAATGGAGGACATAGTACACAATTGGATGACCTATAATAGTACACAATAAACGGGGTCGACTTTTGGCTCATGAGCATCACTTTCAAAACTACTGGCTGAAATTCTACAAGCGTTTGAGAGTGCATCTTTAAGATATTTCACTATGACAGTTTATTGACAGTGTTGCAGGTGTTGCTAGGAGGAGTGGCACACACACACACACACAGATGAGGACCGAGACGAGGGTAACCTAGCTACTGTACCTCGGTGAAGACTAATTAATTGACGTATTGTTGACATATTAATTGACATATTGTTTCCCTGCACCAATGTGACAAAACATGTACAGTATTGAGATGGCTTTTTTACACTTTGGTTCGATATTAAACCATTTGAAGATTGAGTCAAACCGTGACAAGCAATTCTAAACAAATTGTACATACTGTAGACACAAGAGGCAGTTAGTGGAGTTCATTGTATAAACAGACAAGCTGGTGTGGGTATTAGCTGTTGACACCCCAGGGCTCTGTAAATGTAAATAATAGGCTGCTCAATAGAACTTAATCAAAAACCATATTCGTGTACACTCTTGTGCCACAAGTCACTGAAAAATAAAAGTAGCATTAAACCTAATGAAGTTTGACCAGGGACCCAGAAGACTCTTTGCCTTTCCTTCATGTAGAATCATCCGATGTTGGTCATTAATATTTCAAGCTGCTTGCACACATCCCATAAAGCATGGTTGGTTCCATCAAGTCTGCTTTGAAGGATGACAAACAGATATGTATGTTTCTATTTTACAGACAGCTACATATCAAATCAAAGTTTATTTGTCACGTGCGCTGAATACAACAGGTGTAGAACGTACAGTGAAATGCTTACTTACAGGCTCTAACCAATAGTGCAAAAAAGGTATTAGGTGAATAATAGGTATTTCAATAAAAAAAATAATAAGAAGAAGACAGGCTATATACAGTCGTGGCCAAAAGTTTTGAGAATGACACAAATATTAATTTTCACAAAGTCAGGACTGTCTCCTAATGTTGATTCAGCTGCAGGATCGGGTCACCACCAGTACAGAGCTTGCTCAGGCATGGCAGCGGGCAGGTGTGAGTGCATCTGCACGCACAGTGAGGCAAAGACTTTTGGAGGATGGCCTGGTGTCAAGAAGGGCAGCAAAGAAGCCACTTCTCTCCAGGAAAAACATCAGGGACAGACTGTTATTCTGCAAAAGGTACAGTGATTGGACTGCTGAGGACTGGGGTAAAGTCATTTTCTCTGATGAATCCCCTTTCCGATTGTTTGGGGCATCCGGAAAAAAGCTTGTCCGGAGAAGACAAGGTGAGTGCTACCATCAGTCCTGTGTCATGCCAACAGTAAAGCATCCTGAGACCATTCATGTGTTGGGTTGCTTCTCAGCCAACATCAGTCCTGTGTTTTGCCTAAGAACACAGCCATGAATAAAGAATGATACCAACACTTCCTCCGAGAGCAACTTATCCCATCCATCCAGAAACAGTTTGGTGACGAACAATGCCTTTTCCAGCATGATGGAGCACCTTGCCATAAGGCAAAAGTGATAACTAAGTGGCTCGGGGAACAAAACATCGATATTTTGGGTCCATGGCCAGGAAACTCCCCAGACCTTAATCCCATTGAGAACCTGTGGTCAATCCTCAAGAGGCTGGTAGACAAACAAAAACCCACACATTTTGACAAACTCCAAGCATTGATTATGCAGGAATGGGCTGCCGTCAGTCAGGATGTGGCCCAGAAGTTAATTGACAGCATGCCAGGTTGGATTGCAGAGGTCTTGAAAAAGAAGGGTCAACACTGCAAATATTGACTCTTTGCATCAACTTCATGTAATTGTCAATAAAAGCCTTTGACACTTATGAAATGCTTGTAATTATACTTCAGTATTCCATAGTAACATCTGACAAAAATATCTAAAGACACTGAAGCAGCAAACTTTGTGAAAATTAATATTTGTGTCTTTCTCAACTTTTGGCCACGACTGTACAGTAGTGAGGCTATAAAAGTAGCGAGGCTACATACAGACACCGGTTAGTCAGGCTGATTGAGGAAGTATGTACATGTAGATATGGTTAAAGTGACTATGCATATATGATGAACAGAGAGTAGCAGTAGCGTAAAAGAGGGGTTGGCGGGTGGTGGGTGGCGGGACACAATGCAGATAGCCCGGTTAGCCAATGTGCGGGAGTACTGGTTGGTCGGCCAAATTGAGGTAGTAGGTACATGAATGTATAGTTAAAGTGACTATGCATATATGATAAACAGAGTGTGTTGTCTCACTAATGTAAAATTAAACGTATCTTATTTTTCACTCATAAAACAGAAATAAATACTTCCACAAGCTAATAAAAACATTTATAATTAATCAAAAGAGATGTGATTTGAAACTTGGTACATAATGACACCAATACTATATTAGATTTAAAAAACAATGCTACTGAGAAGAAACTCAAAGCCAGTAATTGAGTAGTGAGTGTTGCATCCGAGGACAGACGATTTTTACGTGCTTCAGCACTCGTGGTCCCGTTCTGTAAGCTTGTGTGGCCTACCACTTCGAGGCCAAGCCATTGTTGCTCCTAGACGTTTCCACTTCACAATCACAGCACTTACAGTTGACCGGGGCAGCTCTAGCAGGGCAGAAATTTGACGAACTGACTTGTTGGAAATGTGGCATCCTATGACGGTGCCATGTTGAAAGTCACTGAGCTGTTCAGTAAGGCCATTATACTGCCAATGTTTGTCTATGGAGATTGCATGGCTGTGTGCTCGATTTTATACACCTGTCAGCAATGGGAGTGGCTGAAATATCTGATTTGAAGGTGTGTCCACATACTTTTGTGTTTATATAGTGTAAGAGCATTTAGTGGACGTTAGCCTGGCAGGTCACACACGGCTTCGTCCGTGGTTTTATGACAATCTCTACTAATGAAGAGACATCACGTCACAGGCTCCAGCAGGCCTCTGTCTCTGTGTCCGTCCGCAGCCATCGCCGCGGGCCCCACCGCTGGAGTCCCAGAGCCCCCACATTGCCAAACATCAAGATTTATCTCTGCAAAAAGACAACTAGAATGGGTTTTATGCAGTGCTGTCTCTGCCTGCTGCCGTGGACAGAGTGCCTCGCTCCTGGGTAGAAGTGCCTCTCTCGCTCTCCTGAGGCCTAGGGGCCATCAGTCCCCCACCCCATCAGAGGGGCCAACACCACAAGAGCTTTTGTGCTTTTATTTCTATGTTTGTGCGCAAAGATAAACTTTTTCTTCTCTCTCTTTAAAAGCCTGTCCTCCTTTTTTTCTATTTGTGTTCTCTCGCCGTCTGATTCCATTTGCTATTTTTCAGGTTAAACTTTAAACAACTCCAAATGCCTGTGCTTATGCAAAGAACCGGAATAGAAAGGAATAAAAAAATGATTAGTGTAGCGTTAGAAACCGAGCGATCGGAGGAGTCCTTGGGGAGTGTTGTGACCAGTCGTGGCATTAGGTATTCATGGGGGCCATGGATGGAGGATGCGCAGGGATGGTAGTGAGCTCTCGTGTTTCCAAAGTTGTCCTTCCCGTTTCTGCTCTGTTTGCGTGGGGAGGGAGGGAGAGAGGGGGGATGGGATGGAGGGAAGGAGTGGGTAAACAACCATAGCTCGGACTGTATCTCTCACTGTTCCTCACTTTTCATTTGTCCTGTCTGAATTAATTCTGTTGAATCAGGTTATTTATACTGAACAAAAATATAATCTTAACATGTACATTTTTGGTCCATGTTTCATGAGGTGAAATGAAAGATCCAAGATATGTTCTATATGCACAGAAAGCGTATTTCTCTCAAATGTTGTGCACACATTTGTTTACATCCCTGTTACTGAGCATTGCTCCTTTGCCAAGATAATCCATCCACCTGACAGGTGTAGCATATCAAGAAGTTGATTAAACAGCATGATCATTACACAGATGTACCTTGTGCTGGGGACAATAAAAAGCCACTGCAGTTTTGTCACAGATGTCTCAAGTTTTGAGGGAGCATGCAATTGGCATGCTGACTGCAGGAATGTCCACCAGAGCCGTTGCCAGATAATTGAATGTACATTTTTTTGTCATTTTAGACAATTTGGCAGTACGTCCAACCGGCCTCACAAACGCAGACCATGTGTATGGCGTTGTGTGGGCAAGTGGTTTGCTGATGTGAGCCTTGTGAACAGAGTGCCCCATGGTTGCGTTGGGTTTAATGGTATGGGCAGGCATGAGCTACAGACAATGAACACAATTGCATTTTATCAATGGCAAGTTGAATGCACAGAGATACCGTGACGAGATCCTGAGGCCCATTAATTTGCCGCCATCACCTCATGTTTCAACATGATAATGCAAAGATCTGTACACCATTCCTGGAAGCTGAACATTTCCCAGTTCTTCCATAGCCTGCATACTTACCAGACATCACCAATTGAGCATGTTTGGGATGCTCTGGATCAACATGTTCAACAGCGTGTTCTAGTTCCAGCCAATATCCAGCAACATCGCACAGCCATTAAAGAGGAATGGGACAACATTCCACAGGCCACAATCAACAGCCTGATCAACTCTATGCAAAGGAGATGTCACACTGCATGATGCAATGGTGGTCACACCAGATAATGACTGGTTTTCTGATCCACGCCCCTACCTTTTTTTTAAAGGTATCTGTAACCAATTGATGCTTATCTGTATTCCCAGTCATGTGAAATCCATAGATTAAAGCCTTTATTTCAATTGACAGATTTTCCTTATGAACTGTAACCAAGTGAAATCGTATAAATTGTTGTGTTTATTTATTTGTTCAGTATATTTTGTGTGTTTTAAAACAGGAGGCTCCAACCCCCCCCCCCCCCCCAAAGAAAGTACAACATAATGATGCAACTATTCCACCAATGTCCCCAATGCATCATTTTTTTTGTAGCCTGTGCACTAGCAGCCCAAAATATTAGCATTTAGCGAGGCAAGGCCTTTTTGCGATGCTGCCTCTGCCTTTGCCACTTCCTTACTGTACCCCAGCAGGCTCTCTACCCGCCTGTGTGTGTGCCAGCCTACTTTGCAAACAAACGCGCCCATCAAAGGGAATCTCTCATGTGAAGCTCTGCGTTTCCCTCCCCCGGTGTCACTCATCCCCCGGCCCCTTCAGCAGCGCAGCACGCCACCGCTTCCTCTGCGGGATTGATGACAGCCGCCACACTGTCACAAAGTGGAGACAATCTGTCGTTTGTTATCCCCCACCCCAGCGGTGCCTCGCTGAGCCAAGATGGCTACCATTCTTTCTTTCATGCACTCTTTTTTTTCTCATTTTTTGTTGAACATTTTCCACCAGATAATGTTTTGGGGTCGAGACTGAAAGGTCCTGCCTGCGAGGGCTTAGCAGAACAAGAAAGTCCTGTTGAATTTACTTGGTGCAACTTTTTGGTACTCTGAAGCGAGACCATTCAATAAAAGCTCTGTCTACTTGTAATTTTGGACACAAAATCATACTGCCCCCCTCCTATGTTCACCTGAACCTCTCAAAGCATTTCCGGACCTCCAACCCTGCCTCTTCACTGTGCTCCTCTGGCCAAAGAAGACCCATCGATCCAACACCTCCAGCGACATCAGTCCCTCTACCTCCCTCTACCTCCGTGACATTTTTCCCTGATTGGAGAGACTGAGGAGCACTTTCACATTTATTTTCCATTTCCTTTGTGCTCGCTCTCCACCGCCGCTCCCCGAGACAGATCGAGTCCTGACATTTGCAGAGAAATGGGCTGTGCCACCGCGCTTTGTCAAATCCCTGCCGCTGTTTGGGGAAGGGTTTCAATTACCCCCTCTCCCAGGTGGGTACATGAAACACAGATACTTTCAGAAAGGCTCCGAGCATCTCAAATGAAAAGGGAGATGGAAGCCTCTTTGCCGAAGTCCCCAAGCAAGAATTGGATTTGAACATAGAGACAAGTGTCAGTGAAAGTAAATGTCATTTTGCATTGCAAGTTTTAAACTCTTTTAAAAAATAATACTGGTAGACAGTCTTTAAAAAAAAAATGTTAATGTATTCTCAATGCCTCGTGTACGTTGAGTCTCTGGGAGTGGTGAGTGAATGATCAACAATGTCGACAAGCAGCAGTATGCCTCTCAGCATTTGAAGTAGGCCTAGTTATGGGCAATTCCAAAGTTACAGAATTACCCTGTCTCATATGTTTCACTTTACAATGTCTACCAAACATAAACCGTTCATTTGAAGGTTTAACAAACCATATAACTCTATACACAATTACTACTTTGAACAATTGACACAGTACATAAAAAAATATGTTTTGGTAACATAATTATGGTAAAATTTCCCTCAGCTTTATTCTTTTACCAAACTTTGTATATGCACAGTTCTTCCTGTGAATATGTTTTTGTAAATTGTTCAGTGGAAATTGTTTGTAGTAGTCTGGTTTGTTCAACTTTGAAATTGTTGTTTGGTATACATTTTAAAGTGAAAAATCTCAGCGTAATTCCGTTAACATGGAATTGCCCTTATGACTATGCATGTCTCTCTAAAACGCACCGGTTTATTTCATTTCACAGTGAACTTTTCTATCTCAAGGTGAAGAAAGCACTTTGTTATTCTTGTCCAATCTGTCACTGCTGCTGTTGTTGGCGCGGTAACACTGTAGTCCCCTGACTCCATGCAGATGCAGGAACTATTTGATGGGGAAACCTTGGGCTGTGAGCGCTTGTCTCACCGAGGACTCTCCAGTATGCAGGTTATGAGGTTTGTCCCACTGTTTTGTTTGCCATAGCACAGTTTCTCCTCTAAATAGGCCTTGTGCAAATCTGCTGACACCATGGAAAGCAACAGAATGGAAGAAAAGATGCATGCATTGAATATATCTCCTACTACTTTGTATTGGTTTTATACTCTGTCAGGAGATGCAATTAAAGCTACAAAGTATGCTGTCCGGTAGATAGTAGTTCGGTGATTCCTACCAGCCTTTAATATTGAGCCAATGTCAAATCATTTGTAGTTTGTTTGTATCGAGGCTTACATTGCAGCACTTCCTATGGAACAGCCCACACAATGATAGGTAGCCCACCCCACTGAAGGAAACATCTCGCAAGCATTCATATCTGGATTGCTCTTTTCCACATCATTAACTTTGACACCCTCAAATTAACTCTCTTTATTAAAAGCCAAGCAAGAGAATGAGAAAAAAGAGACAAATGAAGTAAACGAAAACACGCTAACTGCACTTTTCATGGCAAACAAATTTGGAGGAACAGTTAAAACTATTAGCTTCCCGTAGATGGCCTACCGCTCAAATAGATGTTTGGTAACAGCAGGGAGCCAGGCACCGCCAGCGAGCCGGCTGCGAAATTGAATCCAAGCAGATTGATTCAGTGGCGTCGGCGGGAGAGCTTCATTAGCTCTTAGCTGTCCATTAACGACTAGCTCTTCTCTCCGGCAAGTTCTAGGGGTCACACACCGCCTTAGCTCTGAGCGGCGGTGTTTACCGTATGTAAGATGAAGGGAGAGACAATTATACCCTTCCACGCTCCCCCCGCCCGTCCCCCCAGGCAGGTAGAACACCATTAAGTGGATGCTGAGCACTCAAGCTATTAACCGCCTTGAGAAAATCACATTTCGCCTCACCAAACACAAAGGAATCCTCCCTACCACGAAAAAGAAGATGGGCCCATATAATAAGCCGACATTGTCTGTCCCTTCACAAATAAAATGGCCTGACCATTTTCTATTGTTTTCTGTCTTTTGTGATGTTTTTTTTTCTTTTTCTGAGACCTTTTTTATCTTGTATCTAGCTGGTGAATCATGAAGTGTTTGTGTGCTGGAGTTTTGCCTCCAATTTAAAAGCAACAGGGTATGAGTTGTCTCCCGCTCGGCAACATGAATACGCTAAATGAGCTCACTAGACTCTCTGATTACCGGCTCCCTCTAATTTCAAAAGGCTCTTCCCAGACACTTTAATTAGTTCCTTAAGTGCAGAGAGGGAGAGAGAAGAGCGACCACTCAGTGACAAATCTCTGCCTCGGAGGCTCGCATCGCAATTGAGACAAATACTGATTTAGATGATGACAAGGGGCAGTAAATTCCAAAGCTGGTATTTGCAAAGTGCCACAACGTCTAAGATTTAGGCTCCTGCGGTTAAAGCGAGGGATATTGCACTCTTCAGTGTTATTACCATCAGAAATGTCCTTGTAGTAAATCAGATTTGTATTAATTGCGGATATAAATTTGCATTCACTTGAAATACCAGCTCGTTTAGGACTCCAACCAGGTCCAATATTGGCTTGTCCACCGAGTCTATTTGCATCCAATTGGATATTGTGGGATTTATCTATGTCGGTTTAATTTTTCTAATAAATCTCTTGAAATTACGACAATGAAGTGGATGCAGGGACTTCTCGCTAGCAGAGTTTATAAATCTGATCTCTGTTGAATTAGCTCTCAAAGAGAAGGCACGAGCACTAGGGCCTGGGGAGATTTGTACAACCTCATTATAGAAATAGCCTTATTTAGAATACCTGTCTCTTGAGATTGTGTTTGTGTCACTTATCATATCGTCAGCTCTTACAGTATATGGGTAATGACAAGGTCAGCAGCACTCACACGCTCACACTCGGAGGCATTGAGCTGAAAGCCTCCTCCACGTACAGTGCTAGTCATGTAGACTGTCTTCACCTGTAGAGAATGTCTGTGTCATCTTGTCTCGGTCTCTCTCTAGTCCAGTCAGCAGTACTGTATGGCAGGCTGATGAAATCTAACTGGACAGGGAGAAATGCTGTAGAGTTCAGCCTGAAGCAGGGAGAGAGCTAGATGCTATATAGGGAAGGTGGCGTGTATCCAAGGTGGATACAGTACTTGTGGGGCAAAGAGTTTTTAGAAGTTTAGATACCAAGGGAGAGCATTAAAGTACATTTGACAATTCAAAATAGAGCTGCTTGTTGATACTTCTCAGAAGTTTAGCGCAGCCTGAAAGTTGGAGAAAGAACATTTGCAGTACTCATGTGCCGTGTGCATTGGTAAAGGCCCTCTGTGTGCATTGGTAAAGGCCCTCCGGCGAAATAGTGAGAGAGCAAAATAGAGAGCTTTTCTCTTTTTTCCATTCGTATAAAAGCTGGATCGACTGACCTTGAGCGTCTAAAGAGATGGGCGGCCGAGAGAGAGAGATGACTTTCATTTATTTATGTTTAATGCTCTGACTGAAATATCAGGTCGGACCTCGTTTTAGACCACTTAACGCCTCTGGGGGGGGGGGGGGGGGGGGCATGCGGTGTCTCCATTAGAGAAGGCCATCTCCTGGCCCCCTCTGTCCCTCCTCCAAAACCCTGAAGGGGAGAGAGGGGGAGTCAGATGACATTCTAATACCTCTGGCTGCATTCTAATGGACCTAGGCTACTGGAACTACAGAGGCTGATGGGATTCCGAGGCAATTACTACCCACCTGCAAATGAGAAATTCTCATTCTCAGTAACAGGTTCCCTGGGCAGCGTCCCCTTAGATTTTTGTTATCTGCTGCTGATAGTTGGTGAAGAGGCTGGGGCATTTTCACTCAGGAGTTGTTAGTGAGAAATAGTCAGGAAAGGTTGGTATTGCTTCTGTGTTTTGGTGGAAAGTTAGCTCTCGCCAAAGACCGCAGGGGCCAATGCCAGCCTCACAGACCCCGGTATCACAGCGCCATCTCAAGGCTGGCAAAATGCTTGGCATCCCCACTGATCACCCTGGCATGGCAAATGGGGCATACGCTGCACCCTCGCAGCCCCCCATAAAGCCCAGTGATCACAACACAGAGGGGGACTGATGGGCGCTGGTGGGAGTGGATAGCCCCTAGTGAAGGCTTCACCAAGGTCTCTCTGTTACTGCCAGCTGGGCGCTCGCAAAGCATCGTTCACACACACACACACTCTTTGTCGACCCATACAGCTGGAGCGCTGCAGAAAAGGAGCATTAGTGAGGGAGAGAGACAGCTCTGAAACGCTACGTTTTTGCCTGATTAAGCTTGTAGGGGAAAAAGAGCAAAGTAGCAAATGGATCCCATTTGTAAACCCAATGTTTTTACTTAGCACTTTTATGAAGTCAATGCAAGCTTTCAGCTCAAGAGGAAAGGGAAAGGTCGCTGGAAAAGCAGACGTTCTTATTGGTCATCTGCCTCATCGGCCAGTTTGCGATTCTCAACAGTGAGTCATCACCCCATAGAGATGCATATAATACTAGAGTGGCTGATGCCATATTGTATTTCTATGAACCAGTCCCACTCTCAATTAACTGTATCTCGCAGCATTCTGAATCCGCACCACAGCACTGTTTTGTAGGATGACAACCCTCGATGCTTGAACCTCCCTTGGCCCCTCGCCCCCGCAAGAAAACACAACAGTCCCCCCTTTCTGACAACCGCAATTAACGTCTACTCTACAGTCTCCCTCTGCAATGGAGGACTGAAGCTGAACTGGCCAGGCTTTAAGTATCCCATCCAGGCATACAGCAGACAGTCGGGCAACTCTCTGGGGCGCCTCCCTGGAATCGTCTGTTCGCTGCAGGCAAAAGTCGTCCCTGGGAAATTTTCTGGTGGTTCATCAGCATATTCCCTCTCTCTCGTGTGTGTGTGTGTGTGTGTGTGTGTGTGTGTGTGTGTGTGTGTGTGTGTGTGTGTGTGTGTGTGTGTGTGTGTGTGTGTGTGTGTGTGTGTGTGTGTGTGTGTGTGTGTGTGTGTGTGTGTGTGTGTGTGTGTGTGTGTGTGTGTGTGTGTTGCCCTTGCTGCTGACATGGAGCCCCAGGAGATGGCATTAGCAGGGAGTGAAGGAGCAGGCCAGCAGGTATTTAAGGGTGTCCTTGTCTCCTAGAATCTCCCTCAGTTCACCACATCAACGCCCGGGACTGAGATCTTGGCCTGTGTTTACTTGGGAGTCTGTGTCCATGTTGTGGACAAGATGGGAAATGACAGCAAAATATGCAGTGTGGCTTCTGTCTTGAATGAGAAAATGAGTTTTCTTGACTTGGCATTATGCAGGTGTCGTACTGTTTGTATGCAGACTAGATTTTAACTCTGAGGTCTATTTCGGTTTCATGAGAAGTTTTTCTGGATGGCTAGCCTAATGTTAAGAACGACCAGAGGAGACCTGGGTTTAAATAGCAGGCTCAATCAAATCCATTAAAGTATTTCAAGTAAAACAAATGTTAGTTGTAAATGGGTATGAAGGTCTGGGCGGCTGGTAGCCTAGTGGTTAGAGCATTGGACTAGTGGACTAGCTCGGAGATCGAATCTCCGAGCTGACAAGGTAAAAATCTGTTGTTCTGCCCCCGAATAAGGCAGTTAATCCACTGTTCCTAGGCCATCATTGGAAATAAGAATTTGTTCTTAACTGACTTTCCTAGTTAAAGGTTAAAAAATATAAAATAAATATATAAATGAATGATGTGAGAAGTGGAACTTTTCAATACGAGGCTGATTACTGTATGTACTGAGTGTATCGCTAACCTTCCGGTGTTTTCCCTTTGTGGTCGACTCCAGTAACCTGACCTTCTCGTCTCTTCTTTTAATTGTGTTTGGTATGAAACCAGGAAACTGGCCAAGAAGCGCAAGGAGACGATGAGCAGCACGCGGCAGGAGATGACCGTGATGGTGAACTCCATGGACAAGAGCTACACGGAGCAGGGCACCAACTGTGACGAGGCCATCTCCTTCATGGACACCCACAGCCACACACTCAACGGGAGAAGTGAGTGTCCAACACCAGGGCATTGTGGGTGGGTTGGTGGGTGGCTGGGGAGTCTAGAGGGCTTTTCACACTACTGAGCTGAACCCAGCCGAGCCAAACCAACCTTTTCTGAGCTGGCCTTGTTAAGCATTCCCCATAGCTGCAGGAACTGTAGTGGAAAGGACGATGGGAAAACAAAAACATATTATAGCTAACACAGTAATAGTGTAGAGGGGCTATAGGGGCCAGAACACTGGCACATTAGAGCAATTTCTTTCAGTTCCAAACAAATTGTGTTTTTGTCAACGATCAAGTCATGTGACAGGCTCTTGCAAAAACAAAAAAAAGTTTTTGTTTACTTATTAGGCAACTCAACCTCAATTTGCAGATACAGCATTTAAATAAGGACTTGTCGGTCTCAGATCTTAATGCGTTCATTTTCCAAAGCTGTACAAATGCTCTTAATCTTTGTTTCTGATCCTGAGCCTTCCTCAACCCTGCTTACCTAATGATCCATCTCTTTCTAGTCTTTTATTTCCCTCCTATTGCCTCTATGGGGATCCTGTGTTGACACATGGACACTGTCTCTAGGTCCTACAGGTCCTGTCCCCTGTGTACCCCAAACAGCACTACCCCTATGGGGTCAGTAGATCCACCCCAGCTGGCCTTGCTTCTCACCCCAGGGACAGCTGGCCCTGGCTGGGATACAATCCCTTAATCCCCCCCACCAACAGTGGTCCCCAGGCCCAGACAGAGTCAGCACCTACAGCTCTGCATGCTGGGTCAGCAGATTTCATCACCATATGATATTCCCCTTTTACCCCCCTCTGCATCCACATGCCCCATCCCTCACAGCTATAAGACATTAAGGCACCCCTTATTATGATGATATTTCCCAGACCTTGTATCTCTGTTTCTGGAGACTGTCGGCTAAGTAAGTCACAAACCGTGAAGACAGAGTTTTCTGTCTTTCTTTAAACTCTGAAGGCTAGGGGGTGCCAGGGTCACTAGCCATGTTTCTCTCCCCTCACCGCCACGCGTTCCTCTCCTCTGTCTGTCAAAGAAAAAGGGGACTGGAGCAAGAATGCGACTGCAAACATGTCTTTGATCGTTTGGTGCGCTTTTAATATTGCAGGAGTGAAACGCCATTTCTGCCTGAAAGGGCCGTCTGGCGTGTCGCCGGGCAGAGTGGAGGGGCCCGGGAAATGTTGGATATAAATAAATAAACATGCTCTCATTGGACGACAGGGCCATTCATCCGTGACCTTATGTCTATCACAATATCCTTGACTGACAGCTAGGTCACTGTACCCAACTTATCAAGGCAGCTGTCGAATGGCGACCGACAAACACGGCGACCAAAGCTCAGCATACTCCGCCGGCTTTATCAACGAACCGGCTGAACGATATTGATTCGGCTGAAATATGTTGTATGAACACAGCGCGTTGTCTTACACAAACCAAAATACTGTCATTAAAAAAACATTAGCGTGTTTGTATCCATACGCTTAACCAGAACAGTACATTTTACATTTAGATTTGAGTAATTTAGCAGACGTTCTTATCCAGAGTCTCAGGTTCTTGACATTAGTCCACTTGTTAAATTGACTCAGTCAGGAAACAGGCTGCATTGTTTGATTCCTTCAGATTTTCAAGTCGGAAGTTTACATATACTTAGGTTAGAGTCATTAAAACTCGTTTTTCAACCACTCCACAAATGTCTTGTTAACAAACTATAGTTTTGGCAAGTCGGTTAGGACATCTACTTTTTGCATGACACATGTAATTTTTCCAACAATTGTTTACAGACAGATTATTTCACTTCTAATTCACTGTATCACAATTCCAGTGGGTCAGAAGTTTACATACACTAAGTTGACTGTGCCTTTAAACAGCTTGGAAAATTCCAGAAAATGATGTCATGGCTTTAGAAGCTTCTGATAGGCTAATTGACATAATTTGAGTCAATTGGAGGTGTACCTGTGGATGTATTTCAAGGCCTACCTTCAAACTCAGTGTCTCTTTGCTTGACATCATTGGAAAATCAAAAGAAATCAGCCCAAAAAAATTGTAGACCTCCACAAGTCTGGTTCATCCTTGGGAGCAATTTCCAAATGCCTGAAGGTACCACGTTCATCTGTACAAACAATAGTACGCAAGTATAAACACCATGGGACCACGCAGCCGTCATACCGCTCAGGAAGGAGACGCGTTCTGTCTCCTAGAGATGAACATACTGTGGTGCGAAAAGTGCAAATCAATCCCAGAACAACAGCAAAGGACCTTGTGAAGATGCTGGAGGAAACAAGTACAAAAGTATCTATATCCACAGTAAAATGAGTACTATATTGACATAACCTGAAAGGCCGCTCAGCAAGGAAGAAGCCACTGCTCCAAAACCGCCATAAAAAGCCAGACGGTTTGCAACTGCAGATGGGGACAAAGATCATACTTTTTGGAGAAATGTCCTCTGGTCTGATGAAACAAAAATATAACTGTTTGGCCATGATGACCATCGTTATGTTTGGAGGAAAACGGGGGATGCTTGCAAGCCGAAGAACACCATCCCAACCGTGAAGCACGGGGTTGGCAGCATCATGTTGTGGGGGTGCTTTGCTGCAGGAAGGACTGGTGCACTTCACAAAATAGATAGCATCATGAGAAAGGAAAATTATGTGGATATATTGAAGCAACATCTCAAGACATCAGTCAGGAAGTTAAAGCTTGGTCGCAAATGGGTCTTCCAAATGAACAATGACCCCAAGCATACTTCCAAAGTTGGGAAGATGGTATAAGGACAACAAAGTCAAGGTATTGGTGTGGCCATCACAAAGCCCTGACCTCAATCCTATTGAAAATTTGTGGGCAGAACTGAAAAAGCGTGTGCGAGCAAGGATGCCTACAAACCTGACTCAGTTACACCAGCTCTGTCAGGAGGAATGGGCCAAAATTCCCCCAACTTATTGTGGGAAGCTTGTGGAAGGCTACCCGAAACATTTGACCCAAGTCAAACAATTTAAAGGCAATGCTACCAAATACTAATTGAGTGTATGTGAACTTCTGACCCACTGGGAATGTGATGAAAGAAATAAAAGCTTAAATAAATCATTATCTCTACTATTATTCTGACATTTCACATTCTTAAAATGAAGTGGTGATCCTAACTGACCTAAGACAGGGAATATTTACTAGGATTAAATGTCAGGAATTGTGAAAAATGGAGTTTAAATGTATTTGGCTAAGGTGTATGTAAACTTCCGACTTCATCTGTGTACTATTACTTCTTCCTTCACTAAAGGTTATATTGACCATTCTGTTTGACTGCTCTCTCTCTCTTGCTAAAAGCTGTTTCCTCGCCCTCGTCATTCACCATGAAGACTAACACACTCAGCACTTCTGTACCCACCTCTTACTACCCAGGTAAACTACCTCTTCAAACTCCTTTTAACACTAATACCACCTTCTTTGACCTCTTATAACCCTTGATCTCTGAATGACCCCTTCAACTTTGACCTTTTAATGAATCCAGGCGCCTTTGTTTGGTCAACGTTCTGCTTGATCTAACGGTGGCCTGCGAAACACTGTAATGATGCCTGTTCTCTTTTTGCCTGCAGTTTTAATTGCTCTATAGCGTTTGCACTTCAGCATTCTATTTCCGGCCCCTACTTGGGAGAACCATATTTAGCCATATTGGTAGATCGATTTGAAGTGATAATGAAATTCGTTGGATTTTGTTGGACATGATATTAAACTGACTTAGTTATAATCTCTCATATTGTTACTTATGAGCTATTTATGCTGTTCTTCCATGGGGGGGAGGGGGGGGTTCTTTGCCTCTCTTGTTGACTGTAATAACAATTTACTGCTCTGCTGTAATGTTGCTGTCTCACCTGAGGGGAGAGCACGTCACCCTATTCACTGCTATATTCTCTCTTCTTTGTTAACCCCCTACTCTGCACTGGTTTTGGGGTGTGGGCAGATCCCTTTGTGCCAACCGCTATCTTGGGTGAGAAAACATTCTTTATTTTTTACATACAATACGTTTCTTATGCTTACAGACCAACTGAGAGACAGCCTACTCTAAAATAGACTAGGTGCTGTGCATTTGAGGGAAGGAGAGAGGGGAGAGAGGGGAGAGAGTGGAGGGGGAGAGAGAGTAATTTGGACTGTTTTTTTTCTTCCTGATAATGGCTTTCACACATTCATACCTGCCTGCTTTTCTTCTTTATGTCAGACCAGAAGGTTCTGTTTCTTTCTAATCAAGCTGAGGTTGGCTAATTCACTCCATCCCATCCGCATTCCGTGTCGTGCGTGTGACGTCACGTATGTCTATGACCTCTCATATGCATGGACAGACAATGTGGACTGGATGAGGGGGAGTGGCACAGCAAACAAACTGAAAACATGCATACAAACAGACAAAGTAGTTCCAATCGCCATAGCAGAAAGTAGTTCCCATCGCCATAGCAGAAAGTAGTTCCCATCGCCATAGCAGAAAGAAGTTCCCATCGCCATAGCAGAAAGAAGTTCCCATCGCCATAACAGAAAGAAGTTTCCATCGCCATAACAGAAAGAAGTTTCCATCGCCATAGCAGAAAGAAGTTTCCATCGCCATAGCAGAAAGAAGTTTCCATCGCCATAGCAGAAATAAGTTTCCATCGCCATAGCAGAAAGAAGTTCCCATCGCCATAGCAGAAAGAAGTTCCCATCGCCATAGCAGAAAGTAGTTCCCATCGCCATAGCAGAAAGAAGTTCCCATCGCCATAGCAGAAAGAAGTTCCCATCGCCATAGCAGAATGAAGTTCCCATCGCCAGAGCAGAATGAAGTTCCCCTCGCCATAGCAGAAAGAAGTTCCCCTCGCCAGAGCAGAAAGTAGTTCCCATCGCCAGAGCAGAAAGTAGTTCCCATCGCCATAGCAGAAAGTAGTTGCCATAGCAGAACGAAGTTCCCATCGCCAGAGCAGAAAGAAGTTCCCATCGCCATAGCAGAAAGAAGTTCCCATCGCCATAGCAGAAAGAAGTTTCCATCGCCATAGCAGAAAGAAGTTCCCATCGCCATAGCAGAAAGAAGTTCCCATCGCCATAGCAGAAAGAAGTTCCCATCGCCATAGCAGAAAGAAGTTCCCATCGCCATAGCAGAAAGAAGTTTCCATCGCCATAGCAGAAAGAAGTTTCCATCGCCATAGCAGAAAGAAGTTCCCATCGCCATAGCAATGACCATATAGAGAAGTGGCAAACATTGGAAAGCTCTCGGGCAAAGCTACGGAATTATCCACTTTTGCCAATGTAACTATTGCCTAGTCGAAACATGTCAAATCCTTCAGAACAATAATTGTCAGTTCCAACCCTTTCATTTAGAGAAACTTGCAGTTTCAATAACTTTGTCTTGGTAGGTTGTTTGTTGTGCAGCCAGGTACATTAGACAACATACACACACCACCTGTAGACATTTAAAATATCAACATACAGTAAAATGTATTTTTTTTTAACCAGATTTACACACTTTAGGGTAGTAGACAGAGCTAAAAAGCACAGCAGTGTCTCAAGCAAGCAAGCAAGCATGTCATGAGTGATTTTCTAGATGATTCCCCAGGCAAGTCCCAATAGTTCACATCCACCGTTTACAGTACCTCAGAAAAGGGCAAGCTAGTGGTTTCACTTGTTTTCTAGAGAGGTTTTCAAACGTGATCGGGAGATGATTTATCACAGATGTAGGATCTTAATTTGATCACTCTTTTGTTGCTGAGAATTTTCATAAATTTACATAAATTCACTAAAAACCCACACTACCAAACGGTTATATTAAGAGTATTGCACTTTTCATGTAGCCTACTTTTGGCCAGATCAAGCAACATTATGGACTAAAGGTTCAAATCCTGTTGCTGCAGGATTATTATTGCTTTGACAATATAGGTCAAGTTAAGTTAGTTAAACTGATTTGGCAAATGTCAAATGAAAATGTTATTAAGTAAACAAAATGTGTTGGTTCTTTATCATGTAATTATCAGCATTGATTACATTAAAATGGCAAGTTCTAGGTGATTCCAACCAAATTAACGCAACCCCAACTAAAGTGTCCCAAATCTAGCTTTCTGAGAGGTGTCCAATTGAACTGAATAGTTGCTTTGATCAGGACTCCCGGAATGGCAAAAAAATGTTAGTGCCTAGAAACAGCTAGAGAAAATTAAAACTGTGCAGGTGCTCATGCCTAAACTTTATATTGTTGCTTATACCCTGTTTCCTTTCTCTTCTTTTCTTCTTCACATTTAACCTGTTATGTCCTCTAATAAAGTTCCCATTAATGGTAAGTTGCCAGTCTGCCCTGTTTTCCCTGGGGTGAGGAGATGTGTGTGTGCCTCATGCTATTGAAAAGGGGCTTGCCTTGGGGGCTGCTCTCCCATCTTGTTGCCACGCATGCACTTGTGTTAGCGCATCTCACGCCCCCCTTCCCACTGTGAAGCTATTAGCTAGCATGGCGGTCTGACTCCACCCGTGGACAGTGTTGCCTCATGCATATGTGGACTATGTGACATACCCCCACAACCCCCACCCCCCTTTGTTGAATGGGGGGTCTCACGTCTCTGACATTTTGTGTTACGATTTCCCGTTAGACGTAGTTACCGACCAAGGTAGCCACTTCATTTGATCGTGCACCCACGTCATCCATTCACCGCCGCCATTCCATCATTTGTGCAACCTTATTTTGCCATTGGTCAAATTCTGCGGATAGAAAATATTTTATTGAGAAGTTAGCCACAAGCTAGCGTTATCAGAACTGAGGGCTATTCTAGCGTCAATAGAAATAAAGCCAGCTCTTTCCCCTCATCATAGAGAATAGATGTAAATAGAGATACTGGGCACCGTCATCTATTGTAACATAGTGTTATAATACAATATCCATTATGTTGTCTTCACCACGTTTTACAGCACTGTAATAACTAGTTGAGCACGACGTAGTTTCTAAGTAACTCCTTTTCATTTCATGTTTTGTCATTGAATAACTTTATATTGTGACCTTGTATTCATCCATTATAATGTCAACAGTGTTTCCTATCCTCTGTCTGTACGGGGTTGTGCAGCACTGACCAGTGTGTGTGTGTTTGTGTGTCCTCGTCCTTCCTCTGTGTTTCCAGATGAGAACCACACCATGACCAGTGACACCAGTAGTCTGGTCCAGTCCCACAGCCACTCCTATAAGAAGAAGAGGGAGGTGGCGGATGTTCCTCCCTACCAGACCGGTCAGCTCCACCCGGCCATCCGCGTGGCCGACCTGCTCCAGCACATCACCCAGATGAAGTGTGCCGAGGGCTACGGCTTTAAGGAGGAGTATGAGGTGAGAGCCCCAACTACCTGCCTGTCTGACTAGTGTAGTGTCCCCCCTGTCCTCTCTCACATGGCACACAGTGTCCCCACATGCACACAGTGTCCCCACATACCACAGTGTCCCCACATACCACAGTGTCCCCACATACCACAGTGTCCCCACATACCACAGTGTCCCCACATACCACAGTGTCCCCATATACCACAGTGTTCTTTTACAAATCACCATGTACAGTATACACGTACTCCACGTCACCAGTCTGTCTTTGTAGACTCCCTCACTCTGAAGCAAACCAAGCACACAGGTCCCTGTTTGTCTTTATTTTATTTAGTTTTTCTTATTTTTTGTGTTTCTTTGTTGCTTTTAATGCTTGCCTTTTTCCTGGTTTGTTGCTTTTAATGCTTGCCTTCTTTCCTGGTTTGTTGCTTTTAATGCTTGCCTTCTTTCCTGGTTTGTTGCTTTTAATGATTGCCTTCTTTCCTGGTTTGTTGCTTTCCTTCTATTTTCTTTAGTGTTTAGATAACTTGTTTGTTAGACGTTTCTGCATGGAGTTGCACTTTTGGTCTTTGTGAATGAACTTGTCATGAGCAATTAGTGCACAAAATACACTAGTTCTGTGTCCACACTCCTCCCGTTCCAATGTTTGTGTCACCACTGAATTTCTCTGGCTTAGTGTTTGGGCTCCTGCAGTTTGTTGACTGCACGCTACACTGCTTAGATCTTACTGCCTCGTGGACACCATCCATTTAGTTTAGCAACACTAAACCGCCCTGGTTTGAAAATTTGCCATCTAAATCTTGAAAATCCTACACCACGCACACACATACACAGTCAATAAATGCATACACACACTCAATAAACACACACACACTCAATAAACACACACACACACACACACACGCACATTCAATAAACACACACACACACACACTTAAGGGGGGATTTCTGAGACTGTGACTTTGTGTTAACGGCTGAGACCATTGCGAGCTGCCAGCGATGCCTAGAGTCTGTATAGTGAACGAACTAGATGTGAACAGTGCTTTTCTCCAGAAGCTGATGACAAACCTAACAAATGTCACAGCAGTGTCTTATTCCCTCGCCACTCAGCACATAGTGTGTGATTGTGGTGTTACGTGTGTGTGTGTGGGAGTGGGAGTGTGCTTGAATGCACATATTTGTTTGTGTGTGTACATACAGTATACACAAGCTACCTCGCTCACCTTCCAACCCATCACAAGGGAGTTTCTACCTTTTTCAACATAGGGTATTTACCTGTAATGAACTATCCACCAACCCCCCTCCCATCTTATCCTTTACTTTGCTATACCCACTACTTACACAATAAACGACACAGGAATCAAATCAATAATTCAAGCTCCAATACCCGGGCCCTGTGGTTTGGTGCTACCCTCAGGGCTCAATTCATTATGGATATGGATGGAAGGCTTAGGCTACTAGTGCAATAATACAGTATTGCCAGTCGGGAAAAAAAATTGAGTGTGGAATAATTTATGCCCCCCCCTCCACCCCTCCATCTGAAAGTGCTTCACTTCACTGTTTTTTTACATTTTCTATCTTTCTATTTGCAACGCCTCTAAAAGTTAGAGACGTCGTTCTCTTTTCTTTTCCTGCTACCACTGTCTTAGGTGTAAATGGTCTAGACATGACGAGCCGAGCACCAAACTAAACTGATCAATTCTAATCTCTCCCCCGATTCCATGCTTCTTGTTATTCCATAACTTTGTCTATGGGAAAGATAAACAAGGTAAGCGAGTCACCTTTTTGGTTTGATTGTGAAATATGTTTTTAGATCGTTGCTTTGTCGTAGTATTGTAGAAGCCCTAGATGCAGCTAGCATACAACCTATAGCTCCTATCTTGTTGAGTTGGTTCCTACGATATTGATCATAATTCTTTCTTTGATACCTGCTGTTCCAATGGCTACCCAGACTATTTGCATTGACCCCCCCCCCCCTTTTCTTTACACTGTTTATTATCTATTATCAATGTATAGTCACTTTACCCCTACCTACATGTACATATTACCTCAATTACCTCGACTAACCTGTACCCCCACACATTGACTCGGTACCGGTACCCCCTGTATATAGCTTCGCTACTTGTATTTTATTGTTGCTCTTTCATTTTTTCTTTAGTTTATTTAGTAAATATTTTTCTTAACTCTTATTTTTCTGAAAACTGCATTGTTGGTTAAGGGCATGTATGTAAGCATTTCACGGTAAGGTCCACACCTGTTGTATTCGACGCATGTGACAAATAACATTTGATTTGATTGTCTGTGTCCAAAAACATGCATTTAAATAGGCCTACAAACCATAAAATACTAGAAAAAAGAAAAAAAAATCTGTTCCAAATGAATCCCCTGTGGCCAGTGAGAATCAAAGAGCAGTGAAATGAGTGGCGTTCAGTCGACACAACAGCACGTACCAGAGGTCCCATCTAATGGAAGTGTTTGTAGACAAAACACACTCCGCATTCATCCCAGACACACAGTAAAGGGGCTCCAGTTCAGGCCTGCCTCTTCTTCAAAGGCAAAAAACACATTTGATTTGTTTTGATGATAATGCAGTCAGAAGCCATTTGAAATGTTTACTCATGAAAGGCTGTAACTGCTCCAGCTTGCCCTCTTGGTATGGTATGTTGCATTCAAAAACCAAATATTAAGACTTGCAGATCATATTTAGTTGAAACCAATTGAGTTCCTGAGATCAACCTACTTTGTACCTAAATCAGCCATTAATATGCAGCTTTTGCTGTGATCGTTATTCATGAATGGCCCTTACTTTTCCTCCCTCATATCCACCTCCCTAACCACTACACCATCTTACTATGTAACACACTGTTCAACAACCAACTCGGTTTACCTTTCATGTCATCATAACACACTGTTTCTCTCCTCAGATTGGCTTCATACGGGCAGCATCTTCCAAGCATTATGTTAATTGCCGAAATGTGCCTTTGTGTTTATGCCAGATTTTGCTGCCTACTGGTAAACACTTGAGAAGCGTTGTGTGGGCTAAAAACGCAGTGGAGCTGTTTTGCTGCAGAAGCTTTGTCTAAGGCCCTACCACGTTTGGTGCCTCTGAGGAGTGTTTTCAGAGTCTCCGTGGCCCTGTAGTCAGTAGCGTTGAGGGTGAAATCACAAGGGGGTTTTAGAATCAAAAGGGGTTGGTGTCGCACCTGAGTGAGAGACTGAACATCAACAGCCATTCAGAAGCTCCTTTGAGCCGCGGGAACAATGGCTTCCACACTGTTTGTTCACTCGCTTGTTTTGGATAAGATTTGGGATAAGAGAGCACTTTTGTTTGGATTCGGGCCCGTGAGAGCGGACCATAGATCTCATCTCAGTAGGTCTACTTCAATGAAAATCACCTGTGTGATGCTTTGAAAAAGTTTGAGAGGGAAAAGTATGCAGGGCTTTGAATTCATTACTTGTTTTCCACCAATCACGTTAAGGCTTACTGGCAGGTGGTGGGAAAACCTGGCCAATGGAGAATTAGTATGATAGTGCCAATGGGGTTAGATGAGGCCTGGGGCTGCCTCCTAACTATTTGACTTGTAATTCCCCCACATCTTGCTGCAAGGCTGCTATGGATGTTAATAATTCAATATTATACCTTTTATATTTAACTAGACCTTTTTTCATTAGCAGCCAATGTTTGGGTGATTATCAGGCTCAGAAAAAGCATGTTGTAGACTCTTAACATTTCTTGAAACCCAGTTTTGGGTTTTCCCTTGATCTGTACATTAGCATAGAAGTCTTGCAAACACAGTAGACATTGTTGCAAAATATATTATTTCTCTAAACTAGAGATCCAATATTACACCTGAACATGAAAAAATTATAAAGTACAAATATGAATAGTTGAACACCTTCCAGCATTGGTGCATTTCACATCACTTAATACTTTTTTGTGTTCTCTAACTCTCCCCAAACTATTTTGACAATGTGAAATGATTTATTCTTGAAGCTCTTTTTTTTCCTCTGACACCGCTCACCCCTGAAGTTTGACGCGTGTCTAAAGTAGTTTGCGGCAACGTTCTTCTCCCGCCCCTCCCCCCACCGCGGGCCAGTGTCGGACCACGGATCTCATTATAACACAGTTGAGAAAGAGCGGGAGGGAGCGAGAGAGAGATGAGCGTAAAGAAAGGTGCTCGTCAGTCATTCTATCACTCCTCTCCTCCCCGGGGGGAGAGAGAGAGAGGAAGCTGAGCGTAAAGAAAGGTGCTCGTCAGTCATTCTATCACTCCTCTCCTCCCCAGGTTGCCTCGCTCGCCATGGCTGCTCTGTGTCACTTCCTGCACATGAAAAGACAGCTGTCTTGAAAGATACACGGCAGTGATGAATAACAAACCAGCGCCACTTTGAAACTCAAAATCTAGAGAGGAGAAATGGAGAGAAAACAGAGGAAGAAGACTAAGTGCCTCACCGTTGTCAATATGTGTTAAACTGTGTTTAATGTCTCTTTACTGCATCCAATTCTGAGACATTCGAAGAGAGAAAAAGCAATCTGCATTCAAATACGGCCTGCCCTTCAAAGTGTCACTTGTAGTGGCGGTTTACAAGGCCTGCGACGGCACGTTTCTCCCCGTACCCAATGTGGCCGGTAAAAGGTCATGTGGTAATGCTAGTATTTTAAGCTCGTTTCAAGGTGACGTCACAGCGTGTATACCTGATTCCCTTGTTCAAAGACGTCTTCAGGAAAATAAAAACTTGATTCCTCCTCTCTGATTTCTCCCTCATTCCTCATTTACTCAAACAGCCATGTAAGCCTTGCCAAAGACTGATTTCTGTCATCGATGACTGTTAAGAAGTGGCATATTTTCCCACCTTAGGCAGTCACAGAAAATACCACAAATGTAAATTTTGTTATTTGATATCGAATGGAAGTGCCATTTCTCTCATTACGTCTGGCACTCAGTGGTGTGGGCGGGCAGGGAGGGGGACGACGACGACGACGACATCAGTGAGAGTGGGGCTCCTCGCCATGGGGACCAGGCTGCTTGCCATTATCCACTTGCAGCACTGATCAAGGCTTCTTGTCCTCTGAACGAGTTCTGTGTCATTTTATCATTGAGGGGAACAAGCGTGCGAGGGAGAGATATGGGGGGAGCAAGCGGCTTCCTTGGCCAAAAGAGGCTCCACTGCAGGCAATCAGAGCTAATCAGATCAGTTGTCTGATGGGGCTGAGAGAGAGGTATCGGAAGGAACGTTGGATGGATACGGCTAAGTAACAATGCATCATTATGATCTATTTATACATTCTTGAAACTCGTTGGAGCGGCAGCAGGCAGCTGTAGGAGACATTAACTTACAGGAGGAAGAAGCAGCTGGAGGAGACATTAACTTACAGGAGGAAGAGGCAGCTGGAGGAGACATTAACTTACAGGGGAAGAGGCAGCTGGAGGAGACATTAACTTACAGGGGAAGAGGCAGCTGGAGGAGACATTAACTTACAGGGGAAGAGGCAGCTGGAGGAGACATTAACTTACAGGGGGAAGAGTCAGATGGAGGAGACATTAACTTACAGGGGAAGAGGCAGCTGGAGGAGACATTAACTTACAGGGGAAGAGGCAGCTGGAGGAGACATTAACTTACAGGGGGAAGAGGCAGCTGGAGGAGACATTAACTTACAGGGGGAAGAGGTAAATGGAGGAGACATTAACTTACAGGGGAAGAGGCAGCTGGAGGAGACATTAACTTACAGGGGAAGAGGCAGCTAGAGGAGACATTAACTTACAGGGGAAGAGGCAGCTGGAGGAGACATTAACTTACAGGGGAAGAGGCAGCTGGAGGAGACATTAACTTACAGGGGATGAGGCAGCTGGAGGAGACATTAACTTACAGGGGATGAGGCAGCTGGAGGAGACATTAACTTACAGGGGAAGAGGCAGCTGGAGGAGACATTAACTTACAGGGGATGAGGCAGCTAGAGGAGACATTAACTTACAGGGGGAAGAGGCAGCTGGAGGAGACATTAACTTACAGGGGGAAGAGGTAAATGGAGGAGACATTAACTTACAGGGGAAGAGGCAGCTGGAGGAGACATTAACTTACAGGGGAAGAGGCAGCTGGAGGAGACATTAACTTACAGGGGAAGAGGCAGCTGGAGGAGACATTAACTTACAGGGGAAGAGGTAGCTGGAGGAGACATTAACTTACAGGGGATGAGGCAGCTAGAGGAGACATTAACTTACAGGGGAAGAGGTAGCTGGAGGAGACATTAACTTACAGGGGAAGAGGCAGCTGGAGGAGACATTAACTTACAGGGGAAGAGGCAGCTGGAGGAGACATTAACTTACAGGGGAAGAGGCAGCTGGAGGAGACATTAACTTACAGGGGAAGAGGTAGCTGGAGGAGACATTAACTTACAGGGGAAGAGGCAGCTGGAGGAGACATTAACTTACAGGGGAAGAGGCAGCTGGAGGAGACATTAACTTACAGGGGAAGAGGCAGCTGGAGGAGACATTAACTTACAGGGGAAGAGGTAGCTGGAGGAGACATTAACTTACAGGGGAAGAGGTAGCTGGAGGAGACATTAACTTACAGGGGAAGAGGTAGCTGGAGGAGACATTAACTTACAGGGGAAGAGGCAGCTGGAGGAGACATTAACTTACAGGGGAAGAGGCAGATGGAGGAGACATTAACTTACAGGGGGAGACGCAGCTGGAGGAGACATTAACTTACAGGGGGAGACGCAGCTGGAGGAGACATTAACTTACAGGGGGAAGAGGCAGCTGGAGGAGACATTAACTTACAGGGGAAGACGCAGCAGGAAGCTGGAAGAGACATTAACTTACAGGGGAAGAGGCAGCAGGAAGCTGGAATAGACATTAACTTACGGGGGAAGAGGCAGCAGGCAGCTGCCTCACCAGCACAACTCCAGTGCTGAAGTTTATTTTCATAATTAGTCCTAATTGCGTGTCCCGGTGCGAGATCCGAATGGCAAAAAACTAATATGATACATTTTTCATGAGGTGCTCTGCTCGGGCAGAGTAGGGTTTTATCAGCTCTGTGTCTGTATGCGGTTCTTTTTATTCTATTTCATCTCATGTTCTTTTTCGGGGGAACTAGTCCTTTAGAGGAGGATGTTGGTACAGTTTGTGCTGGACAGATGTTCTTCCTCGGTGAGGAAGATTCTGATTGGCTTACAGCACCAGCGTAATGGGCACCTTTTCTGAAAAGGTTCCCAGAAGGCCGTTTTCCTGCCTCCTTTCATGTCTAATAATGATGTGGATATATATCTCTATTTTTAATAATGTGTCTCCTCTTTTGACCCGACAGGATCTGCCGCTGGGTTGTCATTTAAAGAGCTGACCTCCTAACCCTTTGGACCTTTCGTGTCCTCTCTTTCTTCCTTTCTCTCTCTCAATTCAATTTCAATTCAATTTAAGGGGCTTTATTGGCATGGGAAACACATGTTTACATTGCCAAAGCAAGTGAAATAGATAATAAACAAAAGGGAAAACATTGAAATGAACGGTAAACATTAGACTCACAAAAAAATAGACATTTCAAATGTCATGTGTCTATATACAGTATTGTAATGATGTGCAAATAGTTGAAGTATGAAAGGGAAAATAAACATAAATATAGGTTGTATTTACAATCTCTCTCTCTCTTTCTCTTTTTTTCTCTCCACAGAGCTTCTTTGAAGGACAGTCTGCACCATGGGACTCTGCCAAGAAAGACGAGAACAGGATGAAGAACCGATACGGAAACATCATTGCATGTGGGTACAAATGATATGTCACCAGTATTTGTTGTTGTCATTCAATCCCCTAATGGTTAGATATCGATTTGTGAACATTATTGTGAAAAACGTCATTGATGTATTGTCTGTTATTGTAAAGACAACATATAGTTAGGATCATATTAAAAATGTGTCTTGAAGCTGTGATCCTCATTCCAAACGACGTTGAATGTGCATGCGGATACAACACAGGCAGTCCTAATTGACTTGGCAATTATGAAAATGAGCCTTGACATGGCCTAGGGTTCCATCTTTCTCTACAGAACCATTTCACACATTTCTTTTTTCCCCATCGGCCTACTCCGATACACACACACACCCCACCCCATCAGTGATGAGGTGATCGCCCCAGTTATTTCCATTGCAATAAGATTCCTGACACTTCCTGTCCCTGCAAATGAGCAACCGACCAGTTGCAGTGCTGCACATGGCGCGACAACCAATGAGCAGCAGGGCACATTGGGGGGGACTGACAGTTTTCTGCCGGTTATAATAATTAGTGAATAAATCATTCAGAGTACGTTAGCATCTCCTCTGTGCAATGGGAGAGAAAGAAGGAGATCAGAGAAGATCGTTCTCCTATCAGTCATAATGAATCGTTATGACTAATGGAGAGACACTTGTTTCATAACAGAGCTCTGTCATGCGATGAATTTCATTAAGTAGAGTCACACATCACAGTAGTTGACTGCCCAAACTTCTCTGCACCTAACTGGTGATACGGGCTCTTACTGTGCCCAGATCCATCACTTTGAATCCCAACAACAACTAAGATGAAACCATAACTGAAAACTGTAACTGAACAGCATAGTTATCTTACACATAATTGTTGACTGGTATCCAAATGAATAGGGTCTAAATCAACTTATTAACCCAGGAAAGGCTTTGTTCTAGGGGGCATATGTTAGACACCAGCACAGTGGCTAGGTAGTTTTGCAGTATGTGCAGGAGTTGATGACCTTAAACTCGGTGGACACTCTCCTCCACAGGGATAGCCGACCAGTGTTTTCCTCTCTGTCTCATCAATATTACTAATGGGGCCTTGTTTTCTCGTCCTCTCTTGTTTTTTCTTTCTCTCTGTCCTGTCTTCATCCAGATGATCACTCCCGCGTCCGGCTGCAGGCTATCGAGGGAGAGCAGAGCTCCGATTACATTAATGCAAATTACGTGGATGTAAGTACAACACCAGCCTGGGCTTAGACATAAAGGTCAGCCAGCGTGTGTCTGTGCACACGCATAGCTCTCAGATGGAATGAGATGATGATCAGGCTCCTGCTTAAATCCACAATCCTCCTACCCGCTCTCCTCCTCTTCCCGCACACCATTCAGAAGTTTAGACACACCTACTCATTCTGGGATTTATCTTTATTTTTACTGTTTTCTTCATTGCAGAATAATAGTGAAGACATCAAAGCTATGAAATAACACATATGGAATCATGTAGTAACCAAAAAAGTGTTAAACAAATCAAAATATATTTTATATTTGAGATTCTTCAAAGTAGCCACCCTTTGCCTTGATTACAGCATTGAACACTCTTGGCATTCTCTCAACCAGCTTCACCTGGAATGCAATTCAATTCAAGGTGTGCCTTGTTAAGTTGTGTGCCTTAATGCATTTGAGCAAATAAGTTGTGTTGTGACAAGGTAGGGGTGGTATACATATGACAGCCCTATTTGGTAAAAGACCAAGTCCGTATTATGTCAAGAACAGCTGAAGTAAGCAAAGAGAACTTTGAAAGTTTCTTCAAGTGCACAAAAACCATCAAGCGCTATGATGAAACTGGCTCTCATGAGGACCGCCACAGGAAAGGAAGACCCAGAGTTACCTCTGCAGCAGAGGATAAGTTCATTAGAGTTACCAGCCTCAGAAATTGCAGATAAATGCAAATAAATGCTTCACAGAGTTCAAGTAACAGACATATCTCATTATCAACTGTTCAGAGGAGACTGTGTGAATCGGATATTCATGGTTGAATTGTTGCAAAGAAACCACTACTAAAGGACACCAATAATAATAAGAAGAGACTTGCTTGGGCAAAGAAACACGAGCAATGGACATTAGACTGGTGGAAATCTGTCCTTTGGTCTGATTAGTCCAAATTTAAGCTTTATGGTTTCAACCGCCGTGTCTTTGTGAGACGCAGAGCAGGTGAAAGGATGATCTCCGCATGTGTGGTTCCCACCGTGAAGCATGGAGGAGGTGGTGTGATGGTGCTTTGCTGGTGACACTTTCTGTGATTTATTTAGAATTCAAAGCACACTTAACCAGCATGGCTACCACAGCATTCTGCAGCGATACGCCATCCCATCTGGTTTGCGCTTAGTGGGACTATCATTTGTTTTTTAACAGGACAATGACCCAGGCTGTGTAAGGGCTATTTGACCAAGAAGGCGAGTGATGGAGTGCTCCATCAGATGACTTGGCCTTCACAATTACCTGAGCTTAACCCAATTGAGATGGTTTGGGATGAGTTTGACCACAGAGTGAAGGAACAGCAGCCCAAAAGTGCTCAGCATATGTGGAAACTCCTACAAGACTGTTGGAAAAGCATTCCAGGTGAAGCTGGATGAGAGAATGCCAAGAATGTGCAAAGCTGTCATCAAGGCAAAGTGTGGCTACTTTGAAGAATCTAAAATATATTTTGATTTGTTTAACACTTTTTTGGTTACTACATATGTGTTATTTCATAGTTTTGATGTCTTCACTATTATTCTACAATGTAGAAAAATGTCAAAATAAAGAAAAACTCTTGAATGAGTAGGCGTGTCCAAACTTTTGACTGGTACTATATATATACACACACAACCACACACACACACACACTTTTTCCATATTTTGTTACGTTACAGCCTTATTCTAAAATGGATAAAAACTTAAATATTAACTTAAATATTTTTTTCCCCTCATCGATCTACACACAATACCCTATGAAAAAAACTGATACATTTACATAAGTATTCATAACCTTTACTGAGTATTTTGTTGAAGCACCTTTGGTAGCGATTACAACCTTGAGTCTTGGGTTTGACGCTACAAGCTTGGCACAACTGTATTTGCGGAGTTTCTCCCATTCTTCAGATCCTCTCAAGCTCTGTCAGGTTGAAATGGGAGCATCACTGGACAGCTGTTTTCAGGTCTCTCCAGAGATGCTCAATCAGGTTCAAGTCCAGGCTCGGGCTGGGCCACTCAAGGACATTGAGACTTGTCCCGAAGCCACTCCTGCATTGTCTTGGCTGTGGGCTTAGGGTCGTTGTCCTGTTGGAAGGTGAACCTTCGCCCCAGTCTGAAGTCCTCTGGAGCAGGTTTTCGTCAAGGATCTCTCTGCTTTGTTCATCTTTCCCTCGATTCTGACTAGTCTCCCAGTCCCTGCTGCTGAAAAACATCCCCACAGCATGATGCTGCCACCACCATGCTTCACCATAGGGATGGTGCCAGGTTTCCTCCAGACATGATGCTTGGCATTCAGGCCAAAGAGTTCAATCTTGGTTTCATCAGACCAGACATTATTGTTTCTCATGGTTAGAGTTCTTTTAGGTGCCTTTTACTGAAGATTGGCTTCCGTTTGGCCACTCTACCATAAAGGCCTGATTTGGTGGAGTGCTGCCGAGATGGTTGTCCTTCTGGAAGATTCTCCCATCTCCACAGAGGAATTCTGGAGCTTTGTCAGAGTGACCATCGCGTTCTTGGTAACCTCCCTGACCAAGGACCTTCTTCCCCATTTGCTCAGTTTGGTCGGGCAGCCAGCTCTATGAAGAGTCTTGGTGGTTCCACACTTATTCCATTTAAGAATGATTGAGGCCACTGTGTTCTTGGGGACCTTCAATGAAGCAGATATGGTTTGGTACCCTTCCCCAGGTCTGTGCCACTACACAATACTGTCTCTGAGCTCCTCGGAGAATTCCTTCGACATCCTGGCTTTGTTTTTGCTCTGACATACACTGTCAACTGTGGGACCTTATATAGACAGGTGTGTGCCTTTCCAAATCATGTCCAATCAATTGAATTTACCATAGGTGGACTCCAATCAAGTTGTAGAACCATCTCAAGGGTGATCAATGGAAACAAGATGCTCCTGAGTTCAATTTCAAAGTCTCATAGCGAAGGGTCTGAATACTTATGTAAATAAGGTATTTATGTTTTTATTTTTCATGTCATTATGGGGTATTGTGTGTAGATTGATGATGAAAAAACGAATCCATTTTAGAATAAGGCTGTAACGTAACAAATAAGTGAAAAAGTCAAGATGTCTGAATAATTTCAGACCGCAATTTCATTTGAAAAAAAACTATAAACGCAACATGTAAAGTGTTGGTCCCATATTTCATGAGCTAAAATAAAAGATCCCAGAAATGTTCCATACGCACAAAAAGCTTGTTTCTCAAATTGTCTGCTCGATTTTGTTTACATCCCTGTAAGTGAGCATTTCTCTTTTGCATATCAAGAAGCTGATTAAACAGCATAATCATTACACAGGTGCTGGGGGCAATAAAAGGCCACTCTAAAATGTGCCAGTTTGTCACACAACACAATGCCACAGATGTCTCAAGTTTTGAGGGAGCGTAAAATTGGCGTTCTGACTGCTGGAATTTCCACTGGAGGTGTTGCCAGATAACTTAATGTTCATTTCTCTACCATAAGCCGACTCCAACGTCGTTTTTGGAGAATTTGGCAGTATGTCCAACCGGCCTCACAACCGCAGACCACGTGTAACCACGCCAGCCCAGGACCTCCATATTCGGCTTCTTCACCTGTGGAATAGTTTTAGACTAGCGGAATAGTTTTAGACTAGCCACATGGACAGCTGATGAAACTGTGGGTTTGCACAGCCATATAATTTCTGCACAAACTGTCTCAGGTAAGCTCATCTGCGTGCTCGTTTTCCTCACCAGGGTCTTGACTTGACTGCAGTTCGGCGTCGTAACCGACTTCAGTGGGCAGATGCTCACCTTAGATGGCCACTGGCACTCTGGAGAAGTGCGCTCTTCACGGATGAATGCTGGTTTCAACTGTACCGGGCAGATGACAGACCGTGTGTGATGTTGTGTGGGCGAGCGGTTTGCTGATGTCAATGTTGTGAACAGAGTGCCCCATGGTGGCGGTGGGGATATGGCCATGGGCAGGCATAAGCTACAAACAGCAAACACAATTGCATTGTCATGCCATTCATCTGCCACCATCACCTCATGTTTCAGGATGTCGCATGGATTTGTACACAATTCCTGGAAGGTGAAAATGTCCCAGTTCTTCCATGACCTGCATACTCAACAGACAAGTCACCCATTGAGCATGTTTGGGATGCTCTGGATCAACATGTAAGACAGCGTGTTCCAGTTCCTGACAATATCCAGCAACTTTGCACAGCCATTGAAGAGGAGTGGGATTCCACAGGCCACAATCAACAGCCTGATCAACTCTATGCGAAGGAGTGTAGAGTGTAGAAGTAAAACAAAATGGAGTCATATTTTTTGTTGAACGTGAGAGACACAGCAGAGATAACAAGAGAAGAAAGAAGAGATGGTCAGTGACACACTCTGGAGATTTCCACGACTGTCTCTCACATGCACGCGCACACACACATTCATCACAAATGTGAGCCAAATGTCCATCTATGCTGTGGCGTAAACAGAGCTGCCTTTGACCGCCATGTGTCCTGTATATCCAGTCCGGACTATGGAATTAGAACTAGAACACTGTCCATCTCTATGTTCTGGATACAGTCTGTCCACGTCCAGTACATACTGTAGGGCCATTAGTTTGTTTCCCTGGTGACCGTTTACCACTAGAAGCCCACTCCTTGTTTACCCTCCTGGCTATTGCTGTTGACAGTCAATGTTATTTTCCTCTCCCATCAACCAGCTGGCATGGTGCCACCCACGCCAACCAACCTCCCCCTGCTTATACTTACCTCCCTTGTCTCCTCCTCGCTTCACTCCTCATCTCCCCCTCTACCTCCACGCCAAGCTTTGCTTTCACATGTCATTAGCCACATTAGCACACTTAGCTCTCTCTTCTTCAAAGGCCAGTGTAAATTAGTGTAAATTTGCAGCGTAGGTGGAACAAGTCGCTATATCTCGAAATGAAAGGGCCTGTAAATAATTTCCACACACCCACATGGCGTCTTCATGTCAGAGACATTGTGTTCAGGTGCTCAGAGATTGATAAAGAGATAATTATGAAAGCGTCCGCTCTCGTTGTCAAGACCAGAGTTGGTACGCGTTAGACAGCACTCTAAGTGGATATGGTTTAGTCTGGCATCTGGATTTGTTTCACTGTTTGCATAGTTCTTGATAGCAACTAGGTGATTCTGAAGGATATTATATGAGAGGTGAGAGGCCCATATGAGAGGCCCATTAACTTTATAGACGTTTTGCGTTTCAAAACCTCCTATGATAATGCAATGTTCCTCTCACAGAGAATCATAAGCATCAACCTTACAGTACTCATTAAAACATTCCATGAATACAATTTGACTGTGTTTGTATGTGCGCGCGTGTTTGGCAGCACACTCGTGTGTCCAGTCGTATGTGTTGAATTAGCATTCCGCGTCTTACTGCTCTGCAAGGTTACCTAATGTAGCTAATTACAGCTTGACCCCAGAGGACTCGTGGTGACACGGACATGAAGACATCTGTACACTACCTCCCTCCGCTGCACCTGCCCTCTCCTTTCCCTGCAGACTGTCTGTCTGGGTTTCTGCTCCCTCCCAGTGTTTCTCTAGCCTGTTTCTGTAGTGCTGTCTCACCAACTCCTTTGGTCATTGGCATGACAACGACCATAGCAGTTGGCTGTGTGTGTGGTGCATTCAGTCAGTGAACTCTGCAGCATCTGTGTGAGTGCTGCTCGTCTCCCAGGCACAGACCTAACAGGTCCCAATTAAGTGGAATTTCAGAAGGTCAGAACAGAAGTCTAAACCTTTCTTCCAACATGATGATCACATAGAATACGTGACCAGCCAATGAACCCTTCTCCTAATAGCCTCTCTCTAACTAACTCTATAGCCATAGTTGATATTCATCGCCACGTGTGATCCCACGGTGGGAACTCCTCGATAGTATGTAGAGCAAGAGGATAAACAAGTCTCAGGGAGCCCAGCCTATCAGAGCCCAGAGAGACAGAGAGCCCAGCATATCAGAGTAGAGGGATGAGGTGTCCCTGTTTGAATCAGTCCAATTCTATTCCATGTTAATTACAGTTGAGGTAAAGGGAATATGGCGTGGATAAGGGCTGGACCAGATGAAGACAATAGGTCAGACTTTGTGGCGGGTGGGAACGGCTCTTTACGCCAACATTTAGCTTCCCACCGTGTATAGTAGGCCTCGCTAGGATACAAGATGCTCGACAAATGAAATTTGAGGGGATTAGAGTAATCCCTCTGAGATTGAGCCTATTTCGAAGATAAGAGCCACACAGCAGAAGAATAACGCAGCCGTGTGCGTGTTCACAATCGACAGACTGTATTATCCATCGAAAATATGCTGTCAGTGCACTTTAAGTGAACCGACCGCAGGAATTCTTCGAGAAAGAGAAATGCTGCTGACAGGATGTTAGAGTGGTTGCTGTCATGTTGTTGTCATTATCTTAGAAGACGAGCTTTTGCACGTATTTTCAAACGGAATCCAAATCAACCTTTTCTTTCTACTTGGTTTGAATTATTTAGTAATTTAAGACAAAAAATATGTTTTCACCGCAGCATGTTTCGCTTCTTGACTCAAGTAAACAAATATGCCCATTGTACTGTATTCTTTTGTTTGTTCAATACTGACATCTGTGTGCTGAAAATTTTAATTTGTTTCTCTTTCTCGCTCTCTCTTTCGGATTTCAGGGCTACCACAGGCCAAATCACTACATTGCTACCCAAGGTAAGAACAGAAACACACAACAAACTTGTTCTTGTCTGAATATCTCAGTATTGTTGTTGGATCTGCAAGTCTTCAGTCTGCTGTTCAGTATGACAGCCTCACCAGAGCTGTCAACACAGATATACAAGAGATCTGTAAAAAGCTGTGGGACTCCCCTCTCTCTCGCTCTCTAACCAACCTCCCCCCTCCTTTATTCCCTGCAGCCTGTCCAAGCTGTGTTGTGCTGAAGTTGCGTCTTAGCGCAATTAATCAGTTGTGTGAGCAAAAGGGGAGGGGTGAGAATTGCAGTAATAAATAAATGGATAAGTTCATGTGTACTGGCGTGGTCTGTGTACATGCATATGCGTGTCTAAACGTGTGTGTTGTATTACTGCATTAATCCGGCAGGCATACGCTTTTCCCACAAGCCTGCTGGAGGTGAGCTCTGATTGATAGTTAATTGTTGTTGAATTCTTGGAGGCAATGTTTTCTCGGCCAGCCGCGCAAAGGTAATTCCATTCCACGCTCTCTCTACGACTATAGGCAGCCAATCCAGCACAGTCAGACCTAGTAGACAGTCTGGTGATCTAGTGGGTCTGGGAGCTGCATAATGACCTAGTAGACAGTCTGGTGGTCTAGTGGGTCTGGGAGCTGCATAATGACCTAGTAGACAGTCTGGTGGTCTGGGAGCTGCATAATGACCTAGTAGACAGTCTGGTGGTCTGGGAGCTGCATAATGACCTAGTAGACAGTCTGGTGGTCTGGGAGCTGTATAATGACCTAGTAGACAGTCTTGTGGTCTGGGAGCTGCATAATGACATAGTAGACAGTCTGGTGGCCTAGTGGGTCTGGGAGCTGCATAATGACCTAGTAGACAGTCTGGTGGTCTAGTGGGTCTGGGAGCTGCATAATGACCTAGTAGACAGTCTGGTGGTCTGGGAGCTGCATAATGACCTAGTAGACAGTCTGGTGGTCTGGGAGCTGCATAATGACATAGAAGACAGTCTGGTGGCCTAGTGGGCCTGGGAGCTGCATCATGACCTAGTAGACAGTCTGGTGGTATAGTGGGTATTGGAGCTGCATCATGACCTATTAGACAGTCTGGTGGTCTAGTGGGTCTGGGAGCTGCATCATGACCTATTAGACAGTCTGGTGGTCTAGTGGGTCTGGGAGCTGCATAATGACCTAGTAGACAGTCTGGTGGTCTGGGAGCTGCATAATGACCTAGTAGACAGTCTGGTGGTCTGGGAGCTGCATAATGACCTAGTAGACAGTCTGGTGGTCTAGTGGGTCTGGGAGCTGCATCATGACCTATTAGACAGTCTGGTGGTCTAGTGGGTCTGGGAGCTGCATCATGACCTAGTAGACAGTCTGGTGGTATAGTGGGTATTGGAGCTGCATCATGACCTAGTAGACAGTCTGGTGGTCTAGTGGGTCTTGGAGCTGCATCATGACCTATTAGACAGTCTGGTGGTCTAGTGGGTCTGGGAGCTGCATAATGACCTAGTAGACAGTCTGGTGGTCTGGGAGCTACATAATGACCTAGTAGACAGGCTGGTGGTCTAGGAGCTGCATAATGACATGGTAGACAGTCTGGTGGTCTAGTGGGTCTGGGAGCTGCATAATGACCTAGTAGACAGTCTGGTGGTCTAGTGGGTCTGGGAGCTGCATAATGACCTAGTAGACAGTCTGGTGGTCTAGGAGCTGCATAATGACCTAGTAGACAGTCTGGTGGTCTGGGAGCTACATAATGACCTAGTAGACATTCTGGTGGTCTGGGAGCTACATAATGACCCAGTAGACAGTCTGGTGGTCTGGGAGCTGCATAATGACCTAGTAGACAGTCTGGTGGTCTAGTGGGTCTGGGAGCTGCATAATGACCTAGTAGACAGTCTGGTGGTCTAGCGGGTCTGGGAGCTGCATAATGACCTAGTAGACAGTCTGATGGTCTAGGAGCTACATAATGACCTAGTAGACAGTCTGGTGGTCTAGTGGGTCTGGGAGCTGCATAATGACCTAGTAGACAGTCTGGTGGTCTGGGAGCTGCATAATGACCTAGTAGACAGTCTGGTGGTCTAGTGGGTCTGGGAGCTGCATAATGACATAGTAGACAGTCTGGTGGCCTAGTGGGTCTGGGAGCTGCATAATGACCTAGTAGACATTCTGGTGGTCTGGGAGCTACATAATGACCCAGTAGACAGTCTGGTGGTCTGGGAGCTGCATAATGACCTAGTAGACAGTCTGGTGGTCTAGTGGGTCTGGGAGCTGCATAATGACCTAGTAGACAGTCTGGTGGTCTAGTGGGTCTTGGAGCTGCATCATGACCTATTAGACAGTCTGGTGGTCTAGTGGGTCTGGGAGCTGCATAATGACCTAGTAGACAGTCTGGTGGTCTAGTTGGTCTGGGAGCTGCATAATGACCTAGTAGACAGTCTGGTGGTCTAGGAGCTGCATAATGACCTAGTAGACAGTCTGGTGGTCTGGGAGCTACATAATGACCTAGTAGACATTCTGGTGGTCTGGGAGCTACATAATGACCTAGTAGACAGTCTGGTGGTCTGGGAGCTGCATAATGACCTAGTAGACAGTCTGGTGGTCTAGTGGGTCTGGGAGCTGCATAATGACCTAGTAGACAGTCTGGTGGTCTGGGAGCTACATAATGACCTAGTAGACAGTCTGGTGGTCTAGTGGGTCTGGGAGCTGCATAATGACCTAGTAGACAGTCTGGTGGTCTGGGAGCTGCATAATGACCTAGTAGACAGTCTGGTGGTCTAGTGGGTCTGGGAGCTGCATAATGACCTAGTAGACAGTCTGGTGGTCTAGTGGGCCTGGGAGCTGTATAATGACCTAGTAGACAGTCTGGTGGTCTGGGAGCTGCATAATGACATAGTAGACAGTCTGGTGGCCTAGTGGGTCTGGGAGCTGCATAATGACCTAGTAGACATTCTGGTGGTCTGGGAGCGACATAATGACCCAGTAGACAGTCTGGTGGTCTGGGAGCTGCATAATGACCTAGTAGACAGTCTGGTGGTCTAGTGGGTCTGGGAGCTGCATAATGACCTAGTAGACAGTCTGGTGGTCTAGTGGGTCTGGGAGCTGCATAATGACCTAGTAGACAGTCTGGTGGTCTGGGAGCTGCATAATGACCTAGTAGACAGTCTGGTGGTCTGGGAGCTGCATAATGACCTAGTAGACAGTCTGGTGGTCTGGGAGCTGTATAATGACCTAGTAGACAGTCTTGTGGTCTGGGAGCTGCATAATGACATAGTAGACAGTCTGGTGGCCTAGTGGGTCTGGGAGCTGCATAATGACCTAGTAGACAGTCTGGTGGTCTAGTGGGTCTGGGAGCTGCATAATGACCTAGTAGACAGTCTGGTGGTCTGGGAGCTGCATAATGACCTAGTAGACAGTCTGGTGGTCTGGGAGCTGCATAATGACATAGAAGACAGTCTGGTGGCCTAGTGGGCCTGGGAGCTGCATCATGACCTAGTAGACAGTCTGGTGGTATAGTGGGTATTGGAGCTGCATCATGACCTATTAGACAGTCTGGTGGTCTAGTGGGTCTGGGAGCTGCATCATGACCTATTAGACAGTCTGGTGGTCTAGTGGGTCTGGGAGCTGCATAATGACCTAGTAGACAGTCTGGTGGTCTGGGAGCTACATAATGACCTAGTAGACAGGCTGGTGGTCTAGGAGCTGCATAATGACATGGTAGACAGTCTGGTGGTCTAGTGGGTCTGGGAGCTGCATAATGACCTAGTAGACAGTCTGGTGGTCTAGTGGGTCTGGGAGCTGCATAATGACCTAGTAGACAGTCTGGTGGTCTAGGAGCTGCATAATGACCTAGTAGACAGTCTGGTGGTCTGGGAGCTACATAATGACCTAGTAGACATTCTGGTGGTCTGGGAGCTACATAATGACCCAGTAGACAGTCTGGTGGTCTGGGAGCTGCATAATGACCTAGTAGACAGTCTGGTGGTCTAGTGGGTCTGGGAGCTGCATAATGACCTAGTAGACAGTCTGGTGGTCTAGCGGGTCTGGGAGCTGCATAATGACCTAGTAGACAGTCTGATGGTCTAGGAGCTACATAATGACCTAGTAGACAGTCTGGTGGTCTAGTGGGTCTGGGAGCTGCATAATGACCTAGTAGACAGTCTGGTGGTCTGGGAGCTGCATAATGACCTAGTAGACAGTCTGGTGGTCTAGTGGGTCTGGGAGCTGCATAATGACATAGTAGACAGTCTGGTGGCCTAGTGGGTCTGGGAGCTGCATAATGACCTAGTAGACATTCTGGTGGTCTGGGAGCTACATAATGACCCAGTAGACAGTCTGGTGGTCTGGGAGCTGCATAATGACCTAGTAGACAGTCTGGTGGTCTAGTGGGTCTGGGAGCTGCATAATGACCTAGTAGACAGTCTGGTGGTCTAGTGGGTCTTGGAGCTGCATCATGACCTATTAGACAGTCTGGTGGTCTAGTGGGTCTGGGAGCTGCATAATGACCTAGTAGACAGTCTGGTGGTCTAGTTGGTCTGGGAGCTGCATAATGACCTAGTAGACAGTCTGGTGGTCTAGGAGCTGCATAATGACCTAGTAGACAGTCTGGTGGTCTGGGAGCTACATAATGACCTAGTAGACATTCTGGTGGTCTGGGAGCTACATAATGACCTAGTAGACAGTCTGGTGGTCTGGGAGCTGCATAATGACCTAGTAGACAGTCTGGTGGTCTAGTGGGTCTGGGAGCTGCATAATGACCTAGTAGACAGTCTGGTGGTCTGGGAGCTGCATAATGACCTAGTAGACAGTCTGGTGGTCTAGTGGGTCTGGGAGCTGCATAATGACCTAGTAGACAGTCTGGTGGTCTAGTGGGCCTGGGAGCTGTATAATGACCTAGTAGACAGTCTGGTGGTCTGGGAGCTGCATAATGACATAGTAGACAGTCTGGTGGCCTAGTGGGTCTGGGAGCTGCATAATGACCTAGTAGACATTCTGGTGGTCTGGGAGCGACATAATGACCCAGTAGACAGTCTGGTGGTCTGGGAGCTGCATAATGACCTAGTAGACAGTCTGGTGGTCTAGTGGGTCTGGGAGCTGCATAATGACCTAGTAGACAGTCTGGTGGTCTAGTGGGTCTGGGAGCTGCATAATGACCTAGTAGACAGTCTGGTGGTCTGGGAGCTGCATAATGACCTAGTAGACAGTCTGGTGGTCTGGGAGCTGCATAATGACCTAGTAGACAGTCTGGTGGTCTGGGAGCTGTATAATGACCTAGTAGACAGTCTTGTGGTCTGGGAGCTGCATAATGACATAGTAGACAGTCTGGTGGCCTAGTGGGTCTGGGAGCTGCATAATGACCTAGTAGACAGTCTGGTGGTCTAGTGGGTCTGGGAGCTGCATAATGACCTAGTAGACAGTCTGGTGGTCTGGGAGCTGCATAATGACCTAGTAGACAGTCTGGTGGTCTGGGAGCTGCATAATGACATAGAAGACAGTCTGGTGGCCTAGTGGGCCTGGGAGCTGCATCATGACCTAGTAGACAGTCTGGTGGTATAGTGGGTATTGGAGCTGCATCATGACCTATTAGACAGTCTGGTGGTCTAGTGGGTCTGGGAGCTGCATCATGACCTATTAGACAGTCTGGTGGTCTAGTGGGTCTGGGAGCTGCATAATGACCTAGTAGACAGTCTGGTGGTCTGGGAGCTGCATAATGACCTAGTAGACAGTCTGGTGGTCTGGGAGCTGCATAATGACCTAGTAGACAGTCTGGTGGTCTAGTGGGTCTGGGAGCTGCATCATGACCTATTAGACAGTCTGGTGGTCTAGTGGGTCTGGGAGCTGCATCATGACCTAGTAGACAGTCTGGTGGTATAGTGGGTATTGGAGCTGCATCATGACCTAGTAGACAGTCTGGTGGTCTAGTGGGTCTTGGAGCTGCATCATGACCTATTAGACAGTCTGGTGGTCTAGTGGGTCTGGGAGCTGCATAATGACCTAGTAGACAGTCTGGTGGTCTGGGAGCTACATAATGACCTAGTAGACAGGCTGGTGGTCTAGGAGCTGCATAATGACATGGTAGACAGTCTGGTGGTCTAGTGGGTCTGGGAGCTGCATAATGACCTAGTAGACAGTCTGGTGGTCTAGTGGGTCTGGGAGCTGCATAATGACCTAGTAGACAGTCTGGTGGTCTAGGAGCTGCATAATGACCTAGTAGACAGTCTGGTGGTCTGGGAGCTACATAATGACCTAGTAGACATTCTGGTGGTCTGGGAGCTACATAATGACCCAGTAGACAGTCTGGTGGTCTGGGAGCTGCATAATGACCTAGTAGACAGTCTGGTGGTCTAGTGGGTCTGGGAGCTGCATAATGACCTAGTAGACAGTCTGGTGGTCTAGCTCGTCTGGGAGCTGCATAATGACCTAGTAGACAGTCTGATGGTCTGGGAGCTACATAATGACCTAGTAGACAGTCTGGTGGTCTAGTGGGTCTGGGAGCTGCATAATGACCTAGTAGACAGTCTGGTGGTCTGGGAGCTGCATAATGACCTAGTAGACAGTCTGGTGGTCTAGTGGGTCTGGGAGCTGCATAATGACCTAGTAGACAGTCTGGTGGTCTAGTGGGCCTGGGAGCTGTATAATGACCTAGTAGACAGTCTGGTGGTCTGGGAGCTGCATAATGACATAGTAGACAGTCTGGTGGCCTAGTGGGTCTGGGAGCTGCATAATGACCTAGTAGACATTCTGGTGGTCTGGGAGCTACATAATGACCCAGTAGACAGTCTGGTGGTCTGGGAGCTGCATAATGACCTAGTAGACAGTCTGGTGGTCTAGTGGGTCTGGGAGCTGCATAATGACCTAGTAGACAGTCTGGTGGTCTAGTGGGTCTTGGAGCTGCATCATGACCTATTAGACAGTCTGGTGGTCTAGTGGGTCTGGGAGCTGCATAATGACCTAGTAGACAATCTGGTGGTCTGGGAGCTACATAATGACATGGTAGACAGTCTGGTGGTCTAGTGGGTCTGGGAGCTGCATAATGACCTAGTAGACAGTCTGGTGGTCTAGTTGGTCTGGGAGCTGCATAATGACCTAGTAGACAGTCTGGTGGTCTAGGAGCTGCATAATGACCTAGTAGACAGTCTGGTGGTCTGGGAGCTACATAATGACCTAGTAGACATTCTGGTGGTCTGGGAGCTACATAATGACCTAGTAGACAGTCTGGTGGTCTGGGAGCTGCATAATGACCTAGTAGACAGTCTGGTGGTCTAGTGGGTCTGGGAGCTGCATAATGACCTAGTAGACAGTCTGGTGGTCTGGGAGCTACATAATGACCTAGTAGACAGTCTGGTGGTCTAGTGGGTCTGGGAGCTGCATAATGACCTAGTAGACAGTCTGGTGGTCTGGGAGCTGCATAATGACCTAGTAGACAGTCTGGTGGTCTAGTGGGTCTGGGAGCTGCATAATGACCTAGTAGACAGTCTGGTGGTCTAGTGGGCCTGGGAGCTGTATAATGACCTAGTAGACAGTCTGGTGGTCTGGGAGCTGCATAATGACATAGTAGACAGTCTGGTGGCCTAGGGGGTCTGGGAGCTGCATAATGACCTAGTAGACATTCTGGTGGTCTGGGAGCTGCATAATGACCTAGTAGACAGTCTGGTGGTCTAGTGGGTCTGGGAGCTGCATAATGACCTAGTAGACAGTCTGGTGGTCTAGTGGGTCTGGGAGCTGCATAATGACCTAGTAGACAGTCTGGTGGTCTAGTTGCTCTGGGAGCTGCATAATGACCTAGTAGACAGTCTGGTGGTCTAGGAGCTGCATAATGACCTAGTAGACAGTCTGGTGGTCTGGGAGCTACATAATGACCTAGTAGACATTCTGGTGGTCTGGGAGCTACATAATGACCTAGTAGACAGTCTGGTGGTCTGGGAGCTGCATAATGACCTAGTAGACAGTCTGGTGGTCTAGTGGGTCTGGGAGCTACATAATGACCTAGTAGACAGTCTGGTGGTCTGGGAGCTGCATAATGACCTAGTAGACAGTCTGGTGGTCTAGTGGGTCTGGGAGCTGCATAATGACCTAGTAGACAGTCTGGTGGTCTAGCGGGTCTGGGAGCTGCATAATGACCTAGTAGACAGTCTGGTGGTCTAGGAGCTGCATAATGACCTTGTAGACAGTCTGGTGGTCTGGGAGCTGCATAATGACCTAGTAGACAGTCTGGTGGTCTGGGAGCTACATAATGACCTAGTAGACAGTCTGGTGGTCTGTGAGCTACATAATGACCTAGTAGACAGTCTGGTGGTCTGGGAGCTACATAATGACCTAGTAGACATTCTGGTGGTCTGGGAGCTGCATAATGACCTAGTAGACAGTCTGGTGGTCTGGGAGCTACATAATGACCTAGTAGACAGTCTGGTGGTCTAGGAGCTGCATCATGACCTAGTAGACAGTCTGGTGGTCTAGTGGGTCTGGGAGTTGCATAATGACCTAGTAGACAGTCTGGTGGTCTAGGAGCTGCATAATGACCTAGTAGACAGTATGGTGGTCTAGGAGCTGCATAATGACCTAGTAGACAGTCTGGTGGTCTGGGAGCTGCATAATGACCTAGTAGACAGTCTGGTGGTCTGGGAGCTGCATAATGACATAGTAGACAGTCTGGTGGCCTAGTGGGTCTGGGAGCTGCATAATGACCTAGTAGACATTCTGGTGGTCTGGGAGCTACATAATGACCCAGTAGACAGTCTGGTGGTCTGGGAGCTGCATAATGACCTAGTAGACAGTCTGGTGGTCTAGTGGGTCTGGGAGCTGCATAATGACCTAGTAGACAGTCTGGTGGTCTAGTGGGTCTTGGAGCTGCATCATGACCTATTAGACAGTCTGGTGGTCTAGTGGGTCTGGGAGCTGCATAATGACCTAGTAGACAGTCTGGTGGTCTGGGAGCTACATAATGACCTAGTAGACAGTCTGGTGGTCTAGGAGCTGCATAATGACATGGTAGACAGTCTGGTGGTCTAGTGGGTCTGGGAGCTGCATAATGACCTAGTAGACAGTCTGGTGGTCTAGTTGGTCTGGGAGCTGCATAATGACCTAGTAGACAGTCTGGTGGTCTAGGAGCTGCATAATGACCTAGTAGACAGTCTGGTGGTCTGGGAGCTACATAATGACCTAGTAGACATTCTGGTGGTCTGGGAGCTACATAATGACCTAGTAGACAGTCTGGTGGTCTGGGAGCTACATAATGACCCAGTAGACAGTCTGGTGGTCTGGGAGCTGCATAATGACCTAGTAGACAGTCTGGTGGTCTAGTGGGTCTGGGAGCTGCATAATGACCTAGTAGACAGTCTGGTGGTCTAGCTCGTCTGGGAGCTGCATAATGACCTAGTAGACAGTCTGATGGTCTGGGAGCTACATAATGACCTAGTAGACAGTCTGGTGGTCTAGTGGGTCTGGGAGCTGCATAATGACCTAGTAGACAGTCTGGTGGTCTGGGAGCTGCATAATGACCTAGTAGACAGTCTGGTGGTCTAGTGGGTCTGGGAGCTGCATAATGACCTAGTAGACAGTCTGGTGGTCTAGTGGGCCTGGGAGCTGTATAATGACCTAGTAGACAGTCTGGTGGTCTGGGAGCTGCATAATGACATAGTAGACAGTCTGGTGGCCTAGTGGGTCTGGGAGCTGCATAATGACCTAGTAGACATTCTGGTGGTCTGGGAGCTACATAATGACCCAGTAGACAGTCTGGTGGTCTGGGAGCTGCATAATGACCTAGTAGACAGTCTGGTGGTCTAGTGGGTCTGGGAGCTGCATAATGACCTAGTAGACAGTCTGGTGGTCTAGTGGGTCTTGGAGCTGCATCATGACCTATTAGACAGTCTGGTGGTCTAGTGGGTCTGGGAGCTGCATAATGACCTAGTAGACAATCTGGTGGTCTGGGAGCTACATAATGACATGGTAGACAGTCTGGTGGTCTAGTGGGTCTGGGAGCTGCATAATGACCTAGTAGACAGTCTGGTGGTCTAGTTGGTCTGGGAGCTGCATAATGACCTAGTAGACAGTCTGGTGGTCTAGGAGCTGCATAATGACCTAGTAGACAGTCTGGTGGTCTGGGAGCTACATAATGACCTAGTAGACATTCTGGTGGTCTGGGAGCTACATAATGACCTAGTAGACAGTCTGGTGGTCTGGGAGCTGCATAATGACCTAGTAGACAGTCTGGTGGTCTAGTGGGTCTGGGAGCTGCATAATGACCTAGTAGACAGTCTGGTGGTCTGGGAGCTACATAATGACCTAGTAGACAGTCTGGTGGTCTAGTGGGTCTGGGAGCTGCATAATGACCTAGTAGACAGTCTGGTGGTCTGGGAGCTGCATAATGACCTAGTAGACAGTCTGGTGGTCTAGTGGGTCTGGGAGCTGCATAATGACCTAGTAGACAGTCTGGTGGTCTAGTGGGCCTGGGAGCTGTATAATGACCTAGTAGACAGTCTGGTGGTCTGGGAGCTGCATAATGACATAGTAGACAGTCTGGTGGCCTAGGGGGTCTGGGAGCTGCATAATGACCTAGTAGACATTCTGGTGGTCTGGGAGCTGCATAATGACCTAGTAGACAGTCTGGTGGTCTAGTGGGTCTGGGAGCTGCATAATGACCTAGTAGACAGTCTGGTGGTCTAGTGGGTCTGGGAGCTGCATAATGACCTAGTAGACAGTCTGGTGGTCTAGTTGCTCTGGGAGCTGCATAATGACCTAGTAGACAGTCTGGTGGTCTAGGAGCTGCATAATGACCTAGTAGACAGTCTGGTGGTCTGGGAGCTACATAATGACCTAGTAGACATTCTGGTGGTCTGGGAGCTACATAATGACCTAGTAGACAGTCTGGTGGTCTGGGAGCTGCATAATGACCTAGTAGACAGTCTGGTGGTCTAGTGGGTCTGGGAGCTACATAATGACCTAGTAGACAGTCTGGTGGTCTGGGAGCTGCATAATGACCTAGTAGACAGTCTGGTGGTCTAGTGGGTCTGGGAGCTGCATAATGACCTAGTAGACAGTCTGGTGGTCTAGCGGGTCTGGGAGCTGCATAATGACCTAGTAGACAGTCTGGTGGTCTAGGAGCTGCATAATGACCTTGTAGACAGTCTGGTGGTCTGGGAGCTGCATAATGACCTAGTAGACAGTCTGGTGGTCTGGGAGCTACATAATGGCCTAGTAGACAGTCTGGTGGTCTGTGAGCTACATAATGACCTAGTAGACAGTCTGGTGGTCTGGGAGCTACATAATGACCTAGTAGACATTCTGGTGGTCTGGGAGCTGCATAATGACCTAGTAGACAGTCTGGTGGTCTGGGAGCTACATAATGACCTAGTAGACAGTCTGGTGGTCTAGGAGCTGCATCATGACCTAGTAGACAGTCTGGTGGTCTAGTGGGTCTGGGAGTTGCATAATGACCTAGTAGACAGTCTGGTGGTCTAGGAGCTGCATAATGACCTAGTAGACAGTATGGTGGTCTAGGAGCTGCATAATGACCTAGTAGACAGTCTGGTGGTCTGGGAGCTGCATAATGACCTAGTAGACAGTCTGGTGGTCTGGGAGCTGCATAATGACATAGTAGACAGTCTGGTGGCCTAGTGGGTCTGGGAGCTGCATAATGACCTAGTAGACATTCTGGTGGTCTGGGAGCTACATAATGACCCAGTAGACAGTCTGGTGGTCTGGGAGCTGCATAATGACCTAGTAGACAGTCTGGTGGTCTAGTGGGTCTGGGAGCTGCATAATGACCTAGTAGACAGTCTGGTGGTCTAGTGGGTCTTGGAGCTGCATCATGACCTATTAGACAGTCTGGTGGTCTAGTGGGTCTGGGAGCTGCATAATGACCTAGTAGACAGTCTGGTGGTCTGGGAGCTACATAATGACCTAGTAGACAGTCTGGTGGTCTAGGAGCTGCATAATGACATGGTAGACAGTCTGGTGGTCTAGTGGGTCTGGGAGCTGCATAATGACCTAGTAGACAGTCTGGTGGTCTAGTTGGTCTGGGAGCTGCATAATGACCTAGTAGACAGTCTGGTGGTCTAGGAGCTGCATAATGACCTAGTAGACAGTCTGGTGGTCTGGGAGCTACATAATGACCTAGTAGACATTCTGGTGGTCTGGGAGCTACATAATGACCTAGTAGACAGTCTGGTGGTCTGGGAGCTGCATAATGACCTAGTAGACAGTCTGGTGGTCTAGTGGGTCTGGGAGCTGCATAATGACCTAGTAGACAGTCTGGTGGTCTGGGAGCTACATAATGACCTAGTAGACAGTCTGGTGGTCTGGGAGCTGCATAATGACCTAGTAGACAGTCTGGTGGTCTAGTGGGTCTGGGAGCTGCATAATGACCTAGTAGACAGTCTGGTGGTCTAGCGGGTCTGGGAGCTGCATAATGACCTAGTAGACAGTCTGGTTGTCTAGGAGCTGCATAATGACCTAGTAGACAGTCTGGTGGTCTGGGAGCTGCATAATGACCTAGTAGACAGTCTGGTGGTCTGGGAGCTACATAATGACCTAGTAGACAGTCTGGTGGTCTGGGAGCTACATAATGACCTAGTAGACAGTCTGGTGGTCTGGGAGCTACATAATGACCTAGTAGACAGTCTGGTGGTCTGGGAGCTACATAATGACCTAGTAGACATTCTGGTGGTCTGGGAGCTGCATAATGACCTAGTAGACAGTCTGGTGGTCTGGGAGCTGCATAATGACCTAGTAGACAGTCTGGTGGTCTAGGAGCTGCATAATGACCTAGTAGACAGTCTGGTGGTCTAGTGGGTCTGGGAGCTGCATAATGACCTAGTAGACAGTCTGGTGGTCTAGGAGCTACATAATGACCTAGTAGACAGTCTGGTGGTCTGGGAGCTGCATAATGACCTAGTAGACAGTCTGATGGTCTGGGAGCTGCATAATGACCTAGTAGACAGTCTTGTGGTCTAGTGGGTCTGGGAGCTGCATAATGACCTAGTAGACAGTCTGATGGTCTGGGAGCTGCATAATGACCTAGTAGACAGTCTGGTTGCCTAGTGGGTCTGGGAGCTGCATAATGACCTAGTAGACAGTCTGGTGGTCTAGTGGGTCTGGGAGCTGCATAATGACCTAGTAGACAGTCTGGTGGTCTAGTGGGTCTGGGAGCTGCATAATGACCTAGTAGACCGTCTGGTGGTCTAGTGGGTCTGGGAGCTGCATAATGACCTAGTAGACAGTCTGGTGGTCTGGGAGCTACATAATGACCCAGTAGACAGTCTGGTGGTCTGGGAGCTGCATAATGACCTAGTAGACAGTCTGGTGGTCTAGTGGGTCTGGGAGCTGCATAATGACCTAGTAGACCGTCTGGTGGTCTAGTGGGTCTGGGAGCTGCATAATGACCTAGTAGACAGTCTGGTGGTCTGGGAGCTACATAATGACCCAGTAGACAGTCTGGTGGTCTGGGAGCTGCATAATGACCTAGTAGACAGTCTGGTGGTCTAGTGGGTCTGGGAGCTGCATAATGACCTAGTAGACAGTCTGGTGGTCTAGCGGGTCTGGGAGCTGCATAATGACCTAGTAGACAGTCTGATGGTCTAGGAGCTACATAATGACCTAGTAGACAGTCTGGTGGTCTAGTGGGTCTGGGAGCTGCATAATGACCTAGTAGACAGTCTGGTGGTCTAGTGGGTCTGGGAGCTGCATAATGACCTAGTAGACAGTCTGATGGTCTGGGAGCTGCATAATGACCTAGTAGACAGTCTGATGGTCTGGGAGCTGCATAATGACCTAGTAGACAGTCTGGTGGTCTAGTGGGCCTGGGAGCTGCATAATGACCTAGTAGACAGTCTGGTGGCCTGGGAGCTGCATAATGACCTAGTAGACAGTCTGGTGGTCTGGGAGCTGCATAATGACCTAGTGGACAGTCTGGTGGTCTAGTGGGTCTGGGAGCTGCATAATGACCTAGTGGACAGTCTGGTGGTCTAGTGGGTCTGGGAGCTGCATCATGACCTAGTAGACAGTCTGGTGGTATAGTGGGTATTGGAGCTGCATCATGACCTAGTAGACAGTCTGGTGGTCTAGTGGGTCTTGGAGCTGCATCATGACCTAGTAGACAGTCTGGTGGTCTAGTGGGTCTGGGAGCTGCATAATGACCTAGTAGACAGTCTGGTGGTTTTGGAGCTACATAATGACCTAGTAGACAGTCTGGTGGTCTAGGAGCTGCATAATGACCTAGTAGACAGTCTGGTGGTCTAGGAGCTGCATAATGACCTAGTAGACAGTTTGGTGGTCTGGGAGCTGCATAATGACCTAGTAGACAGTCTGGTGGTCTAGGAGCTGCATAATGACCTAGTAGACAGTCTGGTGGTCTGGGAGCTACATAATGACCTAGTAGACATTCTGGTGGTCTGGGAGCTACATAATGACCCAGTAGACAGTCTGGTGGTCTGGGAGCTGCATAATGACCTAGTAGACAGTCTGGTGGTCTAGTGGGTCTGGGAGCTGCATAATGACCTAGTAGACAGTCTGGTGGTCTAGCGGGTCTGGGAGCTGCATAATGACCTAGTAGACAGTCTGATGGTCTAGGAGCTACATAATGACCTAGTAGACAGTCTGGTGGTCTAGTGGGTCTGGGAGCTGCATAATGACCTAGTAGACAGTCTGGTGGTCTGGGAGCTGCATAATGACCTAGTAGACAGTCTGGTGGTCTAGTGGGTCTGGGAGCTGCATAATGACCTAGTAGACAGTCTGGTGGTCTAGTGGGCCTGGGAGCTGTATAATGACCTAGTAGACAGTCTGGTGGTCTGGGAGCTGCATAATGACATAGTAGACAGTCTGGTGGCCTAGTGGGTCTGGGAGCTGCATAATGACCTAGTAGACATTCTGGTGGTGTGGGAGCTACCTAATGACCCAGTAGACAGTCTGGTGGTCTGGGAGCTGCATAATGACCTAGTAGACAGTCTGGTGGTCTAGTGGGTCTGGGAGCTGCATAATGACCTAGTAGACAGTCTGGTGGTCTAGTGGGTCTTGGAGCTGCATCATGACCTATTAGACAGTCTGGTGGTCTAGTGGGTCTGGGAGCTGCATAATGACCTAGTAGACAGTCTGGTGGTCTGGGAGCTACATAATGACCTAGTAGACAGTCTGGTGGTCTAGGAGCTGCATAATGACATGGTAGACAGTCTGGTGGTCTAGTGGGTCTGGGAGCTGCATAATGACCTAGTAGACAGTCTGGTGGTCTAGTTGGTCTGGGAGCTGCATAATGACCTAGTAGACAGTCTGGTGGTCTAGGAGCTGCATAATGACCTAGTAGACAGTCTGGTGGTCTGGGAGCTACATAATGACCTAGTAGACATTCTGGTGGTCTGGGAGCTACATAATGACCTAGTAGACAGTCTGGTGGTCTGGGAGCTGCATAATGACCTAGTAGACAGTCTGGTGGTCTAGTGGGTCTGGGAGCTGCATAATGACCTAGTAGACAGTCTGGTGGTCTGGGAGCTACATAATGACCTAGTAGACAGTCTGGTGGTCTGGGAGCTGCATAATGACCTAGTAGACAGTCTGGTGGTCTAGTGGGTCTGGGAGCTGCATAATGACCTAGTAGACAGTCTGGTGGTCTAGCGGGTCTGGGAGCTGCATAATGACCTAGTAGACAGTCTGGTGGTCTAGGAGCTGCATAATGACCTAGTAGACAGTCTGGTGGTCTGGGAGCTGCATAATGACCTAGTAGACAGTCTGGTGGTCTGGGAGCTACATAATGACCTAGTAGACAGTCTGGTGGTCTGGGAGCTACATAATGACCTAGTAGACAGTCTGGTGGTCTGGGAGCTACATAATGACCTAGTAGACAGTCTGGTGGTCTGGGAGCTACATAATGACCTAGTAGACATTCTGGTGGTCTGGGAGCTGCATAATGACCTAGTAGACAGTCTGGTGGTCTGGGAGCTACATAATGACCTAGTAGACAGTCTGGTGGTCTAGGAGCTGCATAATGACCTAGTAGACAGTCTGGTGGTCTAGTGGGTCTGGGAGCTGCATAAAGACCTAGTAGACAGTCTGGTGGTCTAGGAGCTACATAATGACCTAGTAGACAGTCTGGTGGTCTGGGAGCTGCATAATGACCTAGTAGACAGTCTGATGGTCTGGGAGCTGCATAATGACCTAGTAGACAGTCTGATGGTCTGGGAGCTACATAATGACCTAGTAGACAGTCTGGTGGTCTAGTGGGTCTGGGAGCTGCATAATGACCTAGTAGACAGTCTGGTGGTCTGGGAGCTGCATAATGACCTAGTAGACAGTCTGGTGGTCTAGTGGGTCTGGGAGCTGCATAATGACCTAGTAGACCGTCTGGTGGTCTAGTGGGTCTGGGAGCTGCATAATGACCTAGTAGACAGTCTGGTGGTCTAGTGGGTCTGGGAGCTGCATAATGACCTAGTAGACCGTCTGGTGGTCTAGTGGGTCTGGGAGCTGCATAATGACCTAGTAGACAGTCTGGTGGTCTGGGAGCTGCATAATGACCTAGTGGACAGTCTGGTGGTCTAGTGGGTCTGGGAGCTGCATAATGACCTAGTGGACAGTCTGGTGGTCTAGTGGGTCTGGGAGCTGCATCATGACCTAGTAGACAGTCTGGTGGTATAGTGGGTATTGGAGCTGCATCATGACCTAGTAGACAGTCTGGTGGTCTAGTGGGTCTTGGAGCTGCATCATGACCTAGTAGACAGTCTGGTGGTCTAGTGGGTCTGGGAGCTACATAATGACCTAGTAGACAGTCTGGTGGTCTGGGAGCTACATAATGACCTAGTAGACAGTCTGGTGGTCTAGGAGCTGCATAATGACCTAGTAGACAGTCTGGTGGTCTAGGAGCTGCATAATGACCTAGTAGACAGTCTGGTGGTCTGGGAGCTACATAATGACCTAGTAGACAGTCTGGTGGTCTAGGAGCTGCATAATGACATGGTAGACAGTCTGGTGGTCTAGTGGGTCTGGGAGCTGCATAATGACCTAGTAGACAGTCTGGTGGTCTAGCGGGTCTGGGAGCTGCATAATGACCTAGTAGACAGTCTGGTGGTCTAGGAGCTACATAATGACCTAGTAGACAGTCTGGTGGTCTAGTGGGTCTGGGAGCTGCATAATGACCTAGTGGACAGTCTGGTGGTCTAGTGGGTCTGGGAGCTGCATCATGACCTAGTAGACAGTCTGGTGGTATAGTGGGTATTGGAGCTGCATCATGACCTAGTAGACAGTCTGGTGGTCTAGTGGGTCTTGGAGCTGCATCATGACCTAGTAGACAGTCTGGTGGTCTAGTGGGTCTGGGAGCTGCATAATGACCTAGTAGACAGTCTGGTGGTCTGGGAGCTACATAATGACCTAGTAGACAGTCTGGTGGTCTAGGAGCTGCATAATGACCTAGTAGACAGTCTGGTGGTCTAGGAGCTGCATAATGACATGGTAGACAGTCTGGTGGTCTAGTGGGTCTGGGAGCTGCATAATGACCTAGTAGACAGTCTGGTGCTCTAGCGGGTCTGGGAGCTGCATAATGACCTAGTAGACAGTCTGATGGTCTAGGAGCTACATAATGACCTAGTAGACAGTCTGGTGGTCTAGTGGGTCTGGGAGCTGCATAATGACCTAGTAGACAGTCTGGTGGTCTGGGAGCTGTATAATGAACCTAGTAGACAGTCTGGTGGTCTAGGAGCTGCATAATGACCTAGTAGACAGTCTGGTGGTCTGGGAGCTGCATAATGACCTAGTAGACAGTGTGGTGGTCTGGGAGCTACATAATGACCTAGTAGACAGTCTGGTGGTCTGGGAGCTACATAATGACCTAGTAGACAGTATGGTGGTCTGGGAGCTACATAATGACCTAGTAGACAGTCTGGTGGTCTGGGAGCTACATAATGACCTAGTAGACAGTCTGGTGGTCTAGGAGCTGCATAATTACCTACTAGACAGTCTGGTGGTCTAGTGGGTCTGGGAGCTGCATAATGACCTAGTAGACAGTCTGGTGGTCTGGGAGCTGCATAATAACCTAGTAGACAGTCTGGTGGTCTAGTGGGTCTGGGAGCTGCATAATGACCTAGTGGACAGTCTGGTGGTCTAGGAGCTGCATAATAACCTAGTAGACAGTCTGGTGGTCTAGTGGGTCTTGGAGCTGCATAATGACCTAGTAGACAGTCTGGTGGTCTAGGAGCTACATAATGACCTAGTAGACAGTCTGGTGGTCTAGGAGCTGCATAATAACCTAGTAGACAGTCTGGTGGTCTAGTGGGTCTTGGAGCTGCATAATGACCTAGTAGACAGTCTGGTGGTCTAGGAGCTTCATAATGACCTAGTAGACAGTCTGGTGGTCTAGGAGCTGCATAATGACCTAGTAGACAGTCTGGTGGTCTAGGAGCTGCATAATGACCTAGTAGACAGTCTCGTGGTCTAGGAGCTGCATAATGACCTAGTAGACAGTCTGGTGGTCTAGTGGGTCTGGAAGTTGCATAATGACCTAGTAGACAGTCTGGTGGTCTAGTGGGTCTAGGAGCTGCATAATGACCTAGTAGACAGTCTGGTGGTCTAGGAGCTGCATAATGACCTAGTAGACCGTCTGGTGGTCTAGGAGCTGCATAATGACCTAGTAGACAGTCTGGTGGTCTAGGAGCTGCATAATGACCTAGTAGACAGTCTGGTGGTCTAGGAGCTGTATAATGACCTAGTAGACAGTCTGGTGGTCTAGGAGCTGCATAATGACCTAGTAGACAGTCTGGTGGTCTAGGAGCTGCATAATGACCTAGTAGACAGTCTGGTGGTCTAGGAGCTGCATAATGACCTAGTAGACAGTCTGGTGGTCTGGGAGCTACATAATGACCTAGTAGACAGTCTGGTGGTCTAGGAGCTGCATAATGACCTAGTAGACAGTCTGGTGGTCTAGGAGCTGCATAATGACCTTGTAGACCGTCTGGTGGTCTAGGAGCTGCATAATGACCTAGTAGACAGTCTGGTGGTCTAGGAGCTGCATAATGACCTAGTAGACAGTCTGGTGGTCTAGGAGCTGCATAATGACCTAGTAGACAGTCTGGTGGTCTAGGAGCTGCATAATGACCTAGTAGACAGTCTGGTGGTCTAGGAGCTGCATAATGACCTAGTAGACAGTCTGGTGGTCTAGTGGGTCTGGAAGTTGCATAATGACCTGTTTATTGGAGCACTGCCCTCCCAGGCCGTCCGCCTTGCCGTTCTCTGTCTCCTCAAAAGAACTACACCTGTTCTGTGACGAATGACACTGAATGAAACGCAGGCTGCGCTAACAGTCAAGTGGACACACATACCTGGTCCTCGGTAGTGTGTCTCTGTGCGTTAACCCCCAGGCGAATTGCTACCAACAGAGAGAGTGCCGACTGGTGAATGAGACTAGGAGAGGGTTGACCTCCATCCTATTTTATGATGAGACTATACAATATTTACTATACACAGTCATACTATACATTGAATAGGAGAGAAAATAATAGAGCACACCAGCCTCAGACAGAATTGGCAGCGGACTCTCCATGTTTAGTTTTTTTCAATGTTATGCCGGCGTTTGCAATTAGAGGGCAGCTTTCAAAGAGAATTCAATTTTTTGGGGGGGTGGCGAGAGAGGAAAATCATAACAAGCAGAGATCTTGCACAGATCAAAGGCAGATGTGCTTCAGGCCAATCGGGCGCTTGTCAGTCACGGACATTCAGCATGGGATCCCAAACAATATACACTGAGTGTACAAAATATTAAGAACACCGGCTCGTTCCATGACATAGACTGACCAGGTGAATCCAGGTGAAATATATGATCCCTTATTTATGTCACTTGTTTAATCCACTTCAATCAGTGTAGATGAAGCAGAGGAGATGTTAAAGCAGGATGTTTAAGGCTTGAAACAATTAAAGACATGGTTTGTGTAGGAGTGCCATTGAGAATGTGAATGGGCAAGACAAAACATTGAAGTGCCTTTGAATGGGGTATGGTGGTAGGTGCCAGGCACACCGGTTGGAATGTGTCAAGAACTGCAACGCTGCTGTTCTTTTCACGCTCAACAGTTTCCTGTGTGTATCAAGAATGGTCAACCACCCAAAGGACATCCAGCCAACTTAACACAACTGTGAGAAGCACTGGAGTCAACATGGGCCAGTATCCCTTTGGAACGCTTTCGACACATTGACACTTTCGACACAGAGTCCATGCCCTTACAAATTGAGGATTTTCTGAGGGCAAAAGGGGGTGCAACTCAATATTAGGAAGGGGTTCCTAATGTTTTGTACACTCAGTGTATGTTTTTACTCATGGGTGTGGGGAGGTGCATTTTGTCCATTCACCCCTTTTCTCTCAAGAGTACCCCCAGAGGCTAAAGGTCTGTATAGCCTTTTTAATATAATATCATTTATTAAAATACATACAACCTTTCTTTATTAACTCGGTCCTCACACAATCGCTGGCTGGCTGGCATGTTTCTCTTTCTAGGGGAAAAAGGTGCAAAGAAATAGCCTAGTCTCCTTCCCTCCTGAAGAATCCCAGCAATTTGTGTGTCTGTATCTGTGGCTGGCGGGGTGCCAGGATGAAAAGCATTACGACGACAGAGCCTCTCCTCTGACAGCCTGTCCACTCCAGCCGTCTGTGAAGCTTTTGTTTAGCTTTTTTCTCCTACTTCCTTGTCCTATTCCCCCAGTGCACCATGGGAGAATCTCTTCTCCACAACTAATTGGAGTTGCATGACTTGGCTTTACCCTCTGCCGCACTAGGCCATTTACCGCAGCTGCTCAACGATGATGCGTCGTGTCACTTTTTCTTCTCCCAGACGACGACACCAGCCGCGCTTCGCGCCTCTCCTCCGCCGAGACTTTCTTTCTCTACACAGTTGTACATATCCACTGTTAACGCTGTGTCAACACAGATGACTGGTTTAGTTGGCAAACGTCTCACAGGTTCACGAAGTGTGTTCATAAGGAGGGGAAAGGAGGGAGGAAGGGAAGGGAAGGGGGGGAGGTACTTGCATAGAGCTCTTAGAAGGAAATAGTTGGGAGATCAAACCTCCATTCATCCCGAGTGCAGTCCTTTTTTCATATCATCTACATAACACCATCACTTCCTCCAGAGAAAAAAACCTTCCTATCCCTGGTTGGATGAGTAACTGTAGGATACACACTGTTCTGATTTAATTGAATCTGCCTTTAATTTAGAAAGAAAATAATAAGTCTAGACTGGTGATGGTTGCTGTTAGGAGGAGTGAAGGGGGCCAGGGGAGAACAGGGAGTGTATCGGCTCTTAATCCTTGGAGAGATGGTTATGAATACCAGGAGAGCATGTGGCCTGGCATCGATAATGAGAAAACCTGCTCGCTTGCACTAGAGGTAAAGGCACCTGGAAGTGTCATCCGGCGAATTCTCAAGCATTTTAAAATGCGACACCAGTGTTTTGTAATGCGGCTGTTTGTGTGAGCATGAATATGGAACATCTGCAGGGAGCTTCGTGTGTGTACACGCGCGCGTGTGTGTGTGTGCTGGCGCATGTGTATGTTTTAGCTGTTGGAAGCAATTTGCTGTGGCTGACGGTACACACGACGCCGCAGCTCTCGAGGACACACACACGGATTTGCATGAGCTAATTAGCTCGTCCAAAGTATTTTTTTTGCATTTGCCAGTTGATTAAAAAACAATGCTAATTTGAATTAATTAAATTAGTAATTCTTAATTCCTTCCAGGGATCCTTTATTGCTCGGTGCAATCTTAAACACGGCCCACATTAAAGTGTGTAGGAGTTAATTGAGAGTGTGTGCACAGATTTCTGTCCCCCTGCCTGGCGTAAAGCTTCTTGTCATTCACCGCGTGTGTGTTGACTTAGATCCAGGCATTAGCTGATTGCCCTGTCAACAGTGATCAGAACGTACAGGCACACAGCCCGAGTGTCCTGTGTTGATAAAGTTCAACTGGGATAAACAAGGTGTTAACCAGCTGAACCTGTGCACTTTTCATTGCTCAGAAAACAAGCAAATAATCGACAAATGTGAAAAACGCTAACAAGGATGTGATGAAAATTGAATTAGTATGAGAAGAACCTGGTATAAGTAGAGGATCTGACAATCCTGACAATATTTGGACAATACACGCACTTTTATATTGGAAAATCACGTGTTGGTGTCATTCATAACATGATGTCCGTATGGTCACAAAGAGCTTCGCATACACAAACTCACACCCTTTCTCTCCTTTCTCTCTCTTTCTTTCTCTCTCCCTCGCTCGCTCGCTCTCTCTCCCTCTCCCTCTGTCTCTGTCTCTCCTCAGGGCCCATGCAAGAGACAGTCTACGATTTCTGGAGGATGGTGTGGCATGAGAACACGGCAACCATCGTCATGGTGACCAACCTGGTGGAGGTGGGCAGGGTGAGTACCACGAGACCCCAGACACACACACGCATAAACACACACACACAGTCACACACTACACACACTAAAGACAAACTCAATTCTGGTACATTTTATTGATTCAGCCAATAAATAAATCAAGTAAACTAAAAGGTGGACATTTTCCAGGCCTGGCATACAGAAACCAGGGGCCCAACATTTGAGTGTTTTCTGGAAAGCAACGCTATACAATGCCAATCTACTGGGGTGTAATGTCCCGTGTGGGTACAGACCTCGTTCAAGCCAATCAACCATTGGTTAAAGCCTTGAAAGGCGTGATCAGAGAGTGATCTGACCGGTTAGTCGAATAAGCTCTCTGAAGCTGTCAAACCCATAACAATACACGTGCACGCACGCACACACACACAATCATACACACTCTCACGCACACACTCATACACACAACGACAGAGAGGGCATGCCTAACCTGTCAGTGGCTCATTTAAGGAAGGGCCCCAACTCCCGCTGGCACCATATCAAATCAACAAAAGGGAACCGAGTGATGCACGGCCACAAAGCGCTAGCCAAGCGGGTGAATCCTCCCACCACCTGGTGCTATTGTTTTAACCACTCAGCCCTGGCTGTCCCATCTTGCCCCCTGTTGAGTCTCCACTCTCCAGGCCCCTTCAGTGGGCTGCAGGCAGGCCAGGGTCGGCAGGCAGGGAGGCACAGCGGCATTCTTTTCCACCATAATAATAAAAACCACTCACTCCACAGCCATTGTCTGCTAGGCCGCTTCACCACTGATGAACTCTGGGAAATCCCTTCTCCCAGGCTTCTGTCGCTTTTCGCGTTCATGCCAAGCAGTTTTGTTTGTTTTCGATCTAGCCTGTCTCCTGTTTCTACATCCCTTCTGGACCGCAGGTGGAGGGAGCACAAGGCACAACTAGACGTGAAGAATAACACTACCCCAGATAATGTGTTAGTGAGTGACGCAGGCAGCCACCCAAAGCATATCGCTGGCTGATCATCTATATCGTAGCTGTCAGACACGGTTGGGATTAATAGGATATTTCTGCCGAGACTTCATCTATAGGATGCTCTTCAGGGATAAGCTAGCTGAAGTATCAGGGGGATCTGAGAGGCTGGAGGATCTGGAGCGTCTTGACTTGAGCTCCATACTGTTTATGATCGTGTCACTGGATACCCAACTTCCTTTCACTGATGATCAGGGCTGAAGCTGCAGTCAGCTCCACAGTGACCCTGTACACTTTATTTATCCTGTCAGATTGTGATGAGGTACCTAGTAAGACTCGGATGGATATCTAATCGTACTAACCCAAATCATCCTCCCAATGTTTTATTTTGTGTGAGTGTATTTATGTTTTAAGGCTACATTACACTCTGTGACCAGTAGGAGTGCTTTGTATTGTTAAACCTCTCTTCCTATCACGGATCATGTACTTAATCCAAGTTCCTCTCAGAACCGTCGCCTGCTGTCCTTACATGCTTACCCAGTGTGGCACACAACACCTGAGAGAATGGAAGTGGCACTAGTTTGACAAAGCCGTATTAGTCTCTGTGGTGGTAGGTATAAGAAAACTAGTTGTTCCAGATAGCTCTCCTAGATTGGCATTCTTTAAAGATCCACAATGCAGGAATCGCTTTACCATTCCCTGCTTGGTAAAATTCTAATAGTTCGCCTAATTTCAGTTTGTGACAAAACAAGCAGTCATTATGTAGAGAATTATTGTACTATCTAAACCACTGTGAAATATATTTTTCACAACCAAAAATATAGTATTTTCAGCTGTTTGAAGCTGGTGTACAAAACCGAAAGTTAAAGAGGCAAAAACTAAACTTAAGAACATGAAGCATAGAAATAGTGCACGTAGAACATATTTACAGCTTCTTAAAATTGCTTTCAATGACAATGAAAGATCAATAACTCAAATTGCTGTATGAATTTGGTCAGGTCGCCCAAAACGTTTAATAAGCTCTTGTCTGGGCTTCCCACAAGAAGGAAAGCACATGGACACAGAGATCTGAAATTCTTTAGGCTACTAGCTATGAGTCCTTGAATAGAAACCTTATGGGATCATCTTAAAATCGTCTCCAACGACATTGAGATTCCTCTTAAAGGCTATATCAGGAAACAGGGCCTAGTAGGAGATGAGGGCATAAGGAAGCATATTCATGCAACCTACTTTAGAAAATGGCTTCCAAGATCTGAATGTACCAACTACATGTAATTGAGCGGCCCAGTACTGTAAAGACATGAAATACAAAACTACAGTACACCATCATAAACCATGTATTAAAATCGATCATGCTCCCGGGTGGCGCAGCGGTCTAAGTGTTAGAGGCGTCACTACAGACCCTGGTTCGATTCCAGGCTATATCACAACCGGCTGTGATTGGGAGTCCCATAGGGCAACGCACAATTGGCCCAGCGTCGTCCGGTATAGGGTTTGGCCGGGGTAGGCCGTCATTGTAAATAAGAATGTGTTCTTAATTGACTTGCCTAGTTAAATAAAGGTTAAATAAAATAAAAAATGCTCGACAGATTATCAAATCAAACCACGAAATGGTTTGTCACAATGGTACTTCCATCATACCGTTTACATGCAAGAGTAACTCACTAATGTGTGTGTGAATGGAAGTAGGGTCTCTCTAACATCTCTTTATATTCTTACTGAAAGGTCCAATGCAACTGTTTTTATCTCAATATCAAATAATTTCCAGTTATTTCTGTTAGTCAGACCGCTGCTACTAATTGACGATTTGCTCATTATGACCAGTTGAATACTAAATACTTTAAGGTATAGCTGTGTCTTTTTCTATACCAAGGAAGTCACCAGGGAAACCCTACCTCTTGGAAACACTCATATTATTATTCTATATTTGTCTCTCCATGATCAACACTGTCACAGAAGACAGATAGTAATATCATTTAAGAAAACAGAGATTCCTATCGCAGTTAAACAATGTTTTCCGGTCCTCTCCAGAGAAGTAACTATAATTGCTTCCAGTGCTGACAGCTAGCGTGACTAAGGCGGAGCTGCGGGAGAATAATGTACGTGGCCATTAAAACACAATTATATCACCAATTAGACCCCCCCCCCCCTAATTACACTATCACAAAGGAGACAGCAGGGGAGGGGAGAGGAAGGGTGGAGGAAGAGGAGGGCGGTAGGGAGGGAAAAGAGGACAGACAGATGGAGAAATGGAGAGGAAGATAAGGATGACCCGGAGAGAAGATAAGGCTGGTGTGAGTGACAGAGAAGAGGACGGAGGGAGGGAGCAGAGAGAGAGCGGGAGAGAGAGGATACCATCAGAAAATCCAGGACTGAAAAAACTAAAACAGAGACTGTGAAGAAGAGGCTCAAACTTTTGTTGAATTTCATTGATTGTTCAATTGCCAAATTAGGGAAGTAACTTCCACTGTGTACGAAATAGGCCTATATGCTTTTACACCTCTTACTGTGGGGGAGGGGCCAGATAAGTGAGGTGGTATCATCATAGAATCTGCGCTGTGAGACTTCTGGTGACCCCAGGGTTCACAACCTCTTAATGAGGAAAGAGCCCAGTGGTGCAGTATGGGTAATTAGAGCTGGGACATTTGAGCATCTGCTCTAACAAAGAGGAGGGCCACCTGCCTGTCGCTATATGGGACAGCACCAAGATGTCACTCACTGGCTGCGTCTCAAATGGCACTCTAGGGTGCCAAAGTAGTGCGCTATACAGGAAATAGTGTGCCAAAGTAGTGCGCTATACAGGGAATAGGGTGCCATTTCAGACACAACAATTTCACAAGCTGACATGACCTTCTCAGACCTTTCGTCTTGTCCATTGGGAGTCATACGTCACACTGTTGGATGGTTGATGCCCAGTTTGAAGTGATCATAAAGTGTGTGATAGTGGTCAAACTGGACTGTAGTGGTTGTGATGTTAAAGGAGGGTCTGTCTGTGTGTTCTGTGATTGAGGTGAACCTGTTCAACACAACTCACTAAGAGAGCAGAATTATATTTACGGAACTTTAATGGTAAAAAAAACTTTTGAGTTGACTCACAAATGAACTGTTGTCCAACAACACCTTACACAATAGACTACCTTCAGTAACATGCACACATTCTCATCCCAACGCTCCCAAACTCACCACACAGAAGTAAGTACATTAAGTTCCAAACTAGGCAAAAATGTCTGTCAGGTTTTCACCTTGAACGAACAGAAAATATATTTCAAGGTGTGGACGGAGGTTGTTGACAAGCAACTAAACTGCGGTCAGGTCATCCCATTACACCCTGTGTCCCCTCTGTCCCCTCAGGTGAAGTGCTGTAAGTACTGGCCTGACGACACTGAGATCTACAGGGACATGAAGGTGACCCTCATCGAGACCCAGCTGCTGTCAGAGTACGTCATCAGGACCTTCGCCGTGGAAAAGGTACGGACACTCCAAGTGATCATGATATTGGAAGTTATTCATTGTAGTGTATTGTTTTCCATTGTATGTATTATATATAAAGCAACATGTAAAGTGTTGGTCCCATGTATCATGAGCTGAAATAAAAGATCCCAGAAATGTTCTATATGCATAAAAAGCAAATTTCTCTAGCATTTTCTGCACAAATTTGTTTACATCCCTGTTACTGAGCATTTCTCCTTTGCCAAGATAATCCATCCACCTGAAAGGTGTGGCATATCAAGAAGCTGATTAAACAGCATGATCATTACACAGGTGCACCTTGTGCTGGGGACAATAAAATACCACTCTGAAAAGGTACGTTTTGTCACACAACACAATGTGCCACAGATGTCTCAAGTTTTGAGGGAGTGTGCAATTGGCATGCTGACTGCAGGAATGTCCACCAGAGCTGTTGCCAGATCATTGAATGTTAATTTCTCTACCATAAACATTGTTTTTGAGAATTTGGAAGTATGTCCAAACGGCCTCTCATCCGCAGACCACATATAACCACGCCAGCCCAGGACCTCCACATCCGACTTCTTCACCTGTGGGATCATCTGAGACCAGCCAACCGGACAAGTGATGAAACTGTGGGTTTGCACAACTGAAGAATTGCTGCATATACTGTCAGAAAGCGTCTCAGGGAAGCTCATCTGCGTGCACCTCGTCCTAACCAGGGTCTTGACCCGACTGCAGTTTGGCGTCGTAACCGATTTCAGTGGTCAAATTCTCACCTTTGATGGCCACTAGCACACTGGAGAAGTATGCGCTTCACAGATTTATCCCGGCTTCAGTTGTATTGGGCAGATGGATGTATGGCGTTGTGTGGGCGAGCAGTTTGCTGATGTCAATGTTGTGAACAGAGTGCCCCGTGGTGGTGGGTTTATGCTATGGGCAGGCATAAGCAATCAACAACGAACACCATTGCATTTTATCGGTGGCAATTTGAATGCACAGAGATACCTTGACAAGATCCTGATGCCCATTGTCATGCCATTCATCAGCTGCCATAACCTCATGTTTCAGCATGATAATGCACGGGCCCCATGTCGCAAGGATCTGTACACAATTGGAAGCTGAAAATGTCCCAGTTCTTCCATGACCTGCATACTCACCAAACATGCCACCCATTGAGCATGTTTGGGATGCTCTGGATCGATGTGTACGACAGCGTGTTCTAGTTCCCGACAATATCCAGCAACTTCACACAGCCATTGAAGAGGAGTGGGACAACATTCCACATGCCACAATCAACAGCCTGATCAACTCTATGTGAAGGAGATGTTGCGCAGCATGAGGCAAATAAATGGTGGTCACACCAGATACTGACTGGCTTTCTGATCCATGCCCCTACCTTTTTTTTAAGGTATCTGTAACCAACAGATGCATATCTGTATTCCCAGTCGTGAAATCAATAGATTAGGGCCTAATGAATTTATTTAAATGTTCTGATTTCCTAATATGAACTGTAACTCCCACCTAGGCAATAAACGGAAGTCATTTTTCTCCAGAACACTCACCAAGCATTGGCTATCACTGCCTTAACGCTATTCATACTTATCACCGTCATGTTTTTCCTATACTACCTCACTTTCAGAGAAGGGGTTTCCTGGTTGTTTTCTATTTAGACATGCTAGCTACTATATGCCACCCCTGGACAGAGCTTCATGTACTCACCACTACTTTAATGAAGGTTCTTAGATACGTCCTTTATAATAGGTCCATCTGTCTTTCAGAATGCCTGTCTGTCTGTATAATAGCCATTTTGTTTCTCATCCTATTGTACTCAGAGCTGTTACCAGGCCTATCCACTTTTCCACTTCTTCTATCCCCATGGGCTTTTAAGCTGTGAATATTTCCCCTGCCGTGTGTGTGTGTGTGTGTGTGTGTGTGTGTGTGTGTGTGTGTGTGTGTGTGTGTGTGTGTGTGTGTGTGTGTGTGTGTGTGTGTGTGTGTGTGTGTGTGTGTGTGTGTGTGTGTGTGTGTGTGTGTGTGTGTGTGCGCATGAGTGCTCAAGGCTCAGATGGGTGTCCGCCCTGCCGTCTGTATCCAGCCTGCTTGCTGTGTGTGTGAATCACCACTCTCCTCCAGCTGTTTTTCTCCTCTTCCATCCCCCCAGAGATGGGCTTTGTCATCCCTGCTTTATCTACTTTAGTCCCTCCCCCCAAGATCAAAACACAACTTTGATCATGAAAACAGCTAACTTTAAAGTGCTTATAGGGAGGTACAGGGGGAGAGGAGGGGAGGGGAGAGGAGAGGAGGGGAGAGAGAGCTGCTGCTCAAAGTTAAAAAGCTCTGGGTCTGTTTGGGTGTGCGTGTGTGGGTGCCTGCATATACATGTGCATGTGTCAGAAGTCCAGGCATCTGTATGACCTCTGATGTTTGTGTCCTTGGTACTTGTGAATCCAAATGAAGTAATCAACTCTGTATCTTTCGGTCTTCTCTCTCTAGAGGGGAGCCCATGAGATCCGGGAGATCCGTCAGTTCCACTTCACGGGCTGGCCGGACCACGGGGTGCCCTACCACGCCACCGGCCTGCTTGGCTTCGTACGCAGGGTCAAGTCCAAGACCCCTGCCAATGCCGGGCCCATGGTGGTCCACTGCAGGTCAGACACACTCACTGTGGCTTCTGGCTGTCTGTATACATCTCTACCTTTCGCTCTTTTTTTCCTCTCATCTCTCTTTCCATCTCTTTCTCTCTCTTTCTCTCTACTCCCTCTCGCTCTATTTTCTCTCTCTCTCTCTCTCTCTCTGACTCTTCATCCGGTATGACTCAGAAAGAAGTTCCTAATGGATATTAGTTAAGTCATCTCACTCCCAAGATCAGCCACACTAAATAAAGTGGATCTGCTATTGTCAGCCACAGCTCCAACTGTTTAGACTGTCATGTACAATCTGTACTGATGTTTCCAATCGAAATAGTCCCAAAAAATTTGGCAACCGGTGCTTTTCTATGAAGAGTGTGTGTTGTGCTCTGATTCTCACGCTGTATGTGCGTGTGTGTGTGTGTGTGTGTGTGTGTGCTTGCGTCATCAGTGCGGGGGCGGGCAGGACCGGCTGTTTCATCGTGATTGACATCATGCTGGACATGGCTGAGAGAGAGGGTGTGGTCGACATCTACAACTGTGTGAGAGAGTTGCGCTCACGAAGGGTTAATATGGTCCAGACAGAGGTAAGAATGACCCTGTCCCTGCTCGAACCCAAATACACAGGGAGAGAGAGAAACACGCACACAGAGACGTACATACACAAACAGACACACACACACACCATTACACGACCCTGCTCCAAGTGTCTTTACTCGCTTCCACTGTACACAATCCCAAACACACCACACGCACTCGCGCATACACATTCTTGTATAACTAACCTTGTGTGGACACACAATTCAATCCCATTCAAAATCCTATTTTTCCTAAACCTAACCTTAACCTGAATACCTAACCCTAGCACCTACACCTAGCACCTAACCCTAAAACGAACCCTAACACTAATTCTAACCTTAACCCTAAAACCCACAAGTGTAGTTAAACACACACACACACACACACACACACACACACACACACACACACACACACACACACACACACACACACACACACACACACACACACACACACACACACACACGTTCCCCAAACAGGCACATTTCATTCTGTCAATACATGATACACATGAAACCATGGACCATACAGGACAGGGTGTGTATTCTCCAACACAATGTGACAGACTTGTAGTGTCTACAATTTCTGGATTCTTCTTTTGTATCTAAAATTCCACTGGCACAACCAATCCCAAACATCTGACCAAACAGACAATGTGACACAATGATATTTGACAAGGAACATGAGCCAACTCATTAGCCCTGTGCAAATATTATTCAGCTCAGAGTAAAAATGCAACAGACTAGTGTTTGCTTTTAAAGATAGTTAATAGCCGATGAGTTAGAACGCATAAAAACATGCTAAAGTTCCAACTCCTAACTCCCTGACCATACTATATTAATGCACAATAAACAAGTGTCTAATGTCGTGCTGTATGCAAGCTTTACTTTGTTTGATTCCCATGACATATACTTTTAATTGATGTGAACTGACAAAGTCATAGCTCAAAAACTATTCAAAGTTTACTTGGAGCACATGCTGTATCATATAAATGACATTCTTCTCCCCGTTGCACAAAAAAAGCCAGTTTGTGTCTTGTCGTGATATTTCGTAATATTTTGATGACAACCGGGTAGGCTGCAAATCCATTTCACCTCCAACTCCATATCCAAGGACAGGAGTCTGACATCACTGTAGCCTAACCTGAAAACCACTGACCCTCTGCTCCCAAGGATTTTGTCAGAAGTGACAAGTCGAGACGTTTCTGAAATGTCACTTCATAAATGATTTACGTCAAGCCCGGGGCCTTTTTCCTGAGAGAAGGAGAGGAAAAGGGGGAGAATGAAAGAGAGAGAGAGTGGTAGTATTGACAGAGGAAAGAGAGAGAGTGGTAGTATTGACAGAGGAAAGAGAGAGAGTGGTAGTATTGACAGAGGAAAGAGAGAGAGTGGTAGTATTGACAGAGGAAAGAGAGAGAGTGGTAGTATTGACAGAGGAAAGAGAGAGAGTGGTAGTATTGACAGAGGAAAGAGAGAGAGTCGTAGTATTGACAGAGGAAAGAGAGAGAGTGGTATTATTGACAGAGGAAAGAGCGAGAGAGAGTGGTATTATTGACAGAGGAAAGAGCGAGAGAGAGTGGTATTATTGACAGAGGAAAGAGCGAGAGAGAGTGGTATTATTGACAGAGGAAAGAGCGAGAGAGAGTGGTAGTATTGACAGAGGAAAGAGCGAGAGAGAGTGGTAGTATTGACAGAGGAAAGAGCGAGAGAGAGTGGTAGTATTGACAGAGGAAAGAGCGAGAGAGAGTGGTAGTATTGACAGAGGAAAGAGCGAGAGAGAGTGGTAGTATTGACAGAGGAAAGAGCGAGAGAGAGTGGTAGTATTGACAGAGGAAAGAGAGAGAGAGAGAGTGGTAGTATTGACAGAGGAAAGGTCAATGGGAATGGTCACTGTGGAGGTGACACAGACAGTTTCCCAAATAGCACCCTATTCCCTTATATAGTGAACTACTAACCTGGAGAAAGGAAGTCCATAGGGTACCCGTTGGCTCAGCCACAGTCTTAGCAAACACAGAAGGGTTTAAACAACATGAGAGAATACCCAGCCCCAATGTCTACCATCCAGGATTCTGTATTTCTCAAGACCAATTGGAAAACCGAGGATTGGATTAGGATTTGATTTGATTTCTCACCAAAAATGGCTTTTGGAACCATGTCATGACATTTACATTTACATTTAAGTCATTTAGCAGACGCTCTTATCCAGAGCGACTTACAAATTGGAAAGTTCATACATATTCATCCTGGTCCCCCCGTGGGGAATGAACCCACAACCCTGGCGTTGCAAGCGCCATGCTCTACCAACTGAGCCACACGGGACCGTGTGGCTCAGTTGGCTTGACTTGAGTCAATCATCACTTTGGTGTGGTCATGTTTCTGTGTTACCTTAATGTGTAGGTAACTATTGGTGCTTTGTTCTCAGTGTGAGGTCTTCCTGGTGTATGTCTAGGCGTAGCATGGCGTTCTGTCCCTCACGATATCCCGTGGCCCGCTCTGTGTCTTACAGGAGCAGTACGTGTTCATCCACGACGCCATCTTGGAGGCGTGTCTGTGCGGGGACACCACCATCCCAGCCAACCAGCTGCGATCGGTCTACTATGACATGAACCGCCTGGACCCCCAGACTAACTCCAGCCAGATCAAAGAGGAGTTCAGGGTACTGTGTGTGTGTGTGTGTGTGTGTGTGTGTGTGTGTGTGTGTGTGTGTGTGTGTGTGTGTGTGTGTGTGTGTGTGTGTGTGTGTGTGTGTGTGTGTGTGTGTGTGTGTGTGTGTGTGTGTGTGTGTGTGTGTGTGTGTGTGTGTGTGTGTGTGTGAGAGAGTGAGCGTTGTTCATCATACATGCATACATATATTGTATATTGGTGTACATAAATGCTCTTCACTCCAAGGCACAATTGAAGGTATCTACCAGGCTCATATCCCCCCTCCCTCCAGACTCTGAACATGGTGACTCCTACGTTGCGTGTGGAGGACTGCAGCATCGCCCTGCTCCCCAGGAACCACGAGAAGAACCGCTGCATGGACGTCCTCCCGCCAGACCGCTGTCTGCCCTTCCTCATCACCATCGACGGAGAGAGTTCCAATTACATCAACGCCGCTCTCATGGACGTACGTCTCACACACACACACACTCATTCTCACACACACTCAAACTTAGGCACGCTCACTCGTAACCTTTTTAAATGACTTGCAGTGTCAGTCCGTGTGCAAGTCATTGGATGTAAATGTACTGCTGGAAAAGTGCTGAGTCAATAGTGGAACTGTTCTTTTTTTAATCATTGTGCTGAAATATGATGATGTGGATAGGTCACTGTTCAATCACCGATCTACATAAAGGGCAGATTTGGCGCTTTGAATGAAGAGCAAACTTTATTAGTGGTAGATTAGTGGCATATTGGCTGTCTGTGACATAACTTCTTTATTATGGAGAAAGGAGAGAGGGAGGGAGTGGGAGAGACAGACATAGAGGGAGCAAAGGGGACGGAAGAGGGAGGAGTTGGGGAATAGCGTAGAGGGAGAAGGAAAGGGGAAGAAGGAAACCGAGAGAGAGCGCGCAAGGGACAGCGGGCGACTCAGCAGTCCTGGGGTGTCCTGTGGTTAAATAGCTGGTGTGTAAATAGCCCATCCATCTCTATAATAATCACCCCATGTTACTTAGCCAACCGTTTCCCAGCCAAACCTAAACAGTAGAGGGACAGTGTATCATGTTGATGAATGGCTAGTGCTTTTTCTCTGCTTCCACCAACAATTACATCCTCATCGAAAATGATTCAAAAACAGATGGCTTTGGATGGATTTGTCCCATCGTCATGGAAATAACCAAAAACATTCATAATTGCAATGTGTTTTTTGTCGAACGGAGCAGTATGACTCAGTTTGGATTGGCTTTATGGAAATAATTTGTCACCAATTATACTCATGCATATTTGGTATATACAATAAGGATATAGTATGTGGTCTTAGTGTAGTGGATAGTGGAATTCATTCAGAATGGTCATGAATACCTGGAAATATATAGGTTCCCTGTACATGATTCCTCAAAAACAAAGTGGCCCGCAGACCTCAGATACATACAACCTCACTTAGTAACCTGAACTTGATTGTGAGAATTCCCTGCTTTATGACTAAAGGCCTGATGACATGTCCTTGATCTTAGTGACGTAAATACTGGCTTTCTGTTCATGTTGGGGTTGCTGACTTTCTCTTCCTCGTCGTTTTCCTCCTCCGCAGAGCTACAAGCAGCCGTCTGCGTTCATCGTTACCCAGCACCCCTTGCCCAACACGGTCAAAGACTTCTGGAGGCTGGTGCTGGACTACCACTGCACCTCTATAGTGATGCTCAACGACGTTGACCCAGCACAAGTAAGACTAACACACACACGCACACACACACACGAGAGGCCAATCAAGTCACTCCCAACCATGTGACGCTATGCAATCCTTTATCATACTATCAGACATTCCAGTCTCAGTCATAGACTAGTCATTAGTACATGATCATAGACAGATCTATACCATTAGGTTTGAAAGAGGAGGGGAAGGAGTCTGCCTCAAATGGCCTTGGGGCCCTGTCTGTCAAAATGTTCAAAGAATAGCAGGTGGCAGCATTTCCTAGCAACACCACCCCGCTGGGTGGCTACACTATCCTCTCATTCCCTATTCTGACTGTAGCCCGGCAACAAGTACCACAGCTCATATATACAGTGGGGAGAACAAGTATTTGATACACTGCCGATTTTCCTACTTACAAAGCATGTAGAGGTCTGTAATTTTTATCATAGGTACACTTCAACTGTGAGAGACGGAATCTAAAACAAAAATCCCCAAAATCACATTGTATGATTTTTAAGTAATTAATTAGCATTTTATTGCATGACATAAGTATTTGATACATCAGAAAAGCAGAACTTAATATTTGGTACAGAATCCTTTGTTTGCAATTACAGAGATCATACGTTTCCTGTAGTTCTTGACCAGGTTTGCACACACTGCAGCAGGGATTTTGGCCCACTCCTCCATACAGACCTTCTCCAGATCCTTCAGGTTTCGGGGCTGTCGCTGGGCAATACGGACTTTCAGCTCCCTCCAAAGATTTTCTATTGGGTTCAGGTCTGGAGACTGGCTAGGCCACTCCAGGACCTTGAGATACTTCTTACAGAGCCACTCCTTAGTTGCCCTGGCTGTGTGTTTCGGGTCGTTGTCATGCTGGAAGACCCAGCCACGACCCATCATCAATGCTCTTACTGAGGGAAGGAGGTTGTTGGCTAAGATCTCGCAATACATGGCCCCATCCATCCTCCCCTCAATACGGTGCAGTCGTCCTGTCCCCTTTGCAGAAAAGCATCCCCAAAGAATGATGTTTCCACCTCCATGCTTCACGGTTGGGATGGTGTTCTTGGGGTTGTACTCATCCTTCTTCTTCCTCCAAACACGGCGAGTGGAGTTTAGACCAAAAAGCTCTATTTTTGAATCATCAGACCACATGACCTTCTCCCATTCCTCCTCTGGATCATCCAGATGGTCATTGGCAAACTTCAGACGGGCCTGGACATGCGCCTGCTTGAGCAGGGGGACCTTGTGTGCGCTGCAGGATTTTAATCCATGACGGCGTAGTGTGTTACTAATGGTTTTCTTTGAGACTGTGGTCCCAGCTCTCTTCAGGTCATTGACCAGGTCCTGCCGTGTAGTTCTGGGCTGATCTCTCACCTTCCTCATGATCATTGATGCCCCACGAGGTGAGATCTTGCATGGAGCCCCAGACCGAGGGTGATTGACCATCATCTTGAACTTCTTCTATTTTCTTCTATTTTCTAATAATTGCGCCAACAGTTGTTGCCTTCTCACCAAGCTGCTTGCCTATTGTCCTGTAGCCCATCCCAGCCTTGTGCAGGTCTACAATTTTATCCCTGATGTCCTTACACAGCTCTCTGGTCTTGGCCATTGTGGAGAGGTTGGAGTCTGTTTGATTGAGTGTGTGGACAGGTGTCTTTTATACAGGTAACGAGTTCAAACAGGTGCAGTTAATACAGGTAATGAGTGGAGAACAGGAGGGCTTCTTAAAGAAAAACGAACAGGTCTGTGAGAGGCGGACTTCTTACTGGTTGGTAGGTGATCAAATACTTATGTCATGCAATAAAATGCAAATTAATTACTTAAAAATCATACAATGTGATTTTCTGGATTTTTGTTTTAGATTCCGTTTCTCACAGTTGAAGTGTACCTATGATAAAAATGACAGACCTCTACATGCTTTGTAAGTAGGAAAACCTGCAAAATCGGCAGTGTATCAAATACTTGTTCTCCCCACTGTATATATATATATATATATATACAGTATATATATATATGTTGGAATGCCTAGTTGATGTCATTGTGTTTTCTCTCATCTGCTGTTGAGGAGGCAGCTCAGTAGAACAGGATAGTCAGGCGGTGTTTCACTCCTGAACTGTTGTTAAATTGTAGATGTTTTTGTGTGTTTGAAGGCATGACCTTGAAAGACAATGAGAGAATTGCAGTTATCAAAAGAGGGTGAATGTGAATGGCAACGCAATCAATAGGCTCTCATTCAATGTCTCATTTGAAATGTGTGTGTGTGTGCAGCTGTGTCCCCAGTACTGGCCGGAGAACGGCGTGCATCGCCACGGGCCCATCCAGGTGGAGTTTGTGTCAGCTGACCTGGAGGAGGACATCATCAGCAGGATATTCCGCGTCTACAACGCTGCGCGGGTACGAGACAGAACACCACACACTCCTGTTCCTACAGCTACTATAGCAGACAGAACACCACACACTCCTGTTCCTACAGCTACTATAGCAGACAGAACACCACACACTCCTGTTCCTACAGCTACTATAGCAGACAGACACACACTCCTGTTCCTACAGCTACTATAGCAGACAGACACACACACACTCCTGTTCCTACTGATACTATAGCAGACATAGACACACACACACTCCTGTTCCTTCAGCTACCATAGCAGACAGACACACACACACACACTCCTGTTCCTACAGCTACTATAGCAGACAGACACACACACTCCTGTTCCTACAGCTACTATAGCAGACATAGTGACACACACACACTCCTGTTCCTACAGCTACTATAGCAGACAGACACACACACTCCTGTTCCTACAGCTACTATAGCAGACAGACACACACACTCCTGTTCCTACAGCTACTATAGCAGACATAGTGACACACACACACTCCTGTTCCTACAGCTACTATAGCAGACAGACACACACACTCCTGTTCCTACTGCTACTATAGCAGACAGACACACACTCCTGTTCCTACAGCTACTATAGCAGACAGACACACACACACTCCTGTTCCTACTGCTACTATAGCAGACAGACACACACTCCTGTTCCTACAGCTACTATAGCAGACAGACACACACACACTCCTGTTCCTACTGCTACTATAGCAGACAGACACACACTCCTGTTCCTACAGCTACTATAGCAGACATAGACACACACACACTCCTGTTCCTTCAGCTACCATAGCAGACAGACACACACACACACACTCCTGTTCCTACAGCTACTATAGCAGACAGACACACACACTCCTGTTCCTACAGCTACTATAGCAGACAGACACACACACACACACTCCTGTTCCTACAGCTACTATAGCAGACAGACACACACACTCCTGTTCCTACTGCTACTATAGCAGACAGACACACACTCCTGTTCCTACAGCTACTATAGCAGACAGACACACACACACTCCTGTTCCTACTGCTACTATAGCAGACAGACACACACTCCTGTTCCTACAGCTACTATAGCAGACAGACACACACACACTCCTGTTCCTACTGCTACTATAGCAGACAGACACACACACTCCTGTTCCTACAGCTACTATAGCAGACAGACACACACACACTCCTGTTCCTACAGGTACCATAGCAGACAGACACACACACACACACTCCTGTTCCTACAGCTACTATAGCAGCAGACAGACACTCCTGTTCCTACAGCTACTATACACACACACACACTCCTGTTCCTACAGCTACTATAGCAGACAGACACACATACACACACACACACACACTCCTGTTCCTACAGCTACTATAGCAGACAGACACACACACACACACTCCTGTTCCTACAGCTACTATAGCAGACAGACACACATACACACACACACACTCCTGTTCCTACAGCTACTATAGCTGACAGACACACACACACACACACACACACACACACACACACACACACACACACACACACACACACACACTCCTGTTCCTACAGCTACTATAGCAGACACACACACACTCTCCTGTTCCTACAGCTACTATAGCAGACACACACACACACACACACACACACACACACACACACACACACACACACACACACACACTCCTGTTCCTACAGCTACTATGGCAGACATAGACACACACACACACACACTCCTGTTCCTACAGCTACTATAGCAGACATAGACACACACACACACACACTCCTGTTCCTACTGATACTATAGCAGACATAGACACACACACACTCCTGTTCCTACTGATACTATAGCTGACAGACACACACACACACACACACACACACACACACACACACACACACACACACACACACACACACACACACTCCTGTTCCTACAGCTACTATAGCAGATACACACACACACACACACACACACACACTCCTGTTCCTACAGCTACTATAGCAGATACACACACACACACACACACACACACACACACACACACACTCCTGTTCCTACAGCTACTATAGCAGACATAGTGACACACACACACTCCTGTTCCTACAGCTACTATAGCAGATACACACACACACACACACACACACACACACACACACTCCTGTTCCTACAGCTACTATAGCAGACATAGTGACACACACACACTCCTGTTCCTACAGCTACTATAGCAGATACACACACACACACACACACACACACACACACACTCCTGTTCCTACTGCTACTATAACAGACATAGACACACACACACTCCTGTTCCTACAGCTACTATAGCAGATACACACACACACACACACACTCCTGTTCCTACTGCTACTATAGCAGACATAGACACACACAGGGTAATGCTAACACGTCCATTTCTCTCTCTCCAGCCACAGGACGGGTATCGCATGGTGCAACAGTTCCAGTTCCTGGGCTGGCCCATGTACCGGGACACACCTGTGTCCAAGCGCTCCTTCCTCAAGCTCATCCGCCAGGTGGACAAGTGGCAGGAGGAGTATGACGGAGGAGAGGGACGCACCGTCGTGCACTGTCTGTAAGTACCTCGCGGTCATGTCTCAACATACACCTAGTACTGCACAGTAAACCTTTACTAGCTCTGGACTTCCCAAATGGGTGGAAAGAGTAGGGGGTTCTTAGGTATTTGATGTAACCCTCCAAAACCACCCCTCTAATTCGATCCAACATGGCCGCCCAAAATGCCACCGGGGTCACAGTGACACTGGACCACTCCGATGGGACAGTGAGAAATGTCACTGTCCTCTTCTGATGGTGATCACATACACTTTCCATGGGGATGCAGTCCTCACAGCACACCATCCTGCCTTCTGACAGCCTTCTGGAAACTGTGACATTTTGAAGGCCCACCAGAAAGCGCTCAATGCTCGTACAAACACTGGCTGTCATCAAAATGAACCATTCAAGCACAAAGCCATTTAAAGTTCCACTTCGTAATTCAAAAAAAACAACAAAATAGCAGCCCTGCCACTTGGTTTGCTATAACTCTCAGGAATGGGGCTGGACATATTCTTCAAGACTATATCATTAATTCAAAATAATTTTAAAAAACGGTTGACAATCGCAATCTCTGTATCTCAATATTTGACCCATTAGTCTGGCCCAAGTATACTATTTAACTGGACAAATCAGTGTGATATCACAGTATGAATTTGAATGTGCAATCCGACCCAGGTGATCTCCACTTACTAAATAGGAGAAATAGAGGAGAGAGGCTGCTGAATTTACCAGAGGGAGATAATCAAATCAAATGAGCTTGTAGTTCCCGATGCTGCCCAGATCTAGATCGTAATGCTCCGGTGGGAGAGGCCTCTGGGTGGGTCTCTGTCTCAGCTCAATCTGCCCTTCCTTATCTCCAGCAGCCCCACTTTACTCGGATAGATGGAGAAGAGAGGGATGCCGTGAGAGTCTCCCTCGTTTCCTGAGGCCCTAGTTGGGTGGGAAATCAAATCGGAAAACGGAGGGAGGGAGGGATGATGGGAATGGAGGAGTGTATGTGTGGACGACAGGGTCATTGTTGATGTAATCTGTGGCTGGTGCTGTTTTACAGGGTTACTGGTCTGGTCTGTAAGCCAGAGAGTCCAAAAGAATCACCCAGATACATCTCTCATTAGAGTCTCTGATTCCAATCGCCCCCGACCAGAGCAGCACACACACACACACACACACTATAAACCAGAGACAATCAGCACACACAATACACACTCTGAACGAAGCCAACAGGGTCTGCCGCTAAACAAACGTCAGAAAGACAACACTGCCCCCCCCACCCTCCAGTAAATGTTTAGACTGCTAGTTTAGTCTCAATCACAGCTCTCTCCCTGCATCCTTATGTCCAAACAACCTGGGCTATGACAGCCATCGCAACCATCTCAACGTCTCTTGAGCTACACCCTTTTCCCTATATAGTGCACTCCTTTTGACCAGGGCTCTATATGGGCAATAGTATGCCATTTTGGACACAGCCTCTGTTTCATCGGAACATTCTTGAAACATGCGTAAGGCCAGAGACGTGGAGATTGACAGAGGTCAACTGCTGAGGGAGTTGAGAGAGTATGCGTCCACTGAACTCAAACTGCTTCCTCACTTTGTGACGCTCTCCTCTTGCAACTCTTAAGTTATTTGGCTTTCAAGACAGTGCTGTAAAGACAGTGAAGTTGCACATCTGGAAACGGTTCTGAGAAAGAGCAGCTGAGGAGTTTACGAACTACTCCGAGTGCCACACTTTAGTGTCAGTGGGTAACCAATACTGTGCAATGGTGGATTGACAGTTGTGTGGCGCCATCTAGAGGGCATAATCAAGAACAGCAAGCACAGGAAGAGACGCTGATAAGTTTAGCCAAGCTCTATGAAAGGAAAGGGAAAGGGGGGATACCGAGTCAGTTGTACAACTGAATGCCTTCAACTGAAATGTGTCTTCCGCATTTAACCCAACCCCTCTGAATCAGAGAGGTGTGGGGGGGCTGCCTTAATCGACATCCACGTCTTTGGCGCCGGGGGAACAGTGGGTTAAGTGCCTTGCTCAGGGGCAAAACATGTCATGAATCAACCACCATACATCACTGATAATGTTATTAATTCATGAAGCTTACAATTAGTTGGAAGTATCAAGCCTGGAGGTAGAATGTTTTTAACTTGTATAATTACAAAGAAATAAAAAAGTTAAGATCATTTTAATTCAGGGGTGCTAATGCTTAGCAATTCTGACAGTTTTTTTGTGTGATATACAGTGAGGGAAAAAAGTATTTGATCCCCTGCTGATTTTGTACGTTTGCCCACTGACAAAGAAATGATCAGTCTATAATTTTAATGGTAGGTTTATTTGAACAGTGAGAGACAGAATAACAACAAAAAAATCCAGAAAAACGCATGTCAAAAATGTTATACATTCGCATTTTAATGAGGGAAATAAGTATTTGACCCCTCTGCAAAACATGACTTAGTACTTGGTGGCAAAACCCTTGTTGGCAATCACAGAGGTCAGACGTTTCTTGTAGTTGGCCACCAGGTTTGCACACATCTCAGGAGGGATTTTGTCCCACTCCTCTTTGCAGATCTTCTCCAAGTCATTAAGGTTTCAAGGCTGACGTTTAGCAACTCGAACCTTCAGCTCCCTCCACAGATTTTCTATGGGATTAAGGTCTGGAGACTGGCTAGGCCACTCCAGGACCTTAATGTGCTTCTTCTTGAGCCACTCCTTTGTTGCCTTGGCCATGTGTTTTGGGTCATTGTCATGCATCCACGACCCATTTTCAATGCCCTGGCTGAGGGAAGGAGGTTCTCACCCAAGATTTGACGGTACATGGCACCGTCCATCGTCCCTTTGATGCGGTGAAGTTGTCCTGTCCCCTTAGCAGAAAAACACCCCCAACGCATAATGTTTCCACCTCCATGTTTGACTGTGGGGATGGTGTTCTTGGGGTCATAGGCAGCATTCCTCCTCCTCCAAACACGGCGAGTTGAGTTGATGCCAAAGAGCTCCATTTTGGTCTCATCTGACCACAACACTTTCACCCAGTTGTCCTCTGAATCATTCAGATGTTCATTGGCAAACTTCAGATGGGCATGTATATGTGCTTTCTTGAGCAGGGGGATCTTGCGGGCGCTGCAGGATTTCAGTCCTTCACGGCGTAGTGTGTTACCAATAGTTTTTTTGGTGACTATGGTCCCAGGTGCCTTGAGATCGTTCACAAGATCCTCCCGTGTAGTTCTGGGCTGATTCCTCACCGTTCTCATGATCATTGCAACTCCACAAGGTGAGATCTTGCATGGAGCCCCAGGCCGAGGGAGATTGACAGTTCTTTTGTGTTTCTTCCATTTGCGAATAATCGCACCAACTGTTGTCACCTTCTCACCAAGCTGCTTGGCGATGGTCTTGTAGCCCATTCCAGCCTTGTGTAGGTCTACAATCTTGTCCCTGACATCCTTGGAGAGCTCTTTTGTCTTGGCCGTGGTGGAGAGTTTGGAATCTGATTGATTGCTTCTGTGGACAGGTGTCTTTTATACAGGTAACAAGCTGAGATTAGGAGCACTCCCTTTAAGAGTGTGCTCCTAATCTCAGCTCGTTACCTGTATAAAAGACACCTGGGAGCCAGAAATCTTTCTGATTGAGAGGGGGTCAAATACTTATTTCCCTCCATTAAAATGCAAATCAATTTATAAAATCTTTGACATGCGTCTTTCTGGATATTTTTGTTGTTATTCTGTCTCTCATTGTTCAAATAAACCTACCATTAAAATTATAGACTGATCATTTCTTTGTCAGTGGGCAAACGTACAAAATCAGCAGGGGATCAAATACTTTTTTCCCTCACTGTAGGTAGATGTATATATGTATAATCATTAATATTATGTCTTGGTCTATTATCTATCCCTTTCTTTCTCTTTCTTTCTTTCTCTCACTCTCTCTCTCTCAGGAATGGTGGAGGACGCAGCGGGACGTTTTGTGCAATCAGCATCGTGTGCGAGATGCTCCGCCATCAGCGTTCGGTTGACGTGTTCCACGCGGTCAAAACACTGAGGAACAACAAACCCAACATGGTCGACTTACTGGTAAGAACCGGTCCTGATCTAGGATCAGTTTTCTCTTTTAGATCATAAGGAATAACATTACATGGATCGGTGGGGGTGGGGGGGGGGGGGGGGGCACTGCTATGCCTACTCTGAGAGCCTTTATGAATACAGGCCCCCTAACCCTTAGTGGTTTACTGGTCCTCACTACGAAGTCTACAGTTGGGTACTTCTGGGACAAGTCGGGTTGCCAAAGTCTATTCAACTTGAGTCCAGAATTATTAAGTGATTGAAATGTCTGTTGACGTTTACAATAAGGAGAAAATAGCACTGTGATTGTGAATAACTCAGCCATTATAATGTGTTAAAGGCAAAGTCAATGCAGCCACGTCTAGTCCAGTCATCGTCAATGGTGATGTACTCTTCTTCCCATTCATCCACAGGATCAATACAAGTTCTGCTATGAGGTGGCACTGGAGTACTTGAATTCTGGTTAGCTAGGCTGAAAGATACCCCCTCCTAACCCCCGCACCAGAGCCCTCACAGCTTACCTGGACTGAGTCTCTTAAACTTGAGTGAATGTTGTTTACTGGAGGATAGAACTGAACTGCTGAACAGGGTCATCCCATCGCACCTCTACGGATTTAGGCCGAGGGGAGGAAAGAAGGTGGTTTGGAACCGGACGCTTTTGCACTGCCCTCCCCCCGCCCCCATTCTACGATAAAATGTCCCTGAACTTGATTAACTTTACTCTGTCTCATCCCTGACCCCCCCCCCCTCCCAACCCCTCTCTCCTCTTTCTACTAGACTGTGTTAGTATTTACCCTCGTCCTCCCCCGTCCCTCAGAACAGCACCTGATCACTGAACAGGAGTTCACACTGATGTATTCTACTGCCCATATGTCACCCCCCCACCCCAACCCTAGTCTTTTTTTAAGTTTATTTTTTCAACAAAAAAGCTCTCCTCTTGCCAGTGAATCCTGTTTATTGCCTTTTTAATCCTCATCGGATGATCAATGTCATTTCCATTTTTGTGGGGAATGCGATATAAACGTAATGTTGATAAAATGTTGTTTTTTATCCTTGTTTTTCATTTCCATTGATATTTTTTTTTAACAGTGTTTGTTAATATGATGAAGCTGTTTGACATGTATAGCTAAAGTTGAACCGGCATTATGAAAGAAAGCAAAATCTTAAATGTTTATGCTGCCATTGCTTCGGTCACTATGAATATCGTCGTATTGGCAGGAGGAGAAAAAAACCCGCAGTCCGGTACCATCCACACTCAAGCTTTTCATCACGTCAGCAGATCCAAAGCTTAATTAATTGTGGTCATTATTGTTAATATTGTAAATATTATGAAGTTGGACAAACTATTTATTCATTGAGAGTTTTTTGTGAACCACATTGAGTGACAATCATGATTTTTTTTGGGGGGGGGGGGTCATATTTGTTTTCTTTTCTCGAACTCTGCATAATGTTGACCAGATGTATTGTAAGCCTTTTATTTATCTTGTATGGAAAAAAACAACTCAAACTTACAAATACATACATATCTACTGATATACGTGTGTTTTTTGCGTGTTGTGCAGATGATTTTCTTATACCCATTTTTAGCTAGCAGTGACTAAAGTTGGCTGAAGTTTGTAGTGGCTGTTTATAGAAATCTGAGCCGTTGAATACAGTTTCTCCTGGCTCATAGACTACTTTCAGGGTAAGGATCAATCCAACATTGTTATAAAATACCCGCCATGAGATACTGTATGATACTGTATGCATAAATGCCATGAGATACTGTATGTTAACAGTTGGTCTGATTTGAATTTTAGTCACAACATTTTGAAAAAAACATTTAATGATCATGATAAAGTTGCATTGAATTAATTTAATGAATACCAGTAGTAGTGAAGAGCATACCCTTTGTTCAATGGCAGAAATACACTAAGTGTACAAAACATTAGGAATCTGTCCTAATATTGAGTTGCACCTCTTTTTCTCTCAGAACAGCCTCAATTCATTGGGACATGGACTCTACAAGGTGTCGAAAGCGTTCCACATGGATGCTGGCCCATGTTGACTCCAATGCTTCCCACAGTTGTGTCAAGTTGGCTGGATGTCCTTTGGGTGGTGGACCATTCTTGATACACACAGGAAACTGTTGAGCGTGACAAAACACAGCGACGTTGCAGTTCCTGACACACTCAAACCGGTGTGCCTGGCACCTACTACCATACCCCGTTCAAATGCACTTCAATGTTTTGTCTTGTCCGTTCAACCTCTAAATGGCACACATACAATGTCTCAGTTGTCTCTTGGTTTAAAATTCATTTTTACCTGTCTCCTCCCCTTCATCTACACTGGACAATTGTGGACACTATCCATATACTGAGTAGGCAACATTTGAATGGTTAACTTCATCAGTTCCAGTGTGCCTATTAGCATATATGAACTTGTGCGTTACCTTGATAATTATTCTACAGGAGTTGACATAGAGAGGTGTATCATGTTATAGGTCTGTCTACATGAACTACTATATGACGATGCATTTGTTATTTGATAGCGTGACGATGGGCAATACAAGGCCCCGGTGGCTTTAGTCTATAAATGTAACATGGCGTAGGATTCTGTGTTAGTGAGGTAAGGAGAATGCTGCTGATGTTAAGTGGAGACACTGCAAGTCACCACAAGATGGCAGCAGAGACCATCGCCGAATGACTCTGCTGACTTTCTGATTGGGGCTGTTTTGTCAGACCCTCTCACATCGTTTTGAATGCAAATGAATGTCAAATATGGTACCCATATATTTCTACAAGTAATTGGCCAATATGAATGTGTACCCACATAAGTATCTGCACATGTTCAACTTTACACAGGCAAACCTCTCTAGATGTATATACTTGTGTGACACTCATTGTACACCATGCGCAAGTTACAATTCTTCACATTCCTTCATTCTATTCAGCATGAATCATTTTTACATGACAAAAATTGCTGTCAGAGTGCCATCATAACGAAATTGATAGTAAATTATCCAGTCGTCGTATTTGACAACCAATGAATTTCGGGCTTGTGAAAACAGTGAATATACCTTATCCAACCGCAGCCCAAGAAGACGACAGAGACCCTCCTTTCTGCCTATGCGCAACCAACCAACCGCGGGCAGTCATTAATAATTCAGATAGTATTGCTTTGGGGAGTGACGCGGAGGATACAGATGCTCGACTACTTTCCACCCCGTTTAAATTGTTTTAATTCCACGCGTAATTTCTGCTCCTTATCGTGTTCGACATAGCATTTGACATCTGTTCCAGTTTTTGATCAGTTGTGTAGGCTTCTGTATGTCGATATTGATGTAGTGTCGTTAAAAGATGCCTCAACCGAAATCCCGAAAAATCGCCGTCCTGGGATACAGATCCGTGGGTAAGTGGGCGCAATTTAGTCGTTTTCGGTGATAGCGAGGTATATTTTGCGCTTTCTGTGTAGGCAAGTTCATTGACGATGACTACACATACTACTAGCAAATATGTAGCCTAAACGGCATGCACATAGCTACTGCTGCCTGGTCATTGATTGTTAAATCAGCCAGTCAGCTGAATGTCACTCGACTGGAAACTCACGACTCTAGAGATTTTGTGTAGCACTACTAGCTACAGCAGCATGTACCCCTGGACCAGTGTTGCTAAAACCACAGAATCTCGATTCGTAAGCTACATTTTCACGTTTCGTTGAATAAAATATGCAGTCAGTGGCACGTGATGCATTATCCTCATCAATTGTAATTGAATAACTTAAATGGAAGTCTATAGTTAATTGTGTTATGCACACAGTAATTTATTTTGTTAAGTCAATGTTTGTTAAAAAAAAAAGAGTGGTTACAGAAGCCACTAGCAAGACACAGTTGATGCCACAGCAGTTGAGGACAGCGCAAGCGGTCCTGATGCTGGGACTTAAATTAATACGTCACGACTCACGAAGTAGAAGCATTAATGTCCATGTGGCAGCTTTTTAAGGGAGAATTTGTCCAGTTACCTCAAATTACATTCCATATGCTAGTGAAGTGACAGCCCTGTACGTTTTAAACCAATAATTGCATGCTGGCCTAATTCATTGACCTATTTTGTGCGATGTGAATGGACACTAACATTGAAAGATCATCCACTAAGAGATGCAGGTAGGAATTACCAGGAGACTTGTTCAAAGGCCTGTCTCTAAACAAGAAAATGATGGTCTTGTGAGTGCAGTTGAAGACATGATTATTTTAGATGCAACTAATCCGTTTTAAATGTAGTCTTTAGTATTTTCGGACTATTTTGAAGAAGTGCCTACGGCGTCTCAAAATGGACAAACAGTACTATTGCCGCTCTCTTCTTGTTTAAGGGAGTATGCGTTCGACCGAACTGAAGCGTGCTGATTTAGCCAAACCTGTAGATTCAGAATTAGGCTAACCTATGATGTCACAGAATTGAATCTTATCAAATGGTATTTGTTTCAAAATCACACTACTCCGGTTGTCTCAATATCATTTCAACCAAAATGAAGATGGCTGATATTACTATGGACACGCTGATATCGTACATGGACAGGCTTATTTGTATGTCATGAGCCATTGTGTATGGACTGGGCTGACACACACACACAGTGTGCAAAGGTTGCTGGGGGCAGGCGTGCGAACATCGCATCACATCACACTTGACATAGCCTGGATTGGACTCTTGGGAGCTGGGACTGTGGAATGTGAAAGCTGTTGTGTTCTCCTCCATGCAGTCATACTGGACATCCTGGCTTTCCACACCACCACCAGACGTTAGTTGAATCCCAATGTGAGTGGAATTTAGCCTAGGCTTAGACACGCCACCTTGGTATTGCAGTCAATGTCAGAAGTTGAGCCCCTAACATGATTGTCTCCAAGCTGTCTTCAGAACTTAGTCCACAAGGAGCAGTGGATATTTTCCATGCAAGAGATTTTGAGGCTACACATCATTTGGATATTACTGTCAGGGATTGGACCTAGATGTCACAGCCAGTTTTTAAACAAACCTCGCAGTTTGGTTCACAAAGACAATCAACAATGTTGGTACTAGGGCCTTCCGAGTGGCACAGTGGTCTAAGAGCGGTGCCACTAGAGATTCTGGGTTCGAGTCCAGGCTCTGTCGCAGCTGGCCGTAATCGGGAGACCCATGGGGGCGGCACACAATTGGCCCAGCGTCATCCGGGTTAGGGGAGGGTTTGGCCGTCAGGGGAGGGTTTGGCCGTCAGGGGAGGGTTTGGCCGTCAGGGATGTCCTTGTCCCATCGCGCACTAGCAACTCCTGTGGCGGGCCGGGTGCAGTGCACGCTGACACGGTCGCCAGGTGTACGGCGTTTCCTCCGACACATTGGTGCGGCTCGCTTACGGGTTAAATGGGCATTGTGTCAAGAAGCAGAGCGGCTTGATTGGGTCGTGTTTTGGAGGACGCACGGCTCTCGACCTTCGCCTCTTCCGAGTCAGTACGGGAATTACAGCGATGAGACAAGACTAACTACCAATTGGATACCATGGAATTGGGGAGAAAAAAATCTAACAATGTTGGGACTATTGGCCTAGGCCATTCCATAAGTTTGGTTCATTCACAAGACAAGTGCAAGAAAATCAATACAATAGACTACGACAGTACATGGATTAAAATGTAGCCTACAGCCTGCTACTAGTCAATTCCAGTGTTCAAATAAATTCAACAGATGGGCTGTAAAACAATTGAAGATTTCCCCATTTCTCTGTTTTCATGTCCTCATAAAACATTTGTTTGCCATCCTATAGTCCTAGTAAGATATTGTACTCAAGCTATTAATAAAAAATAAAAAAATGTGTTTTGTCAGGCTACTTACTATAATATGCATATTTTTTTGTACTGTATACTAAGGGACCAAAGGGCTCCCGCTGTGCGAAACAGAGGACTCCTAGATAGCAAAGCTGTAAATTGGCATGTCTCCAGTCTTTGTAATGGAGTCGTGCTAAATCTTTAAATATGTCCTGTGGTCATGCGCTTTGGCTCGTGCCTCATTAAAGCCAATGCATTGAGGAGGAAACCAGTTTGCACAGTGCCATGGAATACACTACTCCTTCCTGTTTCTCCACCCATTGGGTCAGGTCAATGCATTTTCAATGTGTAAACTAGGGTTGGGTGGTATATCCAAATTCCCATACCTTCATTCTGTTCCTCTACCATACTGGGGTATACTGTATTACTGCAGTGTATACAAGGGGTGCTATTTCTTTCCAAATGTTAACAAAGTACTTGCGAATTCCCATAGCAGATGCCATCCTAATGCTAACAAGCGCAAGCAAACATAGCCTAAACTAAATGCAAGGACAGACAACCCAACAGACAAGTTATACAACTATCTCAAAAGGCTACTCGCACTTGATCCAGAATGGGATTGATTGTCTTTGCTGTAACTAAGAAGTTTGATATTGCAGGCTAGCCACCTAACATTATAGCTGTGGAGTCAGGGGAATTGAGAGGAGAAGGGGGGGAGGGGGTTTGCATCTTCATCAACAACAACTGATGTGCTGATTTGAGCACGGTGGAAGTGTTGGACCATTGTTTACCCGACTTGGGATACCTGATGGTCAAATGCCGACCCTTCTACCTCCCTAGGGCATTTTAGCTGTATTCTTGACTGTTGTATACATTCCAACTCAGGACGAGAAAAATAACAGGCTGGCACTTAACAAACTGTACAAGGCTATAAACAAGCAGGAAAACATCCACAGGCTGCATTTCTGGTTGCCGGCGTCATTAAGACAAGTGATGCCTAACTTCCAGCAACATGTCTCCTTCGCCACTAGGGGCAATAAAGTCCTAGACCACTATTTTTTTACCCACTCGCAATTATGCAAGGCCCTCCCTCATCCGCCATTTGGCAAATCAGATCATGACTCCGTACTCCTGCTTCCTGTTTACAAGCAGAAGCTCAAACAGGAAATACCCATGACTCGCTCTGTTGAAAATGGTCTCCAGAATCAGAGATTATGCTACAGGACTGCTTTGCTAGCGCTGATTGGAATATGTTTTGAGACTCCAACGATAACATCAATGAGCTGACCACCTCCATAAACTGGCTTCATTAGGAAATGCATCAGCAACGTTGTCCCCACAGTGAAGGTTTGCTGCTTCCACAATCAAAAGCCCTGGATTAACACAGAGGTTGGCGCTAAACTAAAGGACAACCCTAAACTATCGCAGACAACTCTGAGGCTACGGCTGAGGACGGGAACAAGTCCCTCTGACCTCCTCAGAGTCATCAAACGAGCAAAAGGACAATCTAGGAATAAGGTGGAATCATATTACACATGCTCCGATGCCCGCCTCATGTGGCAGGGGCATCAGTCCATTACGGCCGTGATCCGCCAAACGATGCCTCTCTACCAGACGAAGTCAATGCATTTTATGCACGCTTCAATAATAACAACATTGTGTGAGTGGCGTCACCAAAAGACTGGGTGATCTCCCTCTCCGAGCCCGACATGAGGAAGGTCTTTAATCAGGTCAACACTCGCAAGGCTGAGAGGCCTGATGGTATTCCAGGGCGCATTCTCAAAGCATGCGTAGAACAGCTGGCAGGAATATTCACTGTAATTTTCAACCTCTCCTTGTCCCAGTCTGTAATCCCCACGTTTTAAAATGACCACCGTCATTCCTGTTCCCAATAACTCCAAGGCTTCATGACACAATGACTACCGCCCTGGGTTTCCATTAGGAAAATGTGGCGTCGGACATTTCACCAGCAGCATTTTAATTTACCGGACATTTTAGAGATTTACGGGACCCATATGCATTAGGTGCGTAACCTGATTAGGGCGTCCACCCACGGTGCTCAGAATTACATAAATTCCATTTAGGTCATTCTCACGAAACTGTAAAAAAAATATTATTCAATTTCCTCTTTAATCACTGAGATTAGGATCTGTACTTATCTATTTTATTATTATTATTATGTTTTTGATCAGATATTATGCATTTTTACCAACATTTTCACCAAATTCTCTGCAGTTTACGAAGTCCAAAAGAGTTATAAACAAACAAATATTTTTTAACATTGCTCCTCTAATGACAAGGCCAGAGTTTAACATATCACTAAAAATCAAAATATTTCAAATTAAAATTATAACATTTTAATCTGACTCTTTCCTAATTTAATCTCTTTAGCCGTTTCGGTAATGACAAGGCCAAGTGGGGAAAAGGGGGTGTTTGAGAATAAGAACTTCATTCTGAATTTGCGCTCATCTAAGGACTACTCCTCTAGATCAGGCCAGGGCAAAGGCCAGCCCGGGGGCCGTATCCGGCCCGCGACCTGATTCAATACGGCCGGTGGAATCATACTCAGATCACAAAGATTTTTTGATAGTAAAGTTTTGAAAAACGTATTTGTTATTCAAATGAATAGCCCAATGAACACTCGCCTTTGTGTAATGATTTAACTCCCACCGCTTGTGGGACATTTATTTTGAAGGCACGTATAAATAACAACTGCACGAGGACAGACAGTGACTGTCAGGCTGACACAAACGTCCCAGTTACAAATAGTAGCTAGCTAGAAATTGCACAAAAATGAGTTTTTCTAAGATTTCAAAGAAAATGAAAGTAGACAATGAATGTAGGGTGTTCCAGCGAGAGTGGACAACAAAATATTTCTTTATTGAGGTATCAAAGAGAGTATCCGCTGTCCTCAAATACTACAACTTGTCCCAACACTTCCAGACAAAGCATGCAGAGAAATATAGGAATATGTATTCTGAGCAGAGGGCAAGTGCATCGAAAGAGTAGCTTTCTCAGTTGCAAAAGCAGCAAGGGCTATTCAGCAAACGACTGAATTGCGAGAGCTAGCTATGTACTGTCCCACAAAATTTCTAAACATAGCAAGCCATTCGTTGAGGGCGAATTCATTAAAGAATGTTTAATTGACTCTGCAGCGATACTTTGCCCCGACAAGAAGAGCTGTTTGAAAATGTTTCCCTGTCAAGATGAACAGTGACACGCCGTGTTGAGGACATCGCAGAGAATATGGAACAACAGTTGAAAGACAAGGTAAAGGATTTCTCCTTGGCCCTGGATGAGAGCAGTGATGCACGTGACATGGTGCAGTTGTTGATATACTTACGAGGCATAACCCCAGACATTGAAATTACAGAGGAGCTTGCTTCAGTGCAGTCAATGAAGAGCACAACCACAGGGAAAGATTTATTGGAGGAGGTTAATAAGTGTGTAGCAAAGCTGGGACTGAGTTTTGAAAAGTTATCCAGTGTGACCACTGATGGGTGCCCAAACTTGACACGAAAAAATGTTGGCCTTTTGAAAAGGATACAAGTTCAAGTAGTTCAAATGATTTTCCTGCATTACATTATTCATCAGGAAGTGCTCTGTAAATGTGGTCTGAAAATGAGCCATGTTGTGGATAAGTCACTTCATAAGAGCAAACTCTTTAAACCACAGGCAGTTTGTCTCACTGTTGGAAGAGACAGAGTCGGGTCATGTAGATCTCCCCTACCACATAAATGTGACATGGCTGAGTTTGGGGAAGGTGCTTAAAAGGGTGTGGGACCTGAAGTCGGAGATTGCTGAGTTTTTGCAAATGAAAGGAAAATATGTGGATTTCCCTCAACTGCAAGATGAAAAATGATTGGCTTATTTTGCCTTCACCGTGAACATTATGGCCCTCATGAATGAACTGAATTCCAAACTACAAGGGAAGGGCCACCCACCTTCTAACACTACTAGTCTGTTCCCTATCAGATGACCAGCGGGAGAAGTATACATCCACCTTCTAACACTACTAGTCTGTTCCCTATCAGATGACCAGCGGGAGAAGTATACACCGCTGCTGCGTGCTTTGAGCAGTGAGTTTTCTCGTCGTTTTGAGGATTTCAAAGTGTTGGAAAATGACATGCTGTTGGTTTCCTCTCCTTTCACCTTCAAAATGTGGATAACACTCCCACTGACCTGCAACTTGAGCTGATCGATCTTCAATCTGATGTAGTGATTGTTTTGAATAGTTCTCCAATGTCACTGATGAGGTTCGTTGCATCTCTCGATGAACAAAACATTCCAAATATTAGGAGTCATGCTCAGAAGATGTTTGTACTGTTGGGGTCAACCTATGTATGTGAACAGACATTTTCAGTGATGAAATATAACAATCATCTCTTACTGACTCTCACCTCTCAGCAATCCTGAGTATAGCGACGTCAGAAACTATACCTGACTTCACTGCTCTAGTCAATGCCCATCAGAGACTTCACTTCTCACACTGATTGAGTAGTTTAAATGTAATGTTGAGCTCAATCTCTTTCTTGGGTTTTTGTGCATACCCGTTAACAAGAGTTCTGTCCGTGGTGCTGAATGCACAGTGTACTTTTCCCTCTGTAGTTCATTGCATGTTTAATAATGAAAATACCTACCAAAAGGAGATCATGGATGTGGTTTATTTCTGTGTGTGTAAAAAAATAATTTTCTTTAGCATATCTGGGCGTGATTTACAGTAGATATATCTGTCAACACAGTCATACACATGATGTATAATCTTGTAGTATAATTCTGGCCCGCGATGGCAAAAATATATTCTAACGTGGACCTCCATGGAAAAGAATTGCCCAAGCCTGCTCTAGATGATGTATCAAGGTGGAATAAAGCTTTATTGAGTTTTTAGAGGAACTTGAAAAAAAGTTGTACAGTATGTCCACAGACACTGTGCTTGCACGTAATAAATATTATAGTTTCATGTAAACTTCAACTAGTATACCATTTTTATGATTTATGGACAAACTACACCAACATATTTTGTGTTTTATTCAAATAAGTTATTTTTTTAAATAAAATGACCCGAGAATTTAATCCGGACACATTTCGTAAATGAGAATTTGGGGTGAAAATTGACAAAATTCAGACAAATGTATTTAATATAAGACACTTTCTCGAAAAACTAGACATCTTAGTCCTCAGAATAATAGTTTATTTTTGCAGATGCATCATGGTTTTGTAACTCAATTTGCTACAGACATTTTAAAACTGGTTTCATGAGAATCACCCATTTGGATTATGGTAATTCATATAAACAGAACATGCAAGTCCAGGATGCAACGATGTGCGGTCCGTCTTACTGAATTCTGATGTGCACTTTGAAGATGTTAGAACAGCTGTCCACATTTACTTTTCTCAGGTGACAAGATGAGTAGCGAACAGCAAAATGACTAGCCTACTAACTACTATCCCCTGTAGAAGAAAGGTTTGCCTATTCTATTGGTCCGCTTATCGACAAGAAATAGCCCATTCCTAACAGACCTTGGGACAGTGTGGGACGCTAGATCCCAAATTCATACAACCAATAGGCCTAGGCTACATAATTATAACAAAATAAAAACAATGAGTCTGATGCAACAGATCAGAACCTTTTAACTTCAAATGTTGATAAAGTATTATTTCTTCAGCATCTTCAGCATTATAAGAGCAGCCATGCACAAGGCAGTAAGCTACGTGCAAATGTTCGCTTGATACTGCAATTAGTGGGAAAACACTGTTGTCAAAAATGCAATGCACATGTGAGCAGTTTCATGTGGCAGAGATGAAAATATCCCTTAGAAATGTTGAAAGAGGGGAGATCTAATATGCAACAACTTGCATGGTTTTCAAACTGTTTTGTATATTTTACCTTTATTTAACTAGGCAAGTCAGTTAAGAACAAATTGTTGTTTTCAATGACAGCCTAGGAACAGTGGGTTAAAACTGCCTTGTTCAGGGGAAGAACGACAGATTTTTATCTTTTGCTAGGATTGTGCCTTTGGCTACTGGACAATGAAAGAAGTTGATTTAAAATAATTGCCTCCACGGATATCATCTGATTTTGGCTCGGCTACTTTAAAGCAAGGTAAGACATGCTCTTCACAGATGAATCCTGGTTTCAACTGTACCGGGCAGATGGCAGACGGTGCAGCGTGTATGGTGTCATGTGGGCGAGCAGTTTGCTGATGTCAAAGTTGTGAACGGTTGTGAAATTGCTGCATGTTGCGTTTTATATTTTTGTTCAGTGTAGTATGATTACTTTGTTTGTCATGTTCTTGTTTTTATTTCTCATGTTTTTGTTCTACCTTATGTTATTTTTAGTATTACACAGTAGCGTGCCGTGGCCCTGGCGCCTGGGCCTTCAGTGAGGTCCTACACAGTCCCACCCGAATTAATCCACCTGTTATTACCATCATTTAGATGCCATGGCTCTAGACACTATACATTTAGACAGAAACGCAGTATAACCAGGCGTTGCGTCACCTTGAAATTGACATTTTTTTCAGAGAATTGCAGGGGAAGAGTACAATACAGTACAGTTCAACTAATAGGCAAGAACATAGTCGAGTGCAACAGAGTTATATTAATATTCTTCTTCTATCCATTTCTGGTCCACAAACTTTGAGCTTTAAGTCCCCCAAAAAATAAATACAGTGTGTTCACTAAACAGCGCATTGTCGCACCCAAAGCAGTTTCACCGTGATGATAAAGACACATAACTATTCACTGAAAATAAAAGAAAACAAATAATTTGCAACATAGGCTATTTGCCATTTTATTTTGTTAATATATAGGCTATTTAATATTAACGAAATAAAATGCGAAACATACATACACATTTAATAAAAAATAACATGCATTGTATGCTTAGGGGATCGTGAGAAAAATGCTGCAAGGCCATTGAGGTTGGCAAAGAAGACCTTGCATTCTTTAAGCTTTGAGGCTCCTTGAGTCAGTACTAAATTTAGTCGATGTGCATAGCAGTGAATGAATAAGGCCATCGGTGCCCTCTCCTTAACTTTAGCCTGCACCCCATTGAGTCCAGATGCCATGACTGCTGCGCCATCAAAACACTGTGCCACAACTTTATCCAGACTACATTCATTTTCCTCCAAGAAACGGAAAATAAGAGCGGCAATGTCATCAGCTCGCTTGCCGCTTGTCACATCTTCAAACCGGATAAATCGCTCCTTGACTCCCGTGTCCGTCACATAACGCAGGACGAGTGAGAGCTGTAGCTCCACTCTGGTGTCCCCAAACGTTTTCAAAAGCACCATTGCTTCTAAGTGCCCAGCCGTACTTTGGTGTCTCGTTGCTGCCTTGGTTAGACAACTCAAGTTTGCAAAGCCAGTGTGGCTCCAAACACCAAATCGATCACTTGCAAATAATAGGCATTCCCAGCAGTACAGTTTGCAGTGCTTCTCGGAGCCTGTGAGCCATTGACAGCGCTCATAGTTGAAACTTTGAAAGTGGCGAACGAACGAACCCCTTTCCCGCCTGTGACAGGCTTTGTGGCGTCGGGCGACCTCTCCTTACAATGTCTAACTTTTCTTGAAAAGTTCGTCTTGAGAATGGCGTTATAATTATATCCTCGACCAAATCGATATCTTCTCCTCCTTCCGCCATTGTGGGTTCAAAAAACAGTAGAACGCGAATTAATTCGTTTATCAAATTTAGTTTCCTAGATCTGCATAGACCTGCCCATAGGACCTGCCTCTCAATATTGGTAATCCAATCAAAAGACGTGGACGCCCTACGCCTGCTAGCTGGCTCCTGTGTAACACTGGAGCCAGCCAGCAGGCGTACAATAGCCAACTCTAAAGCTGATTGGTTGACACAAAATTTTAATTTCCATTCACTTTAAGCTACAAGCGCCCGCACTGTTGATTCTGAAGGCCTGAGGGCAGATTTTAGACCCCTGGCAACACATGATGGCTGAATATGATTGGATAAAAGATCTAACGTAAAGACCAGCCCTCCAAATCTCAACCTGGGGCTGGAAGCAGTGCAACCAAGAGGAAAGCTATGAAATGAAGAGTATAACTCTTACTCTGGGGAATAATTTAATACATATTTGTGGGAAAATATATTTAAAAAAAAAAATTATATTCTGATGATGTTTAGGCCAGCAGAGAAGGCCTTGCAGGCCCTGACGGCCCACCACTGGTATTACATAGTATTACTTTCAAGAAAAGCATTTCACTGTACTTGACATTTCACTGTACTTGACATTCCACTACATGTGACATTAAACTAAAACTAATATATGGTTTTCACTAATAACTATTTCAAGTTATTTTTACATTTCAAGCGGAACTTGATCACTCACCTCTTATGCTGCTTGCTCAACAGTGGATCTTCATGTTTGCGCCACATGCTTTTAGGTAATAAGTATACCATGTGACTCGCCCAATAGAATTTTAGTGAACACATTTGTTTAAAATATATTTTCTTTCTTTTGGGGGGGGATGGTATTGGAAATCATACTGTCGGTACATCAAAAGTATACGGAATACCACCGAAACCTAGTGTCTACCTCAAACTGTAACCTGGTATGGATTGGAGTTAGAATGATTTACAATTAGCTTGCACTTCCAACGTATCTTCAACAAAGCAAACTGAAAACAGGGTTGAAACCGGTTTGGAATGATGTGCATTGTACATGCATTTTCATTTCCAATGTATATTCCTCAAACCTAATCTAAAACCGGGTTTGAATGGTATGCATTTCCTACACATTGTGTAACTGACTATCCTTTGCTAAAAGACCCCAACATGTAGCCTTTTTATTCAGGTGTTTATATCGATCTAAAATTGACCACCGTGTGTGTCCCTGGAGTTTCGCCACCCAGGGAGACAAGAGAGTTCGTTTGGACTGGGAGGTGAGCATTCAGAATTGATGAGAGACTAGTGGAGCATTGAAAATGGGAGCGAGCTGCTCTCTCGTCCTCCGTGTTTTTCCCAGCTAGCGAGAGACTTCACGTCTCCAACCGTGGATGGCCACGCTCCACTCTCGGTTGTTATAGCAACAGGCTGCTGGAGGACTGTATAGATAGAAAAAGGCATCTGTAGTAATAGTACGTCGTGGGGACATCTAGGCTAATGATAGTATACCATTGTAATATCCTGCCTGTGTGTTAAGCTACTTCTAGATGATAAACACTGTGGCTTATGAATGCAGCAAGAAATCCTTATATTGACTAGCCTAGTCTTCTTGATATTTATTTGAAGAGTTACATTTTATTGAATAAAGGCCACTGGGCTAGCTTTTTTCCACCCTAGAGAATTGCTCAAATGCGTTAATGTTAGTAAGCTGCTATTCTGACGTACGTCGATATCATGGAATTGTTTGTAAAAGGCCATAAATAGTAGTTTACCACGTACCAATTTTAACAGCATTTGAGCTATGCTCCGTCTCTTGAATATTGCCCATTTTGGAAGGGAGCATAATGTGATTTGGAAATGGCATGCATTGTGTTTTCTACAGCTCTAGAGAAGGCAGTGTTTGACATTTAGCAAAATATGAGCAAACCCACTCTGTTCAGTCAATGCAGGCTGAGTATTTGGCTTTTTCCTAGGACGCTGATCAATGATACCACTTGTGAATCAAAGAACAATTTATTGTGATCGATCAGCAAGGATTCTTAATTAAACACACTGAAGCTCACAAGTGTCTATCTCCTTTACAGGGAAATCTTCCTTGACTATACAGTTTGTGGAAGGCCAGTTTGTCGACTCATATGACCCAACTATAGAAAACAGTAAGTATGTGTGTGTGTGTATGTGATCTCATTCCCTCTCCCCTGCTGCTGGCCTGTGTTGGCAGGACTAGCCACCCACCCAGGTCTCTGAGTTCTGCTGGACCACAGCCAGGTGCATTTATCTATACTCCTCATTCATGGTGAAGCTCACACTACACACACACACACACCCATACAGTACCAGTCAAGAGTTTGGACACACCTGCACATTCCAGGGTTTTTCTTTATATTTACTATTTTCTACATTGTAGAATAATAGTAAAGACATCAAAACTATGAAATAACACATATGGAATCATGTAGTAACCAGAAAAGTGTTAAACAAATCAAAATATATTTTATATTTGAGATTCTTCAAAGTAGCCACCCTTTGCCTTGATGACAGCTTTGCACACTCTTGGCATTCTCTCAACCAGCTTCACGAGGAATGTTTTCCAACGGTCTTGAAGGAGTTCCCACATATGCTGAGCAGTTGTTGGTTGCTTTTCCGTCACTCTGCGGTCCAACTCATCCCAAATCATCTCAGCACTCCATCACTCACATGTTTTATCAAATAGCCCTTACACAGCCTCTCATTGCTCTCGTAGCGCTCCGGCACTCAACGTCCGTTCCTCCATCTCCGCTAAAAATATCTCAGCCCTCACAGGGAAAAAAACTGCCTCTGAATTCGCTCCATCATTTTTTGGTTAAAAAATATAATTTAACAAACACCCCATCTGCCTTTGTGACTGTACCGATTGATTTTGGAAGTAGGCTATCGTAAGAAGCTTGGGCTCCCGAGTGGTGCAGCGGTCCAAGGCACTGCATCTCCGTACTAGAGGCGTCACTATAGACCCTGGTTCGATTCCAGGCTGTGTCACAACCACCCATTGTCACGATCGTCATATGAGTGAGACCAAGGCGCAGTGTGGTATGTGTACATTTTCTTTTAATGAATGAAACTCTGAACAAAAACAACAAAATCAACGAACGAAACGTGAAGCTATACAAATAGTGCAGACAGGCAACTAAACATAGACAAGATCCCACAAACACAAAAGGGAAATGGCTGCCTAAATATGATCCCCAATCAGAGACAACGATAAACAGCTGCCTCTGATTGGGAACCATATCAGGCCACCATAGACATACAAATTCACCTAGATAACCCACCCAAGTCACCATCACGCTCCAACCAACACAGAGAAAAAACAGCTTACTATGTTCAGGGCGTGACACCCATGATTAGGAGTCCCATAGAGCGGCGCACCATTGGCCCAGCGTCTTTAGGGTTTGGCCGGGGTAGGCCGCCATTGTAAATAAGAATTTGTTTTTAACTGACTTGCCTAGGTAAATAAAGGTTAAATAAAAAATTCTACATTTCAACAACATGTCATAGGCTTCATCTGGACCCACCTGATGATATGTGGCGCTGTGTTAAACAACTGGCTTTTTCTCTAATCTATTGATGATCAGATACTTCACTTGTAACTTGCTCTGTTGCGCTCACATTTTACAGTTGATAGACAACTTTAGCACTGTTACAAACTTAGACTCTTTTTTTAACTATAAAAATATAAATACTGTATAAAGCATGTAAAGTGTTGGTCCCATGTTTCATGAGCTGAAATCAAAGATCCCAGAAATTCTCCATAAGCACAAGAATGTCTCTCTAATTTTGTTCACAAATTTTGTTTACATCCCTGTTAGTGAGCATTTCTCCATTGCCAAAATAATCCATCCACCTGATAGGTGTGGTATATCAATAAACTGATTTTAAATAGTATAATCATTACACAGGTGCACCTTGTGCTGTGGACATTAAAAGGCCACTCTAAAATGTGCGGTTTTGTCGCACAACAAAATGCCGAGATGTTTCAAGTTGAGGGAGCGTGCAATTGGCACGCTGACTGCAGAAATGTCCACCAGAGCTGTTGCCAGATAATTGTTTTAGAGAATTTGGTAGTACATCCAACCGGCCTAACAACCGCAGACCACGTGTAACCATGCCAGCCCAGGACCTCCACATCCGGCTTCTTCACCTGCGGGATCATCTAAGACCAGCCACCCAGACAGCTGATGAAACTGTGGGTTTGCACAACCAAAGAATTTCTGCACAAACTGTCAAAAAACGTCTCAAAGTGTTCTCTTCGTGGAAGAATCCCTTTTTCAACTGTACTGGGCAGATGGCAGACAGGTATGGCGTTGTGTGGGTGAGCGGTTTGCTGATGTTAATGTTGTGAACAGAGTGCCTGTCACGTCCTAACCATAGAGAGTCCCTATTCTCTATATCAGAGTAGGTCAGGGTGTGACTGGGGGGTTAGTCTAGTTTATTATTTCTATGTGGGGTTCTAGGTTTGTTTTTCTATGTTGGTGATGGTGTATGGTTCCCAATTAGAGGCAGCTGGTAATCGTTGTCTCTAATTGGGGATCATATTTAGGTAGCTTTTTTCCACCTGTGTTTATGGGATATTGTTTTGAGTTAGTGCACGTAGCAACTCTGTAGTCACGGTTCGTTGTTAGTTTATTGTTTATTTGTTTTTGTCTTTGCTTAGTTTCACTTTCTAATAAATGATGTGGAACTCAACATCCGCTGCGCCTTGGTCCGACATTTATTCCAGTGAACGTGACAGTGCCCCATGGTGCCAGTGGGGTTATGGTATTGGCAGGCATAAGCTCTGGACAACAAACAATTGCATTTTATCGTGGAAAAATCCTGAGGCCCATTGTCGTGCTATTCATCTGCCGCCGTCATCTCATGTTTCAGCATGATAATGCACGGCCCCATGTCGCAAGGATCTGTATACAATTCCTGGAAGCTGAAAAATGTCCCAGTTCATTCATGGCCTGCATACTCACCGGACATGTCACCCATTGAGCATGTTTGGGATGCTCTGGATCAATGTGTACAACAGCGTGTTCCTGTTCCCACTAATATCCAGCAACTTCACACAGCCATTGAAGAGTAGTGGAACAACATTCCACGGGCCACAATTAACATCCTAATCAACTCTATGCGAAGGAGATGTCACGCTGCGTGAGGAAAGTGGTGGTCACACCAGATACTGACTCCTTTTCTCATCCACGCCCCTGCATATCTGTATTCCCAGTCATGTGAAATCCATAGATTAGGGCCTAATGAATTTATTTCAATTGACTGATTACCTTCTATGAACTGTTGCATGTTGTGTTGATATTTTTGTTCAGTGTATAAATCAACATGTGTCCAGTGCTGCTGCATGTGCTCATGTGTTGTCTTCAATTACACAGGCTGGGACCTATTTCTTGGTCGACTTATATCAACATCGCTGCGCATTAGTGGTGGGGTAGGTTAAATAAATACAACAGAATAGGCCTAATTCAAATAACAGTGAAGGAAATGAAAAATGCTTGGCAGAGCATGTCCAGAGCTTGTGGCTGAGCGGTACCGTAGCGAAATTGAAGGGAGGGAAGGCCTATGCTCCAACATTTTTGGAATCCGATCCACGCTCCAGCCAAATTACTGACACTCCGCTCCTCGCTCCACTCCCCTCACATCCTCAGACACACACATTGCTGAAACCTGCCATGTCAATGACCCTTCCTGATACCTTTAGCATTTTTATGAATTGGTTGTGTAGGTGGACTCTCAACACCACAGCAGGTCATTTGCATAGAGCAAAAGGGATGAAGAGCCAGGGGAGCTTTCCGGACGTTAGTGTTCTACCTTACCCATCACATATAGCTACAGAGTCTATCATATACATACAGTGCCTTCGTGAAGTACTTATACCCCTTGACTTATTCCACACTTTGTTGTGTTACAGTCTGATTTCAAAATAGATTTTTCTCACCCATGTACACACAATATCCCATAATGACAAAGTGAAGATTTTTTTTATTTAACCTTTATTTAACTAGGCAAGTCAGTTAAGAACAAATTCTTATTTACAATGACGGCCTAGGAACAGTGGGTGAACTGACTTGTTCAGGGGCAGAACGACAGATTTTTACCTTTGCAGCTCGGGGATTCGAACTAGCAACCTTTCGATTACAGCTGTGAGTGTTTCTGGGTAAGTCTCTAATAGCTTAGCACACCTGGATTGTACAATATTTGCCCATTTATTATTTTCAAAATTCTTCAAGTTCTGTCAAATTGGTTGTTGATCATTGCTAGGCAACCATTTTCAAGTCTTGCCATAGATTTTCGATCAGATTTAAGTAAAAACTGTAACTCGGCCACTCAGGAACATTCACCGTCTTCTTGGTAAGCAATTCCAGTGTAGATTTGGCTTTGTGTTTTAGGTTATTGTCCTGCTGAAAGGTGAATTCATCTCCCAGTGTCGGATGGAAAGCAGACTGAGCATGATTTTCTTCCAGGATTTTGCCTGTACTTAGCTCCATTCTGTTTCTTTTTTATCCTGAAAACTCCCCAGCCCTTAACGATTACAAGCATACTCATAGCATGCAGCCACCACTATGCTTGAAAATATGGAGAGTGGTACTCAGTATTGTGCTGTATTAGATTTGCCCCAAACATAACACTTTTTGTATTCAGGACAAAAAGCTAATTGCTTTGCCACATTGTTTGCAGTATTACTTTAGTGTCTTGTTATAAACAGGATGCATGTTTTGGAGTATTTTTATTCTGTACAGACTTCCTTCTTTTCACTCTGTCAATTAGGTTAGTTTTGTGGAGTAACTACAATGTTGTTGATCCATCCTCAGTTTTCTCAGATCACAGTCATTAAACTCTGTAACTGTTCTAAAGTCATGGCGAAATACCTGAGCGGTTTCCTTCCTCTCCGGCAACTGAGTTAGGAAGAACGCCTGTATCTTTGTAGTGACAGGGTGTATTGATACATCATCCAAAGTGTAATTAATAACTTCACCATTCTCAAAGGGATATTCAAAATGTTTTACCCATCTACCAATGGGGGCCCTTCTTTGCGAGGCATTGGAAAACCTCCCTGGTCTTTGTGGTTTAATCTGTGTTTGAAATTCATTGCTCGACTGAGGGACCTTACAGATAATTGTATATGTGGGGTACAGACATGGGGTCACACAAAAAAAGGATGTTAAATACTATTATTGCACACAGAGTTCCTTATTATGTGACTTGTTAAGCACATTTTTACTCCTGAACGTATTTAGGCTTGCCATAAGAAAGGGGTTAAATACTTATTGACTCAAGACATTTCAGCTTTTAATTTTTTATTAATTTGTAAAAATTTCAAAAAACATAATTACACTTTGATATTATGGGGTATTGTGTGTAGGCCTGTGACTCAAAATCTCAATTTAATCAATTTAAAATTCAGACTGTAACACAACAAAATGTGGAAAAAGTCGAAGGGTGTTATTACTTTCTGAAGGCACTGTAGGTAGACACACTCACACCAACAACACAGGCGCACGCACACGCAGGCATACACTCACGATTAGAGCTGTGGCAGTGACCATATTACCGCCACACCAGTGGTCACAAGTCATGAAGGCAGTCAAATTCCACGTGACCGTTTAGTCATGGCAATTAGGCTTCTCCAAGCTCTGATACTGCTGCTGGTCATTAGTAGTCTACCAAACTTGCTAACTGCCTGGTACTCAGCGCTCTGTTGTACTCTAATCACTCTGACATCAATGCAAATGTATTCGAAAATCTAATCAAACACTTCATGTGAGCTCATGTTGCGCAACATTCCCTATTCCCTAAAACATCCTGTGGCGGACTGCACTAGCATTGAATAGTTTTCAGGGAACTTTTCAGGGAGGTCAGGAACCAATACACGCAGTCAGTCAGGAAGGCAAAGACTAGCTTTTTCAAACAGAAATTTGCATCCTGTAGCTCTAACTCCAAAACGTTTTGGGACACTGTAAAGTCCATGGAGAATAAGAGCACCTCCCAGCTGCCCACTGCACTGAGGCTAGGTAACACTGTCACCACCGATAAATCCACGATAATCGAGAATTTCAATAAGCATTTCTCTATGGCTGGCCCCGGCCAACAGCTCCGCACCCACGCAGCTACTTGGCCAAGCCTCCCCAGCTTCTCCTTCACCCAAATCCAGATAGCAGATGTTCTGAAATAACTGCAAAACCTGGACCCGTACAAATCAGCTGGGCTAGACAATCTGGACCCTCTCTTTCTAAAATTATCCGCCGCCGTTGTTGCTACCCTTTTTACCAGTCTGTTCAACCTCTCTTTCGTATTGTCCTAGATCCCTAAAGATTGGAAAGCTGCCGCGGTCATCCCCCTCTTCAAAGGGGGTGACACTCTAGACCCAAACTGTTACAGACCTATATCCAACCTGCCCTGCCTTTCTAAAGTCTTCGAAAGCCAAGTTAATAAACAGATCACTGACCATTTTGAATCCCACCGTACCTTCTCCGCTGTGCAATCCGGTTTCCGAGCTGGTCTCGGGTGCACCTCAGCCACGCTCAAGGTACGAAACGATATCATAACCGCCATCAATAAAAGACAGTACTGTGCAGCTGTCTTCATTGACCTGGCCAAGGCTTTCGACTCTGTCAATCACCGCATGTGATTGGTGACTGGGTGACTGTCTCGCCTGGTTCACCAACTACTTCTCAGACAGAGTTCATTGTGTCAAATCGGAAGTTGTCCGGACCTCTGACAGTCTCTATGGGGGTACCACAGGGTTCAATTCTCAGGCCAACTCTTTTCTCTGTATATATCAACAATGTCGCTCTTGCTGCGGGTGATTCCCTGATCCACCTCTACGCAGATGACACCATTCTGTATACATCTGGCCCTTCTTTGGACACTGTGTTAACTAACCTCCAAACGAGCTTCAATGCCATACAACACTCCTTCCGTGGCCTCCAACTGCTCTTAAACGCTAGTAAAACCAAATGCATGCTTTTCAACTGTTCGCTGCCCACACCCGCCCGCCTGACTAGCATCACTACTCTGGATGATTCTGACCTAGAATATGTAGACAACTACAAATAGCTAGGTGTCTGGCTAGACTGTAAACTCTCCTTCCAGACTAATATGAAACATCTTCAATCCAAAATTAAATCTGGAATCGGCTTCCTATTTCGCAAACAAAGCCTCCTTCACTCACGCCGCCAAACATACCCTCGTAGAACTGACTATCCTACCAATCCTCGACTTCGGTGATGTAATTTACAAAATAGCTTCCAACACTCTACTCAGCAAACTGGATGCAGTCTATCACAGTGCCATCCGTTTTGTCACCAAAGCCCCTTATACCACCCACCACTGCGACCTGTATGCTTTAGTCGGCTGGCCCTTGCTACATATTCGTCGCCAGACCCACGGGCTCCAGGTCATCTATAAGGCGGAGCTTAACCTAGCAAAGACTTATCTCAGCTCACTGGTCACGATAACAACACCCACCCGTAGCACGCGCTCCAGCAGGTATATCTCACTGGTCATCCCCAAAGCCAACACCTCTTTTGGCCGCCTTTCCTTCCAGTTCTCTGCTGCCAATGACTGGAACGAATCGCTGAAGCGGGAGATTTATATTTCCCTCACTAACTTTAAACATCAGCTGTCAGAGCAGCTAACCGATCGCTGTAGCTGTACATAGCCCACCCAATCTACCTACCTCATCCCCATATTGTTTTTATTTACTTTCTGCTCTTTTGTGCACCAGTATTTCTACTTGCACATCATCTGCTCATTATTTCACTCCAGTGTTAATTTGCTAAATTGTAATTACTTCGCTACTGTGGCCTATTTATTGCCTTACCTCCTCACGCCATTTGCACATACTGTATATAGACTTTCTTTTTTAAATATATTTTTTTCTATTGTGTTATTGACTGTATGCTTGTTTATTCTATGTGTAACTCTGTGTTGTTGTTTGTGTCGCACTGCTTTGCTTTATCTTGGCCAGGTCGCAGTTGTAAATGAGAACTTGTTCTCAACTAACTTACCTGGTTAAATAAAAATAAAAATAATAAAAAATATTTAAAAAATAGGCTATGCAATTGAGGGAGAAAACAGAGTGATGGCTGCTAATAAAAAGAGGAGGATCCCATCAGCTTTCTATAGGCTAGGCCTACTATATTTATTTCTCAACTTTCCTAATATTAAGCACATTGCTTATATTTGCATCAGGAGTATAGCCTACCTGGCTGGCATGAAAATAAACTACGGGGAAAAGTGTCATCCATTCGCTATTTAAGTGCATGTTTCGATACAGTTGCATGATAATGGTCCATTCTAAATCATAACAAATGTCACACATATATTATTTAGTACAGTGCCTTGCATTACAACCTGTAATTTAAATTGATTTTTATTTGGATTTCATGTAATGGACATACACAAAATACTCCAAATTGGTGAAGTGAAATGAAAAAAAATAACTTGTTTCAAAAAAAAAAAAAAAAAGATAAGTGGTGCGTGCGTATGTATTCACCCCCTTTGCCCTGAAGCCCCTAAATAAGATCTGGTGCCGCCGATTACCTTCAGAAGTCACATAGTTAGTTAGATTGCATAAAGATGGACTTTATTTAAGTGTCACATGATCTGTCACTTGATCTCAGTGTATATATACACCTGTTCTGAAAGGCCCTAGTGTCTGCAAAACTACTAAGCAAGGGGTACCACCAAGCAAGCGGCACCATGAATAACAAGGAGCTCTCCAAACAGGTCAGGGACAACATTGTGGAGAAGTACAGATCAGGGTTGGGTTATAAAAAAATATCTGAAACTTAGAACATCCCACAGAACACTATTAAATCCATTCTAAAAATGTTTAAAGAATATGGCACCACAACAAACCTGCCAAGAGAGGGCCGCCCACCAAAACTCACGGACCAGGCAAGGAGGGCATTAATCAAAGAGGCAACAAACCCTGAAGGAGCTGCAAAGCTCCACAGTGGAGATTGGAGTATCTGTCCATAGAACCACTTTAAGCCGTACACTCCACAGAGCTGGGCTTTACGGAAGAGTGACCAGAAAAAAGCCATTGCTTAAAGAAAAAAATAAGAAAACACGTTTGGTGTTTGCCAAAAGACATGTGGGAGACTCCCCAAACATATGGAAGAAGGTACTTGGTCAGATGAGACTAAAATTGAGCTTTTTGAACGTCAAGGAAAATGCTATGTCTAGCGCAAACCCAACACCTCTCATCACCCCGAGAGAAACCATCCCCACAGTGAAGCATGGTGGTGGCAGCATCATGCTGTGGGGATGTGTTTCATCGGCAGGGACTGGGAAACTGGTCAGAATTGAAGGAATGATTGATGCCGCTAAATACAGGGAAATTCTTGAGGGAAACCTGTTTCAGTCTTCCAGAGATTTGAGACTGGAAAGGAGGTTCACCTTCCAGCAGGACAATGACCCAAAGCATACTGCTAAAGCAACACTCGAGTGGTTTAAGGGGAAACATTTAAATGTCTTGGAATGGCCTAGTCAAAGCCCAGACCTCAGTCCAATTGAGAATCTGTGGTATGACTTAAAGATTGCTGTACACCAGCGGAACCCATCCAACATGAAGGAGCTGGAGAAGTTTTGCCTTGAAGAATGGGCAAAAATCCCAGTGGCTAGATGTGCCAAGCTTATAGAGACGTATCCTAAGAGACTTGCAGCTGTAATTGCTGCAAAAGGTGGCGCTACATAGTATTGTCTTTGGGATGGTGAATAGTTATGCACGCTCAAGTTTTCTGTTTTTTTGTCTTATTTTTTGTTTGTTTCACAAGAAAAAATATTTTGCATCTTCAATGTGGTAGGCATGTTGTGTAAATCAAACGATACAAACCCCCCCAAAAAATCTATTTTAATTCCAGGTTGTAAGGCAATAAAATAGGAAAAATGCCAAGGGGGGTGAATACTTTCGCAAGCCACTGTATATGTAAAGACAAGATTAAATCAAGAATAGTCTGATGGGTGACAATATTATCCTATCACTTGAATTATATATTATCACTTGTGAATGACGCCCAGCATTAGAAACAATGCATTTTTTTGCGACTTGTTCGAATCATAGTCGCACCGCTCACGAAGCCTAGCCCTTAGGCCTATATGTTTTAAAAAGGTTTGTATCACAACTAAAGTGGCCAAATAAGTTCTTAAAATTAAGCACATGAATCTGCTTTACAAGAGGTGTAGAGCCTAACTGGCATATATAAGCAGCGCGTGAGTTTCAAATTTGGGGGAGAGCGTTTTCACCATAAAAATGCACCTTTATAATGAAAGCGTTACATGCATAATTACATTTGTGGTCACTTTTGATAATGGTATTTTCCGCTAATGGAACATTCACGCTTATAGCCTACTGCCGTGTGCGCATTGCTGTGCTTATAATGTGAAGAAATAGCCTAATAGTTTATCAACATTTTAAGCTAAATGTTCTGATCTGTTGCATCAGCCACATTGCTTAAAAAAGTGTTTTTGATGCCAGTTGTTGTATTAATTTGGGATCTATCGCATCCCACAACTTTCCCAGATGGTTTGGAATATTTATTTCTCGCACAGAATAGAATAGGTCGACTTTTGTACTATGGGGGATAGTAGATTGACGTAGGCTAGTGCTTTTGCTGTTTGTGAGGCCTAGTCATCTTGTTGGCTGAGGAAAAGTAAATGTGGACAGTTCATCCAATAACTTCAATATGCACCTCGGAATTGGATAAGTACTCGCGCAGTTGCGTCCCCACTGTGTCTGTCTTAACTTGTAGCCTGTGAGGAAAATCACGATCACGTGACGGAGAGGCGTGTGAGTGAGAGACACTTCGGATTGCACAGCACGCTCAGGGAGAAGGGCACAACGCAGCACTCTGGGATGCAAAAGGCATGGATTTTTTTTAGGGTGCATTGTAAATGAGAGACTATTGGAGTGTGAACAGCCTGCACAAAAAACAAAGCAGAGATCTTGCCTTTCAATCGACTTTTTACAAATCATCATTAGAGTCGCATCATGCAGCCTTACAATGTATTAAAAATCAAAACATATAGCCCAATGTTTGAAGAACAACTAAAGTTACATTTATAACTCTAAATTAAGCATATAGGAGTACCTATTCTTTGTTAACCGCTCAACACAGAATAGCCGCATTTGCGCATTCCCTCAAATCGTTTGGAGAAAATATTGATATTTTATTCAGCTTTGTTCAATTGTATTCTTCATACTATAAAATAATGCCACGGAATTAAAAGCAAATCTTGTCTGTTAAATGAACTAGTGTAGCCCATATCCATTTGGCATATCCAGATAGGGACCTAACTGTCACGACTTCTGCCGAAGTCGCCTCTCTCCTTGTTCGGACGGTGTTCGGTGGTCGAAGTCACCAACCTTCTAGCCGTCACTGATCCATTTTTCACTTTCCATTGGTTTTGTCTTGTCTTCCATCACACCTGGTTCCAATCCCATCAATTACATGTTGTGTATTTAACCTTCTGTTCCCCCTCATGTCCTTGTCGGTGATTGTTTATTGTAAGTGTATGTGTATGTCTGTACTGGTGTGCGTCGAGTTATGTTACCCATTGATTTGTATTATTTTGTTTTCCGGTGGGTTCTTTTGTAAATAAACTCTGCCGTTGGAAACACAGTTATTTCTCTCCTGCGTCTGACTTCTCTGCCGCCAGTTAAACACCCTTACACTAACATAAGGACAACTCAAAGTATGCTATTCTGTTCTTCTGAAATAGACTACATTTTCTTCATATCATCCTTCCTTAGACCTGTCTAAAATAAATAATGGATTTATTGTGAAGGTGTAGGATTTATTAGACTTTTTAAAATGGCTTGTAGGCTATGTGTGGAAGCCAGGAGATGCTAAATGTGTTTATGTTAATTAACGGTCAATTACCGTGAGACCGACAGTTATTTGCTTGACAATCACCAGCTGATGAAATTTCGTGACCGCCACAGCCCTAGATCATGATACACGTTTTTGGTATGGTATTGCTCCCTTTGTTAGCACGGAGAACACAATTGATTGTATGGTACAGTAGCTTCACAAAGTCCTAGGTTACATTTGTGTATGTGTGTGTGTGTACCTGCCTACTGTATCTACAGTGCCTAAGGCTCGGGAAGCTTCCATCCATGCAGCCCCCGGTGAAGGGAACGTTCAGTTATTTTTAGCCAGCCAGGGCTTATTTTTTTCTGAATGAAAAGCTTGATCTGCCTCTGCTGCATTCTCTAAGCCCAGGAACGCAGAACGATTACCATAATAAATTGTGCTACAAACATGATTCTACTATACTACAGTAGCGATGTGGATTTGGCTGGCTTTCCTGCTCTGTGTGTGTGTGTGTGTGTGTGTGTGTGTGTGTGTGTGTGTGTGTGTGTGTGTGTGTGTGTGTCGTGCTTAAATAAGCCACTGCAGCAAACCCCCTCAGTTAATTTGAGGCCCCAGCCCACCTGCCACACAAACACACACACTCACAGCTCCACTGTCACCCAGAGTAACAGCCCAATCAGAATCTGTCTCAGTCCCAGTCCTGCCTATTCTAGTCGATTACATACATCACTTTCCTGTGTTCTGACATCTCAGCGCCACATGAAATGTTGCCCCACTTGTCCCTCTCTCTGCTTCACTAACTGACTTGTGGTGAGCTCACTCAAAGCGACGTAGAGAAATGGCCTCCTTAATTGTGATGAAGGTGTTCTTTGTTGCTAATTGTCTGCTAATTCTAGCTCAATCTCAAACATGAGTGATGTCCTAATATATGGTTGTCTGGCATGAGTACCAAAGAGTCATTCTATATCCCAACCGAGTTGTAATGTAAATGTGTGTAAGATCATGATAATGAATGAGCTACTGTGCTCTAGGCTATGTTTTTCACAGTCTCTTGACAGGACTGTAGATGGGTAGAATGATTTAGGAACTCCCAAGTGCAGTACTTTAGTTATCTACCTTTCTCTTTCCTCAGCATTTACAAAGATGATCACAGTGAATGGTCAGGAGTACCTCCTGCAGTTGGTGGACACAGCCGGACAGGTGAGTCCTTCTTACCAGTAGAGAGATCACTCGCATGTCAGAATGTTGTGGTCAGACTGCCAGTGGGCCACAACATTATGTGATCTCTAATGTAAATAGCAGAAAAGCTATTTTTAATACCAGGTGTAGATTAGATTTCCTCATTTTTACCTAGGTTGAAGATTACAAGGTTAAGACAACGGGGTTGCTAGTTAGCAACGGCGCTAGTAGTTATCAACGGCGCTGGTCCTATGAATTTGTTTATTTTCGAATGCTTCCGCATGGAATTATTACACTGTCTTGTATTTTTTACCTCAATTTTTACTATCATAGAACATCTACGTTTATCTTTGTGATGTTCCACTCTCGGCAGGATGAATACTCCATTTTCCCACAGACCTACTCCATAGACATCAACGGCTACATTTTGGTGTATTCTGTCAATTCAAATAAAAGGTAGGTAGCTCCGCTCGCCCTCTCCTTCCTTCACACTGCTGCTAAAGCATTGTTACTGCAAAATGAACCCATGTGGATTCATCCCTGAGAGATCTAGCCGCTCAAGGTTTCTCTGAATCTATCTAGTATTTCTCTCTCTAGTAAAAGGCATGAATAAACCATTGACGCTATTATTGATCTGTGCATTATCTGTCTGTCTGTATGCTATTCTATAGAACAGGTCTCCTGTATGTTGTAGTACAGAACAGGTATTCATGCGTAGCTAAAATAAATGTGGTGTGGATGTGAATCAGAGATGGTCATTTCTAGCTGTGTGTTTGCGCATGCAGGCGTGTGTGTGCTAACTTGCCTCCATATCAGCTGGAGATTTAAATAAAATGACATCTATCTCTCTCTCCTCTCTCTTAACCACACCATTTATTCTCTCTTCCTCGCACCGGCATTTCTCTCCATCCAACTCTCTCGCCTCACTCCATCCATCTCACAATTACTCCCTTGTTCCTTTTCTCTCACTCTTTCCCCCTCTCTCTGTTAATATGAGAATGAAAAAGTAGAAAAGTTCTCCTGGGCGCAGCAGTAGAAATTTGATCGGATTTGGTCAGATTTAAAGGGGAATAACGGCAAATTTTGAAAATGTGTCCTAGTTCCTAACTCCTGGACTGTCTTGTCAGTGTGCACCTTTCTCACTTAGGGAGGGCGAGGTAGAGCGAGAGCTGCAGGAGCGCGAGCTACTTCACAGGGTTATACAGCCCCCCCACTCACTGTAATTCTAAATAGAACTTTGTGGAATAATTCAAATCTACAAATAATCTCAACGTTCTGTCACAGCAGAAATACTACATTCAGGAAGTCCAATCGATTGTGAGATGTGGCATGCACATTATATGTGATCAATTTGGGTCGCGGGTTCACAATATGACAGTTTCTGAGATCTCAACCAAGCTAGGAGGAAAGGAGCCAACCTAATCCCGCCTCCCACTTTTACATTGCAACCTCATTGGACATAATTTCACCTGCCAATCAACATCATCCCTCTCTGACTGTAGGCTACATCCCTCGTTGCATGGTGTGATCAGATCATTACGGCAAAATATACAGTATCTACTAAAATGAGAGGGAAAGACTAGGGAGTGTGCAACATAATGTGAATTTCATAGGATGACACATATGGGTTATAAGGCAAATGTATGCAAGTGTGTAGTTAGATTGTAACTTTCCTACAGTAGCCAGCTGACAGCAAACATATCGTTGTGAAATAATTTGTTGCAGATATAATAGACAGCCTAGACACTGATGCGTGCGTCTATTGAAATGTGATATATGCTCACTGTCAAAGTATTATTAACCTACATTTACATGTTCAAATCTGTAGAAGAATGACAATCATTTACTAAATTATACAGGGGACTTCATTTTCAAACGAAGGCCAAATTGCCTTCCTCGAGCATGCAAGAGAATGTTATAATGTAGGCAGAATTTGATCAAATGGAAAAGTATTCTTATAGCCTATGTTTGCATCAAATACCCTACTCCTTGAAAAAGTAATGTATTGATTATATATAGCATACGTGATGAATTATGATCACTGCAATCAACAGCTGCAGTGTTGCTCATTGGATTACCCCATACCATGGAACAGACTATGTGAAAGTTTATAAAGACAAAAGGCGGACACATGGAATTATTTTAATTGGATGGATGGTTGATATGACAAAGGTAGGCGGGTATTCTTATCTGAAATGTGGGTGAAACTTTGCTTCAGTATACAGTACATTCAGAAAGTATTCAGACCCCTTTACTTTTTCCACATTTTGTTACGTTACAGACATATTCTAAAATTGATTACATTGTTTTTTTCCTCATCAATTTACACACAATACCCCATAATGACAAAGCAAAACAGGTTTCTAGACATTTTTGCAAATGTATTAAAAATACAAAACAGAAATACCACATTTACATAAGTATTCAGACCCTTTACTCAGTACTTTGTTGAAGCACCTTTGTCAGCGATTACAGCCTTGAGTCTTCTTGGGTATGACACTACAAGCTTGGCACACCTGTATTTGGGGAGTTTCTCCCATTCTTCTCTGCAGATCCTCTCAAGCTCTGTCAGGTTGGGTGGGGAACATCGCTGCACAGCTATTTTCAGGTCCCTCCAGAGATGTTCGTTCAAGTCCGGGCTCTGGCTGGGCCACTCAAGGACATTCAGAGACTTGTCCCGAAGCGACTCCTGCGTTGCCTTGGCTTTGTGCTTAGGGTCGTTCTCCTGTTGGAACGGGACTTGAACCAGGATGAACTCCCACCTTGTAAAAGCCTTGTAGCCTATTGCGCAATATATATATTCCAAAATTCTTTGCTTGGCAGAGATCTCAGAAAAGGTACAGCTGTGAACCCGCGACCCACATTTATCACATCAAATGTATATGCTATATCTCACAATCGATTGGACTTCCCGACTGTTGTATTTTAGCTGTGACAGAATGTTTCTATTTTTTGTAGATTTGCGTTATTCCACAAAGTTCTATCAGTGAGTGGGGGGGCTGTATAACCCTGTAACTTAGCTCTCGCGCTAGCTTGACCTCGCTATCCCTGAGCGAATCAGAGTTGTTTAGGAACATAGACACTTTCGAAATGTCCCGTTATTCCCCTTTAAATATAGAAGCGCATCAAAGCTGCACTTTCTCTCCTGTAATGCCTCCAGACTTCAGACATCTTAAATGACAACAGGATTCATACTGTGTCAAACTCTTTGTCCTGTGTAAGACCATCATACTGTAGTCTAGGCTAGAGAGTGTGTTTAATCCTAAATCCCCCTGGGTCCTATGGTAGTTGCCATGGGAGCGGGCCTAGGGAGACTTTCCCTGGAGAAAGCTGTTCCTAACCACATCCCATCACGTCTCTTTACTTTCCACTGGCCAGTTAATGCTGTCAAGTTGACTTAATGTCTCCATTGATTTATGCATTTCTACTGACCAGCCCGGGGCTCAACATTCATTATTTAAATTGCGTCTCAAACCATGCATCAGGCCTGTCTGTATTATATACAGTAGGCCTCTACATTACAACCTATGGCACAGATGAAACAACCTTTCTCAACTGGATGTCGGCAAGGCAACTAACAAGCAATGGAAAATGCACATTGTTAAGTACAGCAGCATTGGTGGTTCTTCTCGGGAAAGATTTGATTTGCTTAGTAGCCCATCATACAGATTCAAGCAATGGGTCAACCGCAACCGTCTTTGTTAGGCAACGTTCGTTAATGTACTCATCACACACACACACACACACACACACACACACACGCACACACACGGAGCGGCCGGGATAGGAGAATGCAGCCATGTGACATGGGTTATTGTCTACGTCGGACCATGCTAAATTTGTCAATGTCAAGCTTTTCTCCCATAAAGGATTCATTTAAGTTCAAGTGAGAGTCTTCAAGTCTTCTAACTATTTACCTTTGGAAGATTTCTTTAGAGAATTGATTGTTGTGTTGATACTCGTCTTGTCTACAGTATGCTAGGACTTTGTTGAATGTTTTCACTTGTTACTTTGGCTGTTAATAAAGGTTTGAATTACCTTTTTTTGTTTTCTGCTGCAGTTTTGAAGTAATAAAAGTTATCCACGAAAAATTATTGGATATGGTTGGTAAAGTACAGTAAGTACCTTATTCTCCTGTCTGGAAACATTTCAATCTGAATATCTAGTGTTTCACTTCCTGATTAATATGACTAACAGGACTTCCTTTTGTCTTCTGCAGAGTACCCATCATGTTGGTCGGAAACAAGAAAGATCTACACATGGAACGGTACTGTATGCCACACACACACCGATAGTCTTCCCAGAGGAACCAGACAGTTTATTCCATTTTCAGCTTTAAATTAGATTTAACTGGGATTTAATGTTCTTGCGGTCTGTCGTTATGTTTGTACGAGTCCGTGGAGACCTGTTCAAAGACATTTAGTTCACAGACAGGACCAAATGGAGAGAAAGTATATTGCTTCAACAGAGGGTGGGGGGCTGGAATAAACCTTTAGGACTTGATCTGCTGGAGCTTTATAGGCCTTGTCATAAAATCCCCACATCTTGCCATCGTTGGCAGGGAGGGAAAAATGTATTTCCCTGGCTGTCCTGTCTCTTTTAGACTAGACTACTGGCCTGTTTAGACCTTGACGCTAGGCTGGGAAACTGGTCCAGTCTGCTCTCAGCTGTCTTTGGCTCTGACTTTGTTTTAAAGACTGCAGGGTCAGGTCGGTCTGCTCTGTGTTTGGGTCAGAGTGACATTAGTTATATCTATTTCAGACAGAATTTACGGTATAAAAAAGAATAAATCGGGCAATGTTTATATGACCCCATTTTTACCGGGATCCTGTTGTGCAGCCAGCACTGGTGACGGGTGGGAGTAGAGGTGTGTAGATTTGGTTGGGCGTCTTAAAAAAAAAAAAATTATCCATTGAATATACAATTATGTTACTGGTCTGTGCAGCCTATAGGCTACATGGCTACGCCATGCAAATTAAATCAATAGGGGGTTCTACTAAGCTATATGGAATTGTTTTAAGATGGTCATACCAAGGATCATTTAACTATTTGATTTGGAATTTTAGGACCCGTTTTAGGTATTTAAAATAAAAGGTAACACTTTACTTGACACCCAGCGTCATAACACGTTATGACACGGTCATAACCATGTCATAATATGTCATAACAGCAGACATAACTTGTCAGAACCTGTTATAATATGATCATAACACTGTCATGACATATATTTTAACCTGTTGTGACATATATTGTGTTATTGTATAGCTGGTTATGACACCTACATAGGAGTGTAAAAATCGACAAAACCTACCATAGTAGTTATTTTATGGCTGGTTATGACACCTACATAAGGGTGACAAAACCTACCACAGTATTTATTTTATGGCTGGTTATGACACCTACATAAGGGTGTCAAAACCTACCACAGTAGTTATTTTATGGCTGGTTATGACACCTACATAAGGGTGACAAAACCTACCACAGTTGTTATTTTATGGCTGGTTATGACACCTACATAAGGGTGACAAAACCTACCACACAAGGCAAAACATTCCATTACATCATAGCATGCGTCTCAACAGTATGTTTATGTTATATATAAAAAATATGTTTTTTTTAATTGACCATATTAAATTATAATTGTAAATGATTGATGTCATTGATGTCAGACATGCAACTACATACCCCAATGGTCTGTTGCTGATGACTGGGATGAATGTAGGACCAGATTTCAGGAGCAGGACAAGACACCCTCTTTGTGACTGATGACTGACATAAGGGCATGTATGTGACAGGCCTATCTGGCTTATATGATCATGATGGTCATAATGCTTCTTGACAATGACATAAAGTGTATTTTTGTTGTCCAAATAAAGTGACACAGGATGGTCATAATGCTTCATGAGTTATTTAAAATATGATGAAAAAAACACGACTGTAAATAATTCATTACAACAACAACGGATTTAAGAAACAAACTTTCCAACGAAAGGAAACTTCTTGGCAGGGAAAAAAATTATTTGAATAAATGTGGGTTTTGACACTGTTATGTAGGTGTCATAACCAGCCATAAAATAACGCAATATATATATATATATTTTTTTTCACCTTTATTTAACCAGGTAGGCTAGTTGAGAACAAGTTCTCATTTACAACTGCGACCTGGCCAAGATAAAGCAAAGCAGTGCGATACAAACAACAACACAGAGTTACACATTGAATAAACAAACATACAGTCAATAATACAATAGAAAAAGTATATATACAGTGTGTGCAAATGAGGTAAGATAAGGGAGGTAGGCAATAAATAGGGGTTCAAAGGAGCAAAAATAAATAACGGTATGGGGATGAGGTAGTTGGATGGGCTATTTACAGATGGGCTATGTACAGGGATCTGTGAGCTGCTCTGACAGCTGGTGCTTAAAGTTAGTGAGGGAGATATGAGTCTTCAGCTTCAGTGATTTTTGCAATTCATTCCAGTTAATATGTGTCAATATATGTAGTAAATAATATAGGTCATGACAGTGTTATGACCATATTATGGCAGGCTATGACAAGTTATATAAGCTGTTATGCCATTATGACATGGTAATGAACGTGTCATTATGTGTTATTACACTGGGCGTCAAGTAAAGTGTTACCCCCCCCCCAAAATTAAAACAATTATTTGATGAAACGTTGAATTTGGCCTTACTGCTATTAGCCCATAGAAACACATTGAATAATAGATGTATACATGGAAAAACAGATGGTCAAAAACAAATCAAAAGGAAGTTTGTTTTTAAGTGGCTGTCCTAAATCTGAGAGATATAAAAAAGATCAGGAAATTATTATTTCGTTTTTTTATCCATATAAAACAAAAAATATGTTGGGCACTAAACTACATCCATATGTACTTCCACTATCTTCAGACTTGTGAGGCTTGTGGGTGTCCTAGAGCAACAACCGACATGTACTGTACGTGTTCGTTAGAGTCTCATCTTTCCATAGATTGGTCATAGTTTCTAGGCCAAACCGTTCGGATGCTACAGATGTTTTTGTGAGAAGACTGGTTTTCAGGATGTCTCATAGTCTGGCAAACACCGCTGTAGCTCAGCCACCTTCCAGCGTAGATGCAGACACAGCCCATGCAAAAGAAATATATATATAGCTTAAACAGACAGATTTTGTTGGGGATTTTTTAATGATTATGTTAATTAGATGTCCGCGCAGGTGTGGACATAGACTCTAGGGGGTTAAACAGACAAGACAAACTTACATTCCCCTGCCCTGATCACATTCAACACAAATATATCACTACAGACTCTGGTTCGATTCCAGGCTGTATCACAACCGGCTGTGATTGGGAGTCCCATGGGGCAGTGCGCAATTGGCCCAGCATTGTCCGGGGTAGGCCGTCATTGTAAATAAGAATTTGTTCTTAACTGACTTGCCTAGTTAAAGGTTACATTTTTTTTTTTTAAATACAAATGTAAATATGTTATACTAAGATTGTAATGGAATATAACAGAATAAAATATAAATATTTTTCCCAAACAATTTGAGTGTCCGAGGAATGTGTGGAACCGCTGTTATTCTTCAAAAAGTGGTATTTTTAAACAGAGACCATGTCCTTATTTGTTTTGTTTGTTTGCTTTAGAAACCTTAGAGTCTGCTCTTTCCGACCTTGTATAGAAATCTACTTTCTGAACTGGTTTACCTCTGTAGGATGATTTGAGAAAGTCCGTTTTTAGGTTTAAAAAAATCATCCAGATTGTTGTTTTTTTCAGCTTGTTAGATATCATGCACATTGTTAGCTTGCTAACTGACATGATCCACTTCCCCTGTGTGTGTCATTTCTTACCAGGCCTGTACAGTGCACTCTGCTTGCTCAACACACTTCTGAAAATGGGTCACTCACTCATAGCTCTCCCTCGTTCCTCCTCCCTCCTTTTTTTTCATCCATCCTTCCTCCTGCCTCCTCTATCATTCCCAGAATAAACAGGAAATGTAGCACAGCCAGCTCATAGTGGGAAGTAGTGACAGCTACTCTGACATCCCTTCCACACACACACATACACATGCACACATCAACCCACGCATGCACACACTCTGGCCCCATTATGATGATGTGCACTCTGTAAGGAGTGTTGAAGGGATTCATATGCTTCTCAGTGTGGAGTGAGTACAAACACAGACACACAGGAGCATAGTAGCCCTGGGGCCAGCTGGAATTCTATTAGCCAATTAAAGTAATCAAGGCATTACTGATCACTTCCCCTTTCTCTCTCTCTCTCTTTCTCTTTCTCTCTCTCAATTTTTTCCCCAATGTATCTCTTTCTCTGTCTATCCTAATGACTTCTCCATAGTAAAGCATACCTCCCAAACTATCATTCTACCCTGAAATAGACTAGAGACTAAATATATACAATGTAATATACATTGTATTGTTTACTGCTAAACAGTACAGTATATCGCCCTTTATCTTCTAACTGCATTATCTTATTTGTGTGTGTGTGTGTGTGTGTGTGTGTGTGTGTGTGTGTGTGTGTGTGTGTGTGTGTGTGTGTGGTGTGTGTGTGTGTGTGTGTGTGGTGTGTGTGTGTGTGTTGACAGACCTCATTAAACAAGGGCTGGGAAAGGCTTGCGCCGGGGCGAAGTGAGGAACCGGCTGAACCTTTGGATGAATCAATAACTCCAGGCTATTAAATCCCAGGAGTGAATGTTAGGGATGCAGAGTGCTGTAGTACAGTTACACCAGTCAGCAGATACGCCACTAGGCTATAAAGCCTATAGATTTTGGCTCGGCTGAAAAAGACTCATGCGATGCAGTTAGAATCCGTCAGGGGGGGTGGTATCTTAGCATCGCAATAGTATCTAATCTGATCCCAGGTCTGTTTAGGCTGCGACCGTAGGAGTTGACTATACAGGACAAACCAATCTTGGATCAGGCTAGTGTAAAAAGACATGGAGGAGAGATGGTGTAGTGAATGCCTGGGACAGTATAGGGAGAGTGACCACAGATCAGTTTCTCCATTAGCGCCTTACCCTCCTATAGCTAATGCTCCCACATGTGGTTATAGACTGTTGTTACATGCAAATGGTGTTCACTGTGATATTGGGTTCCCCTCAGTACAACCAGGAACTGTGGGTATAGGCTGTTCTGCTGTTACAAGCTAATTGTAGACAATGTGATATGTTTTTCCCTCTCCTCAGTGTAATCAGTTGTGAAGAAGGCAAAGCGCTGGCTGACTCATGGAACGCAGCATTCATGGAGTCCTCCGCTAAAGAGAACCAGGTGATGATGATGATGATGATGACACCAGCCACTCCCAGATAGATATATAGTTTGGCCAACTCTGTTTTGACATCTAGTATTGTAATGGGTGCCATCTTGGCACAGAATGTTCCAAGGCAATTACAGTCTAGTTTGAATTTAAATTGGAAGAGTAATCTAAAGGAAGGCACATTTGGTGCCAACGTGGCCTGGACGCATCAATGCATCATTCAACAGAATTGTTGCTATTTCCCTATTGTACCACAATAGGCATGTTAGATCCATTGATCAATGCTACTGTGTTGATGATATCAAAATAGTGTTTGTATCAAATATTCCCCTCGTCATGTAGAATGTTTGGATTTCCTACTTTCTTTCTATCCTAGCAATAACAATTAATATGTCACGTTGGTTTACACTAGATTGTAGCATTTGCAAGCACAGAGCAGACAAAACACCCATCTGCACAGCCCTGTTATTGTGATATGACATTTCCTCCCTCTGACTTCCTGTTTTCTGGGTGAGTCAGACAGCGGTGGAGGTGTTCAAGAGGACCATCCTGGAGGCGGAGAAGATGGAGGGGGGAGCCCCCCAGGGCAGGACATCCTGCTCCCTGATGTAACCCTCCTTCCCCGGCCCCCCAGGCCCTCAAACACCGTCCCCAACCACAGCACTGGACACTGGGAAATCCCTCTACTTGAAGTGGCTAACTACCTGTTTTCCTCCCTCGAGAAACATCTGTCTTTTTTCTTTTTCTTTTCTAAAGTTCTTTTTTCATTTCCAGAAGGACAGACGAAGACTTCGACATTAAGAGTAACAATCGATCCCAGCTTAGGGTACACCCGTCTTGCTCCCCCCGACTTCCCCTTTTTCTGAGAAACCAAACGTGGTGAAATATCTAGCCTTACTACTCCTCATTTAAAGCCTGTAATCTCTTTTCTACCTGACCTCCCTGCCCCTCCCTTCCCCTTGAAAAGTTTGTATATTGTATTTCTTAAAATGTTATTATTATGGCCACTACAGTTGGCCAGCATTCATTTGCTAGTCTAGTGAATGTTGATTCTGTTTTTTGATTGTAATCATTAAATCAGCATATTGTTTCACTAGAGTTTGATTTTCTTATTTCTCAAAATGTGATGTTTTTTTTGTTTTATACAAATTATCAGAATACACACGAGAGTGTTTTGATACATTATATAATTCATATAGTATATGATATATCTTTTCCCTTACCAGAGATAAGGGATTCAGTATTCTACTTCCAGTTGGCTCCTCTACCTCAGAACCTGTCAAAACGCTGATGTTGCCACTCAGTCAGGGAAACAGTATGTGCCATCACACTGCTCCACACATTCACTCTCGCCAGCTCTCAGAGGGGGGGGGCGTGATAATTAACGTTACCAAGGAGAAATGGAAACCTGGTGTTTTGGAATAATATGTGTCCACGAGAGATCTACTACTCATTATATTCATCTCTATTAGCCAGTTGGAGATGGTTTCTAATTATAGGATTCACAATTCACTTCTAGCTGTTCTTTCCTCCATAGAATACATGAATTTCATTGTCGGAGACAGAGGCTTGTCCAGAAACAATCCCAACCCCCCGCAAAAAAAAACATATATACAATATATACACTACCGTTCAAAAGTTCGGGGTCACTTAGAAATGTCCTTGTTTTTGAAAGAAAAGTTAAAAAAATGTGTCCATTAAAATAACATCAAATAGATCAGAAATAGTGTGGACATTGTTAATGTTGTAAATGACTATTGAAGCTGGAAACGGACAATTTTTTTAATGGAACATATACATTATCAGCAACCATCACTCCTGTGTTCCAATGGCACGTTGTGCTAGCTAATCCAAGTTTATCATTTTAAAAGGCTAATTGATCATTAGAAAACCCTTTTGCAATTATGTTAGCACAGCTGAAAACTGTTGTCCTGATTAAAGAAGCAATAAAACTGGCCTTCAGACTAGTTGAGTATCTGGAGCATCAGCATTTGTGGGTTCGATTACAGGCTCAAAATGGCTAGAAACAAAGAACTTTCTTCTGAACTCGTCAGTCTATTCTTGTTATGAGAAAAGAAGGCTATTCCATGCGAGAAATTGCCAAGAAACTGAAGATCTCGTAGAAAGCTGTGTACTACTCCCTTCACAGAACAGCGCAAACTGGCTCTAACCGGAATAGAAAGAGGAGTGTGAGACCCAGGTGTACAACTGAGCAAGAGGACAAATACATCAGCGTCTAGTATGAGAAACAGACGCCTCACAAGTCCTCAACTGGCAGCTTCATTAAATAAACTCAGCAAAAAGAGAAACATCCCTTTTTCAGGTCCCTGTCTTTCAAAGATAATTTGTAAAAATTACAAATAACTTCACATATCTTCATTGTAAAGGGTTTAAACACTGTTTCCCATGCTTGTTCAATGAGCCATAAACAATTAATGAACATGCACCTGTGGAACGGTCGTTAAGACACTAACAGCTTACAGACGGTAGGCAATTAAGGTCACAGTTATGAAAACTTAGGACACTACAGAGGCCTTTCTACTGACTCTGAAAAACACCAAAAGAAAGATGCCCAGGATCCCTGCTCATCTGCGTGAACGTGCCTTAGGCATGCTGCAAGGTGGCATGAGGACTGCAGATGTGGCCAGGGCAATAAATTGTAATGTCCGTACTGTGAGACGCCTAAGACAGCGCTACAGGGAGACAGGACGGACAGCTGATCGTCCTCGCTGTGGCAGACCACGTGTAACAACACCTGCACAGGATCGGTACATCCTAACATCACACCTGCAGGACAGGTACAGGATGGCAACAACAACTGCCCGAGTTACACCAGGAATGCACAAGCCCCCCATCAGTGCTCAGACTGTCCAGAATAGGCTGAGAGAGGCTGGACTGAGGGCTTGTTGTAAAGCAGGTCCTCACCTACATCACCGGCAACAACGCCGCCTATGGGCACAAACTCACCGTCGCTGGACCAGACAGGACTAGCAAAAAGTGCTCTTCAATGACGATTCGCGTTACACCGAGGCCTGTACTCTGGAGCGGGATCGATTTGGAGGTGGAGGGTCCGTCATGGTCTGGGGGGGGGTGTGTCACAGCATCATTGGACTGAGCTTGTTGTCATTGCAGGCAATCTCAACCCTGTGCGTTACAGGGAAGACATCCTCCTCCCTCATGTGGTACCCTTCCTGCAGGCTCATCCTGACATGACCCTCCAGCATGACAATGCCATCAGCCATACTGCTTGTTCTGTGCATGATTTCTTGCAAGACAGGAATGTCAGTGTTCTGCCATGGCCAGCGAAGAGCCTGGATCTCAATCCCATTGAGCATGTCTGGGATCTGTTGGATCGGAGGGTGAGGGCTCGGGCCATTCTCCCCAGAAATGTCTGGGAACTTGCAGGTGCCTTGGTGGAAGAGTGGGGTAACATCTCACAGCAAGAACTGGCAAATCTGGTGCAGTCCATGAGGAGGAGATGCACTGCAATACTTAATGCAGCTGGTGGCCACACCAGATACTGACCGTTACTTTTCATTTTGACCCCTCCTTTGTTCAGGGACACATTATTCCATTTCTGTTAGTCACATGTCTGTGGAACTTGTTCAGTTTATGTCTCAGTTGTTGAGTCTTGTTATGTTCATACAAATATTTACACTTGTTAATTAAGTTTGCTGAAAATAAACGCAGTTGACAGTGAGAGGACGTTTCTTTTTTTGCTGAGTTTACTACCCGCAAAACACCAGTCTCAACGTCAACAGTGAAGAGGCGACTCCGGGATGCTGGCCTTCTAGGCAGAGTTCCTCTGTCCAGTGTCTGTGTTCTTTTGCCCATCTTAATCTTTTATTTTTATTGGCCAGTCTGAGATATGTCTTTTTCTTTGCAACTCTACCTATAAGGCCAGCATCCTGGAGTCGCCTCATCACTGCTGATGTTGAGACTGGTGTTTTGCAGGTACTATTTAATATCTTAATCTTTTATTTTTATTGGCCAGTCTGAGATATGTATTTTTCTTTGCAACTCTACCTATAAGGCCAGCATCCTGGAGTCGCCTCGTCACTGCTGACATTGAGACTGGTGTTTTCCAGGTACTATTTAATGAAGCTGCCAGTTGAGGACTTGTGAGGCGTCTGTTTCTCAAACTAGACACTCTAATGTACTTGTCCTCTTGCTCAGTTGTGCACCGGGGCCTCCCACTCCTCTTTCTATTCTGGTTAGAGCCAGTTTGCGCTGTTCTGTGAAGGGAGTAGTACACAGCTTTGTACGAGATCTTCAGTTTCTTGGCAATTTCTCGCATGGAATAGCCTTCTTTTCTCATAACAAGAATAGACTGACGAGTTCAGAAGAAAGTTCTTTGTTTCTAGCCATTTTGAGCCTGTAATCGAACCCACAAATGCTGATGCTCCAGATACTCAACTAGTCTGAAGAAGGCCAATTTTATTGCTTCTTTAATCAGGACAACAGTTTTCAGCTGTGCTAACATAATTGCAAAAGGGTTTTCTAACAATCAATTAGCCTTTTAAAATGATAAACTTGGATTAGCTAACACAACGTGCCATTGGAACACAGGAGTGATGGTTGCTGATAATGTAGATGTTTCATAAAAAATAGTCAGTTTCCAGCTACAATAGTCATTTACAACATTAACAATGTCTGCACTGTATTTCTGATCAATTTGATGTTATGGACAAAAAATTAGATTTTCTTTTAAAAACAAGGACATTTCTAAGTGACCCCAAACTTTTGAACGGTAGTGTATATATTGTTGTTATTGGTCCGCGGGCCTACAGAAGGTTGTTTCTCATTCCTGCTCTAGGTACTTGGGGAGATCAAAAAGGAATGGATCTAATATGGCAAAAAAATCCTGCCCACGTTTTATTTTCTAAAGTCATACTATATATTTTTTTAAATCACAACAGCTGTGATGGAAACACAAACAGTACAGTTTTATAAATGCCTTACAGATAATTTGTTCGTTCGACATTAAACAAACGCATACAGAAGTAAACCTGGGAGTTTGAGCAGTTATTCTAAGGTTGCTGCATACATTCTCGTTTTTCCTAATGAACGGCACAGGGTGGTGAAAGTGCACTGTGTCCAATCCTACACTTGCAACTTGTGCTAATTAGGTTATTACTCTGAATTGAATCAACCGGACTCAGAGGTAAACTTCAACATGTCTTTACTCCAAGACTGTCGGTGTAACAAGAACTCTGCATTGTATACGGACGCGGTGACGTCATATCAGTACACGACATATCAATACACGACACCCCCCCTTTACTTCAGTGATAATGCTGAGAAGCCGGTGTTTGGATGATATATTGTTGGTTTTAACCAATCAGCGTCCAGGATTAGACCCACCCGTTGTAATTCGATATAAACTTCAGTCAACCTGACATACACAACACTTATTCTTTACCTGTACAGAAACCTGTGTCCTGTTGGTAGTGGACCCAATAGGTCAGTGGCGACATCCTGCCACAGCCCGTCAGGTAGTGCATGGGTCTCACGGGTTCTGGCACGTCTGGTCGTGTTACAATCTGGCAACCATGACATGACTTGACATGTCTCTCTGCGGCCTTGTCCCTGCCCAGCCACCCTACTTTACTCCTGAGAAGTGTTGTACTTATAATACTCTAATGTCCCTCGTGAGCTAAGGCTACATGGGGCAAAACAATGTTTTTCCCCTTAGGACTAACTGTCCAATTACACACAGTTCATTTGCTATAGGTGCATTTGCATGGCATGTCTCCTAACACCCAGTCTGAATAGCATTTCTCACCCCTCTTAGCGCTTCATCTGTAGCCAATGCTTCCTCCACTTCCACTTCCCTTGTGGTCACTTCCCTTGTGGTCATTGCACTTGGAGTTGCGTTCACAGCTATAAATCTCACATACTCCTCTGCTCCATGTGTGTGTGATTCTTTCACTGCAGTCACTCTGAAAAGACAAGACAGAGGGTCACCGATGTTGCTTTTCCATGGTATGTGGACAACACAAAAGTCATAAGGTTGGAGCCTCAGCACCCACTGTTCGACGCGAGTGCATGGCTTTGAGTGAAGACTGTAAATAGCTTTTAACGCCTTGTGATCAGTCACTAAATCAAATTCCCTGCCGTATACATACGGGTGTAGCTTTTCACAAGTCCAAACCAATGCAAGGGCCTCACGCTCAATCTGTGAATATCTGCGTTCACACTCTGTCAGACTCCTGCTCACATAACAGACTGGAACCATTGCTCTGTGCTGTTCTTGCACAAGCACCGCTCCTGGGTTTCTCTTTTTTTTATTTTTTTATTTTTTTTATTTAATCCCCTTTTCTCCCCAATTTTCGTGGTATCCAATCGCTAGTAATTACTATCTTGTCTCATCGCTACAACTCCCGTACGGGCTCGGGAGAGACGAAGGTCGAAAGCCATGCGTCCTCCGAAGCACAACCCAACCAAGCTGCACTGCTTCTTAACACAGCGCGCCTCCAACCCGGAAGCCAGCCGCACCAATGTGTCGGAGGAAACACCGTGCACCTGGCCCCCTCGGTTAGCGCGCACTGCGCCCGGCCCGCCACAGGAGTCGCCGGAGCGCGATGAGACAAGGATATCCCTACCGCCCAAACCCTCCCTAACCCGGACGACGCTAGGCCAATTGTGCGTCGCCCCACGGACCTCCCGGTCGCGGCCGGCTGCGACAGAGCCTGGGCGCGAACCCAGAGACTCTGGTGGTGCAGCTAGCCCTGCGATGCAGTGCCCTAGACCACTGCGCCACCCGGGAGGCCCCTGGGTTTCTCTTTTAATGTCTGAAACGGCGTCTTCTGTTCCGGTCCCAAGTGCAATGTTGTGTCCTTCTTGGTCAACTTCCGCAGAGGCTCTGAGACTATAGAGAGCCGGGAATGAACCTACCTAAGACTAGAAAGGTACGAACATTTTATCCCTGGACTCGACCACTGCTTTCACCCTCAGCTGTAGGACCGATGGCTCCCTGGACTCGACCGCTGCTCTCACCCTCAGCTGTGGGACCGATGGCTCCCTGGACTCGACCGCTGCTCTCACCCTCAGCTGTAGGACCGATGGCTCCCTGGACTCGACCGCTGCTCTCATCCTCAGCTGTGGGACCGATGGCTCCCTGGACTCGACCGCTGCTCTCACCCTCAGCTGTAGGACCGATGGCTCCCTGGACTCGACCGCTGCTCTCACCCTCAGCTGTGGGACCGATGGCTCCCTGGACTCGACCGCTGCTCTCACCCTCAGCTGTGGGACCGATGGCTCCCTGGACTCGACCGCTGCTCTCACCCTCAGCTGTGGGACCGATGGCTCCCTGGACTCGACCGCTGCTCTCACCCTCAGCTGTGGGACCGATGGCTCCCTGGACTCGACCGCTGCTCTCACCCTCAGCTGTGGGACCGATGGCTCCCTGGACTCGACCGCTGCTCTCACCCTCAGCTGTGGGACCGATGGCTCCCTGGACTCGACCGCTGCTCTCACCCTCAGCTGTGGGACCGATGGCTCCCTGGACTCGACCCCTGCTCTCACCCTCAGCTGTGGGACCGATGCCCTTCTCTGAGAGTAGCATGCCCATAAACACCAACTTGTCCATGTTTACCTGAGTTGAGAGTCAGTCCACAGCTCTCCAGCCTGTTGAGGACAGCATGTAGCCACTGGTCATGGGTCTCCTGATGCGTGGCGTGGACGATGATGTCATCCAATATGTTCTTCATCCCCTCTGTGCCTGCCACTGAACATGACAGACCCATTCATTCCTTGCAAAAGTTAATCTACTGGCGATTGGGTACATGCCACGTATGATTGCTATGTTGCTTGTCTCATGTCCAGACACAGTCTTATGTCTCCGTCCGGTTTTGGCACCACCGCTACTGGATTCATCCACCATCTACTCTCTCCGTTAAGTCCATGTTTTGTAGTTTCTCTATCGTTTTCTCCACAGCTCCTCTCAGGTGGAATGGTACATGCCTAAGAACCTGTGCTACTGTTGTCACGTTTTTATCTACATGTAGGTTGGTCTGGTTTGTGTTGAGCTTTCCCACCCCTTCAAACAACTTGGGCTACTGCTGTTTTATCTGCACTTTTACATCTGGCACTGCTGCTATGTTCACACCCACTTTTAGCACACCCAATTTAATGGCAGTCTCTTTCCCTTGCAACGGCTCTCCGGGTCCACATACAGTTGAAGTCGGAAGTTTACATACACCTTAGCCAAATACATTTAAACTCAGTTTTGCACTATTTCTGACATTTAATCATAGTAAAAATTCCCTGTCTTAGGTCAGTTACGATCACCACTCTATTTTAAGAATGTGAAATGTCAGAATAATAGTAGAGATAATGATTTCAGCTTTTATTTCTTTCATCACATTCCCAGTGGGTCAAAAAGTTTACATACACTAAATTAGTATTTGGTAGCATTGCCTTTAAATTGTTTAACGTGGGTCAAACGTTTTGGGTAGCCTTCCACAAGCTTCCCACAATAAGTTGGGTGAATTTTGGCCCATTCCTCCTGACAGAGCTGGTGTAACTGAGTCAGGTTTGTAGGCCTCCTTGCTCGCGCACACTTTTTAAGTTCTGCCCACAAATTTTCTATAGGATTGAGGTCAGGGCTTTCTGATGGCCACACCAATACCTTGACTTTGTTGTCCTTATACCATCTTCCCAACTTTGGAAGTATGCTTGGGGTCATTGTCCATTTGGAAGACCCATTTGCGACCAAGCTTTAACTTGCTGACTGATGTCTTGAGATGTTGCTTCAATATATCCACATAATTTTCCTTTCTCATGATGCCATCTATTTTGTGAAGTGCACCAGTCCCTCCTGCAGCAAAGCACCCCCACAACATGATGCTGCCACCCCTGTGCTTCACGGTTGGGATGGTGTTCTTCAGCTTGCAAGCCTCCCCCTTTTTCCTCCAAACATAACAATGGTCATTATGGCAAAAGAGTTTTATTTTTGTTTCATCAGACCAGAGGACATTTCTCCAAAAAGTACGATCTTTGTCCCCATGTGCAGTTGCAAACCGTAGTCTGGCTTTTTTATGGTGGTTTTGGAGCAGTGCCTTCTTCCTTGCTGAACGGCCTTTCAGGTTATGTCGATATAGGACTCATTTTACTGTGGATATAGATACTTTTGTACCTGTTTTCTACAGCATCTTCACAAGGTCCTTTTCTGTTTTTATGGGATTGATTTGCACTTTTCGCACCAAACTACGTTCATCTCTAGGAGACAGAACCCGTCTCCTTCCTGAGCGGTATGACGGCTGCGTGGTCCCATGGTGTTTATACTTGCATACTATTGTTTGTACAGATGAACGTGGTACCTTCAGGCGTTTGGAAATTGCTCCCAAGGATGAACCAGACTTGTGAAGGTCTACAATTTGTTTCTCTGAGGTCTTGGCTGATTTTTATTTTTTTTCCCATGATGTCAAGCGAAGAGGCACTGAGTTTGAAGGTAGGCCTTGAAATAAATCCACAGGTACACCTCCAATTGACTCAACTGATGTCAATTAGCCTATCAGAAGCTTCAAAAGCCATTACATAATTTTCTGGAATTTTCAACGCTGTTTAAAGGCACAGTCAACTTAGTGTATGTAAACTTCTGACCCACTGGAATTGTGATACAGTGAATTATAAGTGAAATAATCTGTCTGTACAATTGTCTGTCCAACAATAGTTGGAAAAATTTGGGGGAAAATGTCCTAACCGACTTGCAAAAATGATAGTTTGTTAACAAAAAATTTGTGACGTGGTTGAAAAACGAGTTTTAATAACTCCAACCTAAGTGTATGTAAACTTCCAACTTCAACTGTATCACAGTGAACTCAGTGTGTGTGTGCTGCGCTTGCCTATCTTTATTTGGCATGTGAAAACCCTTTTCACTGGTATTGGCTCGCTTGATGAGTATAGATATAGCTTTTTATCAGTCTGTGATGAACGGCACCTGATTTTCTTGGCTTTCAGCATTTCCCATGTGGTCTCATCTACACTGAACAAAAATATAAATGTAACATGCAACCATTTAAAATATATTAATTAAATTAATCTATGGATTGGTCACAGATACCTTAAAAAAAGTAGGGTCATGAATCAGAAAACCAGTCAGTATTTGGTGTGACCACCATTTGCCTCGTGCACCGCGACACATCTTCTTTGTATAGAGTTGATCAGGCTGTTGATTGTGGCCTGTGGAATGTTGTCCGACTCCTCTTCGATGCCTTTGCGAAGTTGCTGGAAATTGGCGGGAACTGGAACACGCTGTAGTACATGTCGATCCAGAGCAACCCAAACATGCTCAATGGGTAACATATCTGGTGAGTATGCAGGCCATGGGAGAACTGGGACATTTTCAGCTTCCAGGAATTGTGTACAGATCCTTGCAACATCGTGCATTATCATGCTGAAACATGAGGTGATGGAGGCAGATGAATGGCACGACAGTGGGTGGTGGTGACGTCATATCAGTAGGTCACATCAATACACGACACACGATGATGAGCTTAATGCTTCTTTCCAATAAATATCAAGAGTAGTATTCTGGTGACATGACGATCGATGCTTGGCTGCCGTTTGACAATTAAAAATATGATCTCATCATGTAGGCTATACCCGCACTGTATCTGTGAGCTGTTGGCTAGAGAGCACGTGCCAAGACCAAAGTGGGCACATTCACTATATAATGCTATACATTTTTTGTGACAAAACCATCATTAGAGTTGAAAATGCGATGGAAACCCATTTAACAATTTTTTATTCGGTACATGGGAATTTATCTGCAAAAGTTGTTTTCATGTGTACTACATCATCACGCATAACCTTTCAACCTTTTTAAAACCTAGCTTATTAGAGGGCAAGGAGGAGATTCTACCATATTGGTTATACCTATCCAATTCTCCCTGGGCTACATGTCAACAGTCTAAAGTAGAGCCATGTATTTAGAAAGTTGAGCCAACCTTTTGAATTTTGTTCTAATTTTAGACATTCAGTTACATAGCATTATTTAAATACTTCCCATGTTATGTTAATGTTAATTTTGAAGTGTCATGTAAATGCATCATAATGCTCATTCCAGACATTATATTCCCCATGTAATTAATGGGGCGCTGAGAGAGAGAGGGAGAGAGAGAAAGAGAGAGACTAAAAAGGGCTTAACATCCTCTAATGGATGTGTAGTCGATCGATAGAAGTCCTCAGGATTCAAGGGTAGTAATCCAATACCATAATGCACTGTGTGTTGTATGTCAGGAGATCTCTTTACATTCTCTCTGCTATCTTACAGGGCTTTAAGCTCTTCAGGATATTGCAATATCCCAATGGGTGTTTTTAAAGGTGAAAAGCATTATTTAATGACATTAAAGAGTCAGTATAATTCTATATTTCTCACTTGAATGTACAGAGATAGTTTTGACACGAACATACAGTTTTAGCACCTTTTTGATAACAATATATATATGCCCAATACATTATTGGCATAACAGCCATAAAAATCATAAAAGATTTGAAACGGCATTCTATCTCCTGATAATCTATTCAAATGTCCCCCACACTTCAAATACAATGACACTGCCAGTTCTAGTACTTCAGAGGTCGTCTAAATATGGCTGTGACACTGTGTGTATATGAACAATGGCAGGTCATAGTGTGTGAAGAGGGAAAGAGAATACCAAGTCTTTGTTGTAGCTCTGCACGCGCTCTTCTCCATCACCTGGTTGCCATGGTAACCACGCTCCCACCACACACACACACACTCTGACACACACACACATTTCTCTCTGTCTCGCTCACTGTGCGGGCATGCCAGGCCCCATTCAACTTGAGCATAAGAGAAGCATAGCATGTGCAAAACGGCGTGCACAAAGCCCCGGCCAAGCAGATTCCTTTGTTTGTCTCCTGTTCAGTCCCGCTGCAGCCAAAGCCCAGAATCAGCAATGCCAAGAGTTGAAGGGGAAAGTGCTCACCCAGCGAAAGCCCTAAATCCCCCATTGTGTGTCCTTTGTGCGGCAAGCCTCGCGATACTGCCGGGCACGCGCCCCGCCGTATATATTGGGGTGTCCAACTTTTTTACTGTTACACTTTCTTACTTGTGGGCCAGGTTGGACAGTATCCAGTGGAAAATGTCGCAGTATTCTGGAAAGGTAAGCAGCATCTGGGTCAACCCGCATTCACACAGCATCAGGTTGGCTAACACTGGGACATAACTGACTGAACAGGGCTCCCTTGGAAAAGAGTTCTTCCGACCTCAATGGGACTGCCTGGTTAGAGAGAACTCCAGTCAATAAACACATAGGTTTGGGAGTGTATGCATTTACAGGTATTTAGTGCAGGTGTGATAACATTTGTTTGGAAGTGGAACATGTACTTTTCTCATACCATCATGAGGTTAGGTATTCAACAAATAGGTGTTTTTTTGTTTTTCAATTCAACACTCAATAAAATGTGGAGGCAATCCCTGGTGAACATTTTTAGATTTAGAGGTTATTCTAATCAGAGCAATTACTCAGTTTGTCTTGCTGGGAGAAATACAGTTAAATCTGTTACAGGAGTTGAAAGCGAATGAATGTCATATTGTATCGTGAATATTTGGAGAAAGTATCAAGTGCATTCTGATTCTGCTTCTAGTTCTACCGTCAATCTTGTGTTATAGATATATCTAAAAGAGCAAGCAAGGTCTAGGAAAATTGTATTTATTTATTTTATTTTGAATAAACTATCAATGGCAGGTAGGGATAATTAGTTGGTGGCTGGCCAATAGGAGTAGACATAACATAGTCTTGTATCCATACTTCTAGCCAACTGCAAGACAACTCTAGTCTTCTATTCTATTCATCTATAGTTGGCTTCAGCATAAATACTGTACAGATCAGTGGAGGCTGCTAACGGGAGGACGGCTCATAATAATGACTGGAACGGAGCAAATTAAATGGCATCAAACACATGGAAACCATGTGTTTGATGTATTTGATACCATTCCGCTGCAGTCATTACCATGAACCCATCCTCCCCAATTAAGGTGTCACCAGACTCCTGTGCTATGGACACAAGGCTGCATGACAAAATGTATTTATATACTGAACTGACTACATACACCATGCCAACACATACAAATCCACACCTACACTCCAGTGACAAAGTATCCACCTGTCCGTCCAGCCTTTAGCCTGGGATCCAAAAATCTTTGCTCTGGACCATTTCACTACATTTTGAGTCATGAACTGGATGCAATAAAGTTAAATTAAGCAATTGAGTTTGTATCCCACCAGGACTTAGGTTCAAATATTATTTAAAATCTTTCAAACCCTTTAAGCATTTGCTTTAACCTGCCTGGAGTGCCAGGTGGGTGGGGTTTGCACTTTTGCAACATTTATATTGGTTACATTGCAACAGGCAAGCTCAATCAAACCCACTGAATCTATAATGATTATAGTATCTGAACCCAGGTTTGTTGGATACCACACTATCCTACCTCCAACTCCCCACCCTAACTAATGAACTATGGTGTTAACCTCCTCCTCTCCACCCACCCACCCACCCACCCATCACAGATCACCTTCTACGAGGGAAAATGCTTCACTGGCAGGCAGCTGGAGGTCAGGGGAGACTGCGATAACTTCCAGGACCGTGGCTTCATGAACCGCGTCAACTCCATCCGTGTGGAGAGCGGCGCCTTCTGCTGCTTCGACCACCCCGACTTCAAGGGACAGCAGTACATCCTGGAGCACGGCGAATACCCAGAGTTCCAGCGTTGGAACAGCCACAACGACCACATGGGCTCCTGTAAGCCCATCAAGATGGTGAGAGATGGGGCTAAGGGTTAAGAATCGAAAGGATAGGGGTTAGGGGTTAAGACGATAGCTAGTGAGGATGAGGAGAGGTTGAAGTTATAGAGACATTTTCTGCTTTAACTCAAAGATACTTTAGATCAATAAGGGGGGTGAATGACCAAAGCACAGTTTGGGTGTAGTGTTGTCAATTTGTAAACGTACCTCAAATTTAATCTCCTCTCTCCTTGTCTCTCATCTTCTTCATTATAACAGTATTCCTATATTTGACTTGAAAAACTTGTGTCAACTCCAATCCTCTCCTGTGTCCTGCAGCACGGTGAGCACTACAGAATGGAGCTGTTCGAGGCCTGTAACTTCTCCGGCCAGTGTGTGGAGATCTGTGATGACTGCCCCTTCCTGCAGAGCCGTGGCCTCAGCAAGAACTGCATTAACTCCATCAAGGTCTATGGAGACGGAGCGTAAGTAGTACACCTCTAGCCTAAGTTTCAGACTGCAATCACACACACACGCACTGACAAACACACAGGCACTGACAAACACACACATGCAGGGGCGCACAAAAACAGACACACACAGCAATTGGCAAAACGCAGAGATTAATTCATAGTGATTCAACTTTTGGATCTATTTTTGTTGAGCCAAGACATCCAACCTTTTAGCATATGTTATGGTGTTAATTAAGTTGGCGCATAATTGGAACACAGATGCTAATGATCTAGCTGGTAAATCATAGACACTGCTGAATTTCTAAATAACTTTAACACCACTAATCACACCTGTGATCCCAACAGTTGTTTTCCAGGAGGGAGTTAAATATTAAAGGGGAAGTTCTGGATTTTATAACTTGATGTTAGATGTTTCCTCATTACTGTTATTCCATCTGCTCAAAGTGTGTGAAGTGAGCAGGTGTGTGACCATTTCTAACCCGTGTGTGTTTCCTTCTGTAGCTGGGTGATGTATGAGGAGCCTAACTTCCGCGGCCGCATGTACATCGTGGAGAGAGGAGACTACTGCAGTCACAACGAGTGGCAGGCCCAGAACCCCAACATCCAGTCCATCCGTAGGGTGGTCAACTACTTCTAAACCTCTTCTCCTATCCTACCCCAGACCTCGACCCTGGCATGGACTGTGACTTTTACCACTACCGCTCTAGAAATGTTCAATAAAAAAAGACACCCCCAAAAAATCACACAAATTAATTTTTATCAAAGACTTGGCGTGTTCTCCTTCTGTGAGCTACTATGAAGTGTATGAGGGTCTATACAGAGCAGTGGTTTTCAACCTGGGGTACTAGTACCCCTGGGGGTACCCCTACTATCCACAGGGGGGTGCTTGTCAAGAGGTAAGAGTAAAACGTGACTGTGGTAAAGTGACCAAAAAAGGTTATATATATAGAACCAGTGAGATTGTATAGAGCACAGGCAGGGAAAGAAATACTAACAATCACCAGTGTTGGGGAAGCAATTCTGAAAATATAGTTTATCAAGCAACCAATTACTTCACACTGGAAGAAGTTAAACTACACTAAAGCTACCCTAAGACAAATATACACTGAACAAAAATATAAATGCAACATGCAACAATTTCCAAATTTTTACTGAGTTACAGTTTCTATAAGGAAATCAGTCAATTGAAATAAATTCATTAGGCCCTAATGATTTCACATGACTGGAAATACAGATATGCAGCTCTTGGTCACAGATACCGTTAAAAAAGGTTAGGGGCATGGATCAGAAAACCAGTCACTATCTGGTGTGACCACCATTTGCCTCATGCAGCGCAACACATCTCCTTCGCATAGAGTGGATCAGACTGTTGATTGTGGCTTGTGGAATGTTGTCCCACTCCTCTTCAATGGCTTTGCGAAGTTGCTGGATTTTGTCGTGAACTGGAATACACTGTCCTGTTTGTATTTGTATTTATTAGGATCCCCATTACTTCCTGCCAAGGCAGCAGCTACTCTTCCTAGGGTCCAGCAGCATTAAGGCAGTTATATACAATTTAAAAGATTACATGACATTACATTTCATAACATTTTACCCAATAAATGTAGTGTTCCCTCAGGCCACTACTCCACTATCACATATTTACAATACAACTGATGTGTACGTGTGTAGTGTGTGTCTTATCATGTGTATGTGTGTCTGTGCCTATGTGTGTGTCTTCACAGTCCCCGCTATTCCATAAGGTGTATTTGCATCCATTTTTAAAATCTGATTCTACTGCTTGTATCAGTTAGCTGATTAAAAAAAAAGACTTCTCCCCATCTTAGCTACTGTTGCATCAACATGTTTTGACCATGACAGTTTACAATCCAGTGTTACTCCAAACAGTTTAGTCACCTCAACTTGCTAAATTTCCACATTATTTATTACAAGATTTAGTTGAGGTTTAGGGTTTAGTGAATGATTTCTCCCAAATACAATGCTTTTAGTTTTTGAAATATTATTCCTTACCACCCATTCTGAAACTAACTGCAGCTCTTTGTTACGTGTTGCACTGATTTCACTAGCTGCAGTAGCTGACGTGTATAGTGTTGAGTCATCCGCATACATAGACACACTGGCTTACTCAAGGCCAGTGGCGTGTCATTAGTAAAAAGTAAGGGGCCTAGACAGCTGCCCTGGGGAATTCCTGATTCTACCTGGATTATGTTGGAGGCTTCCATTAAAGAACATCCTCTGTGTTCTGATAGACAAAACTCTTTATCCACAATAGAGCAGGGGGTGTAAAGCCATAACACATACGTTTTTCCATCAGCAGACTATGATCGATAATGTCTAAAGCCGCATGGAAGTCTAACAAAACAGCACCGACAATCTTTTTATCATCAATTTCTCTCAGCCAATCATCAGTAATTTATGTATGTGCCGTGCTTGTTGAATATCCTTCCCTATAAGCATGCTGAGTCTGTTGTCAATTTTTTGACAGTAAAATAGCATTGTCTCTGGTCAACAAAACAAAAAATCTAAACGTTTACTAAGGGTTGGTAACAGGCTGATTGGTCGGTTATTTGAGCCAATAACGGGGGCTTTACTATTCCTGTGAAGCAGAATTACTTTTGCTTCCCTCCAGGCCTGAGTGCACACATTTTCTAGTAGCCTTAGATTGAAGATATGGCAAATAGGAGTGGCAATATTGTCCACTATTATCCTCAGTAATTGTGCATCCAAGTTATCAGACCCTGTCATATATCTTTGTTTCATAGTGTAGTTTCTTCTTTTTATTCAGTTTAGTCACATGATTTCTCAATTTGCAGGACGCTTGCCAATCTTCTGTATTTACACATCAACAACATAGGAATCACTACAAAACTCTTATACACTATATTAGGCCCAGCCTTTGTAACTTTGGTTTTCCTAGATATGGCTACTATATTGTGATCACTACATACGATGGATTTGGATACTGCTTTAAAGCAAATTTCTGCAGCATTAGTAAAGATGTGATCAATACATGTTGATGATTTCATTCCTGTGCTGTTTGTAACTACCCTGGCAGGTTGACTGATAACCTGAACCAGGTTGCAGGCACTGGTAACAGTTAAGTTTTTTCTTGAGTGGGCAGCTTGATGAAAGCCAGTCAATATTTAAATCACCATGAAAATATACCTCTGTTGATATCACATACATTATCAAGCATTTCACACGTTATCCAGATACTGACTGTTAGCACTTGGTGGTCTACAGCAGGTTCCCACCAGAATGGGCTTTAGGTGAGGCAGATGAACCTGTAGACATATTACTTCAACAGTATTCAACACAAGATCCTCTCTAAGCTTTACAGGAATGTGGTTCTGAATTTAAAATGGAAACACCTACCCCTTTGGCATTTCTGTCTTTTCTGTAGATGTTATAACCATGTATTGTTACCACTGTATCATCAAATGTATTATCTAAGTGAGTTGTGCATGTCTATCCAGAGCATCCCAAATGTGCTCAATGGGTGACATGTCTGGTGCAGGCCATGGAAGAACTGGGACATTTTTAGCTTCCAGAAATTGTGTACAGATCCTTGTGACATGGTGCCGTGCATTATCATGCTGAAACATGAGGTGATGGCGGCGGATGAATGGCACGGCAATGGGCCTCAGGATCGCATCATGGTAAAATGCAAATATGTTTGTTGTTCATAGCTTACGCCTGGCCATACTATAACCCCCCCCCCCCCACCACCACCACCATGGGGCACTGTTCACATCAGCAACCCACATGACGCCATGCATGCTGTCTGCCATCTGCCTGGTACAGTTGAAACCGGGATTAATCCTTAAAGAGCAAACTTCTCCAGAGTGCCAGTGGCCATCGAAAGTGATCATTTGCCCACTGAAGCAGGTTACGATGCCGAACTGCAGTCAGGTTAAGACCCTGGTGAGGATGATAAGCTTCCCTTCCCCGGGTTTCTGATTTCTGACAGGTTGTGCAAAAAGTTTCAGCAGCTGTCCGGGTGGTTGGTCTCAGATGATCCCCCAGATGAGGAAGCCGGATGTAGAGGTCCTGGGCTGGCACGGTTATGCGTGGATGTACTGACAAATTCTCTAAAACGATGTTGGTAGAGAAATTAACATTAATTTATCTGTCTACAACTGGTAGACATTCCTGCAATCAGCATGCCAATTGCACACTCCCTCAAAACTTGAGACATCTGTGGCATTGTGTTGTGTGACAAAACTGCATATTTTAGAGTGGCCATTTATTGTCCCCAGCACAATATGCCACACCTGTCAGGTGGATGGATTATCTTGGCAAAGGAGAAATGCTCACTAACAGGGACGTAAACAAAAGTGTGCACAACATTCGAGAGAAATAAGCTTTTTGAGCTTATGGAACATTTCTGGGATTTTTTATTTTAGCTCATGAAACATGGGAACAACACTTTACATGTTGCGTTTTATATTTTGGTTCAGCGTAGTTTACTTAACTAAAGTTCCTTTGAAAAAAATTGTTCACTACCTCCACACTACGTAGTGATAAATTATCATATCTAAATCTCAAATGTCAGACTATAAATTGCAAGAAAAGCTCACTGGAGATATACAGTGGGGAGAACAAGTATTTGATACACTGCCGATTTTGCAGGTTTTCCTACTTACAAAGCATGTAGAGGTCTGTCATTTTTCTCATAGGTACACTTCAACTGTGAGAGACGGAATCTAAAACAAAAATCCAGAAAATCACATTGTATGATTTTTAAGTAATTAATTGGCATTTTATTGCATGACATAAGTATTTGATCACCTACCAACCAGTAAGAATTCCGGCTCTCACAGACCTGTTAGTTTTTCTTTAAGAAGCCCTCCTGTTCTCCACTCATTACCTGTATTAACTGCACCTGTTTGAACTCGTTACCTGTATAAAAGACACCTGTCCACACACTCAATCAAACAGACTCCAACCTCTCCACAATGGCCAAGACCAGAGAGCTGTGTAAGGACATCAGGGGTAAAAATTGTAGACCTGCACAAGGCTGGGATGGGCTACAGGACAATAGGCAAGCAACTTGGTGAGAAGGCAACAACTGTTGGCGCAATTATTAGAAAATGGAAGTTCAAGATGACGGTCAATCACTCTCGGTCTGGGGCTCCATGCAAGATCTCACCTTGTGGGGCATCAATGATCATGAGGAAGGTGAGGGATCAGCCCAGAACTACACGGCAGGACCTGGTCAATGACCTGAAGAGAGCTGGGACCACAGTCTCAAAGAAAACCATTTGTAACACACTACGCCGTCATGGATTAAAATCTTGCAGCGCACGCAAGGTCCCCCTGCTCAAGCTAGCGCATGTCCAGGCCCGTCTGAAGTTTGCCAATGACCATCTGGATGATCCAGAGGAGGAATGGGAGAAGGTCATGTGGTCTGATGAGACAAAAATAGAGCTTTTTGGTCTAAACTCCACTCGCCGTGTTTGGAGGAAGAAGAAGGATGAGTACAACCCCAAGAACACCATCCCAACCGTGAAGCATGGAGGTGGAAACATCATTCTTTGGGGATGCTTTTCTGCAAAGGGGACAGGACGACTGCACCGTATTGAGGGGAGGATGGATGGGGCCATGTATCGCGAGATCTTGGCCAACAACCTCCTTCCCTCAGTAAGAGCATTGAAGATGGGTCGTGGCTGGGTCTTCCAGCATGACAACGACCCGAAACACACAGCCAGGGCAACTAAGGAGTGGCTCCGTAAGAAGCATCTCAAGGTCCTGGAGTAGCCTAGCCAGTCTCCAGACCTGAACCCAATAGAAAATATTTGGTGGGAGCTGAAAGTCCGTATTGCCCAGCGACAGCCCCGAAACCTGAAGGATCTGGAGAAGATCTGTATGGAGGAGTGGGCCAAAATCCCTGCTGCAGTGTGTGCAAACCTGGTCAAGAACTACAGGAAACGTATGATCTCTGTAATTGCAAACAAAGGTTTCTGTACCAAATATTAAGTTCTGCTTTTCTGATGTATCAAATACTTATGTCATGCAATAAAATGCTAGTTAATTACTTAAAAATCACACAATGTGATTTTCTGGATTTTTGTTTTAGATTCCGTCTCTCACAGTTGAAGTGTACCTATGATAACAATTACAGACCTCTACATGCTTTGTAAGTAGGAAAACCTGCCAAATCAGCAGTGTATCAAATACTTGTTCTCCCCACTGTATATGTTAACAGAATGTGTAATTTAGCCTATTAAAAACTAAGTGCAGTCATGTATTGTCATATTGGCAATCAAACTCCATAAATATAAAAAACATTAAATCAAACTTAATCAAATTCCGTCAAAAAGGGATCTCAAACATAAACCAGAGCATATACAAAAGTATTTGCGATGAAGAAAAATAGAACCATCTTTTACACAAGCAACCAAAAATCCGTTTACCATACAATTATAAGCCTCAAGGCCTCACATTCTAAATTCTGTGTTGAAATCTCAAACATGAACCTTCAAATAATCAAACTTGTCCTCTCTGTAGCTATTAAGCATAGAGCAATAACAATGTTTATCTACTAAATCTGAATTTGTTTAATTTTCTTGTCTTTAATCCATGTCAGTTTACTTCCTTACAAATTATAGTCAACCTGCTTCAAATGTTTATGTTTTTAAACTCAATTAATAACACTTTAGTACAAAAACAGAAAATACAATTGCCGATATATTGCTTGTGGAGGAGAGAAAAACAAACCTAATTTGGGGCCTAAAAAGACTCAAATCAAACACCGGTGGAATAGGTGGTGGTGGAAGTGCTTTCGAAATGGCTGCTGGCGGGACAGTACTTTAGCTGGAGGAGGCACAGTTCTTGTAGAGGTAGGACTTCATCTTGTCTATGACCTCGCTCTCCTCCTCCAGGGTCAGGTCCAGGTAGTCCTCTTCGTGTAGAGGGATGTCCTCCAGCACCTCATTCACCAGGTCGACGTCCATTGGGGCCTCCCCTTGGCTCCCAGAACCTGGAAACACCATTGACAACAGTGTCATGTTCAATTAGGGCTCTCCTTTGGCGATTTGGGTATAAAAAGCATCCTGGAGCCTTAAGTATCAGCAGCATATAGACACTGAATACCTCTTTCTCACATACACGTCTTAATTGTATTCCCACAGTAATATGCGTATGCATCCGTCTGTCCATCTGCTTGCCTATATGCTTCTCTGTGTACATACGTGCGTGCATTCGAGTCCTACCTGCGGACTCGGAGGTGGTGCTGGGCTCCTCGGACAGTGAGGAGGCGGGAGAGGGGGACAGCAGTTCTGGGGGCAGGACCACCTGGTTGTCCTGCAGCAGCTGGGTGGCCCCCTGAACGTTTTCCCCTGTCAGCCTCAGGGCCACCTCCGGCTCAAAACCCAGGTATGTCAACTATGGCGAGGAAGGGATTAGGCACTATCTACATACACCACTGTGATAAGCAGACTTTTTACATAGACATAGTGACTAGAGAGAGAAAGAGGTAGAGGCTTGTTACCTGCTCAACCTTGGATTGATTTATGGGGAGCTCTGTGTTGTTGGTTCTAGCAGCAGAATCTAGAAGCATCTAGAGGAAACAAGCAAACGTGGAGGGAACAAATAAAGTGGAGGGAAAAAAACACATATTAGCAAAGTATGCTAGCTAGCTCCTACACTCTTCTGCTAGCTAATGTAACGTTGCTTCATGGCTCTGGTTATGGTAACATGTTTTGATGGTTGGCATATTCTCCTTCATGGCATATTGAGAAACAATGTGTGTTTTTGCAGTGGCGACAACAGTCTCTCACCCTGTAGGCTCCGTCCATGTCTCCGTCTGTCTGAAGGAGGGCCCAGGCAGCGTCTTTCTTGGAGTAACCCAGCTCTCTGAGGGTAGCCAGGCCCTCCACACACATCCTCCTCTTCTCACTCTCCTTCTGTTTCATCTCCTCCCTCTCCTGACAGGGACAGACAAAACCATAGAATTACACTCAATATGGCCACCGGTCCAACCATAATGGGACACTGACTTGAATGGGAATGTTTGTTTTAGTAATTATATATTTCTATGACTAAATCAGCTCTGATAACTTAAGCAACATGTCCTAATAACACCTATATCAAGTCAGTTGACACCTTTTTTCCACTATGAGACTTACTCATAGAAATATAGGACATCCCCATTCAAGTAAACGTTGTGTCGTTCTATTGCTATGGGAACACACCTGTCTCCTATGGGTGATGTGCAGCGCGGCCTCGCCTACGTTGCCATGGCAGGCCCTCAGACCCAGACGGGCTTCCTGCTCAGAGAACCCCAGATCCTTCAGCTCTTTTATCTCCCCTGGGTCCAGACACAGACGCCCATAGAGATCCTCAGCCTAGAACACAGCAGGGGTTAAAGGTAGAATCAGTAATATTACATCATTATACAGACATCCATACAGATCCTCCACCTAGAACACAGCAGGGGTTAAAGGTAGAATCAGTAATATTACATCATTACACAGACGTCCATACAGATCCTCCACCTAGAACACAGCAGGGGTTAAAGGTAGAATCAGTAATATTACATCATTATACAGACATCGATACAGATCCTCCACCTAGAACACAGCAGGGGTTAAAGGTAGAATCAGTAATATTACATCATTATACAGACATCGATACAGATCCTCCACCTAGAACACAGCAGGGGTTAAAGGTAGAATCAGTAATATTACATCATTATACAGACATCGATACAGATCCTCCACCTAGAACACAGCAGGGGTTAAAGGTAGAATCAGTAATATTACATCATTATACAGACATCGATACAGATCCTCCACCTAGAACACAGCAGGGGTTAAAAGGTAGAATCAGTAATATTACATCATTATACAGACATCGATACAGATCCTCCACCTAGAACACAGCAGGGGTTAAAGGTAGAATCAGCAATCTATTACAGTGAGGTGCCTCCCTGCTTACAGAAATGTTGTTATTAATGTCAGGAGACAAGAGGATCTGGAAACAGGGCTATAATGATGTACTACACCTGCTTAAGCTTCTGTGTGGCCTGGCGCTCGTTACCAACCATGTGCGCCAGTATGCTCTGCAGGAGGTACAGCCTGAGGAACAGCACCTCCTCTCCTCTGGTGTTTCCCTAAAAACAAAGTCAATTCATTAAATGAAGTATATTCAAACAATTGTGAAATTCAGATCTACATTAGTGCCTAGTGCGTCGGAGCTAAGGGTTGTTTGTGAACGGAGCCATAGACCAGTGCCATAGACCACCTTGATCTTCATGAGCCTCTGCTGCTGGTCTCCGTAGCAATTGCGGAAGCAGTCCTCGGCAATCTGCAGCCTCCGCTTGCCGTCATCCAGATAGGACAGGGCCTCCAAGGCTCGGTAGCACCACACAATGTCCAGCTGCAGTACTGCATAGTTGTCCACTGTGTTCAAGAGCTTGAAGCCACACTTACTGTAGAGACACAAAAGATATTCAATGTGTTTGACAGGATCTAATTCCTCGTGTACAGGAGCACGTAACATACACTCCCCTCTGTATGTATTTGGACAGCAAAGCTAAAAATGTTGGCCCTATACTCCAGCATTTTGGATTTGAGATCAAATGTTTCATCTGAGGCGACAGAACAGAATGTCACCTTTTATTTGAGGTTATTTTTGCTTCGCTGTCCAAATACATACAGAGGAGAGTATACATGGTACCGGTCCTCATTCTAGTATATTTTCTAACACATCTCCCCCCAGAACTCTATGGAGCATCTGGAGCTATTAGGCAAAACTTTAGTTCTGGATTTCCATGATTACACGGGATCAGACTGAGCAATGTGAGGCACAGAATCACTAATCTTGATCACATAAGTGAGTTGTTATTTGAGATGCAAGGTGATTTCGTGGTGGAACGTAGAGTAAAGCTGGGACAATAAATGGGAAATGATCGACAGACCACTTATCACAGGCATTTTTATATTGTTCATTACCATAAGTAGCCTATACTAGAGAAATGAAATAAGTTTAAAATTAAATAAGTTTGCTAATATAGGTCATTGTTAATGGGACAATTAATGGCTAAAACCATCAAACTAGTAGTAGTATTTCAAATCAAATATTGGTCGCAGACACATATTTAGCAGATGTTATTGCAGGTGTAGCGAAATGCTTGGATAATAAATGAATAAAATCCCTTAAAAAAAAGAAAATCCCCATATTGCCTAACTCTTAACATAGAGTACTGTACATTCAAAATGCAATCAAATAACCATACAACAAGACAATGATCTAACATGCCAATCATACAATCATCTTTGAATCAGAAATGGACTGGGTTTTTTGATCTGTTTTAACAAATTATTTATGTGATTAAGAGGAAGTTTTTTTTTACACAAACTGGTCGTCAGCTTGCACCAGGTGGCCCAGAGCAGTTTCATACTGTTTCCTCTTCATCAGAGCACGGCCTTTCTCATGGAACCCCATGGCTAAAATCAGAGCCTTAGGACAACAATCACACAGCATTAGAAATAGTCAGTCAGTGGAGTTTAAATTCACAAAGAACACATGGCATGGCTAGAACCATAGTTACCATTCAAGCCATAAGTTGTGTGAGCTTGCCACCCACTCATACTGCTTACCATGACAGTTATGAATATAATATTGGTAATATGTTCATTAGTCCTTTGTCTAGACTACCTTTTTCTTACTGTGAGGTATTTTCAGGGGGTTCCCCTTCTGATCAGCAATCTCTAGGAATGGAGTCGTGGCTGTGTCATCGGTGCCATCTAAAATGACAGCCAAACCACAGAACAACCATAAAATAACACTCCTGTAGAGTTGTGATTGGGGTTAAACGCAGTACGAGGGTCTAACTGAAAGGATCTGGAAGCCTAACATGACGACCAAGTCACAGAATGTCCAAAAAATTATATTCCTGTAGCATTGTGATAACATTGTTATTGTGTTTAAAAGCAGTGAGGGTCTAACTAACCTCTCTCTGATAGGATCTGGAAGCCCTTCTGGGTTCTCTGGACACTCTGGTCCTGTGTTTTCTTCTCCTCCTCCACCTCCAACATCTGTTTCTTCCTCTCTGGCACGCTCACCCGCAGAACCATCATCTTACTTTTGTTCTTCACATTCTGTTCATCCAGACGCTTCTCTGTAAAGAGAAACCATTTCAATGCAAAGTTGAAATGACCAAACATTGATTAGATGAGTGTTGTGGCAACTAAATGGAAACGTACCAGGAGTCAGTGTCTTCCCTTTAAAAATTAACTGGATATATTTAAGTCCATATTGTTCAGTAATCCTATACAAAAGTAGAAAAAAAAGTAGCACCTTATCAATTTGTGACTTTGGTAGACATAATAATCTGAGATTGAAGTGACAGTGCATCTTCACTTCACTCACAGATCACATTATAAAAGACTGACATTGCATTGGCCATTTTCAATTACCTATCCATGATATCTTGAGCAAGGACATCCAGTTTTGTCTCCAAATAGTGATTCTTCTTGGTATACTAAAAGAATGGGTAAAAATGTGGAATTACTTTATTTTGTAGGCTGTGTCAGGGCAAACACACCCACCCACCCACATACCTTTTTCAAGTCTTTAGGCAGAAAGAGTTCCACACATGTCTCTCCGTAGGTCTTGTTCCCCATTCCACTCTTTACTGCCTGGGATCGGAGGCTCTCCAAGGCACTGGCCACTTCAGACACAGAGATGCACACAATGGGGGCATAGTTCACTGCAAGCTCCTGCAATGACAACAGTGACACACAGACAGCAGACAGAGTAACAAATTATCCCTATCTCACAAAGGTGACTCATAGTCAAGTCACAGACCAACGAGCTCAATGAACATCAATAGATTTTGAATGGCTATAACTGTTGGTCACCTAGCAAACTCACTTTACCTGAAGAGATTGCTGTCCTGCCTCGCTGTCCTCTGTTGTGTAAGGTGGATTCCTGAGCTGAATACTATCTTGATTTAAAAGATTTACCAGCTTTTCCTGAATATGTAGCTCCGCCATTCTCGAAACGGTGGAAAAAGATGTAAGGAAAAGTGAAAGTGACAGCCAGCAAACAAAAGGGGGATTCCACAGAATGAGTAGAGCCAAAATTACGTCGCGCTAGTTACGCAGTCGCAGAAGACTACACCAACGACTAGCTAGCTACATTCATTGTTGTTTCCGGTTTCTTTCAAGATATAACAAATTAATGACTCACGTTTGAAGTGTTGATAACATTGTCGTCGTATTGTTCTGATATAAACATTTCTGAACTGAGAATGTTGTTTATCTTCTCTTTCACACTAGGATAAGTCACGTGGCCAATTTGTCATCGCTGTAAAAACACAGAGAACTTCTGGAAAGTGGTTATGTTTCACTATATTGGATCGCTCCAATATATTGGTATCACTCCTCCGCGGAGGAATACATTCGAGGTGAGGATTTACTCCAGTGTACACCTGTGTCACGGCTGGGGTCCGCAACACACGTTCTCTTTCATTTTCTCGGCGGAGGTCCGTATGAATTGAGGTACAAACTTTCTGAAGTTCACTTGGTAAGTGTAATATCTTGCGTGGAAGTATATTCACTGGCTGTTTGCAGTCTGGACACATGGCCAGCCCCTCTTGAGAACTCTACACGCTGCGCGCTGTTCATCTGTATCTTCCGCCCCTGGTTTGTCTTGCTTGTGTTTCGTCAGCGTTACACTACGACGCCGTGTGTATCCATTAATATATTGGTGGCTCTTGCTGCCACAAACTATTTTCCTTACACAACTTGCCGACTGGCTTGTTCTGTGTGTGTTGTGAATTGCTTTAACATGCCGTTATCTGCTAATTACCCTATATGATTTTTTTTTCTTGTTCTTTCCCCTGCAGAATGTAGGAGTATTGTGGTGGGCTTCCACTACGTTGAGATATTTAACTTGAGTTACTCCATCATATGGCGCTATTTTGTTTTCTGCTTGGATATTAAACCGGCTAGGTAGTATTGCAGTTGGTGTGAAAATAAATACAATTTAAAAAACACACAAATCAAAACCATTACCTGGTTGCTCTTTTTTTTGTCTGCCCCGTTTTTTTGCAGAGGTACTGGGTCATTTATCCATCACCGGGATCCTATTCCTCGAAGCTGGTCACGACATAAGCTCTCCCAGGGCGTCGGACCCCTGCTCCATTGTCTTGCTGGCTTGGCTGAGTTTATGGCTTCCCTTTGTGATGGTGGCATCCCCCCTGGAGACTAGAGGGCGACCGATTATGATTTTTCAACACCGATTATTGGAGGACCAAAAACGCTGATGCCGATTTGTATATATATATATTTGTAATAATGACAATTACAACGATACTGAATGAACACTTATTTTAACTTAATATAATGCAGAAATAAATAATGAAATGTGTTCAATTTGGTTTAAATAATGCAAAAACAGTTTTGGAGAAGAAAGTAAAAGTGCCATGTTAAAAAGCTAATGTTTAAGTTCCTTGCTCAGAACATGAGAATATATGAAAGCTGGTGGTTCCTTTTAACATGAGTCTTCAATATTCCCGGGTAAGAAGTTTTAGGTTGTAGTTATTATAGGACTATTTCTCTCTATACGATTTGTATTTCATATACCTTTGACTATTGGATGTTCTTATAGGCACTATAGTATTGCCAGCCTAATCTCGGGAGTTGATAGGCTTGAAGTCATAAACGGCGCAATGCTTGAAGCACAGCAAAGAGCTGCTGGCAAATGCAGGGAAGTGCTGTTTGAATGAATGTTTACGAGCCTGCTGCTGCCTATCACTGCTCAGTCAGACTGCTCAATCAAATCATAGACTTAATTATAAACACACAAAAATACAAGCCTTAGGTCATTCATGTGGTCAAATCTGGAAACGATCATTTCCAAAACATTTATTCTTTCAGTGAAATACGGAACCGTTCCGTATTTTATCTAACGGGTGGCATCCTTAATAAGTCTAAATATTGCTGTTACATTGCACAACCTTCAGTGTTATGTCATAATTATGTAAAATTCTGGCAAATTAATTACGGTCTTTGTTAGGAAGAAATGGTCTTTACACAGTTTGCAACGAGCCAGGCGGCCCAAACCGCTGCATATACCCTGACTCTGCTTGCACAGAACGCAAGAGAAGTGACACAATTTCCATAGTTAAAAGAAATTCATGTTAGCAGGCAATAATATCCGGTCTAGGACTGGGGTTCCATTGTTCCTGTTCCTAAGAAAGCTAAGGTAACTGAGCTAAACGACTACCGCCCCGTAGCACTCAATTCCGTCATCATGAAGTGCTTTGAGAGACTAGTCAAGGACCATATCACCTCCACCCTACCTGACACCCTAGACCCACCCCAATTTGCTTACCGCCCCAATAGGTCCACAGACGACACAATCGCAACCACACTGCACATTGCCCTAACCCATCTGGACAAGAGGAATACCTATGTCAGAATGCTGTTCATCGACTACAGCTCAGCATTTAACACCATAGTACACTCCAAACTCATCATCAAGCTCGAGACCCTGGGTCTCGACCCCGCCCTGTGCAACTAGGTAATGGACTTCCTGACGGGCCGCCCCCAGGTGGTGATGGTAGGAAACAACATCTCCACCCCGCTGATCCTCAGGAAGTCCTTGATTACCAACAACGACGAGATGGCCTACAGGGAGGAGGTGAGGGGCCTCGGAGTGTGGTGTCAGGAAAATAACCTCGCACTCAACGTCAACAAAACAAAGGAGATGATCGTGGACTTCAGGAAACAGCAGAGGGAGCACCCCCCTATCCACATCGACAGAACAGTAGTGGAGAGGGTAGTAAGTTTTAAGTTCCTCGGCGTACACATCACGGACAATCTGAATTGGTCAACCCACACAGACAGCGTAGTGAAGAAGGCGCAGCAGCGCCTCTTCAACCTCAGGAGGCTGAAGAAATTCAGCTTGTCACCAAAAGCAATCACAAACTTTTACAGATGCACAATCGAGAGCATCCTGTCGGGCTGTATCACCGCCTGGTACGGTAACTGCACCGCCTACAACCGTAAGGCTCTCCAGAGGGTGTTGAGGTCTGCACAACGCATCACCGGGGGCAAACTACCTGCCCTCCAGGACACCTACACCACCCGATGCGACAGGAAGGCCATAAAGATCATCAAGGACAACAACCACCCGAGCCACTGCCTGTTTACCCAGCTATCATCCAGAAGGCGAGGTCAGTACAGGTGCATCAAAGCAGGGACCGAGAAACTGTTTTTCAGTCTCTATCTCAAGGCCATCAGACTGTTAAACAGCCACCACTAACATTGAGTGGCTGCTGTCAACATACTGACTCTACTCCAGCCACTTTAATAATGTAAAAATGTATCACTAGCCACTTTAAACAATGAAACTTTTATATGTTTACATACCCTACATTACTCATCTCATATGTATATACTGTTCTCGATACCATCTGCTGCATCTTGCCTATGCCGTTCTGTACCATCACTCATTCATATATTTTTATGTACATATTCTTCATTCCTTTACACTTGTGTGTATAAGTTAGTTGTTGTGAAATTGTTAGGTTAGATTACTCGTTGGCTATTAGTGCATTGTCGGAACTAGAAGCACAAGCATTTCGCTACACTCGCATTAACATCTGCTAACCATGTGTATGTGACAAATAAAATTTGATTTGATTTACCCGACCATGGACACCATAATAGCTGCCATGGTCCTTCCCGGACCGGGAGATTATAGGGCGGAACCCACGACTGAAGCAGGGACCCCCCCAGAGTCTTTGATGCAGACTTGAAAGCCTCTGCGCTCTTGGCCGCCTTACCAATGTGGCCATGCTGCTGCAGGCCTACCAGCAGACTCTGTTGCCCCGGCTGCAGGGGGGCACAGAGGAGCTTTCCCTGCTCCAGAGAGATGTGGCCCATTCCAACGGATGGGCCGTGGCGCAGGTGCTTACCTCCCGACGCCATCTCTGGCTGGCCCAATCCCGTCAGCCAGCTGCTCTCCAGAACACATTTGCCACTCTCCCCATCACCCCAGGGCTAATGGTTGTCCCAGGGGTTAATGACATTCTGGAGCAGACCGATAAGGTTCGTAGGGACCGGGAGACCCTAAGACGGTTCATGCCGCCTCCTTAGGCCCCGGGTCCAAGGCAGATGGACTGTCGCCACCCACCTGCACCTGAATGACCGTGGGGTCCCTCTCCTGCCCCATCTCCTTAGGAACGACAGCGGGGAGGGGCACAGCATGCGGTGGAACAACAACCTGTCAATCGTCACCACCATAGGGACGAGCTTGGGGCTCCAGAGGCGAGGCGGGCCTCGGCAGGACCTCTGACACACTGTTCCTCGGCCTCTTCTGGTCTCAAAGGGCAAAGTGGGAGGAGTGTGTGGAGTCCCCATAGGTGTTGTCCACAATGCTCGACGGGTACCGACTCCAATTCCGTTGCCGGCCCCCATCCTTCAGGGGCCTTTGTGTCACCACGGTGGCCGACCAGCTGAGATTCCTCTTGCACCTTTGCTAGGTACTATTGGGTAAATGTGGCACCTCCCTCTGCAGTTGGTTCAGTGGTCCAGGACATCGCTTCCCCTTCCGGGGACTGTGCCGGGTACTGTGCCGGGAACCCCCTTCCACATTTCCAGCCCCTGCGTCTCGATCCCGCTATGGGACTTCGCTGCTGGCTGGCCAGGTCCCTCTAGCACTGACTAAATCTGGTACGGGTATTCCAATATATTGGAGTGATCCTATATAGTGAAACATAACGAAGGTTACGTATGTAACCACTGTTATGTGAGCTATGTGGATCACTCCAATCCTCTACGGTGCTAGAGGCGCCTCAAGTGATGTAGAGAGTGTGTGTCGTGGCCATGGGGTCTACGTATAGGGGCGGACCCCAGCCGTGACACAGGTGTACACGGGAGTAAATCGAAATCCTCACCTCAGATATGTCCCTCCGCTGCGGAGTGATACCAATATATTGGAGTGATCCATATAGCTCTCATAACCGTGGTTACATACAGTGGGGAGAACAAGTATTTGATACACTGCCGATTTTGCAGGTTTTCCTACTTACAAAGCATGTAGAGGTCTGTAATTTTTATCATAGGTACACTTCAACTGTGAGAGACGGAATCTAAAACAAAAATCCAGAAAATCACATTGTATGATTTTTAAATAATTAATTTGCATTTTATTGCATGACATAAGTATTTGATCACCTACCAACCAGTAAGAATTCCGGCTCTCACAGACCTGTTAGTTTTTCTTTAAGAAGCCCTCCTGTTCTCCACTCATTACCTGTATTAACTGCACCTGTTTGAACTCGTTACCTGTATAAAAGACACCTGTCCACACACAATCAAACAGATTCCAACCTCTCCACAATGGCCAAGACCAGAGAGCTGTGTAAGGACATCAGGGATAAAATTGTAGACCTGCACAAGGCTGGGATGGGCTACAGGACAATAGGCAAGCAGCTTGGTGAGAAGGAAACAACTGTTGGCGCAATTATTAGAAAATGGAAGAAGTTCAAGATGACGGTCAATCACCCTCGGTCTGGGGCTCCATGCAAGATTTCACCTCGTGGGGCATCAATGATCATGAGGAAGGTGAGGGATCAGCCCAGAACTACACGGCAGGACCTGGTCAATGACCTGAAGAGAGCTGGGACCACAGTCTCAAAGAAAACCATTAGTAACACACTACGCCGTCATGGATTAAAATCCTGCAGCGCACGCAAGGTCCCCCTGCTTAAGCCAGTGCATGTCCAGGCCTGTCTGAAGTTTGCCAATGACCATCTGGATGATCCAGAGGAGGAATGGGAGAAGGTCATGTGGTCTGATGAGACAAAAATAGAGCTTTTTGGTCTAAACTCCACTCGCCGTGTTTGGAGGAAGAAGAAGTATGAGTACAACCCCAAGAACACCATCCCAACCGTGAAGCATGGAGGTGGAAACATCATTCTTTGGGGATGCTTTTCTGCAAAGGGGACAGGACGACTGCACCGTATTGAGGGGAGGATGGATGGGGCCATGTATCGCGAGATCTTGGCCAACAACCTCCTTCCCTCAGTAAGAGCATTGAAGATGGGTCGTGGCTGGGTCTTCCAGCATGACAACGACACGAAGCACACAGCCATGGCAACTAAGGAGTGGCTCCGTAAGAAGCATCTCAAGGTCCTGGAGTGGCCTAGCCAGTCTCCAGACCTGAACCCAATAGAAAATCTTTGGAGGGAGCTGAAAGTCCGTATTGCCCAGCGACAGCCCCGAAACCTGAAGGATCTGGAGAAGATCTGTAGGGAGGAGTGGGCCAAAATCCCTGCTGCAGTGTGTGCAAACCTAGTCAAGAACTACAGGAAACGTATGATCTCTGTAATTGCAAACAAAGGTTTCTGTACCAAATATTAAGTTCTGCTTTTCTGATGTATCAAATACTTATGTCATGCAATAAAATGCAAATTAATTACTTAAAAATCATACAATGTGATTTTCTGGATTTTTGTTTTAGATTCTGTCTCTCATAGTTGAAGTGTACCTATGATAATAATTACAGACCTCTACATGCTTTGTAAGTAGGAAAACCTGCAAAATCGGCAGTGTATCAAATACTTGTTCTCCCCACTGTACGTAACCTTCGTTCTTTACGAAAAATACAAAATCCGATTGCGGGACAGGGGGAGGGTGAGGATACCAACATCATAAAATACAAAAATAAAATGCATCCAAAAATCCCCACTCCTTTAGTGATAATCCACATTACATCCCTACACAGGCTCATCTACCTGTGTGGATGCAACATTCATCAACAGGAATCCTTGCAATGCCTCTGCTGTAAAATTCCTGAGTCCTCCAAAAAAGGTCAGCCGCACTCGATAACTATCTTCTCAGATTTCTGGAAAGTGCTTGTCACTAGTTACAGCCATTTTGACTTTGGCTGTGGTATTGTACAATTTCTTTTTTTTTTTTTTGCATTTTGCATTTTGTTCTTAATTTAAGGTTAGTGTTAGGCATAAGTTTAGCAGTGTGGTTAGGTAGAAAATCAGATTTTAAGAAACATTGTAGAAATAGGTGGGATATAAGATTTTGTGGTTGTGGTAATTAGTGACTACTCTAGAAATCACTGTAGTCTATACACAACAGCCTGTCCTTATGATTATTAGGAGGCTGCTGAGGGGAGGGTGGCTCATAATAATGGCTGGAAAGGAGCAAATAGAATGGCATTAAACACATGGAATTCCGCTCCAGCCATTACCAGGAGCCAGTCCTCCCCAATTTAAGATATCACCAACCTGTGTTTTTAATTTAACCCTATCAGTCCCGAGACCCCAGCAAAAGTCGGCTTTTCATTTATCTGACTTTTATTTATCTGCATGTCCAGCCCTTATATTTAGCCTCACAATGAAGTGTTTTACCATTTTCCTTTCAGGACAACCAGGGTTACAAGTAGAACACAAATCAATTTGACATAAACAGTTGTATTCATGAGTTTTATTGACAAATGTCAACAACAAAAAAAAGTCAGCCAAAGCAAAAACCTGATTTAAAAATTCATTTACACTACCGTTCAAAAGTTTGGGGTCACTTAGAAATAGAAAGCACTTTTTTTGTCCATTTTTAAAATAACATCAAATTGATCAGAAATACAGTGTAGACATTAACGTTAGAAATTACTATTGTAGCTGGAAACGGCAGATTTTTCTTTTGTGGAATATCTACATAGGCGTACAGAGGCCCATTATCAGCAACCATCACTCCTGTGTTCCAACGGCACATTGTGTTAGCTAATCCAAGTTTAGCATTCTAAAAGACTATTTGATCATTAGAAAAACCTTTTGAAATTGTTAGCACAGTTGAAAACTGTTGTCCTCTAGTTTGAGAAACAGATTCCTCACAGGTCCTCAACTGGCAGCTTCATTAAATAGTACACTCAAAACAACAGTCTCAACGTTCACAGTGACGAGGCGACTCCGGGATGCTAGCCTTGTAGGTAGTGTTGCAAAGAAAAAGGCATATCTTAGACTGGCAAATAAAATATTAAGATGGGCAAAAGAACAGACACTGGACAGAGGAATTCTTGCTCCAGCTAGAGCTGTACCTGGCTACCGTTCGCCCGACTCCTTCTGGAGAGTGTGAGCGTCCTCGTCTCCTGGGCAGAGCCCTGAAGTGGGCCAACGCGGTCTGGGAGAGTCCAGACTCCGCAAGGGACCACTACCCTGAGTTCACCCGCCGGTTCCGGGCCGTGTTCGACCACGGAACGGCTGTTCCACCTTAGGCAGGAGACGAGGAGCGTGCAGGACTTCGCGCTGGAGTTTCTGACCCTGGCCGCTGGAGCGGGGTGGAACGATGGACCACTACCGGTGTAGCCTCCGAGAGGACGTCCGCAGAGCTAGCTTGTCGGGACACCACCCTCACCCTGGATGAGCTCATAGACATGTCGATCCGACTGGACAACCTGCTAGCTGCCCGCGGTCGTCCAGAGCGGGTCCTGTTTGTTCCACACCCCAGCCCTCCCGCTCCAACACCCATGGAGTTAGGGGGTACCGCATCTAGGGGAACCAGAGGAGGAGGCTCCTCCTGTACCAGTTGTGGTCGGAGAGGGCACACTGCCGATTGGTGCTGGAGGAGCTCGTCTGGGAGTCGAGAGGGCAGGCAGAGCACTTCTCGTACACCCCAGGTGAGTCCCGTGGTCCCGTGTGGCTCAGTTGGTAGAGCATGGCGCTTGCAACGCCAGGGTTGTGGGTTCATTCCCCACGGGGGGACCAGGATGAATATGTATAAACTTTCCAATTTGTAAGTCGCTCTGGATAAGAGCGTCTGCTAAATGACTTAAATGTAATGTAAATGTGAGTCAGCACCAGACTCACGCAGATCTCCCTGTTGGTCACATGTTCATACTAATCTCTTTTCCTGAGTTTTCCCCCTCTTTCCAGCATAAGTTGCTAATCGATTCAGGTGCAGCTGGGAACTTTATGGATCGTGGCCACGGTTCCACTGGACATGGTAACGCAGGGGAGCAGATTAGTCTCTTCCTTATTGATTTACCTGCGTTTCCAGTGGTGCTGGGGATTCCCTGGTTGGCTAGTCACAATCCTAGGATTTCATGGAAACAGGGGGTTCTAAAGGGGTGGTCAGAGGAGTGTTCAGGTAGGTGTATAGGAGTTTCCATCGGTGCAACGACGGTGGAGAGTCCAGACCAGGCTTCCACTGTGCACATTCCCTCAGAATATGCCGATTTGGCTATCGCCTTCTGTAAAAAGAGGGCGACCCAATTACCACCTCATCGACGAGGGGATTGCGCAATAAACCTCCAGGTAAACGCAGCACTTCCCAGGAGTCACGTGTACCCACTGTCACAGGAGGAGACAGTGGCTATGGAGACATATGTCACTGAATCTCTGGGACGGGTACATTCGGCCCCCCACATCACCCGTCTCCTCGAGTTTCTTTTTTGTGAAGGAGGGAGATCTGCGTCCGTGCATTGATTATAGAGGTCTAAATTCCATCACAGTGGGGTTTAGTTACCCGCTACCTCTCATCACTACGGCGGTGGAATCATTTCACGGAGCGCGCTTTTTCACAAAACTGGATCTCAGGAGCGCGTATAACTTGGTGCGTATCCGGGAGGGAGATGAGTGGAAGACCGCGTTTAGTACCACATCTGGCCATTATGAGGACCTCGTCATGCCGTATGGGTTGAAAAATGCTCCAGCCGTCTTTCAATCCTTCGTAGATAAGATTCTCAGGGACCTGCACGGGCAGGGTGTGGTGGTGTATATCGATGATATCCTGATCTATTGCGCCACACGCGCCGCGCATGTGTCTCTGGTGCGCAAGGTACTTGGGCGACTGCTGGAGCATGACCTGTACGTCAAGGCTGAGAAATGTGTGTTCTCCAAACAAGTCGTTTCCTTCCTGGGGTATCGCATTTCCACATCTGGGGTGGTGATGGAGTGTGACCGCGTTGCAGCCGTGCGTAATTGGCCGACTCCGACCACGATAAAGGAGGTGCAGCGGTTTTTAGGGTTTGCCAATTACTACCGGAGGTTAATCCGGGGTTTTGGCCAGGTGGCTGCTCCCATTACCTCACTGCTGAAGGGGGGCCCGTGCATTTGCGGGGGTCTGCGGAGGCGGGCAGAGCTTTTAGTCATCTGAAGGCGCTGTTTACCGATGCTCCCGTATTGGCTCATCCGGACCCCTCTTTGGCGTTCATAGTGGAGATGGACGCGTCCGAGGCTGGGGTTGGGGTTGGAGCCATGCTATCACAGCGCTCGGGCACGCCACCGAAGCTCCGCCTCTGCGCTTTTTATTTCAGGAAGCTCGGTCTATGACGTGGGGGACCGGGAGTTGTTGGCTTTGGTAAAAGCTCTGAAGGTGTGGAGACATTGGCTTGAGGGGGCTAAACACCCTTTTCTCATCTGGACTGACCACTGTAATCTGGAGTACATCCGCGCAGCGAGGAGACTGAATCCTCGTCAGGCAAGGTGGGCCATGTTTTTCACCAGATTTAGGTTCACCATCTCCTATAGACCAGGTTCCCTTAACACTAAGCCCGACACGCTGTCCCATCTCTATGACACTGAGGAGCGCTCCATCGATCCTACTCCCATACTTCCAGCTTCATGTCTGGTGGCACCGGTGATATGGGAGGTGGACGCGGACATCGAGCGGTCGTTACGGTTGGAAACCGCGCCCCCACAGTGTCCAGCGGGTCTTCAGTACGTGCCGCTTGGTGTTTGTGACAAATTGATTTGGTGGGCCCATACACTACCCTCTTCGGGTCATCCGGGAATTGGGAGGACAGTGCGGGGTCTTAGGGGGAGGTACTGGTGGCCCACTTTAGCGAAGGATGTGTGGTTTTATGTCTCCTCCTGTTCGGTGTGCGCTCAGAGTAAGGCTCCTAGACACCTGCCTAGAGGGAAGTTACAGCCCCTCCCCGTTCCACAACGGCCTTGGTCACATCTGTCGGTGGATTTTTTCACCGACCTTCCCCCGTCTCAGGGGAAGACTACGATCCTGGTCGTTGTGGATCGGTTTTCGAAGTCCTGCCGTCTCCTCCCGTTGCCCGGTCTCCCTACGGCCCTGCAGACTGCGGAGGCCCTGTTTACCCATGTCTTCCGGCACTACGGGGTGCCCAGTTCACATCCCGAGTTTGGAGCACGTTCATGGAGCGTCTGGGGGTCTCGATCAGACTGACCTCGAGTTTTCACCCCGAGAGCAATAGGCAGGTGGAGAGAGTGAACCAGGATGTGGGTATGTTTCTGCGGTCGTATTGCCAGGACCGGCCAGGAGAATGGGTGAGGTACGTCCCATGGGCGGCGGTGGCTCAAAACTCACTCCTCCACGACCATGTCGCCTTTCCAGTGCGTGTTGGGCCACCAGCCGGTCCTGGCACCGTGGCATCAGAGCCAGACCGAGGCTCCTGCGGTGGAGGAGTGGGTGCAGTGCTCAAAGGAGACCTGGAGAGCCGTTCAGGAATCGCTCAAGCAGGCTGGTGGGCGGCAGAAGAGGAGCGCTGACCGCCACCGCAGTGAGGCCCCCGTGTTTGCACCGGGGGACCGGGTCTGGCTCTCGACCTGAAACCTGCCCCTCCGCCTGCCCTGCTGGAAGCTGGGGCCGCGGTGTGTGGGGCCATTTTAAAGTCCTGAGGAGGATAAACGAGGTATGTTATAGTTTACAGCTCCCTTCTTACTATCGCATTAACCCCTCGTTTCATGTGTCTCTCCTCAGGCCGGTGGTAGCTGGTCCCCTGTAGGAAGGTGAGGTGCCGGAGGTCCCTCCGCCCCCTCTGGACATCGAGGGGTCCCCGGCGTACACGGTACGTTCCATTCTGGACTCTAGACGCCGGGTGAGGGGCCTGCAGTACCTCGTGGATTGGGAGGGGTACGGTCTGGAGGAGAGGTGCTTGGTACCGGTGGAGGACATCTTGGATCCATCACTGCTGAGGGATTTCCAACGCCTCCATCAGGATCGCCCGAGGCCGGTGCGCCGCGCGTCGGGGGGGTACTGTCACGACTTCCACCGAAGGTGGCTCCTCTCACTGTTCGGGCGGCTCTCGGCAGTCGTCGTCACTGGTCTACTAGCTGCCAACGATTATTTTTCCCTTTTCTGTTGGTTTTGTCTTTATTGTTTTCACCTGTACCTTGTTTGTGGTTAATTTGCGGCTATGTAAGCCTTCAAGGCCCGCCTGCTTTTGTGCGAGCTTATTTTATTTTCTGTCAGTGGAGGTTTGTGTTTTGTTCCATTACGGATTGTTTGGTGTCCCGTTTTGTGGGCATTTGTGCCTGTTGTTTTTGACTTGACCATTTTTGGAATAAATACGTCCTTTCTGGAACCTGTGCTCTCTGCGCCTGACTCCACACCCACCACTCCTAGCTAACGTGACACAACCTTTATCTAAATGTTTGGGGTCAGATTAGGAGATGGGCTCGGTCCTGAGACTATGAAGTTGACAACACTGAGTTTACAACACATGCAGAGAGACTGACACGTGACAACACACCGACTAATAGAGGGAAGAACATCAATCATGGTAGGGCCTACCTTTTATAATTACTCATACAAACAGTTTTGACGTGATTTTAAAATGTTCGTTATGTATTTAGTAGTACTATCTATAAGCTACCATATTTAATGAATGCATCATGTCTTCACATTCCATCTGTATTGCTGAGATACAATAAGATGAATGACAATAATATGCACACCAGAGAATAATCAGTCATTTTCAAGTCACATATTTGTTCAGTGGCTACAGCCTGTCATTATTTCCAATGGAGGCTGCTGAGGGGACGGAAGCTCATAATGGCTGGAAAGAAGCAAATGGAATGGCATCAAACACATGGAACCCGTGTGTGTGTGATGTATTTGTTATCATTCCATGTATTCTGCTCCAGCCTTTACCACAAGACCATCCTCCCCAATTAAGGTGCCACCAACCTCCTGTGTTTTAATTTAACCCGATCAGTCCCGAGACACCAGTAAAAATCGTCTTTTCATTAATCTGACTTTTTTATTTATCTGCATGTCCAGCCCTTATATTTAGCCTCACAATTAAGTGTTTTACCATTTTCCTTTCAGGACAACCAGGGTTACAAGTAGAACACAAGTTAATTTGACATAAACGGTTGTATTCATGAGTTTTATTGACAAATGTCAACAACAAAAAAAACTCAGCCAAAGCAAAAACCTGAATAAATGAATTTATGTAAATGTTGTAACTACAGAAATCGTTTCCTCACTGGGAAATGAATATCCAACTAGTCAGTGACAATTGTGTGGCGTTTGGGACAGACTGTGAGCTTATTATAGACACTATGTCATGGGATTTCCTATGTAGAAGAACCCCTTACCTTCTAATGACTCTTGAGCAAAACATGTGCATGAGAGTCTCAGTTTTTCATAATGGCTTTTAAGTGTGTAGTTCAAACCATACGGACTTTAGACATTTTTGTAAAAAGACCCGGGCCCCTTCAGGATCCGCCCTTGTCTCACAAACACCACTCAGCCCCCGTTAATCACACAGACTAAAGGTTGGTATGTACAGATATAGAATAAATAGACAAATCCAATGGCACAACCCATGTAGCTCAAACACACACTGTTTAAAAGGGGTTAGAAGTCCAAAAAATGCCTGTGTTATGGTGTGACTCATTGGGTTAATGTAACTAAAACATTTAAATGTTTAGTTATATTTTATTCCACCTGTTATTACCCTAACAATAGTCTGTAAATGGTCTCTTGAATATTTCCTGGGATGAATGCTGTAATTAAAAACAAAACATTGCACCATTGTCTGTAGGCCTAATCGTTTGCTCTTTGGGAAAAATAAAGTTTCAAGACATTGAGGAGTATTTCACTCAATGGGTGGAGATGGATACGCGTCTCAGCTGTGATGAAACCCGATCGTTAACATATGATCCTATATAGGGCAAGGCACAGCATCTTACATGATATTATTTGCATGGCTGCATACCAAATGTCCTTTATAGCAACAACAAGATTAGTTTAATTCTGCAGAAACATAGAAAACATTCTCTATTGCACTATAGACTGTAATGGACACTTTCCCTCTCCTATAATCTGATCAGAATGATGAGTACATCCCAAGTCTTCTAGCAGCTTCCGACTTCTTGGGCCCTTTTCTTTGGGGGAAGGGGTAGTGGTGATGGGGGCAAGAGGAGAGAAGAGGCGGCCGCTGCCCCCCAAAACTCAGTTGTCTGGACAAAATGGCTGGGGCTGAGAACTTCCGGGAGCCTGATCTGCTGTTACTGGTACTCAACTCTACAGAATGGATAGAAATAGAATCCCCCAAGACCTTCTCAGGAAAGTCTTCAGACAGCGAAGTAAAACTTGAATTACTGCCCGTGATTGTAGGGTTTGTATGTGGTGTTATAATGACGTTGGTCTGTCGGTGGATACCCAAGGGTTTGCTCCATGGGGCTCTCTCCAGGTCCCCAACAAAGTCATTCTCAGACTCTGAGACCAACCTCTTCCTCTCGTGTTTGCTCTTCATCTCCTGGTTGATTGGGACTACATTGACGAGGGCTTGCCCACTGATTTCTGCTGCATCAGTTGATACTGTTAGGAAATAGAATAGAAATGTACAGACAGGTTTACACAGTCATCTGCAATCAACCTTCCAGCTCAATGTAAAAGTACTGTAACAAAAATATTAAATGACCACATTGACCACATGTGAATGACCACATTTCCAGTATAGCCTAACTGCAGTATAACTGTGTTGCTCAAAGTAGGCTAGCAGGAAAAGCTTTTGCATGAAGAAACAAAAGTACCAAAGACCAGTGCTGCCACATGTGTCAAGGACTCAAATTCACGTGATATAAATCAATTACTGCTACTTTGTTGCAACATGACCTTGAGGATGCACAATATTGTCTACAATTTAACAACTTGTTGCCAGTGCCAAACTGTTCAGACAACTGGGCCATGTTACGTTACCAAACGTTATCGAACATTGCAAATAGAAATCCCATGAATAAAGCCGATGTAATTCTTTATTCTACATGTCAGATAGGCATGTAAGCGTCCTGCTGAACTACCCCCAGTTGGGTGCGTGCCAAGCTCTCGCAGCACTTTTCGAAAGCGATGTCTACCTTGTCTGAATAAAACCACCAGGGTCTGGCGCTTTTGTTTCTCTTTAGTCAAGTTGTACTGTTCCGTCAAAAGTGCAATGTCCATCCTGGTTAGGTCCGCGACAATTTCGCTTTGGTCCACTTCCTCGACCAAATGATTCACGTCGCCGTTGGCTGTTTCACTACGACTCCGGGACCTTATCTGTTCCCAGGAACACGTCGAATTGGAACAGCAGCACGACAACATCCTGTTTGCATTGATAACCAATTTGGATTTTTATTTCCCCAATCAAAGAAGGCACAGCTGATAGAATGATAAGTAGTTATCCACCTGCTGCCGGCAGTATAGCCTATACGGCACTGTCTACATCTCAGTAGGTGTAGTGCAGGCTAGTCTAAAGTGGTTCAAAAGTTTGAGTGATGTGCAAACAATTGAGGACAATTGAAGGTTGCCCTTTTCTTTTACAGTAGACCATGTAGGTGTATGTGTAGTGTAGTTTTGGTGAAAACTGCTTATGGTTATGATAGGCTAAAGTAAAATAGGTGAATAGGTCAGTATATTATTAAGGAAAATTCCAAACATAATACATGGCCTACAGGAAACTAGGCTACACAAACATCAAGTTACTTACATCTTCATACTATAGAATCCAGTAGTCTTTTATTATCTGTAGGCCTAACAATCAACATTGATTTTCATGTTCATATATTATGTTCTGGGAAAATGTGTTGAATGACCCAGTTGTTACTTGGGCTGGCACTGACACAGTATATTGACACAGTGTTGTTGAAGTTGTGGGTGAGTCCTGCTTTGGAGGGATGACTTAAATGGATGACATGGTGGTGGTGACACATCTAGCAGGTGTACCTGCGCTGCAAAAAAACTCACAGAAAATTAGCCCTAAGTTCAATGCTTAGTCTACTCGGGAGTCCAATGCTTAGGGCTCCTGAGTGGCACTGTGGTCTAAGGCACTGCATCTCAGTGCTAGAGGCATCACTACAGACAATGGTTTGATTCCAGGCTGTATCACAACCGGACGTGACTGGGTGTACAATAGAGCGGCGCACAATTGGTCCAGCGTCGTCAGGGTTTGGCCGGGTTTGGCCATTATTGTAAATAAGAATTTGTTCTTAACTGGCTTGCCTAGTTAAATAAAGGTTAAATACTCACACATCACTCCTTTGCCTCAACATTATTGCCTCACACGTTCTCCTTACTAAAGCAGGGAGGCCTGTATTTCAAAGATATCATTACCACAGGGATTTTCTATGCAAACAGTCCCACTTCCATGAATTGTTTGTGGAGACCTGTGGATTTCCTGTTTCTGAAAAGTAAGCAATGAGCTGCTGATAACTCATGCAGCAAATTAAATAACAAAATGGATCTCTCACTCTCTCTTCCCTGTCTTTCTTCCTGTCTGTCTGTCAAATCAAATCAAATGTATTTATATAGCCCTTCTTACATCAGCTGATATCTCAAAGTGCTGTACAGAAACCCAGCCTAAAACCCCAAACAGCAAGCAATGCAGGTGTAGAAGTCTGTCTGTCTCTCTGTGCGCGTGAGTGTTCATCATTAACATTTAAATGTCCAAATAATAATAGCCATGGGTGGAGCATCTGAACCTAACTGAATGTAATCAAATTGTATTGGTCACATACACATATTTATCAGGTGTAGCGAAATGCCTGTGGTTAGTTTAACAGTACGTTTATGGTGCATTTATCCTACTTTTTGCAACATTAGACCTAATAGACAATAAGGAATATATACTGAACAAAAATAATTAAAAGCAACATGCAACAATTTCAACGATTTTACTGAGTTACAGTTCATATAAGGAAATCAGTCAATTGAAATAAATTCATTCATTAGGCCCTAATCTGACTGGGCAGGGGCACAGCCATTGGTGGACCTGGGAGGGCATAGGCCCACCCACAGGAAGCCAGGCCCAGCCAATCAGGATGAGTATTTCCCCACAAAAGGGCTTTATTACAGACAGAAATACTCCTCAGTTTCACCAGCTGTCTGCGTGAAAAGACGATCCTGCGGGTGAAGAAGCCAGATGTGGAGGTCCTGGGCTGGCGTGGTGAGGCCGGTTGGACATACTGCCAAATTCTCTAAAACAACTTATGGTAGAGAAATTAACATTAAATAATCTGGTGGACATTTCTGCAGTCAGCATGCCAATTTGCACACTCCCTCAACTTGAGACATCTGTGGCATTGTGTTGTGTGACAAAACTGTACATTTTAGTGGCCTTTTATTGTCCCCAGCACAAGGTGCACCTGTGTAATGATCATGCTATTTAATCTGCTTCTTGATATGCCACACCTGTCAAATGGATGGATTATCTTGGCAAAGGAGAAATGTTCATGTAACAGGGATTTAAATACATCTGTGTACATAATTTGAGAGAAATAAACTTTTTGTGCATGTAGAAAAAGTTCAGCTCATGAAACTTGGGACCAACACTTTACATGTTGCGTTCAAAACTATTGTTCAGTATATAAAGACACAGTATTTTTTGCTTGTCGTAAATGTTTATGACGTTTGTCATGAAATATTCAAAAAGCCACTCACCAGAGCGTATTTGATTAAATAAAATGCAACGTAGGCTAGATATAGCTAGAAGAGTTTGAGTCTTTAACTGCAGCCTATATTGCATTTTTTTGAGTGCGCTGCACCTTTAAACATGAACCATTTGTGCACTGTTCAGAAACAGCGATACTGTGTTGCACTTCCAGTTTTGGGACGTAGAACTATGTGTTGACTACAATGGCTGCGTCCACCGACTCATTTTACCTGGGGTTTGATTTCAGCACTCAACAAGTAGGTTCAGATTATAATGCATGCTTTACGTCGTTCTGTTTGCAATATTGCCTATACGCACGCGCTTAGACTGTGTAACACGGAAGAAGAGATAAAACGACGAATCAGCGGCTACAAATGAAGGCTCATCTGGAACATTTGACATAACAAAGGCCTACGGGAAGATAGCCTTTCAAATAACCCATGTGTACCATACTATATAAGCAATATTATAAGCAATATTAGTGGTTCTGGCATTCATTAATAAATGAAATGCGCGTGACATTTTTTACTTTCATTCCACTGGACTTCGGACTTAGCCTAGCCAAACATTGAATTGCTTATTTCATAACATTTTGCCCTTCTCCCTACTACATTGGCTGCAAAGCAGGCACTTCTGTTGCTGTTCCTGTATCCTACTGTAGCTCCTAAACTTACTCAACCCATTTCCCCAATTTTGTGTTCAGCTGAAGGTGGTTGCTGTTGATGGGAACCTCCGTGTTGTCCACCAGGACAATGTGCAGTTTGACAGTGAACTGCCAGAATTCGGGTAACACAAAATAAAAATATACATTTCATAATGTGTAGGATGATGTGTGCTGACAACTGATAAATAGCTATGTCCTCCCGACTTTAGCAGCATAATTCCAAGGCTGGCAAATCCTACACCCTTGATAGTAGGCTAGGCTACACAGTTTGGAATTAGTCCATGAAACTGACTTCTATCTTTTCATATCTCCCCAGGACTCAGGGAGGGGTCCATATCCATGCAGACAGTCTGACTGTCACTTCTCCTGTGCTCATGTGGGTAAAGGTAGTCCACCATGAATACTTTACTACTTATTAGTGCACTGCACAGTGGATACTTCACTAGTACTCAATAAAAGTACTAGTAGCTCAGTGGTCTGCTCACTCTCAAACCATTGCATAGCTGAAGTACTGAATTAACTTCCATCTAAGCTGTTATTCCGTTGAGTTCAAAGGTAGGGCCTACAGCAATAAAATTCCCCAAAGTGTTGTAACAAATGCATTACACTGCATGAAACTGTAAGGTTGATTAAACTAATATTATTAGACTGCAGTTAATTCTAATTTTGGGAAGATATCTCTCTTTGTAAGTAACTCCTCAGTTATCTTCAGCAGAAATACACAACACTTTGAATCAATAGTCACCCAGATCAGATTCAAGAGCAATCTATGCGTAATAAGGATGCCATTGGCAGAGCTGAGCGTGTTTTAGTCCTGTGATTTTTAACTGAGCAATTCCATGGTGATTTCCCAGGCGCTTGACCTGATCCTTGGCAAGATGAAGAATGCAGGATTTGACTTCTCACGTGTGAAAGCCCTATCTGGAAGTGGCCAGGTGTGTGGACTATTACTAGTACTGTATTATAGTGCTCCATTGTGTATTTTGAATACAGTCAGGCATTACATGTATTGTATTTCATCATTGCCTTGTTTTTACAGCAACATGGCAGTGTGTATTGGAGGAAAGGGACCAACCAAGTTCTCAGGGATCTCCATCCAGGAAAAAGTTTGCATGAACTTCTGAAGGTAAGTGGTCCCATACATGGCAGGAGCAGGGAGAGATTCTATACTCTCTGGTTGTCCTTTCTGTCTATTACTACAGCAGAGTAGAGTGCATGTTTGCTAGTGACATGCCAGATAAAACAATTATCTCCCATTTTTGATAGGCAACTTCATCGTCCCATCAAATCAAATTTATTTATAAAGCCCTTACATCAGCTGATATCTCAAAGTGCTGTACAGAAACCCAGCCTAAAACCCCAAACAGCAAGCAATGCAGGTGTAGAAGCATTTCATTTTGCACATACAGTTCAGTATCAGCAACAAGCACAAATGACATGCACCACTTGATTTGAAATACAGTGCCCTGTTTTTGGCAAATGTCAAATAGGCGGTGTCCGCCTGGTTAAAAGTTAATACATTACCTTCCTTGTGTGGGTGAGAAAAAAACACATTTGCCACAGCCTTTGATACATTGCAGGCACAGCCAACCCTATAGCCCAATGTTTGTTCATTAATCCAACAGTACAATCAAACCCTGAGGATTATTCAGTTAATACTAACCTGAAGGGCCTCCTTTTTACATCAGTGAGTTTGCAAGTCTAAAAGGACCATGATAAGGCGTTTCTATGAACATTTTGTCTCAAACCTGGTTGTCTCTTCTAAATTTGTTATTGTCTTTGAATGCCTTGATTATATATTTTGAGAGTATTACAGTAGTTAGTTGATTAGTAGTTGTTTTGATTCATTCAAACACTTTGTTTATTGAATACATTTTAGTTGTGCATGTTCCACTTCTATTAAGTGATTCCATGGATTGCAATAAATAAGCTAGTTTCTTGTCATCTGATTTCTCAGTTTGTATAGTGATACATTATGTCTGTACTTGTGCCAACAGGGTGGTTTTGCAGTGTCAGATAGTCCAGTGTGGATGGACTCCAGCACTACAGAGCAGTGTCAGTACCTGGAGACAGCAGTAGGTGGCGCTCAGAGAGTTGCAGACATCACAGGCTCCCGGGCCTATGAGGTGAGGAAGACTCAGTTTCCTTGACTGGATGGATTTGATGGATTGACTTAATTGACACTTACTTTACTCATTGTTTACAAGTAACTGCAATCATACATGTCTCCAAGTGATATGGACACAGGTAACACCTGTACACGTATGTGGGGGATCCAATATTTACTAAAGGCACTGACCTTTTTTTATCAATTCTATAACATTACCTTTCAGCGTTTCACTGGAAATCAGATTGCCAAGATTTACAAGGCCCAACCAGAGAAGTACGAGGACACAGAGGTGAGGTGACATGTCGTGCCCATTTTACTTGTCTGCTATCACCATTCCCCATTGTCTTATGTTAAATCCAATGATTTATATACACCATTGGTAAACTACTTTAGGTCACATATCTGTGTGAATTCAAAAATTAAGGTAAAGAGGGCTCTAAAAATGCCAGATAATTCTGCTCTCTTTGTGGAACATATTCTGTGTTGATTTAGTAGGAAAGATCAATAGAATTTTAGATAGAATTTCACTAGTTCTGTAATTGTCTGAAATATTTCCCCCCTTCTTTTTATGCTATTCATATCAGAGAATCTCATTGGTCAGCAGCTTTGCTGCCTCTCTCTTCTTGGGCAGCTATGCAGCTATTGATTACAGTGACGGTAAGGTACTGGTACTGATGATAATGGTTAATGATGATTTGTTATCGGTAAGACTTTATTGTATGGTACAGAAAGCAAGCTATACTTCACTTTTTTGTTTCTCTTTGGGATTTATTAAAACAAATATGAGTACTGCATGTACAATTTGTTATCAGTTTAGTTACCACTTAGCACGAATGTACCTATTGGTAGAACATAATTTCATTGTAAATACCAGTGCAAACATTACCCTAATATAAAGTTATCCTGCATTATAACATGTTATAATATAACATTTAAGTACAACTACTATGGAACAAATACCTTGGGAGTGAAGATCCTCCTTAAACAGTTTTATCTCAATCTCTTCCTTCAAAGACTCAATCATGGACACTCTTACTGACAGTTGTGGCTGCTTTGCGTGATGTATTGTTGTCTCTACCTTCTTGCCCTTTGTGCTGTTGTCTGTGCCCAATAATGTTTGTACCATGTTTTGTGCTGCTACAATGTTGTCCTGCTGTCATGTTGTGTTGCTGCCATGCTGTGTTGTCATGTGTTGCTGCCTTGCTATGCTGTTGTCTTAGGTCTCTCTTTATGTAGTGTTTTGTTGTCTCTCGTCGTGATGTGTGCTTTCTCCTATTTTTTTATATATTTTTTTCTTTATTTAAATCCCAGCCGTCCCCGCACGAGGCCTTTTGGTAGGCTGTCATTGTAAATAACAATTTGTTCTCAACTGACTTGCCTAGTTAAATAAAGGTTAAATACAAAAATAAACAAATCCTTAAAGAGTTAGCTGTTTCAGACCATATTACTTTACCCCAGCATGCTTGAAACATCACCTACTATGGGAACACAGTGGGTTAACTCTCCAAGTTGGCTTGAACTTATCTCTGACACTTACTTCATTACAATGTTTTTACCTGGCAGAACCATTCTTTTAAGGTCTGCTGGATAACAATCATCATTGTGTTTGTGCAATAAGGTCGCCAAGGGATTTTTCTCCATCTGTTATCAGCAGCACTGAAACCAGGTTGACATTGTAATCAAGTCATGTAGCCTGTTCTTTGCCTGAATTTCGTTACAATATACAACAGGGCAATATGAGGGAAATGTCTTGTTTATCATACAGGAAGATTACGGTAGTTGTGACAATTTTCGCATGACATTCTATTCTATCAGCACAATGATATCTGGCATATACATAGAAGTATACCACAGTGCTGTGATAACATACATTACAGTTTATGAATAACAAATTCATATTCAGATTAGTGAGATTGGATTTAGTTAATAAAAACATAAGACAATATAAATGTTTATAAATGTATAGAAATAATGAAATACTTATGCGTAGAAAGTGTATTAATAGTTTATTCATGATTTTTAATGAAAGTCATTATTAAGGGTTACCCAAACATTTGTTACACTCGGTTCCGTGATCCGCATTCTAATAAAATTGACTTGCATTGAGGTGCACTGTATATTCTATGTTCTTTGGAAAGGCTTGATCAGTCGTTCTGATTCGTGACATGTTCATTCTTCTCCTTTATTAAGGTTCAGGGATGAATTTGATGGACATATTCAGCAAACAGTGGGCAGACTCCTGTCTTGAGGCTACTGCTCCTCACCTGGAGGAGAGGCTGGGAGCCCCTGTGCATTCTTCAGCTGTCTTGGTGAGATACCCCTATATGCAGTATCATGGTTCTTGACCATGTGTTGCTATTTTTTGTCTATTCTCATTTTCATTGTAAAATAAGTACGTTTTTGGTGAATTCTTCAGTTGCAAGTCCTTGGGTCAGGTCATGTAGGCTACATAATATCCATCGTAATCACCTTATATTCAAATATTTGTATTTGAAGAGTTGTAGGTCAGCCTGAGGGCTCTGGCAATAATTGGATAAAGAACTGGGGCCATCAAGGCTTTCGTCCCAGCTCCACTTGTAGAAGCTGTTAAGGAGACTTTTGGTACTAGACTTGGCACTCCGGTATCGCTTGCCATGCGGTAGCAGAGAAAACAGTCTATGACTTGGGTGACTGGAGTCTGACAATTTTTGGGGCTTTCCTCTCACACCGCCTAGTATATAGGTCCTGGATGGCAGGAAGGTTGGCCCCAGTGATGTACTGACATAGTAGAGACATAATCCTGATTTTATTTATGCAGTAAAATACAATTAAGGCATGTGATGTATCAGAAATTGTGTAATATAATTGTCAACCTAAAATATTGCCATATAATTATAGATACAGTTTATATGGTTTTATACACTTTCTGTATATATAGCCTTAAAATATATGTAAACAGACCATAAATGTTTCAATTTAAATGTTTGGGAAAGTTGTGAGTGCTATTATATGATACAATATCAGTACTTTTACAACTTGTCTACAGTAAGTCCTATCATCAACTGATTTTAGCCAACGTGTGGCTGTGGGTTGAGTGCATTCTTTGAATGGAATGTTGGCATATTGGCATTTAATTTGAAAAAATGAACAGAATCATTGATCTAAAACTGGTGACTAGCTAGCTAACAAACATAGATGCGGCAAAGAGGTAAATCGAACTCGACCAAAACAATGGAATTGCCATGGAAACGCGTGGGAGTAAGATCCCGAGTCTCCTCATTGCCATCCAGCAAAACTTTCCCACATTTAGTCTATTGTTTATATGTGTATTTCATGTTGAGGTAAAAATCGGAGTATAATGCTTGTATGGATGTCAACCCCAACACATGTTCATGTCATCGTTGCCAATCAACTGCAATACAGTTAAAAACAAATTTGACTACCACCAGCGATTTCTTTATGCTAGTTATGCTAACCAGTTTATGCGAGCGGGAGTAAGCATTTAGCAGTCACTTCTTCACAACTTGAAAAGGCACAACTTCTACATGTTATGCAGCGAAAACAGTCAAATATATCCAAATCGGACTTAAGTAACCACATTCTGGGCCTGTTACAATACATAAATCACGACGGAGTTGACGAATATCTACTTTGTTAGATCAGATTTCTTGAATGTGTGCCAATCTGGTCAATGGAACGTCTGCGTTTACCGCATCTATACCGTGTAGATAAATGTCTGACCTTTATCCCACCTTAGATGGTTCATGTCTATTCTAGTTATTTAGAAAAAGTCAAGGACTAATTGCTGTTCACAATATCCATAGTAAACGCTGATGACTGTTGAACTGCTAAAGCTAACATTGGACTGTTCACATCTCTTTATTCCTCATCCTCTTCTATAAACCCTAACCTCACCTGGTTCCCCTCCACAGGGCCTCCTCTCTCCTTACCATGTCACTCGTTATGGCTTCCCAGAGGACTGCAAAGTGGTGGCATTCACTGGGGATAACCCAGGTAAGAGCTTTATCATGCTCTGATGCTGTCTTTGGCAGGGGCCTCTGTTTTCTATTTTCCGTCATCTGGCCACTGGGTGGCAGTAGCACTGTACTGACTGCATTGATGTGCTCCAGTGATCCTCCTCCGCGCCTCCACTCCTCCTATCCTACACATGGATGTTGTGTAGATTCTAATGTGAGTGCATGGCGGCGGTGGTCACATGTTCGCCCTCCTCCCAGGCAGCTTGATATAAGCCTGATGAACGGAGAGAAGAGCTGGCCCCTCGCCAAACAAGCAGCATTGGTTTAAAGGGATAGTTTGGGATTTTGGCAATGAAGCTCTTTATATACTTCCCCAGAGTCAGATGAACTTGTGGATACAATTTTATGTCTCTGCGTCCAGTATGAAGGAAGTTAGAGATAGTTTTGCGAGCCAATGCTAACTAGTTTAGCACAATGACTGGACATTTTTGGGTACAGCTCATTGCCAAAATCCCAAACTATGCCTTTAAGACTATCGCCATGCGACTTGTGCCGTGTGCTGCCCGTGTCTGTAGACTAGAGGTGGTGACTCTGTGCTTTTTCAATTAAATGCCGCGGCGGCCAGCTGAACGTAAACAGTGAAACAAGCCTAGACTGCTCTCCTCTCCGCTAGTCCGCTCAGCAGTGACATCTGCATGAAAGGGGCTTTACGACCAATTAAAAGGCGGGCGACGCCCAGACGGTGGTTGTGTGAGGGAGTCTGGCACAGTCGGTTAAGATTGAGCTCTTTCAGCACAGCTCGGTTTGAGCAGCCAAACAATAGCCAATGTACTAATTGATACCGTTTTGAAATTGCCTGGATATAATGAAATATTATCCTTGGTGTGATACCCTAGATGAAGGGGAGGCAGGATACATAAGGAGTTGGTTATGAATCCATAGACTAGACAGTGAGATGGCTGTCTTCAAATTTATACTAGTTGATCATTGTAATAATTGATTAGGCTAGTTGATTAGTGCAGGGCTTATGCTAAGATTTGAAGAGCCATGGTGCATTCAGTAATTTAATTCAAGTTGTTTGTTGATTGATATGTAGATAAGAGTATCATTAATAGTTATCATGTATGCAAAAAACTCACTTTAATTCATTTTCTGAGATATGAAGGGACAGAAGTATTGAGGTAAACTAGATGTCCATGACCGCTGTGTCTTGCCTAAACAAGCCCTCATATTTTCATCCAGATTTGAGAATTATTTAGTAGCTCAGGAAGGTATATGGATTGTATTTATTCTACACCCTAATACATAAAGATGTCGACTTATCAATATATTTATACTACTACATTCCAATAAATCATCGCAGCAAACCATTTTTTAAGGTCAATGACAGATATGAAATTCTCAAAATTATTCCTAAGCTTCAGATTTGAACGCCGGTGAAGAATTGAAATGAGAATCCAGTCCGAGGGCCATTTTTCTTGGGACTGTCGTCCTTTCAGGGGCCTGCGTGTGTATGCGTCACAGCACGGGAAAGATTGATTTAACGCTCTATGCAAGGTCACCAAGAAATCCAATAGACTGGAATTAATAAATCTTTCCACCAGGTCCGCCATCTGAAGCCCCCAAAATTAAAACATGTAAAAGATCTGCCCAGCAACTCCCAACTCAAAAGCAGAAAGTTGGGACTTGTTATGGGCCATACCTGAATACCTCGTTATGGGCCATACCTGTATATCTCGTTATGGGCCATACCTGTATACCTTATTATGGGTAATACCTGTATACCTTGTTATAGGCCGTACCTGTATACCTTGTTATGGGCCATACCTGTATACCTTGTTGTCCATACAGAACAATGACAATACACAGTATATACACCCCATAGGATAACCCTTTTTGGTTCAAGGTAGAACTCTTTTGGGTTCCATGTAGAACCCTCTGTCGAAAGGGTTCTACATGGAACTCAAAAGAGGTTCTACCTGCAACCAAAAGGGTTTTACATGGAACCAAAGGGGGTTCTTAAGGGTTTTCCCATGCGGACAGCCAATGAACCCTTTTTGGTTTCAGATTGCACCTTTTTTTCTAAGAGTGTACCTTAGGTCACAGTCTGTGGATGGAATTCAAATTAAACGTTTCAATACGGTACTGCATGTTCAGTGACTCAAGTAGATCTGAGAGAGTCTATGTTGTGCAGACGCATCCCATTTTAAAGGACCAAGGCAAGAGAGATGAATGGAACGTGGGCTAAAGGGAACTAGACTTTCTTACTGGCTTTCAATCTTCAATTAGTGTGTTTCAAGTCTGAATGCTGTTTTGTTTTCTTATTCCAGGGTCCCTGGCTGGGATGAGGTTACAGGAAGGAGACATAGCCGTAAGACCTTTCATCTTTCTGCACAAGCACAATACATCATATCCTAGCCAATTAAAGGATATAGGGCTCAAATGTTATCAAGTTGCATTTCAGTGCTTAAAGAGGTACAGAACTTTTGTTTCTTTGGCTACTCAGAAATTACGTCATTGGACACAAGGGCACACCTCCCCAGACCCATGAGCAAGGATGTTGTGGTTTTAGGAGATAAGAAATTGATTAATATTATTGAGGTGAACAATTTGTAACTAAACTTCCATACAGCCTCTTTAGCTGCAGCTTTAGAGTAATATGGTGCAAGGAAGCCATGTTAAGGACCACATGGAGGTTCCATGGCATTAAATCATTCATGCCAAGAGGTCCGCCGTTGTCCGACGAGGAGCAATTTCAAGCTGTTTTCATCATCAAACGGAACACTTGGTAGAATCAACGCATTAAACGCATTACAGCGCTCGCTTTGAACTTCACCTAAATGAGGGAATCACACATTTTTCGAGATGCGCTTTGACTACCGGCTTCCAAACCTACAACCAAATATAATTCACTTACTCTAATCAGATTTTGTTTTGCATGTCTTCACTTAAAGGCTTATTGCAGTCAAAAATGTGATTTCCTGTGTTTTATATATATTTCCACACTAAGAGATTGGAATAATACTGTGAAATTGTGCGATGGAGTTTTGGCCTGTCTGGTGACATCACCAGGTGGTAAATTAGTTAATAGATAATAAGAAAGGTTCAACCAAAGTTCCAATCCTCTGCCAATAACAGCTAGTTTTCAATTTTTCTCTCCCCACTCAGATCATTCCCAGACAGTCCTAGCAAAATTCTTGCTTGAGAAATTGCTCTTTACTAAGAAGCAACCCACTGGGTAAAAACTGGTTGAATCAACGTTGTTTCCACGTCATTTAAACCAAAAAATGTAATGTGATGACATTGAATCCATGTGGAAAACTGATTGGATTTGAAAAAAGTAATCAACGTCATAGCCGCGGGAAGTAGGGGTGCTGAGGTTGCTGCAGCACCCCCTGATAAATCACAATGGAAAAAAATGAATATTACTGTTGTCATTTATTTTTTACCAAATTATTGCACTTGCCATTTAAAGATGCATTATGCAGAAATCGCTCTGCCATTTGCTGGTTGCAAATTGTTTTATAGTTTGCCTAATTTCAGTTTGTGACAAAACAAGCAAGTATAGTGTAGAGAATCATTGTACCATCTAAACCGCTGTGAAAAATTATTTCCCAAAATATTGTATTTTCAGCTTTTTGAAACTTGTGTTCAAAAGTAAAAGATGCAAAAACAAAACTTAAGCACGGGAATCATAGAAATAGTGCACATAGAACAGATTAGACTTCTTAGTGATTAGGAATCTTAGACTTGCTTTCAATGAGAATGACAGATCTATAACTCACATATGTGAACTTGGTTTGTTTACCAAAAAAGTTACATATTGCAGCATTAATACTCCTGTATGAGCGGACGAAGAGAGCAGGGAGAAATGCCCCCCCCAAAAAATTTTTTCGTATTTTGTTTACCCAACTTTTAACATAAATCCCCCCTCCCCTTTTTCCCTTACATAAGCCTCAATTTGACGGGGCATGGACTCTACAAGGTTGATTCCAATTCTTCCCACAGTTGTGTCAAGTTGGCTGCATGTCCTTTGGGTGGTGTACAATTCTTGATACACATGACAAACTGTTGAGTGTGAAAAACCCAGCAGAATTGCAGTTCTTGACACATTCACTTTCTGAATGGCACACATAAACAATACATGTCCCAATTGTCTCAAGGCTTAAAAATCAAAGGATTTTCTTTTGCAATTTAGTTTTTTAAAAAGCGCACAAAAGAATTACCAAAAAACACAGCTGCCAGACATGAAAGGAAGTATTGCTTAAGCAAGACATGGGACAAGAATAGAGCAACCGTGACAGTTACAACAACAGTAAGCGTTCGTAGTCAGTGTTCACAGTCAGTCTCTGTCCAGGCGGTCCAGAAACAGACCCCAAACCTTGAGATATCTGCTGGAGGAGTTGGTCCTGAAAAAAAGTATATTTTACAAGTTAATGGTGTTAATCCTTTCTGCTAACCATCTATGGAAGCAAGGGGAGGTGGGTGACTTCCATTCTGTGAGGATATGTTTTTTTGCAGCCACCATTCCAAACATCAGAGCTTGTTGTTCCTCATAGGACGATCTTAGAACAGACTCTGAGCAGCCAAAGAGAGCGAGTTCTGCGTCAGGGTCAATGGCCCTTTCATATACCTTTGAATACCAATCAAAGTAGGGGGCAGAGCCAAAAAAGATGAGTTAATGAACCCTCTGAGGCTTTACATTTGTCACATAGTGTCACACAGTGGGGGAGACCTGGGGTCTTTGGTTTTGGAGTAGTGAAGTCTATGCCTGACTATGTATTGTATCAATTGATATCTGGCATTGACGGAACAGGAGTGAATTCTAGACAGGGCTTCTCCCCATAGATCATCTGAGATCTCAATATTTTACTCTTTACCCCAGGTCTCCATGAGATGACTAGTAGAGGCCTTTATGTATTTGGAGAAAAGGGTGACAAACTGTGAGATGAGGTGTGTTGAGTTGGGAGGGTGATGTAGCAAATCATAAAACGAATATTGTACAGGGAGGTTGTCAACATTTAGAATTTTCCCTTTGATGTAGTGTCTGTTAAAAATCTTTCTTTAACCTGTCTCCTCCTCTTCACCTACACTGATTGAAGTGGATTTAACAAGTCACATCAAAAAGGATCATAGCTTTCACCTGGTCAGTCTGTCATTTTAAGAGCAGGTGTTCCTAATGTTTTGTACACTCAGGTATATTTTATATAAGTGGTTATATAAATTGTTCCTCCTTCCGTCTTCCTTTCTTCCTCACTCCCAGGTGAGTCTTGGCACTAGCGACACAGTCTTCCTGTGGATCAAAGAGCCGAGGCCCACAGTGGAAGGACACATCTTCTGCAACCCAGTGGACCGCCCCTCCTATATGGCTTTGATATGGTAAACACCTCCCACACTACCCCCACATCTTCAGAAACAAAGTAGTTCCCCCACAGTTCACATGAGAATGGTATACATTTAACAAATGGCGAAGAAGCGCCACTTCCCGTCACAATAGATCTAGAGCCAATACGCTCTGAGAACTTACATAAGCAGAAACAGTATGGCTTTGCAGAAACAGACCATGGATGTTGCAGTAGGTCTATAGAGTAGGGTTTAGACTAAGCCTATAGACTCAGTTCTCTTAGTGAAGTATAATTTATTGAACAACTTAGCTCTTTCTCTGAGGCATTCAGGTACAGTGCATTCGGAAAGTATTCAGACCCCTTGACTTTTTTCACATTTTGTTACGTTACAGTCTTATTCTAAAATGTATTAAATCATTTTTTTCCTCATCAATCTACACACAATACCCCATCATGATGAAGCAAAAACAGGTTTTTAGACATTTTTGCACATAAAAAAAAAATAGCGATTACAGTCTCGAGTCTCCTTGGGTATGACGCTAGAAGCTTTGCACACCTGTATTTGGGGAGTTTCTCCCATTCTTCTCTGCCGAGCCTCTCAAGCTCTGTCAGGTTGGATGGGGAGCGTCACTGCACAGCTATTTTCAGGTCTCTCCAGAGATGTTCGATCGGGTTCAAGTCCGGGCTCTGGCTGGGCCACTCAAGGACATTCTGAAGCCACTCCTGCATTGTCTTGGCTACACACAATACCTCATAATGTCAAAGGGAACCTGTGGTATATTCAATTGATTGGACATGATTTGGAAAGGCAAACACCTGTCTCTATAAGGTGTCAGAGCAAAAACCAAGCCATGAGGTCGAAGGAATTGTTCGTAGAGCTCCGAGATAGGTAATACTCCTAAGTATTCAGACCCTTTACAGCGATTACAGTCTTGAGTCTTCTTGGGTATGACGCTACAAGTTTGGCACACCTGTATTTGGGGAGTTTCTCCCATTCTTCTCTGCAGATCCTCTCAAGCTCTGTCAGGTTGGATGGGGAGCCTTGCTGCACAGCTATTTTCAGGTCTCTCCAGAGATGTTAAATAGGGTTCAAGTCCGGGCTCTGGCTGGGCCACTCAAGGACATTCAGAAACTTGTCCCGAAGCCACTCCTGCATTGTCTTGTCTGTGTGCTTAGGGTCATTGTCCTGTTGGAAGGTGAACCTTCGCCCCAGTCTGAGGTCCTGAGTGCTCTGGAGCAGGTTTTCTCTGTAGGATCTCTCTGTACTTTGTTCCGTTCATCTTTCCCTCGATTCTGACTAGTCTCCCAGTCCCTGCCACTGAAAGACACCTTAACAGCATCATGCTTCACCGTAGGGATGGTGCCAGGGTTCCTCCAGACGTGACGCTTGGCATTCAGGCCAACGAGTTCAATCTTGGTTTCATCAGACCAGATAATCTTGTTTCTCATGGTCTGAGAGTCTTTAGGTGCCTTTTGGCAAACTAAGTGGGCTGCCGACCCTTTTACTGAGGAGTGGCTTCCATCTGGCCACTCTACCATAAAGACCTGATTGGTGGCGTGCTGCAGAGATGGTTGCCCTTCTGGAAGGTTCTCCCATCTCCACAGAGGAACTCTGGAGCTCTGTTAGAGTGACCATCAGGTTCTTGCTCACCTCCCTGACCAAAGCCCTTCTCCCCTGATTGCTCAGTTTGGCCGGGAGGCCAGCGCTAGGAAGAGTCTCCATTTAAGAATGATGGAGGCCACTGTGTTCTTGGGGACCTTCAGTGCTGGTACCCTTCCCCAGATCTGTGCCTCGACACAAACCTGTCCCGGGGGCTCTACCGACAATTCCTTTGACCTCATGGCTTGATTTTTTCTCTGACATGCACTGCCAACTGTGGGACCTTATATAGACAGGTGTGTGCCTTTCCAAATCATGTCCAATCAATTGAATTTACCACAGGTAGACTCCAAGTTGTAGAAACTGAGCTCATTTTTGAGTCTCATAGCAAAGGGTCTGAATACTTATGTAAATAAGGTATTTTTATTTTAAATACATTTTTCGCCTTGTTTATGGGGTATTGTGTGTAGATTGATGAGGAAAAATAATAATTGAATCAATTTTAGAATAAGGCTGTAACGTAACAAAATGTGGGGAAAAGTCAAAGGGTCTGAATACTTTCTGAATGCACCGTACATGATACATGACAAAGATTATTTCCACTGTACTACAACTGATCTGGTGATAAAAGTATGTTCTAAATGGCATAGATGTACTGAATGTAGTGAACAAGGTTATTATAGTAAACTAAAACGTAAATGAAATTGAAAACTGATCATGAAACAACAGTTTAGTAAAGTGAAATAATTAACAAACCCATTTGAAAAACTAAAACTATACTGAAACTATTATCGAAATTAAAACCAAAAACGTCATGAATTATGTTCAGTTTAACGTTTTTGTTGTGCCATAATCGAATGGGGTTTTCAATGGGGTTTTCTTTTCATGGGGTTTTCAAGCTTCTGAATCTGGCGGGTCAGATTGAGATTGACTTTATAATTTAAAGGTAGACTCAGTGAGACGACATGTTTGACTGGTAAGGCTAAAGCAACCGACTGTAGACGAAGGCGAGGAGTGGAGTCGGAGGGGGTGCGTCTGCGACAGCTGAAAGTCGGACACTAATGTGCTTCAGATCAACATGGCACGTCACAAACTGAAATGATAATATAATATTATGTGTGTACATTGTACAATCAATTAGTAAGAAAGATCCTCAAATATCAAATGTATTTGTATATATCCACTGTACACATAAATCACGGCAAATTGGTTCCATACCCACTTTCACGTGGGTCAAACAAAAACACCCTAATGATTGGTTGACAATCGAGCCTCACAATGCAGGTGATGGATGAAGGTAGTCTGCAGAAACTTGCAGTCGACTACAGTCAAAATTTCATGATCTCTGATCACAAGATTTTTGTAAAGTTCATGCAGTCAACATGTAGGCCCAAGTCAGAACATTTTTATCCCCAGAATGGAACACACTTTGAAAGCAAGACTTTGGTCTCACACAGTCACACAGAGTATCTGCGCATGTGCATGGGTGCGCTTCACTCTGCTACAAAGTGGTAGCTACGGGAACAAAACTGCAGAGACATTTAGCTTCACGCTTCAACACTCCTGGTTGTTGTGGAAATGTACCCACTATTACTGTTTACTTGGTGCGTCTACGTCATCTTTTTGAGTCTAGCTTTAAAACTAACCTTAACCTATGATCTGACCAATCACCTTTACTGATCCACAGTGGCAAGAAGTGACCTCCCAAAAACACATACATGTCTCCTAGCCTCCCACGCTACTTTATTTACATTTAAACATTTGTTGTAATTTTTACCCCCCTTTTTCGTGATTATGATCTTGTCTCATCGCTGCAACTCCCCAACGGGCTGGGGCGAGGCGAAGGTCGAGTCATGCGTCCTCCGAAACATGACCCGCCATGCCTTACTTAACACCTATTCGCTTAACCCAGAAGTCAGCTGCACCCTTGTGTTGTAGGAAACACCGTTCAACTGGCGCCCGAAGTCAGCCTGCAGGCGCCCGGCCTGCACTAGAGCACGATGAGCCAAGTAAAGCACCCCCGGCCAAACCCTCCCCTAATCCGGACTACACTGGGCCAAACCCTCCCCCAACCCGGACGACACTGGGCCAAACCCTCCCCTAACCCGGACGACACTGGGCCAAACCCTCCCCCAACCCGGACGACACTGGGCCAAACCCTCCCCTAACCCGGACTACACTGGGCCAAACCCTCCCCCAACCCTGACGACACTGGGCCAAACCCTCCCCTAACCCGGACGACACTGGGCCAATTGTGCACCGCCATATGGGACTCCTGGTCGGGCCGGTTGTGACACAGCCTGGGATCCAACCCCAGGCTGGAGTGACGCGCAACACTGCGATGCAGTGCCTTAGACCGCTGCGCCACTCAGGAGGCCCTTTATGTCCCTAACATTAAATTAAAACTGAAACTAAATAATATAAAAATGAAATATCTGTTTTAATAAAACTTAAACTAAATAAAAACTAGTAAAGTGGATCTGAAAACTTTATCATAAATAACAAAACGAGTGGAAATAAAAACTAATATAAAAACACAATAACCTTGGTACCTAATGCTAACAATCGTTATGTGGCATTGACATTTAATTGAATTCCTTGAGACTTTGTTGAACTATAACTCTGTCACATACAGTCCTACACAAATTTGCCACTTGTCATTGTGCCGCTGGTAACCTTGCACAAGCGCACAAACACACACACACACCAAGTGACATTGACATCTTTTACTAATCATTATCTTCTGTCTGTATGACTCCTGTTCCATAATGTTTTAATCTACGGTAAAATAGAGTATTATAAAATAAGTGGTTTTACTCATAATAGCTGAAACACAAAGGAGATTCAAATCGGGAAGGATGCTCAGGCTTTTACTGTAGATGGCTTGCTTTGAATTCAATTATACTCAATGATGGTATGTCAGCCCAGGTAAATCTGTGTGTGTGTGTGTGTGTGTGCGTGTGTGTACACGTGTGCCTCCTGCCAGCTATAAGAATGGCTCCCTGACCAGAGAGAGGATCAGAAACAAGTGTGCTGGAGGGTCATGGGAAGTCTTCTCCTCGGTCCTGAGGACTACACCAATAGGGAATGACGGGAACATAGGTGATGATGTCAAACATGCTGTATCTATCACTAGATTTGTTTTAGTCATCTAGTTGGATTGATTTAGAGACTGTAGGCCCCAGATTTATTCAGATAATGGCATGGTTTTCAGATAACGGCTTGATTTTTTTGATGTGATGCTGACTGATTCTGAATGGGCTGGCATCTAACATTCTCTCCCAGGGATTTATTTTGATGCCATGGAAATCACGCCGTCTGCAGTCGGAGTTCACAGATTTGACAAAGAAAATACGAAGGTCAGTGCAAAGACTCTGCTGTGTACTGAAGGAAGTCAATTTATGGATGGGATTCTATTTGCAATTCATACGAAAAACTGGAAATGGTAGTTCTCTGTGTTGTTTCCATCTAAATGAAAAGATGTACAAGCACATAAGTAATTCATAAGTAAGAGATTAATGCGTGTAGTGTTTTATCGATTAATGTTTTATTGACCAATGAATGGTTTCAAAACAGCAACCGGAGCCCTTGTCCAAGACACACAAAGATAAGTCACGCAAGGCTACAGTATCGCTGTCACCCGCTTTTCCTTATCCTTGTGAACTCCTTCAACGGGGCGGTGAAGCCGGAGGATTAGGAGACGTCATACAGGGTGATGTGAGGGGAGAGGTCAGAAGGGGTGGGGACTTAGCCCGGTGGGAATGAGGCTCTCCATTCCCCCAGTCAAAGAAAGTTCTGTAAGGGCAGGAATCTTCCATCTACTCCCCTGCTCCTTTGGCTGCGTTCCCAAAGCCTCTCTTTGTGTTCCCCTTCCCTGTCGTCCCGCTCAGGTAGCCGGCTTCTCCGCCCAGGGGGAAATCCGAGCCCTGGTTGAGGGACAGTTCCTGGCAAAGAGGGTCCACGCCGAAAAGCTGGGTTATAAGATCAGTGAGTGGATGCCGTTCCTTTCTCCTCTCTCCTCTCTCTTTCTCCTCTCTTTCTCGTAGTAATTTTTTGCTTCCCTCCTAACTCATTATTGTACATTGACTTTCTCTCTCTCTTTTCTTATCTTCTACTCGCTCTTTCTTTTTCCCTGGCATTTCCTTCATCTATCTTCTCTTCATCTTTCACACTCACACTCACACTCACACACACACACACTTACTTATCTCTGTCCCTCTCTCTCCAGTGGTCAGTATCAGTAGTCTTTTAGCATAGTGGCTGGATGCAGTTTCACTCAAAAACCCCCGGAAGGGAACAGAATGCCTCAAAGATATTGATGCATGAGGACTGAATAGGCTACCCCTCGCACTCACTTATCACAGCTATTTGGCAGACTCAATTTTGGCTCTATATTGGTCCAGAATATTAGTGATGAATCAAAGGCTGTGATTTTGCCTTGAGGACCTCGTATCGAGCGGCAGATAGTTTTTTTTATCCCCCCGTAATAGAAGTCCATTATTGCAGTCAAATTTGCTGAAGGAGAAAAAGAACAGAGTAATATTGTGATCCGTTAGGATATTTCTACTAACTGCTACTGTATGGATCTTGGCAGATGATGCTAGTTCAATTAAAGCACATTGACTACTGCCAAGGCGGATATTTTAAATTAGTCCATGAGGGATCTGTTTGTCTGTTGCCTTCATATAAAGCAAGCAGTTTGGTCCATCTGTCATCATTGGAATCACTCTGGGCAACATTGCTATTTCTCAATGCATCCTTCCAATTCAAAACCATTGCAAAATGAAATGCTCAAATGTATCCTTTTCCGGAGCCTACCAGGTTAGATAGCTACTGTAGACAGGCAGGTTTGTGCATCGATTGATGCTGATTTCTCTAATGACGTTTGGGGCTGGTCCTGTGTGTGTGTACGTGCGAGCGTGTGCGCGTGTGTAGTCTGGCCCGAACTGTGCCAAGGCTAAGCTGAAATCTCACTCACTCGTCACCGAAGGTCAACATTCTGCCAGAGAATTTAACTTCAAATAAGACCCTCACTGGCCATCAATAGTAATGAATAATGTATTCACATACTGACAGATCACTCTTTATTAAAAGGAAACCCTCTTATTGACACTATAGGTCTTTTTTAACAGTATTTGAGTGTGGGAAATGCAACTCAACTATATATTGCGTTCTCTGTTGTCCTAGAATGACCTATCAGACAAAGTAAGTTAAACTGATTTAATTCTATAGATTTAGCTACACACAGAGAGTGTCAAGGGATGATCCTGGAGAGGCGAAGCAGGTACGGGTAGTCAAAATGTAATATGGAACGAGACATGAACAGCGCCAGCACACGGGTAACACAGACAAATAACAATCACAATATGGAACAATGCGGACACAGGAAACACAACCAAGGAACAGACAGATATACAGAGGGTAATCAACAAAGTGAAGGAGTCCAGGTGAGTCCAATGAGCGCAGCTGCGTGTATTGTTGGTAACAGGAGTGTATGATGACAGGTAGCCTGGCGCCCTCGAGCGCCAGGGAGGAGGAGCGGGAGCAGGCGTGACAGAGAGAGGTTATGTTATATCCACCTCAAATGGAATATTATGAACGAGCATGTTGTTGCTTTACATCCTGGAGAAGTGATTTGCTGCTGACTGGGACGCCCGGGTTACAGTTTATTAAAGAACACTGTGTTCTGCTCTCTCTCTCTGGTCCTCCCTCTTCTCTCTTTCCCTCTCTGTACTCTCATTCACTCTCCTTCTTCCCTCCCTCTCATGTCCCTTCCTCTCTTCTCTCTCTCCTCCTCTCATGTCCCTTCCTCTCTTCTCTCTCTCTCTCTCCTCTCATGTCCCTTCCTCTCTTCTCTCTCTCTCTCCTCTCATGTCCCTTCCTCTCTTCTCTCTCTCTCTCCTCTCATGTCCCTTCCTCTCTTCTCTCTCTCCTCCTGTCATGTCCCTTCCTCTCTTCTCTCTCTCCTCCTCTCATGTCCCTTCTTCTCTCTCTCCTCCTCTCATGTCCCTTCCTCTCTCTCTCCCTCTCATGTCCCTTCCTCTCTTCTCTCTCTCTCCTCCTCTCATGTCCCTTCCTCTCTCTCTCCCTCTCATGTCCCTTCCTCTCTTCTCTCTCTCTCCCTCTCATGTCCCTTCCTCTCTTCTCTCTCTCTCCCTCTCATGTCCCTTCCTCTCTTCTCTCTCTCCTCTCATGTCCCTTCCTCTCTTCTCTCTCTCCTCCTGTCATGTCCCTTCCTCTCTTCTCTCTCTCTCTCCTCTCATGTCCCTTCTTCTCTCTCTCCTCCTCTCATGTCCCTTCCTCTCTCTCTCATGTCCATTCCTCTCTTCTCTCTCTCTCCTCCTCTCATGTCCCTTCCTCTCTCTCTCCCTCTCATGTCCCTTCCTCTCTCTCTCCCTCTCATGTCCCTTCCTCTCTTCTCTCTCTCTCCCTCTCATGTCCCTTCTCTCTTCTCTCTCTCTCCCTCTCATGTCCCTTCCTCTTCTCTCGCTCCTCCTCAATGTCTCTTCTCTTCTCTCTCCTCATCATGTCTCTTCTTCTCTTCTCTCTCCTCCTCATGTCTCTTCCTCTCCTCATGTCCCTTCCTCTCTTCTCTCTCTCTCTCCTCCTGTCATGTCCCTTCCCTTCCTCTCTTTCTCCCCTTCCTCTCATGTCCCTCCATCTTCTCTCTCTCTCTCCCTTCTTGAATCTGTTCTTTAAATCGAGTGACTACTTCACCCCGACCGCTAGTCATCTTGTAAGCTTGTAGATTTATGTCCAGCTCAGCACTGACCAGTTTTCTCTCTAAAGGATATGGATTAATCACAGAAAAAGGAGAGGAGAGGACTGACTTAAATGTCACTTCTGACCTCAAGTAAAGCAAATGATTGTGAAGATGATGACAGGGAAGTAAAGCAAATGATTGTGAAGATGATGACAGGGGTAGTGATGATAATGGTAGTGATGACAATGGTGGTGGTGGCAGTGATGATGATAATGGTGGTGGTGGCAGTGATTATAATGGTGGTAGTGATGATAATGGTGGCAGTGATGATAATGGTGGCGGTGGTGCTGCTGCTTTTGATGACAGTGGTAATGATAATAGTGGTAATGATAATATTAGATATGAATGGTGATGATGATGTCAATCAAATCTAATCAATTATGCCTAGGGCATATCTTCTTCATACAGTCTCTTTAAGGGCCTTTATAAATGAATCCCCCTGACCGCTAAGGAACATTGATTATCCAGCCAGACATGGTGTTCTCCTTGAATTATTTACTTCCTCCTTCGATCCAGCCATCCTGTTCCTACCATGTATCCCCCTCTTTTCTTCTCCCCCTGCTTCTTGTCTTTGATACGTTCCAGCCAATGGGAGGAAGGCATTGGCTACTTAAAAGAGGACAAGCCACTGAGGAAACATCGATAGAGTGGATGGATATTATCAACATGCATCCTTCCTTCCTTGAAGAAATCCCTGATCTAGCATTGCTGGATTGGTGAAAGCTATGTGATAAAACTCAATCAATCAATGAAATGTATTTATAAAGCCCTTTTTACATCAGCAGATGTCACAAAGTGCTTATACAGAACCAGCCATAAACCCCAAACAGCAAGCAATGCAGATGTAGAAGCACAATGGCTAGGAAAAACTCCCTAGAGAGGCACAAACCTAGGAAGAAACCTAGAGAGGAACCAGGCTCTGGAGGGGTGGCCAGTCTTCTTCTGGCTGTGCCGGGTGGAGATTATAAGAATACATGGCCATTAAGGCCAGATCGTTCTTCAAGATGTTCAAACATTCATAGATGACCAGCAGGGTCAAATAATAATCACAGTGGTTGTAGAGGGTGCAGCAGGTCAGTACATCAGGAGTAAATGTCTAGTTTGCTTTTCATAGCCGAGCACTGTTGTTTACGCCTATCTATTTGTGTTACAGTAAGTCAGTGATAACTTCAAGGAAAGGAGGAAGGAACGATGTGTTTTTAAGGTATTCAGTTATAGCCTTCATGTTTTGTTGTGGCACATTCCTTTAAGATGATGTCCTCCATCAGGAATAGCTATACAAGTTACGATGTGTAGTGTAGTGCTTTGACAGCATATAGCTTCATTTTATGAAGAATAGTGGCTATTATTTTTATACACCGGAGCCTTTCTTTCAAGACAAACACGGATTCTGTCATCATCTGTAACGCCATGTAGGCTACTGTTGTAGTGTTACAGCGCTGCACTGTACTTACTGACAGATGTACAATTCTCATGCAACTCAAGTGATTGTTCGATCTAGCACCTCTATTTGGAAATTATATTTGCCGTTTTTTTCCCCACAGAACGTTTTACTCTGGGTTGAGTCTTTAGTCTTAGAGTGCATGCTTGTGTGTGTGTGTGTGTGTGCTTGTGGGTCTGTGTGCGTCAGTGCGTGGGCACACATGCGCGCATACGTATGCAATTGAGGATGCATGTGCCTTTAAGATAGATAGATAGATATACACTACATGACATGACCAAAAGTATGTGGACACCTCAAGAATTGCATTTGGTGAAAGGTTCGGCACACGCATACTCAGGCTGACTGGCTCTTGTTCAGGCAAATGAGAAATAAGTGCACTCCGGCTATCCGGAAGGCCAAAAGTTAGTTACTTTAAGGAGCAGAGGTTCTGGAAAACGGTTAAAGGCCTGGAGAATAAACCCTCCTCCTCACAGCTGCCCATGTCCCTTAAAGTTAATGATGTGGTTGTTACTGACAAGAAGCACATGGCTGAGCTCTTTAATCACCACTTCATTAAGTCAGGATTCCTATTTGACTCAGCCATGCCTCCTTGCCCGTCCAACATTTACTCATCTCCCACCCCTTCTAATGCGACTATCCCTGATGCTTCTCCCTCTTTTCCCCCTGCCCCGCTACAAAGTTTCTCCCTGCAGGCAGTCACTGAGTCCGAGGTGATAAGGGGCTCCTTAAACTTGACCCCCAAAATACATCTGGGTCAGATGGTTTAGACCCTTTCTTCTTTAAGGTTGCTGCCCCTATCATCGCCAAGCATATCTCTGACCTTTTTAACCTGTCTCTCCTTTCTGGGGAGGTTCCCATTTCTTGGAAGGCAGCCACGGTTCGTCCTTTATTTAAATGGGGAGATCAAGCTGATCCTAACTATTATAGGCCTATTTCTATTTTGCCCTGTTTATCAAAAGTGCTGGAAAACTTGTCAATAATCAACTGACTGTCTTTCTTGATGTCTATAGTATTCTCTCTGGTATGCAATCTGGTTTCCGCTCAGGTTATGGATGTGTCACTGCAACCTTAAAGGTCCTCAATGTTGTCACCATTGCCCTTGATTCTAAGCAATATTGTGCTGCTATTTTTATTGACTTGGCCAAAGCTTTTCATACGTTAGACCATTCCATTATTGTGGAGTATTGGTGTCTCTGAGGGGTCTTTTGCCTGGTTTACTACCTCTCTCAAAAAGTGCAGTGTAAAAAGTCAGAAAATCTGCTGTCTCAGCCACTGCCTCTCACCAAGGGAGTACCCCAATGCTCAATCCTAGGCCCCACGCTCTTCTCAATTTATATAAACAAACAGAGCTCAGGCAGTAGGAAGCTCTCTCATCCATTTATATACAGATGATACAGTCTTATACTTAGCTGGCCCCTCCCCGGATTTTGTGTTAAATGCTCTACAACAAAGCTTTCTTAGTGTCCAACAAGCTTTCCCTACCCTTAACCTTGTTCTGAACACCTCCAAAACAAAGGTCATGTGGTTTGGTAGGAAGAATACCCCTTTCCCCACAGGTGTGATTACTACATCTGAGGGTTTAGAGCTTGAGGTAGTCACCTCATACAAGTACTTGGGAGCATGGCTAGACGGTACACTGTCCTTCTCTCAGCACATATCAAAGCTAAGTTAAATCTAGACTTGGTTTCCTCTGTCATAATCGCTCCGCTTTCCCCCCAGCTGCCAAACTAACCCTGATTCAGATGACCATCCTACCCATGCTAGATTATGGAGACATAATTCATAGATCGGTAGGTAAGGGTGCTCTCGAGCAGCTAGATGTTCTTTACCATTCAGCCATCAGATTTGCCACCAATGCTCCTTATAGGACACATCACTGCACTCTATACTCCTCTGTAAACTGGTCATCTCTGTATACCTGTCGCAAGACCCACTGGTTGATGCTTATTTATAAAACCCTCTTAGGCCTCACTCCTCCCTATCTGAGATATCTACTGCAGCCCTCATCCTCCACATACAACACCCATTCTGCCAGTCACATTCTGTTAAAGGTCCCCAAAGCACACACCTCCCTGGGTCACTCCTCTTTTCAGTTCGCTGCAGCTAGCGACTGGAACGAGCTGCAACAAACACTCAAACTGGATAGTTTTATCTCAATCTCTTCATTCAAAGACTCAATCATGGACACTCATACTGACAGTTGTGGCTGCTTTGCGTGATGTATTGTTGTCTCTACCTTCTTGCCCTTTGTGCTGTTGTCTGTGCCCAATAATGTTTGTACTATGTTTTGTGCTGCTACCATCCTGTGTTGTCATGTGTTACTGTGTTGTCTCTCTTGTCATGGTGTGTGTTTTGTCCTATATTTATTTTTATTCCCATCCCCGCAGGAGGCCTTTTGCCTTTTGGTAGGCCGTCATTGTAAATAAGAATTTGTTCTTAACTGACTTGCCTAGTTAAATAAAGGTTAATTAAAACAATTAAAAAACCTGTTAGTCGAACATCTCATTTCAAAATCATGGGCATTAATATGGAGTACCCCCCCTTTGCTGTTATAACAGCCGCCACTCTTCTGTGAAGGCTTTCCACTAGATGTTGGAACATTGCTGCGTGGACTTGTTTCCATTCAGCCATAAGAACATTAGTGAGGTCGGGCACTGATGTTGGGCGATTAGGCCTGGCTCGCAGTCGGGCGTTCCAATTCATCCCAAAGGCGTTCAATGGGGTTGAGGTCTGAGCTCTGGGCAGGCCAGTCAAGATCTTCCACACCGATCTCGACAAACCATTTCTGGACCTCGATTTATGCACGGGGGCATTGTCATGCTGGAACAGGAAAGGTCCTTCCTCAAACTGTTGCCACAAAGTTGGAAGCACAGAATCATCTAGAATGCCATTGCATGCTGTAGCGTTAAGATTTCACTTCACTGGAGCTAAGGGGCCTAGCCAGATCCATGGAAAACAGCCCCAGACCATTAATCCTCCTCCATCAAACTTGACAGTTGGCACTATGCATTCGGGCAGGTAGTGTTTTCCTGGCATCCGCCAAACCCAGATTCGTCCATCGGACTGCCAGATAGTGAAGCGTAATTCATCACGCGTTTACACTGCTCCAGAGTCCAATGGTGGCGAGCTTTACACCAAGCCAGCCGACGCTTGGCATTGTGCATGGTGATCTTAGGCTTGCTTGGGACTGATTCGCCATCAAAACCCATTTCATGAAGCTCCTGACGAACAGTTCATGTGCTGAAGTTGCTTACAGAGTCAGTTTGGAACTCGGTAGTGAGTGTTGGAACCTAGGACAGATGCGCTTTTTACGCGCTATAGCACCCGGTGGTCCCGTTCTGTGAGCTTGTGTGGCCTACCACTTCGCGGCTGAGCCACTGTTGCTCCTATACATTTCCACTTCACAATAACAGCACTTACAGTTGACCGGGGCAGCTCTAGCAGGGCAGAAATTTGACAAACTGACTTGTTGGAAAGGTGGCATCCTATGACGGTGCCACGTTGAAAGTCACTGAGCTCGTCAATAAGGCCATTCTACTGCCAATATTTTCCTATGGAGATTGCATGGCTGTGTGCTTGAGTTTATACACCTTTCAACAATGGGTGTGGCTGAATTAGCCGAATCCACTAATTTGAAGAGGTGTCCACATACGTTTGTATATATAGTGTCCATGCACAAGGAATGCAAGCGGCCTTCATGAATATTTGATGAATGCAGATCTATACAGGTAGATCTTAATCAGATCCCTATGTGGTGAGCAGAGAGGAGTGGAGCGGGTGTTATTTACATACAGTCACCGTACAGGCAGGATAGCAGCAGGCATATAGGTGGGGGAACCCAGTGCCCTGCAAATGCCAGACTTAGTAACGCCCACTCTATGACAAGGGCCAAGGTCGTGTGTGTGTGTGAGAGAGAGGGAAAGAGAGACTGTGTGTGTCTGTGTGTGTCTGTTTATGCAACAGTGTATTGATCTGTGAGAAGACCGGTGCAGTGATGCAGAGTGTAACATGCTAAGGAAATGGATGTGCCAATACCTCACTGACAGGACATGGGTGTTTTCTGGTTTATGCTGTACTTTACCTGACTGAGAGATGCACTATTCAACATGTTCTATCCAATGACGCCCCAGGTGTTCCAAGACATTGGTGAGGAATGATTGTAGAAAATGTCATTATAGATTTTAGACTACACTTTTCCTCATAGTGTTACGGTGCTTCTAGCAACCCCTTGTCATAGATAAGAAATGCGCATGAAGAAAAACGCAAATGTATCTTCGTTATAGCCTGACATCAAAACAGATTTTGCCCAGGATTCCGTATGGTTTAACCAGGCTTTCTCTCTTATGTAGTGGGGGGAAATCCCTACATCAAAACCCCTGTTGCTACTGTCATTTTAGACGCTTTTTGGCGCTTAGCCTATTTTCCTTCTCCCCCTCTCTCCATACTTTGAGTTGCTTTATTTTCTACAGATCCGACCTTCAGTACGTCTCGTCATTGAGGGAGGCAAAACAAAGCAACAAATCAATTGGGGAAGGCATACTGGGGATCCATTTCATTCAGATTGACACCCCAAGGCTAACATCGGCCGGCGTGACTGTTTTTAATAGTGTACACGGGAGAGCCAATTCCGTCTCACCACAGTATATATTATAATAATGCTCCAGTAAAACCACCTGAAACAAAGATTGCTGAACAAATTTCAATTTCACGCTGTTAACACGTTTCATGTGGAGCCTTATGGAAATATATATATATATTGTAGTCATGTATTGCGTATTTGCATGAGTTTCGACACCCACGATGGGAAAGATGGCATGCAGTACAGGCTACTGTATAAATAAGTCTTCATGTGTTGGACAGAGGAGTATGCTCCAGTAAGTCTTCATGTGTTGGACAAAGGAGTATGCTCCAGTAAGTCTTCATGTGTTGGACAGAGGAGTATGCTCCAGTAAGTCTTTATGTGTTGTTGGACAAAGGAGTATGCTCCAGTAAGTCTTTATGTGTTGTTGGACAAGGAGTATGCTCCAGTAAGTCTTTATATGTTGCTGGACAGAGGAGTATGCTCCAGTAAGTCTTTATATGTTGCTGGACAGAGGAGTATGCTCCAGTAAGTCTTTATATGTTGCTGGACAGAGGAGTATGCTCCAGTAAGTCTTTATATGTTGTTGGACAAAGAGTATGCTCCAGTAAGTCTTTATATGTTGCTGGACAGAGGAGTATGCTCCAGTAAGTCTTTATGTGTTGGACAGAGGAGTATGCTCCAGTAAGTCTTTATGTGTTGGACAGAGGAGTATACTCCAGTAAGTCTTTATATGTTGTTGGACAGAGGAGTATGCTCCAGTAAGTCTTTATATGTTGTTGGACAAGGAATATGCTCCAGTAAGTCTTTATATGTTGTTGGACAAGGAATATGCTCCAGTAAGTCTTTATATGTTGCTGGACAGAGGAGTATGCTCCAGTAAGTCTTTATATGTTGTTGGACAGAGGAGTATGCTCCAGTAAGTCTTTATATGTTGTTGGACAGAGGAGTATGCTCCAGTAAGTCTTTATATGTTGTTAGACAGAGGAGTATGCTCCAGTAAGTCTTTATGTGTTGTGGGACAGAGGAGTATGCTCCAGTAAGTCTTTGTGTTGTTGGACAGAGGAGTATGCTCCAGTAAGTCTTTATATGTTGCTGGACAGAGGAGTATGCTCCAGTAAGTCTTTATATGTTGTGGGACAGAGGAGTATGCTCCAGTAAGTCTTTATGTGTTGTGGGACAGAGGAGTATGCTCCAGTAAGTCTTTATGTGTTGTGGGACAGAGGAGTATGCTCCAGTAAGTCTTTATGTGTTGCTGGACAGAGGAGTATGCTCCAGTAAGTCTTTATATGTTGTGGGACAGAGGAGTATGCTCCAGTAAGTCTTTATGTGTTGTGGGACAGAGGAGTATGCTCCAGTAAGTCTTTATGTGTTGTTGGACAGAGGAGTATGCTCCAGTAAGGATCTCTTACTCAGTTTCTGGAGGTCTGTAGACTGTCACTCCAATTGCAATGAACCTACCCTTCTACCCTGTTGTGATGAATCTTGCTGGAACTGGTATTGAATTAGCACTCTCTCTTTCATTTAGTATAGATTAGAAGATCACAATGCACGAGTGAAATACTCTAGAATCTGGAACAATAGACTGGAACAATTGATGAAATGTCTATTTGAGGCTCTGGGTCAACTATACAGATCCTATAGATGGGTTGGCTGACAACGCGCATCGTTGGGGCTGAAAGCCGTGTGATGTTATGATTCTGAACGGTCAGATAACACACAACAATGACAAAAAGCTGCAATGTGGGGAATCTTAGGTGGCTCGTTTCAGCTAGTTCTTGATACCAGCAACATAACAATGTATTTGAGAGACAACAATTGCTCATTGTGCACAGTTATGTTTTCAATAAACATTTGGAGACGAAATATACTTTACATGTTGTCAACAATCTAAGCCAACCCCTTCTGTTTTGCCGCTAAACAACCAACCCGGCTATGGAACCTTCCTGCAAAGATATTAGAAACGGAGGAGATAAGAATCTCAGCGGGAAATGTATGGAGAAACGTATAACGCTCTGCCCAGCAGTTTCCACAAATCACGTTGTCATGCTGCGGTTGCTAAGCTAATCGTCACGCAATACTTTCTAAAATTCAGGTTATGAGTCAAGAAGGGAATTCCTCTTTTCACGGTGCAATGCTGAAGTAACTTTTTTGTAGCAGGTTAGGAGTACTTACGCAGCAGTAAGTAATCCTTACAAGTAAACCTGCTATTTTACTTAATGTAAGGTTGAGCTTCTTGTTCACGTAATTCGTTCTCATGTTGTGTTTTTGTGCTAGCTCCCAATTAACTCCTTGGAGAGATCTCCTGTCGGAGTGTACCCAGAATGCACCACGCAGCCCATTGACGATAGAGGGGCAACGTAGTTTCTCATCTCCTTAAAAGTATCATACTCATCTTCCAATTGACCCTTTGCTAAGCACCCCTTGGTTACTATTGCAACCTAGGAGAACAAGTCACCCTTCTAACCACTGGCAAAATCCACTCACAATGATCTCAAACTGTTTTTAATACTGTAATGAAACAAGCAGGGAGCAGGTCTCGAACCCTCGACCTTCTAGCCCGAAGTCCAGCGCTATCGACTGTGCCGCAAAAGCATGCTCGTGCGGCAGAGTCGATTTCCGCGCTTATAAACCCAGGGTCGTTACAATACACAATTAAACACAGACAACCCCTAGCTAAATCAGGAAACTCTTGGATATGTTGTGGTGGACTGTCATTGGATTTGCTTCACGGGAACCTGCTAAAATTATGTTTGTAGTGTGGCTAACCAGTGTCAACATGTAGTCAAAGCTAGCTACAACCACTTTCGGAGTAAACTAGTGCTCTCAAATCCTTTTCGGATGACGACAGCAGATGGGAGTTGTATTAATAACTTGGCTAACTTAGCTAGCTAACGTATATTAAGTGGCTAGCTAGCTTTAGCAGCGTTTGATGGTCAATGATAATGTCTGAGCTAGCAAACCATGTAACAAATGTATAATTTCAGATTCGAAAATACTCCCAACAGGCTCTGCATTTTAGGAATCACAGTAGCAAGTACTCCTGATGCACTGTTCAATTATTTAGCCATTAAAAAATAAATAATTATAATTAAGAAAATTAGTTTTCCTCACTGCTTTCATGTGTTTCAAACATGAGCTTGAACTTGTCTGAGGTGTCGGACTTGACAACAGTTGCTATCCATTGGAGCTCTACGATTGGTTGGCCAAAATTCTGGGTCGGGGCTAAGAAGGGTCCATTGGCCCATTATAATCTCCATGTTGTCCATGTTCTGATCTCACAAATAAATCACTGTTGGGAGCATATCAGTTGCGGACATTGTTTCATATTTTTCGGTATTCTCAGTTCTCTCTTGACACTTGTGAAGAGCTCTTTAAAGAGGCCAATTTCAAGTCGCATAAGAAAGTACAAAAATGCATGACAGTAGTATTTCAAGTGCTTATGTTCATAAACTCTCTTTCTCTCGCATTCCCTCTCTCTCTGCCTCTAAACTCAACATGCAGTCAAACGTCAACGATTACTCACTGCTGCAGTAGCAAAACTTCTGTCATAAATGTCTCATCAGCGGTGTCACTGATGTCACAATTCTCTCTTCAGTTCCAGGAACTCGAGTGCTGGCCACCGGAGGGGCTTCTTCTAACAAGGACATTCTGCAGGTTGGTGGTGTTGATAACCGTCTCATGTTTTTATAAACTCTCTTTTTGGCTTTTTCTATCCCCTACAAATGGTTTATTTATAACCCCTGTTTTTCAAAGTCGCTACTGTGTGGTTTGGATCAAAACGCGCACACACACACACACACACACACACACACACACACACACACACAGTAGCTGATTACAGTATGTGTGCTGTCCTCAGGTCGCGGCGTGAAGCTAATGCCATCTGACTGCCATGTCTCCTGCAGGGCCACACAGCTGTGTTTGAGGCCTTGTGATTCGCTATAAATGTACGCCGACCCCGGCTGACCTCTCTCTCCATACATTAGGCCCTGTGTGTGTGCTCTCATGGCCCCTTTGTTGTGCTCAGCCCAGCACGCCCCATGCATTTACAGTGTGCTCCCCCTCAAGCAAGACACTTGGCTACAGTCCCTTCACTATATTTGTGTGGGTGTTGTGGGCGGCATGCTCAGTTTGAATGATATTGACATGATGCAGTATTGGAAATGGAGCCATTAGAATGCGTTGCCATGCCAAGCCCCTGTGGAACAGACATTTGTTATCTATTCACATTCTCTCGTTGATGATGTTGTTACATGTTAGAAATATGTTGACGCTACAGATGTTTTGTTTGCCGTCTAATTATTTTTTTATTACAAAACATAATGTTGTATCGCTTCACGCCTTAACAAGGTTATTCCCTGATGAGAGGCAAGGTAATGAAATTAGAGCACTGCAAAATTGTGTATGTTTTACACTCTAAGTGAGTGGAAATGGAATCAATCGGACTCAAAACAGGAAACAATAACCATGAGGAAACTGTATGCTCTTTTGTTCCTTTGTTTTGTTTCTTGTTCAAGTGAAATGGATGAAAATAATAGCCTTCTATCCTCTCTGCAGTGTTTAGAAATCTTATTTAAGCCACCACTAACCTGTGTAAATACAGATACAATCAACAGTATTTTCTTCATAGAAATCAGTTCAGGTATGTGTCATTAGACATTGCTTTCTATATTACGGACAGTGACTCATACAATGCAACATTTGCAGACAGTAACATTTCCAATAACATGCGGTCCCATTCTTCTTCTCTCCATACTCAGGTGCTATCTGACGTGTTCGATGCTCCCGTGTACACCATTGACGTGGCCAACTCTGCCTGTCTAGGCTGTGGCTACAGGGCCCTGCAGGGTGAGTAAGACTGACGTAGACAACAAAGTTTCTCCAACGCTGGCCCCGGAGAGCTGCAATACTGGGTGTGCAGGTTTTTGTTCCAGCCCAGCACCAATACCCCTGCTTTAAATCATCAACTAATCTTGGTCTTTGGTCTGAACCATAATAGCGGATTCAGCTGGTGTTACTGCAGGGCTAGAACAAAAGACTGCGCTTGCAGTAGCTCTCCAGGACCGGAGTTGAAGAACGCTGCTATATGAACCCTTATGGAGATACATGTACAGAGTGACTCATGCTGTTATTCAATATAATTTCCTGCCTACTTTGTTCCTTTGGTATATTAGCATTCTTTTGTGTTCAGCCGATTCTTCCATCTGATGGAGTTTAGAGGACACCCATGTTGGATATGTTTATGCTGGTTTCGCCATTAAAAGGATGTCCAGTAATTCACTCACATGTTCATCTGGAAGTGTACTAAATTAAGACAAATTAAAACATTTTCCTCAGTGAATTCTCTTGAACTTTGACACTTCAAAGGCTCAAGCCAGCATGGAACCGGCAGACAGAAAAGATCAAGCGGTTGATAATTCTAAGAGCAGATTTTTTTGCAGCATCAAATAATCTGAAGAAGTCTTTGCTTCTAAGTGTAAAATAAACATTTTTGGCATTTCAAACACTAGGCAGGGCTATATCAGAGAAGCTGCATTCAAACAGTAAGACAAATGTGTGCATTTCATTGAATATTTGGATTGATATTCTGTTTGTGCAGCTGACATGTTTTGTCATAATAATCAATTGATTAGTCTGATTCATGGGGATTTTTGGGCATGAATTTTGTAATCTGGAAGTTTGATCAATGAGATCGATTGGCTCTCAAAGCCCCATTATCATAAAGATGAAATGGTATTTCCTCCCCCAAAATCGAATGTATGTACAGTAGCAGACCTGGGTTCAAATAATATTTGTTGTTTCAAATATACTAGCTGCGCTTGATTGAGCTCACCTGAGGAAATGGACCCAATGGAATATTCCCAAAAGTTCAAACCCCGCCCATCTGGCACTCCAGGCAGGCTCAATCAAATACTCAACGTAGATTAAAGACAACAAGTCTGAATCATCTGACGTACAGCAGGAAAGAGAAAGGACAGTCAACACTTAGTAATCCTTTGTCAGTTGGTCACAGCATTTAACTGTCAGCAAGAGGAATTTAATGTCTTAGCATTTAATAAATGGTATTGAATTGATGTTTTTTTAGAGATTAGCACTCTTAAATTAGGCTTTAATTGTTATTTATTATGCATACTTGTTTTGCGGTCTCACCTTTCACCAATGTTTTCCCGGTTTCCATAAACACTGCTTATGCGCCTCGAATACCTTTTAATGGAAGTCAAAACTCGCAAGTGGAATGCATCCGCTTGGTTGTTTTCCCTTCCATTGTGTGAGTGTGTTTTTCTCAGAACGTTCATGTATAATCATGCATTCACATAGGTTTTCATTAAGTATAATTGACGATTTAATAATGTTTCAACCAGACTTGGATGGGTTGTATTATTATTCGTTTTTTCCAATACTTTGAGTTTTTTGTTCAAAAGAGGACATTGTATTCTTTTTTTGTACTCCCTGACGAAGGCCATGCAGCCGAAACGCGTCGGATTTTTAAAAACTTTGTTTCTGTTGAACATGCCATACTAATAAAGGCATTTTAATTAATTATATGAAGAGTGCCTTGGTCCTCCTTTCTTTTTGATGACCAATTCACCCCTTCTACCAAAGAGCACCTTCTGTCTACCAAAATGTACTATTGTGTACCTTAGTAAGCGCTTCCCTTCCTCCTCTTTCTACTTTGAGTTTTTGATTGAGTCTTTGATTGAGTCTGCCTAGTGTCGGATGGGCAGGGTTTGCACTTTTAAGATGATTCCATTGGATCGGTCATGCCAGGCAAGCTTAATCAAGCGCAGCTAAAGTACAAAAGAAAGTGAATACCATCTGAACCCAGGTGTGGTTTCAATGTACCAATCCACAGTGTGAGGCAATTACAACACTGCTCAAAGATCTAGCTCGTGTTACAATGGCCAAAACACGAAACAATTCAGCACTGAAGGCTTGAATCTCCTCATTAGCGATACTCTATATAAAGATTATGAATGAGGGAGGAAGATATGACTTATGAGTAGCTTAGAGGCAGAGAGACAAAACAGTATAACAAAGCCTGAGAGATGTACGGCATGTGTTTGATTAATCAGGCCTTTTGCTTCACCACCAGTCTAATCATTAGATCTTGTCATAAGTTGCTCATAAAAAAAGAATGCCTGCGGAGATGATGTTGACGAGAGCTCATCTCTTTACACTGTTAATTAAACAATAAAGAATGAAGTGTCTCCTCCCCTCCCCCACTTCGGAAACACCAGGCCCTGCGCGACGCAATACATGGTCTGGGGGGGAACAGAGAAAGAGACCCTGTTCTAGGTCCTACGACGACAACCGAAGTCCATTTTCATTACATGCAGCGCTCAGTTTGAATCGCTTGTCATTGTTTATTATATTCCAGAGGCGGGAAGCAGGGCGGGGGTGGGGGGGTTGAATCTGGGGGAGAAGGGTTGGGTCGAGCAGGTTGGGGGGGGGGTAATGTGCTTCTCCAGTGTAATTTCTATGCTGAGTGATCTCATTAATATTAGTATTTCTGTCATGTTTTAGGGTGACAGGGGAGACAGTTCCTGTATGTTGTTGACAGGCCCGGGCTTTTTGGCCTCATTTTAGATTCTTCGCCAGGGACTGAGGCTTAGAAACAAACCAATAAATACGTCTCTAAAATGTAGCCCGGATGGAACCTGACTTCATTCAATAAGTCTGCCAAGACCAATTGCCTCCTCGTCTTCGGGACGGTTGAAATGAAGCACTCTGTCTTTTTTGGCAGAAACACATGCGAGTGCATGCGTGCGCACACACACAAACTCACACAAATGAAGCCTATCGAGCGGGGAAAGGAATTGTTCTATGCCGTGTTTTAGCTTGAGTCAAATGTTGGATGTCGTGCCACAGTTTCTCAGCCATGGCTCACTAGGTACAGCTAAGTAAATACATGGATTTTTGATTACCAGCCTATGAGTGAACTGGGTCTGGGGCTTGGATAAGTAGCACTTAAGCACAGCAGGCCTTCATAATTCTTGCATAAATGTCATGTGACTTGCAACATAAATATTGACTTAACGAAGCATTCTCCCCAATTTTCATTGACCCACTTAGCCATCCATGTTGAATCATGTAAACTAACTGATGTAGAATATTGCTATATATGTATGATGCATACAATGTCCCATAAAATACACCACAGCAATACTTCCATCTTGCCTTCCTTACTTAACTACAAACGTCAACATATTTGACTTACGTATTTGGTGTTTTTACTTTCATAAGTGACATATTATTTGGAGATTGCGTTGTCAGATCTGAGCTGAAAATGTCAGTTTCAATGATGGAAGCGAAAATAAATTGAGTCTGGAAAGCCACAGTGATTGTGGCATTGTTCTACAGAGCCTAGACCCCGATACGTTAAAACAATATCCCTGCACCCAATAACCTGGCGTCAAATGTCAAGAGCATTCAGAGTCAACAGATATCGTAGAGACAAGCTATTCGACTGCTGCAGAAAAGGTCAGCGGTGCCGTAATGTCTTACGCAAGCGACCGCTGACATCGTGACCAATTTAGACCCGAAGCCTTTCTTCCTTACACCTTCACTGAACTTAAACACTAACTATAGAGCTTCTTCTCTTCACAGTGTCCTTCAGAAACACTGAACTTAAACACTAACTATACAGCTTCTCTTCAAACAGTATCCTTCAGAAACACTGAGCTTAAACACTGAGCTTGGGCTCCCGAGTGGCGCAGCGGTCTAAGGCACTGCATCTTAGTGCTAGAGGCATCACTACAGACCCTGGTTCGATTCCATGCTGTATCACAATCGTCCGTGATTGGGAATCCCAAAGGGCAGCGCACAATTGGCCCAGCGTCGTCCGGGTTAGGGTTTGGCCGGGGTAGACCGTCATTGTAAATAAGAATTTGTTCTTAACTGACTTGCCTAGTTAAATAAAGGTTAAAAAACAACAAACAAAAAACACTAACGCTTCTTCATACAGCGTCCTTCAGAAACACTGAGCTTAAACACTTTACAGCTTCTCTTCAGTGTCCTTCAGAAACACTGAGCTTAAACACTTTACAGCTTCTCTTCAGTGTCCTTCAGAAACACTTTACAGCTTCTCTTCACAATGTTCTTCAGAAACACTGAGCTTAAACACTATACAGCTTCTCTTCACACAGTGTTCTTCAGAAACACTGAGCTTGCAATCATATTACAAGCTTGTGTTAAACTCTGTACAACAAAGCTTTCTTAGTGTCCAACAATCTTTCTCTGCCCTACAAAATAAAGGTCATGTGGTTCGGTAAGAAGAATGCCCCCCTCTCCCCACCGTTGTGATTACTACCTCTGAGGGTTTAGAGCTTGAGGTAGTCAGTCACCTTATACGAGTACTTGGGAGTATAACTAGTACACTGTATTTCTCTCAGCACATATCCAAGCTGCAGGCTAAAGTTAAATCTAGACTTGGTTTCCTCCAACATAATCTCTTCTCTTTCACCCCAGCTGCCAAACAAACCCTGATTCAGATGACCATCCTACCCATGCTAGATTAAGGAGACGTAATTCATAGATCGGTAGGTAAGGGTGCTCTCGAAGAGCTAGATGTTCTTTACCATTCTGCCATTAGATTTGCCACCAATGCTCCTTATAGGACACATCACTGCACTCTATACTCCTCTGTAAACTGGTCATCTCTGTATACTCGGCGCAAGACCCACTGGTTGATGTTTATTTATAAGACCCTCTTAGGCCTCACTCCTCCCTGTCTGAGATACCTATTGCAGCCCTCATCCTCTACATACACCTGTTCTGCCAGTCACATTCTGTTAAAGGTCCCCAAAGCACACACATCCCTGGGTCGCTTCTCTTTTCAGTTCGCGGCTCCTAGCGACTAGAACGAGCTGCACAAAGCACTAAAACTGGACAGTTTTATCTCCATCTCTACATTCAAAGACTCAATCATGGACACTCTTACTGACAGTTGTGGCTGCTTCGCCTGATGTATTGTTGTCTCTACCTTCTTGCCCTTTGTGCTGTTGTCTGTGCCTAACAATGTTTGTGCTGCTACCATATTGTGCTGCTGACATGTAGTGTCACTACCGTGTTGTTGTCATGTTGTGTTGCTACCATGCTGTGTTGTCGTCTTAGGTCTCTCTTTATGTAGTGTGTCTCGTGTCGTGATCTGTTTTTGGTTTAACATTTATTTTTTTAATAAAAAGCCCCTGTCACTGCAGGAGGCCTTTTGCCTCTTGGTAGGCCATCATTGTAAATAAGAATTTGTTCTTAGTTGACTTGCCTCGTTAAATATAGGCAACAAATATTAATAAAATTACATGTGGTTGAAGCGACCTAACCTTTTCCTTGATGATTCCCTATTGATGTTTTAGCATTTATACGAAGCTATCTATCATGACACAAGGCGAGAACCAGATGCAGATGGTTGGAGTCTTACAATATTTATTAATCCAATAGGGATTAGCAAGAGACTTGTTGTGGACAGGCAAAAGGGTCAAAACCAGTTCAGAGTTTAAAAGGTACCGAAGGGCAGGCAGAATCAAGGTCAGGCCAGGCAGGATGATCAGGCAGGCGGGAAAGAAGTCTAGAGTCAGGCAGGGGTCAAAACCAGGAGGACTATCAAAAAGAGAATAGCAAAAGGAGTATGGGAAAAACACGCTGGATGACTTGACTAACATACAAGACAAACTGGCACAGAGAGAAAGGAAACACAGGGATAAATACAATGGGGAAAACAAGCGACACCTGGAGGGGGTGGAGAGAATAACGAGGACAGGTGAAATTGATCCGGGTGTGACACTATCTGTTTTTACTTTGGCACTTGAAATGTAATTCTCATTTTTCGGATGTGGATGCAATATATCCCACCTCCTAGAATAAATGTTTCCATACATACGATTACACACACACACAAACAAGCACACACAATATACATACATGTATGCATACATGTATACATACATACAGTACCAGTCAAAAGCTTGGACACACCTACTCATTCAAGGGTTTTACTTTATTTTTACTATTTTCTACATTGTAGAATAATAGTGAAGACATCAAAACTATGAAATAACACATATGGAATCATGTAGTAACCAAAACAGAGTTCCCACATACGCAGAGCACTTGTTGGCTGCTTTTCCTTCACTCTGCGGTCCAACACATCCAAAACCACCTCAATTGGGTTGAGGTCGGGTGATTGTTGAGGCCAGGTAATTTGATGCAGCACTCCATCACTCTCTTTCTTGGTCAAATAGCCCGTACACAGCATGGGGGCGTGTTGGGTCATTGTCCTGTTGAAAAACAAATGATAGTGGGACTAAGTGCAAACCAGATGGGATGGCATATCACTGCAGAATGCTGTGGTAGCCATGCTGGTGAAGTGTGCTTTGAATTCTAAATAAATCACAGACAGTGTCACCAGCAAAGCACTCCCACACCATCACACCTCCTTCTACAAGCTTCACGGTGGGAACCACACATGCAGAGATCTTCCGTAAATCTTCTCTGCGTCACAAAGACATGGCGGTTGTAACCAAAAATCTCAAATGGTCTAATGTCCATTGCTCGTGTTTGTTTTGCTAGTAGAAAGAGGAGGAAGGGAAGCGCTACTAAGGTACACTATAGTATATTTTGGTAGATAGAAGGTGCTCTTTGGTAAAAGGTGTAAATTGGTCATCAAAAAGAAAGGAGGACCAAGGCACTCTTCATATAATTAATTAAAATGCCTTTATTAGTATGGCATGTTCAATAGAAACAAAGTTGTTTAAAAACCGACGCGTTTCGGCTGCATGGCCTTCGTCAGGGAGTACAGAAAAAAGAGAATACAATGTCCTCTTTTGAAAGGCTTTTCCAATTAGCCCTAATTAGAAGAGGGAGTGGTTACCAAATTGGACACACCTAGTAAGCAATAATATACACATGAAAAGGTGAAATACTGTAGCTATGTTATCATGAGCATACAACTCCAAACTAGAAGCATGGACTGTTTGGACTGTTGTTCATGTTTTGCTGTGGTCTGGAGTACTGTGGAATATATTGCTTTCTTGTTCTGGACACTTCTCCCAGTCATGGTTAGGGTTGGAACTGCCTCTCTGGGTGTTCTGATGCTTCTAGTTTGGAGTTGTATGCTCATGATAACATAGCTACAGTATTTCACCTTTTCATGTGTATATTATTGCTTACTAGGTGTGTCCAATTTGGTAACCACTCCCTCTTCTAATTAGGGCTAATTGGAAAAGCCTTTCAAAAGAGGACATTGTATTCTCTTTTTTCTGTACTCCCTGACGAAGGCCATGCAGCCGAAACGCGTCGGTTTTTAAACAACTTTGTTTCTATTGAACATGCCATACTAATAAAGGCATTTTAATTAATTATATGAAGAGTGCCTTGGTCCTCCTTTCTTTTTGATGCTCGTGTTTGTTTCTTGGCCCAAACAAGTCTCTTCTTCTTATTGGTGTCCTTTTAGTAGTGGTTTCTTTGCAGCAATTTGACCATGAAGGCCTGATTCACACAGTCTCCTCTGAACAGTTGATGTTGAGATGTGTCTGTTACTTGAACTCTGTGGAACATTTATTTGGGCTGCAATTTCGGAGGCTGGTAACTCTAATGAACTTATCCTCTGCAGTAGAGGTAACTCTGGGACTTCCTTTCCTGTGGCGGTCCTCATGAGAGCCAGGCTCATCATAGCGCATGATGGTTTTTGCGACTGCACTTTCAAAGTTCTTGACATTTTCCAGATTGACTGACCTTCATGTCTTAAAGTAATGATGGACTGTCATTTCTCTTTGCTTTTTTGAGCTGTTCTTGCCATAATATGGACTTGGTCTTTTACCAAATAGGGCTATCTTCTGTATACCACCCCTACTTTGTCACAACACAACTGATTGGCTCAAACGTATTAAGGAAAGACATTCCACAAATTAACAAGGGACACCTGTTAATTGAAATGCATTCCAGGTGACTACCTCATGAAGCTGGTTGGGAGAATGCCAAGAGTGTGCAAAGCTGTTAAGGAAAAGGGTGGCTACTTTTAAGAATCTCAAATATAAAATATTTTGATTTGTTTACACTTTTTTGGTTACTACATGATTCCATATGTGTTATTTCATAGTTGATGTCTTCACTATTATTCTACAATGTAGAACATTTAGAAATAAAGAAAAACCCTTGAATGAGTAGGTGTGTCCAAACCTTTGACTGGTACTGTACATACAGTTGAAATCGGAAGTTTACATACACTATAATGGTTGGAATCATTAAAACTTGTTTTTCAACCACTCCACAAATTTCTTGTTAACAAACTATAGTTTTGGCAAGTCAGTTAGGTCATCTACTTTGTGCATGACACAAGTCATTTTTTCAACAATTGTTTACAGGCAGATTATTTCACTTATAATTCACTGTATATACAGTTGAAGTCAGAAGTTTACATACACCTTAGCCAAATACATTTAAGTTTACATACACTCAATTAGTATTTGGTAGCATTACCTTTAAATTGTTTAACTTGGGTCAAACATTTCAGCCTTCCACAAGCTTCCAACAAAAAGTTGTGTGAATTTTGGCCCATTCATCCTGACAGAGCTGGTGTAACTGAGTCAGGTTTGTAGGCCTCCTTGCTCGCACACGCTTTTTCAGTTCTGCCCACAAATTTTCTATAGGATTGAGGTCAGGGCTTTGGTATGGCCACTCCAATACCTTGACTTTGTTGTCCATTTTGCCACAACTTTGGAAGTATGCTTGAGGTCATTGTCCATTTGGAAGACCCATTTGCGACCAAGTTTGTCTCTTGTGCTTGTCTCATGTGCTCTCTGACGATTGGCATGACTGTGGCTATCCGGTCTTGCATTGCCGTGACATGCTCTATAACACTAGTATACGGGGTGGATTGGTGCTCCCAGGTTTCCCGGGCGATGTCTAAGATTCCCTGGGGGTGCCTCCCATATACCAGCTCAAAGTGGGAAAACCCCAGCAAGGCTTGGGGAACCTCTCTTAATGGCAAACATCAGATACGTCAACATGCAATCCTAGTTTTTCCCATCCTTATCGATTACCTTCCTGAGCATTGACTTCAGGGTGCAGTTGAATCTCTCAACTAGCCTGTCCGTCTGAGGATGGTAAACCGGTGTCCTCAACTGTTTCACCTGCCACAATTTACAAAGGTCTGCCATAAGGCAGGACATAAAGTGGGTTCCCTGGTCAGTAAGGATCTCCTTTGGAACCCCTACCCTGGTGAACAGGAGCACTAATTCCATGGCAATATTTTTGGAAGCCATCGTCCGAAGGGGAATGGCTTCTGGGTAGTGAGTGGCATAATCTAGAATGACCAGAATGTATTGGTGCCTTCTGGCGGATTTGGGTAGTGGGCCCACTATATCCATTGCTATCCTCTCAAATGGCATTTCGATTATTGGGAAAGGCGCTAGCGGGCTTCTAACAGCTGGTCGGGGAGCTGGTAACTGGCACTCCGGGCACTCTCCACAATGCCAAGCCACTTCAGCCTGAATTCCTGGCCAGTAAAACCTCCTTACAATCCGGTCTCAGGTTTTATCGATACCAAGTTATCCACCCAGAATGTGCCCATGAGCTAGATCCAGTACTGTCCTCTGGTACCGGGTTGGGACCAACAACTGTTCCACCACATCAACCCCTATTTTTGACACTCTGTACACCAAACCCTTTTTCATGATGAAGTGGGGAAAACTATTAGGCATCGTCCCATCATTTATGGGAGTGCCATCTATGACCTGCACATCTGCTCTGGCTTGCTGCAGGGTTGGATCCTGGTTTTGGGCCGTCCCGCCTTTGGGTATTTGCAGCTGGTAACTGAGCCCCAATTTGGTCCGCTATTCCCTTTTGGCCTTCTCTAAACTCCCAGGTGTTTCTCTCTTGCTCCTCTCTGAGCAGCTGGTTGGTGTGGTGCTGGACCTGTAATGTGTCCTGATACATTCGCATTGCATCCTGGTGAGCTATTTGTTGAGCTCTAGTTGCCTCTTGTTGGGCGGCCACCGCTTGTAACCTGTATGGCTCCCTCCATACTCATTTTCCCCGAGCAATCTGTCCTAACCAATTTCCCCGAGCAATCTGTCCTAACCAAACAAAGCCACAAAAAAAAGCCTGACTCCCCTTTGGAGTGCTAACTCAACATTTTTTTTCCTCTACCTAACCAGCGGTATGGTTAGTCCATATGCCCGCATTCTCCACCACGTGTGACAAACCTCTTCAAGATAAGGAGAATTTGTCACAAATTAAGCGGGAAACTGTCACCAAAATCACCCGAAGAATGAGAGGACTTTCGAACGGGACAGTACCTGTGTGTTTGTTTCTCTGTCCTGGTCCACGCAGGCCGCAGGTGAGGTTAAGGGATAGCAGAGTTCGGTACACAAATCGGGTTCTCGGTAGGTCCAGGTCCAAACGCCAACAGGTAAGTCCAAACAGTCTAGCTCATACACGGTAAATCCAGATGATATATATCGTCTCTTTCTCTATGGTTCACAGATCCTTCCAGCCCCTCCTCTCTCTCTCTTCCTGGTTTGTCTTGACCCCTTATCTGTGGGTCGGCCCCACCTTCTGAGCATTCCCCTTGCTTCTGGGAATTGTAGTTTTGGCAGTCGGCCATTTTGTGATCTGTAGTTCTGATCGGGGTGGCCATTTTAGTGAGAGGCCAGAGCCTGTTTATTAGTTCTGCTCTCACATATCTGCCATTTATCACTCGACCCCCTTCTTTGCCACATTAGTATTACATGTTTAATACCCAACGGATAAATACAGTATCTATTATGTACCCATTTTCAGCAATTCTTTGCCATAGGTGTTTTTACCTAGGTGATACACATTGTATTGTGATGTACCCCTTTTCAACGATTGGTTGCCATTTGACTAACTTTTTACACGGTGGTATTTGATGTTTTTTGGTAAACTGAATCCACTTTTTGTTTGCCAGGACTTGTTGCTGAATCAGGTGTGTCCTTCGCTGAGGCGGTGAGAAAAGCCCCAGAACCCCAGCTAGCAGTGACCCCAACTCCAGGAGCTGACAAGGTACAGCAGCACAACCCAATACAGCTCAGCAGCTCTCTCACTCTTTCCTTCTCATTCTCTCTACCGCTCCCCCTCCCTCTTGCTAAGTCAACACCGCGTCTTGGTTGTGATCAGCATTTATTCATATTGTGAATCTGTGTCTAAATATGGCCTCTTGCATATACAGTGGCAAGAAAAAGTATGTGAACCCTTTGGAATTACCTGGACTTCTGCATAATTAGTCATACAATTTGATCTGATCTAAGTCACAACAATAGACAAACACAGTCTGCTTAAACTAATAACACACAAACAATTATACTTTTTCATGTCTTTATTGAACACACTGTGTAAACATTCACAGTGCAGGGTGGGAAAAGTTTGTGAACCCTTGGTTTTAATAACTGGTTGACCCTACTTTGGCAGCAATAACCTCAACTAAATGTTTTCTGTAGTTGCGGATCAGACTTGCACAATGGTCAGGAGAAATTTTGGACCATTCTTCTTAACAAAACTGTTTCAGTTCAGCAATATTCTTGGGATGTCTGTTGTGAACCACTCTCTTGACGTCATGCCACAGCATCTCAATCGGGTTGAGGTTAGGACTCTGACTGGGCCACTCCAGAAGGCATATTTCTTCTGTTGAAGCCATTCTGTTGTTGATTTACTTCTGTGTTTTGGGTCGTTGTCCTGTTGCATCACCCAACTTCTGTTGAGCTTCAATTGGAGGACAGATAGCCTTACATTCTCCTGCAAAATGTCTTGATAAACTTGGGAATTCATTTTTCCGTCGAGGCCCTGAGGCAGCAAAGCAGGTCCAAACCATGATGCTCCCTTCACCATACGTTGCAGTTGGGATGAGGTTTTGATGTTGTTGTGTGTTCCTTCCTTCCTTCCACAACTCAACTTTAGTTTAATTTGTCCACAGAATATTTTGCCAGTAGCGCTATGGAACATCCAGATGCTCTTTTGCGAACTTCAGATGTGCAGCAATGTTTTTTTAGACAGCAGTGGCTTCTTCCGTGGTGTCCTCCCATGAACACCATTCTTGTTTTGTGTTTTATGTATCGTAGACTCGTCAACAGAGATTTTAGCATGTTCCAGAGATTTCTTTAAGTCTTTAGCTGACACTCTAAGATTCTTCTTAACCTCAATGAGCATTCTGCGCTGTGCTCTTGCAGTCATCTTTGCAGGACGGCCACTCCTAGGGAGAGTAGCAACAGTGCTGAACTTTCTCCATTTATCGACAATTTGTCTTAAAGTGGACTGATGAACATCAAGGCTTTTAGAGATACTTTTGTAAACCTTTCCAGCTTTATGCAAGTCAACAATTCTTAATCTTGGGTCTTCTGAGATCTCTTTTGTTCGAGGCATGGTTCACATCAGGCAATGCTTCTTGTGAATAGCAAACAAACATTTTGTGAGTGTTTTTTATAGGGCAGGGCAGCTCTAACCAACATCTCCAATCTCGTCTCAATGATTGTACTCCAGGTTAGCTGACTCCTGACTCCATTTAGCATTTGGAGAAGTCATTAGCCTAGGGGTTCACATACTTTTTCCAACCTACGCTGTGAATGTTTAAATTATGTATTCAATATAGACAGAAATACAATAATTTGTGCGTTATTAGTTTAGGCACACTGTGTTTGTCTGTTAGATGAAGATCAGATCTAATTTTATGACCAATTCATGCAGAAATCCAGATAATTCCAAAGGGTTCACATACTTTTTCTTGCCACTGTGAGTAATACTTTGTGAACGCATTTCAATAAGTTTTCCAAATGGATCACATACTATTTTAAGGTAAGGCATGGGAATGAGGGATACATATGCTAAGGAACTAGCTGTCTGTGCCTCAAAGGCAATGGCTCCAGGTCTACATTTTCTGTACAACATTTCTTTGATCGCCTCTTTGATCTTTCTGAATGGTTTTAATGTTCCGCTGTTGGCTCAGGGCAGACAGCTTGGATGTAACATGCCGCTTAAACATTACTGTTAAGTAGCACCGACAGGATTGGCAAAGTGCTTAGCAATGTGACCAATGAAATCACAGTGTCCTAATGAAGTGACCAATGAAATCACTGTGTTGTAATGAACTGACCAATGAAATCACAGTGTCTTCGCCATATCCCGGCCTACCTCAAATGTCAAAGAGCTCTACTGTTTAACAGTGGCAGCGTCACAGGGGGAACATAGCGATTGTGTGAGTGACGGCTATGACTACAAGACGCTTTTTTAGCCACTAAACTCTCCCCTCAGTCTCCAGACTTATCGGCTGCCGAATAGCCTACTTTTATGAGTCACTGCTTCTTCATTAAATGCTTCATCCCCCTTTGGTGAAGTGATTGTAAAAGTGAATTACATGCCATCCACTCTGACCGGTGGTAGAAATACACGGGGGTCACGCAGGGACAGACGGTGGTTTGCTATCTAAATGGAGCCAGAGACTTTAGGTGTGTGTGTGTGTGTGTGTGTGTGTGTGTGTGTGTGTGTGTGTGTGTGTGTGTGTGTGTGTGTGTGTGTGTGTGTGTGTGTGTGTGTGCGTGTGTGTGTGTGAGAAAGAGAGACTTTTACAGAAGGAGATTAATGGATGAGGGAAAAGCTCAGTTCTAGTTAAAATACATGTTATTTAGCACAAATAGGCCAATAAGGAGCTGTGTGAAATTGAAGTGACATTTCTGGGAATTAGTGGGCGAGGCAGCCATTGTGAGCATTTGTAAGAGATGCAGCCAATGTTGCCGCCGACAGTGGACTAATCAAGCGGCATCTTTGATAAAACACAGCGAGGTAATTGGAGTTTGGCGTACGGGGTCGGTGACTCTGCGTCATTGTGAACGGCCACTGCTGGGCTGCTAGTATGTGCAAATGGAGGCTTGAGCGATGTCGTTAACCCTCTAGATTCTAAGCTGGGGAGAATTGTTTTATGACAGTCATACCAAGGATCATTCAGCTATTTGATTTAGAATTTTAGGACCCTTTTAGGGATCCCCCAAAAAAGAACAGATGAATGAATAACAGACTAATTCATAGAAAAACAGATAGTTCCAGTTGAAGTCGGAAGTTTACATAGACTTAGGTTGGAGTCATTAAAACTAGTTTTTCAACCACTCCACAAATGTCTTGTTATCAAACTATAGTTTTGGTAAGTCGGTTAGGGCATCTACTTAAGTCATTTTTCCAACAATTGTTTAGAGACAGATTATTTCACTTATAATTCATTATATCACAATTCCAGTGGGTCAGAAGTTGACTGTGCCTTTAAACAGCTTAGAAAATTCCAGAAAATGATGTCATGGCTTTAGAAGCTTCTGATAGGCTAATTGACATCATTTGAGTCAATTGGAGGTGTACCTGTGGATGTATTTCAAGGCCTACCTTCAAACTGAGTGGATCTTTGCTTGACATCATGGGAAAATCAAAAGAAATCAGCCAAGACCTCAGAAAAAAAATTGTTGACCTCAAGTCTGGTTCATCCTTGGGAGCAATTTCCAAAAGTCTGAAGGTACCACGTTCATCTGTACAAACAATATTATGCTAGTATAAACACCATGGGTCCCCACAGCCGTCATACCGCTCAGGAAGGAGACGCGTTCTGTCTCCTAGAGATGAACGTACTTTGGTGCGAAAAGTGCAAATTAATCCCAGAACAACAGCAAAGGACCCTGTGAAGATGCTGGAGGAAACAGGTACAAAAGTATCTATATCCACAGTAAAACGAGTCCTATATTGACATAACCTAAAAGGCCGCTCAGCAAGGAAGAAGCCACTGCTCCAAAATCGCCATGTAAAAGCCAGACTACGGTTTTCAACTGCGCATGGGGACAAAGATTGTACTTTTTCCTCTGGTCTGATGAAACAAAATAGAACTGTTTGGCCATAATGACCATTGTTATGTTTAGAGGAAAAAGGGGGAGGCTTTTAAACAATTTAAAGGCAATGCTACCAAATACTAATTGAGTGTATGTAAACTTCTGACCCACTGGGAATGTCAAACAAAAGCTGAAATAAATCATTCTCTCTACTATTATTCTGACATTTCACATTCTTAAATAGAGTGGTGATCCTAACTGACCTAAGGCAGGGAACTTTTACTAGGATTAAATGTCAGGAGTTGTGAAAAACTGAGTTTAAATGTATTTGGATAAAGTGTATGTAAACTTCCGACTTCAACTGTAAGTTTTAGAGCTATAAGAAAGATCAAGAAACTATTTGTATTTTTTTCACACATATTTACCCCCTTTTTTTAGGTACTAACTACTTACATATATACTTCCATTCATTTCTTTTTTTACTGGTACCGGCGAGTCACGTGAGGCTTGTGGGCATCCTAGAGCAAAACCTTTCCATAGAGGGGTCATATTAATGTGTAGGCCAAACAGTCCAGACACTATAGATGTTTTTGTGAGAAGACCGATTTTCTGGATGTCTCATGGTCTGACAAATACCGCTGTATCTCGGCCACCTTCCAATGCAGATGCGTAAGGCCGCAATTGGCCGATGCGGTGGATTGACGCGCAGTCCATGCAAAAAAACTGATCTCTATCTTAAACTGACGAATTTTGACGGGAATATTTTTATTATGCTAATTCGATTTCCACGGGGCCACTGAAATTAACTCGAGGGTTAACTGAGGTATATAGGTTGATCTCCCCGTGTAGGAATGGCCATTTTTGACACAATGGTGTTTTCATGTTCTTATTGAGACCGTAATTTCTATACGAGGAAAATGTACTCACAAATCATCCTGCTTTACATTGTGGGAGCAGCTCACTCACTATTCACATTGCACAAGAGTTCATCATGTTTATTTGACATATGAACATATCATAGGCATGGAAACCTATATATGTCTAGGACAAAACCATAAGGCCCAAGAGAGAACACATGCGCACATACTGTAGAGAGTTAGTGTGTGTGTGCTTGTGTGTGTATCTGTGTGTGCCTGAGTGCCTGTGCTTACAATTCATGAAGCGCAGCAGGAGTGTGCCGAGGTGAACAAGTTCTTCCTATGAGGTGAAGGTATATAGCAGGCAGTACCCATTAGAAAAACCCAACGCACATACCTATAGATGACGTGCGTATATGTGTGTGTGTGTGTACAGTTCACAAAGCATTACACAGCAGCACAGTGTGCCGAGGGGAACAGGTTCCTCTGACGTGGAAGTAAGTTAAGTTGTGCTCTTTTAGCCTCTGTAAGGGCTTAATTATGGGATAAGGGATGTGGGACATGCACTGTAGGTCTAGTTAATTAACATTGTCTAGGCTTAAAAGAAGAGGATCCTGAGATGATTGACAGTTGTCACAATGTTTTGAAATGTACTGGTTTTGTACTCCTTAGTCCAGAAGTTAAGAAGCAACATCAACAGTCAGGGTTGTAGTTGTACGTACGGTGTCCATATTTGGACTTCTTCAGAGTCACAAGAAGTTGGTGTCAAGAGTATGGTTGCACATTTTGGGGGATATTCAGAGGTGGAAACTTTCCGTATGAGTTAACGGGAATATATGGGAATTAACGAGACTATATGGTAATTAATGCAAATATATGCAAATTATTTTTAAATGTAGATGTTTTTTGCATTGGATATATTTACCATATCATATGGAGACAGAAACATAAACATTTTACCTTATCATAAGTAGACATAATTACAAATTATTAAGTCCTACCAATAGAAATAAAATTAAAATAAATAGTTATGAATTGAACTTTAATTAAATGAGTTGACTCTTCACATGGGATGATTTCATTGAACAACACAAGAAAGGGAATATCGAATGATCCCCAATGATCCATCGCATCTCCCAAAAACGTTTTCAACATACATCTTTAAAATGATAGTCTACAAACTACAGCTTTGGATGTCTTCCTCTCAGGCTTCCATGTCTTCTCCCTGGACCTCCTCAATGTCCACCTTATGAACATCAGACTATGAGGCCTCATCTTCACTGTCACTTTCAAACCTTGTTGAGAATGGCTCGTTGTCAGGCTCAAAAATACTCAAATTTGCCCGGATGGGCCAATTTTTCAACCCTTGTATTGGTCAGCCTGTTGCGTGCTCTGGTGTGTGTGTTCCCAAACAAGGACCAGTTGTGCTCTGAGGCGGCTGATGTTGGTGGGATTTGGAGGATGATAGAGGCAACAAGGTAAAGAGCCTCAGATCCACAAAGTCCCTTCCACCAGGTGGCTGATGAGATATGTTGGCACGACTGCCATATTGCATCTCCATCCCAAAGCCCTTGCTTGGAAGTGTACTTCGCCAGACTGCCAAGAACCTTGCCCTCGTCCAGGCCAAGGTGACGAGACACAGTAGTGATGACACCATAGGCCTTGTTGATCTCTGCACCAGACAGGATTCTCTTGCCAGCATACTTGGGGTCCAACATGTACGCTGCGGCGTGTATGGGCTTCAGGCAGAAGTCTTTTTGGTGTATTTCAGAACTGCAGTTTCCTCTGCTTGGAGCAACAGTGAAGTGGGCAGGGCAGTACGGATTTCTTCTCTTACATCTGCAAGCAGAATCTGAACATCAGACAGGATGGCATTGTCTCCCTCAATTCGTGTAATGGCTACTGCTATAGGTTTCAGGAGTTTCAGGCTGCTTACCACTCTCTCCCAAAATACATAATCCAGGAGGATCCTCTTGATGGGGCTGTCCATATCGATATGGCCATTTCTTGGAGAGACTCCTTCCCCTCCAGGAGACTGTCAAACATGATGACAACACCACCCCAACGGGAGTTGCTGGGCAGCTTCAATGTGGAGCTCTTATTCTTCTCACTTTGCTTGGTGAGGTAGATTGCTGCTATAACTTGATGACCCTTCACATACTTAACCATTTCCTTGGCTCTCTTGTAGAGTATATCCATTGTTTTCAGTGCCATGATGACCTTGAGGAGCAGATTCAATGCATGAGCAGCACAGCCAATGGGTGTGATGTGAGGGTAGGACTCCTCCACTTTAGATCAAGCAGCCTTCATGTTCGCAGAATTGTCTGTCACCAGTGCAAATACCTTCTGTGGTCCAACATCATTGATGACTGCCTTCAGCTCATCTGTAATGTAGAGACCGGTGTGTCTGTTGTCCCTTGTGTCTGTGCTCTTGTGGAATACTGGTTGAGGGGTGGAGATGATATAGTTTAATTATTCCTTGCCCACAAACATTTGACCACCCATCAGAGGTGATTGTAATAAGGTCTGCTTTCTCTATTATTTGCTTGACCTTCACTTGAACTCTGTTGAACTCTGCATCCAGCAAATGAGTAGATAAAGCATGTCTGGTTGGAGGGGTGTATGCTGGGCGAAGAACATTCAGAAATCTTTTCCAATACCCATTGCCAGTTGCATACACAGCTCGAGCAAGACATTCATCAGCATTTCTCTGACTATGTTTCCTGTAAAGATTAGGATTTTTTTTTTTTTTTAACTACAAATACAATTCCATCCATGTACAGATAAATAGTTAAGCAGTTAGATTAAACAACTCCTTTGTAAGATAACAGTTTTAAAATGAAATGTATGGAAACAGGTGAATTAACACTCTTCAGTTATCAGGCTCAAGCAAGCTAAAACCCACATGGTAACAATTTGTAAGTCGCTCTGGATAAGAGCGTCTGCTAAATGACTTAAATGTAAATGTCAACAATGAAACAGGTAGTGAGGAGAAGGGGGAAAAAACGCTTTTAAAAGAGAGATGTTCCAAATGTGGGCTTAAACTTCAACCTTGATAAATATTCATGAGCTAGGACTACGACAGCTTAATGGCAAACATCTTAATATTTTTTTAGCCTTTGTCTTTATTCCTGCAATCCCTCACTTCTCCCCCCCTTCCCTTCCCTCAAGGTTGTCTATGTAGGCTGTGTGAAAGAGAGACAGTAACAAAGTGGGCCGCTTGCTGTTTCTTAATTTGGAGTTTGACAGAAACATCACAGTTCAACGATTGTCTCATTGTGAAGGATTCTGTGAGGAAAAAGCTTAGTGCCTACCTCCCTCCTAAAATCAGACATTACCTACCCCAACAAAGGCACATTAACATGGCGACTGGTATGATTTGGGGTCCCGGGAAAAGGGAGACGGTTTGACATGTCTAATATCTCTCATATATTTGGCATGTTGAATTTCTCTGTAATCACTGACATGTCGAATATCTCTCACTGACATGTCGAATATCTCTGTTATCACCCAGTCAAGAAGAGATGCTCGTCATTCTAATGGCGAAGGCATGAATAACAACATATATGCATATTAGATATCAGTCCTAATTTTTTGTGTGTATGGGAGGCAAACAGTGGTAAGTCAAATTAGACTGCCATTGATTTGGAAGGTTATTTTTTTGGAATGGGGAAATATTGCCAAAATTGATATCAAACGTGTACCTTTCTGTCATTACAAACTGACAATACCATATGAGATATAAATACACTTTTTATATCACATGAAAAATGCATGTATTTAAAATATTTTACAAGATACATGTAGCTACGAAACTGGCTGGGTTTCTTAAGATGATACCAGTATTAGTGAGGAGATGTTTTGCAGGCTTTTCTCATGATGTACCTTTAAATAATTCAGTATTCTTCATAAATAACAATGAGACATTTCACAACTGCTTATTACATGCGTGATGTAGCACATCGAACAGGGTTTCCTCCTGCAGCGCTATAAATTTAGAAGCCTTTGATTATTAGACTGTTTTGCGAGACAGCGTGTGCGACTCATTTCCCACCCAGTGAATGACGATGTTCTTCCTAATGAGACAGCAATGTAAATGATGTGTGTTAATTTTCCATTAATTGGCCACCAATCAAAATATAAAGTGTATTGTTGCCTGGTCTGTTATGTTCCTATACACAGTAGTCTAGTATATGTTCTGAATGAGCTGAAAGTCATACATGTTGTTTCTCCTCTCCGTCCCTCATGACACACACACACACACACACACAGTACTGTGTGTATTCCTAAAGATAGAAAATGACTGTTTTGTAATGTTAAGACAGACAGTTGTTTTGCCGTCATCTCTTTCATTGTCTGCAGAAGATGAGCTCTGGACCTGTACATGTCTTAATTTGAGCCATTTTGCTACAACTGGGAAAAAAATAATCCTGAAGCAACAGGAAATGTGAATTACTATTTGGATATTTTTGTAGGAGTTTTTCGTAAGGGAAAATCAAATCAGAAATATTTAAGTGGAAATTACAAACTTCAGAAGCCTTTTAAAACCTCAAATACACTACAAGTTTGACATTTTCTGCATTTCAGGAAAGTTCTCCTGTAACAGGGTGATCAAATTAAGATCCTACAGCTGCCTTACAGGTTGAAAGAACCAGGGAACTTCATGTACTGTATGGAGAGTACATGATGTACTTTATGTACAGTAGCTTATCTTTGTGTTGTTAATAGACCTTTCAATCACTTTCACGTCACTACAGCCTACCTATTGAGCTTTAAAGTGATGTTGTCTGTCGGTTTCACAATACATTAACAACGGCGCTGCTTCTCTGAAGTGTGCCTTTTGTTCTAGCTTCTCGGCAGCGTATCTTTGAATGTGGTCTGAGGGACCGATGAGCATTGTGTGTTTGTGTGTTATATTAGAATGCTCTATATTTGCTATGCCCCGGTGGGAATTCATTGCAGATGACGTGTCGTCAGCCCCTGTTGGGCGGGAATACGTTTAGCTGTCAGGGCGGCAGCGGCAACCTATTAAGGAGATGGCAGGAATCAGACATGCCGGATTACCGTTCATTGCACTTTTATGCAAACCCGTCGAACATCCTACCTCCATATTAACGACAGCTACTTAGCTACATGGTGTTGCTGGGAAAAGCAGAAGTTTTAGACTAAGTATTCAGCACCCTGGACAGTTTTACTAAACTATAAAAAGAAATTGAATGAATCACAAAGCCTTGTACTTCTTAATGTTAACTGCTAGCATGCTGATGTTGTACAATGTCAGTTCTGGTCAGGGATTTGTAGGCTAACAGATAGCTAACACAGCTTTTGAAATAAACCTTCACAGTTTATTGAGAGCATAAATCAGTGTGTGAATATCCCTTTTTTAGCCTAATACTGTCGGCCCTTTTTATCGACATAAGAAATCATGGATGTGCATAGGCCTCTCTGAGATTTCTCTCTGACCTGATTGATGTGGCCCATAGAAGGGACTACCCGGCCAAAAGGAGAGCAGTGTTAGTGTACCACACTACCCACTGTCCTCTGGGGCATCGGGGTGTTGTTGCTGTGGAAACGCTGGGTCTTTATCTCCCTTCATAGAGATTGTCAGAGGTCAGCAGAGACTACACTATTCAGAGGGTTCTTTAATTGGTGTTTACCTTACACACGTTTTGTTCTTCTATCCTCGGGGGACCTAAAATTGATTTCCATTCAAAATCCTATTTAACCTAAGCCTAACCCATAACCCTAAACCTAACCACTAACCCCTTACCCAAACCTTAACCCGTAACCCTAAACCTAACCCCTTACCCTAACCCTAAACCTAACCCCTAAGCTCATGGGGTCATTGGAAATGTCCCCACGAGGGAGAATTTTCCTTGTTTTTGTGGGGACGTTTGTGGATTTTTTTTGTCCCCACAAGGATAGAAAAACCAACCAACACACACACCACGCACACACTAGTTATACTAAATGTCTATTACACTTTCCAAATTGAGTGTGTTGTTGACATGTACAATACAACACAATTCTGTATGCCCCCCAGGGATAGCCTGCTATTGCCAGAGAACAACATTAATGGATGGTGTCAAGGGGGCAGAAAGCTATTTTCTTAGGTATGGGGCACAGGCTGGCAGAGGAAAATATCTTTCACCCCTCCTTTTTTCCCCGTTTAATATACTCTCCCGCAATGCAATCTCTATAGACTCGGGAGAAGTAACTATGGCGCCGGAGAAGAAGGCTGACGTTTAAGTGTCCCCAACCGAATGTGTTTTTTTGTTCATTTATTTGCGTTTGTACATAATGTTGCCGCTACCGTCTCTTATGACCGAAAATAACTTTTGGACATCAGGACTGCGATTACTCACCACGGACTGTCAGTATTATTATTTTCCTTTAAAGAGTCTGACGAGCCCAACCCGAGTAATATACTGCTTTCTCGGGAACAGGCCCAGATCCTTGTGATTTGCGTGAAGAGGAGGCAGAGAAAAAGGGGCCAGAGGGCGTGCTGCCTTCTGAGGATTTGTAGGCGATCGAATAAACCCCCACTTCTGCTAGCAAACGTGCAATCTTTGGAGATTAAAATTGATGATCTACGCGGAAGATTAAACTACCAACAGGACATTCAAAACTGTAATATCTTATGTTTCACGGAGTCGTGGCTGAACGATGACACTATCAACATACAGCAGGCTGGTTATACGTTGTACCGGCAGGATAGAACAGCAGCATCTGGTAAGACAAGTGGTGGCGGATTATGTATTTTTGTAAATAACAGCTGGTGCACGATATCTAAATCAAATCAAATTTTATTTGTCACATACACATGGTTAGCAGATGTTAATGCGAGTGTAGCGAAATGCTTGTGCTTCTAGTTCCGACCATGCAGTAATATCTAACAAGTAATCTAACAATTTCACAACAACTACCTTATACACACAAATGTAAAGGAATGAATAAGAATATGTACATAAAAATATATGGATGAGCGATGGCCGAACAGCATAGGCAAGATGCAGTAGATGGTATAGAGTACAGTATATACATATGAGATGAGTAATGTAGGGTATGTAAACATTATATAAAGTGGCATTGTTTAAAGTGGCTAGTGAAACATTTATTACATCCAATTTTTTTATTATTAAAGTGGCTAGAGATTTGAGTCAGTATGTTGGCAGCAGCCACTCAATGTTAGTGGTGGCTGTTTAACAGTCTGATGGCCTTGAGATGGAAGCTGTTTTTCAGTCTCTCGGTCCCAGCTTTGATGCACCTGTACTGACCTCGCCTTCTGGATGTTAGCGGGGTGAACAGGCAGTGGCTCGGGTGGTTGTTGTCCTTGATGATCTTTTTGGCCTTCCTGTGACATCGGGTGGTGTAGGTGTCCTGGAGGGAAGGTAGTTTGCCCCCGGTGATGCGTTGTGCAGACCTCACTACCCTCTGGAGAGCCTTACGGTTGCGTGCTGTATCACCGCCGTACCAGGCGGTGTTAACAGCCCGACAGGATGCTCTCGATTGTGCATCTGTAAAAGTTTGAGTGTTTTTGGTGACAAGCCAAATTTCTTCAGCATCCTGAGGTTGAAGAGGCGTTGCTGCGCCTTCTTCACCACGCTGTCTGTGTGGGTGGACTATTTCAGTTTGTCCGTGATGTGTACGCCGAGGAACTTAAAACTTTCCACCTTCTCCACTACTGTCCTGTCGATGTGGATAGGGGGCTGCTCCCTCTGCTGTTTCCTGAAGTCCACGATCACCTCCTTTGTTTTGTTGACATTGAGTGTGAGGTTATTTTCCTGACACCACACTCCGAGGGCCCTCACCTCCCTGTAGGCCGTCTCGTCGTTGTTGGTAATCAAGCGTACCACTGTAGTGTCGTCTGCAAACTTGATGATTGAGTTGGAGGCGTGCATGGCCACGCAGTCATGGGTGAACAGGGAGTACAGGAGAGGGCTGAGTACGCACCCTTGTGGGGCCCCAGTGTTGAGGATCAGCGGGGTGGAGATGTTGTTTCCTACCCTCACCACCTGGGGGCGGCCCGTCAGGAAGTCCAGGACCCAGTTTCACAGGGCGGGGTCAAGACCCAGGGTCTCGAGCTTAATGACGAGTTTGGATTGTACTATGGTGTTAAATGCTGAGCTGTAGTCGATGAACAGCATTCTTACATAGGTATTCCTCTTGTCCAGATGGGTTAGGGCAGTGTGATTGCGATTGCATCGTCTGTGGACCTATTGGGGCGGTAAGCAAATTGGAGTGGATCTAGGGTGTCAGGTAGGGTGGAAGTGATATGGTCCTTGACTAGTCTCTCAAAGCACTTCATGATGACGGAAGTGAGTGCTACGGGGCGTTTAGTCGTTTAGCTCAGTTACCTTAGCTTTCTTGGGAACAGGAACAATGGTGGCCCTCTTGAAGCATGTGGGAACAGCAGACTGGGATAGGGATTAATTGAATATGTCCGTTAACACACCAGCCAGCTGGTCCGTCTGGACCGGCAGCCTTGCGAGGGTTAACACGTTAAAATGTTGCTCGCCTGAGGTAGAGTGTCTCATGATAAGCTGTAGACCACACTGTCTACCTAGAGAGTTTATCTGTATTTTTCGTAGCTGTTTACATACCACCACAGACTGAGTCTGGCACTAAGACAGCATTGAATGAGCTGTATTCCGCCATAAGCAAACAAGAAAACGCTCACCCAGAGACGGCGCTCCTAGTGGCCGGGGACTTTAATGCAGGGAAACTTAAATCCAGTTGACCAAATTTCTATCAGCATGTTAAATGTGCAACCAGAGGGGAAAACACTCTGGACCACCTTTACACCACACACAGAGACGCATACAAAGCTCTCCCTCGCCCTCCATTTGGCAAATCTGACCATAATTCTATCTTCCTGATTCCTGCTTACAAGCAAAAATTCAAGCAGGAAACACCAGTGACGAGATCGATTAAGTGGTCAGATGAAGCAGATGCTAAGCTACAGGACTGTTTTGCTAGCACAGACTGGAATATGTTCCGGGATTTCTCCGATGGTATTGAGGAGTACACCACATCATTCATTGGCTTCATCAATAAGTTAATTGATGATGTAGTCCCCACAGTGACCGTACGTACATACCCCAACCAGAAGCCATGGATTACAGGCAACATCCGCACTGTCCTAAAGGCTAGAGCTGCCGCTTTAAAGGCCGCAGGGGCCCCTCAGGGTGCGTGCTCAGTCCTCTCCAGTCCTCCCTGTTCACTCATGACTGCACGGCCAGGCACGACTCCAACGCCATCATTAAGTTTGCCGATGACAACACGGTGGTAGGCCTGATCAACGACAATGACGAGACAGCCTATAGGGAGGAGGTCAGAGACCTGGCTGTGTGGTGCCAGGACAACAACCTCTCCCACAACGTGATCAAGACAAAGGAGATGATTGTGGACTACAGGAAACAGAGGACTGAGCATGCCCCCATTCTCATCGACGGGGCTGCAGTGGAGCAGGTTGATAGCCTCAAGTTCCTTGGTGTCCACATCACCAACAAACTAACATGGTCCAAGCACACCAAGACAGTTGTGAAGAGGGTACGACAATACCTATTCCCCCTCAGGAGACTGAAAAGATTTGGCATGGGTCCTCAGATCCTCAAAAGATTCTACAGCTGCACCATCGAGAGCATCCTGACTGGATGCATCACTGCCTGGTATGGCAACTTCTTGGCCTCCGACCGCAAGGCACTACAGAGGGTGGTGCGAACGGCCCAGTACATCACTGGGGCCAAGCTTCCTGCCATCCAGGACCTTTATACCAAGCGGTGTCAAAGGAAAGCCCTAAAAATGGTCAAAGACACCAGCCACCCTAGTCATAGACTGTTCTCTCTGCTACTGCACGGCAAGCGGTACCGGAGCGCCAAGTCTAGGTCCAAGAGGCTTCTAAACAGCTTCTACCCCCAAGCCATAAGACTCCTGAACTTCTAATCAAATGGCTACCCAGACTATTTGCATTGCCCCTTTCCCCCTCTTTTACACCACTGCTACTCTCTGTTGTTATCAACTATGCATAGTAACTTTAACTCTACCTCATGTACATCTTACCTCAAATAACCGGTGCCCCCGCACATTGATTCTGTACCGGCACCCCCCTGTATATTGTCTCGCTATTGTTATTTTACTGTTGTTCTTTAATTACTTGTTACTTTTGTTTCTTATTCTTATCCGTATTTCAAAAATATATATTTTTTAACTGCATTGTAAGTAAGGTCTACACCTGTTGTATTCGATGTATGTGACTAATACAATTTGATTTGATTTAAATTGCAAGAGGATTAGATTCACTGAAGGAAATGTGGAGTGAGATGTATCTGATTTTTCACCTAAGCTGCTTATTGGGTCGTTCATCCATATTCGGACCCCTTTACTTTTTCCACATTTTGTTACATTACAGCCTCTAAAACTGATTAAATTATTACTTTTTTTTCATCAATCTACACACAATACCTCATAATGTCAAAGGGAACCTGTGGTATATTCAATTGATTGGACATGATTTGGAAAGGCAAACACCTGTCTCTATAAGGTGTCAGAGCAAAAACCAAGCCATGAGGTCGAAGGAATTGTTCATAGAGCTCCGAGATAGGTAATACTCCTAAGTATTCAGACCCTTTACAGCGATTACAGTCTTGAGTCTTCTTGGGTATGATGCTACAAGTTTGGCACACCTGTATTTGGGGAGTTTCTCCCATTCTTCTCTGCAGATCCTCTCAAGCTCTGTCAGGTTGGATGGGGAGCCTTGCTGCACAGCTATTTTCAGGTCTCTCCAGAGATGTTAAATAGGGTTCAAGTCCGGGCTCTGGCTGGGCCACTCAAGGACATTCAGAAACTTGTCCCGAAGCCACTCCTGCATTGTCTTGGCTGTGTGCTTAGGGTCGTTGTCCTGTTGGAAAGTGAACCTTCACCCCAGTCTGAGGTCCTGAGTGCTCTGGAGCAGGTTTTCATCAAGGATCTCTCTGTACTTTGCTCTGTTCATCTTTCCCGCAATCCCGACTAGTCTCCCAATTTCTGCAGCTGAAAAACATCCCCACAGCATGATGCTGCCACCATCTTTAAAAAAAAATGTAACCTTAAGAGTGGCTTCCGTCTGGCCACTCTACCATAAAGGCCTGATTGGTGGAGTGCTGCAGAGATGGTTGTCCTTCTGGAAGGTTCTCCCATCTCCACAGAGGAACTCTAGAGCTCTGTCAGAGTGAGTGACCATTGCTCAGATTGGCTGGGCGGCCAGCTCTAGGAAGAGTCTTGGTGGTTTAAAACTATATATATCTTCTGTATACCACCCCTACCTTGTCACAACACAACTGATTGGCTCAAACGCATTAAGAAGGAAAGAAATAGCACAAATTAACTTTTAACAAGGCACACCTGTTAATTGAAATGCATTCCAGGTGACTACCTCATGAAGCTGGTTAAGAGAATGCCAAGCGTGTGCAAAGCTGTCATCAAGGCAAAGGGTGGCTACTTTGAAGAATCTCAAATGTAAAATATAATTAAATTTGTTTAATACTTTTTTGGTTACTACATAATTCTATGTGTGTTATTTCATAGTTTTGATGTCTTCACTATTATTCTGCAATGTAGAAAATATTAAAAAATAAAGAAAAACCCTTTAATGAGCAGGTGTGTCCAAACTTTTGACTGCTACTGTATATTTACCCCAAAATGTGTGGGGTATTGGAAATGATGGAAGCTACAATCTATCCGCAATATTAAAGCTGATCTACCCCCTACATTTTTTTGTTTAAAAGCCTAGTCCATGGATGGGCAACTTTGATGGGGGTGGGGGCCTGAAAAAATGCATACCCACATCCATACACACACATGCAGTCAGAGGTTCATTTCCTGCAATTCTACAACTTTCGCCATGAAGCGTGGAGAAAATGTTGCAGTTCTAAAGTTTGCTGCAATTCTACACATTTCACCATGGGGTGAAGAGAAGATTTTGTGTGCGACCACACACACGTGCACACACTCCCTCCAGCAGTGTTATGTCAATCTTATTTCCTGAGCATTGCACAGCGTCGGTGCATGGTGGCCCTTGCCAACTGCTGACACTGGTGTGATTAGCCACCCTGCTCTGGCATGATACGCTGTGGCACCATGGAGCTCTGGCCTAGAGACAACACTCCACAGAGGAAGTGAGAGGGGCGGGTAGAGATGGGGAGGGGCATTGGAGGTAGAGGGCTGGAGCAGTGAGAAAGAGGGCAGGGGTATGGTAGACAGCAAGCAAGAGAAAGGAGAGAGTAGAAACTCTGAGGATAACAGAAACAGATGAAGATAGAGAGGACCAGGGGAATGGAGTCAGGGCTCAGAAAGAGAGGACCAGGGAAATGGAGTCAAGGGAATAGAGAGGACCAGGGAAATGGAGTCAGGGGGATAGAGAGGACCAGGGGAATGGAGTCAGGGGGATAGAGAGGACCAGGGGAATGGAGTCAGGGAGAGAGAGGACCAGGGAAATGGAGTCAGGGGGATATAGAGGTCCAGGGGAATGGAGTCAGGGGGATAGAGAGGACCAGGGGAATGGAGTCAGGGGGATAGAGAGGACCAGGGGAATGGAGTCAGGAGGATAGAGAGGACCAGGGGAATGGAGTCAGGGTGATAGAGAGGACCAGGGGAATGGAGTCAGGGGGATAGAGAGGACCAGGGGAATGGAGTCAGGGCTCAGAGAGAGAGAGGACCAGGGGAATGGAGTCAGGGTGATAGAGAGGACCAGGGGAATGGAGTCAGGTGGATAGAGAGGACCAGGGAAATTGAGTCCGGGGGATAGAGAAGACCAGGAGAATGGAGTCCGGGCTCAGAGAGATATAAAAGACAAAGGGAATGGAGTCAGGGGAATAGAGAGGACCAGGGAAATGGAGTCAGGGGGATAGGCAGGACCAGGGGTATGGAGTCAGGGGGATAGAGAGAACCAGGGGAATGGAGTCAGGGGGATAGGCAGGACCAGGGGAATGGAGTCAGGGAGATAGAGAGGACCAGGGGAATGGAGTCAGGGGGATAGAGAGGACCAGGGGAATGGAGTCAGGGAGATAGAGAGGACCAGGGGAATGGAGTCAGGGGGATAGGCAGGACCAGGGGAATGGAGTCAGGGGGATAGAGAGGACCAGGGAAATGGAGTCAGGGGGATAGGCAGGACCAGGGGGATGGAGTCAGGGGGATAGAGAGGACCAGGGGAATGGAGTCAGGGGGATAGAGAGGACCAGGGGAATGGAGTCAGGGGTATAGAGAGGACCAGGGGAGTCTAATGGATGTGAAATTAAAAGGTTTCAAACTGGAGTTGAAGACTCAATCAATATCAATATTCTTCTCACTGTACGCACGCACACACATTCCCATTAAAATTCCTATTTTCCCTAACCTATTAACCCAAACCAAACCCCCTGATCCTAACAGTAATTCTAACCCTAATTGTAACCCTAACATTAAACCTCTAAGCCTAAAAAAGCCTTTTTGTCCCCACTTGTCAGTATTGTCCTTGTTTTACTATCCTTGTGAGGACTTCTGGTCCCCATAAGGATAGTAACCCCCCCCCACCCCCCCCCCACACACACAGGGTTCTAAGGGCAGACAAACAGTGTCCTGGCTGACTGACTTTTCAAAGCAAAATGACTGATGCTGTCCACAGTGTATTTTCAGAAGAAAGGCCATCCTGGCTCGGTGTCTGCTGCTATGCCCTGCTCTTAACCACTCAACCATGCGTGTCCATCCACCACAGGGGGAGAAAATAACCCCATTTTCTGGCCTCTGGGCTGGCAAACCACTTTATTTAGACTACTTTTCAGACCTAAAAAATACTCTAAGGTCTGGTAGCCTTTTCATACCTCTGAGCCGAGCGAACTTATACTGGGCTGGCTGGTTATACATTCAACCATATACCACTTTTCACACTACTGAGTTGAGACGAGCCGTGCTGATCTGATCTGGTTACACATCCACCATATACTCTTTTCACAAAAAGGAAAGGACAATGTGAATAAGAAATATCTGAGCCAGTACCGTACTGAGCACATGTGACAGACGTGACAGTCTGGAGACGCCGTGGAGAACGTTCTGCTGCCTGCAACATCCTCCAGCATGACCGGTTTGGCGGTGGGTCAGTCATGGTGTGGGGTGGCATTTCTTTGGGGGGGCCACACAGCCCTCCATGGGCTCGCCAGAGGTAGCCTGACTGCCATTAGGTACCGAGATGAGATCCTCAGACCCCTTGTGAGACCATATGCTGGTGCAGTTCCTGCAAGAGGAAGGCATTGATGCTATGGACTGGCCCGCCCGTTCCCCAGACCTGAATCCAATTGAGCACATCTGGGACATCATGTCTCGCTCCATCCACCAACGCCACGTTGCACCACAGACTGTCCAGGAGCTGGCGGATGCTTTAGTCCAGGTCTGGGAGGAGATCCCTCAGGAGACCATCCGCCACCTCATCAGGAGCATGCCCAGGCGTTGTAGGGAGGTCATACAGGCACGTGGAGGCCACACACACTACTGAGCCTCATTTTGACTTGTTTTAAGGACATTACATCAAAGTTGGATCAGCCTGTAGTGTGGTTTTCCACTTTAATTTTGAGTGTGACTCCAAATCCAGACCTCCATGGGTTGATAAATTTGATTTCCATTGATAATTTTTGTGTGATTTTGTTGTCAGCACATTCAACTATGTAAAGAAAAAAGTATTTAATAAGAATATTTCATTCATTCAGATCTAGGATGTGTTATTTTAGTGTTCCCTTTATTTTTTTGAGCAGTGTAGAACATTTAGGTTCTCACTGGGATTTCTTTGTCTTTTTTTGTTTCAGGTGTTCGCTCCCCTGTTGAGGCGTTACGCTGAGCTGGAGGAGACAGTGCTCCAGGAATCAAAGCAGTGACTGAACACTGGCAATTATTTCAATCAGCACATTTCTCCATGGTCTGATGAGCAAATATGAAGGACTTGCAAACCTGTGCTTTACACGTGATTCCAACCTCTTGATTTTGACTTTGTAAAACACCTTAAATATAATTTTTTTAAAGGTAATTTTTCATGAATGTATCTGCAAGTGACACGACCCTCTTCAATTTGTTTAGTTGTGATGACTCGTAGGGATTACACTAAGAATACCTCATTTTCTTTGCATTCTTCGCTTCTTCTGTCTAATTGTGTATTCAGCAACCAATCTCTGTTGTCATGCCATGATCATTTCAATGGGCATTTAGATAGTCAAACAAGTCTTTTTGGAAGTATGAAAGTTCCATAAGGGAATTGTCTTCTCACTCAGAAATTAACTGAATAATTTTGTTCTGATGGGAATTCTGAAAGACCTACAGTATGAGTATTCTGAATCTTCAGTGATCGACTGTGCTGATACCCTCGAATTTCTTCAAACAATAAAATCTATTGAACTTTTCATGACAACCCATGTCATTACTGTGATTAATCACATTGGTGAAGGTGACCGAGACAGTCTTTTCTTACAATGAGATTGTTGTATCTGTTTCTCCTTTGCGGATGTTCTGACTGGGGCTGTGTCCTACTGGTCTATTAATACCCAGCATTCCTAGCGGCGCATACACACACACACACACACACACAGGCCCCACGATTGCCACTCCCAATAAATTGTTCATTATTCTCCTCCAGTCCAACCAACATCTTTGTGCTTAAATGATCTCCATAGTTATGTTCATTAGGCAACAAACTATAATACCATCGGTATTTTGACAAACATACTTTTAGATCAGTTAGATTGTGTTAGGGAGGGAACGAACTCAATATACCTTAAAATGACTAAAACCAACTGGAAACTGTAGAAATGAGAATGGACCTACATTCATACAATCTATTTACTGTGTCCAGCTGGATAATAATCACAGAAATGAAAGCTAGAGAGTCGAGAGCATCGAAAATTCCAAAAACTATGGATATGTGGCCCCCAGGGCAAAATGACTTTGACACCCCTATTCTAGATGGCAAACATATAGGATGTTGATGCGAATGGTTCTCTTGTCACTTTCTTTTTGGCACGTTACACTGTCAACATGTGACAACGTTCCCTTTTTGATCAACCTCCAGAGGATCTGAATTTGAGGGTGAACATGACACTGTGCTGGGTGTAATGGGGGGGGGGGGGGGGGTTGACAAGTGACGAGAGATTTCTCCTTTATTGTTTGGGAGGCACAAACGCAAAGGAAAACCTTGCTTGTGGTCTGTGGGCCTGCGATCATCCACAAAAGAAAGAATACATTTACTATTTATAGAAATAATCCTAAAAGTAATGTAGGGCACACATGATATACCATTAGTTACACACAGTGCCTTCCGAAAGTATTCATACCCCATAACTTATTCTACACTTTGTTGTGTCTCACCCATCTACACACAGTACCCCATAATGACAAAGTGAAAACGTTTTAGAAATGTTTGCAAATGTATTGAAATTTAGATACAGAAATACCTAATTTGCATAAGTATTCACACCCCTGTGTCAACACTTTGCAGAAGCGCCTTTGGCAGCGATTACAGCTGTGAGTTGTTCTGGCTAAGTCTCTAATTTGCCCATTGTTCTTTTCAAAATTCTTCAAGCTCTGTCAAATTGGTTGTTGATCATTGCTAGACTACCATTTTCCAAGTCATTTTCAAGCAGATTTAAGTCAAAACTCAGGAACATTCACTGTTTTCTTCATAAGCAACTCCAGTGTAAATTTGGCCTTGTGTTTTAGGTGAATTCATTTCCCAGTGTCTGGTGGAAAGCAGACTGAACCAGGTTTTCCTCTAGGATTTTGCCTGTGCTTAGCTCCATACCGTTTATTTTTTATCCTGAAAAACTCCCCAGTCTTTAACGATTACAAACATAACCATAACATGATGCAGCCACCACTATGCTTGAACATATGGAGAGTGGTTGTATTGGTTTTGCCCCAAACATAACACTTTGCATTCAGGACAAAAGGTTAATTGCTTTGCCACATTTTCTGCAGTATTACTTTAGTGCCTTGTTGCAAACAGGATGCATGTATAGGATTTTTTTTTACAGACTTCCTTCTTTTCACTCTGTCATTTAGGTTAGTATTGTGGAGTAATTACAATGTTGTTGATCCATTCTCAGTTTTCTCCTATCACAGCCATTACACTCTAACTGTTTTAAAGTCACCATTGGACTCATGCTGAAATCCCTGAGAGGTTTCCTTCCTCTCCGGCAACTGAGTTAGGAAAGATGCCTGTATCTTTGTAGTGACGGTGTATTGATACACCATCAAAAGTGTAATTAATAACTTCACTATGCTCTAAGGGATATTCAATGTCTGCTTTTTTTATTTTTATGTATCCATCTACCAATAGGTGCCCTTCCTTCTTTGTGAGGCATTGGAAAACCTACCTGGTCTTTCTGGTTGAGTCTGTGTTTGAAATTCACTGCTCGACTGAGGGACCTTACAGATAATTGTATGTGTGGGGTAAAAATATTAGGTAGTCATTCAAAAATAATGTTAAACACTATTATTGCACACAGAGTGAGTCCATGCAACTTATGTGATTTGTTAAGGAATTTTTTCTCCTGGACTTATTTAGGCTTGCCATAACAAAGGGGTTGAATACTTATTGACTCAAGACATTTCAGCTTTTTTAATTTCTAAAAACATAATTCCACTGACATTATGGGGTATTGTGTGTTTGCCAGTGACAAAAACAATCTACATTTAATCCATTTTAAATTCAGTCTGTAACACAACAAAATGAGGAAAAAGTCAAGGGTGAAGCAGATATAATATTCTCAATAACATAGATAACATCAAAATGGAAAATGTTCTTCTTACTGTCTTGTCTGTCTGTCTTTTAATCGTTGGCATAAGTGGTTTCGATTCACTGTACCCACATTGATTTTGCCTGCCAGATTTATTTATTTCACTTAAAGAAAATGCTTGTGCTTAACTGAGAGAATTCCTACTTCCTAGGAATCTCATCACCAAGATGTGGAAATTACGCTTTAATTAAACAAATTGGCTGTTCAGAGAACATTTGTGTCTTTTTCAAGAACAGAAAAACACAATAATTAAAGGAGTCAATGGAGTGGAACCCTTTTGCGTGTAAGGAGCTGCAAGTGATAAGTTATTCAGTTAGACTCAGTTAGGATATTAGGAAATGTAATCTTGTAAATCTCAAACGAAGTTCGATGAACTCTTTATATCCATGCCTCTGCTTCTTTTTTAAACTATCAAAAGGTGAACTGGTAATGGACTGGAATTACACTTTATGTTACATCAAATTGTAAGATAATGAACAGTCTTTCAGCTGAAGAAATGATCATTGATATGTCATCTCATGATAAGATCATGAGATGGCACTGTGATCACAATCGTAAATGTGTGTCTGGTATCAACACTTGGGGAAATGTAACCATTTTCATAAAATGTCTGTTGAACAAAGCGTCTATTACCTCTGAAGGTGCTGTGTGGCCTGAGGAGTGTTCTGGTAAGTTTGGCAGGCAGTTAGGGCTGTTTGAGTGACTCTCCCTGCATTTGTCCAGTTTATACCCACCCTGAAGGTAGCAATTGAGATGTCACAAACCCCTGAACCCAACAATCTCCTCTAAGTCTCAGCTCAGAGAACTTCTCCACCTCTAACATCACATTGGGAGCAGATTTGTTTTGGTGAACTACGCTTGCATGGGTACCTTGCCAGAAACCTGAAGACTTGTGTGAGCTTGCAGTGTTTAGGTGCGCAGGTGTCTGGGTTCGATAGGGTATGCAAACATTGATTCAGTGGCTACTTGGGACTCTAATCATTATTCATTCCAACAAGTTTCAAGAATAAGGTTTTCTTGGGTTCAGGTTGGCACTTAACTACACAAAACACTGCTTTGCATGCAAACCAAAAAGAAAGTCAACTGTTTATTTTCTGTGCAGAAGGAGTTTTTGTTAAACTTATCCTGGAGTGCCAAAAACCAATTTCAACAGAAGAGGGCTCTTGCTGATATGCATGTACCTTTTCTTTCCAAAATCATCACCTTCCACTTATTAACAAGCCAAGAGCATAAATACAGTATCACAACACAGACCGAAACAATAATACACTCAGGGTTTCAGGCAAAGTTAGAAAGATACATATAAATGACACTAACAGTGCCCTAAAGACCTTGTCTATTTTGGCTTGCCGTTGTGCATCACAGGATCAAATAATAGGCCAGCTCTTCCAGGGGGATGTTTTTTTCCTGACACTAATTCCTGTAACACACAACAGCTCTGAGCCACAGGAACAAAGAGACCGCAGATTAAAGATGGGAAAGCATTGTGACAAAATCCCTCCTTCCACAGAGCTCCTGGATCAAACATGTTTAGGCAGTGAGATGCACTCTGGGAGACGCAGTTTTTTTGTAACTTTTCTTTGTACATTTCTCTTTGTTGGCGGTTGTGTGTATATGTGCACTTGAGTGTTAGGTTGGCAGAATAAACGTGTGTGGGCTATAGTATTCACTCCTCACTCTGTCTCTATCTTCTCTCCTCTGAGACACACACACACACGCATGCGTGCACACACACACACACGCACACTCCCCGACCAAAACCTAATATGACAGTTGTTTGCGTAACCTTCCCAAAGCTCAGAAAGCATTTGTGACCATTTGATGCACCTGTCACCCCCATGGCAGTGCCGTGTATTTGGAGTAGTGTGTCAGGCGATAATGCGAGAGGCTGAAGCAACAAAAAAATAAAGGATTACGCTGAAGAAAATGCTCCAGGAGGTTGAACTCAAAAGGATGAATAAAATGAAGCTCTCGCTGTGAATGAATCCGGCTATGAATTATTATTTTTTTTGTGTGAAAAGGTTAGTATGCACTTGAGACCGTTAGCTCATTTCACATTAGATCATAAATGTCGCACCTTTTGGAACAAAATGGGGTTCTTTGACTAATGCCGTGTGGCAGGATGAGATAGAATGTGGTTCAGATGAGGATATATGCTGATAGACGAGCAGCAGGGAAAATGTGGTTTTCCTTATGTGACTTGTCATGCCTGGACAAGACATCATGTGCATGGTTAATGCAATGTTGACACAAAAGCCTATGTGGCTTCTTTACAAGCACTCTCCCACTGTTTGTCTAGCTGTATTGTTTTATTTGTTTTGTATGACATTTAAATATTTTGCTTTAATTACTAAATGCTATCAGTTATGGGAAGAAAATAACATCCTCCAAAAGGGAGACAATATGAGACAAACTTGTGTTTATTCTACACTACAGAATGTAATGAGTTAGGATGCCTCAAATAACCTTAATTAGTTACAGTGCAACATCAGAGAAAGAAATGTAAAAATATCAAACAGAATGGTTCAGTGAAGCATTTGAGGATGAATTAGTATAATCTGAAAATATTTGTTTAATTGAGTCATTGTAGTGTACTCCAGACTTTTTGGGAGTAGATAGTTAAGTCACATTTTTACTTTAGAACTTCCTGTGTTCTGTTGTCAAGGCCATGATGAGAATGGCATCGAGGTGCAGTGGTAGAGGCTGTTGGAATGTTTGATACATTTTATCCATGCTGCCACTTTTTAACTATTTATTTTCTGTGTGTGTCTAATTTAAAAATGTTGTCATTTAGCAGACGCTCTTATCCAGAGGGACAGCAGTGAGTGCATAGACTTTCATCATTTTTTGTGCCGGTCCCCCATAGGAATCCAACTCACAACCCTGGCATTGCGGTTATGTTTTCAGTAGACCTATGGGTGGTTGTGTTTTCAGTAGGCCTGTGGGTGGTTATGTTTTCAGTAGGCCTGTGGGTGGTTAGTCATCTTCCTCCTCAGACACGCTGGGAGCAGAGGAAGCCCTTGATGTTCTCCAGATGTGGAGGGATACCCCTGCCTCTGTTTTGTCATGTGAGGGGGGGCTACCATTACACCCATTACTTCCAGTAGTCTGGCGCTAACATTAAAAGCAGCTGCTGTTAGCAGTTCCAAGCTGGCCATTTTGTCTCAGTAACTCAACTAGGTTTTATGGGGCGACTGGGTTTCACCTGAGCTCCTTCCCAGATGTCTGGGAAGAGGGTCCGGTGTTTCAACCCTGAGGGCAGTCGGCCAGTCGCACATGGCCTTTCACTGTGTGGTGTAAGTCAGCCATTTTGGGTGGTCCGGGACTTTGGTGTGTAGCCTGCGGGACGGGAGGTGGTGTGGGAGTTTAGACGAGCTCTGATGGAGTTTCGGAAGACCTGTTTATAGCCTACTGGAGAGGCAGAGCTCTGATTGCAGTCAGTTCTGAGTGAAGCTTTAGTAAGAATTACTGCTCTTGGTGGAAGGCCAACAGTCATAAAGCATAATGAACTGCAGCACAGATATTCTCATCATCAAAGATGATCTGTGTCTAGAGTATTGCTCCAGAATCCATATTCAACAAAACAATTTGAACTGTCATCTGGAAAACCACACAGTACTCACAAGTTAATCATGTCATTGAGCTTTTTCAAATATTGCTGTTACTTTGGTGCATCCGAAGTTCAATTCACACAGCCCTGTATCCTCCTCACTACTTCCTCCCTATGACTCCTGGAATACTTTAAGCTGTAGCGAGCCGGTCAAAACGTAGCCTACTTACTGTTCAAGGAGACAATCGTTCTTTCAATTGGTATCCAGCAATTTCCTTTACTGCTATCTATACATTGCCTAGCAGTAGCAGTGGGAAAAAGAGAGGAGACAGAAATAAATCCAACTGCTGCAAGAGTGCAGCTCTGTTGGTTTGTCATTCTGCACATAGTCACAGCATGGTTTTAGAGTTAAGAGGACTCTGTGTGTGAATGAAAGGCTTGTGAAATCCAACTTCAACAACACAGAAGGCTTTAGTCAAAATACTCAAATAGCCTGGTTAACCATTATGGCTAGCAGCTAGCTGTTTTGTCAGCCCTGCATGCAATAAAGCTGATTATGCAACACTTGAACAAAAGTGCAATGTCCACTGCCTCTTCAATAATACATGCAGCCATTTTGTTTCCTCACATTGAACTTCCTTTTGCCAGATGAAAGAATTGAAAAAATGCTTTGAATAATTGCTAACACAATGTGGGTGGATTAACCTAGTTGTTTCTTAGGAAAGGTAGATGAGGTCTTTCTGCGTAATATGCACCCTTGTCAATTCCTCTGTGGACATAGCATGAGACAGGGCTGCCACAGTCAGTTTGTGTCATGGTGCATCTCTGGCATGCGTGTAAAAACATGTTTCTGGACTAGAGCAGAATTTGTCCTCTGGCTAGGTCTTAGCCTTGGAGGGCCTTATACGACCCTGTGTCCAGGTACCTTTAGTACCTAAGGTGTGAGGCCTAACATCAACAGAAGAAGCGTTAAAGCAGGTGAGGGGTGTGATTTCATCATATGTAACCAGGAACATAAAAAGCGACAGGAGACCTGCTCCCTCATCTCAGGGTAGAGGAAGGCTGATGCTAAGACAATGGGTTTTGACAGGTGTACGGGGTACATTTTAGGACACCGTTAGCCTCAAGCCTCACACTGAGGGTAACCTAAAATGTACACCGTACCTGTGCCCAAATTGACATCAAGGGTTCTAGCTAGGATTTGGCCACAAAGGGAGAGGGAAACGCTTGATTTGATCAATTGGAGTTATATTGAAATACTGTTGTTTATAGTTACAATATCTGTGAAGGTTTGACAAGTTCTGTGCTGAAGCCCCGGCTTCTAACAAATCAAATCAAAGTTTATTTGTCACGTGCGCTGAATACAACAGGTGTAGTAGACCTTACAGTGAAATGCTTACTTACAGGCTCTAACCAAAAGTGCAAAAAAGGTATTAGGTGAACAATAGGTAGGTAAAGAAATAAAACAACAGTAAAAAGACAGGCTATATACAGTAGCAAGGCTACATACAGACACCGGTTAGTCAGGCTGATTGAAGTAGTATGTACATGTAGATATGGTTAAAGTGACTATGCATATATGATGAACAGAGAGTAGCAGTAGCGTAAAAGAGGGGTTGGCGGGTGGTGGGTGGGACACAATGCAGATATCCCGGTTAGCCAATGTGCGGGAGCACTGGTTGGTCGGCCCAATTGAGGTAGTATGTACATGAATGTATAGTTTAAGTGACTATGCATATATGATAAACAGAGAGTAGCAGCAGCATAAGAAGAGGGATTTGGATAAGTGCACCAGTAGCAAAAAATGACACCACAACAGGAAAATCATTCCCAAATTGAGTAATATTACAAGACTATGTTTACAGCGTGGTGTAGAGAGAAACGGAGCCACACTGCGATTGTAAAATTTGCAGTGAATGTGTCTTTGAGTGACTTATTTTATTTATTCATGAGAAAAGCCAAGTCTGTTACGTTATGCTTCCTGTCCTGATAGTGTTTGGGTGAAAGTCACAGAGGGACACTCACACATGCTTCTCAAACAGAGATAATATCTTGTTTTGTCAAATGGAAGATGTAAAGTTGGATTCCCACAGAGCCTGTTTTAGATGGTTCTCAAAACTCAAAATATTGAAAGAATTCAGGACAGCAGACACCCAAATAAATATTTCAGACATTTCTGGTGAGGTATTTATTTTGAGCGTTGCTATAGCCCATTAGTATAGAAACAGGTCCATTGGTATAGTTATAACGATTGGGCATAGCATTCATTTTTCAAAGGTATTGAGGGTGTTGTGTAGCTCTGGTATTCAAAGTGTGACAGTGCAAACAAAGTGAAAGACATTGGGCTTGTGTGGGTGTATAGTGTTACAGGTACAAGGTCTTCTGTGCATCAGTGCTCTATAGTCAATATATGTTTTGATAAAGAAGATGGTGAACATCTGCTTGGTTACTTTCCTTATGCCTTGGCTTTTCAATTTTGACTGATGAAAAACTGAACACCTTCCTAATATTGAGTTGCACCCCCTTTTGCCCTCAGAACAGCCTCAATTCATCTGGGCATGGACTACAAGGTGTCAAAAGCGTTCCACAGGGATGCTGGCCCATGTTGACTCCAATGCTTTCCACAGTCGTGTCAAGTTGACTGGGTGTCTTTTGGGTGGTGGACCATTCTTGATACACACAGGGAACTGTTGACAAACCAGAGCGCCTGGCACCTACTACTATACCCAGTTCAAAGGCACTTAGATTTTTTTGTCTTGCCCATTCACCCTCTGAATGGTACACATACACAATCCATGTCTCAAGGCTTCAAAATCCTTCTTTAACCTGTCTCCTCCCCTTCATGCTGCCAAACATACCCTCGTAAAACTGACTATCCTACCGATCCTTGACTTCGGCGATGTCATTTACAAAATAGCCTCCAACACTCTACTCAACAAATTGGATGTAGTCTATCTCCAGGTCACCTATAAGTCTTTGCTAGGTAAAGCCCCGCCTTGTCTCAGCGCACTGGTCACCATAGCAACACCCACCCGTAGCACACGCTCCAGCAGGTATATTTCACTGGTCATCCCCAAAGCCAACACCTCCTTCGGCAGCCTTTCCTTCCAGTTCTCTGCTGCCAATGACTGGAACGAATTGAAAAAGTCACTGAAGCTGGAGAATTATATCTCCCTCACTAACTATAAGCATTAGCTGTCAGAGCAGCTTACCGATCACTGAACCTGTACACAGCCCATCTGTAAATAGCCTACCCTACTACCTCATCCCCATATTGTTATTTTTTTTCTCTTTTGCACTCCAGTATCTCTACTTGCACATCATCATCTGCACATCTATCACTCCAGTGTTAATGCTAAATTGTAATTATTTCGCCACTATGGCCTATTTATTGCCTTACCTCCCTAATCCTACTACACTTGCACACACTGTATATATATTTTTATATTCTACACCTGCATTGCTTGCTGTTTGGGGTTTTTAGGCTGGGTTTCTGTACAGCACTTTGAGATATCAGCTGATGTAAGAAGGGCTATATAAATATATTTGATTTGATTTATATTGTGTTATTGACTGTACGTTTGTTTATCCCATGTGGAACTCTGTGTTATTGACTTTGTCGCACTGCTTTGCTTTATCTTGGCCAGGTCACAGTTGTAAATGAGAACTTGTTCTCAACTGGCCTACCTGGTTAAATAAAGGTGAAATAAATAAAAAATAAAATTCATCAACACTGATTGAAGTGGATTTAACAAGTAACATCAATAAGGGATCATAGCTTTCACCTGGATTCACCTGGTCAGTCTACAGTATGTCATGGAAAGAGCAGGTGTTTTGAACACGCAGTGTTTACAATTACATAAAATACAATACAATACAATATAGTAAAAATCATTTCCACAACCATGAGCCCTATCATCATGATATGAAGATAATAATATATGACGTTGTCAGGATCAATAGCCATTTCTGAGTAAGAATCGTCATTTCCAAATACCTCACATGTTGTAGGCTATGTCTATTTATATACAGATGCTGCTAAATAGCTAACTACAGGGTAAACACTTTCAAACCACATTTGAAGAGCTTTAGAACACTCTCCAGAATTCCGTTTTATGCACTTCTTCAAGGCCAGAAGACCATATTCATAAATGCAGGCGTCTGAACCTCATAACCCCTCATGGTATACTACACAGCATGTGTGTACTTCAGTTCAAAGATAAATCCTCTTCCTCACCGGGCAGGCATATTCCCAGTTCCAGGCATCTTGAGAGATCAAGACATTGGTGAACCAACAAGCACACACAGATGGGGCAACTGGGCCCACTTTCAAGTTCCTCAAACCATCAAGTGTGAATGAATTATTCTGTTTTACATAAGCATTCCACGTTCATACGCATCACACTTTGTACCCTTGCATGTTAAATAGCAGGATGTCCAGCTAGCCACCTCATACATGATACACAGGAAAGTGTTGATGTTTTGGGGGACATATGATAAGTTAGCCCAACCAGCTACGCTACTGTAATTCTTCTCCACTGTATCAGGAGTCAGTCCTGTGTTGAGCAAGTTGTGACCGACCGGTGTTTGAACCTAGGTCTCCTGTGCACTGTGAGTTAAAGACAGGGCAAGTTTTTCGATCTCAGACGAGATTCATCACGAGTGGGGTTCCGAAACCTCTGTTACACAGGGATCATGGCACCACGACAAATTCTTGTTTTTTGACAATTCAGTGAAAAACACCTGAAAGTACACCTATACAAACTGGGACTAGATTTGAAACAGCTGTGTTATTTTAACCTCTTCATGACCTTAACAATCATTATTATTTGTTTCTGTTGATATTGTACTGGAAAATGATGCTGATTACACCATATGAATCCAGCACTAGCCTACATTTGCCTACAAGGCAAAAGGCGTCGTTAGTGAGGCAGGCCAAAACTATCATACATGGGAGGATTAAATTACGGTAAAAACCAGCGCTCCGAATAGAAGTGTATCACAAAACAAACAATACCTCAAAATGATGGGGTGCAAAGAACTGAACTAAATAGTGTGTGATAATGACATACAGGTGTGTGAACAGGTGATCAGAATTCAGGTGATCGGGATCTGGAAAGTGAGCTGCGTTCAGGGGATCTACGTGTTTGTGAGTTGGAAGCAGACGTTATAACACTGAGCAGAAATGTGCTTTCATATCAGCCATGTGCAACAGCTATGGTAGATCAATACAGATTCAGTTGGCTCGCAAACTGCCTCATGATTATATTGGGTTTTCTGACACAACAGTGGTGCAGTTGATCTGTCAAACTTCCTGAGCTGTTGCAAATGCTCCACAGAAGTTAGAAAATTATGTCCAGGACTACTACATTACCTATTTAAAGCAAAATATGAGTTTCATTGTGCACAACCGTCATTATTTGTCTGTTAAGGTCCTTAAAATGTATTTTCTTTCCCTGCATTGGGTCTAAATGTCATGAAATCTCTTCTAATTGCACTCGTGTTGCTTAACAAATTGACATATTCCAACATGGCGGAGTGGTGAGGAATGGGTAACGAATAGCCAAGCAGCGGATGCTTAGCAACAACAACAACAACCACCATATTTCTCATCAATGGACAACCTTACCCAACTCCCTCAAAATAATCGTCAGATGAACACACACAGTTCTACGGAATGGATGTCATAAATAAACAAACACAATAGCCCATGTCATCAATTAAGATGCATATTACTTACCTGCAATGAATGTATGGGTCCTAGGGGGCTTCGGGGGAGCAAATGAGTTGAGGAGGGACTAATTAGTATGATGTAATCGGGCTCACAAAGCATGATGCTTGGTGCTGTAACATGGCCCATTTAATTTAAGTATCTCGTTAATTAATCGTGGGGTGAAATTGACTGATGAGATGCCAGCGTGAATGGAAGATGAACTGGGAGGTGTGTGCGTGTCCATGTCCGTGTGTATGTGCATGCGTACGTGTGGAAGTGGTTTTGGCCTTCATTCCCCTTATTCAACGTACTGTACATAGATTGTACTGTAGCATTGCGGGTTCATCGGGTTGCTAATAAAGATTTAGTGTTTCAAAGTGCTTAACATTTTAACCTCAAGATGGGTTCAGGGACCCTGATTTCCATGTGTTGTACTTGTACCAACGACTGTCCTACAAGGTTGGCAGAGCTGAAAAACATTTTTATGGATTGAACGTTTGAGGACGACATGTACTCACTGGTAATGGATGTAACCTACAGACCCCGTTCAGATGGAATGGGTATACTGTCAGATTATAGGAACATTCAGTACTGTCTAGAACCTGAACATTCAGTACTGTCTAGAACCTATTTAAGAAAATCACTAATTGGTTTTCTCTTTTATTCCACGTTTACTCTTTACTTTAATCATTCAATAATTTTGGATAATTTTGGGTACAACAAGTCATTGACACACATGCCATCTCTCCTAAGGCCTTCCTACTGGGCACAAATCAGTTAAATCAACGTCGCTTCAATGTCATTTGTCAACGAATTGTGATGCGAAATCTATGTGTAAAAAAACATAAACTGTTGTTTTGAGGGTAAAATTTCAACCACGTGATTATGTCATTATTGTAACCAATTTTCAACAAAGACAAACCTTGTATAAATAACTGTTGAATTTGTACCTTTGAAACAATGTTAGAGCTTCAACGTAATATTCACTATAAGAAAACACCTATAGGCTGGACAGCAACTCCTACTGGAGAGTTGATCTATCTACAGCTATTAATTTGGTCTCCCATCCAGGGTTGTAACCAAGCCCTGCTTAGTTTGATATTTGTCACTGAGTACCACTATGTTCTATAGTGGGAATGATTATTGTTGAGAAATCTCCACTCAATAGATTCACTGTTGCTATCGAAGTCATTCCAAAGTGTTGGTTCAACAGAGCAAATGAAATGTAACCAACTTTATCAATCATATATCATGAATGATGCTATTTAAGCCTATATAGAATTTGTGATGTCATCAACAGCTGTTGTTTAAATTCAGCCCAGGATTCAACAAAAAAATAGACAATACATATAGGCCTAGGGTTTGAAGATTTGGTTGATTTCAAATGGAATCTACAAGTTAATAATAAATATCCTGAATACATGTCTCCATTAAAGATTATGATTAAATAAAATCAAAGTGTATTTAAAGTTTATTTAAAGTTAGATTTGTTTTGATTTAGTCCTATGCGTTAATTTAGATTTTTGGTTGAAATGGAGATGTGAATCGAACATATCAATTATAAATGTGTAAACTGGAATTAAAGCCAGACACGGTGGCTCAGATGGAACTATCCAAGCAGAAGATACATCTCCTTCAAAAGTTCATATTTCTTGTGTTGACAACGAAACACAATTCAATATTACCTTTGTAAGACAGATAGCCTTAACACTAGGCTATTTACTAACAAATTAATGTAACAGTATTTATTCAACCTTAAAATGGTTACTCAATAACCTCAAAATGTGGCCATGGATGTGTTACTCATTTTGTAACAATACATATATTTGTATGTAATCATAGAAAGCGTGCACGTTCAAGGTCACATGTCTGTGGAGAGTTCTACAATTGCTGTAATAATCTGCACAGAATATTGAACAGCATCAATAACTTGCACCATGTACTTTAATGTAATCTCAACTAACTGCAATCCAGGTCATATGGTTCTGCTGTTAGATGAAGCACAGTGATAACACATTCATCTGTTGTATAAATAAACAAAATATCTGACATTGTATTCCCTTTTGCACTTTGCTGTGCTTTAAAATGGTTGAAAGTGCAGTGATAACACATTGGTAATTCAACAAACTTTTGGCTGTCTTTCTGAGTGGGTGAAAATAGGTTGGAATCTCATTGATCAACGTATCTACCAAATATTACCCAATTCTCCACGTTGAAGTGACAGTGTGCCTAGTGGGTTTTGAACATCATGTGATGGTAGACTATATATTTTATCCCGCCGGGAAAATAATGCATGTCCTTGCATTCCTCAATTATTCATTTGGAGATCAATTAAAGTGTCAGTTTAATTTGATTTCAATGAATTACCATGTCATTGCGGTTGTGGCTCTGACAAGCATAAATCACTGTCATAAGAGCTGCTGACACCACACATTATATTGTCATGCTGTCAGACTCTTAAATAAGGCAAAGCACTGAATGAGGGAACATACTGTACAGCCACTAAATTGCAAACTAAGTATCAGGCTGTTGTGGCTGTTTAGCTCTGATCATGTTTTAAGTAAGAGTTACCCAGCGAGCAAAACTGGTTGTCAAGACATCTCAGCTTTGACCCCTGGGGAGTTTAGCTTGTTTACATGGTATAATTCTGAATGTTTTTAAAAGGGCATATGTCACCATCGAAAACATGCATCAATACAATACACACCCTATTCTGTGGTGCTGTCATCTTCATTGGTCCCTGTAGTGGTGGCAAACCTAGCTATACTCTGATATCTGTGGCTGGTAGCAATGTTCAGTTACTCATAGACAACATGATCCTCAGGCTATTTCTTCCATACAAATTGTTTCACTTTCTCACCCAGGATCTTTCCTGTCACATAATATGCTGCATGCCATTTGCTTTTATAGCACGACATTACGATCAAAGGAAGTGCATAGGGAGTGTTTTTAAATGAAAATGTGAGTCTATGAAATGCTAGTCTGAAATATGGACTGTTGCCTCCTGTGTTCCAGATACCTGCTGGACTGGAAAGGTCTGAGTGGAGAGAAAGATCCATCTCACTCAACCTGCTCCCTTTAGTCTTGTCCTATGCTCTTGCGCTAGCAATCTACTGAGATAAACTGCCTTGGTTGTAGTCTAGGCTATACCTGGACTACAAACCTTACATCAGCACTTCAAAGTCAACCTGTCATACAACTACAGTGACAATCATGCACATAGTACATTTGAAAGCATGTTTGTGTGTCGTGTGCCTCTGTCACCAAGGACATCAAGGACATATCAGCAGTGCAGTATGGAAACCTAGACAAAGCATTTCTCTTATTATGTCCTCTCCCACCTCAACCTAACCTGCTGATGTTGGGCTTGTGTGGTCACAACACTGCAGGCGACACAGTCTTCAGGTGAGAGGGGTCACGGCTGACTCATAGGTGGCTGTGATGTTTACCGTTCATTTTCACAGCTCTTATTACAACTTAAAACTGATCATCAAAAAGGCAGTTGTTTCAAAACTCTAAGCACATTTTCAATTGAGTAAGTACAACAAACAAAATCATACAGTCACTTTTTCACCAAACTTAATTGGTGTTTCATCTAGAAATACATGTTTCACATTGCAATACATGTTCATATAAAGTAATTGCCTTTCACAATGCAATGCTCACATTACTTTTTATATGATTCTCTTCTCTTTTGTTAAAATACATTTTACTATTCCTTAATCCGACTGCTCATAATTAATGATAATTTAAACGTTTGGTAAACCTAATGATTTTACATGTCAACTGGTTTGTCTACTACAGATTTTGAGAACTACTTAATAAAAATGTATATCTCTAAAGCAGAAACATAACATGTATGACATATACTCGAATGTACTACTATGATTTTACTTCTCAGTAATAAAAAATAAAAAATGATATTGACAAGATCAGAGATGTACTGTACGTAACAAATCAAATCAATATTGATTGGTTGCATTTACAGATTAGCAGATGTTACAGCAGGTCCAGCGAAATATTTGTGTTTCTAGCTCCTACAGTGCAGTAATACAACATCAGTACAATACAAAACCAATAAGCAAATAATCCAGAAAGTCCGGAACGAGAAAGAAATGCATCCCCTATACAGTAATCATGTATCCAAAATTAAGTTTCTGGGGTCATTTTGATGGGGGGGTAGTGTAGGTCTGCCATCCCCATGAGCATACCACCCTCCTTCAGGCCATGGGTGAGGCATGCAATAATTTCAATCCAGACCTACACTACCATTCAAACGTTTGGGCTCACTTTGAAATGTCCTTGTTTTTGAAAGAAAAGCAAATTTTTTGGCCCATTAAAATAACATCAAATTGATCAGAAATACAGTGTAGACATTGTTAATGTTGTAAATGACTGTTGTACTCGTATATCTACATAGGCGTACAAAGGTCCCTTATCAGCAACCACCACTCCTGTGTTCCAATGGCACATTGTATTAGCTACTCCAAGTTTATAATTTTAAAAGGCTAATTGATCATTAGAAAACCCTTTTGCAATTATGTTAGCACAGCTGAAAACGGTTGTTTTGATTAAAGAAGCAATATAACTGGCCTTCTTTAGACTAGTTGGGTATCTGGAGCATCAGCATTTGTGGGCTCGTTTACTGGCTCAAAATGGCCAGAAACAAGAACTTTCTTCTGAAATTCATCAGTCTATTCTTGTTCTGAGAAATTAAGTATATTCCATGCGAGAAATTACCAAAAAACTGAAGATCTCGTACAACTCTGTGTAATACCCCCTTCACAGAACAGCACAAACTGTCTCTAACCAGAATAGAAAGGGGAGTGGGAGGCCCGGTGCACAACTGAGCAAGAGAACAAGTACATTAGAGTGTCTAGTTTGAGAAACAGACGCCTCGCAAGTCCTCAACTGGCAGCTTCATTAAATAGTACCCGCAAAACACCAGTATCAATGTCAACAGTGAAGCGGCAACTCCGGGATGCTGGCCACCTAGGCAGAGTTCCTCTGTCCAGTGTCTGTGTTCTTTTGCCCATCTTAATCTTTTCTTTTTATTGGCCACTCTGAGATATGGCTTTTTCTTTGCGACTCTGCCTAGAAGGCTAGCATCCCGGAGTCGCCTCTTCGTTGAGACTGGTGTTTTTCGTGTACTTTTTAATGAAGCTGCCAGTTGTTTCTGTTTGTCAAACTAGACACTAATGTACTTGTCCTCTAGCCTTTTAAAATGATTCACTTGGATTAGCTAACACAACGTGCCATTGGAACACAGGAGTGATGGTTGCTGATAATGGGCCTCTGTACGCCTTAGTAGATATTCTATATAAAATCAGCCGTTTCCAGCTACAATAGGGGCGGCAGGTAGCTTAGTGGTTAGAGTGTTGGGCCAGTAATTGAAAGTTTGCTAGATCGAATCCCTGAGCTGACAAGCTAAAAATCTTTTGTTCTGCCTCTGAACAAGGCAGTTAACCCACTGTTCCTAGACCGTCCATTGTAAATAAGAATTTGTTCTTAACTGACTTGCCTAGTTAAATAAATAATTGTCATTAACAATGTCTACATAACACGCCCAGAAATCTGCTCCTTTTATTCTCTGTTACCAACGCACTAGACGTCCAGTTCTTATAGCCTTTAGATGTACCCTTATCCTCCTCCTCCTCTGTTCCTCTGGTGATGTAGGTTACGACCAACCCTCATCACTGTAAAACGCTCCCTAAAACACTTCAGCGAGCAGGCCTTTCTAATCAACCTGGCCCGGGTATCCTGGAAGGATATTGACCTCATCCCGTCAGTAGAGGATGCCTGGAGGCTCTTTAAAAGTGCTTTCCTCACCATCTTAAATAAGCATGCCACATTCAAAAAATGTAGAACTAAGAACAGATATAGCCCTTGGTTTACCCCAGACTTGACTGCCCTTGACCAGCACAAAAACATTCTGTGGCGTACTGCATTAGCATCGAATAGCCCCCGCGATATGCAACTTTTCAGGGAATTCAGGGACCAATATACACAGTAAGTTTGAAAAAGCTAGCCTTAGTTTTCCTAACAGAAATTTGCATCCTGTAGCACTAAATCCAAAAAGTTTTGGGACACTGTAAAGTCCATGGAGAATAAGAGCACCTCCTCCCAGCTGCGCACTGCACTGAGGCTAGGAAACACTGTCACCACCGATAAATATACAATAATCGATCATTTCAATAAGCATTTTTCTACGGCTGGCCATGCTTTCCTCCAGGCTACCCCTACCCCGGCCAACAGCTCTGAACCCCCCACAGAAACTTGCCCAAGTCTTCCCCGCTTCTCCTTCACCCATATCCAGACCGCTGATGTTCTGAAAGAGCTAAAAAATCTGGATCCCTACAAATCAGCTGGGCTAGACAATTATCCGCCAAAATTGTTGCAACCCCTATTACTAGCCTGTTCAACCTCTCTTTCGTATCGTCTGAGATCCCCAAAGATTGGAAAGCTGCCACGATTATCACGATTATTAAGAGACACTCTAGACCCAAACTGTTATAGACCTATATCCATCCTGCCCTGCCTTTCTAAAATCTTCAAAAGCCAAGTTAACAAACAGATCACCGACCATTTCAAATCCCACCGTACCTTCTCCACTATGCAATCTGGTTTCCGAGCTGATCATTGGTGCACCTCAGCCACATTCAAGGTCCTAAACGATATCATAACCACCATCGATAAAAGACAGTACTGTGCAGGCATCTTCATCGACCTGGCCAAGGCTTTCGACCGGGCCAAGGCTCTGTCAATCACCGCATTCTTATCGGCAGACTCAATAGCCTTGGTTTCTCAAATGACTGCCTCGCCTGATTCACCAACTACTTCTCAGGTCGAGTTCAGCGTGTCAAATCGGAGGGCCTGTTGCCCGGACCTCTGGCAGTCTCTATGGGGATGCCACAGGGTTCAATTCTCGGGCCGACTCTTTTCTCTGCATATATCAATGATGTCGCTCTTGCTGCTGGTGACTGATCCACCTCTACGCAGATGACACCATTCTGTATACATCTGGCTCTTCTTTGGACACTGTGCTAACAAACCTCCAAACGAGCTTCAAAGCCATACAACACTTCTTCCGTGGCTTCCAACTGCTTTTAAATGCTAGTAAAACTAAATGCAGGCTCTTCAACTGATTGCTGCCTGCACCCGCCCGCCCGACTAGCATCACTACTTATAATATGTGGACAACTACAAATACCTAGGTGTCTGGTTAGACTATAAACTCTCCTTCCAGACTCACATTAAGCATCTCCAATCCAAAATTAAATCTAGAATCGGCTTCCTATTTCGCAACAAAGCCTCCTTTACTCATGCTGCCAATCATACCCTCGTAAAACTGACTATCCTACCGATCCTTGACTTCGGCGATGTCATTTACAAAATTGCATCCAACACTCTACTCGGCAAATTGGATGCAGTCTATCACAGTGCCATCCATTTTGTCACCAAAGCCCCATATCCTACCCACCACTGCGACCTGTATGCTCTCGTTGGCTGGCCCTCGCTTCATATTCGTCGCCAAACCCACTGGCTCCAGGTCATCTATAAGTCTTTGCTAGGCAAAGCCCTGCCTTATCTCAGCTCACTGGTCACCATAGCAACACCCACCCGTAGCACGTACTCCAGCAGGTATATTTCACAGGTCATCCCCAAAGCCAACACCCCCTTTGGCCACCTTTCCTTCCAGTTCTCTGCTGCCAATGACTGGAATGAATTGCAAAAATCACTGAAGCTGGAGACTTATATCTCCCTCTTTAACTTTAAGCATCAGCTGTCAGAGCAGCTTACCGATCACTGTACCTGTACACAGCCCATCTGTAAATAGCAAACCCAACTACCTCATCCCCATATTGTTATTTCTTTTTTTTTATGTGCACCCCAGTATCTCTATTTGCACATCATCATCTGCACATCTATCACTCCAGTGTTAATGCTAAATTGTAATAATTTCTCCTCTATGGCCTATTTATTGCCTTACCGCCCTGATCTTACTACATTTACACACACTGTACATAGATTGTTCTATTGTGTTATTGACTGTACATTTGTTTATCCCATGTGTAACTCTGTGTTGTTGTTTTTGTCGCACTGCTTTGCTTTATCTTGGCCAGGTCGCAGTTGTAAATGAGAACTTGTTCTCAACTGGCCTACCTGGTTAAATAAAGGTGAAATAAATAAAACATAAATAAAAATGTTTCTTTCATTTCTTTCATTTGAATACATTGTGAAAGATGTCTTCAATGATCACACCTTTGATCACACATGGGATAGAAATGATTAAATGTTATGTTCAGTACATTTTTATGGGTAGTGCAAGCATTTTGCCTGATGTGAAAACAGTGTAATGTACTGTAATTTACTGTACTGTAGTATACTACGTTCAAAGAGCAATTTTGAAACGTGTATCTTATTTTTTTTGCTATTAGATTAACTGGCTGTTAAAATAACTAAATTGAGTAGACATCATTATGTTGTACTTTGGCGATTAAACCAGTTTACTCATTATTTTTCACAGTAAACATATATTTCGGATCAATGCTTGAGTGGTGAAGATGTCTACAAACAAAAGGAATTAAGTTGTTGAACGTAAGACTGTCTGCGTTACAAGTGTTACCAGTTTGGAGTTTTGTACTAAGAGTTGAAAGTTCACCACATAAATTTTGCTTGTGAAAATAATACCAAAGTGATTAAAAAAACTGTACAGGTCAATACAAAACCTCTTGATCTGTAGCCCCTGGATACTTCCAGGGATAGAATGACAGAAATTGATTGGAGAGACTACATTATTCACACTGTAAAGGGGAGGGGTGCACAGGCGTGTGTGTGTGTGCTCGTGTGTGTGAATAGAGGAGGGAGAAAAATAGAGAGAAACTGAGGTAAATAGAAGGGTGTGTGAGACAGAGAGAGACACACACACATAATGAGAGAGAGGAAGAGATGAGAAATGGAGAGACAGAGATTACAGGAATGACCACTTTAAATTGCAGGTTGTGCCTACATGGAAGTAGCTTTACCAGTAGAGCCTGTGCATCACTGCTGTCAGAAACAAAGCAGGGAAACAGAACATGGTAGGAATTCAAACAAGCACCTGAAGACAGAGTAAAAAAGCACATTAAACTCTGTGTGATGTGGAAAAACGGACTCTAAACTAACTTCAGAAAATACTCTATGTATGTCATACAGTGGGGAGAACAAGTATTTGATACACTGCCGATTTTGCAGGTTTTCCTACTTACAAAGCATGTAGAGGTCTGTCATTTTTATCATAGGTACACTTCAACTGTGAGAGACGGAATCTAAAACAAAAATCCAGAAAATCACATTGTATGATTTTTAAGTAATTAATTTGCATTTTATTGCATGACATAAGTATTTGATCACCTACCAACCAGTAAGAATTCCGGCTCTCACAGACCTGTTAGTTTTTCTTTAAGAAGCCCTCCTGTTCTCCACTCATTACCTGTATTAACTGCACCTGTTTGAACTCGTTACCTGTATAAAAGACACCTGTCCACACACTCAATCAAACAGACTCCAACCTCTCCACAATGGCCAAGACCAGAGAGCTGTGTAAGGACATCAGGGATAAATTGTAGACCTGTACAAGGCTGGGATGGGCTACAGGACAATAGGCAAGCAGCTTGGTGAGAAGGCAACAACTGTTGGCGCAATTATTAGAAAATAGAAGAAAATAGAAGAAGTTCAAGATGACGGTCAATCACCCTCGGTCTGGGGCTCCATGCAAGATCTCACCTTGTGGGGCATCAATGATCATGAGGAATGTGAGGGATCAGCCCAGAACTACACGGCAGGACCTGGTCAATGACCTGAAGAGAGCTGGGACCACAGTCTCAAAGAAAACCATTAGTAACACACTACGCCGTCATGGATTAAAATCCTGCAGCGCACGCAAGGTCCCCCTGCTCAAGCCAGCGCATGTCCAGGCCCGTCTGAAGTTTGCCAATGACCATCTGGATGATCCAGAGGAGGAATGGGAGAAGGTCATGTGGTCTGATGAGACAAAAATAGAGCTTTTTGCTCTAAACTCCACTCGCCGTGTTTGGAGGAAGAAGAAGGATGAGTACAACCCCATGAACACCATCCCAACCGTGAAGCATGGAGGTGGAAACATCATTCTTTGGGGATGCTTTTCTGCAAAGGGGACAGGACGACTGCACCGTATTGAGGGGAGGATGGATGGGGCCATGTATCGCGAGATCTTGACCAACAACCTCCTTCCCTCAGTAAGAGCATTGAAGATGGGTCGTGGCTGGGTCTTCCAGCATGACAACGACCCGAAACACACAGCCAGGGCAACTAAGGAGTGGCTCCGTAAGAAGCATCTCAAGGTCCTGGAGTGGCCTTGCCAGTCTCCAGACCTGAACCCAATAGAAAATCTTTGGAGGGAGCCGAAAGTCCGTATTGCCCAGCGACAGCCCCAAAACCTGAAGGATCTGGAGAAGGTCTGTATGGAGGAGTGGGCCAAAATCCCTGCTGCAGTGTGTGCAAACCTGGTCAAGAACTACAGGAAACGTATGATCTCTGTAATTGCAAACTAAGGTTTCTGTACCAAATATTAAGTTCTGCTTTTCTGATGTATCAAATACTTACGTCATGCAATAAAATGCAAATTAATTACTTAAAAATCATACAATGTGATTTTCTGGATTTTTGTTTTAGATTCCTTCTCTCACAGTTGAAGTGTACCTATGATAAAAATTACAGACCTCTACATGCTTTGTAAGTAGGAAAACCTGCAAAATCGTCAGTGTATCAAATACTTGTTCTCCCCACTGTATGTGCCACTACTGCCCATATAAAAAATACTACATTATACTATGGTCTAAATACTGTAGTATTACTATATTTATATACAATAGTATTCATTGTAGTGTTTTTGCTGACTTAACTGTAGCATTAATTGTAGTGTGTACAGTTAACTACAGTATAAATACTGTAGTGAAAGAAAACTGTAGTATATACTATAGTAATTAATGTATTGTTTTTGTGGATTGTAGTATTCCGTAGTAATTATTGTAGTGTTTTTTCAACCATTACTGTAGTATTTACGTTATATTTATCTTTTACGTACAGTGCCTTCGGAAAGTATTCAGACCCCTTGACTTTTTTCACATTTTGTTACGTTACAACCTTATTCTACAATGTACAAAATAAACAACATTCCTCATCAATCTACACACAATATTCCATAATGAAAAGGCGAAAACAAGTCTGTAGAAATGTTTGCAAGTGTATTAAAAATAAAAAACAGAAATACCTTATTTCCATAAGTATTCAGACCCTTTTCTATGAGACTCGAAATTGAGCTCAGGTGCATCCATTGATCATCCTTGAGATGTTTCTACAACTTGATTGGAGTCCACCTATGGTAAATTCAATTGATTGGACATGATTTGGAAAGGCACACACTTGATTATATAAGGTCCCACAGAGGCACAGATTTGGGGAAGGGTACCAAAAAATATCTGCAGCATTGAAGGTCCCCAAGAACACAGTGGCCTCCATCATTCTTAAATGGAATAAGTTTGGAGCCACCAAGACCCTTCCTAGAGCTGGCCGCCCAGCCAAACTGAGCAATTGGGGGAGAAGGGCCTTGGTCAAGGTGGTGACCAAGTACTCAATAGTCACTGACAGAGCTCTAGAGTTCCTCTGTGGAGATGGGAGAAACTTCCAGAAGGAGAAGCATCTCTGCAGCACTCCACCAATCAAGCCTTTATGGTAGAGTGGCCAGACGGAAGCCACTCCTCAGTAAAAGGCACATGACACCCCGCTTGAAGTTTGCCAAAAGGCACCTAAAGACTCTCAGACCATGAGAAACAAGATTCTCTGGTCTGATGAAACCAAGATTGAATTATTTGGCCTCAGTGCCAAGCGTCACGTCTGGAAGAAACCTGGCACCATTCCTACGGTGAAGCATGGTGGTGGCAGCATCATGCTGTGGGGATGTTTTTCAGAGGCAGGGTGACTAGTCTTAATCGAGGCAAAGATGAACGGAGCAAAGTACAGAGAGATCCTTGATGAAAACCTGCTCCAGAGCGCTCAGGACCTCAGACTGGGACGAAGGTTCACCTTCCAACAGGACAATGACCCAAAGCACACAGCCAAGATAATGCAGGAGTGGCTTCGGGACAAGTCTCTGAATGTCATTGAGTGGCCCAGTCAGAGCCCAGAATTGAACCGGATTGAATATCTCTGGAGAGACCTGAAAATAGCTGTGCAGCAACGCTCCCCATTCAATCTGACAAAATTTGAGAGGATCTGCAGAGAAGAATGGGAGAAAGTCCCCAAATACAGGTGTGCCAAGCTTGTAGCGTCATACCCAAGAAGACTCAAGGCTGTAATTGCTGCCAAATGTGCATCATCAAAGTACTGAGTAAAGGGTCTGAATACTTATGTAAATTGTGAAAATGTTTTTATACCTTTTTTTGCTTTGTCATTACGGGGCATTGTGTGTAGATTGATAAGGAAAAAAGTATATTTAATATATTTTTGAATAAGGCTGTAACGTAACAAAATGTGGAAAAAGTCAAGGGGTCTAAATACTTTCCGAAGGCACTGTAGAAGTGGAGGCTAACAGCTAGTTCAGAACTTCTGCTCTTTTCTATAGCCTTTATGGAACGCAATATGGTCTATACATGGTATTTAAACTCAGCAAAAAAATAAATGTCCTCTCACTGTCAACTGCGTTTACTTTCAGCAAACTTAACATGTGTAAATATTTGTATGAACATAACAAAATTCAACAACTGAGACACAAACTGAACAAGTTCCACAGACATGTGACTAACAGAAATTGAATAATGTGTCCCTGAACAAAGGGGGGGTCAAAATTAACAGTCAGTATCTGGTTTGGCCACCAGCTGCATTAAGTACTGCAGTGCATCTCCTCCTCATGGACTGCATCAGATTTGCCAGTTCTTGCTGTGAGATGTTCCCCCCCTCTTCCACCAAGGCACCTGCAAGTTCCCGGATCTTTCTGTGGGGGAATAGCCCTAGCCCTCACCCTCCGATCCAACAGGTCCCAGACATGCTCAATGGGATTGAGATCCGGGCTCTTCGCTGGCCATGGCAGAACACTGACATTCCTGTCTTGCAGGAAATCCCGCACAGAACGAGCAGTATGGCTGGTGGCATTGTCATGCTGGAGGGTCATGTCAGGATGAGCCTGCAGGAAGGGTACCACATGAGGGAGGAGGATGTCTACCCTGTAACGCACAGTGTTGAGATTGCCTGCAATGACAACAAGCTCAGTCCGATGATCCTGTAACACACCGCCCCAGACCATGACGGACACTCCACCTCCAAATCGATCCCGCTCCAGAGTACAGGCCTCGGTGTAACGTTCATTCCTTCGACAATAAACGCAAATCCGATCATCACCCGTGGTGAGACAAAACCGCTACTCGTCAGTGAAGAGCACTTTTTGCCATTCCTGTCTGGTCCAGCAACGGTGGGTTTGTGCCCATATGATATGTTGTTGCAGGTGATGTACTGTGCCTTACAACAGGCCTACAAGCCCTCATTCCAGCCTCTCTCAGCCTATTGCGGACAGTCGGAGCACTAATGGAGGGATTGTGCGTTCCTGGTGTAACTCGGGCAGTTGTTGTTGCCATCCTGTACCTGTCCCGCAGGTGTGATGTTTGGATGTACCGATCCTGTGCAGATGTTGTTACACGTGGTCGGTCTGCCACTGCGAGGACAATCATCTGTCCGTCCTGTCACCCTGTGGCGCTGTCTTAGGCATCTCACAGTACGGACATTGCAATTTATTGCCCTGGCCACATCTGCAGTCCTCATGCCTCCTTGCAGCATGCCTAAGGCACATTCACGCAGATGAGAAGGGACCCTGGGCATCTTTCTTTTGGTGTTTTTCAGAGTCAGTAGATAGGCCTCTGTAGTGTCCTAAGTTTTCATAACTGTAACCTTAATTGCCTACCGTCTGTAAGCTGTTAGTGTTTTAACGACCGTTACACAGGTGCATGTTCATTAATTGTTTATGGTTCATTGAACAAGCATGGGAAACAGTGGATTATTTGGATTTTTACGAATTATCTTTGAAAGACAAGGTCCTGAAAAAGGGACGTTTCTTTTTTTGCTGAGGTTAGGTTTCTATATGCAAATTAAATACTGTAGTATTTACTATATTTTAAAAAGTATAGTGTTTTTACAGACATGGTTTTTTTCTGTACAATACTGTAGTATTTACTATAGTATTCTACAGTATAATACAACATTCTATAGTAAGTAATTCCCATGATCGAGTGATACTACAGCGTGTAGTATAGTATTCTACAGTATACTTGTCACGATCGTCTACTGAAGAGAGTGAGGACCAAGGCGCAGCGCGTGAAAAGAACATCTTCTTTTATTCAGAAGAGAGAAACAACATGAAACGAACACTATACACAAAACTAAACAAACGACCGACCGTGAAGCTATAAACGTTGTGCACACACACACACACACACACACACACACACACACACACACACACACACACACACACACACACACACACACACACACACACACACACACACACACACACACACACACACACACACACACGTTCAACATAGACAATTACCCACAAAACCCTAAAGCCCATGGCTACCTTAAATATGGCTCCCAATCAGAGACAACAATAACCAGCTGTCTCTGATTGAGAACCAAATCAGGTAACCATAGACTTTCCTAAACACCTACACTCAACCATAGACAATCCTAGACACATACACTCAACACAAACCCATACACTAAAACCAACACCCCCTTTACCATAATAAACACCCAAAACACAAACATACCCCATGTCACACCCTGACCTAACTAAAATAATAAAGAAAACAAAGAATACTAAGGCCAGGGCGTGACATAACCCCCCCCTTAAGGTGCGAACTCCGGGCGCACCAGCACATAGTCTAGGGGAGGGTCTGGGTGGGCGTCCGTCCACGGCGGCGGCTCCGGCACTGGTCGTGGTCCCCACCCCACCATAGTCACTACCCGCTTTCTTAAACCCACTGGAATAAGGGGCAGCACCGGACTAAGAGGCAGCACCGGACTAAGGGGCAGCACCGGACTAAGGGGCAGTACCGGACTAAGGGGCAGCACCAGGATAAGGGACAGCACCAGGATAAGGGACAGCACCAGGATAAGGGACAGCACCAGGATAAGGGGCAGTACCAGGATAAGGGGCAGCACCAGGATAAGGGGCAGCACCAGGCTAAGGAGCAGCTCCGGACTGAGGAACGGATCCTGGCTGGACGGCTCTGGCGGATCCTGGCTGTACGGCTCATGGCTGGCTGACGGATCTGGCTGCTCATGGCTGGCTGACGGATCTGGCTGCTCATGGCCGGCTGACGGATCTGGCTGCTCATGGCCGGCTGACGGATATGGCTGCTCATGGCCGGCTGACGGATCTGGCTGCTCATGGCCGGCTGACGGATCTGGCTGCTCATGGCCGGCTGACGGATCTGGCTGCTCATGGCCGGCTGACGGATCTGGCTGCTCATGGCCGGCTGACGGCTCTGGCTGCTCATGGCCGGCTGACGGCTCTGGACGCTCATGGCCGGCTGACGGCTCTGGACGCTCATGGCTGGCTGACGGCTCTGGACGCTCATGGCTGGCTGACGGCTCTGGACGCTCATGGCTGGCTGACGGCTCTGGACGCTCATGGCTGGCGGCTCTGGACGCTCATGGCTGGCGGCTCTGGACGCTCATGGCTGGCGGCTCTGGACGCTCATGGCTGGCTGGCGGCTCTGGACGCTCATGGCTGGCTGGCGGCTCTGGCAGATCCTGTCTGGTTGGCGGCTCTGGCAGATCCTGTCTGGTTGGCGGCTCTGGCAGATCCTGTCTGGTTGGCGGCTCTGGCAGATCCTGTCTGGTTGGCGGCTCTGGCAGATCCTGTCTGGTTGGCGGCTCTGGCAGATCCTGACTGACGAATGGCTCTAGCGGCTCCTGACTGACGATCGGCTCTGACGGCTCGGGACAGACGGGCGGCTCTAACGGCACTGGGCAGACGGATGGCTCAGATGGCGCTGGGGAGACGGATGGCTCAGATGGCGCTGGGGAGACGGATGGCTCAGATGGCGCTGGGGAGACGGATGGCTCAGATGGCGCTGGGGAGACGGATGGCTCTGGCCGGATAAGGCGCACTGTAGACCTGGTGCGTGGTGCCGGAACTGGAGGCACCGGGCTAAGGACACGCACCTTCAGGCTAGTGCGGGGAGAAGGAACAGGGCATACTGGACCCTGGATACGCACATTAGGCCTAGTGCGTGGTGCCGGCACTGGTGGTACCGGGCTGGGGACACGCACTTCAAGGCTAGTGCGGGGAGCAGGAACAGGGCATACTGGACCCTGGATACGCACATTAGGCCTAGTGCGTGGTGCCGGCACTGGTGGTACCGGGCTGGGGACATGCACTTCAAGGCTAGTGCGGGGAGCAGCAACAGGATGCACAGGACTCTGGAGACGCACAGGAGGCTTGGTGCGTGGCGTAGGCACTGGTGGTAATGGGCTGGAGACACGCACCATTGGACGAGTGCGTGGAGGAGGAACAGGGCTCTGGAGACACACTGGAAGCCTGGTGCGTGGTGTAGGCACTGGTGGAACTGGACTGGGGCGGGGAGGTGGCGCCGGAAATACCGGACCGTGCAGGCGTACTGGCTCCCTTGAGCACCGAGCCTGCCCAACCTTACCTGGTTGAATGCTCCCCGTCGCCCGACCAGTGCGGGGAGGTGGAATAACCCGCACCGGGCTATGTAGGCGAACCGGGGACACCATGCGTAAGGCTGGTGCCATGTAAGCCGGCCCGAGGAGACGCACTGGAGACCAGACGCGTTGAGCCGGCTTCATGGCACCTGGCTCAATGCCCAATCTAGCCCTACCAGTGCGGGGAGGTGGAATAACCCGCACCGGGCTATGCACACGTACAGGAGACACCGTGCACCGTGCGCTCTACTGCGTAACACGGTGTCTGCCCGTACTCTCGCTCTCCACGGTAAGCCTGGGAAGTGGGCGCAGGTCTCCTACCTGCCCTCGGCCCACTACCTCCTAGCCCCCCCCCAATAAATTTTTGGGTAGTACTCACGGGCTTCCAGCCTTGCCTCCGTGCTGCCTCCTCATATCGCCTCCTCTCGGCTTTCGCTGCCTCCAGCTCTTCACGAGGGAGGCGATATTCTCCCGGTTGTGCCCAAGGTCCCTTTCCTTCCAATATCTCCTCCCATGTCCAAGAATCCTTGATGCCTTGCTCCTGTTGCCGCTTGTGACGCTGCTTGGTCCGTTGGTGGGTAATTCTGTCACGATCGTCTACTGAAGAGAGTGAGGACCAAGGCGCAGCGCGTGAAAAGAACATCTTCTTTTATTCAGAAGAGAGAAACAACATGAAACGAACACTATACACAAAACTAAACAAACGACCGACCGTGAAGCTATAAACGTTGTGTGCACACACACACACACACACACACACACACACACACACACACACACACACACACACACACACACACACACACACACACACACACACACACACACACACACACACACACACACAGGCTACAAACGTTCAACATAGACAATTACCCACAAAACCCTAAAGCCCATGGCTACCTTAAATATGGCTCCCAATCAGAGACAACAATAACCAGCTGTCTCTGATTGAGAACCAAATCAGGTAACCATAGACTTTCCTAAACACCTACACTCAACCATAGACAATCCTAGACACATACACTCAACACAAACCCATACACTAAAACCAACACCCCCTTTACCATAATAAACACCCAAAACACAAACATACCCCATGTCACACCCTGACCTAACTAAAATAATAAAGAAAACAAAGAATACTAAGGCCAGGGCGTGACAATACTGCAGTTTACTACAGAATTCTATAGTAAGTACTGTAGTATTCTATAGTAAACTGTAGTATTTTTTAATGTGGGTGTAATAAGTTTGATATGGATACAAAATTGAGATAAATCCCAATTGTGTATGACTGTTGACTTTCTCCTAAAACGCTATTAAGTACTTTAAAATGAACAACATGGAGTATATTCCCACTGGGCACACACTGGTTGAATCAATGTTGTTTCCAAAGAAATTATGTTGAACCAATGTGGAATACAAGTTGAATAGACGTTGGGGCCCAGTGGGTTATGTTATGATTATCAAATTATTTCAGATTTTTATTAGCCTGTTTTGTGATAACCCAAAATCTTATGCTTCATACAGACGAACTGTGGTAACGAAGTGTATTCCAGTGGATGTTCTGTTATTTCCACATGGCATTAGGCTCTTCAACAAGGTAGTTATGGTACATAACACAGATTTCTCCGAACTGAACGCTAATGGACACCTTCCAATGATTGGAACCAGACCACTCCACAGCACTTTATAAAACAAATACGACTACTAGTGAGAAAGCATTACTGCTTAACTGCCTCCACTATCATGCTCTCTAAATAGGTCTGTACAACAGTGTACTTAGCCCGCTAGCCTCTTGCATACCTTACTCATGGCCACTGTGCTTAAATGAATGCAATTTCTTACTTTCCTTAAGCGACATCATTTCTCCAGAGCCATTGGTGGAGGAGTTAGTATGGACTACAGTCGTGCTGATGTCTATGCTGTCAGTAGTGTCCGTTAGCATCCATGTGGATCTTGTGTCTTGGATGGTCTAGCCTGGCGGTTAGAGCCGCCGACTGCAAATCAGTCCAACCAGTGTCGGTGTGGGTTCAAATCCGACCAACTGACGATGTTACAAACTCATACCTAACCTGCTCTATCTGTAGAAATATACGAAAGATACAACAAATGAACATGGACCTCAATGGGGTGCGTAGGTTGAAACCCGCCGAACATAGCATTCGCTACTTCTGGTATCTGCCTGCAGGCTTTTCTAGAGTATAAAAAAAGAATTACTGAAAATGTTGGAAATGACTTGAGTGCAGAAATACATTGTGCACTAAATAATGTAAAACATCTAAGTGCCACTGGAGGGGGCTGGAGAGAGTGTTTAGATAAGAATAGGTTGGCAAGCTCCAGGCTGTGTGGGTGGGATGGTGTGTGTGTGAGAAAGAGCAAGCTTGTGTGTGTGTGTGTTTGCCTATACGTGTGTGTGTGTGTGTGTGTTACAGTCTCGCGGCGTAGATCACACACTCAAGACGGCGGAATAACAATTAATCCTGGCCGACCTGTGTGCTCTTGTCATTGAGTTAAAACCCAGATAATGCTATAAAATGCTATCTGAAGTCTGTGAATTTGCATTTGCCTTCTTGGGGGCAGATATATAAATAATGCATGTTGTTTAATTCATGCTTGTGCCAAGGGCTTTCAGTGATGCCAGTGCACAGTCCTTATAAAATAATTACGGCACAACATTGTGCTTACTCAGACAAACAAATAAATATTTTGGAGCCCGACCTCTTTTGGCGATTTGAAAGCTGGTTGGGACTATACACTTTTATTTAGAACCTGAAATATGACAAGAAGGCGATGACACAACATACTTTATTTCTATAATTTGTTTCAAGTAACCACGACGCTTTGACCTATACCAGATTCAGTTGCATCCGCCAAAAACATTTTTGAGATAATGGCATCTTGGATGGAACAGTGATATTGTCACAAGATATGAAAAACACTGTGTGGTCCTGTTTGGCTCAATTGGTAAGAGTGTGAAACTAACAATGTCAAAGATTGTGCTTATTAGAATTGTCAGTGTTCAGTGCTTTTGACAGTGTAATAAAATCACTGTAGGACTAAACTCTCTCATGGAGAGGATGGACCCTGGAATCAACATGGTGAATGATGACATACAGATAGCAGGTTTCTTGGCTACACTCTTAGAAAAAAAGGTGCTATCTAGAACCAAAAGTAGTTCTTCAGCTGTCCCTATAGGAGAACCCTTTGAAGAACCCATTTTGGTTCTAGGTAGAACCTTTTTTAGAAAAGGTTCTACGTGGAACCAAAAAGGGTTCTCCGATAAGGACATCCGCAGAACCATTTTGAACCCTTTTTTCTAGGAGTGTATTTGAATTCCTATTCAACTGAAGCTGAGACTAAACCACATGTGGTCATGTACTACTAAGATGACCACAAACGTCTCTGAACCACAATGCAGAATTCCGGTCACAAAGAAGTTGACACCGGATCATGAAGACCTTGTATTGGACCACATGATAACATGAAGACCTTGTATTGAACCATGTGGTAACATGAAGACGTTGTATTGGACCAAGTGGTAATATGAATACCTTGTATTGGACCACGTGGTAACATGAAGACCTTGTATTGGACCACGTGGTAACATGAAGACCTTGTATTGGACCACGTGGTAACATGAAGACCTTGTATTGGACCATGTGGTAACATGAAGACCTTGTATTGGACCATGTGGTAACATGAAGACCTTGTATTGGACCACTTGGTTGCAGTGTTTCACTCCAGGACATCGTATCCTCCAACAAAGTATTCCATTATAAGCATATCAAAGAACGTTTTGTTAAATAATGTCAAATAACTGGCCGTGAATATTAAATTAGATAAAATCAAAGTTTATTAGTCACATGCACAGGATACAGCGGGTGTAAACGGTAAAGTGAAATGCTTACTTGCAGCTCTTACTCAACAGTGCAAAATCAACATCCAGTAGCAAAGCTAATCAACAGACAACAAGCAGAACAGAGCAGAACAGAGCAGAACAGAGCAGAACAGCAGAACAGAGCAGAACAGAGCAGAACAATCGCTAAACAAGACAAGGTCATTTGCCCTTATATACAAAACAATGGCATTTTTTGCAGGAATGCGATGATAGTAGGTGAAGTGTAAAGAATAAATATAATAAAAAGTAGCAGCGATGAATGGTGTATGGTGATTGTGTGTGTGTGTGTTTATGTGTTTTTACATGTATTTATGTGTGTGTATGAGTGACTATTGAATTCTGTTGAATTGGAAGTATAAAGGTGGAATACATGAATGCAATGATAAGAAGAAACACCTCGGAAGAGAAATGTAAAAACGTACATAAATGTATCTAAAGAAATTGAAAAGATGTCCTGAAGGATTCAGATTTAATCAAGTATCAAACTTGATCGTTTGTTCTTCAATAGCCAGATGGAGATTATCAGTCTCATGACTTTTAACCTTTCCGATTCAAGCACTTCTCAAGTGGAATCACTATCTTGGATGTAGAACAACGTTTACAATATTCTAACTGCAGGCCAATGTCACTGTTTCTAACTCTTTAGAAAACACACCAAGGGTGTTGTGGAATAAGAAATATTTATATATCCTGTGACTAGTTATACCATAGAAAACCGTGGAACAAAGGCAATAGATGTAATAGAAAAATAAGAATAGTTTCTATAGGAGAGAGGCCATGAGGTCTAGTCGAGTTCTGGGAATCAGCTGTTGGCTCCGCAGCAGTCGTGATAGTAGTGATCTCTGGCAAATGGCAGCTGCTCCACCTTTTGTTTGCTGGGGCCCATGAGAGAAGCAGATCAATCTTCTCTGGAGTTAGTAACACACCACTCAAGTAAGTTATAGGTTCAAAACCCTGTTACGAATAGCCACATCCATTTTCTTTAAATGTTTTGCTTCGAGTTCAGCAGTGATAGTCAGAAAAGTCGATGTATGAAATGTAGTTTGTTTATCCCATAAGAGATCATCAAGAGTACAAGGCTGATGCAATTAGCGGTTGCATAGCACATGGCAAGATCCGGCAAGATGACACTACCATTTATTTTGTGAGAGATGTGTTGATTTCCTGCATTAGGCTTTCAGGGGATAAAGGAATATGAGAAAATAATGAATGTTGGCTCTTTGATGTGGGGTACGACACCAGTAGTGGTGTGTGGTAAAATCACTAAGGAAAATAAGCCAAGCCAGTAAAAAAGACATATTACAACCTATGTTGTGATAATTGCATTGTTTGCTCTCTAACCCATTTGTTCATACACCACTGTGAGGTAGCCTAGTGGTTAGAGCATTGGACTAGTAACCGAAAGGTTGCTGAATCGAATCCCTGAGCTGACAAGGTAAAAATATGTAATTCTGCCCCTGAACAAGGCAGTTAACCCACTGTTCCCCAGTAGGCCGTCATTGTAAATAAGAATTTGTTCTTAATAAGGCAGTGACAACAAAAAGACAACAGTCACACAGTGGTGGAATAAATTAAACTACACACATGTTTGTTTCATCACAAAATTGAAGAGCAACATCTGTTCAGTGAAGTCCATAAAGCCAATATTGCATGTAACAAACAGTTATATCACCTGTAGCATGGTCAAGGAAGTATATTTTTTAGACAGTTTACTAAACTACTACTGATTTAGAACCAAGGCGTTACCGCAAGTCAGCACAAACACAACAGGAGCACTGCCTCTGCTATTCCAGCACCATTTCAACTTAAACATCATCAAATCAACAAGACAATATATGATTAATTTATACAATGAAAAACAAACTTAAAGATACCAAAACAATTTAGTCCAATCAATGTTGTTTAATATCATGTGGCTGGCCATTGTACTGATGTGTGTGTGCTTGTGCGTGTGAGTGCCATTAAAACATTTTTTGGGAGTCACACTACTTGTAGACTGTTGAATGTCAATGCCATCCTCCTCTCTTTCATGTTAGCAAAACGGTCTATGACTCTGTGATTGTCACGCCCTGGCCTTAGTTATCTTTGTTTTTCTTATTATTTTAGTTAGTTCAGGGTGTGACATGGGGGATGTTTGTGTGTTTTTGTTTAGTCTAGGGTGTTTGTATTGTCTAGGGGGTTTTGTAGAGTTCATGGGGTTGTGTTCAGTGTAGGTGTTTATGTAAGTCTATGGTTGCCTGGATTGGTTCTCAATCAGAGACAGCTGTCTATCGTTGTCTCTGATTGGGAGCCATATTTAAGGCAGCCATAGGCATTAGGTAGGTTGTGGGTAATTGTCTATGTTTGACGTTAGTAGCTTGTGTCTGCACTTTCGTTTGTAGCTTCACTTTTGTTTAGTTTGTATTAGTGTTCGTTTCATCTTCAAATAAAGTGAAGATGTATTTATATCACGCTGCGCCTTGGTCCTCTCTTTCACACAAAGACGATCGTGACAGTGATACAGTACGCTTTTAGTTTTTGGTTGTCATATCTATCTAGCTAAAATGCTTGCTAGCCCTAACTTCCTCACACAGCCAACAATGAACCAGCTAAGTTAGCTAGCTAGTTAACGTGAGCCTAAAAGGGCTAGGCTACATCTAGGCTACATATTAAACTTCAATCGTCTCAGGACAGTGGCACAACATATGAATTTATGCTTCGATCAGAATCGCCTTCATAATCATTGGCCTGTACAGAGAATTAAGTCAAAATCACAAGTTCAAATCTCCATCTCCATCCAGGGCTAAGGAAAGTGCCGATTTAGCAAGCTATACTGCAGGACATGAACTTTATTTTTATTTTTTATTTTTATTAACAACAAATCAATACAGAACGTACATAAGGGAACACAAGTATATATAGATTATATATAATGGACAATCGAGCTAGGGGGTACAAATATCACATTACAATTACACAAGGACCTTAAGGGACATACATACACTTACAATTCTAACAGCTTTTTTGTTAGTAGAGTATTTAATAGTCTTAAAATACAGTTCAATTTCTTTTTGTAGGGTAAGAAAATGTGTTTTTTTGTTAGTAAATTTACATTTGTGTATATGAAATTTGGCCAAAAGAATAATGAAATGAATTACATAAAAATGTTTCAGCTTATTTTTATCGTATGTAAAGAATCCAAGCAGTACATCTCTCCAAAATAGTGTAAAATCTTCATAAATGTGTTCAATTATAAATCTACTGATGTCTTGCCACAGTTTTCTTACATGTATACAATGCCAAAAAAGATGCAACACTGTTTCTGGGTGGTCATTACAAAAGGAGCAATTTGAATTTATGTTTTCCTTAAACTTCTTCATATAGTGGTTGGCAGGGTAATATTTATGAATAATTTTAAAGGAAACCTCCTTAATTTTGTTAACCAGTAGGTATGTGTGTGGCAACATCCAAACTTTTTTCCAACAGATATTATCAATAAATCCATTCCAATAAGGCATGACATAAGGTATAGATACATACTGCAGGACATGATCACAAGCAGACAAGAAAGGAAAATGACGTTTTGCTTAGGATATGATATGATGGGGTCAAATCCAAACTGCTTCACCAGGACAACCCATAGTTGAACTCAGCTCAATGCTGATTGGCAAATCATTTTATATATTTTTTTATTAAGGGAGGGCAAATGCTTGCTGGTAACAATCAAATGCTACAGACGCAAACGGCATACTCTTTTGATCCAGACAGCATCAGATACTGTACATGGGCAACACATACTGAGACAGAGGGACGCTGTTTCCCTTGCTCAGATTATTTATCCGGTGAGATTCAGCTATTTGCGAATTGACAAAAAATTCTGAAAACAGAGAGACGAAAGATACTTAACAAAACAAAAAGATTGGTCAAATATTTGGGGAAGCATGGCTTCAATGAATACAGCACTGAGACATAGACACAGTTTTGAACGGATCATACATGTTTTCTTTCACGATTCATCCAATCAATTTATTTATTTTTATTTCACCTTTATTTAACCAGGTAGGCTAGTTGAGAACAACTTCTCATTTACAATTGCGACCTGGCCAAAATAAAGCAAAGCAGTTCAACACATACAACAACACAGAGTTACACATGGAGTAAAACAAACATACAGTCAATAATACAGTAGAAAAATAAGTCTATATACAATGTGAGCAAATGAGGTGAGATAAGGGAGGTAAAGGCAAAAAAAAGGTCATGGTGGCGAAGTAAATACAATATAGCAAGTAAAAGACTGGAATGGTAGATTTGCAGTGGAAGAATGTGCAAAGTAGAGATTGAAATAATGGGGTGCAAAGGAGCAAAATAAATAAATAAATACAGTAGGGGGAGAGGTAGTTGTTTGGGCTAAATTATAGATGGGCTATGTACAGGTGCAGTAATCTGTGAGCTGCTCTGACAGCTGGTGCTTAAAGCTAGTGAGGGAGATAAGTGTTTCCAGTTTCAGAGATTTTTGTAGTTCGTTCCAGTCATTGGCAGCAGAGAACTGGAAGGAGAGGCGGCCAAAGGAAGAATTGGTTTTGGGGGTGACCAGAGAGATATACCTGCTTGAGCGCGTGCTACAGGTGGGTGCTGCTATGGTGACCAGCGAGCTGAGATAAGGGGGGACTTTACCTAGCAGGGTCTTGTAGATGACCTGGAGCCAGTGGGTTTGGCGATGAGTATGAAGCGAGGGCCAGCCAACGAGAGCGTACAGGTCGCAGTGGTGGGTAGTATATGGGGCTTTGGTGACAAAACGGATGGCACTGTGATTGACTGCATACAAATGAATGAATTGTATTTAAGAGCAATTGGAGGCCACGGAAGGAGAGTTGTATGGCATTGAAGCTCGTCTGGAGGTTAGTTAGCACAGTGTCCAAAGAAGGACCAGAAGTATACAGAATGGTGTCGTCTGCGTAGAGGTGGATTAGAGAATCACCAGCAGCAAGAGCGACATCATTGACGTATACAGAGAAGAGAGTCGTCCCGAGAATTAAACCCTGTGGCACCCCCATAGAGACTGCCAGAGGTCCGGACAACAGGACCTCCGATTTGACACACTGAACTCTATCTGAGAAGTAGTTGGTGAACCAGGCGAGGCAATCATTTGAGAAACCAAGGCTATCGAGTCTGCCGATGATGTGGTGATTGACAGAGTTGAAAGCCTTGGCCAGGTCAATGAAGACGGCTGCACAGTATTGTTTCTTATCGATGGCGGTTAAGATATTGTTTAGGACCTAGAGCGTGGCTGAGGTGCACCCATGACCAGCTCTGAAACCAGATTGCATGGCATCTGTTAGTTGACTTGGCTTTCGAAGATCTTAGAAAGGCAGGGAAGGATAGATATAGGTCTGTAGCAGTTTGGGTCAAGAGTGTCCCCCCCTTTGAAGAGGGGGATGACCGCAGCTGCTTTCCAATCTTTGGGAATCTCAGACGACACGAAAGAGAGTTTGAACAGGCTAGTAATAGGGGTTGCAACAATTTCGGCAGATAATTTTAGAAAGAAAGGGTCCAGATTGTCTAGCCCGGCTGATTTGTAGGGGTCCAGATTTTGCAGATCTTTCAGAACATCAGCTGATTGGATTTGGGAGAAGGAGAAATGGGGAAGGCTTGGGCGAGTTGCTGTGGGGGGGTGCAGTGCTGTTGACCGGGGTAGGGGTAGCCAGGTGGAAAGCATGGCCAGCTGTAGAAAAATGCTTATTGAAATTCTCAATTATAGTGGATTTATCGGTATGTGACAGCGTTTCCTATCCTCAGTGCAGTGGGCAGCTGGGAGGAGGTGTTCTTATTCTCCATGGACTTTACAGTGTCCCAGAACATTTTTGAGTTTGTGTTGCAGGAAGCAAATTTCTGCTTGAAAAAGCTAGCCTTGGCTTTTCTAACTGCCTGTGTATATTGGTTTCTAGCTTCCCTGAAAAGTTGCCTATCACGGGGGCTGTTCGATGCTAATGCAGAACGCCATAGGATGTTTTTGTGTTGGTTAAGGGCAGTCAGGTCTGGAGAGACCTTTGGTTCTAAATTTCTTGAATTGGGCATGCTTATTTAAGATGGTGAGGAAGGCATTTAAAAAAACAGGCATCCTCAACTGACGGGATGAGATCAATATCCTTCCAGGATACCCCGGCCAGGTCGATTAGAAAGGCCTGCTCGCTGAAGTGTTTCAGGGAGCGTTTGACAGTGATGAGTGGAGGTTGTTTGACCGCTGACCCATTACGGATGCAGGCAATGAGGCAGTGATCGCTGAGATCTTGGTTGAAAACAGCAGAGGTGTATTTAGAGGACAAGTTGGTTAGGATGATATCTATGAGGGTGCCCGTGTTTACGGCTTTGGGGTGGTACCTGGTAGGTTCATTGATAATTTGTGTGAGATTGAGGGCATCGAGCTTAGATTGTAGGATGGCTGGGTTGTTAAGCATGTTCCAGTTTAGGTCGCCTAGCAGCACGAGCTCTGAAGATAGATGGGGGGCAATCAGTTCACATATGGTGTCCAGAGCACAGCTGGGGGCAGAGGGTGGTCTATAGCAGGCGACAACGGTGAGAGACTTGTTTTTAGAGAGGTGGATTTTTAAAAGTAGAAGTTCAAATTGTTTGGGTACAGACCTGGGTAGTAGGACAGAACTCTGCAGGCTATCTTTGCAGTACATTGCAACACCGCCCCCTTTGGCCGTTCTATATTGTCTGAAAATGTTGTAGTTAGGGATGGAGATTTCAGAATTTTTGGTGGTCTTCCTAAGCCAGGATTCAGACACGGCTAGAACATCCGGGTTGGCAGAGTGTGCTAAAGCAGTGAATAAAACAAACTTAGGGAGGAGTCTTCTAGTGTTAACATGCATGAAACCAAGGCTTTTACGGTTACAGAAGTCATCAAAAGAGAGCGCCTGGGGAATAGGAGTGGAGCTAGGCACTGCAGGGCCTGGATTCACCTCTACATCACCAGAGGAACAGAGGAGGAGTAGGATAAGGATACGGCTAAAAGCTTTGAGAATTTTTTGGGGGAGAATTGGTCGTCTAGAACATCCGGAACAGAGAGTAAAAGGAGGTTTCTGGGGGCATACATAGATGTATACAAACAGTGGTGTAAAGTACTGAAGTAAAAACACTTTAAAGTACTACTTCAGTAATTATTTGTGGTATCTGTACTTTTCTTTACTATTTATAGTTTTGACAACTTTTACTTTTACTTCACTACATTGCTAAATAAAATATTGTACTTTTTATTACATACATTTTCCATGACAATCCAATAGTCTGACGGACTATAGTCTGACGGACTCACTTAACACAAATGCATCTTCTGTCGATAATGGCTGAGTGCTGGAGTGTAAAAATCTGTAAATTTAAAAAACAAGAAAATGGTGCCGTCTGCTTTGCTTATGTCATGACGTTGCCTGCTTGGGTATTGCAAAACCCCACCGCCCTCTCCCTGCCTCTCCCTTTCCTACCACAACCCATGCGGTGATCACAGAGAGACGTCGTAAATTCCTGAGAATCTCCTCATGGCCAAACAGTATTAAGAGAGAGGGTAAACTTTCAGGACAAAGGAATTCTCTTCCACCTCACAGAACTTGAGGTACGAACATATTTCATATTCCTGCAAAAGTATAAAAGATCGGTGGAGAGTCCAGCTATTAACATGCCCGTTTGTCCCCATGTGGGAAACTCATGAGAGACTGTGGGACTACATTACCATACCGCTGTTTATATAATAACCTCAGATATGAGGTTTACATCTGTTTGTTGTATAAAATGAATGAGTGAGTATGATACTGTTTGTATAATTGTGTAATATGATTTTGGACTGTTTAATGAAGAAAAATACAAATCCCTTTTTGATTTGAACTAAACCCGAGGACCCGCCCCTGAGCCAGTTGGGTCAGACATCCAAGGACAGCCCCTTCCTGCTATCTGAATAAAAGTCAACTCTGAGAAATTACCATTAGACCATGTTTTTCTCCATTAGGAGGAGAACGAAGGTTAAGTAACATTGCTGAATCTTTAACCATACCACGTGGTTAAACTCTTAGACGATCAAGAACAAGTCCTTGATATTGACTACTAGTCTGCAGCTAGGAATTCGGTATCATTTGAACGCGAAGAAAGACAACCGCCGAAACATCCATTCTATAACGAATGTCACTCTGAACTATCCACAATAACCGAGACAGAAGGAACTCCAACAGAAACTAACTTCACTCCAACAATCAAGACGACACACACCGAGCGTAACTATATATATATTGATTGCAATTGTTCCCGAATGAGTGAGCGTTCATGTGTAAAGGATTAGCATGTCAATTGTTATAATTATGAACTCTAGTGACTTCTTAGTCGAACCACAATTTTTCCTTTGTCTAACTACATTACCATACCGCTGTTTATATAATAACCTCAGATATGAGGTTTACATCTGTTTGTAAACTGTTGATTATCGTAAATTGTAAATTGTTGATTATGCCGGTTTAGCCCCCTAGGGAATATTTCTCCCATAATTTTCATATAACCATTTTAAGTTTGTTTGTTTGTTTGTGCATTTCTGTGAATTAATTAGTTAGTAATAAATAAATGATTTAAGACAATTGATGTATGGATGACTCATAGTGAAGACTGGGTTCGTGCAGATAATCAACAATTTACGACGTTTGGAATGAGACTAACGTGAGGTAAAGTAAATAAATCATTAATTAGAAGACTATTGATCAGATATGAAAATATCTGAAAGGTTATATTGGGAAATTATAACTTTGTAATCTGACTACTTTCCCAAATTCATAGTTAATTAGTTACGTTATTACTCAGTTGATCGCGTAATCCCTAATTACAGGAATCTTTGATAAAAACTATAAGTCTTCAATTTAATGATAGCAAAGACACGACACTTAATATAAGGAATTTTAAATTATTTATACTTTTACTTCTACTTTTGATACGTAAGTATATTTTAGCAATTACATTTACTTTTGATACTTAAGAATAATTCAAACCAAATACCTTTAGACTTTTACTCAAGTACTATTTTACTGGGTGACTTTCACTTTTACTTGAGTAACTTTCTATTAGGGTATCTGTCCTTTTACTCAAGAATGACAATTGGGTAATTTTTCCACCAATGTATACAAACATGTTATGGGCATGCATATCCAACGTGTTCTCAGGGCAATTGGTATAATTCTGTACATAAATCTGGTACACTCCATTTACTATGATATATTATGTTATGTTGGGTTACATTATGAATGGCATAGCAGTTGTACAATATCATACACATTATAGAATGTATAGTGTATTATTATACATATTTCTCTGAGACCAGGTTTCTTGTTGCGCCCAATGACAACAAAGGAGAATTAGTGGAGAATTTACATTGGTGGACCGCACCACCTCTCCAGAGGGGGGTGCGGTCTGCCAAACACATTACCGGGGGCAAACTACCCGCCCTCAAGGACACCTACAGCACCTGATGTCACAGGAAAGCCAAAAATATCATCAAGGACATCAACCACCCAAGCCACTGCCTGTTCACCCCGCTATCATCCTGAAGGCGAGGTCAGTACAGGTGCATCAAAGCTGGGACCGAGAGACTGAAAAACAGCTATCTCAAGGCCATTAGACTGTTAAACAGCCATCACTAGCACATTAGAGGCTGCTGCCTATAGGCATAGACTAGAAATCACTGGCCACTCTAAGGAATGGAACACTAGTCACTTTAATAATGTTTACATATCTGACATTACTCATCTAATATGTATGTACTGTATTCTATACTATTCTACGGTATCTTAGTCACTTAATAATGTTTACATATCTGGCATTACTCATCTCATATGTATATACTGTTTTCTATACTATTCTACGGTATCTTAGTCACTTAATAATGTTTACACATCTTGCATTACTCATTTCATATCAAATCAAATTTTATTTGTCACATACACATGGTTAGCAGATGTTAATGCGAGTGTAGCGAAATGCTTGCTCTTCTAGTTCTGACCATGCAGTAATATCTAACAAGTAATCTAACCTTACAATTTCACAATAACTACCTTATACACACAAGTGTAAAGGAATGAATAAAACTATGTACATAAAAATATATGAATGAGTGATGGCCGAACGGCATAGGCAAGATGCAGTAGATGGTATAGAGTACAGTATATACATATGAGATGAGTAATGTAGGGTATGTAAACATTATATAAAGTGACATTGTTTAAAGTGGCTAGTGATACATTTTTTACATTAAGATGGCAAGATGCAGTAGATGGTATAGAGTACAGTATATACATATGAGATGAGTAATGTAGGGTATGTAAACATTATATAATGTAGTATATACTGTATTCTATACTATTCTACTGTATCTTAGTACATTCCGCTCTGACATTTCTTGTCCATATATGTATATAGTCTTAATTCATTCCTTACTTAGATTTACGTGTATTTTGGGTATATGTTGTGTAATTTGTTAGATATTACTTGTTAGACATTACTGCACTGTCAGAGCTAGAAGCACAAGCATTTTGCCACACGCGCAATAACATCTGGTAATCACGTGTATGTGACTAATAACATTTGATTTGATTTGGTTAGGTGAACTAATGACAAAAGTAGGATAATTTGTGTGAAAGGTTAGGAGAACTAAAATGACACAGGTTAGGTAAAATGGCTTACTCGAACACCAAAACCTTTGGACTGCTAGACGGTGACGGATTACCCCAACCCATCCTCCCCGACCAACCTCCCTTCTTTTATTTCTGTCTAAAGTAACTACACCATTAGTAGGTGTCATGTCTTGGAGGTGCTCAGAAATAAGTAAAGTGTGTTTCGCAAGGCTCTGAGGCCAGGCTGACATATCCAAAAAGATCAATGGCAGCCTCTTTGTTAAAACTCAGCAGTCAGGCGAATGTGAGGTGAATCAAGTTTGTTTTCATCAGCTCTGAGGACAAGGTCCATGCTTTGCATAATCCCTCCAACAGTGCCTGTATATTCCATTACATGACGTATGGTTCTCCACAGCCCTGGATCATAACATCTGCCATTACTACCCCGCTACCCCTCCTCCTCCCTCCATTCCACATCACATGAGGTCAGTGGACAGACAGGCGCATTAAGACAATTAAGACGGGCCCCTTAACCCTGCTGTCTGGCTCCCCGACGCGGGCGGAAAAGCTTCTATCGTTCGCCTGGGCAAGACTGATGACAAATAGAAGACCATTACCAGGAAGGAGGTAACTCCAGGACTTCAGAGCGTCTGAGAGAGCCTGGTGCTGTAGCAATTACCCAAGATGACCGGATCGAACAGCGGGAAGAGAGAAGAGAGGACAGAGGTGATGTGAGAGTAAGAGAGAGGGAGAGGACGAACGAGGGAGAGGGAAAAAAATAGAGAAAATGTGAGAGTGAGAGAAAAATAAAAGAAAGAGGAGATGGGATGAGAGGAAAATAGAAGACAAAAAGAAAGAGGAGAGGAGACATAAAGGGACGAACAAAAGAGAAGAAGAAACTCAATTGAAGAGAAGAGAGTTCTGGATGGCTTAGATTTTTCACTCACTATCATAGAGTGTTTACCTCAGAGGAATCCTGATGGTAAAATAAGACTGGCAAAGGTCAGACTCAACAACCTGTTAGAGAATTAGGGCTATTCAAAAAGGGAGCTGTCCTCTTGGAAACAACAGTATTGAATCAACACTGTCTCACTGATATCAGTGCAGGGTTCTATTACACACTTAGATTTATGTCTAGTCCTGTACTTTTCTTTCACACAGTATGAAACCACAAACATCACCAAATTGCCTCCACCTAGCCAATCCTCTCAGATGGAGTAGCTAGGGTCTAGGAAAGACTGAACCAAGAGAACCAGGGCAACCCCAAGAATCTCACCCCTGACTGGGAGCCAACCATCGGTTCCCCTCCTGGACCCCATGGCCTGGCCTGCTGCTGTGCTAACTGCATTTCAGACAGACGCTTTTACAGCCTGATTTACAGGGCCACATGATTTCCACATGGCTAAACTATGTCCTTTGTAGCTGCTCACGACTCCCTTCCCCCTTACCCTCTCATGGACAGCTGTTCATCAATCTTAGAGCAGATAAAGCTGTCCTCTCTCTCTCACCAGCCAGTCCAGACTATGGGCCACTGTTAGGTGAGAGGCTGGAGAGTTTAGCCAAGATGGCCGACATGTTCTTGTTCTGAGAGATGAAAGAATGTAGCCAGTATGACATGCGGCTCTAGTTGAGGTAGGTAGATCTTTGGCATAAAAATATTCATACCACTGGGCCAACAACATGAGAGCAGCCATTGGTAATCAATAGACTGCAAAATATTGTTAATTGATTGAGCATCTACAAATGCAGCAATGTTACAAGCCAAGGGCCATGCAGTTGACACTAATACATTAAACAAAATAGATAAATAAATAGATAAATAAATATGAGTGACTTTTGGATATTTGATTAGTTGATGTTTCGTACATTGATAGATTGCTATGAATCGACTATTGAATTCTACATAGAACCTGTGAAGGGGGAGGTGAAAGATGACTGACAGTAGGATGGCGAGGGAAGACTGAGTGTATGTGTAAGCTACAGAGGAAGACAGAGGGGAGGACAGTCCGCTAGGATAGCTGGATAGCTCATATCAGTGTATTTCTGCCTCATAAAACAATATTATACTGAATCATATTGAGGCTGCTTACACTGGCGCCCTTTTTACCTCTGACAAATCAGCTGGAATCTCTACATGGCATTATTTCTGATCCTGTGACATTGGATCATTTAATATGTCTACGCTACCCATATAAACCTACAGCAGAGACACCCATAAACAAATACAAGCAGGTGAGGGTTGAGTGATGCGTTGTTGGCTCAGGTCTAGCGATACATGCCACGGCACTTTTTAGCAACGGCCTTCAATGGCCTCACCAGGCGAAAATTAATAGTTCCCGAGCGCCAGATAAACGATGGTGTATGTATTGGACCCCGCCTAATAAAATCTGGACGATCTGTCCAGAAGAACAGAACATTACTCTCCCCACCAAGCCCTAGCCAAGGAGTGGGTGGGATTTATGATGGGTAAGCACCTTTTTCTTTTCTCTCCATTGATTTTGGGATGGTCAATCGGATGATTGTGAGAAGACTGAAGATTTATGACCCCGGAGGAACCAATAGTTTTCATCAAGGGTGTAAAGCCTGGAGAGCGAATAGCCTTCACCCGCTATCCCATACTGAGAGAAAGTTGTGTTTCTTCCAGGGCCCTAGCCCAGAAAAAACAGTGTAATAAATGGACAACTCAATCACTGTGATTGCTACTGGGGTTCTGGGAAGTGAAAAAAAACATGGTGAAATCAACACTTTGATGGAATGAAAGATAAGAAGCTAGGCAATTTGGGATACATTAATCAATCTGAGATAACTTGCCTCAAAGGGCGATTCATCTCTCATCTCCACCCTCCGCTCGTTGATATATCTAGATAAAGCGCATAGCTTTATTGAACGCTTGTAATCATTAAATGCTTTCGATACAAATTAACTTACCGCAGTTCCTACGATCTATGTGGAGGAGGGAGAGCGGGAGAGACAGACAGGGAGCAAATCCTTGGAGAGTAATCGAAAAGGAACCAAAGTGACATTCTGTATCTTCTGTCACTCCCAAGAATGAAGGCATTAAAATTACATAAGACTGCAGCATTTCTGTATTCTCTTCCCCTTCTCTCACCTCCTCTCTATTTGTGCTCGAAGTGTGCAGCATTAAACTTTTATGCGGCTAACAAACAGCTAGGAAATTGGTTCTTGGGTTGTATGACATTGGTAGGAAAAAAACTGAGAAAAATCCCCTCCGCCCCATCAAGTAACAGTTGCTGTGTGCAGTGAATCGATATACAGTGCCTTCAGAAAATATTCATACACCTTGACTTATTCCACATTTTATTGTGTTTTAGAATTCAAAATTAATTAAATACTCCATAATGACAAAGTAAAAACATGTTTGCAGAACTTTTAGCAAATTTATTTCAAATGAAATACAGAAATATCTAATTTACATTAGTATTCACACCCCTAAGTAATACTTAGTAGAATCCCCTTTGGCAGCGATTACAGCTGTGAGTCTTTAGTGTCTGAGAGCTTTCCACACCTGGATTATGCAACATTTGCTCATTATTCTTTTCAAAATTCTTCAAGCTGTGTCAAATTGGTTGTTGATCATTGCTAGACAACCTTTTTCAAGTCTTGTTATAGATTTTCAAGTAGATTTAAGTCAAAACTGTAACTCGGCCACTCACTCACATTCTTGGTAAGCAACTGTGTATAACGGCGCCGGAGGGGATGGCTGCTGTTTTACGGGCTCCTAACCAATTATGCTATTTTGTGTGTTTTTTCGCACTGTTTGTAATTTATTTTGTACATAATGTTTCTGCCACCGTCTCCTATGACCGAAAAGAGCTTCTGGATATCAGAACAGCGATTACTCACCTCGAACAGGACAAAGCTTTTTTCTTTAATGAGTCTGACGCAAAGGATATACTGTTGCTCCCGGAGCAGGCCCAAATCCCTGTCCTTCGCATGAAGAAAAGATAGAGATACAGGGGGCGCAGATCCAGGTGCCTTATGAAAATTAGTCGGTGAGAGTGTAACCCGCCTTTACCATCTGTTCTTTTGGCCAACGTGCAATCACTGAGAATAATCTGGATGAGCTCCGTTCGAGACTATCCTACCAACAGAACATTAAAAACTGTAATATCTTATGTTTCACGAGTCGTGGCTGAACGGTAACACAGATAATATACAGTTGGCTGGGTTTTCCTTGCATTGGCAAGACAGTCTCAAGGTATTGCTCGCCTGAGGTAGAGTACCTCATGATAAGCTGTAGACGACACTATTTCCCACCACAAACCAATGCTGGCACTAAGACCGCACTCAACTGCACTCAACGAGTATAAGGTCATAAGCAAACAAGAAAACGCTGATCCAGAAGCAGCACACATGTGACATGCTGATCCAGAAGTGGCCGGGGACTTTAATGCAGGTGAACTTAAATCCGTTAGACCTAATTTCTACCAGCATGTCACATGTGCAACCAGAGAAAAAAAAACTTATACCACCTTTACTCCACACAAAGAGACGCATTCAAAGCTCTCCCTCGCCCTCCATTTGGCAAATCTGACCATAATTCTATCCTGATTCCTGCTTACAAGCAAAAACCAAAGCAGGAAGTACCAGTGACTCGCTCAATACAGAAGTGGTCAGATGACGCGGATGCTACGCTACAGGATTGTTTTGCTAGCACAGACTGGAATATGTTCTGGGATTCATCCTATGGCATTGAGGAGTATACCACCTCAGTCGCCGGCTTCATCAATAAGTGCATCGACGACGTCGTCCCCACGGTGACCATACGTAAATATCCCAACCAGAAGCCATGGATTACAGGCCACATCTGCACCAAGCCAAAGGCTAGAGCTGCCGCTTTCAAGGAGCAGGACACTAACCGGACGCTTATAAGAAATCCCGCTATGCCCTCCGACAAACCATCAAACAGGGAAAGCGTTAATACAGGACTAAGATTGAATGCTACTTCAACGGCTATGACAAACGTCAGAAGTGGCAGGACTTGAAAACTATTACGGACAACAAAGGGAAACCCACCCGCAAGCTGCCCAGTGACGCAAGTCTACCAGACAGGCTAAATGCCTTTTATGCTCGCTTCGAGGCAAGCAACACTGAAGCATGCATGAGGGCACCAGATGTTCCAGACAATTGTTTAATCACGCTCTCCGTAGCCAATGTGAGCAAGACCTTTAAACAGGTCAACATTCACAAGGCCACGGGGCCAGACAGATTACCAGGACGTGTACTCAGAGCATGCGCGGACCAGCTGGCAAGTATCTTCACTGACATTTTCAACCTCTCCCTGACCGAGTCTGTAATGTCTACATGTTTCAAGCAGACCACCATAGTCTCTGTGCCCAAGAAAGTGAAGGTAACCTGCCTAAATGACTACCGCTCCGTAGCACTCACGTCTGTTACCATGAAGTGCTTTGAAAGGATGGTCATGGCTCACATCAACACCATCATCCCGGAAACCCTGAACCGCCTCCAATTTGCATACTGCCCCAACAGATCCACAGATGACGCAATCTCATTTGCACTCCACACTGCCCTTTCCCACCTGGACAAAATGAACACCTATGTGAGAACGCTGCTCATTGACTACAGCTCAGTGTTCACCACTAAGTTAAGGACCCTGTAACTAAACACCTCCCTCTGCAACTGTATCCTGGACTTCCTGACGGGCCACCCCCAGGTGGTAAGGGTAGGCAACAACATATCTGCCATGCTGATCCTCAACACGGGGGCCAAGTAACCAAAAGGTTTCTGGATCAAATCCCCAAGCTGACAAGGTAAAAATCTGTCATTCTGCCCCTAAGCAAGGCAGTTAACCCACTGTTCCCCGGGAGCCAAAGACGAGGATGTCGATTATGGCAGCCCCCCACACCTCTCTGATTCATAGCAGTTGGGTTAAATGTGGAAGACACATTTCAGTTGGATGCATTCAGTTGTACAACTGACTAAGTATCCCCCTTTCCCTTTTCCTCAGGGGTGCGTGCATTGTCCCCTCCTGTCCTCCCTGTTCACCCATGACTGTGTGGCCAAGCATCATTAAGTTTGCTGACGACACAACAGTGGTAGGCCTAATCACGACAACAATGAGACAGCCTATAGGGAGGAGGTCAGAGACCTGGCAGTGTGGTGCCAGGACAACAACCTCTCCCACAACATGAGCAAGACTAAGGAGCTGATCGTGGACTACAGGAAAAGGAGGGCCGAACATGTCCCCATTCACATCGACGTGGGTTGTAGTGGAGCAGGTCAAGAGCTTCAAGTTCCTTGGTGTCCACATCATCAACAAACTATCATGGTCCAAACACACTAAGACAGTCGTGAAAAGGGCATGACAAAGCCTCTTCTCCCTAAAGGAGACTGAAAAGATTTGGCATGGGTCCCCAGATCCTCACAAAGTTCTACAGCTGCACCATCGAGAGCATCCCGACCTCTATACAAGGTGGTGTCAGAGGAATGCCCAAAAAATAGTCAAGGACTCCAGTCACCCAAGTCATAGACTGTTCTATCTGCTACTGCACGGCAAGCGGTACCGGAGCACCAAGTCTGGGTTCAAAAGGCCCCTAATAAGCTTCTACACCCAAGCCATAAGACTGCTGAACAATTAATCAAATGGTCACACAGACTATTTGCATTGACCCCCCCTCGCTGTTTATTATCTATGCATAGTCACTTTACCCCTACCTACATGTACAAATGACGTCAATTACCTCAACTTACAAGTACCCACTGTATATAGCCTTGTTTTTATTATTTTATTGTGTTACTTTTTCAACTTTAGTTTATTTAGTAAATATTTTCTTAACTCTATTTTCTTAAAACTGCATTATTGGTTAAGGGCTTGTAAGTAAACATTTCATGGTAAGGTATACCTGTTGTATTCGTTGCATATGACAAAAACAATTTGATTTGAACTCCAGTGTAGATTTGGCCTTGTGTTTTAGGTTATTTGTCCTGCTGAAAGGTGAATTCATCTCCCAGTGTTTGGTGGAAAGCAGACTGAACCAGATTTTCCACTCGGATTTTGCCTGTGCTTAGCTCCATTCCGTAAAAATGTTTATCCTGAAAATCTCCCCAGTCCTTAACGATTACAAGCATACCCATAACATGATGCAGCCACCACTATGCTTGAAAATATGGAGAGTGGTACTCAGTAATGTGTTGTATTGGATTTGCTCCAAACATAACACTTTCTATTCAGGAGAAAAAGTTAATTATTTTGCCAATTCTTTTGCAGTATTACTTTTGTGCCTTGTGGCAAACAGGATGAACGTTTTGGAATATTTTTATTCTGTACAGGCTTCCTTCTTTTCACTCTGTCATTTAGGTTAGTATTGTGGAGTAACTGTAATGCTATTGATCCATCCTCAGCTTTCTCTTATCACAGCCATTAAACTCTATAACTGTTTTAAAGTCACCATTGGTCTCATGGTGAAATCCCTGAGCTGTTTCCTTCCTCTCCTTCAACTGAATTAGGAAGGACACCTGTATCTTTGTAGTGACTGGGTTCATTGATACACCATCCAAAGTGTAATGAATAACTTCACTATGCTCAAAGGGCTATTTATTGTCTGCTTTTACATTTTTACCCATCTACCAATAGGTGCCCGTCTTTGCGAGACATTTGAAAACCTCCCTGCTCTTTGTGGTTGAATCGGTGTTTGAAATTCACTGCTTGACTGAGGGACCTTACAGATAATTGCATGTGTGGGGTACAGAGATGAGGTAGTAATTCAAAAATCATGTTAAACACTATTATTGCACACAGAGTGAGTCCATGCAACTTATCATGTGACTTGTTAAGCAAATGTTTACTCCTGAACTTATTTAGGCTTGCCATAACAAAGGGGTTGAATACGTATTGAGTCAAGACATTTCAGCTTTACATTTTTTATTAATTGGTAAACATTTTAAAAAACATTATGGGGTATTAAATTCAGGCTGTAACTACAAAATGTGGAAAAAGTCAAGGGGTGTGAATACTTTCTGAAGGCACTTTATGCTTATCACCGCCCACGAGTGTCTATTGATTGCAGTCTAATTTTACACCCTGGAATGGTGGGTGTCAAGCCGTGGTCGATTAGTGCCTCCATGCCTGCTCCTAACATCCCCGTAAGTCTGTACACTTGGCACGGCAGATTAAAGAGTGTAGAGATGGGGCAAGGCCAGTTTCCAGTAGCGAACATGGGAGCCTGGAGGACTAAATCATGCAAGGACGATGCAGACAACGTGACTACGGTCACTGACTCTAATACTCTGTTATAATTATGTTTATGTTATTAATCATTTGTTGTTGGAGTGTAGAGCTTCCTCTCTGATTTATGTGTCCATTACTGTGAGGTAAGCACAAGATTCACACACAGTTCATGGAAAAGTTTGAATTGAGGAGCGATAAAGTTTTTGCCGTTGTCTGTTGTCATGACATGAGGTGTTTCAGAATCTGCGAGCACAAAAATGTGTATTGTAGCATTAGAGGACTTCCATAGCTCCAGCTATGGAAGTCCCTGTCGTCTTCATATTGTGTTAACATTGTGTTATTGTGTACTGAAGCTACGGAACCAAAACCCCCATACTCCCCCATGGGCTATTGAGTGGTGCAGCGGTCTAAGGCACTGCATCTCAGTGCAAGAGGTGTCACAACAATCCTTGGTTCGAATCCAGGCTGTATCACATCCGGCCGTGATTGGAAGTCCCATACGGCGACGCACTTGGTCCAGCGTCATCCAGGTATGGCCGGGGTCGGCTGTCATTGTAAATAAGAATTTGTTCTTAACTGACTTGAACTAGAAAAAATAAAGGTTAAATAAATACAAGGTATCATGCTTGCTATGACATTAGCATATTACACATTCCAATTTAATCAGATAGGTCAACACGTGTGTCATTGAAAACTCTTCACCTCATTAACATAAATGTTATAGCCATGATCAGAGCAGGCAGACCAATCCGCTGTATCACAGCTTTGGGATCATCGCTTTATGAGCCAGAGATGAGATGCTATTAGCATGTGATTCTGAATGGCTGATCTTTAGGTGGGCTGCGTTTGTAATGATTCCTTTGAAGGAGCTCATAAAGAGGCATGGCCACAGGAGCCATAAAACAGGTTGTAAATGCCGGAGGACAAAAGGACAGTCAAACTGACCAGGAGTGGAGGGTGGCTCCATAACAGATCCAACAACACACCCAAACAGAACCTTGTTCAGTAGGGCATGTCATAGTCAAATGGTTTGCAATGGGAAAATAACATCTGTGTTTTAATTGGACATGTTTAGGTGGTAGGGGAGGACATTTCAAAATGTCTTTGCCTGAACACTGCCCAGCTCTTATACGTGACATGTGATGATGTCGGTAAGAGCAGCTACACCCAGCTTGCTAATTGTGTTCTGTTACCACTTGTTTAAATATGAATCCTTATTCATGTCTTGTCTTGTGTTTATGGCATGCTAACCCTTCAACTGCTGCTCTTATACATTTCAATAGCAGTTTGGGGTTGACGGTGCATTCAGCCATTTTACAATGTATATGATTTGGTATTTTGTATGCTAAGTGAATATTGAGAGAATTGTCATACAAACAATGTTTATGGCATATGAAGCACAACTCTGACAGAATGAATGTAAGCCTTTAACACAGACATAGTTAAATATACATGTCATCAACAACAAGTTATAGGAAGTCACATTAACATTCTTTGTGTGCTGCAATCCTTGTCCAAATGCATTTTCTCATAAGATAGAAATAACACAATAACGCTAATAACATATTTTTAGTCGAATTATTAAACAGGTTCTGTTTTAATTAATTTCTCATTTATCTGTATAAATCATAATATTATATCAGGTTTACAGCAGTGATATAATCTCTCCATCTCATAGATCATCTTCATTAACGATCATTTGAAGCCACCTAATAAAAAGACAGAGTGGTATTGTGAAAGTATGTGTGGAAAACCTCCAGAGGAGATAATAGCAATGGTGGACACTGGAGCCATTATCCCAACCCCCTGAGCACCTCCTCCAATTTACATTTTAGTAGACCCTCCTATCCAGAGTGACATGCAGTAATGAGTTCATACATTTTGTTGTTGTTGTACTGGTCCCACATGGGAATTGAACCCACAACCCTGGCATTGCAAGCACCATGCGCTACCAACTAAGCCACACGGGACCCATAATTACACACGGGACTGATGTGGAGTCATCGACCATGAACCAGTAGCCATGTGCTTCTCATATGGACTATCACATCATATGAAGTTATGGGGTCTTCTTATGTGGGGAGAGACACCAACAATAGTTACGAATGACATTTCCATGAGTGATGACCCAGGTTTAGTGAAGCTATGGCTCATTCCTCATCATTTGCACCCATTAACGGAGCATGTCTGTCACTCGTGTCGAACGGCTCCGCCGCCTGGCTGATATGTACAGGCATGACACCCCTGTCATATAACGGGCCCTTAACATGTAGGAATGGCCGCTGGTTCTCCAACGCGCCAACGATTGTCGTGTATCTAAATCTTCTTCATTACAGTCTACGGTTCTGTGTTTCACCGTAGCTCCTTCTTTTTATGAGTCAACAATGTTGTGTCATGACTCTCGCGCAGCGGGCACGCCGGAGCTGAAACGCAGTGAATTGCACTTAATTTCATGCCATCAGCATTAATCTATGATCAGGTTTCCATCGCACACTCACCCCAGAGTAAAGCGATCCCTGAGGGCTATCTGTGTTAGTCAATCCCCCTCCCTTTTACCCTCAGAACAGCCTCAATTCATTGCGGCACGGACTCTGCATTCCACAGGGATGCTGGCCCATGTTCACTCCAATGCTTCGCACAGTTGTGTCAAGTTGGCTGGATGTCATTTGGGTGACGGACCATTCTTGATACACACGGGAAACAGTTGAGCGAGAAAAATCTTGCAGCATAGCAGCATTACACAAACTGGTGCACCTACTAACATACCCCGTTCAAAGGCATTTTTTGTCTTGCCCATTCACCCTCTGAATGGCACACACACACAATCCATGTCTCAAATGTCTCAAGGATTAGCAATCCTTCTTGTCTCCTCCCCTTCATCTACACTGATTGAAGTGGATTTAACAATTGACATCAATAAGGGATCATAGCTTTCACCTGGATTGACCTGGTCAGTCTCTGTCATGGAAAGAACAGGTGTTCTTAATGTTTTGAATACTCAGTTTATATTTGACTGCTGAATTAAAGCACCCGATTGGGGGAAGAGCACCATTCATAGACAGTAGACACTGTTGTTCTATCTATAAAGGAATCCTAGGACCATATTTGAGAGCAAAACCCATTTGGAGACTCTACCGACCAATCCCAAAGCAACCCCTATAGCTCCTAGAAGATCTGACAGGGTTTCATACTGTAGGTGTAAGCAATATGGTAAAAAGTCCCCCTAACCTATTACCTATCCATTCCTCCCAGATCACCACAAGTGAGTAAAGGATAGGGGTTAGGGGTTGGTTTGGGATTGGACATAGGTAGGAGATTAGAGGTAAAAGAGAGAGAGAGAGTAAGATAGAGAGAGGAAGAGGGGAGGAGAAAGAGAGGTGGGTAGAAAGATAAATATTTGTATTACATATGAAGAGTGGGAGGAGGGAAAGTCAAGTAGCTCCTCCATGCTTATGAAACAGCAAACTAGCCCCGATATACATTCTCCCCATTTAGGTTTCCTGCGTCAGCGAATGTTGTAGCCACTCACAAGTTTTCCTTTCCCCTTCAAGGCGGGATAAATAATGAATTTTCAATCATGTGCTTGAGACGAATGTGAATGCAGGGATATGCACCCCACCCTCCATCCAGTCCTTACATACAGCATGAGCTGAGCTGTTAACAACATAGATCTGTCTGTGCCTCCTCCTCGCCTCTGCGCTCAATGCACACTGTACTGTAAATGTTGTCCATGTCTCTGTCACTGTCATTGGACCCCAGCAGCACATCTGGGTGCTATTCATTAGGCCCCAGATGGACGAAAATGCACTAAAACACAAATGTACTACCTAGATTTGTCACAAAACGTTTTCTGTTGCAAAATGTTGTCTATTGCATGCTCGAATGACTACGACCATGGTTTTGGCACCCTTGCTCTTTAACACATGCAGTGTTGTTATTGATTGGTGGATGAGAGGGGAGGTGTTGGGTCGGAGGGGAGGAGTGTGGTGACACGTTGCCATGACATATTAGCAGGAAGTTTCTCTCCATGGTGGTGGGCGTGTTCCCCTGTTGCCATGGTAAAGTTGCCTGGGAACGTGGAAGTGAAAGTGTAGAATGTTTGTGCTTATTAAATGTCCCCACAGACACCCACCTCAACCCTCCACAATGACACCCCACCCCATTCACACCCCACCCCATTCATCTGTCCAACACTGGTCCTAGACAATATTTCTGTGTTCAAAATACACACATCCAATATACTTCACAGTTGTAGGATGCCAGTCATATTCTGAGAAAACCCCCTATGAATTTATATAGGATTTATAATAGTGGTTGCATGTTTGGACTTGAAATGTGGGTGTTGCCACAGCTATTCGATATACTAGGCTTTTGCTCGGAGAAACTCGGGGTCGGGAATCCTTTTTTCCAGATTTTTTTCATCATGTCGCCCTTGGTGACATCAGACCGTGGTTGCCAGAGGCATATCCAGCAGCACTATTAGGAAAGAGAGCTCTCAAGGTCTGTCTATGTACTCCTGGATAACACATTAGTGTACAAGTCCGGCGGCTTATAGATAGCCAAGAGCAACAGTACATCACCCCCTTCTCTTAATAGAGCCAGCCTCGGTTCCTGTGTTTGCAGTCTTATAGCTTTCCACATGCCCCCCAACCGCGTGATCCTTCATGTGTCAAACCAAGGAGAGGGAGCACACACATGTGGGTTTGTGCGCACACACACACACACACACACACACACACACACACACACACACACACACACACACACACACACACACACACACACACACACACACACACACACATGCCTGCACTTACACACCCAAGCAAGCCCTATCCCCCTGCCTTATTAATTATGTATACAGTCACAATAGAGGCGGTTTGCAGGAAAAAGCACATGACCAATAGTTTCCTGCTTGGTTTAAGCGAATGATGGGAGGGCCATGATTTCCCTAAGGGGCTGTTCTAGGCCTCTCTTCTGAGGAGGAGAAACGGAGATCTTCCCCATAAAACCTGATTGTTAATTTTGAGCGAATGAGGACAGCGATTAAAATGGATGACATTTCAAAAGCATAATAACAATGTGGCCATGATTGACTGCGACTGATCTGTGGCAGGCATGCTGTTATTGTTACTTGAAGTCTCACTAGAAGCCGGGAGAATGATATGTACCAATATTTCATATTTCTCTGATGGATTTTTTTTTTCTGTCACAAATGTAACCAGGATGATATGAACATGAATGAGTTCTCTGATCCCTAGTACCACTCCAATATCTATATTGAAGGAGTTTTTCCCCCTTCCATTACACGTCTGAAGTGCTATCGCGTAGACTCCTCAACTCTAGCTCATTTCGGTGGAGTGTTGCTATCTCTCTATGGGAAGATAAGCCATCCCCTGAAACCTTTATCTGCTCAGAGGGAGGAATGCACCTTAATGAAGTGCACTGCACACACACACACACACACACACACACACACACACACACACACACACACACACACACACACACACACACACACACACACACACACACACACACACACACACACACACACACACACACACACACACACACACACTTGTTTACATAATGCCTTTATTGAAGTTGTAATCTGAAAGGCAGGTGTATTGAGGGAGGAGGGAGCACTTTGTAAAAGGTTGGATTAGAGGGGCCCTTGCTAGTTTAATGGATTAACGGATGGTTCTCATTTGTGTCCTTATAAACCTGTCAAGAACCTGTTAGGAACCATTACGGCCGAGGATTGCTTATAGAGGAAACGGAATGAGTAAGGAATGTCCTTTTGTTTTATGTTATTCTAGCCAGTATTTATCTTGCATTTAACCAGGCATGTCAATTGAGCTTGAAAACATATGTTTTAAGAGAGACCTGGCAAGAAATCTCGTAACAGGAATATTGCTGTCTCTTCACTTCTTGACATCCTAACTGAATCCTAATGATATGTATCAAAACTATTTGCCCATTGGAATCGCATATTGTATGTCGGATAAACCTGTAATGTGAGAAAATGCTCTATGTCACATGAATGCAGTGAAATGGTAATTATAATCTAAATATTCACATCGTCAGTGCTCGAAGACCTCTGGGAATATTTGACTAGCTAGACCCACACACAAACGCCTCAGAAAAAGCCAACCGCCGTTTTCTCCAGCATCGTGATGTCGCAAAAGGCAGAACCTGCATGGCTAACATTGTATTTATAGCCCCAGGAAGTAGGCCACTCTCCATCGCTTACATCCTAGCATACATCTTAAACATGTTACACAATAATGCGGTTATGTAACAATTCAGAGAAGTGGCACTTAGGGGTTTCCGGCTGCAGCCCATCTAAGAGCCCTGTGCGATGCTCTGGCAATCTGGGTCTTACCGGGAATCTCTGATACGTTGGTATGAAGGAGGAAGGAAGGAGTGAAGACAATATCAAGCATCCTGATCCACCCCTGCGGTGTAAACACATGTAAATCCATATGGGCAAACTATATGCATCAGGATATATAAAGAATACCCACTGGGCACACTACCTCATTTCAATGTCTAAATGTGGGTAATATTTGGTTGAGACGTTGATCAATGAGATATAAACCTTTTTTCACCCACTCAAAAAGACAGCCAGAGTGTTTTGTCATCTAACTGTGTTATCACTGCTAGTAGATACCCATAGACTTCCAGTCATTGTGCTAACGCTATGGAACAATGGTTTGCATAACTACCTCTAACTTCGTTCATACTGGACACAGAGACATAGAACTGGTATCACCAAGTCCATCTGACTCTGGGGAAGTAGAGAAAAATCCCAAAGTATCCCTTTAAAGGAGATGTATCTAATGCTTGGATAGTTTCATCTGAGCCACTGGGTTAATCCTATTCTTCAACTTAAATTTTTGGTTTAGTTGGAGACGTGCATCCAACATATCATTTGTTAACGTGTCGACAAGTTAATAGGCTATTTACTGTATTGCAAAAATGCTATTGAATTGTGTTTGGTTGTCAACGCAACCAAATATCAACATTTGAAGGGGATGTATCTTTTGTACCACTGACTGAGTCTGGCTTTAATTCCAGTTTGTCTACAAATTAATCATTTATATGGTGGATTCACATCTCCATTTCAAATCGAAAATCAAAGTTAAGTTTAGGACGAAATCAAACTAGAGGCCATGAGTAACTTGGTCAAAAAGAATGTCATCGATTGGCCTATGGGTGGCGCAGTTATAAGCAGTCTCACTTAAACCCTCATATCCGTCTTCCCTTTTGACTTAGAGTCTTGAAACTTTGTATGTAGGCGTCTTTCCTTATTCCGAACATATTTGCCTCAAGGACCCATAAGGTCCGCCAGAATAGATACTGTATTCGTCAATCCCCGATTGTACATATGTTAACTTAGTTTGAGAAAAGCTAAAATATTGGTTAAGAGATGGCTGAGTTATTGATAAATCAGGAAATCTGATTTTACGTGTACTTTTAAATCCTTCGTAAATCCACTCCACTATGGCCTATCAACTTTTTAAGGGTCATCAAAGCCATTACCATGATGAACCATGTTGTTTGGCATTGATATTTTAAAAAATTATGAAACTAGTAACAATTCACTTGTTTAACTATTTAATGCTAATGATTAAAATAATCCTAAAAGTCAGATTCACTCTAAATTTGGTCTTTGGACTCATCACAATAGTCCCTAAAGTTTGAGAAAATAACATTGATACATTCAAAGATGGCCACACTATACCAGTATATGCATATTAGCACATATGCTCTCATAAACCATAGGACCAAATGACACCAAATTCGGGATTGTAGGCCTTAAAAGGTCATGAAAAGTCTAAATCATATTTTTTTATGAAATTTGAGGATGTTTGGATGAAACCAGATCAAAGTATGAAGACCAAAGTATGAAAACTGAATGTTGCGTCTACATTGATAAAGTTTGATCATAAAGTTGCTGGTCCCCTCCCCCATGTCAAACACCTGGATTCAGGAGGCGGAATTATTAAGGGGATATGGTGACATCACCCTAGCTCTCATTTTAATACACCAATGGTAGCATGAAATTCTCTCACCTAATTTTAAAAAGTACTGCCTTGTTAGCAACATCGGAGAAGGTGTGTTTGCAACAGGGGCACAGTTTATATAACTAGATAGTTACTCTACAGGTCCCAACATTTGACTGTAGGTTGTCAGCAAATTTAATTCAAAGTTTACACTATTGATCTATGGCAAAGATACTTATATATTTCCCCTCTGACACAGTTGTCATGTCAACACATCTGTCAGTACTGCTGTGAACTGCATCATAAAACATTTTTACATCATTAGCTAGGTTTCCATCCAATTGGTGACAGATTTTCATGCGGATATTCTCAAATCTGCATAAATAAAATATGTGACTGACTTGTTGAATATAATATAAGATCCCAGCCCACTGAGCCTGTCTTTTCAAACTTCCTGGTAGTTAGCTATGAGAGAAAAAGCATTTTTTGCCAAAAAAATGTCATTTCTATCTCCCAAAAATATAATGGGTGATATTTGAGTCATTCAAAAGGCTATTTTATATGGGAATCAGAATGACTGATTGGGACCTTTAACTTAGTTTGCGAAAAATAAATATGATTTTACGTGTCTATTTAAACCACTGTAAATCCACTCCACAGTGTCCTATCACTTGTCATCGCCTCACTGAATTTGGTATCGATATCTCAAAAACAAGGAAACGGATTCTTTGCAAATGCAATGCTAATCATCTGCAGAAATCTTCTCATGGACCATACGTCAGATTCAATCCAGATTTTGTATTTAGACTCATCAGTCTTTAATGGTTTTGAGAAAAATAGATGCTACATTCAAATATGGCCACACTGTACCTATAGATGCACGTTAGCACATACAGTACCAGTCAAAAGTTTGGGACACACCTACTCATTCAAGGGTTTTTCTTCATTTTTACTATTTTCCACATTGTAGAATAATAGTGAAGAGATTAAAACTATGAAATAACAAAAAGTGTTTTTAGATTTTAGATTCTTCAAAGTAGCCACCCTTTGCCTTGATGACAGCTTTGCACACTCTTGGCATTCTCTCAACCAGTTTCACCTGGAATGCTTTTCCAACAGTCTTGAAGGAGTTCCCACATATGCTGAGCACTTGTTGGCTGCTTATTCTTCACTCTGCGGTCCAACACATCCCAAACCATCTCAATTGGGTTGAGGTCGGGTGATTGTGGAGGCCAGGTCATCTGATGCAGCACTCCATCACTCTCCTTCCTGGTCTAATAGCCTTTACATAGCCTGGAGGTGTGTTGGGTCATTGTCCTGTTGAAAAACAAATGATAGTCCCACTAAGCGCAAACCAGATGGGATAGTGTATCGCTGCAGAATGCTGTGGTAGCCATGCTGGTCGGGTGATTGTGGAGGCCAGGTCATCTGATGCAGCACTCCATCACTCTCCTTCCTGGTCTAATAGCCTTTACACAGCCTGGAGGTGTGTTGGGTCATTGTCCTGTTGAAAAACAAATGATAGTCCCACTAAGCGCAAACCAGATGGGATAGTGTATCGCTGCAGAATGCTGTGGTAGCCATGCTGGTTAACAAATGATAGTCTCACTAAGCGCAAACCAGATGGGATAGTGTATCGCTGCTTTGAATTCTAAATAAATCACTGACAGTGTCACCAGCAAAGCACCTCCACACCATCACACCTCCTCCTCCATGCTTCTTGGTGGGACCCACACATGCGGAGATCATCCATTCACCTACACTGCGTCTTACAAAGACACTGCGGTTGGAACCAAAAATCTCAAATTTGGACTCATCAGACCAAAGGACAGATTTCCACCGGTCTAATGTCCATTGCTCGTGTTTCTTGGCCCAAGCAAGTCACTTCTTCTTATTGGTGTCCTTTAGTAGTGGTTTCTTTGTAGCAATTCGACCATGAAGGCCTGTCTCCTCTGAACAGTTGATGTTGAGATGTGTCTGTTACTTGAACTCTGGAAAGCATTTATTTGGGCTGCAATCTGAGGTACAGGTAACTCTAATGAACTTATCCTCTGCAGCAGAGGTAACTCTCAGTCTTCCTTTCCTGTGGCGGTCCTCATGAGAGTCAGTTTCATCATAGCGCTTAATGGTTTTCGCGACTGCACTTGAAGAAACTTTCAAAGTTCTTGAAATTTTCAGGATTGACTGACCTTCCTGTCTTAAATGAATGATGGACTGACATTCCTCTTTCCTTATTTGAGCTGTTCTTGCCATAATATGGACTTGATCTTTTACCAAATATGGCTATCTTCTGTATACCACACCTATCTTGTCACAACACAACTGATTGGCTCAAAAATATTAAGAAGGAAAGAAATTTCAGAAATTCACTTTTACCAAGGCACACCTGTTAATTGAAATGCATTCCAGGTGACTACCTCATGAAGTTGTTTGAGAGAAGGCCAAGAGTGTGCAAAGCTGTCATCAAGGCAAAGGGTGGCTACTTGGAACCATCTCAAATATAAAATATATTTTGATATATTTGTTTAACACTTTTTTGGTTACTACATGAATCCATATGTGTTATTTCATAGTTTTGATGTCTTCACTATTATTCTACAATTTAGAAAATAGAAACAAATTCAGAAAAATCCTGGAATGAATAGGTGTGTCCAAACGTTTGACTCGTACTGTACATACAGTATGCTAATGCTAAACATACTTAACAAATGTTCTTCTCATGAACCATAAGTCAGATTGACTCCAGATTTGGTATATAGACTCAATGATTAAGCCTCTAATGAATTTGAGAATGATTAGATGCTGCATTCAAAGTCGGCCACACTACACTACTAGATGGTACTATATCACACCTGGGCTATAAGAACTGAACCGGTAGATAAGGGTGTATATGTCCTTAGAAGCTTTGTGAAGATAAAGTCACTGCAACCTTAGATGGCTGGACCAGACCAGGTGGACTTTGTCTCATGCAAATTAATGTCAGATAAGAATTATACAGACAAACAATGTGAAATATCGTGAAAATAACGCTGAAAATGTTTCACAAATCTTAACAATTCAAATCAAATTGTATTTGTTACATGCGCCGAATACAACAGGTGTAGACCTTACCGCGAAATGCTTACTTACGTGCCCTTTCCCAACAATGCACAGTTAAGAAAGTAAGACACATTTGCTAAATAAAAAATTAATTAGTAACACAATAAAATAACAATAACGAGGCTATACAATATACAAGGAGTACTGGTAACGTGGCAATGTGTAGGTGTAACAGTATAACTTTAGTACGTCCCCTCGCCCCGACCTCGGGCGCGAACCAGGGACTCTCTGCACACATCAACAACAGTCACCCACGAAGCGTCGTTACCCATCGCTCCACAAAAGCCGCGGCCCTTGCAGAGCAAGGGGAAACCCTACTTCAAGTCTCAGAGCAAGTGACGTAACCGATTGAAACGCTATTAGCGCGTACCCGCTAACTAGCTAGCCATTTCACATCCGTTACATAGGGGTATTAGGTAGTTGAGCTAATTGAGGTAATATAGTGCCTTCAGAAAGTATTCACACTTATCGTTGTTAGTGATCAGGCCTATCCCTGTCGTGTTGTCGGCAACCTTAATAATAGTGTTGGAGTCGTGCACAGCCACACAGTCGTGGGTGAACAGGGAGTACAGGAGGGGACTAAGCACGTAACCCTGAGGGGCCCCCGTGTTGAGGGTTAGCACGGTGGATGTGTTGTTGACTACCCTCACCACCTGGGGGCGGCCCGTCAGGAAGTCCAGGTTCCAGTTGCAGAGGGAGGTGTTCAGTCCCAGGGTCCTTAGCTTAGTGATGAGCTTGGAGGGCACTATGGTGTTGAACACTGAGCTGTAGTCAATGAACAGCATTCTCACGTAGGTGTTATTTTTGTCCAGGTGGGAAAGGGCAGTGTGGAGTGCAATAGAGATTGCTTCATTTGTGGATCTTTTGGGGTGATATGCGAATTGGTGCTGGTCCAGGGTGTCTGGGATGATGGTGTTGATATGAGCCATGACCATCCTTTCAAAGCATTTCATGGCTTCAGTTGTGAGTGCTACGGGGCGATAGTCAAACAGGTTACCTTGGCGTTCTTGGGCACAGGAACAATGGTGGTCTCCTTGAAACATGTAGGTATTACAGACTAGGTCAGGGAGAGTTTGAAAATGTCTGTGAAGACACTTGCCACTTGGTCAGCATATGCTCTGAGTACGCGTCTTGGTAATCCGTCTGGCCCTGCTACCTTGTGAATGTTAACTTGTTTAAAGGTTTTACTCACATCGGCTACGAAACGCATGATCACACAGTTGTCCGTAACAGCTGGTGCTCTCATGCATGGTTCGGTGTTGCTTGCCTCAACATGATCATAGAAGGCATCTAGCTCGTCTGGTAGGCTTGCGTCACTGGGCAGCTCGCAGCTGGGTTTCCCTTTATGATCCGCGATAGTTTGTAAGCCCTGACACATCCGACAAGCGTTATCAACCTTTAGTCAAATGAATACTAGAATTGGTGTATAAACTCAATACATTAAGCAATACCTTTAAGAATTATTAACTGCTGCATTCAAAGATAACCAATCTACAGCACTAGACTAAACTTGTGTCATCCGTGTGGTATTGCGGGATAAACATGGTAATCTTATTTACAATGATGGCCTAACCCGGCCAAACCCTAACGACGCTGGGTTTGTTTCCCAATCATGGCCGGTTGTGATACAGCCTGGAATCAAACCAGGGTTTGTAGTGATGCCTCTAGCACTGAGATGCAGTGCATTAGACCGCTGCGCCACTCAGGAGCCCTGATTGCACATAAAGGAAGATAGGACACAAATCAAGCACTCTATCATGTAGGAACTATCTGTCATCTGAACCCCGTTCATTGCTGCTCGCAGCTATCTTTTAAAGTGCTTTGATTTGATTTAATCCTTTTCTTTAAGTTCGATTTTTGGTTGAAATGGAGATGTGAATCCATCATATCAATTGTTAATTTGTAGACAAAGTTAATTTAAAGCCAGACTAAGTCAGTGGCACACATGGAATTATCCAAGCAGAAAATACATCTGGTGATATTTGGTTGTGTTGATAACCAAACACAATATCCAGTTTGTTTGCAAATAAATATTTTTTTAACCTTTATTTAACTAGGCAAGTACGTTAAGAACAAATTCTTATTTACAATGACAGCCTACCAGGAAACAGTGGGTTAACTTGTTGAGGGGCAAAACAACAGATTTTCACCTTGGGGATTTGATCCAGCAACCTTTCAGTTACTGGCCCAACGCTCTAACCACTAGGCTACCTGCATGTTGCGTTCATGTGTTCACCTCAACCAAAAATCAAGTTAAAGAAAACGACAAAATAAAAAAATGTTTGATTTTACTCTTATTCTTTAACTTGTATTTTTGGTTGAGATGGACTCATGATGAAATCCAACATATAAATTATTCATTCACTTTAAGATTCCATTTGAAATCAACAAAAGCTTGAAACCTTATATACAGTTGAAGTTGGAAGTTTACATACACCTTAGCCAAATACTTTTAAACTCAGTTTTTCACAATTCCTGACATTTAATCCTAGTAACAATTCCCTGTATTGGGTCAGTTAGGATCACCACTTTATTTTAAGAATGTGAAATGTCAGAATAATAGTAGAGAGAATGATTTATTTCAGCTTTTATTTCTTTCATCACATTTGCAGAGGGTCAGAAGTTTACATACACTCAATTTGTATTTGGTAGCATTGCCTTTAAATTGTTTAACTTGGGTCAAACGTTTCGGGTAGCCTTCCAAAAGCTTCCCACAATAAGTTGGGGAAATTTTGGCCCATTCCTCCTGACAGAAATTGTGTAACTGAGTCAGGTTTGTAGGCCTCCTTGCTCGCACACACTTTTTCAGTTCTGCCCACAAATTTTCTATAGGATTGAGGTCAGGGTTTTGTGGCCACTCCAATACCTTGACTTTGTTGTCCTTAAGCCATTTTGCCACAACTTTGGAAGTATGCTTGAGGTCATTTTCCATCTGAAAGACCCATTTGCAACCAAGCTTTAACTTCCTGGCTGATGTCTTGAGATGTTGCTTCAATATATCCCAATCATTTTCCTGCCTCATGATGCCATCTATTTTGTTAAGTGCACCAGTCCCTCCTGCAGCAAAGCACCCTCACAACATGATGCTGCCACCCCCGTGCTTCATGGTTGGGATGGTGTTCTTCGGCTTGCAAGCCTCCCCCTTTTTCCTCCAAACACAACGATGGTCATTATGGCCAAACAGTTCTATTTTGTTTCATCAGACCAGAGGACATTTCTCCAAAATGTACGATCTTTATCCCCATGTGCAGTTGCAAACTGTAGTCTGGCTTTTTTATGGCGGTTTTGGAGCAATGGCTTCTTCCTTGCTGAGCGGCCTTTCAGGTTATGTCGATATAGGACTCGTTTTACTGTGGATATAGATACTTTTGTACATGTTTCCTCCAGCATTTTTACAAGGTCCTTTGCTGTTGTTCTGGGATTGATTTGCACTATTTGCACCAAACTACGTTCATCTCTAGGAGACAGAGCGCATCTCCTTCCTGAGAGGTATGACGGCTGTGTGGTCCCATGGTGTTGCGTACTATTGTTTGTACAGATGAACGTGGTACCTTCAGGTGTTTGGATATTGCTCCCAAGGATGAACCAGACTTGTGGAGGTCTACAATTATTTTTCTGAGGTCTTGGCTGATTTCTTCTGATTTTCCCATGATGTCAAGCAAAGAGGCACTGAGTTTGAAGGTAGGCCTTGAAATACATCCACAGGTACACCTCCAAGTGACTCAAATGATGTCAATTAGCCTATCAGAAGCTTCTAAATCCATTACATCATTTTCGGGAATTTTCCAAGCTGTTTAAAGGCACAGTCAACTTTGTGTATGTAAACTTCTGACCAACTGGAATTGTGATACAGTGAATTATAAGTGAAATAATCTGTCTGTAAACAATTGTTGGAAACATTACTTGTATCATGCACAAAGTACATGTCCTAACTGACTTGCCAAATCTATAGTTTGTCAACAAGAAACGTGTGGAGTGGTTGAAGAACGAGTTTTAATGACTCCAACCTAAGTGTATGTAAACTTCCGACTTCAACTGTATGTATTTTCAAAGTTTAGTTGAACCCTGGGTTGATTTGAAACAATAGCTGTTGATGACTTGCAAATGCTATATACTGTAGGTCTAAATAGTATAATTGATGATATGTGACTTATAAAGTATGGTTAAATTTTATTTGTTCTGTTAAACCTTCCCTTTGGAATGACTTCGAGCGCAACAGTGAATCTATTTACATAGTTAATGAGAGACTTCTCAATAATCATTATCGCGATAGCACATTGGTTGTAGTCAGTGACAAATATCAAAGCCAAGCAGGATTAGCCTTCGTTACAAACCTGGATGGGAGAATGAAGGGATAGCTGTCGATAGATCAACTCTTCAGTAGGAGGTGCTGCCCAGCTTACCTTTATTTTGGATAGTGGATATAACATTGAAGATCTGACATTTTTTCAAAGGTACAAATTAATCAAATGCTATACAAGGTTTGTCTATGTTGAAAATTGGTTACCATGATGACATAATCCTGTGGTCGAAATGTTATCCTCAAAAACAACAGTTTCAGACCTTGGAACTATGAGGTTCTATCTGACATTTTGGTAGAAAAGGAGTTATTCACATAGAGTTTCTCTTTAGGATGTCCTTCACGTGATATATGTCAAATTTGTGAAAAATTCCATAAAAAAACATGTAAATAAAACAATCGGAAAATTCTATCTGTGTAAACACCTTTGAACTTGGCGCTATAAGATTCTATCTGCAATCCAATCATACAATGTTGGGTTGTCAATAAAAATGTACTGAATGTAAGGCGATGTACCTCTTGAGTCATGAAAGAGGAAGACATCACAAAACAGTTCTAAGATCTGGCAAGCAGCATACCACCCTGCATCCCACTGCTGGCTTGCTGCTGAGCAGGGTTGGTTGTGGTCAGTCCCTGGATGGGAGACCAGATGCTGCTGTAAGTGGTGTTGGAGGGCCAGTAGGAGGCACAGACATTGCCCTGTGTCGAGTGCTGTCTTTCGGATGGGATGTTAAACAGGTGTCCTGACTCGCTGTGGTCACTAAAAGATCCCATGTGTTCCCGAGAGGTGCAGCGGTCTAAGGCACTGCCTCTCAGTGCTAGAGGTGTCACTACAGACCCTGGTTCGATCCCGGGCATTATCACAACAGGCCTTGATTGGGAGTCCCATAGGGCGGCGCACAATTGGCCCAATGTCATCCGGGTTAGGGTTTGGCCAGGGTAGGCTGTCATTGTGAAGTAAGAATTTGTTCTTAACTGACTTGCCTAGTTAAATAAAGGTTAAATAAATCAAATAAATAAGAGTAGGGATGTTAACCCTGGTGTACTGGCTAATTTCCCAATCTGGCCCTCATGGCCACCTAATCATCCCCATGAGAAATGAGAATATGTTCTCTGTCAATTTACTTTGGAAAATAGTAATCTCAAAACCATACATTTTGCAGATAGAACCTTATAGTCCCAAATCTTTGATTATTCATATCATAGGTTCTGGTCCTCACAATTTTTGAGATACACAGCGTCTCTGTGGTACACACACACACACACACACACACACACACACACACACACACACACACACACACACACACACACACACACACACACACACACACACACACACACACACACACACACACACACACACACACACACACACACACACACACACACACACACACACACACACACACACACACACACACACTTAAGCTCTTTATGGTAACAACTAATAAATACAGGTGCCTTAGGCCCATTGGAGAGGAATTGCTGTTTTTGTCTTGTTCTATATCATTTTGAAAACCTTCATGGAAGAAGTATTTCACTACATTTACAAACATACCAGATTGTATTGATAACTAGCAGGTAGTTTACTGACTTTGGGTGTCAGAGACCAGAAAAATATATCAGTTTACTCATCCAGAGCTAAGCTTTAGCAATGTTGCTAGTTCTCCATAGGATATAGTGTATTTGTCATTTTAGTTAACTATCGCTTTAACAAATGTGTGATGAACATTAATTAATATATTTGATAATGTGATTAGAAAGAAGGGTTTATTTAATCATTAAATGTTTGTACTTTTTTATTGAAATTGAAGTCATTGTAAACTTCTGTGCCAGATTGAACCTTATGGCTGAACCCAGATAGAACCTTATGGCTGAACCCAGATTGAACCTTATGGCTGAACCCAGATTGAACCTTATGGCTGAACCCAGATTGAACCTTATGGCTGAACCTTATGGCTGAACCCAGATTGACATTTCAGAACCACGAGGTTCTATCTGTGTTTGCACCGCCCCCAATAAATGTACAATTTACAAATGTCTCAGTATTTTGATAATCTGCACTTTAGGTACCTTTAAGGTGAGGACCTTACTGGGTTATGAAAGAAGAATTCACTACAAAGCAGTTCTGAGATCTGAAAACTTTGATGCTCAAGTTCTCAGAACTATGCTTTGTGCAGATAAAACTTTATAGTCCCAAAGTCACGAGATAACGTTGCTGTCTTTTTGCAAATCCAATGTGTTTTCCACATCAAAATACGTTAACAAATGATGTTGAAACAACATTGATTCAACCAGTTTGTGCCCAGTGCGTAGGGAATATCTGACCCTGCCATAATATGAACGAGGTGATATCAATATGTTCATGTGTTTGTCGGTGCATCGGTATGACATTTTACTGGAACAGTTAAACCCAAGGTGTCACAGACGACAGAGAACTATAATGTCATATTTGCATTGATATATGACCAAAACGATGGGTTCGAAAGTAGTAGCCTATATGGTTGCTAGGATACAATAGACCCTATTCAATAAAAAGCAGGATTAAGTCAACAATAATATTTACCCGGTGCAGCGGGAACTCGTGTGAATTGATATGAGGTTGAGTTAACATTGTTTTGTAGAAAACATGAATTCAAACCAGCGCTCCCCTGCAGCGCTTGAAGAAATACAGTGCTCTCAGAAAGGATTCACACCCATTTACTTTTCCCACATTTTGTTGTGTGGAGTAAAAATGTCCTTAACAAATTGCATAATAAGTTGAATGGACTCATTCCGTGTTCAATAACAGTTGTTAACAAGATTTTTGAATAACTACCCCGTCTCTGTACCCCACACATACAACTATCTGTAAGGTCCCTTGATCAAGTAGTGCATTTTAAGCATAGATTCAACCAAAAAGACCAGGGAGGTTTTTCAATGCCTCACAAAGAAGGGCACCGATTGGTAGATGTGTAAAAAAACAACAAAAAAAACAGATGCTGAATATCCCTTTGAGCATGGTGAAGTTATTCATTAGGTTTTGAATGGTGTATCAATACACTCAGTCACTACAAAGATACAGGTGTCCTTCCTAATTCAGTTGACGGAGAGGAAGGGAACCACTCAGGGATTTTACCATGAGGCCAATAATGATTTTAAAACAACAACATTGTAGTTACTCCACAAGGCTAGCCTAAATGACAGAGTGAAAAGAAGGAAGCCTGTACAGAATAAAAAATATTCCAAAACATACATCCTGTTCGCAACAAGGAACTTAAGTAATACTGCAAAATATGTGGCAAAGAAATGACATTTTTGTCCTGAATACAAAGCGTTATGTTTGTGGCCAATCCAACATAACACATCACTGAGTACCACTCTTCATATTTTCAATTATGGTTGTGGCTGCATCATGTTATGGGTATGATTATCATCGGCATGGACTAGGGAGTTTTTTTTAGGATAAAATGAAACGAAATAAGCAAAATCCTAGAGGAAAACCTGGTTCAGTCTGCTTTCCAACAGACACCGGTAGACAAATTCACCTTTCAGCAGGACAATAACCTAAAACACAAGGCCAAATCCACTGGAATTGCTTACCAAGACGACATTGAATGGCCTAGTTACAGTTATGACTTAAATTTGCTTGAAAATCTATGGCAAGACTTGAAAATGGTTGTCTAGCAATGATCAACAATCAACTTGACAAAGCTTGAAAAATTGTCAAAATAATAATAGCCAAATATTGTACAATCCAGATGTATCTTAGAGACTTGCCCAAAAAGACTCACATCTGTAATCTCCGCCAAAGCTGCTTCTACAAATGATTGACTCAGGGGTGTGAATACTTATGTAAATGAGACATTTCTGTATTTCATTTTTAATACATTTCCAAACATTTCTAAAAACATATTTTCTCTTTGTCATTATGGGGTATAGTGTGTAGATGGGTGAGAGAAAAACATCTATTTAATCCATTTTGAATTCAGGCTGTAACACCACAAAATGTGGAAAAATCAAGGGGTATGGATACTTTCTGAAGGACTGTATGACATGGACTTTTCCCCCGAAGTCCAGCACCGCTGATTGACTGAATAGGGCCTTGTGTATATAGAATTATTCTTCCCCGTTTCAAAGGCCTACTAAAAAGGTGCCTGGAGGATGCAAAGCGGCTCCCAATTCCTTAAACCTCCCCAGTATTATTAAAGATTCAATCTATCAGGCAGTCGGGCAGAAAGTATGTTCTCCCAACCGGGATTAGGAGAAGGACAAGGAGAACTGGAGAAGGCATTATTTCACAAGACAGGCCAGGCCAAATAAACACACTCCCATATGAGTTTCAGGACAGATTTTTATTAAAATTGCAAAGCTTCATAGCTTCTCACAAGGATGAGGAAGCTGTCTCATCGAATGTGGAAGAATGTTAAAATGATTTCCTCAAGATTATACACACACACACACACACACACACACACACACACACACACACAACACACACAACACACACAACACACACAACACACACAACACAACACACACAACACACACACACACAACACACACACACACACACACACACACACACACACACACACACACACACACACACACACACACACACACACACACACACACACACACACAGAGCATGATCATTTCGTGTTTGCATTGATATATGAGCATATGGCTGCTAGGACACACACATACACACACGTTCCTGCCACCGCCCTACGTAAAGTATATAATGTGACAAGTCTCCTTGACGACAGCTGTCACATAAGTCATGGAAGGATGAAAGATGACTCTGTCATCATGTGGTGTTCCTCGTTGACATTGCGGAAGAAGCAATATATCGGACACCATTTTCCCCTGTTAGAATGGTTTAGATGGGAGGGATGGTGTGTGGCGTGGTGTGTTTATCTCTGTTCTGATGGTGATGGTGTTACCTAGGAGGTGAACTGTCGTTGAGGACAGACGGGCAATTTCTCCTAGCTAATGGTCTCTCCCCTACCAGATAAGCTGTCATGGAGGACACATGGATGATTAGTGAAATTATGACTGTTGTGTGGGTTGCTGGAGATCCTTTACTATCTCTCCCTCTCTCTCTCTCTCTCTCTCTCTCTCGCTCTTCCTCTCAGCCTCCAAATGGATGATGTATTGGCAGCGGTCTCAGCTGATTTCCACCTTCTGCTGAGGAGAGATGGATTGGACAGCCTGGTGGGAGAGAGCCAGATGTGTGTGTGTTTACCACAAAAACGCTGTGTATCTCAGTCCTTCTCTGCTGTGGAAAACATGCAAACTGCATATGAAGATATATACATTCATCCTCGGTCATTAACTGCCATTACCAAAGAAAGGATATTCAAAGAAACATCTCTTTAGTAAGCGTTTAAGTAATACATATAGCCAAACATTCTTAAAAACAACTAACTACATTGGACTAAACAACAATATCCAGCATCAATTATTTAAGAATGTCACAATTCTCTGATTCTGAGAACTAACTATCAGTTAAAGAATTGGTTGTGTCTCCCTGTCAACCATGCCCTTGGGACTTTGTAGCTGTGGTATCTTATCAATAAAGGCCGGAGGCTGATACTGTCTCCAAAGGAGAACAAGGAGCGTACTGCATCTCCAGAGAATGTCATACCACCGAAATAATTGCATTTATCATAGCAACGGATCATTGATTGGCAGCCCTTTCTCCTTTTGTTCTCCTTAGCAGATGAATGTGGACAACAGGGTGCATAGGAGGCCTTTAATAAACATCTATAACAGGTCTTCTCATTCCTCCTGACAAAGGAAACGTTGGCTCTGGCGAAAGAACGGATGAATACTTATTGACAAGCTGAAAAAGAACAGATGACTGGCTTTTCTTTCTACTGCTGCCATGGCAAGTCTGTCTGGTCGTCACAAACCACCTGAAAGAAGAATGATTACTGACTCAATGTAAAGGATATGCTGATGATGACGTCCAAGCTATACAGCAGAATATCTTCTCTTTTATACTTCATCCAATACATTTTTTCACTTTCTTTTTTCCTTTTGGACCTTTTTTCATTCTCTAAGACACCCGCAAAAATATAAAAATATCATCAGTAAATCAGATTTACCTGATTAATGATATTTATGATATTAGATATATATTTATTCCATTGTGTTAGAGAATAAAAAAATATCATAAACACAAATATTCTTTAAGGTGATGTTTGTGACAACCAGACAGTAGGAAGAAAGGAAGTTACTTATTCTTGTCAATACGTATTCATCAGACGGCTGATTGAGAACCATTTTTCTATTGATGTGTATAGTTTTTGTAATTACAGGGCTCATCTTTAATAAGAGACCTTGGTGTCAGCATGACTCCCTGTTAAGACAAAGGTTAAATAAAATCAACGTTGCACATGATGGAGTGTTGTTGAGTGTTTTGTCGCCACTGCAGAAATAAGGACCAAATCAAGCTGAAAATGGAGTAAGAAACTGGCTGAATAATCTTCCACTGGGTGGGCACAGACGTCCGTTCAACGTCTAGTTTTGATTTACATTTGGTTTAGTCGTCAAATAACATGAATTCAATGTGAAATCAATTTTTTTTAAATCACCATGTCATTGGATTTAGGTTTAAATTTGGGTGAAATTCCCTTAAAATTATGACTTTGTTCAAATCCAATCAGTTTTCCATGTTGATTCAATGTCATAACATTGAATTTTATGATTGAAATTCGTGGAAACAACATTAATTTAACCAGTTTTTGCCCAGTGGGCTATTATTTTTTCAAGACTCTCTTGGCATAGCTCCAAGATATAACCTGGTTCACTATAAACTTCATTATAAACTGGGTGGTTCGAGCCCTGAATGCTGATTGGCTGAAAGCCATGGTATATCAGACCGTATACCACGGGTATGACAAAACATTTATTTGGACTGTTCTAATTACGTTGGCAAAATGTTTATGATAGCAATAAGGCACCTCGGGGGTTTATGGTATATGGCCAATATACCACGGCTAAGGGCTGTAATCCAGGCACTCCGCGTTGCGTTGTGGTAAAGAACATCCTTAGCCATGGTATATTGGCCAAATACCACACCCCCTCGGGCCTTATTGGTTAAATATATCATATCAATATAATAAAATAACGCTCAACAGTGACAACAGGAATAAAATACCAGTTGAAGTATTGTTTTCCGGAAATCAAGTCATCAATGTATTTCTCCAATATATCATAAGCAATTGTGCAGGGACACCAGAAACCATTCTACGAGCCCTGGGTTCAAAAGTATATTATTTATTTCAACTACTTTCGCTCACTGCAACCTAATCCTTTGGAGTTTGGGCTGCGCTTAATTGAGCTTTATCCATTCATTCTCATACCAGTCAGGACTGATTGTACCATTGTGAAAATCTTTATTTCCCCTGAAACTTGCCCGAATTGTGTAAGCAGTTAGCGTCGCATTCAATATGCCTCTCAGTATATTGTGTCACATAGCTTGATGGCTTCACCATGGCTACTTTACCCAGTCAAGCAGGCTGGACGGGCTAAACAGGGGTCCCTTGGCTGTCAGATGGGGATATAAGCAGCGGTGTAATTCTACCATTGATTTAACACACTGAAATGAATGACCATCTCATCCAGGTGTTTCTGTGTACGTTATTGATGAGCAGCAGACTATACAGATGTATTATTCTTATCACACACACACACACACACACACACACACACACACACACACACACACACACACACACACACACACACACACACACACACACACACACACACACACACACACACACACACACACACACACACACACACACACACAAGAAGAGGCACCACCCCACACTAGGTCTGTGAAGATACCAGTATTTCAATATTTTTCCATGGCAACAATGTAAACACAAAGCAGACCAAACTGTTTGGTCAAATATTGTGTGCTATAGTTTGGAAAATATATAAATGTGATTCTGGATGACAACATAATGATGTTTGCTTCCAACATCATGTCTGTTTTCCTAAAGAAGTTAAATCTGCTTTGTGCTTTGTTTCCTTGCCACAATACTAATGATTATCACGATACTAGTATCGTCCTGGCCCGACCCCACACCTACCTTCACAACTCCTGCAACACCCTCACTCCCAGAGCCCAGTCTGCCAAAATAGATAAGTGTGGAGAGAGAAATGACAGCATAACATATAACTGGACATCAAATATACAGTACCAGTCAAAAGTTTGGACACACCCACTCATTCAAGGGTTTTCTGTGTTTAACAAATAAAGTGTTTAACAAATAAAAATATATTTTAGATTTGAGATTCTTCAAAGTAGCCACCCTTTGCCTTGATGACAGCTTTCTACACTCTTGGCATTCTTTCTTTATTTATTCATTTTTTATTTCACCTTTATTTAACCAGGTAGGCTAGTTGAGAACAAGTTCTCATTTACAACTGCGACCTGGCCAAGATAAAGCAAAGCAGTTCGACACATACAATAACGCAGAGTTACACATGGAATAAACAAACATACAGTGAATAATACAGTAGAAAAAGTCTATATACAGTGTGTGCATATGAGGTAAGATAAGGGAGGCAAGGCAATAAATAGTCCATGGTGGCGAAGTAATTACTATATAGCAATTAAACACTGGAATGGTAGATGTGCAGAAGATGAATGTGCAAGTAGAGATACTGGGGTGAAAAGGAGCAAGATAAATAAATAAATACAGTATGGGGATGAGGTAGTTGGATGGGCTATTTACAGATGGGCTATGTACAGGTGCAGTGATCTGTGAGCTGCTCTGACAGCTGGTGCTTAAAGCTAGTGAGGGAGATATGTGTCTCCAGCTTCAGTGATTTTTGCAGTTCGTTCCAGTCATTGGCAGCAGAGAACTAGAAGGAAAGGTGGCCAAACGAGGAACTGGCTTTGGGAGTGACCAGTGAGATATACCTGCTGGAGCGCGTGCTACGGGTGGGTGCTGCTATGGTGACCAGTGAGCTGAGATAAGGTGGGGCTTTACCTAGCAAAGACTTGTAGATGACCCGGAGCCAGTGGGTTTGGCGACGAGTATGAAGTGAGGGCCAGCCAACGAGAGCGTACAGGTCGCAGTGGTGGGTAGTATATGGGGCTTTGGTGACAAAACGGTTGGCACTGTGATAGACTGCGTCCAATTTGTTGAGTAGAGTGTTGGAGGCTATTTTGTAAATGACATCGCCGAAGTCGAGGATCAGTAGGGTGGTCAGTTTTACGAGGGTATGTTTGACTGCATGAGTGAAGGATGCTTTGTTGCGAAATAGGAAGCCGATTCTAGATTTAATTTTGTATTGGAGATTCTTAATGTGAGTCTGGAAGGAGAGTTTACAGTCTAACCAGACACCTAGGTATTTGTAGTTGTCCACATATTCTAAGTCAGAACCGTCCAGAGTAGTGATGCTGGAAGGGTGGGCAGGTGCGGGCAGCGATCGGTTGAAGAGCATGCATTTAGTTTTACTTGCATTTAAGAGCAGTTGGAGGCCACAGAAAGAGAGTTGTAATGGCATTGAAGCTCGTCTGAAGGTTAGTTAGCACAGTGTCCAAAGACGGTCCAGAAGTGTACAGAATGGTGTCGTCGTCTGCGTAGAGGTGGATCAGAGAATCACCAGCAGCAAGAGCGACATCATTGATGTATACAGAGAAGAGAGTCGGCCCGAGAATTGAACCCTGTGGCACCCCAATAGAGACTGCCAGAGGTCCGGACAACAGGCCCTCCGATTTGACACACTGAACTCTATCTGAGAAGTAGTTGGTGAACCAGGCGAGGCAATCATTTGAGAAACCAAGGCTGTTGAGTCTGCCGATAAGAATGTGGTGAATGACAGCGTCGAAAGCCTTGGCCAGGTCGATGAATACGGCTGCACAGTATTGTCTCTTATCGATGGCGGTTGTGATATCGTTTAGGACCTTGAGCATGGCTGAGGTGCATCCATGACCAGCTCTGAAACCAGATTGCATAGCGGAGAAGGTACAGTGGGATTCGAAATGGTCGGTAATCTGTTTGCTAACTTGGCTTTCTAAGACCTTAGAAAGGCAGGGTAGGATATATAAAGGTCTGTAGCAGTTTGGGTCTAGAGTGTCTCCCCCTTTGAAGAGGGGGATGACCACGGCTGCTTTCCAATCTTTGGGAATCTCAGACGATACGAAAGAGAGGTTGAACAGGCTAGTAATAGGGGCTGCAACAATTTCGGCAGATCATTTTAGAAAGAGAGGGTCCAGATTGTCTAGCCCGGCTGATTTGTAGGGGTCCAAATTTTGGAGCTCTTTCAGAACATCAGCTGACTGGATTTGGGAGAAGGAGAAATGGGGGAGGCTTGAGCGAGTTGCTGTGGGGGTGCAGGGCAGTTGACCGGGGAAGCCAGGTGGAAAGCATGGCCAGCCGTAAAAAAATGCTTATTGAAATTCTCAATTATAATGGATTTATCGGTGGTGACAGTGTTTCCTAGCCTCAGTGCAGTGGGCAGCTGGGAGGAGGCGCTCTTATTCTCCATTGACTTTACAGTGTCCCAGAACTTTTTTGGGTTTGTGCTACAGGGTGCAAATTTCTGCTTGAAAAAGCTAGCCTTAGCTTTCCTAACTGCCTGTGTATATTGGTTCCTAACTTCCCTGAAAAGTTGCATATCACGGGGGATATTTGATGCTAATGCAGAACGCCACAGGATGTTTTTGTGCTGGTCAAGGGCAGTCAGGTCTAGAGAGAACCATCTGTTCCTGGTTCAATTTTTTGAATGGGGCATGCTTATTTAAGATGGTGAGGAAGTCTTTTTTGAAGAATAACCAGGCATCCTCTACTGACGGGATGAGGTCAATATCCTTCCAGGATACCCGGGCCAGGTCGATTAGAAAGGCCTGCTCGCTGAAGTGATGCAGGCAATGAGGCAGTGATCGCTGAGATCTTGGTTGAAAACAGCAGAGGTGTATTTGGAGGGCACGTTGGTTAGGATGATATCTATGAGGGTGCCCGTGTTTACGGCTTTGGGGTGGTACCTGGTAGGTTCATTGATAATTTGTGTGAGATTGAGGGCATCAAGCTTAGATTGTAGGATGGCTGGGGTGTTAAGCATGTCCCTGTTTATGTCACCTAGCAGCACAAGCTCTGAAGATAGATGGGGGAAATCAGTTCACATATGGTGTCTAGAGCACAGCTGGGGGCAGAGGGTGGTCTATAGCAAGTGGCAACAGTGAGAGACTTGTTTCTGGAAAGGTGGATTTTTAAAAGTAGAAGCTCGAATTGTTTAGGTACAGACCTGGATAGTAAGACAGAACTCTGCAGGCTATCTCTGCAGTAGATTGCAACACCGCCCCCTTTTGCAGTTCTATCTTGTCGGAAAATGTTATAGTTAGGGATGGAAATTTCAGGGCTTTTGGTGGTCTTCCTAAGCCAGGATTCAGACACGGCTAGGACATCCGGGTTGGCAGAGTGTGCTAAAGCAGTGAATAAAACAAACTTAGGGAGGAGGCTTCTAATGTTAACATGCATGAAGGCTTTTACAGTTACAGAAGTCAACAAATGAGAGCACCTGGGGAATAGGAGTGGAGCTAGGTACAGCAGGGCCTGGATTAACCTCTACATCACCAGAAGAACAGAGGAGGAGTAGGATAAGGGTACGGCTAAAGGCTATAAGAACTGGTCGTCTAGTACGTCCGGAACAAAAGAGTAAAAGGAGCAGGTTTCTGGGCGCGATAGAGTAGATTCATGGCATAATGTACAGACAAAGGTATGGTAGGATGTGAATACAGTAGAGGTAGGCCTAGGCATTGAGCGATGATGAGAGATATATTGTCTCTAGAAACATCATTTAAACCAGGTGATGTCATCGCATGTGTGGGAGGTGGAACTGAAGGGTTAGCTAAGGCATATTGAGCAGGGCTAGAGGCTCTACAGTGAAATAAGACAATATCACTAACCAGAACAGCAATGGGCAAGGCATATTGACATTAAGGAGAGGCATGTGTAGCCGAGTGTTCATAAGGGTCCAGTGAGCAGTGAGGCTGGTTGGAGACACGGCGATTCAGACAGCTAGCAGGCCGGGGCTAGCAAGCTAGCAGAAGGGCCTCAGAGGAACGTCGCAGCGGGGGAAGTCTGTTTATAGCCTCCTCGTGCGTTTACGTCGGTAGACCAGTCGTGATGGATTAGTAGGGTTCCGTGTGGTAAAGGGGACCAGTCCAATTGGCAGAATAGGTATAGTGGCCCAAGAAATTGTTCGATGGACCTATTCAGCTAACTGCCAATATGTTCTAGACAGCTAGCAGGCTAGCAGATGGGCATTCAGGGGACGTCTCGACGGAGGGGCCAGTTGAATAACCCCCTCGGGCAGATTCCGTCGGTAGTCCAGTCGTGAAGGACCGGCTCTGCACCGGCAGTAAAATGGGTCCAGGCCAATTGGCAAAATATGTATAGTAGCCCAGGAGTAGCTGATGCAACTCTTCAGCTAGCCAGGAGATGGGCCTAGCATGGGCTAGTTGATGCTTGCTTCGGAACAGAGACGTTAGCAAGGAGTAGACACTCGGATTGCAGCTAGTCAGCTGCGATGATCCAGGTGAAAAGGTTCAGAGCTTGCGGTGGGAGTCCGGGGATATGGAGAGAAAATAGGTCTGGTATGCTCTGGTTTGAATCGCGTTGTGCAAACTGGCGAGAGTTTTCTGAGCTAAAGGTTAGCTGATGACCTCTAGCAGTGGTTAGCTGACTACTAGCTAGTAGCTAGTCAGCTGGCTAGCTTCTGTTGGGGTACCGATTCAGGAGTAAAGAAAATAATTTAGATAAAAGCAGATCCACACCACATTGGGTGAGGCGGGTTGCAGGTGATTATTTTGAAGTTGAGGTTTAGAAAAAAATATTAAAAGATATGCAAAGAAAAAATATATAGAAGATAAAAGATATATAAATGGGACACGACAAAGACGAGGACAAAGATGTCTGACTGCTACGCCATCTTGGAATTCTCTCAACCAGTTTCATCTGGAATGCTTTCCAACAGTCTTGAAGGAGTTCCCACATATTCTGAGCACTTGTTGGCTGCTTTTCTTTCACTCTGCGGTCCAACATATCCCAAACCATCTCAATTGTGTTGAGGTCGGGTGATTGTGGAGGCCAGGTCATCTGATGCAGCACTCCATCACTCTCCTTCTTGGTCTAATAGCCCATACACAGCCTAGAGGTGTGTTGGGTCATTGTCCTGTTGAAAAACAAATGATAGTCCCACTAAACGCAAACCAGATGGGATGGCGTATCGCTGCAGAATGCTGTGGTAGCCATGCTGGTTAAGTGTGCCTTGAATTCTAAATAAATCACTGACAGTGTCACCAGCAAAGCACCCCCACACCATCACACCTCCTCCTCCATGCTTCATGGTGGGAACCACACATGCGGAGATAATCCATTATTCTACTCTCCCTCTCACAAAGACATCTCAAATTTGGACTCATCAGACCAAGGGACAGATTTCCACCGGTCTAATGTCCATTTCTCGTGTTTCTTGGGCAAAGCAAGTTTCTTCTTCTTATTGGTGTCTTTTAGTAGTGGTTTCTTTGGGCCTGATTCCCGCAGACTCCTCTGAACAGTTGATGTTGAGATGTGTCTGATACTTGAACTCTGTGAAGTATTTCTTTGGGCTGCAATTTCTGAGGTAATTTCTGCAGCAGAGGTAACTCTGGGTCTTCCTTTCTGTGGCGGTCCTCATTTTCATCATAGCTCTTGATGGTTTTTGCGACTGCCAAAGTTCTTGACATTTTCTGGATTGATTGACATCCATGTCTTAAATGAATGATGGACTGTCATTTCTCTTTGCTTATTTGAGCTGTTCTTGCCATAATATGGACTTGGTCTTTTACCAAATAGGGGTATCTTCTGTATACCACCCCTACCTTGTCACAACACAACTGATTGGCTCAAACACATTAAGAAGGAAAGACATTCCACAAATTAACTTTTAACAAGGCACACCTGTTAATTGAAATGCATTCCAGTTGACTACCTAATGAAGCTGGTTGAGAGAATGCCACGAGGGTGCAAAGCTGTCATCAAGGCAAAGGGTGGCTACTTTGAAGAAACTCAAATATAAAATGTATTTTAATTTGTTTTACACTTTTTTGTTTTTTTTGGTTACTGGGAACTACATGATTCCATATGTGTTATTTCATCATTCTGATGTCTTCACTATTATTCTACAATTTAGAAAATAGTACAAATAAATAAACACCCTTGAATGAATGGGTGTGTCCAAACCTTTGACTGGCAATGTATATCAAAAGGTATTGTAAAGGATGGGCTAATGATTTGTAGGGTAGAGGATCAGAAGTCAGAGTATGATACATTTCTTCCCCTTGGCCCAACAAACCTCTGTTCTCCCTGGGCTTGAAGATGTGATGAAACGGCTGCTGGGTCCGTAGCATGGCCGGCTAGCCCATGATTTATTGAGATGATACCGATGACTCCAATTTGTTCATTTTAACAAAGCAGCGTCAATTATGCATGCACCTTTATTTCTGGACTGCAAATTAATTACCCTGTTTGGTTTCAGAGAAGAGTGGAGCAACCGACCATAGTCCAATTGTGAGTTCATCTTCTCGATGGCAGGGGGGGGGGGGGGGAGAGAGAGAGAGAGAAGCTGTACTGATCATCCGTCATTTAGGAGTTCAGGAAATGGCAACACCGGGCCAAGCGGAATGGTAATGGAAAATAAGTGGTGAAAGAAACAATGATGATTGAGGATATTCATCCTTTTCTGCTGCCTCGTTGGAGAGAGAAGGGCCGTTGGAACTGCTTGACTTCACTCAAGCGACTTTAACCCTCTATTGTTAGCTCTACTCGTTTTCAAATGGCCAGTGGTGGAATGGTGTCATTGTGGATCCACTTCATTTGAGCTGTTCCCCTCGAGAATGTGATTGTTAATAAGTAATATGAAGGTCGGATTCGAACATATTACATTTTTAAGCGAGATCGGCAACGTTCTGATCACAGAATTACAGTAGAACATTATATTGTATCTCTACGGTTCTGATCCTGATAGGCCTGCAGTTCAGTCAAAGGTGTAGTCAAGAGTAGACCAGACTTCACAATTGCTTCATTGAAGCTGTTTTTTTGGTTTACCTAACTATTTTCCTATGTTCTGTCCTCTGTGCATTTGCCAGTTTGTGGGAATTTTTTTCCCTCACAGCTTTTATGACCCTTGTCTCCATGCTGGCATGCCTACCCTTCCCATCGCCTCGGCAACAGTATTTGAACATCTGCCTCTGCCCGGGCACACCACACTGCTGGGTTAGATTAGAGGCTTCATACTGGACTGGACAGACGCTTCTCTCTCTCTCTCTCTCTCCCTCTCCCTCTCCATTTTTCCCTCTCCCTTGCCAGTGGTGTTGATTTTACCTCAGATGATTATACCTACAGGTGTAGGATCATAATTTGACCTTTAGTTGCTGAGAATTTTCCTGAGCCTCACGAAATGCAGATGTGATTTGTGATTTACATAAATTCACTGAAATCCGACAATAACACAGGGTTATATTAACAGTATTGCACTTTTCATGTAGCCTACTTTTGGCCAGCTAATAGACTAACCACCGATCAAGCAACATTAAAATATTCAAATCCTGTGGCTGCAGGATTATTTAGCTATGACAATATAGGTCAAATCAAGATCCTACACATGTACACTCACAAAAACAGACAACAAAGAAACATACATATCCACACAGGAGACCACTGGTCTTTCAGATACAGTTATAAATTACTTCATCATACTCAACAACTTTCATGAAATGTACAATAAGTGTTGCGGCCTGTATTGCAGTGGATGTTTTAAGTCAAATTACACTAATATTACTGTAAGAGAATGTAAATACTTTCCCCCAATTGCCATTGGAGATTGATGCGGGCTTGATCAAATCTCTTCTGACTCCTCATAATAATGGATCTCTTAGACCAACCCGATAACGCCGTGCGAACGCCGTTCTGATCTTATCTCAAATTTGTCAGAGTACAGTATATTTCTGCTAAACACAGAGCCAGGGAAGGGAAAGAAACCAACTGTCAGGTTCTTCCCCCATCTTTTAGTGTTTGAAATGTTTCCCTATCATATAATTAAAGATGAATTAAGTCGTTTTTATCGGTTTTCGTTTTCTTCCCCCTGATTTACGATCCTATAAGTGTAAAGCCAACTCAAATTAACCCAGATAAAAATCTGCTCCGGATATAAATAAAACAAGACAGTTTTTTTTTAAACAAAGGCCACCGTGATACATGTTCCTCCTGCAGGAGTGAGACTTCTTGTAGGAGATATGCATCTGATACGTTTGTGAGGCTGAATCACCTTCATCAAAAGCGAATGCATTGTTTGTGTGCATATGTTTACTGGAATGGAGGCATGAAGATGGAGGCACACAAACCTGCAGTGCTGGAGGAACCCTCTGCCTCAGCTTGGGAGCTAATTTGCTGCCACAGGGTTGACAGATAGAACAGAGCTATGCCACCTGGGGGAATACACACTCACACACGCACACAAACACATGCGCACGCACACACACACACACACAGCTGTCAAATTTGGCAGGGTTGCTCTCCCTCTCTCTAAACTACAACCCCCCCCAACCCAAAGACAATACAAATGCAATGTCAGGTCAAGGCTGTAGAGTCTGTGACTCTTTGCATGTCCAGGTAAAGACAGGATGATTTATGATAGCCATACTGGCTATATAGGCAATTCAATTGTATTATTTTGTTTCCCTCAGGTTTCATTTTGCTACATTATTTTGTTTCCCTCAGGTTTCATTTTGCTACATTATTTTGTTTCCCTCAGGTTTCATTTTGCTACATTAAGTGTGCTCATGAGTCATATACAAGACCTTTAGCTCATAGGGAAAACATTACTGAGAAAATGTTTGTGACTGGTAAACAATTGAAAGGTGAAACATTTCTCCATTGTTTCAACAAGGACACTCACACAATGGCTCCATTGTGACCTACTGTATACAGGATTTCAATTTGAAATTGAAAGTTTCTCACAGCAGGAAAAAGTATCCTGCAGCCACAGGAAATGTTAATTATTGTGTGGATTATATTTAATGGACATTGTCGGGGTCGATACATTTTTCGTTAGGGCAAATCAAGAGTGAAATTTTAAAATGGAAATCACAAACTTTATAAGCCTTTCTAAACCTTGAAGACACTACGAGTGTCCTGCAACAACAGGGTGATCAAATTAAGATCCGACATTTGTATGCTGTCTTTTCTAAAGAGTCTATGATATTTTCTCGCCATATGAAGTTCATCCTTGAGCTGCGTATAGATCTTTCTCCTTCGTGCTTCGTGCTCCTTTGTTCCTCTCACCGGAGAAGCCGTGCAGTTTTGAAAGTAGCCACACGTAGTGTTGCCTCCCTCCTTCCCCTCACTCTCTTTTTCTTTCTCTCTCGATTATCTCTCTCTCCCTCTGTCAGTCGCTTGCTCATGCGCCCTCTTTCTCTCTCTCTCTCTCTCTCTCTCTCTCGCTTGCCCTCTCTCGCTCTTTATCTCTTCTTCGCTCTCCCTTTGGTCTCTCTGTTGTTCGCTCTCCTTCTTGTCTGTTACCGCTCTCTCTTTCTCTCTCCCTATTTTCCCTCGCTCTCCCTCTGTTCCCTCTTTCTCTGTCTTTCTCTCTCTCACTCTCCCTATACACACACACACCATACACTGAAAATGCACCCAGTTGCTATCGACCGTTCTGGTCTGCTGTTCCGGTCTCTTTCCTCAACTGATGAATCAGATTAAATAAACATGAACAATTAGGAAAAAGGCCATACACTGGGACAAAAGTTGAAACACCAGCTATGTATATGCATATGAGTCTTTGGTGTGAGGAGTCAATCATATCCTATCAGGGAGTGGGTAATAACATATTGCCTCCAGGGCCAAATTGCAGATTCATTTGATGAAGTACTAATCAAAGTTGATTGGTCGCTTGCACAAATTTGCAGATGCTATCGCAGGTGCAGCGAAATGCTTGTGTTTCTAGCTCCAACAGTGCAGTAATATGAGCAATAAGCAATGTCAGAGACCGGAATATAAATATATACAGTTGAAGTCGGAAGTTTACATACACTTAGGTTGGAGTCATTAAAATGTGTTTTTCAACCACTCCACAAATGTCTTGTTATCAAACTATAGTTTTGGCAAGTCGGTTAGGACATCTACTTTATACATGACACAAGTAATTTCTCCAACAATTGTTTACAGACAGATTATTTCACTTATAATTGACTGTATCACAATTCCAGAATTCCAATTACAGAAGTTTACATACTGTGGCTGTGCCTTTAAACAGCTTAGAAAATTCCAGAAAATGATGTCATGGCTTTAGAAGCTTCTGATAGGCTAATTGACATAATTTGAGTCAATTGGAGGTGTACCTGTGGATGTATTTCAAGGCCTACCTTCAAACTCAGTGCCTCTTTACTTGACATCATGGGAAAATCAAAAGAAATCAGTCAAGACCTCAGAAAAAAGTTATGGACCTCCACAAGTCTGGTTCATCATTGGGAGCAATTTCCAAATGCCTGAAGGTACCATGTTCATCTGTACAAACAATAGTACACAGGTATAAACACCATGGGACCACGCAGCCGTCATACCGCTCAGGAAAGAGACGTGTTCTGTCTCCTAGAGATGAACGTACTTTGGTGCGAAAAGTGCACATCAATCCCAGAACAACAGCAAAGGACCTTGTGAAGATGCTGGAGGAAACAGGCACAAAAGTATCTATATCCACAGTAAAACAAGTCCTATATCGACCTCAAAGGCCGCTCAGCAAGGAAGTAAAAGTACGATCTGCTCCAAAACTGCCATAAAAAAGCCAGACTACGGTTTGCAACTGCACATGGGGACCAAGATCGTACTTTCTGAAGAAATGTCCTCTGGTCTGGTGAAACAATAATAGAACTGTTTGGCCATAATGACCATCGTTATGTTTGGAGGGAAAAGGGGGAGGCTTGCAAGCCGAAGAACACCATCCCAACCGTAAAGCATGGGGTAGCAGCATCATGTTGTGGGGGTGCTTTGCTGCAGGAGGGACTGGTGCACTTCACAAAATAGATGGCATCATGAGGCAGGAAAATGATTTGGATATATTGAAGCAACATCTCAAGACATCAGTCAGGAAGTTACAGCTTGGTCGCAAATGGGTCTTCCAGATGGACAATGACCCCAAGCATACTTCTAAAGTTGTGGCAAAATGGCTTAAGGACAACAAAGTCAAGGTATTGGAGTGGCCAATGCTACCAAATACTAATTGAGTGTATGTAAACTTCTGACCCACTGGGAATGTGATGAAAAAAATAAAAGCTGAAATAAATCATTCTCTCTAATATTATTCTGACATTTCACATTCTTAAAATAAAGTGGTGATCCAAACTGACCTAAGACAAGGAATTGTTACTAGGATTAAATATCAGTGATTGTGAAAAACGGAGTTTAAATTCACGCACTGTCCATTCTGTCTTTAAACATCATTATATAGATATAGATATAGGAGTACCAGTCAAAAGTTTGGACACACCTACTCATTCCAAGGTTTTTCTTTATTTGTACTATTTTCTACATTGGTGGAGTGCTGCAGAGATGGTTGTCCTTCTGAAAGGTTCTCCTATCTCCACAAAGAAACTCTAGATCTTTGTCAGAGTGACCATCGGGTTCTTGGTCACCTCCCTGACCAAGGCCCCTCATGAAGCTGGTTGAGAGAATGCCAATATTGTGCAAAGCTATCATCAAGGCAAAGGGTGGCTACTTTGAAGATTTTCTCAAAGTGAAAACCGTTTTTTAGAAATTTGTGCAAATGTATAAAATATAAAAACAAAATACCTTATTTACATACGTATTCAGACCCTTTGCTATGAGACTCAAAATCTAGCTCAGGTGCATCCTGTTTCCATTGGTCATCCTTGAATTGTTTCCACAAGTTGATTGGAATCCACCTGTTGTAAATTCAATAGATTGGACATGATTTGGAGAGGCATACACCTGTCTATATAAGCTCCCACAGTTGAAAGTGCATGTCAGAGCAAAAACCAAGCCATGAGGTTGAAGGAATTGTCCGTAGACCTCAAAGACAGGATTGTGTCGAGGCACAGATCTGGGGAAAGGCACCAAAACATTTCTGCAGTATTGAACATCCCCATTCTTAAATGGAAGAAGTTTGGAACCACCAAAAATCTTCCTAGAGCTGGCCGCCCGGCTAAACTGAGCAATCTGGGGAGAAGGGCCTTGGTCAGGGATGTGACCAAGAACCCGAAGGTCACTCTGACGGAGCTTTAGAGTTCCTCTGTGGAGATGGTTGTCCTTCTGGAAGATTCTCCCATCTCTGCAGCACTCCACCAATCAGGCCTTTATGGTAGAGTGGCCAGACAGAAGCCACTCCTCAGTAAAAGGCACATGACATTCTGCTTGGAGTTTGCCAAAAGGCGCCTAAAACAAGATTCTCTGGTCTGATGAATCCAAGATTGAACTTTTTGGCCTGAATGCCAAGCGTCACGTCTGGAGGAAACCTGCCACCATTCCTACAGTGAAGCATGGTGGTGGCAGCATCATGCTGTGGGGATGTTTTTCAGCGGTAGGGACTGGGACACTAGTCAGTAGTGAGGCAACGATGAACGAAGCAAAGTGCAGAGAGATCCTTGATGAAAACCTGCTCCAGCGCACTCTGGACCTCCGACTAGAGCGAAGGTTCACCTTCCAACAGGACAACGACCCTAAGCACACAGCCAAGACAATGCAGGAGGGGCATCGGGACAAGTCTCTGAATGTCCTTGAGTGACCCAGCCAGAGACTGGACTTAAACCCGATCGGACATCTCTGGAGAGACCTGAAAATAGCTGTGCAGCAACACTTCCCATCCAACCTGACAGAGCTTGAGAGGATCTGCAGAGAAGAATGGGAGAAACTCCCCAAATATAGGTGTGCCAACCTTGTAGCGTCATACCCAAGAAGACTCAAGGCTGTAATTGCTGCCAAAGGTGCTTCAACAAATTACTGAGTAAAGTGTCTGAATACTTGATTGAAATTTAAATTTGAAATTTTATATGTTTTTATTTACAAATTAGCAAAAATTTCCAAAAAACGTTTTGTTTTGTCATGATGTTGTATTGTGTGTAGATTGATAATGAAAAAAACGATTTAGTCAATGTTAGAATAAGGCTGTAAAGTAACAAAATGGGGAGAAAGTCAAAGGGTCTGAATACTTTCCGGAGGCACTATATATATATATATATATATATATATAATATATATATATATATTATATATATATATATATGTATATGTATATGTGTGTGTGTATATAAAAAAGTGGTGTTTAAAGATAGTATGGACAGTACGTGAAGAGAAAAGGTGTGTACATCAGTATATATATAGGGTGAGCCATGACTAGAATACAGTATATTCTTTTGAAGAGGTAAAACAGCATGTAAACATTAATAAAGTGACCAGTGTTCAGGGACTATGTACATAGGGCAGCAGTCTCTAAGGTGCAGGGTAGAGTACCGGGTGGTAGCCAACTAGGACAGTGAATAAGGCTAGTAGTGACTGTTTAACATTTTGATGGCCTGGAGATAGAAGCTGTTTCTCAGTCTCTCGGCTTCAGCTTTGTTGCACCTGTATTGTCTCCGCCTTCTTGATGGTAGTGGGGTGAACAGGCCGCGGCTCGGATGGCTGAGATTCTCGATGATCTTCTCAGCCTTCCTGTGACACCGGGTGCTGTAGATGTCCTGGAGGGCAGGCAGTGTCCCTGGTGATGCAATGGGCTGACCGCACCACCCTCTGGAGAGCCCTGCGATTGCGGACGATGCAATTACCTTACCAGGCGGTGATACAGCCCAACAGGGTGCTCTCAATGGTGCATCTGTAGAACTTTGTAAAGGTCTTCAGGGCCAAGCCAAATTTCTTCCGCCTCCTGAGGTTGAAGAGGTGGTGTTGCACCTTCTTCACCACACTGTGTGTGTGAAGGACCCATTTCAGGTTGTCAGTGATGTGCACGCCAAGGAACTTAAAGCTTTCGTATGAGCGTAATATCCGTTAATTCAATTTTATGACACCATCTGCGACATGCTGAAATGCCAGAGCAGCAGTTAGCCCTTCACTAAGCCCTCGCCTCACCTTAGCTTACCTCTGATTTACAAGGTGTCATGCAAGTGTGAATGCGGAACCACTGCCACAACACAACCATAATGGCCTGGTCCCTGTCGTGAACATAGACATCGACTCCATACAGACCAGCTGCTAATGCATGCCTGTTAACACGTGCAGTATGTATCCATAAGGAAAATGTGGCATTAGACGTCATACTAAAAAACAGACCTAATATCCTGCCCAGGGACTGCGGTAGAAAATTTGCCGGCTGGCTAAAACCGTCACTTTTACTGAAACATTGATTAATGGGCACTGTCCCTGTAAAAATCTAAACAAATTCAAATTCAAATCTTAACCAGGTAATGAAAGGTGTCTGGGAAATAGGTCTACATCACAAAATACATCATGTGACGTCGGAAAAGACGTCAGTTTTGCCCACTTGTTATATATTATGTGCTTATCACATTTAGCTTATAGCTGTGTTCTATAAATACAGCATACAGACCCAGTCCTCTCTCTTTCTCTCTCTCTTTCCAATGGTTAATGGGGTGTTATACACCAAAGCACTGATGATAATTCATGAAACCCCTGAGTTGTTTTGCTGTTTCCATGGGGGTTCTATAAATTGGTAAGCTGTTGATTATTTTGTGGTAGAGGCAGCAATGCATGGGGAGCATCGGGGCAGCAGGGGATGGGGAGCATCGGGGCAGCAGGGGATGGGGAGCATCGGGGCAGCAGGGGATGAGGGGCATCGGGGCAGCAGGGGATGGGGAGCATCGGGGCAGCAGGGGATGAGGGGCATCGGGGCAGCAGGGGATGGGGAGCATCGGGGCAGCAGAGGATGAGGGGCATCGGGGCAGCAAAGGATGAGGGGCATCTGGGCAGCAAAGGATGAGGAGCATCTGGGCAGCAGGGGATGGGGAGCATCGGGGCAGCAGGGGATGGGGAGCATCGGGGCAGCAGGGGATGGGGAGCATCGGGGCAGCAGGGGATGGGGAGCATCAGGGCAGCAGGGGATGGGGAGCATCAGGGCAGCAGGGGATGAGGGGCATCAGGTTTGGCTATTACAGGCGGCGGTTGAGGCGCTGCATGTGGGCCCCAGAGGATGTGACATGGGAGAGGAGTGTGTGGGGTTATAAATCAGTCGCTGCGCTGCCTGGTGATCTACTCTGCAGGAAGGAAGAGGGGAAGGGCCGAAGTCGCCCTCCCCTCTCTGACCTCTCCACCCCTCCTTGGGGCCCATCCAGGCCCATAAGAATGCAGGTGGTGACCTGGAAGACAGTCACCTCGGCTAGGGAGTGCTAAGCGACAAGGGCTGAGCGGGGAGCAGGAACTATGGGCAAGATTAGAGGAGTGGCTCAAGACATCATAAACCAACATGTTCAGTGCCCCTGCTTGGAGTTCCACAAACACCCACCCACACACATGCATAGATGTACAGACAGCAAACTGGGTGTCCCATGGCACAAACAACCACATACACACAAACCCTCGCGCATGCTCACAGTCACACACATTAATACAGAAGCAAATAGACTGATGACTTGCTGACTGATACACACAGCCACAAACAAGCACATACATAAAGTTGAAGTCGGATGTTTACATACACCTTAGCCAAATACATTTAAACTCAGTTTTTCACAATTCCTGACATGTAATCCTAGTAAAAATGTCCTTTCTTAGGTCAGTTAGGATCACAACTTTATTTTAAGAATGTGAAATGTCAGAATAATAGTAGAGAATTATTTATTTCAGCTTTTATTTCTTCCATCACATTCCCAGTGGGTCAGAAGTTTACATACACTAAATTAGTATTTGGTAGCATTGCCTTTAAATTATTTAACTTAGGTTAAACGTTTCGGGTAGCCTTCCACAAGCTTCTTTGTGGGCAAATGTTGTCCCATTCTTCCTGACAGAGCTGGTGTAACTGAGTCAGGTTTTGTAGGCCTCCTTGCTCGCACATGCTTTTTCAGTTCTGCCCACACATTGAGGTCAGGGCGTTGTGATGGCCACCCCAATACCTTGACTTTGTTGTCCTTAAGCCATTTTGCCACAACTTTGGAAGTATGCTTGGGGTCATTGTCCATTTGGAAGACCCATTTACGACCAAGCTTTAACTTCCTGACTGATGTCTTGAGATGTTGCTTCAATATATCCACATAATTTTCCCGCCTCGTGATGCCATCTATTTTGTGAAGTGCACCAGTCCCTCCTGCAGCAAAGCACCCCCACAACATGATGCTGCCACCCCCGTGCTTCACAGTTGGGATGGTGTTCTTCTGCTTGCAAGCCTCACCCTTTTTCCTCCAAACATAACAATGGTCATCATGGCCAAACAGTTCTATTTTTGTTTCATCAGACCGGAGGACATTTCTCCAAAAAGTACGATCTTGGTCCCCATGTGAAGTTGCAAACCGTAGTCTGACTTTTTTATGGCAGTTTTGGAGCAGTGGCTTCTTTCTTGCTGAGCGGCCTTTCAGGTTATGTCGATATAGGACTCGTTTTACTGTGGATATAGATACTTTTGTACCTGTTTCCTCCAGCATCTTCACAAGGTCCTTTGCTGTTGTTCTGGGATTGATTTGCACTTTTCGCATCAAAGTGCGTTCATCTCTAGGAGACAGAACGCGTCTCCTTCCTGAGCGGTATGACGGCTGCGTGGTCACATGGTGTTTATACTTGCGTACTATTGTTTGTACAGATGAACGTGGTACCTTCAGGCGTTTGGAAATTGCCCCCAAGGATGAACCAGACTTGTGGAGGTCCACAATTTTTTTCTGAGGTCTTGACTGATTTCTTTTGATTTTCCCATGATGTCAAGCAAAGAGGCACTGAGTTTGAAGGTAGGCCTTGAAATACATCCACAGGTACACCTCCAATTGACTCAAATTATGTCAGTTAGCCTATCAGAAGCTTCTAAAGCCATGACATAATTTTCTGGAATTTTCAAGCTGTTTAAAGGCACAGTCAACTTAGTGTATGTAAACTTCTGACCCACTGGAATTGTGATACACTGAATTATAAGTGAAATAATCTGTCTGTAAACAATTGTTGGAAAAATTACTTGTGTCATGCACAAATTAGATGTCCTAACCGACTTGCCAAAACTATAGTTTGTTAACAAGAAAGTGTGGTGGTTGAAAAACGAGTTTTAATGAATCCAACCTAAGTGTATGTAAACTTCCGATTTCAACTGTACATACACTAGTCACTTTAATAATGCTTATATAATGTTTACATACTGCTTTCCTCATCTCATATGTATATACTGTATTCTATTCTACTGCATTTTAGTCAATGCCACTCCGACATTGCTCAATCTAATATTTATATATTTCTTAATCCCATTATTTTACTTTCAGATGTGTGTATTGTTGTGAATCGTTTTTCTATACTACTGCACTGTTAGATACTACTGCACTGTTGAAGCTAGGAACACAAGCATTTAGCTACACCCGCAATTCATACATCTGCTAAATATGTGTATGTGACCAATACAATTGGATTTGATTTACAAATACACACACACACACGCGCGCATGCACACACACACACACACGCTGGAGGAATGCTGCAGTTGGTAATTGTAGCCACAGGACAGCATTTAGTATTTTTCATGAGGAAGTTGACCCCAAAGTGCCTTTCACTCTCTATTGCTAAACTCCCCAGCCAGAAATAAATGGCTCTACGTTTTCAAGCCCCAGTACCACAGCTCTCTGTCAGCTGTCATCTTTACCCATCCCATGTCTGCTCTGGGCTTTCTTTACATGATCAATTGTCAAATAGGGGAATAGTTTTCAACTAAAATGTTTCTGTTAATAATGATGACATACGACAATCCTCTGAAGTATCAACAACTGTGTTTTTTGTTTGATTGACCATCATTTTATATCAAAATGCAATTATATCAAAATTAGATCGAGCAACATTTACAAACAAAATTATACGATCAGAAATATGCGTTCACATGAGGCCATCATTCATAAGGTTATTACGGTACATTTCAGACTGGATACTTACATTTACAGATTTATTGCATATAATTGCTGTTCTATCTTCATCTCCATAATGCCCCATACCTACTGACAAATGGTGAAATAAATCATGTGTGATTTTTAAATTCATGACCTTTCGTTTGAGGGGAATTTATGTAAATCAGGTGTAGCGTAGTGGATCCCTTCAGACCAGCTATCCATTTCATTGTGATTGATGTGAATTTATGCATTTTTATGGCCCAAAAATATCACTATGGTAGAATGAGTTAAATGGAATTAAATTGACTGTGTTTTTGTCTGTGCATCTTGCTAGTTTGTCTTCAGGTTACCTCATCTAAACTACAAGCACCAACCCATTTCTACTAAACGAATGCCTTCTCTTTTCCAAAAACACGATACCCTAGGTCAGTCGTTCCCAAACTGTGGGGCGTGAAGGGTCGGCAGGGTGGGCGGAGTAAGGAACTTAGTCCGGCTTTCAACTTACTCTTAAAAGTTGTAATAATAGAATGCACAAGGTCAAATGTTTTAATTGGTTAGTGCATCATCAGTTTTCCTCTTGTCATGTCAGTCATTGCATACCTTTATAACTTGTCAGAAATATCCAGATCAACTAGCCCATGTCAGCTAACGTTTTTAAGCTACGTTTTTTAGCACATAGATTTAGTTGTAATCTTTAGGTCACTCAAATATCACATTAATACACATTAGACATGCCAAAATGTATAGAATTGCAAGAAAATGTGCTTTAAAACTGCAAAATGTTATCTGCAACCTTTCACAAAATGTGTAGAATTGCAGGAAATAAGTTTTAAACTTACTGTGTATCCACCAACAAGAGGGGTGTGAACAGTTTGTGTCTTGAACAGTGCTTGTGCCCATAGAACTGGATGTGGCGTGCGCTGTAGGCAACATTTTTGTGGTGCAAAAGAGCAGACGTCTGTGCTAAAAATACAGTGAACCCCATTTTAATCTGGCAGCGTGATATTATTTTAACTTTTTTTCCAACTGTGTGCAATGTAAATCCTGCTGCCAGATTTTGGCTTATTGGCACCACGAAAATGTCAAAATAATATTATTGTCACGATCGTCGTAAGCTTACTCGGACCAAAGTGCAGCGCGATATGTGGTCCACATGTTTATTGAGTGAAACGCACAAAAAAAAAAAAACAATCAAGAATGTCCGAAACGTGATGTCATGCAGTGCTCACAGGCAACTACACAGAAGCAAGATCCCACAAAATGGCTGGGGAAATGGCTGCCTAAATATGATCCCCAATCAGAGACAACGATAAACAGCTGCCTCTGATTGGGAACCATACCAGGCCAACATAGAAATAAACACATTAGATCATCCACCCTAGTCACACCCCGACAACCAAAAATAGAGAATAAAAAGGCTCTCTATGGTCAGGGCGTGACAATTATGTCCTGAATTTAAAAAGAGTGAGTAGATCATTTCACAGTTCGCCCACAGATTTTCCTGAAGAAAATGCATTTGTCTCATCAATGGTGCATAGACCTACAGATAAGAGGTTTTGGACATTATTAAGTAGCTGGATATGTTTCACCTCCACTTAATTGCTTATGATTGATTTTATGTTTGCCAGAGATATTGTTTTGCTGGAAAATGATTTCCTCCACTCCGTCAAATATTGACACAGTTCCAGCTCTGTGAGTCATACGAGATGCTTCCCTCAAGATCACCACACAGCAAATGTAAATGTACCAATCACTCCAACACATAGTGGACAGAATGGCCTAGATCTTAAACAAGAGCTATATTTGTATAGAAACATATCATATTTTTGATGTGGGTAAAGGATTCATATAGATCTGTGGATGAGAGTTCCATCTTCTATATGATGATCACCTCTCATTATGAAACATAATGGGGAGCGTTAATCATTGATGGACATTAGGAACACATTGTGACCATAGAGGACTTACATCATGATATTCGCCTGCTAAGATCACAGCCATATACTGTATATATTAGGCTCGTCTGATGACGGGGCACTTATGCAAGGCCGTCATGTGATGTTCCCTGGCCGTACATCAAATCCTCCAGCCTCACAGAGACATAATGCTGGTGCCTACGTGCACATACTACACGTCTATCAGTACATTAACTGAATGTGCCGTAGTGTGTGTGTGTGTGCGTGTGTAATGTGATACAAGCAACACCAAGAGGAAACAAACAACATGTTGACACAGAGATTCACATCACTTCTATCATATTGTCTCTCCTTCAACAGAACGCAATCACACACCACATGCCACTCAAAGAGCGCTGCCGTGTTGGCCTCTCATGAGTATACCCGTTTCCATGTCTGAAAGCTAGCCGTCCGCTAATCTCATGGCTAACTGTCGTAGTCATAATTGATAACCAGATACTGGTAACTGCCAAAATAATGGAAACACTTGTATAGCCCAACACCACATTAAGACACTTTGTTGGTGTTTCCTTTATTTTGGCAGTTACATTTTTTATTTATTTTTTATTTTTATGTAACCTTTATTTAACTAGGCAAGTCAGTAAAGAACATATTCTTATTTACAATGACAGCCTACCCCGACGACGCTGGGCCAATTGTGCGCCGCCCTATGGGACTCCCAATCACGGCTGGTTGTGATACAGCCTGGAATTTAACCAAGGTCTGTAGTGACACCTCTAGCACTGAGATGCAGTGCCTTAGACCACTGCACCACTCGGGAGCTCAACATGTACGTCCTCCTCCAGCTCGGCATGTCAGTATGGTATGACTGAATCATGAAATACCTGTCCTGCCTGTTGAGTCATGGTCTGCCCTCAAGGGCGCCATGAAATCGATACACTCTGACCGGAAAGGACTGCTAGCACGCCAGTCACCTGTGTGTGACTGTGTGTGTTTTTGGCTGTGTGTGTTTGTGCGTTTGTGTGCCGTGTTGGTGTTCCTCTGTAATGTATGCTGATACATATCATTAGTGTGTGTCCTGTACATACAGAAGAACTAGGTGTAATTCACCTGAGGCTGTGTGTGTGAAAATGACTCTCAGTGACATGCTGTCTTGAGCATAGCCGCAGGAAGAAAAATTCTGAATACAAATATTAAAATATTAATACATTTCTCTCTCACTCATCTTGAGGACATATGGTCTTGAGGACATATGGTCTTGAGGACACATTGTATGGTATGCTACTGTTGACATGTGGTTAACCTGTACATGTCAAGTTACATACAGTTATGTTAGGGGGACAGTCTACTGTCATGCCATTCACTGGTGTGTCTGACAAGCCCTTCAGCGATGTGCATTGCTGATTGACTAGTTTTTTACCTGTGCGTAGCATGTACAAGCCTGCTCTGAGATTTGATACAATGTTCAGAACGACATAACTCACTCCACATTGTCCAGGAGCCCTTGTAAGACGTGTTGCCTGGCTCATACATAGGAGTGCATGAAGTAGTCTTTTGCACTACACAAGGAGCCCACTGCCACCATAGGCCTTCTGTCAACTGATAAGCACTGTATTCGTACTGTTGTATGAAATCTGGCACTAAACGGAACAGGTCGTTCTATATTGGCAGTGGTTGCTATACAATTGTTCCTGATGGCCAGTTGCTATTCCGCTTTCCTTGTGGTCCATCATCACTACCTGACATACAACAAACAGAGTAATTACACTACAATTGTAGTGGATGGGTTGTATGAGGGAGGTCATCAGGACTATGTGTTGACTGATGATAGTATCACACCGTTTGTCTTTTTCTAAAAGCTACAGAGTTTTTTCAAACTTAGCTGTTGTGCACCATGCCATTTGATTAAGTGAGATGAATGTTTCATACAAACATGAAAGAGTAAACTGATAGTGTTTAACCACAAGGATGCATTGGCTATAAAAGCATCTGTCGGCAGGTTAAACAAAAAGTGTCGCTAGGATCAACCACTGTCCTAAGGATATGTTAACCTTTTCTGCTGTTCCCATGGCAACCATTAAGGGTGGAGGGATATATGAAGTACATAAACGTGAAGAGGGAGCATTTTACACACTACTGCCGGTCAATCAGTGCATGTGAATATCTCATCTACTGATATCACCAATGCAATTTCCACTGGTTTGATCTCATACAACTAACTCTTGACACCAAACATCCTTTTTGTCAAGGATATGTCTAAAACTGAAAGTGTGTTATTTCATGATCCGTCTCTCCCTCTCTCCCTCTCTCTCTCTATTAAATTCGTTGTAGAATTGAAATGAACTAAATCTGGGACTTCAGTACAAATCTACCGATACGTCCAAAACTGAAGTTTCTTTGAGATAAAAAAAAATGACTGCGATAGAATATCTATCAAGGCCCATATGTTAAGGGACAAGGGATTCAATTAATCCATTAATCATCAAGCTTTGAATCAGCTGTGTGGTTTTAGGGCAAAAAAACGAATCGTGCACCCCTTGGGGTCCCCAAGACCGAGTTTGGGAAACACAGTGCTTCACGCTGAAGCTCCAGACAAGAGGAGATATTTCATTGTTAGGCTTTAATGTTCTCAAAATCTTCAGCTCCTGGCAAGAAAGGATCTAGATCAATAGTTTCACTTTTCTCAGAGAGACAGAGACAGAGACAGAGACAGAGACAGAGAGACAGAGACAGAGACAGAGAGACAGAGACAGAGAGACAGAGAGAGACAGAGACAGAGAGACAGAGAGAGACAGAGACAGAGAGACAGAGAGAGACAGAGACAGAGAGACAGAGAGACAGAGAGAGAGAGACAGAGAGACAGAGAGAGAGAGAGAGAGAGAGAGAGAGAGAGAGAGAGAGAGAGAGAGAGAGAGAGAGAGAGAGAGAGAGAGAGAGAGAGAGAGAGAGAGAGAGAGAGAGAGAGAGAGAGAGAGAAAGAGAGAGAATAGCCATGGACAAGTGAGAGAAAAAGAGAGATTGGCAAGAGAGAGGGAGAGAAAGAGAGCATGAGAGAGAGAGATGCACTATAAAAATAATAACAGGCAGTCACATATTTCGGTGGGTGTTAAAAATATGTTGCTGAGGTAGCAAATGTTTATAACATGCCATTGCGTAACTTTAACTAAAATGCCATGTCTCACTCAGTGTATAAGAGAAGGCTCCCAAGCAGATCCACTGTTGGGGATTGGCCTACATATTCTCCTTAGTTCAGGAATGCTTTTCTACACCAATTTCACAATGAATGCAATTTATCTTTGGATGAATTCCAATGTGTACACTGTGTAAAAACAAAGACATGCGTTTCCAAGTTATGACATAAAACCCTTTAATGTGTGCAATACTTTTTTGAAGGGTTGACATATTTCGATAAAGCTGATCTACTTTCTTACAACTACAGACTAATCAAGATATGCATGGCTTTTATTGAGGCTATAGGCCTATTACTTTATATAAGGCTATAGGCCTATGGCTTTATATATAATTAAAATGCTAACATACATTATAGGCTACATTATTACCTGGCATTGTTAGCAATTGAACCTTTTTTTCCAGAATGTTGTATCTCTTAGATAAATAAGCATGTAATGAAAGCAGACTTACCTTAATAGCAGAACGAAAAGTGTACAGCCTTTCCAGAAAAAAAGACCCAGGGTTTTCTTTCCAAGCACTGTTGTTCTAAAGCCCAAAATAGGCTTATGTTTAGATGTGGGCATCAGCAATATTAATAGTATTATTATTATTTTATTGTTTTGCCTGTTGACCTTTATTACCAATGTGTACAATTTAATTCCCTTTCTAAGTCGTACTTCTTGTCTAGTATTTTAACTAAAATTAAAGCATTGGTTAAAGCTCCAACATTGCTGCACTCCACTCCCTACCCATGCCTCTTTGATTGTGTTCCTGTCTTTGTATTTAAACATCCGGGTTTTCCCACTGACTGTGCTTACTCTGGCTTACTCCCCCTCTCAGAAGCCATTTTGGACTCAGTTCAGTTTCTTGCATGTGAATATCGGACCCTGTCCTCAGCCATTCACCACTACACAGTAGAAAAGGTTAACGCGCACCGCGGAGCGAGAAAATTGTTTCTTTGAAACATCGAGTTTATTTTACCTTGTCGATTTTACATCCTGGATTCGACCGATCCTTTCCCAATGGATTTGTTTATATTTAAAACTTGTTTTTAGCCCGTGCAATTTTGTTGCATTGGGGGGCTGTACACACAAAAGCAACGCAAACTCTTGGTGCGGTGGACATCGAAGGCCTTGGGACATTTGGCTCGTTGTGTTGTGCTATCATCTTTTTAAATGTTCGCAAAGGAAAATAGGTTAAAAAGGAGAACATCTGGTGTGTTTCTTTTTAATTAAAGGAATATGTTTGCTTCCTGGCTGACTTTTGCACTTCTGGGAACTTTTTGTGCAGGTAAGCACCCTATTTATGTAATAGGCTATCGCTTACTCTTAGGGTTTGAATTGGCAATCGGAATGTATTCAGTGATTTCACACTGTAACATATTCTAATGTACCCAAACCAGGGATAACGTGCTGTAGGTAGTCACTTGACTATTGATATTGGCTCTATCGAATGGTACAAAAATGACATTTAATGGCATTAAAATATCTAAGGCAATAATTAAATGGATAACATTTTGTATGTTTGTTATTTTGCGTATTGATGCGAAAGGTTATTTAGGCTTTTCGGTGCATTGGTTCACTGTAGATCAATAAGTAATAAGCGACAACATACAATTTCGAATGAGTGTGATACATTTACCATAACAATCTTCAATGATTAGTCATTAAAATATAAGTGTCAAATTTATTTGAATGACAGCTTATCGTATTTGGCCGAAATGTGAAAGAAGGACCGTTTTTTTAAGCTTACGATGAAGTCATGTGGCCTCATATGTTGCAAAGATATCGTTGCTTTAGAAGTGTTTGTGACTCTTGGAAATGCATAGATGGAGAGACACAAGGTGATGCATTTGGAAGTGTTTACACGTGTATCAGACTTATCAGTGTATTTTGACCTGTGTAGACTAAATTAAACCACATGATTGAAGATCTATCTCTATTGAAGCGCGCTGACAGAGGTGTTGAAATTGATGTGAATGATGGTTAGAATTCCACTTATTTCGCACAGCCCACATCACTTGTAGCGTAATTGTTAATTAATGTATTCTTTGGCATGTATTCTTTCAGAGCAGTAGGATGAGCGAGTACTCCAAATAAATATATATATATATGTATGTGTGTGTGTGTATGTGTATATCTATATAGCATTCTACTCTGGATTTCCACGCGAAATGTGATTGTTCATGTCCTCATTATCTAGTTCAGTGACGCATACATTTAGGCCTATATACCTGTAGGCTCGTAGATTTCGTTTTTGGCAATTTGTTTATCACTGCTGCTTTGTTGTGGTGTTCCCTCCTTGTTTAGTCGACTTTGGGGGAGGGGTGCGTATGGGGTTGGGGTGAAAATGGCTCTTGTGTTTATTTTCGCTTTTGCTGAAATAAAATGATTTATTTCTCTTACCTGAAATGTAGAAATCATGTTAATGAATCCGTATGGTTATGGTTATCATTCATCCCAATCAGACACAAATGATTTGTCATTTGGCTGCATGATTGTTGTCAAACACTATCCTAACATCTCTGATATTTTGGTAATTGGTTCAAGTGGCAATTCTTGATACTTAGCCAATGCATTCAACAGTGACTTGGTTAGCCTACATATTGAAGTGCTGATGTTTCATTTTCCGTCTCTTCACCTTAGTAGTTCTTGGAATTTTCTAATTCAAAGATTTGTTGTGAATGACCGTAGTCCGCTATTTGATTATGTTGCCATGGTTGTTGCACTCTTCAGACTTTGATTGAAAAGGAAAATGCTTATTGCTTAAAAACAAAAATAGAATTCGACAGAATAGCGGCTGAACGAGAATGTTACTATTTCTATTCATGAATGAGTTTCAAGATTCAGTTATGTCATGAGGTTTTCAATAACCTACAATTTAATACAAGGAACGTTTGATAAGTGTGGTTGTGGGAAACCTACAGGACTTTTCTCAGCACGTGGGACCAGCTATTTTGTATCTCCTTGACATTTCAGCTGAATACAGTCAAGGAAGTCAGTTCCATTTCTTTCTGAATAACTTTGAACTGATTAAGGATGTATTTTTGTATATGGTTCTAACTCACCCAGTTCAAATGCCTCTACGCCTGTTGCTTACTATGGTTTTCACACTGAAAGCAAAGCCAGTCAAAAATCATAATCCCTTCAACCATCTAATCGTAAAGATCACTAGTTATTTGATAGAAGGGTTGGGCAGTATTCAGATTTTCATACTGTGCCTGTGCCATCCTGGGATAGACGGTATTACCGGCATTGCACACAGGGCTTCCTTTTTTTTCCTGCACGAAAAACAAAAACAGCCCAAAAAACGTTGCTTGCCAGAACGATAACAAAATGATAGCAAGTATGGAATCCCCATAGTGGATGCTAGGTAAATGCTAGCATGCAAACATTCACTACTAAGATGGATGACAACCCAGCTCATAAAGTTGCGCATGTATCTCAAAATTCAGTTTGCAGCACTCACAAAAAAGAAAATGAGGGAGCAAGGATCTTAATCCAGGAGGTGATTGTCTCTGCCATTCTTACCAAGAAGCGTGATCCTGGAAAGTTAACGTTAGCAAAACCCAGCTGGAGAGAATTTTATCTGGCGCAACTTAAATAGATTTTATTTATTGTTACTATGTTCTACATTGTAGAATAATAGTAAAGACATCAAATCTATGAAATAACACAGATGGAATCATGTAGTAACCAAAAAAGTGTTAAACAAATCAAAATATATTTTAGATTCCTCAAAGTCAAATCAAATTTTATTGGCACATACACATGTTTAGCCGATGTTATTGCAGGTGTAGCAAAATGCTTGTAGCCACCCTTTGCCTTCATGACAGCTTTAAACACTCTTGGCAGTCTCTCAACCAGCTTCACATGGAATGCTTTTCCAACGGTCTTGAAGGAGTTCCCACGTATGCTGAGCAGTTGTTGGCTGCTTTTACATTTTATTTTATTTACATTTAACCTTTATTTAACTAGGCAAGTCGGATAAGAACAAATTCTTATTTACAATGACGGCCAAACTCGGAAGACGCTGGGCCAATTATGCGCCACCCTATGGGACTCCCAATCACGGGCCGACGTGATACAGCCTGGATTTAAACCAGGGACTGTAGTGATGCCTCTTGCACTGAGATGCAGTGCCTTCGACTGCTGCGCCCTTCCGTCACTCTGCGGTCCAACTCATCCCAAACCATCTCAGTTGGGTTGAGGTCGGGTGATTATGGAGGCCAGGTCATCTGATGCAGCACTCCATCACTCTCCTTGGTCAAATAGCCCTTATACAGCCTGGAGGTGTGTTGGGTCATTGTGCTGTTGAAAACAAATGGTAGTCCCACTAAGCGCAAACCAGATGGGATGGTGTATTGCTACAGAATGCTGTGGTAGCCATGCTGGTTAAGTGTGCGTTGAATTCTAAATAAATCAGTGTCACCAACAAAGCACCATCACACCACCACCTCCATACTTCACGTGGGAACTATACATGCGGAGATCATCCATTCACCTGCTCTGCGTCTCACAAAGACACGGCGGTTGCAACCGAAAATCTCAAATTCGGACTCATCACACCAAACAGATTTCCACCAGTCTAATGTCCATTGCTCGTGTTTCTTGGTCCATGCAAGTCTCTGCTTCTTATTGGTGTCCTTTAGTAGTGGTTTCTTTTAGAGGTTGACCCATTGTGATTTTTCAACACCGATACCGATTATTGGAGGACCAAAAAAGGCCGATACCGAAGAAAAAAAAAGGCCCATTTAAAAAAAAAATGTAATAATGCCAATTACAACAATACTGAATGAACACTTTAACTTAATATAATACATCAATAAAATCAATTTAGCCTCAAACAAATAATGAAACATGTTCAATTTGGTTTAAATAATGCAAAAACAAAGTGTTGGAGAAGAAAGTAAAAGTGCAATGTGCCATGTAAGAAAGCTAACGTTCCTTGCTCAGAACATGAGAACATATGAAAGCTGGTGGTTCCTTTTAACATGAGTCTTCAATATTCCCAGGTAAGAAATCTTAGGTTGTAGTTATTATAGGACACTTTCTCTCTATACGATTTGTATTTCATATACCTTTGACTATTGGATGTTCTTATAGGCACTTTAGTATTGCCAGTGTAACAGTATAGCTTCCGTCCCTCTCCTCGCCCCTACCTGGGCTCGAACCAGGAACACATCGACAACAGCCACCCTCGAAGCATCGTTACCCATCGCTCCACAAAAGCCGCGGCCCTTGCAGAGGAAGGGGAACAAGTACTCCAAGTCTCAGAGCGAGTGACGTCACCGATTGAAACGCTATTAGCGCGCACCCCGCTAACTAGCTAGCCATTTCACATCGGTTACACCAGCCTAATCTCGGGAGTTGATAGGCTTGAAGTCATAAACAGCTCAATGCTTGAAGCATTGCGAAGAGCTGCTGGCAAAACGCACAAAAGTGTTGTTTGAATGAATTCGTACGAGCCTGCTGCTGCCTACCATCGCTCAGTCAGACTGCTCTATCAAATCATAGACTTAATTATAGCATAATAACACAGAAATACGAGCCTTGAGTCATTAATATGGTCGAACCCGGTAACTATCATTTCGAAAACAAAACATTTATTCTTTCAGTGAAATACGGAACCGTTCCGTATTTTATCTAACGGGTGGCATCCCTAAGTCTAAATATTGCTGTTACATTGTACAACCTTCACTGTTATGTCATAATTATGTACAATGCTGGCAAATTAATTACGGTCTTTGTTAGGAATAAATGGACTTCACACAGTTCGCAACGAGCCAGGCGGCCCAAACTGCTGCATATACCCTGACTGCTTGCACGGAACGCAAGAGAAGTGACACAATTTCCCTAATTATAAGAAATTCATGTTAGCAGGCAATATTAACTAAATATGCAGGTTTAAAAATATATACTTGTGTATTGATTTTAAAGAAATGCATTGATATTTATGGTTAGGTTTGGTGCAACGACAGTGCTAAAACATCACCCGTTTGGCGAAGTAGGCTGTGATTCGATGAGAAATTAACAGGCATCGATTATATGCAACGCAGGACACTAGATAAACTAGTAATATCATCAACCATGTGTAGTTAACTAGTGATTATGTTAAGATTGATTGTTTTTTTATAAGATAAGTTTAATGCTAGCTAGCAACTTACCTTGGCTTCTTGCTGCCCTCGCGTAACAGGTAGTCAGCCTGCCAAGCATGCTCCTCGTGGAGTGCAATGTAAGGCAGGTGGTTAGAGCGTTGGACTAGTAACCGGAAGATTGCAAAAACGAATCCCCGAGCTGACAAGGTAAAAATCTGTCGTTCTGCCCCTGAACAAGGCAGTTAACCCACCGTTCCTAGGCCGTCATTGAAAATAAGAATGTTCTTAACTGACTTGCCTAGTGAAATAAAGGTGTAAAAAAAACGGCCAAATCGGTGTCCAAAAATACTGATTTCCGATTTTTATTTAACTTGAAATCGGCGCTAAATAATCGGTCATTCCTATTTTAATCGGTCGACCTCTAGTTTCTTTGCAACAATTTGCCCATGAAGGCCTGATTTTTAACGCGGTCTCCTCTGAACAGTTGATGTTGATGTGTCTGTTAATTTTTTTATTTTATTTAATTTTTTATTTAACCTTTATTTAACCAGGTAGGCAAATTGAGAACACGTTCTCATTTACAATTGCGACCTGGCCAAGATAAAGCAAAGCAGTTCGACACATACAACAACACATAGTTACACATGGAGTAAAACAAACATATAGTCAATAATACAGTGAAAAAGAATAAGTCTATATACAATGTGAGCAAGTGAGGTGAGATAAGGGAGGTGAAGGCAAACAAATATATGTATAAATAAATAAAAATATAAAAAGGCCATGGAGGCGAAGTGAGTACAACACAGCAAGTAAAATAAAAACTAAAAAACACTGGAATGGTTGGTTTGCAGTGGAAGAAAGTGCAAAGTAGAGACAGAAATAATGGGGTGCAAAGGAGCAAAATAAATTAATAAATAAATACAGTAGGTAAAGAGGTAGTTGTTTGGGCTAAATTGTAGATGGGTTATGTACAGGTGCAGTAATCTATGAGCTGCTCTGACAGCTGGTGCTTAAAGCTAGTGAGGGAGATAGGTGTTTCCAGTTTCAGAGATTTTTGTAGTTCGTTCCAGTCATTGGCAGCAGAGAACTGGAAGGAGAGGCGTCCAAAGGAAGAATTGGTTTTGGGGGTGACTAGAGAGATATACCTGCTGGAGCGCGTGCTACAGGTAGGTGCTGCTATGGTGACCAGCGAGCTGAGATAAGGGGGGACTTTACCTAGCAGGGTCTTGTAGATGACCTGGAACCAGTGGGTTTGGCGACGAGTATGAAGCGAGGGCCAGCCAACGAGAGTGTACAGGTCGCAGTGGTGGGTAGTATATGGGGCTTTGGTGACAAAACGGATGGCACTGTGATAGACTGCATCCAATTTATTGAGTAGGGTTTTGGAGGCTATTTTGTAAATGACATCACCGAAGTCGAGGATTGGTAGGATGGTCAGTTTTACAAGGGTATGTTTGGCAGCATGAGTAAAGGATGCTTTGTTGCGGAATAGGAAGCCAATTCTAGATTTGACTTTGGATTGGAGATGTTTGATGTGGGTCTGGAAGGAGAGTTTACAGTCTAACCAGACACCTAGGTATTTGTAGTTGTCCACATATTCTAAGTCAGAGCCGTCCAAAGTAGTGATGTTGGACAGGCGGGCAGGAGCAGGCAGCGATCGGTTGAAGAGCATGCATTTGGTTTTACTTGTATTTAAGAGCAGTTGGAGGCCACGGAAGGAGAGTTGTATGGCATTGAAGCTCGCCTGGAGGGTTGTTAACACAGTGTCAAAAGAAGGGCCAGAAGTATACAGAATAGTGTCGTCTGCGTAGAGGTGGATCAGAGAATCACCAGCAGCAAGAGCGACATCATTGATGTAAACAGAGAAGAGAGTCGGTCCAAGAATTGAACCCTGTGGCACCCCCATAGAGACTGCCAGAGGCCCGGACAACAGACCCTCCGATTTGACACACTGAACTCGATCAGAGAAGTAGTTGGTGAACCAGGCGAGGCAATCATTAGAGAAACCAAGGCTGTCGAGTCTGCCAATGAGGATGTGGTGATTGACAGAGTCAAAAGCCTTGGCCAGGTCAATGAATACGGCTGCACAGTATTGTTTCCTATCGATGGCGGTTACGATATCGTTTATGACCTTGAGCGTGGCTGAGGTGCACCCATGACCAGCTCTGAAACCAGATTGCATAGCGGAGAAGGTGTGGTGTGATTCGAAATGGTCGGTAATCTGTTTGTTGACTTGGCTTTCGAAGACCTTAGAAAGGCAGGGTAGGATAGATATAGGTCTGTAGCAGTTAGGGTCAAGGGTGTCCCCCCCTTTGAAGAGGGGGATAACCGCAGCTGCTTTCCAATCTTTGGGGATCTCAGACGACACGAAAGAGAGGTTGAAGAGGCTAGTAATAGGGGTGGCAACAATTTCAGCAGATAGTTTTAGAAAGAAAGGGTCCAGATTATCTAGCCCGGCTGATTTGTAAGGGTCCAGATTTTGCAGCTCATTAAGAACATCAGCTGACTGTATTTGGGAGAAAGAGAAATGGGGAAGGCTTGGGCGAGTAGCAGAGGGGAGGGCAGTGCTGTTGTCCGGGGTAGGGGTAGCCAGGTGGAAAGCATGGCCAGCCGTAGAAAAATGCTTATTGAAATTCTCAATTATAGTGGATTTGTCGGTGGTGACAGTGTTTCCTATCTTCAGAGCGGTTGGAAGCTGGGAGGAGGTGTTCTTATTCTCCATGGACTTTACGGTGTCCCAGAACTTTTTTGAATTTGTGTTGCAGGAAGCAAATTTCTGCTTGAAAAAGCTAGCCTTGGCTGTTCTAACTGCCTGTGTATATTGGTTTCTGGCTTCCCTGAAAAGTTGGCATATCACGGGGGCTGTTCGATGCTAATGCAGAACGCCATAGGATGTTTTTCTGTTGGTTAAGGGCAGTCAGGTCAGGAGAGAACCAAGGGCTATATCTGTTCCTGGTTCTAAATTTCTTGAATGGGGCATGCTTATTCAAGATGGTGAGGAAGGCATTTTTAAAAAATGACCAGGCATCCTCTACTGACGGGATGAGATCAATATCCTTCCAGGATACCCCGGCCAGGTCGATTAGAAAGGCCTGCTCGCTGAAGTGTTTCAGGGAGCGTTTGACAGTGATGAGTGGAGGTCGTTTGACCGCTGACCCATTACGGATGCAGGCAATGAGGCAGTGATCGCTGAGATCTTGGTTGAAAACAGCAGAGGTGTATTTGGAGGGCAAGTTTGTTAGGATGATATCTATGAGGGTACCCGTGTTTACGGAATTGGGGTGGTACCTGGTAGGTTCATTGATAATTTGTGTGAGATTGAGGGCATCAAGCTTAGATTGTAGGGTGGCTGGGGTGTTGAGCATGTTAAAATTTAGGTCGCCTAGCAGCACGAGCTCTGAAGATAGATGGGGGGCAATCAGTTCACATATAGTGTCCAGAGCACAGCTGGGGGCAGAGGGTGGTCTATAGCAGGCGGCAACGGTGAGAGACTTGTTTTTAGAGAGGTGGATTTTTAAAAGTAGAAGTTCAAATTGTTTGGGAACAGACCTGGATAGTATAACAGAACTCTGCAGGCAGTCTTTGCAGTAGATTGCAACACCGCCCCCTTTGGCCGTTCTATCTTGTCTGAAAATCTTGTAATTGGGGATGAAAATGTCTGAATTTTTGGTGGTCTTTCTAAGCCAGGATTCAGACACGGCTAAAACATCCGGGTTGGTAGAGTGTGCTAAAGCAGTGAACAAAACAAACTTAGGGAGGAGGCTTCTAATGTTAACATGCATGAAGCCAAGGCTATTACGGTTACAGAAGTCATCAAAAGAGAGCGCCTGGGGAATAGGAGTGGAGCCAGGTACTGCAGGGCCTGGATTCACCTCTACATCACCAGAGGAACAGAGGAGGAGTAGGATAAGGGTACGGCTAAAAGCTATGAGAATTGGTCGCCTAGAGCTACTAGAGCAGAGAGTAAAAGGAAGTTTCTGGGGGCGATAAAATAGTTTAAAGGAATAATGTACAGACAAAGGTATGGTAGGATGTGAATACAGTGGAGGTAAACCTAGGTATTGAGTGATGATGAGAGAGATATTGTCTCTAGAAACATCATTGAAACCAGGTGATGTCATCGCATATGTGGGTGGTGGAACTGCGAGGTTGGATATGGTATAGAGAGCAGGGCTAGAATCTCTACAGTGAAATAAGCCAATAAACACTAACCAGAACAGCAATGGACAAGGCATATTTACATTAAGGAGAGGCATGCTAATCGAGTGATCAATAAGGGTCCAGTGAGTAGAGGTTGGTTGGGGTCGTGGCGATCCAGACAGCTGGCCGGGTATATGGCTATCGGTAGCAGCATAGGATGGAGGTCTGTTTGTAGATACCTCGTGCGTTTCCGTCGGTAGGTTCCGTGTAGTGGGGTTTTGTTCAGATAGCAGCCGATAAGACAGCTAACGATTAGCGGGCCTCAGATGAGCGTTCAGGTAACGTCGGGACGGAGGTGCCGGTTGGACTCTGTGAAACATTTATTTGTGTTGCAAGCTGAGGCTGGTAACTCTAATGAACTTATCCTCTGCAACAGAGGTAACTCTGGGTCTTAACTCTTATTTCAAAATACCCCGAGATACGGTGTACTGCCCAACCCTATTTGATAGGTCAATGACAATACCCTTGGTTTCTTGCAAGCAGCAAAAACATTATAGTCCTATGCTGTATGGTCAATACACAACCAAAACATTTCGGCTACTATTGAACACTCAAATGTATTCTCCCTATTCTGCACAAGTCAATCACAAGAGACAAGTCATTGTAATGAAACAAATAACAGCTGCCAGACCATTGGGAGCCAGAATAGTAAATGCTTTTGCGGGGGTGGGGGGGGGGCATAAAACCAGCTGTTTTGACTGTGCTGGATGTATTGTGTAATGGTCTCACTGAGTGCATTCTGTGGCTCCCTGGCTAGCAGCAGAGGTAGTAGGATGCAGCTCTGGTCCTCTGCTCATATCAGCTGATGATCCACTCTGTTGAGACAAAGGAAGCCGGATCCCTGCCCATGGCTCGCTTGCTCTCTCGCTACTAGCAGGAGATGCTGACCCCAACTCATAGCATCTTTCCTCACTCACTCCTGTCGATTCATTGGCTTTTGCTGAGTGGAGGAGAGTTTGCGACTGTCCCGGTATCGCCTATGATAGCACGGTGTCAGCTGAGGCAGGGGCTGGCCCCCCCCCTGTGCAGATTGGCCTTGCCCACCGATCTGTTAGTGTGTGTGTTTGTGAGAGCAGGGCTTGGAATGCTGTTAGTGCTCTCTCATCGCAGCTTTACTGAATCCGTAACAATGGTGTGTGTGCTGTGCTGGATTTTCGAAGGTTTGGCCACATGGTGTAGTGGAAATGGGGGGAGGGGTGGCTCTGCTAGGATGGATTACTCCTGAGTTATAATGGCCACTGCTTAACCCGCTCCTCTGTTCTCTACCTTAGAAACATATCTACTAGTTACTGCATATCGTCCCCATATTTACCGGTGAATGCATTTATCATATGGATACATTCTATAGTGCATGGACAGGAAATGGGGAGGGGGGGAAAACACTGGGAAATGGGGGATGGGTAGCCTCTAGCAGGAGAAGGGATTTAAAGTGACAGTGTGTATTTCCCCCCCTTGCCGTGGATTAAAGATGTCGAGCTGTAGGAGATTCATTGCATAGTTGTTTGGGTGAGAATAGGCCAGATATGTTTGTCGGGACAGCTGGTACTGTAATTCTAAGCTCTAGTATTGAAGCATGATGTTTTTCCACAGAAGTAGATTAAACATATATGTTTTTTTTGTGTAATATACAAACACTACATGACCAAAAGTATGTGTACACCTGCTCGTCGAACATCTCATTTATACATCTGTCAGCAATGGGTGTGGCTGAAATAGCCAAATCCAGTCATTTGAAGGGCTGTCCCCACATACCTTTGTGTGTAATATATATATTAGTGTATTTAGCTAAAATGATAAGCTTTGTTTTGGTGTACATCATTCCCATTGCAGTCTATTTTGACTTCTTGAGCTCTTTGCATATTTTTGGGACCATGCATACAGCATCGGCCTACTTTTGTCAAAGGATACCATCTTTAAAATCTCACTCAGACGCTTTTTCAAGCAGAATGACTGTATGAACCCATAGATAAGGGTGTGGTTTTGTTTTGAGCTTTTCCCTCAAACCGAAAGCCATAAATCAATCTTTCTGATAAAAATGACACCATCTTGTTTTTGCTTAGTTTCCCCCAAGCTCTTAAAGAAATGATCTGGTACTTTAGTGTACTTTTTATCCAGTAGTTCTGAAAGTAGCACTCCCGAGCCAACGGTGGTCCCTGAAAATTGCTACTACGTTGCATATGTGCACCACGTCATTGCACTCTCTCTCACTCTGCTGTGTTCGCATCTTGCTAGCTGTCACTCAAATGGCGAGGGACTAAAGCTCATTGGCTGGAATGTGAATTGCTAGGGGGATGGTCCACGTGGGGGGAAATGAACATGGCACAGCTTCCAGAAAACAGTCGCTTTCAAACTAGGGATTACGTGGCTAATTGAGGTAAGACAGTCATTCTGCTCATATATTATGCATGTATGAGGTACACATCGGCACATCCAACCCAAAGTGAGAGGTTTCAAAAAAATACTTACTAGTCACCAAAGTTCCGTAGCATGTCTTTGCTTTCTACAATAAGTTAATGAGCACTTAACAAGAGACAGGCTGGAATTCTTCCCTAAAGACCCCAACCTCTGCTTGACTCCATGCTCTTCATTCATCAACACTTCTATTCATATCGTGTTTGTGCAGTCATTTCCTAGAATGGAGCAAAACGAGCAGAAAATTGCATAGAAATCTGGTCCCCCCCCCGGCCTCCCGAGTAGCTCAGCGGTCTAAGGCACTGCATCAGTGCTTGATGCGTCACTACAGACCCGGGTTCGATCCCAGTCTGTGTCGCAGGCGGTCGTGACCAGGAGACCAATGAGGAGGCGCACAATTGGCCCAGCGTCGCCTATGATAGTATAGGGGAGGGTGTGGCCGGCCGGGATGTCCTTGTCCCATTGCGCTGTAGCGACTCCTGTTGTGGGCCGGGCGCATGCACGCTGACCCGTCGCCAGTTGTACAGTGTTTCTTCTGACACATTGGTGCGGCTGGCTTCCAGGTTAAGCGAGGAATGTGTCAAGAAGCAGTGTGGCTTGGCAGGGTTGTGTTTCGGAGGACGCATGGCTCTCGACCTTTGCCTCTCGCGAGTCCGTACGGGAGTTACAGCGATGGGACAAGACTGTAACTAGCAATTTGGATGTCACGAAATTGGGGAGAAAAAGGGGTAAAAGGTTAAATTGTTTTACAGTAATCGGGCACCAAAATCATTCTCAATGATTGTTTTGAAAGCGAATCTCACATTGTTCAGTTCTTGGAAGAGGAGTCATCGAGACCAATGAACATTGGTCGAGTAGCAAGCCTATAGTACATGCACACTTCTTTCTGAAACGATTCAGACCCCTGTACCTTTTCCACATTTTGTTACGTTACAGCCTTATTTTAAAATGTATTATATACATTTTCCCCTTCATCAATCTACACGATACCCCATAATGACAAATATTTTTAGAAATATTGGCAAACGTATCACAAATAAAATGGACCTTATTTACGTAAGCATTCAGGCTATTTTCTTTTAGACTCAAAATTGAGCTCAGGTGCATCCTGTTTCCATTGATCACCCTTGAGTTGTTTCCACAACTGATTGGACATGATTTGGAAGGGCACACACCACAGTTGACATTGCATGTCAGAGCAAAAACCAAGCCATGAATTGTCAAGAGACAGATCTGGGGAAGGGTACCAAAACATTTCTGCAGCATTGAAGGTCCCAGAGAACACAATGGCCTCCATCATTCTTAAATGGAAGAAGTTTAGAACCACTAAGACTCTTCCTAGAGCTGTCCGCCCGGCTAAACTGAGCAATCTGGGGAGTAGGGCCTTGGTCAGGGATGTGACCAAGAACCCGATGGTCACTCTGACAGAGCTCCAGAGTTCCTCTGTGGAGATGGGAGAACCTTCCAGAAGGTCAACCATCTCTGCAGCACTCAACCAATCAGGTCTATATGGTAGAGTGGTCAGACAGAAGCCACTCCTCAGTAAAAGGCACATGACATTCCGTTTGGAGTTTGCCAAAAGGCATCTAAAGGACTCTGACCATGAGAAACAAAATGTTCTGGTCGAGATGAAGCCAAGATTGAACTCTTTAACCTGAATGCCAAGCGTCACATCTGGAGGAAACCTGGCACCATCCCTACGGTGACGCATGGTGATGGCAGCATTATGCTGTGGGGATGTTTTTCAGAGGCTGGGACATGGAGACTAGTCTGAATCGAGGGAAAGATAAACAATGCAAAGTACTGAGATCCTTGATGAAAACCTGCTCCAGAGTGCTCAGACTGGGGTTAAGGTTCACCTTCCAACAACTCTAAGTACACAGCCAAGACAACGCAGTAGTGGCTTCGGGACAAGTCTCTGAATGTCCTTGAGTGACCCAGCCAGAGCCTGGACATGAAACCGATCGAACTTCTCGGTAGAGAGACGTGAAAATAGCTGTGCAGCGACTCTACCCTTCCGACCTGACCGAGCTTAAGGCTGTAATCACTGCCAAAGGTGCTTCAACAATGTTCTGAGTAAAGGTTCTGAATACTAATGTAATATTTATTTTCATTATGGGGTATTGTTTGTGGATTGATAAGGGGAAAAAACATTCTAAAATGGATTAAAATAAGACTAACAAAATGTGGGACAAGTCAAGGGGTCTGAATACTTTCCAAATGCACTGTAGGGCTATTGTACAAAATAGGCTGTGACCATGACCGAATTAATACACTCAGCATCCGTACAATGTAAATAGCTGAAGGTGGACCTTTCTTCTCGTCATCAACACCTCTGTCAGTGACTCGCAAGCAAAAGTCTCATTTTTTTAATAGCGGTGTTCAGAATCGGAAATTACACCCAGCAGGGAAAGAGTGAAAGAGACATAGTTTGGGTGCGAGTGCGATCAGCACTGCCTGTGAAATTTCCTTCTCATGTTGCCCACAACGTGAGACTTGGCGTGGTCCTTCAGAACATGTTGTGCAAACACAGGAAGAAATGTATACAAGGCCTCGGTCGCTTGCATTATGTAATTGGCGTCGGTCCCTGAAAGTGGAGAAATGTGGCTTCCATTAATCTGTCGGTTTTACTCTGGATTCTTTCCTAATTAACTGCAGATCTCAAAAACCCACAGTATGAATCGGGCTAATTTGGTAAACGCAGATCAAAAAAACTGGTTGCAACATGAATGTCATTGTATCTCCCCTCACAGTGTATGGAAAGCATGAGCCTTCCATGTTTGACTCTGCTGCGGCTTGGCGCCAATTGCGCCTTTTGGAAGGTTTGAACCGAAGTTACCGTGCCTTCAAAGTATTTATACCCCTTGATTTGCACTACATTTTGTTTTTACAAGCTGAATTAAAATGGGCTAAAAAATAATAATCTCACTCATCTACACACAATACTCCATAATGACAAAGTGGACATGTTTTTAGAATTGTCTTTGGCAGCGATTTACTGCTGTGCGTCTTTCTGTGTAAGTCTCTAAGAGCTCTGTCAAGTTGGTTGTTGATCATTGCTAGACAGCCATTTTCAAGTCTTATTAGTATTTCTGTGTGTTATTATGTTATAACTAAGTCTATGATTTGATAGAGCAGTCTGACAGAGAGGTGGTAGGCAGCAGCATGCTCGTAAGCATTCATTCAAACAGCACTTTCGTACGTTTTGCCAGCAGCTCTTCAAGCATTGCGCTGTTTATGACTTCAAGCCTATCAACTCCCGAGATTAGGCTGGTGTAACCAATGTTAATTGGCTAGCTAGTTAGCGGGGTGCACGCTAATAGCGTTTCAAACGTCAATCGCTCTGAGACTTGGAGTGGTTGTTCCCCTTGCTCTGCATGGGTAACGCTGCTTCGAGGGTGGCTGTTGTCGATGTGTTCCTGGTTCGAGTCCAGGTAGGAGCGAGGAGAGGGACGGAAGCTATACTGTTACACTGGTAATACTAAAGTGCCTATAAGAACACCCAATAGTCAAAGGTTAATGAAATACAAATGGTATAGAGAGAAATAGTCCTATAATTCCTATAATAACTACAACCTAAAACGTCTTACCTGGGAATATTGAAGACTCATGTTAAAAGGAACTAGCAGCTTTCATATGTTCTCATGTTCTGAGCAAGGAACTTAAACGTTAGCTTTCTTACATGGCACATATTGCACTTTTACTTTCTTCTCCAACACTTTGTTTTTGCATTATTTAAACCAAATTGAACATGTTTCATTATTTATTTGAGGCTAAATTGATTTTATTGATGTATTAAGTTAAAATAAGTGTTCATTCAGTATTGTTGTAATTGTCATTATTACAAATACATTAAAAAAATCGGCCGATTAATCGGTATTGGCTTTTTTGGTCCTCCAATAATCGGTATCGGCGTTGAAAAATCATAATCGGTCGACCTCTAGTCTGTTGGATAGCAGACTGAACCAGTGTTTCCTCTAGGACGAGGCCTATGCTTAGCTATATTCTGTTTAATTTGTATCCATCCAAAAAACTCCCTAGTCCTTGCCATTGACAAGCCATAACATGATGCAGCCACCGCCATGCTTATATGAAGTGGTACTCAGTGATGTTGTGTTGCATTTTCCCCATATATACTGCCTTGTATTCAGGACATAAAGTACATTTCTTTGCCACACTTTTTTCAGTTTTACTTTAGTGCCTTATTGCAAACAGATGTTTTGCAATATTTCTATTTCTTTTCATTCTAGTTTAGGTAAGTCTTGTGGTGTAACTACAATGTTGTTGATCCATCCTAAGTTTTCTCCTATTACAGCCATTTAAACTCTGTAACTGTTTTAAAGTCACCATTGGCCTCATGGTGAAATCCCTGAGTGGTTTCCTTCCTCTCCGGTAACTGAGTAAGGAAGGACGCCTGTATCTTTGTAGTGACTGGATATATTGATACACCATCCAAAGTGTTATTAATAACTTCACCATGCTCAAAGGGATATTCAGTGTCTGCTTAGTTTTTACCAATAGGTGCTCTTCGCAAGGCATTGGAAAACCTCCCTGGTCTTTGTGGTTGAATATGTGCTTGAAATTCACTGCTCAACTGAGGAACCTTACAATTATGTGTAGGGTACAGAGAAGGAATAGTCATTTAAAAATCATGTTAAACACTGTTTCACACAGTCCATGTAACTTGTGACCTGTTAAGCACATTTTTACCCCTGAACTTATTTAGGCTTGCCTTATTAACTCAGTGCTTTTTCATTTTAAAATGAATTGGTAAAAATGTTCGAAACCTAAATTCCACGTGGTTATTGTGTGTAGGTCAGTGACACAATCTCAATTTAGTCCATTTTAAATTCAGGCTGTAATATAACGAAATGTGGAAAAAGTCAAGGGGTGTGAATACGTTCTGAAGGCACTAAATAAATGGGACACAGTGGTCCAGTGAGCGATACCAGTTCCTTTCCCAAGGAAAATGCCCCGTGTGAAAGGAAATAGAGCATGTTTGCTTTGACACAGCGGCCGAATTGATGATTTGCGTAGGGGTAAATGGATGATGTGCTGCCTATTGGAAAAAGCACACTAGTACTGATTACTCTTGATAATGTAACTACAGTTAGTCTGCCAGATGTTTCAGCTGTTTGCTAAGCTAAAGCATAAATAGAATCTCCCCTATCCATTCTTTATATAGGCTGTTAAATGAAACAGAAATGCATAAGCCAGAGCAGGTTGCAGTTGTTTGGGGACATCTTAAGTGAACCGGCTGGTTCAGAGTTTTTAGGTTAAACCTTGTCCTAACGCTCCTAGATCTTTATCTTTCCTTCCCTGGTGGGGTGCTGTTGACTGCCGTAGCTAACTGCCATAATGAGGCCTCATGCTTAGTTGTTTACCAAGTGAAAACTGTCATTGACTATGCTCATGCTTGGGGATGGGCAACCCTTAAGCCTATAGAGATGATGTTGGTTTACTTTTAAGTGAAAGAGGTTAATTTGCACAGTATCTACGGCCTTGTGAACTATTTTCCTCTGCTTGGGTCTGGGAAACATGCCGAGTTTGCTGACAAATGGGCATTGCTTGCCAAGCCTTGGATAATGTCCCAATATAGCTATATCCTTGTATGCCCAAATCTCTTATTTCTTAAGTGTGAGCTCCAGCTTTTGAAGTGGGAAGGGAGGAAGCTTGTGAGCGTACCCGCTCAGTCGCGTGCTGCTGAGAAGCCACACTGTTCTGGCCCCAGCGTTTGTTTACCTTTGCCGATAACACTTATCTGGGCAAAGCTGCATGGGTGGAATGCGGTACGTAAACAATGATATTCGGCAGGGCCTTATCTTGGTGTAGGCCGAGTCGTACATTATACGCAGCACTCAAAGTCCTGCTGAACATGCGGTGGGATGGGATTAGCCAAGCGTTTAGTTCCAGAAGATACGTGCCACGTTTCATAGTATGGTAATTCATTATCAATGTTTACTGTTTAGCACAAAACGCAGAGATCAAGCTTTTAGAGTAAATTCCAGATCCCTCTTGGGAAATGGATGGACAACATCCAATGATCTATGCTAAACAAAAATATAAATTAGACATGTAAAGTGTTGGTTTCATGAGCTGAAATAAAATATCCCCAAAATGTTCCATATGTACAAAGTTTTTCGCTAAAATGTCGTGTTCAAATTTGTTTACATCCCTGTTAGTGAGTATTTCTCCTTTGCCAAGATAATCCATCCACCTGACAGGTGTGTGGCATATAAAGAAGCTGATTTAAACAGCATGATCCTTAAACAGGTGCACCTTGTGCTGGGGACAAAAAAAGTCCGCTCTAAAATGTGTAGTTTTGTCACAACACAATGCCACAGATGTTAAGTTGAGGGAGCGTGCAATTGGCATGCTGACTTCAGAGCTGTTGCTAGACAGTTGAATGTTCATTTCTCTACCAAAGGCCGCCTCCAATCATTTTTTGGCTGGGCCTTGCTCCCCAGTGGTTGTGCCCCTGACCAGTTGTGAAATACATAGATTAGGTCCTAATGAATTTATTTAAATTGACTGATTTCCTTGTATAAACTGTAACTCAGTGAAATTGTTGCATGTTCGTGCCATATCCACTTTCATGGTTTTTCTCTCCAGAAAGTAAAAGAGATTCCAATTTGACTCTTGGCCTCTTTTTTTTATTTTATTGTAAACAAATCATTAATATAAAACAATGGGATATGCTTGACCATTAGGAGGCACAGCAGAAGCCTCTAGTTATTGAAGTAATGTATTGTAAGGACTGACGCTGTCTTCTCTGCCTTGGAACTGTTCTGTAGTAGGAGTACCATGTCAGTCGCTATCCATTTAAAGTTGCCAGACTGACATCAACCTTATAGCTCCAACCGCTAGACACTTTGATCTGCAAGAATCAAATGGGTGTAAGCAATATGGTGGAAACTCATTTTAAAAAGCCATTTAGCAGATGCTCTTATCCAGAGCGACTTACAGGAGCAATTAAGGTTAACTCAACCTGGCCTGCAACAGAGAGGTTAGGTGGAACTATTTTTTTTATAGTACTTTCACCAACTTAATCTATCTGGAGCTACCGGAAGTGTCTAGAGAGGATGAAGCTAGTATTAAGGGGGGGTTAATAAAAATATTAATGTAGGTAGCGTTAGCTAACACTAGTCGGATGGACCTGCGACAAAACTCCAGTATTTTTCATCCTATAGCTTGTTCTCCATCTTTTTGAAAATAGTGAGCCAACATGTTTTCAACACTTATTTTCCTGACTGATCAAAAATATTGCAATACTGGTATTGTCACAGCCTTAGTATCGAATCGCAATTCATATTGTATCGGCACCTAAGTATCATTATAATATCATATCGTGAGGTCCCTGGCAATTCCCAGCCCTATAGGCTAGGGGTTAGTTTCGGCACTAGTTAGAATTCTCTTCCTCTGTCCTCTGATTTCCTGCTCCATCCATTCGCCCCATTTCAGAGAGCAGTGGTTGCAACAACTTTCACTCACTGAGTGCTAGAGGGGAAGGGGGTTGGGCACTGGTTTTGAAGTTTCTTTCACGGTGGGATTGATGGCCCTCGTGCTCCTGTGTCTGAAAGAAGCCTCCCTTTCCCCCAGAGGACCTGCACAGTGTCTCTCCACTCTAGATCCAGCCCCTGTGGAGGGCCCCTCTGACCCACCCCCCACTTCTGTGTGGCGATGTGTCAGGCAGGCTGCTGCTGGGGCCTGTTTGTCAAGCCCCTGTGCCCCATGCTGGGGGATTTGAGGCTGGGCGTGGGACTGGGAGAAGGGGAATGGGGCATGGTGGTCACCCACTCCCCTTTGAGTTTAGCAGGATATTGACACCACCTCCCTCAGATCCACATGTTGTTCCTGTCAGGGGGGAATGACGAGAACAAACATTCCCTCTTACTTCTGTGTTGGACTCTGGAGGAAGAGGGCGCATGAAGGACCGTTCTGTAATTGTGTGTGTATAAGGGATGTTAACTTAAACCACAAAGGTTTAAACAATAAGGGAATGCGAAACATTTAGGAAAATCACCTCAAAGATGAATGATAAGTGTCACCGCTTCTTGAAATGACGTCCAATGCTCATTCAGGTTTCATTCAACATAGCCTACTTCCTTTTCAATTCTCCTTTGCTGTGAATGCTTTCCATCGACACCTCCTTTGACATGTTCTCTGTCAGGGAACCGGAGGTGCAACATAAATGTAACATTTGTCCCACGTATGGCCTACGTTTTTCAACTACCTAAGCAGTTAGGCTTGTTCACCCCAGATCCTCTTACCTGTTTTTTGTATCTCAAAATAGGTGTCCGTCATCTAGATGGGCCAATCCTTACTATTCAGTTGGTGTGTAGGCCTGCGGATTTGGACAATTTAAATGTTTTTTTATTATGAGCTCAGTTTTTAATTTTTGGACCACTTCTGAAAACATGTAACTAACTTTCTGGGCTGACCTATCCCTTTTAGCTCTCTGGATCTAGACAGTGTTGTTTCTTTCTCTCAGATGGACGAGTGAAGGCCTTTGGTCAGGCTGCAGACTGGTTTCGTTCAACACTCTTCTACCCCTCCCATCTCCCTCAAACCTCACGCCCCATGCCTGTTCTGTGTGTGGACTGTGGAGCTAGCTCACCTTGCTTGCGTGCACTTGTTTTTTTTTTGAGATGGAGATGACGGCGGCAGCTGCTCATCTGGCTTCCTCCTGGTCTGCCGTCTCCAGATGGAGGTGTACGCTGGTTCATGTTGACTCCCAGGCTGCTCTGATGACCCTCGCGTCTCTGGCCCATCTGTCGCGGACTGTCAACACACACACACACTTACACAAACTTCTGTTTGGCAATTTCTCTGATGTCTTCGGCATCCTGTTCCAGTATGCCCTTGATGTGGTCAGAGTGAGCAAAATTGACAAACCCTGCTGCATGTGTTGTGTGGAGAATGTTTGGTTGTACAGAAAGGGAACATTTCAGACCTTGAAGCCATTTTTCTGTGGCTTTAGAATGATTCCTCTTATGACGCTGCCTGTGACTCGACTTCATCATATGTATCATATTGTAAGACAAGGCAACAGCCAACACGTTGCATGAATCCTTGGTTTTGGTCTACCCTTGTTTTAATTGATGGCTACCGCGACTGTCTAGAGAATTGCCATTCACTATTGATGGACAATGAGGTTTCGAGGAGTGTGGGAGAGAGTCACATTCCCCCTAGCTCTGAGAAGGGTAGCAGGCTGAACCATAGACATGTTGATGGGCAAGATTCTCGCCCGGGGAGGGAAGGGCAGCAGCAACAGAGTGAGAAGGTCACGGGGTGAGTCTTTGTCATGGTAAACCCAGCAACTTGACCACCTGCTGTGCATAAGGCCCCAACAATAGATGTCTACAGCTGCATGGGAAATGGACAGCCCCCGAGGATGTAGACTAACTCTGAAAACTTTATCACACCACCAGGGGAAATGTAAAGATTAGAGGCTTATTTTGGGGGAATTGAGAAGCTTAAATTTACAGAGCTAACATTTTCTCTGAGCTTAATAAAACTAAATAGTGAGCGAAGGTCATGCTCCAAGGTGCGTGTGATTTAGCCTAAAATGTAGGCCAGACTACCACAGGCTGGCCAATAGGGGGCTCAGTATTTTCATATTGTCTATATTTGTTAGGATCACTCTCAGGTCTGGCAAACGTCCCCCAAGGCCAAATCCTACAACTAAATATTTACACAACTCAAACCTTTGAGTTAGTTAGGATTTAGCCCCTAACGTTTCTGTCTAGCAGTTGAGACACCTTGAAATGGAACGTTGGGAGTTGTCCCCCCCCCCCCCCCTCTCCCTGATGCTGCTGAGGCTCAGTTGGTGCATTGTGGGTCCATTGTCTAGGGTCCTTTTGTACTGTCACTGAGGGAAAACACTGATTGCCACACATTGAGCAAGAGGCTGATATTATGCCGTCACTGTCAGATGGGCAGAAATGTATTCAGAGCCATGCAGACCCAAAATGAGTCTGAAACATTGAGGTTTTGAGGTTAATCATATCCTCGTTTGAAAACTGTGCAGCTGACTTGCCTTGAGCTGTGTTTTTTTATTTTATTTTGCCTTTATTTAACTAGGCAAGTCAGTTAATAACAAATTCTTATTTACAATGACGGCCTAGGAACAGTGGGTTAACTGCCTTGTTCAGGGGCAGAACGACAGATTTTTACCTTGTCGGTGAACTCAACATCAGTTGAGTGTTTTACCCTCCCACATTACACACACACACACAATGGCAGCTGTATTAATTGTCCTTGAAATATCAATGGTTTATGTTGTGACAAAAACATCATTCAGAAGATCAGACGTTGTAAACAGACCTTGTAGTCTACTGAATGTGCTGTGCAGAGACTTCAGACCTATGCTATGCTGCCACCTCTGCATAAGGTATGTGGTTCAGGCCTGGTCTTGACCTAGTTTCAGAGCCCCACTACTCACACGTGAGATTCCACCTGGAAGGTGCTCTCTGCAGACCATGATGCCTGTTGGTTTTTGACGGGAATGAGGGAACCGTGCGGTCCAATGGCTGCAGCCTGCCCGTATCCCCCTCTCTCTTCTCTCTGGAAACAGGCTGGCCTCAGAATCCCTCCCCTACCGTCTCCCTCACACCGCCTCGTGCCACTGCTCCATTGGCAGGCCTCCCGCCCACTCCCGTTCCCTGTCCCTCTCTCTTAATATGTATTCTTGACCCCGATTATTATTATTTTTGCCTTGGTCCGTGGTTATGTGGTCGAGTTGTGGTTGGTGTCTTGCCAGCATCTATAAATAGCAGAGTGTTGGAGTTAGTATCTGAATGAGGGGGAGCAGCGCAGCGCAGAAGGAAAAGTCCTTTTTGGCATCCAGCTGGCTGCCGGCCAGGGCCTGGCTGAGTGTAGTGTGGCGGGGGAGTGTTTTTTTTTGGAGGTGGCGTAGTAAAGAGCTGCTTTTTGGGGGTAGGGGGGGGTTCATTTTTCTTGTGTTTTCTTTTTAAAAAATTACTTATTTAAGTCATTTAGCAGGCACTCTTATCCAGAGTGACTGACCGTAGGGAGTGTGTACTTTTTTCGTACTGGTCCCCTGTAGGAATCGAACCCACAACCCTGGCGTTGCAAGCGTCGTGCCCTACCAACTGAACCACACGGGGGGCATTATGAATGGGAAGAGGCGCTGTCTTGTTTTTGTATATCCTTAGCCTGCGTAGTCATTGTCGGAGCGCAATTGAGTAACGTTGGGGTTGCTAATTGCTATCATTTGGGGTTTCCTCGAGTAGGCCAAGGGTTATGCGAGTTAAATTAGGGCGGGCTTCAATGCTAGAACAAATGTCTTCTGGTATCCTCAAAATTATAGGCAGCAATGTGAGCTTAATTCAGAACCTTCATCCATTCATATACACTGAGTGTACAAAACATTAACACCTTCCTAATATTGATACCACCCCACCCTTTTTTAAATTGTATTTTTTTAACCTTCGAACAGCCTAATTCGTCGGGGCATGGACTACAAGGTGGCAAATGCGTTCCACAGGGATGCTGGCCCATGTTGACCAGTGGATCCCACAGTCGTCAAGCTGGCTGGATGTCTTTTGGGTGGTGGACCATTCTTGATACACACGGGAAACTGTTGAGCATGAAAAACCCAGAAGCGTTGCTGTTCTTGACACACTCAAACCGGTGCGCCTGGCACCTACTACTAGAGGTCGACCGACTATGATTTTTCAACGCCGATACCGCTTGAAGCATTGCGAAGAGCTGCTGGCAAAACGCACGACAGTGCTGTTTAAATGAATGCTTACGAGCCTGCTGGTGCCTACCATCGCTCAGACTGCTCTATCAAATCATAGACTTAATTATAACATAATAACACACAGAAATACGAGCCTTAGGTCATTAATATGGTCGAATCCGGAAACTATAATTTCGAAAACAAAACATTTATTCTTTCAGTGAAATACGGAACCGTTCCGTATTTTATCTAACGGGCGGCATCCATAAGTCTAAATATTCCTGTTACATTGCACAACCTTCAATGTTATGTCATAATTACGTAAAATTCTGGCAAATTAGTTTTCAATGAACCAGGCGGCCCAAACTGTTGCATATACCCTGACTCTGCGTGCAGTGAATGCAAGAGAAGTGACACAATTTCACCTGGTTAATATTGCCTGCTAACCTGGATTTCTTTTAGCTAAATATGCAGGTTTAAAAATATATACTTCTGTATATTGATTTTAAGAAAGGCATTGATGTTTATGGTTAGGTACACGTTGGAGCAACGACAGTCCTTTTTCGCGAATGCGCACCACATCAATTATATGCAACGCAGGACACGCTAGATAAACTAGTAATATCATCAACCATGTGTAGTTATAACTAGTGATTATGATTGATTGTTTTTTATAAGATAAGTTTAATGCTAGCTAGCAACTTACCTTGGCTTCTTACTGCATTCACGTAACAGACAGGCTCCTCGTGAGGCAGGTGGTTAGAGCGTTGGACAAGTTAACCGTAAGATTGCAAGATTGAATCCCTGAGCTGACAAGGTAAAAATCTGTCGTTCTGCCCCTGAACAAGGCAGTTAACCCACCATTCCTAGGCCATCATTGAAAATAAGAATGTGTTTTTAACTAACTTGCCTAGTTAAATAAAGGTGTAAAAAATAAATAAAAAATCGGCAAAATTGGCGTTCAAAATTACTGATTTTCGATTGTTATGAACTTGAAATTGGCCCTAATTAATCGGCCATTCCGATTTAATCGGTCAACCTCTACCTACTACCATACCCCGTTCAAAGGCACTTAAATATTTTGTCTTGCCCATTCACCCTCTAAATGTAACACATACACAATCCTTCTTTAAAATAAAAAATACTTTAACCTGTCTTCTCCCCTTCGTCTACACTGATTTTGAAGTGGATTTAACAAGTGACATCAATAAGGCATCAAAGTTTTCACATGGTCAGTCTATGTAATGGAAAGAGCAAGTGTTCATAATTTTTTGTACACAGGACTAGGGCTATAGAAAATTATAAAATACCTTCTCAATATATCAGAAAATACCATTTATAGATATATGTATATCTTATCAAAGTTTTAATCTCTTGAAACTTTTGTTTAAGATATGAAGCATGACTATTTTACTTGGATAAACCTTTGGGGTGCATGTAACGTCGAGATGTATGGTAGGTTTGCCAGATGTATGTGTCTGAGGTGTATATTATCATGCAAAATGACCATATTCATGTCATTAACACACTTTGCTGTCATCAGACGTGGGGTCACACACACATGCAAATGACCCTATTTGATCATATGGATTTGAAGATGAACTGCTCAATGGAACCTCATTGCCCAAACCTTGTTCTGGGCCTGGGTTTTTTGAGACAGAACAGAGCATCTCTGTCTTTTTTAAAGGAAAGGAATGCAAGTTTTCAGACTATTTACTTGAATGCATCTGGCAAAGATGAATCAGACACGTTGATGGGTTTTGTATAGCATGGTTAGGAGAATCCTTTTTTTCTTCTTCGTTTTTTCTGTGTGAAAAACCTCCACGTAGTTAATGTCTACATCGGAGCTGCATCGCTTGTCATTGTCACCACCGCCTATTCACCGTGTGAGAAAGGTGACTTTTCCTAACTCTACAGCCATAGGCTTCCATTCAGGGGTATAGTCAAGCCTCCGTTCAGGGAAATTGCGTGTTTTAAATGTAAGCCTATCTCCATAGTGATGAGAAGGGCCTAGGCCTTCTCTGTTAGGAGGATATTGAAAAACAGAATGGAGCTTTTGTGAGCGGAGCTTAAATCGGCTTTTCGATTCAGTTATTTCATAAATGAACCACAATGTTATTTTCCAACCTCACAATCTTATTCAGTTTCTCTCAGCAGAACAACTCGATCTTGCACCTATACAAAACTTGCGTGATATCTTTCTGGAAAAGAGAATATGAAGATATGGTTTGGTTGAACATGTGTTTGGCGCTGTTGGTAATGTTCAGAACAAATGTTGCAAGAATGAGGTTGAAACACTTTAAGATATTTTTTAATCTTATAAGGTCTGTTGTTTTGGTCACCTGCTTTCCCTGACAAGAATGGGTCCAAAAAGATAAGTGTTCCAACGTTCTATTTGTACCTTTTTTTATGTCAGTATAAACCTGCACTCTCTAGGCAACGCAAACAACCCGCTCAATAAGTCCTAAGCCCATGACTTTTTCATTGGCCTTTTTCCTTCCACTGGTCCTTGCTGACATCAATTTATAGAAACCGGTCGAAAGTAGTTTCTTGCTACTCCTTTTACCTTTTCTATGGAGCTCATGGAAAGGTTGCACTCTAGCCTTGACATTAATGTACAGAAAGCAGTTGACATTTGCTGGGCCCACGTTGTAGGCTAGACCTAGTTTTAGCTTTTCTTTCACAATGACAAACGCCAACCTTCTACCTGATGAAAAGCTCTTATACCTTGCCTTATATGGAACCTTACAGTGGTGGAAAACGTACTAAATTGTCATACTTGAGTAAAAGTAAAGATAACTTAATAGAAAATGACTTCACTTGAGTAAAAGTCTAAAAGTATCTGGTTTTAAATGTACAGTGGTGGTATAAGTACTACATTGACATACTTGAGTTAAAGTAAACGCTATACATCAAATTCCTTATATTAAGCAAACCAAACGACAGTGTTCTTTTTTTTATGTGAGGACAGACTGGCACACTCCAACCCTCTGACATAATTTACACAGTATTTGTGTTAGGTAAGTCCGCCTGATCAGTGGCAGTAGGGATAACAATGCGTTATATTGATAGGTGTGTGAATTGGACCATATTGCTGTCCTGCCTGAGCATTCAAAATTCCATGAGTACTTTTGGGTGTCGGGGAAAAGTACTTGAGTAAGAATTACATATTTTCCTCAGGAATGTAGTGGAGTAAAAGTTGTCAAAAATATAAACCGTAAATTACAGATACCCCAAAAAACTACTTAAGTAGCACTTTAAAGTATTTTTACTCAAGCACTTTACACCACTGCAGGTGTGTTGCATAAATTCTGGTCAGTTTAATTAACCACCTAGCTCTGCAGTGTCTGGTAACTAGCTCAAGAGACTACTCTTACTTAGCATTTTGAAAACTTGGATGGATGGCAGTTTCTTGTTACTTCTTTCCAGGTTATGGTCTTTAATTTCACTTGAAATGCTTTGTAAAACTATCAACCTCTAGAAATATAGTTTTCTATTTGTACCATCATCCTCTCCTTTTATAGTTTGTATTTATTTGGATGTGTTTTGTTAGATCCACTCGAGTTCTAATATTTTAAATTAATATTGTATGTTTTCAAGTTTTGTATTCAGCGAATCACCTTTGGTACAGGTAGGCTATTCTACAAGTAGGAAAAACTATGCTTCTCGTTGTGTAAGTCCCCCAGATTTAGAGACAAAGCAAGTCATTATTAATTAAATACTATTGACCTGTGAAACCAACATATTAACCAGGCAAGAATGACCTTGTTCAAGGAGGTAACCAAGAACCCAAATGACCACTCTGGAAAAACAACAGAATTCCTTGGCTGAGATGAGCAAACCTTCCAGAAGGACACCAGTCTTTACAGCACTTCACCAATCTGGGCTTTATGGGAGAGTGGCCAGACTAAAGCCACTCCTGGGAACAAAGCACATGACCGCACGCCTGGAGTTTGCAAAAAGGCACATGGAAGACTTGAGAGCATAAGATTCTGTGATCCGATGAGACAAAAATGTAACTCTTTGGCCTGAACGCAAACCGCCATGTCTGGAGAAAAACAGGTACAGCGCATCACCCATCTAACCACATCCCTACCGTAAAGCATGATGATGGCAGCATCATGCTATGGGAGTGCTTTTCAGCGACAGGGACTGGAAGACTGGTAAAGATAGAGGGAACAATGGATGGAGCCTAATACAGGCAAATCCTTGATGAGAACCTTCACTGGGGTGAAGATTTATGTTCCAACAGGACAATGACCCCAAGCATACAGCCAAAGCAACACTGGAATAGCTTCAGAACAGGAATGTGAATGTCCTTGATTGGCCTAGCCAAAGCCCAGACTTGAATCCCATTGAATCTGTGGAAAGACTTGAAGATTTCTGTTCACTGCTGCTCCCCATCTAAATGAACAGCGCTTGAGAAAATCTGCAAGGAAGAATGGTAGAAAATCCTCAAATCCAGATGTACAAAGCTTGTACAGACATACCAAAGACGACTCAAAGCTGTAATCACCGCCAAAGGTTCTTCTACAAAGTATTGACTCGTGTGTGTGTGTGTGTGAATACTTATGTAAATGAGATTTCTGTATTTCCTTTCCAATAAATGATGTAAGCATCAGCAGTTGGCTACCAACAGCTGTCAGACATGTTTACATTTGCTTAGTTTTATCAGTGTTATTTAGATGGAAGATGTGAGCTAAATGTGCTATAGCTAGCTAAGGTTAGGTAGAAAAATGGCTCTTTCACTTACCCAATTCACTTCTAATCTCACGGTCTCTGTTGGTGTGCTACTGGCTCTTTTGAGATTCTTAGAAGCCACATTGATGGTAGGGACAGCATCCACTTTGAGAAACAACTTATTGCTGAATCCCTCCTTCCATTGATATTCGAAGTTCTCAGGGATGAAATGTGCCTCGCAGATTATCGAGTAGATACCCAATTCTACCCCCAGCTCACTGGTCACCTTAGCAACACCCACCCGTAGCACGTGCTCCAGCAGGTATAATTCACTGGTCATCGCCAAAGCCAACTCCTACTTTGGCTGCCTTTCCTTCCAGTTCTCTGCTGCCAATGACTGGAACAAACTGAAAAAATCACTGAAGCTGGAGACTCATATCTCCCTCACTAACTTTAAGCACCAGCTGTCAAAGCAGCTTACTGATCATTGCACCTGTACACAGCCCATCTGTAAATAACCCACCCAACTATCTTATCCCCATATTGTTATTTATTTTTGCACCCCAGCATCTCTACTTGCACATCATCTGCACATCTATCACTCCAGTGTTAATGCTAAATTGTAATTATTTCGCCACTATGGCCTATTTATTGCCTTGCCTCCCTAATCTTACATTTGCACACACTGTATATAGAGTTTTCTATTGTGTTATTGACTGTACGTTTGTTTAGCCTGTGTTACTCTGTTTTTGTCACACTGCTTTGCTTTATCTTGGCCAGGTTGCAGTTGTAAATGAGAACTTGTTCTCAACTGGCCTATCTGGTTAAATAAAGGCGAAATAAGAATTTGCCCGCCTCATTCTCATTAATGTATTTAAGTGTTTTGTTCATCATGTGGGACATTGTGGGTGGAGTTGATTTGGAGAACCTTGAACCCTACTTTTAAAACAACATATTATAACATTTGATTTAAAACATTTGTAATTTGGCAATTTCTTTTTGGGGTGCTCTAAGTTACTATTACATGTGTTTCTGGCATTGAGAAATAAGTGCTACACTGCCTTTAACCCAATGAGTCCCACTGTAATGCCGTTTTAAATGCTTCCCTGTTTGTTTCGTGCTGCAGTTTTGAAGACCCTGAAAGTCTTCTTTCCTTGCTTCTGAGGATCAGTCAATTTGGAATAATTTTTTGGGAGACAAGGGGAGCTCCTTGTCTATACTGTACTAAGTACAGTGCATTCGGGGAGTGTTCAGACCCCTTGACTTATAAACATTTTGTTACCTTACAGCCTTATTCTAAAATGGATTAAATAAATATAAATCCTCAGCAATGTACACACAATACCCCTTAATGACAAAGTGAAAATAGGTTTTTTGAAATTTTATTTACAGTAGTATTCAGCCCCTTTGCTATGAGTTTTGAAATTGAGCTCAGGTGCATCCTGTTTCTATTGATCATCCTTGATTTTTCTACAACTTGATTGGAATCCACCTGTGGTAAATTCAATTGATTGGACATGATTTGGACATGATTTGGAAAATAACACACCTGTCTAATATAAGGTCCCACAGTTGACAGTGCATAACAAAAAACAGGACTTCTGTGGAATTGTGCGTAGAGCTCCAAGACGACAGGATTGTGTCGAGGCACAGATCTGGGGAAGGGTACCAAAAACGTCTCCGCAGCATTGAAGGTTCCCAAGAACACAGTGGCCTCCATCATTCTTAAATGGAAGAAGTTTGGAACCACCAAGACTCTTCCTAGAGCTGGCCGTCCGGCCAAACTGAGCAATCTGGGGGAGAAGGCGCCTTGGTCAGTGAGGTGACCAAGAACCCGATGGTCACTCTGAAGGAGTTCTAGAGTTCTTCTGTGGAGATGAGAGAATCTTGCAGAAGGACAACCATCTCAGCAGCACTCCACCAATCAGGCCAGACGGAAGCCACTCCTCAGTAAAAGGCACATGACATCCCACTTGGAGTTTGCCAAAAGGCACCTAAAGACTCTCATACCATGAGAAACAATATTCTCTGGTCTGATGAAACCAAGATTAAACTCTTTGATCTGAATGCCAAGTGTCAAGTCTGGAGGAAAGCTGGCACCATCCCTACGGTGAAGCATGGTGGTGGCAGCATCATGCTGTGGGGATGTTATTCAGTGGCAGGGACTGGGAGACTAGTCAGGATCAAGGCAAAGATGAACGAAGCAAAGTACAGAGAGATCCTTGATGAAAACCTGCTCTAGAGCACTTGGGTCCTCAGACTGGGGTGAAGGTTCATCTTCCAACAGGACAATGACCCTAAGCACAGCCAAGACATCACAAGGGTGGCTTTGGGACAAGTATCTGAATGTCCTTGAGTGGCCCAGCCAGAGCCCGGACTTGAACCCGATCGACCATCTCTGGAGAGACCTGAAAATAGCTGTGCAGCAACGCTCCCCATCCATCCTGACAGAGCTTGAGAGGATCTGCAGAGAAGAATGGGAGAAACTCCCCAAATACAACTGTGCCAAGCTTGTAGCATAATGCTGTCGTTATGGGGTGTTGTGTGTAGATTGAGGGGGGGGAAAAAGATGGTGTAAATTTTAGAATAAGCCTGTAACAAAATGTAGAAAAAATCAAGGGGTCTGAATACTTTCCGAAGGCACTGTATATGAACAACTGTCTCCAAGTGGTGGTTCTTCATTGATTGTACACAGACTTAAGGTTCTTACAGCAGATGGATATGGTCCCTCATGCATAGCCTATGGTGCTCAAGGATACTCTATAAAACCATGGCCCACAACAAGTGTTGATGGCAAATTCAAGAATAAAACAATGGAATGTCTCAGCATCTTTTGTGGAAGGCACCACAACAGGTCCAGCTCTGCAACAGTAATTAGACTGTGTCTAATTAGACTGTTGCATGTGCCTAGTGGCCATGCAACAGTGGCATCCTCTTCTGCCCAGCTGACAATACAGTCCAGTGTACACAACTCCTCTTGCTTTTCTTCATCAATTACACATTTGCTTTCCCCTGCTCCATGTCGTTCCTCTGAGCAGCCCTCAAAGGCCAGATGTTTGTAATGAACTTCTCCTGCTGTGCTGATGAATGGATTCGCTGTATGCCGTTAAGGCATTGTAGTAAGACTAGAGCTGGAACTGTCAATGATTATCAAAACTCTTATGCAAGCAGGTTCTTATTGCTTGCTGTGTTTAATTCAAAGGCTGCTGATTGTAGAGTGAGCATGGTATGGTATCTGATTTCCATGTCTATTTTAATCATTTGGTTCTCAGGTAGACCTACATTTTAGCTTCACTCTTACCTTGCATTGTCCTATTAATGTGTAGTAACTGTTAGCACTCACCTTTTTTCAGCAGTTTTGTACAGCTGTATTAATGCAATCCTCCCCTAGATGTTAAATTGTGACCACTGGCATGTTAAAGGATCAAATCAATAGGTATTTCACTTGCATCTCTCCTTAGTGGACTACAATTAAGTGAACCAAAAGCATTGCTGCTTGTGCAAAATGAAACTAAGCCCTACTGATTTCCATATACAGTGAGTTTCAAAAACTCTGTGCTTTTTCCATGACACAGACTGACCAGGTGAGTCAAGGTGAAAGTTTTTGTACACTCCGTGTAGTCTAACACGCTGACCAGACTGGCTCTGCACGTGCACATGTTTATTTTCTTTCTATCCCGACCAGACGCGTTCATGACACTCATGTTAAAATACTAAAACCAAATGTGAGTCAACTATATATTAATTTGGGGACAGGTCGAAACATACATGGACATTTAACTAGCTTGCTGTTGCTAGCTAATTTGTCCTGGGAAATAAACATTGGGTTGTTATTTTACCTGAAATTTTGCTGGATAGTTGTAGAATTTTGACCCATGTCGAGTCATACAAAATAGTGTGTTCTCTACTTAATCCACAGATACAAAAGGGGGAACCTGGTTAGTTTTTTCTTTTGATGAATCTGTCCGTCCTTCTTCTGTGAATTTTATATGGTGGTTGGCAACCAACTTTATGGTGCACTACCGCCACCGACTGGACAGGAGTGTGGACCTCGTTCATCTTTCAATCACCCATGTGGCTACACACCAATGAGTAGATGGTAGAGGTGGGACATGCAACGCTTCAAGCGTCTAAAATAGAACCAAGTTGTATTTTAGCGCCGGGGTACGCTGATGCGAGCAGTTTGGGTGAAATTGTTGAATAACGTATGTGTACATTTATTTTGCAACGTGGGTGATCTTTTCCGCATGTAAACTGTATGTTAGTGCTTTGAGGACGTGTCATACATCGAGTGACGCAATTTGCAGCACTGTTTTTTTGTCTGTGCAATTGTTGCCTTAGGCTTGTCTTGTTTTATTAGCTAGGCACCCAGAAGTAAACATAACTCTCAAGTGAGTACCCTTTGACCTCATCCAGTGGCCCAGTTTCCTCTGCAGGAAGTGACTGGCTCAGTGTGGGGATCAGAGAAGGAAGTGTTCTCTGCTCAGGTAGCTGCATCTGCCAAGAACAACACTGGACTTCTCCAGTTGCTCAGACAGGGCTGAGAAATAGACCCTGTGTGTGTGTGTGTGTGTGTGTGTGGTGTGTTGGTGTGAGAGAGAGATGGGACTTGGCCAGGACCAGTTAAGCAAGGCTGAACACCACAAAGGAGTGAGTGGTGGGCGTGGGAGGCAGCTGAGTTAAGTGGGCGTGGAATTCCAGGGCAGGCCGGGAGTTTATGGAGTGCTTTATTTACACTGCCGGAGGGAAGACAGAGAGAGGAAAATCTCCCCATCACGCCCTGCAGACCCGCTAACTGGAGCAGGAAGATCCCCCCCCCCCCCCCTTCTGCAACTCACCTTGTGAAAAGCCACCTGAAACAGCTCTGAGCTTCTCCTCGTAGACCTAGAAAATATGACCCTGTGGCAATGTCAGATTACATGACAAAACTGCTTTGTTATTGCACCTCATACCCCCTGCTTTACAATAGCATTAGGATGGAAATAAGAATATACAGGATTGATATAGGGCACATTTTACGATTTGTGCTTTATATAAGCACAAACAATATGTGCTTTATTTATATAATAGCCTGGCTATAAGCTTTCACCATTCTGAATGTCTACGTCACATTGGTTGTAAGGACATAGCACTTACCTACATGACAGTAGCGCGCAGCTTACGTGACAGACCCACTTCGCCAAGCTCTTCAATGGTCTGACAGTAAGCAAATGGCTTGGAAAAATGCTCTTCTCAGGCTTGTCAATACGTAGCCTGCAGGCATTTCAATATGTAGCCTGTCGGCATTTCACGGCACAGATACCTCTTCCTTATGGGAGCCATCTCTCGTTCTGAGCTGCTTGGTTTTTTTTGTGCTCTGTGGAGCTATATAAACTAACATATGGATTTAAAAAAAAAAATCTCATACCAAGGATAATTTAGCTATTTGATATGGAATTTATGGACCCCTTTAGGTATAAAATATATATGTAACGTACCAGTGAAAGTTTGGACACACCTACTCATTCAATGGTTTTTATTTATTTGTACTATTTTATACATTGTAGAATAATAGTGAAGACATCAAAACTATGAAATACAACATATGAAATCATGTAGTAACCAAAAAAGTGTTTAACAAATCAAAATATATTTTTGATTCTTCAAAGTAGCCATCCTTTGCCTTGATGACAGCTTTGCACATTCTTGGCATTCTCAACCTGCTTGACCTGGAATGCTTTTCCAACGGTCTTGAAAGAGTTTCCACATGCTGAGCACTTGTTGTCTGCTTTTCCTTCACTCTGCGGTCCAACTCATCCCAAACCATCTCAATTGGGTTGAGGTCGGGTGATCGTGGAGGGCAGGTCATCTGATGCAGCTCTCCTTGGTCAAATATTGGGTCATTGTCCTGTTGAAAAACAAATGATAGTCCCACTAAGCGCAAACCAGATGGGATGGCGTATCGCTGCAGAATGCTGTGGTAACCATGCTGGTTAAGTGTGTCTTGAATTCTAAATATGATGGTGTTGCCAGCAAACACCATCACACCACCTCCTCCATGCTTCACGGTGGGAACCGCACATACAGCGATCATCCGTTCACCGTCTCACAAAGACATGGCGGTTGGGAACAAAAATCTCACATTTGGACCGGTCTAATGGCCATTGCTCGTGTTTCTTGGCCCAAGCAAGTCTTTTCTTTTTATTGGTGTCCTTTTAGTTGCAGCAATTTGGCCATGAAGGCCTGATTTCACACAGTCTCCTCTGAACAGTTGATTTGCCTGTTACTTAAACTCTGTGAAGCATTTATTTGGGCTGCAATTTCTGAGGCTGGTAACTCTAATGAATTTGTCATTTGCAGCAGAGGTAACTCTGGGTCTTCCATTCCTTTGGCGGTACTCATGAGAGTCAGTTTCATCATAGTGCTTGGTTTTTGCGACTGGACTTGAAATAACTTTCAAAGTTCTTGAAATGTTCCGTATTGACTGAGCTTCATGTCTTAAAGTAATGATGGACTGCCATTTCTCTTTGCTCATTTGAGCTGTTCTTGCCATAATATGGACTTTTACCAAATAAGGCTAACTTCTGTATACCATCCCTACCTTGTTACAAGAGAACTGATTGGCTCAAACACATTAAGAAAAATAAATTCCACAAATTAACTTAACAAGGCACACTTGTTAATTAAAATGCATTCCAGGTGACTACCTCATGAAGCTGGATGAGAGAATGCCAAGTGTGCAAAGCTGTCATCAAGGCAAAGGGTGGCTATTTTGAAGAATCTCAAAAAATATAATATATTTTGATTTGTTTAACACTTTTTTTGGTTACTACATGATTCCATACGTGTTATTTCATACTTGTGATGTCTTCACTATTATTCTGCAATGTAGAAAATAGTAAAATAAAGAAAAACCCTTGAATGAGTAGGTCTTCTAAAACCTTTGACCGGTAGTGTACGTTGTCGCGAGAGTCTCACCTTTCCATAGAGGGATCTTATTAGTGTGTAGCCCAAAATGTTTGGATGCTACAGACAGAAGATGGCAGTACCGAGCAAAACGGAGAACACCATTGTGTTTGTGAGTCGTCATTCCATAGCGGGCTCATTAGAGTGTAGGCCAAACTGTTAAGACGCCACAGTCGTTTTCATGAGAAGACCGAATTTCTGGATTTCTCATTGTCTGACAAACACTGCTGTAGCTCAGCCACCTTCCACCGCAGATCCGGAAGGCCACCATTGGCGGATGTGGTGGCTTGAGACGCAGCTTATGCAAATACAATGGTATCTCTAGCTTAAACAGACTGCTATTGATGGGTATTTTATTATGCTAATTAGATTTCCGTTTGGGTATGGACATCGACTTAGGGTGTTAAGTCCAGTAATGGCGCCGGAGGAGATGGCTGCCATTTTACGATCCTCTAGCCAATTGTTTTTTGTAACTTATTTGGTACATAATGTTTCTGCCGCCGTCTCTTATGACCGAAAAGAGCTTACTCACCCCATACTGGAAGAATACTTAATTTTTTCCTTTAACGAGTCGGGCACGAAGGATTTACTCCAGACACACGACACAAGGCCCTCATCCCAGTCATTTTTAGGAGGAAGAGACAGAGATATCGGGGACGAAGGCCTGGGTGCCTTGTAAGGATCTGATGGCGAGTGGGTAATCTACCATCGGTCATATTAGCCAACGTACAATCAATGGATAATAAAATAAACAAACTACGATCACGTCTATCCTACCAACGGGACATTACAAACTGTAGTTACTTATGTTTTACCGAGTCGTGGCTGAACAACGACATGAATAACATGCAGCTAGCGGGATTTCTGCTTTTTTCGGCAGGATAGAACAGCGGCCAATGTGTTAATATCTGTTTTATGAGTCCTTAGATTTCAATGCCTGCCCTTTGGAAGCCTTAAGTATTATACTAGGCCTATTTCAGACAATTCAGTGTGTCTTCTAACCAAGTCATTGCATTGCACAATCCCTCTCAGATAGGCCTACTTAAGAAACATGTTAATTTTGGGTACATTGACTTTTATTGGTCTTTGGCTTAACAAAGCTAAAGTTAGCAGTTGGTGACCATGGTTAGGTAAGCAAAACCAAAGCGTGGATTACCATCTCTCCTTGTTCAAACTCCTTTCATGGTAAATGTCATAATTTTGGTTACTATCCTTTTTAATATATGTCCTAATTGATTAGTCGTTCAACTGGTACCCTTATAGATCAGAGGAACTAGGCTATACATCTTAGGTTTTAGTCTTTACTGTTCTGACACGCCTTCAATAGTGCCGAAGAAAGCTGATGAAAGTCAAAAAATTATCTATTTTAAGGTTCAAAGCTTGTATTGGTTTGGTATACATTTTTCATCCAGATAGTGCATTGCATTGATGTGGCTTTCTCGTCTGAACACATTTCTAATTTATCTTAATCTCCATGATATATGCAGATCAGCGTTTGATAAAGCCAATGATTGATGCAGAAACTCTCCCTGTTTTACAATTTGGTTGTTTTCAGTATGGAAAATGACTGAACTTGTTCCATAATAACACAGATTTTCTTTTTCAGTTTCAAAATGTTTTGCTTAAGTGTGTCCTTCTGAACATGACCTTGGTATTTAGGCCTCGGCTAAGCTATCAGTAAGAGTTGAGTAGGAGCTTTAGTTTTATAGGGTCTACAAGTTTTTAGTCCTGGGAAATGTTGCTCTACGGTATTCAATGACTGACAAGAGGGAAATTGATAATGCGCACTACCCAATTTCAAAATTGCACCTTGTGCATTTTACTATTACAACTTTCAAGAGTAAGTTGAAGCCAGACTGAGTTGTATTAATAAAAATGTATTAATACCACTTGCACGCCCCACAGTTTGGGAACCACTGCCTTACATGTTGCCCAAACCAGACGCGTCAAGTGCGTTGCAAAATAAATGTACACATACATGTTATTCAATCATTGCACCCACACAGCTTGCGCGTGCCAACGAGCGTCTGCGTTGCCAGGCGCTAAAATCGAAGTTGCTTCTATTTGTGACGCAGAACGCGATGCAAGTCCTGCCTCTCCCAACTCCTCATTGGCTTTTAGAAGCATATACCCACGTGCCATCTCCTCATTGGTTATACCCACGTGGGTGACTGAAAGATGAACTGAGGTAGGTTGTGGTAATACACCTTATTATGAAAGTTAGTTGCCAATCGCCATATGAAGTCCAAAGAAGAAAAAGCCTGGAAGGAGGAGAGATGACTAGAAACGATTCGGTTTAACGTTTTATGTTTGGATTAACTGTGCATTTCAGGTAAAATAAAAACTCAATGTTTATATCCCAGGACAAATTAGTTAGCAACTGCAAGCTAGCTAGCTAAATTGCCATAAATGTTTAATGCTTTTCGAACGTCTGGTTTGAGCATAGTGTTAGAGAATAAATGTCATGTTTTGGCACCCAAGAATTTGCCAGGATTTTGTCAAGGCTTCACAGCTCAATTCTGAGCTGAGAATATATGAGAATATATGGATGCGCCTTGGTTTGTTAATGTCTCATTCTTATTGTGACGTATGTGCATTCTTATTAGTGATAAACCTGCCCTAGGCATTCCTGTGTAGAGCTATGCTAGTCCCACTGTAGCTACTTTAGTTAGAATCTAATGTGCCTCAGAAGCAAATTCTGTGCTCTTCAATGCTGCCGAAATTATATAAGATCAATCAAGGTGCCTCATTTGTACATTTAAAGCCCATTGGAGAGTGTAGAGGAATGGTGCACTATAAGGGTATATTTGTGCACTATAAGGGTATATTTGGGCATATACATTATTTATTTACAAAATACCCAGGACCTTGTTCATATTCTAGCTCAGCAATATTGTGTACATTTTATTATCCTTGGCTCTTGTACATTGTTGAGTAATGTAATGTTATTTCAGTGAAGCTGCAAGAATGTTTGCGTTCTGCTGGTGAGAGGACAATGCTCTAGCCACGCGCCTGGGCTCAAGGCCTAGAAATGAACTCGGGCAGACAAGAGTCTCAACCATAGTGGGTGAACCGCAGGCTTTTCATGTGGTCCCATCCACCATGCCAAACCCCAAGCCAGAGAAAGAGAAGTGATGACAGATTGTGTATCCAACATAATCTCTGTCTCTCTCTCTCTCTCAATTCAAAGGGCTGCTCTCTCGCTCGCTCTCTCGCAAAAGTAAAGATTAGGCCTGCATACAAGGCTCCCTGTTAGCCAGAGGCAAGACAATTAGCACAGTCAACAACTCAACGGCAGGTAATGACCATCTTTGTAGGAATTTATTGGCTTGATAAAAGATTTTCATCCAAAGCATGGTTGAGTTCCCCAAGGCTTATTGTCCAACTGTAGATGTTTGTACATATGACTCACATTTGCTTGTTGAACAAGACTGACATTTTAAGTATGAATGAAGTTGGTAGCAACTAGTGGTGTGTTTATGACTGTTTTGCTACAGATATTGAGACCTATTTCCCTGGAAGCATGCGTCAGTGTCTTGTATAGGCTTTGTTGTACGTATATTTTTCATACAGCATGTTCTTTTTTTGTAGGTCTGTTATCAAAGTTATCCGGTTGGTTCGGGAAATGTAGGCCTAAGCTCCCTGTCTCACAAGTGTTGTGATACTCATGTAGTCTATCCTGTTAGGGTGAACGCTTCGAGTACCCAGCCATCGTAACGCCCACCCCCCCCCCCCCCCCCCCCAACAAATTCCACGTCCAAGTCATAGCGCATTCCGGGGCTACAGATGTCCCCAACAAAATGAACACGCACCGTAATATAATTCCTCTGTTGTTTATACAGCAAACAAGCCTCGGAGCCTAGTTGAGAAGACCTCAATATGTTTTGTGTGATAAAGCGTTTGCCGCTGTCTCCTTGTGGTTTGCCAAATTCTGCTTCTAATTACACACTGAGGTACTTGCAAGGAATGCGGGAGCACTGCTCGCAGTTGTGCCTCGTTCTGTTCTGACCCCGTGTGTGTGCACAGTGGTGCAGAATGACGCCGTTTATGAGCCATATGAAATGAGTTTGACTTTCCCTGTTCTTTTTTCCTCCTCCCCACAAACCGCCCAGTCGTCTTTATGGAAGTCTGCGTTGGAGACCCACTGCTTTTTCTTCCCCTGCTGTGATGGTACAGGGTTCCTAGGAATAGGCCTGTAGCCGAGAAACTAGTGATGGGAGAGAAATGTATAAGTTACATATCGGGATTATTATTTTTGACGCTCTATATCGTATCGTTCTATCGCAATATTATTTTTGCGTTAGTTGGCTGTACCTGCACCAAAACTCAAGTATTTTTCCGTCATAGCTTGTTCTCCATCTTTTTAAATAGGTAGCCGATTTTGTTTTCAGCACTTTTTTATTTCCATGAATGATCATTTTCTCATGGCTCCACTTGTCCTTCTGCAGCAGACATATGGTGAGCAATACGTTTGGAACATCGAATCGCAACAAAATCACATTATCGAATAGCAATACATATCGTATCAGCACCTAAGTATCGTGATAATATCGTGAGGTCCCTGGCAATTCCCAGCCCCATGTGAAACAGCTTAGTTCGGGCCTTTTGGTTCCGATAAACACGTTTGGTTCATTTCACATGGTGATATCTAGACTGAGCTGTTCTTCTCACCCTCTAACAGTTCTTTGGATGGCGAGTAAGCATGGGTGGCAAATGTTTAGGTCTATATTGTTGTGCCTCCGAGTCGAATGCAATCATTTTACTGTGATCTTTGAATTTGGCACTATTCACTTTGGTGAATTTAAGCCGATGAATCTATTTTTTGGCATGCCTCATCTACCTATAAGTGAGTCAACCGTTTGTGTTATTGTAGTTAAGTTTCAACAAGCCTTGATGATTGATAGTGTGGTATGTGGACAAGAGAACTGGAAAATAAGTGAATTTAACTGAGAATTTTGCAATTGCCCCCTGTGCTTCTGGGAAACTGGATATAGAGCTTCTACTTTGGCTTCATGACTGTGTGGAATTCGAAGGGAATTTGCCTCAGTTGAGTGTGAATTGGTTTCTGATTGCGTTTTTGCTCTATAACCAGTGGCTATTTCGCTCCAGAGTTCGCCAACTGCTGTGGATGAAAAGCAGTGTTTGGTTCGGCCATTTCAGATTGGTGCCACAAACCCCCTTCAAAATGCTGCTGTATAGCTAAGATTGAACATTGTACTGACATATTGCACCGTCTTTCTGGGGAAATGATTGTTTTTGCTAAGTCGCTCCATTTCAGGCAGTCAGTACTGAACAAGATGTTCTGTTTTGAAGATGTGCTAGAACAGATGGTTTTCTCTTTTGTTCCTGAAGTAGGGTGAAGCTGTTTGGCTGGCTCTAATGATCCACTGTTCTTTTTCTATTGACTAGGAAGCAGCAGGCCTCTCTCTCTAGCATCTCTCTCTAGTGAGGCCTGGGCTTAGTTTACTTTGCTTTTACGGCGTCCAAATTTTACAGTGTCTTCTTTTTAAGACCACCAATGATTATCAGCACTAACTTTAAATATTATAGTTTTTTTTTTTAGCTTTTGGTTATGTCATACTGTCGTGAATTAGCCTGCTCAAAGCTCTGTTGCCAGCCCCACTGTACGCGGGCCAGAAAAACTGGTAACAGTAAAATTATATTGCCCACATAATGTAAAGGGGGAGATCAGTGGTTGTAACGTGCACCTCAAAGGCCCAGTGTCTGGAGCGGCATTTTGAGTGCATACTTCCTTTTGTTGCTCCTGACATCTGCTATTGCCATTAGCCTTAATATCCCCATGGAACCCTGTAAATTCAGCTCCTGAATGTTGATGAGGGTCCATTGCTGAGGCAGCGGGGTTTTAAGTATTCAACCCGTCGTGCAGCAACACGAACAGGACATTGGCATCGAGCTCCATTTCCAGTCTCACACTGATCCCGGGGTTTGTGTGTTTCTGCCGTTAGTGTTTATGTACACCGTATGTGTGTTTCTCTCTCTGTGTGTGTGTGTGTGAATGAGGGGTTGAATAGGGCTTTGTCTGGGGGAGTGGGGCGACGTCGTATGCTCCCACATTTCCCGTCGCCTAGCGACAGTAATGCACAGATTGGCAAGAACATCTGCCGTGGTCGGCGATGCCAAATTTGTGTTGTATAGTAAACACTGCTCCTCTCTCTCGTTCACCCTCTCTCACTCCCTCGCTCCAGCGGGAAGGGGAAGAGGAGCTCTCCTTCCTGCTGTTCTTTTGGACTGTTTTCTTTTGGAAGGAGCACTGTTTTCTTTCTCTTTTCTCTCCATTCACACACACCACCGGGGTAGTCCTCCTTGATGACCTTTCACTCCTCTGCCAAGGCAAGGATACGCCACCCTTGTCAAGCGGCCAATTGTAATATTCCAGGAAATGCGGAGATGAGGCCTCTATGCCTGCGGGGATTGTTGCTGGGATGAGCATTTGAAATGTTGTGGCTGTTTGAATACTAACATTTTGGTTGAGTACTCAAATTAAAAATACATATATTTTTAGAGCACAAGTCCCACACGTGAAACAAATATGTGCACATTTATCTATAATGGAAAAAATATATAAACGCAATAATTTCAAGATTTTACGGAGTTACAGTTCATATAAGGAAATCAGTCATTTTGAAATAAATGTGTCACTAATCTATGGATTTCACATGACTGGGCAGGGACACAGCTGTGGGTGGGCCTGGGAGGGCATAGGCCCACCCATTTGGGAGCCAAGCCCACCTACTGGGGAGGTGGGCGTGACTTTATTACAGACCAAAATATGCAGTTTCAGCAGCTGTCCGGGTGGCTGGTCTCAGACGATCCCGCAGGTGGAGAATTCAGATGTGGCGGTCCTGGGCTGGTGTGGTTACACGTGGTCTGCAGTTTTTAGTCCGGTTCGACGTAATGCCAAATTCTCTAAAACGATGTTGGAGGTGGCTTATGGTAGAGAAATGAACATTCAATTCTCTGGCAACGGCTCTGGTGGACATTCCTGCAATTGCACTCTCCCTCAACTTGAGACATCTGTGGTGCTGTGTGACACAACTGCACATTTTAGTGTCCTTTTATTGTCCCCCCAGCACAAGGTGCACCTGTGTAATGATCATGATGTTTAATCAGCTTCTTGATATGCCACACGTGTCAGGTGGATGGATTATCTTGGCAAAGGAGAAATAGGGATGTAACAATTTGTGCACAAAATATGAGAGAAATTAACTTTTTGTGCATATGGAACATTTCAGTGATCTTTTATTTCAGCTCATGAAACATGGGACCACTTTACATGTTGCCTGTATATTTTGTTCAGTATATATGCCAACAGGTCGCAACAGTGCCAAATGTATCATAACTAGTACAGATAACAATTCCTAATTGTAAAATTGCCATATATTCAGTCAATAAAAAAGCAAGTGCCGTTTAAGATACATTTATTGAAACCGTAAAATCCAACTGGTTGTATAACCATGATAGAATATAATCTTCAAAAAGGTAGCAACACAGACAGAAAGGGTAACCCAGACACATCACAAGGGCAACAAAGCTGAAGCATCCTTTTAGAATGTTTTCTCACCACCAAATAAGTCTAGTTGCGGGTAGTGGGAGAGGATGGACCTAGTTGACACTGCGCCGACATTCTGCTAATTTTCTCATTGAGATCTTATCTCAATACATTTTTCTGTTTCCCAAAACTAAAATCTGTTACGAACACAGACGCTTTGCCAGAGTTTAAAAAAATTCTGTTTAGATCGAGTGCAAGGACAAATTGATTCCCAAATGGAAATATGCAAATACATGCTACAACACACCAATAGGATCTTGTGAGCTCATGCTTGGCTTTACCCACCTTGCTTGTTCTGTCCACTATGCTTCATTTTCTCCCACTGTAAACGACACAGATGAACTATCATGGGTTAGTTATAAATATATTTGGCAGTAACCTCAGCAGTGGCATTTGCTTGTTGAAGCCTATGGCTGTGCAATAGCATAGCCTTGTTTTATTAATTTAGCAGACAAGACGCTCTCATTTTCTGAGCCCTTATCACAGTCAAGATACACCTATTTTATAGTTTAAAATAAGTAATATAACAGAATAAAATGGAACAGAATAGTTTTCCAAATGAAAGAAGTTACCAGTGAGAAGTGATGAGCATCTCCTGCCTGGAACTGTTATTCTCAGTGACCTTTTGAATTGGGGTTCAATTTGGCGAGTTGAAAGAAAAATAAATCTGGGTCACAAACCATAGTCTCTGTCTTTTCGATTATACAGATATTTGATTCTGGGAATTTTCTAAATTGATGAACAATTCCACATTGAATACTGCATGGGGATTAATTACGACCATGACATCTGTTTGGTGAGTAGGCCTAGGCTTAATGATTCTGATGAAAATACGCTCTTTGTCTTTAGCAAACTAATGTTTTTGCATGTCTATGTTTAGGGGGGTTATAGCCTAGGCTAACCAATTCTAAAAGACACTAGCCGTTCGCAAAGTAGCTTCAGCGGAAAATAGAACGGACGCAATGAATCCAAAACTGCAGCTCATTGTTGTAACACATATTTCCTTACTTCAGTCAACCAGTACATTTTGAATTTGTGATAAAACTGTCGTCATTTGGCAAGGAATGTAGCTTGTGTATCCCATCGGATACGTTTTTATAGGCATTTATTTTTGTAGGCCTAACGGTAGCTTGTGTGCGCAATCAGCACAAGCGTGTGTGTGTGTGGAGGAAACGGTCGGAACACAGTGACGTGAATGCGAGACGGGGAAAGGGGAATTTAGGGAGAAGAACTGTGATGCTTGGTTTCTTTTTTGTTGTGCCCCTCAAATGCACATGTACAAACGGAAAACTAGAGTCCAAGCAAATGGAATGTTGTTTTCAAGACAATTTCACTTGCCCGTTCAGGCAGCCTCAAAGCACAATCCACCAAATAGTTTTACAGTATTTGGTGAAAAAAATATGATTGCTGGTTAAAGATCAAGCTTTGATGTCTGTTTGAGTCCTCGATTACTCATGCACATCCCAAATTGTTGCTATGGGCTGCTAATGCCACTGGCTGTTAAACATTTGAGCTGAGTGAAGATTTGTCAACAATGGTCTCAAAAGGTTGGTAAAATGGCTTTTGGGTGCTGAAAAAGGTCGCTTTTACCACTCAAGCTCATTTGGTTTGCAACAGGTTTTTAATGTGTTCTTCTTTCAGCAAGTTTCTTCTATCAATGAAAAACGGCTCAGTTTTCACTGGGTGTAAATGGCCAATATCAGGGTGTATCTTCAATTTATATGTCTGGATATCTGGCCTTTTGTTAGATCTAAGGAGTAAGGATATAAGGATGTTCCAGATACTCATGTCCTTCATTTTATATACGGCGCTAGGATATGCTCTATAATGGGACAGTTTCTACATGCAGGGATATATCTTGGGTGAGATACGCACCTGATGCGCATGCACCCGCTTACATATTTGTAGAATATTCTAACATGCATATCAAGATCCTGATATGGACCTCAGTCAAGTGCATATGCATTGTATGTGCTGAGAAACTATACCTTGTAGGCTTAGTGTCAGTATTTGTCATTATATAGAGAAAATAAGATGTCCACATACTAATGATTCAATATATCCGGAGGGAATCCAAAAATGATTAGTGCATGCAAGAAAACTAGGGATTTCATATTTGTCAAATTATTGAGCATGTGGTAAAAACTCAAATGCATAAAATCATCCTGTACAATATCAAAAACATAATGTAAAGATATCCCCTGATTATGGACCCTTTTCTCCTGGTGTTTCTTTGTCAAAGAAAAATGCAGCTCTGTGTTTCTGTACCGACGAGGGTATCTGAATGACCTCACTTTCTGGGTAGCAGAGAATATCAGAGGTCAAAGGTCTGTCCCTTCACTTCCCCCGGCCACGCTCTTTGATGATCAGTCGTGGCTTTAGATGATGATGATGAAACCCTCCCTCTTCTCTGAGGCGCGTTGATGCTGCTTTGTGTGCTGGCAAACGCTGCACTTGCCTTCAGTCTGTTGCAGCCTACTGTGTACTCTCACTCTCTTTTCCTCTCTCCCCTAAACTACTCTACTTCTCTCGTTACCTCTTTCGGCACGTACTCCGCTTTCATGATCAGAAAATGTCAACCCTCTGCCCCGTTATGAAAATAAGGCGTGAGTAACGTCTCGAGTGCTGTTTTAACAAAAGAGGAAATTGAGACAAGTTTCTCTGCGCCGCAGGGTGGTGGTGGCTCCGGTGCTTCTATTTGTGGCGCCGTGCCGGGAGCCATGTCCTCATCAAACACGCCCACCACCGCCACAGAAATCACCGCTACTGTACCACACTACGTGATACCGGAGAATCCCTTGCCTCGGTTGGAGTGCTTCAGTAGCAAACTTTTCTTTTAACAAAAACCCATTGACACACAGTGGTTGAGTGGTTTTACAGGTCATCTGTGATTTTTGAAGGGTCCTGATATTTGTATAATATCTGAATCCTGACTTGCATATTTGGTTGTATTTAAAGGGAGAGCATCTTTTTGATTGTTTATGTCTGGATGTGGAACTTCGGAAAAGGTTGTACCAAACACAGCAATGTGTTTTGGTATAAAAAAGGACTGTAAAATAACCAGGAATTCAGCCAAAAGTGAGTTGTGTATCAAAGTATGAAATTATTATTTTCAAATTCGATTTATTTTTGGGTTTAGTTGTCAATTTGCAGTGTACAAATTATTATAATTATAGTATGCCCCCCCCACCATCCTCTCCGACAAAAATAAGCCCGCGGCTGAATCTAGTGGCCTACCCCTGTTACAGGGTGTATTTAACCATCAGTTACAGGGTGTATTTAACCATCAGTTACAGGGTGTATTTAACCATCAGTTACAGGGTGTATTTAACCATCAGTTACAGGGTGTATTTAACCATCAGTTACAGGGTGTGTTTAACCATCAGTTACAGGGTGTGTTTAACCATCAGTTAGTTACAGGGTGTGTTTAACCATCAGTTAGTTACAGGGTGTGTTTAACCATCAGTTAGTTACAGGGTGTATTTAACCATCAGTTACAGGGTGTGTTTAACCATCAGTTAGTTACAGGGTGTATTTAACCATCAGTTAGTTACAGGGTGTATTTAACCATCAGTTAGTTACAGGGTGTGTTTAACCATCAGTTAGTTACAGGGTGTGTTTAACCATCAGTTAGTTACAGGGTGTATTTAACCATCAGTTAGTTACAGGGTGTATTTAACCATCAGTTACAGGGTGTGTTTAACCATCAGTTACAGGGTGTGTTTAACCATCAGTTAGTTACAGGGTGTGTTTAACCATCAGTTAGTTACAGGGTGTATTTAACCATCAGTTAGTTACAGGGTGTGTTTAACCATCAGTTAGTTACAGGGTGTATTTAACCATCAGTTAGTTACAGGGTGTATTTAACCATCAGTTAGTTACAGGGTGTATTTAACCATCAGTTAGTTACAGGGTGTATTTAACCATCAGTTAGTTACAGGGTGTATTTAACCATCAGTTAGTTACAGGGTGTATTTAACCATCAGTTAGTTACAGGGTGTATTTAACCATCAGTTAGTTACAGGGTGTATTTAACCATCAGTTACAGGGTGTGTTTAACCATCAGTTACAGGGTGTGTTTAACCATCAGTTACAGGGTGTGTTTAACCATCAGTTACAGGGTGTGTTTAACCATCAGTTACAGGGTGTGTTTAACCATCAGTTACAGGGTGTGTTTAACCATCTGTTACAGGGTGTGTTTAACCATCTGTTACAGGGTGTGTTTAACCATCTGTTAGTTACAGGGTGTGTTTAACCATCAGTTAGTTACAGGGTGTATTTAACCATCAGTTACAGGGTGTGTTTAACCATCACCATCAGTTAGTTACAGGGTGTGTTTAACCATCAGTTAGTTACAGGGTGTGTTTAACCATCAGTTACAGGGTGTGTTTAACCATCAGTTACAGGGTGTGTTTAACCATCAGTTACAGGGTGTGTTTAACCATCAGTTACAGGGTGTGTTTAACCATCAGTTACAGGGTGTGTTTAACCATCAGTTACAGGGTGTGTTTAACCATCAGTTACAGGGTGTGTTTAACCATCAGTTACAGGGTGTGTTTAACCATCAGTTACAGGGTGTATTTAACCATCAGTTACAGGGTGTGTTTAACCATCAGTTACAGGGTGTATTTAACCATCAGTTAGTTACAGGGTGTATTTAACCATCAGTTACAGGGTGTATTTAACCATCAGTTAGTTACAGGGTGTATTTAACCATCAGTTACAGGGTGTATTTAACCATCAGTTAGTTACAGGGTGTGTTTAACCATCAGTTAGTTACAGGGTGTGTTTAACCATCAGTTAGTTACAGGGTGTGTTTAACCATCAGTTAGTTACAGGGTGTGTTTAACCATCAGTTAGTTACAGGGTGTGTTTAACCATCAGTTAGTTACAGGGTGTATTTAACCATCAGTTAGTTACAGGGTGTATTTAACCATCAGTTACAGGGTGTGTTTAACCATCAGTTACAGGGTGTGTTTAACCATCAGTTACAGGGTGTGTTTAACCATCAGTTACAGGGTGTGTTTAACCATCAGTTACAGGGTGTGTTTAACCATCAGTTACAGGGTGTGTTTAACCATCAGTTACAGGGTGTGTTTAACCATCAGTTACAGGGTGTGTTTAACCATCAGTTACAGGGTGTGTTTAACCATCAGTTACAGGGTGTGTTTAACCATCAGTTACAGGGTGTGTTTAACCATCAGTTACAGGGTGTGTTTAACCATCAGTTACAGGGTGTGTTTAACCATCAGTTACAGGGTGTGTTTAACCATCAGTTACAGGGTGTGTTTAACCATCAGTTACAGGGTGTGTTTAACCATCAGTTACAGGGTGTGTTTAACCATCAGTTACAGGGTGTGTTTAACCATCAGTTACAGGGTGTGTTTAACCATCAGTTACAGGGTGTGTTTAACCATCAGTTACAGGGTGTGTTTAACCATCAGTTACAGGGTGTGTTTAACCATCAGTTACAGGGTGTGTTTAACCATCAGTTACAGGGTGTGTTTAACCATCAGTTACAGGGTGTGTTTAACCATCAGTTACAGGGTGTGTTTAACCATCAGTTACAGGGTGTGTTTAACCATCAGTTACAGGGTGTGTTTAACCATCAGTTACAGGGTGTGTTTAACCATCAGTTACAGGGTGTGTTTAACCATCAGTTACAGGGTGTGTTTAACCATCTGTTACAGGGTGTGTTTAACCATCTGTTACAGGGTGTGTTTAACCATCTGTTACAGGGTGTGTTTAACCATCTGTTACAGGGTGTGTTTAACCATCAGTTACAGGGTGTGTTTAACCATCAGTTACAGGGTGTGTTTAACCATCAGTTACAGGGTGTGTTTAACCATCAGTTACAGGGTGTGTTTAACCATCAGTTACAGGGTGTGTTTAACCATCAGTTACAGGGTGTGTTTAACCATCAGTTACAGGGTGTGTTTAACCATCAGTTACAGGGGGTGTTTAACCATCAGTTACAGGGGGTGTTTAACCATCAGTTACAGGGGGTGTTTAACCATCAGTTACAGGGGGTGTTTAACCATCAGTTACAGGGGGTGTTTAACCATCAGTTACAGGGGGTGTTTAACCATCAGTTACAGGGGGTGTTTAACCATCAGTTACAGGGGGTGTTTAACCATCAGTTACAGGGGGTGTTTAACCATCAGTTACAGGGGGTGTTTAACCATCAGTTACAGGGGGTGTTTAACCATCAGTTACAGGGTGTGTTTAACCATCTGTTACAGGGTGTGTTTAACCATCTGTTACAGGGTGTGTTTAACCATCTGTTTGTTACAGGGTGTGTTTAACCATCTGTTAGTTATAGGGTGTGTTTAACCATCTGTTAGTTATAGGGTGTGTTTAACCATCTGTTAGTTATAGGGTGTGTTTAACCATCTGTTAGTTATAGGGTGTGTTTAACCATCTGTTAGTTATAGGGTGTGTTTAACCATCTGTTAGTTATAGGGTGTGTTTAACCATCTGTTAGTTATAGGGTGTGTTTAACCATCTGTTAGTTACAGGGTGTGTTTAACCATCTGTTAGTTACAGGGTGTGTTTAACCATCTGTTAGTTACAGGGTGTGTTTAACCATCTGTTAGTTATAGGGTGTGTTTAACCATCAGTTAGTTACAGGGTGTGTTTAACCATCAGTTAGTTACAGGGTGTGTTTAACCTGGGTTAACAGTGCCACTATGATACTTGACCAAACTAACGCACCTCGTCTTTCTGTCTCTGTGACAGGACCAAGCCATGGAGAGGTGGACACACAGGAGTGCTTGTTCTATAACATCAACTATGAGATCGAGAAGACCAACCAGAGTGGGGTAGAGCGCTGCGAGGGTGAGAAGGACAAGCGGTCGCACTGCTACGCCTCATGGCGAAACAACTCGGGTACCATAGAGCTGGTGAAGAAGGGCTGCTGGCTGGATGACTTCAACTGTTATGACAGGTAGAATCTCCTACCATTGTGCCTATCAACTATTTAATAAATCTGTATTGTACATTCGGTAAACACTGCTTTCCTCCGCCTAAAATATTAGGGGTCCTTGTATTCACAAAGAGTTTCTCGGGATGGGAGTGCTGATCTAGCATCAGGTCCCCCCTGCCCATATAACAGTATTCATTAAGTTCTAAAGGTGGCAACTGATCTTATATCAGCAGTCCTACTCTGAGACGCTTAATCAAAACAGGCCCTGGTGTGGAGCTGAGGTAGAATCTGTGTCCTCTATGGTTGGTATCAAATGTTTTCATTTTCCCAGTGTGATCAAAGGCTCAACAAATGTTAGAGTATGATAATGACTATTAATCTAAACATCAGATATCACCATATATAAAACATTAAAACACAGTTGGAATTGTCACTCACACATTCCTGCATTGACTTCACAGTTGGCATGTGTGTGCAAACTCACACAAGGTTGTCTCTGACGTTTGCTCGCATTACCGTCATTTTTTTGTTTTCATTTCATTTATCGGAAGCTTTATTGGACTCTATATTAAATGTCTCTCCGTCAAACTGGAATATTCAATTATCCCGCGCCTGGCGGGTCCCGTAGGTGCTCGATAACGTCTCGGGAGAAGTCAGGCGGAGTGGTGCGTTAGATTTTTCTACCACTTGCCTGCTGCCATTGCAATCTATTTCCGGCCTTGCTCCCGAGACCAAGAGAAATCATTGAATAAATGGATCCGGATAAGAAGCTTGAATACAGTCACTTCTCCCCAGATACACATTAGAGAGGAGCAAAGTGCCTTAAGTTTTGACTAGGACCAATCCACTGCATTGTTTACAGAGCGAGACAAATGTTGTGTGGATGTGTACACGGTTTGAATGATCAACTCTAAAATGTTTCGGCAGGATATTTGTATAATAGCTGAAAAACGTTTTGTAGTGTTGAATGAAAACAGCCAAGGTACCAATGCATTAAGAGCTTTTGTTTTGAGGTATTTAACCAGACCTTTTTCTAAAAGCTCAATTCTAAAGCTGTGTTAGCCTTTATTATAGTGGGACGCTATCTATGAAACGAATCCCCGATCCCTCATCATGTGAAAGTGGGCCAGCAACAATGACTGATCTTGAAACGCAACGGCAGCAATCCGAGGTTGCTTAAAACTAGAGGTCACCACTTGTTAAAATAGCAGACGAGTAGGGTCTCCGGTGCATGTTTGAAATACCGAACACTGAAGTGTGTTGAGTGACGGGCTTAAGTCTGAAAGCTTTTTTTAAACGCTCACGACTGTTGTAGATTAGACTTAGGTAAAGGGATGTTACTTTGCCGGCACCAGTGAGGTGGTCCGACCTGCTCTGAATTAATTGTGTACATAATACCCTGCGGGATCGAAGATCCAGGTTCCTCGAATGTATTGATATAAACGCATTGAAATGGTAAAGCATTTAAGTTGATCCTGGAGGCCACAGTTATCTCAGTGTGATCCTGCTTCTCTAGACATACAATGATGTCTTCAAATGTCAATCTTAAAATTCCATCACGATTACAAGCATGTTTCTTGTGGGAGTTTGAGTTCATATCGGGACAGCTTGAGGAGACTCTCACAAGGCTAAGCAGCCCTTAATCCTGGCCTCCTTTCAGTGTTGTCAGGGGCGACTGGCTGGCCTCGCCATTGGCTCTGGCTCTCTGAGGAGAGAGGACACTGCCCAATATCCCGCCAGGCCGCCACATTGCTGACATGGCCCGACGCTGCCGATGTGCCTGGCGCCAGCAGAATCATGGCGACACCGCCAGTCCTCTCCCTCCTTCCAGTCCTGTCCTCCACAGAGGTCAATAAGTCGTTTCGCTGTGGGCCCCGCATCAGAGACCAAGGCCAATAGTGTGAGCGTTGCATGGCGAGGGAAGGGAACGGAGGGGGGTGGTTAGCTAAGGGTTAGTTAGGTGTCTGAGCAGGTCATATAGGCTCTAGTTCTGTCTCTGGTGTCATGTTCAGTAGGGCACACTGTAGCCAAGCTTTTTAAAACGTCTGGCAATGGAAAATCTAAGAACAGTTTCTTATTGGACAGTTTCAGGTAGAACCTTCCTGTTTCACTGCTTTTCATGGTGTTCTGAACACGACCCGTCATAGGGTATAACCACATTCCCTCTGAACTACTGAAGTCAATAGAAAGCGGAGGCGCTACCCTAGACCAAAACATTTCCCCTTTGACGGTCAATTAAATGTAATCTCCCGTTCTTTCTCTCAGGCAAGAGTGTGTGGCGACAGAGGAGAATCCTCAGGTGTTCTTCTGTTGCTGCGAGGGGAACTTCTGCAACGAGAGGTTCACTCACCTGCCTGATGTCAACGGACCAAGTAAGTGAACCTGTAGGACTCTACCTCTTTGTTTTACACCCATAGAAAGTAGATGGGGCCGCAGGTCCAACCGTCACAGAGCACGAAAGGAAAAGTCTGTGCTACTAATTACATTTCTATGGCTACACCTCGATTGCAATGTTCTACACAAATTCTGCTCCGGCCTGTGCAGATCAGAAGATCCATATATGATTGGGTTCCTGAGACGTTAAAACACCTCAAGGCATTGTTAAGATCTGATAGTCTTTTGCAGACCTGAGTAGAATTTGTGTTTCTGGAACGCACCCCTGATCACTCCTGTACTTCTCTGTCTGGGGTCAGATGTCAAGGGGTAGTCAAATGTAGATGTTAAATTGACCCATATCTGAATTAGCTTGTCGTCATTTTGGAATATTTGATTTTCCCAATCACTGCTCGCTCCATTTGTTTCTCGAGCCAATATCACCTGCTTTGCTGTGACATCTTGGTATGTTAACTTGGTATTCTAACCCTGCCTGGTGTGATGTGAAACCCAGTAAGTTGATATTATATTTGACATCCGTGTAAGACCTATACCAGCTTTAAACCGAGTTGGAAGCTCCACGGGCCTCACCCAGGGTTAAGTATTGACTTTGTTCCCCGAAAGGTCCTCACAGTGGGGTATTGTAGGATCTTAAACACTATGGACAGAAATGTGCAAGAGGCCACACGAGTATTGAATTACACCGCCTGTTTGCAGACTGAAGCTCCAAAAGTTAGGGGCAATTCTGCCCAGGAGAATAGCACCTCTTATATTTTACAGCTCCCTTTCCTCTCCAGATTTTCTTGAGCACACAGACATCCAGACAGGCAGCAAACGTATTTGTGTGTGTTAAAGCCAAAGCTTGGCTTAGAAGGGTGGAAAAAACTATAGTGTGTGCCTAACTATTCCTATATCTCTGCCAGTTTCCCCTCTCCTCTTTCTACCCTCCCTCAATCTACCTCTCTCTCCCTATCCTTCCCTCTCCTCTTTCTACCCTCCCTCAATCTACCTCTCTCTCCCTATCCTTCCCTCCTCTCCTCTTTCTACCCTCCCTCAATCTACCTCTCTCTCCCTATCCTTCCCTCCTCTCCTCTTTCTACCCTCCCTCATTGTTTTCCCCCCCCTCTCCCGTTCTCTGCTCTCACCCCTCCCTCCCTCCCATCTTTTCTCTCTCTTTTTCTCCCCCCCCCCTTGCTCCTCGATGGCCGCTGGGTAACACTGTGTTCTGTCCCTCTCTCTACCGCCAGTGATCAAGTCGCCTCCCCCCATGCCCACACTACTCAATGTGCTGGTCTACTCACTGCTGCCCATCACCATGCTCTCCATGGCCCTGCTGCTGGCCTTCTGGATGTACCGCCACCGCAAGCCGCCCTATGGCCATGTGGACATCAATGAGGTCGGCCAATTCCCCTCCCTAGCTACGTATCTTTCACTTTTGCTTCCCATCACTCTTCTGTTTTCATCTTTGAATGACTGAATTTATTTGACATGTTTAAAGTGCATGTAGACTTCCCTCAGCTGAGTGGAACAATACACACAGAAAACAAATAATTGAGGATTAAAATCAAAGTAAAGTTACTACTTACTGTGGTCCTCCTGTCTGTCAGTATTGTTGACTCTCTTTGTCTGTAGAGCTGTTTGCTTATCTTCTGTGGTGCTACCTCTTTCCAGTTTGTGGTTTCTCACTCCTGTATTCTCTCGCTCTTGCCGTTTTCATCCCTTGTTTTTCGGAGGCCATCTTGTTAGTAGCACCAAAGCTGCAAAGTAGGCCACACAGGACCTCTGTTAACGACTGGCTCCATCTAGAGGTAGTCGGGTGCCACTGGCGTGATATAGGTCCCACCTATAGGACCATTGTTAGTTTACTACTGTCAGTTGTCAGTATCTGTACATCTACTTTACACAAGCCATTGTGCATAAAGGCTTATCTGTTTTTCTTTTTAACTGTTTTGAAACGGAGTATTATAATTCATATTTTACATTGATATAAAAGATCCAGTTATTATATAAGTTGTAAGTATGTTGTGAGTGGCAATCAATCCTCATAACCTTGTTGAATATAATGACCCAGTGTTTACCTGTACTGACCTCTGACCTCTTGATCTACCAGGATCCTGGCCTAGTTCTCCCTCCCTCCCCCCTGGTGGGTCTCAAACCCCTGCAGTTGCTGGAGATTAAGGCCAGGGGGCGCTTCGGCTGTGTGTGGAAGGCCCAGATGATGAACGAATACGTGGCTGTCAAGGTCTTCCCCATTCAGGTAAGTTGCTGAAAGGTTGATTCAACTGTCTGTGTCCTCTGAAGCCTTGGTGTAACAACACCTCTTTGTTTGTGTGTCCTCCAACAGGATAAACAGTCGTGGACGAACGAGCGGGACGTGTTCCTAACACCGGGGATGAAGCACGTGAACCTGCTGCGCTACATCGCCGCCGAGAAGCGCGGGACCAACCTGGAGATGGAGCTGTGGCTCATCTCTGAGTTCCACGAGAGGGTGAGGAGCGAGACTGGGGTGGAGGGAGAGATGTTAGGAGGTGTGGGGAGGTTAGGTTTGGGGTATAAGAAGTATTAAACCAGCTGTAGGTCTGGGACATACGTTTATATCAGTTAGCCTTCACAAGGTCCCGCCACTGAGCTTTAGCAATGTTCTCTAGGCTTTCGTATCAGGCTTGCTACAGAGATCCACTATTTATTTATTGGCACGGAGGAAGCTGCGTTTTGTTGCTCCGAGAGCTATTGCCTTTTAATTTTCCTCGCTGTTTAATTTTCAGTAGCGTGAAAGTTGTTTGCTACAATTTAATAACACTCAATTTGACTGACCACAGTGGGTTGGCTGGCATTTCTCGGACAATAAACGATGTGAACCCTGTCTCTGCAGTCGAGTACACTTGTATTTTTCCCAGTTCAATCATTGACAAGCTATTTAGTGTGCTCTGGGGATGTCTTACTGTAGCTAGTTGTTAACAGCGCCACTTTCTCACTCTTTCTCTTTTTCTGTGTATGCGCGCGGCGTGTGTGTCTCTCTGTCTATGCTCCAGGGCTCCCTGACGGACTATCTGAAAGGAAATGCAATCAGCTGGACTGAGCAGTGCCACATCGCTGAGACCATGGCCTGCGGGCTGGCCTACCTGCACGAAGACGTGCCTCGCTACAAAGGAGAGGGACCCAAACCGGCCATTGCTCACAGGTAAGGCACACGAGTTCAGCACTTAGGTGTGTGTTTTGGAGCTGAGCGATTAACAGAAATGTTGATTATTTATTTTAAAAAATTAACTACTTGAGCGACGTCGGCTCAATTATTTGAATTTGATTTCTTTTGATACTTTTCTGTGAGCTCAATACAGACATTGCACAGTTTCTCTAGAGATAAATTAGATCCAGCCTGAACTGTGCGATGTAGAAGGGAGTTGTAGTTTCCAACAGGCCAATATTCTACGAAGTTTAACACATAAATTGTGATAATTAACTACAATGACCATAATCCATTGCGCATATACTTGTCCGGTCTGTTTCTTTTACGACTGCTGCTGGAGAATGCAAGATTATGAGGGGATATAGAGAGCAGCTGTTGCTTCGAGGCATCTCTATCTGAAAATACATGATCCAAGTGATTGATAGTTGGTATTCCGCTGTCATAAAAAAAGTATGCCTTAATCATGTTGAAGAACTACAAAATGGGTATTTTGTCAGACGGCATAGGCAGCAGCTCTATAGAGATGAGATGACTTGGAATGAAATAGTCAAGTAAAACAAATGTAATATACAAAACTGAAATATTTTATTAAAGTAATGTGAATAAATTATGGTTAATAAGGGATGAGCAGTCACTACCATCTTGGGACTTCCATTAATTGTTTTATTCTGTGTTACAGCATTCAACCCACAATGCATTGTGCATTTAATGTTAAACAAATAATTGAAATCGAAAACTTGATTTCTTTTTTAAAGAATCAAAACGAAACCGAACCGAACTCAAAAATCTGTGTGTGTAAAAGAGAGAGAGAAACATTAGACTTGGCCTGGTTCAAGCAGCTTTTTGTTTTCTCAATGACCTATCTGGCTAAGTAAAGTTGAGGTTAATCCTATAGCGTATTGATGTTTATGCTGAATCTTTGTTCTGTCTGCGGTCCCCTGTGTCTTCATTCTGCAATCTGGAGGCATCTAACCCTGAGGGAGTCTGTTGTTATTATTATTATTGCACTCAAATCTCTGGACTGCAATTTTATTTTTCTGCAGGACATCAAAATTGTTTACAGTTTATTCCATTGAGAATACACTTCAATTCAGTTATAATCAAACCGGGCCATAAGTCTAGACGGGACCGTTCTCGGTGGGCTTTATTTGTGTGTAGTTCAGGATAAGTTCAGGCTTGACAAAGGGCAAACTGATCCCAAGTCAGGGGGGGAAACTCTCAGGCCAATCACCGATGTTAATTGATTGGGTAAAAAAGAAAACTGTCGATGAACCCCCGTCCTCTCTTCCTTCTCCCCTCCAGGGACTTCAAGAGTAAGAACGTGATGCTGCGGACGGACCTGACGGCCATCATCGGGGACTTTGGGCTGGCGGTGCGGTTCGAGCCGGGCAAGCCCCCAGGGGACACTCACGGCCAGGTGAGTGGGCTACCATCAGTCTGGTTGCGTCCCAAGGGTTAGCTGCTTTTGACTAGTGTACATGAATTAGGGAGCCATTTAAGCTGTGAAAATGTATCATACTAACTATGAACAAGGAACATCATGGAGACACTGTTTTAAAGTTAGCTCCACATACTCACACGACAAGGAAGTGTGTGTGTGTACGTCCACTTGTTTGTTTGTGTGCGTAGTGGACCTAGTCTGACAGTATCTTGTCCGTCTATCTCTGTCGTCCAGGTGGGTACCAGGCGCTACATGGCGCCGGAGGTCCTGGAAGGTGCCATCAACTTCCAGCGGGACGCCTTTCTCAGGATAGACATGTACGCCATGGGCCTGGTGCTGTGGGAGCTGGTGTCGCGCTGCAAGGCGGCCGACGGTGAGTCATATACACGCAAACACACACACAGGATCCTACTCTGCGATTTATCAGCAACCATACCACATTGGAATCAGGATGAGACCTTTTAATGCTGTGTAATAGACAAATGAGAACGCATAGCTTATGGGTAACGATGTAGCATAGCCTATAAGGCGTTCCGTGCTAAGACACGTTGCTGTTGTGTTGATTGGTCAGGCCCAGTGGATGAGTACATGCTGCCGTTTGAGGAGGAGATCGGCCAGCACCCGTCCCTGGAGGACTTACAGGAGGTGGTGGTCCACAAAAAGATGAGACCGGTCTTCAAGGACTGCTGGCTCAAACACGCTGTGAGTATGCCAGCTCTGTCTCCAACGCAGAGAGCAGTGGGTCAATACTGGGATGTACAGTACTTAAAGCAGTACAGTTTGATTCACATTTCCCACAATATGTCACCCAGGCATGACTTGAGTGCGTAAACATGTTGCCTTTTTTTCACACACACCCCCCCAACCCAAAGAGACAAAAACATAACCACCAAACATTCAGACAAATAAAAAAAAATGAAGTCATCACATTTCCAAAAATAAAAATGCATAAGTATAATATGTAGTCGCAGAATGCGCTTAGACTATAGCCAATATTCACCTAAAAAATAAAGAATATACAGGTTTATAATTCAATGCTTCTACAATATCACTGGTTTGCAAAAACTCTGGTGCTTTCTTTTTTACTATATAAGTACATTTTGTAAGAGCTAGGCTTGACGTTAATTATTATGACCAAGTGATGGGGAACTGACATAGTGGAGAGAAATTGAACATCTAGCTTGTAATAGACAGAGTTCAACCATTTTCTTCTCTCTCCTATGTAAAGAGATATTCCCTCTGTAAAGATTTAGGATGCAAAGTTGAGAGCTTAATGGTATTGGGGTAGAGGTAACCTTAGAGATATAGTGCAGTACTGAGCTCAAACATTTGTATCTCAGCACATTCCCACAGGCAATGAAACAAGGTGCCTAAATGCGTGTTACATTTAACACACAGGTCTGGGGTATTAGGGTTAATTTTGTGGAGCTTAACGTGGGTGGGATATATGTTGTCATTATCCAATTGTATTGCAGCAATCTCAGGCAGGTGTTTCTGTATCTGAGCGTTAGAGCATATCATACCCCAGTCCTCTGCTGAAATATCTTCCTGCATATCTTGTATCCACTGAAGTCTCTTACTATCAGAGTTGTCTTTATGTGTAGCTACCATTTTCCCATATAATGATGTCATCTGACCTCTCCCATAACACATATTAACAGAGAGCGTTTCTAAAGTGGTCAAAGGAGGTTGTAGGGCAGATTGTTGTAGACTGGAAAGAATAAAGCTTCTCAATTGTCAGTATTTGAAAAAATGCTTTCGTGTTAAGTTAAATCTTACCTTTTAGTTCTTCAAACATGAGCCCCTTTTCATTGTATAAATCCATTACTTTAACAATACCTTTTCTTGCCCATTCTTTAAGGTGTAAAATTGTCATTGCACCAAATTGGTGTAAAACTGGATAATACAGGGGATTGGCCCAGATATTTCTGTACTTCGTGCCATATAGTTATGGTGTTTGTTAAAAAGGGATTAGTAGTATTCTTCTTTAGCTTCTTAAATGGAGCAGAGTACAAATATCCATCCAAAATTAAGCCTTTTGTGTACAGCATTTCAGTCTGCAGCCAGGGTAAGTATGGTTTCTTAGAGAACCAAAACATTGCAGCCCAGTAATACCACTGTAGGTTTGAAGTTGCAACCCCCCTCTGTCATAGGTCAAATAAAGAAGAGAAAGTCTAAACCTTGGTTTTCTGTTGTTCCAGATACAATTTGGAAGTATCTTTCTGAACTTTGGGAGAAATAAAAAGGTGGAGGAGCCAGAAGAATTTATTGAAATGGATAAAACATTTGGGCAGGATATTCATCTTAATGATATTTATTCTACCAATAATAGATCTAGGCAATGATGTCCATCTGTTGATGGGTTCTGTTGCACTCATTACCATGGGTTCATCATTTGTTGAACTCAAGGAGCTTATTTCTGGTGTGATTTTAATACCAAGATAAGTGAAACCTTGTTCTCTATTCACCAAAGGATGCTGTACAACTGGATGCAGTCTTTCTTGCTTGTTGAGGAAAAGGATAGAAGATTTGGTTTTACTAACTTTCAACCCAGAAAACTGCCCAAAGTTATAAATTAAATTGGAGAGAGAAGAGAGAATTCTTTAGATCTGCTAGGAATAAGAGAGTATTATCAGCATACAGGGCCACTCGATGTTCAAAATCCGATTTTATAATTCCACTAATTGACGGGTGGGACCTTACTGCAATTGCAAAGGGTTCAAAGCTAAAGGAAATAATCCTGGACTGGCTGGACATCCTTGTCTCGTCCCCTGAAAAAACTTAAGGTTGTGAGATCAAGTTGTTAGTGTCAACTTCTGCAGTGGGGTCTGTATATCATATCTTAATCCATTTACAGAAGTAGTTCCCAAACCCAAATCTCTTAAGCACTTCAAATAAATAAGACCACTCAACTCTATCGAATGCCTTCTCTGCATCAAGGTAGAGTATGGCAGTATCAGGGGACTGCACTATGTTTAGTACTCTCCTCACATTGTGAAAACCTTGATGGTTTTTCACGAAGCCATTTTGGTCTTTGTGTATTATATGGGAGCACTCTATCCAATCTCCTGGCTAAAGCTTTAGCAATCATTTTTGAGTCGGAGTTCAGAAGAGAAATTGGTCTAACTTTCACGTTTTGTCTGGGTTTTATCACGCTTCAGCATAAGAGTGATTAAAGGTGAAACAACCTTGCTGAAAGGATTCAGCATACATATCCAAAAGTGGACCTAGAAGTTTGTCCTTAAATATCTTCTAAATATCTATTGGGAGCCCATCTGGACCTGCCATTTTACCTCCATTCATATTTGAAATAGCATCAGATATTTCAACACCATCCAATTACTTTTTCCAGATCTAATTTTGTGTCTTTTGAAATAGAGGGAAAATCAAGACCATCCCAAAATTATGTCTGATTAGTTAAGTTCTCAGGAGATTCAGAGTTGTAAAGTGTGTCGTAGTAGGAACCAAATGTTTGGTTTATTTCTACAGGCTCCATTGATAATTGTCCTTGTAAATAATGAATTGCATTAATGGCTCTGTCTGAATTTAACTTCTTCTTAATGCACCAGGCAAGCAATTTACCAGGTTTTCCACCTTGATCATAGGACTGCTTCAGCCTCGTTAAGCTGTTTGTGGCCTTTGAGGGGGGAAGTTCTTCATACTGAGCTTTAAGAACAAATAATTCCTTGTTCACGTCTTCTGAGTTATCCAAAAGAGCTTCCCTCTCGAATTTTCAGATTTTGCTGTCCATCTGATTTGAAACTGGTAAAAGTCTTGGTCCTGTAACCATCTGGGATGCAAACGTCATCTAGAAGATCCTTTTACTAGTTTTGTATCCCTATAGAATAATGACACAGGGGAATGGTCACTCCGAACAATACCATCATATCCATTTCCTGCTACATTGGGAAGCAATCAGCAAGAAACATAAAAGTTGTTTATACGAGAATATGATTTAAATGTCAACGAGTAACATGAATACGCCTTTTTACTCGGGTTCTGAGTTCTGCGAGTGTGAAGAGGAGTGATCTAGATGAGGATCAAAAGTGCAATTAAAATCCCCTGCCATTAGACTCCCTTCCTGGTAAAGTCCTATCAATAGAAAAACATTCTCAAAGAATTTGGGATTATCATCATTAGGACCATAAACATTAACCAGATTAATACGATCATTCAAAAGAGTTCCCTGTATCAAAATGTATCTACAAGCTGTATCAGTTATAATATTATCCACTTGAAACGGAACAGAATTTTAAAAAACATAACACCACGAGAATGAGAAAAGAAACGGAATACTATTACCTGCCCTTGCCACCTCCTGCGTACTTTAAATAGGTCATCCTTCAACAAGTGAGTTTCTTGTAGAAACACAATACAGGAATGAAGTTGTTTAAACCTAGTAATAACCCTTTTAAGCTTGGATAGTTTACTCCATGGACATTCCACAAAGTACATTTCAGTTTTACATTTGAAGTCATTTAACCAAAGATGTAAACATGGAAAAAGCTATAGCATAAAGGCATATCTAAAATATGTTTAGTAACCACAAGGACCGCCTTAATATTTTGTAGTGAGGAAAATATGTAAAGATCTGTTGGAAAGAACATAAATATATCCTAACAGGAAAATACTGAACCCCATTCCCTTGTCTTCCCTTGTCTCCCTAACCGAGACACCCAACGGACGACTGATCCGTTACAGGGAGCGGTCTAACCAATGTGACGCTTAACAAAACAGTGTCTCCTGCCTTCTCTCGGCCATTACTCCTCATGAACAAAAAAGGCATATCTTGCAAGATGTTGTGTGAAATATCACACAAAAAGGCATATCTAGGAAGATATGTGAAATATCACGTAGTATTTGTTTGAAAAGTAGCGAAGAATAGCTCCACCTAAAACAGTAACACTAGTTAGTGAACCCTAACTAACGTTACAATATGGACAGTCCAAAATAGTTGTAGATGATCCACAACGTAGGGTCTGCTGCTAGTAGCTACCAAGTAGCAAAATGGCCCATACATATAGCGTTAACGTAGTATGCCATAGTAAGTTTATAAACCCCCAAAAAGTATCAAAGATCAGAAATGAACAGGACACTTGAGATAAAGCGATACCATTGAATATGTGCTACGTTACCAAAAGACCCTTGCACATGATGTTGATGTCAGGCTTGCACGTGATCATCAATAATTTTAGTCCAAGGATATGATTGAAACTTAAGTCATCATATAAAGTAGTCCCGATGCTTCTCTGTGGTCCAGGATGAATAAGGTCCCGATGTGTCCGTTGACATGGAGCTAAGCATCTTGTCTGACATTTTAGTGTTTTATGTAATCCAATGGAAGAGAGCGATTAACATAATTAAACTTAACATGACGTCCAATGCTCAATGGACAGCTATCTCGCCTGTCATATAGAACAAACTGAGCTAACTGATGATCACATAGTCTACAAATAATATAAGGAAACTGAGTGGGCTAGCTCGCCATATTATTCACTTAACTGTTTTGCTAGCTACAGTACTACAGTAGCAACTAATAGATTAGCTAATGTTAGTTAGCTTGCCAACAGACATAATCCAAGGTGGTTTAATTCTCCGTAGTCCAGAGTGGTGGTAAACTTCACAGCGGCAACATGACTAGGAAGAAGATTCACATTGTATGCCACAGATGAACGCCTTGGCTTGAGAGGGAGATTCAAACTCGTGTGACCGTCGATTGTAAGTCAGACGTAGTTTAGCTGGGAAGGCTATTCCAAAGGCAATGTTGAGGGACCTGAGCTGGCGTTTCACCCCATCGTAGCCTTTTCTATTTTGGTGCAGGTCCGCGGATAGGTCAGGGAAGAACATGATCTCTTGGTCCCCGTACATCACCTTGCCCATACATAGACCTGGCTTTCTGCATCACAAAGTTGAGAAACTTAATGATAAGGACTCAGAGGGGTGGTTTCTCGGGCCTGTAGGAACCTGAAGCGATGGGCTCTTTCAATGCGCAGGGGGTCCGGAAAGTTGTCCGGCCCCAATGCCTCGGTAAGCCATCTCTCTCTCTCTCTTGCAACTACGTTACCTTTTTCCACTTTTTGGGGTAGATTAACCAGTCTCAAATTAGACCTCCTGTGGTGGTTCTCGAGTGAGCTTAGTTTTGAAGTAAGGTACGCGACCTGTTTATCCAACTTTACGGTCATTGATTTGAAAGGGACGACAGTAACTTCCACCATGCTAATGCGTTCCTCTGATTTGTCCATGCGCGTGAAGTAGTCTTGATGGTCACGTTTAACCTCACCAATCCCTGTTAGGACACCTTCGAGTTTGATTAAAAAGTCTGCCCTCATGGCAAAGATTGCTTCCAAAACCCCTTGGTTCTGGTTTAGGTCGTCTACATCGTTGGTTGTCATGTCGGACACGTGGTGTGAGGAGCTTGCAGGGCTAACTGGGTTAGTAGAGCTGGCTGAATTAGCAGGGCTAACTGGTCTAACCTGGACCACGTTGTCGATGTGATATGTTCTTCTTGTTTTAGGAGGACTGTGTTTAAGTCAATTCATAATGGATGTAGATATGCCTGACATTGTCCAAGAAAATTGCTGTTTGTGACGAGGATTTAAAATAAGAGATTAAAAGAAGTTTAGCCGAAATTGGCAGGAGAGCACTAAAAACATGTCCGCTCAGTTCAACGACATAACTACGCCCCCGTCCTGTTAATACACATTTAATACATCTAACAAACACTGAATAAGATGTTAATACATGTAATAAACACTTAAATAACACTAAATAAACAGATTGGTTTTGCTAAGTGCTGAGTTCCTGTCCTAACTGATGTGTCTCCCAGGGCCTGGAGTCGATGTGTGAGACGATAGAGGAGTGCTGGGACCATGACGCGGAGGCGCGCCTCTCTGCTGGCTGCGTGGAGGAGCGGATCTCGCAGATCCGCCGGCTGACCAGCCCCCCTACCTCGGACTGCCTGGTCTCCATGGTGACCTCTGTCACCAACGTGGACTTGCCACCCAAAGAGTCCAGTATCTGAGTCTCAACCCGACCACCACCAACCCTCCCAACGCAGAGCGACAAGCAAGCATACAAAACCACCGTCGTCATCTTCTTCTTAAGCCTCAGAAAAAGCCTCAGAAAAAAACATGAATGCAGCTGCTATTTTATCCTGACATTTATTTTTCTATTAATTATTATTTTTTATTTCCGATCGGATCACTATTACCAGCACACTTCTTCGATACTGTTGTTTTTTTTTTATCAATAAAGGACAAAAAAAGCTAAATGGACATCTCAAAAGCGCATTCAGGTGCCGACTTATGAATGCTGACAAGGTGCAGGTACCTCAGATGTTTTCAGCTCTCAGTTTCTTTGGGTTTAGTTTATTCCTCTTTTTCTGTCTTCTGGACAGGATTGCCTGTGACAGAACCAACCAACTCACCCACCAACCAAGCAACCATCTACCACGTTGGACAATACAACAATGCTGCAAAAACCTTGTAGGAACATTAAGACTGTTACACACAACTAACCTTCCTCAAGGGATTTTAGTTTTCAGAAAACATTTCCTTTCCGACAGCGTGTCCCATACAAACCTTCGGAACTAACGGGTGTCTCTAGAACACAGGGAAAAGTGGAAAACAACTGGACTCATTTCTTTTAGGTTTTTTCTGTGTTCAGACTGGTGACTATGGATGGGGTTGGCTACAGCATTCTTATGAGTGAATGTTGAAAAGTTCAAAAGGAAATGGCTTACATTCAGAGATTGGACATCACATCATCTGGATAGTGCATTTGGTATGGAACTACTTCTCAGGTAACCAGTCTCAAGGGGCAGGAGATGTTGATTTGAGGTGATATCGCAACGCGTCCCATAAAGTAGGGCGAGAGCCACAACCGCCGCCCTTGAGTGATCGGAGGGGGCAAACTTTAGTGGGAGGGGCTTTTCTGACTTGGTTTAGAGCCTTTTTATCTGAGATCAAAATGGAGTCAACACGGAACGTGCCCAAACAACTACAAAAAACACAATCGGTGCAAGACCCTGGTGAAGATATGTATGCATTTTGGGTGTGTGTGTGTGTTTGCGTGTGACTACTTGTGCAGTGAGAGTGACTGAGTGTGTGTGTGTAGCGAAGAGGGATGGAGATTAAGACCATAAAAAGTTTCAGCCGTAAACATCTGAAAATGAGTTAAATGTATTTTTGTTCCGTTTTTTTCTTCTCCTTTATTTCAGTCAGTATATTGGACATTGGGAGCTAAGGACCTAGACTCTTCTCCAGAGGCCCATCCTAGGCCTCAGCAAAAGCCTATATCCTTCACTAGTGTTGAGCGGGAGGGAATACAGTTGAATCATCACTGCCTGGTCCCTTTGTTATTTACCTCTTTCACACAGGGACCAAACTTAGTTTGGACCGGGTAGGTCCTGCATTGTAGAACCGTTTTCGACAGGGCACTGAGCGTAACAAGCGGTTTAAACTTAACTTCATTACGATTAGTTACACATTCTCGTTCATTAGAAGGAAAAAAATTAACTGAAAACGAACATGGAACTCTTTTTGTCTTAAAAGTGGCACGCAAGAAACCACATTTCCGTATGCCATAATGTAACAGTGAATGTCCACAATGCTGCTGTTTCAACTCAAAGATGATATATGTCTGTTCCTTTTTTTCTGTGCATTACACGTGCAACTCTCAGTAGTAAAGGAAACATGCATAAAACAGCAAAAGTCATGTCTACCAACGTACAAGGCTTCCGAGGTGAACAATAACATCTAGTAGAGAGAAAACATAAAACGAAACGCAAAAAAAACAAAAAACATTAATGAACCACAGACCACCTCAAACCAGAAATACCTCAGACTTTTCTATGTGTATGAGTTCTGTTATATATTTTGTTAGTTGTGTTGACTTGTATTAAGTATATTTTAATGTGAGTTTTTTTGGCTTTTATGATTAGGGAGTTTTGGAAAAATAGTGCTACCACAACATGTTGTATAAATGAAAGAAAATAGTGTAAATAGCTGTATACAGTTGTAGAATTCTCCCAATATATGACACCTAGGCATTATTCATGATTTGTGCTGGCTCCCCCCAACTATTTTTTCCCTCTCCGTTACCTAAAGGGACATTGAACCTTGTATTCGGTTTTTCTCCCAAAAAACTAATATTCAACCACCACCACCGTGTCTCACCTGTAATATTTTTGCATATCCCATGATATACCTTGGGTTTGTCATTGCTTTTAAAATGTATTTTAATGACTTATCCCATTCCTCTATTAAAAAAAAAAGAAGAAAGCATTTATACAGAAAAGACTAATTGAGAACTATGAGATACCATTGAATTTCCTTATACAAAGCAACGCATCTCCAAATTAGTTTCTCTCTCGATTTATAGCGTTCTAACTTTTTAAAGCATAGTCATATTTTTATGAAATTGTTCTCAATTGATGATTGATTTGATAGCGCCTTCAGGGGGGGGGGGGGGTAGTGTCCCTGGATTCTCATCCCTTCATCTCCTTTCCTCACACATTGACTGACAAGAGACACCGTGGCGGCGGCTTCAGCACCTTAACACTACATCCTACAGACGAGAGCTTTAAGTTATTATTCACGGTGTCATACGTTCTTTTAAGGTTCTACATCGCTTAGCAGCGTTCCACATGTGTGTAAGTGGAACCATGTGCGCAGAGTCTTTCAGGGTGTTTTAGGGATACCCATGGAGAAGTGAGAGCATTGAGACACTCATGACTTCAATCTCTTGTCATCATGAACCCCAGTGATTGATGTGGGCCTGCAGATCGCTGCGATCCAGCTGCTTTGAGTAGGAAAACCACAGCTAGCTTTATTTGAGCTTTTGGGCTGAGGAAACTTTAACATGTATTTAGGTCTACTTTTCAAGGAGCCCCACTTTTTCTGTAATATTTGCCAAGATGGCAAGAAGATAATTTCTCATTCTGCCAAGGTAGAATGAACACTTTTTAGTGTCTCTGGATTGACTCCCCACCATTTTATCATTAACCAGGATGGAGTTATTCTTGCTTTGATTTCAATGCCCTGTTAGCAAATCAGGGTTATGTTTGTGTCAAATGATCAGGTTAGTGTTTGATGTCTATCTTTTCAGGAAGCTTATTGTAACACAATATGGTTTACAGTATTTCTGCTATAAATGTAATGGGATCAAGAAATTGCAAGTTTGGATATAAATGTAGCAAGCAATATCTACAGCAATAGTCCTACATATTGTTTCTGGTATGACAGAATAACCTCATAGGTACTGCAATAGGCCCTTGAGCTAGCGACCAACCAAAACATCTTGTTCAAGATGCGCTTTGTTGTCAAGAGGAAGGTTGGTGGGTTTGCTGATCCCAAGTCATGGTCGTAATGCTTGTTGAGTTATGATTGGTTTACCTTCTGTTATAGACCTTTGACCATGAAAAACATGTAGCCAAATTCTTTGCACCTAAGTCTGAAAGAAGGGGAACCAAAGTCTTAATTTTTTTCTATATTTGAGAGAGTTGTAATGTGTCCCCACTCTCACTTTCTGTTTATGTGGAACAGCGGAGACAAAATCTTTCTGTCCTATGATCCTTTGACTTTGATGATTTGAGACGCTAGACAAAATAATCTGACGTTTTTTCCTTGCTTTGAGATTTTTGCAACCTTTTCCAGAGTTAAGTGGATTCATTTGATGGGGAGGGAGTGTCAGTGCAGGGAGTAAGGTCTACAAAGTGAGTTGTTAGACTTCCAAAATGAAAGCTCTAAAGTTTCTTTCCAAATAGTGGCCCGTTGCACTCTCAGCATTACATATGCCGTGCGGTCTTAAGGGTTTAATTCTTTAAAAAATGTTGGGGTCACTTATGATGAATTATGCAATACCAATCGGTGGTTTTAAAGTTTTAGCCACAATGGGAAAGGCAAGTATTACTCTGGTCTTTCATCATTGTCTGGGTTTTTACTCTGGTGCCATTTTAATGATTCTACCGTCACTCTAGTTTAGTCTTTTATCTGAGAGCAGGACTTGACACATCTTTCCAAATGAATATTTTAGCTTTAGTGCATTGGACATAGGGTAAAATCAGTGATCTATTATTACCAATACTCACATTTGGGTTCATGATGACAAAGCTGAAGTCTTGGAATACAAACAGCATGTAATATCAGTAACATTGCTATTGCTGGAGCTTTGGACTAAAATCCTGAGGTGTTCTGATGTTGTGCCTTTTATTTTCCTCATCGTCGTTGCTGAAGCCACTGCTGCGGCGCCCCTCTTTGTTTATTTGTTATTAGTACCTGACAAAAAAATGCTATATATATATATATAATCTAATATAAAAATCTTAAAAAGTGACCAGCTGTAATTCTGGATGCAGTCTTAGATCCAGGTTGTTCAGGAACCAATTACCTCAGACCTCACGTGAAACAGTGTTGCTAGCTGGATAGTCGTCGATACTACAGAAAAACGATGTACACTTTCGTCATACCAACAGGAAACCTCGTTTGTACTGGTGTAACATGTATGATCCACCCCTTGACAATGTGAAAACCCTCTTCCTTTCCGAGCTTCTCGCCTCTAGTTTTCAACAGCAAAGAAATTGTATTGTATGGAAAACCATGTTCAAGTGCTTCCTCTGCTACTTTCCCAACTGAAATTGTTAGTGTACACTGGTTTGACAGCTCACTCTGTCATCTGACAGAACTGAAGAAGAAAAAAACATTCAATTGGCTGAGATTTCATTATAGTCCTGTCTAGCTCACTAAAAAAGCCCTAACAACACTAATTGCCATTGTACCCTTAGATTGGTCATCAATCCCTCTTAGACGTCTACTTCTTTTTACTTTACCCAACTCTCTATGAGCATCTTTTAGTGTTATTACGTTAATTATTTACTGTGCATGGACAGTCACTCAGGCCATGTGAACGTTACCTCGTTTTCCAAGAGATCAGTGTTCAGGTCTTGTGTCAAACAGCAGCAGCGAGCTGTGAGCCCGGGCAATCGACTTACCCTCAAGTATTAAGACCTTCCCCAGCAGGGGAGAACTATTGATTCTAAATGCCAATGACTAAACGCTAAGAACGTCCAATATATTTGTAGCCTCTGGGTTAGTAGAGCTTGCTACTCTATGCTTTAAAAAGCCACTTCCATACAGTGCCAGTTTCTTTCGCTCCTTTAAAACCAGGTGGAATTGCTGTTGGTAAACAATGTCAATGTGGATTTTTTTTTCTTTTCTCACTCAGAAGAGCTCATCAGTGGCTCTTTGCACATGGAAGTGTTCAAACAAATCTGAAAAACTATTCCACTGCAAAGGCCTGATTCACAATGTCTTTCTTCCAAGACCCACCAAAACAAGGGTGCAGGATTCGGCAAACGGGTCAAGGGGAGTTTCTTGTTTTGTCAAGGTCTTATTTAAAAGTGATGTTTCTATACCAGGATACGTGAAATGTAAATGTTGTAGGTTATGTTTCACTATTGTAGCTAAATTGTAGAACAGAGATGGCTTGTACTACTGATTTTAACATAAATATACTCAAATAAATCTGTATAAGATAAAATGTATACGGAGAGTTGAGATTGTTGCTGTAACCCCTCTTTTGGATTGAAGAATATGTTTAAAAGTTTTATGTATATGAAATGCCCTGGAAAAATCCAACATCCATTGTATTGCCGTAATGACATGAGGACTTTTTGAACGATCAGTGTAACATAGTTCTTTAATTTGCAGTGGATCATTGTTCCTTTTTACTGTGGTAATTTTAGAACTCATTATCCAAGTAGATTTGCCTAGTTGTTGGGGTGTGGTTGTTTCTACTCTGCACTTGGTGCCAGAATAAACCAGTATGAATGTAGTATTTGCCCAGTGTGAAACAACTACACCCTGACTGTTAGAGAAAAAATACTAGAATGGATTATTTCAATTGTATCTTTTTGTATATGAAAGTAAACAATAAAATACTGTTAAAGCATTTGATTGCATGTTCCTACTTTATTGTATATGTGTTGTCCATTTAGAATGACCGTTCATCAGAATGATGTTTTCTAATGTGCTAGGATGTTAATCATCACACCATAATAGAAAGAGACATTCTATCAATCACAAGTTTTTGTGATAATGTTGCGTGTGTTTTGTGTAGCCACAGTGGCCTTGAAGGGAGCTGACAATGTTTATTCTCTGGAATTCTGGAATTCTAAAATGCTCTACCTGCAGTGAACTACCATGCAGGAGTGGGCTAAATGCCTCATCTATTGATACTTACACAAGATTACTGCACATTCTAGCATATATGCAAATGAAATATGTGAACTCTCCAAGGCTCTTCTATGGAATGTCCTAAAGGAACTTTATATTAAAGCACAGCAGCAATTTAGTGATTTCTTTGACTATTCTCAATTTGTTCTTGCTTGAGGTAGTGTAGCCTATTCAAGTGCTTTGTGCTAACCTTGTCCCCAGGCTCAGTTGCTACCACATAAATATAACATGTTATTGTGTCATGATACGCTGAAAATCTATACATAATTTTTTTATTTTGACTTTGAATCTAGGCGCTCCATACAAACACACCCTGTGGTTTGGTTATGTGATAGGCTAAATCTATTGATCGGTGATGAAAAGGGCATTCTATAGTGCTTGATTGTAGTTTCAATGAAATGCAAAACGTGTTGATAGAAATTCAAACTTTTATCCAGAAATCCAAGACCAGTAAATTCCTTTACTGCCACTCTGTTTATACCCCTGCCACCAGAGGGCAATGTTTATATTTCTAGTACTTCCTTCACTAAGCATACGTTGTTGTTGACCACACGTGTTTCAAGTTCAATAGTTTCAAAGAAAGCTCATTGGAAAACAAAACCAACCGGCAACTTGATTAGCGTCATGGCAGCAACATATAGACTTCCGGTTTTCCTATTTTGCCTTAAGTGTTAGATACAAAATATATTTTGCAGCTTTGTAACATCATTTTAATATTATGCACTACCCCAAATTATAACTACATCGTGAAAAATCTAAACTAAAAATCTAAACAGATTACTACTTTATAAAATATATATAATATTATACATTGAGAAATGGTTAAATGAATGTAAAGAACATAAGATTCTACAGACCCTATTGAGTAATCCCAACCCCACTTTTACTTCAGCACCTAGAATAGTTTTCTTTCTACACTGAACAAAAATATAAATGCAACATGTAAAGTGTTGGTCCCATGTTTCATGAGCTGAAATAAAAGATTCCAGAAATGTTCCATACGCACAAAAAGCTTATTTCTCTAAAATGTGGTGCACACATTTGTTTACATCCCTGTTAGTGAGCATTTTTCCTTTGCCAAGATAATCCGTCCACCTGACAGGTGTGGCATATCAAGAAGCTGATTAAACAACATGATCATTACACAGGTGTACCTTGCGCTGGGGACAGTAAAAGGCCACTTTAAAATGTGTGGTTTTGTCACACAACAATGCCACAGATTTCTCAAGTTTGGAGGGAGCATGCAATTGGCATGCTGACTGCAGGAAAATGTAATGTTCATTTACCTACCATAAGCCGCCTCCAACGTTGTTTTAGAGAATTTGGCAGTGCGTCCAACCGGCCTGACAACTGCAGACCGGATGGAAACACGCCAGCTCAGGACCTCCACATCCGGCTTCTTCACCTGCGGGATCGTCTGGGGGGGTATTTCTGTCTAATAAAGGCCTTTTGTAGGGAAAAACTCATTCTGATTGGGTGGGCCTGGATGCCAAGTGGGTGGGCCTGTGCCCACCCAGGGCTGCACCCCTGCCCAGTCATGTGAAATCCATAGATTAGGGCCTAATGAATTTATTTCAATTGACTGATTTCCTTATATAAACTGTAACGTGGTAAAATCTTTGAAATTGTTACATGTGTTTTTGTTCTATATATAAACTAATATGTAATTTATAGGCCTATAGTGTATTGCATTGGGACCAATGGAGTGGGTGGAGTAGAAAGTGTTGCTGGGAATATAGACCTCAACTCTTTTTATTTCAACAAAACAAGCACTGGTGACAAAACATTTTAGAACGTTTGCAGCGCGCTGGTTTTCAAAGCATTACTCTGTTAGAGATGAGCTAAAGCTGCAACAAGAGGGGAGAAATGGTCAACAATGCTGGCCATATCAACATTTTTTATTTTTACATTTCTGAATTGATATTTGGCTGTTATGGTAAATGAGGGACAATAAGTAGCTAGCCACAATGACGTTCATTTTGAGAAGTCAGTTAACTTTTAAACTACCTTGGGTATAGCTAGCTAGCTACTAGTGTAACAGTATAACTTTAGACCGTCCCCTCGCCCCGACTCGGGCGCGAACCAGGGACCCTCTGCACACATCAACAACGGTCGCCCACGAAGCATCGTTACCCATCACTCCACAAAGGCCGCGGCCCTTACAGAGCAAGCGGAAACCCTACTTCAAGTCTCAGAGCAAGTGACGTAACCGATTGAAATGCTATTAGCGCACACCACCGCTAACTAACTAGCCATTTCACATCCGTTACACTAGCAACATTGCTAAAATGAATTAAATAAAATGTTACCTGTAATGCCCATCTCATGTAGTTTAATTGTCATCTCCTTATTTTCCCACTGTACCTAAATTACAAGGGATGGATTTGCACTAAACAATTTTATGTCAGCACTTAAAAGGCCAAATCTGGTATATGTTTTGCCTCATATTCATTGTCTACTGGTATCATTTTACATTGAGCATATAGCTCAACATGTAAACAATGTGTGAGGTTCGCTATTCTCTGCTTCAGATGACAGATGTCCATAAGGTCAATAATGCCATCATACTCTATCTAGGTTTATGGCTGCATTGGCAACGCATGCCATGTGAAAAGCTGAAAAATGTATTCACATAACAGATATACTGAGAGAGAGTGACAATCAAATAAAACAGATTGGAGATCTTCAAAGAATCAACACTTCATGATTCTTCTCATGATTTCAACATGTACAAATAAGATCATATGTAAAGATTAGACATCTTAGTCTAAACAACAATAGGTACTTGAGTAGTAACAAGTAGGCTATTATTACAAAAGCATCATTTAAGGTGAACCAAAAAAACTCCATACCAGTGGTGGCTAACCTTGCTCCACTGTTCCCTGATCTACTGGGTTAGCAGATTTATATTCCAGCCTAGCAATATCCTGCTTGATTATCAGGTGTATTATTGCTGGGCTGAAAGAAAACCCTGCATATCCAGCAGACCTCCAGCAGGGTTGGCCTGCTCCAATTGCAATATGTTTATACATTTTGTGTGATGTTTAACTGTATTTATGCATACAATATTTGCTAACATAGGTAGGCCTACACATGGCATATAGGATATACCCTTAATCTCTTAGGACATTCATTGGGACTTCTCTCTTCATTGCAATCAGGCTTTACGTATCTGAGGACATAGACTTTACATAGACTGGAACTGGAGAATATTGTCATAATGTCCTCCAACGTAATTAACTCACCCTATCCAGGTCTACTGTACACTCCCTTTACTGACAGATGGAGCTGCAATTTCACCCTCTCCCATGGCTGTTATCTACAAATGCATTTGGAGTCTGTATTTTTAATTTACAATGATTACATCAAGATAGCTAGTTAATAAGAAGTTAGCTAGCTGATGACACTTAATTCACTTTGCAAATTTTAGAGCTACCAGCTCAGTTGAGTTAGCCTACGACGTGGACTACTGTAGCCAGCTAGCTAATAATACATCGTTTTTTTTTACTTTAAAAAAAATGCATTCTCCCACTGCCTGGTTTTTGTGTCCTTACAAAAACAAAATTATGTTCAACCTTCACAATATTTTTGGTGGCAGCAAAGCGCAGCAATGTGGACTAATGGAATGGGGGGAGAAAGGTGTGTTTGTCACCAGAGCGGTTTAGAACGTGCCCGCGTGCTGCTCTCTCCTCTCGCTCACGTTACTCAGCCGATAGCTCTACTGCTCTCTCAACACACACACACCCCTCCGGCCCTCCCCACCACTCACTCAACAACAGCCTGGCAGTCAGCAGCAGGTCACAGTGAAATATATACATTTTTAAGAGAAAACAACAAAAAACCTGCGACAAAAAAACATTCACACGCGACATCGTTTTCAAAGTAGCCCATTTAACAGGAAAACCGCGGACATGGCAACACTGCTGGAATCTAGCAGAGGCAACAACTACATGGACGGAACATTGACTCACATGACATACAGCACCCCCTTCTACGGGCGTGTAAGGGGAGGGTTCTTGAAATGTAACATCCAATCAAAATATTGCGGCTGGGAGCCAGCGGACCATTCAAACCGTTTTTGCTATAGAACGTTCTCCAGACTTCCAAGGGAGATATGACAACGACGTGATTTGGGAGGTATGGCAAGACGAGACTACATTGGGACGAATGGAGTGGGGGAGTAGAAAGTGCTGCTGGGCACATAGACCTCAGTCCCCCATTAAATAACATGTATAGATTCTACATTCTCTAGTGAGTAACCTCAACCCCACTTTTACTTCAGCACCTGGAGTAGTTTTCTAAGCCAATACGTAAGTCAATATAATAACATCATAATAATATAATAAGCCAATATGTACTGTATTGCAAATACAGTGTATTTCATTGGGGCATTTATTTGACACCTATAAAAGTGCAAATGTCACTTAAATATAAACAAATATGGATCATTGTTCATATTTAGACTAGTCATTTTCACATATCGTGAACGTAGGGGACCTTTATTTTGAAAAGTTTCGAAATTTTGTGACCCGGATGTACTTTTCTTTGTGTTGCCCACGAGACGCTGGTGATAACTTCTACCTAAAAACACAAAGCAACAAGACACATTATTTCAAAGTATTTTATCTGTTGAATATTATAAAGATGTCAGGGAATGTTAAATTCTTTAGATTTGTCGGTGGTTTTGTGTGCGGCGCCGCCGTCACCACTGGATCATGTGTTGCAGTGATGAAACTTTACAAGGATGAGGACACAGAGGACCAGAGAGAGCCCGAGAAAGGTTTGCTTTTAAGTTAGTATTTAGCTAGCTTAGTTAAGTTAGCCATCACCTGTAATGAAATTAGCCAGTATACACAGATGATACGTAATGATTACTTAATGAACAATTATCAAAGCTGATCCACAAGTACCCAATGATTCATATTAAACTTAGCCACTTCAGAAGCCAGCCAAATGTGGTATAATTTTGCAATATTTGTGAGTTCTGCCTATGTAAATAACATCAATGCTTTGTTACAGTTCCTCAGGCACAGCAGGACATAGGGCGGTATGGCTTCCCCTTGACAGGAGCTGAGATACGATACTACGCCAACCACACATTGTCCTACAACCAAGCCATGAAAACACCAAGATGGGTCGCAGAGCACCTGTCACATGAGAAACTATTGGGTAACAATTTTGTAATGTTAATCTAATAATGTAGTCATAATATCCCTATGAGCAAAAATGTATTGTGCTCACTGGGATAGTCATAGGCAGCTGTTATACAGACATCCTAGATATAGGCTAATTCTCTTCTTCTTGCTGCCGCAGGGAAAGCCGACAGAAAGCACTGTAAATTCAAGCCAGACCCCAGTATCCCAGAACCCTTCACTGCACACAATGCTGACTACCTTGGCAGTGGCTGGTCCAGGGGCCATATGGCCCCCGCAGGAGACAACAAGACCTCAGAGGTACCCAGCACATCACACCTATCCAACATATTGGTGACATTTAGTTTCGTAGGTTGAGCTTGGAGTAATGTCTTGTCCTTAGTTGATGTGGTTTACACCAGTGGTTTGTTAAGACCTTTTCTTGTTTTGATGGTATGTGAGGTGAACTGGTCTTACAGAATTCTCTCCTTTCTGTTCCTATTAACAGCAGTCAATGGCTGAAACCTTTTACCTATCCAACATTGTGCCCCAGAACTATGAAAACAACGCTGGATACTGGAACAGGTATATGGGAACCCCCAGTGATATTCATTGCATTTGTTCCACAAGTTAGGTGATACTACTTGGTCCTAGTACTGTATATACATGGAATGACCTATGCTGAAATACAACTCTCTCTTAATCTAAGCTATTGTACCTTGAAGCCAAACTTTACTTCTGATCAATGGAATGATCATTTTGAAGTCTGTGAACAGCCCCAGTATAATAGACTGTTTTGTATTTCAGACTGGAGATGTACTGCAGGGACCTGGCCAAGCGCTTTGATGACGTGTGGGTCATATCGGGACCTCTGGTCCTTTCTGAAGAGGGGGCTGATGGGAAAAAGACAGTGTCCTACCAGGTAACTGAAGCTGTTAGGCGGACCACACTGTACAGTCCAGGGTGAAGTTTTCCCTAGGTACAGATCTAGGATCTCCCCAAATCCTAACCTTAACCATTAATGGGGGAAATGCGACTAGGGGCAACTGTACAGTGTTCACTCAATGTCAGTGGTTTGTCTGAGAGCTCCAAAAAGAAATGCACTCGTAAAGTATTTAGACCCCTTGACTTTTTCCACATTGTTACGTTAAAGTCTTATTCTAAAATTGATTAAAAAGAAAACATCCTCATCGATCTACACACAATACACCATAATGACAAATCAAAAACTGTTTTTTGGGGGGAAATGTTTGCAAATTTATAAAATAAAATATGGAAATATCACATTTCCATAAGTATTCAGACCCTTTGCTCAGTACTTTGTTGAAGCACCTTTGGCAATGATTACAGCCTCGAGTCTTCTTGGGTATGACGCTACAAGCTTGGCACACCTATATTTTGGGAGCTTCTCCCATTCTTCTCTGTAGATCCTCTCAAGCTTTGTCAGGTTGGATGGGGAGCGTTGCTGCACAGCTATTTTCAGGTCTCTCCAGAGACGTTCGGTCCGGTTCAAGTCCGGGCTCTGGCTGGGTCACAAGGACATTCAGAGACTTGTCCATGAAGCCACTCCTGCGTTGTCTTGGCTGTGTGCTTAGGGTCATTGTCCTGTTGGAAGGTGAACCTTCGCCCCAGTCTGAGGTCCTGAGCGCTCTGGAGCAGGTTTTCATCAAGGATCTCGCTGTACTTTGCTTTGTTCATCTTTCCCTTGATCCAGACTAGTTTCCCAGTCCCTGCCGCTGAAAGACATCCCCACAGGATGATGCTGCCACCACCATGCTTCACAGTAGGGATGGTGCCAGGTTTCCTCCAGATGTGACGCTTGGCATTTTGGCCAAAGAGTTCAATCTTCGTTTCATCAGACCAGAGAATCTTGTTTTTCGTGGTCTGAGAGTCTTTAGGTGCCTTTTTGCAAACTCCAAGTGGGCTGTGATGTGCCTTTTACTGTGCCTTTTACTGGCTTCTGTCTGGCCACTCTACCATAAAGACCTGATTGGTGGAGTGCTGCAGAACCTGTCCTTCTGGAAGGTTCTCCCATCTCCACAGAGGAACTCTGGAGCTCTATCAGAGTGACCATCGGGTTCTTGGTCACCTCCCTGACCAAGGCCCTTCTTCCCCGATTGCTCAGTTTGGCCGGGAGGCCAGCTCTAGGAAGAGTTGGTGGTTCCAAACTTCTTACATTTAAGAAGGAGTGCGGCCACTGTGTTCTTGGGGACCTTCAATGCTGTGTACTTTTTTAGTACCCTTTCCCAGATCTGTGCTTCGACACAATCGTGTCTTGGAGCTCTACAGACAATTCCTTCGACCTCGTGTCTTGATTTTTTTCTCTGACATGCACTGTCAACTGTGGGACCTTATATAGACAGGTGTGTGCTTTTCCAAATCATGTCCAATCAATTTAATTTACTACAGGTGGACTCCAATCAAGTTGTAGAAACATCTCAAGGATGATCAATGTAAACAGGATGCACATGATCTCAATTTCGAGTCTCATAGCAAAGGGTCTGAATACCTATGTAAATAAGGTATTTCAGATTTACATTTTTTATAAATTAGCCAAAAATTTGAAAAAACGATTTTCGCTTTATCGTTATGGGGTATTGTGTGTAGATTGATGAGGAAAAACATCAATTTAATCAATTTTAGAATAAGGCTGTAACGTAACAAAATGGGGAAAAAGTCAAGGGGTCTGAATAGTTTCCGAAGGCACTGTGTATAATTGTTATAATCTATACCCCTCTAACTCAATTCTGGATCTCGAAGACAGTTCCAATGCATTTTGTCATTGTTCCCCTATAATCAGGGACTGATTTAGACCTGGGACACCAGGTGGGTGCAATTAATTATCAGGTAGAACACAAAACCAGCAGGTTCCAGACCTCGTGGGGTAAGAGTTGAATACCCCTGATCTATATACTACCGTACATTATACAACGGGTGGGTCTAAACCTGGATGCTGATTGGTTAAAACACCGCATTCCAACCGGTGTCTATTCCACGAGTTACCACCGGCTTTTAGCCGGTGGTGTTAAAATGATGTTAAAATGACTATTTACTCTATTCCATCTGACTCCACTGTCTCATCAGCTCAGCTTATTTATATACTAGATCTGTCTCTCCGACATTTGCAACATTGTTTCAATGTTGAAATTAAATCTCCAGCTGTCCTATGGTAATGCCGGTTGTCGGGACGAGACAGACAGGCTGGCAGTTTTTCTCAGCCAGTCAATCCTGAATCAGCATAATTTTTATGGATATATACAAATATATGTCAATAGAAAAACAAGAAATGCAACTAGTTTGCTGTCATTCCGGCTTTAGTTTGAAGTGATTGTGTTAGCTGTCTCTTCTGAACAGTGGCCTTTTAATGAAAATAGGTCAATCATTATTTGAATATGTTGGCAACCCGTTGTATAAAAGTGATAATGCCGACAAAGCCGGTGTTTGTAGGATATATTGGCACGGTTTGTTTCGGGCCTAACAACACCCATGCCAATATATCCTCCAAACACCAGCTTCTCTGGCGTTATCACTTAATTATACAACGGGTGGGTCTAATCCTGAATGCTGATTGGTTAAAATTGCATTCCAGCCGGTGTCTATTCCACAGGTCACCACCGGCTAAAATGCATATTTACTCTGTTCCATCTGACTGAGCAATCCACTGTCTCATCAGCCCAGCCAGGCAATTTATAAACTTGATCTCCACTATAAAAAGCATCTAGACATTATTTCACATTTCTTTTAGACTAACATTTCGTTTTCAACAGCGGAGATTTGTATAAACCTTGCCGTCTCTCTCCGACATTTGCAACATTGTTTCAATATTCAAATTTGATCTCCAGCTGTCCCATAGTAATGAACGTGTCGGGAGTCGGGACGAGACAGACAGGCAGGCAGCGTTTCTCAGCCAGTCGAAATTATGAATCAGCTGACATAATTCTTATGGATATAAACAAAGAAATGTCAATTAAAAAAAGGTAAAATGAAACTAAATGCTGCTAGTTTGCAGTCTTTCCAGCTTCAGTTTGAAGTGATTGTGTTAGCTGTGTTGTTGGCTAGTTCCTCTGAACAACAGTGTCCTGACGAGAGCACGTTTTCTATGCCAGGTGAAATCTCGCCGCATTAGCTCATTGTTATGGATGTATCCAAGTGACTGTCACTACAAAACAACTTAAACAAATGCAAATGCCAAATTGTTATTCTGGCTGCACTGTTTGATGTGACAGTAAGTTAGCCGTAGTTGGCTAGCTAGCAAGCAAGGGATAAGAATGTTGCCAGCCAGTATGGCAATGGAACATTTGGATACAGAATAAAAAGACTGAACGACTGGGTTGCGTCTCTGGCAACCGAACCGATAGAACGAACGACCAGCCGGCTTGTGTAGCAACCCTAACCCTAGATTTGTGTCGGGACTATATCTTGTGGAAGGATGAACAGGCATGAATAAATTCATCAAAATAATGTTTTTAATGAAAATATGTCAATCATTATTTGAATATGTTGTTAACCTATAAAAGTGATAATGCCCTCGAAGCCGGGATATAGGATATATTGGCAAACCGTGCCAATATATTCTCCAATGGCATATACCACAAACCCCCAAGGTGCCTTATTGCTATTAGAAATTGGTTATATATCCTCGAAACACCGGCTTCTCGGGCATCATCTCTTAATTATACCATGACATTGTTGAATACTTGTTTCTAATTGGCTTGAAGGGCATTCTAGAGTGCATTATTTAAGCAATAATGCACGAGGGTGTGTGGTATATGGATAATATACCACGGCTAAGGGCTGTTCTTAGCCCGACACAACGTGGAGTGCCTGGATACAGCCCGTAGCTGTGGTATATTGGCCATATACCACAAACCCCCTAGGTGCCTTATTGCTATTATAAACTTGTTACCAACTTAATAAGAGCAGTAAAAATAAATGTTTTGTCATACCCGTGGTATACGGTCTGATATACCACGGCTGTCAGCCAATCAGCATTCAGGGCTCGAACCAACCAGTTTATAAATAAGGGATAATCAACGAGGAGCTATGCGTTCTCTGGAGAAAAAATGTATGATGTGGAAGGTGTGTTCCATGACACGCTAGGGGAGTGGAACTAACCTTCCAAGGAGTTACATTATTTTCCAGAGAACACATAGAGCCCCAAGTTGATTATCTTTTTTATACCATGGCTATAATTTAACACATTTGCAGCTAGAAATGTGTTCATTTGCAGGAAGAAATGTGTTCAACATCTACTGAAGGAATTAGCAAGTTCACTAGATAGCTACAGTAGTTGCCTTGGTAACCAAACAAACAGATTTACTAGTCTAGCTAACCAACCCATTAGTCCTAGCTTGCTATTATGAAAATAGAATTCAGCAATGCCAATAACTTCAATTTGACCTTTGCTTCCAAATGCAGCTCAAACATAGAACATGTAAGAATTCAATGAACTATAGCCATTGAATTGTATTGCTGATATACTGTGCATTATTTAAGCAATAAGGCACGAGGGGGTGTGGTATATGGCCAATATACCACTGCTAAGGGCTGCTCTCGCACGACACAATGTGGAGTGCCTGGATACAGCCCTTAGCGGTGGTCTATTGGCCAGCTACCACAAACCCCCTCGGTGCCTTATTGCTATTATAAACTTGTTACCAACTTAATAAGAGCAGTAAAAATAAATGTTTTGTCATACCTGTGGTATATGGTCTGGTCTACCGCGGCTATCAGCCAGTCAGCATTTAGGGCTTGAACCACCCAGTTTATAAAGGGAATTATAAACTGGGTAGTTCGAGCCCAGAATGCTAAAAGCCGTGGTAGATCAGACCGTGGTAGATCAGCCTTATTGCTTAAGTAACGCACAGTATATCAGCAGTAGAATTCAATGGCTATAGTTCATTGAATTCTTACATGTTCTATGTTTGAGCTGCATTTGAAAGCAAAAGTCAAATTGAAAACATTATTGGCATTACTGAATTCGACTTTCATAATAGCAAGATAGGACTAATGGTTTGGTTAGCTAAACTAGTAAGTCTGTTTGTTTGGTTACCAATGCAACTACTGTAGCTATCTAGTGAACTTGTTAGCTACTTCAGTGGATGTTGAACACATTTCTTTCTACCTGCAAATGAACACATTTCCAGCTATAAATGTGTTAAATTGTAGCCATGGTATAAAATAGATAATAAACTCTGGGCTCTATGAGTTCTTTGGAAAATAATGTAACAAACACGTCGTGGAACACACCTTTCACGTCATACATTTTGTCTCCGGAGAACGCATAGCACCTCGTTGATTATCCCTTACGTATACAATGAGGGAGGAGGTAACATGATGGTTATTTTCTGGACATATCACTGTGCTGCCTCATGGCCACTAGATGTCACTGTTGCACAAAAAATCCCTCTTGTCGATGAAGCCCATCTTCTTTTCAAGTCCAACCCACACAAAGCACACGAGTACTGTTGTTATTTATTCACGGAGACTTTTGTACACTGCCCATATTGTCATTAATAAAATATGCCAACTCTCTCGTAATATTAGTCTTACTCAACGTCAAACAACACTCGCTAGATTCTGACAGTGGCTTTTTAGTAGCTCAAATTTTTTTTTTAGGTGAATATCTGGATGCTGTCGGCTGGTTAGGTTAGTGTTTGTTTTCCTCTGCGTTAGTTACGTTTGCATCGAAGCTTTGCCCCCCCTGTGGCTATTCTATCAGAGAAAGTGTGCTATGAGTGTTTCTTTGTCCTCCAGTGAGGCCCAGAGTGTAAACCCACAAGGACAGACGGTTGCCCTAGGGCAGGGATCATCGACTAGATTCAGCCGCAGGCAGATTTTTTCTTGAGTCGATGGTCAGGGGGCCAGAACATCATTTCAAATAATTTGTAGACTGCAAATTGACCGCAAGACGCCCAAACAAATATCGTATTTGACTAAAACTAAAATATAATTTCAAACCTTGCTTACATTTGTATACGGTCACATATCTCTATTGTTCGTGGGAATACTTTGGAACAGATTTTTTACATCAAAATAACTTGGGAGCTGATTTGCTGGTGTTTTTACAGTCTTATGTCTACCAATAAAAAATGATAATAAATAAAATAACACTTTTTCGGGGGCCAAATAAAGTCACAGTGACAGGTGTATGGGTTCCCCGCCAGTTGGGGAACCTAGCCCTAGGGCTGTTACCTAGACACCCAGATCATCTGCGACAGGGGCCGTGTTCCACCCATTGAAACACCAAACCCACCTGGGGCCTGAGCTGCAGCAGTGGGGATTAAACACACACGACACACCCACAGTTTATTATTTTCTTTTGCTACCTCTCCAGTTGCCATGGCAGTGCCCCCTGGGTATTGCCAGGCGGTCCTTGTTTCCTGTGAGGGATTGAGAGGTTTAGAGGCCTCCGGGGATGCCCGCCTTAGGTTGGTAGTGCCAGCCTCTAACATCCGCGGTGGAGAGGCCTGGAGTGCAGTGTCTTCATCCCAGATGAACTCACCTGGAGTGGGGTCTCCCTGTGGTTTATCAGGGGCCAACACACTGTCCCCCCATCAGCAGGAACAGGACTCCCACCTAGAGAGGAAGAAGAGAGAGAAAGAGAATGAGAGGAAGAAAAAACAGAGAGAGAGTAGAGAAGAATGAAAGCTCTGTGTAGTAGGCCTACCTTTTGTCCTTATGGGGATATTATATACAGTGGGGAGAACAAGTATTTGATACACTGACGATTTTGCAGGTTTTCCTACTACATGCTTTGTAAGAGGTCTGTCATTTTTATCATAGGTACACTTTAACTGTGAGAGACGGAATCTAAAACAAAAATCCAGAAAATCACATTGTATGATTTTTAAGTAATTCATTTGCATTTTATTGCATGACATAAGTATTTGAAACATCAGAGAAGCCGAACTTAATATTTGGTACAGAAACCTTTGTTTGCAATTACAGAGATCATACGTTTCCTGTAGTTCTTGACCAGGTTTGCACACACTGCAGCAGGGATTTTGGCCCACTCCTCCATACAGACCTTCTCCAGATCCTTCAGGTTTCGGGGCTGTCGCTGGGCAATACGGACTTTCAGCTCCCTCCAAAGATTTTCTATTGGGTTCAGGTCTGGAGACTGGCTAGGCCACTCCAGGACCTTGAGATGCTTCTTACGGAGCCACTCCTTAGTTGCCCTGGCTGTGTGTTTCGGGTCATTGTCATGCTGGAAGACCCAGCCACGACCCATCTTCAATGCTCTTACTGAGGGAAGGAGGTTGTTGGCCAGATCTCGCGATACATGGCCCCATCCATCCTCCCCTCAATACGGTGCAGTTGTCCTGTCCCCTTTGCAGAAAAGCATCCCCAAAGAATGATGTTTCCACCTCCATGCTTCATGGTTGGAATGGTGTTCTTGGGGTTGTACTCATCCTTCTTCTTCCTCCAAACACGGCGAGTGGAGTTTAGACCAAAAAGCTCTAATTTTGTCTCATCAGACCACATGACCTTCTCCCATTCCTCCTCTAGATCATCCAGATGGTCATTGGCAAACTTCAGACGGGCCTGTACATGCGCTGGCTTGAGCAGGGGGACCTTGCGTGCGCTGCAGGATTTTAATCCATGACGGCGTATTGTGTTACTAATGGTTTTCTTTGAGACTGTGGTCCCAGCTCTCTTCAGGTCATTGACCAGGTCCTGCCGTGTAGTTCTGGGCTGATCCCTCACCTTCCTCATGATCATTGATGCCCCACAAGGTGAGATCTTGCATGGAGCCCCAGACCGAGGGTGATTGACCGTCATCTTGAACTTCTTCCATTTTCTAATAATTGCGCCAACAGTTGTTGCCTTCTCACCAAGCTGCTTGCCTATTGTCCTGTAGCCCATCCCAGCCTTGTGCAGGTCTACAATTTTATCCCTGATGTCCTTACATAGCTCTCTGGTCTTGGCCATTGTGGAGAGGTTGGAGTCTATTTGATTGAGTGTGTGGACAGGTGTCTTTTATACAGGTAACGAGTTCAAACAGGTGCAGTTAATACAGGTAATGAGTGGAGAACAGGAGGGCTTCTTAAAGAAAAACTAACAGGTCTGTGAGAGCTAGAATTCTTACTGGTTGGTAGGTGATCAAATACTTATGTCATGCAATAAAATGCAAATGAATTACTTAAAAATCATACAATGTGATTTTCTGGATTTTGCCATAACTTTGAAAGTGTGCTTGGGGTCGTTGTCCATTTGGAAGACCCATTTGCGACCAAGCTTTAACTTCCTGACTGATGTCTTGAGATGTTGCTTCAATATATCCACATCATTTTCCTACCTCATGATGCCATCTATTTTGTGAAGTGCACCAGTCCCTCCTGCAGCAAAGCACCCCCACAACATGATGCTGCCACCCCCGTGCTTCACGGTTGGGATGGTGTTCTTCGGCTTGCAAGCATTCCCCTTTTTCCTCCAAACATAACGATGGTCATTATGGCCAAACAGTTCTATTTTTGTTTCATCAGACCAGTGGACATTTCTCCAAAAAGTACGATCTTTGTCCCCATGTGCAGTTGCAAACCGTAGTCTGGCTTTTTTATGGCCGTTTTGGAGAACTGGCTTCTTCCTTGCTGAGTGGCCTTTCAGGTTATGTCGATATAGGACTCGTTTTACTGTGGATATAGATACTTTTGTACCTGTTTCCTCCAGCATCCTCATAAGCTCCTTTGCTGTTGTTCTGCGATTGATTTGCACTTTTCGCACCAAAGTACGTTCATCTCTAGGAGACAGAACGCGTTTCCTTCCTGAGCGGTATGACGGCTGCGTGGTCCCATGGTGTTTCTGCTTGTGTACTATTGTTTGTACAGATGAACGTGGTACCTTCAGGTGTTTGGAAATTGCTCCCAAGGATGAACCAGACTTGTGGAGGTCTACAATTTTGTCTTGGCTGATTTCTTAAAAATTTTCCATGATGTCAAGCAAAGAGGCACTGAGTTTGAAGGTAGGCCTTGAAATACATCCACAGGTACACCTCCAATTGACCTTAATGATGTCAATTAGCCTATCAGAAGCTTCTAAAGCCATGACATAATTTTCTGGAATTTTCCAAACTGTTTAAAGGCACAGTCAACTTAAACTTCTGACCCACTGGAATTGTGATACAGTGAATTATAAGTGAAATAATCTGTCTGTAAACAATTGTTGGAAAAATAAATTGTGTCATGCTCAAGGTAGATATCCTAACCAACTTGCCAAAAGTATAGTTTGTTGACTGTACAATGTAGAAAATAGTAAAATAAAGAAAAACCCTTTTAATGAGTAGCCGTGTCCAAACTTTCGACAGGTACTGCATAGTTTGTTGACTCCAACCTAAGTGTATGTAAACTTCGACTTATATACGAAAGTTTGGACACGGCTACTCATTAAAAGGGTTTTTCTTTATTTTACTATTTTCTACATTGTAGAATAATAGTGAAGACATCAAAACAATGAAATAACACATGGAATCATGTAGTAACGAAAAAAGTGTTAAACAAATCCAAATATATTTTAGGTTCTTCAAAGTAGCCACCCTTGATACTATGTCTAAGCCTATATACTGTATGTGTTCTATTTTCGGTACTTTCCTTCACAACCCCAATTTTATTTCATGACCTTGTGAAGGGAAATGTGATCTTAGTGTACAGTCTGCACTCCCGTTTATTCGAGTAATGTAACCGATTGAGAGGTCTCCCTGATTTGTCAAGGCCTTAGTTGGAGCCCCGGGCACTGGGCAGGTGTGGTGAATGATTCTCCCTCTAACTGAATGGTTATTGCCCCTCTAACAAAGCAATGGCACTGTCCTGTTTAGGTGCCGCTTGTGGATTTGACAGCTCTAATGCAGTTCCACCTCAGACACCATCAAAACAACCGCTACAGATATGCGGATGTCGGCTGAAGCGGATCTGCCTGGCTCCTGGATTATTTGATGTGGCCATTAGAGGCTACTTTAATCTAGATCAAACAACCTTTACCATAAATCAGCGTGGACCTCTCCTTGAGATCTCAGGGCGCTGAAGGCATAAGTCCATCTGTTCTTTACGAGGCCTCCATGAACTAACACTGTCGTATCTCGGAACCGCCTAGTCCACAATCTATCGAGGCACGAATAGACCAAAATATGCAAAATGCCCAAAAAATTGCGTTTTAACATGATTTAACGTAATGTGTCGTTATTTGTGCAGGTCATAGGCAAAGACGACGTGGCCGTCCCCACCCACCTCTTCAAAGTCATCCTCGTCGGGAAGGACCAATCGGCATCGGGCAATTTGACTAACAACCAATCGGCATCAATAACCTTGGCCCTCGGAGCCTTTGTCGTACCCAACCAGCCAATCGGCTTCAAGCGCCCACTGACGGACTTCCAGGTGAGTCTATCGGAACTAGAGAAAATCTCGGGCCTGACCTTCTTTCCCAAAGTGGAGCGGACAACTCCGAGCCTCCCCAACTTGTGCGATAGGGATTCCTGCCAGCTGATGGACTTTAAGGATTTCACCTTGTACCTCACGGCCAGGAAGGTGGGCAGTGCCCGCACCACGGTGAAGCTGGAGAAGAGCATGGCGGAGCTGAAAGAGCAGGGCATCGCCCCGGACGACTACGTACTCAAACTGTACCAGGAGAAGAAGAAGGAGCTGGAAAACAAAGAGCATAACCTGGCTCATCTTCCTTAGGGCATTAAGAGAAAACGTTTTGTAGCAGAATAAGAAAATTAGGGTTTCTAATTGGACAAGTCCACATAGTCCCTCCCGTTTTCATTGGTTTGGTGCCTAATGAACACAACCTCTGTGAAACGAGCAACTGGTCAAGTGGCTGTTTTGCTATGGGTTACATAGTTTGTTAGATTGTTTATTGAACAGATTTTTCTGTATATTTCTTAATGTTTTTTTTCCCATTGGAAAGTGTATTTCCCATGCCAGAATTTCCAAAAAGTTTTTTAAAAAATTTGATAGTTTTTTTATTTGCCCTGAACAAAAATATAAACGCAACATGCAACAATTTCAGCATTTTACTGAGTTACAGTTCATATAAGGATTTCAGTCAATTTAAATAAATGTCTTGTCCCCCCGTCTAACTCAATCAGCTTATCAGGCTTTTATGGGTACTAATCGTTAATAGAGACCCAGGCGGAATCATGCGTTTTCTGTACCTACTAATTGCATTGAGACATTTCAATTGGACCGCAGGAAAAGAAGGGCACATGTATCACCAGTGTAATGGATCAGTTTGTTACCGAGAAGCACTATGGGTCGCTTTATTGTTTGTATTACCTCATAGCTGACTTCAGGACATTACCACTCAACCACTGCCATCCGCCAAATGGACCAGGCGGATATCAGATATACAGTAGTATCACATCACTAAAGACTAGCCTAGACCCCATCACTCACCCATCATCCACCTTACACACACACACACAGGATCCTACTCAGCGATTTTTTTTTTTAATCAACCATAGCCTATTGGAATCAGGATGAGAACTATTAGGCCTAATGCAGTGTAATTGACAAATGAGAACACATGAACACACACTCTGTCTACTGTACACACACTGTCTGGCAGACCAGAGCTGCATCTCAATATTACGAAGCAGTTTCCTCTGCTTGTGTTCTCTCCTTGAAATTCTCATACTTGATGCCTACCAGGAATTTGCTTGGACCTCTCCAGTCTTGTGAGATTACTAAAGGTGCAGCCTCTGTCGTAGCCGGCCGCGACTGGGAGACCCATGGGGCTGCGCACAATTGGCCCAGCGTCGTCCGGGTTAGGGGAGGGTTTGGCTGGCAGGGATGTCCTTGTCCCATTGCACACTAGCGACTCCTGTGGCGGCCCGGGCGCAGTGCACGCTGACACGGTCGCCCGGTGCACGGTGTTTCCTCCGACACATTGGTGTGGCTGGCTTCCGGGTTAAGTGGGCATTGTGTCAAGAAGCAGTGCGGCTTGGCTGAGTTGTGTTTCGGAGGACGCATGGCTCTCGACCTTCGCCTCTCCCGAGTCCGTATGGGAGATGCAGCGACGAGACAAGACTGTAACTACCAATTGGATACCATGAAATTGGGGAGAAAAAGGAGTATAAGTAAAAAAAAATAATATGTTTTTAAAGATTACTAAAGGTGAATGACAGGATACAGGGGCTAGATAGGTGGCCATTTTCAACTATTGAGCTGCTATATTTGTCATTCGTCTAGCTTAAATGATTTGATGCCACTTTACAGTAGGTTGGGGTGACAGTAATCCACTCTGAGCTCAGCTGGCACTGCTTTACCGGTTAGAGTCCCACTGTGCCACCGTGTTTGTCAGGGATCACCAGCCAGGGAAGGTCAGGAGCAAGGGTGGCACTGGGAACCATGTGATGATATATTATGTAGAAATACGTTGTTACTTTTCCAATGTATGGCATGGTTTTATTAATAATCAACTGTACATTAATATCAACTTCTCCCAACAGCTAATAAATATGGAGAGCAGAGAAGTTCTCATTTGGAATATGGGACCCATTTAAAGTAGATTTTCCTCACCCGAGAACATGATTTTCTAACCAGTCACACTGCAAATTGGTGCTTTTACTGTAATTGTAATCCTACTCTATATGGTAAAATGCTGTCATTTTCACCTTCCAAGGTAAATGACCCTGAAGGTAAAGAGAGGCTTTCCCATTTACAGTGATTCAGGAACTGTATGTGTGCTTAACACAAACTGATCAATTTGCATGGGACATCTATATGGAGAGAGATGAATGTTACTGTGTTTACCTTTTTTATCACCTACATCCTCTTAACCTTACTAAGGCAAACGCCATAAAGGAAATTGAATGCAGCTGGTTCAAATGTAATCACATTTTTTGTGTAATCCAGGTCATTACATTGTAAATTACATGAGAGAGTTCATACCTTCACATGGCCTTTGGGAGATATCATAATATTTTCAAAGGTGTTGGCTACAGGTGTTAAAAATTTGAATGGACTCTGAATAGGCTAGTAAGAGAAATACTTGATACACACAATAAAGGCAGATCCAAACCGTATTGTGCTGGCTCGGTTGTTTTCATTTCACATTCTCCTTTCCAGCATGGTTACAAGAACCATGGCGTGGAAAAGGGTATGTTTAATTCCAAGCTGGACTCAGGGGTAAATGTAACATAGCAAGTGTAACTCTTGTCTCCCTATATTTAGTATGAAATGTTATGTTTCATATGGTATGTATTAATTTGTGGATGTCCATCACCCATTTTGTATGATATGTTATTAATTGCAATTTGTTGTGTTTAACATTAGCTAGGTGGCTAACATTAGCTAGGTTAGGGGTTAAGGTGAAGGTTAGGGTTAAGGCTTAACGTTAGGGTTAGGGGAAGGGTTAGCTAGCATGCTAGGTAGTTGCAAAAAAGTAGTAAGTAGTTGCTAATTAGCTAAAGTTGTCTGTGATGTGATTCGAACCCGCAACCTTTGGGTTGCTAGACTTTTGCATTCTACACCTCCCTCCTTTGGTTTTTGGCTTAAGTAACCTTCTGTCTTATGTAACCATACCAAACGTAACATATCATACTAATTTGAGTGTCACAGACTTACGTTTACTATTTTACGTCTAACATTTGAGGCTAGGCTGAATTCATGTAGGCCTGCTATTGGCACCGCCCAAAAATTAAGCTTAAATATATTACTGCCCTGTTTGGAGGCATTGTTATCCATATTAGACCAGATTTTACAACTCACAGGGCTCTATCAAGCATTGCAGGTTACTTTTGCACGTGTGCATTAAACATAAAATGAACTCTTTTTCACAGTGCAGCTTAAGTCATCAGAAACTACTACTGACACGAGCACTATCGGGTGTCTTTGAGAGCATTCAGAAAGTTACTGCAGAAACTACTAGTTGCTGCCCACGACCTCCACAGGACTTCAAATCTCCAAAAGCAGGAAATAGTGGGAGCGAGCAGTGGCATGGGCGGTTTTGACTGGCATGGGCGGTTTTGACTGTGGCATGGGCGGTTTTGACTGCCATGGGCGGTTTTGACTGTGGCATGGGCGGTTTTGACTGGCATGGGCGGTTTTGAGTAGCGTCTGTGAGTCCTGTGAGTGTGTCATATCTGCAAGTGAGTGTGTGTACCTGCGTGCATGTGAAAGTGTGTGTCTGTGTAGGCTTTCATGCATGTGTGTGTGTATGCACACATGCACATGCGTGTATATATGTGTGATGTTGCAGTGTTTCTCCTCCCCATGCAGACCTGTGCTGTTACTGTGTGTGGAGCAGCTGCGTTGGCCAACCCAAGGCTGTAATTAGCTGCCCCAGTCTGCCACGGTGTCGGAGTGAATTCCCCCTCAGAACAACATGCCATGTAAGCAATTAGTCCATCTATGCTCTGCCCGTCCTCTGGTTTACAGCACAGTAGGAGGGCTGATCTGGCTTGCACAAGGCTACTGTGCTGACTTATAATCAACATTGCTATGTATGTAGGCCTACACACTTCTGGGAGGGGGAAAAAAACATTTCACTCTCACATTGTCCCTCACTCCCTCTGTGTCCCTTCATAGACCAAGCTCAAAGTTGCTGTGAATGTGACATCAACACAACTTCCTCTCCTCATCTCCTTCCCATCATCTGCTCAGATCTGTAAACACTGGATACTGACAATGAGTACTACTGACTCTATCTCCGCTCAGTCAAAACAGATATAAGGGAAACTGTTGGTAATTCCTTCGAGGGTGTGTCTCCTTCAGCCGAGAGCAGGTCATCTGTGTTCAGGACACTCTTGGTTCCTACCTGTAGAAGCCAGCAGGGGGAGATGTTAGACCATGCACTGACAGTATCAGTGCTATATTATTAGTGAGTTGATTACCACATGTCTTTAGAGTTGATGGTATTAACAGTGCAGTTTAAAACCAGCAGGTTTAGGATCTTGCTCTGGAGCACAGAAGTCTTGAATTGTGTGTGTGTGTGTGTGCGTACGTGCGTGCATGTGTTGATACAGAGGATACAGGAGTGGCAGAGATGGAGGGAGATGGAGAGAAGGAGAGAGAGGGGGGAACAAGCCCAGACTCCTTGAGAGGATTGAGGTCAAAGGATCTGTGATTAAGACTAGCCTTTTCTCCCATTCATGTAAATTACACTGACCTTTGCCCTGTTCCTTAATATCATCATCCTAAAGGTGCTTCAAGAACCACACAGGTAAGAATAACTGGTTCCTGGTTTACTAATGTTAGTGTCGTTTAGGGCGCACTGTAGAAAAACGTTTTGCAATTGAAAACGAAAACAAGCATTTCTAGTTCATCTAGACCCTCCCTGTTTCAGTCTGTTTTCTTCTGTTTGGTGCCTTAATGAATACGACCCAGGCATGTCTGTCCATACAGACTTAAACAGTTGATTCATATTTATAGCTTAGCCCTGTACAATGGACTTGTTCTGCTTACTGTAATACGAATCTCAATTTTTTAGGCCACTTTTGCCTCCTTCGTCTTATTCTTAAAACTAGACCTATCAAAAATAGAAACAATTAACTTTTTTAAGTGCTGTGAAGTAGGCCGGATAATATTATGCTTTGTGTAGAAGTTTAGGCCAGCTGATAATAGTCAACGTAATGGACTTCGTGAAGAGTCTCTCTCTCGGTCTCTCTCTCTTTTTCTCTCTCTGTCTATCTTTCTCTCCCTCTCTCTTTCTTTCCCTTGACACTTGCAAGTCGACATAATGAACTTCAGTTGCTCTCTCTCTTTCTCTCTTCCTCTTTCTCTCTTTCTTTCTCTCTTTCCCCTGACGAGCTGTCACGTTGAATTAGCACGACAACGCCACCCTGAAAGATTTGGAAAACACAGAGACGCTCTGAGGTCAGGCATTCTAGAGGACAGCACAACACGCTCGGCTCCAAGGACCACTCGCATTAAGTCTGATTGAGGAGGGCTGCAGCCGATATGCTGTCGGAGGGGCTTCCGGTATTGTTGTATTTGTGGCCCTCCTAGGCCCTACTCACTGTTTGCTGGCTTGACTTTCCTGGAAGCTCGTCAAGGAGAGGCACTTGCCACACGATTTGGTAGCGGCTTGAATTGTTTACTCTAGATCTTGTTAAACTTCAGGGGGGTATGTGGGATGGTCTTTGAGAAAGGTGATTATTCAACACGTGAACACTTTTCAACACGTGAACACTATTCAACACTTGAATACTATTCAACACTTGAATACTTTTCAACACTTGAATACTATTCAGCACTTGAACACTATTCAACACTTGAATACTATTCAACACTTGAATACTATTCAGCACTTGAACACTATTCAACACTTGAACACTATTCAACACTTGAACACTATTCAACATTTGAACACTATTCAACACTTGAACACTATTCAACACTTGAACACTATTCAACACTGAGAAGAACACATAGGATAAGCGCACCCGAGTGGATTGACTGTCCCATCCACCCAGAGTGTATGATCAAACTGTCCCTCTTCTTTTCACATCTTTCGGGCCTAAAGTTTTGGTCCTCCAGAAACAATCACCCAGGGTCTCATTTTGACAACCCAATTAAGTAGTGTTAAGACCAAAATATGCAGTGTTAGTGCCATAATAAGCAGTGTTACTGTCAAAATAGGCAGTGTTAGTGCCATAATAAGCAGTGTTACTGTCAAAATAGGCAGTGTTAGCGTCAAAATAAGTAGTGTTAGCATCAAAATAAGTAGTGTTAGCGTCAAAATAAGTAGTGTTAGCGTCAAAATAGGCAGTGTTAGCGTCAAAATAGGCAGTGTTAGCGTCAAAATAAGTAGTGTTAGCGTCAAAATAAGTAGTGTTAGCGTCAAAATAAGTAGTGTTAGCGTCAAAATAAGCAGTATTAGCTAAATAAGGAAGGGGTAGCGTTAAAATAGAATCTATCACTTCAAGCACCAGTAGCAGGGTATTTCAAAATACAGTACTCCTTGTGATGTCACTCACTCCAAGAGTGGTAGTCATTCATTTAGGTTCAGAATGTGACAGTTGACAGTTGATGCACAAAAATGTATTTGCACAACTGTTGAATTTTTTAATATAAGCCATGCTGAAGTGAAGTGATGATGTCTGTTGTGACAACTGCACAGCTTTTTTGCATCGTCAAAATGTCAGCCCAAATGAGTCCGAGGCCAATCACGGTGTCACCAATGAGTCAGTTTGCAGAAGTTTGAAATGCTACTTTTCCTAACCTTGATTCTGAAAGTAAGGGATGCCCTTCTCTGTCACTATAGGGTATTTTCTCTCTATGGCTGTGGGCATGTGTTAGCACATTGGAATGGCGTCCAATGTGTGGACCTGCATATGTGTCTGTGCTTATTGTGTGTTTCAAGTTTTATTGGCCGTATGTACAGGATACACATGATCCAACAAAATGCTTACCTGCAGGTTCCTTCTTGATAACGCAACAACAAAAATAAATAATACAAGAAAATGGCTCAGTAGAATATAATAAACATGTTATCATAAGTATAATACAGGATGCACAATTTATAGTCCCAATATTGTGTATGTACACAATTGTGTACTGTGTGTATTGCGCATTGTGTGTACATGTGTGTTTATTGTACATACTGTATACATGTACATGTGTGTGTGAGTGAGTGGTGTGGTTCGTAGTCATCTCTGTCTGTACGACGGGAGACAAACAGGAGGATTAACCCTGGGAGAGTGAGGTCAGAGCCTTCCACCTGGGAGAACACAGTCATCTTCCCGGGCCATCCTGAGACCTCATCAGGACCGGGGCTGCCATGGCAACGTCATACAGCAACACACTGCTCCCCCGGGACCCACCGCAGACACATACGCTTATCTCTTAACACATGGAGAGAGGGAGGGGAGGGAGCGGGGAGAGAGGAGTGGAAGATAGAGGGAGAAGGAGAGGCAATTACAGAAAGAGAGACGAAAGAGAGGGAGGGAGAGAGATGAAGACCGGACCCAGGACTCTTTGACTACTGCTCTGTTCTGCTTCCTCACAGCAGTGACCTGTGGTGAATGGCTGGTTTAGTCAGTTTATTTCAGTTGATTAAGGGTTTCGCATTGACACAAGTTTTAGTTCATTTTTATGGCCATTTGTTTGTTGTAGTGACTTCTTACTAAAACCACAATCATTTTTGTTGACTTGATATTTTCTGTGTTAATATGCTGATATCCTAATATATTTGACCCTCAGCTTGGAGTAAGTACTATTCAAGCCTAATCATTGCTGGAGCAATAGAATAGAATAGAATAGCTAGAATGATGATAACTTTATGTACAGTAGGACCTGTAACCTTCCCATGAGTTAGATTCTAGTGTGTGGCCAGCTGTTGTCGTGTGAGTGCCCCACGCCGTGAGGTCTCTCTAACCTCCACTCCTAACCCAACACTAACCTCTAACCAACCTATTGTGTGCGCGCCCCATGCCCTGTGGTCTCTCTAATCAACCCTCTTAACCAAATCACCTCTCCAACTCTAACGTCTAACCAACTTGTGTTGGTTTCATCATTAACACTGCAAATGAGCCCCAGACAAAGTGCCTACCAGGACTATACAACTGCACGCCAGCTTCTGGGTAGGGAACAGGACAACGTTTGCCCAACTGGTGGTGTACTAGTCCAAATCTCATCTATCTGTCTCTCTCCTGTACCATTCACATATACCCACCCCCTTGCCCATTCCACTCCTCACGCCACAGAGGGAGTCACTTAGAAATGTCCTTGTTTTTGAAAGAGAGGCACATTTTTTGTCCATTAAAATAACATCAAATTGATCAGAAATACAGTGTAGACATTGTTAATGTTGTAAATGACTATTGTAGCTGGAAACGGCAGATTTTTTATGGAATATCTACATAGGTGTACAGAGGCCCATTATCAGCAACCATCACTCCTGTGTTACTATGGCACGTTGTTTTAGCTAATCCAAGTTTATAATTTTAAAATGCTAATTGATTGTTAGAAAACCCTTTTGCAATTATGTTAGCACAGCTGAAAACTGTTGTTCTGATTAAGGAAGCAATAAAACTGGCCTTCTTTAGACTAGTTGAGTATCTGGAGCATCAGCATTTGTGGGTTCGATTACAGGCTCAAAATGGCCAGAAACAAATAACTTTCTTCTGAAACTCGTCAGTCTATTCTTGTTCTGAGAAATGAAGGCTATTCCATGCGAGAAATTGCCAAGAAACTGAAGATCTCGTGAATGCCAGTTAGATACCATCTGTAGGTGCATCATCTTTATCAGCATCATAAAAGCTGATAGTATTTCAACCACATAAAATATGCATCTAAGCCAGACTGAAATCATATCAGAAACATATTTTACATTTTTTATTTTATTTTTTCATTTTCTCCACGGTCCCGAAACATCTTTGGTCCACGAGAAAAGCAGATGACAGAGAAAACTTTACCGATGTCAACTAGATTGAAGCGTTCATTCTATCGAATTACGACATTATTCTGGTGAGCAAGGATTCATTTAGTCTTCCAGGGCAACATGCAGTACAATGACAGAAGAGAAGCTGCATGTACAGTATCTAATTATAGACAAGTTGACTAACAAATAGCCTACCAAAATGTCAGAAAGACATAAAAAAAGGCAAAATAATATCCTGCATCCCCTGTCAAGAAATCCTCACCTCTGTCAAGAAATCCTCACCCCCTGTCAAAAAATGCTCCATTGTCTCTGACTGTAGCCTACAGCGCATTTTCTATATTAGCGGGTTAGGGTCGGATGTGGGCCTCAGATTTTCACTTTATCACATATAGTTGGCCGTTGAAGATGGGTTATTAGCAAATGCGGGTGGGTGCGGGTGAACAAACCACTAGCTGACCACTAGCGACTAGCCATTCCCCCTTTAAAATGTCCAACCCTTCCATTCCCAATACCACCCACATCAGCCTTCACTGACAGCCCAAATGAGGCACACAATTTCTCCTAGTCCCCATCCAGTCTCTGACCAAGACGCCACATCAGTCATATCACTTTGACATGAGAAAGGACTCCGAGACTGACACAGTGCAGTATGGGATGGATGGCACATACCGCAGGCCAGCTCTTATGCAACAAATAAACTATGTAGGCCTACATACTGTAGCCCGAGGCCTTCACGGTTTCTGTTGTCTAAGGTTCATGTTAAAGCATATCACTATACGAAACACACACAAGTTATTTTGATTTAATGACCATTCAGAGATTAGAAATGAGAGGTTGGCTTACAATGCCTGATTGACTTGTTAAGCATTTCAGCCATCACAGTCATACAGCAGAATGGTTGCTATGTCACATGGGGATACGTTTCAATATTGTGATGTTCAGCTATATCTGCTGAGCCCCTCATGCCCCCATTGCTGATTGGTTAAACTCACTGCTCATGTTGAAATACCCCCACGGACCCGTGCCATGAAATTGCTAGCTTTTCTGTGGCGCAGCTGGCTACCGGTGTTTCGAGAGTCACTTGTGTTTGCAAGAAAGACGTCCCAAGATCTTGTCTCAGTGCGAGCTCATGAGGGCGGAAGCTATACTGTTATACTATAGGTAATTTATACCGTGGCAGCACGACCCCGGTTACATATACATATGCATGTATGTGCGTGAGAAGCGTTGGGGGCTGGGCGATGTTTATACACCTGACATAACGAGGATACATAGTCCTGACTCGTGCTGTGGCAGAGTGTGTGCGACAGCACTGTCTGATTGATAGGAATGAGCCGGGGCAGGTATGGTAATAAGCACCGCGTCTTAACCACAAGACAAACAGGTTACACACTGAGCCAAAGTGACAGCTGTCACTGTGTTTTAATGACAGACACAACCCAAGGTGACCACCAAACAGTCAGGTGAGATGACTACATGGGCAGTGTTTACATTACACACATAAATACGTCATATATATATGGGGCCTGTTTCCTGGACCCAAATTAAGCTTAGTCCTAGATTAAAAACCATTCTCAAGTAAGAATCTGCATTTAAAATGTATTTTAGTCCAGGACACAAAGTGTCTCATAATTTGTAATTTTGTACGTTTACAAGAAAACAGCATGGTCCTGCATGTGCTTAGAATGTATTGTTTTGACTGTTGAAAATGCCTATGAGTGCTGATCTAGAATCAGTTTTGCCTTTCAGATCATAATGGATAAAAGGAGGGAGTAGTATTAATACAGGTGAATTATTTTATCATTTTATTTCACCTATAGTCAAATAAAGTTGAGCAAACCGAAGGGACTGAGGCTTTCTAAAGGGCTTTGTCCTCAGATGATACCAGGTCATCATGGAGGAACAGCTAATCTCTCTCCTGTACAAACACTAATCTAATAGAAAGCATCAAAGCAACTTCCTTCCCAACGACACTGATGAGGACATACAGTGAGTGGGTTGCCAGGCTAACGTCAACATTTCCGCCGCTGTCTGTCACTTGGCAAGGCTACGCCACATGTCTCCCGCACAGCGTGTGTGTGTTTGTGTAAAACAGTAATGAAAGCCAGTGATGTTTACTGTAAGATCTTTTAGGTTCAGATTCTCACTGTGGGCGCCATCTGCTCCAGGTTGTGGATATGGGTATGGGTGCCTTTCTCATTCACTGAAAAACACCCTGCAGAGGAAAATATTCAAATCCCTTAGGGGGTGTTCCAAACCGGGTATTCGCCACTGTGTGTGTGCATGTCTGCGTGCATGTCTGCGTGCGTGTGTTTCCTGTCAGTTTGTGTGTCTGTGTCCTGCCAGTGGTTGAGTGTGTCATGTACGTTCAGTCAGTTCACACAGAGCCCATGTGTCGATATTGTCCAGGGCATTTAGACATTTACCAGGCCAGGGTCAGATTAGGGCACAGACAGTTCTTCACATCTTTATTGCAGGGGTGCGTCCAGGCCCTAAGCGAGATTTGTTTGCCCCCAACCCCTCCCACCTCGAGGACAAAACATTGGAGTGTTTTTATAACACATTTCCTGCAATTCTACATATTTTGCGATGACGTATGCCACGTTAATGATATCTGAGTGAGGTCGATATTCGACCATGATTACTAGAACTTCAGATGGCTGGCGAGACTAACTGACCAATATAAACATTGTTAGCTAATTGAGTGACTGTCAGTGACTGACATAACAAGAGAAAAAGTACTGATGCACAACCAAATTTCGAACTTATGTTTTTTACTATTCTAGCTCTCAACAGTAAGTTTCTTTAAAAAAATAGAGATAATTATTTTTTTTTTTAATTTGGGGGGGGGGTTCAAGGGCCCCCTAGCAGCCTGGGGCCCAAAGAGTCTGGTCATGTCGCTTATGCCTGGAGTCGGCCCTGGGCGCGTCTCAATAGTCTACAGTGGCTTCCTTCAATCTTCTTCAACTGCACTGATCTGAAACTACAGGATTAGGTGAAAGCAATATGATTGATGCCTTGTAAGGAGTTGCTTTCACCTCGCCAGTTCTTTCCCAGCAGTGGAGATTCATGAAAAGAGAAAGTGAGAAGAACCTATTTTAGACTATTGAGATCCATTCCTGGATTAGCCATGGCCTGAAACTAGAAATTGGATCACTGTTGAATTACAAAACTGTCATAATAGTAGAATAACAATATAATTGACTTCACAATTATGCATTTTGTTCTACAATAACTCCTGTCCTGCAGTTAGTTGACAACTCAATATAGATGTCCTTGTTCAGACAAATAGATTATTTTAAATATATTCTCCTCATAACAAGCCTCATTGCAGAAGACGTGAACATGCTCTGAGTAGCATCAAGGGCATTGGCTTATTTACCTTGGTTGCACAACTAGGTTTCAGGCAAAGAGAGACGCAGATTATTTCACGCTCACAGTGTTTTTTTCTCTGCTCATATGTTGAGGACATCTGGCGTTCTTTAAAAAAAAGACAGTGAGAAAGAGAGAGAGTTTCTGTGCAATTTTTCTTTTTGGTTCTCCATCTCAACGAGTCGGGGGTGCGTCTGAATTGGCACCATAAACCTAAACAGTGCTACTTTTGAAGTCCCTCAATCCAGACAAAATACTCCAAGGTCTGTCCCCAGTGGAGGTTGACAGCTGGGTGTATGCATGTGCGCGTCTGCGCGGATACCACAAGAATATTAAAGGCAAAAAAATGTGACCAACTGTGGACGTTTTGTTGGTCCCCACAAGGTCAAATGCTATTTCGAGGGGGTTTAGGGTTAAGGTTTGCTTGCGTGTGTGTAGGGCTGTAAAATTGACAGGACTAGCAATTATAGAAGTAACAAACAAAATACATCCGTTTTGACGAAATAAAATTATGTGCACTTACAGCACTGTTATTATAGGCTTTGATCACTCATATCAGGTGTATGGTCTCATGCTGCACAAGTTACTACGCTTCATAAACATCCACATAAGATCTTTTTTTTTTAAATAATGGTAATTGCTTAAATGAGAAAAACATAAACAGTGAATTCCTGGTCTTCTAAACTGCAAAGAGAAGAAGTGGAGCCTGAGCGATGTGCTGTTAAACAAAGCCCTGAACAGAAGGGGGCCTTTGTGCCCTGCGTCCAGGTGTCAAAGTCGATCTGCTCCTCTTCTCCGGCACAGAACCCATCTGAAAGCATCAGATCACAGAGATAGCAGCATCGCTCCGCTTTCGTCCTGCTGATCAGACGCAGAACTGTATGCCATGGTATGGTGAAGTCCACATACATAGGCACATACAAATACAAGTACACACACGCACAAGAAAACACAACCACACAACACCCAATACACAAGATATACACATACTGTTTAATCTAGAAGCACACACCTGAGTACACGCACATCAGCTTACACACACACACACACACACTTACTTATATAATGAAAGCTCAGGTTGTGTACAATAGCAATAAGACTTTGGGCAGAATCCAGTCAAACATGCAATGTCTTGCAGTATAAAATCACTGTCCTTGCACACGTGTATCGTACTTGGAAAACCATAAGCAATGACGAGTGAAGGTTTTTCTTTTTACAGTAATTACAGATGTGCATTCTTATTATCCTCAGAGAACCTCAGCGTCATCCTCTGTGTGTAACGGGCTTCCTCCTTCTCCTCATCCGAAGAGGAGTAGCAGGGATTTGACCAAAATGCAGCGGGTTGTGAATACATATTGATTTAATAGACAAAACGGAAAAACACGACAAACACTTGAATAATTACAAAACAAATAAACGAATGTAGACAGACCTGGACACGAACTTACATACAACGTGAAGAACGCATGAACCAGGAAAACAGACTACATAAAACGAACGAACTAACAAAAACCGGAACAGTCCCGTGTGGCGTAACATACAGACACTGACACAGGAGACAATCACCCACAAACAAACAGTGAGAACAACCTACCTTAATATGACTCAATTAGAGGAAGACGCAAAACACCTGCCTCTAATTAAGAGCCATACCAGGCAACCCAAAACCAACATAGAAACAGCAAACATAGACTGCCCACCCAAAACTCACGCCCTGACCATCACACACATACAAAACAACAGAAAACAGGTCAGGAACGTGACAGAACCCCCCCCTCAAGGTGTGAACGCCGGGCGCACCAGCACAAAGTCCAGGGGAGGGTCTGGGTGGGCATCTGACCACGGTGGTGGCTCAGGCTCCGGACGCTGTCCCCACACCACCATAGTCACTCCCCGCTTCTGTATCCCCCTCCCAATGACCACCCTCCAACTAAAACCACCTAAATGAAGGGGCAGCACCGGGATAAGGGCCAGCACCGGGATAAGGGGCAGCACCGGGATAAGGGGCAGCACCGGGATAAGGGCCAGCACCGGGATAAGGGCCAGCACCGGGATAAGGGCCAGCACCGGGATAAGGGACTCTGGCAGGTCCTGGCTGAGGGACTCTGGCAGGTCCTGGCTGAGGGACTCTGGCAGGTCCTGGCTGAGGGACTCTGGCAGGTCCTGGCTGAGGGACTCTGGCAGGTCCTGGCTGAGGGACTCTGGCAGGTCCTGGCTGGACGGCTCTGGCTGGTCCTGGCTGGACGGCTCTGGCTGGTCCTGGCTGGACAGCTCTGGCTGATCCGGTCTGGCGGAAGGCTCTGGCTGATCCGGTCTGGCGGAAGGCTCTGGCTGATCCGGTCTGGCGGAAGGCTCTGGCTGATCCGGTCTGGCGGAAGGCTCTGGCTGATCCGGTCTGGCGGAAGGCTCTGGCTGATCCGGTCTGGCGGAAGGCTCTGGCTGATCCGGTCTGGCGGAAGGCTCTGGCTGATCCGGTCTGGCGGAAGGCTCTGGCTGATCCGGTCTGGCGGAAGGCTCTGTAGGCTCTTGGCAGACGGGCGGCTTTGCAGGCTCATGGCAGACGGGCAGCTTTGCAGGCTCATGGCAGACGGGCAGTTCAGGCGCCGTTGGGCAGACGGGCAGTTCAGGCGCCGCTGGGCAGACGGGCAGTTCAGGTGCCGCTGGGCAGACGGGCAGTTCAGGCGCCGCTGGGCAGACGGGCAGTTCAGGCGCCGCTGGGCAGACGGGCAGTTCTGTAGGGAGGAGACGGAGAGACAGCCTGGTGCGCGGTACCGGAACTGGAGGCACTGGGCTGGAGACACGCACCATAGGGAGAGTGCGTGGAGGAGGAACAGGGCTCTGGAGATGCACTGGAAGCCTGGTGCGTGGTGTCGGCACTGGTGGTACTAGGCTGGGGCGGGAAGGTGGCGCCGGATATACCGGACCGTGAAGGAGGACACGTGCTCTTGAGCACCGAGCCTCCCCAACCTTACCAGGTTGAATGGTCCCCGTAGCCCTGCCAGTGCGGCGAGGTGGAATAGCCCGCACTGGGCTATGCAGGCGAACCGGGGACACCACCTGTAAGGCTGGTGCCATGTACGCCGGCCCGAGGAGACGTACTGGAGACCAGATACGTTGGGCCGGCTTCATGGCACTCGGCTCGATGCCCAACCTAGCCCTCCCAGTGCGGCAAGGTGGAATAGCCCGCACTGGGCTAAGCACGCGTACTGGGGACACCGTGCGCTTTACCGCATAACACGGTGTCTGACCAGTACGACGCCCTCTTACTCCACGGCAAGCCCGGGGAGTTGGCTCAGGTATCCAACCCGGCTTCGCCACACTCCCCTTTAGCCCCCCCCCCCCCCAAGAAATTTTTGGGTGTTACTCACGGGCCTCCAGCCTTGCTTCCGTGCTGCCTCCTCATAACGTCGCCTCTCCGCTTTCGCTGCCTCCAGCTCCGCTTTGGGGCGGCGACACTCCACTGGCTCTGCCCAGGGTCCTTTACCGTCCAGGATCTCTTCCCATGTCCAATCCTCCTTTTCCCACTGCTGCTGTCGTGGCTGTCCGTTAACCCGCTGCTTGATCTGGGTTTGGTGGGTGATTCTGTAACGGGCTTCCTCCTTCTCCTCATCCGAAGAGGAGTAGCAGGGATTTGACCAAAATGCAGCGGGTTGTGAATACATATTGATTTAATAGACAAAACGGAAAAACACGACAAACACTTGAATAATTACAAAACAAATAAACGAATGTAGACAGACCTGGACACGAACTTACATACAACGTGAAGAACGCATGAACCAGGAAAACAGACTACATAAAACGAACGAACTAACAAACAAACAAAAACCGGAACAGTCCCGTGTGGCTTAACATACTGACACAGGAGACAATCACCCACAAACAAACAGTGAGAACAACCTACCTTAATATGACTCTCAATTAGAGGAAAACGCAAAACACCTGCCTCTAATTAAGAGCCATACCAGGCAACCCAAAACCAACATAGAAACAGCAAACATAGACTGCCCACCCAAAACTCACGCCCTGACCATCACACACATACAAAACAACAGAAAACAGGTCAGGAACGTGACACTGTGATTTTTCTGACTACAGGAAGAAGAAAAAAATTCTATATATGCTACTGTATAAATACTGTGTTTTACGCTTGATTGAATTGAGCCCGAAGACAGGTTTGGGATACATTTTGACTGACTCCTTCTTGTTGCACATAACGATATGCACAGCACAATGAAAATAGGCTTAGACATTTCCTCTAATGTTTTTAACATCCATGCAAGACCAGACTTTAATGTAATGTTTTTTTCTGCAGTTTCTGTATTATTGGCCCTACTTTAGGATTTGATCATCTTAGGTAGCCTAAGTCCCTTTCAATCTGTGTTGAGGAAGAAAAAAAAATACTGATACCAGAATTAACCCAACTGATTCCAAATTACATCATCTCTTTTGAGGGTTGGTGGGAACATCTGCATTGTAGCCCTGGTGGGGTTTCCGCTTCAGTAGCCAATCTTCCTTGTATAACCAAATAGGTTGCGTTTAGACAGGCAGCCCAATTCTGATCTTTTCCTAAATTAACCAATTTGACCAATCAGATCACCTCTGAAAAATATCTGACGTGAAAAGATCTGATGTGATTGGTCAGAAGACAAATTAGTGGGGAAAAAGATCAGAACTGGTCTACCTGTCTAAAAGCAGCCATAATAGAGACATGTAATACTTACTGACAGCCAGTAACCTACATCATAGTAGGTCACTTGAGTTGATGTTCTGAGCTACTGTAGCATGATGCTGCATCCCTTCTGTATGCCAAATCCAAATGTCTTCTTCATGCTGCGGAGTCATAGTACAATCCATCGCATTCCTCTCAACATAATGCCACTCTCATTTGCCAAAATGAATATTGCTTGCATTATACTGTACCACATACCAGCCATGGGTTCAAATAGTATCTGTTTCTTTCAAAAGCTTTGAGCGTTTGATGGAGCCTGTCTGCATTGCCAGATGGGATGAGCTCGCACTTGAGCTCGGACTATCCCATTGTTCCCATTGCACCAAGCAAGCTCAATCAGGTGCAGCTAAAGTATTTGAAAGAAAATATTTTCACCCAGGTCTGCCAGTACTAGTGATGAGCGGGTTGAGTCATAACCCCAGTCAGAGGTGTGGGGCTGGTGGGTTTAGGGTCATTAAATATTGGGGGTTGAAAACAATACCTTTTAGAAATCCATAAATGTATCATTCTTTTACAGTTTATATCTATAGGCTACATTGAGTTTTTCTTTTATCATTTTAGACTACCTGGCACTAATGCGTAAGCCTATAATCTTTACGGCCTAACTGTACGTGCGCCAAATAGCCTACACGCCAATCGCCAAATGCTTTGGGAACTGACAGAAAATGTTAACATGATCCATGTAGGCAAAAGGACAATGTTTGAGTTTAATTCAATTAGAGAAAAGCTGCGAAATGGAGAGTTGAAAATAAAGAGAAAGGAGGCCCAGAAAAGTCATGTTTGGGAAAGATTTGTCAAAGTGCTTAAAGAGGATGATAGGAGTGTCTGTTATGTTGTGTGATGATTGTGAGGCGCTATACAAATTCGACAGTCACAAGATGGGGACTTCAAATAGGCCTATGGCACGTCAAGGGAACTGTAGCCTACTGTTCAGACAGGTTAAATGGAAACTGAAATCCGGACACTGACTGTAGGTCTATAACCTCTCACAGAGCCTTAATATTAACTCCTGCAGAATTAAGCATTTATTGAAGTTAAATTATACTCCAAATGTAGGTGAAAGTTTGACTCGGAACAGGAGTGGAGAAATAGGACTTGTTTCTTTCAGCATCTTGAGAGAACGTGAATGCCAGTTAGATACCATCTGTAGGTGCAGCATCTTTATCAGCATCATAAAAGCTGGTAGTATTTCAACCACATAAAATATGATTCCAAAAACATGTTGGGTCGTTTTCACAGTTTTCTATTTCGTTACAACCGATCAAACTGATGTAATTTGGAAATTTTGCACAGAAAATCTTTCCAGTTTTTTGGGGTTGAGTTATTGCATTTTCTCGCTGGTCCCTAAATGTATTTGCTGTGTGAAAGAAGCAGAAGCATTCATTCTATTGATTTATGACATTATTCTGGTTAGCAAGGGTTTATTTCGTCTTCTAGGGCAACATATAATGACAGAAGAGAAGCTGCATCTATCTAATTATGGACAAGTTGACTAACAAATACCGTACCAAAATGTCAGAAATTATCAGCAGAAACATTTCTAAATCAGACAAAAAAAATCCTGCGCCCCTGTAAAAAAATCGTTCTGCCATCTCTGGCTGTAGTTTACAGCGCATTTTCTATATTAGTGGGTTAGGGTCGAGGTCGGGCCTCTGATTTTCACTATCACATGAAGTCGGGCAGTTGCAGATGGGTTATTAGCAATTGTGGGTGGGTGCGGGTGAACAAACAGCTGACCCGCGCACCACCACCACATACATGACTCTGAAATCAAAAGAATAATCAGTGATATTGTAGGCTTTCTCATTTATTTCACAGGAGGTTGTTATCTTAAATACAGAGGCATGTGTTTGCAACTTCCTAAAAAAAATGTCAACTGAAAGTAGTAAAACTTATTCCTAAATAATATTTACTGCAATGGGGGCTTCACTGAGGCACTGCATTGTGGTTGAGCAGTGAGACATGCTCTGAGAATAATCATTATAACAACAAAACGATTATACACTGACTGCCAAGAAGATACCTGTTGTAGGTTATTGCATTTCTGACAGTTTATAAGAATGAAAAATAAGCATTTTCTGTGCATGTCTTGGATGTTTTTCTGATGAAGCAGCTCTCGTTATGATGAAAACAGTACATTTATGACAGAGATGTGCAGAGTTGACTTTTCACCATGACATTTTTGTATAAAAATGTCCCACCCAAAAACGAATAGGATCGCTCCCGACTTTTAAACATGTTCCCCAACGTTCCCAATACAAAGCATGCAATCAGAAATGTCTTTAGAAAAGTCCCCGTAGACACTGGTAAATAGCAGTGCGATCCCAGTCACATACCCATGGCATCTAATGGGAGAACGATGTGAGTAGAGGTCCATTTAGAAACAGGACAGGGGTATATACCAGGCACACACTGGATCTATTGCTACAGAAAACAGCCCTTCAACACACCTGCAACCATAACCTGAAAATATATATCATATTAAAGTTGAGCGGTGTCCTTATTATTATTTGAGTCAAATAGAAACCAGTGTCAGTGATATAGTTGAGAGTCGGCCTAAGCTATGGGTAACCAAGAGAAGCTGAACGGTTTGTAGAGTTCAAGCAAAAAAAATGCTGTACAAACTTTGACCATTTTATCCTAAAAAGTAGTAAATTATTGCTAAACACAGTTTGTGCAAAATAGATAAATAATTGTTTTTCAGTCTTGAGCGCGACGTCTCTATATGATGCAGTCAAAACATGCGAAACACACTTTAAATAAAAAATAAATAGCACGATTATCCGTCCGACTAATAGTGAATATGATCGCTGATGGTCATATAAAATATATAGCCATTGGGGCAGTTTTAATCCTACAGAAGTTATGGAGAAAAATAAATCTGTCAATCGTAACCATGAGATAGATGTAGGTTTGATTGTCACATACAGATCATGGTTACTGCACTGCTTCTCAGCTTTGTGTAACTAGGACCAGATTGTTATGAAAGAAAAACAACTAAAATGCAGGGCCCTCGGATATCCCGGGATATCTTTACGTGTAAACGTAAATGCAAAAATGCTCAAAATAGTTCAAATACAATGTGGTAGTACTGCAATTCAGAAGAGGCCATGTTTTTTTCTTACTCTAAAAATATAAAAAATTGTAATTATTGTACTGCTATGAAAGACTGGTAACATCAACAATGTTATACTTTACTACGAAAAATTGTATCCCTTAGTTTTTTTCTTTCTCACATCTCACAGTTTGAAAACTATTTATTATAAGTAATTACACCAATAATAGTAAGACCTTTAATGGACTCATAAGGTCAGGCATACTTTGTAAATATTGATAAACTGTATTTCCTTCAGTCTAATAAATTATTATTACATCAGTGATATAATTGTTGTGACCCTGCAGAGGTCATTCATGCATATTAACTGTGAAGCAAAGTTGACATGAGCAGGGTCAAAGGTCATCTAGAATTTACACACACCGCCTTTGTGTACTCCCTCAAAGCATGTTCTCCAAAAATAAATAAATAGTTAGCCTTTTCTCTATGAAAACCCCTGCAGATTCTCTGGACAACCACAAGTACTAAACCAGTGTCATTTGAGCTATGTTACATTCGGTAAACAAAAAAAAGAGAGAAAAAAGCATTTCCTAGTTGCCATTACAGAAATGTCTCGCGGTCTGGTTCTCTGTCGGGTGCGGGGCAATGTTCCCTCAAGTCACTGTTCCTGGACTGTTCGGAAATTAAAACTTGGAAAAGTTCACTAGTCGCCCGTGTGACGCTGTCGTAAGACGGCGGAGAGGAGGTGGAGGACAGGGTCTCCATCAGCTCCATCTCAGGCCCCCCGTAGTGCTCCTTGATCATGGAGGCTATGAGGCCCTCTTTCTCTGGAGCGGTTCTCCCCTCGCCCGTGGGGCTCTGCGTCAGACTGATCTGCATTGATCTGTACAGGAAGGAGGCTTGCTTCATTTGCCTCCGCACCAGATGCCTGCGGTAGCACCTCTGGATAACAGCGGCCGACACATCCTCCTGCTTGCGCCTCAGTGTGGTGGTGATGGGCTCGTAGGAGATCTTGGACGGATTGGCCATCATGAACTTCTCCTCCATCTGCTGTTTGAGAGCATCCATCTCGCCCGACTCGCCCAGCACGCGCTTGGTGAAGGCAAACAGAATGTCCAGGCAGTGGATCTTATCACCGCTCACCATGGGCAGGTCCATGGAGATCAGCTTGATCTTGTTGGGCTTGCCGATGCGCAGCGGCTCCGACAGCGTGTCTGCAAAGTCTGACAGCTTGGCGTACTCTATGAACTGCGTGGCTTCCGGGTCAAACTTCTCCCACACCTCGTAGAACATCTCGAAGTCGTCCTCGCTCAGCGGCTCGGTGCTCTCCTCGGTGGCCACGCTGAAGTTCTCCAGGATGATGGCGATGTACATGTTGACCACGATGAGGAAGGAAATTATGATGTAGGTGACGAAGAAGGTGATGCCCACCGAGGGGTTGCCACAGTTGCCCCGGGCATTGGTGCCTGTGTGGATGAGGTTGGGGTTGCACTCTTCCGGAGAGTTGTTGAGGATGGGGCTGAGCAGGCCGTCCCAGCCTGCCGACGTGGTGATTTGGAACAGACAGATCATACTGTTGCCGAATGTCTCGAAGTTGAACATGTCGTCGATCCCTGCCTGCTTCTTGACGTAGGCAAAGTTGGCCATGCCAAAGATGGCGTAGATGAACATTACCAGGAAGAGCAGGAGGCCGATGTTGAACAGGGCGGGAAGGGACATCATTAAGGCAAAGAGTAATGTCCTTATTCCTTTGGCTCCGCGGATGAGTCGCAGTACTCGTCCGATCCTGGCTAATCGAATGACTCTGAAAAGAGTGGGCGACACAAAGTACTTTTCTATGATGTCAGCGAGAACGATACCTGGAAGAAAGGAGGGGGAAAAACATGAATGAGATCTCTGTACTTCTAATAAACCATCATGAACCATTTAACAGCATAGAGTAAGGTCAGCTTTTTCACACACATTTTACATCATTTAGCAGATGCTCTTATCCAGAGTGACTTACAGGAGCAATTAGGAATAAGTGCCTTGCTCAAAGGCACATAGACAGATTTTTCAACTAATCAGCTCAGGGATTGGAACCAGTAACCTTTTGGGTACTGGCCCAACGCTCTTAACCGTTAGGCTACCTGCCACCCCTACACACTATGTACACATATCTTATAAAATTAGGTTGACAATTGGTAACCAGGAGTGAATTAGGCTGAAGGAGAGGTTCTCCTTGCCATCACTATTAAGCTTTGTTCTTCTCCATGTAAATTCCAGCTTCCCCAATCTCACTTACCAATGAGCCCATGATAAAGGCTTCCACTCTTACTACAGAGTCTGTCTGCCCTCAAATGACATTCATGTTGCCTCCCAACCCTCTCACCCCCACAACCAATTTACCATCTGTCCCTGATTTGTGACCCTCCTCTCCCCATGGAACAAGACTGTCACCTGAGATGGATTGGAGAGGGGGGTTGGGACCCACCCTTTAGAGCCATATGTCAAGCCCCCAGCCCCCCCACCGACTACAGTCAGCTGATGCAGCACCTCAATCACTCCCAAATCACCCCCACTGACAGCCCTGATTGCTAGGATTACCTTCACCTCAACAGGGGCATCCTTGTCCACACACATCAGTTAGCATGGGGGCAGCTACTTAGCTTCAATCTATGTGCTGGCCCTTTGGTTTGCTTCAGTTGCCCCCCCCGGGGCAATGCAGAACATATATGTTCACAGAACGGGAAATTTGTTTGGCGGATACTGAACAGAGGCTATTACCTACTGTAAGCACAGTGCCCTAGTTTCATCAGATACAGCCCCACTTACTTTCAATGACTTGATTGACAGGATAGATAACCTTGCCAAATGGACACTCAAATCTTGGATGATGGCCAAGGTGTATTGTCCGTTGTTGAAAAACACAATTAAGATTCTGAAATGTGTTCTCTGAGCATGATATTGTTTGGAACTAAATTCAAATTGTTTGTAATCTGTTGTAAATTTGAAGGTCCCAAGCTAAATGTCATAATCTGTGTATGGGCCAGCTAGTGACGTGGAATGCCTTGCTTACAGACGGGTTGGTTGTTTAGCAAGTATGTGAGCAAGTATGAGGCAAAACAGACGGGGTTGGATTAGATTTTTGACAACATGTAAACTATATTTAGTCTCCAAATATTTATTGAAAATAGAAATACATTTGCACATGGAGCACTTGTTGTCTCTCAAATACATTGTTACAATTGTTGGTTAGCTAGCTAGCGAATTTGAGCCATATTAGCATTGACAGGAAATCAGTCAAAACACTGCAAAACAAGACATGGTATCAAGAACAAGATAAAACTAGCTGAAACGAGCCACCTAGGCTTCCCCACATGGCAGCTTCTTGTCATTGTTGCTAGCTATCTGACCACTCAGAATCATAGCAAAGCACAGCTTCCAGCCCCATCGATGCGCATGCATTATTTTTGGGACATTGTCAGCCAACGCAAGGTCATGTGATCAACTGTAACACCCAAGGACACCCAAGGACACAGTGACATTAGAAGAGAACTACAAACCGTTGGCCAGACATCAGGTACATATATCTACATATAGCAACCTTATTCCAGTATAACTGCCAGTTGATGAACACATGTAATTACATTGTAATGAGAATAATTGAAAACCTCTGATTAAGCCCAAGCAACAGACTCACCAACGATGGAGAGGATGACCACCACAAAGTCAAAGATGTTCCAGCCAATGGTGAAGAAGTAGCACCGCAGCGCCACAATCTTTATCAGGCACTCGCAGGAGAAGATGATGATGAAGGCCAGGTTGATTTTGTTGAGGATGTATTCCATGCGGGCCGGCTGCTCGTCCGTCTCCACCATCATGGTAATCATGTTGAGAAGGATGAGGACCATGATGATGATGTCGAACGCCTGCTTGCCCACCAGGTCGAAGAAGAAGCCCTGCACTTGGTTCTGGGAGAAGAGAGGAGGAGTGAGAAGTGGGTGAAAAGCCTTTTTGGAACCCAAGAGGCTAATACACTAGGGCGAAGAAAATTAAAGGAATAGTTCACTTTATTTAGGTTTTAACTTATTTTCGACTTATCTGGGGTGTTATCGAAAACAAGTTAATACTTTCAAAGAAATTATCCCTTTAATAAGATCAAGAAAGTAGGGTTCAATTAGCTCCAGCTTACCACTGGCCTTGGAATCGGTTTCTGAGGCTTTTTAGACCCTAGCTTCTTCATGGCGTTGTAATATTTTTTCTGTTCCTCTGTCATGAAGATGTCTTGCCCACCTAAGTAAAGAGACACCCCTTTTCTGTTATTTTCACTGTGAAAATAACACTTTTTTTTCATGGCAGGTATCTGGTTTGTTCACATCAAACCATTTGTTGGCCATGATGCTTTTGATACTTATCTTTCGTTTCTGCTGGTTGAAGTTGTCGATGATCACCCCGATGAAGAGGTTGAGGGTGAAGAAGGAGCCAAAGATGATGAAGATGATGAAGTATAGGTACATGTACATGTTCACCTCTCTGATAGGCTGTTCCTCCACCTAGTCCAGCCAGCGGAAAAAGCAATACATCATTCAGATACATTTTTATCAGTTGAAATCTGTCTTATTCTGGTAAATGTTATTGTGATATTGCATCAAGGCATGGTTATGACAAAGACAGCCATTAATGAAAATACCAAAGCTCTATGTACCAAACCCGTTCGATAATGTGATACAAAACAAGTACATTGGCGTTTAATACTTACAGCACGAGAATCCACTGCTGCATACATGATGTCCATCCAGCCTTTGAATGTAGCCTTGTAACCAAGGACATAAACTTCAATGAGCATGAGGAGGTAATTAGAGGAGGTGTGCCACTATTATCGCCATATAAACACATGCAGAGGACAAAAGATGCATTTGTATACACAACGTTCATGGAGTAAAAGATGTTCGCTTTTGACATCAGATTTGAAGATACACTACATGACCAAAAGTATGTGGACACCTGGTAGTCAAACAACTCATTCCAAAATCATGGGCATTAATATGGACCAGCTTCCCCCTTTGCTGCTATAACAGCCTCCACTCTTCTGGGAAGGCTTTCCACTAGATGTTGAAACATTGCTGCGGGGACTTGCTTCCATTCAGCCACAAGAGCATTAGTGAGGTCGTGCACTGATGTTGGGCGATTAGGCCTGGCTCGTACGGGGGCAGATGGTGAAGAGTGATCTAGAAAACGCATTTCAACTGCTGCAGACTCCAATGCGGGCAAGCTTTACACCACTCCAGCCAATGCTTTGCATTTCACATGGTGATCTTACACTTCGAACTCACCTACAGCGTCGTTGCGCAAAATAGTATGCAGCATCATCTGGATATGTGTGCAACAAAAGTTCAACATTCACCTTCCGCTACTATTTCTGTCAAGCCGTCTACGCATACAGTTTGATGCATGCGTTTGATAAATCCAACATATGCACCACACCGAACGCAATGCAACTGCCTCTGCAACGCAATGCTGTGAGGCAAACGCAGCGTTTCATTGGAAATTAATGTAATTCTGGTGTACCAAAATGCTGTCAGCGTGTTCGAAGCGTTAGGCTTGTGTGCGGCTGCTCGGCCATGGAAACCCGTTTCATGGAGCTCCCGACAAACAGCTCTTGTGCTGATGTTGCTTCCAGAGGCAGTTTGGAACTCGATAGTGAGTGTTGCAACTGAGGACAGGCGATTTTTACACGCTACGCGATTCAGCAATTGGCGGTCCCGTTCTGTGAGCTTGAATGGCCTACCACTTCGCGGCTGAGCCGTTGTTGCTCCTAGACGTTTCCACTTCACTATAACGGCACATACAGTTGACTGGGGAAGCTCTAGCAGGGCAGAAATTTGACGAACTGACTAGTTGGAAAAGTGGCATCCTATGACAGTGCTACGTTGAATGTCACTGAGCTTTTCAGTAAGGTCATTCTACTGCCAATGTTTCAAATCAAATTTGATTTGTCACATGGGCCGAATAGACCTTACCGTGAAATGCTTACTTACAAGCTCTTAACCAACAATGCAGTTTTAAGAAAATACGAGTCAAGAACATTTTTACTAAATAAACTAAAGTATAAAAAGTAGCACAATAAAATAACAATAAGAAGGCTAAATAGAGGGGATACCGGTACCGAGTCAATGTGCAGGCTACAGGTTAGTCGAGGTCATTGAGGTAATATGTACATGTAGGTAGGGGAATAAAGTGACTTTGCATAGATAATTAACAGGGAGTAGCAGCAGTGTAAAAAAAAAGAAAATAGTTGTTAAGGAGCCTTTTGGACCTAGACTTAGTGTTCCGGTACCACTTGCCGTGCGGTAGCAGAGAGAACAGTCTATGACTTGGGTGGCTGGAGTATTTGACCATTTTTTGGGCCTTCCTCTGACACCGCCTAGTATTGAGGTCCTGGATGGCAGGAAGCTTGGCCCGAATGATGTATTGGGCCATACGCACTACCCACTGTAGCGCCTTCTGGTCGGATGCCGAGCAGTTGTCATACCAGGTGGTGATGCAACCAGTCTCGATGGTGGGGATCTGGGGACCCATGCCAAATCCTTTCAGTCTCCTGAGAGGGAATAGGCTTTGTCATGCCCTTTTCACGACGGTCTTGGTGTGTTTGGACCATATAGTTTGTTGGTGATGTGGACACCAATGAACTTGAAGCTCTCGACCCGCTCCACTACAGCCCTGTCGATGTGAATGGGGGTGTGATCGGCCCTCCTTTTCCTGTAGTCCACAATCAGCTCCTTTGTCTTGCTCACGTTGAGGGAGAGGTTGTTGTCCTGGCACCAAATTGCCAGGTCTCTGACCTCCTCCCTATAGGCTGTCTCATTGTTGTCGGTGATCAGACCTACCATCGGTGCGTCATCAGCAAACTTAATGATAGTGTTGGAGTCGTGCCTGGCCACACACACATGGGTGAACAGGGAGTACAGGAGGGGACTAAGCACGCACCCCTGAGGGGCCCCTGTGTTGACGATCAGCGTGGCAGATGTGTTGTTGCCTACCCTTACCCCCTGGGTGCGGCCCGTCAGGAAGTCCAGGATCCAGTTGCAGAGGGAGGTGTTTAGTCCCAGGGTCCTTAGCGATGAGCTTTGTGAGCACTATGGTGTTGAACGCTGAGTTGTAGTCAATGAGCAACATTCTCACATAGGTGTTCCTTTTGTCCAGGTGGGAAAGGGTAGCGTGGAGTGCAATAGAGATTGCGTCATCTGTGGATCTGTTGGGGTGGTATGCGAATTGGACTGGGTCTAGGGTTTCCTGGATGATGGTGTTAATTTGAGCCATGACTATTCTTTCAAAGCACTTCATGGATACAGACGTGAGCGCTACGGAGTGGTAGTCATTTAGGCAGGTTACCATGGCATTCTTGGGCACAGGGGCTATGGTGGTCTGCTTGAAACATGTAGGTATTACAGACTTGGTCAGGGAGAGGTTGAAAATGTCAGTGAAGACAGTTGTTCCAGTTGGTTTTTCCTATGGAGATTGCATGGCTGTGTGCTCAATGTTATACACCTGTCAGCAAATTGTGTGGCTGCAATAGCTGAATCTACTAATTTGAGGGGGTGCCCACATACTTTTGTATATATAGTGTATATGTTTGTATTTCCAGCCTCTGGATTTTTCCAAACTGTGACACAGAGTGGGGGAATCTTTCTTTCCTTTAAGGAAGCCCCCCCCCCCCCCCCCCCCCGCCCAGAGAAAAACACTTACAGTCTGTACAAAATAAATATTGCATGTGTGTCATGTTAGAGCTATGTTTTTATGAATGGCAGCGGAAAGGACTTATATGGGCTTCCTCCTGACTGCATGGAGTGTCTTTCTAGAGGAAGGAAAAAGGAGAGTGAGTGGGGAGCCCCACTTCAACACAAGTGAGTTCTTATCAGCGAGAAATCACGGCGGTGGGCCTTTTCCCTTTGGTTACGGGTTATTACTGGCTTTTGTGAATGACTGAGGGTCAGACTATTTCCAGAAGCAAATGGGAGGTTTGCATGGAGGCAAGTCACAAGAAGGTGACAGAAAGGAGCTAAGTGAACTGTTGCTAGGCTACCGCGCCAACTAAGTTAAAACGAAGAATGAAGTGCACTCTCGCTGATCACACAATTCTCTGTAATGGCCCCCGTCGCTGCTAAAAATAAGAGCCTAGCGACTTGTTGATTGATTCGGGGCTCTCTGGACAGACAAGGTGGGCAGCGACAAAAAGTATAAAGTACAAAGTGGGAGGAAAGAACGTCTCAAACTGTGAGGAAAAATAAAAGGAAAGAGGAAAAAAAGCCAAACTCACAACTTGTAGGAGTGCAAGGTAACCAGCGCCCACGTTGTCGAAGTTCACTTTGACTTTAGTCCAGTAGAACTGCGTGTCGTTCATGGCCAGGCAGTCGGTCTTATTGTTGATCACGGACACGTTGTGGATGTAGCCCGTCCGGTTGACACAGCGGCCGTACTTGCCGGCGAACAGGTTGACCCCCATGATGCTGAAGATGAGCCAGAAGATGAGGCACACCAGCAGGACGTTCATGATGGACGGGATGGCGCCAATCAGGGCGTTCACCACAACCTGTTTCCATGGAAACACATCAAGTCAGGTATCCATCCGGCCCCCTTTTGCTGTCAAGTGCCACACTTCATACACGACAGTCACTCAATCAGAGAAACTCAGTGTCTACATGCTTGTGGTTCAATTCACCTACCCTAAGTGCTTACCCAATCCATATCCCCCCAAAACACAAAATATCAAACCACTCAAACAAAAGAGATCCTAATGAAAAGATAATAATCAAACCTCAAATTTCCAAAGTTCATGCAAACTACTGAATCTGGCAAATGAGATTATTAAGAGTGTGTGTCTTATATTCAATCAGGAGCAGCAGCAGCTTTTCAAACCACCCTGGTAAGAGATTTCCTGGTTGAGAGGAAATGAGTGCTGAGCCAGGAGATCCTGAGTATCACAGCTCTAATGGAACCAGTAGATAGGGGGTTTAGCCCCGCGCATCCCTCAAGAGGGTGTCACAAAGAAATCTGCTGCTCACTCAGACTCGCGCCTCTCTATAGCCGGGCTGCACTTCCACTTTGCGTTTACCACTGAGTAGTGGACCCAGCCATTTTAAAGCAGTGTGACGCCTAATCCCATTTGCCAGATTTACAGTGGCGGAGAGCAGCGAGCTCGGCGGACATCAGCCCCCCATTTCCGACAGCATGCAAATTTCATGGGCAGGAATTCAAATTAATTCCAGTGGATGTCAGGGGAAATGATATACATATTAGAGGCCACAAGCTAGGCTGACAGGTGTCGACTTAGAAAACGAACACTGTGTAATGGGAGGGAACAATAGCCCAAAATCCTAACTATAGTGTGCATGAAATGTTCAAGAGGGTTTAAGGATGTGCTTTAGGGAATGAATAACGATTATGGAAATGTTATGGGCTAAACATTAATCGGAATATCTGAACACGGGGATGCATGCAAGAGAACGTGATAAGAAAAGTAACAGCTAAAACAAACAGTGGAACAGCAGGGATAATAATATTAATACTGTCAGAAGTGAGCAACAACTTGTAATGTAATATCACAGATAAGTATAGACGTGAGAAAGGATGGAAAGATTGGAATGAGATAATTAAAATACTCCATACTAAGTGGATTAGGCATGTACATGAATAATACTGCTATATTTATCAGCTTTTCTGGTAACACTACATAAATGTGTCCATATTCCTGCGTAATAACGCTGTAATTCCCTGTAAGAACATTGATTTAGTAAGAACTGGTCTATCTAACTGCAAACTTGTAATTACAAAAAATGCTAAATTCCATTACCAAGCAATTTCTCAACTACTACGTAATTACACTGGTTTTCTCATTAGACACATACATGTGCAATCTCTCCTTTCAAAAGAATCTATCAAAGAATCTAAGGAAGAAATTGTGTGGTGATGTTACATGTTAGAGCCTAGGGTTGAAGACTTGACATGAAATGTAATACTGCTGGAGAGCTCTAAGACTGCAGTTGTAATTCAATCTATCTACTTTATTTACTCTGCTCAGGCACTTCAGTCTATCCTCATAATTATCTGAACCATTATGTATAATTAGACATTATAGAACTAGACATGATTTGGTGCATCGAAGGTCCTGAAAGATTTTAAGAATCCAACAAAAATGGATGCTGATGCTGTATTTGACATACGTGTTACAACAGGTGTCTGTCAAGTATTTACTTGGTAATTATGTGGTAACAATAGGCCACTTTCTGTTCTAACTTCAGTATGTTGTACACATTTTATACTGCCTGTTTTGATGATTCCCAAATGATGATGTAGGGCCTAATGATCATTTCATCAAGAAAGCTCTATGTAAATAACAGGTATAAAAGACTACAAAATAAAGCTTAATATGAAATAAAGCTTATCCAAATTGATAAGTCGGATAATGAGGTAGTCATGTCAGGTAGAGGGGAGAGTTGAGGGGAAATATGAAAACCAAATTATCTCTTTGTGCTAATATTGCCACTTTGTGCTAATATTGCCACTGCCAGCTCCAAGGGAAAGTATGTCAAGGGATTAGTGGCATTAGCTGGAGAATTGGATTTGACAGCATTATAACACTATAAGTGGAGAGATAAAGTGGGAAAATATTTGGAGTATTCTGAATAGAAACTGCTGGTAAGGGAAAGAAAGGGTGGCAACAGAGGTAGAGAAAGTGATGATGAAGACGGTTTGAGGACAATTGGGAGTTGATGAGTCAGAGAGGAGAGACGACTCTTACCCGCATGCCTTCAAATCGGGACAGTGCTCTTAGCGGCCTCAGAGCTCTGAGGGTTCTAAGTGATTTGATGGCAGCAAAGTCCGAGTAGCCCAGCATGTTAGCTACTAGACTCACCAAAGACACCTAGGTGTGGACAGAAAGCGCAAGAACCCACATGGTTAGCGGGGCTGCCACAACCTGTTCAAAGGAATCACGGTACACAGAACCTGAAAGGGAACACTGGACCACCCTGGCGAGTCCCTACTGTTAGCAACAGCCCTAAGGGAAAAACGGGTAGTTCATTAGACTCCAATGTGTGTTGTCACCCATCGAGGACGTCTATCTGCTATTCAAGGGAATATAATGTTAAAATGAGTTTATTTCATAGCTGAAGAAATGAAGAGGCCTGTTAACAGACTTTGAAATAGAAATAGGACTGTTTAAGACCTCTTCTTGGATCTGTGTAAGAGAGGGAGGAAGAGAGGTCAATGAAAAGTCAACCGCAAAGCCAACCAGAAACTACAGCTCTAGGTGTCTACTGTGGATGGTCGTGGCGGTGGTCAGCAGTCAAATCAGGCCTTACCCTTATGCCGGCAAAGCGGGCCACCGCTCTCAGCGGGCGCAATGCTCGCAGGGTCCTTAGAACTCGCATGGTGCCAATTTGCTCTATATTGACGGCACTGGCCAACAGGCCAATCACTGATATCTGTGTGAATCAAATTATAGTTAATTCAGTGAAAACAGATACTTACTTATTTACTTACTTACTTGCTTATTTACTTTTAAATTAATATACAGTACAGACTTATTAAATACACACAGGTTTCTACACAAGCAAACGTTGCATGGAGCAAAGAGGGTGGTGTTGTACTTTTAGCCCCCACAAAACCCCTCACAGCTTCATATTCAACTGCCCTCCAGACACTATATGAGACTAATATCACAATCAGATAAATAATATTGTCAAAAGTTCACAGACATCTGCACTTTGTCATGTTGTTTTAATGAATCACCGATTCAAGAGCAGGGTCTTTTTGAGCTTTTATGCCTCGGAGTGTAAGAAAACACTTGTAATCATTTGTTGAACATGAACTGTAGAGCACACTGAGATAAAGATGATGAACTCATTTGTTATCCTCTTGCCAAAGGGGTTTGGTACTTCAGCACTTGGAGATCTTTTGGCATTACACATACTATTTCAGGATGCATTAAAACACTTTGTTGAGGAGGCTTTCAAAAGATTCAGCAAGCCCATGTACACATTGGGATTCCCCCTTCACTTGTCACATCTATATCAGCAATTTAGAATATTGAATCACTTCACTCAGGAGGGAACTATACAGATGTAGGATCTCAATTTGATCCCGCTGATGCAGGAGAACTCTCCTGCAATTCAGGAAATGTTAAACATGTATTGAGTTTTAAAAAGGCTTCTAAAAGTGTAATTTCCAGTTTCAAATGTCAGACTTTATTTGTTCTAACTAAAAATGTATCAACCCCTACAAAAATGTATATTAATTTTAATCCACATAAATTGTTTCCTGCTGTGAGAAACTGGTCAAATTAAGATAGTACACCTGTATACAGCATGTCTCCATTATTTTGGTGGACAATAGGAAGACATGATTTTGAATGCCATTTTCTTGAATGCCAGCTTTTCAATTCACTTCATCTCACATTTACATGAAGAAAAGGCAATGTATAGCCCTGAAGAAACACAGGACAACATGGCAAATTAAATAGAACAACTTCTACTGCAAATCCAAATCAAAGACACAATAAGATATAATCTATCATTATAAATAGACCCAACTAGCTATGTATGGGGAATATGTATTGACTGGGCAGTTTTCATGGCAATGATAAAACATGAAGCCATGCGGGAGACATTTCCCGGGGAGAAACTGCTGTTTACATCTGTCTAGTCAGCTCTCTCTCCCTCCCTCCCTCCCTCTATTTCTTTTTCTTCCCTCCCCCGCTTCCCTGTTCACACTCTCTCCCTCCCTTTGTGCGGTATGTCTGTGTGCAGAGAGCAAACACTAATTGCTCAAGCCTCTCTCTCTGCCCAAAGATTCTCTGCCACAGACCAATATGTCCAAACTACTGACGTGAACTCACCTCTCATGTTTCTCCCTGAGGATAGTGGTAACAAACATCATGTAAATAAGTGACGTATAAACTCAGGGCTTTGTGGGTCGCTAAACTCGCTACAGGGTTGTGCTGTTTGGACAAAGAATTTTTGAGAACCGCAGTAGGTCGGGTGAGAATTCATCTAGTTCTGCCCAGACAGTATCTACCAGTATACTTTACATTATGAAACGGAATCCAGCACACAGATTAAGCCTATTCCCGGACAAGAATCTCCATTGAGCATCCTGTCTGGCAAGACAGCTAAATCACCCAGAAAGTGAAGTGGCTCAATAATGTTCAATGTTTTGGAAACTATTATTGACAAAGTAAAACAAAGGCACATCAGGATTCCACATTGTCCATGTCTCAAAACTAATTCAGGGATTTCAGAATACACTCGACAAACAGATCAAGCTCGATTGATAATGCCTGGACAGATTACACACGACAAACTGATCAAGCTCGATTGATAATGCCTGGACAGATTATACAACACAATCAAGTGAAGTGGGCCGCTGCTTGAGCAAATTACATTATCATCTCATCATCATGTCTGAGGGGTTGGAAATAAATGTTGTACTTACATCCACAATCAGGAAATCCAGCCAGCACCAATAGTTAGTGAAGTACTTCTTGAATCCGTAGGCAATCCACTTGAGGAGCATCTCCAGGATGAAAATGTAGGTGAAGATCTTGTCGGCGTACTCCAGCACCATTTTGATCACTTTTCTTTGTTCAATGTAGATGTCCTCAAAGGCCTTGCGAAAGATACAAGAGAGACGAGTCATGATTAGGGACTGCTTTTTAAATAGTAAATGAGTCTCATGTTGTAATACAGTGGAACGCCCCTAGACTCATATTCACTCGGCAATCAATCGTACATACATATTGATGAAGTATCACGATGACATACTTACTGACTATGCAGCAGTGTCTCATTCTGACCACTGGACAGTATGCACCAATGAGGGAAGTCTACACGTTATTGTCCAAAAACACTTTCAGTAATTTCATTTTACAACCGGGAAAAAGGGTATGTTTATATGCTACAGTATATAATAAGGCTACAATGTTTGCATCACAATTATTATAAATATTACCCCGATAATAAAGTTGGATGAAAACAGGGAATTTTGCTTATAATAACATTTCACGAATGAGGGACTTTGACCTCTAAAATGTCTAGTAATGTATAATGACTAGTTTCAAACATCGTGTATGCACATCCAATGACTTGCAGGTGCTGGGTAGCAAAACAAACTCCTGAAATAATAGATACTCACACACTGATGAATGCCCCTGTTCTTTATTGTACAATGTTTCAACCCAAAAGGTCTTTGTCGGGCTTATTCCACATGAAAAATGCAGTGATATTTATAGTTTCAACATAAGCAGGTGATACAAGGTGTGTCATTAATTAGACTTTGTCATATAGACACACGTTGCACAATACAACAACAGGAGCATTCATCAGTGTGTGGCTATTCTTTATACTATAATGACTAACGTACTTCATACAGAATATGCCTCTGCATGGTTTTCTGTAACAGAAGGAAAGTGCTTTCAGAGAGGGGAAAACAACAAACAAACAAACAAAATGGAGGGATTTTGCTGAACAAGTGCCCTATCTAGCTAGACGCGTCATCATTGGAAACTGTTTGCTCTGCTCTCGTGAGCTCGGCCACCAGGCGCCCTACATTAACGTCACACGGGCACAGACCGGGTAATACCCAGGAGAAACAACAATCTGCTTGGACAGAGATGGAGCGGGAGGAGTAGGAGGACGGTTGCAGTATGGGCTAGGGGTCAGGGTGGAGGGGAGATGCCGGCACTGGTAGAACAGCTGAGGTTCGGGCTCCGACCAATCCGCTGCTAATTAGGAGGAGAGCTGAGAAGGCTTGACCAATCATTGACCTGACTCCCCTCAGCTGCATATCTGCTCATGCACTACATCACTGAGGAGGAAGAAGAAGAAGGAGGGCCCGGGCAGAGGCAAAGAAAAGCTGCACCTCAACCAATCATTCCTTGATTCTGTGTGTCCAATTTATTGCAATAGAAACTTTATATTCAATGTTTTCATATACACCACAGTTTTGTCTTATATATATATTCAATTTTGCCTGGTTTAAATTATCAGCTAATTCTACCATGTTGGGCATTTCATGCCTGCCAACCTTGGTGTTAGATTGTAATAGCAGGTGAAAGAGTCACTGACCTTGTTTGTGAGCTGCACCCTGGAACAAATGCTGTGAGTGTTAGTCCTTGGAGGGTTGTAGGGTGCTCTCTGGGAAATAGTGTATGAGGGCTCATGCAAAAAACACCAGTCAGTGTTAGTGTTATTACAACCTAAGACCAAGGTTAGCACATCACACACGCTGATCAAGAGTCGGCCATCCATGTTGGCATCCGCCCGTCATCAAATATGGGACTTTGTGACTATTATTTTTTTGGTACAAAGTTTATTGGCTGACCTTCTTTTTGATGAGATTATCTTATTATTATCTTATTTAATAGCTTCGATCTTAGAGTAAATCAATGACTGTGGAGAGAAAGAGCAAAAAAAAGAGTAACAAACAATGTTCCCTCACATTCTTTTTGTCACTGAACACAGTTCAGGTCTGCGGAGCGCATGCTTGAATATTGTGAAAATGATGTGCTACTTCTGGCTCGCGTTTACTGTGAACACTGATGCTGTACCGGCATTAAATTACAGTTTTAACAGTGGCCAAGTAGGCTACTGTGGCTATTTGATCATAATGTAGGCCTACCAGAGTGGCATACCATCAAAAACAATAGAGAAAATACATTCCATAACATTTTAACATGGAAATAGCTGTTCTGTCATTCAGCCTACAGTAGCAACCAATGTGTGGTGTTCAATGTAGGCCTACATTCCATGAGCCTTTTGAAAAAACAAAACATGCAGGGCTTGACATTAACCTGTTTGTCCACTTGTCCTTCAGACAAAGAAGTGACTGAAAATGTTCTGTTTGATGCAAGAAACCACTTTCCAAAATAAAATAAATTATTATTACCATTCCATTATTACAGAGAATCAGACAATGATGCTACGCTCTGCCTATTCGCTAGCTTAGCTTATTCAAGACTGTCTCAAAATACAGCACTTCCCCTTTAAGACATATAAAATACCTTTACCTGACTCACTTTTCAAAGATGGCTAGAAATGCACACATTTTGTGCTCTTGTAGGAAGCAACCAGTGGCGATTTTAGCGTGTAAATCTCAAAAACCTTTGTTAGATGCATGCCAGCAAAGAGCTCCCGAGTGGCGCATTAGTCTAAGGCACTGCATCTCAGTACAAGAGGCGTCACTACTGTCCCTGGTTCGAATTCAGGCTGTATCACATCTGGCCAAGATTGGGAGTCCCATAGGGCGTGTGCACAATTGGCCCAGCGTCGTCTGGGTTTGGCCGGGGTAGGCCGTCATTGTAAATAAGAATGGGTTCTTAACTGACTTGCCGAGTAAAATAAAAGGTAAAAAAGCCACACAACACTTTACAATACATTCATTGCACTATAACAGTGCCCACAAACTGTTAGGGTCTACATAAAGCTGTCCCAACACCAGAGCTTTATTTTCAGCACAATGGAGTGAACCTTTACCACTGATACACCTGGCTATCAGCGGAGCCTTGTCTGGCAGCGAAACAGTCCATTCAGCCTCATTTACTGCCTTTAAAAAAACATAGCTGATATGGCTGACTTGCTTAAACAAATGTGGTTTCTACTGACAATTGAGATGTACAAACTATAGCATAAGGGGATGACGAGCAGAGGAGAGGCAATCCGTAATTTTGATTAAGATATTAATGAGCGAGGTAGGACGGACGTAGTCATTATAACTATTTGTTCAGCACTTGAAATTTACAACAACAGAATTCAGCACATGGGCCATTCTTACAGTATTCTCCCTGTATAGCAAGTCAAAACCGTCGGATAAATAAAGGGGGCATATAAGCAGACAATGAAAGCTCTTACAATATTCAATAATACAATTTCTCTAAAATAGGCTATAGGCTACATGTGCAACACCAAGTCATAACATTAGGCTAAGTTATGAGGGGGAAAGGGATCAAATTATGAGTGAGGAAAATGGGCTACTAACAGCTTACTACACAACATACACTTAGTATTACTTTCTTAGCTACAGTATACATATCTCCCTCGCAAATACATAATTTATGCAGCCGCATACAAGACATTTTTGGACTCACCTTGTTGTGCTGTGCTCACTTGAACAGGAAGGTGGCGCGGTGGTCCTTGTGGGAAAATTTTGTCATCAAAGTCTGGCATTCTCTGGATTTATTGTGTTTTCAAGACAACTGAGAACTCTGAAAAAATAATTTTCCCAGTCGGGGCAATTTCTTTTCAGAGTTCCCAGTTGTCTTGAACTCACTGAAGTCTGAGATTTCCCAGTACCAAGTTTCCATTTGTTTTGAACGCGGCAGAAGTCATGCTGGATTGACAGCATGGCCAATATATTCAACCTTTTCTGGCCCATGGTGTTGAATGTTTATCCTTTGAGCTTTGAAAAGAGACCCTTAAACCCAGACTTGGACCACACACCCACTCCCCTGAATAGTAAGCTAGTGATTGCTTTCAAATGCTTGCAGTTAGCCACTTATTCCTTCCAAACCACTCATTGTTGAATTTGCGATTTCCAACTTGTTGTGTGATGTTTATGGCCGATGAGCACCGATATGTTTTATCTATAATTCCTCTTCATATGACAAGGATTGAAAAGGAGTTGCCAGTAGATTGTCAACTTGATTCATGATGATGACTGCTTGTCTAGCTTACTAGCTAAGATTTTGAAAATATAATAGTAGTACCCGCAAAACACCAGTCTCAATGTCAACAGTGAAGAGGGATGCTGGCCTTCTAGGCAGAGTTCCTCTGTCCAGTCTCTGTGTTCTTTAATCTTTTCTTTTTATTGGCCAGTCTGAGATATGGCTTCTTCTTTGCAACTCTGCCTAGAAGGCCAGCATCCCGGAGTCGCCTCTTCACTGTTGACGTTGAGACTGGTGTTTTGCGGGTACTATTTAATGAAGCTGCCAGTTGATGACTTGTGAGGCATCTGTTTCTCAAACTAGACACTCTAATGTACTTGTCCTCTTGCTCAGTTGTGCACTGGGGCCTCCCACTCCTCTTTCTATTCAGGTTAGAGACAGTTTGCGCTGTTCTGTGAAGGGAGTAGTACACAGCGTTGTACGAGATCTTCAGTTTCTTGGCAATTTCTCATTTCTCAGAACAAGAATAGACTGACGAGTTTCAGAAGAAAGTTCTTTGTTTCTGGCCATTTTGAGCCTGTAATCGAACCCACAAATGCTGATGCTCCAGATACTCAACCAGTCTAAAGAAGGCCAGTTTTATTGCTTCTTTAATCAGAACTACAGTTTTCAGCTGTGCTAACATAATTGCAAAATGGTTTTCTAATGATCAATTAACCTTTTAAAATGATAAACATGGATTAGCTAACACAACGTGCCATTGGTTGCTGATAATGTAGATATTCCATTAAATATTGGTAACAAACATCTCACACAGCCTGAGGCCATATTACAGTAGCCGTCTGTGTCAGACTGCTCTGTGCCAACCTCTTCCCCGGTTTCTCTCCCATAGCCTAGCCTGGCAGATTAACCAGTCAGCAGGCAGAGCAAACCGCCCGGTGCCACTCCCACACAACCCATACCCAGCATGCACACTGCTCACCAGAGCACCGCTGCTCAACAGGATCATGAATATGATGAAGGACTCGAACCAGCTGTGCTCCACGATCTGAAAGCAGGTCTTCCTTAACCGCCACCAAGCCTGGCCCAGGCCCTCCGTGGTTTGGATATCACAGCACTGGAAATGGCGTACGCACACTGGGGGAGATAGAGAGAAAATGTTTTAAAGAGAGAATTAAAATTCTAGTTAATGACAAGTGTTGTGACACATCATGTCTTTTTCTTCAAATTTGTATTGAAGGCTAACATTTTCCAGATGCATTTAAAGTAATTGTCCAGTGAAAATCTGTTATTTTCTGTTAACTCACAATTAAATAATGTTGTTGACCAATCCTATACTCATATTTGTGACCAAAGCATAAATTGGAGAAGAAACACTAAGAAAAACACACAAAAATAAAAAATAAACATGCTATTTCCTCATAGATCATGATGACATGTTGGCTCATTGGCTGAGCTGTCCAATCAGCGGTCTACTGAATATTTTGTATGACCGTTATACGCCCACACCATTCTGTTGTTGTGGTACGTCCACACGATTCAAATACAGAAACGTTTTTTAACATACTTAATTACAATTTTCGGGAAGGAAAACTATTTCATTTCTAATAATGAATTAATTATTGGCCATATTTCATAGAACTCTGGAAACACTGGACAGTTACTTTAAGATGAGTTTGCATAAATACTAATTGAATCGACCAATTTATTAATACATATAAAGCAGGAAGTAATCTCAGGAAGTAGTGAGCAAACAGAGATCATAGCCCCTGCGAGCACTAGTTAACGCACCTTGCACTACTTATACATGCTACCGCTTCAGCCTAGCCAGGAGGATAAAGTAATCTCACTGATTCACTCGGTAAGAGACTGTGGTTTTGGAGCGACATGTTCCTGGTATCAATGACTCTTTAAAAGCTTTCCAGCCAGAACAATGGCTCAGGCTGGCTGCTATGAAATCGCATTTGAGACGTCGACCCATATTGTCCTCCGAGTCGACCCGGACTCCTCCATTACAGTCATCTGAGCCCCCCGTCCAAATAAATGTATTGCCTGTAAACTTAATAATGACGAGATTATGGTAACGGACCACGTGCAACTCAATTTGTAACGACGCTCTCACGGTCTTTCTTGGAAGCCGCGGACATTTTAGCGCCCTGGCGCCGACATCTGCCAAGCAATTAACGGTCATCAAGAAGAAATCAAGAGGCCCTATACATTTACACTTATCGGCCTGTCGATATACGGTTAGACCTCGGATTAAAGGCATTTCCTATGGGATGTAGATTTTTGGGTTCTTTGAGCGTACAAAGAATTCAAAATGCCTTTGTTGAAATGCTGCTACCTTTTCTCTGAGTGTATGAAGGGTCCCTCTGGTGATTTAGTCCCTCAAACTATCATTAGACAAGTCCAGAGAGTTGTGGTTTGTTAGGTTGGCGGTCATTTTGTATGAGAAGCCATTAGTCATGGCACTGAGCAAGAGAGACAAAGCTTGACACAACCAATGTGACATGAGCTTGCCTCAAGTGAACGCCTTAAACGTAAACATGGGTCCTCATGTACAGTGCTTTCAGAAAGTATTCACACCCCTTGACTTTTTCCCCATTGAGATGTTTTCTCACTGGCCTCCACACAATACCCCATAATGCCTCAATACCCCATAATGACTCAATACCCCATAATGACACAATACCCCATAATGCCAAAGTGGAATTATATATTTTTGAATTATTCCCAATTAATACAAATTTTAAAGCTGAAAAGTCTTCAGTCAATAAATATTCAACCCCTTTGCTTAACAAATCACATAATAAGTTGCATGTACTCACTCTGTGTGCAATAATAGTGTTTAACATGATTTTTGAACGACTACCTCATCTCTGTACCCCACACATACAATTATCCGTCGAGCAGTGAATTTTAAACACAGATTCAACCACAAAGACAAGGGAAGTTTCCCAGTGACTCGCAAAGAAGAGCACCTATAGGTAGATGGGTAAAAACAGCAGACATTGAATATCCCTTTGAGCATGGTGAAGTTATTAATTACACGTTGGATGGTGTATCAACACATCCAGTCACTACAAAGATACAGGCGTCCTTCCTAACTCAGTTGCCAGAGAGAAGGAAAACAGTCAAGGATTTTACCATGAGGCCAATGGTGACTTTAAAACAGTTACAGAGTTGACTGTGATAGGAGAAAACTGAGGATGGATCAACAACATTGCAGTTACTCCACAATACTAACCTAATTGACAGAGTGAAAAGAAGGAAGCCTGTACAAAATAAAAAATATTCCAAAACATGCATCATATTTGCAAGCAAATTAACTTTGTTTGGGGCAAATTCAATACAACACATTACTGAGTACCATTCCATATTTTCAAGCATAGTGGTGGCTGCATCATGTTATGAGTATACTTGTAATTGTTAAGGACTGGGGAGTTTTTTAGGATAAAAAATAAATGGATTGGAGCTAAGCACAGGCAAAAACCTGGTTCAGTCTGCTTTCCACCAGACACTGGGAGATTAATTCACCTTTCAGCAGGACAATAACCTAAAACACAAGGCCAAATCTACACTGGAGTTGCTTACCAAGAAGACAGTGAATGTTCCTGAGTGGCAGAGTTACAGTTTTGACTTAAATCTACTTGAAAATCTATGGTAAGACCCGAAAATGGTTGTCTAGCAATGATCAACAACCAATCTGACAGAGCTTGAAGAATTTTGAAAATAATAATTGGCAAATGTTGCACAATCCAGGTGTGGAAAGCTCTTAGAGACTTACCCAGAAAGACTCACAGCTGTAATTGCTGCCAAAGGTGCTTTTACAAAGTATTGACTCAGGGGTGTGAATGAGACACACTATATATACAAAGTATGTGGACACCCCTTCAAATTAGTGGATTTGGCTATTTCAGCCACACCCGTTGCTGACAGGAGTATACAATTGAGCACACGGCCATGCAATCTCCACAGACAAACATTGGCAGAAGAATGGCCTTACTGAAGAGTTCAGTGTCATTCAACGTGGCACCGTCATAGGATGCCAACTTTCCGACAAGTCAGTTCGTCAAATTTCTGCCTTGCTAGAGCTGCCCTGGTCAATTGTAAGTGCTGTTATAGTGAAGTGTAAACCACACAAGCTCACAGAATGGGACCGCCGAGTGCTGAATTGTGTAGCTTGTTAAAATCGTCTGTAGCTTGTAAAAATCATCTGTCCTCGGTTGCAACACTCACTACCAAGTTCAAACTGCCTCTGGAAGCAATGTCAGCACAATAACTGTTCATCGGGAGCTTCATGAAATGGGTGTCCATGGCCGAGCAGCCGCACACAAGCCTAAGATCACCATGCGCAATGCCAAGCGTCGACTGGAGTGGTGTAAAGCTTGCCGCCATTGGACTCTGGAGCAGTTCTCTGGATGTGATGAATCACGCTTCACAATCTGGCAGTCCATCAGACGAATCAGGGTTTGGCGGATGCCAGGACAATGCTACATGCCCCAATGCATAGTGCCGACTGTAAAGTTTTGTGGAGGAGGAATAATGGTCTGGGGCTGTTTTTTTTACGCTACAGCATGCAATGACATTCTAGACAATTCTGTGCTTCCAACTTTGTGGCAACAGTTTGGGGAAGGCCCTTTCCTGCCCTCGTGCACAAAGCGAGGTCCATACAGAAATGGGTTGTCCAGATTGATGTGGAAGAACTTGACTGGCCTGCACAGAGCCCTGACCTCAACCCCATCAAACACCTTTGGGATGAATTGGAACACCAACTGCGAGCCAGGCCTAATCGCCCAACATCGCTCAACACCCGACCTCACTAATGCTCTTGTGGCTGAATGGAAGCAAGTCCCTGCAGCAATGTTCCAACATCTGGTGGAAAGCCTTCCCCAGAAGAGTGGAGGCTGTTATAGCAGCAAAGGGGTGACCAACTCCATAATAATGCCCATGATTTTGGAATGAGATGTTCAACGAGCAGGTATCCACATACTTTTGGTCATGTAGTATATTTCTGTATTTTATTTTCAATACATTTGCAAAAATATCTCTAAAAACATGTTTTCACTTTTTCATTATGTGTTATTGTGTGTAGATGGGTGAGAAAGAACATTTATTTAATTATCTATTTTTAATTCAGGCTGTCACACAACAAAATGTGTGACGGAGTCGTGCCTGGCCATGCAGCCGTGGGTGAACAGGGAGCACAGGAGGGGACCGAGCACGCACCCCCGGGGGGGGTATGAATTCTTACTGAAGGCACTGTAGCTGCCCCAGCCAAACTACAGTGCTAGTGCTGCCTCCTCTAGCTCTGAAACCCTGCTGAACCTTAACCTAAGAAACGCCATGTTTCTTTCAACAGGGAGGTAACAGCCCAAGCTGTTGAGTTTATAAAATGGCCTCCTTTATGTTGTCAACTTGATAGTTTACACTCAACAGAGCTGGACTGTCTTTAAACAGAAAAAAAGCCTTATAGGTTTGCTAATTAGTCTACATACAGTATTCCTTCAAAATGAAAGATGATGCATTGGAATATACTGTATTACCGTGGGTGACATTACATCATTTTCACCTAAATCACATGTAGCCTAGGTGTCACTCTTTCCGCTTTAGCCAACTTATTTAGTTGAATACACAACAGGGTCAGGTACGAAGGTTAAATCCCACACTATTCGGATACAGTAACAACAGTAACAACAACTATCACCTTTTTGGCTGTTTAACTGAGTTATACCTGGAACCAAAAAGGTTTATCTTATGGGGACAGCCACAGAAGCATTTTGGAACCCTTTTTTCCAAGAGTGTAGATAGAGGCATTGTTAGGCTGCTGTAATGTCCCAATACACAGCATGTTCCACCTTTTGAGAATTGTATGTTGTAACATTTTTTGGGGGGATTTCACCTTATTTTTTACATTCTGTCATAAAGAGCACATGTTCAACATTATAAAAACCTAGTTTCCCCCTTCAAGAGGTCAAATAAAAGAAATACCATAGTAATTGCCTATTAAGTGCCAAATTAAGTTACCCTGTCCATAACAGGATTGACGATAATGACACTAAGTAAATAATCATCTTCAGAAATGACTTTGTCTAAGCAACAAAATAACTAGGGCTTTACAATGATAATAATAATCCATTACATTTCTAAGGCACTTTTTATAGAATTTAAAAGCACTTCAAGAGCAAAAAAACAATCAAGAAATATATCATGACAGGTCAACCAATAGAGGCCAAGTCTTTGAAAGCTGCATCCCACAAAGATAGAGAAGGTCAGTTCATGGCTTGAGCGGAGAGAGCTGGTCAGAGTATGGTAGATGATGGTGATGGAGTCTGCTGATGATCTTATATGATTGTGATAATATAATGATATGATAGTGAAAACTTACAGACATTTTTGGGTTAAGTGGGTTAAAATCTTCCTAGAAGTGACAGAGAGTGCATGGAGGGACATGTCAAAACGCAGAAGTTTTGCACTTTCGTAAGTCTTTCTTCATTTAATGAATTCTCCATGTGGTCTATATTAAAGTGTACTTCATTTATTATAACAGGCTTTTCATATTAAAATACCAAAGGGACGTACTGTACAAGGCACTCTTTTCATGGAACGACCCACATAGCTCCATGATTTATCTAATTTGATTTATTTTGTGTATTATGGTGGAGCGCCGCCATTTTGTCCTTCTTACGCAACCCAGAAATGTGGGAAATACGGCCATGTAAATATGGCCTCTTCAATTATGCTCCAGTGACAGTACTCCTGCTCCATCCCAGGACAGTTTTTCAATTTTGGGGAAGCACAGAAACATGTAGTGTTCTTAGTATTGCCATGGAGACCGTAACAGTGGTGTGGAAACGCAATAGCATACTACTACATGCACCCTCAGGAGTTTGTGGTATATTGCCAATATACCACGGCTAAGGGCCTTATAGCTTAAGTATACCACAGGTATGACAAAACATTTATTTTTACTGCTCTAATTACGTTGGTAACCAGTTTATAATAGCAATAAGGCACTGGAGGGTTTTGTGGTATATGGCCCCATAATATGGGGTGAATCCAGGCACTCCGCAGTGTGTCGTGCGTAAGATCAGCCCTTTGCAGTGGTATATTGGCCATATAACACACCCTCTCTGGCCTTATAGTTATGCCCAACTATACTATACTATATTTAAGCAATAAGGCCAGAGAGGGTGTGTTATATGCGATACATATATAGATAGATAGATACGTTCACAAGACCTTCAGTAATGATCTTCACGCTCTCTACAGAAACATGTCAAAAGCTTTTTAGAACAACCCCCAACGACGCTGACCCTTTCAACGTACACTCAGCTACTGCTGACTGTTTCAGTGTACACTCAGTCATTTACCTTGATTGTCCCGGAGACATCACGTGATTGGTCTAAGTTACCTCAGACCGTCTGAGGGAGTTGATTAGTTGCGACCAAATTTAATTCAGGTAGTCAGTCATCATCAAATGAACCAGAGTCCATTTAGTGTCTGAGACGCCTTTTCAAATCTCTGCTGACACAGGACATTGAATGTAATGCGTCATTACCCTTTCAAATGTCACTTCATTGTTTCATGTTTTATATCAAATGGCCTCCACTTGAAGCGAAAGCCAACTGTTTGGGGTAGCCCAGTGTAAATGTTTAGATTCAGGCTTGCAGTGAGAGTGAGTCAAACCCTCTACTAATGTCAGCTGTTAAAAATATACAAATGTTTGACCTGTTTCTGTCTCTGTTTTGATCTCCACATACAAAATAAACAGATTGTCAGGTCTAGTTGCCCATCTTGTTTTTTCTCTCCGAACATTACATTAAATCATATTCCTTAAATGTGCTTGCTTATACATGTGTTTACTTGGTCACATGTATCACTAGTAATACATTACTAGTGCATGTCAATTGTAAGCTGTATGCTTTTTCCATGCTGCTACCTCTTGGTGCCACTCCCTTAAAAATACAATTCATTTCTTTGAAGCATGTAGTACAGTACAACATATTCCGTTTTATTTGAGTAAAGATGTTCTGAAGCAAACATAATGGTGTCCCGTCTCCTTACCGACATTTGGTGTCAGAAGTGGGATCTAAACCCACTGCTTAGCAACAATCTCAATGGGACTCGCCTAACAGTAATGTAACAATAAAGTCAAATAAACTTACCATCAGGGAAGCAGTTGTCAGGATCCATGGTCTCTTCAGCCATCTCTGAATACTCATCCTCTTCCTCCCCTGGCTTCCTCAGATCCACCGTGCTGCCCTCGGATAGGCTGATGTCATCCTTCACCTGAGGATAACAACCAATCAGAGCCATGCTAGATGAAAATAGTTATTATCAGGTGATTGATGACTGGTGTATTGCTATATTGGTGATTTATTGACAAGAGAAGGGGATCTGGTAGATATGGAGAGAGTCATTCAGTCTTTTTCTCCATTTATGAGAAACATTCTGAAGGTTATAATTCTCCCAGTAATAACTACTTCTGTTCTGGTGCATATAAAGCCTGGGCACAAAGTCTCATATAGAACCTAACCTGGTATTACCTTTGTGGCATTTACCATATTGTAACTTACAGCACATCTTAATCTTTTGCTTGGAAAGCGATAATCTGCAGCATTTGTTTCAATCTAATCTGGCAAAATCAAATCAAGCTATAAGCGATCTGGAGTGATATTATAGCATGATAGACAGAGGCAAGCTCCTGAAACTCTTTATATGGGTATTCAGTGTGATATTTGTTTCTCCACACATACTGTACTTTACTGTGTAAAGCTAGAGGTTACAGTATTCACCTTTTACAGTAAGCACTGAGGAAATACATTGCCAAGCTACTTGAAGACACACTTCAGTAACCCTGCTTAATAATATGCCATCCATTTGACATTGTGTGTCTGTTATGTAATCAGTGTCGGGTGTATGTAATCAGGGTGATGTGACAGAATATCCTACCCAGGATATTCTGTCTGGTTTCTGGCTCTAGCTCTTCCTTCCTGTTGTTGACGCCCTGCAGGCTAACACGTGATCACACTCTGGGTTCTGTCATGGTGGGGCAGGGTTGGACACGAGCTCATATTGTTATGAGCTCCATATGTGCGTGTCCATATGCACACGCGCACACACACACACACACACACACACACACACACACACACACACACACACACACACACACACACACACACACACACACACACACACACACACACACACACACACACACACACACACACACACACACACACACACACACACACACACACCACCCCTCAGGGTCACAGTCCCGACACCGACTCCCCTCTCACCACCCTGTCCCCTCAGGGTCACAGTCCCGACACTGACTCCCCTCTCACCACCCACCCCCCTTCTGGGTCACAGTCCCGACACTGACTCACCTCTCACCACCCAGCCCCCTCAGGGTCACAGTCCCGACACCAACTCCCCTCTCACCACCCAGCCCCCTCAGGGTCACAGTCCCGACACCAACTCCCCTCTCACCACCCAGCCCCTTCTGGGTCACAGTCCCGACACTGACTCCCCTCTCACCACCCAGCCCCCTCAGGGTCACAGTCCCGACACCAACTCCCCTCTCACCACCCAGCCCCTTCTGGGTCACAGTCCCGACACCGACTCCCCTCTCACCACCCAGCCCCCTCAGGGTCACAGTCCCGACACCGACTCCTCTCTCACCACCCAGCCCCCTCAGGGTCACAGTCCCGACACTGACTCCCCTCTCACCACCCTGCCCCCTCAGGGTCACAGTCCCGACACTGACTCCCCTCTCACCACCCAGCCCCTTCTGGGTCACAGTCCCGACACTGACTCCCCTCTCACCACCCAGCCCCTTCAGGGTCACAGTCCCGACACTGACTCCCCTCTCACCACCCAGCCCCTTCTGGGTCACAGTCCCGACACTGACTCCCCTCTCACCACCCAGCCCCTTCAGGGTCACAGTCCCGACACTGACTCCCCTCTCACCACCCAGCCCCCTCAGGGTCACAGTCCCGACACCAACTCCCCTCTCACCACCCAGCCCCCTCAGGGTCACAGTCCCGACACCGACTCCCCTCTCACCACCCAGCCCCCTCAGGGTCACAGTCCCGACACCGACTCCCCTCTCACCACCCAGCCCCCTCAGGGTCACAGTCCCGACACCAACTCCCCTCTCACCACCCAGCACCTTCTGGGTCACAGTCCCGACACCGACTTCCCTCTCACCACCCAGCCCCCTCAGGGTCACAGTCCCGACACCGACTCCCCTCTCACCACCCAGCCCCCTCAGGGTCACAGTCCCGACACCGACTCCCCTCTCACCACCCAGCCCCCTCAGGGTCACAGTCCCGACACCAACTCCCCTCTCACCACCCTGCCCCCTCAGGGTCACAGTCCCAACACCAACTCCCCTCTCACCACCCAGCCCCCTCAGGGTCACAGTCCCGACACCTACTCCCCTTATGTTTTGTATAGTCAGTGTATATCTATATATTTTCTATTATATACATTTGTTACCTTGTACATGGAAAAATGCAGCGTCTACTTTTGAAGTAAATATTTACACTGGGACACTGTGGACTGTTTCCAGGATAACTGTAGTGTCTGTGCTGCAGGTGAGGTGACAACACCAGAGTCAAGAAGACAGGCAGGCATAAACACAGAGTAAAGTGTGGGTAGAGGAAGTTCCAGGGTGACAAAAGTCAGCTTTGGACATAATAAACCCTCAACGTTAAATCATTATTTAATTCCTTCATGTCCATGGCCATGTGTCATTTAAAGGGATGGTGCACCCCAAAACAGAAGTATGACTGATGTTTTCATACTTGTAAAGTGGGCTAAAGTGAAGGTCAATCCATACCTTTATTCATCTATTCTCTAAAGTAATTTGGAATTTTGGAATTCTCTATGCATTCCCTCCAACCTCAAGAATGCTATCATTGGAGAGCACAGCTCAGAGAGAGAGAGGGATTACTTAACAGTACAGTAGATCCTCTCAACTGTTCATCACCAATACAGTCATACAGCCATTCTCTGCAGACAATACAGCGAGGGGGCCCTTCAACAAACAACTTTTACTCCAATTTCACTTTTACATTCTCTTGGCTTTAGAGGATCAGTATTCTATTACCACTGTCACTAAACCCATGAACGCCCGACGAGAACAATGACATCAACCTAAAACCAATACAGTCATTGTCCTGGTCAACTTCATGATTATGAAGCTTTCTTTTGCTTTTCCTTCTAGATACACAGATAAACCTTTTATGTCATTTCATGTCATCTGTTGAGTTTTACTGGTCATACCATACCCATGTCAGGCTTGTAACAACACATCATCAGATGTACATTACTGCTCCGCCTGTCGAGCGGGCCTCCCATGAGCCTTTGTGTTTTACAGGCCCATCGTACTCAGCTTAGGGGGTGACAGGGGAGTTGGTATGTCTGGTATACCTGAACCAATAACACTGGTTGTATACTACGCCCATGGTCCCAATAGACAAACACACCTTCATACACACACACACCACTCACATACCCACCCAACACTTATAGTTCTGACATACTGTTTACTATTACTATTACTATTATAATAAGTATTATTATCATTTGTATTATAATTAGTATTATAATTTTTGTTTTTATCATTATCATTATCCTTATTATAATTTTTATTAATATCATTATTATCATTAATATCAGTTTTATTATTATCATTATTATCATTAATATCATTTTTATTATTATCATTATTGTCATTATTATTATTATCATTATTTTCATTATTATTATTACTATTATTATTATTGTTTATCGTGCTACCAGTTACTTTCTCCAAATGTACATCCCTGCACATTGTACATTTGCTACTGGCACTGACCCTGTACATAGCTTACATTCTTATGATATTCTAGTTTTCTCTCTTATTTCTTATTTCTTGTGTTTTTGTCATACTATTTTAATATTGAATACTTGCAAGTTAAGCATTTCAGTGTATTTGTGCATGTGACAAATAAAACTTGAAACTTGAAACTATCACAAATACCAGGTGCATTGTCCCCCACATAACATACCTATAAATAGCCCCTCTGTGGAGAGAATTGGGCACTAAGCAGTGTTGCACAAACACATACACACACACACACACACACACACACACACACACACACACACACACACACACACACACACACACACACACACACACACACACACACACACACACACACACACACACACACACACACACACACACACACACACACACACACACACAATCTCAAACTCTACGAAAAAGGACTCCCTTGAATGTATATATAACTAGTCCCTCCGGGATTTTGTGTGATATTTGAGGACAACAATGTTATATTTTGCTGCGAATGTCCCGCAAAATCATCCTATTGTCCCTCATTTGGGTATTTTAAAGGTGGTCACCCTAGGTTAAGGATCAGGAGTTATTGGTGTTGTGGCAGACATTAAGGGTTTTAGGTATTCAAAGGGTTGCAAAGACCAACAGAATAAGCTTGATGAGAAACTCCAAAAGTAATGTATCACTGCCCGAGTGACACCATCCTTGACCTGGCTAGTCGAAAACGGAGGTGTATGTTTTATAGAACATAAACAATAAGGAGATGTCTGAAAAGTGGCTATACCTGATTCTGGTTTTAATTAGCTGTTACCAGGATCTTGATTAGCTGATAAGCTGAATAAGGTATGTTACAGCAGGGTTGGAGGAAAAGCCTGCATACCCATTTCTCGAAGAGGCTTGGCTTTCACCCTTATTTAGACATGACATTAGAGCCATTGATATGCTACGAGAAAAATCCCTGCCAAAACAATTTCAAGCATGTTTTCCGTCAATAAATGATAAATCATGTATCCCATTTCCTCATCAGTCTCAGAGCCTCTGGGATCTGAGATGTACCCGGTTGTTGCCGTGGCAGCGTTGTCGTGGTTGCGCTGTGCGGCGCTCGGACACAGCTGTGTGCCGTTACACAACCGTTGGTCCCTGGAGAACCCGAGCCTCTGAGCCTTCCCACCAGCTGCCTGGTGTCTCCCACCGATCAAGTCCTGCTCTTCTCCAGATCCCACAACGTACCTTGGCTGCCCGACATGTTCTTATCCATACTAGTATGACAGTTAGAATGCAAAGCATCGCAATACATACAGTACAGTAGCTTCAGGCTATAGTATTACTTTCAGAAAGTTCTGAATGACTCAACTGTGAATTTCCAATAACATGCAAATCACATCATTTACTTATAAGGAAAGAACCATTTCCAAATTGTCTTTCAAATGAGTTTCTGTATCATAACAAAGCACATGTTGTGGAGTATGCAGAGGTATACCTTCTAGGAGAAGGGAACTATAAACATACAGGCAGGATGTGTAGCACTGTCACATGAGCATGGTCTCTCTATGTTAAGCTCCACGCTCATCTGAGCAAGATTAGCCTTGCACAATAACCCTGTTAGTGGGATAATCAACATAAGCCTCCCGCTAAAACAATATCAAGTCATTAGCGAAGGAGTTGACTTTAGAGTTAGAAAGCTATGCTTATGAATGGTCAACAGCAGCTAGGGTTCCAGGCTCCACAAACACACACACACATGCACACACACCCTTCCCTCCGAAGTGTAAATAGTGGTTCGGGCCTTGGCCCCTGTAGTGATGAATCAGAGACAGGTTGACTGAAGAAGAGGTAAGGTGGGCGTCAGAGGTGAAAAAATCCCATCTAAATTTCCCCAGTCTTTCAGCTGGCTGTGGCATTACAGCTCATATGGGAGATTTGTCCCGGGTGCGAGCTAACGCAGGGCGCTGCTTTATTCTATCACACCCTCCCAGCCATACTTTGACGTTGAGGTGTTGTGAAAGGGACGAGCCCATGTCTGCCTCGGCTGCATAGTCTCTTCATAGTAAAAACAAGAGCGCTTTTTGCCTGCTGCTAACCTATTGTAACTCTTAATTGTCCTCCACCATGTAATCGAGAAGGGAACTGTGGATCGGTCTCTGTCCGTTCGTCTGTTTATCTGTTCCTCTGTCCATTTGTTTGTATGTTAGTCACACGCAATATCTCAGACAGCACTGGCCCGATTTTGACAAAACTGGGTGAATGATGTATCTTGCCATAGAGATCCGGCATTTATAAAATGACACTGATTGACCCACGGCGGAAGCTATAGTAAATACAGTTACTGACATTTGTGAGTCAAACCAGAGAGGATGAGTTGAAGTGAGAGGGATAACTGGGCCCAAAATCTGTCTTCTCCAGCAAGTGGCGTTTTGTTGTTGTTGTGTGTTTGTATGGAGGTCAATGAGAGAGTGTTGAATTTGTTTAAGAAAACATTGAATCGCTTATTTGCTACATGTGGCTTATTTGATCAAATATAAGTTTTGTAATACTTAGGTTGTTACTAGTATACTGATGCTATGTTATGCTGGCCCAGTTGAACGTTACGTCATCGGGCGAAAGCGCGGAGGGAAGCGCGCCCTTCACAAATCTAACATTAATCTGCACAACTCGGGCAGAATGGTACATTGTCCAAAAACACAAATGCAATCAAATCAAAATTTATTTGTATTTACTTTGAGAATGTATATCTGAGCTAGCAATTTTATTTTATTTTATTTAACTAGGCAAGTCAGTTAAGAACAAATTCTTATTTACAATGACGGCCGAACGAACAGTGGGTTAACTGCCTTGTTCAGGGGCAAAATGACTGGTTTTTACCTTGTCAGCTCAGGGATTTGAACTAACAACATTTTGGTTACTGGCCCAGTGTTCTAACCACTAGGCTACCTGCCACCCCAGATGAATAGTTTCATCTGGACAAACAAAAAATGGTTGTTTAGCAACCAGATACCAACTGTGTTCTGTGGAGAGAAAAAAGCGAGTTCCAATTGGATGATAGCAATGAGGGTGATCGAATCAGGATCAAATCCTCTGTTCTCCTCAAGCTCATTAATGATAGAATGTTCATATTTGAAGATGGCGAAAAGGGCAGTCTCTTTGGCGCATGATATGGAGTACAGGGAGATTATTAGCTAAAGAGACTGGTACAGGCTAACTGCCTTCCATTTTCTCATTTATTTATAAACTTTTTTTTTTACCCTGTTTTCTCCCCAAATTTATGGTATCCAATTGGTAGTTACAGTCTTGTCTCATCGCTGCAACTCCCATACAGACTAGGGAGAGGCGAAGGTCAAGAGCCGTGCGTCCTCCGAAACACAACCCAACCAACTGCTTCCTGACACAATGCCCACTTAACCCGGACGCACCAATGTGTTAGAGGAAACACAGGGCTCTTGGCGACCGTGTCAGCGTGCACTGCGCCTGGCCCGCTACAGGAGTCACTAGTGCGCGATGGAACAAGGACATCCCTGCCGGCCAAACCCTCCCCTAACCCGGACGACGCTGGGCCAATTGTGTGGCCGGCTGCAACAGAGCCTGGACCCAGAATCTCTAGTGGCACAGCTAGCACTGCTAGCATTGTCAGAGTATCTGGTCAATATAATGGATAATCTGTGGTCACACACGATAACTGAAATTGGCCCAATCATTTGTGGGGGACAACATGTTTACTGTTGCCTGGTTTCCAATGTTTTGAATTGTTCTAATTATCTTTTAGGTGCTAACTAATGTTTCAGGGCAATGTTCTCTCTCGCTGCCCTTTTCCTGATAAAGGATAGCGACAGGTATGCATCTGAGGCCACGGTTAGCTGGATAGAAGCAGATGCCTGCTCTGTACGGGAGACTGGCTAGGGAACCCTGCGTGTACTTCCTGATTATCTACACAGTGAGCTACAGCAAACCTGATACAGCCTCCATGGGTGACATGCATATAACAGGTTGTCTTAAAAGAGAGAAAAAGAGAGAAAGAGAAAAAGCAAGAGAGAGAGAGAGAGAGAGAGAGAGAGATGGAGGATGGAAGGAGTCAGAGACAGTTGTAGGGATAAAGATAAAAACAGAGAGAGTGGGGGAACAGGCAGGTGTATAGAGATGGAGTGAGTGAAGGGATAAAAGAGAGAAAGAAAGAACAAGGGACGGTGAGAGGACAGGTGCATAGTAAGATTAAAGCGGGTGGGCAAGACGTGACCGCTCTCTTAAAACTAATTGGAGCACAGGTGTGCAAAGAGACAAACCGACACAGATAAGTCAGCTCTGTTTAGAGGGATGGAGGGAGAGCGAGAGAGACAAATGGAGGCAGAGAGAACGGAAGAGAAAATAGATGTAAACAACTGCTTTTCCCCTCTCTCTCTCTCTCTCTCTCTATATATATATACATATATATATATATACAGTTGAAGTCGGAAGTTTACACACACTTAGGTTGGAGTCATTAAAACTCGTTTTTCAACCACTCCACACATTTCTTGTTAACAAACTATAGTTTTGGCAAGTTGGTGAGGATATCTACTTTGTGCATGACACAAGTAATTTTTCCAACAATTGTTTACAGACAGAGTATTTCACTTATCATTCAGTGTTTCACAATTCCAGTGGGTCAGAAGTTAACATACACTAAGTTGACTGTGCCTTTAAACAGCTTGGAAAATTCCAGAAAATTATGTCATGGCTTTAGAAGCTTCTGATAGGCATCATTGACATCATTTGAGTCAATTTGAGGTGTACCTGTGGATGTATTTCAAGGCCTACCTTCAAACTCAGTGCCTCTTTGTTTGACATCATGGGGAATTCAAAAGAAATCAGCCAAGACCTCAGAAAGAAATTGTAGACCTCCGCAAGTCTGGTTCATCCTTGGGAGCAATTTCCAAACACCTGAAGGTACCGCGTTCATCTGTACAAACAATAGTACACAAGTATAAACACCATGAGACCATGCAGCCGTCATACCGCTCAGGAAGGAGACGCGTTCTGTCTCCTAGAGATGAACGTACTTTGGTACAGATGCCTCACAAGTCCTCAACTGGCAGCTTCATTAAATAGCACCCGCAAAACACCAGTCTCAACGTCAACAGTAAAGAGGCGACTCCGGGATGCTGGCCTTCTAGGTAGAGTTCCTCTGTCCAGTGTCTGTGTTCTTTTGCCCATCTTAATCTTTTAATTTTATTGGCCAGTCTGAGATATGGCTTTTTCTTTGCAACTCTGCCTAGAAGGCCAGCATCCCGGAGTCGCCTCTTCGCTGTTGACGTTGAGACCAGTGTTTTGCGAGTACTATTTAATGAAGCTGCCAGTTGAGGACTTGTGAGGCATCTGTTTCTCAAACTAGACACTCTAATGTACTTGTCCTCTTGCTCAGTTGTGCACCGGGGTCTCCCATTCCTCTTTCTATTCTGGTTAGAGCCAGTTTGCTCTGTTCTGTGAAGGGAGTAGTACACAGCATCGTACGAGATCTTCAGTTTCTTGGCAATATCTCGCATGGAATAGCCTTCATTTCTCAGAACAAGAATAGACTGACGAGTCTCAGAAGAAAGAGCTTTGTTTCTGGCCATTTTGAGCCTGAACCAACAAATGCTGACGCTCCAGATACTCAACTAGTCTAAAGAAGGCCAGTTTTATTGCTTCTTTAATCAGCACAACAGTTTTCAGCTGTGCTAACATAATTGCAAAACGGTTTTCCAATGATCAATTAGCCTTTTAAAATGATAAACTTGGATTAGCTAACACAACGTGCCATTGGAACACAGGAGTGATGGTTGCTGATAATGGGCCTCTGTACGCCTATGTAGATATTCCATTTAAGATCAGGCGTTTCCAGCTACAATAGTGATTTACAACATTAACAATGTCTACACTGTATTTCTGATCAATTTAACGCTATTTTATTGGACAAAAAATGTGCTTTTCTTTCAAAACAAGGACATTTCTAAGTGGCCCCAAACTTTTGAATGGTAGTGTATATATATTAACAACCTGTTCCATACATGTTGAGAATGCTGTATCAGGTTTCCATAAACATTTGCAAAACGTTCCATTAAACGTTTGCAAACCACGTAGTATACGCTAGTGGTGTGCCAAGCCCGCTCTCCTTCTCCCAGCTCCCAACCTTTTCAACTTTAACAAAGTTTTATATTTATTCAAGAAGCCTGGCTCATTTCACGTCTCCTTATCAACATAAATTAAACTTTGAAACTAACCCTAACCCCCAGACAACAAGGTAATGGGCCACAATCTCGCTCAGTTCAATTCAACCCATTTTAATGGATGCAGACAAAGAGACAGTTAGGTGAAAGACAAATGCAGGCAACAAAATGCACTTTGGCCTCAAGGTTCTTATTCCATATTCCTGATTGGGCGGCAATATACGGGGCCATTGTTACCAAATGGAAGAAGTACCCAACTACAGAAATACTAGTATCCATCTTTACAAGGTGTAAAATTGGACAGGGCATCCATTTTGGGAAGTGTCCGCTCAGGGCCAAATTGCTCTGGAGGAAGTGAGAAAACAAAACAGGGCATGAAAATAGCCTTTGTGCGTGGGCTTGGAGCAGCTCACTTCAGACAGAGAGAGAGGGAGAGGGATGGAATGAGAGAGAGAGAGGAGGGTGGAGAGAGAGAAAAGATGAGGGAGAGAGAGAGAGAGAGAGAGAGAGAGAGAGAGAGAGAGAGAGAGAGAGAGAGAGAGAGAGAGAGAGAGAGAGAGAGAGAGAGAGAGAGAGAGAAAAGATGAGGGGGGGAGAGAGAGAGAGAGGAGAGAAAAGGGAGGGTGGACCAGAAGACTAGAAGAACTCATACATACATCTGACCCACATTTAGTAGACACAATGAACATCACAGTTCTAACATGAGGGAGACAAGCACACATGGCAATGCCTACAGTGTGAGACAAGACCAACTCTGTCATATTTCCGTACCTAGCAGCAGTCTGCCGTCTGAAGTCAATCACTAATTCAAGTAGAAAATATTAGCCTCTATGATGTAACGACTCCATTTTTCTACTCCCTTCCTATAGGCAGAAACTCAAACACGAAGTACCCGTGCTAAGGACTATTCAACGTTGGTCTGACCAATCGGAATCCACGCTTCAAGATTGTTTTGATTACACGGACTGGGATATGTTTCGGGTAGCCTCCGAGAATAACATTGACGAATACACTGATCCGGTGACTGAACTATTAAAACCTACCCTAACCAGAAACAATGGATAGATGCCAGCATTCGCGCAAAACTGAAAGCGCGAACCATCGCATTTAACCAAGGCAAGGTAACTGGGAATATGGCAGAATGCAAACAGTGTAGTTATTCCCTCTGTCGCGGACACCGACATCTTGCTTCCGAACAAGCAAAACACCTTCTTCGCCCGCTTTGAGGTTAACACATTGCCACCGACGTGGACCGCTACCAAGAACTGTGGGCTCTCCTTCTCCGTGGCCGACGTGAGTAAGACATTTAAGCGTGTTAACCCTCGCAAGGCTGCCGGCCCAGACGGTATCCCTAGCCGCGTCCTTGAAAGCATGCGCAGACCAGTTGACTGTAGTGTTTACGGACATATTCAATCTTTCCCTATCCCAGTCTGCTCTCCCCACATGCTTCAAGATATCCACTATTGTTCATGTACCCAAAAAGCAAAAGTAACTGAACTAAATGACTATCGCCCAGCAGCACTCTTTTCTGTCATCATGAAGTGCTTTGAGAGAGTAGTCACTTCAATTTGCTTACCGCCCCAATAGATCCACAGACGATGCAATCGCCATCGCACTGTACACTGCCCTATCCCATCTGGACAAGAGGAATACCTATGTAAGAATGCTGTTCATTGACTACAGCTCAGCATTCAACACCAAGCTCATCATTAAGCTCGAGACCCTGGGTCTGAACCCCGCCCTGTGCAACTGGGTCCTGTACTTCCTGACTGGCCACCCCCAGGTGGTGAAGGTAGGAAACAACACCTCCACTTCACTGATCCTCAACACTGGGGCCCCACAAGGATGCGTGCTCAGCCCCCTGCTGTACTCCCTGTTCACCCATGACTGCGTGGCAATGCACGCCTCCAACTCAATCATCAAGTTTGCAGACGACACAACAACAGTAGTAGGCCTGATTACCAACAATGATGAGATAGCCTACAGGGAGGAGGTGAGTGCCCTGGGAGTGTGGTGCCAGGAAAATAACCTCTCACCCAACGTCAACAAAACAAAGGAGCTGATCGTGGACTTCAAGAAACAGCAGAGGGAGCACCCCCCTATCCACATCGACGAGACCGCAGTGGAGAAGGTGGAAAGCTTCAAGTTCCTCGGGATACACATCACTGACAAACTGAAATTGGCCAACCACACAGACAGTGTGGTTAAGAAGGCGAAATTTGTCTTGGCACCTAAAACCCTCACAAACTTTTACAGGTGCACAATTGAAAGCATCCTGTCGGGCTGTTTCACCACCTGTACGGCAACTGCACCGCCCACAACCGCAGGGCTCTCCAGAGGGTGGTGCGGTCTGCCCAACGCATCACTGGGGGCAAACTACCTGCCTTCCAGAGCACCGACAGCACCCGATTTCAAAGGAAGGCCAAAAAGATCAACAAGGACAACAACCACCCGAGCCACTGCCTGTTCACCCCACTTTCATCCAGAAGGCGTGGTCAGTACAGGTGCATCAAAGCTGTGACTGAGAAACTGAAAAACATCTTCTATCTCAAGGCCATCAGACTGTTAAATAGCCATCATTAGCACATTAGAGGCTGCTGCCCTATATACATAGTCTTGAAATCACTGGCCACTTTAATAATGGAACATTAGTCACTTTAATAATGTTTACATGTTTTGCATTACTCATCTCATATGCATATACTATATTATATCCTATTCTACTGTATCTTAGTCTATGCCGCTCTGACATTGCTCGCCCAAATATTTATATATTCTTAATTCCATTCCTTTACTTTAGATTTGTGTATATTGTGTCTATTGTTGTGGAATTATTAGATATTACATGTTAGATATTACTGCACTGTTGGAGCTAGAAACATAAGCATTTCAATACACCTGCAATATCATCTGCTAAACCCCTGTATGTGACTAATAAAATTGGATTTGATTTAATGTTTGGGGATAACAATATCTGATATATTACAGTGGCCCATTAATGGCTTGTATCACAAAAATGCGACTGATATCGATATAGACTTCCATATCGGTACCCTTCACTTCCACCAACCCAAACTCCCATCCTACCTGCTTGCTCTCCTCCTCCTCCTCCTCCTCCTCTGAGCTCTCGCTCTCCCCCTCTTCCTCCTCATCCTCGTCCTCGGGGAACTCCACGTCCGACTCGCCAGGAGCGATGGGCACGCTGATGGTCAGGTTGGGGTTGGTCATGTAGCTGTCGTCCACCTCCGGGACCATAATCTTCTCCCCGTGGCGTCCGATCCCTCCCGCCACCGCCACCACTGTCCCGTTGCCCACCTCGCCAAGCGGAGCACTGTGGCTCAGCCTCTTGAGCTTCAGCATGGCCTCGGCTTCTTTGCTCTTCTGCCGCCGCCGCTTGAAGTTGCCGTTGAAGAAGTCGCAGATCTGCAATGAAGAAATGAACTGCGTTTAGAAGATTCACTTTTTTTGCATGTTATTTTTGGGGGTTTTGTGATTAATTTGTTTGTTTGGTTGATATTGATTGTTTGGTTGATATTGGTTGTTTAATTTTTACTCATAGCCCATACTACATTTCATGCTGTATCTTATTTTGAATATATGTAATTGTCTATGCTAAATAGTCAAAAAAAAGTAGAGAATGAAAATGTATTTAAACAATGAATAGCTGTTTAAAATCAAGTGCCCAACCTGGCTTCGGAGCCAGCCCATGCCGCTTTTGATGCGGCCAATGGCAATCTGTAGGTTGTTCATCTCGCCATCGTCGTCGGGCGCCGAAAGGTTGTCCGAGCTGAACGAGCTAAGCAGCAAGGCTAGGAAAAGGTTGAGCACCTGGAGAGGGAGAGGTGTGTTAATAAAGCTTGGGAGGAGAGAGTGGAAGGAGTTTTAATAAAGCCTTGTTGGACAAGCTGAGGTTCAGCACCTGGGAGTGGGAGAGAAGGAGAGGAGTTTTAATAAAGCCTTGTTGGACAAGCTGAGGTTCAGCACCTGGGAGTGGGAGAGAAGGAGAGGAGTTTTAATAAAGCCTTGTTGGACAAGCTGAGGTTCAGCACCTGGGAGTGGGAGAGAAGGAGAGGAGTTTTAATAAAGCCTTGTTGGACAAGCTGAGGTTCAGCACCTGGGAGTGGGAGAGAAGGAGAGGAGTTTTAATAAAGCCTTGTTGGACAAGCTGAGGTTCAGCACCTGGGAGTGGGAGAGAAGGAGAGGAGTTTTAATAAAGCCTTGTTGGACAAGCTGAGGTTCAGCACCTGGGAGTGGGAGAGAAGGAGAGGAGTTTTAATAAAGCCTTGTTGGACAAGCTGAGGTTCAGCACCTGGGAGTGGGAGAGAAGGAGAGGAGTTTTAATAAAGCCTTGTTGGACAAGCTGAGGTTCAGCACCTGGGAGTGGGAGAGAAGGAGAGGAGTTTTAATAAAGCCTTGTTGGACAAGCTGAGGTTCAGCACCTGGGAGTGGGAGAGAAGGAGAGGAGTTTTAATAAAGCCTTGTTGGACAAGCTGAGGTTCAGCACCTGGGAGTGGGAGAGAAGGAGAGGAGTTTTAATAAAGCCTTGTTGGACAAGCTGAGGTTCAGCACCTGGGAGTGGGAGAGAAGGGGAGGAGTTTTAATAAAGCCTTGTTGGACAAGCTGAGGTTCAGCACCTGGGAGTGGGAGAGAAGGAGAGGAGTTTTAATAAAGCCTTGTTGGACAAGCTGAGGTTCAGCACCTGGGAGTGGGAGAGAAGGAGAGGAGTTTTAATAAAGCCTTGTTGGACAAGCTGAGGTTCAGCACCTGGGAGTGGGAGAGAAGGAGAGGAGTTTTAATAAAGCCTTGTTGGACAAGCTGAGGTTCAGCACCTGGGAGTGGGAGAGAAGGAGAGGAGTTTTAATAAAGCCTTGTTGGACAAGCTGAGGTTCAGCACCTGGGAGTGGGAGAGAAGGAGAGGAGTTTTAATAAAGCTTTATTGGACAATTAAGATGTTATTACTTTCACATTGATTAAAAAGTTAGTGACAAACAACATCTTACAGTAAACCAGAGTGATAGATCAAATAGCTATAAAAAGCTAGCCTGCAGGTCTGGTTCCTGTAAGCGGCAGAGTGTGGACGGAGAAGGGCCCTGATGTGTAACACTAGGAATGTAAACAGCAGGTGTGATTTGGGCCTGGTTTTAAATGTCAGCCTCCAACGGGAACAGAAGCTCTCCATGTCCATGTTAAACAAGAGAACCTGCTCCTCTGGGCTGTAGGGCTGTGTGTGTTTAGTGTGTGTGTGTGTGTGTGTGTGTGTTTAGTGTGTGTGTGTGTGTGTGTGTGTGTGTGTGTGTGGGGGGGGGGGGCCTCCATGCTTGCGTGCCTGCCTGCCTGAATTTGCACATGGCAACCATAGCCCCTTAGACACAGGGCCACTTTTCCTCAGTTTAGTAAATGTCAACCATGCATGAAAAAAAGTTTCATGATGGAATTTCATTACCATCGTGTAATGATTACAAACACCATTTTGTAGTCAAATTTCGATTTTTTTCCCCACATCCTAACACGAGCTTCATAAATGAAACACTGTGATTTAATAGGGCCTATAATAACGAAACATCCTAGACCAAAAATGCATGTTTTGGGTTTACCTGAGACTGTCTCTCTGTGTTTCTCCAAAGGCTTATTGGTGTTGTACCAACGCATCAATCAAATCAATCCAAATCAATGAATTGTCATGTCATTCATCCGTTTCTTGGTAACCATCCATGTATTATATCTTTGCAGCCAGCGTCAATCAACATTGACAATGTTCTATGGTTCTGAGATTTCACACTACTTTTGGCAAAGGGAAAAAAACCTGTTATGTGGGAGTGTCTAGCGTGTCCCCATATTACCCAGGGGAACAAACCATAAGTGCATGTGTGTATGTGTGCATGCATGCGTGCATGTATGTGTGTGCATGTGTGCATGTATGTGTGTGCATGTGTGTGTTTGAGGATGGGAGTTGGAGGCGACACAGCCCTGGACCCCCTGTGCCGGTCTCGCCACACTTGGTGCCCGCTGCGACAGGTGTAATTAGGTGTCTGGCTTTTCTATTTTCTGCCCCGCTACACTTGTCCTACAAACACACCACCATGCCATGCTGCCATCTCAGAGAGTGATAGAGCAAAACAACATAGAGTCCACTGAATAACCGACTTCATTCAATTGTTTGATATCAAGAAGAGGTGTCTGAGGGTGCAGTCAGATTTTTGGGACTGGGCTTTACTTACTTACTAACCTTTGCCTGCTTGCCATAGCTGTTTAAAATCACATGATGCACACTCGATGATGTCATCAGTGGCTCCTTCTATTGTTATTTTGAAACAATAAAACCTGCTGTTTTCACATATGTTGACGTTGCAGTGGTGCTGGAGATGATCAATTTGATGTTGAACATTTTAGAACGTTCCCTTTTAAGTTTGCAGGCTAAGGTTGACCTTCAAAAATTACGAGCACACAAATCTACACACGACACTCCCCCATTTCAAGACAACCTACAGGAGACACATCACAACACCTTATGTATCATCCCACAATAGCACAAATAACTCAATAGTATAACAGACTGTTTATGGTCGATGCGGACTCTTGCGTCAACCATGAGTTGCATGTTAGCGGGCATGACACTGGTGAGATGATTGTGTGTCAAATCACAACACTCACCTCGCATGATGACACAGTACATGGCCAAAAGTATGTGGACACCTGCTCGTCGAACATCTCATTCCAAAATCATGGGCATTATTATGGAGTTGGTCTCCCCTTTGCTGCTATAACAGCCTCCACTCTTCTGGGAAGGCTTTCCACCAGATGTTGGAACATTGCTGTGGGGATTTGCTTCTATTCAGCCACAAGAGCATTAGTGAAGTCGGACACTGATGTTGGGCGATTAGGCCTGGCTCGCAGTTGGCGTTCCAATTCATTCCAAAGTTGTTTGATGGGGTTGATGTCAGGGCTCTGTGTAGGCCAGTCAAGTTCTTCCACACCAATCTCGACAAACCATTTCTGTATGGACCTCGCTTTGTGCATGGGGACATTGTCACGCAGAAACAGGAAAAAGCCTTCCCAAAACTGTTGCCACAAAGTTGAAAGCACAGAATCATCTAGAATGTCATTATGCTGTAGTGTTAAGATTTCCCTTCACTGGACCAAGGTGCCTAGCCCAAACCATGAAAAACAGCCCCAGACTATTATTCCTCCGCCACCAAACTTTACAGTTGGCACTATGCATTGGGGCAGGTAGCATTTTCCTGGCTTCCGCCAAACCCAGATTCGTCCGTTGGACTTCCAGATGGTGAAGCGTGATTCATCACTCCAGAGACTGCGTTTCCACTGCTCCAGAGTCCAATGGATGCGAACTTTACACCACTCCAGCTGATGCTTGGCATTGCGCATGGCGATTTTAGGCTTGTGTGCGGCTGCTCGGCTGCTCGGCCATGGTAACCCATTTCATGAAGCTCCTGATGAACAATTATTGTGCTGACTTTGCTTCCAGAGGCAGTTTGGAACTCGGTAGTGAATGTTGCAATGGAGGACAGATGATATTTACACGCTACGTTCTTCAGTACTCGGCTGTCCCATTTTGTGAGCTTGTGTGGCCTACCACTTCGCGGCTGAGCCGTTGTTGCTCCTAGACGTTTCCACTGCACAATAACAGCACTTACAGTTGTTAATGTAGTATGTATATGTGGCGTAGTTGGCTGGCTCACCCCTCCTCCAACCTCCATCCATCCCAATGGTGTTACAATGAAATCCCCACTAAGGAGTTACCAATGGGTAGTATAATTTAAGATACAGTATAGTGCTATAACGCTAGGCTAAACCTTAAGATAATACGAAGGTTAATCATATAGCTCAAATAGTGGTGGACAATTCTATTTCCTAGATCTATGCTATGTTGGCTATTATGCTGAATGTGTCATTTTAATTCAAAGATCAATTTCCATTGCGTGGCTACTATAGCCCATAGGGAAAAAGAACGACTGTACAGCCAACTTGGTTCCTGGATATATTGTAAAGTGGAATTCTGAATAGGATTAATACCCACTCACAAACACCCTGTGGATAGATAGTTTCTTCCGTTGGGATGCTCTTTATCTGGTGATAAGTCAGTCAGTCAATCAGTTGTCTATGCAGCTAATGACAGAGAGTATATTGGCTTCCCCTGTAGGAGGAGCACTTGTTCATTGCCAAACGTGTGTGGATGGACACACGCACGCACGCACACATGCACGCACACACACACACACACACATTCTTGTGCAGCTAATCTTGTGGGGACATACAATTCAATCCCATTCAAAATCCTATTTTCCTTAACCCCTAACCCTAACCCTTACCCTTACACTAATTCTAACCCTAACACTAATTCTAACCTTAACCCTAAACCCCCTCGAAATAGCATTTGACCTTGTGGGGACCAACAAAACGTCCACAGTTGGTCAATTTTTTTTTGCCTTTAATATTCTTGTGGTTTCCACGCAGACGCGCACACGCACACACACACACACACACACACACACACACACACACACACACACACACACACACACACACACACAAACATACACAGTCTTGGTGAAAAATCCTTTTCTTTAGATCTCTCATTAGACTTCCTCCATCCCAGTGTTTTCTTTAACTTAATTATGCTGTAATTATGTTAATCATGTAAGGGCCCTCTTGTTGGCTCTTTAATAATTCTAAGTGTGGTGCTCTTAGCCAAATTGACTGGGAGGTGTGTCCACGGCGAGATAACGCTAGATGACTGAGTCGAGATCAAATGGTTAATCTGGCTTCCTCTAACTGTCTAATTACATGTGATGTTATACTGTAGATGCAGTAGGTCTGCTGGATTCTACAGTACTGGACTGTATGCTATTGTTCCTGTATCTCCAAGCATAATGTTATGAGAGCTACATAATATACAGTGCATTCGGAAAGTGTTCAGACCCCTTGACTTTTTCCAAATTTTGTTACGTTACAGCCTTATTCTAAAATTGATTAAATAATTTATTTTCCCCCATCAATCTACAAACAATACCCCATAATGACAAAGTGAGAACAGGTTTTTAGAATTTTGAATTATTTTATAGAATTTTTTTATTTTACCAATAAAAAACAGAAATACCTCCTTTACATAAGTATTCAGACCCTGAGCTCACATCCTCCTTGAGATGTTTCTACAACTTCATTGGATTCCACCTGTGGTAAATTCATTTGAATTCATTTAAATTCAATTTGGAAAGGCCGACACCTGTCGGTTGACAGTGCATGTCACAGTAAAAACCAAGCCATGAGGTCGAAGGAATTGTCCGTAGAGCTCCGAGACAGGATTGTGTCGAGGCACAGATTTGGGGAAGGGTACCAAAAATGTCTGCAGCATTGAAGGCTCCCGAGAACACAGTGGCCTCCATCATTCTTAAATGGAAGAAGTTTGGAACCACCAAGACTCTTCCTAGAGCTGGCCGCCCGGCCAAACTGAGCAATTGGGGGACAAGTGCCTTGGTCAGGGAGGTGACCAAGAACCCGATGGTCACTCTGACTGAGTTCTAGAGTTCCCCTGTGGAGATGGGAGAACCTTCCAGTAGGACAACCATCTCTGCTGCACTCCACCAATCGGGCCTTTATGGTAGAGTGGCCAGACGGAAGCCACTCCTCAGTAAAAGGCACATCACAGCCCACTTAGAATTTGCCAAAAGGCACCTAAAGACTCTCAGACAATGATAAACAAGATTTTCTGGTCTGTGAAACCAAGAATGCCAAGCATCACATCTGGAGGAAACCTAGCACCATCCCTACGGTGAAGAATGGTGGTGGCAGCATCATGCTGTGGGGATGTTTTTCAGCGGCAGGGACTGGGAGACTAGACAGGATCAAGGGAAAGATGAATGGAGAAAAGTACAGAGAGATCCTTGATGAAATCCTTCTCCAGGGCGTTCAGGACCTCAGACTGGGGCAAAGTTTCACCTTCCAACAGGACAACGATCCTAAACACACAGCAAGACAACGCAGGAGTGGCTTCGGACAAGTTTCTGAATGTCCTTGAGTGGCACAGCCAGAGCCCGAACTTGAACCCGATCGAACATCTCTGGAGAGACCTGAAAATAGCTGTGCAACAGAGAAGAATGGAAGACACTCCCCAAATACAGGTGTGCCAAGATTGTAGCATCATACCCTGTAATTGCTGCCAAAGGTGCATCAATAAAGTACTGAGTAAAGGGTCTGATTACTTATGTAAATGTAATATTTCATTTGTATTTTTAATACATTTGCAACATTTTCAAGAAATCTGTTTTTGCATTGTCATTATGGGGTATTGTGTGTAGATTGACGAGGACTTAAAAAAAAAAATCCATTTTAGAATAAGGCGGTAACGTAACAAAATGTGGAAAAAGTCAAGCGGTCTGAATACTTTCCGAATGCACCGTACTGGGCCTTGTACGGGTGCTTCATGTAGAATGGGATTTACACACGCACAAAAATACATAAAAAGGCATATATATAGTACACTGTATACTGTATGTGCGCACACACACACACACACACACACACATGCAGATATTATAGATTTTTTTTACCAATTTGCATTTGACCTTTCACTTGAGGGCTTTTACCATGCTGTGGCTAATATTTTTCTCTGACATAACATCAGTCAAACCATTAGCAGTCTACCACGTTATGGTGTCATTTCTAAAAACATAAAAGGCAGCAAATCAATTAGAAACCGGGGGGAATTCATGTTTTGGCGTCAACTCTGCTATTACAGCAGTGACATATTTTATCACATGTAGCCAGGTCAATGACAGGTCAATGCCAGGTCAATGACAGTTCAATGTCACCACATCCCTGGTGGTGAACATCACCTTATAAGGGACCAGAATAAACTGTGCCACTAGGTCAATAACAAAATCCCTTCCCTGAGAAAATCTGACGCTCAACGTTGGGACTGGTGCGTCGTGTATCCCATGGATTCATTTACATGTTTTTGGATTCTCCTGCAGTGTGGGTGTGTGTGTGGGGTGGGGGGAGGGGTGTTTGTGTAATTTTGTATGACACACACACACACACACACACACACACACACACACACACACACACACACACACACACACACACACACACACACACACACACACACACACACACACACACACACAACCAACATCCCACCCATCATGTCAAGGTACTGCACTCATAACAGCAACAACAACCAGGTTTTTGCCTTTCCGAGCCAAGGCCTGTGTAAAGGATTAAACCCAGCGTTTAGAATAAATCACCTTTAACAGTCAACATCCACAGCTTCATTAGGAAATGCATCGCCGACGTTGTCCCCACATTGAAGGTTCACTGCTTTCCCAATCAAAAGCCCTGGATTAACACTGAGGTTGGGACAGGGCTACTGCTCACAGGGCTATCACAGAAAACCCTGAGGCTACGGCTGAGGACAGGAACAAGTAAAAGAAGTCCCACTACGACTTCCGCAGAGTCATCAAACTAGCAAAAGGACAATACAGGAATAAGGTGGAATCATATTACAAAGGCTCTGACACCTGCTGCATGTGGCAGGGGCTACAGTCCATTACGGATTATAGAGGAAGACCCAGCTGTGATCTGCCCAACGATGCCTCTCTACCAGACGAACTCAATGCATTTTATGCACGCTTCGACAATAACAACACCATGCCGTGCGAGAGGGCTCCCACCAACCCAGAGGACTGGGTGATCTCAAATGCCGACGTGAGAAAAGTCTTTAATCAGGTCAACACTCACAAGGCCACAGGGCTGAACGGTATTCCAGGGTGTGTTCTCAGAGCATGCGCAGATCAGCTAACAGGCTTATTCACAACCATTTTTAACCTCTCCTTGTCCCAGTTTGTAATCCCCACATGTTTTAAGCTGACCACCATCACTCCTGTTCCCAAAAACTCTAAGGCTTCATGCCACAATGACTAAAACCCTGTAGCACTCACATCTGTAATCATTAAGTAATTTGAAAGCCTGGTTATGGCACACATCAACTCCATCATCCCAGACCCACTCCAATTTGCACACAGCTCCAACAGACGCAATCTCAATTTCACTCCACACTGCCCTCCCCCACGTAGATAACAGGAACACCTATGTGACAATGCTGTTCATTGACTACAGTTCAGCGTTCAACACCATAGTCCCCTTCAAGCTTGTCACAAAGCATAGGACCTTGGGACAGAACACCTCTCTCTGCAACTGGATCCTGGACTTCCTGACGGGCCGGCCCCAGGTGGTGAGGATAGGGAACATCACCTCTGCCACGTTGACTCTCAACACGGGGGCACCACAGGGCTGCGCGCTTTGCCTACTCCCCTCCTGTACTCCCTGTTTACCCACAACTGTGTGGCCACGCACGACGCCAACACCATTATCAAGTTTCCTGATGAGAAAGTGTACAGGGAGGAGGTCAGTGACCTGGCAGTGTTTTTGTATTTATTAAGGATCCCCATTAGTTCCTGCCAAGGCAGCAGCTACTCTTCCTGGGGTCCAGCAACATTAAGGCAGTTCCATATAATTTAACATTTTACATGACATTACATTTCATAACACTTTTCACAACACGTTAAGTGTGTTCCCTCAGACCACTACTCTACTAACTCATATCTACAATACAAAATCCATGTGTATGTGTGTGTAGACTGTGTGTCTTATCATGTGTATGTGTGTGTAGACTGTGTGTCTTATCATGTGTATGTGTGTAGACTGTGTGTCTTATCATGTGTATGTGTGTCTGTGTATGTGTGTCTGTGTGTGTGTGTCTCTTCACAGTCCCCACAGTTCCATAAGGTGTATTTTTATCGTTTTTTTGTATCTGATTCTACTGCTTAAATACCACCTGATGTGGTATAGAGTTCCATGTAGTCATGGCTCTATGTAGTACTGTACGCCTCCCATAGTCCCATGTACACCTCCCATAGTCCCATGTACGCCTCCCATAGTCCCATAATCTTGTGGGGTATGCATGTGTGTCCAAGCTGTGTGCTAGTAATTTAAACAGACACCTCGGTGCATTCAGCATGTTAACACCTCTTACAATATCAAGTAGTGATGAAGTCAATCTCTCCTCCACTTTGAGCCATGAGATATTTACATGCATATTAGTGTGGTCCCGGGATAACAACTTCTCCCTCAACGCCAGTAAGACCCAGGAGCTGATCGTGGACTACAGGAAACTGCTAGGGTGAGCACGCCCCCATCGTCACTGAGAGGGCTGGAGTGGAAAGGGTTGGGAGGTTCAAGTTCCTCGGTGTCCACATCACTAAGGACTTAAAATGGTCCACACACGCGCACGTCGTGAAGAAGGTGCAACAGTGCCTCTTCCCCCTCAGGAGGTTGAAAAGGTTTGGCATGGTCCCTCAAATCCTTGAAAAGTTATACAGCTGCACCATTGAGAGCATGTTGACTGGCTGCATCACTGCTCGGTATGGCAACAGCACTGCCCTTGATCGCATGGCGCTACAGAGGGTGGTGCGGACAGCCCAGTACATCACTGGGGTTGAGTTCCCTGCCATCCAGGACCTCTATATCAGGCGGTGTAAAAGGAAGTCCTCGGATAATTGATAGACTCCAGCCACCCAAGCCATGGACTGTTGTCTTTGATTCTCACGGCAAGCGATTGACCCTTGTATTTTTTGTACTGTCTCTATGCATTCTCACAGAACTCTACACACTCACACACACTGACACTCCAACATGCAAATGCACACACACACTTCATTTTCTCACACACACACAAAACGTGCACACATATTTATACTGACTCCACACACGCACACGCACACGCACACACACACACACACACACACACACACACACACTCATCATATACGCTGCTGCTACTCTGATTATCATACATCCTGATGCCTTGTCCCCTTACCCCTTAAATATCTACCCCATCACTCCAGTATCCTTGCACATTGGAAATATGGTATTGTAACTGACCCTGTAAACTACCTGCCCTCCAGGACACCTACACCACCCGATGTCACAGGAAGGCCATAAAGATCATCAAGGACAACAACCACCCAAGCCACTGCCTGTTCACCCCGCTATCATCCAGAAGGCGAGGTCAGTACAGGTGCATCAAAGCAGGGACCGAGAGACTGAAAAACAGCTTCTATCTCAAGGCCATCAGACTGTTAAACAGCCACCACTAACATTTAGCGGCCGCTGCCAACATACTGACTCAACTCCAGCCACTTTAAAAATGGGAATTGATGGAAATTATGTAAAAATGTACCACTAGCCACTTTAAACAATGCCACTTAATATAATGTTTACATACCCTACATTACCCATCTCATATGTATATACTGTACTCTATATCATCTACTGCATCTTGCCATCTTATGTAATACATGTACCACTAGCCACTTTAAACTATGCCACTTTATGTTTACATACCCTACAGTACTCATCTCATATGTATATACCGTACTCTATACCATCTACTGCATCTTGCCATGCCGTTCTGTACCACCACTCATTCATATATCTTTATGTACATATTCTTTATCCCTTTACACTTGTGTGTGTGTATAAGGTAGTAGTTGTGGAATTGTTAGGTTAGATTACTTGTTGGTTATTACTGCATTGTCGGAACTAGAAGCACAAGCATTTCGCTACACTCGCATTAACATCTGCTAACCATGTGTATGTGACTAATAAAATTTGATTTGATTTGATTTGTATATAGGTTCTTACTTTCTTTAGTTTATATTTGTATTTCTTGTGCGTATTTGTTGTACATTATATTATTTTTAGTTCTACATTGATATTGATAACTGCATTGCTGGGTTTAGAGCTTGCAAGAAAGGCATTTCACTCTACTTCTGCACTTCAAATTAAAACCTGAAACTTTTCAATATGAACGGAGCCCCTTCCCTTTCTCCAGCCTGCAACCTTGGACCCCTGACACTGTTCCAGACCAGAGGCAATATCGCCAAATGAAGACCTCAACCCACAAACGCTCTAAAATTGCCGCACACGCACACCCACACAGCCTCACAGATCACCGGGGGAAGGCACGAAAACTGTGATGCATTCATCAATCAAGGATTACAAAATGTTGGAAGTCCCATCCCACCTGAGCCCAACTCGTTTAGTCGGATTGTACCAATTAGTTTCGATTGGGTCCGGCATTTGCTCTCGATCAGTAGTTCCCAAAGCAGTACTACACAATGGTATTCCCCAGAAATAATGTTTTGAACATAAATGCACTGTAATTTAAGCTCTCAAACTGCAAATGTTTTTCTCTGCATCATCGTCAAATGTATAGAATTGCACGGAATTAGCTTTAAACCCGCAAAAACATTATCTCTGAGAGGGGCCTTCACAATGCAGAAGTCATAGTAAAACTGCTTGTATGCTATTCTTCAGGCATTCTTAAAGGAAAACTCCACCTCAAAACAATATTTTGGTATTTATTTCATTAGTCCATTGTTAATATAGTCCCAAAATGTTAAGCTTGTCAGCAATCAAGTTTTCAAGATATGTAACTTTCAAAGTACAGAAATCATCCCAGTATGATGCATCAACAATGGACTAATTAAGAAAATACCAAAAGATAGTTCTTGGGTGGAATTTTCCTTTAAGTAGGAGTTGTGTTCTGAAATTATGAGGGGTCCCTGATGAATTTGCTTTCACAAAATGGGTCCCTGATGCCAGGGGTGGACTAGGACCAGTAATCGTCCCTGGCATTTCTAACACACCAGCCCATTTTTTCCCTTGAGGCCCCCATTATTAGCCAAATAATGACAATTTTGCAAAAAACTAAATAGTTTTTGGGCTAAAAATGGACCAGCCCATCTGGCATTTGCCAGAAATGCCAGATGGCAAGTCCGCCCCTGCCCGACGCAAAAAAAGTTTGAATTAGCTAATCTGCTCCAGATTACAGGTAGATGTATACATAGACCCATGTATATATAGACCCTGAAACATTCTGTATAACAACAAACTGGGGCTCAAACCAAACCACTTACTTGCTGTATTGGGGCAAAGAAACAGAACGAACCAAGCAAGGACCATGCATCAGAAGAGGTTAGCTCAGGACTAGGCAAGAATACAGAGAAAATAGATATGTTGGGGTAGCCTTCGGGGCCTTGGAGGTGCTGAGGCCTGAACGACAAGGCAGCAGTGTAGCCCCATAGCTCCCTAAGGAGGCAGCAGTCAACACTATTAGAAAAAAGTGCTATCTAGAACCTAAGAGGGTTCTTTGGCTGTCCCAAAAGGAGAACCCTTTTTGGGTAGAACCGTTTCTGGTTCCAGGTAGAACTCTGTGGAATGGGTCCCAAAGGGGTTTCTCAGGAACTAAAAGAATTCTTCTTCGAACCAAAAAATATTTTTCAAAGGGTTCTCCTATGGGGAGACCATATCTTTTTAAGAGTGTAGCCCATGCCTGCCTGCCTGCTACCCTCTCTGAGACCCAGGACCTGCCTGCTACCCTCTCTGAGACCCAGGACCTCCATTATTCCCTCTCTGAGACCCAGGACCTGCCTGCTACCCTCTCTGAGACCCAGGACCTCCATTCTTCCCTCTCTGAGACCCAGGGCCTGTCTGCTTCCCTCTCTGAGACCCAGGGCCTCCCTGCTTCCTTCTCTGAGACCCAGGGCCTGTCTGCTTCCCTCTCTGAGACCCAGGGCCTCCCTGCTTCCTTCTCTGAGACCCAGGGCCTGTCTGCTTCCCTCTCTGAGACCCAGAGCCTCCCTGCTTCCTTCTCTGAGACCCAGGGCCTGTCTGCTTCCTTCTCTGAAACCTAGGGCCTGTCTGCTTCTCTCTCTGAGACCCAGGGCCTGTCTGCTTCCCTCTCTGAGAACCAGGGCATGTCTGCTTTCCTCTCTGAGACCCAGGGCAGCATAAATATAACCTGAACTAAATCGCTCATCACAGTGTGCAGTCATGCTTACCCACCACAAAACACTTTGACTGGATCATGTTAGAAAGATATGTTAGGAAGACCTTAAATAACCCTGATATATACCAAGGCAGAATAATTAAGGTTGTCAGACTATAAAGACTTATGACGTGTATCTTTCTGTTGTATCAATGTTTCTCAGAATTGGCCATCCGTTGAGTAACAAGCTACCAAGCTAAAGCTCACTAACCCTCTTCCAAATCAAAATATAAAATATAAAATAAAAGTAACAAATAATTAAACAGCAACAGTAAAATAACAAACGAGTCTATATACAGGGGGTACCGGTATAGAGTCAATATGCAGGGGCACCGGTTAGTTGAGGTTATATGTACATGTAGGTAGAGTTAAAGTGACTATGCATAGATTATACACAGAGAGTAGCAGCAGCGTAAAATAGGGGTCTGGGTAGCACTATGATTAGCTGTTCAGGAGTCTTATGGCTTGGGGGTAGAAGCTGTTAAAAAGCCCGTTGGACTTCGACTTGGTACTCCGGTACCGCTTGCCATGCGGTAGCAGAGAGAACAGTCTATGACTAGGGTGGCTACAGTATTGGACAATTTTTAGGGCCTTCCTCTGACACCGCCTGATACAGAGGTGCTGGATGGCAGGAAGCTTGGTCCCAGCGATGTACTGGGCTGTATGTACCACCCTCTGTAGTGCCTTCTGGTCAGAGGCCAAGCAGTTGCCACAGCCAGGCGGTGATGCAACCAGTCAGGATGCTCTCGATGGTGCAGCTGTATAACCTTTTGAGGATCTGAGGACCGATGCCAAATATTTTAAGTCTCCTGAGGGGGAATCGGCTTTGTTGTGCCCTCTTCACGACTGTCTTAGTGTGTTTGGACCATGATAGTTTGTTGGTGATGTGGACACCAAGGAACTTGAAGCTCTCAACCTGTTCCACTACAGCCCCGTCGATGAGAATGGGGGCGTGCTCAGTCCTCCTTTTCCTGTAGTCCACAATCATCTCCTTTGTCTTGATCACGTTGAGGGAGAGGTTGTTGTCCTGGCACCACATGACTAGGTCTCTGACCTCCTCCCTATAGGCTGTCTCATTGTTGTCTGTGATCGGCAAACTTGATGGTGTTGGAGTCATGCCTGGCCATGCAGTCATAAGTGAACAGGGAGTACAGGAGGGGACTGAGCACGCACCCCTGAGGGGCCCCCGTGTTGAGGATCAGCATGGCGGATGTGTTTTACCCTTACCACCTGGGGGCGGCCTGTCAGGAATTCCAGGATCCAGTTGCAGAGGGTGGTGTTTAGTGCCAGAGTTCTTAGCTTAGTGATGAGCTTTGAGGGCACTATGGTGTTGAACTCTGAGCTGTAGTCAATGAATAGCATTCTCACATAGGTGTTCCTTTTGTCCAGGTCGGAAAGGGCAGTGTTGAGTGAAATAGAGATTGCATCATCTCTGGATCTGTTGGGGCGGTATGACAATTAGAGTGGGCCTACAGTTTCTGGGATAATGGTGTTGATGTGAGCCATAACCAGCCTTTCAAAGCACTTCATGGCTACAGACATGAGTGCTACGGGTCGGTAGTCATTTAGGCAGGTGACCTTAGTGTTCTTGGGCACAGGGACTATGGTGGTCTGCTTGAAACATGTTGGTATTACAGACTCAGTCAGGGACAGGTTGAAAATGTCAGTGAAGACACTTTCCAGTTGGTCAGCGCATGCTCGGAGTACACGTCCTGGTAATCCGTCTGGCCCTGCAGCCTTGTGAATGTTGACTTGTTTTAATTGTCTTACTCACGTCGGCTACGGAGAGCGTGATCACACAGTCGTCCGGAACAACTGGTGCTTTCATGCATGTTTCAGTGTTACTTGCCTCGATGCGAGCATAGAAGTAATTTAGCTCGTCTGATAGGTTTGTGTCACTGGGCAGCTCGTGGCTGTGCTTCCGACGAGAGTCAGAGCCGGTGTAGTACGATTCAATCTTAGTCCTGTATTGACGCTTTGCTTGTTTGATGGTTTGGAGGGCATAGTGGGATTTCTTATAGGCTTCCGGGTTAGAGTCCCGCTCCTTGAATGCGGCAGCTCTAGCCTTTAGCTCAGTGTGGATGTTGCTGTAATCCATGGCTTCTGGTTGGGGTATGTACATACGGTCACTGTGGGGACGACGTCGTTGATGCACTTATTGATGAAGCCAGTGACAGATGTGGTGTACTCCTCAATACCATCAGAAGAATCCCGGAACATATTCCAGTCTGTTCTAGCAAAACAGTCCCGTAGCTTAGCATCTGCTTCATCTGACCACTTTCTTATTGACCGAGTCACTGGTGCTTCCTGATTTAGTGTTTGCTTATAAGCAGGAACCAGGAGGAAAGAATTATGGTCAGATTTGCCAAATGGAGGGGGAGGGAGAGCTTTGTACACGTCTCTGTGTGTGGAGTCAAGGTGGTCTAGAGTTTTTTTTCCCTCTGGTTGCACATTTAACATGCTGATAGAAAGGAGGTAAAACTGATTTGAGTTTCCCTGCATTAAAGTCCCCAACCACTAGGAGCGCCGTCTCCGGATGAGCACTTTCCTGTTTGCTCCTGGCCATATACAGCTCATTGAGTGCGGTCTTAGTGCCAGCATCGGTCTGCGGTGGTATATAGACAGCTACGAAAAATATAGATGTAAACTTTCTTGTTAAATAGTGTGGTCTACAGCTTATCATGAGATACTCTACCTTAGGCAAGCAAAACCTTGAGACTTCCTTAGATTTCTTGCACCAGCTGTTGTTTACAAATATGCATAGGCCGCCGCCCCTTGTCTTACCAGAGGCCGATGTTCTATCCTGCCGAAAAAGCTTAAAACCCGCCAGCTGTATGTTAATCATGTTGTCGTTCAGCCACAACTCGGTGAAACACAAGATATTACAGTTTTTCATTCCCGTTGGTAGGATATACGTGCTCGTAGTTTGTCTATTTTATTATCGATTGATTGTAAGTTGGATAATAGGACCCATGGTAATGGTAGATTACCCTCTCGGCGACGGATTATTACAAGGCACCCGGACCGTCGTCCATGATACCTCTGTCTTTTCCTCCTGCGAATGACGGGGATGAGGGCCTAGTCGGGTGTCTGGAGTAAATCCTTCCCATCCGACTCGTTGAAGAAGAAGAATTCCTCCAGTATGGGGTGAGTAATTGCTGCCCTGATATCAAGAAGCTCTTTTCGGTCATAATGACACGGTGGCAGAAACATTATGTACAAAATAAGTTTGTCTCTCTCTCTCTCAAAGACTGAAACAACTCCCCATAATTTAATTTAGAATAATCAGTGAGCTCAATGAGCTCAAACAAAGTGTCACGTTCCTGACCTGTTTTCTGTTTAGTTTTGTGTGTTAGTTGGTCAGGACGTGAGTTTGGGTGGGCATTCTATGTTATCTGTTTCTATGTTGGTTTAGGGTTGCCTGGTATGGCTCTCAATTGGAGGCAGGTGTTTGGCGTTCCTCTAATTGAGAGTCATATTTAGGTAGGCTGTTCACAGTGTTTGTTTGTGGGTGGTTGTCTCCTGTGTCTGTGTCGATGTTTGCACCATACGGGACTGTTTACGGTTTGTTCATTTCATGTAGTCTGTTCCTGTTCATTTCGTTCTTCACGTTGTATGTAAGTTCGTTGTTCAGGTCTGTCTACTTTCGTTTTGTTATTTTGTATCATTTTCAAGTATAGTTCGTTTTCGTGTTTGTTCGTTTTGTTTATTTAATAAATCATTCATGTCATTTCAACGCGCTGCACCTTGGTTCAATCCTCTTCGGATGAAGAGGAGGAGGACCGCCGTTACAGAACCACCCACCAATCCAGAGCCAAGCAGCGGTGTAAACGGAGTAAGGGACAGCGAAAGAAGGAGGAATGGACTTGGGACGATGTATTGGACGGTAAAGGTTGCTACACATGGGAGGAGATCCTGGCTGGAAGGGATCGCCTCCCATGGGAACAGGTGGAGGCACTGAGGAGAACAGAGGCAACCGGAGAAGGGAACCGGCGTTATGAGGGGACGCGTCTTGCACGGAAGCCCGAAAAGCCCGTGAGTAACTCCCAAAAATTTCTTGGGGGGGGGCTAAGGGGTTGTGGGCCAAGGGCAGGTAGGAGACCTGCGCCCACTTCCCAGGCTAACCGTGGAGAGCGGGAGTACGGGCAGACACCGTGTTACGCAGTAGAGCGCACGGTGTCTCCTGTACGTGTGCATAGCCCGGTGCGGGTTATTCCACCTCCCCGCACTGGTAGGGCTAGATTGGGCATTGAGCCAGGTGTCATGAGGCCGGCTCAACGCGTCTGGTCTCCAGTGCGTCTCCTCGGGCCGGCATACATGGCACCTGCCTTACGCATGGTTTCCCCGGTTCGCCTACACAGCCCGGTGCGGGTTATTCCACCTCCCCGCACTGGGCGGGCGACCGGGAGCATTCAACCAGGTAAGGTTGGGCAGGCTCAATGCTCAAGAGAGCCAGTACGCCTGCACGGTCCGGTATTTCCGGTGCCACCTCCCCGCCCCAGCCTAGTACCTACAGTGCCTACACTACGCACTAGGCTACCAGTGCATTTCCAGAGCCCTGTTCCTCCTCCACGCACTCTCCCTATAGTGCGTGTATCCAGTTCGGTGCCTCCAGTTCCGGCCCCACGCACTAAGCCACCTGTGCGTCTCCTAAGTCCTGTACACACTGTCACTTCTCCCCGTACTAGTCCTGAGGTGCGTGCCCTCAGCCCGGTGCCACCAGTGCCGGTACCACGCACCAGGTATAGAGTACGCTTTGAGAGTTCAGTGTGCCCTGTCCCTGCTCCCCTCACTAGTATGAAGGTGCGTGTCCTTAGCCCCGTGCCTCCAGTTCCGGCACCACGCACCAGGTTTACAGTGCGCCTTATCCGGCCAGAGCCATCCGTCTCCCCAGCGCTATCTGAGCCATCCGTCTCCCCAGCGCCATCTGAGCCATCCGTCTCCCCAGCGCCATCTGAGCCATCCGTCTCCCCAGCGCCATCTGAGCCATCCGTCTCCCCAGCGCCGTCTGAGCCGCCCGTCTGCAATGAGCCTGCAAAGCCGCCCGTCTGCCATGAGCCTGCAAAGCCGCCCGTCTGCCATGAGCCTACAGAGCCGTCCGCCAGACAGGAGCCGCTAGAGCCGCCCGCCAGACAGGAGCCGCTAGAGCCGTCCGTCAGACAGGGTCTGCCAGAGCCGCCAACCAGACAGGATCTGCCAGAGCCGCCAACCAGACAGGATCTGCCAGAGCCGCCAGCCAGACAGGATCTGCCAGAGCCGCCAGCCAGACAGGATCTGCCAGAGCCGCCAGCCAGACAGGATCTGCCAGAGCCGTCAGCGAGCCATGAGCAGCCAGAGCCGTCAGCGAGCCATGAGCAGCCAGAGCCGTCAACCTGCCATGAGCGTCCAGAGCCGTCAGCGAGCCATGAGCAGCCAGAGCCGTCAGAGAGCCATGAGCAGCCAGAGCCGTCAGAGAGCCATGAGCAGCCAGAGCCGTCAGAGAGCCATGAGCAGCCAGAGCCGTCAGAGAGCCATGAGCGTCCAGAGCCGTCAGCCAGCCATGAGCGTCCAGAGCCGTCAGCCAGCCATGAGCGTCCAGAGCCGTCAGCCTGCCATGAGCGTCCAGAGCCGTCAGCCTGCCATGAGCGTCCAGAGCCGTCAGCCTGCCATGAGCGTCCAGAGCCGTCAGCCTGCCATGAGCGTCCAGAGCCGTCAGCCTGCCATGAGCGTCCAGAGCCGTCAGTCAGCCATGAGCTGTCCCTCAGCCAGAAGCGGCTAGTAATTCAGAACTGCCCCTCAGTCCAGAGCTGTCTCTCTGTCCGGAGCTGCCCTTCAGTCCGGAGTTGCCCCTCTATCCTGAGCTACCTCTTTATCCTGAGCTACCTCTCTCTCCTAAGCTATCCCTCTGTCCTGAGCTATCCCTATGTCCTGAACTACCTTGTCCCAGAGCTGTCCTTGATTCTGGTGTTGCCCCTAAATTTAGGTGGGGTTATTTGGAGGGTGGTCATTGTGGGGAGGCTAAGGAAGCGGGGATTGATTATGGTGGGGTGGGAACCACGCCCGGAGCCTAAGCCACCACCGTGGTCAGATGCCCACCCAGACCCTCCCCTGGACTTTTTGGTGATGCGTTCGGAGTACGCATCTTGAGGGGGGGGGTTATGTCACGTTCCTGACCTGTTTTCTGTTTAGTTTTGTGTGTTAGTTGGTCAGGACGTGAGTTTGGGTGGGCATTCTATGTTATCTGTTTCTATGTTGGTTTAGGGTTGCCTGGTATGGCTCTCAATTGGAGGCAGGTGTTTGGCGTTCCTCTAATTGAGAGTCATATTTAGGTAGGCTGTTCACAGTGTTTGTTTGTGGGTGGTTGTCTCCTGTGTCTGTGTCGATGTTTGCACCATACGGGACTGTTTACGGTTTGTTCATTTCATGTAGTCTGTTCCTGTTCATTTCGTTCTTCACGTTGTATGTAAGTTCGTTGTTCAGGTCTGTCTACTTTCGTTTTGTTATTTTGTATCATTTTCAAGTATAGTTCGTTTTCGTGTTTGTTCGTTTTGTTTATTTAATAAATCATTCATGTCATTTCAACGCGCTGCACCTTGGTTCAATCCCTGCTCCTCCTCTTCGGATGAAGAGGAGGAGGACCGCCGTTACACAAAGTCATAACAGAAAAACGTTTTATAACAGAAAACATGAACATTGTCATATCATTATCATTCTGCCACATGACAGTGAATAATGTGTGTGTCACAGCACTAACCATATCCCATCCTTTTTTGGGGACGCATCCCTCTGGATATTGTGGTCACGTTCTTGCTATATCATTCATGCAATGCTTATTGCATTACACACACTTGTGGCTACAGTCCACACCGACTCTGGAGCAGTGTGACTCAGGGTGCCTAGGGCATCCGTGTCTGCTCCGAGACACAGGGCACAGAAGGCCTTGACGGTCACACACACAGGCATGTGTGCTGTGAGTGTTTGTGTGTGTGTGTGTGTGTACAGCATGTGCAGTGTGTGTGTGTGGTGTGTGTGTGTGTGGGGGGGGGGGGGGGTGTAGCGTGAGCGGGAAAGGTTGGCGCAATCCCTCGTGAACCTCGCCAATATGTTACAAGCCGCTGCTTACCTCACAGATGACTCTGGGTTGAACCTGTTTAGTCACAGGACTGACATATTACCTGTTTAGACACAGGACTGACATTTCACCTGTTTAGTCACAGGACTGACATTTCACCTGTTTAGTCACAGGACTGACATTTCACCAGTTTAGTCACAGGACTGACATATTACCTGTTTAGACACAGGACTGACATTTCACCTGTTTAGTCACAGGATTGACATATTACCTGTTTAGACACAGGACTGACATTTCACCTGTTTAGTCACAGGACTGACATATTACCTGTTTAGACACATGATTGACATTTCACCTGTTTAGTCACAGGATTGACATATTACCTGTTTAGACACATGATTGACATTTCACCTGTTTAGTCACAGGACTGACATTTCACCTGTTTAGACACATGATTGACATTTCACCTGTTTAGTCACAAGACTGATATTTCACTTGTTTAGACACAGGACTGACATTTCACCTGTTTAGACACATGATTGACATTTTACCTGTTTAAACACAGGACTGACATTTCACCTGTTTAGTCACAGGACTGACATTTCACATGTTGCTTTAGGGGACGGCCCTGGCTACACGTGACAAAATAGGAGCCTTTGAGTCAGTCTCATGTCATGTGGTGAGGGATGAGGCCTACTTTCTGTGCATGTTCTATGTTCTGGTTTTAAACTTGTCTGCCTCGATTGTTTTGCATAATCCTGCTAGGGCTTGGATAAAGGATAACACAATCTAATGTGTATAGTGTATAGTGTAGGTAGTGGCCATATTAGAATGGAGAGAGGGGTTATACTTCTCCAATAGCATTTTCACATTACAACTACCAACCCGAACCATGCTATGCTGGCTCGGATATTTTCTTAACATATTCGTTACCAGGTCAGCCCAGCACAGCTCAGTTTGGCTCAGTACTGTTATGATTGTATATTTGTGTCAGTGTCTTTGTTTGGAGAAGAGAGGAGAGTAAATTATGTTTTAGTAGGTAACAATAAACATAGTGGAGGAGAGTCTATTGCCCAAGCCTGCCACAAAACACACAGCAGTCAATAAAGGTGCCCAGTGAACCATAAAGACAACTCTTCCAGTCCACTTGAGGCTTTTTATAATGAAATGATGCACTTAGAAAACATTAAGCGCCCATGATAGTTAACGATGCCATTTAGCTTGATTCATACGCCTCTGATTGGTAGAAATGTGTAGTGTGAATAACATGGCTCCTAAAGACAGAGAGGGACATTAATAGACCTCAGAATTATAAGCAAGACATCTTCGCCTTAAAGCTTTATTTTAAGCTTTCACTAAACAGCGCTGTTTTGTTTTTCAAGATTCAACATTTTTGAGTTGTTTGGAATTAATTAAACCAAATACAATTCTGGGGATTTGACACGTATTATGTCTAAAATTCTAGCTCTCTCTTGACAACAAGCTTCTCAACCTTAAGAAGTTACACACATGCACAACCTCACGTCCTCCCCCAACATCGCCTCCTCACGTCCTCCCCCACCATCGCCTCCTCATGTCCTCCCCCACCATCGCCTCCTCACGTCCTACCCCACCATCTCCTACTCACGTCCTCCCCCACCATCTCCTCCTCACGTCCTCCCCCACCATCTCCTCCTCACGTCCTCCCCCACCATCGCCTCCTCACGTCCTCCCCCACCATCTCCTCCTCACGTCCTACCCCCCCATCGCTTCCTCATGTCCTCCCCTACCATCTCCTCCTCACGTCCTCCCCCACCATCTCCTCCTCACGTCCTACCTCACCATCTCATCCTCACGTCCTCCCCCACCATCGCCTCCTCACGTCCTCCGCCACCATCTCCTCCTCACGTAAACGGTCTGTTTACCTTCACCAAGTACATCAATGTATAGTGAAGCAAGCGCTCAATGTAGAATATGCTCCTATAACCACAGGTCTAGCATCATATTACTCTACTCTCAACCTTTACCATTATGGGAATAACAAATATCTGACAGTGTATCAGTGGTCAGGCAACTCTGAAGTCAGTAGTGGGCCTGGGCGGCCATCTTGGATGAGGTCAGATTAGTATGAGCTCACTGAGCAGGTAGCTCTGGGGTCATAGTGTCATCTGTTCTGCATAGCTAAATAGCTGCATACCTACCCTGGCTCTAGGTGGGGAGCAACATGAGTTGACTACTCACTATAAATAGACCATTGTCTCTACAGGCCCAGCGCACAGCCGCACGCACGCACATGCACACGCACACACACACACACACCCTTTGTCAACTTAGTAAAAGCCTCTGTGTTCTCTTATGTATATGATATAACGCCTTACAACCAACAGAATTGGAGCAAATATTGTTTTCATGCCTCCCACTCTCTCGATGGCTAGTGACATCTTGACAGAGAGGAGAAACAGCAAAATGTCAAGGGCAAAATACCAAAAGGGTTGACTTTCATGCACTGTTGATTGGTATTTCATCAACTCATACTTCCAGTCCTCTACGTCCAGACACTGTCTAGCCAATAGCCATGAGTCATCCAAGTACGACCAACCAATACCTTTGACCACAGACATTTTAGGATATCTTGCCAAACGAAATCTCAATATTGTGTTTGATAACATTTGACGTTTGACATTTGACTTGACATTTGAATCTGCTCCCGTGTCCAAAAAATAGTCCGAAACACTGTCGTCTGTATCCAAGCAAAGACTGTTGTGGCAACTGAATATGAAACTGCAACCAAATGCACGCGCACGCACGCACACCCAAGCGCACGCACGTACACCCGCGCACACACTAACCTTCACACCCTGCGTGGTTACATTGCCCATCCATGCAAAATGAGAGCATTTTTGTGTGGATAAATCACATGAATGGTGGAAGGCATAAGCCTCAGGACAGTGTGGCCCACATTCTCACTGATTAACACAACCCTTTCTACCCAAAAACCTCCTAAAAACATGGCTAGTTCTCCTATGACTCATACGGTTACAGTTAGAACCAGTCTTAGCCTGTGGCTAGCCGCCCTAAGGGGTGATTTGAGACACATGATTCAGGATCAAAGTTATTCAAACACCTTTCGCTAAATGAATTTCAAAGCTTTATTTGGTAGTATGCATTAAACCACTGTGTTATTTGATTAGACTGTAGTGAGACTACACTGGCAGTACATTCTCACAGGAGTTACATTCTAATTTAAATTGGGGAATTATTTGGTGAGGGCTGTTTCTACTCTATTGTATTGTACTTGGATCGAAACATAACAACAACAACAACAAATCCTCTGAAACTATTGCCATCGGAAGCTTGTAAAGGAGTACCAGAAGAGGAATCTGGAACGAGAGTGCTGTACCATGGTGGGCTCCTGGTTGATACACAGTTAGTGAGGTGCTAACTGCTGCCAGTTGTGTCTGGGTATTAACACCTGGCATAGTTAAGTTACACAGGGCCATGGTCCAATGGAAGGGCACCACCTGACATGGAGCTTTAAAAAGAGACACTGGAGTCACGAACACATACATAAAGTAGCAGCCAGGTCACCCGGGACACAAGTCAGTATTCGGCGTTGGGAGATGACGTGGAATTCGTCCACTAGGGGCAACAGTGAGCGTTGTTACCTTCAAGTAGGTTTTGGTTTTGCTAGGGCATTGTGGAAGAGGATGGATGTAAGCATCTGCCTCTGATTCCAAAGGTCGCAAGTTTAAATCCGGCAATAGAAAGTTGTTTTTGAGATTCTTGTTTTAAGCCTATCCCAAACCTTAACCTTTACTGGAACAATTTGGAGTTAATGCCTACATTTAACCCTGACCTTAAACATGTGGAGTTAATGCCTAAACGTACCCTTAAACCCTTTGAAATTTGATGCCTGCAACAGTATCTCTACTCCGAATAACTCGTTCCATATCATCCCACAGATGCTCAATTAGATTGAGATCTGGGGACTGGGCAGGCCACTGCAGTAAACTGAATTCACTGTCATGTTCGTGGAACCTAGACAATCCTAGTCTTGTGCAAAACCAATTTGCAAATCGATACACTGTTGCTATGAAAGGATGCACTTGATTGGCAATGATGTTCAGATATCCTGTGGCATTCAAATGCTGCTCCACTTTTATCAAGGGGCCCAATGTGTGCCATGAAAACATACCCCACACCATCACACCACCAGCCTTTAATGTTGACATGCGGCATGATGGATGCATGTACTCGTGGTTTTCTCCACACCCTAATCAAATCAAACTTACCGTGAAATGCTTACTTACAAGCCCTTCCCCAACAGTGCAGTTCAAGTAGAAGAAAATATTTACCAAGTAGGCTAAAATATAAAGTTATAATAAAAAGTAACACAATAAGAATAACGAGGCTATATACAGGGGGCACCGGTACCGAGTCAGTGTGCAGGGGTACAGGCTAGTTGAGGTAATCTGTACATGTAGGTGGGGGCGAAGTGACTATGTATAGGTAACAAACAAACAGCGAGTAGCAGCAGCGTACTAGGAAGGGGCGTGGTCAATGTAAATTGTCCGGTGGCTATTTTTATGAATTGTTCAGCAGTCTAATGGCTTGAGGGTAGAAGCTGTTGAGGAGCCTTTTAGTCCTAGACGTAGAGCTCCGGTACCGCTTACCGTGCGGTAGCAGAGAAAATAGTCTATAACGTGGGTGACTGGAGTCTCTGTCAATTTTATGGGCTTTCCTCTGACACCGCCTATTATATAGGTCCTGGATGGCAGGAAGCTTGGCCCCAGTGATGTACTGGGCTGTTCGCACTACCCTCTGTAGCGCCTTACGGTCAGATGCCGAGCAGTTGCCAAACCAGGCGGTGATGCAACCAGTCAGGATGCTCTCAATGGTGCAGCTGTAGAACCTTTTGAGGATCTGGGGGCCCATGCCAAATCTTTTCATTCTCCTTAGAAGGTTTGTCGTGCCCTCTTCACGACTGTCTTGGTATGTTTGGACCATGATAGTTCATTGGTGATGTGGACACCAAGGAACTTGAAACTCTCAACCCGCTCCACTACAGCCCCGTCGAGGTTAATGGGGGCCTGTTCGGCCTGTCTTTTCCTGTAGTCCACGATCAGCTCCTTTGTCTTGCTCACATTGAGGGAGAGGTTGTTGTCCTTGCACCACACTGCCAGTTTCTGACCTCCTCCCTATAGGCCTTCTCATCATTTTCTGTGATCAGGCCTATCACTGTTGTGTCGTCAGCAAACTTAGTGATGGTGTTGGAGTCGTGTTTGGCCACACAGTTGTGGGTGAACAGAGAATACAGGAGGGGACTAAGTACACACCCCTGAGGGGCCCCAGTGTTAAGGATCAGCGTGGCAAATGTATTGTTGCCTATTCTTACCACCTGGGGGCGGCCCGTCAGGAAGTCCAGGATCCAGTTGCAGAGGGAGGTGTTGAGTCCCAGAGTCCATAGCTTAGTGTTGAGCTTCGTGGGCACTATGGTGTTGAACGCTGAGCTGTAGTCGATGAACAGCATTCTCACATAGGTGTTCCTTTTGTCCAGGTGAGAAAGGGCGGTGTGGAGTGCGATTGAGATTGCGTCATCTGTGGATCTGTTGGGGCAGTACGCGAATTGGAGTGGGTCTAGGGTGTCTGGGAGGATGCTGTTGATATGAGCCATGACCAGCCTTTCAAAGCGCTTCATGGCTACCGACGTGAGTGCCACGGGGCGGTAATGATTTAGGATGGTTACCTTCGCTCCCTTGGGCACAGGGACTATGGTGGTCTGCTTGAAACATGTAGGTATGACAGATTCAGTGAAGACACTTGACAGTTGGTCCGCGCGTGCTTTAAGTACACGTCCTGGTTATCCATCTGGCCCAGCGGCTTTGTGAATGTTGACCTGTTTAAAGGTTTTGTTCACATCGGCTACCGAGAGTGTTATCACACAGTCATCCAGAACAGCTGGTGCTTTCGTGCATGCTTCAGTGTTGCTTGCCTCGAAGCGAGCATGAAAGGCATTTAGCTCGTCTGCTAGGCTCGCGTCACTGGGCAGCTTGCGTCTGGGTTTCCCTTTGTAGTCCGTAGTTTTCAAGCCCTGCCACATCCAACGAGAGTTAGAGCCGGTGTAGTAGGATTCAATCTTAATCCTGTATTGACGCTTTGCTTGTTTGAGGGTTCGTCTGAGGGCATAGTGGGATTTCTTATAAGCGTCCGGATTAGTCTCCCACTCCTTGAAAACGGCAGCTCTAGCCTTTAGCTCAGTGCGGATGTTGCCTGTAATCCATGGCTTCTGGTTGGGATATGTACGTACAGTCACTGTGGGGACGACGTCATCAATAATGCACTTATTGATGAAGCCAATGACTGAGGTGTTGTATTCCTCAATGCCATTGGATGAATCCCGGAATATATTCCAGTCTGTGCTAGCAAAACAGTCCTGTAGTGTAGCATCGGCGTCATCTGGATGGTGGGGGAGAGCTTAGTATGCATCTCTGTGTGTGGAGTAAAGGTGGTCTAGGATTTTTCTCCCCTGGTTGCATACATGACATTCAGGTAAAAATTTGGTAAAACTGATTTAAGTTTGCCTGCATTAAAGTCCCCGGCCACTAAGAGTGCTGCTTCTGGGTGAGCATTTTCTTCTTTGCTTATGGCCTTATAGAGTTGGTTGAGAGCGGTCTTAGTGCCAGCTTCGCTTTGTGGTGGTAAATAGACGGCTACGAATAATACAGATGAGAACTCTCTTGGTAGATAGTGTGGTCGACAGCTTATCATAAGGTACTCTACCTCAGGCGAGCAATACCTCGAGACTTCTTTAATATTAGACATTGCACACCAGCTGTTATTGACAAAAAGACACACACCCCCACCCCTCGTCTTACCAGAGGTAGCGTCTCTGTTCTGCCGGTGCATGGAAAATCCCTCCAGCTCTATATTGTCCGTTTCTTTGTTCAGCCACGTCTCGGTGAAACATAGGATGTCACAGTTTTTAATGTCCCGTTGGTAGAATAATCTTAGTAGTAGGGCATCAATTTTATTTTCTAACGATTGCACCTTAGCAAGGAGAATGGAAGGCATTGGGAGTTTACTCGCTCGCCTCCGGCTTCTCAGAAGGATCCCCGATCTGCGTCCCTTTTCCGGCGTCTTTTCTTCACGCAAAAGGCGTGGATCTGGGCCTGTTCCAGTGAACGCAGGATATCCTTCTCATCGGACTCGTTAAAGGAAAAAGTTTCTTCCAGTCCGTGGTGAGTAATAGCTTTTCTGATGTCCAGAAGTGATTTTCGGTAATAAGAGAAGGTAGCAGCAACATTATGTACACAATAAGTTAAAAAATAAGTTACGAAAATGCCAAAGAAATAACAAAATTGTACAATTGATCAGGAGACTGTAAAACATCAGCCATGTTCTTCGGTGCCATGTTAGTACTGTCCCATCAGCGTGAAACAGCAGGAACCACGATTCATCAGACCAGGCAATGTTTTTCAAATGATTTAGTGTCCAGTGTTTTCGTTCCTTAGCTGACCGCAACCACAGTTTCTTATTTTTTTGCTGAAAAAAGTGGAAGGTGGTCGGCTGCCATACCCCATTTGTGTCAAGGTACAAAGAGTTGTGCATTCTTTTATGGGCACAATTCATGTCAGCCTCCTTTGTCCTCATCAATTACCCATTTTCGACCACTGGCCTGCTGTTGGCTGGATGTTCTTTGGGTGGTGGACCATTCTTGACACACACGGGAAACTGTTGAGCGTGAAAAACCCAGAAGCGTTGCAGTTCTTGACACTCAAACCGGTTTGCCTGGCACTTACTACCATACCCCATTCAAAGGCACTTAAATCTTTTGTCTTTCCCATTCACCCTCGGAATGCCACACATACACAATCCATGTCTAAACTGTTTCAAGGCTTAAAAATCCTTCTTTAACCTGTCTCCTCCCCTTAATCTACACTGATTGAAGTGGATTTAACAAGTGATATCAATAACGGACCATATCTTTCACCTGGATGCACCTGGTCAGTCTATGTCATGGAAGAGTCCTTAATGTTTTGTCTACTCAGTGGATTATATCAAGATGATGTCTTGTTGACGACAAGGATTATCTTTACATTCCATGTACGGAATCCATATAGAATGAAACGGTTGCGTAATGATGAATGTCTTATTTCTGTGATGCTAAGAGAAAACCAACCTGCACCTGTCAATGATGCCATGACCCAGCCAGGCTGAAAGATTGAGAGCAATCTGACCCAGACCCATGCAGGTCTTGTCCATGGTCTGACACACACACACACACACACACACACACACACACACACACACACACACACACACACACACACACACACACACACACACACACACACACACACACACACACACACACACACACACACACACACACACACACACACACACACACACACACACACACACACACTCTCTCTGTTGACTGACGGCCTATCTCATGTCAGACACGGAAGGGACAAGAGGTACAAGGCTGGCAGGGTAACACGGCCACTGAGATGAAAAGGGATGATTAAAGGAGATAACTATCCACCACACAGTATACCTGAACTTACTGTCCCTGGCCCACCTACAGTAGAGATCAGGGGAGTAGGGTTACGCTGGTAAGCTTCCTGGACAGAGTAGAGGCTCTCTAGACTCTCCAGGCAGCCTGCTTCTGAAGGCTGTTGCCGGGAATGAGAGTGGCAGGCGGTGGCGTAATGACCTGTGTTTGTGCTGCACTTACAAACACTGCATTCAAAGGATTCACAGAACAGATTAGAGAATGCTATCGCCATGGATGGCTAGGATTCATAGCCCCCCTTCTCTCCTTCACTCTCTCTCTTTCGGTCTCTTTCTCTCTCTCCCCTGTGTGTGGAGGGACAAGCTCAGACAGGGGAGCTATTGGATGGCTCTTATTGGTCCACTCGAGTACACAGAGTACCATGCAGGAGAGGGGAGTGTTAGGTTCATAACACTTGAGACAACAGGGAGCAGAGCGAAAAGCTCTCTCGAGGCCAGATCTGGATACCTAGAAGAGTGCTCATTTTCTAATTAACCTTAGGATGACTCATGTCTTCTGACGTTGTTAATAACATACTAAGAAATCATAATATTGTTTATAATCACTAAATGTGTTTATCCCAATGGGGAAATAAGTTCAATGTTTTAAGTTCTTAGAACCAGACGTCATCCCGAGTGACGTCAACTTTGATGTCAAGACAAAAATGGCCACTATACTGTAGGATCTTAATTTGAGCCAGTGTGCTACAGTAGGAAAATAATCCTGCAGCAACAGGAAATTTGAATTCTTATATGGATTATAATTATGGACATTTTTGTAGGGGTTGATACATTTTTCATAAGGGAAAATCAAGTTTGAATTTTTTTTACTTGAAATACACTACAAGTTCTCCTGCAACAAGGCGATCAAATTAAGATCCTACATCTGAATACCTGCCCCTTTATGCTTTCATAGAATATTAATTAATTGTGCTAGTTTCACATAACAACACTGTGATATGAAAACATTTCTTCAGTTTAAATTAAAACACTGACAGAGATGGTACCCCATGTTTACAAACACAAACAACTCTAAGGCAAGCTCATAGGAATATTATACAATAGGTGGGTCTTATCCTGGATGTTGATTGGTTAAAAATGCGTTCCAGCCTGTGTCTATTCCAAAGTTACCTATGTTAGGCTATGACGTTGAAATGCCTATTTCCGGTTCCATCTCACTTCACAATCCACTGTCTCATCAGCCCAACCAGGCAATTTATAAACTTGACCTCCACAGTTAAAAGCATCTAGACGTTATCTCACATTTCTTTTAGACTAGCATTTGGTTTTCAACAGGCGAGATTTGTATAAACCTTGCTGTCTGTCTCTTCGACCTTTGCAACTAGACAGACATATTTTCTTAGACAGTCAAAATCATGAATCATCATCATTTTTATGGCTATATACAAATACATGTCAATAGAAAAACAGGTCAAATGAAATGAAATGCAGGTAGTTTGCAATCTTTCCAGCTACAGTTTTAAGTGATTGTGTTAGCTGTGTACCTCTGCTGATGTCAGGACTCCTACCGAAGGTGGCTCCCCTTCCTGTTCGGGTGGTGCTCAGCTGTCGTCGTCACCGGCCTACTAGCTGCCACTGATCCCTTTTTCCCCTTTCTGTTTATTGGTTTCACCTGTTTTGTGTGTAGGCTGATTAGTAGGGCTATATTAGCCAGTAGGCCCGCCTGCTCTTTGTGCGGGATTGTTTTGTGTTGCTCTGAGCACGTTCTATGTTGACGTATTTCGTGCGTGGGTTTTCCTCCGGACTGTTTGAGTCCCCCTGTTTGGGGCATTTGTTTTGTGTGCGCCCTGTGTTTCGTGGGGTGGCTTATGTTCGCTTGTGTGCAATAAATAGCACTACCCTGTACTCTCTGCTTCCTGCGCCTGACTTCGCACCCACTACGCCCAGAGCGTTACAGCTGAACAGTGTCCAGACAAGAGCGCACATTTTCTATGCCAGTTGAAATTGTGCATCATTAGCTCATTGTTATGGATGTATCCAAATAAACATAACTAGAAAACAGCTTAAACAAATGAAAATGCAGCTACTTTGCTGTTATTTTGGCTACACTGTTTGACCTGACTGTAAGCCGTAGTTGGCTAAATAGCAAGCAAGGGATAAGAATATTGCCAGGCAGCATGGCAACAAAACATTTAGAACAAACGACTGGGTTGAGTCCATAGATTTAGAACAAAAAGCCATCACGACTGGGTCGCGTCTCTGGCAACCTAACTGATAGCATGAATGATCCAGACAGCTTGGTAGCAACCCTAGATTTGCGTTGGGACTATATCTCTTGGATAGATAAATTAGTATGAATAAATTCATCAAAATAACTTTTTTAAGGAAAATATGTTAATCATTATTTAAATATGTTGGTAACCCGTTGTATAAAAGTGATAATGACCTCAAAGCTGGTGTTTGGAGGATATATTGGCACGGTTTGCTGGCCAGAGATGCTAACAACACCCGTGTCAAAATATTCTCCAGACACAGGCTTTGAGGGCATTATCAGTTAATTAAGTATCAAATGTATCTCCTCTATTTATCCCATGATGCTATGCAATCATAATAATGCTTAGTCATGCATCTGGATCCGTTAACACGCCGTCCCACATCAGACATTTTGTCAGCCTTGTAAATATCCCGACGAGACATCGGCAGCCATGTTATTTTACACAACACGACGTCTCGCAGCCCAGGCAGAGCTCAGTCTCAACGACTTCCTTTGACTGCTCAGCCAAAATAAATAAGACAGGGGACGCAGGAGGGAGAGAGAAGAGGAGGTGGAGTGGGAAGGAGGGGGAGGAGGGATGAAGGAGGGAGAAGAGAGGAGGAGAGGGAAGGAGGGGGAGGAGGGACGGAGGAGGGAGAAGAGAGAAGGAGGTGGAGTGGGAAGGAGGGGGAGGAGGGAGAAGAGAGGAGGAGAGGGAAGGAGAGGGAGGAGGGATGGAGGAGGGAGAAGGAGGTGGAGTGGGAAGGAGGGGGAGGAGGGATGGAGGAGGGAGAAGAGAGGAGGAGAGGGAAGGAGAGGGAGGAGGGATGGAGGAGGGATGGAGGAGGGAGAAGAGAGGAGGAGAGGGAAGGAGGGGGAGGAGGGATGGAGGAGGGAGAAGAGAGGAGGAGAGGGAAGGAGGGGGAGGAGGGATGGGGGAGGGAGAAGAGAGAAGGAGGTGGAGTGGGAAGGAGGGGGAGGGGGGATGGAGGAGGGAGAAGAGAGAAGGAGGTGGAGTGGGAAGGAGGGGGAGGGGGGATGGAGGAGGGAGAAGAGAGAAGGAGGTGGAGTGGGAAGGAGGGGGAGGAGGGATGGAGGAGGGAGAAGAGAGGAGGAGAGGGAAGGAGAGGGAGGAGGGATGGAGGAGGGATGGAGGAGGGAGAAGAGAGGAGGAGAGGGAAGGAGGGGGAGGAGGGATGGAGGAGGGAGAAGAGAGGAGGAGAGGGAAGGAGGGGGAGGAGGGATGGGGGAGGGAGAAGAGAGGAGGAGGTGGAGTGGGAAGGAGGGGGAGGAGGGATGGAGGAGGGAGAAGAGAGGAGGATGTGGAGTGGGAAGGAGGGGGAGGAGGGATGGAGGAGGGAGAAGAGAGGAGGAGGTAGAGTGGGAAGGAGGGGGAGGAGGGATGGAGGAGGGAGAAGAGAGGAAGAGGTGGAGTGGGAAGGAGGGGGAGGAGGGATGGAGGAGGGAGAAGAGAGGAGGAGGTAGAGTGGGAAGGAGGGGGAGGAGGGATGGAGGAGGGAGAAGAGAGGAAGAGGTGGAGTGGGAAGGAGGGGGAGGAGGGATGGAGGAGGGAGAAGAGAGGAGGAGAGGGAAGGAGGGGGAGGAGGGATGGAGGAGGGAGAAGAGAGGAGGAGAGGGAAGGAGGGGGAGGAGGGATGGGGGAGGGAGAAGAGAGAAGGAGGTGGAGTGGGAAGGAGGGGGAGGGGGGATGGAGGAGGGAGAAGAGAGAAGGAGGTGGAGTGGGAAGGAGGGGGAGGGGGGATGGAGGAGGGAGAAGAGAGAAGGAGGTGGAGTGGGAAGGAGGGGGAGGAGGGATGGAGGAGGGAGAAGAGAGGAGGAGAGGGAAGGAGAGGGAGGAGGGATGGAGGAGGGATGGAGGAGGGAGAAGAGAGGAGGAGAGGGAAGGAGGGGGAGGAGGGATGGAGGAGGGAGAAGAGAGGAGGAGAGGGAAGGAGGGGGAGGAGGGATGGGGGAGGGAGAAGAGAGGAGGAGGTGGAGTGGGAAGGAGGGGGAGGAGGGATGGAGGAGGGAGAAGAGAGGAGGATGTGGAGTGGGAAGGAGGGGGAGGAGGGATGGAGGAGGGAGAAGAGAGGAGGAGGTAGAGTGGGAAGGAGGGGGAGGAGGGATGGAGGAGGGAGAAGAGAGGAAGAGGTGGAGTGGGAAGGAGGGGGAGGAGGGATGGAGGAGGGAGAAGAGAGGAGGAGGTGGAGTGGGAAGGAGGGGGGGGAGGGATGGAGGAGGGAGAAGAGAGGGAGGCCTCTAACACAAGTGTGTAAGCAAATGACAGGCACTGACTTGACTGACTTGATTCAGGGACTGGGGCGACCCCGCAGAGAAAGATAATATTAGCGGGGGCAGGCTGGGTAATTGCGACTTCATCGCTTGCCTGCCCCGCGGATTAGAACAGTACTGCAGCATGTAGTGGAGCACTGAGGGCAGAGAGGATACTGTGGGTAGAAAGTGTTACTGGCAAGGCTGTGTACCACTCCATATAGTAGAGTTTGTCTACCCATTTAGTCTCTAATTTGTTTACTCAGTGGGTTGTGGTAGGACACCGGCAGTGGCAAGAATGTAAGTTCACCTCCCGCACAGGAATCATGAGACATTTTGTATTTCAATAATCCTACTGTAACACACACAGTAGGAGGCTTATGCAGTAACGCCAGTGTAAACTACAACACCTGTCTACGTGTCAGTTAGTGTGGAAAACCCCTCACCCATGACAGCCTTAAGGACATGGCATTACGTCTGCCAGGACAAAGTGTGTGCTTGTGTGTGAGAGAGAGCAAAAATACAGTCAAGGAAGTCTTGGAAGTGTGCAGATATCCCCATAACCTAGCTAAACTACTGAAGCGTCACGACATGCAACCATGCAACACAGCTCAAAAACACTGCATAGGCTTCTTTGACAAATGGTATCTAGACCAGCTGGGGCCCAGGACCCTGTTTCCTTCATTATTACTGTCAGTTTCAACAGCCGACCATCTGACATGACCCACAGTTCAGCATTACCGGTCTTGACCAATCAATAAACAGCTTCATTATAGAATGATATGGGATGTTAGGGGTGTCTTTTAATTACTATACATGCCCAGGGGGACCTGTTACATCTATAAAGTCTATAGGGAGCAGGACCGTAAAACCTGATTCAATTCTAATGGTCACAAAACAGTACTGTGTGACATTTCAACAATTCTTCCCTGTGTGTTCTTTTTGTCAAGGCTAACATGGCTAGCCACTAACAGGCAGGCATCTTCGTGAAGCTGAATCGTGCCCCATAGGGGATGCGTCTGAGCTTTATGGGGAAGGGGGATTGTTTTAACGTACTCCCTTCCCCTGACCACCTGCAGCTCTGGACCAAGTGGTGGGCGGTGGGGCGTTCAGCAAGAGCCACTGTCAGGGTCATGTCTGCTACCAAAACAATTCATGGAGATTAGCTCGCCCCCCCATCTCTTCCCACCCACACAAACCCCCATACACCCCTGCCCACCCTTCCAAACGCTCCAACCATGGCAGATATAGAAGCCATTGGCAGGAAGGGGATAAAGTGGAAGGGCAGAGAGCTAGAGGAGGCACTCACCCCCACCCCTTCTCCCAGCCAACCCCCAGCACCACAGTGGGCTCGTGACAGAGACATGAATGAACCACGCTTGTGTCCTGCTCAAAACTGAGCTAAATTGACATAAGGGGGGCAACATTTTACAGGGTCAAATAGCAGAGGGAAATGTTCAGCTTAATAAATGTAATCCCGATTTTCACAATTTTAGGACAGGTTGACACACGTTGATTTAAAATTTGAGTAGCCTCTAAGCACTAAAATCACACAAAATATAGAGGCCGCACGCACTTTTGTGGGGCATTCAAAAGTCAACCAAAACATGGACCTTACTGCCCACACTACTCAAGAGACTGAGAGTGGAAGAATGACTTACCACCAGGTTCCCGATCACCATGACCTGCATGAAGACTAGGAGGCAGAGAGGCTGCCCTGCCACCTCCATACAGTCCCACATGGTCTCGATCCACTCGCCACACAGCACCCGGAACACGATGAGGAACGAGTGGAAGAAGTCCTTCATGTGCCAGCGTGGCAGTGTACAGTCCTTGGAGATCTTACACACGCAGTCCTGGTAATTCTTGCCGAACAGCTGCATGCCCACCACAGCAAAGATGAAGACTATGATGGCTAGGACCAGGGTCAGGTTTCCCAGAGCGCCCACCGAATTGCCGATGATCTTGATGAGCGTGTTGAGGGTGGGCCATGACTTGGCCAGCTTGAACACCCTTAGCTGTGGGAGGGGGGAGAGGGGAGATGGGATAGTGAGATCCGCTGTTTGTTCGTTATCTGAGACATGGTCAATATGTGTGTGTTTTAAAAATGTATGTTATCTAGAAGTTGAATCAAAAGATTTAGAAATGCATGATAAATGTATTCTTCCATGTTGTTATTTATTTGACTTTATCCTATACTCATCTTTAACTTTAAACATTTAAAAGTGAATAAATAAAGAAGTGGCTACTGGCTACAATTGAAATAATTGTGTCAATGGAATTATGTACTAAGAAGGGGTTAACTAAATCAGGCTGGTTTAGGGTCTATTCTCGTTGACGAGAATTAAGGAGAATTTCAAGAGATTCTCGAGAGGTGTCGATTTTCGAGAGACTGTAACTGTAATGTAAACTTGCGTATTTCTCACGTCTCGAACGATACCTCCTTCTAAGCCTGGCAGTATGTTGAGCCCAACATTCATACAGCAAAAATACTAACAGCAGAGCAGCGTTTTTGAAACAGCTTAAATCTCTATATTTTCATTATATTTTAGACTTGTTTTATTGAGTTGTCACCTGAAATTGCAGTTACAGCCTGTTACACTCTGAAATGATTTCCGTAGCTTTAAGAAAGGGAAGTTCAACAATGGTGAGCCACCTTCCAGGCAAGAAGAATGCAGCAAGAAGCTGATCAACTCACCAGGGAAATTATCAACGTTTTCAGTCTAAATTTTGTGTTTACCTCATATAATAACTTCTATGATATTGATAAAATGCCTGGTTTGTTCTAACATAACCTTTAATATGCTGAAACTGTATTTTTATATTCATATGAAAGGTGTAAATGTCAGTGCGGGCTGCTGAGGGGAGGACGGCTCATAATAATGGCCGGAATGGAGCAAATGGAAACCATGTGTTTGATGTATTTGATATCATTCCATTAATTCCACTCCAGCCTTTACCACGAGCCCATCCTCCCCAATTAAGGTGCCACCAACCTCCTGTGGTAAAAGTTCATGTTTGATATGCTAACGTTACTAGCTAGCATAGATAGCTGTGTTATTGTGTGTACAAACAAGAAAATAAACCCTTTAACTGTCAGCACATGATTGTGAATTGTTGCATTATTGTTGCGTGATTGAGAGTCCCACAGGGCGGCGCACAATTGTGTCATGTAAATTGAAAAGTTTATGCACATATAATGTAAATTGAAATCTCATCGAGCTGCCTCTCCTTAAATGTTCATCAATGAGAATATCCTCTTAGTAACTGTTGAGAAGGACTTGCCAATTTCACAGTTAGGGGGATTTACAGTATTCGTACATTAGCATCGGGAGAGCGAGCTAACCAGTCACACTGTCAAACATTGCAGCCAGCAACACTTATATCCAGACAACCATCATCTACTAACACACAGACAGCACACAGAGAGACAGATAGGCCGGAGGGGCGACATGCTTAATGCTTAAATACCAGTCTGAAGGATCGGAGAACGGACAGTCCCTCCACATCGGACAGGCCCAGCTCCATGAGGCTGAGGCACACGATGATGCTGTCAAATATGTTCCAACCTTGCTGGAAATAGTAGTAGGGGTCCAGAGCGATAATCTTTAACACCATCTCAGCGGTGAAGATCCCGGAGAATACCTAGGAAACGCAGACACACACAGACACACAGAGAGAGGGAGTGCTCAGCCTGGGGGTAGGACACTTCAGAGCAGGTTAGAGTCAGAATCAGGCCCGGCTACCCTTGCTCATGAAGCATTGCAATAGAACACTGCTGTGTTTCGCATTGCCTCCCAATCTACTGATGTTATCCACGTGGGACCTTCTGGAATTATCTGGAAGGCAGGGCTGTACAATGTTTCCACTTACAAGTAACTTGAAGGACCAATTCCTACCCTACTAACATAGTAGCTCTACGTGGACTGGGAATTAATCAAATGTGCATTGCTGACAAGCAAACTGTCCTAGTAATTTACGCTTGAGCGTTTACCGTGAATGTGATTTCAGCGAACTCAGGGAAATTGCCAGTGCACTACGTTGTCAACAATGCACTTTTGATTCAATCCCTGTCTCTGTGTTTTCTTCATTGGAGTGTCTGGAACTACGACATCAAACTCCAAAGTTAATGTAATGCTTTTGAATCGGTTTTCAGATGCTGTTATGGGAGCATCCTCCTCTGTATCTATTTCTACATTCGCTGGACTTCTGTGGAGATGGTCTCTTGCTCTGTGTTTGTGTGGTCAAAGCTGAAGCAGCTGACAGGTCTGCAGTTTAGATGTGTGTGTGTGTGTGTGTGTGTGTACGTGCAAGTGTGCGTGCGTGCATGCGTGCTTCTGTAATCTGGTGTTTTCATCTTGCAGCTCCAGAAGTGCCTCTCTGCTAGTTGTTCCTGGGAGACGCGCTCCTCGATGTGACACGGAGTACGTGACACACAGGCGGGAGGCGAGAGGGAGGGGGAGAAGGCGAAAGCGTCAGAGGGCGCGTCTGGGTAGCCTTTGCGGTGACACCAGGTCACTGATGTCCATTTGTTTTGGCCCCATGCGACCGGGGACTCTTGAAAGGATCTGATCTAGAGTCTGTTTAGACTCGTAGGCAATGCGCACACACACACGCGCACACACACGCACACACATGCACAGTGAGTAGCTGAGTGAGTGGGACAGCATGATTACCGCAGGGATATTGACTGGCACTTTCAGCTGCCTGGAGTGGCCCAATGTCAGTGTGTGTGTGTGTGTGTGTGTGTGTGTGTGTGTGTGTGTGTGTGTGTGTGTGTGTGTGTGTGTGTGTGTGTGTGTGTGTGTGTGTGTGTGTGTGTGTGTGTGTGTGTGTGTGTGTGTGTGTGTGTGTGTGTGTGTGTGTGTGCGTGTGTCTGCTGCTTTGGCGTGTGTGTCTCCATTCTCATTTACATGGGGCTCATTAGGCTCGGCACACAGCTCGTTATCAATGACGAGGTTCTTCACAATCATACCGTTATTACGCTGTCAGGACCCGAGGACGAGACGGGCCGCTCATTATGATTGGGCAGAGCATCTATCGCAGAGATCATGTGACAACATTGAGTCAGAAAGTCCAACATGACATGGCATAGCCCCAGAGAAGGACAAGACATGGACATGTACTGCATGAATTGATTTGGTTTGTGTACTGCACTGTACTGTACTGGTTTGCAGGGAGATTTGGAGCAGCAGACAATTATTTCATGTCTTTAGGATGATGTTGATGTTGCCCAGAGTGATGCAAAAGTTAATGTGAGTAATTAATTCCGGATTACTTAATTGAGTGGTCTATCGCACAGCATTGGGAGAATGACATTCCACTACTGTAAATACACACCACAAATGTGTTGAAAAATGCATCTATTGTGCTGCAATGTAATTCAAACACATGTTCATAATGTCTGTACTTCAGCAAACACAACATTTTCAGTTTGTAAGTTTATGTCATGTATTTTATTGGAAATATATTTTCCATTCAGCATTGGAATGCAAATTCAACTTATTATCACAAGTACTTTATTGGAATGCAAATGCGATGTATTAATCTGGGTGAAATTTTCCGTAGGGTCAGTATGGCCAGCGTCAGTTTTTATGAATGTGTTACATTTCAAATGAAATTAGCATCTCTGTAATTCTAACTCAGATAATGAGCAGCACACTGTACTAACACTTACAGTATGTAGGCAAACCTTAAAAAGAGGAAGGCTGCATCAGCACTGGGTCAGTCAGTGTGGTACACACTATCACAGCAAGACTATGTCACAAATGGCACCCTGTTCCCTCTATAGTGCACTACTGTCCAGGGCCGATAGTGCACTATTCGGGAGTAGGGTGCCATTTGGGAAACACACCCAAAGGCATGCTGGGTAATTATTTTTGTCAGGCCAAAGCAGAAGTAATGAGTAAGCGTTTAGGATCCCTAGGCAAACATGGTAATTGAGGAATCCATATGAGTTGGTCTGAGCATGTCACGGCATCGTGGCAACACGATTCATATCTCCAGTGATAATCATAAGAAAGTGTGCAGGTTGTGTGTGTAGTCTATCCTCTTCTGCCGAAGAGCTGTCACAGCTAAGGAGACTGAGGTACGACTGAATAGGTTAAGTGAAACACTGAAATGGCACCCTATTCCCTAGAGCAGAAGTGCTCTATTTTCGACCAGGCTCTGGTAAACAAAAGTACGCTACACTCTATAGGGAATAGATGCTATTTCAGATGCACCTGTTCTGTTTTCTGTAGAAAACCCAATAAAACAATATTGTTACTGGGTAGGCCTATACCGTATTGAAAACCCCACAGCTTCGAAACAAATTAGCTTGGTTTACAGACTAAATGGGATTAAAAGTTAAAAGTATTCCAACAGATGAACCTAGCTAAAAGACCAAAATTACACAAATATGTGTCGCCAACAGTGTAAATACAAGTTAGTAGAGAGTCTGAAAATGCTTATCTGCTGAATACTCACATATTACTCACCTAACCGGTGCCTCAGACGACCTGTCTGTCACTCTCCCACCCCAAACCTGTCTGGCACTCTCCCACCTCAAACCTGTCTGGCACTCTCCCACCCCAAACCTGTCTGGCACTCTCCCACCCCAAACCTGTCTGTCACTCTCCTACCCCAAACCTGTCTGTCACGCTCCCACCGTTACTCTCCCACCCCAAACCTGTCTGGCACTCTCCCACCCCAAACCTGTCTGGCACTCTCCCACCCCAAACCTGTCTGTCACTCTCCCACCCCAAACCTGTCTGGCACTCTCCCACCCCAAACCTGTCTGTCACTCTCCTACCCCAAACCTGTCTGTCACTCTCCCACCCCAAACCTGTCTGGCACTCTCCCACCTCAAACCTGTCTGTCACTCTCCTACCCCAAACCTGTCTGTCACTCTCCCACCTCAAACCTGTCTGTCACTCTCCTACCCCAAACCTGTCTGGCACTCTCCCACCTCAAACCTGTCTGTCACTCTCCTACCCCAAACCTGTCTGTCACTCTCCCACCCCAAACCTGTCTGGCACTCTCCCACCTCAAACCTGTCTGTCACTCTCCTACCCCAAACCTGTCTGTCACGCTCCCACCGTTACTCTCCCACCCCAAACCTGTCTGTCACTCTCCCACCCCAAACCTGTCTGGGACTCTCCCACCCCAAACCTGTCTGTCACTCTCCTACCCCAAACCTGTCTGTCACGCTCCCACCGTTACTCTCCCACCCCAAACCTGTCTGTCACTCTCCTACACCAAACCTGTCTCTCACTTTCCCACACCAAACCTGTCTGTCACTCTCCCACCTCAAACCTGTCTGTCACTCTCCCACCCCAAACCTGTCTGTCACTCTCCCACCTCAAACCTGTCTGTCACTCTCCCACCCCAAACCTGTCTGTCACTCTCCCTCCCCAAACCTGTCTGTCACTCTCCCACCCCAAACCTGTCTGTCACTCTCCTACACCAAACCTGTCTGTCACTCTCCCACCCCAAACCTGTCTGTCACTCTCCTACACCAAACCTGTCTGTCACTCTCCCACCCCAAACCTGTCTGTCACTCTCCTACCGTCACTCTCCCACTTCAAACCTGTCTGTCAATCTCCCACACCAAACTTGTCTCTCACTTTCCCACACCAAACCTGTCTCTCACTTTCCCACACCAAACCTGTCTGTCACTCTCCCACACCAAACCTGTCTGTCGCTCTCCCACCCCAAACCTGTCTGTCACTCTCCCACCCTAAACCTGTCTATCACTCTCCCACCCTAAACCTGACTGTCACTCTCCCACACCAAACCTGTCTGTCACTCTCCCACACCAAACCTGTCTGTCACTCCTCCACCCCAAAACCTGTCTGTCACTCTCCCTCCCCAAACCTGTCTGTCACTCTCCCACCCTAAACCTGCCTGTCACTCTCCCTCCCCAAACCTGCCTGTCACTCTCCCTCTCTAAACATGTCTGTCAATCTCCCACCCCAAACCTGTCTGTCACTCTCCTTCCTCAAACCTGTCTGTCACTCTCCCTCCTCAAACCTGTCTGTCACTCTCCCTCCCCAAACCTGCCTGTCACTCTCCCTCTCTAAACATGTCTGTTACTCTCCCACCCCAAACCTGTCTGTCACTCTCCCAGCCTAAACAACGTACTCCTGTCTTCTCTCACACAGACACATACAGAAATGCAGTGCGTGCAGGTTTCTGAAAATGAAAACATGCCAGCAACCGACACACTCATGTGACTATCTAACAGGCCTGACACGTAGGTGTTCGTCCGTACGTCTGTCCAGCAATGTCTTTGTGGCTGAAGGGTAGCCGAGGGGCGCGAGATGTCGGCCATTGCTGTGTAAACTAGGGCCTGTGCTGTGCTGACTGTGGTCATGGTGGCTCAGCATATACTGTATGAAGATATACACACACACACACACACACACACACACACACACACACACACATGCATATCCAGACACACACACACAACCACGCACAGAGCAGAGTCAGGCTCATGCAAGTGGAAGGGCGGTGGGTGCAGGCTCAACAGGGAGGAGGGCAGAGAGGAGATGCCATGTGACAAGCTCTCTCTGGAGAAGCATGACACTGCACACAGAGGGGCATCAACAAGGTTTCATTCCCACAGTTAACATACTCCACGGAACGACACACGCCCAACTGGCCTCAGGTGAACAGCCCCACACATGTACACACACGCTCATGCACACACAGGCTCACGCACACACACTAAGACACACGCACACACACAAACACACGAATAAGCATGTTCAGAGAGAGAGACAATATATACTACATGACCAAAAGTATGTGGACACCTACTCGTCGAACATCTCAGTCCAAAATCATAGGCATTAATATGGAGTTGGTCCACACTTTGCTGCTATAACAGCCTCCACTCTTCTGGGAAGGCTTTCCACTAGATCAGTGTCTCCCAAACTCGGTCCTGGGGACCCCATTGGGTGCATGTTTTGTTTTTTGACCTAGCTCTACACAACTGTTTCAAATATTTGAATAAGCTGCATAGTGCAAAGGCAAAAACCAAAACGTGCACCCCTTGGAGTCCCCAGGACCGAGTTTGGGAATTCTGCACTAGATGTTGGAACATTGCTGCGGGGAATTGCTTCCATTCAGCCACAAGAGCATTAGTGAGGTCAGGCACTGATGTTTGGCGATTAGGCCTGGCTCACATTCGGCATTCCAATTCACCCCAAAGGTGTTCGATGGGGTTGATGTCAGGGCTCAAAAAACAAGGAGAGTAAAGTTCTTCCACAGCAATCTCGACAAACCATTTCTGTATGGACCTCACTTTGTGCACAAGGGTATTGTCATGCTGAAACAGGAAAGGGCCTTGCCCAAACTGTTGCCACAAAGTTGGAAGCACAGAATCATCTAGAATGTTATTGTATGCTGTAGCGTTTCCCTTCACTGAAACTAAGGGGCCGAGCCCAAACCATGAAAAACAGCCCCAAACCATTATTTATCCTCCACCAAACTTTACAGTTGGCACTATGCATTGAGGCAGGTACCGGTAGTGATACAGCCTGGAATCGAACCAGGGTCTGTAGTGACACCTCTAGCACTGAGATGCCGTGCCTTAGACTGCTGCGCCACTCGGGAGCCCCCTTGGTAGTGAGTGTTGCAACCGAGGACAGACAATCTTTACGAGCTACTCACTTCAGCACTTGGCGGCCCCATTCTGTGAGCTTGTGTGACCTACCACTTGGCCGCTGAGGCGTTATTGCTCCTAGACGTTTCCACTTCACAATAACAGCACTTACAGTTGACCAGGGCAGCTCTAGCAAGGCAGAAATGTAACAAACTGACTCACTGGAAAGGTGGCATCCTATGACGGTCACTGAGCTCTTCAGTAAGGCGAATCTACAGCCTATGTTTGTCTATGGAGATTGCATGGCAGTGTGCTCGATGTTATACAAATGTCAGTAATGGATGTGGCTGAAATAGCCAAATTTATAGCCAAATTTCCTGAATAGCCAAACTTGAAAGGGTGTCCACATACTTTGTGTATACAGTGTATCTCCATTATAAGAGGGATGAGGGATATGTCCTCCATCCAAACAAACATGTGTGAGGCTGCATCCAGTGAACTGACAGTTAGTCTGCTGTGTCAGACTGATCGCTGGAAATAGACAGCGATTTCAAACGTTTGAAAAGGTTCCGAGAACGTCGATATATACCTTCGATGCAAAAAAAAAGTGAAAAAATGATTGCCCAGCACTGGAAACAAACTTGCGCTATGCTACCGCTACCGCTACCGCAGTTCACAATGCTCTAGCAAGCCGCGAGAATACTTCATGATACCTAATGGTAATGGGTTAACCCTGTAACTACACAGAATTAGCGTTCATCAATAATACGTCGCATTTCAAAGGGAAACTATGAGATCTTATTGCTCTATCTATCTGTGATGGAACATTTTATGTTTGTGCTTTTCTAATAACACATTTCTGTGTTCGTGCAAGTGACTGATTGAAGGAATCTTCACTATCAGTATCTGCAATTTGGCAGTACGCCCAGAACCTTGAAAGGATATCTCAGTTTCAAGGTCTCAGCTTGGAGAGAAGAAGCCTCGTGCGGTATTGGTATTTTATATGTTATGAACCAGTATTGGTCGGTCACATGCATGAACCAAACGTGAATGATGAATTAATTCAGAATGATGAATAAGCTAAATCATGCCTATGTAACGTGTCTGTAAACAGCATACAAGAGATCTAACAAGACTGCCCCGATGGAACTCCTGACAGACGTTTACTATTGTGCATCAAGTTTGTTGGAACCTCTCCAGTTAACTGTTAATAAACAATGATTCATTCAAAATTGACTTCGAGTGTCCCAGTGTGTAGAATTTCCATGACATATCCAACACAGCCACACTCCACGACATTTCAGACTCAAGTGACTAAGGTGATAATGACAGGTCTTGCTAAAAGCTGGGCAGGACAAGATAGGGATGAGAAAGCATATGCTGTATCTGCTGTGGTCACACACACACACACACACCAGCCGGAGTGTTCACTGTAGCACACTGTGACCAGCCAAGTGGAGGAAAAGCTCTATTGATTTTGGTCCCGTTGGCCTGAAATGACTTCCTTGTTGGACCACTCCTGGTACAACACAACAAATGACATAACCCTAACACCACCTGTGTCTGAAATGGCAGCATATCCCCTATACCAGGGGTACTCAACTACTATTTGAGAAGGTCCAGTGACAAATATTTCTTGGTGTCAAAAGTCTGGATGGATATCATCCTTTATCGGCGCTGTGGTACAGCGTAGTAACAAACATAGTCATCTACGACGTAGGAAATATGCTGTGATACAAAATGTACATTAAATACATTAAATGAGACTAAGAATTTGAATGAATTACAACTTTTTTCTTTTGAATGTTAACATGTGCAACATTGCATCAACATTGCTGAAGAACAAAAGTGGTTGCATAATTGTCTCTGCAAAAAGTGCACTGTGAACCATTGTACATGGGCCATAAATAAAAAATAACAAAATGTAAATAAAATAAAGTGCATGTTTTCGGGAGAACAAAGGAGAGTTGAACAAAAAGAATAATCTGCATGCACAGAAGGTCACTGTGGGTCATGCAATATTCATGTATAAGTCACTCTGGACCATGCAATATTCATGTATAAGTCACTCTGGGCCATGCAATATTCATGTATAAGTCACTCTGGGCCATGCAATATTAATTTATAAGTCACTCTGGGCCATGCAATATTCATGTATAGGTCACTCTGGACCATGCAATATTCATGTATAAGTCACTGTGGGTCATGCAATATTCATGTATAAGTCACTCTGGGCCATGCAGTATTCATGTATAAGTCACTCTGGGCCATGCAATATTAATGTATAAGTCACTGTAGTCAATGCAATATTCATTTATAAGTCACTGTAGGCCATGCAATATTCATTTATAAGTCACTCTGGGCCGTGCAATATTCATGTATAAGTCACTCTGGACCATGCAATATTCATGTATAAGTCACTCTGGGCCATGCAATATTCATGTATAAGTCACTCTGGGCCATGCAATATTAATTTATAAGTCACTCTGGGCCATGCAATATTCATGTATAGGTCACTCTGGACCATGCAATATTCATGTATAAGTCACTGTGGGTCATGCAATATTCATGTATAAGTCACTCTGGGCCATGCAGTATTCATGTATAAGTCACTCTGGGCCATGCAATATTAATGTATAAGTCACTGTAGTCAATGCAATATTCATTTATAAGTCACTGTAGGCCATGCAATATTCATTTATAAGTCACTCTGGGCCGTGCAATATTCATGTATAAGTCACTCTGGACCATGCAATATTCATGTATAAGTCACTCTGGGCCATGCAATATTAATGTATAAGTCACTGTAGTCAATGCAATATTCATGTATAAGTCACTCTGGGCCATGCAATATTAATTTATAAGTCACTCTGGGCCATGCAATATTCATGTATAGGTCACTCTGGACCATGCAATATTCATGTATAAGTCACTGTGGGTCATGCAATATTCATGTATAAGTCACTCTGGGCCATGCAGTATTAATTTATAAGTCACTCTGGGCCATGCAATATTCATGTATAAGTCACTCTGGACCATGCAATATTCATGTATAAGTCACTCTGGGCCATGCAATATTAATGTATAAGTCACTGTAGTCAATGCAATATTCATTTATAAGTCACTGTAGGCCATGCAATATTCATTTATAAGTCACTCTGGGCCGTGCAATGTTCATGTATAAGTCACTCTGGGCCGTGCAATATTCACGTATAAGTCACTCTGGGCCTTTGCATTAATGAGATAAATTACACTTTCTTTCTCCTGCCAATGGTTTCAACTTCGTGAGAGCAACTCTGAGATACTGGTGCAGGTGTTCATTTGTGAGCCTGGTGTGGTATTTGTTTTTGATCAAGTTCATTGTGGAGATGGCTGATTCACAGATGTATGTTGGAGCCAAACATGGTCAGGATGTCTAGTCCAGTTTCTTGAGAACAGGAACATCAGCTGCAGGCACCATCTTTCCACAGAAAGTGACAGGGTCACAGTCACCAGTCTGCTCCTTCAAAGACACATTTTCATGCAGCTCAATCAACTCCATTTCCAGTGATGCAACATCTACCCATCTGAAGATCTGTTTTGCTTCTTCTGACAACTTTGTCACATTTTTGACCAAGAAGGGGTTCTGGATGAGCAGCAGCCGTTCTCTCCCAACAGTAAAGTAATCAAAGCGGGTCTTGAAGTTATCCATCAGCTTCTGGATGAAATCAACATGGTTGGGAACATCTTTGTTTCCCTGCATTTGCAACAGAAGATTGGGGAAGATTGGGGAAGTGGACAAGTTCAAGATCATTCTTGAAAAGCTGTGTGTCCCTGCAGCTTAACATTCAGTTGATTAAGGTCTGATGTAATGTCTGTCAAAAATGCAACTGTTTCCATCTTCTCATCTTCCAAAAACTCAGAAAACTGAGTTGCCTTTGTCACTCTTTTGCTCTGATAAGAACGTTTTGACTTCCTCTTGAATGGCCCAAAAGCTTTCCAAAACCCTTCCTTTGCTGAGCCATCTGACATTGTTGTGCAGTAGTAAGTCATCAAAACTGGCATTGGCCTCTGTCCGACTGTCTAGTAGCAGGTGGTGTTGTAGCGATGATGTTGCTCTCAAAAAGTTGATCAGTTTCATCATCATTGTCATGACCTCAGAATACTCCTTTCCCAGACTGGCACACAGGACGAATTGATAGATGATGCAGTGATATGATGTCAGGTCAGGGTGGTTCTCTTTCACACGTGCAATCAGTCCCCTCCCTCTTCCCATCATGGCTGGAGCTCCATCTGTGCTGATGGAGACCACTGACTTCAGATCTATCCCCCTTTTTGTCAGCATCCCTTTGATGGCCTCATGGATATCCTCTCCCTGTGTGTGTGCTTCTAGATTTGTTAAGCCCAAAAGCTCCTCACAGAATTCCTTCTTTGTTTCGTTATAAAATCTGAAAAACACCAGAAGTGTAACGGCAGTGTAAGTCGTCCTCCTCCTCAGACGAGGAGAGGCGAGAAGGATCTGAGGACCAATGGTGGTCATTTTCCATGATTTAATAAACACAAAACAAGACACTATACAAAATGACAAAACAAACTAACCGTCACAGTCCTAGCTGGTGCAGACAAAACACAAAGACAGGAAACAACCACCCACAATCCCCAACACAAAACAAGCCACCTATATATGATTCTCAATCAGGGACAACGATTGACAGCTGCCTCTGATTGAGAACCATATTAGGCTGGACACAGAAACAGACAAACTAGACACACAACATAGAATTCCCACCCAGCTCACGTCCTGACCAACACCAAACAAGCAAAACACATAAGAACTCTGGTCAGGACGTTACAGTACCCCCCTCCTGAGGTGCGGACTCCGAACGCACCCCTAAAACTCAAGAGGAGGGTCTGGGTGGGCATCTGTCCGCGGTGGCGGCTCCGGCGGTGGACGAGGACACCACTCCACCACTGTCTTTGTCCCCCTCCTTAGCGTCCTTTGAGTGGCGACCCTCGCCCCCGACCTTGGCCTAGGAATCCTCCCCAAGGCCCCCACATGATTTAGGAGACAGCTCAGGACAGAGAGGTAGCTCAGGACAGAGAGGTACCTCAGGACAGAGAGGTAGCTCAGGACAGAGAGGTAGCTCAGGACAGAGGGGCAACTCCAGACTGAAGGGCAGCTCCGGACTAATGGCAGCTCCGGACTGAGGGGCAGCTCATGACTGGAGGGCAGCTCATGACTGGAGGGCAGCTCATGACTGGAGGGCAGCTCATGACTGGAGGGCAGCTCATGACTGGAGGGCAGCTCATGACTGGAGGGCGGCTCATGACTGGAGGGCGGCTCATGACTGGAGGGCGGCTCATGACTGGCTGGCGGCTCCTGACTGGCTGGTGGCTCCTGACTGGCTGGCGGCTCTGGCAGCTCCTGACTGGCTGGCGGCTCTGGCAGCTCCTGACTGGCTGGCGGCTCTGGCAGCTCCTGACTGGCTGGCGGCTCTGGCGGCTCCTGACTGGCTGGCGGCCCTGGCGGCTCCTGACTGGCTGGCGGCCCTGGCGGCTCCTGACTGGCTGGCGGCTCTGGCGGCTCCTGACTGGGTGGCGGCTCTGGCGGCTCCTGACTGGCTGGCGGCTCTGGCGGCTCCTGACTGGCTGGCGGCTCTGGCGGCTCCTGACTGGCTGGCGGCTCTGGCGGCTCCTGACTGACGAACGGCTCTGACGGCTCGGGGCAGACGGGCGGCTCTGACGGCTCGGGGCAGACGGGCGGCTCTAATGGCTCGGGGCAGACGGATGGCTCAGATGGCGCTGGACAGACGGATGGCTCAGATGGCGCTGGGCAGATGGATGGCTCAGATGGCGCGAACCGGGGACACCATATGTAAGGCTGGTGCCATGTACACCGGCCCGAGGAGACGTACTGGAGGCCAGATATGTTGAGCCGGCTTCATGGCACTTGGCTCAATGCTCAATCTAGCCCGCACAGTGCGGGGAGGTGGAATAACCCGCACCGGGCTATGCACACGTACAGGAGACACCGTGCGCTCTTCCGCATAACACGGTGTCTGCCCGTACTCCCGCTCTCCACGGTAAGCATGGGAAGTGGGCGCAGGTTTCCTACCTACCTTCGCCACACTATCCTTTAGCCACCCCCCCCAAGACATTTTTGGGGTTTCTTCACGGGCTTCCAGCCACGCTTCCGTGCTGCCTCCTCATACCACCGCTGCTGGGCTTTAGCTGCCTCCATCTCTTCCCGAGAGCGGCGATATTCTCCAACGTGAGCCCAGTGTCCTTTACCCTCCAGAATTTCCTCCTATGTCCAGGATTCCTGTGGAGTGGGCCGCTGCTGCTGCTGCTGCCCGTACTCACGCTGCTTGGTCCGAGTTTGGTGGGTGGTTCTGTAACGGCAGTCTAAGTCGTCCTCCTCCTCAGACGAGGAGAGGCGAGAAGGATCTGAGGACCAATGTGCAGCGTGGTAATTTTCCATGATTTAATAAACACAAAACAAGACACTATACAAAATGACAAAACAAACTAACCGTCACAGTCCTAGCTGGTGCAGACAAAACACAAAGACAGGAAACAACCACCCACAATCCCCAACACAAAACAAGCCACCTCTATATGATTCTCAATCAGGGACAACGATTGACAGCTGCCTCTGATTGAGAACCATATTAGGCTGGACACAGAAACAGACAAACTAGACACACAACATAGAATTCCCACCCAGCTCACGTCCTGACCAACACCAAACAAGCAAAACACATAAGAACTCTGGTCAGGACGTTACAAGAAGCTGGACATTATCAGTGTTATCTGTTGATTCATCCACAGATAATGATGGTGCGTTCTGAATGGCCTCATTAAGTTGTGAAGCTAAATCATCAGCTAAACTCAGCAAAAAAAGAAACAACCTCTCACTGTCAACTGCGTTCATTTTCAGAGAACGTAACATGTGTAAATATTTGTATGAACATAACAAGATTCAGCAACTGAGACACAAACTGAATAAGTTCCACAGACATGTGACTAACAGAAATGGAATAATGTGTCCCTGAACAAAGGGGGGGTCAAAATCAAAAGTAACAGTCAGTATCTGGTATGGCCACCAGCTGCATTAAGTACTGCAGTGCATCTCCTTCTCATGGACTGCACCAGATTTGCCAATTCTTGCTGTGTGATGTTACCCCACTCTTCCACCAAGGCACCTGCAAGTTCCCGGACATTTCTGGGGGGAATGGCCCTAGCCCTCACCCTCCGATCCAACAGGTCCCAGACGTGCTCAATGGGATTGAGATCCGGGCTCTTCGCTGGCCATGACAGAATACTGACATTCCTGTCTTGCAGGAAATCACGCACAGAACGAGCAGTATGGCTGGTGGCATTGTCATGCTGGATGAGCCTGCAGGAAGGGTACCACATGAGGGAGGAGGATTTATTCCCTGTAACACACAGCATTGCGATTGCCTGCAATGACAACAAGCTTAGTCCGATGATGCTGTAACACACCGCCCCAGACCATGACGGACCCTCCACCTCCAAATCGATCCTGCTCCAGAGTACAGGCCTCGGTGTAATTCTCATTCCTTCGACGATAAACGCGAATCCGACCATCACCCCTGGTGAGACAAAACTGCGGCTCGTCAGTGAAGAGCACTTTTTGCCAGTCCTGTCTGGTCCAGCGACAATGGGTTTGTGCCCATAGGCGACATTGTTGCCAGTGATGTCTGGTGAGGACCTGCCTTATAACAGGCCTACAAGCCCTCAGTCCAGCCTCTCTCAGCCTATTGCGGACAGTCTGAGCACTGATGGAGGGATTGTGCGTTCCTGGTGTAACTCGGGCAGTTGTTGTTGCCATCCTGTACCTGTCCCGCAGGTGTGATGTTCGGATGTACCGATCCTGTGCAGGTGTTGTTACACGTGATCTGGCACTGTGGAGACGATCAGCTGTCCGGCCTGTCTCCCTGTAGCGCTGTCTTAGGCGTCTCACAGTACGGACATTGCAATTTATTGCCCTGGCCACATCTGCAGTCCTCATGCCTCCTTGCAGCATGTCTAAGGCACGTTCACGCAGATGAGCAGGGACCCTGGGCATCTTTCTTTTGGTGTTTTTCAGAGTCAGTGGAAAGGCCTCTTTAGTGTCCTAAGTTTTCATAACTGTGACCTTAATTGCCTACCGTCTGTAAGCTGTTAGTGTCTTAAAGACCGTTCCACAGGTACATGTTCATTAATTGTTTATGGGTCATTGAACAAGCATAGGAAACAGTGTTTAAACCCTTTACAATGAAGATCTGTGAAGTTATTTGGATTTTTACAAATTATCTTTGAAAGACAGGGTCCTGAAAAAGGTCTGTTTCTTTTTTTGCTGAGTTTATTTCAGTTCTCCTCATTGCTGTGGAATCCGACTGTGGGATCTGTTTGATATTTTCCCTGAGCTCATATTTTTATTTACCTTCAAGCAAGGTGTCAGCAACTTCACACATGCATTCTTTTACCTTCTCAGCTTCTGAAAAAACCCAGGCTATCCTCAGTGAACACTCCGTTGCACATTGTTGGGCTGTCAGGGAATTGACAAGGACTTTGGTGGACCTCTCATTTGGGATTTGAGTTGGTTAATCTTGTTTGTTCTCACCTCCGTGTTTACTATATCTGGTGTCATAATGGTGCATAACATTAGCACTTTTCACGAGAGCTACGGACTCGCTGCATATCAGGAACATTAGTTTTGTGCTAGTTGTGGGGAGAATGAATGCATAATGTTCCGTCCACTCGTCTTTGAATATACGGTTTTCAGAGTCAACTTTTCTTTTTTTTGATACTGGCAACTAAGCTCCTATCTGTGATATTAACAGTTGAACCGCGGTCAAATCTTTCTGTTCTTTCTGCCTGCTTGTCCCAAGGTTCAGCAGATGATATTTGTATTGATGTGATTGGGTATGACACAGCCTCTTGTATTTGCATATAACGACGTGATTGGATTAGACGGGGCACTACTAGAGGTGGGCGTTGCTTCGAGAGAGAGCAAGAAAGAGAGGTTGCTGAGTTAAAGAGGCCGCTGCGCCCGGTTGATTTTTAAAAGCTGTCTAAAAAGTAATTTATTGACTTTTATATAACAAAATACGATGTTGTCCAGACCCGGACTGCGGTCCGCCAGTTGACTTTGGCTGCCCTATACCAGGGCTGCTCAACCCTCTTCCTGGAGATCTACTGTCCTGTAGGTTTTCAGTCCAACCCTAATTTAGCATATCTGATTCAGCTAGTTAAGGTCTTGTTGAGCAGCTAATTCGTAGAATCAAGTGTGTTAAATTAGGGTTGGACTGAAAACCCACAGGAAGGTAGATCTCCAGGAAGAGGATTAGGTAGCCTTGCCCTATACTGTATAGTGCTCTACAGTGCTCGACTTTTGACCAGGGCCCATACTCAGCACTATAGAGAAGCTGCAGATAATATACAAACACACATAACTGGGTTTACTGACTTAAGGGAACATCATATTTTTTCGTGACTCTTTGGTTTTTACAGGTACAAAATCAAATGCATACAAAGATGACCTTCACCCATCCCCCCTCAGTCCCATCCACCCATCCCCCCTCAGTCCCATCCAATCTCAGTCCCCATCCCCCCTCAGTCCCCATCCACCCATCCCCACTCAGTCCCCATCGACCCATCCACCCTCAGTCCCCATCCACCCGTAAACCATGTTTCCCACCCCGCCTAGGCCTCAATTGTTCCTTGACTGGCACCATTCATTCTCGCTTTTGATCATTCTAATGTTATAAATTCCAACAGTAACTGTATCCACTGATTAAATGGGAGAGGTGGTTGCCGTCTTAGAGCCAACGTTTTTTTCCGCAGCAGTAATATTCTCTGATTGATTGAGAGATTCAAAGGGCTATCATCTTTAAGTAACATAATAGATGCAAAGCATTGCATATTTCAATTTATGCTGTTCAAAATAAATGTTGTAACTTTGCCCCAGAAGCATTTAACTGCAGGACTCTCCCACATCATATGAACAAATATGCCTACCTGATTTAGGGGACACAGTGAATAGTTGGGAGTTGGGGGAAATTTAATTGTAAAACGTTTCCTTGATGTTAAATACAGTGTCACGCCCTGGCCTTAGTATTCTTTGTTTTCTTTATTATTTTAGTTAGGTCAGGGTGTGACATGGGGAATGTTTGTGTTTTATCGGTTTTGGGTGGTTATATGGTAAAGGGGGTGGTGGGTGTAGTGTATGGGTTTGTGTTGAGTGTATGTGTCTAGCTGTGTCTATGTTGGGTGTAAGTTGTCTAGGAGAGTCTATGGTTGCCTGAATGGGTTCCCAATTAGAGACAGCTGATTTCTGTTGTCTCTGATTGGGAGCCCTATTTAAGGTAGCCATAGGCTTTCGTTTGATGTGGGTAATTGTCTATGTCTGAACGTTTGTAGTCTGTATGTGCACTACGTTTATTAGCTTCTCGGTCGTTTGTTTGTTTGTTTGTTTGTTTGTTTGTTTGTTTGTTTGTTTGTTTGTTTGTTTGTTTGTTTGTTTGTTTGTTTGTTTGTTTGTTTGTTTGTTTGTTTGTTTGTTTGTTTGTTTGTTTGTTTGTTTGTTTGTTTGTTTGTTTGTTTGTTTGTTTGTTTGTTTGTTTGTTTGTTTGTTTGTTTGTTTGTTTTGTTTGTTTTGTAAGAGTGTTTTGTTTTCGGTTCTCCTTCTTCTAAATAAAAAAGAAGATGGCTTATTTTCCTACTGCTGCGTTTTGGTCCGTCAATCCTCCACACGATCGTGACAGAATTACCCACCAATACAGGACCAAGCGGCATGTAAAGCGGCAACAGGACCCACCTACACAGGATTCTTGGACATGGGAGGAGATACTGGATGGTAAGGGGCCGTGGGCACAACCGGGAGAATATCGCCTTCCTCGTGAAGAGCTGGAGGCAGCTAAAGCCGAGAGGAGGCGATATGAGGAGGCAGCACGGAGACAAGGCTGGAAGCCCGTGAGTACAACCCAAAAATTTCTTGGGGCGGGCCTTAAAGGGAGTGTGGCGAAGTCAGGTAGGAAACCTGCGCCTACTCCCTGTACTTACCGTGGAGAGCGAGAGTACGGGCAGACACCGTGTTACGCAGTAGAGCGCACGGTGTCTCCTGTACACGTGCATAGCCCGGTTCGGTACATTCCAGCTCCACGTATCGGCCGGGCTAGACTGAGCGTTGAGCCTTATGTCATGAAGCCGGCCCAACGCATCTGGTCACCAGTGCGTCTCCTCGGGCCGGCGTACATGGCACCAGCCTTACGCATGGTGTCCCCGGTTCGCCTACATAGGCCGGTGCGGGTTATTCCACCTCCCCGCACTGGTCAGGCGACGGGGAGCATACAACCAGGTAAGGTTGGGCAGGCTCGGCGCTCAAGGGAGCCAGTACGCATGCACGGTCCGGTATTTCCGGCGCCACCTCCCCGCCCCTACCCAGTACCACCAGTGCCTCCTCCACGCACTAGCCCTATGGTGCGTGTCTCCAGCCCTTTACCACCAGTGCCTAAACCACGCAACAAGCCTCCTGTGTGTCCCCAGAGTCCTGTGCGTCCTGTTGCTGCTCCCCGCACTAGCCCTGAGATGCGTGTCCACAGTCCGGTACCACCAGTTCCGGCACCACGCACTAGGCCTAATGTGCGCTCCCAGGGTCTAGTATGCCCTGTTCCTTCTCCCCGCACTAGCCCTGAGATGCGTGTCCCCAGCCCGGTACCACCAGTTCCGGCACCACGCACCAGGCCTACAGTGCGCCTCAGCCGGCAAGAGTCTGCCGTCTGCACAGCGATGCCTGAACTGCCCGTCTGCCAAGCGCCATCTGAGCCATCCGTCTCCCCAGCGCCATCTGAGCCGTCCGTCTCCCCAGCGCCGTCTGAGCCATCCGTCTCCCCAGCGCCGTCTGAGCCATCCGTCTCCCCAGCGCCGTCTGAGCCATCCGTCTCCCCAGCGCCGTCTGAGCCATCCGTCTGTCCCGAGCCGTTAGAGCCAGTCGTCAGTCAGGATCTGCCAGGGCCGCCAACCAGACAGGATCTGCCAGAGCCGCCAACCAGACAGGATCTGCCAGAGACGCCAACCAGACAGGATCTGCCAGAGACGTCAACCAGACAGGATCTGCCAGAGACGCCAACCAGACAGGATCTGCGGGAGCCGGCAGCCAGTCATGAGCGTCCAGAGCCGTCCAGCCAGGATCCGCCAGAGCCTTCCGCCAGCCAGGATCCGCCAGAGCCTTCCGCCAGCCAGGATCCGCCAGAGCCTTCCGCCAGTCAGGATCCGCCAGAGCCTTCCGCCAGCCAGGATCCGCCAGAGCCTTCCGCCAGCCAGGATCCGCCAGAGCCTTCCGCCAGCCAGGATCCGCCAGAGCCTTCCGCCAGCCAGGATCCGCCAGAGCCTTCCGCCAGCCAGGATCCGCCAGAGCCTTCCGCCAGCCAGGATCCGCCAGAGCCAGCCAGCCAGGATCCGCCCCTCAGTCCGGAGCTGCCGTCCCTCAGTCCGGAGCTGCCGTCCCTCAGTCCGGAGCTGCCGTCCCTCAGTCCGGAGCTGCCGTCCCTCAGTCCGGAGCTGCCGTCCCTCAGTCCGGAGCTGCCGTCCCTCAGTCCGGAGCTGCCGTCCCTCAGTCCGGAGCTGCCGTCCCTCAGTCCGGAGATGCCCCTTATCCTGGTGCTCTCCCTTATCCTGGTGCTCTCCCTTATCCTGGTGCTCTCCCTTATCCTGGTGCTCTCCCTTATCCTGGTGCTCTCCCTTATCCTGGTGCTCTCCCTTATCCTGGTGCTGCCCCTTAGTCCGGAGCTGCCCCTTAGTCCGGAGCTGCCCCTTAGTCCGGAGCTGCCCCTTAGTCCGGAGCTGCCCCTTAGTCCGGAGCTGCCCCTTAGTCCGGAGCTGCCCCTTAGTCCGGAGCTGCCCCTTAATTCAGTGGGGTTAATGTGGAGGGGGGTCATTTGGAGGAAGCTAAGGAGGCGGTTAGTGACTGTGGTGGGGTGGGGACCACGACCAGTGCCGGAGCCGCCACCGTGGAAGGAAGCCCACCCAGACCCTCCCCTAGACTGTGTGCTGGTGCGCCCGGAGTTCGCACCTTAAGGGGGGGGTTATGTCACGCCCTGGCCTTAGTATTCTTTGTTTTCTTTATTATTTTAGTTAGGTCAGGGTGTGACATGGGGAATGTTTGTGTTTTATCGGTTTTGGGTGGTTATATGGTAAAGGGGGTGGTGGGTGTAGTGTATGGGTTTGTGTTGAGTGTATGTGTCTAGCTGTGTCTATGTTGGGTGTAAGTTGTCTAGGAGAGTCTATGGTTGCCTGAATGGGTTCCCAATTAGAGACAGCTGATTTCTGTTGTCTCTGATTGGGAGCCCTATTTAAGGTAGCCATAGGCTTTCGTTTGATGTGGGTAATTGTCTATGTCTGAACGTTTGTAGCCTGTATGTGCACTACGTTTATTAGCTTCACGGTCGGTCGTTTGTTTGTTTTGTTTGTTTTGTAAGAGTGTTTTGTTTTCGGTTCTCCTTCTTCTAAATAAAAAAGAAGATGGCTTATTTTCCTACTGCTGCGTTTTGGTCCGTCAATCCTCCACACGATCGTGACATACAGTCTATGAACAAACTTAAAATGTATAAATTGTTTGTTCTGATTACGGGATGCCAAAGTCCTATTTTTCATTATTCTCTTCCAGTTAAAGGGTTGTTCAGATTCAATTAGATCTGTGGATCATACTTTTTTAATGGCTAGCTCAGAATAGGAGCTTTCCAAAAGTTGTTTATATATTATAGTCCTTTCGTGAGCCCATATCATTTATTTATGAATCCCATCATTGGATGGATTGTTAGTTGGGTTTCCCAAGGTAGTCCATAGTCCAGCGCCCCTTGTGTGCACATCCAGTAATACCGTATACCTCGGTATGGTACAGAAACTATATGACGATATGGAAATCTGGATATGGCCCAACCCTAGTATGTATCTTTCAAATCTTAGAATGCTCTCAAACCGTTACTGCCCATGATATCAGTAAAGGTACGAATTCCACATTTGGACCTTTGAGGGGGAATGTAAAAGGCCGCCCTCCAGATCACAAATATTGGAGTATGGGTATGCCATTTTGATTCCCAGTTACATTGTTTTCAATTTTGCACCAAACATAAATTGTGTGAGCAATAACCAAAGCCTAGTTTACATAGTTTAAGGGCTATATATAGTATCCGTGAAGACCACCTCTTCCAGGCAATAGGAGACACCATATTTCACTCTTAATATATAAGAACCATGTCCAAACCGATTTAGGCTGGGGCTAAATGCTAGTGTAAATCTGTAAATCTGTTAATTTTATCTGGGATTGTTTACCTTGTCATATACATTTTGAATCCGCACTATGAATTTTATCCCAACAGCCAGAAAGGGGAGACATGGGAAGCATTGAACTACAGAAATTCAGCCATGGTAATATGTTCATTTTGACAATAGATATTCTGCCGGTTAAAGCAACTGGGCTATTATTCCATCTACGGATGTCGGATTGAATTGATTTGAGCATTCTGTTAATGTTTCTGGCAGTGGTTTTATGAAATAAATATACAGTGAGGGAAAAAAGTATTTGATCCCCTGCTGATTTTGTACGTTTGCACACTGACAAAGAAATGATCAGTCTATAATTTTAATGGTAGGTTTATTTGAACAGTGAGAGACAGAATATCAACAAAAAAATCCAGAAAAACGCATGTCAAAAATGTTATGAATTGATTTGCATTTTAATGAGGGAAATAAGTATTTGACCCCTCTGCAAAACATGACTTAGTACTTGGTGGCAAAACCCTTGTTGGCAATCACAGAGGTCAGACGTTTCTTGTAGTTGGCCACCAGGTTTGCACACATCTCAGGAGGGATTTTGTGCCACTCCTCTTTGCAGATCTTCTTCAAGTCATTAAGGTTTCGAGGCTGACGTTTGGCAACTCGAACCTTCAGCTCCCTCCACAGATTTTCTATGGGATTAAGGTCTGGAGACTGGCTAAGCCACTCCAGGACCTAAATGTGCTTCTTCTTGAGCCACTCCTTTGTTGCCTTGGCCGTGTGTTTTGGGTCATTGTCATGCTGGAATACCCATCCACGACCCATTTTCAATACCCTGGCTGAGGGAAGGAGGTTTTCACCCAAGATTTGACGGTACATGGCCCCGTCCATCATCCCTTTGATGCGGTGAAGTTGTCCTGTCCCTTTAGCAGAAAAACACCCCCAAAGCATAATGTTTCCACCTCCATGTTTGACGGTGGGGATGGTTTCTTGGGGTCATAGGCAGCATTCCTCCTCCTCCAAACACGGCAAGTTGGGTTGATGCCAAAGAACTCCATTTTGGTCTCATCTGACCACAACACGTTCACCCAGTTGTCCTCTGAATCATTCAGATGTTCATTGGCAAACTTCAGACGGGCATGTATATGTGCTTTCTTGAGCAGGGGGACCTTGCGGGCGCTGCAGGATTTCAGTCCTTCACGGCATAGTGTGTTACCAATTGTTTTCTTGATGACTATGGTCCCAGCTGCCTTGAGATCATTGACAAGATCCTCCTGTGTAGTTCTGGGCTGATTCCTCACCGTTCTCATGATCATTGCAACTCCACGAGGTGAGATCTTGCATGGAGCCCCAGGTTGAGGGAGATTGACAGTTCTTTTGTGTTTCTTCCATTTGCGAATAATCACAGAAACTGTTGTCACCTTCTCACCAAGCTGCTTGGCGATGGTCTTGTAGCCCATTCCAGCCTTGTGTAGGTCTACAATCTTGTCCCTGACATCCTTGGAGAGCTCTTTGGTCTTGTTCATGGTGGAGAGTTTGGAATCTGATTGATTGCTTCTGTGGACAGGTATCTTTTATACAGGTAAGAAACTGAGATTAGGAGCACTCCCTTTAAGAGTGTGCTCCTAATCTCCGTTCGTTACCTGTATGAAAGACACCTGGGAGCCAGAAATCTTTTTGATTGAGAAGGGGTCAAATACTTATTTCCCTCATTAAAATGCTAATCAATTCATAACATTTTTGACATGCATTTTTCTGGATATTTTTGTTGTTATTCTGTCTCTCACTGTTCAAATAAACCTACCATTAAAATTATAGACTGATAATTTCTTTGTCAGTGGGCAAACGTACAAAATCAGCAGGGGATCAAATACCTTTCCCTCACTGTATATACTCAAAAATATTTAAAATGAGAAACGATTGGGATTCCATAAGTAGAGATAGAGTCCTCCAATGGGGTCTTGAGAGAGGAAGTAGGGCTGATTTGGTTAGATTCATTTTATAACTTGAGATGAAGCTGAATTTGTCTTTGATCTTCAATATGTTTGGGAGCAATTTAGATACATTGTCTAGATATAGTAAAATATTGTCTGTGTATAATGCGACGAAGTGATCAGTAGATTTTAGAGAAATTTGTGTTATCTCCTTTGATTGACAAATTGCCCGGGCCTGAGTAACCATGGATAATAAGAATAGCAAAGGCGAAATTGGATTGCCATCTCTGCTGCTTCTAGTGATTCTGAACGGAGGAGAGACGATATTGCCTGTCATAACTATGACTGAGGAATTGGCATATATTATTTTAATCATATTAATGAAATTGGAGCCAATTCCCATATGTTCAAAGACAGACCAGTGATATGACAATTTTAGTTCATCAAAAGCTTTTATTCACATCTCTCCCAAATGAACCTTTGTGAACATCTTTATTAATAATTTTGAGCGATAGTGGACCTAACATATTCCAAAAATGTAAATAGACCTCAGGAGGAATACCATCCCATTCAGGTCATTTGCCTTTATTCCACCACGAGTGACTTTTTACTGTGATTGTAAACTCATTGCTGTGAATGATGTCTATTGATGTGTGATGAACAGGTTGTTGCACTGTTGTTATCCCAAATGAACCCTTAGCCCCTATGCCCTATGCACTTGTGAGGATCTGAGAGCGATTTTCAGAGGTAATCAATATCCCAATACCTTGCAAGGTGGAACTATAAGACTTTTTACACATTTAGTTATGTTACAAAGTGGGATTAAAATGTATTTAATCGTCCTTTTATTCTCAACAATCTGCATGCAATACTCACACAATATACAATATTTTTTATTGATGAAAAATAAACACTAATATATCTTGATTAGATAAGTATTCAACCCCCTGAGTCAATACATCTTAGAATCACCTTTGATAGTGATTAAAGCTGTGTGTGTTTTGGGGTAAGTCTCTAAGAGTTTTTCCTACCTAGATTGAACAATATTTGCCCATTATTCTTTAAAGAATTCTTCAAGTTTTGTCAAGTTGGTTGCTGATCATTGCTAGACAGCCATTTTCAAGTCTTGCCATATATTTTCAAATCGATTTCAGTAAAAACTGAACTGTAACTAGGCCACTCAGGAGCATTCAATGTCGTCTTGGTAAGCAGCTCCAGTATACATTTGGCCGTGTATTTTAGGATATTGTCCTAATGAAAGGTGAATTTGTCTCCCAGTGTATTTTGGAAAGCAGACTGAACTAGTTTTTCCTCTAGTATTTTTCCTGTGCCTTAGCTCTATTCCATGTATTTTTTCCCCTAAACAAACTACCAAGTCCTTGCCGATGACAAGCATACCCATAACATGATACAGCCACCACCATGCTTGAAAATATGAAGAGCAGTACTCAGTGATGTGTTGTGTTGGATTTGCCCCAAACATAACGCTTTGCAATCAGGAAAAAAAGTACTTTTTTGCAGTTTTACTTTAGTGTCTTATTGCAAACAGGATGCTTGTTTCGGAATACAATGTTGTAATTACAATGTTGTTGATCCATCCTCAGTTTTGTTCTATCACAGCCATTAAACTCTGTTACTGTTTTAAAATGACTATTGGCCTCATGGTGAAATCCCTTAGTGGTTTCCTTCCTATCCGGCAACTGAGTTAGGAAGGACGCATGTATCTTTGTAGTGACTGGGTCTATTGATACACCATCCAAAGTGTAATTAATAACTTCACCAGGAGACTGAAAAGATTTGGCATGGGTCCTCAGATCCTCAAAAGGTTTTACAGCTGCATCATCGAGAGCATCCTGACTGGTTGCATCACTGCCTGGCTATGGCAACTGCTCGGCCTCCGACCGCAAGGCACTACAGAGGGTAGTGCGAACGGCCCAGTACATCACTGGGGCCAAGCTTCCTGCCATCCAGGACCTCTATATCAGGCGGTGTCAGAGCCACCCACGTCATAGACTGTTCTCTCTGCTACCACACTGCAAGAGGTTCCCAGAGCACCAAGTCTAGGTCCAAGAGGCTTCTAAACAGCTTCTACTCCCAAGCCATAAGACTCCTGAACACCTAATCAAATGGCTACTCAGACTATTTGCATTGCACCCCCCCTCTTTTACACCGCTGCTACTCTCTGTTGTTATCATCTATGCATAGTCACTTTAATAACTCTACCTACATGTACATATTACCTCAACTAACCGGTACCCCCCTGTATATAGTCTTGCTATTGTTATTTTACTGCTGCTCTTTAATTACTTGTTACTTTTATTTCCTATTCTTATCCGTATTTTTTTAAACTGCATTGTTGGTTGGGGCTCGTAAGTAAGCATTTCACTGTAAGGTCTAGTTGTTGTATTCTGTTGTAATCGGCGCATGCGACTAATAACATTTGGTTTGATTTGATTTGCTCAAAGGGATATTAAATGTCCGGGTTTTTTTGTTTGTTCTTTGTGAGGCATTGTAAACCTTCCTGGTCTTAATGGTTGAATATGTGCTTGTAATTCACTTCTTGACTGAGGGACCTTTCAGATAATTGTATGTGTGTGGTCCAGAGATGGGGTAGTCATTCAAAAATCATGTTAACCACTATTATTGTACACAGAATGAGTCAAAGTGTCACGTTCCTGACCTGTTTTCCCTTGTTTTTGTATTTGTTTAGTATGGTCAGGGCGTGAGTTGGGGTGGGCATTCTATGTTGTGTGTCTAGTTTGTCTGTTTCTGTGTTCAGCCTAATATGGTTCTCAATCAGAGGCAGCTGTCAATCGTTGTCCCTGATTGAGAATCATATATAGGTGGCTTGTTTTGTGTTGGGGATTGTGGGTGGTTGTTTCCTGTCTTCTGTCTTTGTGTTCTGCACCAGATAGGACTGTATCGGTTTTCACATTTGTTATTTTGTAGTTTGTATAGTGTTCACGTTATTTGTCTCTTCTTTATTAAATCATGTTGAACACTAGCCGCGCTGCATTTTGGTCCTCTCCTTCACCCCAGGAAGAAAGCCGTTACACAAAGCAATGTATTATGTGACTTGTTAAGCACATTTCAGCTTTCATTTTTAATGAATTTGTTAAAAAAAATACTTTGACATTATGGGGTATTTTGTGTGATCAGTGACACAAAATCTGAATTTAATACATGTTTCATTCAGGCTGTAACAAAAGATAATGTGAAAAAAGTCGAGGGGTGTGAATATTTTCTGAAGGCACTGTGCATGTAACAGTCTTCTTAGATCTCCACACAAACCCGTTCTAAAAAACGGGTTTGTTTTCATGATTTCTGGTGGATCATCAAAATAAATAAATCACATAACATTTTTGGACTCATTCAGCAGTTATTACCTAATCTAGTGGAATACTAATGGAATTTAATGTTGAAAGTTCAATTTATATTCCTAAAACATAAGTTGAAAATGATGCTGTTGCTGGTTCCCGTTGACAATAACTTTTGATAAATAGCCCAATGTCAAAACTCCATTTTGAAAATGAATCAAAACACAGTTTTTAAGTGTCCAAATCAGTAATCAGTATGCAGAAACAGTTCCTGATATATTGAAAACATAATCATAAAATGTACTACCTGCCTGCAAATGCCACAATATTATTTCATTGCCTTCATTTCCATGTGGTCAAAACGTCAGCTTGTGTAACGTAATAACACATACTGTCCACCTACAGGAAATTAGCGCAATATAAAATAATAGAATATGTAAAAATAAATCAACATTTCAATTTAGGCTGATAGGGTCTGTGCAGTGTCATTCATTCATTCCCTACCTACCTATGAGCATGCATCTCAATGACAGCATAGGACCTAATGGAGCAAAGAGTTTTCTTTCTTTCTGACTAACTAATATGACCAGGAAAAACTCTGAACCTAGACTAAGATACTTCAAAGAGGGCGGTGGACAAAAAACAACAACAGCAACAACAGCAACAACGCATACGTGTGACCGCCAAGGCTGACCCCTGTGCCCTCTCCTCTCCACTTACCAGGTTGCCTATGGACAGCATGCCGTTGAACTCGTCGGTCATGGGGTAGTGCTCCATGGCCATGAACAGGGTGTTGAGCACGATGCAGATGGTAATGGCTAGGTCCAGGAAGGGATCCATCACCATCACCTTGACCAGCGCCTTCAACTGCAGCCAGCGCGGACTGCTTTCCCAGATCAGGTACTTGTGGGCAAACTCATACCAGCACGGGTGGCACTTCTGACGCGACTCCTCCAGTTCTAGGAGGGGGAGAAGAGAGAGGGGGGAGGAGAGAGGGGGGGGGGGAGAGAGGGGGGGTTACACTTTTAAAATTCACACTTTGCCATTGTGGTGTAAGAGACTGTTCCGTGTCTAAGTAATGTACACTCTGCTACTTATCCACTTTTCTATCTTCCCTCAGTTGTGATTTTAGACTACTTAGACTACTCTTTCTGAAAATCCAACTTGACTTGGAAATTCCGCCAAAAATGTCCTCTTTATGCATTTTCTTCAGGAAGGTTAGCACAGTATGCCTTTTCCAGATGTTGGTTGGTAGGGCCAAGCTTGGGTGCCTAATGAGGAGTTTGATGAAGATTGACGGCAGCTCAACGGAGGCTGAAGATGAAGCTGCGAGGCCCTCTAACGTGTGACGCCTCTGATGTGTTTACTTGTTCGTGTCGTGTTGCACTGTGGCTTCTGCTGAACTGTCACCCTCTATCTAGTCCATAGGCACGGACGGTGTACAATTGAGGACAGCCTCAAGCCTCAGCAGATATGAGGAGCTCCTGTGCTCACACAATGGTCACCTTGATGGTCCACAGAGACCAGTGGCTATCAGAGTTTGTGGGAACATGATCATAATATGCAATTGGCACGCTGACTGCAGGAATGTCCACCAGAGCTCTTGCCAGAGAATTGAATGTTAATTTCTCTACCATAAGCCACCTCCAACGTCATTTTAGAGAATTTGGCAGTACTTCCAACCAGCCTCACAACCGCATGTAACCACGTCGGCCCAGGACCTCCACATCGGGCTTCTTCATCTGTGTGATTGTCTGAAACCAGACACCCGGAAAGCAGATGAAACTGAGGAGTATTTCTGTCTGTAATAAAGCCCTTTTGTGGGGGAAAACCCATTCCCAGTGGGTGGGCCTGACTCCTAAGTGGGTGGGCCTATGCCCTCCCAGCCCCATCCATGGCTGCGCCCCTGCCCAGTCATGAAATTAATAGATTAGGGCCTAATGAATTTATTTAAATTGACTGATTTCCTTACATTAACTGTAACTCAGTAGAATTGTTCAGTAAAAGACGATAACTAACTAAATACACCCAGATTTTTTTTAAACTAAACTAAATATATTTTTCATTTCGGCTGCCGAAAACGAGATGAGACAAATATCTTAACTGACCTTGTGTTTGTATTTTGTATTGTCTCTATGCACACTCACAGGGTCCTACACACTCACACATCATCTACACATTCACACATAATATGCACATACCTTTATTCTGACTCTACACACACACCCACACATACAAGCTGCTGCTACTCTGAAAATCTTATATCCTGTTGCCTAGTCACCTTAAGCCTATACATATCTATCTCCATCACTCCAGAATCTCTGCACATTGTTAATATGTTATTGGCACTAACCCTGTATATACTATGCTTACTGACTTACTTATTGTGTTCTTCATATTTCTTCTTATTTCGCGTGTGTTTTTTATTATATTACATTGTTATTGATTATTGCATTGTTGGGTTTTGAGTTTGCAAGAAAGGTATTTTACTGTACTTGTGCATGTGACATTAAAACCTGAAACTCAAAACATGAAACTTGAAACTTATCTCTGTGTCTCAAATCTGACTACTAAGTGGACTGGACAAGAGTTTTTGGAGAGATTGAGAGCTTTTCAGTGATATTTGTTTGGTCCAATCAAAAGCATGCATGACATTAGCAGAATTGTAAGGCTTTCTCATTGCAACTTTGCGATGCTGTCATTGGTGGAAAATATATACCATGCCCAGGTCATTCACGAGTCACCTCTCTGCCTGGCAACCGTTCTCCAATCTGGTGGCAACAAATCATTGATACAAATAAGATGGCTACTCACCCTTTGGTACAAGCTCCCGGTAGAAAAGGGGGCGAGCCATTTAACTTATCATGTTGATTCAAACAAGACCAAATGCCACATTTCCACGGGAGAAGACAGCATTTGCACCCACAAGTTGACGGGGAAATATACTACCAACTTCAAGACACATTTGAAAGATCCCAATATACTGTATATGCTCAGGTAAAAACAGATTGTAACAGATTGATAATGCTAGCTAGTTGGTTGGCTGCAACCTATCAGACCACTACTTATGACAGAACTTTGATTACAATATATTGTAGCTACAGTATGTCAATGGGTGTGATTTTTTTATCTGCTGCAGAGTAATGTGCTCTTCTGCCTATTTGGTGTTTGGAAGAGATGCGATAGGATGATATAAAGACAAATATGTTGGTATGGCAAGGCTATGTATTGTGTGCACATTGAAGTCAGGAATTTATGTTTACTATAGGTTAATGTGATGTGACTCAAATGTGACTAAAATGAAAGGGCATTTAGTTGACTAAAATTGCCCACTGTTTTCGGCATTTTGACATTAACTAGACTAAATACTTCTTCAAATTACAAAAATGTGACTTAATTATATTTTTGTCAAAATGACTAAAATTAGACTAAATAATAAAAAGAGTGCCAAAATAAACACTGGTACAGAGGCCCCTTACCCTCCAAGGCATCTGTTAGATAGCTGGCCCCACTCAGAGCTCGGTCCCTCCGCACGTGCTCTTCTCTGGACACCGGGCGAGGCAGCAGCATGGTGCTCAACTCAGTGCTGGAGTTTGGGCCCTGGAGGAGACAGAATGGTAGGCATATTGGTAAGGGAGAGGTGGCCATATTGGTGAGGGGAGGCGTCCATATTGGTGAGGAGAGGCAGCCATACTGGACATTAGAGGCAGCCATATTGGAGAAGAGAACTGTTGTAGTGGTGAGGAGAGGCAGCCATATTGGTGAGGAGAGGCAGCCATATTGGTGAGGAGAGGCAGCCATATTGGACGTTAGAGGCAGTCATATTGGCAAAAAGAGGTGTTGCTTTAGTGAGGAGAGGCAGCCATATTAGTGAGGTGAGGCAGCCATATTCGTGAGGAGAGGTAGCCATATGGGTGAGGAGAGGCAGCCATATTGGTGAGCCATATTTAGATTATTCTATGCAGTCAAATGCAATCTATATTCTCAGCAAGTGATTATGAAATTACTGAGTCATGTGTCAGGATTTCAGCTTAAACAAATATCTCATTATTTGTATCTCCTTCAGTTCAGCCTTTGCATAATCATTTCAGGACATAATTTCATCTATATTAATTGTACATTTATTTAAATACTACATGATTCTAGCTTGGAAACCACATCTGAGGAAATATACTACACTTCTAGTACAAGTACTGTAATTATGTTTTTATACTTCTATAATTTTTCATTTAATAATTTGTCTTGTCCGATTACCATGGAAACGGCACTAGTAAGACAAATTCAAAGATGACAGATAGAGAATTACAATCTCTAACCAGATAATACTAATGGATGTCTCTATTGGCTAAAAACATAGCTCATATTGTACATCGTAAAGCACCGCTCATATCTTATGTCATAAAGCTCTCTCTGTCTCCCTGCAGGCTTAGCAATGTCTACTACTCATACAAAATGGGATCAATAAGTCAATGAAACAAACACAGCAGCCATGGAGAGAGGACCATAAATATTTCCGCATCAAAATGTCCCATTTTTTAAACACCAGTTGTCAGTCAAGTCGCCTCCCAGAGGACAGGCTGATGGAGACGCACACACAAGCACACACACACATGCACACACACACAAGCACACACACATGCTGTTGAACACAGCAGTCACTTAGGCAAGGCTATGCTAACACACACACGTCTCACATTGAGTCCACAGACAGGCTTTTCAATTTATGTTGGGTCAATGGCTGGAACATGATTCAGGATAGAGGCAGGGTGGTGACAGTTATCTAAGACATTCACACACACACACACACACACACACACACACACACACACACACACACACACACACACACACACACACACACACACACACACACACACACACACACAAATCATCCCTAGAGCCATGTGATATCCTTATAACTTGTTACCTCCCAGCTGTATGTATCCATGATGGTGTGAATGACAGGGGTTAAAGGTAGTCCAATCAAAGCCTCCCAGACACAAATCAGCCTCCCTCTATGATTACATAACGTCTCATTGGTCTCCCAGGTAGTCGGGCTGGCAGGCATGAGTGACGCACATCCCCAGTGTCAGAGCGCACATAAAACCACCCACTCACTGTTTGGCAAGTAGGGAACCCACCACAAGACCATTCACCATTTCTCTCCTTTGTGGCCCTACCATCTCCATCTCCACCACCACCAACATTCATTTAGCATCTGTTGCTACTGTGCGTTGCCATGGTTGCGTTTCCGAGACAACCTGGCGTCTGTGCCACTCACGCACACGCACAGGCCCGCACGAACACGTGCACACACACTTCTCAATAACCTTCCACCACTATTCATCTGTATTAGCAGCAACACAGTGGTTTTAGTGCCTTTCCTGGCCAGTCCTTTGGGTGTGATGTTGCAGTGTACTGTATTGACCTCCAGAGCACAATACCACTGATTATAAATTAACTGTGCTTGTTCTTTTTGTTTGTGGTAAATAGACAAGCCTGTTGGTCAAATTCTTTAGATTTGTAGCTTTCTTTTTCATAATTTGTTGACATGGCACACTTTTGAAAGCTGTGTGTGTGTGTGTGTGTGTGCATGCTTACGTGAGTGTGTGTGTGTGTGTGTGTGCATGTGTGTGTGAGAGAATGAACAAGAGATATCAAGAAGGATCAGTAATAGCGATAGGATCATTGGAGTGTACTGACAACCATGCTGTTCTGGGAGCAGTCTGTTTAATGGGAGAGAGTAATAGAGATAGGATCATTGGAGTGCACTGACAAGCAGTCTGTTCCGAGAGCAGTCTGTTCTGGGAGCAGTCTGTTTCCTGGGAGAGAGTAATAGAGATAGGATCATTGGAGTGCACTGACAAGCAGTCTGTTCTGAGAGCAGTCTGTTTTGAGAGCAGTCTGTTTCCTGGGAGAGAGGAGCATCATGTTCTTTATTTGTGCACACACACACACACACACACACACACACACACACACACACACACACACACACACACACACACACACACACACACACACACACACACACACACACACACACACACACACACACACACACACACACACACACACACACACACACACACACACACACACACACACACACACACACACACACACACACACACACACACACACACACACACACACACACACACACACACACACATTTGATTTACTATCCTTGTGGGGACCAAACCATTTATTCCCATTCAAAATCATATTTTCCCTAACCCTAAATCTAAACCTAACTCAAACTGCTAAACATAAATTTAACCCCTAACCCTAATTCTAACCCTAACCCTAATTGTAACCCTAACCCCTAAGCCTAAAATAGCTATTTTCCTTGTGGGGCCCGGCAAAATGTTTTCTTGTTTTACTATCCTTATGAGGACTTTTGGTACCCACAAGGATAGTAAAACCAAACCACCCACACACAAGCGCACGCACACTCACACATGCACAAGCACTCGCGCACTCGCACACTCGCGCACTCGCACACTCGCACACACACACACACACACACACACACACACACACACACACACACACACACACACACACACACACACACACACACACACACACACACACACACACACACACACACACACACACACACACACACACACACACACACAAGGCAGTGATAGCATGGCAAGTGATCCATTGAGTATTAGAGAACATGCATTTAGGCTCTTCCCTTTTCCGTTCCTACACAGTTGTTCACATCCCTGCGGGGTAGTGTGAATCATCTGTTTTGAAACTGCAAATGAAACAGTGTGTTGTGTTAATGTTCAGTAGCCTAGCGGGGAAGAGGGAGCTGTTGGCTGTATCAGGTCACAGAGGTCTTGGCCAGTGACTCCAGGCAGCCTGAGGCTACTAAGTCCTGAGTCTACTCTACAGGATATGAGCTGGGGCCATTCCTTTGATACAGCTTTTTGCCACAGTAGTATCACCAGTTATCCACAGGGTGATTTCGCATGATGCATGCACATATGCAACCACACACACACACACACACCCACACGGACTCATACACACACACACACACACACACACACACACACACACACACACACACACACACACACACACACACACACACACACACACACACACACACACACACACACACACACACACACACACACACACACACACACACACTCAACTCAGAAACCCAGTGCTCACACTCTCCTCCTTGACCTTCTCCATGGTGCAGGCTGGGAGCCCCTGCGGGGCGACCCCGTTCTGGTCCATGGCCACGAACAGCTTCCCATTGACGTTGAGGAAGACCTGGGAACCCCGGCTTCCGGTGCTGTAGGTACTGGGCCTGCGTCTGGTGCTCCATGGGATCACCAGGGACCCAGTACGACTGTGTGTTCCCTCATTGTCCCCATGGATGCTGAACTCGTCGTCGGCGAAGTCACCCTCCGAGTCTTTGTTCCGGGGACGGAAGCTGAAGATGCTGACGTTGCTGCCTCGTCTGGTACGTGTGGAGATGGTGCGGACGAGGAGTGGATGTGTCGGCTGGTCGGGGAGTGGAGAAAAAGTTTAAGTGGGAAATATGGTAGGGAAGTCCTATGTTCGAAAAGAGTAAGATACTTGACTCAAACCCTGGAAATCAGATAATACTTTTACAAATAAGAATTGCCATTGATCTCAGTAGTTTCAGACTGGTAACGTTATTAGGGGAGAAAAATCTATATCCCAAAATATATATATACAGTACCAGTCAAAAGTTTGGACACACCTACTCATTCAAGGGTTTTTCTTTATTTCTACTATTTTCTACATTGTAGAATAATATTGAAGACATCAAAACTATGAAATAACACATATGGAATAGTGTAGTAACCAAAAAAGTGTTAAACAAATCAAAATATTCTTCAAAGTAGCCACCCTTTGCCTTGATGACAGCTTTGCACACTCTTGGCATTCTCTCAACCAGCTTCATGAGGTAGTCACCTGGAATGCATTTAAATTAACAGGTGTGCCTTGTTAAAAGTTCATTTTTGTAATTTCTTTCTTAATGCGTTTGAGCCAATCAGTTGTATTGTGACAAGGTAGGGTGGCACAGCAGTCTAAGGCACTCCATCTCAGTGCTAGAGGCGTCACTACAGACCCTGGTTCGATTCTAGGCTGTATCACAACCGGCCGTGTGATACAGTCCAATAGGGCAATTGGCCCAGCGTAATCCGGGTTAGGGTTTGGCCGGGGTAGGCTGTCATTGTAAATAAGAATTTGTTCTTAACTGACTTTCCTAGTTAAATAAAACATTTTTAAAAAGGGTTGGTATACAGAAGATAGCCCTATTTGGTAAAAGACCAAGTCCATATTATGGAAAAAACTGCTCAAATAAGCAAAGAGAAAAGACAGTCCGTCATTGCTTTAACATGAAGGTAAGTCAATCAGGAAAATTTCAAGAACTTGGAAAGTTTCTTCAAATGAGGTCGCAAAAACCATCCAGCGTTATGATGAAACTGGCTCTCATGAGGACCGCCACAGGAAAGGAAGACCCGGAGTTACCTCTGCTGCAGAGGATAAGTTCATTAGAGTTACCAGCCTCAGAAATCGGCAGTTAACTGCCCCTCAGATTGCAGCCCAAATAAATGCTTCACAGAGTATATGTAACAGACACATCTCAGCATCAACTGTTCAGAGGAGTCTGCGGGAATCAGGTCAAATTGCTGCAAAGAAACCACTACTAAAGGACACCAATAAGAAGAAGAGACTTGCTTGGGCCAAGAAACACAAGCAATGGACATTAGACTGGTGGGAATCTGTCCTTTGGTCTGATGAGTACAAATTTGAGATTTTTGGTTCCAACCGCTGTGTCTTTGTGAGACGCGGAGTAGGTGAATGGATGATATCCGCATGTGTGCTTCCCACCGTAAACATGGGGGAGGAGGTGTGATGGTGTAGGGGTGCTTTGCTGGTGACACTGTCCGTGATTTATTAAGAATTATAAGCACACTTAACCAGCATGGCTACCACAGCATTCTGCAGTAATACGCCATCCCATCTGGTTTGCACTTAGTGGGACTATAATTTATTTATCAACAGGACAATGACCCAAAACACACCTCCAGGCTGTGTAAGGGCTATTTGACCAAGAAGGAGAATGATGGAGTGCTGCATCAGATGACGTGGCCTCCACAATCACCCAACCTCAACCCAATTGAGATGGTTTGGGATGAGTTGGACTGCAGAGTGAAGAAAAAGCAGCCAACAAGTGCTCAGCATATGTGGGAACTCCTTCAAGACTATTGGAAAAGCATTCCAGGTGACTACCTCAAGAAGCTGGTTGAGAGAATGCCAAGCGTGTGCAAAGCTGTAATCAAGGCAAAGGTATATTTTGATTTGTTTAGCACTTTTTTGGTTACTACATGATTCCATATGTGTTATTTCATAGTTTTGATGTCTTCACTATTATTCTACAATGTAGAAAATAGTAGAAATAAAGAAAAAACCCTTGAATGAGTAGGTACTGTATGTCCACACTTTTGACTAGTACTGTACCTATTTACAAAACCTGAAAGCATACTATTAGATTCAGAATGTTTGTATTTATCCATGGTATTTTATCCATGTTGAAACATCATGATGAAATTTGAATCCATTAAGAATGCATAATGATGATATTCACCCTGCCCCCATCCAATGTATCCACCTTCAACGTCTTCACGTATCCCTGCTCCACGTCTCCCCCATTCTCTACCTCCTCCACCAGTTCCTCCAGACTTCTCCTCCTGCTCTGCAGCTCCTTGTGGTCAGGGAGAGGCAGGCCCGGGGACAGTTCCGGGGACATCAAGGATTCTGTATCCTGAGCTTTCTGAGTAGGAAATGCAAAGGATCAGCTCAAAGAGGCATAGTCCTTTTTCAACATATTGTGTCATTCAAAATGTACTAAACTCCCATACCAGCTAACCAATTGAAAGAAATGTCTACCGTCCAAATTCCCAATATCGAAAGCATCAACGCTTAAATTCCATGACGTAAAACTTTACGTCTTACCTGCGCTTCCCTCTTGAGGCGCTCCATGGCCAGCTGGAACTCTTTCTCTTTCTGCCAGGCCTCCTGGATGGTGGCCTGGTTCTGCTCCTCGTAGGCCATGGCCACAACAGCTAGGATCAGGTTGACCAGGTAGAAGGAACCCAGGAAGATGACCACCACGAAAAACACCATGTAGGTCTTCCCTGCTGACCGCAGAGTCTGGGGAGGGATTGATCGATGGATGGATGGTTGGGCAAAAAGTATGTTATAAAAGACAGAGGGTTTGATTTTTGCAAGTTAATGTTAGTTTAAGCTTAGGTTTAAGATTGTGGAAGATTGTAGAAGACCTCCAAGACCTTAAATACATTACTGTAAACAAATAGACTTATTTTCTTCCAACGATCTATGACCTGTATGTGGATATTGCTTGAAATGAACCTGGTCATTTCCTGGTGTTCATACTGACCTGGTGATAGAGGTTCTCCCAGTAGTCTTGTGTCATGAGCCGGAAGAGGGAGAGGAACGCCCAACCGAAGCTGTCAAAGCTGGTGTAACCATAGTTAGGGTTCCTTCCTGCCTTCAAACACTCAAACCCATCTGGACAATGCCTGCAGAGAAAACAGAAAGAAAACATCAAGAAAATGTCATGTTTGGCCCTAGTCCAGAAACAAGGTCCTAAACCGTAGGAACTAATGTAGATCTTACAGAGCAAATACCAAACTGCATGTTGCATTTTTGTTCTGTCAGTAGGCCCAAATATGTCCCTTTACTACAAAAACGTAAACAAGGTCATACTGTATAAAATGATGCTGCAGATTGGATCCCATGCCAATATGCTGCCTCCTTAGTGTGTACAGTTCATGCACATTCACTGGCTTGTCATTGCCACACAGTGAGCTCATCCCACGCCTGTTATCTTAGCGAAGGGTGGCCATTAAGATAAATAACCGTGTCCACAGGCCTTGAGCTTTATCCATGCGACAAGGTCCCGTACCAGTCATCCCCATCGTGTGGTACAGATAATACTAATTCAATAAGCTGAAATATCACGGATGTAATTTACAGTTTATAAGCTTATCAGAGTATTTTGTGATTGTTCTTCAAATGTACATTACATAGTGGAACTGGTTTAGACATATTTCCATGACTAACTGTGTAAGAAAGCAATGCCACTACACTGCAATGCCACTGCATGCCACCCCACGTTAGAAACCACCCCCATATTCTTGTGACAAAAAGGTGAGTCACTCTGACCTCCGGCTTCTTCAGACGCGGACCCTGTTAGGGGGGCTGTGGTGAAACGGGTGGGCGTCAGGAAGAGCGAGGCGGGGGAGTTGAAAGGACGTGATGCCACCAACCTGCTATCACGCCAGTCACTCTCCCCTTCACAGCACCCCAGCCCTTCACCCATCCCTGCAATGCCCACCACACCCGCAGCCTGCTTGCCCGGCCAGGCAACACCTGTCTGTCAGCGGCCTTGGCCGTGGCCGCGGCATGCGGAGGGAGGGTGTGAGGGTGTGGGGCGATGGACGCTATCACCCACCAGACACCTCTCTGTGTATCTGGAGGACGTGTCAATGGACATGCCCCACTTCAGACCCCCGGGAGGCCGCTAACGGGAGGCCTCAAACCCACCACACACACAATTCCCATACGGTGGCATGACATGTCTGAACTGCAGAATTTCATTTAGCATTGTTTTTAAGATGCATTTCCTAGATTTCCAATTTCCAATTCTAAGTACACCCTTTTTGTGTTTTCTGTATTTTTTTATCATGGGTGCATGTACACATCCATAGTAACTCACCCAAAATATGGTAGCTGAATAATGTTTTGTTATTTTTCTAGGGGCATAAATTCTTATGACCTTTCGGGAAAACCAGGAAAGAGTGCCAGGGATTGCTATAACTTAACAATGCCTCACACTGTAACTAAAAGTACCAAGTTTGGTAAATGAATGTTCTTACCCTATGTCTAATTGGACTGCACAGAAAGTGTCACTACAGCAGTCACACAAATGTAGCTGTTGTTGAGCCCCAAACATAAAACATCCACAGAATCAGATCACTTTTATAGGACACAAGCAATCGAAACCCCGCCTGCAGTTTGTGTTGTGATGAGTAACGTGTTGTATTGTTGTCAGAGAGAGAGAGAGAGAGAGAGAGAGAGAGATGAACCCTGACACAGAGGAGTCACTGAGAGTATCTGTCAGAGTAACTGCTTTCTCTCAGCACTCCGGCAGCTGGGGGTGCGATCGACCGCTATCCTATCTCTCGCCAGGGCACTGGGCATTCTGACATGGAGCTATTTTTGGCACCAGCAGTGAGCCCCGGTAACTATCCCTTTAAGAGGATCTGGGAAGGGGTGGGTGTGTTGTGGGAGGGTTGGTGGATGATGAACTGTATCCCTGTGAGGATAGTGACTACCTGACAGTTCCTCACAACACGCTGTTGAAAAGTTAGATGTGATGTACATTTGGGTCTATACTGTAGACCTAATACCTTGGAAACTGTCAAGGAAGCATCAGCACTCCACTGACAACAGTACAGAGAAAAAGAGAGGCCAAACAGATTGGCAGCAGCAAAACAGTGTCGGTGGTGTACTTGGAAAACATGGTAGTAGTAGGCTGTTAAAAGTATCAAATCAGCTGGCGAGGATTAATTGAAACATCAGATCGCTATATCCGAGTACATGGCCCATGTGACAAACAACAGTTCTGATGTGTGTTCATCAGATCAGACATGGCCCCCCTCTCCCCCATCCCTCTCCCTCTTATCCCAGCCACAGATGAGCTCCAATAGTTGATAGGATACAACATAAAAGTGAACAGAAGTGGGAGCAGGGGAGTGTTCCCTACGATCACTTTGTGGAGGGAACATTGGCTTGGCTGTGAGTTGAGTCACCCCTTCCAACCCTTCCACCCTGTGAAACAACAAAGCCTGGCGGGAAGGCTTCAAAGCCTGGCTGGGAGAGGAAGGTGCCCTCCTAGACCTGATGTTCTCACTGCTCAGATTTATGCCCAGGTTTACCAAGTCAGTGTTCGTTAGGCTCCAAATGGAAGAAAACTAACTGAAACAGGGAGGGACTACATAGACTTGTCCAACAAGAAATGTTAATTTTAGTTTACTATTATGTGCCCTAGTGAATATGATCCATGATTGTGCCCAGGCTGCTTCACCGAGTGACCAACCACAGGCTAGGAATAGCCAGACTGAGTCCTTCATTAAAGCTTGCAAACAATTTTTTTTAAACATTTTGCTGTGGAAAACATAAATGCGTGTTTCTTATTGGTCAAATCGAGGTTGTCCCTCCCTGTTTTAGTCAATTTTCTTCTGTTTCCTGTATGAACCGGATCGTGATGAAGAACTCTGCAATAGGCTTTAGCTCTTACACAACCACGCTTCCTCCTCAGGCACTGATACAGGCAGAGTGAACACATCAGCAAAAGAGGATGACAATCAGCAAAAGAAAAGAGAACTACGATTCATACACTGGAAACAATGTGTACGTCAAGAACGAAAATGAATAGTTTGGGTATGTATTTTGTCACTCCATAAGACGTGTTTTAACAAAATTGCAATATTCACTGGAAATGTAAGTTTAATCTTTTTTCTGAATTACATGTCTATCTGCTCAAGGCATCCATAACGCTAAAGTTGACATTACAACCAGTTAGCCTAATATTAGAGAGTTCTAGGACTGAGGTCTATGAGAATGAAAGTACTTAACATTTCTATAGCAACAGTATCTAGGAGGTTGTTGCCCATGGAGATTGTTTTGTGTGACCTGTGGATTGGTCTCTCAGATTGGTTTGTCATGATTTATGTGGTGTTTTATGCCTTTTCTTGTTTCCAGTGTAGCTTGTGTAGATTAGGACAGATTGTCTGATTAGGTTAAAATGCCATACAATATTTCCTATGTTATTCATGCATTTACAAAAAAGTTTAGTTTCCTTGCATAATTATTTCATAGATTTTTGAGTTCTCTTAGGTCAAATAGCAATAAAGTAAAAGGTCTGGAGAAACAAACAAACAGTCAAGCGTCATATTACTATTCTGTTTCCAATGGGCTATTTTGAGGTGGACCCGGACAAATAATAGAAGCGGACATACTCATGTTACATTTAAAGCATCTAAAATACATCCTACTTACAGTTTATTTATACTACCTCTTATCTTAATGAACATCATTTTACACTCTGTAATTACCAGTGTAATACATGCCTGCTGAGGGGTTTTTATAATAAGAGTATTTACAGTACTAAGAAAAGACCAGATCATCAAAGGAGTCCTTCAGCTGGTATCGTAACTGGGCAATAATGGCGCAATTGTTAGCATACCCTTGGACTATCTTAAAGTATTCTGTGAAGTTTCTCTGAATCGCCACCCTAACAATATAGGCCAGTGATAATGTCATTCGAAAAAATGTTAACAGCAAAGCTAGCCAGCATTAATATCGACAGAAATAAAGGCCCTTCAACTTGCACTTGATATAAATGCAATTAGCGAGCTGTTACATTCAATTTGATGACTCGTCAAGTAGAACTGGAGTCAGAGAAATAAATGGAGTTAAGAACATGGCACATACAGAGAGCCTAGGGTGGGGGAGAGCAAAAAGGTGGATCGTAAGTGAGAGCCAATAATCTTCACTTTGCAGTCAGGGTAGCCATTAACAAAGCCATTAGAGTGAAGCCAAAAAGCTTAAAAAGGATCAAATGTGACTAAAGTGGAGGAGCAAACCCACTAGCCCCCCTCCCTCTGCCTCTCCACCCCCTACACACACACCCCTACACCCCCATTTGGAATGCCAGATATAACTGCTCATGTCGATTGTATTTGTACTGAGTGAAACCAGCCTAAATGTATGTGCCAATCTATGACAGAGATTTTGTCTTGGAAGGGATATTAAATAGAATGTTTATTTCTTTCAGTTTGATAAGGGACAGTAGTAGTTCTACGGAAGACCTGGGCCGTAGTCATCAAGCATTTTTTTCTCAGAAGTTTGATAAATATTGGCCCAGATCCATGTCCATTTTGATTGACAGCAAAAGGTTCCAGTGAGTGACCAGCTGAATGTGGGACGAGCCTATGGGAGCATTGATTTCTACAGACCTTTATTGACACTATGAGACAGAGGTAGCCAGACCAGTAAACAAACACCACAGAGACAAACAAATACCATTGTCTGCCATGTATTTATCTTAAAGGGTGTTGTGTTAATACAAGCTCAGAAATGGCATTTAACATATCATCTCAGTTCATCTCTACAGAAAAATTACATATATTATATACACTACATGACCAAAAGTATGTGGACACCTGCTCATTGAATATCTCATTCCAATTATGGGCATTAATATGGAGTTGTTCCCCCCTTTGCTGGTATAACAGCCTCCACTCTTCTGGCAAGTCTTTCCACTAGATGTTGGAACTTTGCTGCGGGGACTTGCTTCCATTCAGCCACAAGATCATTAGTGAGGTCGGGCATTGATTTTGGGCGATTAGGCCTGGATCGTAGTGTTCGACGGGGTTGAGGTCAGGGTTCTGTGCAAGCCAGTCAGGTTCTTCCACACCGATTTTGACAAAACATTTCTGTATGGACCTCGCTTTGTGCATGGGGGCATTGTCATGCTGAAACAGGAAAGGGCCTTCCCCAAACTGTTGCCACAGCGTTGGAAACACAGAATCATCTAGAATGTCATTGTATGCTGTAGTGTTAAGATTTCCCTTCACTGGAACTAAGGGGCCTAGCCCGAACCATGAAAAACAGCCCCAGACCATTATTCCTCCTCTACCTTTACTTTACAGTCATCCCTCCGCATTCTGGCAGGTAGCGTTCTCCTGGCATCTGGCAAACCCAGATTTGTCCGTCTGACTGCCAGATGGTGAAGCATGATTCATCACTCCAGAGAACATGTTTCAACTGCTCTAGAGTCCAATGGCATCAAGCATTACACTACTCCAGCTGATGCTTGGCATTTCGCATGGTGATCTTAGGCTTGTGTGCGGCTGCTCGGCCATGGAATCCCTTTTCATGAAGCTCCAGACTAACAGTTATTGTGCTGACGTTGCTTCCAGAGGCAGTTTAGAACTCGGTAGTGAGTGTTTTTCACACGCTACTCGCTTCAGCACTCGGCGGTCCCATTCTGTGAGCTTGTGTAGCCTACTACTTTGCAGCTGAGCCGTTGTCCTAGACGTTTCCACTTCACAATAACAGCACTTACTGTTGGCTGGGGCAGCTCTAGCAGGGCAGAAATTTGATGAACTGACTTGTCGGAAAGATGGCATCCTATGACGGTGCCACATTGAAAGTCACTGAGTTCTTCAGTAAGGTCATTCTACTGTCAATCTTTGTCAATGGAGATTGCTTGGCTGTGTGCTCAATTTTATACACCTGTCAGCAATGGGTGAGGCTGAAATAGCCAAATCCACTAATTTGAAGGGGTGTCCACATACTTTTGTATATACAGTGTATTTCACTTAACATTTTCGAGGCAGTTCCATCCTCTGACCACTTAGATGGGAGTTTGGAATTTTGTTAAAGAGTAAGAAATCATAGCACAAAAAAATGAATGTGAGACATTATTTAAGGCCATGTAAGGCCACAGTATTTAATACCTTTATTGTTCCATTTAAATGTAATAAATGGGGGGCCTCCCGGGTGGCGCAGTGGTTAAGGCACTGCATCGCATCCCGGGTGGCGCAGTGGTTAAGGCACTGCATTGCAGTGCTAGCTGTGCCACCAGAGACTCTGGGTTCGAGCCCAGGCTCTGTCGCAGCCGGCCGTGACCGGGAGGTCCATGGGGCGACGCACAATTGGCCTAGCGTCGTCCGGGTTAGGGAGGGTTTGGCCGGTAGGGATATCCTTGTCTCATCGCGCACTAGCGACTCCTGTGGTGGGCTGGGTGCAGTGCACGCTGACCAGGTCGCTAGGTGCACGGCGTTTCCTCTGACACATTGGTGGGGCTGCGCGCTGTGTTAAGAAGCAGAGAGGCTTGGTAGGGTTGTGTTTCGGAGGACACAAGTCTCTCCCGAGCCCGTACAGGAGTTGTAGCGATGAGACCAGACAGTAACTACTAACAATTGGATACCACGAAATTGGGGATAAAATTATAAAATATATATATTTTTGAATCAATGGCTAAAATATACCGACTAATTGGTCACCAAACTTCAAAGCTGATTTATGCCGTGTTCACGTGCTAGTCGGAACTAGAAAATTTGATCATTTCCGACTTGCTAACTGGTTGAACGTGGAACATATATAACTACAACCAGTTAGCAAGTCGGAGTTTCCTAGTTCCAACTAGTACTTGAACGCTGCATAAATCAGAGCTTTGGAGTTTGCTGACCAATCACCATGCACCAAACAGACAAAGCTTGGAGCCTGGCTGTTTTATCATTCGTGGACACAAGCTGGAGCGTGCGATTGGATTGGCTGTTATCTCTCAGAGAGACAGACAAATATGTCCTTTGTCTCCGTGTGGCTGGAGGCAGATGTTACATTTACCGTGTCCCCAGCCTGCCATAACTCACCCCAAGGGACCATTACTCTGCTCTCCCTTTAGGCAATAACACACAACCCATATGTCTTTCCTACTTTCCATTACATCTTCAATAGATTCCCAGTCTCACAGGAATTTTTTTTAAGAAAAGAGGGGGGATGGAAGATTAGAATGTTGAAATATCACGGTATCAATTACAGCAGCTTTTTAAATATCATTTTTTAACCATTTGGGGTGGGAGGGTGTTGAAAGCATGAGCTAGCATCACGTGACATTGAGGGCATTGGTAGAGGCTTGAATTTGATGGAGACTGCCTGTGTGATTGCCTGTGTGAGTTCCTGGAAAAGACATGGATGAAATGTCATTGGTATTCATTTTCCATAATTATTTTGTAAGTATAAAAGTAGGAGATTAAATTGAAAGTGGGGACTATTTTGTCTGTGTTTGTGGTTGGAGCAAAATGGAAACCGTGGGGCACATTAGAGCTTGGCACCCAACAGAATACAGATGGGTATTATTTACTTTGTAAAACCCTAGATCTTAGCCCTGGGACTACTCTCCTGCCACTCCTGCCCATTGCTCCAAAATCACTTGGCGTTACAGGATTAGAGCGTTGGCAGGACGGGTCATGCTAGTGTTGAGGGCATTCATTAATTCCATGTCTATGTAAAGTACATTCATTTGATGAGTAGTTGGGCTGAGAATGGGATTCAGAATGTCTCAGAACAACAATAGAATGATTGGGAAAGTTGCCATCTGATGTTAACTTGATGAATATTAAAGATGCCCCCTTTATCCTTCCTGAAAGTGACTATCATGTTGTTGCTTAATGGCTAAGAAAGATGCCACACTTCATGGACACATTTTTCACTGTTGCATACTCAGTGTAGTTGTGTTCAGGCTCGCCTTCTTTTCTGTGGATACAATTGCCACTGGGTGTCCTAAAATGTACACAGTACACAATTGATGTCAGAGGTTACATGTTGATATGCTAACTGCAGTCTCCCATGGCTCAACCCGTCATACTGTCATCCAGAGGGCCGCCGTGTACTAGCATGTCACATTCATGGCCAGGGTGATGAGCCGACACGTTTGGTGATTTACCCCCAGCCATGCAACATGCATGTTCTCCCAATTGCCATTCCCATCTCAGTCTAAAATACATCCCCTCGTCATTCCAAATCTTGGTCCAGAATACATCAGTTTTGGGTCTAGGTCAATGTCGTTTCACTTCAGTGAATGTGAGAGATATATTCAGGAATTGTAAATTGACCATTATTTTCTGAGATATTATTATTTTTTAAAAATTGGACCCAATCCTTAAAGATTATCCAATGTTAAAGTGACACACACCAAAGTTATTAGTTAAACTAAATGACTATTTATAAGCTGGGCTTACTTCTTTTATATATACAGTACCAGTCAAAAGTTTGGACACACCTACTTATTCAAGGTTTTTCCATATTTTGTACTATTTTCTACGTTGTAGAATAATAGTGAAGACATCAAAACTATGAAATAACACATATGAAATCATGTAGTAACCAAAAAAGTGTTGTGGATGGCCTCCACAATCCACAATCACCTGACCTCAAGCCAATTGAGATGGTTTGGGATGAGTTGGACCGTGGACTGAAGGAAAAGCAGCCAACAAGTGCTCAGCAACAAGTGCTCAGCATATGTGAGAACTCCTTCAAGACGGTTGGAAAAGAATTCCAGGTGAAGCTGGTTGAGAGAATGCCAAAAGTGTGCAAAGCTGTCATCAAGGCAAAGGCTGGCTACTTTGAAGAATCTCAAATATAAAATATATTTTGATTTGTTTTTACACTTTTTTGGTTACAACATGATTCCATATGTGTTATTTCATAGTTTTGATGTCTTCACTATTACAATGTAGGTAATAGTAAAAATAAAGAAAAACCCTTGAATGAGTAGGTGTGTCCAAACTTTTGACTGGTACTGTATATATATTATCATTTTTTCCAGGCAGTCTCTCCAGGCAGTCTCCCGTCCCAGTACTAACCAAGCCCAACCCTGAACAGGCGTGTCCAGGGTGGTATGGCTAAAAGCATATTTTATTACCCTGTTTTCTCACCGAATTAGGTCGCTTGGCTCATCTTTGCATCTCCTCAATGGGCTCGGGAGAGGCGTAGCTCGGCTTACTTCTATCCACATTACTCAAACTGTGCTATAATAACTTGGGGTGCACGCATCATGACAGCAAAAATATCTACAAAAACCTGTGGGATTCGGTTCATCTTGGACCTGCAAGCCTACTGTGTAGCGCACCAGTGTCAATCCGCATGACTCAAAAACGTATTATCCCTCTGAGCTAAAGCCTAAGCACACATTAGTGCTAACACGTCTTCCCGTCCAATGCAAGGTTACTCATCAAGCATAGTTTGAGGAAACCAATTCTGGCATATTAGCAACTCAACCATAGTTAAAGTCACTGTCAAGGCCCACTCGCTTGTTAAAGCCTATTGGCTCTCACAGGATGGATGGTGGTTGATAAGCCCATGGTGTCTTCTCTCTACAGCCTGAGGGCAGCTGAGTCACCATCAGTCGCCATCACTCCGTCTTGCTGACTCACACCCTCAGAGCCAGGCTATCTCTGTTGACTTAGCCACACAGCGACAGGCATCATCTCAGCCACCTAAACCCTAACCTCAGGGCCCCTTTGTGACATCCTCTGGTACTGCTCAACAGCATGTACTAGACTAGAGGATGCAACATGAGGCTAAGGTTCATGAGGCTATGGATCATGAGGCTATTGTTAAACCATATACAGTACAAGCCACCGTCACACTAGCCTGGTGGTCTGGTGTGTTTGGTATTTCGCCAACCCTTCTCTGTTTTTGTTCCTTACCATGCCAAACAAGATCAACAAGAGGGGAGCTGGCTACAGCACATACAGAATGGTACTAACCTATCTTCACAGTGATGCACATTCATAATTATTGGCTATTGTTCACTGACATTTTCTATAGCAATAGAACGAGGAGAAAGAGCAGTGTCACTTACCCAGCATCACTCCCGTCCCCACATATTAAGGCATCCTTAGCTCCCTCCACTTTGTAGTAGTTGTCTGAAAAAGGGAGAAAGATATATTTTTTTTTGATTACATTGCCCCAGTATTGCTGAATGTGCCCAAAAGCATTAGTATCTCAAGGTTAAAAGTATTTCAATGGTACCTTATGACCAGAACTCCTAGTCCTGAAAAGGCAGCCTGCCCTGCTTGGGGAAAGTTGTTTATTGACTGTATTATATTAATCACTGATCTCAAATCAGCCCACCCTTAAATAACCCACTGGATGTAGGATTTTAATCATTTATCAAATTAAGAAAATGTTGTCGTTTTGTGTTTCACCCGAGCTTTTAGGGACCAGTAGCCTTCCTAGGACATTTTACATATTTTTAAGGTGATGTATAGCGGAGCCTGCTTGAAGTTGAAGGGGGGGTGAATGAATGAATAGCATACTAGAACCCAGTAACTGTGTTGCTGCCGACTCCCACAAAAAAAGATGAGTCTTACATTTTGACAAGTCTGTTTTTTTTAAATGAGCTATACATCGTTGCTGTGTTAAAGAAAAAATTATAGATGTAATCTCAGGAAACAATATTGAGCTGTTCTTTGTTTTTGCCTTGTTTGTTTGGCAGTGGTGTTTACTGTCATTACATCATGATGGTCAGGCGTCATGCGGTCTCGTCAGGTGACAATCATTCACCATTAGAGGAACGTCAGTCCATTTAAACATCTGTTCCACATCAGTGTTGTGCAGCAAAGGTTAGCACGCAATGATTTGTGTTGGTGAGGGTGGACCCTAGTAGTCCCATCGCTGCAGGGCTGTCTCTGTTATTGCCTGTTTGGATAGTACAGTACAGAGGACAATGGAACAGAACACTGCCATGTCCTGTGTGTCCATAATGAGCCTCAAACAACTGCTGTGTGAGCCGTTTTCTAGGATACACATTATCCTCTGTAAACATGTTACGCTATGGCTGCATGTAACGTTTGGTTGACGTCACTGTCACACAACAACTGTGAGACTTACGCAAAGCTAAGAGACCCACGACCAACAACATGACCATATTAGTGCAGTTAAGAAACATCAATCACTACAACAGCATGTGAGCCAGACCTGGGTTCAACTAGTTGAAATCGTTCAAATACTTTACCTGTGTTTGATTAAGCTTGGCTGGCGCAATGGAATCAATGGAAGAGTCCCAAAAGTGCAAACTCTGTCCAAGTGGCACTCCAAGCAGGTTAAAGCAAAAACTGAGAGTATTTGAAAGATTTCAAATATTGTTTGAAACCAGGTCTATATTACAGCATGTTAATCTTATACACTAACATATAATCTACTGCTCTAGTGTTGTTAATTTTTTCATATTTCGAGGATACTTCACATATCATATCACACGTTACTAACACACGTAGCCTTGAGTAAAAGCTCAACATCACCAAAACTTGAGGCAGGCCCACGCTATTGCATATGTCTAATTACATTGTGTCAGTGACAGGGAATATAGAGTATTCAAATTTTTGGCAAAAAGCTATCGAGTACAGGAAATCTCCAATAGACGAGGGGTCTGGAATTTGCTCTCAAAAATTATTTAATCTGGCGTGTTACATGGCTGTGCTGTGTATCTTCAATTACACTTGACCATCATTTCCCAGAATTCTTTCTTTACTTCACAGCCTCTGTGTGACCTCTCTGTAGCAACACATTGGAAAATGTTTGGTGAAAAAAAAACAATTCGTTTTTTTGTAGTATGGTTTTTACCTTTGGACACGCCTACTCATTCAAGGGTTTTTCTTTATTTCTACTATTTTCTACATTGTAGAATAATAGTGAAGACATCAAAACTACGAAATAACACATATGGAATAATGTTGTAACCAAAAAAGTGTTAACAAACACAAATATATTTTACATTTGAGATTCTTCAAAGTAGCCACCCTTTGCCTTGATGACTGCTTTGCACACTCTTGGCACTTTCTCAACCAAATTCACCTGGAATGCTTTTCCAATAATCTTGAAGGAGTTTCCACATATGTAGAGCACTTGTTGGCTGCTTTTTCTTCACCCTGCTGTCCAACTCATCCCAAACCATCTCAATTGGCTTGAGGTTGGGTGATTGTGAAGGCCACGTCATCTGATAGAGCACTCCATCACTCTCCTTCTTGGTCAAATAGTCCTTACACAGCCTGGAGGTATATTGGATCATTGTCCTGTTGAAAAACAAATGATAGTCCCACTAAGCTCAAACCAGATGGGATAGCGTATCGCTGAAGAATGCTGTGGTAGCCATGCTGGTTAAGTGTGCCTAGAATTCTAAATAAATCACAGACAGTGTCACCAGCAAAGCACCCCCTCACCATCACACCTCCTCCTCCATACTTCACGGTGGGAACCACACATGCAGAGATCATCCGTTCACCTACTCTGCGTCTCACAAAGACATGGCAGTTGGAACCAAAAATCTCAAATTTGTACTCATCGACCAAAGGACAGATTTCCACCAGTCTAATGTCCATTGATCGTGTTTCTTGGCCCAAGCAAGTCTCTTCTTCTTATTGGTGTCCTTTAGTAGTGGTTTCTTTGCAGCAATTCGACCATGAAGGCCTGATTCATGCAGTCTCCTCTGAACAGTTGATGTTGAGAAATGTCTGTTACTTGAACTCTGTGAAGCATTTATTTGGGCTGCAATTTCTGAGGCTGGTAACCGCTAATGAACTTATCCTCTGCAGCAGAGGTAACTCTGAGTCTTCCTTTCCTGTGGCGGTCCTCGTGTGAGCCAGTTTCATCCTAGCGCTTGATGGTTTTTGCGACTGCACTCAAAGAAACTTTCAAAGTTCTTGAAATGTTCCGTCTTAAAGTAATGATGGACTGTCGTTTCTCTTTGCTTATTTGAGCTGTTCTTGCCATAGTAGGGACTTGGTCTTTTACCACATAGGGCTATCTTCTGTATACTACCCCTACCTTGCCACAACACAACTGATTGGCTCAAACGCATTGAGAAGGAAAGAAATTCCACACATTAAATTTGAACAAGGCACAGTTGTTAATTTAAATGCATTCCAGGTGTACCTCATGAAGCTGGTTGAGAGAATGCCAAGAGTTTCCAAAGCTGTCATCAAGGCAATGGGTGGCTACTTTGAAGAATCTAAAATATAAAATATATTTGGATTTGTTTAACACTTTTTTGGTTACTACATGATTTGATATGTGTTATTTCATAGTTTTGATGTCTTTACTATTATTCTACAATGTAGAAAATAGTAAAAACAAATGAGTAGGTGTGTCTAAACTTTTGACTGGTACTGTATATGAAACGTTTATAGATCTAACTTCATTAGATTAGATAAATATCACTTTTTCTAAATGACAAAATATTAGATCAATGTACCTCAATATTGTTTGTTGGGATGATCTACAAAGCTGAGATGAGACAGATTACATTTTTAGTTGAGCATGACTAGAGGCATCCAGGGAAAGACTAGTGGCCTCCAGGGAAAGACTAGTGGCCTCCAGGGAAAGACTAGTGGCCTTCAGGGAAAGACTAGTGGCCTCCAGGGAAAGACTAGTAGCCTCCAGGGAAAGACTAGTGGCCTCCAGGGAAAGACAAGTGGCCTCCAGGGAAAGTCTAGTGGCCTCCAGGAAAAGACTAGTGGCCTCCAGGGAAAGACTAGTGGCCTCCAGGGAAAGACTAGTGGCCTCCAGGGAAAGACTAGTGGCCTCCAGGGAAAGACTAGTGGCATCCAGGGAAAGACTAGTGGCATCCAGGGAAAGACTAGTGGCCTCCAGGGAAAGAATAGTGGCATCCAGGGAAAGACTAGTGGCCTCCAGGGAAAGACTAGTGGCATCCAGGGAAAGACTAGTAGCATCCAGGGAATGATGAAAATTACAGGAGGGTGGGTGTTTAACCCTGGGGGGCATTTAGCCATAAGCCTCCCTATACAACAAGTCTCTCTCGCAAAAGGGATACTTGCGCTCAATAGGGTCAGCCTTTTTAACTAAATGATACATTCATTTATTAAACAGCGTTTAACTGACGCACAGCGCTCACCTTCGTCTGCGATGAAGTCTTTGAGCGAGGGCCACGTCCGGTTGTTGCAGAAGAAGGTGGTGTTGGTGTTGAGGGTGTTGTTGACGCAGTGCGCTGTGCTGCGGACGCACTTCTGCCGCAGGTTACCCATGAAGAGCTGCAGGCCAATGAGGGCAAACACACTGAGGCAGAACACGGTCAGGATCATCACGTCTGCCAGCTTCTTCACCGACTGGATCAGCGCACCCACAATGGTCTTCAGGCCTGCACAAGGTCAATAGGTCAGCACGCACACACATGGTCATAGAAATGGACACAGGGTAAATAGAAGCTATCTTTGATTAGCTAGTTCTGTCTAATCATAAGGAACTGTTTTAGATCTAATAACTGAAAATGGTTATTATGTATATGTAATTTAAAAATGTACAAAAATAACTATAAAAATTCTGAAAGTTAGTGGTCTCTTACTTTTTACAATTACATACTGTATAGTGGGGCTTGTTTACAGTAACTTAACTACAGTGCATTACACTGTATAACAAGTTACAAAAATTACAATAATTGTGTAAGGAACAATACAACGACTCACTATCCATAATAATTAGTGGTGCGCACCAATATCGATAATTCGATATGATATCAATATAGTTCGTAATCGATATGAGCAAGGCACATCGTGATATTGGCTTATCCTTGCTGTTAACCCACACTTTTATGTAAAAGAGGAAACATTAGTGTTTCTGCAGGCACAAAGCCCTCTCACAGGCTCTCAACTTAGAATAACTGCCTGCTGATGGGCCATCAACGAGCTTCCCATTGTGTTCAAACAGGTTGGCTAGGTTAGGCCCCCAGAACATTCACCCTTGGCCCAATGGGCAATAAGCAAGAAGTTGTCTGAATTTCACAAAGCCGTAGAAGTTAAGTCCATACAGTTGCAATCTTTGATATTGGTTTGAAAAAATGCAACTGATATTGATATTGATTTTTCATATCAGTGCCCATCACTAATAATACTAACCATGACATGGATGCAATAAACTGTACAGTTACAAATTCAGAACATTAAAAGCAAGAAGGCCACACAGAAACTGAAGACACCGACACAGCATTCAAAATACAAAGAAAGCTAACAAAAATGAACTAACCTCTACAGAAAGAAACATTGTCTTGTTTCTTTTCGAGAGATCAAAAATGCACCGAAAAATTCACAATGTATGGTCATTGACAACAGACGCTTCCCAAATAATGACTGACTTACTGGCTGACTGACTGGCTGGCTGACAAACTAACTGTCTGACTGACTGACTGAAAACTAACTGACTGGCTGACAAACTAACTGGCTGACTGATTGGCTGACAAACTAACTGACTGGCTGACAAACTAAATGACTGGCTGAAAAACGAACTGGCAGGCTGACAAACTAACTGACAGACTGATTGACTGACTGGCTGACAAACTAACTGACTAGCTGACAAACTAACTGAGTAACTGACTGCCTGGCTGACAAACTAACTGACTGACTGGCTGACACACTAACTGGCTGACTGACTGACTGACTGACTGGCTGGCTGACAAACTAACTGACTGACTGACAAACTAACTGACTAAATAACTGGATGACAAACTAACTGGCTGACTGACTGGCTGGCTGACAAACTAACTAACTGACTGACTGAGAAACTAACCGACCTACTGGCTAGCAAACTAACTGACTGACTGACAAACTAACCGACTGACAAATTAACTGACTGACTGAACGGAATTGCTGACTGGCTGACTGACTAACTGTCTCACAAACTAACTGGCTGACTGACTGACTGGCTGGCTGACAAACTAAATGACTGACTGACAAACTAACTGACTAAATAACTGGTTGACAAACTAACTGGCTGACTGGCTGGCTGACAAACTAACTGACTGGTTGACAAACTAACTGACTTGCTGACTGGCTGACAAAACAACTGACTGGTTGACAAACTAACTGACTTGCTGACTGGCTGACAAAACAACTGACTGGCTAACAAACTAACTGGCTGATTGACTGGCTGACAAACCAACTGACTGACTGACTGGCTAACAAACTAACTGACTGGCTGACAAAATAACTAACTGGTTGACAAACTAACTGACTTGCTGACTGACTGACAAACTAACTGGCTGATTGACTGGCTGACAAACCAACTGACTGACTGACTGGCTGATTGACTGGCTGGCTGACAAACTAACTGACTGGCTGACAAACTAACTGACTTGTTGACTGACTGACAAACTAACTGACTGACTGACAAACTGACTGACTGACTAACTGGCTGGCAAACTAACTAATTGGCTGATTGGCTGACTGACTGACTGGCTGACAAACTAACTGACTGAATGACTGACTGGCTGATTGACTGGCCGATAAACTAGCTGACTGACTGGCTGACAAACTAACTGACTGGCTGACAAACTAACTGTCTGACTGACTGACTGACAAACTAACTAACTGACTGACTGAGAAACTAACCAACCTACTGGCCAACAAACTAACTGACTGACTGACAAACTAACCGACTGACAAATTAACTGACTGACTGAACGGAATTGCTGACTGGCTGACTGACTGACTGTCTGACAAACTGACTGACTGCCTGACTGGCTGATTGACTGGCTGGCTGACAAACTAACTGACTTGCTGACGAACTAACTGACTGGATGACTGACTTGCTGACAAACTAACTGACTGACTGGCTGTCTGGCTGACAAACTAACTGACTGGATGACAAACTAACTGACTGGCTGACTGACTTGCTGACAAACTAACTGACTGACTGGCTGTCTGGCTGACAAACTAACTGACTGGATGACAAACTAACTGACTGGCTGACTGACTTGCTGACAAACTAACTGACTGACTGGCTAACTGACTAATTGACTGACTAACTGACTGACATTTTGACTGACAACTCTGTCTCAGAATGTGCCCAAAGCATTTCCAAGATTTTCTAGCATTTTTTCCCTAGCTAACTATATTTGGCTTATCTGATCCTATGCTATTACCTCACTATCCTGATTCCTATTTGGCCAGGATTTGTGTTGGATTAAAGGTAGTGCGAGGGGCCAGACTGCTGTACAGTATGAACACAGAGAGGAATTCAGTCTCTAAACCGTCACTTCCAGTCTGGCATTTCCAGAAGATGGTGTGGGCCAAAGGAGGTCAGCCATGAAGAGCCTGACGCACCATGTGTCTCAACAGCACCCAATAACAGGAAGAAGTGGAATACATGGGCCATGACTGATGGAAGTTAGCTCCCGCAGAGTAGATACCGGGTAGCTACTGTATGGTACAGATCATCCCAATGTGACACACCAGGTAAATCTAGGAGTCTAGGTTCTATAGCGTAAAGTAAAAAGTAGGGTCCAGGGTTTTTCCCTGGTCAGGTCAAGTGGACAGGTTGTGCACTGTAGGTTTACATAAAGGGCCCTGCTCAGAAATATACTGCACTATATGTTGCTAAGGGTACTACACCTGTTTCATCAAAACAAGGGATTTAGTCCTATTTGAGTAGAGATCCGTTCTGAATGGACTGTATGACCTGCTTCCTATGGGAGCGTCTGTTGTGAATGGAGATATTATTACCATACAAAGTGGTATTTGACTATACCCATGCCTGTTAAACACTAAGGGTGAATGAGACCTGTTGAGTCAGATAACGAGGTAACATAATCCTTGGGCTTAAGGCCAGATGTCATGTTGAAACTTTATCTGTGGACTATATATTCACTATGTTGATGTCTATAGCGAAGTGTTTGCATACAGGATGTGGACGTAAGCATTGATGCATGACTACGCCTTGAAAGAAACTAGATTTGTATTTTTCATAAATGAATGGCATACATACATCTAAATACAAAATGAATTTGAAGTCCCAACACAACGGTTGCTACCAGACTCTTATTCTACTGCTCAGGTTATACATTGCCCCCACATCCCTCCCTTCCCCAATACATGTGTTAATATTGGACTATAATTTATGCCTTCCTTTATTAGACTTACGCTAAAATATTTATTATATTCTTTTGACCCATTTACTTTATGTTTGTATTCTTATCTTTTCTTATTTCTTATTGTTGTTGCGTTGTCGAGAAGGAACCTGCAGGTACGCATTTCGTACGGTGATGTAAACCATGTGTATCCCGTACATAAGCCTAATACAACTTAAAACAAACTATGAGAATAGAATCTAAAATGTGAGAATCCTCCATTTTGAATCACAAGTTGCCAAACTCAAAGGTCTCATTTCCACTCACTGGTTAGTTTGATTACCGGAAATAATAAGGGAATGACAAGGGACTCTGTTCCAATACCCACACTAGCAGGCCACTTTGGGTGCAAGCCCAAGACATTGCTTCATCCTAAGTACAGTAGGGTGCTAGTATAGACATATTGGAACGTAGCCAGGGTTTAGTTCTTCCAACGGTGGGTGGTGTCTTAGTGTTTGAAACTCCCTTCTCACCTGGGATGACTGAGATAGTTTTCAGTGCTCGTAGGACTCTGAACGTCCGTAAGGCTGAGACATTGCCCAGGTCCACAAACTCAGTAACATATCTGCAACAAGTGAAAGTCAAGCAGACACAATGACAAAGCACCGACGACAGGCAAAACACAACAGTTGAATGGGCCGGGATTGGAAGATAGGGGAGGGGGGGAGGGTTTGGATTGAGGTCAAGGGTCAGAGAGGATGGCTTTGGATTGGACAGAGAGGAGGAAGAGGGTGAAGGGGCATGTACAGTACAGTAACAGTATGTGGACTGGACGATAGACAATGTAACCCATTTTTTGGTAACACTGCAGCACAAGGGGAGACTCCCTCTTACCTGGGATTACTGAAATAGTTTTCAATGCTCTGAGGACCCTGAATGTTCGAAGTGCTTGGAGATTGCCTACTTTAACAAATTCGGTTAGCAACCTGCAGGATCAAATTACAGTTATTTGGTCAAACACCAACAAAAAAAAACGGAAAGACAACTGCAGGCTAAGCACTGCTCACTGCCTCTTAGTGAAGCTTTCCCTGGAGAACAGGGCAGAAACAGCAAGGTATAGATATTTCCTGTTAGCTTTTTTACAGTTATGTGGTATGTCTCCACATAAAGAGAGTCCAGAAAAATTTGAAAAATGAATATGGTGCCAGTCCATGTGCTGCTCATATGAGGTATGTTAAGTCTTCAGGACCTAAGTGGTTCCATTCCCTATTACATTTCTGAGGTGAGTTTTCCAAAAGCTTCATAGCTAACATGGCATGCACTCCGTTTCCATGGGAACCCCAAGGGTTGGGGGTGTGGATATTTATCCGTGTGGGGGGGTATCCGTTTTCCTGGTCATCAGTCTGGATTTAATAAAGCCAGCGGCGGGAAGGAAGGTGTCCTGTCTGTCAACACGAGTTGGAGGGCAGCGGGGGTCGGTAACTGATGTGTCCCTGTCCTGCTAAATATCCATCTGACCCCACAGAGGCTTCCAGTTCAAGGTCGACTGGAAATAAAGCTGCAGGAGCTAAACGAGAAATCAACACTTCATCGGGGGGGGGGGGGGGGGTCCTTAATGACTCCATTGGAACCTGCTTCTGGTTAAGGTCCCCTATTGGACAATCTGTCATTGGTTTAGAGGCTGTTATGGGTGACTGGGAAACTGCCTGAGCCTTTGGCGCCGTACCTACAATCCTACTTCAAACACGGTTTTCTCACAGGTGAGTCAGTTAATGCACGGTGGGGATGTTTAAAATTGTTCCCTTAGAAAAAAGGTGCCGTATGTCCTCAGTGTTTAGACCATCCACAGTAGAAGGCCAGGAGCAAAATAGATTATTCAAAAGCAGCTTAACCCACACCACCAAAGCAAAATTGAACATTTGAAGAGTAAGAACATCGGTAATTGGTCATTAAATTCAGGTTGCATTCTAAAATATTGGAAGTAAAAGTTTGCACTGCATCTATTGGTTAAAAAAAGAAAGAGGATTGAAGTATAGTGAAGTATAACAGGGATTTCCAGTAGTCGAGTAAGTATTTTTAAAAAAAATTTACTCTCCTCTTTTACATTTATGAATGTGTTATTCAATGCGTTTCTATTGGTTTTAGTAGTAAAGGCCAAAATCAATATTTTAAGGAAGTAGAGGGCAGGTTAAAAGGAAGGAGAGCGCAGGTTAAAAGGAAGGAGAGGGCAGTTTAAAAGGATGGAGAGCGCAGGTTAAAAGGAAGGAGAGGGCAGATTAAAAGGAAAGAGAAGACAGCTTAAAAGGAAGGAGAGGACAGCTTAAAGGGAAGTAGAGGGCAGGTTAAAAGGAAATAGAGAGCAGGTTAAAAGGAAGTAGAGAGCAGGTTAAAAGGATGGAGAGGACAGCTTAAAAGGAAGGAGAGGACAGCTTAAAAGGAAGGAGAGGACAGCTTAAAAGGAAAGAGAGGACAGCTTAAAATGAAGGAGAGGACAGCTTAAAGGGAAGTAGAGGGCAGGTTAAAAGGAAATAGAGAGCAGGTTAAAATGAAGTAGAGAGCAGGTTAAAAGGATGGAGAGGACAGCTTAAAAGGAAGGAGAGGACAGCTTAAAAGGAAGGAGGGGACAGCTTAAAAGGAAAGAGAGGACAGCTTAATGGGAAGTAGAGGGCAGGTTAAAAGGAAGGAGAGGACAGCTTAAAAGGAAGGAGAGGGCAGATTAAAAGGAAGGAGAGGACAGCTTAAAAGGAAAGAGAGGACAGCTTAAAAGGAAGGAGAGAACAGCTTAAAAGGAAGTAGAGAGCAGGTTAAAAGGAAGGAGAGGACAGCTTAAAAGAAAGGAGAGAACAGCTTAAAAGGAAGGAGAGGACAGCTTAAAAGGAAAGAGAGGACAGCTTAAAAGGAAGTAGAGGACAGCTTAAACGGAAGTGGAGAGCAGCTTAAAAGGAAGTAGAGAGCAGGTTAAAAGGAAGGAGAGGACAGCTTAAAAGGAAAGAGAGGACAGCTTAAAAGGAAGGAGAGGACAGCTTAAAGGGAAGTAGAGGGCAGGTTAAAAGGAACGAGAGGACAGCTTAAAGGGAAGTAGAGAGCAGGTTAAAAGGAAGGAGAGGACAGCTTAAAAGGAAGGAGAGGACAGCTTAAAAGGAAGGAGAGAACAGCTTAAAAGGAAGGAGAGGACAGCTTAAAGGGAAGTAGAGGGCAGGTTAAAAGGAACGAGAGGACAGCTTAAAGGGAAGTAGAGAGCAGGTTAAAAGGAAGGAGAGGACAGCTTAAAAGGAAGGAGAGGACAGCTTAAAAGGAAAGAGAGGACAGCTTAAAAGGAAGGAGAGGACAGCTTAAAGGGAAGTAGTGGGCAAGTTAAAAGGAAGGAGAGGACAGCTTAATAGGAAATAGAGGGCAGGTTAAAAGGAAGGAGAGGACAGCTTAAAAGGAAGGAGAGGACAGGTTAAAAGGAAGGAGAGGGCAGCTTAAAAGGAAGGAGATTACATCTTAAAAGGAAGTAGAGGGCAGGTTAAAAGGAAGGAGAGGACAGATTAAAAGGAAGGAGAGGGCAGGTTAAAAGGAAGGAGAGGACAGCTTAAAAGGAAGGAGAGGACAGCTTAAAAGGAAGGAGAGGACAGCTTAAAAGGAAGTAGAGGGCAGGTTAAAAGGAAGGAAAGGACAGATTAAAAGGAAGGAGAGGGCAGATTAAAAGGAAGGAGAGGGCAGGTTAAAAGGAAGGAGAGGACAGCTTAAAAGGAAGGAGAGGACAGGTTAAAAGGAAGGAGAGGGCAGGTTAAAATAAAGTGGATGGCAGGTTAAAGGAAGGAGAGGGCATGTTAAAAGGAAGGAGAGGGCAGGTTAAAAGGAAGTGGATAGCAGGTTAAAAGGAAGGAGAGTACAAGTTTAAAGGAAGTAGGTTCAAAGGAAGTAGAGTGTCAGACACTAACAAGAGTGATACAGAGAGGTCTACTGTAGCAAGAGAGATACTTACGCCATGACAATCACACTGAAATCCAGCCAGTTCCACGGGTCCCGCAGGAAGGTAAATGGCCCCACACAGAATCCCCTCGCCAGAATCTTTATCAATGACTCAAACGTGTAAATGCCAGTGAAAGTGTACCTGGGCGGGTGTATGTGGTAAGGGGGGGAAACAAAAGGTCAAAACATTAGCAGGAAATGGCATAAGCTAGGGTGAGAGGCAAAACACTGCTCTTCTTCCTCCACATGGTTCCCCGACTCCGAGTGCAGTTCAAATAAAACATATTTTTTAAAGAAGAAAGAAACCAATAGGAAAGGGACAGAGACATAGACATGTAGCAGCTTTAGGAAGAGACAGAGACATGTAGCAGCTTTAGGAAGAGACAGAGACATTAGCAGCTTTAGGGAGAGACAGAGACATGTAGCAGCTTTAGGAAGAGACAGAGACATTAGCAGCTTTAGGGAGAGACAGAGACATGTAGCAGCTTTAGGAAGAGACAGAGACATGTAGCAGCTTTAGGAAGAGACAGAGACATGTAGCAGCTTTAGGGAGAGACAGAGACATGTAGCAGCTTTAGGGAGAGACCGAGACATGTAGCAGCTTTAGGGAGAGACAGATACATGTAGCAGCTTTAGGGAGAGACAGAGACATGTAGCAGCTTTAGGGAGAGACAGAGACATGTAGCAGCTTTAGGAAGAGACATAGACATGTAGCAGCTTTAGGGAGAGACAGAGACATGTAGCAGCTTTAGGGAGAGACAGAGACATGTAGCAGCTTTAGGGAGAGACAGAGACATGTAGCAGCTTTAGGGAGAGACAGAGACATGTAGCAGCTTTAGGGAGAGACAGATACATGTAGCAACTTTAGGGAGAGACAGAGACATGTAGCAACTTTAGGGAGAGACAGAGACATGTAGCAGCTTTAGGAAGAGACAGAGACATGTAGCAGCTTTAGGAAGAGACAGAGACATTAGCAGCTTTAGGGAGAGACAGAGACATGTAGCAGCTTTAGGAAGAGACAGAGACATGTAGCAACTTTAGGGAGAGACAGAGACATGTAGCAGCTTTAGGAAGAGACAGAGACATGTAGCAGCTTTAGGAAGAGACAGAGACATGTAGCAACTTTAGGGAGAGACAGAGACATGTAGCAGCTTTAGGAAGAGACATAGACATGTAGCAGCTTTAGGGAGAGACAGATACATGTAGCAACTTTAGGAAGAGACAGAGACATGTAGCAACTTTAGGAAGAGACAGAGACATGTAGCAGCTTTAGGAAGAGACAGAGACATGTAGCAACTTTAGGGAGAGACAGATACATGTAGCAACTTTAGGGAGAGACAGAGACATGTAGCAGCTTTAGGGAGAGACAGATACATGTAGCAACTTTAGGGAGAGAGAGACATGTAGCAGATTTAGGTTAGAGACAGATACATGTATCAGCTTTAGGGAGAGAGAGACATGTAGCCGATGTAGGTTAGAGACAGAGACATGTAGCAGCTTTATGGAGAGACAGAGACATGTAGCAGCTTTAGGGAGAGACAGATACATGTAGCAGCTTTAGGGAGAGACAGAGACATGTAGCAGCTTTAGGGAGAGACAGAGACATGTAGCAGCTTTAGGAAGAGACAGAGACATGTAGCAGATTTAGGTTAGAGACATAGACATGTAGCAGCTTTAGGGAGAGAGAGACATGTAGCAGCTTTAGGGAGAGACAGAGACATGTAGCAGCTTTAGGAAGAGACAGAGACATGTAGCAGCTTTAGGAAGAGACAGATACATGTAGCAACTTTAGGGAGAGACAGAGACATGTAGCAGCTTTAGGGAGAGACAGAGACATGTAGCAGCTTTAGGGAGAGACAGAGACATGTAGCAGCTTTAGGGAGAGACAGAGACATGTAGCAGCTTTAGGAAGAGACAGAGACATGTAGCAGCTTTAGGGAGAGACAGAGACATGTAGCAGCTTTAGGAAGAGACAGAGACATGTAGCAGCTTTAGGGAGAGACAGAGACATGTAGCAGCTTTAGGGAGAGACAGAGACATGTAGCAGCTTTAGGGAGAGACAGAGACATGTAGCAGCTTTAGGAGAGACAGATACATGTAGCAACTTCAGGGAGAGACAGAGACATGTAGCAGCTTTAGGAAGAGACAGAGACATGTAGCAACTTTAGGGAGAGACAGATACATGTAGCAACTTCAGGGAGAGACAGAGACATGTAGCAGCTTTAGGAAGAGACAGAGACATGTAGCAGCTTTAGGAAGAGACAGATACATGTAGCAACTTCAGGGAGAGACAGAGACATGTAGCAGCTTTAGGGAGAGACAGAGACATGTAGCAGCTTTAGGAAGAGACAGAGACATGTAGCAGCTTTAGGAAGAGACAGAGACATGTAGCAACTTTAGGGAGAGACAGATACATGTAGCAACTTTAGGGAGAGACAGAGACATGTAGCAGCTTTAGGAAGAGACAGAGACATGTAGCAACTTTAGGGAGAGACAGATACATGTAGCAACTTTAGGGAGAGAGAGACATGTAGCAGATTTAGGTTAGAGACAGAGACATGTATCAGCTTTAGGGAGAGAGAGACATGTAGCAGATGTAGGTTAGAGACAGAGACATGTAGCAGCTTTAGGGAGAGAGAGACATGTAGCAGATGTAGGTTAGAGAGAGAGACATGTAGCAGCTTTAAGGAGAGAACCGAGTCACAGGACAGTAAGAATGAGAAGCAGAAGGGAATGACACAGACAGCAAGCTCTTTGACAGCAGTGCTCCTTGATGAGTTAAGCAGGTCATCAAGACAAGAATGGGCATTAAAATCCAGTGTGTCACTTCATTGTAACATAAAATAAACTAAGAGAGAGAGAGAGAGAGACTCTTCAGAGGCAACAGAGATTGGGATGGAGGATGCAGCATTCGGAGGAAGTGCACAGCCATATTCCTTTTAGTCTTTGTCATTGTTACTGACTGTAAGGTTAAGAAGGTAGACTGTGACTGACTGGGAGTCATTGCATGCTACAGATCGTGCCGATTAGTGCGTTGTTGACTGTGCAGATTCCATTGTCTGAAAGACTGTCTTCATTAAAGGTAAACTTGGAGGGCTTACACTCTTAGAAACAATGGTTCCAAAAGGGTTCTTCAGCTGTCCCCATGGGACATGTGGAACCACTTTTGGTTCCAGGTAGTGCCCCTTTGGGTTCCATGTAGAACCCTCTGTCAAAAGGGTTCTACATGGAACCAAAAGGGTTCTACCTGGAGCCAAAAAGGGTTCTTCAAAGGGTTCTCCTATGAGGACAGCTGTAGAACCCTTTGAGGTTCTAGATGGCACCATTTTTTCTAAGAGTGTACTCTGGTTTTGGACTCAGACTGTTTCAAAGAAAGGGCAGTTGCTTATCACAACATGGCAGACTAGACTACGTTGGTTACATGTCTGTGGGTCAAATCCCCTCTATCCATACAACACATGCCGCTGCCTAACAGCAAATCCACAGTGTGAGATGAACTTATACTGTGAATGATTGACTGAGAGAGACAGAGAGACAGAGAGACAGAGAGACAGAGAGACAGAGAGACAGAGAGACAGAGAGACAGAGATAGATAGATAGATAGATAGATAGATAGATAGATAGATAGATAGATAGATAGATAGATAGATAGATAGATAGATAGATAGATAGATAGATAGATAGATAGATAGATAGATAGATAGACAGACAGACAAAGATTCAACTGAATGATAATTCCCATTCCATCATTGATTTTGCTTTCAATTGTTTGTTTATCAAAGTGTTTGGTTGGAATATGAATCCCTTTAATGAAAGAATGTATAAACGGTATGTGACACCCATACCATGGTTGTTCATTCCGATGTAGCATAGCAAGAGTGCAATTAGCAAATTAGCCGGGTACACTAAAATTGTGAACTTACTTGCTAATTGTGGTTGGCAAGGCAACAAACACCTGGCAAAGCGTTACATCAGGACACATAGGGCACAGAGGATCAATACAGTCAAAGAGGGTTGAGGGAACAGCAAGAAGATCACAGAGAGAATTCACAGAAGAAGCTAGCGTCAATGCTGAGAGACAGAGATGATGGGTGAACAAGGCATACTTACTCAACATACTTGGCCCAATACGCTGGTTCCGACATGGCCATGAAGCAACAGTTGGTCAAAATAGTGCACATGATGAACAGACTGAATAACGTGCCCGTGGTTAAGGAAAATGGTGGATTCAATAACAACATATACATAAATTGCAACAGTACTATTCTGAATATGAATTCGTAGTGATTATTTATGCCCAAGTATCCCATTTAGGTTTGGTTTGCCTGCTGTCATATCACTCTACTGAGTGAATAGAAGAAAGAAAAAAATGGTGTAATATTGTTCTCATCCCTGATTAGTAACACTAAAATAACCCCAAGTAACAACATTGTTGTTACATACTATTTCAGTGATGAAAAGCTACATTGACACAGAATTATACAGTATGTGAAGCCTAGGTTGAGAAACCATCTCTGCATGTACTGTAGGCGTGTAGCTTACATTTTAATAGTTTAAATATTTTCTATGTTTAGGAAACCAAATTACTCAAAATGATCTGAAATAATAAACATACTATCGAAAATATCTGTCCTAAGAAAGAAGTATATCTCTTGTAAATACTCACAGGGGCAAAGAGCAAGCACAGAACAAATATTCTAACTATTTGCTGGGGCGAAAGCTAATTAACGGCAAAAATTATACCTCAGCTGTTGGTTAGCCTTGGCCACCATGGTGCTAATAGCATTATCCTCCCACTCCCCCCTCCCTTCTCACTCCATAGGCAAGATTAAAACATCCGCCTTGCTGTGTGGAGAGTGGCAAGTGGAACCCAAACTGCCTATTAAAAAACGGATTAAATATGCAACTTCAACACAGCTAGTGAGGGGGAATTGAGTAGGTGACTTGAAAGTTGATTTCCTGTCCCCAATTTTCAATTTGGCCTATATTCTAGAAGATTTTGATCAGTTGATATCTCTCTGTACTTCAATGTTGATCCGTTGATATCTGTCTATCAAACATCTCTCGATAGAATAATTTGTCCCTCATTTGCATTTGTAGTTGGAAATGGCTTGCTGTATGCTACGCCAAATGCTCTGGGCTATTCGTACGGCAGAACGTTCTGCTTTCTCATTGTTGCTTGTATTTACAGGTGGTTCGGAAAAACCCTTGTGATGAGTAACCTTGTGCTTAGGCTTTAGGTCAGAGGGCTACCAGCAGCCAACTAGAGTTTGAATCCCTGGTCAGTTACACAATCAAATGACTCCCCTACCAAAACTGAGGTGTCAAAATAATGGCTTCCGTGTCATAAGTCCCTTTGCCTGAGCAAGCATTACTATGACGGCTCGTTCAAATTCCCACACTCACAGACAGCACTTTACTCAAATGAGTCACCATAACGATAAGCACCCTGGCTCTACAGAGTCTTCCAGAGCACCCACACTATTAATGAGAAAGTCAGCTTCAGCATTATGTACAAATCAGACTGCTGCCAAAAGCTGCTAGAGCCTGGAATCACAGGGTTTGTTAATAAATCGCTAGAAAAATGTACACAGATGATTTTTTTATGAGCCTACTGTGAGTCGTTGAAGCATATCTCGGCGGAAGCTTTTGCATGAATTCTCATCCTTTTATAGAATGCTTACTTAGGTCTATTACGGCTTAATCTACAGGATATATTATATAGTCTCGCTTTGATGACTTCAATCACAGCTTTGTAGTGCTGTACCCACTTTAAAGTAAGTGTGTTCTGTCTACAACCTCATTGATCCCTAGTTAATAATCAAACATGTACCCTGGCCCAAGGACCCCTGGGTAATCAGCAATCGTGAGGACACTGTGACGCCGCCTCAAAGGGAACGCTTTTCACCACTCTCTCAGCTCATACATGCACACATACAGGCATGACACTGGCATGAACAGAGAGATAGGCACACGCACAAAAGGACGAGCCGACGCAGAATCATGTGTATGTGTGTACGTGTGTTCTGTGTATGTGATTGATGTAAGGTACATATTTTAGTATGTGATTGCTCATGCTGCCGTCTTGACAGCTATCAGGCAGAGCAGTCATATGGTCCTAAATCCTCAATCCCAGCCCTCTTATTTCATCGCAGAGCTATGACATCTCATCTTGGGAAGACTCTGGTTCTGTGTCAGAGCTGCCCCTGCCTGGCGCCATAGCGACAGGCCAAGGTGTCAGGTGGGTGGACTGGAGGCAGACCCTCGCTTGGGGCCCATAGGGTGTATGAGAAGAGGGTTAGCTCTGGCCCCTCCACCCTACCCTATCCTACCCCCCCGCATCCACCCACCCACCCACCCACCCACCCAACACCTTTAGAGAAGACCTATTCCACCCGCTTATCGGGCTGACAAGAGCAAAGTGTCCGGGTAGCCTAGTATTTCTCAACACCCGCAAACACCGCTCCAGATATTTATAGCAGGGATCAGCGGAGGAAGAGGGGAATAGGGGGAGTGTGGTGGAGGAGGGGGGGGGGGGGGGGGGGCAGGTGGGGGAGCAGCCTTCCTACATTGTGTTGGTGGGGGAGCAGCCTTCCTACGTTGTGTTGGTGGGGGAGCAGCCTTCCTACATTGTGTTGGTGGGGGAGCAGCCTTCCTACATTGTGTTGGTGGGGGAGCAGCCTTCCTACATTGTGTTGGTGGGGGAGCAGCCTTCCTACATTGTGTTGGTGGGGGAGCAGCCTTCCTACATTGTGTTGGTGGGGGAGCAGCCTTCCTACATTGTGTTGGTGGGGGAGCAGCCTTCCTACATTGTGTTGGTGGGAAAAACAGAACTAAAGGCAGATTCAGTCACTTCCTGGCTTCCAATGGATGATGGTTAACTGAGTGTCATAGCTACAGGGACCATCAACATTCTAATACCGTTCCCATAACTATGGATACCTTATACAATGGCCTTGGTGACTACAGTAAAATCCCATTCCTATAGGGGCTTCCCGAATCCTCGGAGAAAAGAACATGGTGTTGTTAGGTTGTGATTTACAGCATCACTTCATCATTTCGGGCGCCCGCAGTGGTCTAAGGCACTACATCTCAATGCAAGAGGTGCCACTACAGTCCCTGGTTCGAATCCAGGCTGTATCACATCCGGCCATGATTGGGAGTCCCATAGGGTGGCGCACAATTGGCCCAGCATCGTCTGGGTTTGGCCGGGGTAGGCCGTCATAGTAAATAAGAATTTGTTCTTAAAACCTCTTGAGAATTTTTTATTTTATTTTTTTTATTTCACCTTTATTTAACCAGGTAGGCTAGTTGAGAACAAGTTCTCATTTGCAACTGCGACCTGGCCAAGATAAAGCATAGCAGTGTGAACAGACAACACAGAGTTACACATGGAGTAAACAATAAACAAGTCAATAACATGGTAGAAAAAAAAAAAGAGAATCTATATACAATGTGTGCAAAAGGCATGAGGTAGGCAATAAATCGAATAATTACAATTTAGCAGATTAACACTGGAGTGATAAATCATCAGATGATCATGTGCAAGAAGAGATACTGGTGTGCAAAAGAGCAGAAAAGTAAATAAATAAAAGCAGTATGGGGGGTGAGGTAGGTAAATTGGGTGGGTAGTTTACAGATGGACTATGTACAGCTGCAGCGATCGGTTAGCTGCTCGGATAGCAGATTTTTAAAGTTGTTGAGGGAGATAAAAGTCTCCAACTTCAGAGATTTTTGCAATTCGTTCCAGTCGCAGGCAGCAGAGAACTGGAAGGAAAGGCGTCCAAATGAGGTTTTGGCTTTAGGGATGATCAGTGAGATACACCTGCTGGAGCGCGTGTTGCAGGTGGGTGTAGCCATCGTGACCAGTGAACTGAGATAAGGCGGCACTTTACCTAGCATAGCCTTGTAGATGACCTGGAGCCAGTGGGTCTGACGACGAACATGTAGCGAGGGCCAGCCGACTAGGGCATACAGGTCGCAGTGGTGGGTCGTATAAGGTGCTTTAGTAACAAAACGAATGGCACTGTGATAAACTGCATCCAGTTTGCTGAGTAGAGTATTGGAAGCTATTTTGTAGATGACATCGCCGAAGTCGAGGATCGGTAGGATAGTCAGTTTTACTAGGGTAAGTTTGGCGGCGTGAGTGAAGGAGGCTTTGTTGCGGAATAGAAAGCCGATTCTTGCTTTGATTTTGGATTGGAGATGTTTGATATGAGTCTGGAAGGAGAGTTTGCAATCTAGCCAGACACCTAGGTACTTATAGATGTCCACATATTCTAGGTCGGAACCGTCCAGGGTGGTGATGCTAGTCGGGCGTGCGGGTGCAGGCAGCGAACGGTTGAAAAGCATGCATTTGGTTTTACTAGCGTTTAAGAGCAGTTGGAGGCCACGGAAGGAGTGTTGTATGGCATTGAAGCTCGTTTGGAGGTTAGATAGTACAGTGTCCAAGGAAGGGCCGGAAGTATATAGAATGGTGTCGTCTGCGTAGAGGTGGATCAGGGAATCGCCCGCAGCAAGAGCAACATCATTGATGTATACAGAGAAAAGAGTCGGCCCGAGAATTGAACCCTGTGGTACCCCCATAGAGACTGCCAGAGGACCGGACAACATGCCCTCCGATTTGACACACTGAACTCTGTCTGCAAAGTAGTTGGTGAACCAGGCAAGGCAGTCATTAGAAAAACCGAGGCTACTGAGTCTGCCGATAAGAATATGGTGATTGACAGAGTCGAAAGCCTTGGCCAGGTCGATGAAGACGGCTGCACAGTAATGTCTTTTATCGATGGCGGTTATGATATCGTTTAGTACCTTGAGCGTGGCTGAGGTGCACCCATGACCGGCTCGGAAACCGGATTGCACAGCGGAGAAGGTACGGTGGGATTCGAGATGGTCAGTGATCTGTTTGTTGACTTGGCTTTCGAAGACCTTAGATAGGCAGGGCAGGATGGATATAGGTCTGTAACAGTTTGGGTCCAGGGTGTCTCCCCCTTTGAAGAGGGGGATGACCGCGGCAGCTTTCCAATCCTTGGGGATCTCAGATGATACGAAGGAGAGGTTGAACAGGCTGGTGATAGGGGGTGCGACAATGGCGGCGGACAGTTTCAGAAATAGGGGGTCCAGATTGTCAAGCCCAGCTGATTTGTATGGGTCCAGGTTTTCCAGCTCTTTCAGAACATCTGCTATCTGGATTTGGGTAAAGGAAAAGCTGGGGAGGCTTGGGCGAGTAGCAGCGGAGGGGGCGGGGCTGTTGGCCAAGGTTGGAGTCGCCAGGAGGAAGGCATGGCCAGCCATTGAGAAATGCTTGTTGAAGTCTTCGATTATCACGGATTTATCGGTGGTGACCGTGTTACCTAGCCTCAGTGCAGTGGGCAGCTGGGAGGAGGTGCTCTTGTTCTCCATGGACTTTACAGTATCCCAGAACTTTTTGGAGTTAGAGCTACAGGATGCAAATTTCTGCTTGAAAAAGCTGGCCTTTGCTTTCCTGACTGACTGCGTGTATTGGTTCCTGACTTCCCTGAACAGTTGCATATCGCGGGGGCTCTTCGATGCTATTGCAGTTCGCCACAGGATGTTTTTGTGCTGGTCGAGGGCAGTCAGGTCTGGAGTGAACCAGGGGCTATATCTGTTCTTGGTTCTGCATTTTTTGAACGGAGCATGCTTGTCTAATATGGTGAGGAAGTAACATTTAAAGAATGACCAGGCATCCTCAACTGACGGGATGAGGTCAATATCCTTCCAGGGAACCCGGGCCAGGTCGATTAGAAAGGCCTGCTCGCAGAAGTGTTTTAGGGAGCGTTTGACAGTGATGAGGGGTGGTCGTTTGACCGCGGACCCGTGGCGGATACAGGCAATGAGGCAGTGATCACTGAGATCTTGATTGAAGACAGCAGAGGTGTATTTGGAGGGCAGGTTGGTCAGGATAATGTCTATTAGGGTGCCCATGTTTACGGATTTAGGGTTGTACCTGGTGGGTTCCTTGATGATTTGTGTGAGATTGAGGGCATCAAGCTTGGATTGTAGGACTGCCGGGGTGTTAAGCATATCCCAGTTTAGGTCACCTAACAGAACAAACTCTGAAGCTAGATGGGGAGCGATCAATTCACAGATGGTGTCCAGGGCACAGCTGGGAGCTGAGGGGGGTCGGTAGCAGGCGGCAACAGTGAGAGACTTATTTCTGGAGAGATTAATTTTTAAAATTAGAAGTTCGAACTGTTTGGGCATAGACCTGGAAAGTATGACAGAACTTTGCAGGCTATCTCTGCAGTAGATTGCAACTCCTCCCCCTTTGGCAGTTCTATCTTGACGGAAAGTGTTATAGTTGGGTATGGAAATCTCAGAATTTTTGGTGGCCTTCCTAAGCCAGGATTCGGACACGGCAAGGACATCAGGGTTGGCAGAGTGTGCTAAAGCGGTGAGTAAGGCAAACTTAGGGAGGAGGCTTCTGATGTTGACATGCATGAGGCCAAGGCTTTTTCGATCACAGAAGTCAACAAATGAGGGTGACTGGGGACATGCAGGGCCTGGGTTTACCTCCACATCACCCGAGGAACAGAGGAGTAGTAGGATGAGGGTGCGGCTAAAGGCTATCAAAACTGGTCGCCTAGAGCGTTGGGGACAAAGAATAAAAGGAGCAGATTTATGGGCGTGGTAGAATAGATTCTGGGCATAATGTGCAGACAGGGGTATGGTGGGGCACGGGTACAGCGGAGGCAAGCCCAGGCACTGGGTGATGATAAGAGAGGTTGTATCTCTGGACATGCTGGTCTCAATGGGTGAGGTCACCGCATGTGTGGGGGGTGGGACAAAGGGGGTATCAGAGGTACGGAGAGTGGAACTACGGGGTCCATTGCAAACCAAAACAATGATAGCTAGCCTGAACAACAGTATGCAAGGCATATTGATATTTGAGGGAGACATACAATAAGGCATAAAGTGATTGCAGGTCTTGATTGGGAGAGCTAGCTAAAACAACAGGTGAGATAACAGCAGCTAGTCAGTTAACACAGCAGCAGCAGGTAAAAATGGCGACGGCTAGGCAGAGAGGGTCGGATTAACTACACACAGATCCTGAGTTAAAGCACAGAGCCGACAGATAAAACACAAATAAACGGAATGGAGTACCGTGAATTAATGGACAGTCAAGCAAGCATCAGCTATGTAGCCAAGTGATCATAGTGTCCAGGGGGCAGCCGTAGATGGAGCAGTGAGGCCTCCACTAAGCTAGCCCGCGGCGTAAGATTGTTCGATAGACCTGTTCAGATAGCAGCCGATATGCTCAAGACAGCTAACGATTAGCGGGCCGCAGTTAGCATATGTGCGTTCAGGTTACGTCGCGATGGAGGGGCCAGTTGAATAACTCCCTCGGGCAGATAACGTCGGTATCCCAGTCGTGAAGGCCCGGTGGGGCTCCGCATCGGCAGTAAAACGGGTCCGGATAGGTAATTGTAGCCCAGGAGTGGCTGATGGAACTCTTCAGCTGGCTAGCTCCGGGATAATTGGTGTTTGCTCCGGAATTGATGTTAGCCAATAGTCACTCGGATAGCAGCTAGTTAGCTGCAAGATCCAGGTGTAAATGTCCAGAGATTGCGGTAAAAATCCGGGGATATGGAGAGAAAATAGGTCTGGTATGCTCTGGTCTGAGTCGCGTTGTACAAAACTGGCAATAGTTTTCAGAGCTAAAGGATAGCTGATAAGCGCTAGCTGTGGTTAGCTGAACTACTCACGTTAGCTTGTGAGCTGGCTAACTTCTGGCTAGATGAATAACTCCCTCGGGCAGATAACGTCGGTATCCCAGTCGTGAAGGCCCGGCGGGGCTCCGCATCGGCAGTAAAACGGGTCCGGATAGGTGATTGTAGCCCAGGAGTGGCTGATGGAACTCTTCAGCTGGCTAGCTCCGGGATAATTGGTGTTTGCTCCGGAATTGATGTTAGCCAATAGTCACTCGGATAGCAGCTAGTTAGCTGCAAGATCCAGGTGTAAATGTCCAGAGCTTGCGGTAAAAATCCGGGGATATGGAGAGAAAATAGGTCTGGTATGCTCTGGTCTGAGTCGCGTTGTACAAAACTGGCAATAGTTTTCAGAGCTAAAGGATAGCTGATAAGCGCTAGCTGTGGTTAGCTGAACTACTCACGTTAGCTTGTGAGCTGGCTAACTACTGGCTAGCTTCTGTTGTAGATTTCGGATACGAGGTGAATAATACCTTTGAGGAGAAAAAAAGCAGATCCGCACCACATTTGGTGAGGTAGGTTGCAGGAGAGTGTTTTGAAGTTGAGTTTTTAAGAAGAAAAAAATATATATATAAAAAGAAATGCGAAGAAAAATATATAAAAAATATATACACGGGACAGGACGAGGACAAAGGACATCTGACTGCTACGCCATCTTGGATTCACACGGGGGTACACGGGGGTACAGAATACAGGGGGTGCTATTTTCGCATTAGCATAATTTGCTCTACAGATTAAACTGCCTCTTATTCAATTATTGCTCTTACTATATGCATATAAATAATACCATTGGAAAGAAAACAATCCCTAGTTTCTAAAACCGTTTCAATTTTGTCTCTGAGTGATACAGAAGTCATTCCACAGCACTTTCCATGACCAAGAACATAAAATCAAGATGTGTTATGCTGGCTTCAAAGCTCTGCCTATATATGGTCGTGCCCCCTATGACCAGAAACACACTTCATTCGCCTTCCTCTGGTTGTCAAGAGGACGTCAGAGGAGAAATTCTTTGTTTATCTGGGACTGACGTGAAATAGGACCCATTTCTTTGGCGTGACCGACAACTTCCGGTTTACTGAATCGCTCGAATTTGAGCTGCGATTGTGTACAGTTTTGCTGGCGTTATGTATGAAAACTATCTCCGTGTCGAATTTTGTTTGATACATGTGACCATATCATCGTAATGTATGTTTTTTCAATATAGTTTAATCAGATTATTTGAATTTTTCCGGGAGTTTTGCGGTGTTCCGTTGTCGGATTGTATTTACGTTTGAGAAATCCGTGCCACTCGACCGGTACCTGTGCTAAATGGAGTGGGCAAGGAACAATTCTGAACGGAACCAACGACTCATCTTGACAAAGGACACTTTGATCAACATTCTGATGAAAGATCAGCCATAGTAAGACCCAATTTACGATGTTATATCATATCTGTTGTGCATGTGAACTGGCCGTGGGCGCCTAGCCGAATCTGCCTGGTAAAAATATCGTGTCCTTTGCTAACGTGGTTAGCTAATAGATTTACATATTGTGTCTTCCCTGTAAAACATTTTAAAAATCTGAAATGGTGGCTTTATTCACAAGACCTGTATCTTTCATCTGGTGTCTTAGACTTGTGATTTAATGATATTTAGATGCTACAAGTTACTTGTGACGCTATGCTAGCTATGCTACTCAGTGGGGTGGAGGGTGGGGGGTGCTACCGGATCAGGGTTGGTGACTCGTGAGAAGTTAACTGACTTTCCTAGTTAAAAAAAGGTTAAAAATAGAACAAGAAAACACTTGACTGAGTTTACAGTAACCATCCAGTCTATACATAACCTAACAGTAGCCATCCAGTCTATAGATAACCTAACAGTAACCATCCAGTCTATACATAACCTAACAGTAACCATCCTGTCTATACATAACCTAACAGTAACCATCCAGTCTATACATAACCTAACAGTAACCATCCTGTCTATACATAACCTAACAGTAACCATCCTGTCTATACATAACCTAACAGTAACCATCCAGTCTATACATAACCTAACAGTAACCATCCAGTCTATATATAGCCTAACAGTAACCATCCAGTCTATAGATAACCTAACAGTAACCATCCAGTCTATAGATAACCTAACAGTAACCATCCAGTCTATATATAGCCTAACAGTAACCATCCAGTCTATATGTAGCCTAACAGTAACCATCCAGTCTATATATAGCCTAACAGTAACCATCCAGTCTATATATAGCCTAACAGTAACCATCCAGTCTATAATAGCCTAACAGTAACCATCCAGTCTATAGATAACCTAACAGTAACCATCCAGTTTATATATAGCCTAACAGTAACCATCCAGTCTATATATAGCCTAACAGTAACCATCCAGTCTATATATAGCCTAACAGTAACCATCCAGTCTATAGATAACCTAACAGTAACCATCCAGTTTATATATAGCCTAACAGTAACCATCCAGTCTATATATAGCCTAACAGTAACCATCCAGTCTATATATAACCTAACAGTAACCATCCAGTCTATAGATAACCTAACAGTAACCATCCAGTCTATATATAGCCTAACAGTAACCATCCAGTCTATATGTAGCCTAACAGTAACCATCCAGTCTATATATAGCCTAACAGTAACCATCCAGTCTATATATAGCCTAACAGTAACCATCCAGTCTATAATAGCCTAACAGTAACCATCCAGTCTATAGATAACCTAACAGTAACCATCCAGTTTATATATAGCCTAACAGTAACCATCCAGTCTATACATAACCTAACAGTAACCATCCAGTCTATATATAGCCTAACAGTAACCATCCAGTCTATAGATAACCTAACAGTAACCATCCTGGTTATATATAACCTAACAGAAACCATCCAGTCTATACATAACCTAACAGTAACCATCCAGTCTATAGATAACCTAACAGTAACCATCCAGTCTATAGATAACCTAACAGTAACCATCTAGTCTATACATAACCTAACAGAAACCATCCAGTCTATACATAACCTAACAGTAACCATCCAGTCTATATATAACCTAACAGTAACCATCCAGTCTATAGATAACCTAACAGTAACCATCCAGTCTATAGATAACCTAACAGTAACCATCCAGTCTATATATAGCCTAACAGTAACCATCCAGTCTATATATAGCCTAACAGTAACCATCCAGTCTATAGATAACCTAACAGTAACCATCCAGTCTATATATAGCCTAACAGTAACCATCCAGTCTATATATAGCCTAACAGTAACCATCCAGTCTATATATAGCCTAACAGTAACCATCCAGTCTATAGATAACCTAACAGTAACCATCCAGTCTATAGATAACCTAACAGTAACCATCCAGTCTATAGATAACCTAACAGTAACCATCCAGTCTATATATAGCCTAACAGTAACCATCCAGTCTATACATAACCTAACAGTAACCATCCAGTCTATAGATAACCTAACAGTAACCATCCACTGAGTCTATGAGTCAGTGACAGCTTGAGATGAAATCTGTTTTGGAGTACGACCTCTAAGATGAGTCTAATGCACATGAGGCAGAGGACAAGTCTAGTCCTGTGTAGACTCCTCTCATTCATTGATTTTGCGTAATAAAACAGCACAATACAAACTAATAGTGGGACTGACATTTTCTCTCTTCACTGGTAGTGAGAGACAGCAGGCAATACCAACGGCTCAATTCTGGGCAGCTCAGCTCCCTCCCCTGTCTCTATTTACCCCCATTAGTACACAATGTCAACATGATTACAAGGAAAATGACATGACAATCTAACTAGACAAACTGAACCAGAGACATTCTAAGGCTTTGGTTCCCTCCCAAATGTTGTTCAGTCTCTGCTCATTGATTTTCATTTTGAAACCCTAAAACAGACAAGTGTTGGTGGAGCTGTGAGCGTTCCATCAGAAAGGATATGAGTGTACTAAAACCTTAATCGATGCTCTTCTAACAGGATGAAAGGGGTTAAAAATATAGAGTGCAGACGTGGCACTAAATCGGAAGATGGCCTTCCCTTTGTTCAGTACTATAAATGTCTGTGGAGAAACAGGAAGCGAGAGAGACAAAGAGAGAGAGGAATAACGTGAGAGAGAGGGGGTGAGGGAGATTGAAAGAGAAAGAGAGATGCATCATGGTTAAGGGCAATATGGCATGGCAATAAACGTGTACAATAAACTTGCAGTGGCAACAACCACACACTGACAGTACATCCATGCACGCACACATACACACATTCACACACACGCGCACACACACACACAGACACACGAACACATACACACACACAAACAAACAAAATCACTGATTACATTGCAAGTCCCCCATGCTGGTACTCGCTGCTCTGTAAAATGTCTTTACACTCAAAGTGTGTCCGATGTAGGGTTGCATAACTTTCCCAAAAAGCCCATATTTTCTAGAAATAGTAAATTTCCTGCCTATTCCATCCTGATTCCGGGAATGTTATAACAGGGATTCGTGGAAAACCTGGGAATTTGGGGAAATTTACCAGAATTTTGCAACGCTAGTCCAATGTATTTAGACCTCAAAACAGACTCATTTCAAGATGAGTCCACATCCCAAGCCTTCATAGTCATCTGAAAACATATCTTAAACTGTAGTTCATATAGTACCAACTAGTTTATCCACTCTCTCTCAGTCTGTCGGTGTGGGCTTGCATAGACCTATTGGATTATCAAATGGCCTGTGCCGGTTAAGGTAAACAATGAGAGGTTGGTTTGGTTTGGTTTATTTGTTCCAATCCTCTACAAAACCTTTGGGAAATTAGCAGGAGCTCTTATCCTCTGGAGGAGAGGTAGGAGAAAGAGAGACAGAGAGAGAGAGAAAGAGATAGAGAGAGGGGGGCAGGAGGGATGGGGAGAGAGAGATTGAGGGAGAGTCAGAGAGACAAAGAGAGAGAAATAGAGAGAGCGAGAGAAGGGGGGGTGCAGGAGGGATGGGGAGAGAGAGATTGAGGGAGAGTCAGAGAGAAAGAGAGAGAGAAATAGAGAGAGAGAGAGGGGTGCAGGAGGGATGGGGAGAGAGAGATTGACGGAAAGTCAGAGAGAGAAAGAGAGAGATAGAGGGAGGGGGTGTAGGAGGGATGGGGAGAGAGAGATTGAGTGAGAGAGAGAGGGAGGGGGAGGCAGAAACATTCAGGAAGAGAGAGGAAAGTGAGGTGAGGACCCACAACTGTATCCAGCTGACATGTCCTCTATCCCCAGAACAACTATCTATCCCCAGAATAACTATCTATCCCCAGGAGAACTATCTATCCCCAGGAGAACTATCTATCCCCAAGAGAACTATCTATCCCCAAGAGAACTATCGATCCCCAGGATAACTATCGTTCCCCAGGATAACTATATATCCCCAGAATAACTATCTATCCCCAGGAGAGCTATCTATCCCCAGGAGAACTATCTATCCCCAGAATAACTATCTATCCACAGGAGAACTAGCTATCCCCAGAATAACTATCTATCCACAGGAGAAGTATATATTCCCAGAATAACTATATATCCCTAGGAGAACTATCTATCCCCAGGAGAACTAGCTCTTCAGACCTCAGCCTCCCTCTGTATCCTCCAGCAAACCAACCAAAGCTCCAGACTGATGAATTTTGAAAGGCCAATTTTAAAACTTAGCACCTTAAAACCAGTACTCTAGCCTCTGTCCTTTTCACATACTGTACCGGTACAATTTCCACTCCCTGGGCAACTGATTAAATCAAATCAAATGTTATTTCCTCAATTGCTACACACTCAAATCACTTAAATCCAACTGATGCCACACCAACTACAGCCATAGCTGTCAGTTCAATTTGATTTATCCACCAGCTTAAAAGATTATTATTTACATCCTGGAATTCACGTTTTTCTCATCTACAGTCCTACAGTACACCCAGGGTTGCACATTCTTGTTCCAGCCCAGCACTAACACACCTAATTCAACTTATCAAGCGGCTTGGAACAAAAATGTGCCACTCTGGGAGGTATACTGTCATGCATACTGTATAGAATGACTTGATGAGGCACCCTCCAGTCTACACTGTGGGGGTGACACAAACCCATTTCAAAATTCTTATTAAGGAAGAAGGACTGTGTGAGAAACAGATAATGGTGGCAACAGTAAACCATCGTCTGTCTGTCTGTCTGTCTGTCTGTCTGTCTGTCTGTCTGTCTGTCTGTCTGTCTGTCTGTCTGTCTGTCTGTCTGTCTGTCTGTCTGTCTGTCTGTCTGTCTGTCTGTCTGTCTGTCTGTCTGTCTGTCTGTCTGTCTGTCTGTCTGTCTGTCTGTCTGTCTGTCTGTCTGCCTGATCCTTCTATTCGTAAATCAGTCCTACCTTTTGCATCCTAAGAACACACACACGTGCAGATGAGCGCACATGCACGTACACACCCAAAAATGGGTATGGGGAATCCTTTCAACCTGCCTCAAAGGCCACAGAAAGTTTCCATTAGGACGGATGACACACACACACACACACACGCACACACACACGCACACACACACATGTACACACACACACCATTTCAGAGGCTTTATATAAGGAGGGTCACTGTGAGTACACCAGAGATGTGTTTCAGAAGGGGAAATTGGTTCAAATGAATAAAAGAACACAGGAAGATGTTCCAGTAATTGGAATGGTACTAAAGAGGAAATCCTTCAAGGAGGTCCAATAGACAAAGGAAGCGATGTCAGTGATGATATAAGAAGTGACATGCTCTTAGAAACACATTTAACACAGGCATTCGAACACAAGTATAAGGACCCTTGAGAGAGACACCCACCACCTCACGCTCACACACAAACACACACCCACACAGCCTCTCTCATTCTCCCACCAACCATCAACCCCCAGTGCTCACTCTCTGGTTCTTGAAGTAGAACGGGTCAAAGTCATCCAGTGGGACGCCCACCAGGCCGGCGGGGATGTCGCCGAAGATGCGTGGCAGCTGTTTGCCGGCCTCCAGGTCGGCCCGGGGCCGGGGCAGCTCCACGTCTCCCAGGTCCTCTTGGTAGTGCTTGGTACGCCGGGCCTCCTCCTCAGCGATCCGCTGCTCCACGGCAGCCAGGGACTCCCGGGTGAACCGGTGCAAGCTGTCAGGACCCGGTGGTAGCAGCAGGGTGGCCATCTTCTCATCCTGAGTCACCTGTCCTAGGGTTGACTTCACCAGCTACCAGGGGGGGAGAGGGGAAGGAAAGAGAGAGATAGAGAGAGGGAGAGTAGGGAGTAGGGAGGAGGTGATAGGGAGAGGGAGTAGGGAGGGGGAGATAGAAAGAGACAGAGAGAGGTAATCAACAGGGCAGTCACACAGGGGTATCACTCCTAAATGCAGACCTGAGTTAACATAGACCTCTTTCCTGCAGTCAAATAACCAAATCGTCCTCTTGTGGCCTCATGGGTGGAATGTTATTAATCTTTTTCATAACTTCATAATAAATAAATATAAATAAATATAAAATAAACATAAAAAATCTGGTGTTTCTATGTAAAACGCTTTTATTATATGTCAGTCTTTTGTGATGTACAGTCCAGTCGGAAACTATTCAGACCCCTTGAATTTTTAGATTCTGTTACATTACAGCCGTATTTTAAAATGGATTAAATCGTTTTTTCCCCTCATCAATCTACACACAATACCCCATAATGACAGAGCAAAAACTGGTTTCTAGACATTTCTGCAAATTCATAAAAAAATATACAATTTACGTAAGTATTCAGACCCTTTAATCAGTACTTTGTTGAAGCACCTTTGGCAGCGATTACAGCCTCGAGTCTTATTGGGTATGACTCTACAAGTTTGGCACACCTGTATCTGGAGAGTTTCTCCCATTCTTCTCGTGGTTCCAAACTTCTTCCATTTAAGAATGATGGAGGCCTCTGTGTTCTTGGGGACATTCAAAGCTGCAGAAATGTTTTGGTACCCTTCCCCAGATCTGTGCCTCGACACAATCCTGTGTCGGAGCTCTACGGACAATTCCTTCAACCTTAGGGCTTAGTTTTTGCTTATATAGACCGGCGTGTGCCTGTCCAAATCATGTCCAATCAACTGAATTTATCACAGGTGGACTCCAATTAAGTTGTAGAAACATCTCAAGGATGATCAATGGAAACAGGATGCACCTGAGCTCAATTTCAAGTCTCATAGCAAAGGGTCTGAATACTTATGTAAATAAGGTATCTGTTTTTTCTTTGTAACACGTTTGTAAAAATGTCAAAAAATACAGTTTCTGCTTTGTCATTATGGAGTATTTTGTGTAGATTGATGAGAATCTTTAAAAATTAAATCCATTTTAGAATAAGGCTGTAACGTAACAAAATGTGGGAAAAGTCAAGGGGTCTGAATACTTTTCGTGTACAAAATGTAATATTGGGATGCAAACTCAAAACGTAATACATTTTCAACTCTATATCTGACATGGTACAAGTGTCTTATTTTCTTTAAGCTCATAACCATGTGTGTGAGGTGTATACTTTTGTTTCAAAATAGATTTGTTTAAGACTATCAAGAAACACTGTGTGACCCTGATTTAGCCCACTGCAGCGAAAGGTCCTATTTGGTTGCTATTGTAATGTACAGATAGACCAAGCTTGGGGGGGTTATCATAACGAAACGGTTGTCATTGTCATTGATATTGCCTCCCCTTCACTCACATCATCACTTCAGCCGAGGACAGTTATTCTGTCGCCAAAATAGATTGTGGCACTATTGTGTTAAGCGTGGTGTGGGTGTGTACTGGTGTGTGTGTTTGTGTGCGTGTGCGTGAATGCCTGTACGCGTGTTTGTGTGGGTGCACAAACTTCCGTGCACAAACAGACTATGCCATCTGTTTTGTATTCTAATTGAATGATTGGACAGGCCTCATTTTTCATCCATTCATGCGTTTCTTCACGTTATTCCTTGTGAGAGTCCACATCAAAAGAGCACCTGATGTCCCATTACCTCAGCTTACAACCTCAGTCCATCAGAGTCTGGAGACTTATACAGTCTTTCAACCAGGTAGCTACCTGCTCACTAGAGAATAAAATATCAAAATAATCACTGTAGCCACTTTAGACCTGCCTAAGGCCTTACCTATCCCATTTCATATTAATGCAGGCTCAGAAGATGACAACTTCATTGAAAATATAGACTATTTGGTAACACATCCCATGAAAAACATTTTTCATATAATGCAAACACATTCATAACGTCTTATATTAATGCACTACATAGGTGACAATAACTGCTCATAAAGTGTTACTGAATGTTTTTAATCAGAAATCACTTTCTGGGTCAATAACCCCATGAAGAAAATCTATAAAATGCAGTACTTCAATGAGTGTCAACCGTACATTAAGATATTATACATGTTATACAATATATCAGGCCTGACCTGCATTAAAGCCTATGACATAAATATCCCCTCGTGTTTTGCAGCTTTATAAACAGGTTAAATCAATCTGTGTGTGATTCCATGGCCTTTGTGTGGCCCCCTGCGCCTGTACACCATGCATGTGAAGTCTCGCCTTTTACTTCCATACCATTTCAGCTATTTACTGCCCCGGACCCTGATGCAACGGACATTGTGAAGGGCTGAACAAAACGCCAGTACGCTTGGGTTGCTTTTCTCTCTCTCGCAGCATAATCTCAACCAACTTTGCGTCTGCCTTTGCTTTGACAGAATTCTGCCTCTCTCATGTGTCCATGTTTTCACAACCAGCACTGGTTATTCCCATGTTTCTTTTCGATACCCATTTTTATAACCTATATAATTATCTTAGTAACCACCAGTACAGGATTCATGTGTATTTGGGAAAATATTAAAGATAATTCAAAGAGTTAATAATGTATTGTTGTGTATCATAAATTAAATTGTTAAGCATGTGCATGTACAGTGTAAATAAATGGACGCGTCAGCTTCTAATGCTTTGTAGTTATGGAGCCCAGAGATGTGAGAGACAAGACACCTAACGGAGCAAAGAGAATAGGGACCCCAGACTTGGATATCCTGATAACACATCAACATTGACGCAGAATGACTGTACTGTTCTGTACTGTACTGTACATTCAACACAAGAAACAAATGCACGGCTTATTTACTTTCTCCTGTCATTTCTCAGGTCTACATTTAGAAACAAAGGGTTCCAAAAGGGTTCTTCGGCTGTCCCCATAGGATATCCCTTTTTGGTTCCAGGTAGAACCCTTTTGGTCTCCATGTAGAACCCTCTGTAGAAAGGGTTCTACATGGAGACCAAAAGGGTTCTACCTTGAACCAAAAAGGGTTCTTAAAAGGGTTCTCCTATGGGGACAGCCGAAGAACCCTTTGAGGTTTTAGATAGCACTTTCTTTTTATAGTGCAGTAAAAAAAAAAATATAGTACTGTGTATAGGCATTTGCGTAACAGGCCTGCTATGTGTGATTGTGTGCATGCAGTCATCACTGACTCTAACATCACAACACGAAGCCAAGCAGACGGGAGAGCCAGGGTCAGTAGTCACCAAACGGACAAAAACGATTTGAAACGGGGAGGGCCTACTTGGACTCATTCAATAAAAAACACTCATTTTCAATTTCTGTTGCAAAACATTTAAAAAACGTGCCCAAATACTGTGTGTCCAATTAACTTAATGTATTATTTACATTGATTGTCACTAGTGCCTGGTGGTCAGGGCTGCCTTTGTTCCCAACACAAATCAGAGACCGGGTAACCCTGGTAACCCAATCACAGGTCACCCCCAAGGAGGTGTCAGAGCACAGACACAGAGAAAGACACACACACACACACACACACACACACACACACACACACACACACACACACACACACACACACACACACACACACACACACACACACACACACACACACACACACACACACACACACACACACACACACACACACACACACACACACACACACACACACACACACAACCTCTGTGTTCATTATTTGGGAAGCTACCGCCAGGCTGTAATCTAGTGACCTGTAATTTAGCATCCTGTAGTCTAGCACCCGGTAGTCTAGCACCCTGTGGTCTAGAACCCTGTAGTCTAGCACCCTGTAGTCAAGAACCCTGTAGTCTAGCACCCTGTAGTCTAGCACCCTGTAGTCTAACACCCTGTAGTCTAACACCCTGTAGTCTAGTGATCTGGAGTCTAGTGACCTGTAATCTAGTGACCTGTAATTTAGCATCCTGTAGTCTAGCACTCTGTAGTCTAGCACCCTGTGGTCTAGAACCCTGTAGTCTAGCACCCTGTAGTCAAGAACCCTGTAGTCTAGCACCCTGTAGTCTAGCACCCTGTAGTCTAACACCCTGTAGTCTTACACCCTGTAGTCTAGCACCCTGTAGTCCAGCACCCTGTAGTCTAGCACCCTGTAGTCTAACACCCTGTAGTCTAACACCCTGTAGTCTAACACCCTGTAGTCTAGTGATCTGTAGTCTAGTGACCTGTAATCTAGTGACCTGTAATTTAGCATCCTGTAGTCTAGCACCCTGTAGTCTAGCACCCTGTAGTCTAGACACCTGTAGTCTAGCACCCTGTGGTCTAGAACCCTGTAGTCTAGCACCCTGTAGTCAAGAACCCTGTAGTCTAGCACCCTGTAGTCTAGCACCCTGTAGTCTAGCACCCTGTAGTCTAATACCCTGTAGTCTAGCACCCTGTAGTCCAGCACCCTGTAGTCTAGCTCCCTGTAGTCTAGTGATCTGTAGTCTAGTGATCTGTAGTCTAGTGACCTGTAATCTAGTGACCTGTAATTTAGCATCCTGTAGTCTAGCACCCTGTAGTCTAGCACATTGTAGTCTAGCACCCTGTAGTCTAGTGACCTGTAGTGTAGCACCCTGGAGTCTAACACTCTGTAGTCTAGTGTCATGTAGTCTAGTGACCTGTAGTCTAGTTTCCTGTAGTCTAGCACCCTATAGTTTAGCACCCTGTAGTCTAGTGACCTGGTGTCTGGTGACCTGTAGTCTGGTGACCTGTAGTCTAGCACACTGTAGTCTAGCAACCTGTAGTCTAGCGACCTGTAGTCTAGTGACCTGTAGTTTAGCACCCTGTAGTCTAGTGACCAGTAGTCTAGTGACCAGTAGTCTAGTGACCAGTAGTCTGGTGACCTGTAGTCTAGCACCCTATAGTTTAGCACCCTGTAGTCTAGTGACCAGTAGTCTAGTGACCAGTAGTCTAGTGACCAGTAGTCTGGTGACCTGTAGTCTAGCACCCTGTAGTCTATTGACATGTAGTCTAGCACCCTATAGTTTAGCACCCTGTAGTCTAGTGACCTGTAGTCTAGTGACCAGTAGTCTAGTGACCAGTAGTCTAGTGACCAGTAGTCTAGTGACCTGTAGTCTGGTGACCTGTAGTCTATCACCCTGTAGTCTATCACCCTGTAGTCTAGTGACATGTAGTCTAACGACCTGTAGTCTAACACCCTGTAGTCTAACACCCTGTAGTCTAACACTCTGTAGATATACACCCTGTAATTTTACACCCAGTAGTCTGGTGACCTGTAGTCTAACACCCTGTAGTCTAACACCCTGTAGTCTAACACTCTGTAGATATACACCCTGTAATTTTACACCCAGTAGTCTGGTGACCTGTAGTCTAGCACCCTGTAGTCTAACACCCTGTAGTCTAGCACCCTGTAGTCTGACACAATGTAGTCTAACACCCTGTAAATATACACCCTGTAATTGAACACCCAGTAGTCTAGTGACCTGTAGTCTTACACCCTGTAGTCTAACACCCTGTAATTTAACACCCAGGAGTCTGGTGACCTTTAGTCTAACACCCTGTAGTCTAGTGACCTGTAGTCTAACTCCCTGTATTCTAGCACCCTGTAGTCTTGCACCCTGTAGTCTAGCACCTTGTAGTATTGCACCCTGTAGTCTAGAACCCTGTAGTATTGCACCCTGTAGTCTAGCACCCTGTAGTATTGCACCCTGTAGTCTAGCACCCTGTAGACTTGCACCCTGTAGGACCAGCACTCAGCATATCTGGAGTTAATGAAATGTAAAGGACAGCTCGTCAGGCTTGACCAAGAGCCCGTTTAGGCAAATGCAATTCCCTCCAAAAATAGGGTTGATCCACTAAAGTGCACTATGTAGGTCACTAGGGGTATTGAACAAGTTAAATGGGCCTCGGATTCATTTCAAAGGCTGGCTGCCTGCGCCACTCGGGTACTTTCAGCTGCAGCACTTGAGCGCAGGCGTCTAAAGAGAATACTGAACAAAAGGGAGAGGGGGGAGATAGGGTTTACCTGAGGATAGGAACATGTAGCTTGTGGCCCTGATGCTGAGGGTTTAGAACAGCTTGCCTACTGCACACACACACACACACACACACACACACACACACACACACACACACACACACACACACACACACACACACACACACACACACACACACACACACACACACGTGTGTGTTCTCTCTGTGCCTTTCTCTCTCTCTCTCTAGAATTAGGAATCATGTTAGCTACATTTCTATCCGAAATGTTATGAACATTTCACTTCATTGAACACACCCTAGCTATTGTTCCATAACCCAGGGAATCCCTATTAAATCAGAAATGAACCTCAGACATAAAATCATTATTTATATAATCATTATTTTAACAGCCTGTCCCATCAAGGTCAAAATACCGCTTTTGCAAGGGAGACCTGGCCCCTAACTTCAGCGCTCGGGTCAAGCCCACCACCCCACTACCCCACAAACCCTCTGCCCTCACCCCAAACCCGCCTAGACTGAGACTGGGGATTGACCTGGTATCCCTTTGGGAAATCAGCAATAAAGAGCAACACATGGAGGAGCAGTGTACCAGCGGTGCCAGAGACTGTCAGCCTAGGGCCCAGTCAGGGCCTCTATCCAGCATATCCAGCTGAAGCATAGAGTCACTTTACAGGCTGTCAGCATTATTCATCTAGGTTTCCTATTAGACCATTACAACTGGGATGTAAGAAGAGTCATCAGCCTGAGGAGACTGAATGGGCCTGTAGCATGACTCGTCTTTAGACCTTTGGTCATTCATGTCTCACCATCGTATGGTAGCCTGGATGGGGATGTGTTCGATATAAACCGGGAAAAAATTATGTTTGTTGATAAGAACCATTATTTGTAGCGTTATTGTGCAATTGCCGATTTATTCTAGGATTCAAACCGAGTAAACCACTCTAGATATCTCTTGAGATGGAAGGGCAATGGACAGAGGCTTGGGTGCATGTGCGTGCACACATCACATTCTCACACTCACATACCACGGACAACAGAGATTGACAGAGGAGTTATTCTTCATCATAAGTGTGTGGTGCACCTCTAACCTTGATGCTCAGTTTTCAGAAACCAGTGATTAGGAAAAACACTGAGCCTTTCGTTGCTGTAAATCAGCCCACAAAATACAGGCTTTGTTAAATTGATTCCATAGTCACTGTGATGAGGGGAAAAAAGGGATTATGGTTAATCAATGTTGCCGCCGTCTTAACCGACTGCTTCTTCATCATCAGTTAGTTATTATTGAGACCTTATGTCCCTATAGGATTACAGCTTGTCTTTAATCTATCTCCGTTCTTTCAAGACACACACACACACAAACCGCATACACACAGATACACACAAATGCATGCACAGTGCATACACACCCTGACCCTCCCCCAACACCGTTACATGCTTAATTAACAAGGGGATGGAGGCAAAAACACTGTCATCGATGACTGGTGACCCCCTCGTGACAGATTATTAATTTGGGCAAGACAACTGCACCCGAACTGAACCCTCTGTCTAATCAACTCCTTTGCTTTGACCACAGGGGAAGAGAAGAAAAGAGGGGAGGAGAGGAAAAGATGAGAATTGAGAGTAAATTAAGAAACAAAGAGGCTTGAAGGGCAACCCGGCCTCAGAGCCATACGAAACACACTTTACGTATTTCTGAGCACCTGTAAGATGTATAATACCTACCGATAGTAGGTAGTTACTTTAGACAGAAATGAAAGAAGGGAGGTTGGTCGCGGAGGATGGGTGGGTGTAATTCGTGACCATCTAGCAATCCAAAGGTTGAGTGTTCGTGTCGCGGACAAATATAGCATTTTAGCTAACATTTCCCCTAACCCTTATTCTAAACTTAACCCAATTCACCTAACCTGCCACATAAATTCACCTAACCATTTTCGTTAGTTCCCCTAACCGCCAACGTAAATTCTCCCCGTAATTCTTGGTTGTTATGACGCAAGAAGCAACCTGGTCTCAGAGAAAGCTATAATACTATACGCCCTCCAAGACATATGATAAATTACTTCATCCAATTCGTATGCTATTGTGCGACCGGGTAAGACGTAAAATACTATACACTAAGTATACCAAACATTAGCAACACCTTCCTATTTTTGAGATGCCTCCCACCCCTTTTGCCCTCAGAACAGCCTCAATTTGTCGGGGCATGGACTCTACAAGGTGTTGAAAGCGTTCCTCATGGACGCTGGCCCATGTTGACTCCAATGCTTCCCACAGTTCTGTCAAGTTGGCTGGATGTCCTTTGGGTAGTGGGCCATTCATGATACACACAAGAAACTGTTAAGTGTGAAAAACCCAGCAGCATTGCAGTTCTTGACACAAACCTGTGCAACTGGCACCTACTACCATTTTAAATATTTTGTCTGGCCCATTCACCATCTGAATGGCATACATACACAATCCATGTTTCAATTGTCTAAAGGCTTAAAATCATTCTTTAACCTGTGGAAGTGGATTTAACAAGTGACATCAATAAGGGATCATAGCTTTCACCTGGACTCACCTGGTCAGTCTATTTCATGGAAAGAGTTCTTAATGTTTGGTATACTTAATCACCGTCCTCTAATTCATATGATTTTGTGCGACTGCTATTCCTTTCATGATATAACTAACGTAATGGATTTACATACAGATTAAAACGAAATACCCTGAGACCACGTTGTAAATGGGGGGGGGGGGGGGTTCACGTAGGGGTAGTTGATTTGGGAAGTCAGACTCTCTGAAATTTGGCCTCCGACGCAGCTTGCGTGTGCGTTTATAATCACTGTTTGATTATTCAAATGTTTCCTTGGTGTTCTTGCCAACATGTTGCTTCATTGTTGATTGTTGATTTGTTTGACAGGGTTTTTTCCTTCTTTTTTCAGCTTGCTTGGTCCCATGAGGCTTTGGGAGGCTGAGTTGTTGTGTAATGATGTGGGAAGATTTCACCACCTCTTTATTCCTTTCCTCTCTGTCTTTCACGATCCATGACTGTCTCTCTCTCATCTCCCTCTCTCTATCTTTCTCTCTCTCTCTCTCCCTTTATCTTTTTATCTCTTTGTCCCTCAATCAATATGTCCCATGGTTTTGGCTCAAGATGTCTATGGTGTTGGCTCAAGATGTCCATGGTGTTGGCTCAAGATGTCCATGGTGTTGGCTCAAGATGTCCATGGTGTTGGCTCAAGATGTCCATGGTGTTGGCTCAAGATGTCCATGGTGTTGGCTCAAGATGTCCATGGTGTTAGCTCAAGATGTCCATGGTGTTAGCTCAAGATGTCAATGGTGTTAGCTCAAGATGTGCTTCTACACCTGCATTACTAGCTGTTTGGGGTTTTAGGCTGGGTGTCTGTACAGCACTTCGAGATATTAGCTGATGTACGAAGGGCTATATAAAATAAAATTGATTGAAGATGTCAATGTGTACACTACAAGAGGAGATTAGTGAGAAAGGGGGACCCAACCCAATACAGGCCCTTCACCAAGGGGACAACTGTGACAAAGTAGGTAGCCACATCTGGCAACTAAATTAACTGTCAACCTAATACTTAAGCTATGTATTTGAAGAGTGTATTTACAAAACGCAATATCCAAAATGCTATACTTATATATATTCATGATTGCGTATGAGTACCTTCATGTGTGTGTAAAATATTGATGTTATAAGATTTTTAATTCATAGATTTTAGATGTGTATGAAAGTGTTTTTTTTGTATATATCCATTGTTTATCTGGACTGGAATGTTTGTATCCTGTATATTTGGCTGTGATATGTGGTTGTCTCGCCTAGGTATTTTAAGATTAATGCACTTGTTATAAATTGCTCTGGATAAAATCATCTGCTAAATTAAATACTGATGTCACAAATCATTTGTACATTTCTTTATAAAAATTGTAGTTATTTGTCACATTTAACTGTGTAAAACCTAGCAGTACTACTCATTTGGATTGAATTTGGAGGTGGATTTATAGCATTTAGCAAAAGAACATAATTATTTGTCTCTGAAACTAAACCATCAAGTGATAGATTTTAAAGAAATACATGTTGGTCATTGAACAACCCCATGCCATGATTAGATAGTGTAAAAACACAGCAATCTCTTTCATAACCCTCTAGAGTCGATGTCCGTGCCCGCATACAAATTGAATTAGCATAATAAAAGAATCCCCATCAAAGTCCATCTGTATAAGATAGAGATATCTGCTTTTGCATGGGCTGCGTCTCAATCCACCACATCCGCCAATGTCGGCCTTCCGCATCTGCGGTGAAAGGTGGCAGAGCTACAGCGATGTTTCAGACCAGGAGACATCCTGAAAATTGGTCTTCTCTCGAAAACATCTGTAGCGCCCGAAACGTTTGAGCTACAAAATAGGTGTTGATAGCAACTGTCTGAGTCACGCTGTGCTAACATAACGTTAGCAGGTTGGTAGAGCTAACATTAACATGCTAGTAGGGCTAACGTTAGCAGGTTGGTAGAGCTAACATTAACATGCTAGTAGGGCTAACATTAGCAGGTTGGTAGAGCTAACCTTAACAGGCTAGTAGGGCTAACGTTAGCAGGTTGGTAGAGCTAACATTAACATGCTAGTAGGGCTAACGTTAGCAGGCTAGTTGGCTAGCAACTGTGCAAGCTGATAAAGTATTTGCTTGTAAGTTGGTTGAAAATTTTACTTAAACCAGTAGTCATGAGTGCAAACGGTTTGGTTTAATTTGAAGTTATACATTTGAAGTTATTTCTGTTGGAGTTAACATTATACGGAATAGGCTGGCTTGCCGGGTCCTCCATATTACATCACACCCCGCAAATGTTTTTTTCCGGCATGACTTCGGCATTCTTCTGAATTCTGATCAATTTTATGTAATAACTTGAAAAATAGGAAAGTGAGGTGTAATTTTGCATTGGGGCTTTTGATGTGTATTCTACTGCAAATCCAGATGTTACATGTAGTGATGTTTATGTTACCTACGCTTTAAATATGGGTAAGAAATTATTAAAAATCCTGATCTTTCTTATATTTCTCAGATATAGTACAGACACTTAAAAACAAAATTCCTTTTTTACTATCTGTTTTTCCATGTATGAATCTTTTATTCAATGCGTTTTTATGGGCATGCGACCAAGCTTTAACTTCCTGACTGGTGTCTTGAGATGTTGCTTCAATATATCCACATAATTTTCTTCCACTTGATGCCATCTATTTTGTGAAGTGCACCAGTCCCTCCTGCAGCAAAGCACCCCCACAACATGATGCTGCCATCCCCGTGCTTCACGGTTGGGATGGTGTTCTTCGGCTTGCAAGCCTTCCCCTTTTTCCTCCAAACATAACGATGGTCATTATGGCCAAATAGTTGTATTTTTGTTTCATCAGACCAGAGGACATTTCTCCAAAAAGTACGATCTTTGTCCCCATGTTCAGTTGCAAACTGTAGTCTGGCTTAATTATGGCGGTTTTGGAGCACTGGCTTCTTCCTTGCTGAGTGGCCTTTCAGGTTATGTCGATATAGGACTCGTTTTTACTGTGGATATAGATACGTTTGTACCTGTTTCCTCCAGTATCTTCACAAGGTCCTTTGCTGTTGTTCTGGGATTGATTTGCACTTTTCGCACCAAAGTACGTTCATCTCTAGGAGACAGAACACGTCTCCTTCCTGAGCGGTATGACAGCTGTGTGGTCCCATGGTGTTTATACTTGCGCACTATTATTTGTGCAGATGAACGTGGTACCTTCAGGCGGTTAGAAATTGCTCCCAAGGATGAACCAGACTTGTGGAGGTCTACAATTATTTTCTGAGGTATTGGCTGATTTCTTTTGATTTTCACCTGATGTCAAGCAAAGAGGCACTGAGTTTGAAGGTAGGCCTTGAAATACATCCACAGGTACACCTCTAATTGACTCAAATGTTGTCAATTAGCCTATCAGAAGCTTCAAAAGCCATGACACCATGTTCTGTAATTTTCCAAGCTGTTTAAAGGCACAGTCAACTTAGTGTATGTAAACTTCTGACTCACTGGAATTGTGATACAGCGAATTATAAGTGAAATAATCTGTCTGTAAACAATTGTTGGAAAAATTACTTGTGTCATGCACAAAGTAGACGTCCTAACCAACTTTCCAAAACTATAGTTTGTTAACGAGACATTTGTGGAGTGGTTGAAAAATGAGTTTTAATGACTCCAACCTAAGTGTATGTAAACTTCCGACTTCAACTATATATATTCTAACTTTTTTTTAATACCTACAGGGGTCCTAAAATTCTGAATCAAATAGAAAAATGATCCATGGTATGACCATCATAAAACAATTCCATATTTTAGTTTAGTAGAACTTTTGAATAATGCAAAAAGATGTGTTTTTAATACAATAGGTAGGCTAATGCATACAAAGCAGAAAGAGGACCGTTTCAAAATAATCTGTGGGACAACAAAAAATAATTCATCCCAAAGTCGTCTGTCTGACCGCCTGCTCACGCCCACAGCATGAAAAATGCAGACCGCGCCCCAATGATCTCTGTCGGACCCTCAGGTCCTGCAGGCATCCCGCGGGAATGCAGCCCTCTAGTGTAGTCAGTACACAACACTATGCTCATCAGATCATCAGGTCTTAGCAGGATCTTATGCTCATCAGGTCTTAGCAGGATCAGATGGTGCCAGGGGTTCCAGCAGGGTCAGACAGCCAGGGATGACTCGTCTATGAAGCTCAGGTGATTTCTGACGTATATTAACAATATCAGTGAATGATACAAAAAGTTCCATCTTGAATTGATGGCTAGACCTACAGTAGCTACAGGACAGCAGTTTAATTTTAAAGCTACAATCTGGGATCATGGACTAATGGTAATTTCAATTATTGAACCAATGATTCTATTCTTGGATAATATAATGTATAAATGTACACCAAGGTAATTCTTTGTCATGCCTCATTTTAGGAGGATCAGGGGTCTCAGCAGGGTCAGGCAGCCAGGGAAGACCAGTCTTTGAGTAGGTGAGGTGAATTTTAGCACACTTTATTCTCTCTGTGCGGCAAACACTGGACAAGCCAGATGCTATTTTAAGGCAATCTGACAAACCTCCAAAGTTGATTTCCAAACTCCATCAAGGGTTGATAGAGGCTTTTCCCGATGACACAAAACATGTAAAACAAAAATGTGAGGGAGACCTGGTAGAAGCTATTGATGTTGATGAATGAATACAGATGTGTTTGAATGCCCAGTCATGTTCAGTTTAAGATCATCCATATAAAGTACTATATACCAGTGAAACTGAATTACATGCACTCAGAAATGTAATTCCTATGCTGGAGGTGTAAAACACAAAACGGGACATATTATGAAGGCTGGCTGAATTCTGTCAAAGATTATGTTCTTTTATCTCAGCATGTCTATAGATTCTCCCTTCTCACAGTTTTTGTTTGATTGGAAATGTTGATACTGGAGACTGTTATATGACGAAACTGTGTAACCAAGCATTTATAGCGGCTAGGAAATGCATTGCCATTAATTGGAAGGTTGGTTCCTCCCACAATGTCAAGTTATGTATCACTAGATTTGATTAAGAGTATACTGGGCAAGATTCATAAGTTCTGGAGGCCTCATATGGAATACAGTATGACTTAAGGAGTCTGTAGTGAAAACATGCCCAAGTCAAGGGAGATACCTCTTTAGGCAATCCCTAGCTGCCGGGCTGCTCAGTCCTGGCCCTTGGGGTCTGCCGTCCTGTGGGTTGTCTCTCTCACCTTGACCTAACACACCCGACACCAATAATGAATGCTTCACTAAGATCCTAAAGCTGAGTGGGCTGTGTTGGTTTGGGGCGCTGCAGTGTGGTGGACCCATAGGGACAGGATGGGGCGGCCCAGCTCTTTCGTGTGCAAGTAAAAAGAGCTCTACAGTACTATTAGTCCTATGAGATTAATTATATGGAGGATGTGCTGTTTCTGTGTGTTAATGTATATTTGAGGTATATGTGGGGGGTTTTGTTTCATTTTTTGTTTCTAAACCTTTCCCAAAAAAGTGTAAGGTGTGAACTGGGAAGGAAATTGTGTTGGGAGTGTCACGGCCGTTGAATGAACTGGACCAAGGTGCAGCGTGGTGAGCGTACATTTTCTTTTTATTAGAAAAGACGCCGAACAAAACAATAAACACTACAAAACAAACCGTGAAGCTAAAGGCTAAGTGCCATAAACAAAGTCAACTTCCCACAAAGACAGGTGGGAAAAAGGGCTACCTAAGTATGG